>NC_086113.1:22241746-24741746 GCF_963921235.1 Mobula hypostoma
CATCCTCTTTCACTTTCTACCATCAGGCAGGAGACTACGATGCATAAAACCAACAATGGTCAGGATGAGGAACAATTTCTTGTCCCATGCCATTAGGCTTCTGAATTGCCAGCCGCATCATATTCAAAGTGTCACTGGTTAATCTGTTCTGTACTGTAAAATATTTAATATTACTGTACTTTAGTTTGTTATTTGTGCGATTCATCTATAGATTTTATCCATACCTTCATAAGTTATTGTGTGTTATGTGCCTTACACCCTGGCTTGAAGAAACATCATCTCATTTCCATATACATTATAAGTTATATACACGTATGTAGTTAAATGACAAAAAAACTGCACTTGACTTGTGGGTTACAAATAGGCATTAATTGCAATTAATGTTAATTTGGTCTATCGCTAAAGACTTCCTTTGGCAGCACTCAGCACTAAGGTAAATTTCTTTGAAGTTAGTAGCTCAGATGAGCATTCTAAATACACAATACACCCAGTAAAGGCTTTGAAGAATTTGAACTATACTACAAAAACTTAAACTTCATTAAAGTATAGAATAAATATTTTTTAGAAAATCCTACATTTTGCAACCTCCTACTTTCTAAAAATTATCTACACGATAAAAATATTCAAGTCTGTTACATACAAAATCCTGTAGAATTATACAAACCTCGATTTTTATTTATGAGTAGTTCCAAAATATAATAAGGTAGGACGTAAGACTTAGTTAAGGGTTAAAGAACAAGGTAGCTAATATGTAAACCTTACACAAGGTGGATTCTGTTAACTGCACTAAATGACTCAAGACATTGCATAACTAAGATGAAATGTAAATGATGCCCTAAAATAGCTTTTCCATACAGTAACAGTTGGTGAAATCAGTTGTCAGTTTGTTATTTAGACAGACTGGAAAAGCAGAACAAACCTGTGGGGTCACCAAGTTGAAAAAAACAAAATGATAAGAGAGCGATGAATAGAAGAATAGAGGAGCAATGGCAGGAAATACTGGCATGAGGGTAAACAATGGCTAGACTTGCATGAGGTGCCAATTGGGGTGAAGCTTAAATGCCACATGTATCATCAGTGACCGAATTCAGTATCATTTTTCATACTAACACTGATTACCTACTGCATCACAATGTTCCGCATCCAACACACCATTCTCTGCAACTTTTCGCCATTTTCAATGGGATCCTACCACCCACCTTCTGCTTTGCACCGGGATTGCTTTCTCCGTTCATTCCTCCCCACCGATCTCCCACCTGACACTTATTCCTGCAAACGGAAGAAATGACACACCTGCCTGTTCACCCGCTCCCTCAAGCGCCATTGAGGGTCCCAAATAGTCCTTCCAGGTGAGCTAATACTTCACCTGCGATTCTCTCAGGCTGACTACTGTATATCTGGAGTGGCCTCCTCTACATCAGTGAGTTTCTGGTAGCCAACCCCATTCTGATATGTTGGCCCATGGTATCCTCTACTGCCATGAAGAGGCCACTTTTGGGTTGAGGGCACAGCTCATATTCTCTCTGGGTAGCCTGCAACCTGAAGGCATGAACACCGATTTCTGTCCCTCTTCTCCTTTCCTTCTTCTTCTATTTCCCATTCTGGGTCCCCCCTTACCTCTTCTCTTTTCTTCACCTGCCTACCACTTCCCCCGGTGCCTCTCCTCCTTGCCTTTTTCCCACAGTCCACTCTCCTCCTCCTGTCAGAATCCTCCTTCAGCCATTTACTTTTTCCACCCATCACTTCCCAGACTCTAACTTCACCCTCCCCCCAATCCACCCACCTTCTCCCTCCACTAGCTTCACCCATCTTCTAGCTTGTACTCCATCCCTTCATCCCCCCACCTTTTTATTTGGTCTTCTTCTCCCTTCCTTTCCAGTCCTGATGAAGGGTCTCAGCCCAAAAGTCGATTCTTTATTCCTTTCTATAAATGCTGATGACCTGCAGAGTTCCTTCAGCATTTTGTGTGTGTCACACTAGAAGTCAGGTTGAATAGATAAATAGATTTATACTCTACTGACCTCAAAGGAAATTACAGTGTCAAAGTAGCATTACAAGTAGACAGATATATAAATATTAGAAGAGAAGTAGAAACAATAAAAAATAAGTTACCTCAAACAGTCTAACAGGAAGGGGTCATCACTTCCCCAGCTATAGGTTGATTCATTATAGAACCTAATGGCCGAAGGTAAAAATGACCCATGTAGCATCTTTGGAGTAGCGTAGTTGTCTTAGTCTATTACTAAAAGTGTCTCCTGTTCAGCCAAGGTGGCATGCAGAGGGTGAGAAACATTGTCCGAATTGCCAGATTTTCCATAGGGTCCTTCGGTCTACCACAGCCTCCAGTGTGTCTAGTTTGACTCCTATAACAGAGCCAGCCTTTCTAATCAGTTTACTGAGCCTGTTGGCATCACCCATGTTGATACCAATGCCCCAGCACACCACCGCATAGAAGATTGCATGGGCGACAACAATCTTGTCGAATATGGCAGAACGTGCATACTCAAAAGGACCTCAGTCTCCGCAGGAAGTAGAGGAGACTCTGGCCCTTCTTGTACACATCCTTTGTGTTGGTGCTCTACTCAAGTCTGTCATTCCCCCAGGTACTTGTAGGTGCTCACCACATCCTCACCATCAATAGTATTGGGGAGCAGTGTAGGCTTAATCTTCCTAAAGTGGATCACCATCTCCTTTGTCTTACTGATGTTGTGCCGCAGATGATTCAGCTTTCACCATCTGACAAAGTCCTCCACCAGCGGCCCCGTATTCATCCTCCCGTCCTCCCTTTATACATCTGACTATTGCTGAATCAGCAGAGAATTTCTGCAGATGACATTACTCAGTGTTGTATCTAAAGTCCAAAGTATACAGAGTAAACAGGAAGGGAGCCAATACAGTCCCCTGTAGGGCTCCAGTGCTGCTTATAGCCATGTCTGACACACAGCTCTGAAGCTGCACAAACTGCAGTCTGCCAGGCAGGTAGTCCATTATCCAGGATACAATGGAAGTACCAGCAGGCACTGAATGGAGCTTTCCCCCCAGCAATGAGGGCTGTATGGTATTGAAGGCACTTGAGAAATCTAAAAACATGATCCTGACAGTGCTGACCTGCTTATCCAAATGGGTGTAGGCTCAAAAACTCAGGCCAGGCAACAGCAAAGGTGA
Organism: Mobula hypostoma; assembly: GCF_963921235.1. NCBI lineage: Eukaryota > Metazoa > Chordata > Chondrichthyes > Myliobatiformes > Myliobatidae > Mobula > Mobula hypostoma. Next base: position 22,244,912 of record NC_086113.1, read on the forward strand.
AAAACAGCATCAAGGTCAAGGACCACTTAATACAAGACTCATTTGAATGTCGGAGGAGGAAGGATACTAAGAATAAGGAGAATGTTCACGATTTGGTTTGGGACCAACAAAAGGCAGATGATACAGACTCATGTAGAGATGATAGGATGTTGAAGGCTTAGTAATCAAAGCAAAATTGGGAGGAGGAGGAAGTGACTAATGTCACTTTTGCTCTCGAATTACATTAGAACTGGCCTGGAATTGAAAAGCAGCTGGAAGTGTGAAAATACAGAACTATTGGAAGTACTCAGTAGCTGCAGACTTAACTCACGAGTCCAACATCTTCCTCCTTCTCACAGATCAACAGTAAACGCCAACTTTGCTCCCTTTTACTCTAACTTGTCCAATGGCTGAATACTTTCAGTTTTCCCTGTTTTTACACCAAAAATGACCAGTTCTGACAGACACAGGTAGAGCTGGTGATGTGACAATGCTCATTGCAACTTACGCTCCCAAGATGTTGCTTACTGAGCTATCCAGCATCAGCAGTTTATTTTCTTTTTCAAATCAGGTGAAACCAATGGGCAGTGGTTGAGTGATCCTTAACAAACAAGAGATTGAAAACTGTTTCACATAGGCTCAAAAATTATTTGGGAAGACAGGACAAGAAAATGAGTAAAGGCAACACGATCTTAGCTGCTCTACTTGCAAAGCATCACCCGTTGAAAAGTATAGAATGTGGTACTCAATAAACTCTTGGTCTTTCACACAAATTACTGGGTACTGCTCATTTTGTCTTGCTCAACAACTGCTCCAGTCTCATATACTGAATGCTAAGAAAATTTGTGTTATTGGCAAATGTAATTCATTGCCAGCTTGTGGAACAAGTACTACAAAAGAATGCAAAAGTGCAATTTCAAATTAGTTAATCAAAATACAATCCAATGCTGCAAAAAAGCCCCTCCTGCAGGTTAAACTGTCCCATGAACTAAGATTTTATTAATTCACAACTAAGGAAGTTCATCAGAGCATTGCTAAAATACACAGACACTGAAGCATGTTTGTACAAATGACCAAGGAGCATCTTGACAAAAGAAGTGCAGTGCTGAAGAGGGCATTCCAAGGATTTGGGTGGATGCCATGTTTATCACCAAATTATTCCTTTCATTTATTGATTTTGTTTCCACACACTTAAAGGTATTTCCGAAATACATACATGGGATTCATGAGGATTATTACTGCAATAAAAAGTGTAAGCATTTGTAGGAGAAGGCACAGCAATAACAGTTTATAAACAGGATAAAGCCATTTGTATAAAAGGGAAGAATTTGTAGGTTAAAGGGGGAAGATAATCTTTTAATAACTTGCAGCAATTTGGAGAAGTCACAGAAAATTAAGTTCCTGCTGCTTACTCCCACCCCCATCATATATTCTTCCTCTACTGTGAGAATAAAGATAAAGCTTTTAAATTAACTTATGTAACTAAGATATTTTAAGCTAAAGTAAACTTTAGATTTAGATTTCTCCAAATCACAGGCAATGCTTCAATGTCACCCTTTAGGAGGCAAAAGCTGGCTGATAAACAACCATTAGGGTTACCAAGGTAATCCAGTCCATTTGTATTCAAAGAATGCTAAAATACAAGCAAAGGGAAGTTTTAAAAAGAGGAACATAAATATTTTCTGGCAGAAAGTAAGTATGCTTACAGACTATAATATAGCACTTAAAAATGATAGAGAAGTTTAAAAAGTGGTGGCTTGGACCCAAGAAACTTGGGATGTTAGATTACACATGCTTTAATCAAACAGATCCATAATGATTACTACTTAAAATTTGAAGCAGAAATATCCCCAATTTGGGAACAATGGAATTGTTGTTTGCATCCTTCTCTATCCGCTAAACAGTCAAGATAATGTTAAAAGTAATGCATTTTCCTTTTCAAAGTTCAAAGTAAATTTTATTATCAAAGTACATATATTGCACCACATACAACCCTGAGATTCAATTTTCTTGTAGACATACTCAACAAATCTACAGAATAGTAGTTATCCCCTTTTATTCAAGAGCCTAATGGCTGAGGGGTAATAACTGTTATGTGGTGCATTGAATGCAGTAAAGGATACAGCAACAGGACAGAGCACTGTAAGCCTCAAAGAGCTGAATGGCAATATCCAATCTTTTCGTGTCTATTGCTTGTTGGTTGTTTGAGATAGCCAACTTGTGTAGATTTGGAAGAACAACTGTACAGAAAAAAAAATAACACATGGTTGACAATAATGACAATTCCAGTGAGGCTGAAAGTGTTCGTTTTACACTCAACTTGTAGTCTTTTAACTTCTTCATCAAAATCTATGTCAAGAAACTCCCTTAACCAATAAAAACATCCATTTTCATATATCAACTCATTTGTTCTAAGCATAGAGAAATATTAGGTCCTTACAGAACAAGTATGAACAAAGAAAAAGGGAAGAAAAAAGGCAGCAGATTGCTATCAAAAATGCCATAATCCAAGTAGTGAAAATCTCAGTATCAAGAATGGAGAGGGGACATGATCAGTACAAATATGTAAGCGTGACAGGTGAGTCAAAGGTCAGGTAGGTGACAGGCAGATGATGTGGAGATGAGCCAGGTGAGGGGAAAGTGAAGATGATTAAGTTAGGAACAAACTGAGAAACCTGGTATACAAGATAATTGGTAAACCTGATTAATTTATAGTACCATAACTAGAAACATCAGGCATCTAGAATGCGAACACTCAAGATCACTCAGAACTTCAAAGATCCCGCTGATCAAAGCAACACTTACATAAATATATTCATTTATCTGAACGAAACTGGAAATTCCCAAGTAACAAGTGATTCAGTTAGGTGTACAGAGGGCAATGTATCCTATTACTGAACCACCATGAACACTGAGACAGGAACAGATATCAAATTTCAGGGAAGGTATAATTATATTGTAATTGATACAATTTATTCATATTCCATAAATTAAAGACATGAAGGGTTCCCCATTTGTTAACGGTAGGTGAAAATATCAAGTTCTTTAAACGTTTCTCCTCAAATATTTCCCTTTAAAATGTTTGCTTTTAAGTAATTCGGAAAAAGATTCCATTTGTTAAATTAACAAAAATAACTTTCTTCAATGTCAGTAATCCAAATTCCAACAAAATAAATGTACACCAGGCTTAGGAATAGGAAATAGCAAATAACTTTTTTGTTAGGATAATAATCATTCTGAGATGGGCAGCATTCAATCTTTGAAATGTGTGATTTCAGACATTAACAAAATAACAACAATAACATGTGTCATACATGTACAGGAAAACCAGAGCTCATCTAGGGAACACATAACTAATAAGGCAGATTATCCTACACATACTTAAAGGGGAATTAAATGCAAATCATCCTACACTTGCTTAAAGGGGAATTAAATGAAAGAATCAAGATGAAATATAAAAAGGCACTGTTGACAATAGCATAAGTGCTTGAATTATAGTGGATTTGCGGGGGGGGGGGGGGAAGAACTTAAATTTATGGAAATAAATAAAGATACATACATTCATCCCTGAATCTTGGTTCTGCATTGGGGCCAACTCTTCCAAAAGTTTTTATAATCTCCATGTGCAAAGAATGCTGATCATGGTACTGTGGATCTTCAAGAAAGGAAGCCAACTGCATCTTGACTCTTTCCAACAGCTGTTGAGTACAAGTAATAGGGCATTAACATTATGAAGCATAGGCACCCACTCTAATCACTTCTCAATCAGTAAAAGGAAAAGACTTCCAAAAAAGTGACAGCAAAATATTGCATTTACATTCATTCTGAACGATTTTCAGTTTGCTGTGAACAGGCCAGTCAGCACTGAAAACAGATAGAGGTTCACAAAATCAGAACCTGGAGAGTAACCATAAGCTAAACAAACTACTCTTCTGTACACTTCCCCTTTATCTTACTTAGACTGAAGCAACTCTCCTTCATCCCAATTATAACAGTATCTCTGCTCAAAATAGCACCCCATATTTTAGTTTTTGATTACCTACCTTTCAGCAATTTTGTTTGCATTTAACTTTTATTTCCTTTAATTTCTAAATTAACAGTTGAACAATACTCCCTGGCCAGTCAGCCAGGATTGCTAGCATGTCATGAAGCAATGCAATAGATACATTCACCATAAAAATCAGGATCAGGAGGATTCCTTTCTGCCCCTCAGCTATGCTCTACCATTTAATAACATCATGGTTGATCTGTCTGTAATCACTGCTCCATAATCCCATGAACCTCTCATCCCCTTACTTGTGAAGAATCCACCTATGCCCTAAAAATATTCAAGAACTTTGCTTCTGCTACCCTTTAATACCTCAAAGTCAACCAGGGGTTTTTTTTTTGTTTCGTTCTTTTATTATGACCTTTTGATCAGGTAACACACACAACTCCATTTTATTATTTTAGCCACAAATTTGAACAACCAGAACGAATGAAATCAGTTTGCCCACTACTGTACCTCTCTTTGAGTTACTGTTTCCATAATGGTGCCAAAGGCAGGGATTGTAGCTATTCGGACAGAGCTGGAAAATGAAAAAAAACCATTTGGTATTACAGTGTATCAAAGTACTTCGGACATAATGTACATATTTTACTGCACAAGTTAGTAGGTAAGTTTTGTTAGACTGTTAGTAAAACAATAGACATAAATCTTACAGCTTCTTCACCAGTGCTTTCTAGGTGACTAAACTGGCAATAGCAGGGTATGTCATAGTTTTACAGTTCAAGAGATATTGCAAAATGTGCTGCAAGAACTAAATTTGGAATAAACCTATTCTGATAGTTCAACATCTTTGTTCATCAAAAATATTGTTAGTCAGCCATGGAGCCTGGAGAAAAGACTGTAATGCTATCGAACAGAGATCAGTGCAAATGTTACACCAGACAGTTATTTTTTTTTATGTTGTGTTTTTTTTAAGTCTATGGACTCAGTCTGAACAACTCACAATTCTGGGTCACTGGATAAGGTAACAAGGGCCGGAGCAACCCGCTTGTCAATTAAGGCTTCATTCATGCCTCGCACGATGAGCTGTAACCAGTCAAAGAAAAACAAGTGCCAACAAAAACAAAAAAAAAATTAATGAAAAACAAAAATGATTAGTTCACAGGGGAGCACTCGGACATGTTCCATTCAAGGAAGCATCCAACTACTCAACATAAGGTTCACAAAAATGAGGTACTTGCACATGCTTAAAAGCTAGTCATCAACCTGTGGAACTTAGTAGGTTAAACAAAGCCATGCGTCCCTTTCACTCTGAAAAATCACCCATTTAATTTGATCTGACAGGCTAGTTATTGATGAGTCAGACTTGAAGTGTAGAGTTTTAGTTAATATTTTCCAAATTTGAGGTTTAAAAGATGTTTGGGTAGGATACAACACCAAATTTTAGGTCTAACTGTACAAACAATCAGGGAAAACAAAACCTCTCAGGAGGAGGGAACTACAACAAATTTTGTTTTGCATAATCAAAACATCTTTATTAACACATAAAATAATGGAAACCAAGAATATAAATATATTGACAATATAGATTTATAAACATTTGAGGCCTGGAAATGAATAATGTCCAAGCTCGTTTCCATTTCTCAATATACTGTTTAGTTTCAACTTTAAAATAGTGCACTTCTAAGTCCAGGAACCAACCAATCCCTTTCAACTAAGCACAAAATGATAGCTTTTAAGTTATCAATTCCAATATGGATTGTATATTTAATTCCTGCACAACCTGACAGAGAATCAGCCAAGTTATTTGCAAGTGTAAAGGAACAAATCAAAGGGTGATTTCTCAGCAAGTTAATAAAAAAAAAGTGAAGTGCTTCACCTGGCGAGGAAGAAACTTACATTTCAGGGTCACTGGAGAGAGTGATAAGAGCAGGGACAACTCTCTGAGCTACTAGAGTTTCATTCACCCCCTTCACCAACAGCTGATTGGGCAGAACAAGGGTGTCACATGTGATAACGTGGGAAGAGTGAGCAGAGTATCATGGAAGCAGCATGTACATTGAAGAGAGAAGGGACAAAAGAGCAAACAAAATTAGATGCCAAGCAACAATTTCTACAAACAGCTCAACATTTACAGAGCTTGAAACACTAATAACAGCTCTAAAACAATGCCACATACCAAAGCTGGTCAGATCTTAAAATGTTGATAGAACACAATACAACAATTTCAACTGACATGTCCATCATTAGTGGAATTACTTTTAATTTTCTTATCACTATGACAGGTAAAGTTATCCAATTTCCACTTTAAGTTACAAGCATAGGTAATTCAGAGTTTATATTTAATTCCTTTTGTGCACACCAAATGGGGAATTATATTTTTGAAAGCAGATACCAATTTAAATCTTCTCCCTGCTTGTGCTTATAAACATCTCTTCAGAACAATAACTGCAGGAAACAAGTATCTGCATTAAACAAACTATCTTAAGCCTGGCAGGGTCAAAAATGAATAATCCCAAGCATGCTAGGAATCCTGTAGTTCTGAAACTCATCGAAATGAAGACGACTTTGCAAATCACAGAATATTCTATTCCATCAAATATTCATTAGCTCATAATACCAGTAGCAGGATGCCATTTTTAATAGCACCATCAGCACATAATGTATTTCAACATTTGCCCAATATTCATCTCATAGAGAGAAAGAAAAAGGAGCAATTTTCCTTCCCTTGACCAATCAGGTCTGGCAGCTTTGGGTGGGCACAGAGGCAACAAAATATCTCACCCTACATAAGCAGCTTACGTTTTGAAGCATGCAAGAATCTAATTACATTGCTTTAATGGCTAAAGCATAACTGATCTCAAATGGGATAACTACATACATCACATCTCTGTATTGATATACATTGTGCTTCAGTAATTTACTTAGTCATAAGGGTAAAAGATGTTCCAGGAATATTTATTACACAGAATTTGAACAATGCTTTAAAGGGAGCTAGGTTCCAAAAATATGAATACCATCAAAATACAACTGAAAATCTTACCTCAAACATTCTAGCAGCAGTGCACCTTACAAGCGCTGAAGTATGTACAACTCCATACCATAGCACTGTTAAAAGCAACTCATGGTATGCTGGGTTTGCACTATTAAAACAGAAAATAGGGACTTAATAAATCAAATTTGGAGCATCAACAAAGAGCTGTTCTTTTTGAAAATGGTTAACCCTTTTATGTAGAAGCCTTTCAAATTCTTTAAGGTCTCACCTTCAACACACAGTGATGCACATATTGATTTCAAAGTGGAGAAGCAGCTTAACCAGAAAGAGTTACACTTCAGCTATGTACCAACACTAAACCCCTTGGCATCCATATTACAGTAATCACTAAAGTTGATTGATAATATTCAAAATAGGAAAGTAAATGACCAAAAAAAATGGCAAAACAAAATCCTACAATTGAAGGTTTTCTGATGTCATGAATAATTAAGCACTTGTGAGCTTTAACCATAACAGAATAATAACTTTAGCTCTTGATTTCTGCTGACTGGCAGGTCTGCATTTCCTCCAATCTCAAATACAAAGCCAAAGTATCAAAATGTACTGTATATCGAAAACAAGAATCAAATAAACAGATGATGCATTCTTCAGAGCTAAACATATTTTACAAAAAGAACTTGCAGCATTGAAAGAACTCCTTCAAAGTTGGAAAAAAATGGCACAGATGTTTCAAACCCATCATAAAGAAAGGAGGAAAAGAAATTGAGAACACACCTAAAGAAATTCAGTATTAAGAGCAGAAACACGAAAAACTGATTTGGAAGGAAAATATTGAGAATCAAAAGAGGATCACTGGAATGAGACAGAATCCTTAAATATTACAGGATGTATCTTTAAAGATTAAAAGACGACTGGAATATGGTGACAAATTTAACAAATTGAGATTCAGAAAACAGATGAAAAGAAATGCAGAAAACTGGAGAATAATATGTTTAGAGGAATTCAGCCACGAGGAAACAAAGATTAAAGGTGAAGTGCTCAGTGAACTGAACGAAAGCTAGAAGCTATTAAATGTGCTTGCTTGGGATAGCCACAATTTTCTTAAAAAAATCAATTAAATATGGTTACAGTTCAAGGTTTGTAACTATACAGGGAAGGAACCTATAAGCATGAACAAAAATAAGGGAATAAAAGTAGGCATCACTAAAGACTGAAATGATTACATCAAAATACTTATCACCAGCCTTGAAATGCAAAGGGTCAATGGGACTTTTAAAAACTGCGAGCATTTTCACAAACAGGCTTGAAAAACAAGGAAACTGTGGTTATTTTCAATGAGTAAAAATTATGGCCTTTTTGGCCTCAGGGGTCATATGTTTAGAGTGCAAATTGTCTCTTTGGATGTTGGATCAGTACATGTTACAGGTGACTGGAAAAAGATTCTACTATAAGGAATAATGATGCAGAGCTTGCAGGGAGAAATAATGTGCTATGAAGGCATTCTCATTAATGTATAAATTACCTAGTATAGGAAGATTGAAGGATACGCCATAGCTTGCTTACTTTAAAAGCTGGTTAATCAACTTATTTATTATCATGGTTACAAATCACTCCTAGCCTCCCTTGTATCCATAGGTATGGCTGCATTTGCACAGTAACTGTTCATTACACTTGCCACAGATGCTTAATTTTGGCAATTACAATGCAGATACCTCACAGCAATCTGTCAATTGTTATTGCATTTCCAATTACCTCCAATACAGAATCACAGAATAAGGATAATTTCAAGCATTCAAACTCATTCACATTACCCAATCATCATTGGAGATTTTATATATGATCTTCCTTTCCCTGTGCAAAATTTTTTTTGTCCATTTTTACTTCTTTTAAGTTTCAGTAGAAATCACAAAAATCATTAAGGAAACAAATTGTTCCTCCTGCCATTTTTATGTCTTGCACGGTACTGCTGCCACAAAAGAACCCATTTAATAACATGTCAGTGATAATAAACCTGAATCTTATTCACCAAGTTTTTAGATACCCTCTTGCTCTTGCATCACCATCAGCCTTACACTTCAAGTAAATTGCATGTAGAAGACCCCAGCCTAAGGTGCAAGTAAATTTTTAATTAACTAGAAACACTATGAGATGCCCATATTCTGGCCTTGCAAGGATCCATTCGGAATAAGGTTCAAAATAACACCCTCACATTTGAAAGAAGACTTTGGCAATAAAATTGGGGAGCAGCGAGCAATAAAAAAACACTGTGCAAGAAACATGACTAACCAGGTTGGTTACTTAACAGTAGATAGACACAACTGTAGAAATGTAGGATTAAGTACAGTATTAAATGATATAGAACGTTCAGAAATTGTCGAATAACCTACCCCAATTCCACAAATGAGGCCTTCAGACTATCAAGTGGTGCATGTGATAATGAAAGTGTGGTCATTACATCTTCCAAAAACCCAACCAAGAGTTTCCTGTCTTCTTCCTAGCAGAAAATTACAGAGCATAGAACTTGCAAAAACACTATCAGAGCAAGAAATTGATTGTTGAAGATGGAAGTTGATATTTACAATTTTATTACCTGATTGTAACAAGTAAGTACTCCAGTTGCGTAAATGGGAACAGTAGCCTTTGTTAGCACTCCATTGCCAGCTGTAGCAGAGACATCTTTTCAAAACAAAGATTAAATGGACAAAGTTACTACACTGCCGAATTTAATCTATTTTTGCAGGAAACATTTATCTCATGATTAATTTAGCATACAGAGGCCAATTTTAGAAACGTACAGTAATCATTTCCAGAAATATTATATCATACTATCATTAGAATAAGAATAATTTCCTTGCTATACCAAATCTGAAGCAAAACTCACCAAGGCTTATACTGCTATTTTCTACAGGAAAGCTAAATCTAATTTTTGGTCCCAACAATGATACTTAATTTGTTTTGTAATGAGCATTAAACCTGACAGCTGCTCCTCAATAGCTGCTGAAGAGTTTGGATGCCAAAACGATGTGTCATGAACAGTAAAAGTACCAACAATAAAACAAGTCTTTTGGTAACCAAGCATGGTCACACTTAGCGAAGCAAAATATATTGTGTAAGCTGTACTGATAATATCCCTACAAAAAAAATTACATATTTTAAGGGTTGTCTTTTACTGAGTTAAAAAAAAACAAATTATACAGAGCTAACTCATTTTATGGTAGCTGAAGTTATTATATTCTTTTGCCCAAAAGTGCAAATTAAATTTTCAATAACTATAACAAAATATAAAACTTAAGTTGTGGCTTACCAACAGCTTCTTCTGATAGTCTCAGTATTTCTTGAAACTGTGGTTTTACCTAAGAGTGTACAAGTTATTACATTAGATTGCAGGAAAGACAGGAAGTTATAGAATCACATTGAATTACTTTCCAAATGATGGCCTCTGCATATAAAAATAAGCAACATATTAAAAATTAAATACCGGAATATTATCTCTTGAAACTCGAATACTGAAAACACAATTTTCAAGAATTGTTTTAAAAGTAAAATTGGTACAGTTAAGAAAGAAGCCCTAAGATGCTACTGAAATTTGTTAACCAATTTTCCCTGTTGGTCTCGTCATCTGTGCCGATATACCCGAGTCTGCTCCAGAAGAACTGCTACTTGAGAGATTAAATGTGTGGAGTACCATACAATCTTGACGTGCATATAGAGGACTAATTTGACTGGGATTGCCAATTTGGATCTAAATATATTTTTAAAAATAACAAGTGCAAAGTATTAGAAGAATAATCTTCTAACTAGTCTCAAAGATGTTGTCTGTGCAAAGTTTGCACATTCTCCACGTGCCAGCAAGGGTTTTCTGCAGGTGATCCAATTCCCTGCTATATCCCAATGACATGTTGGAAAATTAATTGGTAAATTATGACAAGTGTACCGCATGACATGTTGATAGCAACATGGAAAAAATGGGTTACAGCAAGATAATTAGACTTGGGTGTATTTGAGGAGCCAAATTAGATTCAACGAGGTAGAATCCTTGAACATTTTCAATGGTATAGTTAAATAATTCCCAAATGGGTGATAGTTTATAGGCTGAGAGAGACTGAAGAAAACATGGCTAGAGGAAAGATTACAATGCAAAATACTACTTTGCTGAATAACGAACAATTCTACTGATTCAACAACTCCATTGAACATTGCAGTGATCCATTTCAAACCATATTATGAGTGACTTTTTGCATTTTGAAAAATAAACTCTGACAGTACTGATTACAACTCACTAATCTGGTGTGCTGTGATCGGCTGATTCCTGTGGTCCATTATGTTTTGAAACTGTAGTACAGATGTATACTCATTAACTAACTCTAACTAAGATCTAACTGAGGTTCAAAATTAACCAAGATCTGAACTAATTTGTAGGTAAGTAATCTACCAGTACAATTTTTGCAAATTCAGCCAGAGTTTCTGACTGTGGGTTACAGATCGTGCTTCGAACCCCTACATAACACAGGGAGTGTCCAGAAGGAAAAAGAACAATGTTATAAAGAACAGTTCTGCTTGGAAGATGACGATAGGGGGCAATTTCTTTGAACTGGTAGGTCTCGAGGGTGCGCAACTAGAGTTCCAACTCAATATTCTTTCATTATTATTTAATAGCCACTGTATTTTCCAATGACCACAGCAGCGGTTTCAGGATCAGAACCAATGGGAGTGCAAGTTACTTTACACCAATTTCCATGCAGAAGTAACACAGGACTTCCTGAAGTGAAATGTAATGCAACTCAACAGAATTAGTAATGGCAACATAATTGTAAAAATTGTTCTATTTTAGACTAAATCAATAGCAAACAATATTTTTCTTACTTTTTGCTGAGCCCTATAATTCATTGACATGAAGCCAATGCAAATCAAGGGATAAGTACAGGGCTCTCATAGGTAGCAAAACTGTGCATATATTAATTGTTTAATGGCAAACAAGTACCCGAAAAAAAGAACTAAACTATCAAATTGATTGCAGGAGTCATTATCTGAAAACAAGAGGAGCAACAAAAATCCAATGGAACAAAATTAAAGTGACCCATAGGCCAGCACGTTTGAATGATTATGCTATACTGTTAATGTTTGCAGCAAGGACTTTTGGGATATTTCATATTATTACAGTACTTAATTCAATAAGGATCACATCTATCAGTACTGAAAATTTCACAATGACCGAAGCCACAATAACCCACCAGTGAGCATTCCAATATATAATAATAGCATTCAATGACAAAATAAACCATAATGTTATAAAACAGTGCCTGCTACCTGTCACTTTGCGTTTCACCTTATGTAATGACCTTACCTTCACATGCAGAGAGTATGTGAAATAAAAGAACAAATTTCACCACCGTCCTCCTGCCACCCCCACCCCCCGATCTCCATAATGCTGAAACATTTAATAACCCACTGAGAAGAGGCATGGGTTTCAGGTACCCTCTGCCATTTCTCTTGGGAAAGAGCCTCTGGATTTTGGCTCTGAAATAAAAGTATATTAAAACTGGGTAAACAAGTATAATTCTAAAGAAGAAGGGTTTGCTTGGCAGGAAAAGACACATATTGTAATGTGGATTCTAACCTACCATTTCATTACCTTGGGTAACATTTTACAAAACTTCTTTTAGATTCTCAATTGATAAACTCCAAAAAAAAAACCCACCATAGATTGACAGTTTAGGCAGATTTAAAGGTTAATGCAGCAATAAAATAAAAATTTCAGTCTATGGTGATATCAGCATATTACGTTGCACTAAACTGGAAGTCACAAGATATGGATACATTGAAGATTATATTTGAGTTTTTCTAATTGTTATCACTTCATTTCGGCAAGGTGTGGTCAAATTATTGAGTGTGACCTAACTGGAAACTCATTTTGAACAACTGCAACAATATGTCCTATTTTACACTTCATCTATAATGAAAATTATGATATTGTATTAAATCTAATTTGATTTAAACTTCATTTAAATTTACAAGAAATCCAAATATTGCAAAATCAGGACAACTTAGTAGAAACCCCTCTTTTGCTTTTGTGTACAATGGATAAAATTGAATACAGTCAGAATATACGAACATTTGGATAATGAAACCAGTTGATATGCAGTACACAAATAAATGTTGTATGTATTCAAGTTCTCTTCTATATATAAACAAGATCACCGGCAAAATTATTAACTCACCTTTGTATTTGTAAAAATTTTACCAAATGTTCTACATAGCCTCCAAAAATACCGGGAGAAGTCATGAACACAGGACGTTGAGGTAACATTAATGTTACCAACAGTTTCGATTAGATGTGGTAATCTGCAAAGAAAGGAGAAACTCTTATAATTTAGGATTCACACTGTGACCAGATCCATAATAATTGATAAATGACCAAAGTAATAATTACTAATAATGATTAGCCCAAGAAAATGTTTCCAGCAACACAATTTCTTTAGTAAGCTTAGCCAAACAAATCATAGATGAGTACTCTGAATACAATAAAAGAAATTGTGTAAATAATAAGCCTCTTAAAACCTGAAAATTAAACCAAATGGCTTCAAATTCAAGAATGCTTTCATTGCCATGTTAAATATTTAACATGGGGTATATTTAAAACAGGTTGATAGGTTCTTGATTAGTAGGAACATCAAAGGTTACAGGAAAAAGGCAGCGCATTGAGTTGAATGGAATAATAAATCAGCCATGATGGAACAGCAGGGCAGACTTGATGGGATGAATGGCCTAATTCTTCTCCTATATCTTATGGTCTCACACATTTTTAAAAAGCTTTAAAAGTTGCATGTGAAAACATTCAACATGTTTGTAATTCAAAAGTATGGTCTGGGGTAATGAGCATTAAAGTCAACAATTAGTAGAATGAAATCAACTTACAATTGATTAACGACCCATAATAGGTTCTCCCAGCCAGTGGTGCCCTCGTGTTCCAGTTGGTTATCATACAATTGCAATAGCACCGATAATTGTTCTCTACTTCCAATAATTGTTGCCAAATCCTGAAGTGGGGAGGCTGGTCGAGGGAACCTGGTCACTAAAGACATTTTTAAAATGAAAATTGAGGTCATAGATGCACACATATACATTATGTCCATGGTTATATTTTCAATAATGGAAGCAATTTTCACTTTTGTTGTCTCCTACAAAATATAACAAAGGAAATTTGGTGTTTCTGGAGCTTACTGAATTTAGCTATGTAATTTAACTCTAACGAGAAAAGTCCTCTCTAGTTTAGTCTCATCACTGATCTAGGGTATGTGAAGTGACATTTGGTCACCTTCCGAGCTAACCAAAGTTGATAATTCACCTAGTCAAAGACCATACCTATCAAATAATCTCACTGGGAAATATCATGCCAAATACTTCTCAATCTATGACCAGTCCTTCCAAGCAAGTAAAGTTGCAGAATATCTATTGCTGCTTATTCTTCAACTCCTCCTCCCCCCACCAATGAAACAAATGTAATCTAATGGGAAAAGGGTTTGCATGGATGGGTTCAACAGTAGTTCCAGGCTTTTATTTATTATTTTTAATTAGAGATACAGCACAGCAACAAACCCCTCCAGCCCATCAAGTCTTTGCCACCTAATTACACCCATGTGACCAATTAATCCCAAACTGTATGCATGACCTTTCAAAGGTCATAAATGGGTGCAACAAGAAAGCAAATTAACTTCCAACATCCAGAATGCAATGATTTAATAATGTGAAAATTGCATTTACTTGTTATTTTGTTTACAAAAGATCAGATCAATGTACAATGCAATACCTTCTATCTGTGGTACTTCTCCTTGAAGTTTTGCTTTGCTTGCAAAAGGAGCATTTTTCAGCACCACGGCAAATAATGGTGGAATCAGTGACTGCATGGCTGAAAGATGCAGATGTAGCTTGTGTTCATCGAGCCCATGCTCTCCGTCCTAAATGGGGAATATGCAGAAACACAGGTGTTAGGATTTCAAAAATTATACATTGATTGCAAATTGAAAAGCTAAATACACTTTCAAGACAACCACCTAACAAAAATAAAATCTTAACCTTAATTCAATATCAAAATTAAAGTCTACAAGAAAGTACTCACAAATACAAAGTTTTTGAACAATTTTGACCATCAACGAATCCCAAAGTAACTATTCAAACATTCACGTATGCCCACTTCACACACCTGGCCAAAACTGACTGCCTTATAACCTTATAGGCAATAACGCAAAGACATTGATGTCCATTTCTGCCTATGTTGATATGTGATTAATGATGAAACTATTACAGAATACATGAAAAAGATCACCAGCCATTTTCACCTGTCTGGCTTTAGAAGATACAGAACAAGATTCTTTACTGGTAAAAATCCTTTATTTGTTTAAAAATAAAGGCACTGCTAAAGAAGCAGCAGTTTGATAAGCAGCTTGAGATGAAGTTGTTTGGAATCACTTATTTGACTGATTGTCACCTGTTAATCAGTTATTCACCGATCAGAGGGGAGCTGAGGTAGAAAACCTTTTACCATCTGTCTTCATACAAATGGATAATAGTGCATACATTTATCTGTTACTTCTGATACTATCCTTGTCAAACAAACCTCACCTTGCCAAGTTTAGATTTGGAAACTAGTGCCTGAGAGGGTGATGGAAACAGCAGAAATGAAGTTGGTACAAGAATGATATCCTCAAATGCAGTGTTCCTGAGGATAAGACTCATTAGATACAGGTTGGACTGCCTGATGTGTCAAGTAAACCAACATGGTTGAAGCTCATGACTCCTACAGAAGTTCACAACTTTGTGCAAGACCCAGGGCAGAAACATATTGGATTGGATAACACCAACTGATAACCTGCCAGTCCATTGAGAACTTGAGAGGATGTACCAGTGAGTTAAAAGGCTTCCAGGCCTGCATGTGGCAAGGTGTGGAATGCACTGGGGTTCAGGTGCATTTTAATAATCATTCACAGTCTGAAATCCAGGGACAAAGGGTACTCTGATCAGAGTACACCTGCTCCCTCCCCCCACCCCCCCAGCAAGTTACATGATAGGCAGGAAACTGAAGAGAAAAAAATCTGAAATCAGCAGTTAGGAAAACGTAGGAATCTACTAAGGAAGTGGCAACAGAGCACTGAATAACTGAAGAAAACTGAGGCAAGGTAATGCAGGTTTATGAAAGAGAAGTCAATTTTGATGAACTTGTTACTTTTTTGCACGATGAAGTCAATACTGTTTCAATGGAAAACTTTCAGTAAGTTGCCACTCATTAAATATGAAACAGAAAAGTGGAACTGGGGGTTAATTTGTAAGCATAATTGAAGATTAGTAAAAGGCAGGGACAGAAGCAATAAATAACATTGTAAATTTGGAAGGTCATTATTGGAAGGGTGGCACACTTTTCACATTACAGCCCTGGCCATTTATATTGTACATTCATTATTTATAATGAGGGGATTTAATGCTATAAATTCAAATTTGCTGATGATACAAGTGGTTGGCAGTGTGGGCTGGGAGCGGGATGCAGTAAGGCTTCAAGGGGATGTGCAAGGCCTAAGTGAATAGGTGAGGTGGCAGCAGATGGAACAGAATACAGTACTGTGCAAAGGTATTAGACACCTATGTATAGCTAGGGTGCTGAAGACCTTTTCACAGTACTGTATTTGTCAACATGGATCAGAGAGCAAAAATCAGGCGGGAGGAAAGGATGTTGGAAATGGCGAGGGTGGAGCACCATGGGAGTGATGTGGGACAGCTGGCAGAAAAAAAAGTGCTGGGGTGGGGGGGAGGGTGTGTTGGTATGGTTGCAGACATGCCCAGCCCTAAGACACCAGGCAAGGTCATTTGATTCCAAACAATTGGTTTATTGATCATTACAGAATGTCTCTCTCTGGTGCTTCCCACTCCCTCTCCTCTCCCTTCCCCCTTTTCCCAACCATGATTTCCCTCTCTCCATTCTCAGTACACAATAGTGACCCATATCAGAATAAAGGTTTATCATCACTGACATACGTCATGAAATTTGTTTTAGTTTGCAGCAGCAGTACAGTGCAAGACAAAATTACTACAGTACTGCGCAAAAATCTCAGGTGCCCTCAGCTAGATATGTGTATGGTAAAATAACAGAAAAGTTGGAGAATTTTTTAATGATAATAGGAGACTGAATGGTCTAGGTTCTGAGAGGGACCTATTGCCTTTGTACACTAATTATTGTAAGTTGACAATGCAAGTACAGCAGTCAAATGGCACATTTACAGTCATTGCATGAGGATTCAAACAGATGACAGCAAGAGGCAGAACAAGCCAAATGTGATCTAATCCATTACACAAAAATTCAGTAGGAAATTCTTACTGGTAATAACACACATGAAAAATATAGCTTGGTAACACAAACACCCAATTTGTTCTGTTGCAAAATTGAAGCCCGTCTAAAACTTAACTACTGATCTATAAGCAGATCTCCCGGAAGCCACCTATTTTAATTCCACTTTCCATTCTGATATGTTAATCCATGGTTTCCTATACTGTTGCGAAGAGGCCATACTCAGGTTGCAGGAACAACACCTTATAATCTGCCTCCGACCTGATGGCATGAACATCAATTTCTCGAACTTCCAGTAATGGCCTCCCTGCCCCCTTCATGATTCCCCATTCCGTTTTCCCTCTCTCACCTTATCTCCTTGCTTGGCCATCACCTCCCAGTGGGTGGTCCTCCCCTCTTTTCTTTCTTCCATGGCCTTCAATCCTCACCTATCAGACTCCCCCTCCTCCTGCCCTCTCTCTTTCACCAATCAACTTCCCAGCTATGTGCTTCATCCCTCCCCCTTCCGTTTTCACCTCTCAACTTCTGTTTCTCTCTCCCCTCCCCCACCTTTTAAATATATTCCTCATATCTTTTTCTCTTCAGTCCTGCTGAAGGGTCTCGTGCCCAAAACGTCAATCATTCTTTTTTTTTCCTATAGATGCTGCCTGGCCTGAGATCCTCCAGTATTTTGTGTGTTACTGATCTGGCTTGTAAGTCAGGAGGTCTTTTCTCTTGAACAAAATCATTTTTATTTCTACCACAGATATAAAGCACTTAACCAGAAATCAATCTCTGTGGTCTCATTCTTCCTGAAGTTTTTCCACAATGCTTCCCTGAACACATCATTCACTAAGGTGAAGTAGTACCAAACAATTTGCTTATCCGGAGGACAGAGCTTAGGATGATGGCACCTAACAGTGACTCCTCTGCTTGCATCTTCGGAAACAGCTCTATTTCTATCTTTAATATCCCTTTTTTCTTTCCTTTTCAGGGTTCTTTTGAAGACCCTGGCCTGGAGTTACATGCTGATATCGGTTCTTTGTGGGAATGAGACCCACTATCAGGGCCTCACAACTGGCCGCTTTTTGGTATGTCAAGGATGCCTACAGGGTGCCGGATTTTCATGGCTCTGGAGGTGGGCAGGTTAGAGGTCAGTGCCGCTGCAGAAAACTGGTGTGTCGTGGGAGTACACCGAAGTTCAAAAGCAGCAAGCTGGCTGCTGGCTCTATGTTCAGAGACCCGAGATCATTGGGCACAGAGCTCGGAAAAAGCGAAGCAACAGACTTTTAACACCATAAATCGATGAGTTGTTTTGTTATGTCTACCCTCTTGCTGTGAGACGGGGACACCTTTTTCCCCATATTGGGGGGGAGAGGGGGGGAAGAGGGGGCGCGCCTGTGGAATGTCGAATTACCGGGTGAACGAGTAGACTTTGGGTTACTGCAAGTCTGTGCCTGCAGTCTTTGCTTCACGCTTGAGTGATCGGTGGAGGATGCAGATGCTTTTTTGCTGATGAGGGAGGCGGGAGCTTTGGGTTCTAACACTTAACTTTTGTCATTCATTCTTTGGGGCACTCCTCCTCATGGATGTTTGTGAAGAAAAAGAATTTCAGGATGTATATTGTATACATGTGTGGCGCGTGGCCAAGTGGTTAGGGCGTTGGACTAGCGATCTGAAGGTCATGGGTTTCAGCCTCAGCCGGGGCAGCATGTGTGTCCTTGAGCAAGGCACTTAACCACACAATGCTCCAGTCTACCCAGCTGAGAATGGGTACTGGCAAAATGCTGGGGGTTAACCTCGCGATAGACTGGCGGGGGGGGGGGGGAATCTCATACTCTCAGTTCCTTCACGCCACGGAAACCGGCATGAGCACCGGCCTGATAGGCCACAAGGCTCGTGACAGACTTTAATCTAAAAAAAATATTGTATACATTTCTCTGACATTGAATGTATTTTGAGTCCATGAGTTGGTATGCCACAAAACTACTGAAAGCCAGTTTGTCAACATTTTAAGCTGTAACTGGACAGAACACAATGCACTATTATATTATGTACACTTGTTTGATTTATTCCGAGCCTTAAAAATAGACAAAATGCCAATAACAGAATAAAAAAATTAATATAGCCATGAAATTATTAGTATGAATAATCAAAGAGCTTCAGCTAATTGTAAAGGAAAGAAAAATTCACTGAAGGAAATTCCAGAACTTCACATTTTGAAAGAGCTTAGAGTTTGATATTGAGATAAGAGCAAAATTGAACAACTAAATTTGAGGATGACAAAAAAGGACATAATCCAAGGATTATTGAATTGCAGCAGATAACAGGCAGTTTAAGGGTCAAGACCAATGAACATAATTTAAAGGGATGACAATTTTAAAACTGAGGTGTTGCTCAAGCAAGAGACAATCCAGGTTGGCAGGTATAGGGGTAATGATTGGTAGACAGGACTTTGCACCAATTGAAAAGAAATACATTTGCATTCTTCTAACCTACCCTGAGTATTTTATCAATGTTGCTTAGTAGAGTTGGAATGAGATGCGACTGGAGTTTACCCAATTCTGTAGTCCATGCTGCAAAGGCTGGCAGGAAAACTTGATGTGTAGCATTAATCACCCTCTCGGAGGGATCACTTAAGGCTGACATTTGCAGTTCAAAACCCTGTGGTGGAAAATAAAGCTTTACTAATATATCAAAGGACAAAAGTGGGAATTTCCAAAAAGATATTTCACCTGAATAGAAAGGAAATACTATAACCATTGGTTCTTGGTGTAATACCATACCTGCAAATACTTATCAGGATCATCAATGTATGCCATAATAATACCCAGACTTTTAATGACTGCCTCTCGCACTAGGTCTGCCTTATCTTCTGTCAACATTTGCTGCAGCATTGAAAGCACCAATGAACTGCGAATCTCCTTCTATGAGGAAATAAAACAATATGTTTAGCCTGGTAAAGGATTTGCTTGTTTGGCTTTGAATAGAAAGACATGAATTTTTCTTACAGGCAAATAAGGTGCTAGTGCTCCACAGGCTTCGGCCACCAGTAACCTTCGTTCTGGATACTTGTGATTGATCTGGGGAAAGAATAAATGAATAAAATGTTTTTTACTTTTATGTTAACTTAGTTCAAGTTCATGTCATAACTGCAGGTAAATGGTTGAAAAGGAACACCACAGAAATCAATTTAGAAGCATTTCTACTGAGAAAATTGCATTTATATGTCACAAACATACCAAGGATAAATACAAACTCAAATACTCAACTTATCAGGTACATTTCAGTAACCTACGGACACAAAAGTGACACTAATATCCATGTTTAAAGCAATAATTTCACTGATAGTGAATTTAAATATTGTCTAAATAATGAAATACCCATCTTGGACTAATCAGTATAGAGGAAGCATGGCAACAAATTTCATAATTTCAACATCAGTGTATAAACTAAATTCACAAAATACACCCACTTGGTTCCTGGCTATCTGTTTTGATACAAAGTTATCAATAAGTCCTTGTTCACTTTGCTTCAAGTACAATGGGTTAAAAATACTAATATTTGACTGGTGGTCTAGCAATACAGAAGTCATAAAGAAACCCAAAGGTCAGACGGCAGTGACTGAACTCCAGCTTGACAAGTAGACGCAACCCTAAAAGCAGCAAAACCAGAGAGGTCAAGTGTCTGACAGTCACTGCATCCAGTGAAATGCCTTTTCCACTTTAAAAACTCTCCCGCACAAGTTTCCTGTCATCGTCGGATATGATGAACAACCACCACTAATATTGGTAGTGTTCTAATTAGTTCAGTAATTAATTTAAATATATAATTTCTTACCCCGTCAAATGGTAGTGTGTAATTTTTAAACTTTTTTAAAAACTACTTCCATGAACATTCGGCTAATTGGGGCAGCTGCTTAACTGGATTAAAATGTGTCCCAATTAACTGGAATCCACTGTACATCGTTAACTAATAGTAATACAAACAGCACTGGAAACACTCAAATCTGACTTCACTTGTAGAAAAAGTAATCCTTCAGATGAAGGTCCACTGCCCGAGTTTCTCCTGGCACCTTCCATAGCCTGATCTGCAGCTTTTCCTTTCTTCTTCGCCAGTTTACAGTTTGCCTATGATTTTTTTGATTAACTTTGCTTTAGGTTCAAAATACATTATCAAATTATGCATACTGTATACACCTTGAGATTTGTTTTCTTGCAGGCAGCCACAAGAAAAAACATAGTAGAATCCCTTATAAAACCCCCACACAGCAAAGATCATCAAACACTCAATGTGTGCAACAAGAACAAATTGTGTAAACTATGAAAAAGTAAACAAATAATACACAGAACACTAACCACCGAGTCTATGAAAACTGCAGTTTTCACATTAGTTCAAGAAGATTAAAACTGTCGTGCAATTTTTTTAGAAGCACGCATGCTGCTCAGCTAGAAGCGTCAGGATTATTTATATACATTTTTAAATTAGTATTTTGTAATGCTCCTTTGTTTACTTATCATTGAACTTTTTAAGAATATTTAAAAATACAAAGTTTGAGGCAGCACCTAATCTTCCAGTTTGCTACTCTTCCTGTCATCCACCATAACAGCTATCGTTTTGAAATTTTCAATTGTAAAGCAATGCTTTACAGTCAATGCTACCATATGCTGTACTGTAGCTTTTATATACTTGCTCATTTTGTTTCAATTAGAGTAATATAATGCAGCACAATTTTGAGATTCAACAGGAGAGCAAACCATTCAACTTTCTTGAAACTGTATGTTCATACATTATAGCATAATTCTCAAAATCTGAATGGATTTTGATAAACAGGTCATCCTTCTGCCTCCACAGTGCAAGTGTCTTTTCCTACCTGGAAGTTAAATAATATGCAAAATATCAAATTATACCAAGCTCAACGGAGAAGAAATTTGCCTTAAACTTGCATTGCTAACTGGATCATTCACTCAATTTAAACAGCTACACAAAGGGTTTCTCCTGGTTCAAAGGTGGGGAATTCCCATGTTTTTCCCTTTGCAATAGTTAAGCAAGCCTACAATCAAGTAACAATGCACACTGATATTCCATCCAGAAAACCATTTTAGACAGCACACATAGAGCTTCTGGTTGTTTTACAAAACATGATTTATATCCTTGGGGTGGCAGAGAAGCTTCGTGGTTAGCGCCAATGTTTTACAATGTTCACAGGTTGGTGTTCAATTCCTGCTGCGGCCTATAAAAGTTTAAATGTTCTCCTTGTCCACACGGGTTTCTCCCAGGTGCTCCGGATTCTTCCCACATTCCAAAGGCATACGGGTGAGGGTTTGTGAGTTGTGGCGATACTGCGTTGATGCTGGAAATTTGGCAACACTCGCGGGATGTCCCCAGCACAATCCTTGCTGATTTGATTTGACAAAGATGATACATTTCACTACATATTTAGATGTCCCTGTGACAAGTGATGAGTGGGTTCTCAGGAAGGTGCACACTGACCACTCTTTATTGTACATACCATACATGGCTCCTACATGGACAGAGTTAGGAGCACCAAGTTTCTGAGAGTGTACATAATGGATCAGCTCATCCATGCCACCTCTTTAGTCAAGAAAGCACAGCAGCATCTCCACTTCATGGAGGGGATTGAGATTGAGGCTCCCTCCCAGACATTTAACCAATTTTTTCAGTAGCACCATTGAGAGTGTCCTGACCAGCTACATCACTGTCTGATACAGGAATTAGACCATAAGACAGAGGAACAGAACCAGGCTATTTGGCCCATTGAGTCTGCTTCACCATTTCATCATGGTGGATCCCCTTCCCTCTCAATGATATTCACCTGCCTTCTCCCTGTAACTTTTCATGCCCTGACTGATCAAGAGACTATCAACCTCTGCCTTAGATACATCCAGTGACCTGACCTGGCTTGACCTCCACAGATTCACCATCCTCCAGCTAAAGAGACTCCTCCTTATCTCTGTTCTAAATGGACATCCCTTTATTCTGAGGCTGTGCCCCTGGTCCTATGCTCCCTGAACATACAAAACGTCCGCTACATATCCACATTATCTCAGCCTTTTGAGATCTGATAGGTTTCAATGAGGTCACACCTTATTCTTCTGAATTCCAGTGAGTAGAGGGCCAGAGCTATCAAACGCTCCTCATTTAACAAGCTTTCAATTCCGGAATCATTTCTGTGAACCTCCTCTGAACCCTCTCCAATGTTAGCACATTCTTTCTTAAAAATGGAGTCCCAAAACTACTCACAATACTCTGTCAGGCTTCATCAGTGACTTATACAGCGTCTCCGCTTTTATATTCTAGTACTCTTGAAATGAATGCCAACATTGCATTTTTCTTCTTCACCATTGACTTGGCTTGCAAATTTACAAACTATGTTTGTACTTTAAGGAGTCCTAACAAGGACTCCAAAGTCCTTTTGCACCTTGAATTTTCGTCCTGTTTAGAAAATACTCTATACTTTATTCCTTCTACCAAAGTAGATGACATTTCCTGACACTGTATTCCATTTGCCCATTCTCCTAATCTTTCTGCAGCCTCCCAGCTTCCTCAATACTACCTGCACCTCCACCTATCTTTGCATCATTTGCAACCTTGGCCACAAAGCCAGTAACTTCATCGTCCAAATCATTGACATACAACATTAGAAAAGTGGTTCCCATAAGGAACTCTACAGAACACCACTAGTCACTGGCAGGCAATCAGAAAAGGCTCCCTTTATTCCCACACTTTGCCTCCTGCTAATCAGCCAATGCACCAGCCAGCATCTTTCCTGTAATATCACAGGCTCTTATCCTGTTAAGCAGCTTCAGGCCTTTTGAAAATCCAAGAGCACAACATCCACCGATGTTTGTGTGTTAGGTCTGGGGCTGCTCTGATGAAGGTCTTACACCTGAAATGCTAACTGTTTTCTTTCCACAGATGCTGTCTGACTTGCTGAGTTACTACATCATTTAATTTTTCTTTCAGGTTTTGGCACCTCCAGTTTTGTTGACTTGAACTAACCTATTTTAAGTAAATACATAAATGAACGAGGATAAGCCTGTTCTGTATTGCTGACTGTTGCACTTAGCAGTTACTTATCACAACTTTCCACCTGGCTTTTTCCAAAGCCCCAAACTGAAAAACCTTCTTAAACATCTGCTAACATTCTATTTGCATAAAAGGGACAATTCTTGAAACTTCTTCAAAGTTTCATTTGTCTTCAAATTTAATTCCTAATAATTGCTGATTTGTTCATTAACTTAACATTTAGTTCTCTGCCATTTTCCACATTTTCTGCGCCTCTGGGAAGGTGGACACAAAAATATGATTACTTCCTCTGCCATTTTCTCATCTTCAATACAATCTTAATGCATTTCCTCATCTCCAGTGTGATTGCAAGTGCTTGCTCAAGGAGCCAACATTGTGAAGGTACCGTATCTGGAATTATGACAGAACATATTTAAAGCAGAATCATGGTTTAGCAGGCAATTAAGTAGATCTTCTGATGTCCTGATGGTCAAAGTCCTGACGAACGGTCTTGGCCTGAAACTTTGACTCTTATTCCTTTCTGTAATGCTGTATGATCTGCTGATTTCCTCCAGCATTTTGTGTGTTATACTGGATTTCCAGCATCTGCACAATCTCTTGTGTTTAAAAGTTGATCCTCCTTGGGTTGGTAGCCCAGATTGGTAGAAAATACTCTAAATCTAGAAAGTTATGCAGAGGTCTGGTCTTCCATCCCCAGGAGGGAGATACTTGGAGCAGTGGTTAATGAGATTGATTCTCTGTACTGCAGATATGTGGTACAAGGAGAAATTAAGCAAACTGGGGTCACAGTCAAGAGATCAAGAAAATGTGTGGTGATCTCATTAAACTTCACAAAATTAATGAGTTTTATAGATTACAATGTAATGGCTGGCATGTCTAGAACCAGGAGTCACTCAAAAAATAAGGGACTGGTCAGAGCTGTGTAGTAGCATCTTCATCTAGAAGGCTGTTAATATACCTGTGATAGGCATATAAGCTCAGTTGCTCAGCATGTTCAAGTCATAAATCAACAACTTAAGGGAATCAAGGAATATGGGGTTAATGTAACAAAGGGGCTAAAAAGACTACAAATGAGACAACTAAAAATTGTGTTCTTCAGCACAAATTGGGCTTGAATTCTTCTACTTAACCCTGGTCACTTATCTTCTTTCTTGGAAACCTCGCTATCGGTATATTATAGGTTATTACACATATATAGCACATAAAATAAAATTAACACAATATTAACAGACAAGTATTTTGTAGATGTACAAGCTGACAGAGTGCATATAGAACAAATAGTTAAATATACAGCAGTTTAATGCCACTGGCACTGTCATAAATAATGTGTACTAGGTGGTAGCAGGGTGTTCAGAAGTCTCACAGCCTGGGGGAAGAAGCTATTATCCAACCTAACAGTCCTTGTTCTTATATTGTGGTACCTGCTACCTGATGGTGCTCTAATAGAATGTGACCAGAAGACTGGGGATAATCATGTTCATTTCATTTTAAATAGTTCACAAAAAAATTGCTAAGTTCATAATCCTAGCTGCTCGTATTCAAGCTTAGAAAGAAATAATTTCACATTGCAATTGAGGATTATTACATATAACAGGCACATGCAGAAAATGGGGGAACTAATACAATGGGCAAGGGGGAGAAAGAAATAAAGGGTGAAGCTGATGGAGGATGTTGGGGAAGGGTTTATAAATTAAACAAAGGAGAATGATAAGAAAGAACTTGAATAAAAAAATTGCAGAGTAAAACATGTGAGAAAATACAAACAAAGGAGGCCACAAAGGAGCTCTGTATTTACAACGGGAATCCTTTCAACAACAGCACAAATTTGATCGAAGCTAGCTGTCTTTCAACACATGCAAATTAGACAGATTTGCATACCAAGACATCTTTTGCACTTACTCGCCCTGTTCTTCCCTGCCCTCCAACAAGATAGTTGTTGGAAGTATAGTTGACTCAAAAGAAAAATACTATCGTTTCCACTTTACTTGGCGTGAGGTATTGTCTTGATTTAAAATGTTACAGACAAGAGAAAATCTGCAAATGCTGGAAATCCAAGCAACACACAAAATGCTGAGTCCCTCCAGCATTTTGTGTGTGTTGCTCAGGTCTTGTCAAAGGGATTCAGCCCAAAACCTTGACTGTACTCTTTTCCATAGATGCTGCCCAGCCTGCTGAGTTCCTCAAGAATTTTGTATGTGTTACCAAAATGTTATATGGTTATCCAAAATGGTACTTTTAACAGCTTCCATACTTAGAAATAGTATAATTCGGGATGCTACAGTTAGACAAAAATGGATCACAAGCTAAAGGATGCCAACAACTTTAGCTGCATGGGTCTCAATGGGATTGGTCTGAATCAAAGAAATAGTGGCTGGTTGTATGGACCATACAGTCTGTTCTGTCATTCCACATTATATATAAACATTGGCATCATTATTGTGTTCAAAGACTCCATGAAACAGTGCAAAATTCTCACTAACTCTTAAATCCCTAGCCTGTAAACATACAGGTGGAGAAGAAGCGTATTGAGATACTGATCAATGGAGCCGTGTTTAAATGGCAGAAGAAATATACCAGCACACAATCTAGCTATCTGCCTCTGCCTTTTCCTCTGCAAGCACCTCCTGCCCCATCTGTGAAACAGTGTGCAGTTCCTACTGTACTGTTTTTTGGGGGGTTCTAAGGTGACTGATGGGACCTTAATGGAAGTAGGTCATGCTTAGACTGGAGAAACTGTGCAATCAGTAGTGTAAACCTGCACTCTCAGGTCCTGCTTTCAGTGGAAACCAACTACAGTTCCATGCAGTGATTAAAAAAAAAACACCTTTAAGGAATTTGGCTTTTAAGTTCTCATAGAAAGACAGACTTTAAAAATTGCTATATGTTTATTAAGTTATTTTTAAAACTTCAACCAAATTGAGTCAGACAGAGTCCAAATAAAAGCATTTGGACTGCTTTTATGACTATGGCCTGCCAGGGATCACTTGTGTTACATGGAGTATGTGCGCTCTTTCAGATATCAGCAAGGAACACATACAGCAGTTTGCCAAATAACCTTTCAAGGGAGAATCGAAGATGGGTCTTTCTCCTCATGGTTCCAAAGAACAGTTGTATCCTCAGTTATACAAGAACCATGGGTGACCTTGCAGGAGGCTGGATGACACCTTGGTTTCAGAAAATTTTAACCCTTTCAAATAGCAGATGCAAGTGACAATGAAAGTTAAATTCTGCTTGTCTGTTTACAGCAGTATGCACAAAGAAACAATCTTATCCTTTTCTTTCTTTGCAGACATTTGTCTAGTATAATTACAGCATCCAGCTGTGAACTGCCAAAGTTTAATTGGTTAAGTAAACTTTTTATTTGAACGTAATAAAGTTGTGATAATCAACAAGACAGTTTTGCAGTAATTATCTATGGCACTGAATAGTTTTAAAACCGATCCCAAACGTGTATCAAATTTATTCAATTGCAATCTGCAACATTCACAAAATATATTTTATGTGGTGTTTGATGTGATGTGGTGTTTTATGAAGTATTTGACACGAATTAGTTGCTAAATGTTAATAGATTTTTAAGTAAAACTTATATGCATCAAGTTTTACTTAGAAAATCAAAACGATTTTGTTATAACTGATAACTAATTCCAAAGTTAAGTTGTCTGATCTGCTCTCACTCCAACCTCCCGCCACCCCACTAGGAATAGGGTTCCCCCGGTCCTCACCTACCACCCCACCAGCTTCTGGGTCCAACATATTATTCTCCGTAACTTCTGCCACCTCCAACGGGATCCCACCACTAAGCACATCTTTCCCTCCCCTCCTCTCTCTGCTTTCCGCAGGGATCGCTCCCTACGTGACTCCCTTGTCCATTCGTCCCCCCCATCTCTCCCCACTGATCTCCCTCCTGGCACTTATCCTTGTAAGCGGAACAAGTGCTACACATGCCCTTACACTTCCTCCCTTACCACCATTCAGGGCCCCAAACAGTCCTTCCAGGTGAGGCGACACTTCACCTGTGAGTCGGCTGGGTTGATGTACTGCGTCCGGTGCTCCCGATGTGGCCTTCTATATATTGCGGAGACCCGACGCAGACTGGGAGACCGCTTTGCTGAACATCTATGCTCTGTCTGCCAGAGAAAGCAGGATCTCCCAGTGGCCACACATTTTAATTCCACATCCCATTCCCATTCTGACATGTCTATCCACGGCCTCCTCTACTGTAAAGATGAAGCTACACTCAGGTTGGAGGAACAACACCTTATATTCCGTCTGGGTAGCCTCCAACCTGATGGCATGAACATCGACATCTCTAACTTCCGCTAATGCCCCACCTCCCCCTCGTACCCCATCCGTTATTTATTTTTTATACACACATTCTTTCTCTCACTCTCCTTTTTCTCCCTCTGTCCCTCTGACTATACCCCTTGCCCATCCTCTGGTTCCCCCCCCCCCCACCGTCTTTCTCCCCGGACCTCCTGTCCCATGATCCTCTCATATCCCCTTTGCCAATCACCTGTCCAGCTCTTGGCTCCATCCCTCCCCCTCCTGTCTTCTCCTATCATTTTGGATCTCCCCCTCCCCCTCCCACTTTCAAATCTCTTACTAACTCGTCCTTCAGTTAGTCCTGACGAAGGGTCTCGGCCTGAAACGTCGACTGTACCTCTTCCTAGAGATGCTGCCTGGCCTGCTGCGTTCACCAGCAACTTTTGTGTGTGTTGCTTGTTTGATTAAAATCTTGCTTTACCTGCTCCCAGCACTGTGGCAGTAGTTCAGCCTCAACACGTGTTGGACCAACATGCCGAGCAAATGCAACACAGCCAGTGAGAATCATCTGTCTAAAACCAGAAAAAGGAAAGTAAATTAATAGTGAACCTAATCACTCACGAGAATTTTTCGACATTACATCCCACCAAATTTTCTTTCCATTTGACCTAGTGACTTTTGAATGTTTCCCATTTCATTGACATAACCATGTCATGGTGAATGGTGATTGACTCAACCATTTCATTTCAAAACACATACATTCCTTTTTAGTCAAGTTTTCAATAGAGCCAGGTGCAACACAATGTACGGCTTAAAAGAAAAAACACAAACTAATATCAGATTGTCAATGAATTCAAGACATTAAAAACAATTAAACAATCCAAAACTGATGTTCATCTTAAATCTTAATTTTTAGTATTTACATGCATATTTCAGGTAAACATTATTACTTTTTCCAATCAATTTCTTGACCACGTATCATCCATAAGCCATTTTTTTTCTTATTTCGAGCATAAAGTTGAATTATTCTGATTAATAACTTCTCTTTGTGAATTTTGTGATCAAGAATGGAAAATGAGACAGTAAAAAGTGGTGGCGTCATTATTTTCGATTCAATTATTACAAGCCCAATTATTTTAAAGTTAATAAAGACAAAAAGATGGTATTACCACTTACAAAGTGAAACCAAGCAAGATAGATGACAACAAGGCTTCGCTGGCAGATAGGCTCAATGCTATCTACGCTCGCATTGACAGTCAAAACATGGAGGAAGCTTCATAAACCCTCAAACCCCAATGAGTCTACGATTCCAGTCACTGAGCCGATATGAGAGCATTCTTTAGGAGTGTGAACCCACAGATGGGGTACCTGGCCGAGTACTAAAAACCTGTGCTGATCAACTGTCTGGAGTGTTCAGTGATATCTTTAACTTCACACTTCCGCAGTCTGAGATCCCATGCAGGCTTCAATTCTACTAATGACTAAAAAGAATGTGGTAATCTTCCTCAATCTGGCTGAATGGTACCACAATAACAACCTCTTACTCAATGTCAGCAAGACCAAGGAACTGATTATTGACTTCAAGAGGAGGAAACTGGAGGTCCATGAGCCAGTTCTCATTGGGGGATCAGAAGTGGAGCGGGTCAGCAATGTTAAATTCCTCTGTGTTATCATTTCATAGGATCTGTCCTAGGCCCAACACGTTTAAGTGTCATTACAACATATGGTGGTGCCGCTACTTTCTTAGAAATTCGTGAAGATTCGGCATCTCATCTAAAACTTTGACAAATTTCTGTTTATGTGTGGTGGAGAGTATATTATCTGGTTGCATCATGGCCTGGTGTGGAAATACAAATGCACTTGAATGGAAAATCCGACACAAAAAAGTTGATACAGCATAGTCTGTCATGGGTAAAGCCCTCCCCAGCACTGAGCAGATCTACACATTGCATCGTCACAGGACAGCAACATTGATCATCAAGGACCCCCACCATCCAGGCCATACTCTATTCTCACTGCTGCCATTAGGAAGGTGGTACAGAGGGGATAACTTCACTCAATTTCACTCGCCCCATTACTGAACACATCCCACAACATATAAACTCATTTTCAAGGACACTTCATCTTATGTTTTCGATATCTATTGCTTATTTATTATTATTATTTTGTTTTTCTCTTTTGGATTTACACAGTTTATCTTTTGCACATTGGTATTTTGTCCGTCCTGTTGGGTGTGGTCTTTCACTGATTCTATTGGGTTTCACGGATTTACTGTGTATGCCCACAAGAAAACAAATCTGAGGGTTGTTTATGGTTACATTTATTATCAAAGTACATATACTTTGAACAAGAATTAAATAGGGCACCCGTGATCAGCAGTAACTGTGTTCCCGACAAATCATATAACATGATGTGGTCTTCTATTTTTTTTTAACAAATACAGGAGTTGTGGGGTGGAGAAATGTCTATCAAAGAGGTGTACAGCCCTCCTTCCTTCTGCTAGCCTGCTGGTCACCCTTGGGTAGGTGTACCACCTACTTAGCTCCCCCCCCCACCCACGATCAGGATCACATGAAGCCACAGCAGGTGGTGGATGGTCATATCAGCAGTTGGCGCATATCACAAGTCCTGGTGATGCCACTACTGACACCAAACCATCTCTGAAGAGCATCGCTAATGGCTGGGGTCACCTGTCTCCTAAAGACTCTACCCAGAAAGTGGCAATGGCAAACCACTTCTGAAGAGGAATTTGCCAAGAACAGTCATGGTCATGGAAAAACCATGATTGCCCACGTAATACGACACAGCATGCAATGACAACGATGACAGCAGGAAAATTGTATCAATGGAGTGCCAGGGTTTTGTCTGGATTGCTGTTCTAAAAGTTGCAATTTAATTCGGGTTAGGAGTATAAGTGAGTTAAAGACACGTTTGCTTAAAGGTAAAGAATGGGTTATTGAAATATATGGCAATAGTTTGTACCTTTGTTCATCATCTGGACGCTTAATCAAGTTGAAAAGAATATGCAGAAGCTGGTCTCTTTCTTTGGGTTCCGGATGGAGGCAAGCAGTACACAGGATTAGGGGAATTAACTCCTAAATTGGGGAGGGGGAACAAAAAGAAATGATAAATAGTGGGCAATATAGCATATGTATTGTTAAAAACTTTACAGAAATATTGCCATTAGTTCAGTCTGCAGGTCCTCTATGTACAGTGTTTGGGTTGTAGAGTTCTTGCAACTTATTAAAATTATTCTGAATATTATCAGTTGCAGCAATGAGGTGTCTATGCATAGGAGTGACTGATCTTTCTACGTGCACTACAATTGTTTATATTAATTATTGTTGTTCCTTTCCACAACTTGTGGCACATCGAGCGGCAATCTTGCCATTTCTTTAGCATTTTTGTTTGTTTTTTAAACCACTGCACCACTGGCTGGCATATTATTAGTTGCTCTCTTTTATTCACTTACCCTTACAACGGAGTTTGCTGAAGCATTACTATTATACCTTATTAAATCCCTGCAGCATCCACTTATTTCTCTGTCTTCTGAGTTCCAGTAACACTACAATGGCATCCCATAGTCCACAAAGAGTGCACTTCTGATATTTCCTCCTATTCAATCTATTCACTCATCCCAACTCCAAATTGGTTTTCTAAAAAAGTTACAACTCATAATTTTAGCCATAACAATTCCCTTAGAACAGAAATAAGTCTGAATTTCTTTAGCCAGAGAGTGGTGAATCAGTGAAATTACCACAGACAACTGTGGAAGCTAAGACACTAGGCATATTCAAAGCGGAAGTTGATAGGTTCTTGATTAGTATGGGCGCCAAAGGTTAGAGAGGAGTCAACCATGATGAAATGTTGGAGAAGACTTGATGGGCCATAAGGCCTTATTCTGCTCCTCTGTCTTATGGTTTATCTAAGGTCATGTATATGAACAGATTATCCATACAATTAAGGTTTTTGTCTCCATCAGCCTTTTTTGAAATGTATTACTTTCATCAGACTTAATGGGCTCCAGGGCCACTTTGCTGTAGTAATGAGAGACTGCTGTTTTGACTGTTGAACAAGATGTTAAAATTCATCAGGCCCAAATAGGTGCAAAGAATGCCACTGTGGTATTCCTCCATAACTTGTAAAATTTCTCCTGATCGATAGACATTTTCCTCAACCAAGATCAGCATAACAGATTTACAATCCATCTACTTCACATGGTTTATGGGAATCATACTAAGCAAATAGAAGCTACATGCTCTGCTGTGTTGGAGCAGTGTTTCACCATGGGAAGCTTTTCCCAGCACCATTCCATTCTGAGGCAGGCTGCAATAATAACATTTTCACAGGTTGCTTGGTCCCAGGCATAACTATCAGCTTCTGTTTCTTTACTCTAGAGTTCTTTCCAATCTCCAAATATCACTATATATGCCTTGCTTCTCTTTGAAAGTAGTGAGCAGTTCTAGAGTGGACTTTTAGACAGACATCTTAAAAGAAATATGCAAAAAAGGACATATTGGAAAGTGCAGAACATCTGAGGCAATTTGAATCACACATGCTAAGCAACAGAGGAGCACCAACACATTTCTAGAAGCAAAATAGCTTCCAAAATTCGCAAACCACACACTGCCCAATAATAAAAGTGTATTTAAATTAAGTTTGGAATAGAATGTTTATTGTAGACTTTATGAATAACATAGGCTTAAACCTATGGTTTTAGTTGCCACAGCTCAAATCACACATTTCACAGCATGTGAGCATGATCAAGGCTATAAATATGATGGCAAATAATTCAGCATTCTATCTCAGTCTGTATTAAGCAGCTGAACTGTACATCTATCATTAGAATTTCCCTACCTTTCTCCTACATGGGAATGTATGTTGACTGTAACTAAAAAAAAACCATCTCCATCGTAAATGTCTCCCATTGTTCAAATGCAGATTTGCCTGCCAAACTTTAATTCCCATTTACCCTAGCCAGGGTCGGTTCTCAAACCATTGAAATCTTAAAAGCTTAATTTTCTATTCAACATTTGCTTTGTTAATACAAGGGGCTCTTAATGCTTTTAGCTTTGCTGCTATTGTAGTGGCACTGCATTATACTTGCCTAAATAACACAATATTTCCCCACTTCCTCCTCTTCTCCCTCCTCCCATGGTGTAGAGGCCAAAAGCAAATTTGTTTTTGTAATCATGGTTTTCAACAAGTAACCCTTCAATGTTTAGATCTTGAGAAAAGAAGAACTTTATATGAGTCTTCAAAGTTTTAACTAATGGCCACTATTAAAATCAATACAATTAGCTTCCTCATTCATACTTCCAAAAAAAAAGGAATGATTAAGGGCTGCATATCACGACCACATTTAACTGAAGCAAAACTAATTTGTATAAAATATACTTCTATTGACCTTTTAATTCAACTGCTTCTGAAGTGTGTTGCTGCTAAGTCAGTACAATAAAATGACTTGGCAGTTACTCAACCAGTTGTCAAATTTGATAACCCCAATACATCAACTTGTCACAAAACTATGGGTGATTTCTTGCAAAGGCACTGTTCGTTAAGCATAGCTGCTGCTTCAAACATTTAACAATAGTAACTTATTTAGAGAGCACTTTTCATACAAACTACGTACTTAACAAATCTAACAGTCTTCCAAGTTTGCAGAAGCCTCGCTTACGTCTGTTCGGCTTCATCACCAGTCTGGACAAAACAGAGGCCTTATTTCAGCCTGCTCTTGCATCCGCTGTTGTGCCAGCTTTCATCACCATCGAAGGCACAACACTGAGGGCAGGAAAGGAATTTAAGTACCCCAGCAGTGTCATCTCCAGTGATGATTCCATAAGACCATAACACATAAAAGCAGAATTAGGCCATTCAGCCCATCGAGTCTGCTCCAACATTCCATCATCTCATGGCTGATCCCAGACCCCACTCAATCTCATACACCTGCCCTATCACGATATTCCTTGGATAAAGAAATCAACACCACGACCTGCAAGGCTAGTCAGAGCCTAGGCTGCCTGTGATCACATGTACTAAGCCAGCACAATATCCGGGTGTCCACTCAGATCAACCTGTACAAGAATGTTGTCCTCACTAGCTTACCAAATGGTCATGAAATGTGAACCGTGTACAAAAGGCAATTCAAACTGGAGTGCTTCCACATGTGCATTTACTGGCATGACTGTATCACAAACCTGGAACTCCTCAACAGGGCAAAGACTACAGTATTGAAGTCATGATCCTGAAAGCACAACTTCTTTGAACTGGACAAGTTATACATATGGAGGATTCCAGACTCCCAGCAGCTGCTCTATGGTCAGTTATCACGGAGAAGCAGAAACCGTGGTAAACCTCGTAAGAGAAAGAAAGATTGTGAAAGCTAGCGCTGCTTTTAGTGGGCTTGTTCCCTGGTATCTGGAACATAGAGCACGAGACAGAGCTGGTTGGTGCACCTTGATTAAACTTGCTCACAGCAACTTGGAAGATAGGCACCATATGGACCTGGAGACTGCCCAACAGGAAAGGAAAGCAGAAGCAAAAGTTATGCCCACGTAATCAGGACAACTCCCTTGTGCTCACAGTGAATGTCGATACTGTTCAAGAATTAGCCTCTACAGTCACCTCCAAACACATATCAGATGAGCTGCATAAACACAATCGTTGTCGTCGAAATCAACGGATAGTCAACAGTCACTCTCCCAAGATGTTCTCTCACCATTTCCCAAAAGACACTCAAAACAAGATTTTTAAACTGATAGTTCTGTTCTTGAAAATGACACTGAAAGGAAGAGGCATATTTTTTGTTTTGGGAGGCAACAAGAACTAGCACACTTTTGTTTTATAAAGGTACCACCAATTACAAATTTGATAGCATGGAAACAAATGATGCTTATTCTTTATATCTGAATCAACAACTTGACCCAGAAAATGATTTGACTTATTTCTATTGCAAGATAAAAAATGTATAACCTCGTAGCAATCTGCTATTCACTTAAAACTTGAAAAATTTCTAAATGTGGTTAAACTGTAAATTGCAATCTAATTAAAAGGCAATCAATTTATCCTGAGACTTCTTATAGCCGAGGACCCTATTTTTTCTTCATGTTGGTAGTGTATTGCTTCCTAAGAAGCA
This sequence comes from Mobula hypostoma, assembly GCF_963921235.1. Taxonomy (NCBI): domain Eukaryota; kingdom Metazoa; phylum Chordata; class Chondrichthyes; order Myliobatiformes; family Myliobatidae; genus Mobula; species Mobula hypostoma. Next base: position 22,280,634 of record NC_086113.1, read on the forward strand.
AATGTTGTTGTAAATCTTACATTTGGATATGCATCGAATTTGTAAATGCACAAAGCTGGGTATACTCTGAAAATTTGAACTTGTCTGTCTTTGCAGCTTTGATAATTTTGGTGTGTGGCCCAGAAGCAATTTTATCAATTTCTCTCCAGAAAATTATACAGCATCTTCAAAAGATATGCAAATCTAAAATCAAGTCATCTGTGTAATATTTTAGAGTGTGATATTGGTCCACAAAAGATTATTTTACATGTGGTCTTTTAAATCAGAATTAGGTTTATTATCACTGAGGGTCATGTTAAAATTTGTTGTTGTTTTGCAGCAGTGCAGTGCAAGACATAAAAGTTACTACAAGTTACGAAAAATAATTAGTGCAAAAGAAACAACCAGTCTCTTTTCTGGCCCATGCAAGACCTGCTTGGGAGCCATCGACCAGTCAAGTGCACGCAAATCATTTTAAGCAGCATTCCCTCAAAACAGTTTGCATGTTGAAGGACCTCAGCAGAAGTGTCTCTGTCTTGCTCAGCAAACTGCCTAGTGCTTGGCAGGCCTTCCATAGAGAGTATTTGCTTCACACCTATATATAAAAAAATGTTAAGGCTTGGCACTACAGGTTTTCAGCTTGTTGTAGACACAGGTGAGGATGAGGATTTCTGTGTTTGAATTCAGCCAAGAGTCTGACTAGTTTTAGAACTTCAAACTTTATACAGGGAACCATCACTGGAGATGATACTGCCTCGATACTTGAAGTGATCCACATTTTTCCACTTTGAACAGATGTGTGGTGCAGAGCATTGAAATTAACAAAAAATAGAATCAAGATGTCCAATTTACCGATATTGACCACGTTTTGAAACAGTTTGATGCTCAAGCCGTAAACCTCAATTACCCAGGCAATAATGCAGGCACAATTCCAATATGCCTGCAGCTCAATAATGTAATCATGCCCAAACAAGCTCCATTTAAGTCAATGATAGGAATTATGAAGCCTGGTTCTTTTCAAGAGGAAGAAAAAAACATCCTCACCAATCAACCCCAGTTATTTCAAATACATTAACAATTCTCATCCTGGAGCCCCTTTTAACCATCTGTTCAGCTTATTGGTCTTCTTTCATTCTTGGCAGGACAAAGTCCCTTTTACTCAGTAATTTAGTTGGATATACATCATCACCTCACCTGATCCCTACACACCCCTTAGCCATCCTTTTCACATTCAAAATTAGGTTTTTAAATCCCATATTATTTAGTGCTTTTCACTTCTGATCTCCACTCCTACCTCTTTTTCTTAAGCTAATTATTCCAAATCACCAGATTTCCAGATGAAGCTGAAAGTAAGTACTGGTAGAGCTGATACTGTGCAAGAAACTATTCAATGGTGGAATAGTGGACAGGGATTTTGTATAAAGCTTTATTAGGCTTAGCCAAATAAGTATTTTATTATATTTAGGATTTGACTGGTTTCATTATTTTATTTACCATTCAAGTCAAACTAATGATCTAATCAGCTCCCAATCTAAACAAATGGAAGTTACTTATTTAAATTCTGGGAATCCTGAAATTGATTTCGTGGCTCTGTGAATAGTTGATAAGGTTAAGCCAGGATGCACATATTTACTGCAATTCAAGGTGGTGCAATGGCACACTAGTAGAGTTACTACCTCCAATGATCCCAGTTCAGTCCTGATACTTTCAGTGTAAGCTTTACATATTCTCCATAACTATCTGTTTTTTTTTCTTCTACGGTTGGTGGTCAATGTTTTAGAGGTATAAATGTAAAAAAGGAGAAATTGCTCCCATTTATTTTCCACCAGTTGGATTTTGTGGTGTTAGAAGTGTGCAAAACTTGGCCAAAACCATTAGTACTGGTGCCATCTGGTGGTAAACATCATAGCCACATGAATAGAGAAAATACTTCTGAGCAGTAACTTTAAAAAAAAGTCAATTGAAAGAGTGTTGGTGTATTAATAGAAATAACATCCAATAGATGGGAAAGTCCGTCAGGCTGGCACCACTGAAGTTCTAAGTATGCAGGCTTATCAGAGCTTCACTCTATCACCTTTCAAATCAAAGAAAAATTCAAATTCTCTTGTACTTTACAGAGCACTGTGAACGTGTTCCTAACCCCAACCCACCAATGACCTTATAGACACGTCGAAAGTTATGAGGAGCAGAGATAAGGTGGATAAGGTAACAATCTTTTCCGCAGGGGAGTCCAAAACCACTGGGTATAGATTTAGGGTGAGAAAGGAAAATTTACAAAATGTACAAAAGTCTTGGGCACATATGCAGTGCCTTAAAAAATATTCAGCCCCTAGCCCTTTATTCACATGAATGAGTATTACAGCCAGAGATTTTGATCAATGTAACTGAGGAATTGTTATTTGTGAATGATATGCTCTTTTTTTCCCCCACAGTAGACCCCAAAATACAGGGAAAATTGTAAAGCATTAGAAATTAAAAATTCAAAAACTGAAATTTCAGCAGATCAAAAATATTCATCTCCCTTTGCTCAGCACGTAGTTGAACCACTTCTTGCAACTATTACAGCCAGTAGTTTTTTTGGATAAGTCTCTATTAGCTTTGCAAGATTTGCCTATTTCTACTTGTACAATTGCTCAAGCTGTGCCAGGTTAGTTGAGGAGCAGTGGTGGATAGCAATCCTGAGGTCTTGCCAGAGATGTTCGATCGGGTTAAGGTCAGGACTCTGACTGGGTCACTCAAGTACATCAATTTTCTTTATTCAAAGCTACCCCCTGTTTGCTCTGGCAGTGTCCTTTGGGTCGTTGTCCTGCTGAAAGACAAACTTCTATTCCAGTTTAAGCTTTCTGGCAGAAGCTAGCAGGTTTTTATCCAGGATCCCTCGTATTTAGCAACATTCATCTTCCTGTCAACCTTGACCAGATTTCCAGTCTCTGCTGCTGAAAAGTAACCCCACAGCATGATACTACTTCTACCGTACCTTACAGTAGGGATGGTGTTACCTGGTTGATGCACAGTATTACATTTATGCCACAAGTACCACTAAAAAAAAATCCTTGTCCTTAAAGACTTTGTAAAGCATCACTTAGAAAATATTGCAAAATGTGGAAGGTCTTGTGGTTGGATGAGAATGAAGTGGAATTTTTGACCTCAACACTAGGCAGTACGTGTGGTGTAAATCTAATACTGTGCATAGGCTAGGTAACACCATCCATACTGTAGAACATAGTGGAGACAGCATCATGCTGTGGAGATGCTTTTCAGCAGTAGGGACTAGAAATCCGGTCAGGATTGATAGGAAGATGAATACTGAGAGATCCTGGATAAAAACCTGCTAGCCTCTACCATTAAGCTGGGGAAAAAGTTCATCTTTCAGAACAACCCAAAGCACACTGTCAGAACGACTATGGAGTGGCTTCAAATGAAGAAAATTGATGTCCTTGAGTGGCCCAAAGTCCTAATCATAACCTGATCGAACATCTCTGGCAAGCCCTCAGGATTGCTGTCCACCGTTGCTGCCAAATGATTTAGCACAGGTTGAGTAATTTTGCAAATTGGAATGAGCAAATCTTGAGATCTTGCCAGAGATCTTTTATGAGATTTATCCTAAAAGACTACTGGCTGAAATAGCTGGGAGAAGTGGTTCAAGTGAGTACTGAGCAAAGGGGAATGAAAACTTTTGAGCTGGTGACATAGCAGTTTTTGAATTTTTAGTTTTTCATGTTTTACAGTTTTCCCTGTTTTTGGGCTCTACTGTGGGGAAAAAAAAGAAGCATGCGATTCACAAATAAGATTTCTCAGTTAAATTGATCACAAAACCCCGGTTGTAATGCTCATTTATGTGAACAAACGGTTGGGGCTGAATACTTTTTCAAGACACTGTATATAGCCAGGTTGCCCAAGATTTTTGCATAGTACTGTAAAAGCAACCTGAGGGACAACTTCATATGGAGCGAGCTGCCAGACAAAGTGGTTGAGGTAGGTACAATAATATCATTTAAGCAACACTTGGATACGTACATTGAGGAGCAGGCTTACATGGATATTGGCTGAGCAAAGGCAATTGGGATTCGTTGGGTGGGCACTGTGGTCAGCACTAGATTGGTTGGGCCAAAGGGTCTTAACTTGTGTGGTATTGCTCTATAACTCTAGCTCTTGATGTTATAGACAGATTTCTGAAAAAAGAATTAGGGCTCTCTTACAACTGCATTCATATTTATTAAATTATTTTCCTGACTATTGAAGTAACTTGCTATCTCCAATTGTGGCTCATGCATGTCTCCCTCTATAAGGTGAACAAAAGAAAACCTGCAATGGGAGTCAGTGATCTGCACTGAATAATTCCATGAAATGTCTCTCTGTGTGCACGTGCCCATGCAGCAAATGATGAGCGCTGCTTCTGATGATCATGTATTGTGCTAGTTAAGTCATGTTAATCTAGATAAACTAAGGTCCCTATTGAGAATCAAAGCCATCATTATGTACCACTCGCACACTATCCAGTGATATTACACTAAGCAATTAAAAAAAAGAGGCTGCAAAACAAAAATTGAAATAGCTTCATAAACTCAGAGAGAATTAGTTTTAACCTTATGTCAGAATGTATTGGTAAAGTTACAGCTAAAAATTCCTACAATTTGCACTGGGATCTTCATTATTGTGCACTGATGAGTTCCGTTATTGGCTACAGTCAGTCTCTAACTGCTGTCCAGTTGTCCACTGCACACAAAGCTAATACAGCTTCAGTTTATGGTTACTGATCAGTTGACAGTGGTTGTGCTTCATTAATGTTTTTTGCTTCTATTCAAAGAACGGGCAACAGGATGAAATCCTCATCTTTGGAACCAGAAGATGCAGAAAATCACAATACTGTGTGAGCATTTCAGCAAGAGTGGATACTACATTCTTTCTTTTTCAATCTTTTTATTAATTTCAAAATACAGAAACAGAACATAGCCATAACACAAATAGAAGGAGATGTAATGTTACACTTAAAAAAATTAATTGCAAAACCAAGTAGTGGAAATTAACAAAGCTCCCAAACATGTAGAACTAACCACGGATAAAAATAAAAAAAAACTAAAAAAAATGAAAAAAAAACAAAACAAAAAAAAACCCATCCCCAAAGAAAAACAAAATTAATCAACTAACCTAAAAGACTTGGGCAAAACTAACAACTTAAAAATGGAAAAGAAGAAAACCTTAGTGTCGACGACTCCAATCCCCTCCAACAACAGTACAGGGAGATAAAACAAGTTTGGAAATGATCAAATTACATCAAATGAAAATGCTGAATGAATGGCCTCCAATACTACATTCATAGTTTTTAAAATCTTTTACTGCAAACATGTCAATTTAACTTTGAGTAACTTGCATTTATTTGGTTATTACTAACTACAGGCAAAACCAGTGTCATTGATCATACTGTGCAGCCTCAGTCCTATAAAGACAAACACATTTAAGACCAGCATTTCAATTAATGCATGATATCTCAGCATGCTCACCCTTTCAGTTCCTCTTTGCCAAGTCTTACCATTTGGTGAATTTCATCTTCATATTCCTCCCCACAAAGCAAATCACCTCATTTGTCCAAATTAAACCAACTGATTGTTGGCAGCAACTGAAGGCAGCATCTGTGGAGGGAGAAACAGAGTTAAAGTTTCAGGGCAATATGAAACCTTAACTGTTTCTTCACAGATGCTGCCAGTCTTGCTGAGTAGTTTCAGCATTTTTTTAATTTTCATTTCGCATTTCTAGCATCTGTTTTCTTTTGCTCTTTGACTTCAAATACTGGATTATCGTTAGGAATTCACATGCTTTGTTGACAGTCCTTATTTTGGTTAAACTACACTTCTTAATTTAGAGTAGTCTGTAATTCAATTTGTGGTCTATGACAAGACAGATCATTTACCTGCATTAAAAGCAGTCAGCACTACTACAGAATATAATCATATCTGTTACTTTTTGCCTTACAACCAACTTCTAGCCGAGCTTTACATTTTCTTTCTCATAAATGTTACTAACAAACTTCTTGTGGAGGAAACAAACATGTTGAAAATGTACATATGCTTTTGCATACATTTACATTTCTTTTATTAAATCATTTGATTTCTCCAAGAAAGCCATTCCACAGACAAATATTTGGGCATTTGGCCTCCACTTGATTCATTTTCCTCTTTTCATGACATTTAACACCATTAAGTTCTGCATAACTATTTCTAGATCCAAGGTAACTTGAAGACTGCTGCGAGAGCCTCTGCAACTATAATTCTTAATACCATTAGAAATCTGGAATGCACATCAACTGTGTCCATTGTCTTTTCAGGTTATTTTGAACCTTTTATGTACTACCAGTGCCTTGGCTTTAGTTATCACATTCAAGTGCTCCAACTTCTCTCAAATTCTTTTTATCTCATTATGAAATGTGTCTCTGTAGAGCACTATACCCTTTATTGTTTTTGCTTATTTTTTCCTCTTGCTTTAATTTGGTTTTCTCATGATCACATGATGGAACACAAGTAGGAGATGGAACATTAGTAGGCCATTAGGCCTCCTCTTGCCTGCCCTGCCAATTGTGATGATCAAGGCCAATCTATGCTGGCCCAAGTACTTTTTTGTGCCATTTACTCACATTCTTCAAATTCTTGACCTTTCAGATACTAATCTATCTCCTCCTTAAATGTTCCTAATGATCTACATCCACTAGCACTAGGGCAGAGAATTCCTGAGGTTTACTATCCTCTGAAAAAAGAAATTTCTGTACACTTTCAGTTTTAACTGTTTGACCGCTTATTTTGTAACTTTCCTGGATTATTGATGATACACCAACCCAGTTAATGTTTTTGCTTTGTCACTTGGCATTAACAAGTACCAACACACTAAAGCTCCAAGGAAAATCATGAGGCAAAAAAGCCACTTACAAAAAAAAAGTGTTCAATCCAGAGCAGGGGTTCCCAGCCATTTTTATGCCATGGACCTACACCATCAAGCAAGGGTTCTGTGGACTCCAGGTTGGGAACCACTCATCAAGAGAGCTATTTAGTATTACCTCTAAAGACATTTCTGTAATATGTTATACACTAAGCTATGCTTCTTTTGAAGAGCTTTAGACCAGGTTATATTTAAAAATCTTAACTGAAAGGAACAAAAGCTTGTTTAGAAATACACGTTTGTACACAAGGATAGGAACAATGGAGCACTGTCCAGATGCAATGATCTGACACTTCTATATTTATGCTGAGCATGCAGTTTGTCGGCCTGCACAGGTGAACTAAGTCACAATCTTCGACAGGTAAAAAGAATAGCACGGCTTCTATTTTTAAACCCTTAAAATTTTCTTGCCATATCCATCTAAACAAGTAGAGTAACTTGTTGAATAATAGTTGTAACTCTATAGATAGAAGTTAATTGTTAAAGTGAAAGCAGACAATGATGGATAAAACAAAGGTGTACAATTGCAATTTGAGGTTGAACAGGGCGCTCAAGTTATTTAGGCTAATTAAGGGTTGTAATGATATGGATGCAATGCTAGGAAAACAAGAAGGATAAAGGTGACTGAAATAAATCAAAGGGGATCATTTCTTGCTCTTACAACATTATTAACCAAGACCATTTCTGATTCATTCCAGATACTGGCTAAATACATCTTTCCCAACTATTTGTTATCCATTGTAGATAACTATATTTTTGTGCACATTTAATATTGTCTGATTAATTTTTATCACACAAAATGACTTAACTGGTAAATGCATTTTATTCTAGAAGTTAGATTTGTTTTTTTTTTTAAGTAAAGCAATCTATTAAAAGGCTAAAGACAGTGAAATGAATTTATGCTTTCAATTGCAAACATCACAATATTAATAAAATTAAATAGGTTAGCCTGCTTTAAGAGTTATAGCAACACAAAACAGCAGCAACATCAGATGAAATCTTTTTAATACCTTGTGGTCTTATCCACTCACCTGGCACAGATGCACCACTCTCTAGGATCAGAGATGCAAGTATAAACGTAAGAATATTGCAGAAAATGACTAAATGTATTGTTTCAACAAAAAATAAGATGTACTCTAAAATTTGAAATAATTAAACTGAAAAAGAAAATTATAGTGTACCAAAATTTTCCAGAAATATGATAAAGTGCATCTTACTTCTCGTTTTGCCAGAAGTACATTTGGTACTATGTGTGGAAGACAGCGTCCCAACATTAGCATCACACACTGTTCACTATCTGCTATTCGTGAAACCTAGATACAGAAAACACATTTTACTATCACCACAGTCCTAATACCAAGTTCCTGAAAATAAAAATAAATAATGGCCACTATCATAAACAAAGACATTTTAAATTACATTTTCAGTTCCACTCATCCACTTCTCAATTTCCAATTAACACTAACTATTTGTGACATTAAGCTCCCAATTAAAGCTCTATGAACTATGTACTCATCGATTAAATGCATATAAAAATCAGTTTGTTTAACATGCTTCAAGTACCTTCTTTTTCACAATTAGAAATTGTTAGAACCTCCATTTACTTTTAGTGTACATAATACAATCCAATAGTAGAGCTTGTTGGCTACACTCAGTGGTATCATAGCTAAGACATAAACCAACTTCTCCCACTGAATGAGGTCTTGCAGCAGTCTAAAGGAGAAGTTATTCTGATTCAGTTTACAACTGAGACAAGTTCCCCTGTCTAGGTAGAGCAAATGTGGAAATCACCATTGGCTGTGTGCACATTCACAAGAATGATTGCTTCTTCAGCTCTTTTAGTTTGGGAAACGATCAACATTAAGTACTAGATACAAGAGTTGTAACGCGAAGATATTTCTTCAGTATATTGAGAAAATGATCTTGGAATTCTAAATCGACTGCATTGATCTGCAAATTTATAACTGGATTATGAAAGTTAAAAAGCTATGACAAATTTTCAAAGTTAACATTAATTGAAAATTCCCCTTAATGTCAAGATTAATGTTCAGTGAAAACTCGGCATAGGGTGCAATTTACATATAGATTACTGATCAGCTCGAAAATTAACATGCATGTAAATTAGCATCTGTAGGAAGAGGTGCAGTCGATGTTTCAGGCCGAGACCCTTCGTCAGGACTAACTGAAGGAAGAGTGAGTAAGGGATTTGAAAGTTGGAGGGGGAGGGGGAGATCCAAAGTGATAGGAGAAGACAGGAGGGGGAGGGATGGAGCCAAGAGCTGGACAGGTGATTGGCAAAAGGGATATGAGAGGATCATGGGACAGGAGGTCTGGGAAGAAAGACAAGGTGGGGGGGGGGGACCCAGAGGATGGGCAAGAGGTATATTCTCTTCCTACAGATGCTGCCTGCTGCGTTCACCAGCAACTTTGATGTGTGTTGCTTGAATTTCCAGCATCTGCAGAATTCCTGCTGTTTGCATGTAAATTAGATCTGCATAGTAGCAGAGATTCTGCGTCTACTATACTTTCGCTCAATCAACTACATGGGTAGACCATGCAATGGAAATGGGGGGGAAAAATGATTATTTTGCATGGAAGCTTAACTTTGCACAATCTTCCTTGCAATCAATGAAAATCAAATTTCCTGCATGCAAGGACAAAATGTCAAATAAAACAGACTGTGATCAGAGTTGAAGGGCATCAATTGCATTCATTCTGTCATGGTCTTGTCCAGATCCAGCAAGTCATTGGCTCAGATTCTGTGCAGATCAGCTGGCCATGGTACTTACTGACATCTTTAGCCTCTTCCTATTCCAATCCACAATTCTAACATGCTTTAAAAAGACCACTGAGCAAAGTAGCAGCAGATGAATAGTGTAGGGAAGTGTATGGTCATGCACTTTAGTTGAAGGAATGAAGGCATAGATTACCTTCTGAATGCGGAGCAAATGTAGAAATTGGAGGTGCCAAGGGACTTCGGAATCCAAGTGCAAGATTCCCTCAAGGTTAACTTGCAGGTTGAGTCAATATTAAAGGAGGAAAATGCAATGTTAGCATTCATTTCAAGAGGACTTTTAAGACACTGGCAAGAGCACAGTAGGCCTGTTGTGAGTAGTTTCAGGGAGGACAAGTCATTAGGTATATTTAGAGTGGAGGTTGATAAGTTTTCATTAGTAAAGGTGTCAAAGGTTACAGGAAGAAGGCAGGAGAACAGGGTTGAGAGGTAAAACAAATGTCAAGATCGAATGGTGAAGACTCAATGGGCCAACTGGCCTAATTCTGTTTCTATGCCTTGTGGTAATTCTGCTCACTGGATGGGTCATCTCTATTGTTTCAGTGTTATCTTACCTTACCTGCTTCTGGACTTGTGACTATTTACGGGATTGCCTTTAGACTGGATGGAAATCATGAATCAAGTTGTCATTTGTTTCCTGTTCATTATCTCTTAGTATTTTAACTTATTACTTGTTGCAGCTTTAAGTTTATTTAATGTTTACGAATTATTTAAATCAGCCTAATTAATGTTTCTGAATAAGACATTGAACAATGTTATAAAGCACTTTGAGGCTTGACAAAAGTAGTGTTGCACCATAGCCACTAATGAGAGGAGGAGAGGGTGACAGTCTTCAGGCTAAATCCAGCTTGAGTTAGCCCCAAAATGTGATACAGCAGATTCCCTTAGTAACTGTCAAGGAGAGTTACCAACAAAAGATGCTTAAAATTAGAAAACTGGCTGAAAAAAAAGGAAGACAACATATTGTACATAATGCACGCACAGCTGGAGAGAGATACAGCACAGAAATTGGCCCTTGGTTTATAAATTCAACGCCAACTAAACAGCCATTTATGATAATCTTATTTACATTGTCCTGACAATGTCAACTCCCCCTCCCAAAATTTTATCCCTCACTTACACATCGTAACAATTCACACTGGACAATTAAACTATCAATCCACATCTTTGGAATCTGTCAAGTAACTCAAGCAGCTGGAGGCAACCCACGCTGTCGCAGGGAAAACATGCAAACTTCCCAAACTGTACCTAAAGTCAGGATTGAATACAGGTGTTGTGAGGCAGTGACTCTCCTCACTGTGCTATTGTTATTTCAAATTGATAATCCACAATGAAGCAATGCTTTCTTTTTGGCATCTACAAACCTTTATAGGCCGTGTAGTTTTAGATTCAAAGTAATATCTACATTTTAAAATACTGATCAGATGATTCACTCAGGAGCCATCTTGTATCTTATTTTCAGAGAGCCAAGATGAGCAAATAGGAAAGTCAGCTGAAGAAAATTGGTGAAAGGAACAAGTAGCCATATGGATAACCCTGACCCCACTTTCCTCATCACTCAATAGTTATAGAAGGCAGCTTGTGGGATTTTTACATCATTTGAATAACTTCTGCTAGTTCGGAGCCTGAAGCAGAGATGAAACTACATGCAATGTGGAAGAAAAAAAAACAAACATTAAAAGTAGGCATGCACAATTTTAGGGCATTGGGTTACATTCACATGTTGACTGACTGCATCATAAAAAAATCTAAAACAGAAGGAAATTCAGTTTAGGTTTATACTAGGTGTGCCAATTTTATTCAGGAGGTTACCTCTGCACCTAAACGACTGTCAGTGGCCATCCGACAAAAAGATAGCAGTGCTTGATGAAATGCAGGTGATAATGCCCTATAAAGAGATCAGAAACATTTTGAAATTAAATAGTATTACAGTTTTCTGTTCAACTTAAACATTTTATGTAGACAAATATGCTGTCTATATTTTGTACACCTCCCAACTCTGAAGCACCACAACTGAAGAACAACCAAAACCTTAGAGGTAGAGATGGCAATGTGATGGAAGAGAATCCAGTTGTCATGAAAAAACTACTTAGCAAAAAAATGAAATGTTCTTTACGCTTGTTTATATTATGACAGTACAATCCCTTTCCAAAATTATTTTTCGTTTGCTTACCCTGCTCAAAGGCTTTACCGCATGTTAGACAATTTATTAACATATGCCTTTCTGGTCACCAAAGGATTAAAATAACCATTGAAATGAGGAAAAATGGACATTGTTGTCAATTTGAACCAATGTCGGGAGCTTGTAATATACAAGTACAGTCGGCCTTCACTAACCCGACTACCTGTAATCCGGTTCCTTCGATAATCTGGCACAGATTTCAAATTTTCCACACAACTGTAATTTCAAATTTCTCGGGCCACCGTACCAATCTGCTGCGCATTGTTTTGGTTGCGCTAGATCTGTTCATGTGTTGGCGCGCTCTTGTAAGTACAGACAGGCGATTCCTGCTTGTTTTCCTGTATTTAATATCATTGGCCCTTTTTTTAACCCCAATTATGGGTCCAGTGAGTAAAGGAAATGCACCTTGTGCTGTGAAGCGAAAGTACCACACATTATTCATTAAAGATAAGGTTGAACTCTTGAAAAAACTGGACAGTGGTGCATTGGTGAAAAGCTTGTGACCATATAAAGAAACCAGAATGAAAAACTGCTACATTTTAAATATCTCACTTTAGAAGTGGAAGTGCTCAACTTTTCTGTATAAATTAATTCCTGTACATTTACCTGTACCCTTTATTTTATCTGTGCCTGTACAGTATATTACCTTATTAAAATTACACTTGCTACTCATTCAATATTTCTGTTTCATTATTATCTAACTTGTACTGATTTACATGATATCTTAAAGGTATGATGAGGCAATTAGCTATTGCTTAGTGTGATCCTTCTGTAATTTGGCATTTTCACTAATCCGGTACTCCTCAGGTCCCAATACTGCCGGATTAGTGAAGGTCGATCTGTATGGCTAATTGTCTGTGAAGTTCCCTAGGCACATTAAGAAATCATAAGGAGATTAATGGCATCTTAATCAAAGGAGTAAACCTCCAGTACTGACTGAGCATGATGAAGTAGATTAACAGAAGACAAGGTACAATACCCCACTACAACATTCTCTTAACAACACTGGTGAACTGGAAAGAAAGCTTGTTTTACTCCAATCCAAAAATCTTAAAGACCTTATGAGAAGGAGGCAACAAATGAGTGACTATGTGATGATAGTAACACAGGAAATAAAGAATCTTCAATGGCATCTAAGAGCTCAACAGAACAGGATCTGGTCATTACAGAATCTAATAATTAGAAGTTTAGTTTAAGACAATGAAATATCCTAGTGATTTGACCCATGGGGAGTTAAGTCAAATGCAGGCAATTCCATATTCCCCTATACTTAATAGGATCAGTACCAATAACTGGGATGCCACACAATAAGTGAAGTGGAAATTTAATTCCTTACCAAACCCTGGAATAGCACAAGAACCTGGGACTACTGAAAGTCATAGAAGTGATCAAAATCTGGTACTAAAAAAAAACAACAAAGGGAAGCCACAAATCTGTCTGAGACTGATCACTCAGTGCCTTGATTTGGAATTTCAAGGAAACCACATACTGTGGTTTATTTGCCAATGGTTGATCTTTAAAACAAATGTGAATTCACATAACAACTTAGGTTTTGTACACCACTGAATTTGCAAGCTGTGGGTCTACATACAAGATGTTCATCATCTGCTACTGTAATTGCTTAATGTGCATTTGCAGCATCATTTGATTGTTTGAAATCCAAGCCTACAAATTATTCTGCACAAGAATAATATATTTAAAGGCAATAGTTTTGCTGACCACATTAAAATGTTCACTGAACCTGAGAATTCAAAGCAAACCACATTAACATAAGGTTATTTCTACCAGCCAACTACAAGTTGCAAAAATCGAGGTACATTTTCAAAAATCATTGCACTCAACACACAATTAAAGGGAGGATGATGTATTCTTCTTCTTCCTTGGGGCCTCAATGACTTTTTTTAAAATTGGAAAAGCATGTTAGCACTATTTATACCTCTAAATAGTGCTAAATATCCTTAAAAAAAGTTTATTTATTTATTTTATATAAAACTTCAGACCAAAATAATTCAGTCCATAAACGTTTCTTTCTGATAATGATGAAAGCTCATTTGGGCCTCATGAAATTTACTGATTTTCACTTTCAATTATATTACAAATGGAAGCAAAACAAAATCCCACTTCTCTTCCTCAAATCAACTTGGCTCTGTACTTCACTCACTATGAAAGATAATCTAATTACAATCCAACAGGCCAAGTGGCTAATGCATGGCTAAAAAACAAAATTTCACTTTTCCTATCACCACCCTTCTATTGATACACCTCTCGAAAAAGCCCAGTGCCATACTGAAGTATTAGAAACATAGAAAATAGGTGCAGGAGTAGGCCATTCGGCCCTTCGAGCCTGCACCGCCATTTATTATGATCATGGCTGATCATCCAACTCAGAACCCTGTACCTGACTTCCCTCCATACCCCCTCATCCCTTTAGCCACAAGGGCCATATCTAACTCCCTCTTAAATATGGCCAATGAACTGGCCTCAACTGTTTCCTGTGTCAGAGAATTCCACAAATTCACCACTCTCTGTGTGAAGAAGTTTTTCCTAATCTCGGTCCCAAAAGGCTTCCCCTTTATCCTCAAACTGTGACCCCTCGTTCTGGATTTCTCCAACATCGGGAACAATCTTCCTGCATCTAGCCTGTCCAATCCCTTTAGGATTTTATATGTTTCAATAAGATCCCCCCCTCAATCTTCTAAATTCCAACGAGTATAAGCCTAGCTGATACAGTCTTTCATCATATGAAAGTCCTGCCATCCCAGGAATCAATCCTTCTTTGTACTCCCTCTATGGCAAGGATGTCTTTCCTCAGATTAGGGGACCAAAACTGCACACAATATTCCAGGTGTGGTCTCACCAAGGCCTTGTACAACTGCAGTAGTACCTCCCTGCTCCTGTACTCGAATCCTCTTGCTATGAATGCCAGCATACCATTCGCCTTTTTCACCGCCTGCTGCATCTGCATGCCCACTTTCGATGACTGGTGTATAATGACACCCAGGTCTCGTTGCACCTCCCCTTTTCCTAATCGGCCACCATTCAGATAATAATCTGTTTTCCTGTTTTTGCCACCATAATCTGTTTTCCTGTTTTTGCCACCAAAGTAGATAACCTCACATTTATCCACATTAAATTGCATCTGCCATGAATGTGCCCACTCATCTAACCTATCCAAGTCACCCTGCATCCTCTTAGCATCCTCGCCACAGCTAACACTGCCACCCAGCTTCGTGTCATCCGCAAAGTTGGAGATGCTGCATTTAATTCCCTGATCTAAGTCATTAATATATATTGTAAACAACTGGGGTCCCAGCACTGAGCCTTACGGTACCCCACTAGTCACTGCCTGCCATTCTGAAAAGGTCCCGTTTATTCACACTCTTTGCTTCCTGTCTGCCAACCAATTCTCTATCCACAACAATACCTTACCCCTCAATACCGTGTGCTTTAAGTTTGTACACTAAATCTCCTGCGTGCGACCTTGTCAAAAGCCTTTTGAAAATCCAAATATACCACATCCACTGGTTCTCCCCTATCCACTCTACTAGTCACAATACAAATTTAAGACCGATGATCTCTTATTGATTCAATCTATAAAATCTTGCATATTTTGTAGAAATTGTTGGAAAAGAGTCAGAATAAAACTCAAAAGTAGACTTCAAATACAAACAATACATGCAAAATTTTGTGATGACATTCAGAAAGAACAGATTTATAGTTCAGCTTCAAATTAAACTTGATTAAGTGCTTTATAAGAAGCCTTATCTAATAACAGGTGGTAAACCAATAAATATGTGGTAATTTGCCATAGAAAACGAATCAACATAAAACCTATTTTTATAAAAAAAGTCATGCTCATATGACCGAGCAGAATTAGGCCATTGGGCCTATCGAATCTGCTCCACTATTTCATCATGGCTGATCCAATTTTCCTCTAAGCCCCATCTCCTGCCTCCCCCCTGCATCCCTTCATGCGCTGACCAATCAAGAATCTATCAACCTCTGCCTTAAATATACGTGAAGACTTGGCCTACACAGCTGCCTGTTGCAAAAACACTTCCACAGATTCATCATTCTCTGGCTAAAGAAATTCATCCTCATCTCCATTCTAAAAGGATGTCCCCCTATTCTGAGGCTGTGTCCTCTGGTTTTAGACGCTCCACATCCTCTCTATTAAGAACTTCCACCATTCAATGGGTTTTAATGAGGTCACCCCTCATTCTTCTGAATTATAGTCATACTTTATTAATTCTGGGGGAAATTGGTTTTCATTACAGTAGCTCCATAAATAATAAATAGTAATAGCACCATAAATAGTTAAATAATTCTGGTGAATATAGGCCCAGAGCCATCACCATGCTCTTCATATAACAGGCCATTCAATCCTGGAATAATTTTCACAAACCTCCTTTGAACCCTCTCCAGTTTCCAGCACATCCTTTCTAAGAGGCCCAAAATTGCTCACCATACCTCAAGTGAGGCCCCACCAATGCTTTGTAAAGTCTCAACATTACATCCTTGCATTTATATTTTAGTCCTCTTGAAATAAGTGCTAATATTTGCCTTCCTCACCACAGATTCAACCTGCAAATTACCCATTAGGGAATCCTGCCCAAGGACTCCCAAGTCCCTTTGCACCTCAGTTTTTTTTTTGTATTTTCTCTTAATTTGGAAAATAGTTAACCCTTTCATTTGTTCCTATCGAAGTGCATGACCATACACTTCCCAACATTGTATTCCATCTATTTCTCTGCCCATTCTCCTGATCTGTCCAAGTCCTTCTGTAGCCTCTCTACTTTATCAAAACTGCCTGCCCCTCCACCTATCTTCATATCATTTACAAACTTTGCAACAAGCCATTTACATCATCCAAATTATTGACATACAACCTAAAAAGAAGTGGTCCCACCACAGACCCCTGTCAACCAGAAAAAGCTCCCTTTATTCCCACTCTTTGCCTCCTGCCAATCAGCCACCACTTCATTCATGCTAGAATAAAAGCAAGTGGTCGTATGAAAATCCACTTTGACTTGGGAATAATAATTGATCTCTGCTACCTCCTATTACTTTCTAATTACTCAACATATACAACAGTGACTAACCTGTTTGGCTTATTGAACTGTATAGGTTCATGTGAATGGACTGTAGTTAATTCAGTTTCTTTTTTGTCATGTGGGGTTAGTGTTGTCATCATACTTGGAGCGACAGAGTGAACTTTAGAATCTTTGTTAGTGTTCATCGGGCAAGAAGTGTTCATGTCCTCCTTCTCCGGATTGCAGAGATCGTTTTCAAAGCTTCGTACATCCAGATACTCCCCACTATCTGTTGGTTTAACCTGAGGCACTTGCTCTAATGTACTGGGTGGAACTGTTGTCCTTTCAGGTGCAGCTGCTACAGCAGTCAAATTCTGCTGCTTGAGCGCTTTTATTTCACTGTTACAAGTAAAAGAAATTCAGTTAAATTCACAATACTTTATCTCCCTTTCTATTTCAAATTACTTCTAATGTTAGCCACCATTATAAAAATGGACATATAATAGCGCGAGGATTAAATGCTCTTCGCTCATGGCAGAAACATACGCTGAACCTCAACAGATATTTGAATTCAACTGGTATAATGAGGATAAAAATGAAAAATTTAGACAGAGACAAATTGAAACAGCAACTGCTAAAAGACTCAAATGGGTTTTATTTGTTTTGAAGCAAATTTTATTCCATTAAATCTGATATGTTGATTAATAGATTACCAGTTTAAGATACTGAGAAGAATTCAACAATTCAACAGAGGTCAGATTTTCACTGTTGATTTTTTTTTGTAATATTATCACCGTAAACAACTGGGGTAGACTGACAATAAATTGAGCAATGTAAATGTTACACTTTTTAAAAAGAATTACATACCTCTGAAGTTGTCTGATTTGTGATGCAAGGAAGAGTTTCTCATTATTTAATATACTGAGTTGATCTTGGAGTTCTTGCATTATTTTTGCCTGCTGGAGGTAAGTTTACAGAACATACATGCAGAATTAATTGATTTACACTTTGGAAAGAACCTATAGTAAAATATCTGCTTTAAGGAACTACTGTCATGCTGAGCATAGAAATAGGACATCACCATCACCCATGAGGACACAGTGGGAGTTGCAGGAATCCTTTCAAGGAGATCTCAGCTAAAGTAAAAGCTTCATATTAGGTTTGAACGATCCATAATACAATATTTTTTTTTCGTAATTATGTATATTGTGAAAAAGGACATCTGTCACATTAATAGTCCCTTGTACTTTACTAAGGTTGCTTCAAATAGCACTTGCCAAGTCAAATTTCGATCACTAATTGAGCCTATAACAGTTTTGGTCTGTATAAATTCTGCTACCTCTTGAGGAAAAAAATGGAAATGCAAAACATTATTAGCTATAATTGCACTAAAAAGAAAATATGAAATAATCATTTTTAAAATAAGTCTACAAGTAAGTTACTATTTTTTATTATGCTTACAAACCCCAAAGGTAAATGGTAATTATACAAGGCTTGTGAAAGATTCATGTATTTGAATCTGTGTTGCTAAAAAGTACTAATTAACTCAATCTCAACAGCTATTTTCATATTAGACTGTTATCACACTTTTCCTTATCTCGTACCTCTTGTGGCTGCGGTTGCTGTAAAGCAGTTAATTCTTTGCCATCAGGGATTGGTTCCAAGTCCTTTGGCACCACTCCAACTGCTACATCTCTCATTTCTTTTGATGCATTTGCATGGCTTCCGTACTCCCTATACATTTGCAGCAAGTCTGGAGGCTTTGGAATGTTCAATCCAACATCGTCCCACAATTCAAAGTCCTGAAGGGTTGAAATAAGTTTATCCACTACTAGTTAAAAACAAAACAAAATATCAAGTACAATTCAGAATACACATAAAAGCTTTGCAACAAAGTAGGGAATATGCTGGTATATGATCTCTTGGTTCTTTAATAGCTGGGAGGGGTGAAATCAGAACCAGGTTTATTATCACTGACATGTTGTGCAATTTCTTGTTTTGCAACAGCTGTGTAATGCAATACCCAAAATATAACTATAAGTTACAATAAGAAAAAAAGTAAGTAGTACAAAAAAAAAGAGCAAAGAAAATGAGGCAGTGTTGATGGTTCATTCAAAAATCTGATTTTGGAGAGGAAGAAGCTGTTCCTAAAGCATTGAGTGTGCATCTTCAGGCTCCTGTACCTCTTCTCTAATGTTAGGAGATACAGAGCCATTTTATCTTAATTTTAAAATAAAAACCTCAGAATGAACAATCAGATTAGATTCACTGTAGTGGTTTGTTCCAGGCACCAACTAAATCACATGAGACAACATTAGCAGATCATGAAATACTTGCTCATTAGTATCCTATTAAAAGGTGAACCCTAGGGTGCCTTTGATTAGAGATGATTAACACATACTGACAGAAACTTTAGGATTTCATGTAATGGGATTCTCTAACGTTTCCTAACAGAAAATTAGCAGTCCATGTCTAGACAGAGTAAATCAATTTTACGTGGATATGGAGAAAAATAATACATGTCTATCAAGCATCAGAACAAAAGCTTAAGTACTTCCACAAATATGTTGACATTCAGATTTTGTCCATTTGGCATCTTGGACAGGCCATTACATTTTAATTCATGCCTATTGTTATTAAGCCAATGAATTTTCCAAGAATGTGATAGGTTTCTTGAACTATCAGATCCTGTGCAATTGTAACTTTTAAATCTGCACATGCTATCTCATAAATGGAACATACAAGGAAATTTAATTGAATGAGAAAAATGGGTTATTCTGCTGAGGTCAGATTTTAAGTACAGCTCACTCAATAAAGCAGTTTATTTTATTTAGTGTTGGCATCATTCAGGTTTCACCAGCACTGTTAACATTTATAATATTCATTTTAAAATAATCTTTTTGAGAACCACCTCCTGAGTAATGGAGCAACAATGTTGCCTTAAGAAATTAATATGTTTAATTCTAAAGATTTCAAGTCTAAAGAGTCATGGTTCAAGCCTATGCTTTAAAAATTAACAACCCAAGAGCAAAATTGTATACAGTATATTCTAGTTCAGAATTGCAATGCAAGAATTGGAAATGACAGTGATTTCTGTACTTTCCAAAAAAAATGCTTTCTTTGTTCTTGTGGGATCCACTCTAAAAATTGTGGGTGGAAACTTCTTGGAGTCTTTCCTTCCCACTTTTGGGTCCAAAATCTACCACATTCAATTGTGAAATAAAATGCAATAGAAATGTATAGCTTTGACCTGATTGTCGGTTGTCTCATTATTGCTGTATTGCATCAGCTGTTACTTATGTAGATACGCTGTGTAGTACCTTCACTAAACTGGGAAATCTATCTGTCCTCTGATGCTACTTTTGGTCACACACCGTGTACACAACCCAATTATTCTTCCTGTGACTGCTCGGGTTTCTTTCCACATTTTGAAGATGCACCAGATGTTACGTTAACCGGCCACAATAATTAACTCATGGGTGGGTAGTTTAAGAATGGGGGAGTTGGGAGGGAAGGTCTCAGAGGAATAATAGATGGCATGGAAATCGGAGAGGGGGTGGAATTGCTTTGATAACTCAGAGGGCTCAATGGCCTGCTTCTGTGGCATCATGAAATACCAGCAAATGCTTGGTTTCTTATTACATATTTCTGGAAATATGTGGCCAACAGGGTACGAGTTACAAAGGAATTCAATTTTTCGAATGATTGTCTCTGAGAGATCTGGTTTAAACCATTACAGTTTGCGTGGTAGCAGTGCAGGATGGAGTCTATTTGAAGAAGATAGTAAATCCAGGTATTTCTTCCAGATCCTCATGGACAACCATGACAAGAAAACTAATTAGATCAATTATGTTATTGCCTCAATGTGGCTCTCCCACCAGAAGCCTTGTTCAGTAGTTTCTGAAGGTACTCCTGCTTGTGTTGGCTATTGCAGTTTCTCGTCAACCTTTCCGACACACAGCCACATTG
The DNA here is from genome assembly GCF_963921235.1 of Mobula hypostoma. Classification (NCBI taxonomy): domain Eukaryota; kingdom Metazoa; phylum Chordata; class Chondrichthyes; order Myliobatiformes; family Myliobatidae; genus Mobula; species Mobula hypostoma. The sequence goes on from NC_086113.1 coordinate 22,301,518, forward strand.
GTATGTCAGTTGAGAAGACAATTTTAAACACAAGGAAGCAGTCATGTCCATATTTTACCATGGGGCCAAAAACATGGACTTTTGTGGTTCCCTTAATTGGCCCACTCCCCACTCCCCACAGGGCACTGTTTAATTTGCACTCTATGTCAATTAGTCATTTTTTGGTGTGGTTTGAAACAGCTTAATACCCTTCACATCTGTCACTTTAAGTGCCAAAGATAACACTAGTTATCATGTCACCTCCTATTCATTTTTTTATATTAAGTCCAAGCAATATAGTTCTTTCAATTGTTTCCTGAATGCCCCATCTCTGCTCAAGTTATTCTCCCAATTAGTTAGTACATGTGACCCCTGGTTAATGTTGAAGTTACCAAAGGAACTTTTATTTGTTCTGATGAAACACAATTATATCTACAATCCCTTCATATGTAGGTCCTCCCCAGATTATAAATATCTAACATATTGACATCCATTGCAGACAAGCATTTGGGAGACTGGTGGGATAGGTGGGGATGGATTTGCTAGCAGCTGCAGGGATTTTCTATCAGGTCAAAATAAGGCACTCCTGCCTGACTTCTCTTCTTACCATCCAATGCCCTTCCCTCAAGCCATACTCATGTTGGACTGGGTTCAGAAGAGCTGAGAGAAGTGGGCTGACTCAGTCATTCACTCAATGAGTCAGTGAGGAAGCTGGCAGACACTCCTCCCATGCCTGCTTGCTCTCATGTCACAGTTGTTTCTGCGAATATTTCTCAGGAACAAAATCCTGTTATAACCAGGATACTGCCAGTACAAAAACTAGTTCTTCATTACAGGTTGTAAGTTCAAACTCAATTCAAATTCCAAGAATGCCACAGAGTGAGCAGGTACAGGATGTGAGGGTGCCGGTCAGTCTCACTGAGTGAGGGAGGGAATCTGCTCAGCCCCTGATTACTGCAGCTTAGGCATGGGGACAAAAAAAAGACAGCAGGAAAGTCCATTGTCCATCCAGCAGAAGACGCCTGCAGCCATCAGTAGACTCCATTCCCTTTCATCCTGGTCTCCCAAATGCTAATTTGTATGCACGCGTCCATAAGTCATGTGTTCTTCAAATTACTCATGCAATAAATAATCTCTCTGCTATCCCATCCTTCAATGTGTCAACTGTGCATAGCTGTCTCCTTTGGACAATTGGATTCCTGCAGCTGTACCCACATAAAACATGGAAATCACAGTTTGACATTTCTTCCAGTCACATTTTTATGTTGAAAAATTCTAAGAGCACAATTTTAATGGCAACTACATATTCATTACTGGTAAAATATCTTCCTAACAGCAGAGGGCCTAACACCCTGAATTATGTGTCTCCATTCCTTAAACCAACATCTAGAGGAATTCTCTTGATCTTATTTTGCTCTAAATAAGGCTTTTCAAATAAAAATCAAAGACTCAAATCAAAATCAAATTCACTCCTAACTTTAAAATGAAACCTGGAATATACATAATGGGTGAAATTGTTTTCTGCTTCCTGGGCTCACCTTCAATTCCCTCAATACAAAGTCATTGTGGATTGACTCATTTTTACATGAAGCAGCTTTAAATTCACTTGTTATTCTCTAAACTGTGCCATTAAGAAACACAACTTAAGGGCTACATTGTCACGTAATTGTACTTTACATCACAAAAAAAATCCTAAGAAAGATAAAATTTAGTCACTCCACATATTTGGTAACAAATATTCTAAACATTACCTGGTCATCATTTTCATCCGAAAAGGTTATCGAGGTGAGTTTGTAATTAATCTTCAGTAAATATTCATTCACTAGGAAATTTAATGCTCTTTTCTCAAGAGGTTTAACAGCCTCCTATAAAAAGAACCAAATTCTTTGTTTGCAAGGTAAAACAGACAAAATAACAATAAATATTCATTGAACTTAAAGTACTCTGTCAAAGGTGTCATGTGTCGAGGCCCAAAGAAACTTTTTCTCCTGTGATCATTAAAATGCAGCACTTGCCGACAGTTATTGAAGATAACAAAATGCCAAGTTACAGCAAAGCTATCAAAAAAATTCAGAATTCAAAAGTAAATTTATTATCAACATACAAGTCACCATATACAACCCTAAGATTCATTTTCTTGTGGGTATGCACAGTAAATACAAAGAAACACAATAGAATCAATGAAAGGCCACACGTAACAAGATGGACGAATGTACGCAAAAACAATAAATATTAAGAATGTGAGATGCAGAGTTCTTGGAAGTGAATCCACAGCTTGTGGGGGCAGTTTAGTGACGGAGTGAGTGAAGTTATCACCTCTGATCCAAGAGCCTGATGGTTGACAGGTAATAACTGTTCCTGAACCTAGTGGTGTGGCTCCTGAGGATACTGTACCTCATTCCTGATGTCAGCAGAGAGAAGAGAGCATGGCCTGAATGATGAGGGTCCGTGATGATGAATGCTGCTTTCCTGTGACAGCACTCTGCATAGATGTGCTCAATGGTGGGGAGGGCTTTACCATAATGGACTAGGCTGTATCCACTACTTTAGGTAGGCCTTTCCATTCAAGGACATTGCTGTTTCCATACCGGGCCATGACATAACCAGCCAGTTTACTCTCAAACACATATCTATAGAAGTTTGTCAAAGTTTTTAGATGACATGCTGAATCTATGCAAACTTCTAAGGAAGTAGAGGCACTGTTGTGTTTTCTTTGTAATGTCACTTATGTCCTGGACCCAGTACAGCTCCTCTGAAATGATAATACCAGGGAATTTAAAGTTGCTGACCCTCTCCATCTCTGATCCTCCGATGAGGATTGGCTCATGGACTTCCAGTTTCCTCCTCCTGAAGTCACTCTTGCCGACACCAAGTCATTGGTTGCTGTGGCATCACTCAGCCAGATGTTTAATCTCCCTCCTATACACTGATTTGTCACCTCACTGAAATTATATCATCTCCCTGAAGATTTTGACTTCACATTACTGTTGAGCAAGGCAAAGTACAAAACATTTTTCATGACAGATGCATTCTATTTTAGCACAGAATATCACAATTTTAGTTCTTTTAATCATATCACACATTTTGGTGAAAATATATTTTTGCATCTATTATACATCATCTGTATCTACATCGATAGCACACGATTAAGCTATTCGACACACAAGACACACTTCCAGGTCAAAAGCACAAGAAATTATGTTGGTCCTTCAGTGAAGTATTGAGCAACTGTTCTATTCCTGGAGTGTTCAGATAAGACATTAAACAGATGCCCTGACCGCTTTTTTGCATGGACACAAATAAAAACCATGGCACTATCATCAAAAAACAGGGGTGTGTTTATGTGTGTGTCTTCCAATATTTATCTGTCTGCTAAACAATGATTATTTAGTCATAACTGCAATGCTGCTCCAGAGGATTTGCTGTGAACAAAATGGTTGCTGCGTTGCCTACATTACAATGACTGGTTGAAAGATCAAAAGCTGTCCTTTGACATATTGCAAAATGGACACAAAATACTATTTTACATGCAAGATAATGCTTGGCAAGATAATCAATCCAGGCTGCAGCATGGTAGAAAGTGTTGCAGACATGACCGCTGCCACCATGTTAATAACATATAACCACTGAAACTATGATGTATTTGGCTCTTTGAAAGAGTTATCCAATTAGCCGCAATCTCTGGTGCTTTCTCCCTAACAAAAAAATTCCTTCTCATGTATTTATACAATTGTTCTTTGAACGTTGTTGTTAAATCTGCTTTCATCATTCTCCAATTCCAAGACACTTATTGTATTTGTATGCTGAATATGCTAAACTCATACCCTATATTTGGGTACCCTCCTACCATTGCCTTTTTCATTTCAATAAACCTTTCAATTCTGAACACAATATCCTCTGAACCTTTTCTGTTCAAAGGAGCCCCATCACCTCACTATAGGTTCTCCATAGAACTGACACTTCTCTTACGTGGTCTAATTTCCATCTCCGTTATACCAATTCAAAGGATACTCATTAATGTGAAAGTCAGTATCAAAATATACTGAAAGATCAACAAAGGAGATAGGTCAGATAGAAGATCTAATTACAATTTCAAGTTAATAAGTCAACCTGAAGGTTAAAAACTAAGTCTACATCACTGTGATTTAAACAAAAAGATGTTACTGATATAGTTGGAAAGAAGACCATCTTTGCTTTTATCAAAAATAGACAATGGGATAGACAAAGCACATTCAAAACTTGCTTCTACAGACTAATTTGTGGAGAATATGCAGTATTTAAATTTCTTATTTTGCCAAAACACTTGCAACTAGAAAAAAAAAATCCCTGTAATGTAAAGTCCAATTAATGAAGCAAAGAATTTGCTCCAAATAACTATCTCCTCACTCCATGGGGGAGGGATGATGAATGCTAGACATATTTTGCTTTATGTGATTTGTTCTGATCAAACCTTACCTGAATTTCAGGGCTGGATTTATAATGTTTCCGTTCCTGTAAAGGAACATCACTTTCTGTGAAAGCTGAAAAAGCAAAAATAGATTTACATGTCTCAAACATTCCAGGTCTGTTTATGCATTAACAAAGCAGAAAATGAAGAAAGTATAATGTACACCACCTGCAGCTTGTGTCAGGTTGGCACGAAGGGACTGAATGGTCTCCTTGGCTTTCCGCAGTTCAAATTCCAGGACTGGATAGGGATTGTATTAAACACACAGAGGAATCCAACCAAGAAAAAGGGAAAATAAAAACAAGGATGGGTGTGAAAATAAAAGAAAAAACAGTTTGAAAACAGAATGCATGCAACTTATGGAATTTGTGAATACATGCAAAGTTTACTAGTTTGGTGAAATTTTTTCCACACTTTTGCATATGTAATAGAATCTCAGTATAGGCAGCTGAAAATATACCGAATGGCTCAAATGATGAAGTTTACTGCATCTCTAGAACTATTGCTTATGCCTCTTTCAAAAACATATTTCCTGCTTTAAATTTGATAAGATAGATAAAGATGTTGAGGATATAAAATCATCACTGGCAATTGTACTGAAGAGTCCATGTGCAAATGTATATGTACTGTGAAATAAATAATACATCACATTTAAACTAAAAAGATATTCAGCATGAAAGCATTTAATAAACCTCTTTCTTTGCCATACGTGGGGCTCTGTTTATGTCTATTATCAAAAACTGGTGATGAAATTTATTAGTTGAGTTTGATGACAATGGACCTGTTCTCTCTTGCACTGAACAAGTTATATTTATAGATGGATCAGATCCAATGAAATGGTCTGAATTTTGTATTAACTGGAGAGCATGCAATGCTTGCCACTGGCCTAAACAACAATTCTACACTGTGCAGATTTCCCATAGAAACTTTTCAAATAAAATTGGCTCTAATCTTGGCCACAATGTCATGTGCTGTGGCACATCAAGTGGAGGAACAAGAAGTAACTGCACACTAGACACTGTCAATTAAACCTGATAAGCAGTTAACCATGTTTCCTGGCCTAGCCACCTCTCGAAGCAAAGGACTGTTCTTGTATGTTTTGCTTAAAATACAGAGACATTCAAAAACATTTGAAAGTTGTTAACAAAACTCATACAAATGCACAGAGGAGAAATGAACCCTTTCAACTCACCTTGCCCATGTCTACCTTGATGCCTATCTATACTAATCCCATCATGCCACATCCCTCTACCACTTTCCTACCCAAATTCCTATTAAAAGGAATTTCTGTTGTAATTGCATCTGCCTCCACTATCACCTCTGCCATTTGTTCCAGATGCTCATTATCTTCTGTGTGAATTACTTATCCCTCCAAACTACTTGAAATTTTTCTCCTCACCTTAATCCAGTGACATCATACTAGAGTCTACTGCGCTGGAAACAAGCGATTCTGATTATCCATTCTAACTCTGCCCCTCAATTTCTTTTTAAAGCTTTATAAAGTAACCTATCAGCTTTCTATATTCCAGTGAAAAATGTCTCTCCGATTTTCCTTATATCTACATTCAAACCGATTGAAAACTTTTGTGAATCGCTTCTGAGTCCTCTGTTGCTAACACATCCTTCCTACAGAGTGGTAACCAAAACTGTAAGTGTAGTCTAACCAATGAATCATAGAAATGCAACACAAGATCTCAGCCCTTACAGTCAATGCCTCAGTCTAAGAAGGCAAGTAGAGTAAGTGCTTTTTTTCCACTACCTTATTCAACTGTTGCTATTTTCAGGCAGCTATGGACTTGTATCCCATGTTACACCAGGACAACAATGCTTTTTAGGTGCTTGCTATTCTTCTATAAATTATCAGACAACCTCCCTCCACCAAACATTCAAATAAGCAATTAAAAAAATCTAATAATAAACACTTACCTTAATCCCTTCTAGCTGCTCTCCTCCAGCAAACAGCTAGCAAGCAGCAAAGTACCAGGTTCAAACACATGCAGAAATCCAAAACATACTGGAATCTTATGAGGAAGTGTCACAGTTGCACATGGAACTGCAGCATTTCCCTGCAAAATCCTGTTTATTGTGTTTGATATAATTTGCTGCATTGCGATTTGGAAATTTCAGCTTTCTCCACAATTCCAAAAACGAAAACCTTCAAAAACTTGTAGAAATTATTTCAGATTGCTGTATGCTAATCTACCCAACAACTGGATAGATTTGACACACTAGTGGAAAGAGTAACTTAAGATGTTGATGATACCAAGAGATCAAGCAGGTGTACTTAAACCATGTCTTTTAAGCATGTATTTGAATTTGTTTTCATTATCTGGGACAACTATGTATGATTTTAGGTTACAGTTACATGGGCTTGCTTCACTTTTGGAACAAAAAGGAAAGAGATTTCAGTTTTCAATCTTTGTCCCCACTGATTTCCTTTAACCTTTCCTCTTTTACTGTTAGCTTCAGAACCAATTGATGTTAACTACATACTAATCTACACTATCTAGATTGCTTTGACTTGTTCTCTTTTGCACGCTATAAGTATTAAGTAACCATTATCTCCCATCCCACAAAACAGAACATTTTCTGAAAAATGTTCATACAAATACAGGAAGTATCTGATAATAACCTTTCCCTCAATGCTGGCAATGCCGGTTGGTTGTGTAATGGTATCCGCAATGGCCCGGATCTGAATCTAGCAGGCTCTTTGCACACTTTCCCTCAATGCTGGCAATGCCAGTTGGTTGTGTAATGGTATCTGCAATGGCCCGGGTTTGAATCTAGCAGGCTCTTTGCACACTTTCCATCTATGTTGGCAATGCCGGCCGGTTGTGTAGTGGTATCTGCAATGGACTTCGAGGCGAGTGGCCCAGATCTGAATCTAGCTCCTTGCACACTTTCCATCTATGCTGGGTTGATCGCTGAGCTAGCAACTCAGCTTTGTTTAAAAAAAAGACAAAAATGCAAAAGAAATGGCAAGATTGCCAACCAATGCGTCACAAAGCGCAGTAAAGAACAACAGCAATGTTGGCAAACAATAGAGTTGATCACTGACTTCAGAAAGGAGGATAATGCACATGGTCCTGATAACATTAGTGGTGCTGAGGTCAAGAGGATTCAGAGCTCAAGTTCCTAGATGTGAAATCCATACCACACCTGTCATGGCCCTACCACATAGATACCACAGACAGGAAAATTCATCAACACCTCTGCTTCCTCAGGAGGCTAAAGTAATTTTGCATCCTGCGTTTGACTCTCACCAATATTTGAACAATGCACCATAGAAAGCATCCTATCCAGATGCATCACGGCTTGATATGACATTTGCTTTGCATGTGACCACAGGACACTGTGGAGCTGTGAACGCAACTTAGCATTTCACAGAAACCAGCCTCGTCTACACTTCTTACTGGCCAAGTAAAGCAGCCAGCATAATCAAAGATTAATTCACTCCTGGCGTACTCTATTCTGCTCCCCTTCCATCAGGTAGAAAAAAAACAAGCTTGAAAGCATACACTACCAGGCTCAAGAAGAGCTTCTATCCACTGTTATAAGACTATTGAACAATTCCTTTGTATGAAAAAAATGGATTCTTGAGCTCACAATAACTTTGCACCTTATTGTCTATCTGCATTGCATTTCTGTGATACTCTATTCTGCACTCATTATTTTGCCTTGCACTACTTCAACATAATGAATTGATCTGCATTAACTGTATGCAAAACACAATTTTCACTGTACCCTGGGTCAAGTGACAATAAAAAAAATGTTTACCAACTTTTTGCTGGAAGTTTCCTTATGGATGAAGCAACGTCACTTAAGATGATAAGTTATAACTATTATACACTGTGGATTCCTGTTAACTGAGCCAACGGTTAAATGGGCTACCACTTATTTGGGACAATGCTTAAAGAACAAAAACTAAATCATGAAATAGCTGGGATTGCCTTCATTTACTTAGGACACTATGCCACTTAATTGGGCCAGGAGACCATTGCCTACTGTTTCTAACTAGCGTCAACCACATCATTTGTGTGGATGTTAGACACCACACCGTGCTTAAAGTGAACAGTTTTGAAATAGCATCAGTTATGTGTATTTGTGATCAAAAAGCAGTGAATTTTGTCACTGATAGTTAGTGAGAAATAAGCAATTAGACAGGTCGTACTTAATAGAGCATTATGAATCATGTTGCATTAACAAAGAATGGGAACAGGTGCATCGCCCAGTTCACTCAGAACCAGAATTCAAGCAAGGAGCAGTATGAATACTAAGACTGCCTTCCCTAAATTTAATAAAATAAACCAGCTGCTAGGCTACATACTCAACTAATGATATACCACTTTCAAATACGGCTTTTCTAACATGTTATCAAAAATTAAAACAAAAACCTGCTGCTCAAAGAAAATAGTATGGAAAAAATTCACAGCATCAAAGTAAATGTTTGAGTTTCTGTATGAGTCAATGATAATAAAATGTTTTAATAAATAAAGCACAAAATAATGTGGTTTAAGGTGACTGACATAAATGTGTCTGATAATGTCATTCATGAAAAAATTGAGCTAACACACAGATATGAAGCATGAATAAAATTATAATGCATTGTTGATCTGCAGGTGTATACAAATAACAAGTAAAAATTTGGACAGCTAAGTCCATTCACTTCTGAAATGGTCGATTGTCAATGGATTATACTATTATGCCCTTGATCACGTGTATCATGTTTGCCCATTCAATCAAGTCTACCAAAGGCAGAATTATAAACAAGGCATAAATTTACAAAATTTTACAAAATAGTTCTTAACTGGAAGCTACACCAACCAGAATAAAAGTTATCAGTCCAAATTGTTGTACACCTGAAATTTCTGACCATCTGTCTTTGGGGCCTGTAGGTTCTTTTAGCATGGCTCTGGGGAGTATTTCATTGACAGCCCAGGCACACAGGCATGGCATAGCACAACATAGGAGCTGTCACAGTGTTTGCATCCAGTCAAGTCCAAAGAATGGTTTTGACCATCCGACCCCAAGTCCATCAGAAGCGATGACTGTAATTGAGTGGATATGAAGCACGACAATTTAACATTCAAAATCTCCGAAACATTGGCACCTGGATTACATAAAGTAAACTTCAGAAAATGAGTAATTTTTAAATGAGGATAATAATGTAGCCTCTTGATTAAACTGAATGTGATTATTCCACTACTGACAATTGTCAACTGCCAAAGTCAAAAACTCTTCAATATCCTCGCTAAGTCCCAGACTCAACTTTAAAATGCATCTTTGACCACACATCTTGTAAATTGCCATAACTGGCATTTTATATTGTCAACAGGTGCTATAAACACAATATACTACAACTTGTTTTTCATAGAAATTGCCCTACTTTTATCCTACAATTGCCCTACAATTTGAATGGAATGAATATTGGAAGTTTTTCAATAGATGAGCAATAGACTTTTGAAATAATAATGCATAGCAGCAAAATTGCTGGCAGTCCTAACCATCACTACTGAACACAACTGTACATCATGATAATTAAACCATGGCATTTATGGATATTTCCCCTCAAGGCAACTCAGGACTTACACGAACTTCTTAGGTCCAAATTGAATTAGGGTGCTTAGGTGGTATTGAGAAGGATGTTGCAAGGACAAAGCATGTTAGTCTTAAATGCAAGGGAAGGGAGCAGAATTGTTAGAAAATGCACTTAATGAATAAATGTAACGAATGGTTTTATTGATGCCATTCATTACAATTTGACTCTGAATAAGTTGATCTTGCTCCTAAGTTGGAAAATAACAACCCACTCAATATAGAAACAACAGGAATTCTGCAGATGCTGGAAATTCAAGCAACACACATCAAAGTTGCTGGTGAACGCAGCAGGCCAGGCAGCATCTATAGGAAGAGGCGCAGTCGACGTTTCAGGCCGAGACCCTTCGTCAGGACTAACTGAAGGAAGAGTGAGTAAGGGATTTGAAAGCTGGAGGCGGAGGGGGAGATGCAAAATGATAGGAGAAGACAGGAGGGGGAGGGATTGAGCCGAGAGCTGGACAGGTGATAGGCAGAAGGGGATACGAGAGGATCATGGGACAGGAGGTCCGGGAAGAAAGACGGGGGGGGGGGGGTGACCCAGAGGATGGGCAAGAGGTATATTCAGAGGGACAGAGGGAGAAAAAGGAGAGTGAGAGAAAGAATGTGTGCATAAAAAAGAGTAACAGATGGGGTACGAGGGGGAGGTGGGGCCTAGCGGAAGTTAGAGAAGTCAATGTTCATGCCATCAGGTTGGAGGCTACCCATACGGAATATAAGGTGTTGTTCCTCCAACCTGAGTGTGGCTTCATCTTTACAGTAGAGGAGGCCGTGGATAGACATGTCAGAATGGGAATGGGATGTGGAATTAAAATGTGTGGCCACTGGGAGATCCTGCTTTCTCTGGCGGACAGGGCGTAGATGTTCAGCAAAGCGATCTCCCAGTCTGCGTCGGGTCTCACCAATATATAAAAGGCCACATCGGGAGCACCGGACGCAGTATATCACCCCAGTCGACTCACAGGTGAAGTGATGCCTCACCTGGAAGGACTGTTTGGGGCCCTGAATGGTGGTAAGGGAGGAAGTGTAAGGGCATGTGTAGCACTTGTTCCGCTTACACGGATAAGTGCCAGGAGGGAGATCAGTGGGGAGGGATGGGGGGGACGAATGGACAAGGGAGTTGTGTAGTGCGGAATGCAGAGAGGGGGGGGAGGGAAAGATATGCTTAGTGGTGGGATCCCGTTGGAGGTGGCGGAAGTTACGGAGAATAATATGTTGGACCCGGAGGCTGGTGGGGTGGTAGGTGAGGACCAGGGGAACCCTATTCCTAGTGGGGTGGTGGGAGGATGGAGTGAGAGCAGATGTACGTGAAATGGGGGAGATGCGTTTAAGAGCAGAGTTGATAGTGGAGGAAGGGAAGCCCCTTTCTTTAAAAAAGGAAGACATCTCCCTCGTCCTAGAATGAAAAGCCTCATCCTGAGAGCAGATGCGGCGGAGACGGAGGAATTGCGAGAAGGGGATGGCGTTTTTGCAAGAGACAGGGTGAGAAGAGGAATAGTCCAGATAGCTGTGAGAGTCAGTAGGCTTATAGTAGACATCAGTGGATAAGCTGTCTCCAGAGACAGAGACAGAAAGATCTAGAAAGGGGAGGGAGGTGTCGGAAATGGACCAGGTAAACTTGAGGGCAGGGTGAAAGTTGGAGGCAAAGTTAATAAAGTCAACGAGTTCTGCATGCGTACAGGAAGCAGCGCCAATGCAGTCGTCGATGTAGCGAAGGAAAAGTGGGGGACAGATACCAGAATAGGCACGGAACATAGATTGTTCCACAAACCCAACAAAAAGGCAGGCATAGCTAGGACCCATACGGGTGCCCATAGCTACACCTTTAGTTTGGAGGAAATGGGAGGAGCAAAAGGAGAAATTATTAAGAGTAAGGACTAATTCTGCTAGACGGAGCAGAGTGGTGGTAGAGGGGAACTGATTAGGTCTGGAATCCAAAAAGAAGCGTAGAGCTTTGAGACCTTCCTGATGGGGGATGGAAGTATATAGGGACTGGACATCCATAGTGAAAATAAAGCGGTGGGGGCCAGGGAACTTAAAATCATCGAAAAGTTTAAGAGCGTGAGAAGTGTCACGAACATAGGTCGGAAGGGATTGAACAAGGGGTGATAAAACAGTGTCGAGGTATGCAGAAACGAGTTCGGTGGGGCAGGAGCAAGCTGAGACAATAGGTCGGCCAGGACAGGCAGGTTTGTGGATCTTGGGTAGGAGGTAGAAACGGGAAGTGCGGGGTGTGGGAACTATAAGGTTGGTAGCAGTGGATGGGAGATCCCCTGAGCGGATAAAGTCGTTGATAGTGTGGGAGACAATGGCCTGGTGCTCCTTAGTGGGGTCACGATCGAGGGGTAAATAAGAGGAGGTATCTGCGAGTTGTCGCTGTGCCTCGGCAAGGTAGAGGTCAGTACGCCAGACTACGACAGCACCCCCTTTATCAGCGGGTTTAATAATAATGTTAGGATTAGTGCGGAGGGAGTGGAGAGCAGAGCGTTCCGAAGGAGTGAGGTTGGAATGGGGACAAGGTGCGGTGAAGTCGAGACGGTTGATGTCCCGTCGGCAGTTGGCAATAAAGAGATCCAGAGCAGGCAGAAGACCAGAGCGGGGTGTCCATGAAGAACAGGAGGGTTGAAGACGGGAGAAGGGGTCATCGGTGGGGGTGGAAGAGTCCTTGCCGAAGAAGTAGGCTCGGAGACGGAGACGGCGGAAGAAAAGTTCCGCATCATGGCGAACACGGAACTCGCTGAGGTGTGGGCGAAGGGGGACAAACGTGAGGCCCTTACTGAGAACAGAGCATTCTGCCTCCGACAGTTGAAGGTCGGAGGGGATGGTAAAGACCCGGCACGGATGAGAGCTGGGATCAGAGGGGGGAGGGGGTAGGCTGGGGGTGTCAGTGGAGAGGGGAGGGTTGGGGTGAGAGGAAGATGGAGCCTCTGAGGGCCCAGGAGTTGACGGTGGGATCTGAGGAAGACGGGGCTGCGGAGTGGTGGTGGGGGAAGGGGAGACGGGAGTCACAACAGCAGCACATAAAGACCCGGCCTGGAGTTCAAGGCTGGAGTCGCAGTTGGTGGTTGCGCGATCGCTTTGAATGTCTCCATGGTCGTTGCTGGAGTCCGGGTTTTGAATATGTCCTGAGGTGTTGGAGCCGCCGAGATCAACGGCAGGGGCCGCAACCGAAAGTTCATGCCTGCTAGCGTCGGGGCCGGCAGGCTCTGAAGTCCGTAGATGTAAGATCTTGCGATCTTTGCCTAACATGACAAAGTCAAAGAAACGGCGATTGCAGGCGTGGATCCGACGGAGGATGAAATAGCGGGTAGGACCATTACAGACGACGAAGAAAGTGTCCCGAAGGTGTGGAAGGGTCTGGGATAGGGACACCAAGTACCTCCTCATGGCGGAGAGCGTCGCCTTCAGAGCTTGACGGGAGAAGCGGCGAGAGGCAGAGTCAATGAAATGTGAGTACCTGGGATCCTCAGAAGGTCCAAATTGAGAGGCTTGGAAACGAATCCTAAAGCCAACTGGAGTAAGTTGGCGACGGAGGCATGTTCCAAGAAAGGATACATGGCTGTGATAGCGAGTTTGAGTCAAAGTCTGGTCGAAAAGTTGAAGAGCCGAAGAAATCACAGATGGGGAGCAGTGAGAGATGGTTTCACTGAACTCCCGTCGAAGAGAGGATCTAAACTTCTTCGGTGTAGGCATCACCGGAAGAGGCTTCGCAGTAGTGAATTTAAACGCAAACAACAGGAATTCTGCAGATGCTGGAAATTCAAGCAACACACATCAAAGTTGCTGGTGAACGCAGCAGGCCAGGCAGCATCTACAGGAAGAGGCGCAGTCGACGTTTCAGGCCGAGACCCTTCGTCAGGACTAACTGAAGGAAGAGTGAGTAAGGGATTTGAAAGCTGGATATAGAAACACCTTACCTCCACAGGCTTGTATTGAATGACATCAATCAACACAACCTAAGACTGATAAGAAACAAAACAATTTCCATAAGTGAAGAGAGACCAAGCTCCAAGAAGTAATGTACACCCCTTTTGAACATTTGAACTTAATATTATGGGTACTCATTCGTTCATATGTAGAAGTGTCCATAAGTTTAAAATTCTTTGGGGACAACCTACAAAATTAGAACTGAGAAACAGATTGGGATATTTGCATCAAATACACAAACACATTTTTTAAAAAGTCGTAAACAAAGATGCATGGACAATACTGAGACAAGGGTATAGAAGTGGCAACAAACTAGGAAGTTTTGAGGTTTGTGGGGAAAATGATAGAGGGAACAGTTAATTGTTTAACATTGTAAGAACCTAATGGGAAATGAGCAAGCAATGAGACGTTAATAGGCAAATTAAAAATACAAATGCATTTAAAGTTCCACTGGGAGTTCAGTGTCTCTCTCCATGGTAGCAGCTATGCAATGCTAGAATGCATAAAAGCAGAGAGCAGACTAAATGAAGCATATTAAATTTTGAAGTTGAGGAAGAAGATACCAATCCAGACAAGAATCAAAATAATGGAAAAGTAATGAATAAAACATTGCATTTGTTGCTGATTATTGCCAAAGGATTGCAATAATCAAAGATTCCCATTCCAGTGTTTTAAAGGTAATAATGTTCTGTGAGCGAGGAATGAGTCAATGCTTGACCGATTTAAAACGCCAAGCCAGATTGAAAAGATCAGGGTGTCAGGTCTAGTGGTGAGCATCAGGCCAGAGTTTAGCTCGCTGCTCGGTGAGGTTTACTTATCTCTGCGAAGAACTGAGGTTGTGGTCTGCAATAAACTGGCTCCGCGACAGGCTGCAGTGATGAACACCTTTTTGGTTGTGAACTTACTTTCATGAACTTAAGTTCTGAATGTTATTTGCTTACTTTTTATTATTATTTGCACGGTTCATTCTTTTTTTCATATTTGGTGTTAGATGGACTTTTTAAAATGGGTTCTATTGGGTTGCTGTGTTTCATGCTGCATTTAAGATGACAAATCTCAAGGTTGTATCAAGTGTACAAACTTCGATAACAAATGTACTTTGAACTTTTTAACTTTGATAATAAATTCTCTTACAGTAACTTCCAATATTCTCACTGCACAATCATTGTCACTGATTGGGAAACTGAATATTACTGCATTTTCTAAGAAAGGAGTATGGGAAAACAGAAATAATAACTCAGTTATGCTGACAATTACAATCGTGAATTTAAAAGAAGATGGTTTGACCGAACCTGCAAAATTTTCAGCCACTGCTTTGGAGAGAGTCAGTATAGATTTGCAAGACATAGGTCATGCCTAAGGAACTGGATAAGTTCCTAAAAAAAATACAGCGACAAGTACATGTCTATGGACTTTATTAAGGCAATTGGTGAAATAGATTGACCCAATTAGGGAATTGGCTAACAACAGGAATTCTGCAGATGCTGGAAATTCAAGCAACACACAAAGTTGCTGGTGAACGCAGCATCTCTAGGAAGAGGTACAGTTGACGTTTCAGGCCGAGACCCTTTGTCAGGACTGACTGTACCTCCACAGGGGACTGTCTCGTCTCCCTTTCTCTTCACCATTGACACCTCGGACTTCAACTACTGAACAGTCTTGTCATCTTCAGAAGTTTTCTGATGACTCTGCCATAGTTGGATGCATCAGCAAGGGAGATGAGGCTGGGTACAGGGCTACGGTAGGAAACTTTGTCACATGGTGTGAGCAGAATTATCTGCAGCTTAATGTGAAAAAGACTAAGGAGCTGGTGGTAGACCTGAGGAGAGCTAAGGTACCGGTGACCCGTTTCCATCCAGGGGGGTCAGTGTGGACATGGTGGAGGATTACAAATACCTGGGGATACGAATTGACAATAAACTGGACTGGTCAAAGAACATTGAGGCTGTCTACAAGAAGGGTCAGAGCCGTCTCTATTTCCTGAGGAGACTGAGGTCCTTTAACATCTGCCGGACGATGCTGAGGATGTTCTACGAGTCTGTGGTGGCCAGTGCTATCATGTTTGCTGTTGTGTGCTGGGGCAACAGGCTGAGGGTGGCAGACACCAACAGAATCAACAAACTCATTCGTAAGGCCAGTGATGTTGTGGGGATGGAACTGGACTCTCTCACGGTAGTGTCTGAAAAGAGGATGCTGTCTAAGTGGCATGCCATCTTGGTCAATGTCTCCCATCCACTACATAATGTACTGGTTGGGCACAGGAGAACATTCAGCCAGAGACTCATTCCACCGAGATGCAGCACTGAGCGTCATGGGAAGTCATTCCTGCCTGTGGCCATCAAACTTTACAACTCCTCCCTTGGAGGGTCAGACACCCTGAGCCAATAGGCTGGTCCTGGATTTATTTCATAATTTACTGGCATAATTTACATATTACTATTTAACTATTTATGGTTCTATTACTATTTATTATTTATGGAGCAACTGTAACGAAAACCAATTTTCCCCGGGATTAATAAAGTATGACTATGACTATGACTAGAGATGCTGCCTGGCCTGCTGCGTTCACCAGCAACTTTGATGGGTGTTGTAGGGAATTGGTTGTGGCAGTCAACAGCAGAGATACTAGCAGATATCTTAAGTCACTTCATCAATGAAGCATCTTCGTTGAGACAGCAACCATTTAAGTAACTTAAAGTTGCAACAGGAAACCACATTTGTAAGTAATGCAAAGACAAATGTCATAATAAATCATGTACTTAGAAGTACTTAATCATGGAAATTTGGTGTGCAATATTGTGGGAATGTTTTTCAACATGAAGCAAATGCTCAAATCAAAAGCTGCACTTTTAACTAATAAAATGCTAGAAACAACAGACCACAAAACAGACTTATGATTAATGAATGCAAAATGTCACAGCTAATTACGAAGACTAATGGAGTAGTGTCCTGATAAAACCACAAGTCTTGTACACCAAAATGTAAATAGAGCTAACTGGGTCAACAGGTAATTGGGGCAGCCACTTATTTGGGACAATTCTTAAAGAACAAAAACTAATTGAGAAAATAGCTGGGATTCTCGTTGGGACAGAATCTTACCTAATTAAGCCAGGAGACTGTTGTCGAAGTTTCTAACAAGTGTCAGTCATTGTATTTGTGTGGCTATCAGATACTACACCGTGCTTAGAGTAAACAGTTTTTAAACAGTCAGTTGCACATGTTTCCGTTCGAAAAGCAATGATGTCTGTCACTGATAGTAGAGGAGAAATATGCAGTAAAACAATTTCGAACTGTTTTGCTTACTGTGGTTTCAAGTACATAGACTTGGAGACATCAGAAACAGCTGGGAGTGAAAATGAAACAATTTCACTCACAAGTTAGGAACTACAAAGAATTTGAAGATATCGATAATCATCTTGCACGTTAAAATTAAAATGAAGATTTGTAGGATGCAATCGTCAAACACATTGTGTGAAGGCAACCCATTATGTGCACAAGGTGTCAGCACTGATATGTTCACAATCAATTAAAAGAACATGCTAGCGAACATTGTGGATGAATTTGTCCTTCGACAACTATTATGAACTACAGTTTTGTAGTACTGGAGTAGTATTGTTGGTGTTCTAATTTGTTCTGTATTTTATTTAAATAGGTAATTTGTTACTTGGTTAAATGGTAGTTTATCTTTTTTATACATTTTAAACTATTTCCATGAAACTTCGACGATTTGGCACAGCCGCTTAATTGGGCCAAAATGTACTGGGCCAGATGTGTCCCTATTACCCAGAACCCACTGTACTATGCTCCCATTATACAAGGCATTATTAGGGCACAGGATCAAAGCGAGCTGTGCCAAGCTTCACGTCCAACTATATACAATGGTGCTAGAAAGCTTGTGAACCTTAGAGAAAATTCTACATCTCTGCATAAAAATGACCTAAAATACGATAAGATTTTCATGTAAGTCCAAAAACTAGATAAAGAATTAACACAAAAACATTATACTTGTTCATTTATTTATTTATTGAGAAAAATATTTCAATATTACATGTATTGGAAGAAAGTATGTGAACCTCGGGGGCAATGCCTTCTGCAAAAGCTATTTGGAGTCAAGTGTTCCAATCAATGAGATGAGATTAGAGGTGTGGATTATAGAGGTGACCAGTCCAAAATCAGGTTACTGACAGAGCCTCCTCTCTTCTCAAGAAGAGCTTCTCTCATTATGTGCACCAAACCTTGATCAAAACAACTGTCAGAGGACCTTAGAAGAATTATAGAGAAGGAACCCAAGACTAACAGCAAAAGACCTGCAGAAATCTCTAGAACTTGCTAGTTCACGTGCCACTATAAGAAAAACACGGAACAAGAATGGTGTTCATGAAAGGACATCACAGAGGAAACCACTGCTCTCCAAAAAAAACATTGCTGCACATCTCAAGTTAGCAAAAGACCACTTGGATATTCAACAATGCTTCTGGGACAATGTTCTGTGGACAGTTGAAACAAAAGTTGAACTTTTTGGCAGAAATACACATTACCATGTTTGGAGGAAGAAGGACACTGCATACCAACACCAAAACCTCATCCCAACTGTGAAGCATGGTGGAAGGAGCATCATGGTTTGGGATTGCTTTGCCGCCTCAGGGCCTGGACAGCTTGCAATCGTGGAAGGAACAACGAATTCAAAATTGTATCAAGACAGTTTACAGGAAAATGACAGGGGAGCAGTTTGTCACTTGAAGCTTAAAATAAATTGGATAATGCAATAAGACAATGATCTGAAAGACAAGAGTGAGTCAACAACAGAATGGTTTAAAATGAAGAAAATCTGTGTTTTGGAATGGCTGGTCAAGGTTCTGACCTTAACACTATAGCAATGTTGTGGAAGGACCTGAAGCAAGCAGTTCATGCAAAAAAAGTCCACCAGCATCCCAGAATTGAAGCAGTTTTGTAAGGAGGAATGGCCTAAAATTCCTCCAAGCCAATGTGCACGACTGATCAACAGTTACTGCAAACATTTGGTTGAAGTTATTGCTATACCGGAGAGGGTAGTTACACTAGTTACTGAAAGCAAAGGTTCACATACTTTTTCCAATAAACGCATGCAATATTGGATCATTTTTCTCAATAAATAAATGAACAAGCATAATGTGTTTTTTCATGTTATTTATTTAATTGGGTTCTCTTTATCTAGTTTTAGGACTAATGTGAAGATCTGATCACATTTTAGGTCATATTTATACAGAAGTACAGAACATTCTACAGGGTTCACAAACTTTCTAGTACCACTGTACAGATCTTGTAAGAAGTATTGAATCTATTTGGCAAATTGCACTTGCATTTCAATGATTTCAAACTCACCAGTGAGAGATCAATAAAACTTTGACTGTATTTCCTAGGTATTACAAAATTGATTCAGATTTAATAAATTGTGGCACGTGTTGAGATGCTTTGCAGACAGCTAACAAAATTACTAACAATTCTACTAAATATACTTCATCAGGACTACAATTACTGCAAGCCACAGCCTGTAATTTTCTGTTGAACCACTGTATGAATTGGCGTTTTAATAATACTCTGAAGGATTTAATGAACTGGACTGTCAAGACTTCAGGTACAGATGTTTCAGCCTTGACTGGAGCAGAGTTGGAGCCAAACTGAAACTTTGGGCCAGATTAATGCAGTGGGGCCCAAACTCGAGCAGATAATGAACCGATGTTTGGCCGATTTAAGCGCCGAGCCAGATTAAAAAGATTAAGGTGTTGAGGCAGAGGGTAAAGGACGAACAGGTGTTCAGCGCACTACTCTGTTAGGCTTTACTCACCTCAGCACCGAACAGCCTCCGCAGCTGTAGCCTACATCCATGGCCTGCGGCTATCAGTACTGAACTTGACTCTGTAGCTGGGGCCTGCAGCTATTGGGCTTCTGGACTGGCTTTGCAGTTCATGCCCTGTGGATTGTTTGTTTGCTTTTTTGTTATTGCTTGCACGATTTGTTCTTTCTTTTTCGCACATTACAGGTTTGACTGTCTTTATGGTATGAGGTTTTTCATGAATTCTATTGTGTTTCTTTGTTTTGTGGGGGTCTGCAAGAAGATGAATCTCAAGGTTGTATATGGTATACATACTTTGATAATAAATGTACCCTGAACTCTGTATCTCTAGTGCCACCCAACCTCAGTGGAAAAAACTTACTTGCATTTACCCTATCTTGTCCTAGATGGGAAAAGAGTTATTACATTAACTCATTTTCAAGGCAAAACTATACTTGATCATCACATTTCCTAAGCAGCTTGCATCATTTTGTGCAGATGACACCAGACTCCTGAAGCATGTTCCATTCCTCAAAATTTAAGAATAGAGATTACCAGCTGGATGGAGGAACAGAGTAAGGATGTGCTCAGAATCTCCTGAAGATTTACAACACCTCTAATGTCACTTAGTAACCTTTGGCCCATAACTGCTTGAAGTGCAGAAGGAACATTTAGGATGGAATTGAGAACAGAGGCCACACCACACATGGGGACAAGAAGTCCCACTCAAGCAGATGATACAGACTACATTATAAACCACACATTTGCCTGCACCATCTATGGCAGAGTCTGCAGTTCCCACAATGGGCTCATGAGCCACTTGAAAACCACACCACCCAAAAAAAAACAATTAGAAGTAACTCGACCACATAAGAACATAATGGCTGGACCAGTAACCAAGGAACCCAAGTACATTTAACAATCTAGAATTGAGAATACAAGTGGTTTGCTTAACGATTACCATGTAATCACTAGAATGTTTTAAAAACTCATTTGCTTTTCTTGTACTCTTCAGGAAAGGAAATCTATCGGACTTAATTGGTCAGGTTTACATACAGTTCAAGACCCTTGTATAATCCTACAATATTAAGCAGGAAATTTTTAAATAAGTCTTATTAAGAATTTCTATATTCCACCCCCCCCCCATGCAGATCAACAGTGCAGAACAATGGATTTAAATAGATGAAAACAAAAGAATTACAGAATTTCACAGACGTACAAAACAGTAAGTTTCAGCATGAGAGGACTACAACTACGTAAGTACATAACCCTGGCACATAATGAGATGAGTACAAGTAAATGGAATCAGCATTTTAATGTACATTTGGTTGGCTTGAACAGGGTTCCATTAGTCTGGTTTCAGCCATTCAACCATAAAATATTCTGCTGTATTTCTTTGCACATGCACTATTAACATGTCTAAAGTAGATAACTTTATACAGATTCTAGAAAAAAAGTACCTGTCATTTATGTTTAAAAAAGACCGTCAATTAAGAAATGTAATCGTTAACTCTCATTCTAAATTATAGACTTGCATCTGTTCCATGGATTGGCTTAAATTTAGTGATTTATGAGCTTAAAATGAGTTGCATTCCAGGAAACTCCCATATACTTTTATTATTTGTCCTAATTTTAAACAATGGTTAAAGACATTTTTTCCTCCAGAAATACATAACAGTTACATATCACTGAAAAAGAAATTTGAGTTTTCATTGCAGCATTTTAATTTTTCTCCCCTACCTCTGTCCCCTTCCCAAGATTACAAAAGTACAATGTTACTTGAATAAGTTTCAAGGATATTAGATGGAAAACCTTCATTAGTACAATTCCCTACTTCATTGCACATTGTTTATCCACACTGCATGCCTTCCTTTACCAAGTTAGATGAGTTATCCTAGATTACCAGACAATCTGAAGAAAAGTCTAGAATAAATCATGAGCAATTCTGGCACACACACTGTGTGTGCCTTAACAGATCTCTAAATTTGCTTGCTGTTGACATTTGTATTCTTTATCCCAGCATTGAGAGTATTAGGATTTATTTAACAATATGAATGAATTTGCTTTGCATTACAGAAGGCTCATCCTTCAAGAGACAGCACCAGAGGGATTAGTCTCTGAAAAAAGTTGCTAGAGTTCAGTTACGGCCAACCATTCTAAAACTCTGGAAAACAGTTGGAAGTCCAAGAGGCCAGTTAATTGGGGAAACTGGAGGTTCAGACTGGTTGCATTCAAAACAATGTTCAGTACAGTTTGGATATTGGTGGAATACATTGAATTCAGATGTTAGAACTAATGGATTCAGTATAAATTGGCAAATTGGATTGAAAATCAATTTGGAAAAAATAAAGGCATGTTCTCTAATCCAGGCAGCATCCTGGTAAATCAGCTCTGCACCCTCTTCAAAGCTTCCCCATTCTTCCTATAATGAAATGACCAGAACTGAACATCAAGAGTGTTCTAACCAGTTTTATAGACCTGCAACATTACCTCATAGTTCTTGAGCTCATTCCCCCGATTAATGAGGGCCAGCATACCATATGCCTTCTAAACCATTTTTATCCACTTGCGCAGCAACTTTAAGGGTTTTATAGACTTGGGCCCCAAGTTCACCCTGTTCCTAAACACTAAAATTCATGCTATTAACTTCTGCCTTCAAGTAATTTGGAAGATCAAACATCACTTCACACTTTTCCCATATCAACATCAACTGCCACTTCTACACTCAATTCTGCATCCTGCCTATATTGCATTATAACCTATGACACCCTTCTACACTACCCACAAAATCACAAACTTTCTGCCAGTTTACTAACCTTCTTAATGTAATCAATATACAGCTCAGTGCAAAAGTCTTAGGCACCCTAGATATATCTACATGTCTGTAGATGCAACATAAAATTTGTTCCACATCAAAATGAGCTCTGCTGTGAAATGAAAAGCATTTTAAAGAAGTCTAAATGCACTAAAATGAGGAAAGGAAGAAAATAATTTCAAGTTTGAGTAAGTCAACATAAACAGCTGCTCCAATGTCACTCGTAAACCATGCAGTGCCTGCTATACAGAAAGGCAAAGTAAAAAAAAAAGCAGTAGAAACTTCATTTATGTAATTTTGGATAATGATGTTTGGGAGCTTTCAAAACTCGAGTACATTATGCTCATTGGTCTCAAATTATGCTTTGTTTAAAAATCACAATACTTGTCAGAGAGGGTCTTAACTGACTGACCCTGCTATGTAAAATGTAAGTTACATAATTTAGCAAATCCAGAACTAGATAGTTCACTAAATTCAATTCATTACATGGAGCAGAGCAATATTAGTTTCCCAAACAGACAATAGCTTTTACGAATTATGTGTGCATATGCAAAATATAAATACACTTGATTTTAATATCATGTCCCAATGATTCCTTGCTATTTGTATACTACCAATTTTTATTGTACAAATTGTTGTTTACTTTGATCCAGATTTTAAAAGGTATAAAATGCTGAAGAGGCTTGTTTAGATAAAAAGACAGATATAAATGCTGAAGTGATTCTGCAAGTTTATATCAGGGTTAGTAAAATAGCGTTTACCTGCCAAACGTTCATCTGTCTCCCTGTTCCCATCATCAGAATACCGAGCAAAATCCAAAGAATCTAAAGTGCTTATGCTGCCAGCTCGATCTATTAAAGGGAAAGAAGACGTTAGATTCAATACCACTGTTTTTGGTTTTCTTCATAAAACTTAATAGCTACATCCAGGTATTCATTCTCTTCTGTGGATGGATGTTTGTGAAGGTGCTAATAATCACTACTATTCAAGATATATTAATTTTTACTACTAATTAGAAAAAGCCTGATATTTCATTTTTCATTGAATCAAGTAATGCAGTACAGAAACAGGCCCTTCAGCCCACTGCCCATGCTCATCTAAGTTAGTCCCATTTGCCAACATATGGCTCATTTCCCTCTATAGGTACATGAGTGAGATATATTACTTGGTAAAGTGGTACTGTAACAACAACAACAACTACTCTCTCAATGCCAGTGGAACTAAAAAATCTGCTGGTTGACTTCAGGAAGGGAAAGGAGAGCAAAAATGGATCAATCTGCATTAATGGACCATGGGTTGAGGGGATTATCAGTTTTAAATTCCTGGGCATTAGCATATCCGATAACTTGCTCTTCACCCAGCACAAGTATAGCACTCTAGTGTCTTTACTTTCGTAGGAGGTTAAGGAGGTTCGGCATGCCATACTGTAGGTAGTCATACAGAACAGAAACAGGGCCTTTAGCCAAAGGGGTCCATGCTGAACAAGATATCCATTAAAGCTAGTCTCATTTGCCAGCATTGTCCTGCAACCTTATAAACCTATCCAATCAATGCAAGTACTTGCACAGATGTCTTTTAAAAGCTGTTATTTTACCTGTCCCTACCACTTCCTCTGTCAGCTCATTCCACATACACATGACCCTTTGTGTAAATAAGTCTCCCCTCAGGTTCCTATTAAATATTTCCCTTCTCATCTAAAATCTACACTATCCAGTTCTTGTCCCCAACTTTGGGAAAAGGACAGAGTACATTCACCTTATCAATGTACTTTATGATTTTCTACACCTCTGTCTCCTATGCTCCAAGAAGTAAGTCCAAGTCTGTCCAACTTCTCCCTACAACTCAGTACCTCTAGTCCTGATTGTATACTTCAAAAACTTTTCTGCATTCTTGCCAGTTTATGAACATCTTTCCTATAGCAGGACAACCAAATCAGAACACAATACTCCATGTGTGGTCTCATCAATGTTCTGTACCTCTCAACTTTTATATTCAATACCCAGACTTAAAGCCTTCTTCACCATTGTCTATTTGTGGCTGTACTTTCAATGAACCATAGATTTATTTATAATCAGAGGTCCTTGTTCCGTAAAATTCACTACTGCTGTATCATTCGCTGAACACTAACTTCTACAGATAGACTGCTGAAAGCATCCATACTGGTTGCATCATTGTCTGGTACAGCATTTCCAATACACAGGAACACCAAAAACCACATATAGTAATGAACTCAGATCAATATACAAGGGCACATCCCTCCCCACCATTGGAAATATCTACACGAGGTGCCTGCTCAGGGCAACATCTCTAATTAAAGCAACACACACAAAAAATGCTGGTGAATGCAGCAGGCCAGGCAGCATCTATAGGAAGAAGTACAGTCGACGTTTCGGGCTGAGACCCTTTGTCAGGACTAACTGAAAGAAGAGATAGTAAGAGATTTGAAAGTAGGAGGGGGAGAGAGAGATCCGAAATGATAGGAGAAGACAGGAGGGTGAGGGAAGAAGCTAAGAGCTGAAAAGTTGATTGGCAAAATCCATCCTCTGGGCTCCCTTCCTGCTTTCTTTCTCCCTAGGCTTCCCGTCCCATGATCCTCTCCCTTCTCCAGCCTTTTGCCAATCAACTTCCCAGCTGTTGGCTTCATCCCTCCCCCTCGTCTTCTCCTACCATTTTGGATCTCCCCCTCCCCCTCCCACTTTCAAATCTCTTACTAGGTCTTCCTTCAGTTAGTCCTGACGAAGGGTCTCGGCCCGAAACATTGACTGCACCTCTTCCTATAGATGCTGCCTGGCCTGCTGCGTTCACCAGCATTTTTTGTGTGTGTTGCTTGAATTTCCAGCATCTGCAGATTTCCTCGTGTTTGCATCTCTAATGGGATGGTAGGATGCCCTCCTGCCATCCCATCTTCTCAACTGTACCAATGGGAAGGAGGCACAGAAGCCTGAAATCCCACACCACCAGGTTCAAGAACAGCTACTTCCCTGAACCAACCTTCACAACCCTAATCAATACCTCAGTGTAACACAATAACCAGTTTGCATTACAATGGACAGATTTTTGTTCTAATTGGGTGATCTTGTATAATCTTATATAATTTATATTTTTGCTCTGAATGTTGTGCCTCTGATGCTATAGGACTGTGATGCTGCAAGTAAGTTTGCTTTGTACAGTGGTACTAGAAAGTTTGTGAAACCTTTAGAATTTTCTCTGCTTCTGCAGAAATATGACCTAAAATGTGATTAGATCTTCACACGAGTCCTAAAATTAGATAGAGAACCCAAATAAATAAATATACTTTTTCATTTATTTATAAGAAAAATTACCAATATTACATGTAATTGTTGGAAAAAGTATGTGAACCTCAAGGATTATCAGTTGATTTAAAGAGCAAATTAGAGTTAGATGTTTCAATCAATGGGATAACAATCAGATGTGAGTATGGGAGGTCCTGCTCTATTTAAAGAACATAAACCCAGGCCTTCACTATCGAAGTCTAATCTTCACCACACAGGTTTTTGGAAGTGTGCCATGCCTCAATCATAGGAAATTTACGAGGACCGCAGGAAAAATAAGTTGTTGATGCTCACCAGGTAGGATACAAAACCATTTCAAAAGAGTTTGGGCTCCACCAATCCACAATCAGGCAAATGGTGTACAAATGTTGGAAATTCAACACCCCAGGGTAACATCTAAGAAGCTACAGGACTCTCTTGCATTGGCTAATGTCAGTGTTGATGAGCCTACCATCAGGCAAACACTGAACAATGGTGTGCATGGCAGGATTATAAACAGGAAGCCACTACTCTTCAAGAACATTGCTGCCTATCTAAACTTTGCTAAAGACTATGTGAATAAGCCAGAAGGCTATTGGAAGAATGTTCTGTGGACGGATGAGTCCAAAATAGAACTTTTGGCTTTAACGAGAAACATTATGTTTCGAGAAAAGCCAACACTGTATTCCAGCACAAGAACCTCATCCCATCTGTGAAACATGGTGGTTGCAGTGTCACGATTTAGGCCTCCTTTGCTACTTTGGGACCAGAACTGCTTGCCATCAATAATGGAACAATGAATTCTGAATTGTACTAGCAAATTGTACAGGAAATTGTCAAGGTATCTGTCCATGAACTGAAGCTCAAGAGACAGTGGGTTATGCAGCAAGACAATGACTCTAAACACTCAAGTCAGTCTACCAAAGAATGGCTAAAGCAGAAGATATTTCACATTTTGGAATGACTGAGTCAAAGTCCTGACCTTATCCTACAGAGATGTTGTGAAAGAACCTGAAGCAAGCAGTTCATGCAAGGAAGCCCACCAACATCCCAGAGTTGAAGCAGTTTTGTAAGGAGGAATGAACGGCCTAAAATTCCTCCAAGCCAACGTGTAGGATTGATCAATAGTTATGGGAAACGTTTGTTTGAAGTTATTGCTGTGCAAGGGTGTCACACCACTTAATTAGGTTCAGATTTTTTTCCAACAAATACACGTAATATTGGATCATTTTTCTCAATAAATACATGAACAATATGATTTTTTGCGCTATTTAACTGGGTTCTCTTTATCTAGTTTTAGGACTTAAGGCTGATTTATACTTGTGTGTACGGGCTATGGCGTAGCTTACGCTGTAGCCTATGCAAGTGGCCTACGCCGTTGTGAGCATTTATACTTGTGCGTTGGTGTGTCTGCGTCGCTCTGCAATTCACCACCAAAACGCCAGTTGGCGGTGGGGTTTCTATGCCACTGTGTTGAGTTTCCTCCTGTACTTCAAACAATGGCGATTGAAACTGAGCGCATCATGTTGGAGTTGCAGCTAATACATGTTGAACAAGAGTTTCTTCTCTCTCAATTCTGAAATGGCGGAGAAGCAGCAGCAACCGGAAATGCGTAGGAGGAAATGCTACCCAGCCGACCAATCAGAGTTGTTGCAGTCTGCGTCGCTCGGACGCGTAGTTACATTTTGGGAGAGGTGCACGTTAGACTACAGTGTAGGGTTCGGTGTAGAGTACAGCGTAGAGTACGCGGCTACACCGTACCTACGGCGTACATTTCACGCAGAAGTATAAATTGGGCTTTACATGAAAATCTGATCACATCTTGGGTCATATTTATGCAGAAACAGAAAATTTTAAAGAGTTCACAAACTTTCTAGCACCACTGTATGTGCACATGGCAATAAACCCTGAATCCTATGCAATCTAGTCTTTCTTGCAGGATCTTGTCAAAGACCTTCCTACAGTCATACAGAAAATATCTACCATCCTGCTCTCATCAATCCTGTTGGTTACCAACGTGCTTGGGAAAACTGATATGTACCAATTAAGTTTGTTGTGCTGGATACCACTTCAGAAGTATGATTACCTACTTCAGATATTTCTAAAAATGCACCAACAAATTAAAAGGTTTACCGAGCTTCTCAAAGACAAACCCTCACCATTGTTTTTTTTCGTTAAAAAAAACACTTCTACTGCTGAAGTCTGCACTTACTCATTCTGCCAAATGCAACTTCCAAACCTCTACCCACAACAATGACTTTGCACAAGATGACCTGGGGAATGACAGTTTCTCCATTGTTTGACTCTCAGCAGAGGCCAATCCTGATGCTACTGTCTTATGTGGTGAATAGTTACAGTTACAGCAGGTTGCATTAAACTTGCAATTCATTACTCAATGCCACAACAGAATTTAATTGTCACCCATAGGGAAAAAAATGCTAATTGGCACAGCAACAAAGAGTGGTTATGCAACCTGTCTGGCTCATTAGGAAACAATCCATCTAAATACAAAATTGGACTGAATTCTTTCATACAAGCATAGTTGTTCACAGATTCAGGTGTGACATCTGTCAAATTGAGGCACTCCATGAGGATGCAAGTGAAGATCATCTTCCATTAGTTTCCCAGCAACCTTCATGTTGCCAAAGCAACAATGCTGTCCCATAAAAATATAATCAACTGCACAAAATAGAGGTGAGGTAAAATGGAAGCACTCTAATGAAACCATGTCTTTCAAACTGAAACATTTTCGTACTTTATCAAATGCAGCCAAGGTGAAAGCTCTTTCACAGATACATGGACTTTAAATGCTTTCGATATTATCAATGGTGTGAAGGTAATGCATTTTCTGACTGAGATTTCACCTATAATTTAAATTTCTACCATGGTGTTCTCATTTGAAATTTCAGATAATGCTTTCTCTTAAGCGAGTAAAAAGTGAATTGCCACTTGCTAGAAGATTTGTGCCATCCAAATACAAATAAAATTGCAGCTACTTTTCAGAGCACACGCGACTAAAAGGTATTCATCTCACAAATTGCTCAAGACAACTACTTTTGTCATCTGATCTGTTGCTTACTTAAAGCAAAAGCATTTTTTTTTGCATATAACATCAATTTATAATACAACTAGTCTTGATGTTAGACCACAAAATATCACAATTACTGTAATTAGTTGCTAAATGGATCTTGCTTTCAACCTAGTTTGCAGGTACTATTTCTTAATACTAATGAAAACCTAATAGCACTACACTGAGACTGCAGGCAAAAATCAAAAGATGTTCTAAGTTTTTTTAAAACAAGGCAAGAAAAATGTTTTGGCTCATGAAGCCGAAAATATCTTGTGTCCTCATTTATCTGTGATACATCTGCAGAAAGCATCCACTATACAATATATTTATTGTATAACATAAATGAAAAGCAGTGTTAGCTATCGTTGCCCTGTTTTGAAAAGCTTTGTTCACATTTCTTGTCTTATTAAAAAACTGTAATGATAGAAGACTGGAATGTGCCAAAGGATCAATGAAGTCTTGCTGTTTATGTCCCTCCCCTTGAGGTGATGGGAAAATATACACCATCATATTGAATAAGACGGCATCAAGTTCAATTCCTGTGTACTACAGTAACTATAAGAATCAAGTTTATTATCACTGACACGTCATGAAATTTGTTGATTTGCAGCAGTAGTACAGAGCAAAAAAAAGTTACAATAAGTTACAAAATAAATAAAAAGCAAGGTAGTGTTTATGGGTTCATGGACTGTTTGGAAATCTGATGGCAGAGGGGAACATGCTGCTCCTAAAATGTTAAGTGGAGTTATCAGGCTCCTGTACCTTCTCCCAAATGGGTATCAAGAAGAGGGATGCCGCCTTCTTGAGGCACTGCCTCTTGAAGATGTCCCCATTGGTGAGGAAGGTTGACCCATGATAGAGCTGGCTGAGGCTCCAATCCTTTTTTGATCTTGCACATTGGAACTCTATACTAGGCTGTGAAGCAAACAGACAAAATGTCCTCCATTGTACATGTGTTGAAATTTGCAAGAATCTTTGGTAACATATCATGTCTCTTCAAAACCCTAATGAAGTAGAGCTTCTCGTGTGCCTTCTTAGTGAATGCATTAATGTGTTGGGCCCCAGATAGAACCTCTAAGACTTTGAAGCCTAGGAACTCGAGCACATCCTTCCCACCACTGACTCCACAACGAAGACTGGTGTGTTCTTCCAACTTCCATTTCCTGAAGTTCACAATCCCTTGTTGACATTGAGTGCAAGGTTGTTTTTACAATGCCACTCAACTGGCCAATCTCTCTCACTTCTTTACACCTCTTTGTCACTGTCTGAGATTCTGCCAACAACAGTGAATTTATAGATGCCATTTGAGCTGTGCCAAGACATACAGTCATGGGTGCAGAGAAAGTTGAGCACTGGGCTAAGCCTACATGCTTTAAGGTGTGCCTGTGTTGATTTTCAGTGAGAAGATGTTATTATTGGGAAGGAAAGTTATTACTGATCCACACTGACTCTGGTCTCCCAATGAGCAAGTTGAGGATCCAGTTGAAAAGAGAGGTACAAAGGCTCAGATTTTGAAGCTTGCTGATAATACTGAGGTGATGATAGTGTTGAACGCCAAGATGTAATCAATAAACAGCAGCCTAATGTATGTTGTGCTGCTGACTAGGTAAAGCCAAATGGATAGCCAGTGAGATTGCTTTGGCTGTAGATCTGTTGTGGCGGTAGGCGAGCTACAGCAGGTCCAGGACCTTGCTCAAGCAAGAAGTAATTCCAGCCATGATCGAACTCTCAAAGTGCTTCATCACAGTTGATGTGAGTGTTACCAAAAGAAACAAAGGTTGAAGAACTCAGCCTACTCTTCTTGGGCACGCGTATCACTGCTGCCCTTTTGAAGCAGGTGGGAGGTTGAAGATGTCACTGTTGGAGCCGGACACCTTGCAAGTGTTCACCCTATTGAAGGATATTCTGACATCAGCCACCAAGACAGAGGTCACAGGATCACCAGCTGCTGTGGGAAGTCACACAAGCATAGTGTCATTCTCTCTTTCAAAGTGTGTATAAAATGACGTTGAGTCCACTGGGAAGTTAAGCATCACTGCTATTGGGTCATTAGATTACACCTTAAAGAAAGGTGTGTCATGCAAACTCTGCCACAACTGTCATGATTGTATCTCTAATTTCACACAAAATTGCCCTTTTGCTCTCATGATGGCCGAACGTAGGTTGTACCAGGACTTCTTGTAGGGTTCTGGAATGCCAGCCTTAAAAGCTGCAGATTTACACCCCTCAGCCATCTCCAAATCTCCTGATTCAGGAAAACTGCATGTTCTCAAAGGCATACACTATTCCATGAAGGTCTCAATGAAGATGGTGATGACTGTGGCAAATTTGTTAAGACCTGAAAATGAATTCCTGCATATGGTCTAGTCGCTGTTTTAAAGCAGTCCTGTAAATGCTCTCCTGCCTCCTTTGACCAGACTGTTGCAGTTCGCAGTCTCGGCCTATGTGCCAGGAGTAATGAATAATTAAGACAAGTGTGTTCCCACGGATGCTGCCCGACCTGCTGAGTTCCTCCAGCGTGTTGTGAGTGTTGTTAAATGTAAAATGTTGTTCTATCCTACAAAAGATCTGCACATTCTTTCAGTCCTGCAATTATCATCAACAATTATCTTAGTCTGCAAGACCATTGCTTAATTGTGTTTATATTTTGAGGTGGTAAGAGATAAAGCATATCTGGGCAAAGTATTTGGCCTTGCTGAAAACGTGCAAAATGTGAATGAGCAACATTTATGCTTAAAGTCAGAACCAATGCCACTGAAATTAACAAACTACTGACATCATTTCACCAGGATAGTATTGCAACTGATTAATAAGCAGACCACAGGAAGGTGCTGAAATTCAAAAAATAAGATAAAATGGGATCAGAAATAACAGAAACAAAAAAAGGACACAATTTGTTAATTGAGCTACATAACACTACAGAGAATTCATGTCAAAGTCAAAGTAAAATTTATTATCAAAGTACATATATGTTACCATTCATTACACTGAGATCCATTGCCTTGCAGGAGTTTATAGGATAATAAGAAATACAACTGAATTTACAAAAAAAATCTACATGTAACAAAGACTGACAAATGACCAACGCACTAAAGACGACAAAAGGTTTAAACATCCATTTTATTATCAAAGTATGCTTGTAGAATACAACTCTGAGATTAGTCTTTTCCTGATAGCAATAAAATACAGAAAAACCATGGAAATCATAGAGGCCCCCTCCTGCATGGAAAAGAAAAATAAACAAAACTTGCAAACCCCAAACCTCCCAACCTCTCCCTTGCACAAAATTAACAGATCATCCTCCCAGACATGCACACGGCAGCTAAAGCATCAAACTCCTAAGCCCCAAGCTCCTCCCACGCAAAAAAAGTCACAATAACATCAAACACCCAACCCCTCCCTTACCCAAAAAAAGTTACACATCACCTACTCGCCAATCAACAACAAGAAAGAAAACACAGAAAAACTGAAGGAAACTAGTAGAAACTACAGTCCACACCAATAATCACGTCTTGGAATTTGGAAAACATCGTCCATCAGCATCAATGAGAGCAACTGTTCGTATTCAATCCTTCCGTGAGCCTACATCCACCGAGAAGAGGCAAATTGTGCAAATAAAAAAAATACTGAGAACAAAGAGTCCTTGGAAGTGTTGATGGTAGTCCTGTACCTCTTGCCCGATGGTACGAGTGAAAAGAGAGCATGGCCTGAATGGTGGGGGTTCTTTCTTGTGGCAGTGCCCCATGGGTTATGATGGACTGGGCTGCATTGTATCCACCACATTCTGTAGACTACTCTGCTCTTGATGATTGGTGTTTCTCTACCAGACTGTGATGCAACCAAGGTCACTGCATGTAGCAGTTGGGTATAGCCACTTAATAATGAAAAACAATGTTGATCTTAAGCTGGCTGCAAAATCTAGAGCCAAGTTTAGATCCTGGCTTGCAATGGCCATTGAGGATAAAACAGAAAAAAAATATTGGCAATCCTTTCATTAAAAAGAAATTTTCAGCGTGGTTGAGAATGATACTCAATTTATCTAAAGAAAAGTACTTTCGGGTAAAACATTAAATCAAACAAATGCTTTGAAAACATACATGCATGCTACTTTAGTGTCAAATTCAGTCACTGTGAACTTCCATTAATTATTTTTCATTATGTTTAAATCAGTCATGTCAGCATTTTTTTGTAACACATTGTCAAGCAACTTTGGCACCTGTAATTAATTTAGCCATGACTTGCATTAGAGCACTAGGATGGGTATTTAAGGTTAGCAATAGTGCTGCTCTTCAAGGTATTTTTTTAAATTTATCCATTTTTGGGATGTGGGTGTCGCCAACTAAACTAGCACTTATTGCCCATCCCTAGTTGCCCTTGAGAAGCTGGTGATGAGCGACCTTCATGAATCGCTGCAGTCCCTGAGGTGTAGGTACACCCACAGTGCTGTTAGGGAGGGAATTCCATGATTCTGACCCCGCGACAATGAAGGAACAGCAATACGTTTCCAAGTCAGGATGGTGAGTGACGAGGAGGTGGATTTCCAAGTGGTGTTGTTCCCAGGCATCTTGTAGATGGTACACACTGCTGCAATGGTTCATCAATGGTGGAGGGATTAGATGCTTGTGGAAGGAGTACCAATCATGTGGTGAGTATTCCATTACACTCCTGACCTGAGCCTTGTACAGGATGGACAGGCTTTGGGGAGCCAGAAGGTGAGTTACATGCCACAGATTCCTAGCCTTTGACCTGTTCTGGTAGCCACGGTACCAGCTCAGTTTCCTGTCAATTGTAACCCCCAGGATGTTGATAGTAGGGAATTCAGTGATGGTGATGCCAGTGAATGTCAAGGGACGATGGTTAGGGCCTCTCTTGTACGAGATGGTCATTGCCTGGCATTTGCGTGGCTCTAATGTTACTTGTCCCTTGTCAGCCCAAGCCTGGATATTGTCCAGGTCCTGCTGCATTTGGGTATGAACTGCCTCACCATCTGAGGAGTCACAAATGGTGCAGAACATTGTGCAGTGATCTGCAAACATCTCCACTTCTGACCTTATGACAGAAGGAAAGTCATTGATGAAGCAGCTGAAGATGGTTGGTCCTAGGACACTTCCCTGAGGAACTCCTGCAGTGATGTCCTGAGGATGAGATGATTGACCTTCAACTACAACAACCATCTTTCTTCATGTCAGGTATGATTCTAACTAGCAGAGGGGTTTCCCCCTAATTCCCATTGACTCCATTTTAGCTAGGGCACCTTGATGCCACACTCGGTCAAATGCTGCCTTGATGTCAAGGGCTAACACCCTCACTGGTGTTTAGCTCTTCGGTCCGTGTTTGGACCAAGGAGGTGATGAGGTCAGGAGCTGAGTGGCCTTGACGGAACCCAAACTGAGCATCTTCAAGGTATACAAATCTGCAGAAGACAGTAGAAATCTCTGGATTTCTGGAACTGATTTATCAGCATTTCTCAACACTGGACAGATTTTAAAAATGCTTTACAAAGAACTTGCAATCTGTCTGCTTCTCTCTGTCAATTCCTTTGAAGCTCCTTATTAAAAAGACAAGAGTTCAGGTTTTGATCATGTTACCCAATAAGTGATAGAAAAATCAGAAGCTTTTTTTTACTGAAACTCATTTACTGTAAACAATAAAATGTGAGCATTCTTACTGTCACTATTTTATACAATCAGGGTAATATGGGCCAAACTGTTTGCAATGTCAAACACAGGTCAATTCAGATGGAACACTCTTTAATGCTTCATTCTACGGCCATGTCAGTTTTAGAATCACTGGGAAAGTGCAATGTGAAATAGAGCAGTTCACAAAAGCACAAATTTATCATTCATATTATTCTTTCTAATAATGAATAGACCAGTTGAACTTCCCGTTCTATTAACTGATGATGGGGATGGGCTTTATTTTCCTTCACAGACCTGATTCAATTACATTCAAAACTTACGTTAGGACAACAGAATAAATTGGAAACTTGCAATTTTAAAGCATTTTTCTTTTCTTATGACTGCTCCAAATTCTTTCACTGGCAATCATTTGTGACATGTACAACCATGGTTACCGATTGGTGTACAACTTGCCACACTTGTGAAATAAGTGACTATTTTTTCTGTGGAGTTGATAAAGAAATAAATGATAAATGACATAAAAAGGTCTCAAACCAAAAATAACACAGATCTTTGCATCAGTTAAGATAGCAAGTAACACCTCCCTTTAGGATGTAATTTGGAAGATGGCACAGCAGATAGCTTAGAATTCTCTCAGTATATTTGACAGCATTAATCAGATAAGGCAGAGTTCCTGTAATGTGCCCTGATTGCGACATTCTTGTCTCAAATGAGAAAGCCATCACATAAATTGACGATGACAAATTGCAATCTGCAAAGTCTATGCAATATTCAACCCATATCACCCCGAAACCCCTGTCCCCTCACAGCCAACATCACATGGTTTTAGAAACATGAGCATATTTGGGTGTTAACCTAGGTCCCACTATTCAAATGATATCTATATCATCAACATCAAACAACATTAGCCAGTCTTCTATGCTGAACATGTCTCTATTTATCCTTTCTTTCTAAATTCTGCCTATTAACTAATTAATCCATCTGCATATTATTTCCAATCCTACATGCAATATTTACTAACTTCCAATGAGACGCTTGAGACGCATGCATTTTCACTGGCTCTCCTCATCTCTTTCACTTCCATTTACCTTATCAGGCATCACATAACTTCTTTTTCCACAGTTTTGTAATAATATCCTGCAGATCCAAAGCTAGCAAAACAACTCTTGGACGGGCAATGGACAATGCAGCCAATGGTTCTAAAATATAAGGTGGACATGCAGCACGTGTCCTGATGCAGGGACTCCACTAGAAACTCCAACTATTTCTTTACCTCCACTGATGATGCCCGACCAGCAGAGCCTCCACCAGCTTGTTTTTGATTCAGGTGATAGGGCTCGAACTTAGGTCATGAATTTATTCAGTTGTAATGAGCTGATGCGATATCCGCTGAACCCTGCTCAATTGACTAGTTGAAAGTGAGGTGCAAACCTCGGAAGAGTGAAAATAAGTAGCCTAAAAAAGATGGTTCCATTCAGATCCATCTTATTATCAAATTAAGCATATGAGTGATTCTTGCAGAGTGGGGTAAATAGGAATGTTCACCACACTACACTCCTCTTGTATTAAGACCACGAAGGCAAAACAAATACCAATGTGCCATATGACTCGGTATCCTCGAGACTTTTACAAAGAAATGCAGTGGGCAAAATATCTCACAAAATGAAACCGGTAACGCAAGTGAAAATACACTATTTGTGTTGCAATTCTCCAATTCTAAATCAGACCTTTGGACCCATCTACGATTTGGTATCGGTCTTTCCCCACATTAAAATTTATATCCCTCCCCACCCTCCTCCTCCCCATGAGGGCCTCGTACATTCATTCACTGGATAACCAAAGAGGAAACACTTTGGTTTTCATTCTTTTCCCTCAGTACCATGTCACTCCTAGAAACCAATCCAATCATTTATCAACTTCATTCAGCGTGCTACCCCTCGATCTCTCTGTAAATAAAGGCATACTGTATATACTGGGCGTCCTCCCGGGGAACGGACCAATCACCCAACTCGTTCCGTGTCATCGCCACACTTACTGAGCTGTCCGGGAATGGGCGCCAGGTCCTTGGGGGGAGTGGACGTTTGCCTCTCGAAATTCCCAGGGTTGGAGAAGTAATCCCGGAGCCGGGGAAGCTCCCTGCCGGCCTCCTGCAGCTCGGTATGGAACTCGAGCGCGGTCAGGATGTACTGATCCCTCAGCAGCTGAGCCGCAATTGTGTCCAGGGGTACCCGCTGCGCCTCAGCCTTCAACACTCCCGTGCCGCCTCCGCACCCGTAACCCGCCTCCTGCTGAGGTGACAGCGGCAGCGAAGGAGGGACGTGTTCAGGACCTGCCGGGCCCGGGGCGCCAGCCTCCCTATTCCGCCCCATCTTTCTCTCCGATTCTTCATCCGAGTCGCTAAGGAACGGATTAACACTAGACGCCGCCATCTTACTTCTCGTCTTCCTGGTTTAACTCTCGCGGAGTGTTTCTCCTCGTCTGCCCGGCCCGTCCTCTTGGACCGAACTACCCGAAAGCCGATTGGACAGTTGCATCACTTGATCGACAGCGGATTTAACCATTCGTCATCAACCTAAGGCTGTCAATCTCATGGATCTCCCGTCGGGAAGCAACTGTGTGTGTTTATGGTGGTCAAAGGACTTGCAATTATAGAGCATTAGACATTCAATCAAATGAACGGCTAATGTCTTATACAGCTTGCAAAAGGACATTTTTATTTTTATTCATAAAGTCATTCGAGATTTGAGAAAAAAAATATTTGAGCCCATTCAGTCCTTTAGGTTAAGTTTACACATGCGTACTGATGGGCTTTTCCGCTGTCAGGGGTCAAAGGATGCACAGAGCTATGCGCAAGCGCAGTCCGGTGTGAGAGGTTCTGAATGACATTTAATGGTACATTATACAGTAAAGTGCCTGTGGAGGTATCAAAAGCTTAACGAGGTAAGTTTACTGTTTCCACATCAGGAGTCTGCAATTCGATGATGATGTGTTCATTTTCAAACACTACGCATGCTTCAGATTTAAATCAGAAGGGTAGACTAGATGTGCTAGTCATTATTATAAATGTTAAACCATCGTAAAGAAATCAGAATGCGAACATTTAAAGTATTGCCAAAAGAGACAGTCGATGAAATCATTTTTTGTTTTATGGAGTAAATTGTTATGATCAGGTATGTATACACTTCCGTTAAGGATAGTGAAAGCAGACTCATCAGAAAAAAAATTCACCAAAGATTTGTACGATTACTTTTGTATATATTAGGACATTGGAATGAACTGGGCGCGGGCATAGAGATGATGGCAAGGATAGCTTCCTCTTGTACTGTATTATTTTGTGAACTCGTATTGTAATTCATTGAACTGGAAACTTTGACCATGTTATCAAAGGATGGGCCACAGGGAAAAAGTGGGTGAATGGCATTGATGATAATGCTTTGAGAAACAGCAGAAACTTGATGGGTCATATCACCTCTTCTCCGTCATGAGTAAAATATAAGAAATTTTTGTATCCCTTCTGTCTGCACAGTAATTCTGTAGCCTAGTCTTGAGCACAAGTGTCTTAGAAACATAGAAACATAGAAAATAGGTGCAGGAGTAGGCCCTTCGAGCCTGCACCACCATTCAGTATGATCATGGCTAATCATCCAACTCAGAACCCTGTACCAGCCTTCCCTCCATACCCCCTGATCCCTTTAGCCACAAGGGCCATATCTAACTCCCTTTTAAATATAGCCAATGAACTGGCCTCAACTGTTTCCTGTGGCAGAGAATTCCACAGATTCACCACTCTCTGTGTGAAGAAGTTTTTCCTAATCTCGGTCCTAAAAGGCTTCCCCTTTATCCTCAAACTGTGACCCCTCGTTCTGGACTTCCCCAACATCGGGAACAATCGTCCTGCATCTAGCCTGTCCAATCCCTTTAGGATTTTATACGTTTCAATCAAATCCCCCCTCAATCTTCTAAATTCCAACGAGTATAAGCCTAGTTGATCCAGTCTTTCATCGTATGAAAGTCCTGCCATCCCAGGAATCAATCCTTCTTTGTACTCCCTCTATGGCAAGAATGTCTTTCCTCAGATTAGGGGACCAAAACTGCACACAATACTCCAGGTGTGGTCTCACCAAGGCCTTGTACAACTGCAGTAGTACCTCTCTGCTCCTGTACTCGAATCCTCTTGCTATAAATGCCAGTATACCATTCGCCTTTTTCACCGCCTGCTGTACCTGCATGCCCACTTGCAATGACTGGTGTTTAATGACACCCAGGTCTCATTGCACCTCCCCCTTTCCTAATCGGCCACCATTCAGATAATAAACTGTTTTCCTGTTTTTGCCACCAAAGTGGATAACCTCACATTTATCCACATTAAATTGCATCTGCCATGAATTTGCCCACTCACCTAACCTATCCAAGTCACCCTGCATCCTCTTAGCATCCTCCTCACAGCTAACACTGCCGCCCAGCTTTGTGTTATCCGCAAACTTGGAGATGCTGCATTTAATTCCCTCATCCAAGTCATTAATATATATTGTGAACAACTGGGGTCCCAGCACTGAGCCTTGCGGCACCCAACTAGTCACTGCCTGCCATTCTGAAAAGGTCCCGTTTATTCCCACTCTTTGCTTCCTGTCTGCCAACCAATTCTCTATCCACATCAATACCTTACCCCCAATATCGTGTGCTTTAAGTTTGCACACTAATCTCCTGTGTGGGACCTTGTCAAAGGCCTTTTGAAAATCCAAATATACCATATCCACTGGTTCTCCCCTATCCATTCTACTAGTTACATCCTCAAAAAATTCTATGAGATTCGTCAGACATGATTTTCCTTTCACAAATCCATGCTGACTTTGTCCGATGATTTCACCGCTTTCCAAATGTGCTGTTATCACATCTTTGATAACTGACTCTAGCAGTTTCCCCACCACCGATGTTAGACTAACCGGTCTATAATTCCCTGGTTTCTCTCTCCCTCCTTTTTTAAAAGGTGGGGTTACATTAGCCACCCTCCAATCCTCAGGAACTAGTCCAGAATCTAAAGAGTTTTGAAAAATTATCACTAATGCATCCACTATTTCTTGGGCTACTTCCTTAAGCACTCTAGGATGTAGACCATCTGGCCCCGGGGATTTATCCGCCTGTAATCCCTTCAATTTACATAACACCACTTCCCTACTAACGTGTATTTCCCTCAGTTCCTCCATCTCACTGGACCCTCTGTCCCCTACTATTTCCGGAAGATTATTTATGTCCACCTTAGTGAAGACAGGACCAAAGTAATTATTCAATTGGTCTGCCATGTCCTTGCTCCCCATAATCAATTCACCTGTTTCTGTCTGTAGGGGACCTACATTTGTCTTAACCGATCTTTTTCTTTTCACATATCTATAAAAGCTTTTACAGTCAGTTTTTATGTTCCCTGCCAGTTTTCTCTCATGATCTTTTTTCCCCTTCCTAATTAAGCCCTTTGCCCTCCTCTGCTGAACTCTGAATTTCTCCCAGTCCTCAGGTAAGCCACTTTTTCCGGCTAATTTGTATGCTTCTTCTTTGGAATTGATACTATCCCTAATTTCCCTTGTCAGCCATGGGTGCACTACCTTCCTTGATTTATTCTTTTGCCAAACTGGGATGAACAATTGTTGTAGTTCATCCATGCGATCTTTAAATGCTTGCCATTGCATATCCACCATCAACCCTTTAAGTGTCATTTGTCAGTCTATCTTAGCTAATTCACATCTCATACCTTCAAAGTTCCCCTTCTTTAAATTCAGAACCTTTGTTTCTGAATTAACTATGTCACTCTCCATCTTAATGAAGAATTCCACCATATTATGGTCACTCTTACCCAAGGGGCCTCTCACGACAAGATTGCTAATTAACCCTTCCTCATTGCTCAATACCCAGTCTAGAATAGCCTGCTCTCTAGTTGGTTCCTCGACATATTGGTTCAAAAAACCATCCCGCATACATTCCAAGAAATCCTCTTCCTCAGCACCCTTACCAATTTGGTTCACCCAATCTACATGTAGATTGAATTCACCCATTATAACTGCTGTTCCTTTATTGCACACAGTTCTAATTTCCTGTTTAATACTATCACTATTACTGTTAGGTGGCCTGTACACAACTCCCACCAGCGTTTTTTGCCCCTTAGTGTTATGCAGTGACTAAACATTAGATAATGCTTATAGCCTTATTTCTTTTATACGTGGGTGATACAATAATGTGTGTGTTTTCCATAAGTATTTGTAGACTAATGTAAAGCATAAAGTAAAACTAATTCTCTAAACTTATTTAAATAGTTAACAAAGGGTGTTGCATTTTACAAAATATAAAATGACATCTACTCAAAGCAATTTACTGAGTGAATGTTGCAACTAAATGAAACACAAGCATCTGCAGATGCTGGAAATCTGAAATGGACAACAGAAAGTGCTGGAGAAACAGCTTTGGTCAGGCAGCATCGGTGGAGTGAGAGAAACAGAGTTAACATTTCAGGTTGTGGAATATTAACATTTGTGAAAAAGAATCAAATATTGCTGCCCTTTGATCCTGTTCCACCAGTGATATCGTGACTGATCTGTGACTTAAGTCCACACTATTGCCTTTGCCACATTTTCCCTTCCATTTTCGTCACATCGATCCTGACTCTAAAAATTAACAAGTGAAATAGCATTAACTTCTTTTGAAGTACAGTATTTCTTTAATTTTTATCGCACCAAAATATTTCATACCTTTGCTTTTTCAAAGGTTACCGAAATTAATTTAAGGGTTGATCTGAGTTGTCCACCTAAGGACCTGGTTCGTCTTCCTGGACAGCTCAATTGGTGGTGACACTGGTGACATGGAAGGATATGAATGTATGGTCCTGGAGGCAAAATCTAATAGAAGCAGTATGGTCTTAACTACAGGGGGGGGTCGAGGTCTGGAAGAAGAATGATAAAGGATTGAGGTTACATGAATGATACTACAGCAGGGAGGAGAAGGGAGCTTTTCCTCTTTGGGTTAACTAAGGATGCCCCAAGCACTTTACAGCTAATGAGCTATTTTTGAAGGATAACTAATCATTGCTGTAATATAAGAAGTACATCAATTTCCCTCGAGCAAACTGTCACAAAGAGGAATGAGCATATCCAGGTCTTATCTTTTACAGCTAGTTGATTGAGGGGGGAGAAAAGTATTGGCCAGAACGTCAGGGAGTACTCTCCTACTCTTTAAGTGGCATTAGGTAATCTTTAACATTTGCCCGAGAAGGCAGTTTACGTCTCATGTTTTCCGGGAGACAATAAGGTGTTTCCTCATTGCTACACTGGGCGTGTCAGCTCAGAATTTGTGCTTGAGATTTTGGAATAGGTTTTGGATCCATAATCTCCTGACTCAGTGGAATATACACTACCTGTGATCTCAGTTAGCACTTCTGCACCAATAAATCGCCAACGGGTCTGTGTGGAGGAGCTGCCTGTGAGAACTTGCTGTAGGCCAGCCAGGTCAAGCAGTGCTTCCCTTCTGCAGTGATTTGTGGCGTTGATACAATAGCCATATCTCCACAGTGTTGTAATCAATGGTGTTGAAGAGAGTAAATTAACAATTATCTTCCCCTGCCTGGTTACGATGGTGCAGAGTCAGGATGTCCCACGCTCAGTGGGCTTGAAGTGTTCATGCATTTTACATTGTGCAATGATACTCTATTAAACAAGTATCAATGGAAGTGTTTGCCAGTTTCCAAAGCAACCTCTTTGTTAAACTGGCAGGCTATGTTCTTAAGAGACAATAATATTTGATTACTAGCGGGTACATAATCCAGGATTATTTTTCCAAGACTGGGTCTCATTTGAATCTGATAATATCTATGGAAGTTTATTTGCATGTACAGGTTTTCATAAGCACATAAGATTGGGGCAGCATGTTAGTGTAATGCAATTTCAGCACCAGCAAATGGTTTCAATTTCTGCTGCCGTCTGTAAGGAATTTGTACGTTCTCCCTGCGACCACGCGGGTTTCTTCTGCAACACACACAGAATGCGGGAGGAACTCAGTGGGTCAGGCAACGTCTATGGAAATGAATAAACAGTGTACATTTTGCGCCGAGATCCTTCTTTAGGATTGGAAAGGGAGGGGGAAGATGCCAGTGGGGGGAGGGGGAAGGAGGACAATCTGGAAGGTGATATGTGAAGCCAGGTAAGTGGGGCAGGGGGTGGCGGATGAAGTAAGAAGCTGGGAGGTGATAGGTGGAGAAGATAAAGGGCTGCAGAAGAAAAAATCTGATAGAGGAGAGTGGGCAGTGGGGATAAAGGGAAGGAGGAGGAGGAGCGGGGGAATTGACAGGCAGGTGAGGAGAAGAGGTAGAAGGCCAGAGTGGGGAATTGAATAAAAGGGAAGGGGAAAGGGAGAAAAAAATACTGGCAGTTGGAGAAATCAATGTCCATGCCTTCAGGTTGGAGGCTACCTAGATAGAATATGAGGCGTTCCTCCTTCAACCTGAGGTGGCCTCATCATAGCAGAAGAGGAAGCTATTGAATGACATGTCAGAAAAGAAATGGGGATATGAATTAAATGGCTATACACTGAGAAATCCTGCCTTTTGCTGATGCAGAGGGGGTGCTCGAAGCGGTCCCCCAATCTACATCATGCCTCACCAATACAGAGGAGGCCGTTATCAGGAGCACTGGGTACTGTAGACAACCCCAGCAGATTCGCAGGTGAAGTGCTGCCCCAGCTGGAAGGACTGCTTGGTGCCCTGAATGGAGGAGGAGAAGGAGGAGGTGACACTTCTGCCTCTTGCAGGGATAAGTGCCAGGAGGGAGATCAGTGGGCAAATGGACAAGGGAATCGCAGACCGAGCGATTCTTGTGGAAGGTGGATTGTAAAGTGGAGACAAAGAAGTGTTTTGTGGTAGGGTCCCATTGAAGATGGCAGAAGTTGTGGAAAATGATTTTCCCCAACGTGCTTCAGTTTCCTCCCACATTCCAAAGATGTATGGATTAGTAGGTTAATTGGCCACATGGGTATAATTAGGCTCACTGGGCCTAAAAAGTCTGTGCTGTATGTCTCTAAATAAGACAGAAAGGCGTTTGTAATCTGGGGAGGGTCTGTAGAGGAGAAATTAACAGGAATGAAAAGGGGGGAAAAAAAACCCAGAATCTGATGATCTGCGTTCCTGGGTTTTGAGGTAGATGACAAATGGAAAGGATAAATACATTGATTATCATCATTCAATATTCCATTGGTTCTTGAAGCGTTCCCACAGAAAACTGCTGGAATGCTTTATTAATGAAATGGTAAAGAAGATCATGGATAATAAGATGGGGTAAAATTGCCATTGATTTATTACATGCATATCTGATTTGAATTTTTGGAAATTGTACCTATCAAGAGCAGATGAGAACAAACTGATTGATATGATACACATCATGAACACGGATTCTGGAGATGCTGGAAATCATCAGCAACACATGTAAAATGCTGGAGGAACTCTGCGAGTCA
The DNA here is from genome assembly GCF_963921235.1 of Mobula hypostoma. Classification (NCBI taxonomy): domain Eukaryota; kingdom Metazoa; phylum Chordata; class Chondrichthyes; order Myliobatiformes; family Myliobatidae; genus Mobula; species Mobula hypostoma. Next base: position 22,345,557 of record NC_086113.1, read on the forward strand.
GGCAGCATCTCTGTAGAAAATAAACAGTTGAAGTTTTGGGCTTGAGAAATGGCAGCTGTTTATTCCCCTGCATAGATGCTGCCTGACTTACTGAGTTCCTTCAGCATTTTGTGTGTATTTATATGATGTATGTGGACTTTCTGAAGGCTAGTTGCCATATATATGGTTATTCAATGAAATTAGGGTACTTTGTATTGGGGTCAAATACTGATTTGAATGGAGAATTGTTCAATGGATAGAAAATAGTCGGCTTAAAAAGGTCATATTTGGGGGTTGGGGAGCTTGGTGCATTGCTGCTAGGGCCAGAACTGTTCAAGGACCAGGATAAGCCACTTGAGTGTAACATATCCCAGTTTGATGATGATCCGAAGTCAGGAGACATTGTGGGCTGAGGAGAATATAAAGAGGCTTTGAAGGAAAAGTAAATGGACAATGTTGTGGTAGATGGAGTACAGTGTGAGGAAAAACGTAAAGTCACCACCTTTGGAAGAAAAAATAACAACTTTTTTTGAATGTTGATAGTTTGAAAGTTACTCAGTGTCATGGGATCTGGATGTACCTATATATGAATTGCTACAAATTAGTCCATGGTTGCAGCCAGAAACTAAGAAGACAAATAGTAAGTACATTGTCCATTTTTTGGTCAGAGGATTCCAGTATAAAACCAGAGATGTCCTTTTCCAATTATGTAAAACTATGGTGTGACATCATCTGGAATATTATGCCGCTGCTACTGTGTGGTAACCGGAATCTCCGGAGCAGAAGGTCCCGAAATCCTTGGCTTTGCGTGTTTCAGCGGCCGGGGCGAGGTCGAAGGCGCTCGGCAGGGGATGGCACTCGCGAGGCTGTATTGGAGAGGTTGGTCGGAAGCTCGAAGTTTTTGGACGGATGGACTCAGTGTCGGCTGTGGTCGGCTGCTTCCAAGGCATCGGCAAGTTGATGGTGTCTGGAGGTTTATGGCAGGGAGTTTCTCCCTGTTGCTGCCCGCTATCGGGGACTCGGGGACCTTTGAGACTTTATTTACCGTGCCCATGGTTTGTTCTTCATCAAATTATGGTATTGCTTTGCACTGCTGTAACTATATGTTATAATTATGTGGTTCTGTCAGTGTTAGTCTTTGGTTTGTCCTGTTTTCTGTGATACCATTCCGGAGAAACATTGTATCATTTCTTAATGCATGTATGCATTTCTAAATGACAATAAAAGAGGACTGAGTGTTCTCATAATCTAAAATCTAAAGGTTTGGTCTTCTTACAGAAGGAGGGATATACCTGTGGTCGGGCAAGTGGAGCAAAGGTCAATTACGTTCATTTCTGCTGCAGAATTTTGAATGAGAGTGATTAACCAAATTACTGATAATCTTTTGTTCACAAGAATGGTGTTCATTGAAATGTACAAAATTCTTAGTGGAGTTGACAGGATAGATGCAGATGTTTCTGCTGACTGGAATCTGTAAAATCAAGAACCATAGTGTCAAAGTGAGAAGTTGGCTATTAAAGATATAAGGAAGTGGAAATTTCTCACTTACAGTGACGTGAATCAGTGGAATTTTTGATGAGGGGCTGGGACATAAATCACCTTTAGTTCAAGATTGCTGGATCTTGAACTATTACGGTCATGTTTAAGCTGTATGGGACATTGATGAGATTGCACGTGGAATATTGTCTGCAGTTCTGGTCACTGCTCTTCAGGAAGGATGTGATTAATTTAGAAAGATTGCAGAAAAGATTAACAAGGATGTTGTCAGGACTGGAGGGCTGAAGTTACATGGGGAGAGAGACTGGATGCCTAGATCTGTTTCCCTGGAGTGAAAAAGAAAATTAGGGGTGTCCTTACAGAGGTAGATAATATCACGAGGGGCATCGACAAGTTCGATGGTCACAGTCTTTTTTGCATGAAAGGGGAGTCTAAAACTCGAGGGCTGAGGTTTAAGGTAAGAAGAGAAAGAATTAAAATGGAACTGAAAGGCAAGCTTTTCATACAGAGGATGCGGATATATAGATAAATAGAGAAAATGGTAGACCCGTGTCGGTTGGAGTGTTTAACGTATATTTGGACAGGCCTATAGATAACAAGGTGTGGAGGAGTATGGGCCAATCAGGCAAATGGGACTAGCTTAGGTAGGCGACTTAGATGGCTTAAAGGAATCAAGAGATATGGGTTTAGTATGGGAAAATGCTACTGAGGTTATCGATCAGTCATGATCTTATAGAGTGATGGAGTAGGATAGGAAAGCCCGGTCCTGCTATATATTAGGTTCCTATTTATTTATTATAAAGGAAAGGAAAGGTACGTCGCATCCGGAGGTTCTCTGGTTAGCGGACGATTTCTCTCCATGCCTCTCTGATATAGTGGGGAACCGCGTACGAGGCAAGTTACAGCAGTAGTTTGCCATTGCCTTCTGCCGGGTGAGTTTCCAGCTCGTAACCCAGCACGGATGGAAAGTGTGCAGGGGAGCCGGCTGGATTCGAACTTGAGACCTTTCGTCCCGAAGTCTGACGCTGATGCCACTATGCCACCAGCCAGGACTTTATTATAAAGCAGGTCTGTAAATAATACTTTTGAATTTTACATGAGAAATAGAGGAAGTGTAGTTTATGCTGTTAGAACATTTTTCAGCATTTAGAAAGATCATGCTGAATATATAGTTCATGCAAATTGTTAACCAATCCCCATAGGCTTTTTGGCCGGCTGGTGACGTAGTGGCATCAGCGCCGGACTTCAGAGCGAAGGCTCCTGAGTTCGAACCCAGCCAGCTCCCCTGGCACGCTTTCCATCCGTGCTGGGTTGAGCATCGAGCTAGCAACTTGACCTCATAAAAACAAAATTGCCTGCTAAAGAAACATCAACAGCAAAAAGTTGATGGCCTATGCTCTCTCGTCAGTTTAAAAGGCAACTTCTTTCCACAGGCTTTGATTTCTCTAGTGCTAGGGTTCCCAACCTGGGGTCCATGGGTCACTTGGTCAGTGGTTGGGGTCCATGGCATAAAAAAGGTTGGGGACCTCTGCCTTAATGTCTAAAAACATTTCAATCTTGCACTCTCATAATCAAAGATTGACAATCTGTAGGCCTTGAGATTGAGAATTCGAAGAGAAAATTCCCTACTGTGACTTGAATTGCTGACCCTTCATCCTACGATCATGCTGGTACTAGTTCTAATTCTCCAGTTACCGAAAGTAGTCTCAACATCAATCATATCGACTCCTCCTGGGAACTTCTGTCTTTCATTCTTTGTTTTCCAAATGATTTGAAAACAAGCTGGTGGATATATTTAGCATCCTTTTGCTGAGTATCATTTTCATAGACAAACTTTTTTTTGTCTTGAAATGTGCAGGTTAAACCTGGAGAGCTTCAGTAGGCAGAACAATCCCTGCTTGAGTATGATCTCCATGTGAGAAGATTGATAAAAGTCTGCAAGCTCTCTTTAAGTATAACTGTCAGGAAAGACTGAATTGATAGTGTATCATCTCTTAGAAAAAGTAGTCCTAAGGGTGGACTGATAAACACATGCTTTATGGATAGGGTAGATGCCAAGAAAGTGTTTCTGTTGCTGAGAGATATCAAGTTAGGGCCATATGCATAACAGAGTTACTCATAATTCTAACAGAGAATTGAAGAAAACATTCTTTTCCCAAGTTACTGATGAGAATATGGATTTACAATGTAGAGAACATGGATGATAGATAGTACATCATGGAACAGGTCCTTTGGCTCACAATGTCTGTGCCAATCACGATGTAAATCTAAAACTAATCCGATCTGCCTGCAAAAGGTTCATATCCCTCCATTCCCTTCCTGCTCATGGGTCTGTTGAAATAATTATTAAATGTTCCTATCATGTCTTCATCTACAACTGTCCCTAGCAGTGTGTTTCAGCACCTATCAGCCTCTATGTAAAATAAAACTTGCCTCAGAGATTTCTTCTGAATTTTCCCCTTTCCACTTTAAAGTTATGCTCTTTACATAGAAACATAGAAAACCAACAGTGCAATACAGGCCCTTCGGCCCACAATGCTGTGCTGAACAAGTACTTACTTTAGAAATTAACTAGGGTTACCCACAGCCCTCTATTTTTCTAAGCTCCATGTACCTATCCAGGAGACTCTTAAAAGACCCTATTGTGTTCACCTCCACCACAGTCGCCGGCAGCCCATTCCACGCACTCACCACTCTTTACGTAAAAACAGAAAACTTACCCCTGACATCCCCTCTGTACCTACTTCTAAGGACCTTAAAACTGTGCCCTCTCATGTTAGCCATTTCAGCCCTGGAAAAAAGCCTCTCATTATCTAATACACCTCTATCAGGTCACCCCTCATCCTCTGTCGCTCCAAGGAGAAAAGGCCAAGTTCACTCAACCTATTCTCGTAAGGCATGCTCTCCAATCCAGGCAACATCCTTGTAAATCTCCTCTGCACATTTTCTATAGTTTTCACATCCTTCCTGTAGTGAGGTGACCAGAACTGAGCACAGTACTCCAAGTGGGGTCTGACCAGGGTCCTATAAAGCTGTAACAGTACCTCTCAGCTCTTGAACTCAATCCCACTTTAGTAGGGTCTTTTTCCACCCTGGACTATCAACTCTGTCAACAGAGACTATCAACTCTGTCTATACTCTCATTATTTTCTATACTTCCCTCAAGTTGCCCCACAATCTCTGATAACCCAGAGAAAACAATCCGAGTTTGTCCAATTCTTCCTTCCTAGCTAATACTTTCCAATCTTGCCAACATTGCAGCAAATGTCTTCTGCACCATCTCCAAAGCCGCCTCATGCTTCCTTTTATTCAGCGACCAGATCTGGATTCAATACTTTTGAATGTGACCAATGTATTTCATACAGCTGAATGTGACTTACCTACTTTTATACTGAATACTCTGAGTGATGGAGGCAAGCTGTGGTTAAAGTTAATAACATGGATGAATTTAAGTGAAGTGAAGTCAGAATATGAGAGGTAAAAGGAATAGAAGGATGTGGAGATCAAGTCAGTTGAAGAAACGTTGAGAAATGGTTTGTGAAATATGAACATCAGCATGGATGTGATGGACTGAATGGCCTTTTTCAATGTTGTAAGTTCATAAAGTCAGATAATTTGCCCTTCCTTTCCTGTTACTGCATTAATTGCAGTAAAATAATGTTTACCAGAAGTTTTAAGTATTTAGATATGACAGTTTTTTTTTACTATTCCAACTACTGGTACAACAAACCAATCAAAAGTCATTTAGTAAAACCATTTAACATTATGGAGGGCCAGGAAGCAGAGGACAGGAGGAACCCATTTCCCTTTGTAGAAAGGTTGCTAACCAGTGGGTACAGATATAAACAACGGGTAGATGGATTTCAGAGAAGTTGAAAACAAAAACTTTTACCCAGATAGTGTTTGGTGTATGGTGTCTGGTACTTGCTGGCTGAAAGTTGGTAAGTTCTCGAAGACACAAGAGCGGCATGGTAGTATAGTGTTTTACCATAACAGTGCCAGCAACCCAGGTTCAATTCCACCACTGTCTGTAAGGAGTTTGTACGTTCTCCTTGTGACCATGTGTGTTCCCTCATTGTGCTCCAATTTCCTCCCACGTCCAAAGATGTACGGGTTAATTCATCACATGAGCATAATTGGGCAGTATGGGCTCCTTGGCTTGTTACTGTGCTGTATCTCTAAATAAAAATTTCCAAACCAAGATCTGGGCAGTAGTAGCAAACAACTTTCTTCGCCCTTCATTAACTTTTGTGCCACCTTTTTATCAAAATAAGTGGTGCTCTCTCAGCTGGCAATAATTGATAACTGTGCGGGTTAAATAATCTAAAGAAAAAGAGTTGAAACAATGCCTTTAAATTGAAATGAATTCTTTGAAAGTTTCTGGGCAGGGCACAAAGCAGAGTTGCTTTCAAGCCTGGATTTCTCAAGAAATTAATGTTCTGCTGAGAGTATATGAATCACCTAACAAGGAACTAACACCTTTAGAGGGAATAAGGGCTGAGGACCATACAACACGAATTGTTTTAATAGCATTATAGTGTAAAAGGTATCAAAAATTAAATTATCAAACTGTGTTTGATATAAAATCCTGAAACTGGCAGCTCATTCCACACTCTCACTACCCTCAGAATGGAGATGTTCTCTTTCATGTGCCCATTAAACTAAATTCCTTAAATGACTTATTTTCAAGAAATTATTTAAAACTACTGCATTCAAAAACAAAGCATTGTTATGGAATATTATATTGCTGAAAATAATCACAAGCAAAATTCATTTATTTTCAGTTGAGGGAGATTATTAATCTTTCATCAAAATCCAACACCACTGTGGACTATTTGATGTAATACACTGTGACTTTTATTAATTTGCCTCTCTATTGGATCATAGAAACATAGAAACATAGAAAATAGGTGCAGGAGTAGGCCATTCGGCCCTTCGAGCCTGCACCGCCATTTATTATGATCATGGCTGATCATCCAACTCAGAACCCCGCCCCAGCCTTCCCTCCATACCCCCTGACCCCTGTAGCCACAAGGGCCATATCTAACTCCCTCTTAAACATAGCCAATGAACTGGCCTCAACAGTTTGCTGTGGCAGAGAATTCCACAGATTCACCACTCTCTGTGTGAAGAAGTTTTTCCTAATCTCGGTCCTAAAAGGCTTCCCCTCTATCCTCAAACTGTGACCCCTCGTTCTGGACTTCCCCAACATCGGGAACAATCTTCCTGCATCTAGCCTGTCCAATCCCTTTAGGATCTTATACGTTTCAATCAGATCCCCCCTCAATCTTCTAAATTCCAACGAGTACAAGCCCAGTTCATCCAGTCTTTCTTCATATGAAAGTCCTGCCATCCCAGGAATCAATCTGGTGAGCCTTCTTTGTACTCCCTCTATGGCAAAGATGTCTTTCCTCAGATTAGGGGACCAAAACTCACACAATACTCCAGGTGTGGTCTCACCAAGGCCTTGTCCAACTGCAGTAGTACCTCTCTGCTCCTGTACTCGAATCCTCTCGCTATAAATGCCAGCATACCATTCGCCTTTTTCACCGCCTGCTGTACCTGCATGCCCACTTTCAATGACTGGTGTATAATGACACCCAGGTCTCGTTGCACCTCCCCTTTTCCTAATCGGCCACCATTCAGATAATAATCTGTTTTCCTATTTTTGCCACCAAAGTGGATAACTTCACATTTATCCACTTTAAATTGCATCTGCCATGAGTTTGCCCACTCACCCAACCTATCCAAGTCACCCTGCATCCTCTTAGCATCCTCCTCACTGCTAACACTGCCGCCCAGCTTCGTGTCATCCGCAAACTTGGAGATGCTGCATTTAATTCCCTCATCCAAGTCATTAATATATATTGTAAACAACTGGGGTCCCAGCACTGAGCCTTGCGGTACCCCACTAGTCACCGCCTGCCATTCTGAAAAGGTCCCGTTTATTCCCACTCTTTGCTTCCTGTCTGCTAACCAATTCTCCACCCACACCAATACCTTACCCCCAATACCGTGTGCTTTAAGTTTGCACACTAATCTCCTGTGTGGGACCTTGTCAAAAGCCTTTTGAAAATCCAAATATACCACATCCACTGGTTCTCCCCTATCCACTCTACTAGTTACATCCTCAAAAAATTCTATGAGATTCGTCAGACATGATTTTCCTTTCACAAATCCATGCTGACTTTGTCCGATCATTTCTCCGCTTTCCAAATGTGCTGTTATCACATCCTTGATCACTGACTCCAGCAGTTTCCCCACCACCGACGTTAGGCTAACCGGTCTATAATTCCCCGGTTTCTCTCTCCCTCCTTTTTTAAAAATTGGGGTTACATTAGCCACCCTCCAATCCTCAGGAACTAGTCCAGAATCTAACGAGTTTTGAAAAATTATCACTAATGCATCCACTATTTCTTGGGCTACTTCCTTAAGCACTCTAGGATGCAGACCATCTGGCCCTGGGGATTTATCTGCCTTCAATCCCTTCAATTTACCTAACACCACTTCCCTACTAACATGTATTTCACTCAGTTCCTCCATCTCACTGGACCCTCTGTCCCTTACTATTTCTGGAAGATTATTTATGTCCTCCTTAGTGAAGACAGAACCAAAGTAATTATTCAATTGGTCTGCCATGTCCTTGCTCCCCATAATCAATTCACCTGTTTCTGTCTGCAGGGGACCTACATTTGTCTTTACCAGTCTTTTCCTTTTTACATATCTATAAAAGCTTTTACAGTCCGTTTTTATGTTCTCTGCCAGTTTTCTCTCATAATCTTTTTTCCCCTTCCTAATTAAGCCCTTTGTCCTCCTCTGCTGAACTCTGAATTTCTCCCAGTCCTCAGGTGAGCCACTTTCTCTGGCTAATTTGTATGCTACTTCTTTGGAATTGATACTATCCCTAATTTCTCTTGTCAGCCACGGGTGCACTACCTTCCTTGATTTATTCTTTTGCCAAACTGGGATGAACAATTGTTGTAGTTCATCCATGCAACCTATAAATGCTTGCCATTGCATATCCACCGTCAATCCTTTAAGTGTCATTTGCCAGTCTATCTTAGCTAATTCACGTCTCATACCTTCAAAGTTCCCCTTCTTTAAGTTCAGAACCTTTGTTTCTGAATTAACTATGTCACTCTCCATATTAATGAAGAATTCCACCATATTATGGTCACTCTTACCCAAGGGGCCTCTCACGACAAGATCGCTAATTAACCCTTCCTCATTGCTCAAAACCCAGTCCAGAATAGCCTGCTCTCTAGTTGGTTCCTCGACATGTTGGTTCAAAAAACCATCCCGCATACATTCCAAGAAATCCTCTTCCTCAGCACCTTCACCAATTTGGTTCACCCAGTCTACATGTAGATTGAAGTCACCCATTATAACTGCTGTTCCTTTATTGCACACATTTCTAATTTCCTGTTTAATACCATCTCCGACCTCATTACTGCTGTTAGGTGGCCTGTACACAACTCCCACCAGCGTCTTCTGCCCCTTAGTGTTGCGCGGCTCTACCCATATCGATTCCACATCTTCCCGGCTTATGTCCTTCCTTTCTATTGCGTTAATCTCTTCTTTAACCAGCAACGCCACCCCACCTCCCCTTCCTTCATGTCTATCCCTCCTGAATATTGAATATCCCTGAACGTTGATCTCCCATCCCTGGTCACCCTGGAGCCATGTCTCTGTGATCCCAACTATATCATAATCATTAATAACAATCTGCACTTTCAATTCATCCACCTTATTACGAATGCTCCTTGCATTGACACATAAAGCCTTCAGGCGCTCTTTTACAACTCTCTTAGCCCTTGTACAATTATGTTGAAAAGTGGCCCTTTTTAATGCTTGCCCTGGATTTGTCGGCCTGCCACTTTTACTTTTCTCCTTTGTACTTTTTGCTTCTATGCTCACTTTACACCCCTCTGTCTCTCTGCACTGGTTCCCATCCCTCTGTTGTGAACTAACCTCCTGACGCCTAGCCTCTTTAATTTGATTCCCACCCCCCAACCATTCTAGTTTAAAGTCACCTCAGTAGCCCCCGCTAATCTCCCCGCCAGGATATTGGTCCCCCTAGGATTCAAGTGTAACCCGTCCTTTTTGTACAGGTCACGCCTGCGCCAAAAGAGGTCCCAATGATCCAAAAACTTGAATCCCTGCCCCCTGCTCCAATCCCTCAGCCACGCATTTATCCTCCACCTCATCACATTCCTACTCTCACTGTCGCGTGGCACAGGCAGTAATCCCGAGATTACTACCTTTGCGGTCCTTTTTCTCAACTCCCTTCCTAGCTCCCTATATTCTCCTTTCAGGACCTCATCCCTTTTCCTACCTATGTCATTGGTACCTATGTGTACCACGACCTTTGGCTCCTCACCCTCCCACTTCAGGATATCTTGGACACGATCAGAAATATCCCGGACCCTGGCACCAGGGAGGCAAACTACCATCCGGGTCTCTGGACTGCGTCCACAGAATCGCCTATCTGACCCCCTTACTATCGAGTCCCCTATCATAACTGCCCTCCTCTTCCTTGCCCTACCCTTCTGAGCTACAGGGCCAGACTCTGTGCCGGAGGCACGGCCACTGTTGCTTCCCCCGGGTAAGCTGTCCCCCCCAACAGTACTCAAACAGGAGTACCTGTTGTTAAGGGGCACAGCCACCGGGGTACTCCCCATCACCTGCCTTTTCCCCTTCCCCCTCCTAACCGTGACCCACTTGTCTGCCTCCCGTGGCCCCGGCGTGACCACCTGCCTTCCACTCCTCTCTATCACCTCCTCGCTCTCCCTGACCAGACGAAGGTCATCGAGCTGCAGCTCCAGTTCCGTAACGCGGTCCCTTAGGAGCTGCATCTCGATGCACTTGGCGCAGATGTAGACGTCCGGGAGGCTTGGAGACTCCAGGGCCTTCCACATCCGACACCGAGAACAGCAAACTGCCCTCACAGTCATAATGCCCCTCTCCTCAAATAGCAACAGAAAATTAATGTCAAACCTTCCTTGCCTCGCCCGCTTCCGCCTAAGCCCGGTGAGCCGAAGCCCTTAAGTCTTCACTCTGCTCCCGGCTCACTCTGCCACCCGCAAACTACGCTGCCAGCTCTATGAGGCTTTGTTCCTTTTAAATCTGCCGCGCTGCACTGCCCGACGTCACACGCCTGCGCAGTCCCACCTCTCAGAAAGCCGTTGGAGAAAAAAAAATAACGAAAATTTCAAAAATCTATGATCCATGAGGAAAGCAACAACAAATGGACTGTAAGGTGTTAAGCTTCTGCCTTTACTGCTCTTTGGGTGTGCAGTTTATTGAAATAATTGAGTGATCAGTCATGGATAGGCATATAGACAAGTAGAAACATTTGTCTTCACACAGAGAAGGCTATTTGTAAATGGGTTTGCAAAACTTAAGATATATGAAAACGTGCAGAAATACAGTATTTAACTTCCGAAAATGAAGTTTTTTTTTACTAACACTTAGTATCCCTCATCAAATTGCAAATTTCTGTAGATTAAAGAAGTTGATGAGAAAAACGGAGAAATGATTTTCTTCAGCAGGAGAATCCAGAACAACCTTTCAAAGCAAAATTCGGATTTTCTCATTCAGTCTTTGTAAAGGCTCATGTAAGAGGATTTGGGTATGATAATAGAGACTTCTTAAACCAATTATATGGCGTTCTGGTGAGAGCACATTGTGAATTTTGAGCATGTTGTTTTGGTCTCCTCTGCCTCCGAGAGGAGAGGTGTAGACGGAGCGCAACAAAGATTCTCCAGTATAATTCTTGGATCGTTGTATTTCTTGTTTGTGAAGAAGTTGAGAAGAATTCCTAATATTCTGTTGAAATATCTAAAATTCTTTTGGAGTTATGATAGAGGATGCAGGTTCAATGTTACCAGTGGCTGGGGTGTCCACTGCAGGGTATCACAACTTCAGTAAGGGGTTACCCATTCAGGACAAAGTTGAGAAGAATCTTTTTTTCATCCAGGGGATAGATATTGCTGTACAGAAAAGCAATGGAATATATTCAAGTCAGAAATTGATAATTGAGAATTAGGCATAAGGAACCAAATATTCTCCTCCTACGTCTGATTCTTGTGTTCTGATGCACTATGACTGCTTGTCTTTAGCAGTTTTGACCATTGTCTTATAGTTGTGGAACATAACAGTGCACAAAGAGGCCATTTAGCCCATCTAGTCCATGCCGAACCATAAATCTGCCTAGTCCCATCAACTTGTAACCGACAATAGCCCTGCATACTTCTGTACATGTACCTATCCAAACTTTTCTTAAATGTTGAAATTGACCTCACATCCACAAATTGCATGAGCAACTTGTTCCACACTCTCATTATCCTCTTGAGTGGAGATGTTCTCCTTTATATGCCCATTAAATATTTCACCTTTCACACTTAACCCATGACCTCTAGTTGTAGTTTCATCCAACCTCGGTGCAAAAAGCCTGATTGCACTTAACCTGTCAAAACCTCTCATAATTCTGTATCATTCGTTCATTCTGTGCCATGTTATATGATGTAGGTGATCATGGCCTTTCCGTGACTATGATTGTTCTTGGCAAATTTTTTTACTGAAGTTGTTTGCCATCGCCTTCTCTGGGCAGTGTCTTTACAAGGTGGATGGCCTCAGTCCTTATCAATATCCTTTAGAAATTATCTGCCTGGTGTCAGTTGTCACATAAAAGGGACTTGTGATTTGCAGAGCTGCTCATACGACCGTCCACCACCTGCTCCTGTTGTTTCTCATGACCCTGATCGGTGGGGGAGGGGGGCCGAGAGGAGGGAAGGAGCACCTTACACCTCCTTTGGTAGAGACGAATCTCCACCCCACCATCCATAATCCTCGATTAAATCCAGCCTCAATCTTCTATGTTCTGTAGTATAAAGTCCTAACCTATTCAACCTTTCCTTATAACTCAGGTCCTCAATTCTTGGCAACAGCTTTCTACAGTTTTAAAGGCACTCTTTCAATGATATTTATATCTTTTTTGTAGGTAGGTGACCAAAACTGGACACAATACTCCAGTTTAGGCCTCACCAACATCTTACACAATCTCAACATAACGTCCCAACTCCTGTAGACAAGAGAAAATCTGCAGATGCTGGAAATCTGAGCAACATACACAAAATGCTGGAGGAACTCAGCAGGCCAGGCAGCATCTATGGAAAAGAGTACAGCTGACGTTTCAGGCCAAAACCCTTTGGCAGGACTGGAGAAAAAAAGCTGAGGAGTAGATTTAAATGGTGAGGGAGGGGAGAGAGCAACAGAAGGTGATAGGTGAAACTGGAAGATGGAGGGATGAAGTAAAGAGCTGGGAAATTGATTGGTGCAAGAGTCAGAACGCCATGGAAGAATGAAAAAGGGGGAGGAACATCTGAGGGAGGTAATGAGTGGGCAAGGCGATAAGGTGAGAGAGGGAAAAGGGGATGGGAAATGGTGAAGGAGAGGGGCGAGGTGTGTGGCACATTGTCGGTAGTTTGAGAAATCGATGTTCAGGTTGGAGGCTACCCTAACAGAATAAAAGGTGGTGTTCCTCCAACCTAAGTGTGGCCTCATCACGACAGTGGAGGTGGCCATGGACGGACATATAGGAATGGGAATGCAAAGTGGAATTAAAATGGGTGGCCACTGGGAGATCCTGCTTTCTCTGGCAGATGGAACGTAGATTCTTGGCAAAGCAGTCTCCCAAACTACGTCGGTCTCATACAGAAGGCCACACCGGGAGCACTGGACATGGTATACAAGCCCAACAGACTCACAATTGAAGTGTCGCCTCAACTGAAAGGACTGTTTGTGACCCTGAATGGTATTGAGGGAGGAGGTGTAGGGGCAGGTGCAGCACTTGTTGTGCTTGCGAGGATGAGTGCAGGAGGAAGATCAGTGGGGAGGGACGAACGGACAAGGGAACTGCGTAGGGAGCGATCCTTGCTTCATAAATACATTGATTTATGAATGCCAATGTTCTAAAAGCTTTCTTTACAACCCCATCTACCTGTGATGCCACTTTCAAGGAATTACGGATCTGACTTCCCAGATCCCTCTGCTCTACCACACTCCTCAGTGCCCTATTTTCATTGAGTAAGTCCTGTCATGGTTGGTCCTCCCAAAGTGCAACACCTCGCACTTGTCTGCATTAAATTAATCTGCCATTTATCAGCCGATTTTTTTTTCAGCTGGTCCAGATCCCACTGCAAGCTTTGATACTCTTCCTTGCTGACCACTAAACCCCAATTCTGGTGTCTTCTGCAGGTACTGTGTATTACATTGTCATCCAGATCGTTTATATAGGTGACAAACAACAACAGACCCAGCACCAATCCAATACACCATTAGTCACAGGCCTCCAGTCAGAGGAGCAACCATCTACAAAGGCTCCGACTTTTCCCACAAAGCCAGTGTCTATTCCAATTTACCACCTCATTTGAATGCCAAGCGACTGAGCCTTCTTGATGAACTTCCATCCGAGACCCTGGCAAAGGTCTTGTTAAAGTCCGTGTAGACACATCCATTTCCTTGCCTTCATCAACTTAGCTGGTAATTTCCTCGAAAATATCTGTAAAATTGGTTAAAAACAACTTAACCACACACAAAGCCACGTTGGCCATCCCGAATCATTCCCTGTCCATCCAAATACTTATATATCCGGTCCATTAGAATACTTTCCCACTGCTGATGTCAGGCTCGCTGGACTATAATTTCCTGGCTTATCCTTAGAGACTTTCTTAAACAACAGAAGAATGTAAGCTGTCCTCCGATCCTCTGGCACCTTACCAGTGGCTAAGAATATTTTAGATATCTCTGCTAGGGCCCCTGCAGTTTCTGCACTAACCTCCCACAGGGTCTGAGAGACTACATTGTTGGACACTCGGGGTTTATCCACCCTAATTTGTCTCAAGACGGCAAACCTCCTTCTCCGTAATCTGTATAAGGTCCATAACCTCACATTCGCATTGCCTCACTTCTATAAACTTTGTGTCCATCTCCTGAATAAATACAGATGCAAAAAAAATTCTATTTAAGATCTTCTCCCATCTCTTGGCTCCAAGCATAGATTACTACTCTGCTCTTCCAGAGGACCAATTTGGTCCCTTGCCATCTTTTTGTTCTTAATATCTCTGCACATGCCCTTAGGATTCTCTTTCACCCTGTCTTCTTTTAGCCCTCTTGATTTCCTTCTTGTGTTCTCTTGCATTTCTTATACTCCTCAATACCTCCTTTGTTCCTGCTTGCCTTTACCTGCGATGCCTCTCCTTTTTCTTAACCAGGGCCTCAATATCTCTTGAAAACCAAGGTTCCATAAATCTCAAACAACAGGAATTCTGCAGATACTGGAAATTCAAGCAACACACATCAAAGTTGCTGGTGTACGCAGCAGGCCAGGCAGCATCTCTAGGAAGAGGTACAGTCGACGTTTCAGGCTGAGACCCTTCATCAGGACACTTTGATGTGTGTTCCATAAATCTGTTACCCTTGCCTTTAATTCTGAAAGAAATACACTATATACAAACTCTGTACTCTTAAAAAGTACATTTACCAAGTATATTTTTTGCCAGAAAACAGCCTGGCCCAATCCACACTTGCCAGATCTATTCTGATACTATCAAAATTGGCCTTTCTCCAATTTAGAATCTCAACCTAAAGATCTGATGTATCCTTTAACGTCATTACATTTTCGTTACATCATTACAAAAATGACATTTTGATCACTAGATGCACTGTGTTCCCCTACAAACTTCTGTCACCTGCCCTGTCTCATTCCGCAGTAGGAATCTAGTATGGCACTCTCTAGTTTAGACTTCTACGTACAGATGAAGGATACTTTCCTGAACACATTTGACAAACTTTTTCCCATCTAGTCTTTTTGCAGTATGGTATTCCCAGCAAATATGTACCATCACAAACATTATGTTTCTTGTAAAAGCCTGTGGCCTATTATATAATCCCATTAGCGTGGTCATATCTTTCCTGTTCGTCAGTTCTACCCATAAACTTCACTCGACAGGCTCTCCAGTCTGTCCTGACTGAGCACTACCATGACATTTTCCCTGACTACTAATGCCACTCTCTTCTTTCAATCCCTCTGCTCTATCACATCTAAAACAATGAAACCCCAGAATATTGTACTGCAACCAAGTCTCACTAATGGCTACAATATTATAATTCCATGTGCTGATCCATGCCCTAAGCTCAACCATCTTTCATACAATCTTCCCTGCATTGAAATGTATGCAGCTCAGAACATTACTCCCACCCTGCTCGACATTTTCATTCCTGACCTTGCATGTGGTTTTAACAACATCTTCCTCCACAACCGCTTCAATATCTGTTCTGGTGCTCTGGTTCACAACCCAGCAACCCTAGTTTAAATCACCCAGTGAAGCACTAGCAAACTTTCCTGCTAGGATAGCAGCCCCCTTCCAGATCAGGTACAAACCATCCCTTCTGTATATGTTCCACCTTGCCTGATGCAAAAATCTGAGGCCCTTCCTCCTTCACCAAATCCATAGCCATGTGTTAAACTGTATGATCTTCTTACTTCTGACCTCGGTAGCACATGGTATGGACAGCAATCCTGAAATCACAACCCTAGAGGTCCTATCTGGTAACTTAGCACTTAACTCCCTGCAGCACCTCATCACCCATCCTGCCCATGTCATTGGTACCAATGTGAGCCACGACCTCTGGCTGCTCACCCTCCCTATGTAGAATGCAGTGGACCTGATCTGAGATGTCTCTGATTCTGGCACCCGGGAGGCAAAAAAATCATCTAGGAATCTCATTCTCATCCACAGAGCATCCTTTCTGGTCTACTAACCATTGAATCCCTTATCACTACAGCTTGCCTCTTCTTCCCACTTCCCTTCTGAGCCACAGAGCCAGACTCAGTGCTAAAGACCTGACCATTGCTGCTTTCCTCTGCTAGGTCATCCCGCCCAACACTCTCCAAAACAGTGTACCTGTTGTGGAGGGGAACGGCCACAGGAATACTCTACACTGGCTGCCTCTCCCCTTCCCCCCTCCTGGCGGTCACCCAGTTACTGTGTCCTGCACTTTGAGTTTAACTATCTCTCTGTACGTCCTGTCTATCAACCCCTCATCCTCCTGAGTCATCTGGAGTTTGTCCAGTTCCAGCTCCAGCTCCAGCTCTTTAAAGCGATCTGTCAGAAGCTGCGGCTGGATGTACTTCTTGCAGGTGTCATCTTCAGGGACGCTGCCTTCCCACATCCCGCACAGGGGCCATTCCAGTGTCCTGTTTGGCATCTCCACTGCTCTGAATGTGCAATAAGAAAGGAAGGTAGATTTGTTTTTCATTATGTCCTGCGCCTCTCCTCACTGAAGTTTCGCTAAACCAATGTCTCAACTCCCCACTCCAAACACTGCCCCACTTACACAATGGCTGATCCCACGTGGCCACTCCACTTACTGTAACGTCTTTTGATTGGAGCAACACACACAAAATATTTTTTTTATTGGCCCTGGCTAAGTGCCTGATTGTACGCAATCCAATGTCCCCTCAGTACTGTGGTACGCAAAATATGCCAACTGCTTCCTTCTGCTTCTTTTGCTCAATTCCTTGCTCTCTTCATTGTGCTTATTGTCCCTGTTTCTCTCTTAAACTCTGCTTCCATATAAACTTTGCTTCCCTCATTTAGATATCCTCTGTGCTTGTCACTTAATGTGGGCTTAGTTTGTCCATCATTACTATCTTTGAAAATTTGTTGGTATGGCTCTCCACCCACATCCCTCATGTCTTTTTGTTGCCACTGTAGAATTGTGTACTCTAAGAAGTAGTTCTACTGCTTTTAATTAGCTTGGGATACACTGACTTTGGGAAGGCTCCTTCGTGACAGATGTCATAGGTTGGGGATTTCAGCTGGCACTGAAATCTAAAGAGGAGATTGGAACCTTCTTCGTGTTTACTTGGCAGTGGACAGCTCATTCCATTTATTGGAAGAAATGAAGCACATCTTAAAAGTAAACATTTCTAGATTTGTTTGCCAGTATTTCATGCCTATCAGATCTCTCCATGGAGTGATAGTTGAAATTAGCTGAAACAGTAGCAGTTGAACTGCAGTTGACCCTGTAACCTTGGGCTACAAAAGGGTAAGGTCACTCATTTATTACTGAATAACCAGCTGAACTTGGCTGATGAGTTGACTTGGCTTGATTTGCAATTTAGTGTCTCAGAGCTGCAAAGATACATATTAAGAATTGGGTGGTGGTGCAGGCTTAACTTGATGAATTAAGTTATTTCTTCTTTCTCATTTACTTTCTATGGTTATATTGACTTTAAAATTACACACAAGTTATAAAGCCACAGTTGGAATCAGTATCAGTTTTAATATCACTGGTATATGTTGTGTGTAAAATTTGTTATTTTGCGAGTTTGTCGTTCATTCAGAAATCTGATGCGGAGTGGAAGAAGCTAGTCCTGAAACGTTGAGTGCGTGTTTTCAAGCTCCTCAATCTACTCCTGAATGGTAGTAATAAGAAAAGGGTGTTGGGGGTCCTTAATGATGAATGATACCTTCTTCAGGCATCACCTTTTGAAAGTGTCTTCAATGCTGGGAGGCATCATGATGGAGCTGTTGGAGTTTACATCTTTCTGCAGCTTTGAAAGCCATTACTTTCAAAGTCGTAGAGTCATAGCTCATACAGTGTGTAAACGTATCCTTCAGCCCAAATGATCTATGCTGGCCAAGATGCTGATCTAAGCTGGTCCTATTTGCCCACATTTTGCAGGAGTGTAGAATAAATATCATTCTCCTTATTTAATTTACTTTTGTCTTAAAAAGAACAGTGAAGTGATTATTTCTATTTTATATCTCTTAATGCTTAAGCATGCGTTATAAAAAAATACAAATAAATCCATATAGTGTTACTGTGTTCAAACTTTCTTGTGAAATACTTCCCTTTTGTTTTTCAGTTTCGCTTTGAATGAAGTGTGTGGTTTTACACCTGAAGAGATGCTGGCATTTTTCCTGATTGGCTTTCTTGTGCATCTTGTTTTCTTTGCCTCCATTTTTGACATCTACTTTACCTCACCACTGGTCCATGGAACTACTCCACATCGAGTGCCACATTCTCCACCGGCAAAGCGCCTTGTCCTCTTTGTTGCTGATGGATTGCGGGCGGATACATTTTTTGAGCTGGATATGAATGGCCAGACGCGTTCACCATTTCTCCGGTATGAATCGTGAAGATCAGAGAAAACACAGATCTTAAGTTAGTGTGTAGAGAATATGATTTTTACATGTTTTGGAGAATGAAAATTGCCACCATAATATATGACATTAATTGAATTATTCAAAGGGAATGCAGAAAAAACTTGCCTATAATGTAGAACTTACCAATGATTGAGTAGTTTAGATGAATAGAATATATATATTTGAGAGCATATTATTTGTGTACAATCCATCCCTTATAAAGTTTCCATTTGGCATCCTTTTGCCTTCCTGGTTTGCTGTGGATCTAACTTCTCTAACATGATGAGGAGCTCTGTGAGCTTGATGACTTTATAGTTGCCTGAAATGAGGAATCCTTTTGAACTGACATTTGAAAAGGAAAGATCTGCCCTGTAGACTTGCTAGTTTTTTATAGGCTGTTTTTGTTTTTGCTGTTCATTGTGAGCATCATTGCCCTTGGTACAGTATATGCCAGAAAATTGCTGTTTTCTCCCTAGTGTTGGTCCTTGAGTGGTGCTCATTTATGACATCTCCAGTGTTTTATTTTTGAAAAACAAAGCAGTTACTGGCAAAGCTTCAAAAAGCAATAATGAAAATTCAGTTTGCTGCTGGATCAAAAGGGCCTATTCTGTGCTGGATCCAAATAAGTAGATCATTTTTTAAAAAAATGAGGTATAAATGTTTGGACAACACCAGTGCACGAAATTCAAACATTGTTAAAAGTGGAGAAAATTAATAAACTGTAAAAATCTATAAAAATAGTCTATCGCTATCGATCAATTTTAAGATTAATGGTCGTGCAGTGGTTAGTGCAACGCTCTACAGTACAGGCGACACATGTTCAGTTCCTGCCACTGCCCGTAAGGAGTTCCACGTTCTCCCCGTGACCATGTGGCTTTCCTCCGGGTGCTCTGGTTTCCTCCCACTGTCCAAAGACATACTGGTTGGTATGTTAATTGGTCACTGTAAATTGTCCCTTGATAAGGCTAGGATTAAATCGGGGGATTGCTAGGCAGCGTGGCTCGAAGGGCTAGAAGGATCTGTCCCACGCTGTATCTCAATAAATAGATAGATAGGAAATTATATACAGTTGCAAGAAAAAGTTTGTGGACCATTTGCAATTACCTGGTTTTCTGCATTAATTACTCATAAAATGTGGTCTGGTCGTCATCTAAGTCACAATAATAGACAAACAGAATCTGCCTAAACTAATAACACACAAACAATGGTACTTTTCATGTCTTTATTGAACACATTATTGAATCATTTACCGTCCAGGCTTGGAAAAGTATGTGAACCCTTGTATTTAATAACTAGTAAAACCTCCTTTAGCAGCAACAACCTCCACCAAACTTTTCCTGTAGCTGCTGATCAGACTTGCACACTGGGGAGGAGTTTTAGATCATTGCTCCATACAAAACAGTTCATCAATATTTCTGGGATACTCTGGGACAGCCCTGTTCAGTCATGCCGCAGCATTTCAATTGGGTTAAGGTCTAGACCCTGACTTGGCCATTCCAAAACACAAATTTTCTTCTTTTTGAACATTTTCTGTTGTTGATTTACTCTTGTGTTTCGGATCATTGCCTTGCTGATCATCCAACTATTAATCATCAGGTGACGGATGGCTACCCTGACATTTTCCTGTAAATTATCTTGATACAATTTTTAATTCATTGTTCCCTCAACAAATGCAAGTTGTCCAGGCCCTGAGGCAGCAAAGTCACCCCAAACCATGATGCTCCTTCTACCATTCTTCACAGTTGGAATGAAATTTTGGTATTGGTGTGCAGTGCCTGTTTTCGTCCAAACATATCAGTGTGCAATTCTGCCAAAACATTCAACTTTTGTCTCATCTCTCCACAAAACACTGTCCCAGAAGGACTGTGGAACATCCAGGTGGTCTTTTGCAAACTTGAGACTTGTAGCAGTGTTTTATTTGGAGAGCAGTAGTTTCCTCCGTGGTGTCCTTCCATGAACACTATGCTTGTTCAACGTTTTTCTTATAGTGGACACGTGAACTAGCAAGTCCTAGAGATTTCTGCAGGTCTTATGCTGTTACCCTTGGCTTCTCTTTCACCTCCAGCATTGCACATTGTGAGCTTTGCAGGACATCCACTCCTAGGGAGAGTAACAACTGTTCTGAATTTCCTCCATTTGCAGACAATTTCACTTACTGTGGACTGATGAACACTCAGATCTTTAGAAATGCTTTTCTAGCCTTTTCCAGCTTCATGCATCTCCATAATTCTTCTAAGATCCTCTGAAAGTTGTTTTCATCAAGGCATGGTGCACATAAACAGATCTTTCTTAAGAAGAGCAAGGTCTGTCAGTAACCTGGCTTTGTGTGTCTTTTTTTATAGGGCAGGGCACCTGTACAACCCACACCTCCAATCTCATCTCATTGATTGAAACACCTGACTCCAAATAGCTTTTATAGAAGGCATTACCCCAGAGGTTCAGATACTTTTTTAAAACCTAGACTGTGATTGTTTAAATGGTTTACTCAGTATTGAAGAGAAGAAGTACAATTTTTTGTGTGTTATTAGTTTAGATGGATTGTGTTTGTCTATTATTGTGACTTGGATGAAGATCAGACCACATTTTATAAGTACACACAAGAAAAAGTTTGTGAACCCTTTGCAATTACCTGGTTTTCTGCATTAGTTACTCATAAAGTGTGGTCTGATCTTCTAAGTTACAATAATAGACAAACCCAAACTGCCTAAACTAATAACACACAAAAAATATACTTCTTCCTCCATATATATATCTGTGTGTGTGTGTGTGTGTGTGTTCGTTCGTATGTTTAATGGTCAGGTGTATATTAAAATATCTCAAGGCACTTATAAGCCCTTGGAAGTTTTACAATATAGAGCAGCAAGCTCATATTATCCAGGCTATGTTATGAATTAAAGTTGCTTCTAAAAGCCAAACACTGACTTCCCCCACCCATGATATTAAGCAAAAAGGTGGATGGTTTGGGGTGGAATATTGCAGTAGGTTAAGCATAATGGAGAAAAGCACATAATCTTTTTCTGCTGATGAAGATAACAGTTTGTTTATATCTTTATGTCTTGAAAAATACCATCAGATTATGCACATATTGGGACTTTGTTATTCTCTCTGTAAAATCACATTAGGACTCAACAAGTAACAGGTATGATAAATGACAGATGATGACTGAAGGATTCATTTTGCCTGAGGCCCATCATTCCATTTTTTTTTCAGTTCAGCACAGCAAGCAGATGGAGATTTGACTAGTACCTTGTGGGTATGTCTACACCTCTGAGAATGTCGTGCTCTCTCAGTACGATTCAAAAAGGACAGCCTTGACGACCTGCTCATTCTGCAGTGGAGACCAGCCATTCAAAACATGTCCAAAACACTTTTCCTCCCCTGGCACAAGTGTTTGCTTTACTAATTCATAAAAAAGAAAGGTCTGCTTAAATTCTGCTAAAAGCAGTGCTCATCACTTGCCTGTCAGTTCCCAGAAGTTTGTTATAATTAATTTGACTTAATTAATTTTTCTTCATGATCAGGCTCAGAAATGACGAATTTGCACTCTAGTTCCGAGGCCTTTATAACTAGGGGAGGAGGAGGGAAAGCTTGTACCATGGTAGTATAGTGGTGCAGCAGGTCGTACCACTGCCTCTCAGCTTCAGCAGCCCCTGCTCCATTCTGACATCCAGTTGCTCTCTGCATGGACTCTTCATGTTCAACCTTGTGTTTCCCCCCAAAACCTCCCCACCCCCAGCTGTTCCAATTGCTCCCCACCACCATGTCCCAAAGATGGTTGAAAATTACCCTGAGTGTAAGCTGGGGATAGGTGAATTGGGATGTAGTTAATGAGCACTTGAGGGAGAATAGTTTACAGGAAAATAAGTGGGTGGATATGATTGATGGGATGGCTCTGACAGCTAGTATAGATTTGAGAGGCTGAATGGTTCCTTCTATGTCATAAGGAGAATTCGGTAACAAATTGGCATGTAATCTACTCAAGTTCAGGATCAATAAAGTTCTGTTAGGTTTTTATTTTCATTGTCAACATTAAAAGCATTATTAGAATATTAAAAGCATATTATATTCTCCATTCAGGGATGTGATCAAGGAGAGAGGAAGTTGGGGTGTGTCTCACACAAGGGTTCCCACTGAATCCAGGCCTGGTCATGTGGCTTTGATTGCAGGGTTTTATGAAGATGTCAGTGCTGTTGCTAAAGGTATGCAGTACTTAATTAGTTCTTATATTTTACTGAATCAAATCATGTGCTATAAGAAAGAAATGAGGACGTATAAAAAAATTTAAAACACAATATTTTCTCCTAGGAATGATTATCTTTTGTAACTGCTTAACACCAGGGAGAGATTTCTGCCCTTTTTGTTTTGTGAGATGGCAAATTAAAGTTTACTTAGCATTTCACTGTGCAGTTTAATATTCATTGCCCAAATTTTTGTCAGAACCACACATTTTGCTTTTTGTTTTAACAAGATTCCATGCAGTTTATTTCAATGACCTTAAATCTGTTTTGCAGAAAGATAATCATTATTTTAAACATTTTGTTTCAACTTGGGTATAGTTTTTATTTTTTTTACCCACAAATATAGGTTAGTAGTATTATTTTGTCAGTGATTTTAGTGCTGATGCAGGTGACATTGTTTATAATATCTTATCAAAGCAGAAGTTCGGCACGATAGCGTAGTGGTTAGCACAACACTTCACAGTACAGGCAGCCTGAGTTCAATTCCTGACGCTGCCTGTAAGAAGTTTGTACGTTTTCTGAGTGACCGCGTGGGTTTCCTCTGGGTACTTCGGCTTCCTCCCACAGTCCAAAGACGTACTGGTTCGTAAGTTAATTAGTATTGTAAATTGTCCCATGAGTAGGCTAGGATGAAATTGGCGGATTGATGGGTGGCGTGGCTCGAAGGTCCAGAAGGGCCTACTCCCATGTTGTGTCTCAATAAATAAATACATAAACAAACATTTTGCAACAAATAGTTAAGCATAACCAAAAATAAATAATATGTAAGGTTGCTAGCTTTTTATTATGGCTGCAATTCAGAAAGGGTTGATATCTAAACTGTGAATTTCGGAAGCAACATCAGTACATGTTGGAAAATCTCTGAATGAGAAGGAAAAAGCAAGGGTCTTGGATTAAAGATCTTCAGCTGAGCATTTAGAAAATTTACTGATTTAACTTCTGATATTCAGACCTGCTGGATTAATAAAGTTATTTTGCTATATTTAGCTTCTAATCAAATATGGCTTTTTGCAAACACTTTTTTTAAATTCCTGCAGGTTGGAAAGAGAACCCAGTTGAATTTGATTCTGTTTTTAATGAGAGCAGACACACCTGGTGCTGGGGAAGCCCTGACATTTTACCAATGTTTGCAAAAGGTAGGTAAACCTCAATGCAAACTGTAAAAAAAAAAATTATTTCCTTTTAAACAGGTAAGTTACAGGGAAGGAGGAGAGGTGGGAGGTTTTGGGATCCAATTCCAGAGTTTAGTCATTTTTTAAACAATACTTTAGATGTTAGTATTCTGAAATAACAGCAGAAGATAATGACAGCGCTTTGCAGATCAGGGAGAATCTGTGGAAAGCAAAACCAAGTAAACACTTCATATTGGTTTCTCAGCATGACCTGCTGAGTGTTTCCAGTATTTTCATCTTTTATTCCAAAGTTTCGTGCCTTGGCCACTGAAGGCTCCCTTGCCAGATGTAGAGTGGTTACATTCAAGAACATTCATGAGTTCAGAATTGGAAGAGTTCCAGAATGCTTGTAGAGCAGAAGGGGCTTTCAGAGAAAAGGATGAGTTGATCTGTGGAGAGATATGAAAACCAAGAAGAAAATGTTAAAAATCAAGGTGTCGTTTGGGAATTGGCACAGTGTGATGGGTGAATTGGTGTGTAGTGTGATATGACAGTGGAGTTTTTCTTTATAGAGAATGGGAAATGGAAGGAAAGGCAAGAGAATCTTGACTAGTTGTCTGGAAGTAATGAAAATGTAGATGAAGGTTTCACCCCAGATCAACTAACAGGTAGGTGACCTTAAAGGGGTGGGTAGATGGAGACAGTCCAAGTAAGGATCAGAAGGTGGTTGGAAGCTGATCTTGAGATTGAATACACACAAAGACTGGGAGAAGAACGGAGTTTGTGGTAGGAAAAGCAGTTTTCTGCCTTTCCAGCATTCTGAAAGAGACTGATAGGGTGGATGCTCACAAGCTGTTTCCTTTCACTGCAGTTCCAGAAATAGGGGCGTAGTCTTAGGATAAGGACTAGACAAGGAATCAGAGAGCTGTGGGGATTGACAAGCAACTGGAAAATGGATAAGGCATAGCTTCTGCCATGATCATATCGAACGGTGGGACAATGACACGAAGCTGTTTATGCTTCAGTTTATGTCTCTGTTGAGAAAGCTGGTTATCAATATAGTATCATTTTAGCAACCTTTCTTCTTGCATTGTGAAGTAGGATGTTACAGCACAACACTCCATGGAGGCTCATTGAAAGTACTATCTGATTGGTCTGATTATTCAGCTCGTGGCCCCTACCCTAGTACATCTTCCTCAATTTATACAAGTCCTTCTTGAAAGTTATTGAAACAAATTGCACCTCCCCTCTTTAATAGTGCCTTTTAGATCACAAAAGCATGATGTGCGAATTTTCACAAAGAAGAGAAAATCTGCAGATGCTGGAAATCGTACCACAGTTGTTTGTTTTGCCAGTTCCCTTTCTTACATGTCTGTTAGTACCAACAAGTCTGTTACTGGAAAACATTATTGCTTGTTGTTCAGTCAAAACTTCCGTAATTTTGAACAGCTCAGTTTAATTTTTGTTTAAAGCTTCATTTATTTGAAGGAGAATAATTCATTTTTATCCACCCACCCTATGTAACTGAAGTCTTTCAAACCTTAAACCTTGTTCCATTGTAGTAAATGACCACTATACCTTTGGATGAATAACTCCTGCAGAAAACTGATAAATATGGTATGAATATTGCTCTCTCAGTGATAAGACTTTGTGCTCCCTATTATCAGTTCCAAACTACATCTTTTTTGCTTTGTCAGTTGAAAATAAGGTTCAGAGAGGGAGTGAATCGTGTCAATGCGTTGCCTGCACCATGTAATGTTCACACAGGTTTAATACACATGCATTTCTGGACTAGATTTTAATATAGAAATCAAGAGCCAATTTCAGACTGTGCTGTCTTAATTTCCGCTATTCCCCCGCCACCATCTCAAATTACATAAGGAGATAGATTTTCTAATAATGCACAATTCTGTAAAATCTGCAAATAAGTGGAAATAAAACCGTGTATGTCATCAGTGGAAGTGAGTGAAACTTATTTTAATGCCCCCTTGTTGCTTTACTGATGCCTAAACAAACACTCTGTTAACATTCACCATGGTGTTGCAAGCAACATTCACTTACATTTACAACCTCAAGGGAAAAATCTGCCAGAATGTTGAAATACCAGCCTTTGACTCTCATAAAAGTTGTGATTCATGATGCATTTTGTGTATCCAATGTCCAGGTGGTAAGTTATCTTTATTTCACTGAAATGAAGACTTCAATTTCTTGTGATATAGGTGCCAGTGGTGACCATATTTATACTCACATGTACCCAGCTGAAAAAGAGGATTTTGCTGCTGAAGATGCATCAAGACTAGACACTTGGGTATTTAATGAAGTGAAGGTATGCACAATGTTCTGGCCAGACACACATCAACAATAAGTGTGGAGTTCCTGAGGATTTCCCAGGAAATATTTATTATCTTCTTAATAATTTTTGATCTCTTCTGCATCTAATTTTCAGGATAAAGTGACAGCATATTTTTTTAACAGTGATTTTGGTCCCACAAGTTGTAAAAATGAGATAAGTTGGCCTTGGTGTTGGGTATTTCTCTGAAGCTGGGGCTAGGCTTAAGCATGCTTTAGGGTCACAGTAGAAGAAATATTGCTGAATTGTGCAGGCTAAAATTTGTCACAAATTCCACAATTTTCTATTTTTTCTGCAACAGAACTTCTTTCAATATGCCAAGAGTAATGAAACACTTTCAAAGAAAATGAAAGAAAATCAGGTTATTTATTTCTTACACTTACTTGGCCTGGACACCAATGGACATGCTCATAGGCCAAAGTCAAGGTAATTATCTTAATCTTTTTCAAATGAAATTGCTTGCTTCCATTTCTGGCCTTTTATTTTTTTCAGCTTTCACAGCTTGTTAGATTCATATATTGTTACCTGCTTGAAAGGCTGCAAATATTTTATTATACCTCAAAAATTGTACAAAAAGTACAAAACAGAGAGTATAAAACTGAGCTGAAATTTAATAACATAAAAATAGCTGGAAGCTATTGCAAGGATAAGTATCACCTACCATGGTAATATGGTTTATGATTTGATGTTCAGAACAGAGTGTGGGTGTTTTGCTATATATGTATTCAAAATATATCATTACACAAAATACTCTCAGTGGCCACTTTATTAGGTACACCCGTACACCTCGTTAATGCCATTATCTAATCAGGCAATCATGTGGTAGCAACTCAATGCAGACATGGTCAAAAGGTTCAGTTGTTGTTCCAACAAACATCAGAATGGGGAAGAGATGTGATCAGCAGTCATTTGAAGTCAAGATCACTTGGATCATATTTCTTCCCCATTCTGATGTTTGCTCTGAACAACAGCTGAACCTCTTGGCCATATCTGCATGCTTTTCCGCATTGTGTTGCTGCCACTTAACTGGCTGATTAGCTATTTGCATTAACGAGCATGTGTACATAATAATCTGGCTACTGAGTGCATCTCATGTCCTGAAAGCAAGATATTCAATTTATTTTGTTTTATAATCTTATCCACGCGGGGAGAACTCAAACTCACAAATACTGTAGTTTAACTTCCATCAGTACTAAGGATTGCAATGACTTTTTCAGCCAAAATGTACTGCTGTGCCCTTGTCGAAGCAGAATGCGCTGTCATTTTGTTTTTATGGCTGTTCCATCTGCAAATAGGAAGAAATTTCCCCCATGCAACAGATCCATGATATTTACCCCAATTATTATGTCTCCTCAAAAAAAGTCTGGTTTTCATCATAAGTACGATACAATCTACCGGCAATAAAATACAGAGCAGCAATCGTGACTATATAGCTGACTGTGATGTAGTGGCATCTGCAGCAGACTTCCAGGCGAGTGGTCCTGGTTTCAAATCCAGCTGACTGCTTCCACGCTTTCCATCTGTGCTGGGTTGAGCATTGAGCTAGCAACTGGGCCTCGTAAAAAAAAAAGTCAAAAGTGCGAAAGGAAAGGCAAGGTTGTCACCCGATGTTTTTCTGTGCCATGCGACACTTTAGAAAAAAACCTATTGGTCTTGAATGTCCAAAGCTATTAGTTGAATGTTATTGTTAGCGAATGGACAGATGTTGGATTTTGTTACAGCCTATCAACTTTACTCAGCACCTTTGATAAGATGATAAGCACTAGGTGCTGTCTGCCTACTTCCATGGCTGGCAAAGCCATAGCTCACGTTCTCATGATGACATGTGCAAACATTTTGTTGAAACATGTCATGCAGTGCCACCTTTCAAATCTTTAAGCCCCACCAATAGTAAAAGGATACAGAATGAATATCTTCACTGCCAAATGAATCAGCGTATGAGTTTTTACACCCTGAGGGTAGTGAGTTATTTTCACAGGAAAAGCCTCATATTTGCAACTAGCTAGATGGTTGCGAGAACACTTGACACTGGATGATGAATTTTGAAGTACTCCTAGACCTAATGTACACATCAGTATTTGGATAGTAAATAGTTACAATAACAACACTATTTTTATTATTAACAAAATAATGAATGTGCATAAGTAAGCAACAGGACTCATCCCTTTTCATCAATGTCCATAATTATTGTTGCTAATTCATTAACTAATAATCATCTTTGCTCAAATTTATCAGGGAACATGAGAGAAATGTTTAGAAGGTTATCACCAATTTGGGCACATGTTCTCAAGACTGTTTGTCACCACTGTGATAGACTGTGCACTCAGTGGCACATCATTACTTGCAGGAGTGGAATCTGGTGTGATCTTCCACTGATACAGCCCAGCCACTTCAAGGTTCGACGTATTTTGCATTCAGAGATGCTCTTTGGCACACCACTGCTATAATGCATGTTTATTTGCCTTCCTTTCAAGGGGAATAGAATATAAAAGCAAGGAGATAATGCTGAGGTTTTATAAGACACTAGTCAGGCCACACTTGGAGTACTGTCAACAGTTTTGGGCCCCATATCTCAGAAAGGATGTGTTGTCATTGGAGAGGGTCCAGAGGAGGTTCACGAGGATGATTCTGGGAATGAAGGGGTTAACATATGAGGATTGTTTGGCAGCTTTGAGCCTGAACTCACTGGAATTTAGAAGAATGCGGGAGGATCTCATAGAACCCTACCAAATGTTGAAAGGAATATACAGGGTGGATGTGGAGAGGATGTTTCCCGTGGTGGGGGTGTCCAGAACTAGAGGGCACAGCCTCAAAACTGAGGGGCGACCCTTTAGAACAGAGGTAAGGTGGAATTTTTTTCAGTCAGAGGGTAGTGAATCTGTGGAGTGCTCTGCCACAGACAGTTGTGGAGGCCTAGACCGTGGGGATATTTAAAGTGAAAATTGACAGTTTCCTGATGGGTCAGGGCATCAAAGGTTATGGCAAGACGGCAGGTATAGGGGATCATCCATGATGCAATGGCGGAGCAGACACAATAGGTTGAACAGCCTAATTCTGTTCCTGTGTCTTATGGTCTTAACTCTAATATTACTTTATAGAATGATCATGGAGTTATTTAACATGGAAACAGACCCTTCAGCCCAACTGGTCCTTGCTGACCAAGATGCTCCATCCATGCTAGTCCCATTTGCCAACATTTTCTAAACCTATCCAATCTGTGAACCTGTCCAAATGTCTTTTAAAAGTTGGTGTTGCGCTTGCTTTAACCTATTGAAACCACTCTTAGTGTAAAACCAAAACGTTGCCCCTCAAGTTCCTATTAAATGTTTCCTTCTTTCCTTAAAATCATGTCCTCTGTCCTTGGTTCCCTAAGCCTGGGAAAACAACTGAGCGCATCGACTTTATCTATGCCCCACATGATTTTATACTGTAATATTATCTTTCGTTTTCTTGCAGTCCAAGGAATAAAGGCTTAATCTGTCAGATCTTTCCCTTTATCTCTATCCCTCAAATTCTGGCAACATCCTTTTATATTTTTTCTGCTCTCTTTCTAATTTAAAAGCATATTTTCTATAGCAGGGTGACCCAAGACTCCCAATTGCAGCCTCACCAATGTCCTGTACAACTGAATATCACCTTACTACTCAATGACCTGACTTATGAAGATCAGCATCTCAAAAGCCTTTTTGGCCATCTTCTCTACCCGTGAGTCCATTTTCACCGAGTCATGCACTGTAAGGTCCCCCTGTGTTACTCCTCAGGGCCCTACTATTCACCATGAAAGCCCTACCTGGATTTGACTTCTCAAAATGTCACACCTTGCACTTACTCAAACTAAACCCTTTGGCCCACTTATAAAGCTGATCATTATCCCCCTGTAATTCTTGTTAACTTTCTTCAGTGTCCACTATACCACATGTTTCGTCTCCTAGCAGTGACCACAGAGGCTCACCACCAAGGAACGACCTTCCACTGTCACCCTCTGCTTTCTGTCATCAAGACTGTTCCCTTTCCAATCAAACAGCTCTCCTGATTTCATGCGATTTAACTTTCCCGAGCAGCCAATGCATGGTGTTGAGTTTTTCATTTGCATTTCCGTGATGATTTTGCCTGTTCTTTATGGGTATGAATTGCAGTGCAAAATGCTGAAGCACTTCCTTATAATAAGCATCAAGGGACGGTTTTACCTTTATCCTTCATTGTGGAAAAAATGTTTTCCAGCTTTCCAGTAGAAGTTAAATGATGGAAAAAGCAGTCACCTTCCCAGTGTTTCTGAGAGCAGATCAGTGATGAAGAGGCTGTTGTGAGAAAGCTGCTTTGGTGGCAGTCCATTGTTCCAGCTAATGAGCAAACCTGATGTTCACAGAATTGTGAAAATTTATGATACAGAATGAAGTGCATCCTCTGTCGTTAACCCCAATTCCTGTTTCTCGGGCAGTATTTTTGTAGTTTCTAACTCTTATTGTTTTTTATTTAAATATAGTGAGTTTTTAGTTACCAAGTTCCACATTACTCCTTGTTGTTTCTGGGTTCCAAAGAAAGCTTCCCCAGCTGAGCTGATCTCTCCTCCCACTTGGCTAATCAGCAGTATCTTTGCAGATTATTTCAGTGCTGTCTTTTGTGCTATCATTGTTACCATTTCTGAGCATCATATTTGTGGATGTTGCACTACTACGCAGGATTTTCATCCTTTTCCTTTCTACTTCCTCATTCGAAATGAAATGCAACTTTGGAATTTGAAAGTAACTACAACACCGGTGAACGTTGGCATTTGCTGAAGAGATGGTTTTGGAAAAGCATTTTATTTTTCTGAGCACATTTAGTTTTTAGTTGCTGCTTTCCCATTGAGGGAGTGGAATCCAAACAGGAATAATCCAGGTTCTTTCTAGTGTTTGTGGTATTGTACTGTAGCTCCTTCTGTGTCACACTGTTTATGCAAAGTCTGAGGTCAGTGAGGGTGAAGTGCAACTCGGAAATTGGCAACACATTCACCTGAAATACTGTCATTCTGATCAGTAGAGGAGGAAAAGCTATAATATGTACTTAATGGAATATTTCAGGAAAATTTTGAGATATAAATTTCAAGTATTATTAGTGGGTTGAAGTGATATGGTAAGTTACTTCTAATGGTGGATCAGTAACCTGAAATGTCTGTGACATATGGAGCTCTTTGCATTGTACCCTTGTCCTGTAATTTGAAAGCATTGACAGCTCTGTATACCTGGTACAGCAGTTTCTCCGTTGCTGGGGATACTGATTAAAGAACTCAAAATCCAACTGATTTTTTTTTTGTAGCGCACATAATTTTGTAAATTAGGACACCACATGCCAGTCCATAAAGTGTTTGTGATTAATAGGTTTCTTGAATCTGATTTACTGGAAAAGTGTTAGTAGGTGTGATTTTACTGGAAGGTTAAGTTGTCTTTCCCCGCATTATATTCATCAAAGCTACAGTGGGATCAAGTGTTCATTAGTTCTTTTTGGCTCTGTTTGAGTGTCTGCTCTATTATTATTTAAGGCTGCATGCTCCTACTGAACTGTCTAAAACAGGGTTTCCCAACCTGGAGTTCACTGTCCTCTTGGTTTATAGTAGGGGTCCATAACACTAAAAAGGTTGGGAACCCCTGGTCTAAAATCTAGTAGATGTTTTATTCCGACTGAACCAAAGCTTGTGTTGTTAAAGTTGAAAATTCCATTTCAAACTGCATGTATCATCTAGTTCCTGTACTCGAGCATTTGAAGTTGTGCAATAGAACTACTGTTCTGTAATTTACAGAATATCAGATTGCTATTCAGAATTTTTATACGCTATGCTAGCTTTTGTTGTACTTTCTGGATTTTTATTCATCTGAATACATTGACAAAAGACATTTGGCTAACAGGTTTGTTTTTTAAGAAGCCAATTGCTTTTCCATTCTGCTGTTGTCAGGTCCTGTTACATATTCTCCTCTCTAACTATCGATCACATATTTGTGCTACCTTAAAGCTTTATTTGACGCAAGTACATTGAAACATTGAAATATACAATAAAACGCATTATTTGTGTCAATGACCAATACAGTCCGAGGATGTGCTGGGGGCAGCCTGCAAGTGTTGCCGTGCTTTCAGAGCTAACATGCCCACAACTTACTGACCCTCACTAACCTGTATGTCTTTGTGATGTTTGTGGGGCGGTGGGGGGGGGGGGAGATCTGGAGCACTCAGGGGTCACATACAAATATGAGTATGTACAAATATTTTACAGGCAGTGGTGAGAATTGAACCCCGATCACTGGCACTGTAAAGCATTACATTACCGATACATTACTGAGCTGCCACCGCTACTTTCTCCTTCCACCTCCCAGTATCGTTCAGCTCCTCCTAGCCTCAGCTCATTTGCTGAAGATTGACATTTCCAATGTAATTTTGGTTGGCGTTCCTATTCTTCCTTCCATAAACTCCAAAACTCTGCCGCCAGTATCCTGATTTCTTTGTCCAGCTCAGCCAATACCCATGTGCTTTCTGACTAACGTTGGCATGTTTCCCTATCTTTTCAGTCTGTATCAAGATATCAATGCAGATCTCCTGCATCCCTTCAAGATCTCAATGCTCCTCACTTTTGGTCTTTTTGTCACTCTGATTTCAATCGTTCCACCGCTGATGACCATGTCTTTGACGGCCAAAAATCCTAGCTCTGGAATTCCATTCTGAAACCACTCTATCTCTTCCACTCACTCTTTCTCTCTTTCCTTTTAAAAAAAAAACATGAGTTGGCCACATAGCCCCTCAAACCTGTTAAGCTTCATGGTGAACTTTTCTGCCCATTCCACATGTCTCTTAATTCCTTGATCTTTTCAAAAACATATCTATTTACTCTTTAAATACCCCCAGTGATCTTGCCTTCACAATCCTCTGGGGTAGAGAATTCAGGAGGTAGACCACCATTCATGAAAAGAAATTCCTACTCACCACAGTTTTGATCAATTTCCCCCTTGTACCATGTCCCCTCATTCAAGACCCTCCACTGGTGGACACATGTTGACAATGACCTTGTCATGCCTTATTAGAATTTTATGTTTCAATAAGATCACCAGTTGTTCTTCTGAACAAGGGATACTGATCCAACTATTTTAAATTGATAGGAAACTCTTATCTCAGGAATTAACCCAGTGAATCTCTTTTGGAGTCTCCAATGATGGTTTAAGCTTTAAGTAAGAGGAACTTTGACCAACCTTTTGCTATCCGCCCTAATGTTACTTCATGTGACTCCTTGTTAAATTATATTGATAAGGCACTTACGGAGGACTCTGCTGTGCTTATCTACTTTTTTAAGGCTATTGACAATTTGCTGTTCCTAACTGCTGAATCTGATCGTTTGATTATACAGTGAATACAAGGAAAATATTCGAACAGTAGATAAAGGTATCCAAGAAGTTGTATCTGTCATTGAAGATTTCTATGAAAATGATAAGAAAACTGCCTTTATCTACACATCTGATCATGGGATGACAGAATGGGGTAAGAGCATTGATGTGTCTTGGTTAATGATATTTTTATTACAGCAAAATTAAATTTATTTACATCTAGTTTATTTGCACAACTACAGTGAGATGCAGACACAATTTAAAAGTTTGTTTACAGCAGAATCAGAGGCACATAATTCAAATGACATATGAAATATAAATTATATGTAAGTTTCTGAACAGTGAAGAAAAAGATGGCAAAGCAAGAGAATAGTGCAAAGAAAACCCCAGGGACGATGATAGTGCAGAGGCAGTGTTCCATTGTTGAGGTAGGGTGTTAACAATGTGCAGGTCTGTTTAAGAGCCTGATGGTTGTAGGAATTGTAGCTGTTCCTGGACCTTGTGGTGAGGGACTTTAGGCTACTGTACCTCTTGCTTGATGATGACGAGAAGGTGGCAAGATTTGGCTGGATGGGGATTTAATCTATCATAGGTGGGTGATATCAGTTTTTTTCAAGAAACTGCACCTGCAGGTGATCCTGACAGCTTGCTGTTGCAATAGCAATGGCTCACTCTTGCTCAGCATTTAATGCAATGTGATCACCAGTCAGCTGATTTTAAACTATTTTTCAGAATTTTTAGAGTAGCGGTTTGCATTCACCACCAGGTGGTGATACACCCATGTGTGTGCATGGTTTTTTTGGAGAATGATGGCTACCTTTGTAAAGGATGAGGAATACATTAACCAGCAGACAAAATCCCATACCAGTTGAATATTTTAATTACTCTATTTTACTTATTATACTTTTGGAGGAAGATTAAAGCGAATAATGTCTGGAATTAAAGTTCTCCCAGGACTGACATTCAGCAAACAGTTAGGATCAACCAGTTATCAAAACTACTATTTGTAGTGTATGTACAATAGGGTGGGTGGGCAGAGGGGCTTAATATGTAAACAGCATTGAGTGACCTCGTCCTGCCCATTTACAATGATTTGCATTTATTCACATCTGCGCTGTGGTTCAGTTGTGACACTACTGGGGGCTTCAACAAAACGTTTAGACTGATTCCAGTGCTGTTCTGACCTTCTATCACAGCTTTCGCTCCCTATCCCCGCACCTATAGGTGTAAATTGGAGACAGCAAAATAAAATGAGCTTGGGTGCTATCAATGAAAGCCATTTCACGTCACTGTGTGGAAGAAAGAACTTTTCGTTCTGAAGACGTTCTCGTGTGTGTGAAAAATTGCCAAAGATCAGATGGGGGAAAAAGATATGCTCAGTGTCTTTATAAGTTAGCCAGAGCCGAGTCCCTTATGACAATACATCTTGGTCATCAGAAAAATGTCTTAATTCCTGATTTCTTTGTTGATGTAGGTTCCCACGGTGCAGGGCACCCTTCAGAAACCCTCACCCCACTTGTTACATGGGGAGCTGGAATAAATGGGCCTCAGCCAGGTTCAAACCAACAGTTTCAGGATAATTTTCTACAAGGTATGGTTAGTTTCATTTAATGTTAGTATTTATAAGCTGGTCTTCTTGATAAAAGAAAAATCTGCATTTGAATTATGCCAAAGATGCCTGCAAATACTTGACGCTCAGCCTGTAAATGCTCAAGACCCAGTTTAGTCAATACTGCAATATGAAAAATTTTACTGAGTGCTGTCTGCTTTTAAACAATCAGTGTACATGGTGAAGAATTGTGAAATATTCACAACTTCCTGCTTACAGGTTTTGGGCAATATT
Source organism: Mobula hypostoma (assembly GCF_963921235.1). NCBI lineage: Eukaryota > Metazoa > Chordata > Chondrichthyes > Myliobatiformes > Myliobatidae > Mobula > Mobula hypostoma. Next base: position 22,381,135 of record NC_086113.1, read on the forward strand.
GCTGTTGTGATACCATCGTTACCAACATTGAAACCACTTTAAAAGTATTGCATTGGCACTTTAATGTGTTGGGACCATGTAATTATTGCAAATCTTTTCATACTGATCTGAGCTAAAATTTAGGGGATGAAAAGAAGAACAACATGGTGGAAAAGTTTCAAAGGTTTCAAAGTTACACTTAATATCAGAGAAATGTATACAATTACATCCTGAAATTCTTTTTCTATGCAGCCACCCAAGAAAACAGGAGTGCCCCAAAGAATGAATGACGGCTAAGTATTAGAACCCCAAAGTCCCCCCAGTTTCCCCCTCCCACGTGTAAGTAGCTGCAAAGCAACAATCCTCCCTCCCCCACCAGCAAAAAGAAAAGCATTGGTGCCCCCCCCCCACCGAGCACTCAAGCATGCAGCAAAGCATTAATAAAGATAACTCAAAGACTACTCGTTCACCCAGTATTCGTGATATCACAGGCTCTCTCTCTCCCTAATAAGGGAAAAAGAAGTGTCTCCGTTTCACTTCACAAAGTGTTAACTTTAGAAATGCTTTGGTTTAGTGGGATTAGGTCATTGTAATGAAAAACTGATATGAAATCAGAATAACATTTTGCGTGTATGTACTGGGGAAATAATAAGATGAGACGATAATATAAACTGAAGTGATGAAGACCTTTGCCTTGGTTGGATATGTGTTCAGTACATGTAGGCGTCAGTGAGGTAGGAGACCAGCCACGATCTTATTAAATGATAGAGCAGGCGCTAGAGGCTAAATGGTTTATTTCTGCTTCTGGGGTTTTTTATGTTCTCAGTGTCACAGATAATTATTTCCTTTATCAATTGGCAAACACCACCATGAAAGTTGGGTTCGAATGCTCAAAATTAATGAAGTAATCAGATATTGGCTCACTTTATAGCAGCAGATGTAAATAGTATGATGTATCTGAAGCAACACACATCAAAATTGCTGGTGAACGCAGCAGGCCAGGCAGCATCTCTAGGAAGAGGTACAGTCGACGTTTTGGGCCGAGACCCTTCGTCAGGACTAACTGAAGGAAGAGCTAGTAAGAGATTTGAAAATGGGAGGGGGAGGGGGAGATCCAAAATGATTGGAGAAGATAGGAGGGGGAGGGATGGAGCCAATAGCTGGACAGTTGATTGGCAAAGGGGATATGAGAGGATCATGGGACAGGAGGTCCAGGAAGAAGGAAAAGGGGCAGGGGGGGAAAATCCCAGAGGATGGGCAAGGGGTATAGTCAGAGGGACAGAGGGAGAAAAAGGAGAGAGAGAGAAAGAGTGTGTGTGTATATAAGTAAATAATGGATAGGGTACGAGGGGGAGGTGGGGCATTAGCGGAAGTTAGAGAAGTCAGTTTTCATGCCATCAGGTTGGAGGCTACCCAGAGGGAATATAAGGTGTTGCTCCTCTAACCTGAGTCTTTACAGTAGAGGAGGCCGTGGATAGACATATCAGAATGGGAATGGGATGTGGAATTAAAATGTGTGGCCACTGGGAGATCCTGCTTTCTCTGGTGGACAGAGCGTTAGTGTTCAGCAAAACGATCTTCCAGTCTGCGTCGGGTCTCGCCAATATATAGAAGGCCGCATCGGGAGCACCGGACGCAGTATATCACCCCAGCCGACTCACGAGTGAAGTGTCACCTCACTTGGAAGGACTGTCTGGGCGATGAATGGATCATAAGTGATGTTTTTCCATAAAGGCAGAGAAAATCAGTTATAATGTTCAAGATTATGTGAAAGTTTGATGAAGAAAGTAAGGAGAAATAGCCTTTAATATGGGAACTATCGATAACCAGAAAATGTTAAGGAAGAGTTGAGAATTTTTTATATTATGTAGTGAACTTCGTTCTGAAATACTAGTGGAAGCAGGTTCAACAATAACTTACAATTGAGTGTAAGTCGGGAAGGAATAAAAAGTTAGTAGGTTATGAGAAAGCCTTTATTAACGGGATTTATCAAAGACACGATGGGCCAGGTGCCATCTGTGCTGGAAAATTCTATGATTTTAATGTGTGAGATCACAGGCCAAATGAATATTAACGAAGCAAAACTCATCTTAGAGTTTTCACAGATTTCTGGTCAGTGTTTGAAAGAGCATCAATCAATAGCACAGATAAAAACAAGTCTGAAGCTGGGTGATGTTTAGCAAGCGTCCCAGTGCCTTTCCACCATTTACAAGAAAGAAGGCAGAAGTTTAAATGAATATTGTTCAGTTCGCCAGAAAAATGCATTTCGAAAAGGTTCTCCATATAGCTGTACGAGATCACCCCTCAGCCTCTCAAGGACCAAGGACAAAAAGCCCCAGCCTACGTAGACTTTCCTTGTAACATCGATACTCAGGCCCTGGTAACCAGCTTGTTGTTCTATCTAGTTTAATGACATCCTCCCTATAGATAGGCAACTAAAAATGCATACAATATATCACGTGGTCTTACCAACATCTTGTACAGCCGTAGTATTGTGTCCCATAGTACCCTGACGAAGACAAGTGTGCGGAACTCCTCCTTCACCACTTTGTCTACCTGTATTGTAATTTCAGAGATCCATGTACTTGCCCTTTAGGACTCTCATGCCAGCATTTGGCCAAGGGTTATCTTATAATATCTTAAATTTTTTTTTCTCTTTCTTTCAGAATGGAAACTGGCTGATAGAAGAAGATTAGATGTAAACCAGGTAAAACAGTCATTAAGAATTGAAGCTTTGTTTTGTCACACTTAGCGAATGATGATCTGCTGTATGTTAATAATATTTTCAAGTCAATTGAATTGAATTGACTTCATTTCTTACATCCTTCACATACATGAGGAGTAAAAATCTTCATGTTACGTCTCCATCTGAATGTACAATGTGCAATTATAGTAATTTACAATAAATAGAACAGTCAATGTAATATAGAGTCAATGTAACTACTTAAGTCAGCATGAGTTAATCAGTCTGATGGCCTGGTGGAAGAAGCTGTCCCGGAGCCTGTTGGTCCTGGCTTTTATGCTGCTGTAGCGCTTCCTGGATGGTAGCAGCTGGAATAGATTATGGTTGGGGTGGCTTGGGTCCCCAATGACCCTTCGAGCCCTTTTTACACACCTGTCCTTGTAAGTGTCCTGAATCATGGAAAGTTCACAACAACCGATGTGCTGGGCTGTCCACACCACTCTCTGCAGAGTCCTGCGAGTAAGGGAGGTACAGTTCCCAAACTAGGCAGTGATGCAGCCAGTCAGGGTGCTCTCAGTTGTGCCCCTGTAAAGGTAAAGTGCTTCTCATTTTTTTTCTGTGACTGCACTAGGGTGGTGTCTCCAATATTCCAAGGCATATTGCCCACCAATGGAAGTATCAAGACCAATGACCAAACACTCAATCAGAATTTTTCACAAGTGCTTTGAGGGGGTTGGGAACGCAGCTAGAGCAGTTCGTGGAAGGAATTGTAAAGCTTAGAGTCTTAGCAGCTGGAAGATTGGCTATTAATGGTGGAATGATTAAATGGTGGGTCAAATCGCTAGAGTTGGAAGGACATGCACAACTGTCTTATATTGCTGTAGGAAATGATGAGACCATGGAGTGATTTGAACACAGCCTAGCAAGCACAATATTTCGGTTTGGAGAAAACAATCTGCCTTTATTGAAGTAAAAATACAATTTTGTTTCTTCATTAGCAAAACTCATTTCAGATCAATAACAATACTAAGCTAATCTTTCAGTTTTAAACTAACAGTCCTTTCATGAAAAATAATTTGAAAGTTTTGCATTATACATACTTGTATCACAATTTAACAGATAATGAGAAAATGACAGCAGTTGGTCTGCCATACCAAGTTCTGGTATCTGAGAAGAGGCTACTCCAGGAATTGCCATTGCTATCCATGAGACTAGGGAAGTGCAATGTATCTCAAGACTCGCGTACAAAGTTCATTCTGCATCCACTGGTGGTGATTCTTACCCGTGGCTGCTGCAGCATTGATTCTATTTTTCCTTACTAGATACTCTCGGCATGTTAATTCCAGATTTCAAGAGACTGTTGAGGATCATCTTGTTTGACTTGACATCCTACTCATCAAATCTCTGGCTGATCACTATTTCATATTAAATTTGGTTTTCCCTATGCAGAGATGAGCCCTCTTATTACCCATTGAAAACTTTGCTTTGCAATTGTGAATTTTCTGGCACTTGCATTCTGTTTCTTTCTATTTTTCTGTCTCATTCTATTTCTTTAGTCGTTGTATTTAATAAGCCCCAAACCAATTTACAATTAATTTTTAATGTTTTCAAACATATAGATAAATCTAAGTCAATTGTTCCTCCAGATGAGATATTTAAATTAAGGCTCTTTTAAATGAACCTAAAACACTTTTCAAAGACCAGCGGAAGTGCCTTTGATGACATTCGTCTCTCAGCTACCAACATATAAAACAGCTGATTTTTCAATCATTATCAGATAAGTTTCTCCTATGAAACAAATTTCACATGATGTATTGAGCAGCGTGTTACGGTTGATTTGGTGAGCAGGGTGACAGTCTGATTTATGATCTTCCTCACTTCCTCATTTGTCAGGACTAGTCTGCTACCCAGATAATTTCTCAAAGCTCTCTAATGGAGGATGTAGTTATGAAGAAACTGTAAATCTGTGGTAAATATTTTTTTTTCCTTTAACAGCTATCAGTTTTGGTAATTGACAACCACATTAGTTCAACAATGAACAAAGCTCTGCCATAATAAATCTTAAAACCAGAAATTTCAGATTTATCTATCATAATTAATTTAAAGCTATAATATTTCTCTTCCCATTAATTTACTCATAAGTGTCAGTTTCATGACTGGATATGGGACTCTGTGTTATAAGTTTGCCTTTGTCTTTCATATGTGCCTTCTAATACTGTAATAATGCTTGTGTTGAAGTTTTTCTGAAATTTGGTTTCATTGGTAACAGTAGAGCAAAAATTCAGAAATGGAGCGAATTGTGCTTTGATTACAGCACATTTTTAACAGAGGGTGTTTGAGACATTGTAGGTATAGTAGCTTTTATCTGACATGAAGCATATTTAATTGCTCCTGAAATTAATTAGAAAACTATGTGACAGATTTGTCATTTTTCAAATTAACCAGTTATATGGACAATACCTTGCACAGGTTAAAGGTATATTACATGCATATATGCACATGACAAATGTTTTTTAGGCACCACTTGTTGGAAACAAAAATGTAACAACTTAAAAATGTAACAACTTAAAAATGTAAGTTTAGTATAGTTTTTCCCATGTAAATATAGGCAGAATGTAAATATTTAAAATATTGATAGCTAAGAGTATTCTTATTAGTGTAATTGCACTTGAATGTTTAAAGCTTTTAAGTTTCTCTTTATTTCCTTTTTCATCCTGCAGTGTTGCTTTTTGTTTTTTTCTGATCAAGACCACAGTTCTTTTATTTATATATATGTCTTATTGGAGAGCAGTGATACACAAGTCATAACCTCATGTAAATACTGCCTCATTGATAGGTGCATTGTCTGCCTGATAGTCCTGGGCTCTGCACCATTTAAACCATAATCAATTCACATCCACAAATTCACGGGTAATCACCACACAATATGAAGGATGTAATTTGGCAGGAGAGAGCAGGAAGGATATTCACAAGGATTTTGTCTGGATTGGAAAAATTTAGTTATGGGAAGAGGTTGTATAAACTGGATTTACTTTTCCTGGAGTATAGGAGGTTGAGGTGGGATAGAAATATGTAATATAATGATAGGGTAGATGGTCAAATCTTTTTCCCTCTGGTAGAGGTATCAGAAACAAAGGAGCATCGGTTTAATGTGAGAGAAAGAAATTTTAAAGGGGTAGGAGGGGTAAATTTTGATTTTACACAGATAGTGGTTGACAGCATTGGGTCACACTGCTGTGCGGAACCAGATACCATCACTATATTTAAGAGCCATTTAGACAGACACTTAAATGGACAGGGCATTTAAGGATACTGTGCAAATGCAGGCAAATAGGATTAATATAGATGAGCAAAAAGGTTGGGGCATGAATGTGGTGGGCTAGTGTCCATTTCTATGCTATATATTTCCAAGATCTACTCCACTGTAAAATGGGGTACTAAAATTCATCTTAAGGAAACTGGGCATCACCATTCCATGCCAGTAATTGGTAGTTGAAGAGGTAAAAGAATGTTTTGACATTTTCAATTTACAAATTTAGAAAAGATGAAACATTGTCAATCTTTTTCATTTTACGAACACATTACTTTCTGATGCTTAGTATGTAACTTGGGTACTTAATTGTTAACCATTGATGCAGAAACTGTATGGAATTGGGGGGAAAAAAATCAGCAATTTTGTGGATGAAGTCATTTTTTTACATCACAGCTTGTGATTCCCTGAAAGAGTACTGGAAAAAGGTTCAACAGTTAATTTTCAAAGGGAAGTTGAGCAAATATTTGTAATGATGTAGAGAACAAGCAGGGTAGAAAGCACTAATGGGGTGGCTTTTTCAATGTGCTGGGACAGATATTATGAGTGAGATGGCCTTATTCAGCGTTGTGTAATTTTGTTCTATCTTACAATTTAATAGTGTACTGCTGACATGACACCATTAAAGTTTATCCATGTCACAGCCAAAATAAATTAATTGCTATGTGTCTAGCACTGCAGTCCTTTTTTCAGTTTTGCCCATTCACTTTCTAACCTATGGAACGTGCTGTACTTCTGAACCTGAATGTTGTCTGCATATACTGAGTCGCACTTGGGTGTGTACAGGAATTAAAATCTGACCATTTTTGCAGAAGCATGTTATATATTAAAGCAAAAAGAAACTGCTGGAGGAATTCTGAGTTAAGAAGCATCTACTTTGATTTTAATTACTCTGAATTAATTCTGTTTTATATTGTATAGGCTGATATTGCTCCATTGATGGCTTCTCTCATCGGAGTCCCCTTCCCTCTAAATTCTGTGGTAAGCAAATGCTTTATATTATTATTTAATTCATAAGGCAGTTGGTATTTAATTTGGCTTTAATTAATAACTTGTGAATTGCTTCGGTGTTTTATGATGGGTATTAACTGTGACAATAATGGTAATTTTTTTTCAGTAAGAACCTTGCTGATGATGGTGGAAAAAAGTAAAATCTGGTTTGGAACCTCAGATGTCCAGCTTTCTAAAGTACATCCTGAGAGCCAAATGAGAACTGACAATTTTTAAAGTCTCATTGAAGTGAATTGTAACTTGTATTGTCTCTGATCCTCCATTGCAGTTCTGATAGAACTCTGCCTCAAAGAGGATTTTCAATTGTTGATCAAAGATCTAAGGAAGAAAAAATAATTTAAGCTTTTTGACAGGCAAATTAAGATTTAAGAAATTTCTCAAAATGGCACAGTGTATATTTTTATTTTGCTCAGTGAGAAAGTTTTTTAAAAAAAGTTGTTGTAGTCTCATAGCCTGGACTTTGCTGAGTGGATTGCAATATAACTGAACTACATTGTAATTGTGCAATTCCCTTGTTTAAAACTAGAAAGGTAAAACACAAGAAATAGGAGCAGGAGTCGGCCATTAGGCCTGTCGAGCCTGCTCCGCCATTCAATCAGATCACGGCTGATCTGGCCATGGACTCATCTCCACCCACCAACCTTTTCCCCATAACCCTTAATTCCCCTACTATGCAAAAACCTATCCAACCTTGTCTTAAATATATTTACTGAGGTAGCCTCCACTGCTTTCTGGAATGAAGTAGTAGATCATGAGCAACGGCAAAGTCTTGAACCATGTAATAGGGTCATATGGATCATCTCAAATAGGCACTGAAGCCCTTGAGGGAAAACTTTACCTAACAACTAATCCTGTCTCTGTCTCTGGAGACAGCTTATCCACTGATGTCTACTATAAGCCTACTGACTCTCACAGCTATCTGGACTATTCCTCTTCTCACCCTGTCTCTTGCAAAAACACCATCCCCTTCTCGCAATTCCTCCGTCTCCGCCGCATCTGCTCTCAGGATGAGGCTTTTCATTCTAGGACGAGGGAGATGTCTTCATTTTTTAAAGAAAGGGGCTTCCCTTCCTCCACTATCAACTCTGCTCTTAAACGCATCTCCCCCATTTCACGTACATCTGCTCTCACTCCATCCTCCCACCACCCCACTAGGAATAGGGTTCCCCTGGTCCTCACCTACCACCCCACCAGCCTCCGGGTCCAACATATTATTCTCCGTAACTTCCGCCACCTCCAACGGGATCCCACCACTAAGCACATCTTTCCCTCCCCGCCTCTCTCTGCATTCCGCAGGGATCGCTCCCTACACAACTCCCTTGTCCATTCGTCCCCCCCATCCCTCCCTACTGATCTCCCTCCTGGCACTTATCCGTGTAAGCGGAACAAGTGCTACACATGCCCTTACACTTCCTCCCTTACCACCATTCAGGGCCCCAAACAGTCCTTCCAGGTGAGGCATCACTTCACCTGTGAGTCGACTGGGGTGATATACTGCGTCCGGTGCTCCCGATGTGGCCTTTTATATATTGGTGAGACCCGACGCAGACTGGGAGACCGCTTCGCTGAACATCTACGCTCTGTCCGCCAGAGAAAGCAGGATCTCCCAGTGGCCACACATTTTAATTCCACATCCCACTCCCATTCTGACATGTCTATCCACGGCCTCCTCTACTGTAAAGATGAAGCCACACTCAGGTTGGAGGAACAACACCTTATATTCCGTCTGGGTAGCCTCCAACCTGATGGCATGAACATTGACTTCTCTAGCTTCCGCTAAGGCCCCACCTCCCCCTCGTACCCCATCTGTTACTCATTTTTATGTACACATTCTTTCTCTCACTCTCCTTTTTCTCCCTCTGTCCCTCTGAATATACCTCTTGCCCATCCTCTGGGTCACCCCCCCCCTTGTCTTTCTTCCCGGACCTCCTGTCCCATGATCCTCTCGTATCCCCTTTTGCCTATCACCTGTCCAGCTCTCGGCTCTATCCCTCCCCATCCTGTCTTCTCCTATCATTTTGCATCTCCCCCTCCCCCTCCAGCTTTCAAATCCCTTACTCACTCTTCCTTCAGTTAGTCCTGACGAAGGGTCTCGGCCTGAAACGTCGACTGCGCCTCTTCCTATAGATGCTGCTTGGCCTGCTGCGTTCACCAGCAAATTTGATGTATGTTGCTTGAATTTCCAGCATCTGCAGAATTCCTGTTGTTAACTAATCCTTTTACCCTGTTTTACTGTTTCAAATGGTTTTCAATGCTGTTGATATTAGAAATATATTTAAAAAAGGTAGAAAATGAAATAATTAAAACCTGCAGTTTTTTAACAAAGCCACAGCAAAACACATTTACATACAGTAATTAAAAATATTACTGACACAATTATTTTATAGAACCATAGAACATTTCAGCACAGAAACAGGCCTTTTAGCCCTTCTTGGCTGTGCCGAACCATTTTTCTTGTGTTTGTCTTTTTTAATGGCAACAGTAAAATTCCCAGTGTGAGTTAAATAGGCTCTCAGATTCTGTATCAGGTCTTAATTGGCACAAGATATCATAGCCAATTCCACAGAGTAGCTTTGGGCAATTTCATCAGGCTTCACCAGATGACCTCTGTGCAGAATCCAGCAGTGAGGCAAAGCCATAGGTGAAGTCCAGCCGGTATGTTCAGAACTTGTGCACTGTATAAAGCTGCCAGCTAATCCCCACAAAAGCGACATACTAATGTTTAAATGGAGAAAACAGAACCTTGCCCCAAATGTACACACTTTGCAGAAACTACTATATTTCACATTTCTGTAGCATGCTGCCTCTCTGCATGCCTACCTGAGTGCCCTGCCCTCCTAGCCATCCCACAACTCTGTAAGGGAGAATAAGAAGGACCGCATGTTTATAAGCCTGTGGTCTACTGCTCAACTTAAAGGGAATATTCTTGGTTTTCCTCATCATCAGCTTAATTGACAGTTGTCATTAGCAAAGCTTCCTTATTGCAATTTTGTCAACAAGAGATGGATCACACCCTGCATCTATAATCCTGTGGTATCCATACTCAACCTCCAAATAACATATTTCCACCAGCATCTTTGCTCACTGTATCCATTGGATGTTCGCCTTTGTTATTGGGGAACAATCCCGGTGGCTGAGGTTTCTTGATTTTGTATTCTGGCCTCTTTGGCATCATGATCAACTTTTGACATTTGTACCTGTGCATCAGCATTAGTGGCCTGCCAATACTATTTGAAACCTCGCCCTCCACAATTCTCATTCTTTTTTCTTTCTTTTTCTGTCTCTCTCTGTCTGTCTGTCTCTCTCTCTCTCCCCATCTCTCTCCTCCTCTGCTCTCCCTCCCCTCCCCACCTTGTGTACTTCCCCTTCCCTCCCCCTATCTCCCTCCCTCTCTCTGCTCCACCCCTCTCCCTCCCCTACTCAGGAAATGGAATAAAATATCAACTTCCTCTAAGTAAGTCATTACTATTTTATTTTTCTCCTCCTTCATTCCCTTCCTCCCCCTACCGGGATTGGAAGACATTACCAGCCTGATGCACCGAACACATCTTCTTGTCCTGTCCTTTGCACGCCTGCATCCTTTTGTCTGCTCTCATTGCACCATTGACCAGAGAATCTTGTTTACACATTATTCCCATGGCCACCTGATTTTATGCTACTGAAGACATTCTCTCTCCCTCACTCTGCCTGGATACAACAAGTTTCTGTTGCTTCTACACAGTTCTGACACGGGATCTTCAATCTGAAGTCATGCTTCTCTTCTCACAGATGTGATCTGGCCTGCTGAATATTTCCAGCACTTTCTCATATTATTTCAAATTTCCAGCATCTGCAGTTTTTGTTTCTTATTTGTTGTGACTTGCTTTACATGCCATCAACCTTGACTTCTTCAGCATGCCAGGGCACTGTCATTCAAAATTTCAAGAATACCTTAGAGGGGAGGCAATGCAACATTTAACTATGGAAGGCCATGTCAAATTAATTTTGTATTAAATTTATAACTGCATAAAGTTGACAACCACGAAAAGTCCAGCTGGTACACCAAACCTGCTCCAAAATACTGAGCTTCACATCTTTATTCTCACAAATGAGGGACAAATTTTTCCTAATCAATTAACTACTGTTTTGCAGAAAAAATATGCAGTACTGTGCAAAAGTCTTATATAGCTATTATATATGAGAGAGAGATGTATAGAAATAGATATATCTATCTAGGGTGCCTGTGACTTTGCATAGTACTGCAGTAATTTTACATATTACATTGTATTGTTCCTGCAAAAGAAAACAAATTTCATGATGCATGTGAGTGATAATAAACTTGATTCTGATATGGATCTCTATTGAGGACTGAGAGTGGGAAGGCGGCAGGGAGAGGGTAATCGTGATTGGGAAAAGGGGAAGGGCAAGGGGGGCAAGTGGGAAGCACCAGAGAGACATTCTGTAATGAACAATAAACCTGCTGTTTGGAATCAAGTGACATTGCCTTGTGTCTCAGGGCTGAGAACACATTGACAAATACAATGTGAGCAGAAGTCTTAGGCACCCTATATGTGTGTGTATGTGTGTGTGCCTAAGACTTTTGCATAGTACTGTTTATTAATTCTGAACAGTTGGAATTCTGAAGCTTAATATAAACTCACTCTGTGATTTGTAATAGGAGACTCAATGCTTTTTTTTCATTATGTGAGTTCTACTTACTGACCTGCTTTAGTTTTGTCCTATTTGGTATGCATTAACTGAAACCCTGAACAGTCCATACAGTGCTCAAACGTCGTATTAATGTCTGTTTGTATTCTGATCTTATTAATTTATTTGTTATTCTGAAAAATGTATCCTGAATAATCTTCAACGAGAAAATATGTTTTTAAAAAAAGCCAAATGCAACTCTTTTGCAAATGTCATATGTCTCACAAATTAATTTTTGTACATTTTTTGATAGGGCATTTTACCTTTGGAATATTTAAACAACAGTGATCAGTTTAAAGCTGAATGCATGCTGACAAATGCCTTGCAAGTACTGGAACAATTTAAGGTACAAAAATCATTATTTTTAGTTAGCATTCTTAAAGGATTTAGTGTTACATTAAGCTTAATGGGTTGCCTCTAATGTGTGCCTTAGACACCCCCATTCTTTCTGGATACTTTAATTCATGTTGATGAGCTGAAATTATGAAAATCAATATCACTTAATTTCAATTTCTGCAGAACTTGAAAGGTAACCAGTCATTTGTTCCTTGGTCAAAATGACTGGTGGACTGGAATTAACTAATAGATCTGTGTGCATACTTTATGTTGGGTCAGCAAAGTAGAAATAACATGCATGCTTTTTCCTGCCCAATACTCAGATCTGTTAATTTCCTTAATGCCTAAATATCTATCAGTTTTGGTCTTGAAAACATAAAGATGAGGCATTAATTGCTCTCAACTTCAAAGGTTCACAATTCTGCATGAAAAAAATACATCTTGGTCATATGTAAAAACGCAAACATGAGGAAATCTGCAGATGCTGGAATTTCAAGCAACACACATAAAAATTGCTGGTGAAGGGTCTTGGCCCGAAACGTCGACTGTACCTCTTCCTAGAGATGCTGCCTGGCCTGCTGCGTTCACCAGCAGTTTTTATGTGTGTTACATCTTAGTCAGGTGATTTGACTCTCAGCCTGAGACATTGACCCTAATATTATCCTATTCAGCTAACAGAAACAGCCCCCCGGCATCATGCATGTCAAGCCACTCAAATTTTAATTTGTTTTCAGGAAGGTCTCCTGTCATTTTTTAAAACTTCAGGAAATATTGGCATTTTGCACTTAATTTCTGTTCGTTGGTGGATACCCGCATATCTTACAAATCAGTCTAGTTATACGCTTCAGCTTTGTTCCACTCTTGGATAATTCTATCTTTCCTTGGGGAAGGAGATCGGAGCATTGTGTAGTACTCTAACCCTACCTAGTTGCAGTAAGACTTACTTTTATACTCTGTGTGCCATTTGCATTTCTAATTACCTGAGCATATTAATATGCTGTGTGTTTTTTTTTGTCCAAATGGCCCCTTAATGCCACGTTTTAAAAATATAAAGTTCTTGGTAACAACGTGCAGCAAATAATATCATTTATTATCCCCTATCATTTCAGTAGAGGGAAAAATAAATAAACCTGGTAGGATATAATGAAAAGTGTCTGCAATAAGTTGGGCTCGTTAGAGGGGATAGAAGATGGTGAATTAGCAAGCGAGACAGAGATTCAGGCAGATAAATTGACAGTGCAAGCTGCAACCTGTGGAGGAATTTAGGCAGGGTATTACTGTGTTATTATTGGGATTTTACAACCATATATTGAGTGAATGCCAGAAAATCTTTGGATGTGGAGCCATGTAGGCTGAAGGTTCTTATTTCCTTTTTCTAGGTTAAGATGACTCACAAGAAAGAGACCACTCTGTCCTTCTTGTTTAGCCCCTTCAAGTAAGTCAATTTCCTTTTTAAGGTTGCTAAACCAAAGTTACTACTTCTGTTGTATGAGCGATAAGAATGAACCACTTGTGGAGTGTGTCCTTCAGTTATATTTTCCATTCCACGTTCACACCATTTTGATAACATTTGGTGGCCAGCCTTAGGAGCAGGCATTCTTTATCACCAGCCATCAGTCCCATTCTTTCTGGCTCAGACACAGGATCTGCCCAGTTATTTTCCCAGTGTGTGGCGGTAATGAATAGAACTTTTGTCTGGATAGACTTTGGGCATGAGTTGCCATTTGGAGTAGGCAGGGTTGGTTGGAGGTATTGTGACAACGGAAGGGGATGAAGCCAAGAACTGAGCAGGATTTCTCTGACGGTGTAGACACTTGATGAGTATGAACGGTCAGGAAGGGGAAGGGGAGGAGTGAGGCTGAACAACTGATAGATGAAGGATGTGGGCAGCAATGAAAGAGGACAATAGAATCAGTAAAGGAAGTGGTCAAGGCAGAATTAGAATCAGGTTTATTATCACTGACTTATGTCTTGAAATTTATTTTGCAACAGCAGCACAGTACAGTAAACAAAAACTGAGCTACGTAAGAAATGTCTAGAAATAAGTAGTACAAAGAGAGCAAAAGGATTCATGGTCCATTCTGAAATCTGATAGTGGAGGTAAAGAAGCTGGTCTGAAAACATTGAGTGTGGGTCCCCAGGTCCTGTACCTCCTCTCTGATGGCAGTAATGAGAAGAGGGCATGTTCTGGGTGGTGAAGCTCCTTCATGATGCATGTTGCCTTCTTAAGGCATTGCCTTTCGAAGACGTCGCCAATAGTGGGAGGCTGGTGCCCACGATGGAGCAGGCTGAATCATTTACCCTCTGCAACATTTTCCAATCCTGTGCATTGAAGCTTCCGTAACAGGCAGTGATGCAATCAGTCAAAATGCTTTCCACAGTACATCTGTAGAAATTTGCTGAAGTCTTTGGAGACATACTAAATCTCCTCAAACTCCTAATGAAATATAGGCACTGGTGTGCCGCCTTCGTAATTGTGAAAGGAACAGCTGACAATGGGAATGAAGAGGGAAGTGAATGGACGTAAGTGTATGGGACAGTAAAATGACTGGCAATAAATGATACATGAAATCGGAAAGAAGTTGAAGAAGGGAGAGGCTAAGAGTTATGTGAAAGTCAGCATATTCACTGAAGTACTAATAAGTGTGAGCCTGTTGATTGTGGGAGAGGATATCACCAGCATTCGAACTGGAGAGGCAAGATTAGCTGGTTGACTTGGTGTCAGAGTGGGAGTGCGGTTGTGAATGCTAGGCCCTTTAGAATAGATGGAAGATCAGCTTGACTGAGCTGGAAGGGGAGAAATGTGGCAGACTTAATTTGAGTATTAACTAGGTGATTTGAAAGTGAAATCATATTTGCAACACAAAGTTGGAGGTTGGAATGAGTCGAGTATCTCTTTGAACCTTGTAGGATGGAGCCACTAGAATATGGGAATAATAATTTGTAAGGTAATGATTTGGTTGCCATATTTCAAAATGCAAATATCATACTGTTTTGTTTTATGTTTGGAATTATGAAGTCAGCAAGTTTTTAGATTATTATTGAAATACTGCTCAGTTTTATATCTTCTGGCATTTGTATTCCCCATTTTTGGAACAAATAAATGAACTGGCTAAATTCCGTAATCCATTTAATTGTTAGGTTTCATTTGCAAGAGTTCAAGTAGTCACTTTTTAATGCTGTCAGCTATTCTATTTTATACCTAGTTTCTTAGTTATGCTTATTATCATAGTTATATACTCAGTGGCCTCTTTATTAGGTACACCTGCTCACCTCGTTAATGCAAATATCTAATCAGCTAATTATGTGGCAGCAACTTAATGCATAAAAACATTCAGACATGGTCAAGAGGTTCAGTTGTTGTTCAGACCAAACAGCAGAATGGAGAAGAAATGTCATCTCAGTGAGTTTGACTGCGGAACGATTGTAAGTGCCAGTCGGAGTGATTTAACTGTCATAGAACTTGCTGATCTCCTGGGATTTTCACACACACTAGGTTCCGAAGTTTACAGAGAATGATGAGGAAAAACAAAAAAAAACATCCAATTAGTAACAGTTCTGTGTGCGAAAATCTCTTGTTAATGTGAGAGGTCAGAGGAGAATGGCTAGTCTGGTTCAAGCTGACAGGAAGGCAACAGTAACTCAAAAAAAAACATGCATTACAACAGTGGCTTGCAGAAAAGCATCTCTGAGTGCACAATAGACAATAGGTGCAGGAGTCGGCCATTCAGCCCTTCGAGCCAGCACTGCCATTTACTGTGATCATGGCTGATCATCCACAATCAGTACCCTTTTCCTACCTTCTCCCCATATCCCTTGACTCTGCTATCTTTAAGAGCTCTATCTAACTGTTTCTTGAAACAATCCAGAGAATTGGCCTCCACTGCCTTCCGAGGCAGAGCATTCCACAGAACCACAACCCTCTGTGTGAAAAAGTTTTTCCTCAACTCCGTTCTAAATTGTCTACCCCTTATTCTTAAACTGTGGCCTCTGGTTCTGGACTCCCCCAACATTGGGAACATGTTTCCTGCCTCCAGCGTGTCCAATCCCTTAATAATCTTACATGTTTCAATCAGATCCCCTCTCCTCCTTCTAAATTCCAGTGTATACAGGCCCAGTTGCTCCAATCTTTCAACATATGACAGTCCCGCCATCCCGGGAATTAACCTCGTGAACCTACGCTGCATTCCCTCAATAGCTAGAATGTCCTTCCTCAAATTTGGAGACCAAAACTGTACATAATATTCCATGTGTGGTCTCACCAGGGCCCTGTACAACTGCAGAAGTGCTATCGGGTTGTGCATTAGAAAGAGCCTTTGTCTAACTTGTTATCTGACAGGAGTCACTTATGAAAGTGCATTGGTTCAATTCCCCATTGAACTATGAGCCAAGATCTTCTGCATGAGCCTTTGAATTGGGATTTGTGCACCTCAGCCTGCAGCCTTCAGGGCGAGAGCGCTCCAGCTAAATGGCTGCATTGTTTGGAACCTCTGGTTTAATGTAAATTTATTATTGAAGTTCATAAATGTCACTATATACAACCCGGAGATTACTTTCTTGAGCGTACTCAATAAATCCGTAATATAATAATAACCATAATAGAATTGATGAAAGACTGCACCAACTTGGGGTTTCAACTAGTGTGTAAAAGACACAGGCTGTGCAAATACAAAAAGAAAAAAATAATAATAAATAAATAGGTGCTTGGAAGCAGGTACAGAGGAGATGTCAGGGGTAAGTTTTTTACACAGAGGTTGGTGAGTGCGTGGAATGGGCTGCCAGCAGCGGTGGTGGAGGCGGAAACGATAGGGTCTTTTAAGAGACTCCTGGATGGCGACATGGAGCTTAGAAGAATAGAGGACTATGGATAAAGCCTAGGTAGTTCGAAGGTAAGGACATGTTTGGCACAGCTTTGTGGGCCGAAGGGCCTGTATTGTGCTGTATGTTTTCTGTGTTTCTATGAGGTGAGGAGTCCATATAGCTTGTGAGAATGATTAAATGAAGCTATCATCTTTGATTCAAGAGCCTGATGGTTGAGGGGTAATAAATGTTCCTGAACCTGGTGGTGTGAGTTCTGAGGCTTCTGTGCCACCTCCCTGATGACAGCAGTGAGAAGAGAGCATGCCCTAGGTCCCTAGGTGGTGGTCCTGATGATGGCTGCTGCTTTCCTGCGACAGCGTATCATGCAGACGTGCTAAATGGTTGGGAGGGCTTTACCCATGATAGACTGGGCTGTATACAATAGTTTTTGTAGTATTCTTCTATTTGCCAACTTTGGGCTGGACATTGATGGTGCCATAATTTCAGATCAGACCAACTCAAATTCTGGCATGAAGAAAGCCATGGATTCATAACCCCAATAACAGTAATTTCAGACCAATCAAGAAGTCCTTTTCATTAAATATAAAGGTTCTTTTGGTGCCCCGAGCATCAGTGTCTCAAGCATGTTGCAATGACATCAAAATGTCATATGGAAAAGAATGAAAGATTAGTGTTACTTTTCATTTTATGGAAATGTCAAACTCTGAACAGCTGTAACTTTTTATAAAGAGTGACACATTTTACAAATTATTAAAAAATACATATTTTCTTGTCCTTCATAGGCTTTGATATTTCAGTACAGTTAATGGCCAAAAAGAGGTACTTACTGGAGTTGACAGAGAGGCATAGCAGCCAAATTGTACTTGGCGAGCTTCCACAGTTGCTAAAATGGAAATGGCCAGCTGATCTATTGTAGGTATTGATTGAGGGGTAAATTTTGATACAACTTGATCTCTTTCAAAATAGTGCCATGGGATTCCTTATGCCTGAAATGGTGGGGCCTCAGTTTAATAGCTCAGTCAAAAAAACGATTCTTCCGGCCGTGCAGCCCTGAGCAAAAGCTTGTTTTTGTGATCTAATTTCTGGAGTGGGTCTTGAACCTTGTGGCGGGAGTGCCAGCAGCTGAACAAAAGATGTCTGTGAAGGTTTACATTTGAAAATATTAATAGAATTTGCTTTTCTGCAAATTGACAAGTCTAATTGTCAATTCTTATTTAAATTGTTAGCTAACATTGCACAAATATCAGTATGGTGACCTAAGCGCCAGATTGCAAGCAGCTACAGAGCCTGTGTTTCTGTTAAATACAAGCCAGAACCAGAACCCTATTACTGTAGCAGTCATGTGCCTGCTATTTCACCTGAAGGAAAACAATCAGCCATTGTGTGGTCGGAGCTTGAGACATACATGTGAAATGAAAACATCATGAATGCAGCTGGTGCTGTTGAAAGCCAGCATCACAGTGTTGCCATCATCAAGAATGTAAGCTTGTTTGAGGTTTCAATTATTCCTTCCTTTGTTTGTTTCCTGACTGACCTACTGACCTAGGCAAAGAACTGGATTTCACACACACTCTTATATAAAGTATATTATGAAAACAGCATCATTCCTTAAATGTTTTAGAATTTCTGCACTTATTGCTCCCTTTCCCATTCTCTGAGTATGTAAATAGAAAAAGGAATTTTGGGGACTGTAGTTTCGGTCTCCCATTTCATACACAAAGCCTGATATTGCTTTTGGTTAAAGTATTGAAGTTTATCTTCCACATGATCCACTGGTGAGACGCCACATTCTGTGGGATTCCCTCGCACTCGCCAAGCTGAGCTTGATACAAGCCTTGCCGTTTGTGTCGGTGAGGTTCTTCAAATTAAGTCACATTACTCCAGGTTAGCAATGTAAGAAATCTGCAGATGCTGGAAATCCAGAGCAGCATCCAGAATAAACGGTTGCCGTTTCAGGCTGAGACCCTTCTGCGGGACAGGAAAGGAAGTGGGAAGACAGCAGAATGAAGAGGTAGGGGAAGGGAAGGAGGCTCGCCAGAAGATGATAGGTGAAGCCAAGTGGGTGGGAAAGTCAAAAGGAGAAAGCGAAGAAGGAGGGGCACCAGGGGGAGGTGACAGGCAGATGAGAAGAGGTAAGAGGCCAAAGTGGGGAATAGAAGAGGGGGGGTGGGGTGGGGAAATTTCTTCACTGGAAGAAGAAATCAATGTTCATGCCATCAGATTGGAGTCTACCCAGACAGAATATGAGGTGTTGCTCCTCCACCCTGAGAGTGGCCTCATCACGGCTCAAGAGAAGGCCATGGACCAAGTCAGAATGGAAATTGGAATTAAAATGGTTGGCTACCAGGAAATTCTGCTTTTGACAGATAGAGCGGAGGTGCTATTCAAAGTGGTCCCCTAATTTACGATAGGTCTCACCAATGTAGAGGAGGCCGCATCGGGAGCACCGGGTACAAAGACGACCCTATCAGATTTGCAGGTGAAGTGGTGCCTCATCTGGAAAAACTGTTTGGGGCCCTGAATGGAGGTGAGTGAGGAGGTGAATGGGCAGGTGTAGCAGTTTGGCGGCTTGCAGGGGAAGTGCCAGGAGGGAGATAGTGGAGAGGGATGAATGGACAAGGGAATCATGGAGGGAGTGATCCCTGTGGAAAGCAGAGATTGGTGGGGAGGTAAAGATGTGTTTGGTGGTAGGATTTCTCCTTTGGGTAAAATAATTTTTTTCCTTCCATCTTCCCTTTTTTTCTAGTCCCCGCTTTACCCTTTATCTCTTCTCACCTGCCTATCACTCCCCCTAGTGCTCGTCCTTCTCTTTCTCCGATGGTCCATTCTTCTCTCCTAACAGATTCCTTCTACTCCAGCCCTTTAGCTTTTCCACCTGCCTGACTTCACCTATCACCTTCTAGCTGTCCTCCTTCCCCTCTCCTCACCTTTTCATTCTAGTGTCTTCCCCCTTCCTTTCCAGTCCTGAAGAAGGGTCTCAACCTGAAATGTCGACAGTTTATTCATTTCCATAGATGCTGCCTGACTTGTTGAGTTCCTCCAGCATTTTGTATTACATTACTCCATGTTACTAGGTTTTGAGTGACTGTCTAAAGGTCACCTCTGTTGTCCTTGAGCCTTCCAGAACATCTATGAAGCTTCTACTGGAGCAAGGCACCTACTGAAGCTCTGAAGGAAATTGGAAAAGAAAAGGGGAGTGTTCAGGAGCTGTTGACAGCTCCATGATGCCCAAACTGCTTCAGAGCCAAACAAATATTTTTTGCCACATCGACGACTGCATTGGCGCTGCTTCCTGCACGCATGCAGAACTCGTTGACTTTATTAACTTTGCCTCCAACTTTCACCCTGCCCTCAAGTTTACCTGGTCCATTTCCGACACCTCCCTCCCCTTTCTAGATCTTTCTGTCTCTGCCTCTGGAGACAGCTTATCCACTGATGTCTACTATAAGCCTACTGACTCTCACAGCTATCTGGACTATTCCTCTTCTCACCCTGTCTCTTGCAAAAACGCCATCCCCTTCTTGCAATTCCTCCGTCTCCGCCGCATCTGCTCTCAGGATGAGGCTTTTCATTCTAGGACGAGGGAGATGTCTTCCTTTTTTAAAGAAAGGGGCTTCCCTTCCTCTACTATCAACTCTGCTCTTAAACGCATCTCCCCCATTTCACGTACATCTGCTCTCACTCCATCCTTCCGCCACCCCACTAGGAATAGGGTTCCCCTGGTCCTCACCTACCACCCCACCAGCCTCCGGGTCCAACATATTATTCTCCGTAACTTCCGCCACCTCCAACGGGATCCCACCACTAAGCACATCTTTCCCTCCCCGCCTCTCTCTGCATTCCGCAGGGATCGCTCTCTACACATCTCCCTTGTCCATTCGTACCCCCCATCCCTCCCCACTGATCTCCCTCCTGGCACTTATTCGTGTAAGCGGAACAAGTGCTACACATGCCCTTACACTTCCTCCCTTACCACCATTCAGGGCCCCAAACAGTCCTTCCAGGTGAGGCAACACTTCACCTGTGAGTCGACTGGGGTGATATACTGCGTCCGGTGCTCCCGATGTGGCCTTTTATATATTGGCGAGACCTGACGCAGACTGGGAGACCGCTTTGCTGAACATCTACGCTCTGTCCGCCAGAGAAAGCAGGATCTCCCAGTGGCCACACACTTTAACTCCACATCCCATTCCCATTCTGACATGTCTATCCACGGCCTCCTCTACTGTAAAGATAAGCCACACTCAGGTTGGAGGAACAACACCTTATATTCCGTCTGGGTAGCCTCCAACCTGATGGCATGAACATCGACTTCTCTAACTTCCGCTAAAGCCTCACCTCCCCCTCGTACCCCATCTGTTACTCATTTTTATGCACACGTTCTTTCTCTCACTCTCCTTTTTCTCCCTCTGTCCCTCTGAATATACCTCTTGCCCATCCTCTGGGTCCCCCCCCGCGTCTTTCTTCCCGGACCTCCTGTCCCATGATCCTCTCATATCCCCTTTTGCCTATCACCTGTCCAGCTCTTGGCTCTATCCCTCCCCCTCCTGTCTTCTCCTATCATTTCGGATCTCCCCCTCCCCCTCCAACTTTCAAATCCCTTACTCACTCTTCCTTCAGTTAGTCCTGACGAAGGGTCTCGGCCTGAAACGTCGACTGCACCTCTTCCTACAGATGCTGCTTGGCCTGCTGCGTTCACCAGCAACTTCGATGTGTGTTGCAAATATTTTTGACATGTTTTTTGCCAGTGTTGGATGTAAGAGCTAGACTTCAATGGAACTGGTAATATTGGGATCAAGTCACCATGAAAACAAAATATGAACAAACTTTGATCAGTTTACAAACTGTAAACTTCTGTCAGTTCAGATGAAATTTGATAGCACTGTAGTGTAGTGGTTAGTGTAATACTTCAAAGTGCCAGCTGTAAGATTGGAGTTCAGTTCCCACTGCTGGCTGTGGGAGTTTGTACCTTCTCCCTGTGACAGCGTGGTTTCTTCCAACTGTTCCATTTTCCTCTCAGATTGCAAGGGCGTACGGGTTAGCATCAGTAAGTTCCGTGCTTGTTATTTTGGTGCTGGAAACATGGGGACACTTGCAGGCTGCCCTCAGCACATCCTTGGACTGTGTTGGTCATTAGCACAAGCAAACACATTTCGATGAACATGTGACAAATAAATCCCATCTTTATCTTTTTCTTTCAGTCATTGAGCATTTACTGTTTAACAGTCTCTCCATAAATTTTTTTCTTTACACATTGATTATTACTATTCCCAATTTCCAACATCCTTACTATGTTCCTTTTGTTTATCTTTGGATGAAAGAGAGGAACTGATGAGCATTTTGTTATGCATCATTGTTCAGCAATCTGCTGATGCTCTTACTGTGCCTGTCTAGTGTGCGTTTGCCACAGATTTCAATCATTTTTGATTTTTATCTGTCTGTATTTCTTGTATTTGCTAAAACAGTGAATACTATAAAATGCTCGGTAAGAGAATTAATAGGATTATAAAAGATGCATCATACATCAAAGTTGCTGGTGAACGCAGCAGGCCAAGCAGCATCTATAGGAAGAGGCACAGTCGACGTTTCAGGCCGAGACCCTTCGTCAGGACTAACTGAAGGAAGAGTGAGTAAGGGATTTGAAAGCTGGAGGGGGAGGGGGAGATGCAAAATGATAGGAGAAGACAGGAGGGGGAGGGATAGAGCCGAGAGCTGGACAGGTGATAGGCAGAAGGGGATACGAGAGGATCATGGGACAGGAGGCCTAGGGAGAAAGACGGGGGGGGGGGTGACCCAGAGGATGGGCAAGAGGTATATTCAGAGGGACAGAGGGAGAAAAAGGAGAGTGAGAGAAAGAATGTGTGCATAAAAAGGAGTAACAGCTGGGGTACGAGGGGGAGGTGGGGCCTAGCGGAAGTTAGAGAAGTCAATGTTCATGCCATCAGGTTGGAGGCTACCCAGACGGAATATAAGGTGTTGTTCCTCCAACCTGAGTGTGGCTTCATCTTTACAGTAGAGGAGGCCGTGGATAGACATGTCAGAATGGGAATGGGATGTGGAATTAAAATGTGTGGCCACTGGGAGATCCTGCTTTCTCTGGCGGACAGAGCGTAGATGTTCAGCAAAGCGGTCTCCCAGTCTGCGTCGGGTCTCACCAATATATAAAAGGCCACATCGGGAGCACCGGACGCAGTATATCACCCCAGTCGACTCACAGGTGAAGTGATGCCTCACCTGGAAGGACTGTTTGGGGCCCTGAATGGTGGTAAGGGAGGAAGTGTAAGGGCATGTGTAGCACTTGTTCCGCTTACACGGATAAGTGCCAGGAGGGAGATCAGTGGGGAGGGATGGGGGGGACGAATGGACAAGGGAGTTGTGTAGGGAGCGATCCCTGCAGAATGCAGAGAGAGGGGGGGAGGGAAAGATGTGCTTAGTGGTGGAATCCCGTTGGAGGTGGCGGAAGTTACGGAGAATAATATGTTGGACCCGGAGGCTGGTGGGGTGGTAGGTGAGGACCAGGGGAACCCTATTCCTAGTGGGGTGGTGGGAGGATGGAGTGAGAGCAGATGTACGTGAAATGGAGGAGATGCGTTTAAGAGCAGAGTTTACGTGAAATGGAGGAGATGCGTTTAAGAGCATACTTGTTTTGGGTTTGTACCATATATATATGTGTGTGTGTGTGAATTATTGTTGCATGTACCAAGATACAGTGAAAAGCTTGGCTTGCTTACTGTTTCTATAACATCTATTTTGTACAATCCCTGTCTGTATATGTATTTCATTTAACTTGGTGAGTTCCAATGCTTTTTTATGATTAGTGTCTGGTTGAAGCTCTTAGTAGGCCACAATTTCTTAACCACGGAGCTCTCTGATTTTGCGGTTGAGATGAATGACAAAATCACTGTGCAGTGTAACCAAACAGCAACCTTGCATGAATGCATAGCTATAATTAAGTGCAGAAATTGCAGCTCTGCTCTTAATGTTACCCAACACCACCATTAGTTTTGTAATATTGGTATTTGGCTAAGAAAGTCAGTATTGTAATAAGCGGGGAAGCCTCTGGTGAAGAGACAGCAAAGAAGGTTAGGCCAGTTCACTGTAAGGTTATCCATCTATATTAACTTACTTTTTTTCCCCTCACTCCTGAAACTGCCTGATCTGTTGATAATCTCTTTTTGGTTTGAGTTCAGTAACAGCTGAAAGTAGGACATAGAAAGTGGCAAGGGCTGGTGGTAGGCCAGGGAACTGGGGTTTTTAGGATCCAGCATCAGAAGACTAAAAATTTGATTAAAAAAAGGAAGAATGCTTATCATAACATATGATAAGAGTTTCTGTGAATATATAAGCAGCAAGAAAAGGCTAAGGAAGGTGTGGGACTTCTAGAGAATGCAGCTGTTGAATTAATCACAGCATAAATGGTAGATATGGTCAAGCAACACACATCAAAGTTGCTGGTGAACGCAGCAGGCCAGGCGGCATCTCTAGGAAGAAGTACAGTCGACATTTCGGGCCGAGACCCTTCATCAGGACTAACTGAAAGAAGAGCTAGTAAGATCCTGTTAGAAGTTAGTCCTGACAAAGGGTCTCGGCCTGAAATGTCGACTGTACCTCTTCCTAGAGATGCTGCCTGGCCTGCTGCGTTCACCAGCAACTTTGATGTGTGTTGCTTGAATTTCCAGCATCTGCAGAATTCCTTGTGTTTGCATAGATATGGTCAATCCATTTTCTGTATCTTCAGTGTTGAGGACACTGTTTTTATCCCCAAGATAAAAACAAGCTAAATTAAAATAAGGAGAATTTTAAATAAATCTCAACCACAATGGATAAGGAGCTCAAGGAAACTCACAAGGGTGCAAATTTTGAGGGTGAGGGATAAAGGCAAGCAAACTGCTGGGGCCTGATGACCTGCACTCAAATCTTTTAAAAGAAGTTGCTGTTGAGATTGGAGCGAGTTGTTTGAAAGATTTCAGTACTTGCTAAATTCCAGGAGGATTGCAGAAGATTGGAAAATTTAACTGCCTTGTTCATACGTGGGCAAATGGAGTATAATATAGGGTCACTTGCATCAATAAGAGGAATCAAAATGGAGGTTATTATCTAAAAGCAGTGAGACTGCAAATGGGTGAAATTCAGAAGGATCCATGTGTTCTAGTGCATGCATCACAAAACAATAGCAAACTGGTTCCTAAAATACTTAAAAAGGCTACTGCTGTGTTGGCCTTTATTCTGAAGAGCTTCAGGTTCAGGAATAGGGAGGTTGTGTTATTTGTACAGGGTGTTGAAGCCTCTGGAATGCCTAGTGGAGCTTTGGTTCTCTAATGGGTTTTACAGGCTGTTGATGACACCGCACTTAGAATACTGTGGAGCTTTGGTCTCCTTTTCCTCCCAAAAGAAGGATATAGTAGCATTGGAGGCAATACAAAGGAGATTTACTCGGCTAATTCCTTTGAGAGAGTTGTTCTTTGAAGAGAAGCAGTTCAATTTGGATCTACATTCTTTAAAGCTTAGAAGAATGAGGGTTGACCTGATTCAAACATATAAGATTCTAAGGGTAGGATAGATGTTGAGTTGATTCACGAGTGGGAGAATCGCGGTAAAATTAGGGACTAGTCACTTAACGTAGAGATGCATCAAAATTTCATCACTCAAAGGGTAAAAAATCTTGGGAATTCTCTGGTTATGGGGGTGGGATGGGAGAGATCATTAGACGTATTTAAGGTGAAGATTGTCATCTATTTTTAAGATCAAGAAATTAAAGGTCATGGGGTATTGGCACAGAAGAGGAGTTGAGACCAACATAGATCAGCCATGGTGATACTGAATGGCAGGGCGGTTGTGAGGGTCCAGGTGACCAATCCCTACCCCTGCTCCTATTTTCTTGCATTTCTCTGAGCTGCATTTCACACCTTTCTACATATCCATACTGTTTTCTTTCTTCAGCTTTCCTCATTAATCTACAGTATATATCTGATAGCTCTGTAAACATTGTAGTCGCCCGGCCTTAGTTTATCAAAAATATTCCCTTTGTCCTATACAACCTTCACTCACCTTTTTCAGTTCCAGCAAGGAGTCTTTGATCTGAAATGTTAAATCGTTTCTTTTGCTGCTACCTGGTCTGTTGATTGATTGTTGCATCGTTTGTATTTTTTATATGAGAGCAAGTTAGGACATGACCATACTGATGTAAACAGAACTTGAATGGTTGATCTGTCTTAATAGAACATAGAACATAAAACATAGAAAACCTACAGCACAATACAGGCCCTTCGGCCCACAAAGTTTTGCCAAACATGTCCCTACCTTAGAAATTACTAGGGTTACCTATAGCTCTCTATTTTTCTAAACTCCGTGTACCTATCCAGCAGTCTCTTAAAAGACCCTATCGTATCTGCCTCCACCACCGTTGCCGGCAGCCCATTCCATGCATTCACCACTCTCTACACAAAAAAAAACTTACCCCCGACATCTCCTCTGTACCTACTCCCAAGCACCTTAATCCTGTACCCTCTTGTGGCAGCCATTTCAGCCCTGGGAAAAAGCCTCTGACTATCCACTCAATCAATGCCTCTCATCATCTTATGGTCATAGTCATAGTCATAGTCATAATTTATTGATCCCGGAGGAAATTGGTTTTCATTACAGTTGCACCATAAATAATAAATAGTAATAGAACCATAAATAGTTAAATAGTAATATGTAAATTATGCCAGTAAATTATGAAATAAGTCCAGGGCCAGCCTATTGGCTCAGGATGTCTGACCCTCCAAGGGAGGAGTTGTAAAGTTTGATGGACACAGGCAGGAATGACTTCCTGTGACGGTCTGTGTTGCATCTCAGTGGAATGAGTCTCTGGCTGAATGCACTCCTGTTCCCAACCAGTACATTATGTAGTGGATGGGAGACGTTGTCCAAGATAGCATGCAACTTGGACAGCATCCTCTTTTCAGACACCACCATGAGAGAGTCCAGTTCCATCCCCACAACATCACTGGCCTTACGAATGAGCTTGTTGATTCTGTTGGTGTCTGCTACCCTCAGCCTGCTGCCCCAGCACACAACAGCAAACATGATAGCACTAGCCACCGCAGACTCGTAGAACATCCTCAGCATCGTCCTGCAGATGATAAAGGACCTCAGTCTCCTCAGGAAATAGAGATGGCTCTGTCCCTTCTTGTAGACAGCCTCAGTATTCTTTGACCAGTCCAGTTTATTCAGTTTATTATATACCTCTATATGGTCACCTTTCATCCTCTGTCGCTCCAAGCAGAAAAGGCCGAGTTCACTCAACCTGTTTTCATAAGGCATGCTCCCCAATCCAGGCAACATCCTTGTAAATCTCCTCTGCACCCTTTCTATGGTTTTCAAATCCTTCCTGTAGTGAGGCGACCAGAACTGAGCACAGTATTCCAAGTTGGGTCTGACTGGGGTCCTATGTAGCTGCAACATTACCTCTCGGCTCCTAAATTCAATTCCACGATTGATGAAGGCCAATATACTGTATGCCTTGTTAACCACAGAGTCAACCTGCACAGCTGCTTTGAGTGTCTTATGGACTCGGACCCCAAGATCCCTCTGATCCTCCACACTGCCAAGAGTCTTACCATTAATACTATATTCTGCCATTATATTTGACCTACCAAAAATGAACCACTTCACACTTATCTGGGTTGAACTCCATCTGCCACTTCCCAGCCCAGTTTTGCATCCTATCAATGTCCTGCTGTAACCTCTGACAGCCCTCTACACTATCCACAACACCCCCAACCTTTGCGTCATCAGCAAACTTACTAACCCATCCCTCCACTTCCTCATCCAGGTCACATAAAAATCACGAAGAGTAGGGGTCCCAGAACAGATCCCTGAGGCACATCACTTGTCACCGACCTCCATGCAGAATATGACTCGTCTACAACCACTCCTTGCCTTCTGTGGGCAAGCCAGTTCTGGATCCACAAAGCAATATCCCCTTGGATCCCTTGCCTCCTTGCTTTCTCAATAAGCCTTGCATGGGGTACCTTATCAAATGCCTTGCTGAAATCTATACACACTACACCTATTGCTCTTCCTTCATCAATGTGTTTAGTCACATCCTCAAAAAAATTCAATCAGGCTCGTAAGGTACGATCTGCCCTTGACAAAGCCATGCTGACTATTTCTAATCATATTATACCTCTCCAAGTGTTCATAAATCCTGCTGCTTTGGATCTTCTCCATCAACTTACCAACCACTGAAGTAAGACTCACTGGTCTATAATTTCCTGGGCTATCTCTACTCCCTTTCTTGAATAAGGGAAAAACATCCACAACCCTCCAATCCTCTGGAACCTCTCCCATACCCATTGATGATGCAAAGATCATTGCCAGAGGCTCAGCAATCTCCTCCCTTGCCTCCTACAGTAGCCTGGGGGTACATCTCGTCCGGTCCCAGCAACTTATCCAACTTGATGCTTTCCAAAAGCTCCAGCACATCCTCTTTCTTACTATCTGCATGCTCAAGCTTTTCAGTCTGCTGCAAGTCATCACTACAATCACCAAGATCCTTTTCCATAGTGAATACTGAAGTAAAGTATTTATTAAGTACCTCTGCTTTTTCCTCCGGTTCCATACACACTCTCCCACTGTTATACTTGATAAGTCCTATTCTTTCACGTCTTATCCTCTTGCTCTTCAATGTCTTGGGGTTTTCCTTAATCCTGCCTGCCAAGGCCTTCTCATGGCCCCTTCTGGCTCTCCTAATTTCTTTCTTAAGCTCCTTCCTGTTAGCCTTATAATCTTCTAGATCTCTAACATTACCTAGCTCTCTGAACCTTTCATAAGCTTTTCTTTTCTCCTTGACTAGATTTACTTCAGCCTTTGTACACCACGGTTCCTGTACCCTACCATAACTTCCCTGTCTCATTGAAACGTACCTATGCAGAACTCCACACAAATATGCCCTGAACATTTGTCACATTTCTTCCGTATCTTTCCCTGAGAATATCTGTTTCCAATTTAAGCTTCCAAGTTCCTGCATGATAGCCTCACAATTCCCCTTACTCCAATTAAACACTTTTCTAACTTGTCTGTTCCTATCCCTCTCCAATGCTATTGTAAAGGAGATAGAATTATGATCACTATCTCCAAAATGCTCTCCCACTGAGAGATCTAACACCTGACCAGGTTGATTTCCCAATACCAGATCAGGCTTATCTACATATTGTGTCAAGAAACCTTACTGAACACACCTAACAAACTCCACCCCATCTAAACCCCTTGCTCTAGGGAGATGCCAATCGATATTTGGGAAATTAAAATCTCCCTCAACGACCACTTTATTACACCTTTCCAGGATCTGTTTCCCTATCTGCTCCTCGATATCCCTGTTACTATTGGGCAGCCTATAAAAAACACCCAGTAGAGTTATTGACCCCTTCCTGTTCCTAACCTCCACCCACAGAGACTCCGTAGACAATCCCTCCATGATGTCCACCTTTTCTGCAGCCGTGACACTATCTCTGATCAACAGTGCCATGCCCCCACCTCCTTTGCTTCCCTCCCTGTCCTTTCTGAAACATCTAAAACCCAGCACTTGAAGTAACCATTCCTGTCCCTGAGCCATCTAAGTCTCTGTAATGGCCACCACATCAAGCTCCAAGTACTGATCCACGCTCTAAGCTCATCTGCTTTGTTCACAATCTCCTTCTGTTAAAATAGACACATCTCAAACCGTCGGTCTGAGCGTGACCCTTCTCTATCACCTGCCTATCCTCCCTCTCGCACTGTCTCCTAGCTTTCTCTATTTGTGAGCCAACCAGCTCTTCCCCAGTCTCTTCAGTTCAGTTCCCACCCCCCAACAATTCTAGTTTAAACTCTCCCCAGTAGCCTTAGCAAACCTCCCCGCCAGGATATTGGTCCCCCTGGGATTCAAGTGCAATCTGTACTTTTTGTACAGGTCACACCTGCCCCAAAAGAGGTCCCAATGATCCAGAAATCTGAATCCCTGCCCCCTACTCCAATCCCTCAGCCATGCATTTATTCTCCACCTTATTCTATTCCTATACGCACTCTCACGTGGCATAGGCAGTAATCCTGAGATTACTACCTTTGCAGTCCTGCTTCTCAACTTCCTTCCTAACTCCCTGTAGTCTGTTTTCAGGACGTTTTCCCTTTTCCTACCTATGTCATTGTTACCAATATGTACCACGACCTCTGGCTGTTCTCCCTCCCACTCCAGGACATCGCCAAACAACTACCGGCTTGATGTATAGTTTTTATATCTGAATTTTCCAGTTTTCTAAGTTTTTAAAATAATTTTATTTTTATTTCTCTGTTATAATCCCATTTTGTGTTACATTAAATTTCATTTGTTGTTCCTTTCTGCACATCGGGCAGCAACCTAGCCGTTTCTTTAGCGTTTTGTCTGTTTTTTTATGAGGCCAAGTTGATAGCTCGATGCTCACCCCAGCACGGGTGGAAAGTGTGCAAGGAGCTGGCCGGACTTGAATCTGAGACCATTCGCCCCGAAGTGTGTGAATGCCTCTACATCACCGGCCGGCTAATTTTTCTTTCTGTATAATACTTCACATTGTCACACTGAATTACCTCTCTAATGAGCCCTTCCTGGATTTACACTGCTGCTCATTAATGATTCTTTGATACAGTTGGCTGAAGGAAAATGTATTTGAGCTTTTTATTAACGTTTTCCCAGGTGCTTGATGAAAGATGTTAGAAAAATAATTGTCTTATTTTACAGAATATTTCCAGTGTCAACTCTGTGAACCATTGAAATGAGTAGTTACCGTCATTCAGTTGTCATTTGGCGAAGTTTGGCCTTTTGTTCTCTTATTTGACAAAATATATTAAGAATATTCAATAAGCAAAACTCTGGCCAACTTCAGTTATGCTTCAATTTGATGACACCCCTATGTCTAAGCCTTCAGATAGTCGGTTGAAATTTCACTTGGGATTCTTGAGCATAAAAGTTTGGGCTAACATCCTGTTGCAGTACTGAGAGGATCTGAATCTGTGAAAGGTGCCATGATTCACTTGAGATGTTAAATTGAGTCTCCATCTGGCCTCTACGCAAAGGCCACATTTAAGAAATTGATCTAAGGTTTTGACACGAGACACTGCAGATGCTGTTATCTGGTGCAAAAAAGAGAGCTCTGGAGGAACTCATTAGATTGAGCAGTTTCTGTCGGTAGGTTAGTGGGGGAGAGAAATTGTCAAAGTCTACTTGACTCTTTCTCCATGGTCCAACCAACGGTGTCATTGATTGTCAAGTAATGCAGGTCTTCCACATTAGTGGGTTGCTCAGTAGCAATGGAGCTACGTACCTTCTTGCCTCGACTTGCTGCATACCATTGTTGTTTGAAGATGCACAGTCCAAGAAACGGTGCAAATGATTGCCTTGGATGTTTTTACTGTGATCGCAAGACTCTGTTGGACATTGGTAATGCAGAAAACTGAAAATTTGGTTTACTGGCTCATTGGTGAGATCAATGGCAGGGTAGCTGCATTTCCTTGGTTGTTGCGCGGACCAGGCCTTCATACTGTGGTGTTGCCTGTTGCGGCCACCGAGGTGGTGTGGGAGGGAGCAGAGGCCTCTGTGGGTGTGCTGAACCCTGCCCTGGGTCGGGGCTGGCCCCTCCCATCAATGCTGCCCTTCACTGCTGTCTTCTAGTGTTCGCTCGGTGGAAGACAAGCTGGACCAGGACAACATACCATGCGCCATCAATCTACAGGCCATGCCACTCAGGAACCTGGGCTGTATTATTATTGCGACTTCATGTTTTTCTGCTAAATGTTGGTGCAGTGCTTCCTACCTTGGCTCCAGAGGAATGCTGTTTCATTTGGCTGAATTTATGTATGGTTGATTGACAATTAAACTTGAACATTTCTGGTTAAGACCTTCCACTGGGTCTGAGAGTAGAGAAGGAAGATAGCTGATATAATGAGGAGAGGGGGTGGAGACAGTGAGCGGTGGGTGTTCAGAGGAGGTGTGAGGGATGATGGGTGGAGAGAACCCAATTGGGGAGGGTTAGGCTGCGAGGCAGAAGCAGGTAGGTGGTAGATAGAAGCAGACAAGAAAGGAAGGGCAGATGGAGCAAGGCGAGGGAAGATAGAATATGAAGGTCGAGAATGCTGGAGAATGATAAGCAGAACACAAAATCTACAGGTGCTGGAATCTGAGACAATGGGAAGGTGATGATGGGAGGCATTAAAAGAGCGATAAAGGGCAAATGGGGGAAGAGATCCAGTGGTGTGTGGTCAGTGGATGGATTGGGGGCAAAAATAGTTAATGGGCATTGGTTGAGGGGTATGGGAGAAGGAACAACATGGATCAGAAATGGATCTGAAGAAGGGGGAGAGGGGCAAAACAATGAGCAAAGGTTTCCTGAAATTCAAAATTTAATGTTCAAACCCTTGAGTTGTAGACCACACAGGTAGAATATGAGGTGTGGTATATAGTTTGTGTTGGTCTTCACCGTGACAGAGGAGGAGACAATGGATAGATGCTCTCTGCTGCTCTTTATTTACATCCACCTGCCTCTGTCTCCCAATTCCACTCCTCCACCTGGCGCCTTCATTCCTCCTCAGTCCACATCTCACTTACTGACCCCCCCCTCCCACACTACCTTTATATTGGCTACTTCCCCCTCTACTGATGCAGGGTCTCGACCTGAAATGTTGATAGGTTGTTTGCTGCTGAAGCAGAACTGTTAAGTATTTTTTCTCCCTCTTCACAAATGCTGCCAAGCCTGTTAATTATTTTCAAATTTCCTGCTTTTATTTTTAATTACCAGCATCTACGACCTTTTGTGTATGTTCATATGTTGTAGAATTTTGTCCTCATCATTTCCACATCCTCGTTTGTGAGAGTTTGCTGTTGCAAGGACGGCTGCTGAATTTCCTATGGTGCAACACTTCATTGCTTGTTAAGCAGTGGGGGACATCCTGAGGACCTGAAAGGCATGCTTTTTTTTTAATCCTTCACCCATCATTGTTGTAGGAATTCCCTGAAAATCAGAGTACCCTCCAGGAAGATGCAGTGAAAGTCCACATTAAGGAGAAAATTTAGAAGCCATAGCATTCAGTGGATTATGAAGAAGAAAAAAATAATGCTATCCCTACCATGTGCCCATATTCGCAATGCTCCCGAGAAATTGCTTTGGAAATGTCAGTTCTTATTCTTTTCACTAAAGATGCCTTATTTATAAAAAAATATAGTAAACTATGCAAACATTGTGTCATTTAAACAGCTTTTTAAGCAAAGTCTTGCATGGTAGGTGCTTTAGATGAATTGACAAAAGTATTTAAATTCTGCCCAAGGTAATTTTTATTCAGGGAAGGTTTAACAATCAGTGATCTGTTAAGCAGTAACCCCCTTTTGCTCTTCAAACTATTTGATAAATGATAGATTTCTAAAAATGTGGTCCATGTTGAACCTTTTTTATCTTTAAAAAAATCCTTTCAGATTCTCAGAGACCCCTGAGGGAAAACCACTTAAATCAATCTTGCAAGTGTGCCTTTTATCCCACAGCAAGCATCCATGTTTTAAAAATCTTTATATCAAGTGGACTAGCATTGCTGTAGTATTTCATTGCATGTAAATCTATCAGGAATTGCTTCAGCTTTTACTCACTGTCTTTCCTTAACCCTAAAAACATAGTTATTGTAGTGTGGTCAAGCCTAGAAGCAATTTTGTTTTTTAAGAAATCAGTCAAAATTAAAACAGGGAGATGAGTACTGGCAGAAATATGGCAAGAGGATTTCCTGCTTGGCCTCTTGTTTACAGAATTGAGTGATATTGGATATAAACAATGAGGAAATAATAGATGAAAATATTATTTTTATATTATTATTTTCATAAATATTTTCATCTTCACAATATTTAAGCAAGAAATGTCCTCAAGAAATGAAGATTGTTAGCACAATAAACCCTTTGAATTTTGTTTATTTTTAGTGCTATAATGCATTTGTTGCATTTTTGTACAGTCAGTGGCCACTTTATTAGATATACCAGCTCACTAATGCAAATATCTAATCAGCCAATCAATACATAAAAGCATGCTGACAGAGGGTCAAGAGGTTCAGTTGTTGTTCAGACCATCAAAATGGGGGAAGAAATGTGATCTATGTGACTTAGACCTTGGAATAATTGTTGCCTGGGATTTTCATACACAACAGTATCTGGAGTTCACAGAGAATGGTGCAAAAAGCAAAATGAAAATCCAGTGAGCAGCATTTTTGTGGGTGCAAATGCCTTGTTCACGAGAGAGGCCAGAGAATGGTCATACTGGTTCAAGCCGACAGGAAGGCTATAATAACTCAAATAACCACATACTACAACAGAGGTGTGCAGAAGAGCATCTGTGAACACACAACACGTCGAATCTTGAAGTGGATAGGTTCCAGTGAAAGAAGACCACAAACATACACTCAGTGGCCATTTTATTAAGTTCAGGAGGTACCCAATAAAGTGGCCACTGAGTGTATGTCTCCCTTTATACCAGTTGGCTTGAATTGTGCCATTGTTTTCCTTCAACACAACAAATTGAGCAGATCTGCTACTGGCTTGTGATTGCTTGACACCAAGGGCACGTTGTTTATTCTAGCATGCCCCCAATGGGAACTCAACCTTCTTGCATTTTTTGACATCATGTCGTGCAGTGGAAAATTCTTAGCACACTCACCCGGCTGCTATTATGGAACAGCTTTGACAACAAATAATGCCTTGCCCAGGGCTCATTAAGCTGCCAAAGCTGTCACTTCTCTTGAAAGTTTGTTCATCTCATTGACTTCACACTCAATCACTTGTGGCCAGCCAAAATATGGAAGTAGATTTTAAAATCATTTAAAAATTAGAGTTAAAGGCTGAACTTAACACTTGGACAAGAATTTAAAATGAAATGCCATTAGGAAGTAGCATACCAGATAAGTGTACTTGGAAACATGACAAATATGGTGTGTAAGTGCAAGGTAATGCTCATTTGGAGGACTAATAAATATAGGAAACATATAATGAATTGAAAGGCCCTGGGGAGTATTAGGGAATAGAGGGATCATGGTGTAAGTCCAAGTATCACTGTAGGTTACAGGTGAATAAAATGATGAAGAAGTTAAATGTAAGTTAAACTTACCTTTATGAGCTGGAGCATAGAATACAACAGTCGGGTGATTATGAAACAACCTTTCAAATTTAGGATAGATCCATAGGTCATAGTTCTGGTTCCCACACTATAGACAGGGCACAAGTGGCTCTGTAGAGAATGTAATAGAGATTTTAAGGTTGGCGCCTCTGTTGAGAAGCTTTATCTAGGAGGAGAGGCTGGATAGGCTGTCTTTATTTTCCATGGAGTAAAGAGGAGAATTTTATTGATGTATACATAACGATCTGAGGGATAGATGGAAGAAAATATTTCCCTAGAGTAGAATACCTAGACAAGCACTAGAGTCGCTAAGGCATGGATTTGCGATGGACCAAGTGCTGGTGTCTGGGACCATCATAGATAGTTACTTGATAATTGACATGGTCACGATGCGTTGATGAGTGTGGCTCTGTGATGTGACTAAATATTCTTCAGCAGTCCCTCAAGGTTAAGGTTGACTTGCTTCCACTCTTATTTGCTCCCGATGCGGCCTTCTATGTATTGGCGAGACCTGACACAGACTGGGAGATCGTTTTGCTGAACACCTACGCTCTGTCCACCAGAGAAAGCAGGATCTCCCAGTGCCCACACATTTTAATTCCACGTCCCATTCCCATTCTGATATGTCTATCCACGGCCTCCTCTACTGTAAAGATGAAGCCACACTCAGGTTGGAGGAACAACACCTTATATTCCATCTGGGTAGCCTCCAACCTGATGGCATGAACATTGACTTCTCTAACTTCCGCTAATGCCCCACCTCCCCCTTGTACCCCATCCGTTATTTATTTATATACACACATTCTTTTTCTCTCTCTCTCTCCTTTTTCTCCCTCTGTCCCTCTCACTATACCCCTTGCCCATCCTCTGGGCTTCCCCCCTCTCCCTTTTCTTTCTCCCTCGGCCTCCTGTCCCATGATCCTCTCATATCCCTTTTGCCAATCACCTGTCCAGCTCTTGTCTCCATTCCTCCCCCTCCTGTCTTCTCCTATCATTTTGGATCTCCCCCTCCCCCCTCCCACTTTCAAATCTCTTACTAGCTCTTCCTTCAGTTAGTCCTGACGAAGGGTCTCGGCCCGAAATGTTGACTGTACCTCTTCCTAGAGATGCTGCCTGGCCTGCTGCGTTCACCAGCAACTTTGATGTGTGTTGCTTGAA
This sequence comes from Mobula hypostoma, assembly GCF_963921235.1. Classification (NCBI taxonomy): domain Eukaryota; kingdom Metazoa; phylum Chordata; class Chondrichthyes; order Myliobatiformes; family Myliobatidae; genus Mobula; species Mobula hypostoma. The sequence continues at coordinate 22,417,250 of NC_086113.1, forward strand.
TTCCCAGCATCTGCAGAATTCCTCGTGTTTGCGTTCTTAAATTCCACTCTTGTTTGACTGCTTCAGAGATGATCTACAAGGCCTGTGTGGAAACTGCAGACTCTTTCTCAGGTGGCACAGGAAGTTCGTCCATAGTAAATTTATTATCGAAGTACATATATGTTACCACATACTTCACCTTGAAATCCATGTTCTTGCAGGCATTTATAGCAAAAAAGAAATAAAAATAGAATTTTATGAAAAACTATACATAAACAAAGACTGACAAACAACAACAACAGCAAAAGAAGTTACTCTGTGCAAATAAAAACATGAGAACATGAGTTGTGAAGAGTCCATGAAAGTGAGTCTGTAGGCCGTAGAATCAGTTCAGTGTTGTGGTGAGTGAAGTTATTCATGCCTCTACAGAAGCCTGATGGTTGTAGAGTAATAACTGTTCCTGAACCTGGTGGTGTGGGACTTAAATCTCCTGTACCACCTACCCAATGGTTGTAGCGAGAAGAAGACAGGACCTGTGTAGTCAGAAAGTGACCAACAGGAGCCAGTAAACTCCTCCTGCCTTACAAGCAGGACTTCTTAATGGTTCAGATGCACGACCTTCTGGTTCTCAATACCATCCCAAATGCTCCTTTTCCACTTTGAATGGTCCTGGTTCATGGATCCCTAAGTGTCAGTGGGAAGGAAGCTTTGAGAACATCCTTGAAACTTTCTCTGTGTCTGCCTGGTAACCTCCCATGATATTATTCCATTGCCGACAATCAGTCAACCTGGTAATAGTGCAGGCTCAGTGGATCTATAAAGCACTATTAAATTTAGTCATTACCTGCTATGACATTTTACTGTTTGCACCACATAGATTGTTTTTCTTGTCAGCTGCTCGCCGTTGGATGAAATTGTTTATGGTAAAGTCCCTTGTAGCTCATAAATTGTCTATGATTCTCACCTCCAAAAGCTGCTTCACACTATTTGTGAAGTATTTGTATCTCTCACTTTGCTTCTTTTTGAATAAGTGTTCTCAACCTGGGTTCCATAGCATAAAAACGGTTGGGAACCTCTGCTGTAGAAGAACATTGTGACAGGGGAGCCATTTCACTCACCCTTATCAAGCACGACTATCACTTAATGGCGATGAATTACCTCCCAAAAATTGCAATTGTTCCAAATCCTGAAATATATTTAACAGAGATAAATCATTCTCAGATTTGTAATTATTCAAGGTTCAAGTTAATTTTATGCTATTTCCAGAATGCAAATGTAAAGGAGATTGAAAGTATTGTTGCTCTGGATACAATGCAACAGAAAAATAACAGATTACGATAAAGAATACAATAATAAAAAAAAACATGTTCATCCATAAAGTGACGTTAGGCACAGGAATGTCATAAGTTGAATGACAGGAAATGATAAATTAGTGGCGTTGGGGGGGTGGATGGTTGGGTTAGTGGGTGGAAGTGTTAATCAGCCTTAATGCTTGGGGAAAGTAACTGTTTCTGAGTCTGGTGGTCCTGGTGTGGATGCTACGTAGCTTCCTCCCTAATGGGAGGGGACAAGCAGTTCACAAGCAGAGTGGGTGGAATGCTTCGTGATGTTGCTGGTGACGCATTAGGCAGTTTTGACTACCTGCTGTGGAGCCTTCCTGTCCGCTGCAGTGTAGTTCTCGTACCGTGCAGGGGTGTAGCTTGTTAGGATGCTCTCTGATGTGAATCAGTAGAAGGACATGAGTCTTGATGTGCGTAGTCTCACTCTCTTCAGCCTCCTCAGAAAGCAGAGGTGTTGGTGAGCTTTTCCGATTGTGAAGAATGTATTTTGGGACCTCGAGAGGTTGGGCGAGAAGTGCACTTCAAAGAGTTTTAAACTGTTTGCAGTTCCCAGTGCTGTGACGCTGATATAAAGAGGTGTTTGGGTTCTTCTAAGGTTGATAACCACCTACTTTGTCTTGTTGACACTGTGGAAGAGGTTATTCCCCTGACATCAGGACTGGAACTCTCCCACCTCCTCTCTGTAGGCCATCTCGTCGCTGTTGGTGATGAGTCCCACCACACTGTCGTGTCATCAGTGAACTTGACAATGTGATTACTTGGGTATTTAACCATGCAGTCATGTGTGAGCAGAATGTACAACATTGGGCTCAGCCAGGAGTAGACAGGAGCGGTTGTGCATGCTAACTATCTGAGTTCTGCCGGTTAGGAAGTCCAACACGCGGTTGCACAGTTGTGTATTTAGACTGAGGAATAGGAGTTTGATCACCGAGGTCTGTGGGACAATGGTGTTGAATGCCGAACTGGAATCCAGAAACAGCATCCTGCCATAAGTGTGTTTGTCTTCTAGGTGTGTCAGGGTCAGGTGCATGACTGATGCTATGGCATCTGTCATAGAGCATTTCTATTAAGCATATTGATGAGTGTCCAGTGTGGCAGGAATGGAGTTTTTGATGTGTGCCTTTACCCGTTCAAAGCACTTCATGATGATTGGAGTCAGTGTCACTGTGTGGTAGTAGTTTAGTTCTGAAGGCGGGGATGATGGTGGCTGATTCGAAGCATGTGGGGACAGCAGTCTGGATGAGTTCAGAGTTGAAGATGTCCATGTAGACATCAGTGAGCTAGTGTGCACACTCCCTGAGATGTTCTCTGGCCCGGCTGCCTTTGGGGGTTGACTCCCTGCAGAGTCCTTCTCATGTCTACTGCTGTTACAGACAGTGGCCGCACACTTGGGAGGGTGAGCAGGCATGTTTGGCCGGTATTGTGTTGCATGCCTTGAAGCCTCCTTAAAAGTTGTTTAGAGCGTCAAGGGGTTGTTTGGAGGCGTCATGAGTTACTTTTCCTTGCATAGTCAGTAATACCCTTTATGCCCATCCACACGTGCCAAGGATTGTTATTGGATCTAACATTAAGTGTCTCTGGTGTAAGAGAGTTTCAGACTTCCAACAGACATTGCATCAACCAGCAGTTGCTTTGTTTTTGATTTAATGTTGAGATGATATCCCTCAGTCTTTGATTAATCAAGCAGTGGAAATAATTTCTTGCCATTAAAGCAATTAGTTCTTCATGTCCCTTATGGCTATTAGATTGTAACAGCATATATTTATCCTTGTAATTTTAGTACACCAATCTTGGCATGAATGCACCATGTGGTAGGGTAGCGTGGTAGTTAACGCAACACTTTACAGCACCATCTGTAAAGTCAATCGGAGTTCAATTCACACTGCTGTCTGTAAGGGGTTTGTACATCCTCCCAGTGACGGAATGCATTTCCTCTGAGTACTCTGGATTCCTCACACATTCCAGTAAGACATACAGGTTGGGGTTAGTAAGTTGTTGGCAACAGAAGGTATATTGACGTCAGAAACATAGCGACACTTGGGGACTGCTTCCAGCACGTTCTCAAGACTGTGTTGGTTATCGACACAAAAGATGCATTTCGCTGTATGTTTCGATGTTTCAACGTGCTTGTGATGTAAAGCTAATCTTATCTTATTCTAATCAGCAGTCAAGAAACTCAGTGCCATATGCATAGCCTGGAAAGGAATTTGTATGAGGCAGTGTTCCCAAGTGCTTGCTGTTCTTGTCCTTCTGCATCATAGAGGTCGCTTTTTTTGAGGAGTGCTGTCAAAAATAAGCATTAGTGATTTGTTGCAGTGTATTGCGCGTACTGTGGCACAGTGCACCTGTGGCAGAGGACTGAATGCTAAGAGTGATGAGTTGATGAGGGAGAAACAAACAAACTGCCTGTACTAAATGATGGCGAGTTTTTGACCGTGATGCAGACATCCAAGCTACTGTGATTTGCCGAACAGTATTCAAGAACCATTGCTTTTCTAAATTATACTTTGTTGCTGGTAAAAAAAAAAGTTTGTGAAAGTCAGGAATTGGGTCAGTCTCTGAAAAACACCTAACTTTTGATCCTGTCTTGTAACCACATGATATATCTGTCTGGGACTGATCAAGATTCTGATCAGTCCCAGGATAGTTACTGTTAGGGGATTTTGCAATGTTAATGCAGTTGGATGTCAAGGGTAGCTAGTTGAACCCAGTCCTAAACATACAGAGAATAAACAGCCAGGAGCCTCTACTTGAATATTGTGCAGATCTTGTTGCACTGTGACAGGTGTGGTAGCTTCATCATCTGTGAAAGTGCAGATAGAATTGACCATTCATTATGCAATTATCGTACTATCCAGCAACAAAACAATACACTTAGAACAGCATTTCAATAAGAAAATTAACTTAACTATGCATTCTTCCCAGTGGCATTTTTCTTCCCATTGAAATCACTAGCACACTTCCCAAAACAGGCACATTTCTCAGTAAAAATGCTGAGAAATCTGAGGAATTCCCCACTCCCTCTTTGAACTTCATGATGGCTCATTCCAGGTGACTACGTGATTCAGACAGAAGGTTGGACGAAAGCCTGTGCCCTGGAGCCCTGAACTTTCTCTAAGATGAGTTGGTAAAACCTAGTGGGGTCTCAGTGAATGCTGACTTTTGAGCATAAAGTCAAGGCTACTGACTTAAGTAGTGAAACCTTCCAGTTGGTTTGTTGGGGGTGTCTTTTGATGCAATTTGCTACGTAACCACATGGGGGACTTCAGAGCAGGTGAGCAAAATTTGATTCAAGTGGTGGAGTTTAACAAGCATTTTGAATGAAGAAAGTGTGGGAGATGGCTGGAAAGGTTTAGGAAGGGGAATCTCAGATTTTAATACATAATCCTATGAAGGCATGAATACCAGTGGTGAAGCAACTAAAATTGGACATGTACTGTGGAGATTTATCGGGTTCAAGAGTTTATAGCTGTAGTAGAAAGAAACAAGGTAATTCGAGGAATTTGAAAAAAAAACAATGACGAATTTTAAAGTAAGTCTTTAAATTCCTGCTGGGAGCTAATGTGGGTCAGGGGTAAATGGGTGAATAGGATTTGGTATGAACTGGCATTTTGACAACAGTGTTTTGGAATGACCCATCAATCGCAGATAGAATAAAGGAGGAGCAGTGGTCAGTTGCAGAGATAGAATAAGCACCCTTTATGACTATGTGGATACAGGCAGCCCCAGTGTTACGGAAATTCACCTTTATGGAATTCACAAATCTTTGCCTAGCAATTTGAGATATGGAATAAAAATTGCTATCACAAGATTTGTGTGGGTGTGGTGGGGGGGAAGATATAAGTACATGAGTCAACACAATTTCTTTCAACCTGTGTTTCTTGACGCTTGCACAAGTGACAAGTGGAAACCCGCGATATGCCAAGTTTTCTAGGAAGCAACCCCTCCTTAATATGGGGGTCACTCTTTATGTCTCACTTTTGTGTGAAGACAAGTCCAAGGTTACAGAGAGTCTGCCTGCGCCTTAGACTTTTGCCAAAGAGCAAGACAGAGTCAGTAGCCATGGAATGGTGCGTGTCACAGGGGTTTGTATCCAGGAAGGGCTAGCTTATTGAGCATTCGAATGTTTCAGTAATTAATATTTTCTTTCATTAGACCCCTTCCGCTTTCTAAAGAACAGGACATGCTTCGAACAGTGAGATTGTACATACAGCAACATCAGTATGATAAAGCAGTAAGTATTCTATTGAAGCAAGACACATCAAAGTTGCTGGTGAACGCAGCAGGCCAGGCAGCATCTCTAGGAAGAGGTACAGTCGACGTTTCAGGCCGAGACCCTTCGTCTGACCTCTTCCTAGAGATGCTACCTGGCCTGCTGCGTTCACCAGCAACTTTGATGTCTGTTGCTTGAATTTCCAGCATCTGCAGAATTCCTGTTGTTTGAGTATTCTATTGAAACTAGTTATTTAGGTTATTAAATTAAATTCACATAGTAAACAATTTAAGCAAGCAATAGAATCTTGATTTATTTTTAATATTAAACAATAATGTATTTTACTCTGTTTTTGTCGAAGGCGCTTAAGAAGAGAATAATCACAAAACCATCCGTGCTTAAATATTGATCTTAAAATACAGATTATAATTGAGTAATGAACCTCTATACATTGAGATTCAAAAAGATTAATGTGTTTATCTTCTAATGTTACTGTTCATACAAAATGTTACAGTCTGGTAAGCTTTCTGCTGTATTTCCATTTTTATCACATGTCTCTTCATTTGATAAGACCTTTAGAAACTGGAAATCAAAATGCAGACAATTGCAGATTGGCCAGTGCCCGTGGTGGTTGGGAGGCTTGTTGATTACAGAGCCGGATCTATCTGGAGGAGATTGAAATAGAAGAAAGTGAATGAGGATAAAGGAGGAGGGAATAAAAGGGGGCTGAAATTGTGAGGTAGGGAAAAAGGCTAGAAACTGGAAATAAGGGAATGCTGTAAATACCCTGCAAATGAGGCAAAGTCAAAGCTGAATTTATTGTCATATGCAAAGGTACATGCATGCACAGGCACTTTGAAAAACTTTCTTGCAGCAACATCACACACACATGCATCATTACAGTAAGTAGCATTGACAAGAAATACTTAAAAAGTTAAACATTAATTTATACATGATGTCACTCAGAAGGGAAGGGGGAAGAAGAGGCACGCTGTGGTGATTGGTTTGGTGATTTATTAGTTAGGGGAATGGACAGGAAGTTCTGTGAGCAAGAACAAGATTCCCAGATGGTATGTTGCCTCCCAGCTGCCAGGGTCCAGGATATCTCGGATCGAGTCCTCGGCATTCTTAAGTGAGAGGGTGAACAGCCAGAAGTCATGGTCCATGTAGGTACCGATAACATGGCTAGGATGAGTGACAGGGTTCTCCAAAGGGAGTTCAGGGAGTTAGGTGCTAAGTTAAAGGACAGGACATCCAGGGTTGTGATCTCAGGATTGCTAACCATGCCACGTGCTAGTGAGACCATCACTAGGAAGATTATACAGTTTAATTCGTGGCTAAGGAGTTCATGTAAGTGGAAGGGCACAACATTTTTGGATCTCTGGGCTCTGTTCCAGGGAAAGTGGGACCTGTACAGAATCTGTGGAATTCTTTGCCACAGGGAGCTGTGGAGGACAAATCTTTATATATGTTTAAGGCAGAGGTTGATGGATTCTCGATTGGTCAGGATTTAAGGGATGTGGGGAGAAGGCAGGTTGAGAGGAAAATTGGATCAGCCGTGATGAAATGGTGGAGCAGATTCAATGGGCCAAATGGCCTAATTCTGCTCCTATATCTGATGGTCTTATGATTTTACAAAAAGAAAACCGAAGTTAGAATTTTTAAGATACTATCTGGATACATAACTGCTAGGTATGGCAACTGCTCTGCATGAGATCAAAAGAAAGTGCAGAGCTTTGTAAACACAGTTCTGCACGTCAGGGAAACCAGCCTCCACCTCTGGGCTCTGTCTGTAATTCTCGCTGCCTCTATAAAGCAAACAGCATAATCAAAGACTCCACCCACCCCAAACATTCTCTTTCTTTGCCCCCTTTTTCATCGGACAGAGGGTACAAAAGCCTGAAAGCCAGACTCAATGAAAGCTTCTACCCAAGTATGAAAAAGACTATTGAACGGTTCTCTAGTAAGATAAAATGGACTCTTGACCTCGCAATCTACCTCATTGTGATCTTGCACCACATTGCTTACAGGACAAAAAGAAAGAACACAGCTCTTTCTCTGTAGCTGTTGCACTTTATTTTGCATTATTATTGTCTTATCTTGTTGTACCGCATAGTGACAAGCTTTTCACTGTATCTCAGCACATGTGACAATAATAATCCAATACCAATTCGAATTCCAAGATTAGAGGTACAGTTAGTTCCATAGGCTATAAATTAATGGAGAAATACAAGTGAATGGACAATTTACCAACCTTAGTTGCTTATGTATCTTAAAAGTCAAGATGTTATTTGCAAGTGATCCAATCCCACCCCACCTAATGTCACATCAGGAGGGGAATTTCATACTTTTTGTTGCGTGCTCCTGGACATCGTCCTACAGTGGTTTAGCTCTAATTTGAAGTTTATACCATGTTTTCATAATTCTGAGGTCCCAATTGGATTAATACACCACCGTCCTTCATAATTTAACATATTTTAGCTTCCTTGCATCCCATGGTGCTTCTCATGGGACAAAATAAGGCTTTAAAAATATTCAATATTAGAGGCCGAGAGGTGAATCTTTAATTTGCTGACCCTTAGATTCTCTATCCTTCTCTATTCTGTGTCATTGTCCACTTAATGAGGCATTTGACAGAAGTGGAATCAGTGATAAGTGAATGTGGTTGTCTGCAGAATATGTAGATATAGTGAAAATGTAAAGCTGCAGCACATGACTGAAGTTTCCACTGTATCAATGGATAAAACAAGGTTCTTGCAATTTAATCTGAACTTGCCTGTTTTGAAACACTTGCCTGCTCACAAAGCAAAGAAACTAACTCGTGCTTAAGGTTGGTACATTCTTCTACCCGTTTGCACGCGTTTCCTCCCACAGTTCAAAGACGTACCGGTTAGTAGGTTAATTGATTACTGTAAATTTGCCTGTGATTAGGCTAGGGGTTAAATCGGTGGGTTGCTGGGCAGTGTGGCTCGTTGGGCTGGAAGGGCCTGACCCACACTATGTCTCTAAATAAAAACAATAAATAAATAAAAAATATATGGCAGATGTATTCTGTCTAAAAGAGAGAAGCATCACTGACTTAATATTTTTCCTATTATTAAGAAGGCTGAAAACACTGTCCATTCATCATCATCGTGTTCCTTCCTTTGAGCTCCATGGATACACCCCAAAGAATGGTGGACCTACCCATCCCCTTCCCCTTCCCTTTATTCCATGGTCCATGGTCCATTGTCCTCTTTTATCAGATATTTTCTTCTTCAGCCCTTCACCTTTTTCATCTATCACATCCCAACTTCGCACTTCATTCCCACTTACCCTTCCCCCCCACCCATCCACCAAACGCTTTCCCCTCACCTGGACCCACTTATCACTTGCCAGCTTATATTCTTCCTCCTTCTCCACCCACCACCTTATTCTGTCTTTCCAGGCCTAGTGAAGGTTCTCAGTCCAAAATATCAACTGTTTATTTCCCTTCATAGATTCTGCCTGACCTGCTGAGTTCTTCAGAATTTTTTGTGTGCTAAAAGTTTCCCGAGTTTTTTTGTTTTCATACTTGCTCCTAATGCTGCATAGGCTATGCACCAGTGGATTAGAGATGTCACAGCAGGACAATTAGCTGCTTTATTTCTGCAAGTGCAGAGAGAAAAAAAAAGAGGCATATTTGCTTAAAATGGCTGTTGTAGGATGGAGTTTCTTAAACATTCTCACAAAATAATGGCCATAACACATCCTTTTAAACTTGTCCAAAGATGTGTTGCATTTTGGCAAAACGCCTTCAAGTCTAGTGGATAGGTTATGGTCACTGCAAGCAACATGGAACTTCCATATCACTCAAAAATCAGGTTTATTTGCCTTTGTGTAGAGGCTTGTGACAGTGTCCTGTTTTGATTGTATGTTCCTAAACAAATATAATGATGTGACTATTACTTACAGTTTAGACAATTAAGAATTTTGGAAAAAATATATTAAGTAATGTATGCAAACAAAATAATCGTAGTGCCTATTCATTAATGAAGCACGAATTTCTGCTCTACCTTGAGATAATGTATTTAGAAATAAGGTATTTTAGAAGAAAAATGTGTTGGAAATTAATAAATGATCAAATTGGGACCCAGAATTCTGTGATGAGAAAATTAATATTTTCCTCTGCCATATCTATAATAATAACTTAAGTCATAATGTGGAAACAGACCCTTCAGCTCTCCAAGCCTATGCAGATCATCACCACCCATTTACACTAATCCTTCATTAATCCTGTTTTTATCCTCCCTGCATTCCCATCTTCTCGCCCCTGAATTACGTACTCAAAGAATTTTGCTATGTATAGGCTCCTGAGCCTGCTCCGCCCTTCATAGTTGATATATTTCAGCATCACTTTTCCACAAAATCCTTCTGTTCTCTGATCCTTTAAGTGCCCAAAAGTATGTCTGAGAAGTACAATTAATATAATAGAAACAATAACTAGTGATAATTTTACAGAAGGGAGCCAGTTGATTTCCATTTTGATGGTCTAAACAATTTTAACAGTAGAGCACTTTTCATTAGTAACATTGTTTTCTTTTGCAGATCAAACTTTGCACGTCTCTAATAAAACTTGGTCTGGAAGGACTCTCTTATTATCATACTTACGATCGTATATTCTTGGGGATTAGTGTAGCTCTTGGATTTTTGGGCTGGATATCCTTTGTTTTTGTGCTAATTGTCAAATTCCACACAAGATTATCTAAACCAATCTCCAAACTGGACAAGGTAGGTGGAAAAAAAAATGAACTTTTAAAATTGCTCCCCAGTCTGGTCTGAGTAGGCATCAAATAGTAAAATTGTATGCATAATTCTGAAGCTAACAATAATGCCTTGCAGCTTGAAATCATTAACTGTAATCACCATAAATGTTTCCCTGACTACTTCTTCCATTCTCGATTGTTTATGCAATTTCAAAGACTGTTCTGGTAGTAATGTGAACTTCTGCTGAATTTCATGTATTTCACAGCTGTCGACTGGCAATCACCTTCCTGTGATATTCATTGGAGCTGGTGTTATCATAACGTCGTTTCTGCTGATTCAGAGCTGTCCATGGACATATTTTATTTATTGCCTGCTGCCAGTCGCAGTCTGGTATGCAGTCATAAAGGAGTAAGTGGTAAATTATTTAGATCGACTTGTCAAACTTGTTGTACTTCATTACAGTGGACTTCAGTACAGTTTGTTAATAGAAAAAATTGTGTTGAAGGATGCAAAACAGAGTTGTAAAAGTCTTTCAAAATGTTTTGGGGGGACCATTTAGGGGTTGACCACTCACTGGTCCTCTGCTTATGCTGTGTTGTTGTTGCTCCTTCTTGCGCCTTGTGGTGCATTTGGCGGCTTTTTTTTTCTTGTTCCTTTAGCATTTGTCTGATTTTACAAGGCCGAGTTGCTAGCTCGATGCTCAATCCAGCACGGATGGAAAGTGTGCAAGGACCCAGCCGGATTTGAACCTGGGGCTATTGGCCTCGAAGTCTAGTGCTGAGGCCACTGCATCACCACCTTTATGTTGTGTAGATTAAGAGTTTAAAACATTTTATGCTGTTGCTTTTAACAGCAATTCTACTACACAAATTTTGGTCATACATGCAAATATTTCTCTGAAATGTGAAAATAATTTGGAGTACCAGTTTTAGGGGCAACTGTTGTGAGGAACTTAACAACAGTTTTGCAAGGCTTGCCATTTTCTTTTTAAATAAAAGCCTTGGGAACATTTTTGCCATTTTTGAAGCTGCATTGTAACTGAAAGTTGCCATTGCTCTCTGCATTTCTAATTTGTAATTTTTTCTGTTTTGGTAAATGTGATTAATTAGAGTTGTTAACTTCTTTAAAGAAAATTACACCTCCTAGCGCTTATCCCTGCAAGTGGCCCAATTGTTACACCTGCCCATTCACCACCTCCGTCACCCTCCATTCAGGGCCACAAACCGTCCTTCTAGGTGAGGCAACACTTCACCTTCAAGACTGTTGTGTTCAGTTCTCCCAATGCAGCCTCCTCTACATCGGTGAGACCCGTTGAAAATTGGGGGACTACTTCATTGAGCACCTTGGCTCCATCCGCCAAAAGCAGAGCTCCCCACTGGCCAAACACTTTAATTCCCATTCCGACATGTCGGTCCACGGCCTCCTTGTGTGCCAGGATGAGGCCACCCTCAGGGTGGAGGAGCAACACCTTATATTCCGTCTGGGTGGCTTCCAACCTGATGGCATGAATATCGATTTCTCCTTCCAGTAATAAGATCTTTCCCTCCCCCGTCCCCTCCCCTCTTCTCACCTGCCTATCATTTCCTCCTGGGTCCTCTTTTCGTTCCCTTTCTCTTATGTTCCACTTTCATCTATCAGATTTCTTCTTCTCCAGCCCTTTACCTTTCCCATCCACTTGACTTCATCTATCACTTTCTAGCTAGCCTCCTTCCCCTTCCACTACCTTTTTATTTTGGCATCCTCCCCCTTCTATTTCAGCCCTGAGGAAGGGTCTCGGCCTAAAACGTAGATTGTTTATTCATTTCCATAGATGCTCTAGGACCTGTTGAGTTCCTCCAGCATTTTGCGTGTGTTGCTTTGGATTCCCGGCATCTGCACCAATTCTCGTGCTTACTTTACAAATGGTATTTTTGATAGGACTGAAACTTAACTTCCTGTGGGCAAGATTCATCCAAAATAACATTAGTCTTCTTGTTTAACAGGTTTAGAGTCATTTGTGATGTAATCAATTCATTTTCAACACATCACCCTATAAAATCCCTTGGCTGTTCACTGCTTTTTATTCTGGGGATTGAAACTTTGGTAAGCATTGCAAACTATTCTTCTATTTTTAGATTTGGTTTTGAAAATCAGAGGTGAAGTTCCAGCAAATGGAAATTCTGGCAGCTGGGGAGTTCACCGATCAATACATGTCATAGTTTGGCATACAAGTTCTCAGAAAGTGTGATGTGGGATTACCTGACATTTACTTGTGCAGGAAGCGTCACAGTAGTGTAGCAGTTAATGCGAAGCTATTACAACTCAGGGCGTTCCAGAGATTGGATTTCAATTCCGGCACTGTTCGGAAAGGAGTCTCTGTCCTTCCCAAGGAATGTGAGGGGTTTTCCCTAGGTGCTCCAGTTTCCTCCCACAGCCCAAGACCCACACCACTATTAATTGGTCTTTGTAAATTGTTCTGTGATTAGGTTAGGGTTAACAGGGGTTGTGGGGTCGTTGGGGCAGTGTGGCACAAAAGGCCAGAATAGCCCGCTCTGCGCTTAATTGTTAAATAAATAAAGATGGCACTGGCAGAGAGTCTCGCAATCAAACACCCTGCAGAAGTTTACATTTAACACAATTGAGAGAAAGTTAATAGTTTTGTCCATACCCGGAAGTAACACCTTTGCTCTTGAATTTGCCTCAGAGTGTTGTGGGTTCAAACACCTCTCCAGCCTCTGAGAGTTTACTCTGATGTTCAAATATCAAAGCAAGGGGAGTTCTTCTTTGTTGACATTTTGCTTTGCAAATTTCATAATTATATTGATCAGTTTCTACCTTCTGCTTCTAATTTCTAATTTGTGTATGAAGATAAGCCCTCAGTTTCAAAGAGATGTAAACAGCTCTTTGGAGTAGTGAGTTCATCCAGTCTCTTGGCTTACACTCACAGAATGCAGGAACAGGCCCTTTGACTCACAATGACTACGCCAACCACATTGCCACTTTAAACTGCACATCTTCCTGCTCATCCATTCCCTGACTGTTCTTATGTCTGCCTAAATGTCCCTTAAGCTTCTCTGTGAATCCCACCATAAAAAATTATTTAGGCATTCATTTTTCATTTGAGGGACCTTGCTGTGTGCTTTTAAATACAGTGCTGTCTTTGGAATTGTAGTAGATAGCAACACAGCAGAAGAAATTTATTATTTCCCAGATGCTCTGCAAAATACTAATGGCTATGTGAATGCAAACATCAATGTTTTGGGCACATACTATTGTTAATTTAATCAGGGTACAGTAAACATTGAAAGCTACATTAGGTCAGTCTGTTTGTGCTCTTAATTCTGTTTCTCCGTTCAATTAGATCATGGCTAATCTGTACTTTAATTTGATCTGCCTGTCGTAGTTCTATGACTCTTAATGCACTTGTCCAATGTTAAAAGTCAATAATGACTTTCCAATAAAGTTCAAAGTAAATTTATTATCAAAGTCCATAATTGCCACCATTTACAATCCTCAGATTTGTTTTCTTGCGGACATTCACAGCAGATATAAAGAAACACCATAGAATCAGTGAAAAACTACACAAAGCAAGGCAGAGAAACTACCCAATGTGCAAAAGACAACAAACTGTGCAACTACAAAAAAAATTATTATAAGTGAATAAGCAATAAATATGAAGAACATAAAATGAAGTCCTAGAAAGTGCGTTCATAGGTTGTGGGAACAGTTCAGTGTTGGGGTGAGTGAAGTTATCCTCTCTGGTTCAAGAGCCTGATGGTTGAGATTTAACAACTGTTCCTGAACCTGGTTGTGAATTGAATTGACTTTGGTTCTTACATCCTTCACGTACACGAGGAGTAAAAATCTTTACGTTACGTCTCCGTCTGAATATGCAATTTCTAGTAATTTGTAATAGATCGTATGTACAACAGGACAGCCAATGTAGCACCGAAGTACAATCATATCAGCGTGAATTAATCAGTCTGATGGTCTGGTGGAAGAAGCTGTCCTGGAGCCTGTTGGTCCTGGCTTTAATGCTGCGGTACCGTTTCCTGGATCTTTCGGGCTCTTTTTTCGCACCTGTCACTGTAAATGTCCTGAATAGCGGGAAGTTCACATTCACAGATGTGCTGGGCTGTCCACACCACTCTCTGCAGAGTCCTGCAATTGAGGGAAGTACAGTTCCCATACCAGGTAGTGATATAGCCAGTCAGGATGCTCTCAATTGTGCCCCTGTAGAACATCCTTAGGATTTAGTCAATAATAGCAGGTGAAAACATTTGAAGATTGTTTTTTTTTATATATTAAGCAATGAAATGCAGCATAAATAATCTGGTAAAATTTATTGTCCACCACTAATTAGCCATGAGCTTGCCAGCCTGGAGTCACCTACTGGTCTGATTTCGATGGCTGATAAGGAAAAAGTATTTGTGTTGTGAGCTTTATGTTGAAACTGGTTGCATTTCACATCAGACAGCTTTACTGTTTTCTTGAGATCTATAGACATCAGTCTTTCAAGTATAAACAACTGAGCATGTCTACTTTTATTCTTTTTTGTCTATTTATCTTCTAAAGGGAGATTGATATGAACATAGCAACCATTCATGAGCATCTCACAATCTTTCCCATTTGAACTAGAATACTCTATAATGGTTAATACTTTTGTATTTAACTGCAGTTGAAATCATTTCTTTAATGTTCACAACTAATTTCTGTAATAATTCTTGCAACTGTGGCTCTGTCCTGAATATTTCTGCAGCTCCCTTTTATCAATTGAAAGTAAGGAAGGCACACATTGATCTGCCTGTGGAGAAGATATCCTAAAGATGTCTAACAAGACCAACTTCATCCTTGCTATTCTCTCAGGTGTTCTGTTGGAAGAGCTGGGCACCGCTCTAGTATCTGTAAACACTGAGTTTTGTAAAACTGTTGCTTTGTGGTGCTGACATACTTGCACTTGTGTGGCTGTGTTTTAATGACATTCAATTCTTCTGTGCCCATATCTAATAATAGAATTTTTTTTTTCTAGATTGCGAGTTTCTTCTACCGTGAAGTTCTTACACTTGGTCTGATTGCCTTTGCTGGCTGGCCTCTACAATCCAAGCTGTTTTATCACAATAAGGTGACACTGCACTTGCACCGGAAAACATTCCTTTTGTTTGAAAGATAATGCTACTTCACTTTCAATTGATAAATTTACCATTTGTCATCTTTTAACCTAATTTTGCTTGCAAACTAAATTGCAATTTGAGGTTGCTAGGTATTTGAAATGAGTAGAGAAAAACTTTTCTTGCTTTAGGAGATTCTGTAACAAAAGGAAATAGAATTAAACTCAAAATCTGTGCATGGCTTAGATTGAATATACTAATTCTGTAAGATTTTAAATAGAATACTGATTTATGTTTTCCCTTCGTTTACAGAAACTGAAATCATGGTGAATTTTAAGACACTAGTACTTCCTTTAAAGAGCACTTCTATTTATATAACTGTAATATTCTATGAAATTAAGCATGACTAGAAAGCCTTCTGTACATCAGTGTACCTTTTGACAACACTGCATCAAGCCAATGAATTGGCAGTGGGACATATGGCTAACAGTAGTCAATTACACATCAAACAAAGTTAAATTGCTCAGCCACTCTGTTCAGAGAACAGAGAAAACAGATACTACACAAACTGCTTTCAATAAAAGCAGAGCAATTGCTCCTGAAAAATACGTTGAATGCATTGCAAATTACATGCATGAAATTAGTATCAGTTTACAGCAGGCAGAGGTTCACTTGCAAATCACTGCAGCTAAATCTGGTACGTAATGAATCGCTCATTCATTACACAACAGATTTAGCACATATTCAACACTAAAGCCAGCCAGTAGAAATGATTGGCTCATTACCCTGTCAATTCTTTGTGATGAATATACATCAATGAAAGATGTATTAAAATAAACATTAATTCTTCAAGACGTACATTAGTATCTCAAATTGTATACACTCAATTACCTTTATGTTTTCCATTTTAATGGTTGTGAGTATTTCAAGCATAATTTGTACATAGAGTCATAGAACACTACAACCTGGAAACAGGCCATTCTGTCCATCTAGTCCATGCTGAACTATTATTCTACCTAATTCCGTTGACCTGCACCTAGACCATAGCCCTTCATACCCTTCCCATCCACATACTTATCCACATTTCTCTTAAATGTTGAAATCAAACCCGCATCTACCACTTCAGCTGGCAGCTTGTTCCTCACTCTCTCCACTCTCTGAGTGAAGAAACTCCCCTTCATGTTCCCCTTAAACATTTCCCCTTTCACCCGTAACCTATGACCTCTAGTTCTAGTCTCACCCAACCTCTGTGGAAAAGGCCTACCTGCATTTACCCTATCTAGATCCCTCATAATTTTGTATACCTCTATCAAATCTCCCCTCATTCTCTTACAGTCTAGGGAATAAAGTCAATACTTATTCAATCTTTCTCTACAACTGAGGTTCTCAAGTCCTGACAAGATCCTTATAAATATTTTCTGTTCTCTTTCAATCTTATTAATATCCTTCTTGTAGCTAGGTGACCAGAAATGCACACAATACTCCAAATCAGGCCTCACCAACGTCTTATAAAACTTCATTATAATGTCCCAACTCCTGTAATCAATACTTAGATTTATGTAGGCCAATGTGCCAAAAGCTCTTTGTATGACCCTTTGTACCTGTAAAGCCACTTTCAGGGAATTATGGATCTGTATTCCCAGATCTACACGGCTCAATGCCCTGCCATTTACTGTGTGAATCCTACTCTTGTTTGTGCTCCCAAAGTGCAACACCTCACACTAGTCTGCATTAAATTCTGTCTACCATTTTTGACAGTCAGTTGTTACTGCTGGTCTAAACCCTTCTGCAAACTTTGATCGCCTTCCTCTCTCTGTCCACTATGCCTGCAATCTTAGTGTCATTCGCAAATGAGAAAAATTGCTGCTTTTTGAACTGAAACACATGCAACTGACACTACTTAAAAACTTAATGTTTTAAGCATGGTGTAGTGTCTTACAGTCATGCAACTGACAGTAGTTAGAAACTTCAGCAAGTGTCTCCTGTCTCAAATAAATGAAGGGAATTCTGGCTTTTCTTGATTAGTTTTTGTTTTCTTAGAGTTATCTCAAATAAGTGGCCGCCCTGATTAACTGATGGCCCGATTAATGGGAATCCACTGTACTTTGAATTACAAAGGCCAGTGTGCCAAAAGCTCTCTTTATGACTTTATCTACTTGTGATGGCACTTTCAAGGAATTATAGATTTATATTTCCAGATCCCAGATCCCTCTGTTATACCACACTCCTCAGTGCCCTACCATTCACCATGTAAGTATTACCCTGCTTTGTCCTCCCAGAGTGCAACGCCTCACACTTGTCTGCATTAGATTCTATTTGCCATTTTGTCAATCCATTTTTCCAGCTTGTCCAGATCTCCCTGCAAGCTTTAATAGTCATCCTGTCTGTCCATTACACCCCCAGTCTTGGTGTCATCCATAACTCTGCAGACACAGTTTACCACATTATCATCCAGATTGTTGATAACTGTAGATGACAACAACAGAACAAGCGCCAATCCTTGTGGAATACCGTTAGTCACAGACCTCCAGTTGGAGAGACAACTATCTATGACCACTGTCTGGCTTTCCCCACAAAGCCGATCACGAATCCAGTTTGCAACTTCTCGCTCATGTGACTGAACCAGCTTGACCAATCTCCCAAGTGGGATCTTGTCAGAGGCCTTGTTAAAGTCCAGGTAGACTACATCCACTGTCTTTCCTTCCACTTTCCTGATAACCTCCTAGAAAATCACTATAAGATTGGTTAGACGTGACCTGCCACGTACTGAGCTATGTTGACTATCCCTAATCTCTCCCTGTCTATCCAAATACTTATATATCTGGACCCTTAGAGTACCTTACAATAATTTTCCCATTTTGGTTCGGAATGTTGTTGCTTGCTTCTATTGTTTGCATCATTTGTGCTTTTTTTCCCCCTTTCTTTGCGCATCATGTGTTGGTCTTTATTTTTTAAATTGGTTTCGTATGAGTTTCATGCTATGTGGCTGACTGTTAGCAAACAAATCTCAAGGTTGTATAATTTATACATACTTTGATAATAAATATACTTTTAAACTTGAAAGTTTGTTCCCTAATCTCATAGCTATCAGCGTGGATCACACGGATATCTTCCCAATGTTAAGTATTCCCAGATTGTGTGTTCAAGTTGCTGATGCAACCTGTATTTTCGGATTTGGTTTTAGTAGGCAAGATTTCTTGTTGCTGTTATGAACTAATCTTCATGTTAAAAAATATATCTTATCCTTTGGAAGCTTATAATTTAATGCAAATGAAATTATAAGTTTGGGTGAAGGAAATATTTTGCTTTATGTAAGCAATGTAAATCCAAAGATGGGATTGGGATCTGTCGTAGTTCTTCTTTCTTTATAGTTTAGCAGCCCTGACCATCATCCCGTGAACTGGGACGGACTATGCAGATTACATGCATCAATTGCTCAACAGGTTTTTAACACACAGATAAATGGATTATAGCTAGCTTGAACTGGAAATGATAAACACAAAATAATCTGCAGAGCTGGGATCAAACCAACACTCACAACATGCTGGAGGAACCCAGTAGGTCAGGCAGTATCCGTGGAAAAGATCGGTCGACGTCTCGGGCCGGAACCCTTCGTCAGGACTGTAGAGGGAAGGGGCAGAGGCCCTATAAGAAGGTGGGGGGGAGGGTGCGAAGGAGAAGGCTGGTAGGTTCCAGGTACCAGTCTTGTCCTTCCCACCCTCCCCCCACCTTCTTTATCGGGCCTCTGCCCCTTCCCTCTACAGTCCCGACGAAGGGTTCTGGCCTGAAACGTCGACCGATCTTTTCCACGGATGCTGCCCGACCTACTGAGTTCCTCCAGCATGTTGTGACTGGAAATGATAAACTTGCATCTGATCTAAATGGTATATGTGTTATTTTTTGTTTTATTATGATCATGTTTTTATTTTCTGTAGGCCATGTCTTTAAGCTGGATATTTTTCTGCTTAGTCCTGGCTGTATTTCCATTGATGCCAGTTCTTGGAAGAAGTCCTAATATTACTCTTGTGTAAGTTTGCTCATCTCTTTATAAAAAAAATTAAAAAGGTTTAATTGTTTATTTTGAAATTTAACACATCAGAAAACTGATTCTAATAATAAAGTATAATGGTATCTTGAGATAACGTTTAAAGGAAAATAAGTATGTAATTAATAGAGAAAATATGTTATCAGAAGTTTATTTTGACACTGTGTAATATTCATGCACAATGTGCAGTTGGACCAGTTGCATAAATGGGCTGAAAAATAGCAGATGAAATTTAATGCAGACAAATGTGAGTTGTTGCACTTTGGGAGGATAAACCTGAATAGGACTTACACTGCAAATGGTAGGGCACTAGGGAGTGTGGTAGAACAGGGGGTGGATCTTGGAATACAGACCTACAATTCCTTGAAAGTGGCATCACGAGTAGCTAGGGTCATAAAGAAAGCTTTTGGCACATTGGTCTTCATAAATCAAAGTACAGTGGATTCCGGTTAATTGGGCCATCGGTTAATCGGTTAAACTTCAGCTAATTGGGGCGGCTGTTTAATTGGGCGAAAATGTACTGGTCCAGTTGTGTCATAATTAACTATATTGAGAGCAGGAGCTTGGATGTCATGTGAAGGTGTTCACGACCCTTCGCCAAGATAGCGCTGGTGAATCACGACAACATGTTGCAGATGCTTACAATACTTATAAATATACATCTCCTGAATTTCTCCTACTACTGAAATCTGCAGCCTATAATTTCCCTTTAAGCAATGTGCTTTCGAACTGTCTTAAGGAACTTGTAATTTCACTATCTTCTGAAGTACTCAGTGGACTTGACACTGAAGCATACAGGTGTGGTACACTTAAATAGCCAAAGGTACATCAATATGGCTGGAGGAGAGGGAGGAGGGGTGGACTCCAAGGCAGGTTGAAATGCAGGGGAATGAAATCCTCTCTACCCAGTATCTTGTTAGTAAGTGTACAGTCGCTGGAGAACAAAATTGAAGACCTAAAGGCAAGATTGCTGTGTCAGTGGGAAATGAGGAAATGCTGCATTCTGTGTTTCACAGAGACGTGGCTCACTCCAGATATGTTGGTAAAAACCAAAGACTTCTTTCTTTTTAGACTGGACTACTGATTCAGAGAAGGCAAAAAGTGGAGGTCTGTGTTTCATGATCAACTCTTTGTGGTGCTTGAACCACTGTTGTCGCACTCTTGTTCCCCAAATCTGGAACATCTGCTGATTAAGTGCTGACTGTTCTATTAACGAAGAGATCTCCTCCATGATCCTGATCAGTTTATGTACTGCCAAAAACAGATATTAAAAAAGCACTCGATGTATTGAATGTCACAATTAGCAAGTGAAACAGACTACCCTGACATCTTTCAAATACTTGTCAGTGACCTCAGTCAGGCTTGTTTGAAGAAAACTCTGCCAAGTTATCATCAAGATATCACCTGAAGCACCAGGGGTCCAAACACACTTAACCACTGTTACATTACCATTAGGAATGCCTACCATTCCATACCTAGACCACATTTTGGGAAATCTGATCACTTAGCTGGCCTCCTTACACCTGCATACGGGCAGAGGCCAAAGAGTAAGGCTCCAGAGATGAGAACAATAAAGGAGTGGTCGTGGGAGGCAGAGGAGCGGATATGGGATTGTTTCGAGTCAGTAAACTGGGCTGTGTTCAAGGACTCATCAGTGGATATGAATGCACCACGGTTGTCATGGACTTTATAAAAACAGTCATAGATAAGTTTGTCCCCACAAAATCATTCCGAATTTTCACTAACCAGAAGCTCTGGGTGAACCATGAGATCCACAATCTGCTGAGGGCCAGATTAGTGGCATTCAAGTCTGATGACCATGTTAAATTCAATGACTGTTGGCCAGTTGCACTTACATCCATGGTGATGAAGTGCTTTGAGAAGCTGATGAGAAAACATATCAGTTCCTGCCTTAGAAGTAACCTGGATCCACTCCAATTTGCCTCCCATCACAACAGCTCAACAGAAGATGCCTTTTCATTAAGCTTCGCACCCTAGGCCTCACCACCTCATTGTGCAACTGGATACTCAATTTCCTCATTTGCAGACCCCAGGCAATTTGGATCGGCATGACCATTTCCTCCACAATCTCCCTCAGCAGAGGTGTACCACAAGGCTGAGTGCTTAGCCCCCTCCTCTACTCATTTTATACTTATGACTGTAAGGCTGAGCACAGCTCCAATGCCATGTTTGAGTTATCCAACGTCACCATGGTCGTAGGCGGAATCAAGGGTGGCGATGAATAAGCATATAGGAGGGAGATTGAAAATCTGGCTGAGTGGTGCCACAACAACAGCCTCTTACTCAATGTTAGCAAGACTTAAGGAGATGATTATTGACTTCAGGTGGAGGAAACTAGAGGTGAATGAGCAAGTCGTAATTGTAGGTTCAGAGGTGGAGAGGGTCAACAACTTTAAATTCCTCAGTGTTATCTTTTCAAAGGATCTGCCCTGCGTCTTGCACATAAATGACATTATGAAGAAATCATGGCAGTGCCTCTACTTCCTTATCTCAATTTTTGACAAATGTCTATTGATATGTGGTGGAGAGGATATTGAGTGGTTGCATCATGGCCTTGTATAGAAACACCAATGCCTTTGAATGGAAAATCCTACAAAAAGTAGTGGATACAGCCCAGTCCATCGTAGGTAAAAACCCACCCCACCACTGAACACATCTACACAATGTTGTCATGTTCTCAATATTTATTGCTTATGTATTTATTATTTTCTTTTAAAAAATTTTATATTTGCAAAGTTTATTGGTATATTTTTTCTGCACATAGCTTGTCCATCCTGTTGGGCGTGGTCCTTCCTTGATTCTAAGGTGTTTCTTGTATTTACTGTGATTGCCAGCAAGGAAATGAATCTTATAGTTGTATGCTGACATTTATGTACTGTACTTTGATAATAAATTTACTTTGAACTTCGAAGTTTGAGAATTAAAAGTTTGAACTTTTTGGTAAGGTCTAATTTGGGGTATTATGTGCTCTTCTGGTCACATAACTGAAGGAAAGATATCGATAAAATTGAAAGAGTGCAGAGAAAATTTACAAGGGTATTTTCAGGAATTGAGGACTTGAGTTATAGGGAAGGATATTATCTCTGGACCGTAGGAGATTGAAGGGAGATTTAGTAGAGGTATACAAAATTATGAGGGGTATAGATAGGGTAAATGCAAGCAGGTCTTTTTCCACTGAGGTTGAGTGAATTTAAAGGTTATGGGTTGAGGTTGAAAGGTGAAATGTTTGAAGAGAAGTTAAGGGGAAACATGGTAAGAGTGTGGATTGAGCTGCCAGCAGAAATGGTGGATTCGAGTTCATTTTTAACATTTAAGAGAAATATGGATGAATACATGCATGAGAAAGGATTGGAGGGGTATGGTCTGGGTACTGGTTGATGGGACTAGGCAGATTAATAACTTAGCATGGACGAGATGTGCTGAAGGGCCTGTTTATGTGCTATAGTGATCTATGATTCTGTGGCTCTATCTCATAAAGCAGCAAAAATAGACAGTTTGACATCACATTGCTCTTTCATAAAATTGAAGCTGGATGATTTCCTGTGATTAACTTCTGTTTATAATGTTCCGAATACATTAGAACTTTAATCTGAAGGTATATTGGAACAGGAGGAAAAGTGCAGCCCGTAAGGAAGAGGACAGAGAATTGTAATTGATAATTTTTCAAGCAAGTCACGCCTCCTTTTGTACTCCATGATTCTGTGCATTTTAAAGGACTGTGGCAAATTGATTGGAGATTAACATGTGTGTTTTAGATAAAACAAGAATATGCTGGTAATACCCAGTCAGCTTTTATATGATTTAATTAGACATCTTTTTGTGGAAACAGAACAGGAGCTGGATTACTCACTGTCATCTGCACTTTTGTCTTTTTCACTTCAATCAAGATGGAAAAGCAACAAACAGTTGAGGCTACAGTGACCAAAAGTGTATACATTGTACAGGTTTGTGTTAATATCATTTCTGTATGTGCTTGTCATAATTATGCAGGATTAATTCTTGTACATTTAATTATCTTGAGCAGCATGCATTTACATAAGGTGTGCAATAAAGCTCTTCATCATTGCTGCGAGGTAAATACCAAGTAGGTGATACTCACATTTCTGATATTCTGAAATACCTTCAAATTTCATTAGTGGTTTGTTTAATACAAATTTAATATATAAATTGTGCACAAATCTATTGTTTTAAATGGCTCAATGACATCCAGATGAAAATATAGGGAAAAAACAGTTATTGAACCACAGCAACTACAGCCCTGCCAAACAAAGTCTCTGTCTTTTGTTAGTCCTTGGAAATGCTTTAAACATACACAGATGTTTTCTTTGACAAATCTTCTGTTCAGACCTGTCAAGTTGTCGGTAACTCAAACCGCCAGTCTTGTGGATTAACTTGAGCAATGAATGTCATATCCTTGCTATAATTTGACATGCACCTGCATGCACCTCCACTATGAGCCAGTGCATTTTGATGGAAGCACTGACACTGTGTGTATTTTTTCTTCTGATAAATGCACTGAGTGCTTTCTCCTTCTAATATTGGCTGTATCTAAAGGTTTCAGTTTTGGGGATGAGAGAAGTGAGAAGAGGGGTTGTCGGGGTGAAGGGGAAAATCCCATATTCTTCAGACCCTCAGCCTATGATTAATTGAATGCCATTTTCACTTAAGAATACAGTACAATAATACTTACACCCATTTCAAACATCTGCAAGTCAGAATAATGTATAAATTGTTCATTATTTCTTTCCAGTAGGATATGCTAACACTATTTATTTTTGCTGTCGACTTGACCGGGTAGGCAAATTATCAGCAAGTAGCATTGAATGTTATGGGGAAAAAGATGATTCACTTTTGACATTGAATGGCGCAACAACCTTGAACTAAATGATTTTTTTTCCCATATCTATATTTCTATGCTGCTACGCTTCAGCAGTTTGCTTAATAATCGTTTTTGGTAAGTGCACTAAAATAGTCAGTGGTAGTTGGAGTCCTCTGCTGCTTCGTTACCTAAAACATCCTCCAGCCACCTAATGCTGACCATCCCAAGGATAAATACTAATTGGACAGATTGTGCTAAGCATCTCTTCCAATGCTCAGTTGCGCTAAGTATCCTTTTGATGAATTATAGCAGAGAGGTATGATCAGGTTATAGTATTGCAGCTCTAAATGAGGGGTCTGTGTCACTTTCCTAGAGAATTAAACAAAAAACTGGTGTATTGTGCAATAGTGAGAGTGTGCTGTTTTGTCAGAGATGCAATTGACTGGATGCTTTGCTGGGTAGAAGAAGAAAAGAACAATGTTACTTCAAAAAAGAAGAGGGGATCTATTCCTGGTGTTCTCTCCACATTACTAGAACAGGCTATCTGTCCATTTTCACAGTTTTGTTTGTGGGAGTTTGTTGGGCACATATCTAAGTTACAACAATGACTGCCCTTCAAAAGTACTACATCACCTATAAAGTGCTTTGGAACATCCTGAAGTCAAGAATCAGAAAATTTTGGGGGGAAAAAAACAATGGATTAAGCAGTATCTGTAGAAAGAGAAACAATGTTTTCTGTTGACAACCCTTCATTCTGACTGTTTCTCTTTCCACAGATGCTGCCTGGCTTGTTGAATTTTTTTCCAGCATTTTCTGCCTTTGTTTCAATTTTCCAACATCTGCAGTTTTTTTTTAATTTTCCTTAAGTTTGTTAAAGATGTCATTAAAATTTGCTTTCACTTCTGCTTTAAGCTGGCAAAGTGGTTTAGCGCCATATTTTCTGGATAACTTGGTTTTAATGTTAATTAGTGCTGCTTTTCCAATATTTGGTATTGTTTTAAAAAATCTAATGCAAGACCCTTTTTTTGCAGATCCTGCTCATTGTTCTGTCAATCTATATTGTGAACAGCACATACTCCAGCTTGGTTCTTAAACATGGAGTGCCTTTAGTCAACCAGATTATCAGTTGGGCAACTCTAGGTAAGAATGTCCTGTGTGAGTTTTTCCAAACTCCTGTAGTCTTCAGCTTTTAAGATTGGTGAGACACACTGAAGTGTTGTGAGAACTACATTCTGAAAGAGCAGAGCAGAGCAGAAACAGACTTCAGTCTGTTTGAGTGGTTCATAAATGTGACATTAATGGAAACCAAGTAGGAAAAGGGTGTCAGCCATAGCTCAGTGGTAGAACAATCATTCTTGCTTTAGAAACCATTGTTCAAATGCAGTCCAGAGAGATGAGGGCATTAATGTGAGTGGTACAGATCTGCTGTGATTTAATTAGCTGTCTGTTTGGTTTATACATTTTATTCACTTACCAAACAAACTTTAAGAGTCTTAAATGACCACAAGAAATTCTGAGAGATTAAGCTTCTGGTTTTCATTATCTACTGTCTGGAAAATGATTCTGCTTTCAACATTTAAGATTGTTTAATGTCATTTCCGGGACACAAGTGTAAAGGAGAATGAAATAATGAATCCAAGATCCAAAGCAGCACAAAAAAAAACACAACAAGATAAAGAATACAATAATAATAAATAAAACACAATAATTATAAATACACAAGATAGCTGATATGCATTGATTGCATGTCCATAAAGTGATGCTAGGCACAGGAGTTTCTGTGCATAGGGACGCCTCTCACCCTAACCATGGACTTTTTACTCTCCTCCCATCCGGTAGGCGCTACAGGAGCCTCCGCTCCCACACCAGCAGGCACAGGAAGAGCTTCTTCCCTGAGGCTGTGACACTGCTGAACCTCTCATCACAGCGCTAAGCAGTATTGCATCCATATTGTACTGTCTCAGTACTTTTATATTTGTGTGCTGAAGCACTTTTTTAAATTCACAGTTATTTTGTAAATAACACTATTCTTTGCATTTCTGGTCAGATGCTAAATGCATGTCAATGGCTTTGTATCTGTACTTGACACAATGACAATAAAGTTGAATCTAATCTAATAAGGTGACTGACAGGAAATGATAAGGTGATGGTGGTGCGGGAGTTGGGGGTTAGTAGGTGGCGGTGTTGATCAGCCTTACTGCTTGGGGAAAGTAACTGTTTTTGAGTCTAGTGGTCCTGGCATGAATGCTCTGCGGCCTCCTCTCTAACGAGAGTGGGACAAATAGTCTATGAGCAGGGTGGGTGGGTGGGATCCTTCATGGTGTTACTGACACTTTTCTTGCATACTTGTGTATCTATATCCTAGCTGGGGGGAGGGGAGGTTGTCTGGTGTTGGTGATGCAATGGACAGTTTTGACCACCCGTTGTAGAGCCTTCCTGTCTGCGGCAGTGCAGTTTCCATACCATGCAGTGATGTAGCTTGTTAGGATGCTCTCTACCGCGCATCTGTAGAATGGCATGGGTATAGATGTGCATAGTCCAGCTCTCCTCAGCCTCCTCAGAAAGCAGAGATGTTGGTGAGCATTTCTGATTATGTTGCATGTGTTCTGGAGCTTGTTCGGGATGTGCACTCCCAGGGGTTTGAAACTGTTTGCAGTTTCCACTGCTGCACTGCCAATGTAAAGAGGGGTGTGAGTGGTGCAAGTTAACCTGAAGTCGATATCCATCTCCTGTGTCTTGTTGACATTGAGTAAGAGATTATTTGCCAAGCATCAGGCCTCGAACTCTTTCATCTCCTCTCTGTAATTCATCTGATTGTTGTTGGTGATGAGTCCTTCCACTATAATTAGCTCATAATCTAATGATAATTATATTTTGTTCACTTTCCCAACATTGGAAATTGGTCACAATGACCCTATAAAATACTTTTATGGTGTTTTCTTCCTCAATTATTTCAGGTGTCAACCATCTATATTCATAGGATACTAATTACTTATGTTTTATACTTTATTGATATGACATATGCTACTAAATTTGTTAAGCCTTGTTATTCAGTATAATCTGAACTGTATGGATTCCAGGGTCATAGATTCATAGGCCATGGAAACAGGCCTCTTGGTCTATCTGGTCCTTGCCAACCAAGCTCTTACTTAAACTAGTCCCACTTGCATTTGATCCCTATCACTCCAAACCCCCCACAATCAGTTTGGATCAGAAACAGTATCTCTTCCTCACTGACAATGAGCACCGGTGTGCTTCAAGGATACTTGCTTAGCCTACTGCTGGACTCTCACTACATTTATGACTTTGGCTATACACAGCTCAAACGCCATCTATAATTTCACCACTGACACAACTGTTGTTGGCAGAATCTCAAACGGTGGCAGGAGTGAGATTGATCAGCTGGTTGAGTGTTTTCACAACAACAACCTTGCAGTTAACATCATAAGATCAAGAAGTTGATTGTGGACTTCAGTAAGGGGAAACATACCAGTCGTCATTGGAAAGGCAGCAGTAGAAAGTGTGAGCAGCTTCAAGTTCAGGAAACACACATCAAAGTTGCTGGTGAACTCAGCAGGCCAGGCAGCATCTCTAGGAAGCGGTACAGTCGACGTTTCAGGCCGAGACCCTTCGTCAGAACTAACTGAAAGAAGAGTTAGTAAGAGATTTGAAAGTGGGAGGGGGAGGGGGAGATCCAAAATGATAGGAGAAGACAGGAAGAGGAGGGATGGAGCCAAGAGCTGGACAGTTGATTGGCAAAAGGGATATGAGAGGATCGAGGATCATGGAACAGGAGGCACAGGGAGAAAGAAAAGGGGGAGGGGGGGAAAACCCAGAAGATGGGCAAGGGGTATAGTGAGAGGGACAGAGGGAGAAAAAGGAGAGAAAGAAAAAGAATGTGTGTATATAAATAACGGATGGGGTACGAGGGGGAGGTGGGGCATTAGCGGAAGTTTGAGAAGTCAGTGTTCATGCCATCAGGTTGGAGGCTACCCAGACGGAATATAAGGTGTTGTTCTTCCAACCTGAGTGTGGCTTCATCTTTACAGTAGAGGAGGCCGTGCACAGACATATCGGAATGGGACATGGAATTAAAATGTGTGTCCACTGGGAGATCCTGCTTTCTCTGGCTGACAGAGTGTAGGTGTTCAGTGAAACGATCTCCCAGTCTGCGTTGGGTCTCACCAATATATAGAAGGCCACATCGGGAGCACCGGACGCAGTATATCACCCCAGCCGACTCACAGGTGAAGTGTCGCCTCACCTGGAAGGACTGTCTGGGGCCCTGAATGGTGGTAAGGGAGGAAGTGTAAGGGCATGTGTAGCACTTGTTCCGCTTATAAGGATAAGTGCCAGGAGGGAGATTGGTGGGGAGGGATGGGGGGGATGAATGGACAAGGGAGTCGTGTAGGGAGCGATCCCTGCGGAAAGCAGAGGGGGGAGGGAAAGATGTGCTTAGTGGTGGGATAGTTCAAGCTCTCAGAGGATCGATCTTATCTTGATACAATCACAAAGATGGCACTAAACTTCATTGGGATTTGATGAGATTTTCTTTGTCACCAAATACTTGAGCAAATTTCTACCCTGAAGAGCATTCTGACTGGTTACATGACTGCCTGGTATGGAAGCGCCAATGCGCAGGATTGTAAAAGACTGCAGAGGGGTATGAACTCAGTTCCATCATGCCTCCAAGAGGACCACAACCTCGTCGTAGGATTTAGAGGCCTGCATGCCTCAATGACTTGGAGAGCTCTGTTGGCCGGAGTCGGGGCTTTATACTTTGGCTCTTGGTAGGTTCACCCATGCCAAACAGGACAAAAGGTAGTGCCAGACTAAGAGTGGTCCACTGGTCCTCCAGGTTCTGTGTTAATTAGCCTGATTCTGATTTTGTAAGTCTGGTGACCTAGTCAACTTAATCCAAATCCCAGAAACAGAATCTTTGCAGTGTTGTTTGCCACACCATGCTTTTCACAAATAGCTTAAAGGTCGGCATATGAATTTATCAGCAACTGTGAGAGAGCACTTCCGATGAGAAGTGTTCTGGGGTATTCAGAGATCTCAAAGGGCAATCATGTAAACTGAAGATTTTCCTTAGCATGAGTTCTACTGAATTGAAGTAGATATTTCTATTGCTAATTATTAAATGTGGCTTGACTGAGCATAAAATTTTTTATTATAGTAGTATGAATTCTGTTGCCTTTGGTGATGAGATCTCACATTTTACATTGACGTTGAATGCTATTACATTTCTGATATCCCTTACTTTTTCTTGCAGCCTCCTCCTTACTGATACCTTTGCTTAGTTCTACACTTCTCTTTCAACGACTGCTGAGCATTTATCTGTCGTTGATGTCCACCTACCTCTTGCTCAGCACGGGGTATCCTTTTGTTTTCCCATCTAAAACAAATTGCTGATGTTAATGACATTTTTTTTTCAGATTTTTCGGAGAATTTTTCCCCAAGCTTCACAATTCCAGAGGTGCTATAATATATGCATTCTTCACTCGCTTGTTGAACAAATGCATGTTGAACCAAGGATATTCTACATGCTTTTTCAGTTTAAACAGAATTGCAGGTCAAAAAAAGTATAAGGTTATTGCACAATTTTCAAAGAGACACCATAATGTTCCATAATGACATAGTATCATTTTGTTAATGCAGCATAAGTAATGCTCTAATATCTGTACTTGTTATGTAGCATAATAAGGCACATAAGTAGCTTCTGTATTGAAACATTAAATAGGCAATATTTTGAAACATATAATGGGAACATCATGATCACATGCACTCCTCACGAATAACATGGGCGGCACAATGGCGTAGTGGTTAGTGGTGCCAGCAACCCAGGTTCAATTCCCGCCTCTGCCTATAAGGGGATTGCATGTTCTCCCCATGACCATATGGGTTTCCTCTGGGTGCTGCTGTTTCCTCCCACAGTCCAACGACATACTGGTTGGTAGGTTAATTAGTCATGGGGAATTGTCCTGTGATTAGGCTAGGATTAAATTGGGTGGTGCAGCTGGAAGGACTTATTTCACACTGTATCTCAACAAATAAAATAGACACCAACTTCCCTAGGCTCTGTTTTCTTGGAATTCTTTAGCATGGAAGTACAGTAGACATTGTTTTATCCGTGGAAGTTGGGCTGTGTGTGTGAAGTTAGAGAGATTATCTCACTCTGTTCAAGGGTGGGAGGAGTGGAAGTTTGTTGTATTTGTATGTATGTGTTTAGAGATACAGTGTGGAACAAGCTCTTGCTGCCCATCGAGCACTCACCTATTTAACACCTAGCCTAATCATAGGACAGTCAGTTAATGCTGGCTGGTGGTGTAGTGGCGTCAGCACCGGACTTTGAGGCAAATGGTCCTGGGTTCTAATCCAGCCGCCCCCTTGCACGCTTTCGAGCATCGAGCTACCAACTCAGCCTCGTAAAAAAACAACTGCTGAGGAAACAGCAAAGAAAATGTTCCCTGATGTACCACAAGGTGCAAAAAGGAACAACAACAAATTAACCTACTAATAAGTACTCTAGTACTTCTTTGGACTGCAAAAGTGGGTATGGATTGAGGACTACCAAGATGGAAAGGTCCTACGTCATAGGTGTACATTTTCTTGAAGCAGCAGATGCCTTACAAACTACAATTTTACTATAAAATTATGAATACCCCTTTTATTGTAGTATGGTAGTAATTGCAGAAACACATCAGGCCTAGAAAACCTTTTGGGTGTTCCCATCTGTAATACTAATGGTTTTAGTTTATACACTAGTGATATTGTAAGATACAGAACACTAATCATTTGTATGAATGCTTCATTCTTAGTGGATGTTTGGTTGGTAGGTACATCAACGACAAGCTGTCTTCATATAGCAACTCGAACTTGGAAAATGTACCAATACATTTCTTTAAACAATATCTTAGACTAAGTCACTGAAGGTCAAAAAGTTTGGTGAAAGAATGAGTTTTAAAGAGGTATTAAGGGAGGAAATTGTGGTAGGGAGGTACAGGATGGGAATTCTAGAGTCTTAGGTCTTTGGTTTTTAAAGGAGAACACCTGTCAGTGCTGGAACAAATAAAAGATGGGATGCTAAAAACATGCAGCATACTTTGAACCCTCCAGAAATTTGCAGTGATTGGCTCCAAACTAGAATTTCAAGGCAGTGATATTTAATTCCTTCTCAGAAATGTTTAATGCCCTTGGTTTTCTTACAATATTTTGGACAGCTTGCTTCTGACATTAAAATAGTTGCCTTTAGAATTTTTTTATATGTGCGTAAAATCTTAATTGCAATCATTGTCTTTTTATGAATGTAATAGGGCAGCAAACTATCTGGCAGATGGATAAAATCATGGCTGACTTTCATCATCACAATATTCTATTGAACTCTCAAATTGCTAAACCCATTGTGCATGTACTGTCATAGTCTGTCTCCTGTCATAAAACTTATTACTAATTTTCACTACCATAAGCTCTCTGTAAACCACAGGTTTATGTCTGAAATCAGGAACAACCTCAAGCACAGATAGCAGGCTTAATGGTGATATTAGAGGAAGTGCTAGATGATTCTGAAGACATACTTAAATTTATCTTTCTATCATTTAAATGTACTGTTCTGGTGGTTTATTGCTCTTCTAACACTGCGGTTAGTAAACAGACCTTCCCAGTTCTGTTTTGACTAATTGCAGATAAACTATGAGCTCCAGTCTGATTATAAATCTCTGGGCTCAGCCTAGCAATCATATTGCAAATTCTCACATAAATAGCAGATTGGATGAAGAGACAAAATTCATGGAATTTTGGGGGTAGTTAATATTAAACGGAGCAATTTTTGTGTCTTGCTATAGATTAGTTAATTTACTATAATCTTTGTGTCTGACTCACAATGCTGTTAGTTTGTTGCTCACTAGGCTTGCACACTGCAAGTTTTAGATGTGCTGTTCAGGTGAGACTGGTCATCTTTGGACAGGTAGTAAACTGCCTTATGGCACAACTAAATGGAGATTAGCTGGCCATTCATTAATTTGTTGCATGGGAGAATCACGCTATGCATCATTCAACTGTTGAGGTTATACCCCGAGTAGGAGTCTTCGTTCCTCACAGTAATTCCTTGCAAGAAGAATGCTTTGGGACAATTCTGAGCAATGGAGTCAAATAATAAATGAATGAAAATTCTTTCCTTTGTAAAACCAAACTGGAAAATGGTGGTAATTGATTCAGCCATCAAAACTAATTGCACTCCGGAATATTTGAGATGTTGCCCTTCATTCTATTTGGAAGAGGCCTGCGTGGTATTCACAGTTTATGCAACATTTTATAAGTGTTTTATTCCTGTGTAATCGGGACAAAACTATTTATGACTCATTGGTTTGAGACGATAGATGTCTGGATTATGGGTACAGAGAGGTAGATGTAGATCAGTTTTTGAGGTCAGTTGGTGAGCTGATGATCTAGTGAATTGATAATATAGAGTGATAAAGGAAAATAATCAAGATCACAAATCCCACCCACCCTGGGTTTTCTCTCTTCTCTCCTCTTCATTTGAGCAGAAGATACAAAAGTCTGAAAGCACGTACCACCAGGCTCACAGAAAGATGCTATCCTGTCATTATCAGGTGACGGAGCAGATTGACGCTTGACCTCACAACGTACCTTGTTATGATCTTGCACTTAATATTGTTTTCCTGCAATGCACTTTCTCTGTAGCTCTTACATGCACTGTGTAATGATTTGACCTATATGTCAACTTTTCACTGTATCTAGGTACTTGTGACAATAATAAACCAATATCAATACCAGTACAAGTATCTCAAAGGGTGAGCAGTTTCAAACTCCTGGGGATCAACATCGCAGAGACCCAACATATTGATGCAGTCATGATGAAGGCATGATGAAGTGAGTTTGAGTTGATTTGGTATGCCAGCAAGGATTGTGACAAATTTCTACATTTGTACTACGGAGACCTTCCTGACTGGTTGCATCACCCTCTGGTGTGGAGGCTCATTGCGCAGGATCGTAGGAGGCTGCGGAGGTTTGTGGACGCAGCCAGTTCCATCACGGGCACAAGTTACCCCTCCATCGAGGACATCTTTAAAAGGTGATGCCACAAGAAGACGCCATCCATCATGAAGGATCCTCACCATCTGGGACATGCCCTCCTCTTTTTACTGGCATTAGGGAGGAGATACAGGAGCACGAAGACCTGCACTCAATGTTTAAGGAACAGTTTCTTCCCCTCTGCCATCTGATTCATGAACACTACCTCATTATTCCTCTTTTGCACGACTTGTGATTTGCAGTAATTTGTTATGCCTGCACTGTACTACTGCCACAAAAGAACAAAATTTCATAATCCACTCAGTGACAATAAACCTGATTCTGATTCTGAAATGACTGATAGAATTCAAAGACAATGATAAGAAAATGACCTGTAAAAGCTTCTGCTGGGATCTTGCATTGTCTGGCTGTAAGCAGAGAATTAAAAAGGCAAAGCCCATTAAGTCTGGATCTCCATTCTCTTTGCGTTGATCAGGTAATACTGAGATACTCTGTTTTGAGTGCTTTAGTAGATAACAGCAATTCTCTCCTGAACCTGAAGCTTTTGCATCTGATTTAAACCACATTGCTTTGCTTCTAGTGTGGAATGCTAATTCTGAATGGATGCATTCTTGGAGGTGCCATCACTTGATTCTTTACTTGCAACCACCTCATGAAATCTAGCTTCTTTTGACTCAAGCTTTAATATTTTTTAGGGAATTAAGATGAGTAGAAGTAAATGAGTGGCTCGGTGGCGTAGCAATTAGTGCAACGCTTTATAATGCAGGCAGTCACTGATAGGGGTTCAATTCTTGCCACTGTCTGTATAAGGAATTTGGATGGTCTCCACATGACTGCATGAGCTTCTTCCATATGTTCCAATTCCCTCCCACACTTTTCCCTCTCTTTCCACACACAGTTAGGTTTAGTGAATTGTAGGCATGTTAGGCTGGTGCCGGAAGTGTAGCGACACTTGTGGGCTGCCCCCACCACAGTGTTAGATGTTGACACAATTGACACGTTTCCCTACATGTTAATACCCCTCTGAATTTCTCCTCGGATTGCTCATCTCAGGAGGATAATCATCAATCTCACAAGGCTTGCAGGGTAAATCTTGAGGCTTGAAAGGTTTTTATCTGACGTGTCCAGGTGAAGGGTGATGAACGTTGGTAATAATTGGCCTGTCCATGCTTTTTTCTGTTCCTAAATCAGCTCCTCTGAAATGGAGTTCCTCTGATCGAAATACCTGTTACTAAATCAGAAAGGAAGTTTTTCTTTGATCAGTGTGTTCTTGGAACCTATCAAGTTTTCCCCCTATGTTTCACATTGGCTTGACATAAGATCCATAAATTTAAATAATCTTTAAAGGAAAACAGAAGATAGTAGGTTTTCCTTTTAGTTATTTTAAAGGAATGATTAATAACCTTGTATAACATTTGGACGGTGAATAATTTCATTGATGGTTTTGCCTTAACAAGGATCATGCTTTAATCAGATATGAAGCTTTATTTCCACTCCTGCTGTCGTGCTTGACATTTGTCTGGATTCATCTGGAACAAGAGACAATCCAGCTTCACCATGTTTCTCCAGTTCCAAAGGTAATAAGATGCCAAATGTTTTAAAATCAATCATTTGCCAAAAATTAAATACAAAAGTTTCACTGTGACGTTGCCATTGCAAATAATAGCAAAGTATTTCTATAAATAGATCCAGCAGGGATTTATGTGCTGTACAAAGTACAAATAATACTGTTACAAAAATATTGTTATTTAATAATATTCAATGTTGTTACAACACTGGGCTTAAATTAGCCCTTGTGTGTGTCGGTGCGTTTAGGATTCCCAAGTAGATGTGAAGGTCAGGGGCTTGTTGACTGACCAGGGCTGGTGCTTTTTCAATCTTCCTTCAATACTGGACTAATGGAGTCCAATGGGGGAGCAAGAGCTTGTTGGAAATCCCCAGCATATTTGTTCAGGTAGCTGCTTCCAGATCCAAACCTAGTGCAGGATCTGAGACTCTTCACTTCATTGCAGTAATCACAAATACTTTCTTCTTCACGGCTATAAAGTTTATAGCTGTGAAGAAAAAAGTATTTGTGATTACTGTAATGTTTTTGATTAAGTGTTAAATATTTTCATGTAATTTTATTTCTATATTCATGAATTTTGGTTGTTAATTTCACTTTTAATCATTTTAACTGCTTTTGAACATCCAACATAGTCAATCATTAAAATACCCTTGACAGCTCTGATATATAGAAGAGATCTAGGCTGACTTGCCATCTGAAAGGTCTTAGCAGTTTCGGGTATAGGCCTTGTTCTGGCTCGCACATGTAACCTGATTGGCTTTGGGACCACGGTTAGGTCCAGGATCCTGTCTGTCAGCATGTTCTTCTTCAGGCACCAGTTAAGTTCAGGAAAGCTGTTTCTCTGAGGCAAATGCTGCTGAGCCCCACATAGCAAATCAGGACCATTGTTATGTCAATGTGAACATTGCTTGTCTTGAAGTACACTAGAATCTTGCTCGGCAGGAGTTGGCAGTATGTTCTGGATTAAGGCCAGGGTGGGTTCTGCTTCATGCTGGCTACATACTGTACTTCACCCAGGTCAGGGTGGTTTGCTTTGCTAGGAAATAATTGTAAGAAAACAGCGTTTCAGTTGAATGAATTTGGTGTTTCATCCACAAATGGATCAAAAGCAATATGATGTTAAATTTGCAGCAATGGTCAGGTATGAAAAACATTATCATTTCTGTAGTTCAGGTTCAGATCAATCTAGATCTTTAACTTTTGTACTGAATCGGATATGTAGGAATGAGGGATAGAGCAGTCTCATTCTGATGTCACAGGTTGATAGTTCAGGGTTTTGATGAAAGATGCAGCATTTTGGGTTCATATTCTACCATGGCAGCTGGGAAAGTTAAATTCTAGTAGATAGGAGGGGAGGAGAAGATGGCGGCGTGACGCAGCATGCGCGGCCATTCTGAATGATATCGTATCTGTGAAGTAGGATGCCGTGCACAATCCTGATTTGATGGAGACAGATGTGAAGAAGCACAGAGGAACATCTGGAGTCACTTCTGAAATGCCTGCTTTGCTGCCGCTGCTACTGCGTAATTGAAAATCTCCGGAGGGGAAGGCCCCAAATCCTCAGCCTTGCCTATTGCCTGTTGCCGGGGCTGGGGTCAAAACGCTCGGCAGAGATGGTGCTCGGTGCTGGGTGTTGGAGAGCTGGTCGGAGGCTCGGAGTTTTCGGACGGACTCGGAGTCGGACTGTGGTCGGATGCTTCCGGGATGCTGCATCGGCAAGTTTGCAGCGCTGGAGGTTTACCGTCTGCATGAGATGATGGGACTTTCGAGAGACTTTGAGACTTTACCACGCCCATGGTCTGTTCTTATCAAATTACGGTATTGCTTTGCACTGTTGTAACTATATGTTATAATTATGTGGTTTTGTCAGTTTTTCAGTCTTGGTTTGTCATGTGTTTCTGTGATATCATTCTGGAAAAACACTATCATTTCTTAATGCATGCATTACTAAATGACAATAAAAGAGGACTGCGGAACAAGGGAGTATAGGTTATGGCTAATATTGAATCAATAATTTTGTTGTGAAAAAAAACTTGATTCAGGGATTTATCTTCGAATCTGGATGAGTATGCTGCAGTTACTACCAACTTCATTAAAATCTGTGTGGATGAGTGTGTGCCTATGAAAACTTGCTGTACATTTCCAAACCATAAACCATAGCTGAACCAGGAAGTTCGTCATCTTCTGAGGGCTAGATCTGTGGCATTTAAGTCTGACGACCCAGGTCTGTACAAGGAAGCCAGGTATGACTTGCAGAGGGCTAATTCAAGGGCGAAGAGACAACTTTGAACAAGGTTGGAGGCGACATCGGATATACAACAACTCTGGGAAGGTTTGCAAGACATTACTTCCTACAAAGCAAAACCTAATAGCATGAATGGCTACCAGATGAATTTAACACACTCTGTGCCACTTTGAAAGGGAGAATATAACTACAGCTGTGAAGATCCCTGCTGCACCCAGTGACCCTGTGATCTCTGTCTCAGAGGCCGATGTTAGGCTGTCTTTCAGGAGTGTGAACCCACACAAGGCAGCAGGCCACAATGCAGTACCTGGTAAGGCTCTGAAAACTTATGCCAACCAACTGGCGGGAGTATTCAAGGATATTTTCAACTTCTCACTGCTATGGTTGGAAGTTCCCACCTGCATCAAAAGGCCAACAATTATACCAGTGTCTAAGAAAAGTAATGTGAGCTGCCTTAATAACTATCATCCAGTAGGACTCAGATCTGCAGTGATGAAATGCTTTGAGAGATTGATCCTGCCTCAGCAAGGACCTGGACCCACTACAATTTGCCTGTCACTATAATAGGTCTATGGCAGATGCAATCTCAATTTCTCTTCGCACAGCCTTAGATCACCTGGACAACACTGATAATTACATCAGGGTGCTGTTTGTTGACCATAGCTTAACATTTAACACCATCATTCCCACAGATAGATAGATAGATATACTTTATTGATCCCGAGGGAAATTGGGTTTCGTTACACCAAGAATAGAGCATAAGTATAGCAATACAAAAACCACAAACAATCAAACAACAATATGCAAACTATGCCAGATGGAAATATGTCCAGGACCAGCTTATTGGCTCAGGGTGTCTGACCCTGCACGGGAGAAGCTGCAAAGTTCGATGGCCACAGGCAGGAACAACCTCCCGTGATGCCCAGTGTTGTATCTCGGTGGAATATGGCTGGAGTCCAACAGCAAAAAGTTCAATATCCGGTCTACAAACACGTTCCTTGGTTGTAATATGACCAGGATCAGAGTCCTGATCGATAAGCTACAGAACCTGGGCCTCTGTACCTTCCTCTGCAATTGGATCCTCAACTTCCTAACCAGAAGACCACAATCTGTGTGGATTGGTAATAATATCTCCTCCTCGCTGCTGATCAATGCTGACGCACCTCAGGGATGCGTGTTTAGCCCACTATTGTACTCTCTCTGTACCTATGACTGTGTGGCTTGGTATAGCTCAAATGCCATCTATAATTTTACTGATGATATCACCATTGTTGGTAGAATCTCAGATGGAGATGAGAGGGCGTACAGGAGCAAGATGTACCAGCTAGTTGAGTGGTGTCACAGCAACAACCTTGCACTCAATGTCAGTGAGACGAAAGAGCTGATTGTGGACTTCAGGTAGGGTAAAGCTAAGGAACATGAACCAATCCTTGTAGAGGGATCAGAAGCGGAGAGAGTGAGCAATTTCAAGTTCCTGGGTGTCAAGATCTCTGAAGTTCTAACCTGGTCCTAACATATTAATACAGCTATGAAGAAGGCAAGACAGCAGCTATATTTCATTAGGAGTTTGAAGAGATTTGATTTGTCAATTAAAACACTTGAACACTTCTATAGGTGTACTGTGGAGAGCATTCTGATAGTGCGCATCATTGTCTGGTATGGGGGAAGGGGGCTACTGCACGAGAATAAAATAAACTACAGAAAGTTGTAGAATTAGTTAACTTCATCTTGGGTACTAGTCTCTGGTATCCAAGACATCTTTAAGAAGCAGTGCCTCAGAAAGGCGGCTTCCATTATTAAGGACCCCCATCACTCAGAACATGCTCTTTTCCCATTTTTACCATCAGGGAAGATGTACAGAAGCCTGAAGGCATACCCTCAGAAATTCAGGAACAGCTTTTTCCCCTCTGCCATTCCCTTTCTAAATGGATGTTGAACCCATTAATACCACCTCACTTTTTTATATTATTTCTGTTTTTGCACTGTTTTAATTTAACTATTTAGTAAACATATTTACTGTAATTGATGTACTTATTTTTTCTTTCCGTATTGTCATGTATTGCATTATACTGCTGCCACTGAGTTAACAAATTTCATGACATGCGATATTAAACCTCATTCTGGTTCTGATATTTATCCTCAACTGCTGGACAAAACTACCTGGCTAAGCTAAAAGTGTCTCTGTCCCACAGCTACTAAGTCAGTACTTGACTTCAATGGCCAAGCAGTCCATTTAGTTCAAGAGCGATTTGGAGTGAGTCAGTAGTGTCCATGTCTTATGGAAAAAGTAAGTTGAGATCTCTTTTGACTAGGTTTTAGTTGGGCCTTTTAACAGTGCACTTCAAAATACTTCTACAATACTTCTTTAGAACCACTGTGTTCAGCTGCCATAAATCAGCCCCAAAGACATGCAGAAACTTAAGTTTTAGGTCTAAATATTCAGTTTGTAAAGGGGACATGAATGGCAAGATCTCTGCATGTTTACAGCATTCTTAAAGATTGGTTTCCAAAACAGTACAGTACGCTGCAGCAGTGGCAAATACCGTGGAGAGATGGAATGCAGTTTCAATTCTATCAATGATCTGAACTTTCTAACCTCAGGATTTAAATTGTGGCTGTATGCTCTCCCCGCCGGGAACCTGAGAAAGCAGACTTCTAGCAGCTAAGTAATAACATTGACAGTGATGCAGAAGGTGCATAAGCTGTAGAAGAAAAGGAAGAGTCCATGCCATGAGAGAAACAAAATATATCACAGTTTCGGTGCAAAAATGTGCTTTCTAGAACATAGAACATAGAACAGTACAGGTCCTTTGGCCCACAATGTAGTGCTGACCTTTTAACCTTCTGCAAGATCAATCTAACACTTGTCTCTCATATAGCCTTTCATTTTTCTTTCATCCGTTTGCCTATCTAAGAGTCTCATAAATTTCCCTAATATATCTGCCTCAGTACCACTTCTGGCAGTGCATTCCACACCCCTACCCCTTTTCTGAGTTTAAAAAAAAACTACCTCTGATATCCCTTCTCTTTCTTTTTCCTCCTGTCACTTTGAAATAATGCCCTCTCATAATGGCCTGTCCACTCTATCAATGCCCTTATCATTTTATACACCTCTATTTGCCCAGTTTTATTTGAGTGACTTTAATTAAACACTTTACTGATTTGTGATCCCTCATGCCCTGTTTTAAGGTGTGAAAGTGAGCACAGCATCTCATCTAATTAAAATGCATTCATTTTGACTGTCGCACTTCACTTTCCAAAATGCAGTCCCGCACCTCAAGTGAATCTGTGGCATAAACATCAATTCATAAAATCTGCCCTGTGGTTTTAAAAAAATTCAGTAGAGCAGAGATACCAAAGTAATTTATTTGCTATAAACAGGAGGCCTGTACAAAAGTAAAACAAAGCGGTGTTGGTCACAGAGCAGCAAAAAGTTGAACTAAGCAGCTCCCAAATGGTCAGCATTGAGCTTATTAACATGATAGCTATGGACAATGAATTATTACTGATCTGTATCTGCTAATTTTGGAGGAAATTTGCTTCTGAACTTACTGTTCTAACTTGCAGTTCACTTACTGTGTGATTAGTTTCAGAAACCAGCATCATAAGGATCAGATTTTGACATGTAATTAAAGCTAAACTTCAGAAACTATTACTTCACAGCCTTCTACTTAACTGGTAATCTCCTTACACTCCATCCGTTTTGGTGTCCCTCACACATCAAGATTAAAGCCTCGACATTTTGTCTCAGAGACAGAGAGAATAAAGCAAACAAAATTTATAATTTCGGTGCAGTAGCAGTCTGACATGGACTATAAGATACTACAGTAAGTTTGGACAGTGCGTTTACTCAGGAAATCTGGCCAGTGTCCTGACCCAGCCTCCCTTCAGTTTATGTAATTTGTTCTATTTTAGTTATTAAGAAGTTAACAAATTTCGCAACACGTGCAGGTGATAATAAACCTGATTCTGATTCTGAAGAAGTACATAGAGCTTGAAAATGTGGACACAATGGGAAGAGGAGCATCCAGGTGTCAAAAAATTAAACTATGAAGAAGGACTACTAAAACTGGAGTGTTTCTCCTGTGTATAAAGAAGATCTTAAAGTGTTTAATGGCACAGATAAAGGTGAAACTGGTGCATGATGTCCAGATCCATCAGACTACTAAAACAAAGTGCATAGATATAAAATTTGAGAAGGTTTTGGAAAGAAACTCTTCAAACAAATTGCATTTTATACTTATTATGTACTTCTAGGCAGGATAAGAGGTGATTAAAATTTCAGATTCATTTAAGAGAGTATTGACTACACTGACAGAAAGGGAAGCAAATCCTTAACCATTCTGGGTGAAGGATGCAAGAAGGATTGAGTGGTTTCCCTCAACTGTAGTTCAGTTTGAAAGAGACACGACAACTTTTCATTCCTTTATGAAATCCCTTTGATAATGTGAACTATACTATATATCTCCACAATGACACATATATGCAGTAGTTAACACAGAGTTGAAGATTTCTCCTGTCATAAAATGTATTTTCATTCTAACAGCTGTCCCAGATGGATTTCACCCAGAAGGCTGACAGCACTGAAATTCGACTGCTCAGACTAGATGATATAAGACGTTCTTATTTCTTTGTATCCTTAAGCTTTTAATGTTCTAGATTTTGTGGTGTTGTTTGGAGGTATTTGTTTCTAATTGATCTGATTTTCCATTGTAACTGGAAAGAAGCTGTCGTTGGCTGAATCAAAGGTAGTGAAGAATCAGCTTATAGGAGGGAGATTGAAAATCTGGCTACAACAACTTCTTACTCAATGTTAGCAAGACCAAGCTGATTATTGACTTGAGGAGGAGGAAGCTGAAGTCATTGGGGGATCAGAGGTGGAGAGGATCAGCAACTTTAAATTCCTCGGTGTTAGCATTTCAGAGGACCTGTCCAACACGTAAGTGCAATTATGATGAAGCATGGCAGCGCCTCTACTTCTTTACGAAGATTCAACATCTAAAATCTTGACAAATATCTGTAGATGTGTGGTGGAGAGTACATTGACTGGCTGTATCACAGCCTGATATGCAAACACATATGCCCTTGAATGGAAAATCCTACAAATGGTAGTGGTGACAGCCCAGTCCACCACAGGTAAAACCCTCCCCACTATTGAGCACATCTACACGGTGTGTTGTCAAAGGAAAGCAGTATCAATCGTCAGGGACCCCGCCACCCAGGTCAAGCTGTCTTCTCACTGCTGTCATCAGGACCCTCAGGACTCACACCACCATGTTCAAATGGTTCAATTTAATATTGTATACATTGAAATTGAACCTGAAATTCTTACTCTTCACAGACATCCACGAAACAAGAAACCTCAAAGAATGAAGAATAGCAACATCAGAACCCCAAAGACCCCCCACCCCCACACACAAGCAGCAGAAGATTGGCCTCCCCCTCCTCCTCCCACCATCTCCCCCAGTGCACCAACAGAAGCACCATACCCCCCCCCAATGAAAGCAATAGCAAAAGCCCTAAAAGAGACTTTGGTCAAGAGTCCATCAAAATCTATAGTCTGTAACCCAGCATCTTAGACAGGCTCTTTCTCAGGAACAGTTATAATCACTCAACCATCAGCCTCTTCTCTGAGGGGATAACTTCACTTGCCCCATCATTGACCTGTTCCTATAACCTATAAGCTCATTTTCAAGAACTCTTCCTCTCACGTTCTTGATACTTATTGCTTTTTTTTCTTCTTTTGTATATGCAGTTTGTTGTATTTTGCATACTGGTTGTCTGCCCTGATGGGTGCAGCCTTTCATTGATTTTATTATGGATATTGGATTTGCTGAATACGCCCACAAGAAAGTGAATCTCAGGAGATGTATATGGTGAGGTGTATATGTACTTTGATAATAAATTTACTTTGAACATTGAACTTTAATGTGTTGTATTCTCTGATGCTAATCCAGCTGGAGTTAGAATTTAGGGCAGACTGTGATTCTGGCAAATTTGCTTTAGATAATTTTAGGGAAAAGATAACTCCCCATTGAGTAGGTATTTCTGGTGCAGCTTATGGGCTATCTCTGAAATTCCTCCAATAAGGGTTTTGACATTCATATGAAATATTTGCCTGCCCAGACCTGGCAGCTGTACTTGCGGCTCAGAATAAATATGACTTCTGGAGATAATCATTGACTTTTTCAAAAATGTCTATTTTTTTCGGTTTTTAAGGCAAGATTAGGACTCCTGAAATTTCCACAGAACTCCTGTTTTTTTGCTTAGAAAAGCTTGGTATCACTCTGTTGTTTTTCTTGATGGAGCAGGTGAGATACCTGTTGAGCATCGTTAAGTAAGGAGCTTGTATGTAGTTTGAAGGTGGCTCAACTTCCATCCAGTGACATAACTGGTGCCTCACAGTCACCCATGGAGATGAAGGTTCCCAGAATTTTGGGGCTGAAATTTGTCATGTGCCTCACCTTCATGCTGCTAAGATATTTGCCACTTGCTCTTGTTTCTGCTGAAGAGATTGAACAAGAATGTCCTGTAGTTTACCATGATTGCTTTTCCAATAACTGAGCCCTAGGGATCACAAATAACCTGGCTTAGTGTTGCTTTTGCTTGGTTCAGTCTGTGCTGCAGTTGACATTCAAAGAATCTGCCAATACTTTTGCTCAGTGACCAGTATCCAGACATATACTAGAAGTACCTGCACTTTCTCTGAACACAAAATTAGGTTCTAATTTGAGGTGTCCTGTAATCAGTTTGCTTTTGAGGCTTCCACATTAAAAATGGAATGGAAATAATACTTTCAAGAAAGATAATAATCATTGTAAAGATAATGGAGAATTTTGTACCTTGGGTCTACTCCTCAAAT
This sequence comes from Mobula hypostoma, assembly GCF_963921235.1. Taxonomy (NCBI): domain Eukaryota; kingdom Metazoa; phylum Chordata; class Chondrichthyes; order Myliobatiformes; family Myliobatidae; genus Mobula; species Mobula hypostoma. The sequence continues at coordinate 22,461,207 of NC_086113.1, forward strand.
TAGTTCTAAAAAGTACATATTAGTTCATGTCTCATCATATTTAGGTGGTACAGTAGGTTAGATATGGTATGTTTAAACCTTGTGGAAGTTCTTCTACTCCAAGTCACTCCACTTCACTTGTTTGAACTCCGGATTGCATTTGAATTGATCCAGTGATGTGTAAATGCCATTCGTCAGTCTGTGGTAACACATTTTCTGGATATAATTCAAAGGCTTGTAGTTAATTAATGTGATGTAGTTCTAGCTTAAAGATGAAGACTAACATAATTACTCCATGTGGATTGTAATTTTTCTTGAGTTTTCCTTAACCAAGGAATTGCAGATTTTCTTCATTGTGACAGCTTTCTTTGGCACTGGAAATATAGCCTCTATCAACAGGTAATCCAAGTTATTTTTTTAAATGAGCTTCTGCGGGTGGTTAATAAAGGTTGATTTTTTTTAAAAAATTTAGTTTAATACTATAATCACAAAATTCTTAAATGTAATGAAAAGCAAAATTGCAGTGAATCTACTTGCCTAATTCATAGCATGTCGAATTAGATATCTGGAAAATAAAAACAGAAAGCAAATGTAAAAACTCTCTACTGCATCTGCAGGGGATGGGAGGAATTGAGAAGAATGTGGTTACTAATATAGCTAAGTTCTTCATCATCTCATTCCAGTTTTGATCCTGCATCTGTCTACTGCTTCCTGACAGTTTTTAATCCTTTTACAATGGGAGCATTAATGATGTGGAAGGTTAGTATAGTCATTCTAATGTACTGAAATCTTTTTTTGTGCAGTGTTAAAAGTCATACTGAATTTTTATAGACCACAATAATATATCAGATGGATCAATGTTTTAATTCACCCAGCAGTGTCTCTTTCTCCATTGCAGAATCCACTTATCTCTTAAATTTTTTTGAGTTTACCAGTATTTCTCTGCTTCAGATTCATTAAATACCTTAATACCTGAAAAAGCCTTGCTGATATTTATGTCATTTATTAGTAATTTTGACGGTGTTTCTATTTTATTTTCATTTTTTCCCATGAATGCATTCCTTTATCCATAAAGGAAGTAGCCTCTGGGGCTTGCAATATTCCTGGTGCTCCCCCTTCTTGAAATATGGCGTCACCATCTTTAACAAAGCTTGAGAAGTTTACACAAATGGTTTCCTTTATAAAAGTGGGCATATGGTATCAGTTGATCACCAGCCTGCTTCTGTCAGAAGGTACAGCAATGGCAAGGTAATATAGCAGTTCTATAAAACCCTGGCTAGGTCATGCTTAGAATATTGTGTTCGGTCTGGCCACCTCATTATAGGAAGGACATGGAAGCTTTAGAGAGGATGCAGAAAGGATTTACCAAGATGCTGCCTGGACTAGAGAGCATATCTTACAAGGATAGGTTGAGTGAGCTAGAGCTGTTCCCTTGGAGAGAAGGTCACTTGATTGAGGTGATAAGATGGTAAGAGGTACAGATCGAGTGAATAGCCAGAGTCCTTTTCCCAGGACGGAAATGGCTAACAGCAGAGGACATAATTTTAAGGTGATGGTAGGAAAGTATAGAGGTGATAGGAGAGGGCTAGGCAGAAAGTTAAGAAGCAGGACCTCCAGGGTAGTCATTTCTGGATTGCTACCTGTGCCACCCACCGTTGAGGTGATTTGGCAGATAAATATGTGTCTGAGAAGCTGGTGCAGGGGGCTGGGCTTCAGTTTATTGGATCATTGGAATCTCATTGCAGAGTATGACCTGTACAAAAGGGACAGGTTGCACCTGAACCTGAGGGGGACCAATATTCTCGCGGACAGGTTTGCTAGAGCTGTTGGGGAGGGTTTAAACTAATTTGGTAAGGAGGGGGGAACCGGAGTGAAGGAACTTGGGATAGGACCGATGTTTTTTTTTTAAAAAGCCAAAATAGCGTGCAGTCAGACTGTCAGGAAGGACAGGCAGATGATAGAACAAAATTGCAGCCAGCAGAGTGAGTATCAGTGCATTAGGGATGCAGAATCAAAAAGGGTAGCAAAAACAGTACTTAAAATGTTATTTTCTCAATGCACAGAGTCTAAGAAATAAGGTGGATGATTTTGTTGCACTATTACAGATTGTTAGGTATGATGTTATAGCCATCATTGACTCATGGCTGAAAGACTGTTACAGATGGGAGCTGAATGTCCAAGGTTACACATTGTATTAGGGATAGGAAGATAGGCAGAGGGGGTGGTGTAGTTCTGCTGGTAAAGAATGGCATCAAATCAGTAGAAAGATGTGACATAGTATCAAAAGATGTTGAATCTTTGTGGGTGGAATTAAGAAACTGCCAAGGTAAACGGACCCTGAGGGGAGTTGTATGCAGGCTTCCTAACAGTAGCTGGGTTGTGGACCACAGATTACAATGGAAATAGAAAAGGTGTGTCAAAAGGGCAGTGTTATAATAGTCATGGGAGATTTTAAAATGCTGGTCAATTAGGGAAAATCAGTTTGGTAGTGGATTTCAAGAGAGTGAGTTTGTTGAATGCCTACAAGATGGCTTTTTAGAGCAGTCTGTCATTGAGCCTATTAGGGGATCAGCTATACTGGATTAGATGTTACATAATAAACTGGAGATGATTAGGGAGCTTAAGGTGAAAGAACCCTAGGAGGCAGTGTTCACAATATGATTGAGTACAACTCAAAGTTTGTTAGGGGGAAAGTAAAGTCTGACGTAGTAGTATTTTAGTGGAGTATAAGAAATTACAGTGGTATGAGAGAGGAGTTGGCCAAAGTAAATTGGAAGAAGATGCTGGCAGGGATGACTGCAGAGCAGCAATGGTGTGAGTTTCTGGGAAAAAATGAAGAAGGTGCAGGATAGATGTATTCCAAAAACAAAAAAAAATACTCAAATGGCAAAACAGTATAACAGTGGTTGATAATGGGTGGCAAAGCTAATATAAAAGCAATAATTAGCAGAAAGATAGAGGATTGGGAAACTTTTAAAACCTATAGAGAACAACTAAAAGAAGCATTAGGAGGGAAAAGATGAAATCTGAAAGCAAGTTAGCAAACATTATCTAAGTGGATAGTAAAAGCTTTTTCCAAGTCTGTATAAATAAATAAATAAATAAATAAATGAAAGAGATGAGAGTGGATATAGGACCGCTAGAAAATGAGGCCGGAGAAATAATAACGGGGGACAAGAGGATGGCAGAAGAACTAAATGAGTATTTTGCATCAGTCTTCACTGTGGAAGACACTAGCAGTGTGCCAGATGTTGAAGGATGTGAGGGAAGAGATGTGAGTGCAGTTACTATTACAAGGGAGAAGGTACTTAAAAAGCTGAAGGACCTAAGGGTTCATAAGTCACCCAGACCAGGTGAACTGTACCCTTGGGTTCAGAAAGACATAGCGGTAGAGATTGTGGAGACATTAGTAGTGATCTTTCAAAAATCACTGGACTCTAGTATTGTGCCAGAGGACTTGAAAATTGCAAATGGCACTCCAGTCTTTAAGAAAGGAAGAAGGCAGCAGAAAGGAAATTATAGGTCAGTTAACCTGACCTCAGTGGTTGGGAAAATGTTGGAATCAATTGTTAAGGATGAGGTGATGGAGCACTTGGTGCCACAGTACAAGATCGGACAAAGTCAGCTTGGTTTCCTTCAGGGGAAATCTTGCCTGGCAAACCTGTTGGAATTCTTTGAGGAGATTACAAGTGGGATAGATGAAGGGGATGCAGTTGATGTTGTATATTTGGACTTTCAGAAGGCCTTTGACAAGGTGCCACACATTAGGCTGCTTACCAAGTTAAGAGCCCATGTTATGAGATGAAAGTTACTAACATGGTTAGAGCATTGGCTGATTGGTAACAGGCAGTGAGTGGGAATAAAAGGGTCCTTTTCTGGTTGGCTACAGTGACTAGTGGTGTCCTGCAGGGGTTGGTATTGGGACCACTTCATTTTATGCTGTATATCAATGATTTAGATGATGGAATAGATGGCTTTGCTGCCAAGTTTGCAGATGATACTAAGATTGGTGGAGGGGCAGATAATGTTGAGGAAACAGGTAGGCTGCAGAAGGACATAGACAGATTACGAGAATGGGCAAGAAAGTGGCAAATGAAATACATTGTTGGAAAATGAATGGTCATGATCTTTCATAGAGAAAAAAATGTGCAGACAATTTTCTAAATGGAAAAAAAGTCCACAAATCGGAGATGCAAAAGGACTTGGGAGTCCTTGCACAGGTTGCGCTAAAGGTTAACCTGCAGGTAGAATCGGTGGTGAGAAAGGCGAATGCAAATTTAGCATTCATCTCAAAAGGTGTGAAATACAAGAGCATGGATGTGATGCTGATGCTTTGTAAGGCACAGGTGAAACCTCACCTTGAGTATTGTGAACAGTTTTGGGCTCCTCATCTAAGATAGTATGTGCTGGCATTGGAGAGGGTTCAGAAGCGATTCAGAAGGATGATTCCAGGAATGAAAGGGTTATGATACGAGGAGCGTTTGAAAGCTCTGGGTCTGTTCTCATTGGAATTTAGAAGGATGAGGGGGGGATCCCATTGAAACCTTTTGAATGTTGAAAGGCCCAGACAGAATAGATGTGGAAAGAATGTTTCCCATGGTGGGGGAATCTAGGACAAGAGGGCACAGACTCCGGATAGAGGGGCATCCATTTAAAACAGAGATGCAGAGAAATTTCTTTAGCCAGAGGGTGATGAATTTGTTACCATAGGCAGCTGTGGAGACCAGGTCATTGGGTGTATTTAGGACAGAGATTGATAGGTTTTTGATTGGACACGGCATCAAAGGTTATAGGGAGAAGGCCGAGGAGGGGAAAGAAAAAGGATCAGCCATGATTGAATGGTGGAGCAGACTTGATGGGCCAGATGGCTTAAATCTGCTCTTATGGTCTTACGGTCTATGGTCCTATAAGCATTTTGCACTGAGAGTGGTGGGTGCGTGGAATGCCCTGCCAGGGGTGATGATAAAGGTAGATTAGGGACAATTAAGAAACTCTTACATGGGCTCATGGTTGATAGAAAAATGGAGGACTATGTAGGTGGGGGGGGAGTTAGATTGATCTTAGAATATGTTAGAAGTTGGCTCAATATCATGGGCTGAAGGGCCTGTATGGTGCTGTAGTGTTCTTTGTTCTAGGTACAGACCTCTGTGCATAGCAGTCCTGAGATGCTCTGTCATTGTTAGAAATATTCTTGGTTTGGTGAGATGTTTTTTGTCATCTCCAGTGGCACTTACAAGGCAATATTCCCGGTTATCTGCCTTTTAATTAGACTCAGTCGATATCACTAAAGCAGATTATTGATCGTTTTCATAGAGAAAGGTAAGGAGAACTGACACATGTGAACCTGTGTGCATATTGAATGTGCCATTTCCTATAGAATCACCATTGTGTACCAAAAGTACTTCATTATGGAGTGCTTTGTAAATCCTAGAGTTGAAAAGCGTAAGATAGGAATGCATAAAATTAGAATATGCTGGAAATAACTCAGCTGAAGAAAGCGAATGAAACAAAGTTAACATTTCAGATCCATGACCTTTCATGAAATGTTAGAAGTTAATTAAGTTTCAAGATGGTCCGTTCTCTGTATGTTGTGACAGTTGATTTCAGCATTTGCATGCAGGTCCTGAATTTTCTTTTTTTAAAGAGCAGATTGGCGCTGCTTCCTGCACGCATGCTGAGCTCGTTGACTTGATTAACTTTGCCTCCAACTTTCATCCTGCCCTCAAGCTTACCTGGTCCATTTCCGACACTTCCCTCCCCTTTCTAGATCTTTCTGTCTCTATCTCTGGAGACAGTTTATCTACTGATGTCTACTATAAGCCTACTGACTCTCACAGCTATCTGGACTATTCCTCTTCTCACCTTGTCTCTTGCAAAAATGCCATCCCCTTCTCGCAATTCCTCCGTCTCCGCCGCATCTGCTGTCAGGATGAGGCTTTCCATTCCAGGACGAGGGAGATGTCCTCCTTTTTTAAAGAAAGGGGCTTCCCTTCCTCCACCATCAACTCTGCTCTCAAACGCATCTCCCCCCTTTCACGCACATCTGCTCTCATTCCATCCTCCCGTCACCCCATTAGGAATAGGGTTCCCCTTGTCCACACCTACCACCCCATCAGCCTCCTGGTCCAACATATTACTCTCCGTAACTTCCGCCACCTCCAACGGGATCCCACCACTAAGCACATCTTTCCCTCCCACCCCCCACTTTCCGCAGTGATCGCTCCCTACGCGACTCTCTTGTCCATTCGTCCCCCCCATCCTTCCCCACTGATCTCCCTCCTGGCACTTATCCTTGTAAGCAGAACAAGTGCTACACATACCCTTACACCTCCTCCCTTACCACCATTCAGGGCCCCAGACAGTCCTTCCAGGTGAGACGACACTTCACCTGTGAGTTGGCTGGGGTGATATACTGTGTCCGGTGCTCCCGATGTGGCCTTCTATATATTGGCGAGACCTGACGCAGACTGGGAGATCGTTTTGCTGAACACCTACGCTCTGTCCGCCAGAGAAAGCAGGATCTCCCAGTGGCCACACATTTTAATTCCACATCCCATTCCCATTCTGATATGTCTATCCACGGCCTCCGCTACTGTAAAGATGAAGCCACACTCAGGTTGGAGGAACAACACCTTATATTCTGTCTGGGTAGCCTCCAACCTGATGGCATGAACATTGACTTCTCTAACTTCCGCTGATGCCCCACCTCCCCCTCGTACCCATCCATTATTTATTTATATACACACATTCTTTCTCTCTCTCTCCTTTTTCTCCCTCTGTCCCTCTGACTATACCCCTTGCCCATCCTCTGGGTTTCCCCCCCCAACTTTCCTTCTCCCTGGGCCTCCTGTTCCATGATCCTCTCATATTCCTTTTGCCAATCACCTGTCCAGCTCTTGGCTCCATCCCTCCCCCTCCTGTCTTCTCCTATCATTTTGGATCTCCCCCTCCCCCTTCCACTTTCAAATCTCTTACTAGCTCTTCCTTCAGTTAGTCCTGACGAAGGGTCTCGGCCCGAAACATCGACTGTACCTCTTCCTAGAGATGCTGCCTGGCCTGCTGCGTTCACCAGCAACTTTTATGTGTGTTGCTCAAACTCACCTGCTTACTTTTAAACAGAAATCTGCCATGTAACTGATTTACCCATTCCATTCATTGGACTATGTTTATAAGATGCTTAAGTCTTCAGCAGTAAGGCTCATGGCTTGCACCTTCTATATTCAGCATTATGTCCAATCAGGTTCTCAGATCCTTGATCCTGACTATATGCATTGTCTGATGTTCTTTTCATGTGCAGTGCTGTCTGCATTAAATTTTGTTCACCATTGTTTTGTGCATGTATTATATTCCCATCTAGTTTGGAGACATTTGCATCTACCTGTTCTCTAGTAATCATCTATTTACTGCATAATTTCACTTTGTTCATTGATGTGCCCCTCATAGTTTAGCTGGGTGATGATTTTAACATGTGGAAAGGCTGCACTTCTCTGTCTTGTCTTCTGCAACATGTGTAGAACCATAAAAAGGATGGACAAAGCCATAAGTGGCACTTTTTAAATATTGTTATTGGTTGTTTAGCTCCCAAATGAGAGGACAGACAATGATTTAGCTTAGTATCTCATCCAAATAACAGTCAGTTTAGATTTTATGCTTAAGTGTCTTGAACATACAAACTTATGACCCAAGAGCTGAGAGACCCAACGATCTTAGTCAGTAAACCAGACCCAAGTTAGGCAGATATACGAAACATTTAGGTGCAAATTACAGGAACATTAAAAAATAGTATTCACATTTTCATAATATTTACCTAGCACCATACTCCTCTCAGGGACTGCAATGTTGCCAGTAACCAAGATTACTACCTAAAAGGCATTGTTGATATCAGTTGTCATCCACTATTCTTTCTTTCCACTGAAAGTTACCTTAAATTAAGAAGGCATATGATTTCTCTTGAGCTATCTGCTGATACAGCCTTTGCTTCTAGTTGTTGAAAAGAGAATGGGGCAACCTTTGATGTCATTACATAATGCAGCAAAAATTATCATGAACCTTTGCTTGGAACAGCCACAATTCCCAAGATTATTTTCTGGTCACTGACTTAAGACATAGGAGCAGAATTAGGCCATTTGGCCCATCGAATCTGCTCTGCCATTCAATCATGGCTGATCCTTTTTTTCCCTCCTCAGCCCCACTCCCTGGTTTTCTCCCAGTAACCTTTGATGCCATGTCCAATCAAGAACCTATTGAGCTCTGCCTTAACTTTCTCCATTGACCTGGCCTCCACAGCTGCCTGTGGTAATGAATTCCACAAATTCACCACCCTCATTTGCCACTTTCTTGCCCATTCTCCTAATCTATCTTAGTCCTTCTGCATCCTACCTGTTTCCTCAACACTACCTGTCCCTCCACCAATCTTTATATCATATGCAAACTTGGCAACAAAGCTATCTATTCCATCATCTAAATCATTGATAGCATAAAAAGAAGTGGCTCCAACACCAATCCCTATGGAACACCACTAGTCACTGGCAGCCAACCAGAAAAGGATCCTTTTATTCCCACTGGCTGCTTCCTACCAATCAGCCAATCCTCTAACCATGCCAGTAACTCTCCTGTAATGCCATGGGCTCTTAACTTGGTAAGTAGTTTCATGTGTTGTACCTTGTTAAAGGCCTTCTAAAAGTCCAAATGTACAACATCCCCTTTATCTATCCTACTTGTAATCTTCTCAAAGAATTCCAACAGGTCTGTCAGGCAAGATTTCCCCTTAATAGTCATAGTCATACTTTATTGATCCCGGGGGAAATTGGTTTTTGTTACAGTTGCACCATAAATAATAAATAGTAATAGTACCATAAATAGTTAAATAGTAATACGTAAATTATGCCAGTAAATTATGAAATAAGTCCAGGACCAGCCTATCGGCTCAGGGTGTCTGACCCTCCAAGGGAGGAGTTGTAAAGTTTGATGGCCACAGGCAGGAATGACTTCCTATGACACTCTGTGCTGCATCTCGGTGGAATGAGTCTCTGGCTGAGTGTACTCCTGTGCCCACCCAGTACATTATGTAGTGGATGGGAGACATTGATCAAGACGGCATGCAACTTAGACAGCATCCTCTTTTCAGACACCACGGTGAGAGAGTCCAGTTCCATCCCCACAACATCACTGGCCTTACGAATGAGTTTGTTGATTCTGTTGGTGTCTGCCACCCTCAGCCTGCTGCCCCAGCACACAACAGCAAACATGATAGCACTGGCCACTACAGACTCGTAGAACATCCTCAGCATCGTCCGGCAGATGTTAAAGGACCTCAGTCTCTTCAGGAAATAGAGACAGCTCTGACCCTTCTTGTAGACAGCCTCAGTGTTCTTTGACCAGTCCAGTTTATTGTCAGTTCGTATCCCCAGGTATTTGTAATCCTCCACCATGTCCACACTGACCCCCTGAATGGAAACAGGGGTCACCGGTACCTTAGCTCTCCTCAGGTCTACCACTAAGGAAACCATGTTGACTTTGTCCTATCTTGTCCTGTGTCATCAAGGACTTGATTTATGTATTTTACATTTTCATCAAAAATATACCTTAATTTGAAGATCATTCAAGATTGAAGTTTATTTAGCATGTGTACATCGAAACATACAGTGAAATGCGTTGTTTGCATTAACAACCAAAACACTGGAAGGTGTGTTGGGAGCAGCCCGCAAGTGTCACCACTCATTTTGGTGCCAACGTAGCTCGGTAGAACAACATAGAACACAACAGAACAAACTTGTTCCTCCCACTCATTCACTTATACAGCTCAACGCCATCTTGAGACCTTTATTGAGATCATTGCATATTATGCCAAATATTTTGTAATTAATTTATATTTATCTAGGTGATAATTAAATGACTGGGTACCTCACAGATCATGAACCCATTTTTTTTTATTTTATTCAGATATTAATTCCTTTTGTAATCGTGATGTGCTCCCAATGGTTTTTTTTTTCCGTTTTTTTTTGTTAGCAGGTTTTTTTTGTTTTAGTTAGTAGGGGTTCTTTTTTTCCTTAAAAAATATTCATTTTTTTCTTCTTATTATTGATATATTGTTTAGCTTTGTTCATCAGTTATTTGGTAATTTAATTCTTCATTGTATGTATTGACATGTTGACTTGATTACCCTAATGTTTTTTTTTCTTGATCTTTAATAATAAAAAAGATTTAAAAAATGAAAATGAAATAATTCAATGGTTGGTTACCTCACAGATCATGAACCCATATTTTTTTATTTTATTCAGATATTAATTCCTTTTGTAATCGTGATGTGTGCATTTGAAAGTATTCAAGTTTCAACTCAGTTGTCATCAAACAGGTACAACTAGTAACTATGTATGTTATATAAGATGATTTTGCAACAGATATTGATCTATTGCTCGAAATAATATGTGAATCTTTAACACACGTTTGTGATCTTTTCCAATAGCCTTTTCTTGATTGTTCTTCTAATCTCCGACATTATGGCTTTGGTGAGTTGCTGTTAATATGTAAATAAACTGATGGCTTCATAAATTAATTTTCAACTGACATTATATGATGAAAGAGAGTGAAAGAAAATTACCATTTTAGATAATATTTGCACATTTTGCTGTGTTTTGCTCAACATCAAATAAATTCAGATCCAAAGCCTTATAAATGTAGTCAAGTTATTCATGTGATAAAGAGGATTTTTTTTAGAATGCTTTATATCCATTTCCTACGTCCCAAAACAGGCAGTGAATGTTCTTATTGAAGAGCATGCACTGCTGCAGTATTAAGAATCACGATGTATGCAAGGTCCCACAAACAGTAAAGTGATCATGAATAGTCCTCCTTCCGTTCATTGAAGGGCAGGTGCTGGTTTTAACAGAAGGGAAAATTTCTTTGGAATTTTTCTGAAATACAATGACGGAATCATTTATAACCATTTATGAGAACAGTCTAGGCCTCAGTACAATACCTCATTTGAATGAAAGCACCTTGAACAGTGCCATCCTTCCTCAGGTTTCTCAGTGTTAGGCTAGATATCTGTGACTCAGAGGCCCAAGGGATCCATTCTGGTATTCTACAACTCAGTAGGAGCACAACCATTTTAAGAAAAAGTGGAGACTGTTTCTATATTCGCTTCCTCAAATGGGGGTGCCTTCTAATCCACATCCTGATCCATGGTGACTGACATTTTCATTGAAGCTTCTGCCCTGCAATGACATTCTACTGATGAGCTTCTTCACTTGAACTACCGTGTTTGATTTGAACAGTCACCCCACTCCCACTACCACTGTGGATTCACAAAATCCTGATCCACTGCAAGCCTCGTGCAGGTATACACAGTACCTTGAGTAACACATTTTTACAAATAGCCATCAAAATTTTCCTCCGTGTCATTGCCATTCCTGTAATTGTTGGAAAAAGTATACAATGAAAGGGGTTATGAGAAAATGTAAGTTAACGCATAATGAATGTGATGGCAGATGAATGACAGATGTAATTTCATTCCCTGAAAAGCAATTATAATAATGTGAGTAAAGTAATATTCAAAAGAGGGAGCTAGGAATATAATGGGCATTGTGTGGGCAGTAATGACAAGCAATTACAGCACTAGAACACACAATACTCTTAAGTGGTATGCATACAGTACATGGTACCATACATTCTCAGAGGAAGTGGCTCACTCCTCTTATCTTACTTGACCTCATTAAATCATCTAACTTTTTCCAGCATTGAGTAAACATAAATGATTTGTACGATTTGGCACTATACCCTGTCTACCCATTTCCAATGTACTTTTAATTGTACTACTGAGTCAGTGCCTTGTCTATTCAATCAACTGAAGCCCTTTCTTTCACCCCTTCCCCCATTAACATAGAAGGCCCATTGAGAGTGGGTTCTAATGTCTGTAGTCTACTCCAAATATTAAAATGAGATAGGAGGGCTGAGGTCCCAGTGTAAGTCAATGGGATTAAGCATTTTAAATGGTTTATCATGGGCTTTAAGGCCTTTTTCTGTGTTGTACTTTTCTATGACTATTATGATTACTTAAGAGTGAAGGAAAACTTGGTCTGTCCCACTCTTGGTCAGAATTGCACGATACAGAGGGCTTAAATGTCCTTTCTTTTTTGGACAATTACGTTCCTCACTTATCTCAGTGTAAAATAATCATTGTTTTTCTTGTGGGTTATATTGAAGCATACCCCTGAAATCAATGTGGTTGGAATCTCACGAGCTACAATCTGGGTCTCAAAATAATGCTGCACTAAAACTGTCATCTTTAGCATATGAAAAATAAAGTTAGAGTTCAATAAACATTGTTCATGCCCATCAGGTATAGAGTCCAAGAGCAATGCAGCATGGATGCAGGTCCTCCAGCCCAACCACTCCATGCTGGCCAGTTAGTCCCAGTTTTCTGCATTCAACCCATATCCCTCAAAGCCTGACTCCACCACATGCCCATTGGGATGCTTCTGAAAATATACTATTGTACCCGCCTCGCACACAAAATGCAGGAGGAGCTCAGCAGTATCAGCAGCATCTAAGGAAAAGAGTACAGTTGACGCTTCAGGATAAGACCCTTCAGCAGGACTGGAGAAAAAAAGATGAGTAGAGTATGTGTTTTTTTTTACATTTTTTTTTCTCCACTCCTGCTGAAGGGTCTCGGCCTGAAATGTCGACTGTACTCTTTTCCGTAGATGTTGCCTGACCTGCTGAGTTCCTCCAGTATTTTGGATTTCCAGCATCTGCACATTTTCTCTTGTTTGTCTGTACCTGCCTCAGGCACTTCCTCTGGCAGTTCATTCCATATACTCACCACCCTGTGTGTGGAAAAAGTTGCCCCTCAAGTCCCTCTTAAATCTTTCTCCTCTCACCTTAAATCTATGTTTTCAACTAAGTTTTCAACTTCCCTACCATGAGGGAAAAATTATTATTATCCACCTTATCTATGCCTCTTATAATTTTATGTACTTCTATAACTATTTCATTTGCGTGTGGCGCGTGGCCAAGTGGTTAGGGCATTGGACTAGCGCTCTGAAGGTCGAGGGTTCAAGCCTCAGCTGAGGCAGCGTGTGTGTCCTTGAGCAAGGCAATTAACCACACAATGCTCCAGTCTACCCTGCTGAGAATGGGTACCAGCAAAAATGCTGGGGGTTAACCTCGCGATAGACTGGTGTCCTATCTGGAGGAGGAGTCTCGTACTCTCAGTCACTTCACGCCATGGAAACTGGCATAAGCACCGGCCTGATGGGCCACAAGACTGGTGACAGACTTTAATCTAAAAAAATAACTGTAGTATGATTGGTATATGACACATTTGAGCATGCGTAATCAGGTGCTTTTCATTTTTTAATGGGACTGAAACAGACTACAGAAAAACACATCCAGTGAAACATTGGATATAGAGGAAACCTCAATTTGTTTTTAAAAACTGTTTTCAAGCAAATAAATGCAAATGTATCTCCCTTGCATCTGAAAATCTGGTTGCAGTTTGAAGAGAGCTCCTAAGCTGGCAGGAGTACCATGCTGAGGTTCTCCATTAGGAGCGGTTCTGTTATGAGCAGAATGACACATTGAGTCAGGAAAACTCTGATAGATGACTGACCCCAGAATACTCTGGCCTTCTGGTCATGAGTTTGAAAGCATTGCCAATGCTTTCAAACATGTAAGAAGATGTGGCTGGGAAAACTATGTTGCTGTGATAGTTTTAAAAAGACACTGGTTTTCTTAATACAGTTTAATGAATGAAAAATAATCTACTTTTTCCAATCACTAGCATTTCTGACGTTTAATGTTGTTATATATTTGCAGCATTTTTTCTTTCTGGTTAAAGACAATGGAAGTTGGCTGGACATTGGAACCAGGTAGGTAAATTTTTGAATCAGTTCAATGCCCTGCTGATTTTTGATTTATATCTATATATATCTATCATGTTTTATAAGATGCTCATCATAAAATCTTTTGTACTTGACCCCTCCTGATTTTCATCTGACCCTTTTCACCAAGGTAATGTACCATGATAATGTAAACATGAGGATATGGGTCAGTAAGCATTTCATTGTCTTGCAAGTCTGTTTCTCTACGTAAAAAGCCAGATTATTTTATAAAATTTAGCATGCAGCAATCTTTGCAGTGGCAATGCTTGCACAAATTGCAGATGATGTAGATTTGGCACTTGCACAAGTGGAGCTAGATTAAAAACAGGAAGGGGACTAGATTGTTCGTCATAGAATCTAAAACTGGCTTTGATATGAATTAGGTCTGAATTGATTCTACCAGTTTATAGGATTTGAGAAGGAAATTCAGCTTACACTCCTCAAACCTGCTTATCTGGAGTTGCTCCAGATGATTTATTAAATGGCTATGTGACATTTAGTCTAGCGCAGTTTACTGAGAAACTCGGCAGTGATTTTAGCATGACACCTAACAGAACTAATACAGCTTATTAATACAATAAAATAAAGCACTGGATTTGGTTAGCTGGATATGACTTTTCTATCTTACTAATTTTTCTATTTCCAACATCCCAGAGCCTGAGGTTTGTTATAATATTTCCAAACATAAGTAAATACAGAAAACATTTTACTTGGTTGAATAAGAGTCTTCCCTCTATATGTAGTTTTAGCGAGTTAATTAAACCCTTGAGTTAAGATCTGGCCCTTTCCCCACCTGAGAGTTATGCTGCATGTACCTATGGTTGGCATGATGCCTATAATTCATCAACAAAGATATAATTAATCGCATAGTTAACAGTTTGTGGTAGAAACAATACCGTTGTGACTTTTGCCTGCTCTATACAGCTGTCACTTACCACATGTTCTGATTTAACCCCACTCCACTGCAACCCACTGTATACGTTATAGTGTAATGACTCTAGTTTTGGTGCATGAAAATGGCTGCCTCCTTGTAGGATTACCCTAATCAGTAGCTTCCATTTGTATAGGGCTTTTAGCATTTGGTTGTTCTCCCCAAAGCATTTGAGGCTGAAGGGAGACCTGATAAAGGTTTTTAAAATAATGAGACACATTGCCAGGTTAGACAGTCAGAACCTTTTCCCCACGTTATGAATTTCAAACACCAGAGGATACGAAGTTTAGAGGGGAGCAGTTAAAAGGTGACATAAGTGTTATATTTTTTTAAATGCAGGATGTGCTAGGTGTCTGGAATAGGATACCAGGGGTAGTAGTGGAATCAGGCAGTTTGATGGATTTTAAGATTTTTAGGTAGACACATGAATAAGTTCAAGTTCACTTTATTGTCATTCAACGTACATGTGTATACAGCCAAAGCAAACAACGTTCCTCCTGATCAAAGTGCACAACACAATATCTGTAACTCTCACACACAACACAAATAAATTAACAAATAATAAGGTGCATTTACGACGCAGGTTTAAGAAGTAAACAGTATAACGCTACTGGCGCTTCATACGTGTTGAGAACTGGTTGGTAGCAGGGAGTTCAGTAGTCTTATGGCCTGGGGGAAGAAGTTGTTTCCCATCATAAAACCTCTTGTCCTAATACTACAGTACCTCCTGCCTGATGGTAGGGTGTCAAAGAGATTGTTGAATGGATGGGAGAGATCATTGAAAGGTGTCGTGTGCTATAAGGTTCCATGATTCTTTGCTCCTTAAAAGCCTGAGGATAGGAGTTCATTCTCTGACATTGATGCCATCTTTCTTCGTGAACAAAGGATTCTCTTCTACCACTGAGTAATATGAAAGCTGTTTCTTCCCATCTTCTCCTCTTGCAATTAATCATCCTTTGCACTCTCCCTGTTTTGAGGTGATCATTTATTGTGGCCCGTGATTTTAATGAAGACAGATTTTCTAGTGACTTGTACATTTGTTTGTTCCAGACTCGATATAATCCATAAACATTTTGCGAGAGTGTTAACATAGCTGTCATCTTTTTTAAATTTAAGTTTCTGTTGCCAAAGCCATAGAGTTCTGTATACCCTTAATTATCCATGAATTTAGTCACATTCTGCCATTTCAGTGGGCCAGTAAGAGTCAATCACTTCGCTATAGTTGTGGAGACATTTGCAAGCCAGAACAAGTAAGTGGTTGATTCACTTCTGAAGACCATTATTGAACCAATTAGATTTTTAATTTGGTGAATCAGAATTGGAATCAGGTTTATTGTCACAGCCTTATATGACATGAATTTTTTTGTTTTGAGGCAGCAGTAAAGTACAAAGACGTAACATTGCTTTAAACTACAAAATAAAAAAATAATGCCAAAGGGAAAAGATCTTGCGGCACTGCCTCTTCATCATGTCCTGGATGGCGGGGAAGGTTATGCCTGTGATGGAGATGGTTTCACGATCATTAGTATTGATGCCAGCTGTCTTTTAGGTTTATATAATCGATTGAATTTAAACTCCCCAGTTGCTGTTGTGGTGATGAATGGTGGGGGGTGGTGGATGAATTGAAAGTGTACTTAGATGATTTGCCTTCACTTCTGTATTAACAGTATACCAGTATAAACTGGATCCATTATGAAGTGAGTGAGCTACAAGTTATAAAAATACCTTGCCATGACATTTATATCAGTCACCCTGTCAAAGAAATGAAAACATCAGTGTTGACTATTAGTGTCCTTACTCATTTTCACCTGAGTTTTAGTTTGCATTTTGCAGTGCCTTACGGACACATTTGTGGCAAGTTTGGGAATAAATGAGCATCTACTGCAGATGGAAATAACAGCCAAACTTAAAATGTATTATCAGCCAAATGATAAAAGTGATACTGACTTGGTAATTACAGTTGTGTTCAAATTTTCATATTTTGAAAGTGTTAACACTGACTTTTGTGTTACTCTGACAAGTTAAATAAAAGTCTTGGTAAGGAATGTTTGTAATTTATAATTCATTCACTTTAGTGAGCTATGTTTAAAAAGAGATCAGGATTTGGGGACTAGGTGGCATTTTAGCACTAAATACTCATTTCTGGGAGCCACCCTGGCTGCTGTCTCCTGTCTGCCGACTGTGACGTTTTTTATAGAATAAGGAGCCAAATGTTACTGACCTGATTTCCTCCTCCCCCCCCCCCCAACCACACAGTCATTCACAGTTTAAACAGAAAGCATTAAAAGTTGTGAGGAATCTTTTAATATTTTTGGAACTAGGACAGCACAGTAGTATAGCAGTCGGTGTAATACTATTATTGCGCCAACGATCGTGGATTGGAGTTCAATTCCCACCACTTTCTGTAAGGGGTTCGTTTGGCTTTCCTCCCACATTCCGAAGGTGTACGTGTTAGGGTCAGTGAATTATAGGCATACTTCGTTGGCCCCGGTAACGTGGCAACACTTGCAGACTGTCCAGTATAATTCTCACTAATTTGTTTTGACACAAGTGATATATTTCACTGTATGTTTCAATGTTTCGATGTACGTGCAAAAAATAAAGCTAATCTTTATCTTTAGAAATATTTAAATAATAACTTATTTATAGAGTACTTTTAATACAAAAGACGTAGTTCAGAGTGTTTTACAATGGGATAAAGTGTAGACATAAAAATAAAAGACAAAGTGGTGTTTATTAAAAGCAAGGTTAATTAAATAGCTTTTGTGCTGGTGTTTCAAAGTGGCAACTGAGTTTGCATTTCTTATAGTTTTAGGCATTTTTTTTGAGGGAGATTGGTTAAATTTAACAAATCAGTGGAAGAAGGCAAGAGAGTGAAAGTGATCAGCGTCTAGGCCTGAATCATTGACTGTACTCTTTTCCATAGATGCTGCCTGGCCTGCCTAGTTCCTCCAGTATTTTGTGTGCGTTGCTCTGGATTTCAAGCATCTGCAGATTTTCACTTGTTTGAAATTTCAGCATGATTGGGTTCTGTCGCAGGAATCCAATGATAACACATTTTTACAAATTCAGTTCCAGATTTACTATCATTTAAAAAGCAATTTGGTAGCAGTTTCATTCCCAACATTCAGCATTCTGGATGAGTTGTCTAATGGGTTGAGTGACTGGATCTGCAATCTGGAGCTCTGAACTGATGATCAGCTGACACCGAGTTCAAATTCAATCATGGCACCTGGCGTATTTAAATTCAGTTAATTAAATAATATGGATTTAAAAAGATCCATTTTGGGTGGACATAACGTTATCATCTGCAGTTTACTAAATTAAGAGAACTGTGAGTGGGGAAAGGGATCTCCTTTCTTACTGGGTCTGACATGTATAGGACACCAGAGTCGCTGCAAGTGGCCAGCAACCCAGTCAGTTCTGTCAAGCCACTGAAGTTAATTACAGAACTACAGCCATTCTGGAAGACATGCACCAGTAGCTTCTCAAGGGCAGTCAAGTATGGGCAGTGAATTCTTGTTCTGGAAACAAGTGATGATCATGCCAGAGATGGCATTGAATAAATTAATTTTAAAAAATAGATTTGATTGTGGGAATCACTGCACGAGTAGGGTGGAAGGATGTAAAATTCTGGAACTGAGTTGAAGTGATTTGTTGAAAAGGATTAGAGTTGGTCTTCCCTTGTTTCTAATTGAGGATTGCCAAGATTTCAGTACTGAACAATACGATCATATAAACAACAACTGAAGCTAAGTATTTTAACACGATGCTGGGGCAGGAAAAGAAGGTGATGCCGAAATCCCGTGCAGATTCTCCCAGTGGTCCAACGTAGTTTCCTGTGAAGGCTGGCTAAAGGTTCTATAATATGGTAGAAATGGATTTAAGAGCTTGCGGAAAATGTCAGGGCCTATCCCTTCATTTGAAGGTCATTTTTAATTTTGTTTTCATATGCGTTACAGCGATGTGCTTTGTTGACTAATAAACTACTTTGCCTAGTTAGCGTTTGTATTTATCTTTGCAAATTTATCGGTAGCGTAGTGGTTAGCGCAACACTTACAGCTAAGGACGTTCTGGAGTTCAAAGTTCAATTCCGGCGCCATTCTGTAGCTGTATCTCCTCCCTATGGAATGCATGGGATTTCACCAGGGGCTCTGGTTTCCCCTCATTGACCAAAGACGTACCGCGTAGGTTAATTGGTGATTGTAAGTTGTCCCGTGATTAGGTTGGGGTTAATCAGGTTTGTCAGGGGCTGCTGGGGTGGTGTGGCTCGAAGGGCTGGAAGGCCTACCTCCCGCTGTGTCGCAAAATAAAATAAAATATATTGTACTTTACAATTTTCAGAATACAGAACTATCACCTGTTTAATACACTCTGTCTTAATAGATGTAATCAAGTCCTCCTAGCATGCTAACAAGATTGTTCCCCCGCCGCCCCCCCACCACATTTGGAGTTGGCAATAAAAGCTGTTTTTAGTTTCTGAATCAAAAGTTGACATGTTTAACAGCTACCATGTATCTTAATAACATCTTCAAGGTCAATTCAGCCCAGTAAGCTTGTTAAACTTTATCAGCAAAGCTTGAGGAAAGTTTAGATTAGATTTTAAACCATTGTGCAATATTGACTTTGAGTGATGGAGTGAAATGCGTGGGAGCATTAAGATGCAAGGGATCCATGGTGTTTGTAGCTGTTTGGATGCAGAATTAGTTTGCCCATACAAGACAGAGGGTAGTGGTCAATGGGACTTTTTCTGGCTGGAGGTCTGAGAAGAGTGGTGTTCCGCAGGGATCTGCACTGGGACGTCTGGTCTCTCTCTTCCTTTGCTCGTTACACTGCTGCCGTTTAGAAAAGCAATGACGGTCCTCCATCTCTGGCAGTGTTCAGGGCTTCCTTCATCGTGTCAGTAGCTCACTCTCAGTTTTCACTACTGTCAGTCATGTAAGTTCTGGGTGGAGACTCAGGAATACCATCACACTCTGATGTAGGATTCTTCACTGCTGTTTCTGTAACAATTTTGTTTTACCAGTCAGGGTTGGTAGCCCTGAGCAGAACCCCCTAAACCTGGAGGACCAGTGGAACACTCTTAGTCTGGTCTCTACCCTTTGACCTGTCTGGCATAGGTGACTCCACCAAAAACCAAACCATAATGCCCTGATGCACGCAAGCCTCCAAACCACGACAAGTTTGTCTACCTTTGGTGGTCGTGATATATGTAAATGACCTGGATGAAAAAGTAGATGGTTAGAAAAATAAATATTGCAGGCAATGCAAAGATTGTGGTCTTGTGGGTAGCACAGAAGACTGGCAAGGGATGCAATGGGATATGGATCAGTTGCAGATATGGGCAGTGAAGTGGCAGATGGTGTTTAGCCCGGCCAAATGTGAAGCGTTGCACTTGGCGAAATCAAATGTAAAGGGACAGTACATTGTTAATGGCAAGGCCGTTAACAGTGTTGATGTGCAGTGGGATCTTGAGATCCAAGTACACAGTTCCCTGAAAGTGCTTACGGGGATGATAAGGTGGTAAAGAAGGCATGTGGCATGCTTGCCCTTGCTAGGCAAGGAGCTGAATTCAAGAGTCAGGTAGTTTTACTGCAGCTTTATAAAAATCCAGTTAGATCTCAGCTGGAGTTTTACATTCAGTTCTGGTCAGCCCATTATGTGGACCCTTTGGAGAGGGCGCGGAAGAGGTTTACCCGGGATTAGAGAGCATGTGCCATAACGAGAGGTTGGACAAACTTGAGCTGTTTTCTCTGAAGCGGTGGAGGCTGAGATTGAAAGAGGTTTATAAGATTAAGTGAGCCATAGGCAGACAGCCAGTATATTTTCTCCCGGGGGTGGGAGGAGGGGAGGGGTTGAAATGTCTAATACCAGGGGACGTGCATTTCAGCTAAGAGGGGACAAGTTCAAAGTGGGGTGTGCAGGGCAAGTTTTTTTAAAACAGAGAATGGGTTGCACTGTCTGGCGTGGTAGAGGGAAATAGAAAAGAAGTGTTAAGATGGCTTTTACATAGGCAAATGAATGTGTAGGAAATGGTAAGGTAGAGACATTGTGTTTAGTTTAGTTGGGCATTTGACTACCAATCTAATTAGTTTGTCACGTCATTTAGGCTCTGTTCCTGTGCTATGTTTTGTTTCTTTTTTAGCGATGCACTGTGGTGACAGGCGTTTCCGGCCCACAGGGAGAATGTACAAACTCCTCACACAGCAGCAGAATTGAAACTGGGTCACAGGCACTGTAAAAGCACCACTCTGATCGCTACACTACTGTGCAGCCCAATCATTGTCACAAATGCCTGCCATGTGTTTTTGCTCAGGTTTTACTTCCATTAACGCTATTAATATTGATCAGCATGGAAACTCTCCCGCCCCACGCCCGGCCAGTTTTATTTCTGGAGAGTTTGGAAGGCAAACTATTACAGCAGGTATTACTAGATCTGCCCCATTGGATTCTTGAATGCAGGTTCAAGGGAATAACTGTTTGTCTTCATTGAATCCTTTGCAAGGTGTCAGTGGGCTCCGATAGCATGCTCACCATATGTGCAGCTAAGAAGAACAACTGTCACTTGCATTTCACATGCAGGACGGCATCCATCGTTGGGGAAGAAGCAGAGCCTGCAAAAGAAATACTGAGTTTAGACTATTGCACCTCACTTCTTCTGAATCTCCACTCTACTTAGAGATACTGACTGCGAGGTGAAAAAGCCATAACAATAATATTCATGATGTCCTTCTGTACTGGGCCATTCATTGAGTAGCTCATAAGGAAAAAGAGCTGGAAAGCTCCAACTCATTGCATTACTTGTGTGTACATAAACACTGGTGCTAACTGAAGTCATAGAATCATATAACATGGAAGCAGACCATTCAGCAAAACTTGTCCATGCCAGGCAGTGAGCTTTCTTCAGTACTAATCCCAGCTAGCAGCCCATAGCCCTCAACGCCAGAGTGATTCACCTAGATACTTCCTAAATAGTCATATTTTATTAATCCTGGGGGAAGTTGGTTTTCGTTACTGGCACTGATGCAGCTTCAACCACTCTCTGGCAGTACATTCCAGGCACTCACCACTCTCTGGGTGAAGAACGTCCTCTGTATCTCCCCTATAATTCTCTTCTCCTTTACCCTAAATTTATGTCATCTGGTTGTATCTATGACTGCTATGGGGAAATATTTCCTACATTCTATCCTCTCTTGTAATTTTATATACCTTAAACATGTCGCTTATCAATTTCCTCCACTTCAGCTTCTCCAGCCTCTTCTCATAAGTGACCCTCTTCATACAACGCAAATTCTTTGTATATATTCTCTGCACCCTCTCCATCGCTACTGCGTCCTTCCTGGGGACAGAATTACAAACACTACTCTATCTGCCACCTGAGCAGGGCTTCATAAGGTTGAAGCATAAATTCGCTCCTTTGGTATTCACTACCTTGAATAATGAAGACAAATATCCAATAAGCCTGCTTAATCATTTTTTTTTATTGAGATATGGCAAGGAATAGGCCCTTCTGGCCCATTGAACAATGCCACCTGTCAGCCCCCGATTTAATCCTTGCCTAATAACCTTACAATTTACAATGACCAATTGACCTACAACCGGTTTGTCTTTGGACTGTAGGAGGAAACCAGAGCACCCAGGGGCAACCCATGCAGTCACAGGGAGAATGTACAGACTCCCCACACAGCGCTGTCTTACAGGCAGTAACAGGAATTGAACCTGGGTCGCCTGTACTGTAAAGCGTTGTGCTAACCACTATGCTACCATGCTGCCCATTATCTACCTGTTTTGCCACCTTCATGGATCAATGGACTTGTACTGCAAGGTCTGCTTGTTCCTCAATATTCTGTAAACCCTGTGATTCACGGCCGATCTCCTTGTCTTCTTTGTGCTCTCAAAATGCATCACCTTACACTTGCCTGGTTTAAACTCTTATTCAGTCCATTTCACAACACATGAATGTCTCTTTACAGACTTGGACTGCCCTTTTGCATCATCCACAACTCCACCAGTCTTCATGTTGTTACAAACGTACTGATCATGCCTCCCAATTCTAGCTCTGGGTCATTCATGTCGACTATAGATAGCAAGTGTCCTCGCTTTGATCTTTATGGGATGCCACTAGTTAGAGGCAACTAATCACAAACATAGACCTCTATCATTACTCTCTGTCTTGTATTGCCAGGCAGAGATGATGCTTAGTTTGCCCACTTCTTCCTCTCAAAGGTCTGACTGAAGTCCGTGTAAATTGCATCTACTATCCTGCCCTGATCTATATAACTTATTACCTCTTCAAACTTTCACATTACGCAAAGTCTCTAGAATCCTGAAATGGTGGGTGCTAGGGCATTTGAATGCTTTGCATAATACTTGATTGAATTAAAAATGGTCTTTTGCAAATATAGATTCTCAATCTTCTTTATTTTTGTATTTGCTAGGCAAGAAATAAAGAGTGCCAAGAAACTAGATGAGCACTGACAGTCTTTGTTAATGGCTGTTCTTTCATCTACTGTTTGTCAATCTTCTTAACTCCCTTGTTTACCATGCTATGCTATGAAGTTCAAAGTACAAAGTGAGAATTGATCTGTTAATCTCTTTTAACTCTGGGAAATTCACAGTTGTCACACTGGTGCTGTAACAAATAGGAACATGTTGCCCACCTACCTAGTTGTCACAAGTAAGGCAATAACCAATACAGTGTCAGCTAGATGATGCTGGCCCCTGCGATCTGACACTGACGTTCTCCAATCCTGTGCATTGTTAGCTGTACACAGTGGTAAGTCTCTTTTTACCGCTGCACTGTGGTTTTGGAATATGCAAAAAAGAGAATAGAACTTGGTACATCTTCTCAACCCTATATATTAATTAATTGCATCCATCTCTACCTGCCCTACACACAACCCCATTGTTCTCCTGATAAGTGTTGGCTATAGTTCCATTAATTTTAGCCTTTCAGTCTTTGACTGTTAATTACATGAGAGGTCAGTTTGTGTCATAATTGGAAGTGAGAATCCTGGTTGATACCTTACCTTGTTTCATAGAACATAGAATAGTACAGCACATTACAGGCCCTTCGGCCCACAATGTTGTGCCGACCCTCAAACCCTGCCTCCCATATAACTGCCCACCTTAAATTCCTCCATATACCTGTCTAGTAGTCTCTTAAACTTCATGAGTGTATCTGCCTCCACCACTGACTCAAGCAGTGCATTCCACGCACCAACCACTCTCGGTGAGTAAAAAAACCTTCCTCTAATATCCCCCTTGAACTTCCCACCCCTTACCTTAGAGCTATGTCTTCTTTTATCGAGCAGTGGTGCCCTGGGGAAGAGGCGCTGGCTATCCACTCTATCTATTCCTCTTATTATCTTGTACACCTCTATCATGTCTCCTCTCATCCTCCTTCTCTCCAAAGAGTAAAACCCTAGCTCCCTTAATTTCAGCATCAGAATTAGGTTTATTATCACTGTATGATGTGAAACTTGTTGTTTTGTAGCACCATACAAAATACCAAGTCAACTTATTATCAAAATACATATATGTCACCATATGCTACTCTTGAGATTCATCTTCTTGCAGGCACTCGCAGTAGAATAAAGAAATACAATAGAATCAATGAAAAATTACACAGAAACTGACCAACAGTCAATGTGCAAAAGAAGACAGACAGTGCAAATACAATAGATAGATAGGTAACCTAGAACATGAGTTGTAGAGCCTTGAAAGTGAGTCTGTAGGTTGTGAAATTAGTTCAGTGTTGAGGTGAGTGAAATTATCCACGCTGGTTCAGGAGCCTGATTGTACAGGGTAATAACTGTTCTTGAACCTGGTGGTGTGGGACCATAGGCTCATGTACCTCCTGCCTGACGACAGCAGCCTGAAGAGACTATGGCTCGGATGTTGGGGTCCCTGATAGTAGATGCTGCTTTCTTTTGGCAGTGCTCCTTGTAGATGTGCTCAGTGATGGGAAGGGATTTGCCGGTAATGGATATGCTGTATCCACCAGTTTTTGTAGGCTTTTCTGTTCTTGAGCATTGGTGTTTCCATACCAGACTATGATGCAACCAGGCAGTATACTCTCCACTGTGCATCTATAGAAGTTTATCAGAGTTTTCGATGACTTGCCGAACCTAAGCAAACTTCTAAGAAAATAGAGGCACTGCCGTGCCTTCTTTGTAATGGTACTTATGTGTTGGTCCCAGGACAGATCCTTTTATATGATAATGCCAGGGAATTTAAAGTTACTGACCATCTCCACCTCTAATCCCCTGATGAGGACGTTCTCATGGACCTCTGGTTTTATTCTCCTGTATTCAATAATCAGCTTTCTGGTTCTGCTGATGTTGAGCGACAGATGGTTGTTGTGAGGACATTCAACCAGATTTTCAATCTCCCTCTTGTATGTCAATTTGTCACCACCTTTGATGTGGCCAACAACAGTGGTGTCATCAGCAGATTGCAGCAGTACGATTACTATAAACTACAAAACAATACAGGAAGAATGAGGTAGTATCTGGGTTCATAGATTATTGAGAAATCTGATGGTGGAAGAGAGAAAACTGTTTCTGAATTGTCAAGTGTGGGTCTTCAGGCTCCACTCGACCATCAAACTCTTGAACCAAAGGGGGTAACTTCACCTGCCCTATCACTGAAATGTTCCCACAACCTATGTACTCACTTTCTAGAATTCTTCATCTCATATTCTCTATATTTATTGCTTATTTATTATTTATTATTATTTATTTTTGTGTTTGCACAGTTTGTTGTCTATTGGACACTGATTATCTACCCTGTTGGTGCAGTCTTTCATTGATTCTATCATCATCATCATCAGGTGCCATGCCCAGTTTGAGCTTTGACTGCCATGGCCCACACATTCCTGTTTCAGGTCAAGTGGATCAATTCACTGGTATTCATTTCCAATTCTCTGGCTGCTGTCTCCATCATCATTTGTCTTTGTCTTCCTCTTGTTTTTTTCCCTTTAATCTTTCCCATAATTACCGTGCATTCTAACTCCTCTTTCCTAATCACATGTCCAATGAAGTTACATTGCCTTTTCATGATCTCATACATTATTTCTCTTTTTGTGTTTGCTCTGTTCATGACATCCTCGTCAGATATTGATTCTACATTAAATTTGTGGAGTTGCCCACAAGAAAATGAATCTCAGTGTTGTATATCGTGACATACAGTTTACACATTTGCTAATAAATTTATTATGAACTTTGAACTGTACCTCCTCCTTGATGGATATCACTAGTGCAAAACCCATTTATAAAGCATCTTCTGAAGTAATTTACAGCCAATCAGCACAAAATAGTCAAGGAATTTTATATCTAACTACAGAAGTTCAGCAAATGATGATGACCTAGCTGGTAAATGTGACAAGAAGCCCAGCACGGTCTTGATATCTGTTTGCCAATGCATGAAAGTAAAGTTGGTGGACAGTGACTAACTGTTGTTTTTATCATAGTTTTGGATTTTAGGACATTATCAACTCTGGTTTTTGCACTGAAACTAACACATGAACTTATGCCAGATAGAGACTATAGTTTAATAGATCTGCAATTTACTTACATATATTCATACATTACATGGATACAATAAGATGCAAAGTATAGTGGGGTTGTAAGCACTTGCCTGAAGTGATCTCAAAGTCTATTTTCTTTTTGATCTGAAGTTATTAACAATAAAGCCAAGTGAAGACCAAACATAGTCATATTCACGTACCAAACCTCTGGTGGTTGTGTCGCATGCCTTAGGCGTTAAAAGAGAAGATATATATTCCACACGTTATTTATAAGGGAGACAGTGGAGTTACACAGTTTTTCCTCCATCGTTTAGCCTTTAAGTACTGTATTGCACTGCTGGAAGAAACCTTGTCAGCTGTAGCCAACACAAAAATATGTAAACAATAATTTTGATGAAAGCAGTTCTGTAATGGCAGACAACATTTCAGACAGCAAGGCATTCAAGGAGACCATTTAAAACATGGACGTCACTATTTAATCTGGCGCAGTGTTGATATTTGCGCATAAGGCTCCAATGTCTTTCTGTAGGACAGGAATAGGCCATTCTGATGCAGAGATATGACCTTGTTTGGTTACTTTGAATTCTCTAGGTCACTTGTAAACCTCATGGCAGCAAAAATACTTAACTCAATTTGGGGATTGTTGTGCAAAATTAACATCTTTTTTCATATTGTTAAAAATAATTGTTCTCTTTGTTACAGTATCAGTCATTATGTCATCGTGATGTCCATGACCATATTTCTCCTGCTCCTAAGTCGGTTGGCTGAGACACTGACCAGTCGGAGAATTAGGCTTCAAGGAAAACTCAAGCAGCATTTCACATAGCTTGTTGAGCAACTTGGATTGAATCTGATGCTCCATTTGAACTGCGGAGCTGAATTTAGCATTGGATTAAAATGGGTAACATGGTGTGCAGTTGATCACGCCAGCCTCAGTCCTTGTATCATTTGCCTCATAGGGACAATAAGCATCTGAATGCATGAAACAATTTTCATAAACTTTAAGTGACCAGAGGTTTGTACTGACATTGGCGTGATTTGAATTAAATGATGTAAAAGCAATATGCAATTGCTCTGGGATTACTGAGACAACTGTTAAATTCAGTAAAAAAAAACCACAATTTTAACCTGGTGAAATGTCTGTAACCAAATTAAGCAATTTTATGCATTTTGCAAGGACAGTTGCATTCATAATAACCTAAATTTACAACCAGTCTGGGTTATGGAGGCATTGGCAAACTATTTTCAGCTGGTGATCATTACATTTTGGTGATAGGGATTGGTTCTGTGCTCTATTGAATAGCCAGAATGTGGAATTGGCAATGTGGTGGAATAGTGGAGGTAGCAAGTCTGTGGGGGATTATTCAAGAAGAGGAATGTCAAATTTTAAAAAAAGAAATGCCTAAAATGAAATGTGTATTGAGAAAAGATTCCAAGCTGAAATGGGAAATCTTCTGCATTTGATCTGATTAAGCATTTTGATTCTTTTGAACTCGGTTTGATACATTGGGACATGTTCTACCTGCTGCTCTGCATTTGAACATGCTATGTCGTGAATTTCAGGGGAGTGGTAATGTAAGTCATACCACAGATTTGACATGTCTGGTGTCAAATTTTAATTAAATAGTATTAAAGTTGATGCTGTTAAGACATAACTAGATCAAGATAGAGTTCAAGACTCTAAATTTGGGTAAATATATGTATTTGCCTGGCACATGTGGTTTCTGGGATTTTTGTCTGAGAGAAAATCGTAATGGCTATGCATTGCCTGTTATTAGTTGTAAAATGAAACTCTGCCCTTTTTCATTCCTCTCAGTAAGGTTGAAATTTATAATGGTCTTGATTTGAATATGTTGCACCCAACTTGAATACTTGTAGACTTCTTGTACAAGATCTGGATTCTTATGTGATTTGACTTGAATATAAAGAATTCAAACATTTTTAGTTGTTCCTGGAATCTCAGGCCACAAGAACATTCATTCCTATGTGTAATGTTTTGGGTTGTTTCAAACATTTGTAATTCTTTAAATAAAGATTTTTATCCCTCTAACCACTTTAAGTGTACTTCTTCATAGCAATTTATTTCAGCTGGTTATTCTTTCCTTCCATATTTTAATGTCATACTTCGATTTAACCTTATCAATGTAGATTTTATGTAGTATCCTGTAACTGATTTCGTAAGGCCAGTGATGTTGTGGGGATGGAACTGGACTCTCTCACGGTGGTGTCTGAAAAGAGGATGCTGTCCAAGTTGCATGCCATCTTGGACAATGTCTCCCATCCACTACATAATGTACTGGTTGGGCACAGGAGTACATTCAACCAGAGACTCATTCCACCGAGATGCAACACAGAGCGTCATAGGAAGTCATTCCTTCCTGTGGCCATCAAACTTTACAACTCCTCCTTTAGAGGGTCAGACACCCTGAGCCAATAGGCTGGTCCTGGACTTATTTCCTGGCATAATTTACATATTACTATTTAATTATTTATGGTTTTATTACTATTTAATTATTTATGGTGCAACTGTAACGAAACCCAGTTTCCCTCGGGATCAATAAAGTATGACTATGACTATTTCTTATCCTGAAATTTAAACTTGTCTTTTGTTCTGATTTTAGTTGGGGGTCAATCTCATTGCTCGTTCTGTGGTTTATCTAATACAAATAGATCTTGCTGGTGCTGAATTGACCGCTAGTGTTAGAATGACCATTGTATAACAGTAGACGAGTATAATTTGGGTAGTTTCTCACAAAAACATTTTTAATATGACAGATGGCCATTAATAAGTATTTCCGTCCTGTATTTTAGAGTCATGGTATTGATTCTCCTAATGTTTCAAATACCGGAAATGTATAAAGAGAAGTAGAAGTTATTGGGAATATTCAGCAGTTCTAAAGCTCAAAGTAAATGTATTATCAAAGTAGGTATGTGTCGCCATTTACTACTTTGAGATTCATTTTCTTACAGACTTTCACAGTAAGGCAAAGAAATACATGGAATCAATGAAAAACTACACACAAATAGAGACTGACAAACAACCAATGTGCAAAAGAAGACAAACTGCAAATAAAGTAAATAATATAGGTTGTGGAATCAGTACAGAGTTGAGGTGAGTGAAGTTATCCATGCTGGTTCAGGAGCCTGATGGTTGAAGGGTAATAACTGTTCCTGAACCTCAGGTTCCACATCACCAGGCTGAGGAAAAGTTATTTCCCCTCAACCGTCAGACTGTTGAACCCAGAGTGCATAACTTCATTCAACTTCACTCACCCCAATACTGAACTGGTTCCAGAGCCTATGGACTCTACAATACGTGTTCTCAAAGCTTATTGCTTAGTTACTTATTATTAGTTATCATTTTGTTTTTTTCTCATTTTGTAATTGCACAATTTGTTGTCTTTTGCACATTGGTTGTTTGTCCGTCTTTGTTGTGTGTGATTTCTCACTGATTCTATTAATAGTTTCTTTGTAGTTGCCTGTGAAAATATTTGATAATATATTACTTTGAACTTTGACCCTGGTGGTGTTGGGCCTAAGTCTCCTGTACCTCCTTCTCGATTGCAGCAGCCAGAAAAGAGCACAGCCTGAATGGTGGGGATACTTGATGATGGCTGCTGTTTTCCTGTGGCAATGCTGATGTGCTTAAAAATGGGGGTGGGTTTACCTGTGATGGACTGGGCTGTATCCACCACCTTGTGCAGATTTTTTTCATTCTTGGGCGTTAGTGTTTCCATACCAGGCTGTGATGCAGCCAGTCAGAATACTCTCCAGTGGGCATCTATGGAAGTCTGTCAAAGTTTTAGATGACATGCCAAATCTGCGCAAACTTCTAAGAAAGTAGAGGCAAGATACTGTCAGTGGAGTTAAAGTATTAGGTCCGTGGATGCTCATCAAAGCGGGAAGTGTGTTTGGTGATAAAATAGGTCGTGAGGGACGGAGATGAACGTGTTGGGCAATGAAGTAGAGTTGGGGTGAGTTGATGGGGTCAGAGGGTACCAAAAGGAAAAAACATACATAAAAAATGACAGCAGAGATTAAGTGACAAAAGTGATGGTTGAGCGAGGTGAGAGTAGATGGTAACAAGACAAGTGAAGAAGTGTGGATTGATCATCACATGAAGCTGTTTGAACTCGGTGTCGAGTTTTTAATCAACCTCATCTCAAGGTGCAGGGAGCTGATGACATTGAGGGGAAATGGAAATTATAATTTTTATTTTGCATAGATTTTTTACTTTAAATGTAGCATATTGTCACTGTAATGCAGGATTTGCTTCCTGTTTTCTTAAAAAAAAAATGTGACAGAACCCAAACAAGACTAAATTATGAGAAGGCACCAGTTAGGGTTTTGAAAATAAATAGAACAGCTGTGCTCACTGCTTCTCGGCATCAGCAAGTGCACAGCTGTTAGCATCATGAACCGTTGCAGAGAATCAGCATAACAAAAACAACAGCGATTTATTAGCTTGACCTACAAAAACAGAACTGCAGTCCACAACAACAGCAGCGCTTACTTTAAAATAGAATTAAACTATCCTTGGCACCAAGGTTAGTCCCTAATAACCCTGAAGTACACACATCCTTACCATGTCCACATTGGCAAACAGGCAGCTGCTGATAAAGTGACAAGGGTTATTTTTGGGGATGCATTCTACATTTCACAGGAACGACATAGACTGGGCATTTTTGCATATGAAGTTTTATTTCATATTGCTGCTGTATTACTGTTGGGGTGTGTTGGCACACTCATCTATTCATTGAAATGTCTCCTAGGCTTGTACATCTAAAGCTCCCCAATTTGCTAGCTGTTAAGTGCCTGACCTGAAATACATTCGTGCACTGTCAAAGCAGTCCTTAAAGCAAACGTGCTCACGGCATTAAACTGGTTTTGAGTGGATGTAGAGTATTGTTACAGCAATGGACTAGCAGCAGCAAAATTGTTAGTCCGTCCGTACAAAGGCAAATTGTGGAATAGATTCAATTATTTCTGGTCTGGCTTAGGAAAGAATTTCGGTTGGTAATCAAGGGAATAATTTCAACCATGTAATCATCCCGCTAAGAACAAAACTTATCAGTATGTAATATCACTTGAGGTGTTTGCTGATTATAAATGCGCCCAAACACCAACACAAAATAAAACTAAAACACATAAGTGACTTTCTGACGATATGTCTGGATCAGATATTAAACCGGCCAATTTGTTTCAGGCCATTGCTCTACTCTTTAATGCATGTATTTTAAGAGGCCAAGATGAGTTCAATGGGCTCTTGGGGGGATGGGGGAATTATGTAGGTTGTCTGGCTCAAAGATTTTAAGCTACAGGCTGGAAAAAAAGAGACTTCCCTTTTATTTTTACTATGGTATTTGACAATGAGGTGGTGCAGATGCTCTCAAAATATTCCAATAACCAGAAGGCATCTGTTGTATAAATAGAAGACATATTGGACGGCAATGGTTTATGGAAACTTAACAGCTGACTTATCTCGACTGGTCCCCAAGGCTAGTTGCACACCACTAATCCAAATGTTGGTAGTTCTATCACTCCCAGGCTCTCATTATTTCCTGTGATTTCTGCAGTTTGAAGTTCTTTATATACTTACTTCATTAGGAAAACTGTGGAATGAACAAAATCCTTGATGGGATTGGAATATATACGCCAACAGTAGGGGGCCTGGGAAGTGTTGTGGAGCTGAGAGACCCAGGAGTGGAAGAACACAGTTCCCTGAAAGTGGTGTCACACATGGAGAGGGAGGTGAGGAAGGCTTTCAGCCTTCTGCATGTTATCAGTCAAGGTACTGGGTACAGGAGTTGTGATGTTATGTTGCAGTTGGTGAGGCTGCATTTGGAACACTGTGTTTGGTATGGTCATGCTGCTATAGGAAACAGTTCAAAGGAGCTTTGTGGGGATTTTCCAGGGCTTGAACTGAGAGAAAGCTGGGATGTTTTTTCATTGGAGTGCAGATGCATGAGGGGTGTGGGAGGGGGCATAGACAAGGAGAGCACACGTAGCCTTTTTCCCCAGGATTGGAGAATAATCTGAAAACATAGGTTTAGGTGAGAGGGGAGAGATTTAGCAGGAAACTGAGGGCCATCATTTTCACCAAAGAGTTGTCAGTATATAGAATGAGCTGCCAGAGGAAGTGTTTGAGCTAGGTACATTAACAACATTTAAAAGGTACTTGGACAGGTAAATGGATAGGAAAGGTTTAGAGAGATATGGGCTAGACATGGGCAAATGGGAATCTTAGTTAGCATAGGCAAGTTGGCCTATTGGGCCTGTTTCTGTGCTGTATTACTGTATGACCAAGAATAGATAATATTTTTAAAGAGTTTAAAAGCCAAAGGGAAAAATAATCTGTTTGATATGAGCCTTGGGCGTTCATATTACCATACATCAATGAATGTCAATCTTGACCAAGTACTTTTTCTTCTCACATTTAGATCTTGGATTCAAACTCCATTTTGGATGCTGTTCAGGTTGTTACTCAGGTTCAGAGTGAGGAAGTGATGCTCTTCTAGGCACTGTCTACTCTTTCTGACGGAGGTAACGGTCCTTTGAGGCTATTCAAAGAAAAATGGGGGATTTTCCCCCAGCCTGGCCACTGTCCCTCCTGCAATCTTCCCCCTCTCCCCCTCTCCCCGCCCCCTTTGTAAAGGAACTATCTGTTCTAAATGTGGCATTGTTAGGTTTTTTGACAAGAAATCTGAAAAGCCATATGTCCAGGTTCCAGTTTCAACTGTGCCCTGTCCCTGTTGAGATTGATTACACCTTTGAATAAGCAATCAAGGTTTGCTTTTCCAAATGATTTTATTTATTGATTGAGATACAGAGCGGAAAAGGCCCTTCGAGCTGTGGTACCTGCTAATCGCCTGATGTAGCCCGAGCCTAGTCACAGCACAATTTACAAGGTCCAATTAACTTACCAACTGGTATGTCTTTGGACTATGGGAGGAAGCCAAAGCACCCTGAGGAAATGCATGGCAGAACGTTGAATGTTAAGCACTTCGTCCTCTCTGAGGTGGTCATAGCTTTTATGTAACTTTGATTTCAATAACTGTTACTTGAGTGGAAAGTCCATGTATGTTGGTCACATCTACATTGCACAATGTCTATGGCATCAAAAATATTTTAGCTTAAAATTTTACTGCCTGTATACTATGAGTATTATCAGTGTACCTTGTACAAACATGTAATTCAAGCTTTGTAGAACAGTGATATGACAATGACAGTTTGTCCCATTTTGACTGAAGAATGTTAGCTTGGTAAGATTAGATTAGACTCAACTTTATTGTTATTGTGCTGAGCACAGATACAAAGCCAATGAAATGCAGTTAGCATCTGACCAGAAATGCAAAGAATAGTGTTGTTTACAAAATAACTGCGAATAAAAAGTGCTACAGCACACAAATATAGAAGTACTGAGACAGTGCAATGCTGATGCAATACTGCTTAGCACTGTGATGTGAGGTTCAGCAGGGTCACAGCCTCAGGGAAGAAGCTCTTCCTGTGCCTGCTGGTGCAGGAGCGAAGGCTCCTGTAGTGCCTACCGGATGGGGGGAGAGTAAAATGTCCATGGTTAGGGTGAGATGCATCCTTGATAATGCTTTTCGCCCTGCCCAGGCAGCATTTATGGTAGATGTTCTCAATGGTGGGCAATTGGGTGCCAATAATCCACTGGGCAGTTTTCACCACCCGCTGGAGTGCTTTGCGGTCCAATACGGGCAATTGTCATACCACACTGAGATGCAGTTGGTGAATATGCACTCAATGGTACAGCAGTAAAAGTCCGTCAGTATCCTGGGACAGAGGTGAGCTTTCTTGATGCTCTGCAGGAAATAAAGGCGCTGATGCACCTTTTTGACCACGATGGAGCAGTTCAGGGACCAGGTGAGATCGTCAGAAATGTGAACACCAAGGAATTTGAAGCTTGATACACGCTCCACTACAGCTCCGTTGATGTAGATGGGGGCGTGAGTGTAGCTCCTAGCATGCCTGAAGTCCACAATGATCTCCTTGGTCTTCTGGGTGTTAAGGGCCAGGTTGTTGTTGGCACACCATGTGGCCAGGTGCTGGACCTCGTCCCTGTAGGCAGTCTTATCATCCCCTCTGTTCAGGCCAATCACCGTGGTGTCGTCTGCGAACTTGATTATGGTGTTAGAACCATGTACAGGAACGCAGTCATAGGTGAAAAGCAGTACAGAAGAGGGCTCAGCACACAGCCTTGAGACATGGTTCAGGGTGAGAGTGGAGGAGGAGAGGTTGTCTAACTTAACTGATTGGGGTCTGTAGCTTCAACCACTATGTATGTCAAAATCCAATCAGTTCTGATGTATAGTGCAACATTTTCAGGTCTCACAAGAAGAAAGAATAACCTTGCAAGTTTCTTATAATCACTCAGTTGCTGTTGACAGTATAAGACAATATGTTATGCACAGCTCATCACTTTATGTCTTTTCTGTGATTGGTGCCCAAAATTGTAACCCATACAGTGTTCCAAGGTCAATACCATTACCAATTCAATATTATTACTTGTTTTTTCATATATAATACACTAATAGATTGAAGCAAACTCTTCCTATTGCAACTATGCATGCAAAAATTAAGTTACATACTGCTCTTTGCCCTCATATCCAAACTGTTCTTTAGCATCTTATTTTCCACAAGTAGAACAGGACAATTATTAAACAATTGAATGTGTTAGTGTTGTATGATGCTGTTGTATTTCCAGCAAGAAAGATTTCTTCCTTTTAGGATTAACTGAGAAGATGGTGTTGCAAAAGACAGCACAAAAGTTAAGATAAGAGCTTATACTGCTCATAAATGTAACTGAGGATTACATTCAATGTTAGATCTAATGGCACCTGTCCTAGCAAGTCCTGAATTTCTCTGGCATCATTGCATTACTACTGATTTGGGGCACATTTTCTGAATAAATATAGATCAGACTAGAGAATAAGAATTTTAACAAAGAAGATGGTCTCACTCTAAGTAAGAACTGGAATTTGATTATAGACAAAGTGGGAGAGCAGAAACATGATTGGTTGAGGACTAACCAATCAGGAGGGACGAATGATGGGGGCATAAATACCACCAAACTAGACATACCTAGGCATCATCCCTGATGAAGATGGCGGAATTTATCATCAGAACGTTGGATAGAATCGATAGCTGTACTGTGCTGGAAGCCCGAGAAGAGTTTATTCATCAGATACGCCAGGAAAGCACTAGATCCTTTTTCAAATAAAGATCCTATTTTCTCAAACTGTTGCCAACTACTCAGCTTACTTTCCTTAATAACGTCTGATATTTTTTAACCATTCTCTTTCAGCTGCCAAAAGAGATTCATCTCCACAAAATGGGGGTACATATGTCGCAGTGGCAGTGACTTCGTGTCTAGGGTTTCTCAAGGATATAGACTGTATTAATTCATTTTTCTATCCAGTACTTGCTTCTGCACCATGTCCCTCCATTGCAGGTGTTCAAATACCTCTTTTCACATTTAGCTATGAAATTGGTCGGCTTCCTGCAAAGAGACAGTTGAGTGAAGCCTGCTTTCTTTACCATGATACTCTGGAACCCAAAAGGGATTTGAAGCACATAGAAAATTCTTGGCTCCAGATTCAATAAAGTAGGGACTTCATCATTTTGAAGTAATTTGTGCATCAAACTCTGGATTTCAGACATTGAGGCAGAAGACTGGATGATGAGCTCACCTGCAATGGTTAAAAACACCAGGATTTAACAACTCCAAAATTTTGCAATCTATTATCACCAAGCACTTTAAACTGAAGCATATTAATTCAGTGTCATTTTAATTGTGACATATTAATCTAGCATCATTTTTAATGGTACTAAATCTTGGTGACCGCTCAACCATCTGACTGTTCAACCTCGCCAGCCCTTCCAGATGTCTCCCATAATTTTATTGCATAGATAGATCTATACCCAAAGCTGGCATTAATCCCACTATTTCTTTCTTCCTTCAAGTTGTTCTCAATCCTGAAACTTTTGCATCTTTGACTGCAGCTGTCCTACTTAAGAATAACACCAAATGAAATCCCACTGGAAGCTTGCAGCATGAGATTGTGAAGGTCCACATGTAGCTTTAAAACAAACTGTCTCTTACTGATTAAAGACTTGGTTTACTTTAAATTAAACAAAAAAACATGATATTGTACTGAAATGCAATGGAGAGCTTTTTTATTTCCATAGTTCCTGGCCTAACATTTACTTTAACTAAAATTATGTTTAACACGGTCATAAATGCATTTTGTACAAGTTAATATTTTACTGAAAGAGTAACCTTGGACTATTCATAGACAATTGAGTTATAAGAACTGTACTCACTGTGCCCGAAAAATAACAAGTTGAAGCCATATACAATGAGTCAGAACCGAGCAAAGATTATTGCAATGAATTTATATCATGGAAATGGATTCTGAATTGAGAGAAAGTAGTGCTTTGTTCTGTGAACTGTGATTGTTTTTAGATTCCAGTGCTGATTGAATTGCCTTTCTAATGTAAAGGCCAGAAAAAGAAAAGGATAAACTAAGCATAGAAAGGTATTTCTCAGCTGCTTGCTTGCTGCTTCTCTTCATGGCTATGCGTCACATGGCTCGAGACAAATTAAAGGTAAATTGGAATTTGTATACAGCTCCTCACAAGCTCAAGACATCACTACGTGCCTTCAAAGTGCATTTACTGTTGTGATGTCGGAAATGCCTTCTGTGTCCATTCCATTTAGCACGTTCTGGTATCACACAATAAGATGGTTAGTGTCACTAAGGGCTCTGCTGTGGTCCTACTTACCAAAGCCATTGTGAGTACGTGCATCTGCATGTAGATTGGTGATGATACAGCCAGATAATATTTCCCGAAATGTCGACTGTTTATTCTACTCCAGAGATGCCGCCTGGCCTGCTGAATTTCTCCAGCATTGTGTGTGTGCCTGGATTTCAACCTTCTGTTGCTTCTCCTGATACCTGCTGCAGACCCAGTCTGTTAGTGGTATGCTCCAGGACTCCAGCAGCTCGGTCGTTGCTGGCGATGGACAGTAAAATCCTCCACTCTGAGTACATTACGTACTACATGGAGCTGTTTTTCACTATGGAGGTACAAAGCATGGAAGCTGAAGGACAGTAGACGATTTTCTTCCTTGACTATGTTTAGCCTTATGCCACCAAACTGAATTGGATATGGAGTCAGATGGCTTTTTACAACAACCCAGTGATTTCACAGACATTGTCGCTGATATTTTCTTTTCATTCCAGTTTAATTTACTGAATTTAAATTGCAAACCCACTGTGACAGTATTTGAATTCATCATTAGATTATTACTCCAGGCTTCTGACCATTCAACCAATAAGACCATTGCTGGCATACTATACCTGGGAGGGCCCTGAAAACCCGGACCAACTAACTGGCGACATCTTCAATTTTCCATCACTTCCACCATCTCCAATGGGATCCCACCACCAAGCACATCTTTCCCACCCCCCTCCCTTTTCCACAGGGATCACTCCCTAAACAACTCCCTTGTCTGCTCATCCCTCCCCACTGATCTCCCTCCTGTCACCTGTCCTTGCAAGCAGAACAAGTGCCACACCTGCCCCTACACCTCCTCCCTCATTACGATGCAGGGCCCCAACAGTCCTTCCAGGTGAGGCGACATTTCACCTGTGAGTCTGTTCGGGTCATCTTCCGTATCCGGTGCTCTTGGTGTGGCCTCCTGTGTATTGGTGAGACCCGATGTAGGTTGGAAGTCCACTTTGCCAGGCACCTATGCCAGAAAAAGCGGGATCCTCCGGGTAGCTACCCATTTCAATTCTACTTCCCATTCCCATTCCAATATGTCAGTCCATGGCCTCCTCTGCTGCCGTGATGAGGCCACACTCAGGTTGGAGGAGCATCACTTTGTACTTTGTCTGGGTAGCCTCCAACGTGATGGCATAAACATCGATATCTTGAACTTCTAGTAACTGTTCCCCCTTCACCATTTTCCTATTCCTGCTTTCTCTCTCTCCTATCTCCTTTCTTGCCCATCACCTCCCTCTGGTCCTCCTTCTCCTTCCCTTTCTTCCATGATCTTCTACCCTCCCCTGTCAGATTCCCCCTCCTCTAGCCCTTTATCTTTTTCACCAATCAACTTCCCAGTTCTTCACTTCACCCCCTCCTCTTCCGGTTTCACCTATCATCTGCCATCTTGTGCTTGTTCTGCCCCACTCCTCATCTTTTTTTTCCCAGTCCTTGTAAAGGGTCTCAGCCCGAAACATCAATTGTTGATTCATTTCCACAGATGCGGCCTGATCTGCCGAGTTCCTCCAGCATTTTGTGTGTTTTGCCTCGGATTTCCGGCATCTGCAGATTTTCTCGTGTTTCAGTTTGTCACTGCTGTAAAAGGGTGACAATCATACCAGTACCCAAGCAGAGCAGGGTGAGCTGCCTCAGTGACTATCACCCAATGACATTTCCATCTACTTTGATGAAGTGCTTTGAGAGGTTGGTCATGGCTAGAATCAACTCCTGCCTAAGTCAGGATCTGGACCCGCTGCAATTTGCCTCTTGCCACAATAGGTCTACAGCAGATGCCATCTCACTGGCTCTCCACTTGGCCTTGAATCATCTGTATAATAATAATACCTACTTCAGGCTGCTGTTTATTGATTACAGCTCAGCGTTAAAGACAATCATACCCTCAGATCTAATCAACCAGCGGACTATTCTTAGTCAGGCCTCTACCCTTTACCTGTTTGGCGTGAGTGACCCTACCAAGAGCCAAAGCACAAGACCATGACTGTGGCTAACAAAGTTCTTCAGGTCACTGAGGCACCCAAACCTCCAAACCCTACTCAAGGTTGTGGTTCTCTTGAAGGGTTTATATATATATATATATACACTCTTATACATATACTTACTGTATTTTGTAATTTTTTTAAATTATTAAGTATTGCAATGTACTGCTGCCACAAAATAAATTACATGACATATGCAAGTGATATTAAACCTAATACTGATTCTAATTCCTGATCACAATCTTTTGTGGCATTTCTTGTTTGCTTCTTTTGTTGAAAAGCAAGATAATTTTTTTAGTGGAAAGTTTATATTCTTTGACTTGCAAGCCAAAATTTACAACAGGAATAACTGGAGGAAATTCTATTTTAGAGTAGAATGGGTACCATTTATAGCCACTCAATACTCTGATGATAAATCTGATGGAAATTTCCCAACTTGCAATCCCAGCTGGGAATTAGCTACAAGTAGATCTGTCACATTAAATCAATATGCCTGTCTTCCCTTTGGTAAGCATTACACTGAATCAAGTTACTACTAATCAGTAATGCATCTTTTCAGACAATACATTTTTCAAATTATAGCATTTTACTTGTACTTTGTCACCACATTATTAGTCAGTGATGGGTGTTCCCGTTCTTATGCGCGCACACTTTGAAACCTTGTTAGCTGTGAGACGCCAATCTATACACACAAAGGTATTTGAAATTCCCTTTGCAGCCTCTTCTGCAAAGCAATTATTCTGCCCTATATGGTATGAGCTTCTACATGTTTTATTCCTTCAGGAGATGCGAACATCACTGGCAAGCCCAGCATTTAATACCCATCCTTAATTACCCTAAGAAAGGATGTTTTTGAGTCATATTCTTGAATATAGGAAATAGAAGCAGAAAGAAGACTTGCTGTCTCTAGGGCCTGACCCACCATTCACAAGCTTATGGACAATCCTGTACTTCAACTCCACTTTACAGCTTGATCCCTCATATTCCTTGATTCCCTTCCAACCCCACCCCCATCCCTTGATTCCCTTGTCCAAAAATCTAACTAATTCAGCTTTGAATACAATGAATGAGCATCCTGCAATCTATAGTGGAGCATTGCAAAGATCTGCAAGCCTCTGTGAATAACTTCCTTCCTTTCTCAGTTGTCAATAGCAGAAACCCCTTATCTTAATTTTTACTGTTGTAAACATTGCGGTGAAAGCTCTTCCTCATTGTGGTTGGGGAGGGCCTGCAAGGATATGGATTCCATGATAATTGAAAGAACAGCAACGTATTTCAAAATCATAGTGGTGTCTAACTTAAAGGGAAACTGAAGGTGTTCTCGAATGCTTACCATATTTGTCCCCCTGTGTGTACACAGGAGCCAGATTTGGAAGTGTGGTTGAAAAAGTCTTGATAGTTTTTGCAGCAAATGAAACAACAGGAAGCATTGCGGTTAACGTATCAGCTGCTTCTATGTTAACCTATTTGTCAAGTAATTTAAAGACCACTGACTTTTAATTTCAGGATCATTATCAAGTTGAAGGGTAATGCTAGACTATAAATGTTTGAAGCAAATATGAAGGCAGGAAGAGTAAGGAGGATACGGCAGAAAGGAATTAAAAAGGGAAGGTCTGTGAGTGCAGGGAGGATAGGAGAGATTAATTGACGAAAGGAATTGTCATGCAAAGGCAAAGTGAGACAGAAGCTGGACAATTACATTGATCAAAAATGGGTATAGAAGAACTGCAAGCACTGTTGCCCATATCTGCCTTCCAAGAGAAAAATAAGAGCAGTGGGCTTTGATTTAAAGTAAGATTAATTGATCCCTGAGCTGTAAATATGAAGTTTTGAATATAGGGTAATCAAATTTGTAATTTAATAATGCTTCCTCTTCCCCTGGTCTGTGCATATTAGGAGAATTTTATAATATAGATTGAATTTTGTTTTGGCCTCTTTGAAGTTGACTAGGAAAGAAATGTTTATGCACCCTATCTTGGTTAGATTTCACATAAATTTTCTTATTTCCTCACAGAATCCACATGAAATACACCTGAACAAAAGATTTCACAGACATTGCCAGTTTTCTCTCCCTGTTTGTGACCAACAGGCACAAAGAAGACTTTTAAAGTCCCAGAAAGTAGCTACACTAGTTGTTAAAGTGTTAAAGAAAAGCAGATGGCAAACTTGCCTTTATTATTTGAGGAACTGAGCTCAAATTGGGATGTTATGTTGTTGCTTTTGAAAACTCTGGTTAGGCTGCATCTTGGGCATTGCACTCAATTCTGGTTGCCCTATTCCAGGAAGGATGTTGAAAACTATACAGAGGAGGTTTACCGGGATGGTGTCTGGATTAGAGGACATATGCCATGAGCTAATGCTGAACAAATTTCAGTTGTTTTCTCTGGAGCTGTGGAAGCTAAGAGAAGAACTGACAGAGGTTTGTAAGATTATGAGAGGCAAAGATAATGTAGACAGTCTGTATCTTTTCCCCAGGATAGAATACAGGACATGCATTTAAGATGAGAAAAGATAAATTCAAAGAAGATGTGTGGTGTAAGTTTATTTACACAGAGAGTGGTTGGAGTGTGCCTGGAATCGTTGCCTAGGGTGGTGGTGAAGGTAAATAC
The DNA here is from genome assembly GCF_963921235.1 of Mobula hypostoma. Taxonomy (NCBI): domain Eukaryota; kingdom Metazoa; phylum Chordata; class Chondrichthyes; order Myliobatiformes; family Myliobatidae; genus Mobula; species Mobula hypostoma. The sequence continues at coordinate 22,502,930 of NC_086113.1, forward strand.
AATAGAGGCATTCAAGGGGCTCTTAGATAGGCAGGTGAAAGTGCAGGAAATGGATATAGTCATTGTGTAGGCAGAAGGGATTAGTTTACTTGACCATTTAATTACTGACTAACTAGTTCAGCACATTGGGTGGGAAGGCCTGTTCCTGTACAATGCAGTTCTATGTTCCACATTTGAAATGTACCTCCTGCTGCAGAACAATGCAAAGAAAAAGTCCCTTCTGCTAATTAGCAAAAATATCAATGAGCTAATCCTGTCATGAAGTTTATCAATGTAAAGGGGGAGGATGCATATTAAAAACAATGTTTCTCTCTTGATTTCTACCATCTTCTAAGTTTCATGTGAGAGTGGAAGCCACATACAAAGTATACTGGTGCTCTCATTTTACTTGCTTGCAAATATGGCCATGAAAGAGCAGGATCTCCTTTGAAACCTTCTGTTATTTAAAAAGGGTACCACGATACCTTACATGAGATCAGACTTTGTATGCATTTTTAATTAAATCCTGACACCAAATACATCACAATGAACATGCAGGGAGAATGCTGATGGGTGTGAATATTGGAGTGAACATTTAATCTACTTCTACCTCTTTTCAATAAGTAAAATCTCAAGATCCCCTGCAGTCTTTAAAGACTGATTTTTGCTGATTTTAAGACAAATTTATAGTCAGTTACTTGTATTAAAAAGCCTGATGGAAATTGAAAGTTATGATCCCTGACCAAATAGATTGTTAACATTTATTGAAAGTTTTCAAAACTTTGTGTTAAAAAATTATGATTTTTTTTAGAAGATAAAAAAACCTAAGCCTTCCATTTGTGATGTACCTTTTTGTTGCAGATGCTGCAAAGCCATTTACAGTCCGCAGTGGTGAGATAATCTGGCAAATATAGTGGGCAATTCATGCATAAGAATATCCTTCAGCAAGATTCAATTGATTTCCATTGGGAGGTAATGAATGGATTGGTCCCTGAAAGGAACTACTGCACTCTTTTGTTGAATTAGATATTTTACACTAAGGTTGTGCCGAAGCTGAATGCTCGGTTTGAGAGGTGGCAACTCTCCGTATCTGCACGGAAGGTGTAGACATACTGGAGTTCTGCAGCTGAAATGTAACAAGAGTTTGTGTATGGATTTAAGATACAGGGACCCTTTTGAAGTCTTAAGGTTCTCGAGTGGCACTTGATTCCACCAAACTTTGAGTCAAGGACAAGCACAATGCTGACTGAGTGATAGCAGTAATTGTGTTATAAATTGGTCTTTAGACATCATTGCTTTAATAAAGCTCAGCTGATAAGATTAGGAGTGTCACAGCATGGAAACACAATTATCCTTGTTACGTCTAACTTGTGAGGTTTTATGTCTGCCATTAGATTGCTGGATCAGGAACACATGTCCAGGTTTGGGAAAAATTAATAAATATTTTAAGTATTTTGCTCGATGATACTGTGCATCTTCCAGTATTGCACTGGCATGTCAATTTAGATTCTGTGCTCACAATCTTTTCAAGTTTAAGATGATGCATTTGTTAAGTAAATTGAACTTTTAGACTGCCAGACCATAAGACATAGGAGCAGAATTAGGCCATTCGGCCCATTGAGTTTCCTCCACCATTCCATCTTGGCTGAGTCATTATCCATTTCAAACCCCATTCTCCTGCCCTCTCGCTCTGATTAATCAAGAACCTAGTAACCTCCACCTTAAATGTGTCCAATGACCTGGCCTGCAAACCTGGCTGTGGCAATAAATTCCACAAATTCACTATACTCTGGATAAATACATTTTGGCTCATCTCTGTTCTAAATGGACATCCCTCTATTCTGAGGCTTTTCTCTCCGGCCCTAGACTCCCCCACTATAGGAAACATCCTCTCTACATCCATCCTATCTAGACCTTTTAATATTGTATAGATTTCAATGAGATTCCAACCCCCCCACCCTTTCTTCTAACGTCCAGTGAGTACACGCTGAGAATCATCAAACATTCCTCATGCGTTAACCTGTTCATTCATGGAATAATTCTCATGAGCCTCCTCTGGATCCTCTCCAATGCCAGCACATCTTTTCTTAGATAAGGGACCTAAAACTGCTCACAATACCCCGTGCAGTCTGACTAATGCCTTATAAAGCCTCGTCATTACATTCTGCCTTTTATTTTCTAGTCCTCTCAAAATAAATGCTAGGATTGCATTTTCCTTCCTTACCACCAACTCAACCTGCAAGTTAACCTTTAGGGAATCATAAGATAAAGGAACAGAAGTAGACCATTTGGCCCATTGAGTCCGCTCTGTCCTTTCACCATGACTGATCCAATTTTCCTCTCAGCCCCAATCTCCTTCCTTCTTCATGCGTTGACCAATCAAGAATCTACCAACCACTGCCTTAAATAAAAATAAAGACTAGGCCTCCACAGTATGAGGACTCCCAAACCCTTTTGCACCTCTGATTTCTGAATATTCTCCCTGTATATAAAATAGTCCACACTTTAATTCCTTCTACCAGAATGCATGACCAAACACTTCCCTGCACTATATTCCCTCTGCCACTTGTTTCACCATTCTCCTAATTGATCTAAGTCCTGCTACAGATTCCGTACTTCCCCAACACCAATTGCCCCTCCACCGGTCGTACACAAACTTGGCCACAAAGCCATTAGTTCCACTGGGGACATTGCAAAAGTTTTAATGACGTTTTATTTTCCTCTGCATTCAATAGTGTTTACTATAGCTCCATGACTGGCCATTTATTTAAAAGACTGCTTGGTATTAGGGAGGGGCAGCAATCCAGCTGGGATAGGGGTCCTAAAAGAGAGCTTTCAAGGGATTGCTGTGTCTTACCTCAAACTCCAGTTCACAATACGCATGCTATAACTTGTCATACTTGATGGTGTTAGGTTACAGTACTTCAGTGTGCTTCCGTATTTGATTTTGTTAGAATTGAAGCTCCAAGGTAAAGCAAGATGACTCAGTTTAGGTATGAAGTATATCATTGAAATAACACTCCCCCAATAAATTCTTCAGCTTCAATCACACGCTTCCCCATTTGTTCTTTGCTTCCCTTCCGTCACCTATTGCTTTGAAAGCCGTTGCTTTTGATTACAAAACGATGAAGTTTAAGGCTGACATAGAGCCACAATGTCTTACTTACTGATCACTAGCTGCTTCACCATGTGATTTTGGACAAACGGTCACCCCCTCGCGCCGCCCCCCCCCCCAAGCCTATCTCAGCAGACCTACCACCATTGAATCCTGCACTGTGATAGTCTCTTTGTCTGGTGAGTGGTCATGTGGTCTACTGATGTCTACTATAAGCCTACTGACTTCCAATCAACCGTCCAGCTCTTGGCTCCATCCCTCCCCCTCCTGTCTTCTCCTATCATTTTGGATCTCTCCCTCCCCCTCCCACTTTCAAATCTCTTACTAGCTCTTCCTTCAGTTAGTCCTGACGAAGGGTCTCGGCCCGAAACGTCGACTGTACCTCTTCCTAGAGATGCTGCCTGGCCTGCTGCGTTCACCAGCAACTTTTATGTGTGTTGCTTGGTCATGTGACCTGTTGTCTTATTAGTCTTCAACAGTCAGGCTCCTGAACCAGTATGGATAACTTCACTCCTCAACACTGAACTGATTCCACAACCAATGGATTCACTTTCAAGAACTCTTCAGCTCATGTTCTTTCTTTCTTTCCTTCCTTCCTTCCTCCCTCCCTCTATTTATTGTTTTTCTATTTGCATAGTTTGTATTCTTTTGCACATTAGTTGTTGTTCATCTTTATTTGTGTCTAATCTCTCAGCGTATCTATTGTATTTCTATCTATTGTAAATGCCTGCAAGAAAATGAATCTCTGGGTAGTATATGGTAACATATACATACTCCGAGGATAAATTTACTTTGAACTTGATTGTGCTGTTGTAACCAGATTTAATGAAACAACCATCACTCTTCCTGCCAAACAAAATTTGAAGATTTTGATTATTTTTCACAAGCTTTATATTAATATTAACTATAAATTGATTTTAGAAAAGTTAACTTATTGGTGACCTATTTGATCACAAATTAACTGAAGATTAACATTGGAACAAAATGCACTAGTTATCTCAGTCTCTGGGAAGGTACTCCTTTTAAAACCTGTTCACGTTGTCGAGTTATCTCATGCAAAACGCAATGAAGTAACACAAGATTAGTGGAGTTCCGGGAGAATTTCATGCACCATCTGATCTGATACATCAACAACAGAAATCAAAAATAGAAGTAACTTGGATCAACTTAGCCCTGATAAAACGGCCATTAGCGCATAACATTAATTTGAAAACGAATTACATATAATTATAGCAGGGTCCCTTGATCAGTTCAGATGGGGAAAATGGTACCAAATAAAATCTGATGTAATTGTGTGCTTTTGAACAACTAAGCAAATGACTTGAAACAGACAGTCCAACGCTCTTCCCATTCTGCAGAGAGATGATAGCAGTGCTTTTTCTTTTGAAGCCAGCAGTGAATGATGAGTTGTCAGAGTTGCTGGGTGAAGTATCAAAATCCCTGGAGAAAAGCTGACTGGAGAAGGGTATTTTTTTGCTGCATTTAATACTGGTGTTTGGCCACAAGAAGTTCTCAACAATGCCTTTACTGGGTGTCTAGCAGAAAACTGAGAGTCAGTTTTCTACACTCTCTCCAACCCCTAAAGTCCTAGATTGAGTCAGATCTCACTTCACCAGCATAATCACAGGATGCGGCAGTCCAGATTTTGAGTCAAATGGCAGCATGATCATGTAGCAGTTTTGCGGAGTCAGGCTTGCTACACAATCTCACCATGACCACATTGTGCTTTAGTTTCTTCCCACTTCTCTAAGCTGGTTAATAACCGGAATTAGAATCAGGTGTAATACCACTAGCATATATTGTGAAATTTGTTGTTTTGCAGCAGCAATACATAACACTGTAATAAAGAAACTATAAATTACAATTTTAAAAAATTTTAAAATTAAATAAGTCGTGCGAAAAGAGAGCAAAAAGATCTCAGTGGTGTACATGGGTTCATTGTCCATTCAGAAATCTGATGGTGGTGAGGAAGAAGCCACTCCTAAAATGTTGAGTGTATGCTTGCAAGCTCCTGTGCCACCTCCTAATTTTAGCAATGAGAAGAGGACATGTCCTGGATGATGGTGGTTCTTACTGTTAGATGCTGCCTCTCAGAAGCATCACCTTTTGAAAATGTCTTCAACGTTGGGGAGGCTAGTGCCCGTGGCGGAGTTTGCAGATTTCTGCTGCTTTTTTCCCGATCCTGTGCAGTGGCCCACCCATTCCATGCAGCGATGCAACCAGTTAGAATGCTCTCCATGGTAAATATAGAAATCTGCGAGAGTCTGTGGTGTCATACCAAGTATTCTCACAGTCCCGATGAAATATGGATGCTGTCCTGCATTCTTGGTAATTGCATCAAGATGTTGGACCCAGGATAGATCTTTGAAAAATGTTCACACCCAGGAACTTGAAACTGCTCATCCTTTCCACTGCTGATCCTGCAATGACTGGTGTGTGTTCCCTTGACTTCCCCTTCCTTGATCATAATAATGGGTAATTGATTATTATAAATTACCCATTAGAATAGGTAATAGACAAAAGGAATTGAAAGAGAGTTGAAGAGTGGGTGGAAGATAATAAGATGCAGAATAACATAGAAAGGAGAGGGGGAATGAGACTGGGAGGTGTCATGAACCAGGTGGGTCAAGTGGCCTCCTGTGTTATCATATTTAAGGTGACGTCACAGTGAAGCTGTTGCCAGCGGGAGATTTCAGTTCTCAGCAAGGAGTGATGGACTGGCTTCACCCCTGAGCAAGCAGTTGGAAGATTAGCAAACAACAAGTGACTCTCCTCGCCATTGAGCACACCTACAAGGACCACAGCCACATGTCCTCAAGGGCCCCCACCATCCAGGCCATGCTCTCCTCTCTCTCCTTCCATCAGAGATACAAGAACCTTAAGTCCCACACCACCAGGTTTAGGAACAGTTATTATCCTTCAACCATCTGGAGAGTCATTTTCTTGCAGGCATTAAGAATAGAACAAAAAAATTACAATAGAATCAATGAAAAACTACACACAAAGAGCAACATACAACCAATGTGCAAAGGAAGACAAACTCTGCAATAATAAATAGTCAAGAACTCTTCTTGTCAACTTTCTGATAAATTGATGGATAGAGAGATACAGTAGATAATACTAAAAACATGATTTTTAGAGTCCTTGAAAATGAGTCCATTTGAACTGATTGTAGAATCAGTTCAGAGTTGAGGTGAGTCTACTTCAGGAACCTGCTGACTGAAGTGTAATAAATGTTCTTGAGCCTGGTGGTGTGGGAGCAGTTATCACCCTTCAGGCATCAGGATCCTGAACTGAACTGGATAACTTCGCTCTCCTCATTGCTGAACTAATTCCACAACCTATGTACTCACTTTCAAGGATTCTACAACTGATGTTCTCTGTATTTATTTAGTTATTGATTGATTGATCGATTGGTTCATTCATTTCTTTGCTTATTTATTAATTAATTTTTGGGCTATTGGTATTCTACTCCACATACGTTCTTTGTCAGTCTCTGCGTGCAGTTTTATTTATTGATTCTATTGTATTTGTCTATACTACTCTGAATGCCCGCGAGAAAATTAATTTCAAGTAGTATATGGTACTTTCATAATAAATATAATGCATAGACATACTTTGATAATAAATTTACTTTGAACTTTTCTTTTCTGGTTGCCAGCAGTTCCCAGTCAGTGAATCAGGGATTCCAGTCCCTTCTTTAAGACATTCTCCACGTATCACAAAGGACACTTCCTTGAGGAGTGTAGCCTATACCTGTGTACAGATGCATGAGACTCACCGAATGAGAACTAGTGTTCTGTGTAAACTATGCTCAGTCTGAGTTGCAGAGTTCAGGAATGGCAAAAAAATCCTAAATAGAATTTCTATGTTTTTAAAAGAAAGTTAGCATTTTCATCATATTATAATATCCCAAAATGCTTACATCAATGATCTACTTTTCAAGTATAGTTATTGCAGCATTAAATCTTGCCTCAGCAAGCATTCACAAATATTAACTGATCATGATCACATTCATGAGGGAAAAAGACTGACCAGGACACCAAGTTGAACTCTTCTTCAAAATAGTTCCACGAGACTGTAGGTGTTGACGTGAGAGGGTAGCTGTGTTGTGGTTTGATCTCTCCCTGGTCATACTGCTTTGCTAACATTGATAGATTCCTTTTCACCTTGTGTTTAATCACATGTAAGCCGAAGTTTGCTAGCAACATACTTTCAGTATGAACCTGTTGCCAGTAGCCTAAGTTCTGGTTCATACAGAACTATACTGGAAAAAAAAAGGCCCTGCTAATCAAGGTCCCCTTGCCAGAATGAAATAGCAACTCACTGTTTCTGAACGAGGGCTCAAAGGTGGGCATGTTGCAACATTCTGTATCACTGAACTGGTAATTAAAATATAAATGCTTCTTCAATACCCAGTGCTGACTAAGCTATTCTAAATTGAAATATGGAAATGCAAATCCCTCAACTAATTTATGTTGCTAATCTAGGATCTTAAAATGTTATTCATTAGGGAGTAGCTGGAGATTTATTGTCCGAGCCCGAATGCCCTTGAGAGGGTAGCAGTGATCTGCTTCTTGAATTATCGCTGTTTTTTTCTGGTGAATGTATTTCTACAATGATTTTAGGTGGGGCATTCCAGTGATTGCAGCCAGGAAAGTGAATGAACTGAAGAATTCACATGCCACTGCAGTACGCGAACTAGGAGGAAAGCTTGCAGTCTCTTGCCTCCCTGTCCTTGTCCTTCAATGATGTAATATTCAAGGATTTGGGAGGCATGGCTAAAAAAAGCCTTGATGTATTGGTACAAGCAATAGAGAATCTGCCGATGCTGGAAATCCAAGTAACACACACAAAATGCAGGGCTGGCGAAGGATCTCGGCCCGAAACATCAACTGTACTTTTAAAATTATGAAAGGGATAGATAAGATAGAGGAAAGTAAATTGTTTCTACTGCTACGTGAGATTATATCAAGGGGGAAATCACCTCAAGATTCAGGGGAGTAGATTTAGGACAGAGCTGAGGAGGAACTGCTTGTCCCAGAGAGTTGTGAATCTGTGGATTTTCTGGCCAAGGAAGCAGTAGAGGCTACCTCATTAAGTATATCAGTCAGACAGGTTTTTGTATAGTAGAAGAATTAAGGGTTGCAGGAAAATAGTAGGTCATTGGAACTGAGTCTGTAGCTAGGTCAGTCATGATCATACTGAATGGTGGAGCAGGCTCGACCTACTTCTCTTAAGCATCCATTATTTGCACAGTAAACACAGAGGAGGAATGTTCATTGAAAATCCCAACCATCTCCTGTTGCTCGAGACATAGGTGGCCCTGCCAATATCCAGGGGGACCTATTCTCTCTCTAGCCACCCATTATCTTCTGTAGATTTTTTAACCTTGCCTGCCAGATCCATCTCTTTGCCTTCCTGATTTCCCTCTTAAGAGTATTCTTAATCATTTAATAGTCATGTAGGATTCACTCATTCCCAATCTCTGAAAAACAATGAGAAAAGTATTGAGAAACTTCCTTCTTTCTCTTGATCCCTTACCCAGCGGGAGGAGAAGATGGAGGCACGACGCAGCGTGCGTAGCTCTCCGGTGAAATGATATCGTATTTGTAAGTAGGATGCCGTGCACAATTCTGATTTGATGGAGACAGACGTGAGAAGCACAGAAGAACCTTCTGAAATGCTCGGTTCGCTGCTGCTGCTACTGTGCGATCGAGAATCTCCGGAGGGAAATTTCTGCAATCCTTACACTCGGCAGGGCCAATAAAAAGAAACAAGGTGTAAACAGAGTGGGAACAGTTATTACCCTTCCTCTCTCATGCCTCTGTAATTCCCTTTATTCCATTGTGATACTGACGCATGTGACTTATGCTTTTCACTCTCAAATTTCAGTATGAATTCAATCATATTATGATCACTGCTTTCTTAGGGTTCCTTTACCTTAAGCTTGCTAGTACGATCAGGGTTATTACACAATACCCAATCTAAGATAGCCTTTCTGTGAGTAGACTCAAGCACAAACTGCCCTAAAAAGACATCTCACAGGCATTCAACAAATCCCCTCTCTTGCAATTTGACAGCAACCTGATTTTCCCAATCCCCTTGCATATTGAAGTCCCTCATTACAATTGTGTCATTACCCTTATTACATGCCCTTTCCAGCTCCCTTTGTAATCTCGATGCCACATCTTGGTGACTATTTGAAGGCCTATATATGATTCTCATAATGGTTTTTTCACCCTTGCATTTTCTTAACTCCACCCACAAAGATACAACATTCTCTGACCCTATGTCACCTCTTTCTAAAAGTGTTATTCCATCTCTTACCAACAGAACCACACCACTGCCTATGACTTCCTGCCTGTCCTTTCAATACAAAGTATATCTTTTGATGTTAATCTCCCAATAATGACCTTCGGAGGGAAGGATGGGGCGGTAATCACCCCGATGGTAAAGGATGAATTCAAATCATTAGAAAGAGTTGACATAGGATAGGAAGATGTAGGATCCTTGTGGGTAGAATTAAGAAACTGCAAGGATAAAAAGACGCTGATGGGAGTTATATACAGGACTCAGAACTGTAGCCAAGACATAGGCTAAAAGTTACTACAGGAGATAGAAAAGGCATGTAAAAATGACAGGGTTGTGATAATCATGGGGGACTTCAATATGAAGGTAGATTGGGAAAATGAGGCTGGTGTTGGATCCCAGGAGAGGGGGTTTGTAGAGTGCCTACTGTTGGCTTGTGGTTGAGCCCACTACAGGAATGGCAATTCTAGATTGGGTGTTATGCAATGACACATATTTAATTAGGGAGCTTAAGGTAAAAGAATCCAGTGATCATAATATCATGGAATTTACCCTGCAAATTGAGAAGGTGAAGCTAAAATCCAATATGTCAGCATTATAGTGGAGAAAAGAGAGTTACCATGAGAGAGGAACTGGCCAAAGTCGATTGGAAGCGGACATTGGCAATGGCTGGAGTTTCTTTTAGCAATTCAGAGTGCTCAGCAAAGATACATCCCAACGATGAAGAAGTATTCTAAAAGGAGAATGAGGCAACCATGGCTAACAAGGGAAGTCAATGATGGCATAAAAGAAAAAGAGAGGACATATAATATTGCAAAAATTATCAAGAAGGTAGAGAATCTTCCAGAAATTAACAGAAGGCAACTAAAAAGTCCATAAAGAGAGAAAAGATTAAATATGAAGATAAGCTAGCCAATAATATAAAAGAGGATATAAAATTTTTTTTCAGATATATAAGGAATAAAAGAGAGACGAGAGTGGATGCAACATACACAAAGTGCAGGAGGAACTCAGCAGGCCAGGCAGCATCTATGGAAAAAAGTACAGTCAATGTTTCAGGCTGAGATGTCAACTGTACTTTTTTCCATGGATGCTTCTGGGCTTGTTGAGTTCCTCCAGCATTTTGTGTGTGTTGCTTGGATTTCCAGCATCTGCAGATTTTCGCAAACAACAGGAATTCTGCAGTTGCTGGAAATTCAAGCAATACACATCAAAGTTGCTGGTGAACACAGCAGGCCAGGCAGCATCTCTAGGAAGAGGTACAGTCGACGTTTCAGGCCGAGACCCTTCGTCAGGACTAACTGAAGGAAGAGTTAGTAGGAGATTTGAAAGTGGGAGGGGGAGGGGGAGATCCAAAATGATAGGAGAAGACAGGAGGGGGAGGGATGGAGCCAAGAGCTGGACAGTTGATTGGCAAAGGGATATGAGAGGATCATGGGACAGGAGGTCCGGGGAGAAAGACAAGGGGGTGGGGGGGAACCAGAGGATGGGCAAGGGGTATAGTGAGAGGGACAGAGGGAGAAAAAGGAGAGTGAGAGAAAGAATGTGTGTATAAAAATAAATAATGGATGGGGTACGAGGGGTAGGTGGGGCATTTTCTCTTCTGCAGATTTTCTCTTGTTTGCGGTGACAGTGGATATTGGATCTCTGGAAACTGAGGCTGGAGAGATAGTAATGGGGGAAAAGAAATGGTGGGTGAACTTAATAAGTATTTTTCAACAGTCTTCACTGTGGAGGAGATGAGGAGAATGCCTGAAATGAAAAGTGTCAGGGGGCAGAAGTGAGTGTAGTTGCTACTACTAAGGAGAAGGTTCAAAGGTTCATTTGTTGTCAACACATCTATCCATATACAACTCTGAGATTTGTCTTCTCCAGACAGCCATGAAACAAAGAAAGAACATGAAAGTCATTCAGAGAGAAATGTCAAACCTACCTACTTGCACAAAACAGAATGGCATCCCAATCATCAACCCCCGAACCCCCTCTCCCACACAAAACACAACAAGAATATTGACCCTCAAGTAAACCCTCCCCTTGGAAAACTGAAAAGTCTGACGGTAGATAATTCTCCTGAACAAGATGGACTACACCCCAAGATTCTAAAAGTGGTAGTTGAAGAGATTATGGAGGCATTAGTAATGATCTTCTAACAATCACTAGATTCTGGAATGATTCTGGAGGACTGGAAAATTGCAAATGTCACTCAACTCTTTAGGAAGGGAGGGAGGCAGAAGAAAGGAAGTTATAGGCCCTTATCCTGACTTCAGTGGTAGTAAAGTCATTGGAGTCTATTTTAAAGGATAAGCTTTTGGGTTACTTTGAGGCAGAAGGCAAAATAGGCCAAAATCAACATAGTTAATACGAGGAAATCTGGCTTGATGTCTCTGTGGAAATTCTTTGAGAAAATAACAGGGACGATATATTAAGGAGAGTCAGTGAATGTTTGTTTGGATTTTCAGAAATCCTTAAACAATCCTTAGCCGCACATGAAGCTACTGAACAAGTTAGGAGTCCATGGCAATACAGGAAAGATACAAGCATGGATAGAAGATTGGCTAAATGGCTGGAGGCAAAGAGTAGGAATAAAGGTGGTCTTTTTTGGTGTTCTGCAGGGGTTGATGTTGGGATTGCTTCTTTTCACATTATATGTCAATGATTTGGATGAAAGAATTGATGGCTTTGTGGCCCAGTTTGCAAATGTTATGAAAATAGGTGGAGGGGCAAGTAGTGTTGAGCAACACTCACAACACGCTGGAGGAACTCAGCAGGTCGGGCAGCATCCATGGAAAAGATCGGTCGACGTTTCGGGCCGGAACCCTTCGTCGGGACTGAAGAGGGAAGGGGCAGAGGCCCTATAAGGAAGGTGGGGGGAGGGTGGAAAGGAGAAGGCTGGTAGGTTCCAGGTGAAAAACCAGTAAGGGGAAAGATAAAGGGGTGGGGGAAGGGAGACAGGGAGGTGATAGGCAGGAAAGGTGAAGAAAGAATAGGGGAAAACACAATGGGTAGCAGAAGGAGGCGGAACCAAGAGGGAGGTGGTAGGCAGCTGGGTGAGGGGGCAGAGTGACATAGGGATAGGGGAAGGGCTAAAAGGACTTAGACAGATTGGGAGAATGGGCAAATGGAATATAGTGTAGGGAATTGGTAAAGGGAATAAAGGTGTTGACTTTTCTAAATGGGGAGGAAATTCAAAAATCAGAGGTGCAAAGAGACTTGGGAGTCTTCATGCAGGATCCTCTAAAGATTTTGATCTGCAGGTTGAGTCAGTGGTAAGGAAAGCAAATGCAACCTTAACAATCATTTCAAGAGGACTAGTATACAAAAGCAAAAATGTTAGCAAGTAATGCTGAGACTTCAAGTGTCAGATCGCACTTGGAGTATTGTGAACGGTTTTGGGCTCCTGATCTACAAAAACAGATGCTGGCATTTTAGATAGTCCAGAGGAGGTTCATGAGAGTAATCCCAGGAATGAAAGGGCTAACATATGAGGAGAGTTTGATGGCTCTGGGCCTGTATTCACTGGGGTTTGGAAGAATGAGGAGAGAATCTCATTGAAACCTATCGAATATTCAAAGGCCTGGACAGAGTGGATGTGGAGAGGATATCTTCTACAGTGGGGGAGTCTAAGACCAGAGGACACAGCCTCAGAATAGAGGGCTGTCAATTTAGAACAGAGATGAGGAAATATTTCTTCAGCCAGAGCGTGGTGAATCTGTGGAATTATTGACACAGGTGGCTGAGCACTGCAAGTCATTGGGTATATTTAAGGTGGAAGTTGGTAGGTTTTTGATTAATCAGGGTATCAAGGGTTTTGGGGGGAAGGCAGGAGAATGGGATTGAAAGGAATAATAAATCAGCCAAGATGGAATGGTGGAGCGAACTCGATGGGCTGAATGGCCTAATTCTGCTCCCATGTCGTATGGTCTTTTCCAATTGCTATTACTGGTGGTTTGTTTTGCTCATGGTGGAGGACCACATATTATACACATCATGAGGTTTTTCTGGAACAATATTGCCAACTTCAATGTGCTTTTTACCAATGACATATGACAGAAACTAATATACAAGTCACTGTTCATGACTGAGATGTACCAATATCCATGTGAATATCTTGATTATTTTCATTTTGAAACTCTGCATTTTACACAGGCCTCTAGTGGTGCATCTGTTTAAAATGCACTCCTTGTGTTGCTCAAGCCTTTTAATAACACTTATTATGTGGCTTTCTACTGTAATTATTTAGTTACCATCGACAAACTGCTTGATTGCGAGTTTGCTGGATTTTATTTTAGGTCTCGGATATAGAGGCTATCTGCCCTTGTGTTTTGTAATTAAAACATCATGCTGCATTGAACTGACACACTAGTGTTTTATAATTCCCAGAGCAGTGACAAGAGCTTTCACACTCTTGCTGCTTATACTGTTCAAGCTTGATGTTGGACCTCCTGCCTGTTGTATATTTAATATATCAATAATATTTGAGTAATATTGTACATATATTGTTTGATTAAACATTCTTTGTTGTTTACATAATTAATTATGTGTTATATATAAAAATATGCGAATGGCATTCGTCATTACACTACCGTGCCATAATTGCGCTCCTCCCTTAAAGTAAAATTGAACTATACATTTATTTTCTGGTCTCCCCATGTTCTTATTTTGATTATTTTCTGGAGTTACAAAACATAACACATATTCACCACAGTAATACAAAGGTTCTGTACTGACTTGAGTTCCTTTACATTTCTAGAAGCTATTTACATAAAACTAACCATCTTGCATGCTCTTTCTCACGTTAGATCTTATGTGTTTAACTATTATGCCTAGATGGGCTCATCTGTTAGCTCACACATTCAACAGTCTATCTGTTGTCCAGGGAGACACTGAAGTCATCGTACTGCAGCAGTTCCTCTAGAACTTAGACTGCAAATATATTCAATAAAGTCAAAAGATTTCCAAATGTTAGCAGAATGAAGGAATTTCGAACTTGTGCAAGAAAGTGGCACTGAGGTAAAAATTCAGACAGGCAGTGTCAAATGGTGGAACAGGTTTTAGCGGTCAGATGGTCTTTACTGGCTCCCCTTCCTTTAGTTTTTTCTAATTGCTTCTTTCCGGATCTCTGGGTGCCAAACTTAAAATGTTTCAGTATCTGTGGTGCTGGCTTGAAATGGTTTTTAAATTTTCCTTTTACTTCACCAACAGATATTAACTGATTTGCAAGACACAGTTAAGTTTGCCGACATTCCTTGTGTATGACTGACCCCAGTTCTGTCAGTGAGGATACGTTTTCCTCTTTCTGCGCTTCAACAATGTTACTCACTCCAGTTAACATTACAATGTTTACCATGTACAAAATGAAAGACTCCTGCATTTTGTCATAACAATGGAGATTTCTGATCTATTTTGGTTTAAGTTGGACCATATCAGGTTCAACATGATTAACCGTGTCCAAAATTCATACAAATTCAATCAATTGGAGAGTTTGTCAATTTTATTAATTCTGCTGATTGATTCTTTGCCATAACATCCTTGTTTCCAGTGTAAAGTATCTGCTTCCTGTTAAGATTAAGCAGTCATAGTCAAAGTATGAGATTTAAGATACTGTATGTGACAAATAAAGCTAATTACCATCTGCACTGTTCCTTGTACTCTGTAAACATCATTTTTGCTGCTTTATTTTTGTGGACACAGCATACAAGGACAATTTTCCACCTTGTTTCATCAGTGTTTTAGTTGAAATGTTAGCTGCAGATACAGCTACTACTGAAGTTCATTACAAGGATGTCACTGAGACCTCTCGCTTTTGTTGTGTTTGGTGTATTTCACTGTGGCATTAAGAGACAAGGGCAGGTTTTTTGTGATCATGGTGACCTTAGGATGAGACTGAAATAGATATTTGTATTGTTATTTGTTTATTTTCACTGAGGTACAGTGAAAAGCCTTTGTTTGTGTGCCATCCAGTCAGACCATGCCATACATAAGTATTTAGAGGTAGTAAAAAGAAAAAGAGAATGCAGAATATATTGTTGTTCTGTCACTGGGAAGTGCCCTGAATAGACAACATCGATGAAGCCCGTGAGCGCAAGTTAACCAAGTATGCAGAATTAAGATCAGAGTGCAGAGACGGAGGGTGGAAGGTCTCATAGTAGTAGTCATAGTCATACTTTATTGATCCCGGGGGAAATTGGTTTTTGTTACAGTTGCACCATAAACAATAAATAGTAATAAAACCATAAATAGTTAAATATTAATATGTTTTCCAGAACGAGGGGTCACAGTTTGAGGATAGAGGGGAAGCCTTTTAGGACCGAGATTAGGAAAAACTTCTTCACACAGAGAGTGGTGAATCTGTGGAATTCTCTGCCACAGCAAACTGTTGAGGCCAGTTCATTGGCTATGTTTAAGAGCGAGTTAGATATGGCCCTTGTGGCTACAGGGGTCAGGGGGTATGGAGGGAAGGCTGGGGCGGGGTTCTGAGTTGGATGATCAGCCATGATCATAATAAATGGCGGTGCAGGCTCGAAGGGCTGAATGGCCTACTCCTGCACCTATTTTCTATGTTTCTATGTTTCTATGTAAATTGTGCCAGGAAATAAGTCCAGGTCCAGCCTATTGGCTCAGGGTGTCTGACCCTCCAAGGGAGGAGTTGTAAAGTTTGATGGCCACAGGCAGGAATGACTTCCCATGACGCTCTGTGTTGCACCTCAGTGGAATGAGTCTCTGGCTGAATGTACTCTTGTGCCCAACCAGTACATTATGTAGTGGATGGGAGACATTGTCCAAGATAGCATGCAACTTGGACAGCATCCTCTTTTCAGACACCACCGTGAGAGAGTCCAGTTCCATCCCCACAACATCACTGGCCTTACGAATGAGTTTGTTCATTCTGTTGGTGTCTGTTACCCTCAGCCTGCTGCCCCAGCACACAACAGCAAACATGATAGCACTGGCCACCACAGACTCATGCTATCCATTCGAAGTAGGCTGCCGTGGGTTTATTGTGTTCACTTTCCAGAAGTGGCTGCGTGACCTTGGCTTCACTAGAAGAGAGATCAGGTCAACCAGCAGGGCTGTAGCTGAGGCAGCAGAGAAAGGGTCAGCATGGGTGTGGACCAAGTATGTCCAGAGGGGCAGATAGTCAGACAGTGTACACATATCTTGCAAACCCTTCAGTAGTTGCATGGACACCTGAAGAGCAGACTGTCTGTTGGATGAAAGTGACCAACAACTGATAGAGGCAGATGCCAAGTTTTTAAGCTCACCACTGAGAGGTGGTGCTTTAGCACTGCTGGCCCACCACCTCGAGGGAGTCTTGATCATAAACGTGCCGAAACTCCTGAAGACAGGTGGCGGATCAGCTGATGATCCCACTAGTGACAGCACAGGACAGTTAACATCTTAGACCATGTGTATTTTTAACTCTTGTTGTTCTGTCGCTGCAGAGGAAGTACAATTCTAGCACATAATTAAAGCACTAGGGCCAGAGCAGAGTAGATTAGGAGATCAAGACTTAACATTTAAGGTTGAGGATGGTTACAACTGCTTCAGCTTTGCCTGTTACATTCACAGTCCATCATCAGTGTTGGGGATGCTTATGCCGTCTCCTCAAGTTCGCTGTTTAATTACACTGGACAACAATTTTTTTTTCAAAACTGTTGCTTCCTCAGAATTTTTTTAGTTTATGATAGACTGCTTGAAGCTGAACACAAATGTAATTTCAGACTACTTGTATTACATAGGAATTTGGAGAAACAACAAATTAACTTTTAATCAATATAATCCATTTAATTGCGAAGCTGCTCTGCAATAGCTGAACTAAGCTAAAACTGTTTTGTTGATTATTTTTGTTTGTACTCATTGTCTGAGGCTTCTCGCTTAAGTATCCAATAATAATCAGCCAGTATTGATGAACCCTAGTTGCCCTGGTACTGTTTCTCCATGACCGCAATGTCCTGGTGAAAACTTTCACCGTGCTTGTCACTGAGTGCACCAAGATTTGCAGGGAAGAAGTCTAAATGGGAATGTAACAAATGAAACTTTAGTGACATGTTGCACTTCATGGCTTTGTGTGCTTGAAGCATGGTGTCAACCAGTTGCACATTGTTTGATGCTCTGTAGTTGCCAAGAAAAATTTCAACAACGTCCTTCAATGCCTTCCATGTGATTTTCTCTGGTTCCACTAGAACTGCCTGTTATTGATGACCTGTTTAATTTGTGGACCAACAAAAGCTGCCTTTTTTAACCTTGGCATCAGTTATTCTGACTTGAATTGAAAGAATAAATATAGGCAATTTCAGAAAATGGTTTGAGAAGGATATTTCATGGTGATTTTCATGATCAGCAGCTCAAAATCCATAATATACACCCAAATGTATACAGAAAGTAAAATCTTTGTTGTCCAGCGTTCTCTATCACTGTTCCCAAATGGATGTGATAGGTCTACATAACTTAACTCTGTCTGTATTGGGCTGCTCCCAGTATTGACCATGCACATAGATCTGTGCTGGAACTAGGAGCAGCACAAGGTGAATATATCGTAGGTTTATCTGATGATGTTCATAACATGGGCATCTTTTGAAGCAAGGCTGCTTTACTCTGACTTGATGGTAAGTGCCAGGTCCTTCGGAGAAGGACTGTAGTGCAGTGCAATTCTGCATTGCTAGTTGCCCCCAGAACCTCCCAGGCATTAAGTTGCTAGATCGCTTCGTCATCTATTCAATTATCCAAGGCCGTGATAGTACAATGTATCAAGGTGAAAAATATCTTTGCAGTACAGATTCTGGTCTCTGCAGCAACTCTGCTGTGATCACTTCTACTAATATCGTAATGTGTAGCTGGATTTGCAAAATTAAATTGTTGTAGATGAGGTCAAATAGTGTTTTTACCTTTCATAGAAACATAGAGACATAGAAAACCTACAGCACAATACAGGCCCTTCGGCCCACAGAGTTGTGCCGAACATGTCCCTACCTTAGAAATTACTTGGCTTACCCATAGCCCTCTATTTTACTAAGCTCCATATACCTATCTAGAAGTCTCTTAAAAGACCCTATCGTATCCGCCTCCACCACCGTTGCCGGCAGCCCATTCCATGCACTCACCACTCTCTGAGTAAAAAACTTACCCCTGACATCTCCTCTACACCTGCTCCCCAGCACCTTAAACCTTTGTCCTCTTGTGGCAACCATTTCAGCCCAGGGAAGAAGCCTCTGAGTATCCACACGATCAATGCCTTTCATCATCTTATACACCTTTATCAGGTCACCTCTCATCCTCTGTCACTCCAAGGAGAAAAGGCCGCATTCACTCAACCTATTCTTATAAGGCATTGGAGGAGCAACACCTCATATACCGTCTAGGTAGTCTCCAACCCCTGGGCATGAACACTGAATTCTCCAACTTCCGGTAATTCCCTCCCCCTCCCTTCCCCCATCCCAGTTTCACTCTGCCCCTCCCCCAGCTGCTTATCACCTCCCTCATGGTTCTGCCTCTTTCTACTACCCATTGTGCTTTCCCCTATTCTTTCTTCACCTTTCCTGCCTATCACCTCCCTGCTTCTCCTCCCCCACCCCTTGATCTTTCCCCTTACTGGTTTTTCACCTGGCACCTACCAGCCTTCTCCTTCCCACCCTCCCCCACCTTCTTTATAGGGCCTCTGTCCCTTCTCTCTTCAGTCCCGATGAAGGATTCTGGCCCGAAATGTTGACTGATCGTTTCCACGGATGCTGTCTGACCTGCTGAGTTCCTCCAGCGTGTTGTGAGTGTCACCTCTCGTCCTCCATCACTCGAAGAAGAAAAGGCTGAGTTCACTCAACCTGTTTTCATAAGGCATGCTCCCCAGTCCAGGCAACATCCTTGTAAGTCTCCTCTGCACCCTTTCTATGGCTTCCACATCATTCCTGTGGTGAGACGATCAGAATTGAGCACAGTACTCCAAGTGGGGCCTGACCAGGGACCCAGTCTGGCAACTAGGGACCATTTGACACGGACCCAGTCTGGCAACTATGCTCTTCAGGACTTGGCCAGCTTGCTCAGAAGTGTTGTTACTGAGTAATCTTAGTTGTGGATATTGACATCTCTCATCTAGAGTTCAAAATATCCTATTTGCTGCACTTGGTGTATCATCCTCCTATAACAAATGAATCTCAACAGGAGCTTTGCTCGCTCTTGTTGAACTCGATTCCACGAGAGTTCATTGGATCTGGAGTTGTTGCTGAAGTTCCAATATCGTCCCCCCACTGAAAGGCTTATCCAGGTATGCCTAGAGATTGTATTGGGGGAGATTGACTTTTTGGCTTATCCTAAGTTCACCATGAACACAAAAATCTATACTCAAACAACATGATTTATATTGTGTCTCATCTTATGTCACACTAAGAAAATGTTCAGAAAAGGTCTGAGTAAAATTTATTTTCAGAGTACACATGTCACCACATCCTGTGGGCATGTTGGGCAAATCTACAGAACAGTGACTGTAAACAGGATCAATAAGCAACAAACTGTGCAGATACAAATACAAGTAAATAGCAATAAATAACAAGCATGAAATAACAAGATAAGGAGTCGTTAAAGTGAGACCATCAGTTGTGGGAACACCAGAAATAGATTGAGTGTAGATATTTCCTTTTGTTTAAGAGCCTGGCAACATTGTTGGACACTGAACACAATAAAAGCTTTAGGTCTCAATGACGTCCTTAAATGTATCCACATCTGCAGCAAAAATTTCAAGTAAAACATTGCTAGTGATGAGACAAGGAGGAAAATTGCCCTGGCATGTTGTGCCCACAAAAATATTCCATGAATATGACTGTCAGTTCTGTAATCTGATAGGGCAACTTTTTCAACACGGACACAGCCCCCAGGTGCTCAGGAGGTGAAATGATTGTGTATGATTGGGCTTTGTTGTAACTGCGTAACTGCGTCTGGTTCATAGATCATAGACAGCCTGACCCGTTTGATAGAAATTAATGATTCTTTTAACGAGGAACCAAAGAAGTTCACAAAGATGATCCCAGATGATCTGTGAATGGGGAGGCTATTCCTTTGAGGGAAGTCTGATCAAGTTAAGACCTGTTTCTCTGTAAAAATGCTGAAGGGATCTCATCCTGTTCTTCAAAAATTCTTGTACAATTTGACAGAGCAGACTTAGTGATTCCAGTTGCAGGAGTCACTAATAAATCCAATAATTAATGTAGGGCAACATTTTAAATAAAGAGTGTGGTTGAAAAGTGGAAAGTGCTTCTGAGAGGAGATGGTTAGGTGAACAGTAGTGATACGTTGATCAGAAAGCTGGATAAATCAGTGGAAGAGATGAATTAGGATGAAGTGAGGCTTACACGAGGAAATCTGCAGATGCTGGAAATTCAAGCAACACACATAAAAGTTGCTGGTGAACACAGCAGCCCAGGCAGCATCTCTAGGAAGAGATACAGTCGACGTTTCGGGCTGAGACCCTTTGTCAGAACTAACTGAAAGAAGATCTAGTAAGAGATTTGAAAGTGGGAGGGGGAGGGGGAGATCCAAAATGATAGGAGAAGACAGGAGGGGGAGGGGATGGAGCCAAGAGCTGGACAGTTGATCGGCAAAAGGGATATGAGAGGATCATGGGACAGGAGGCCTAAGGAGAAAGAAAAGGAGGCGGGGTGGGAAGCCCAGAGGATGGGCAAGGGGTATAGTGAGAGGGACAGAGGGAGAAAAAGGAGAGAGAGAAAAATAATGTGTGTATATAAATAAATAAATAACGGATGGGGTACGAGGGGGAGGTGGGGTATTAGCGGATGTTTGAGAAGTCAATGTTAACATATTTTAATTCCACGTCCCATTCCCATTCTGATATGTCTATCCACGGCCTCCTCTAATGCCAAGATGAAGCCACACTCAGGTTGGAGGAACAACACCTTATATTCCATCTGGGTAGCCTCCAACCTGATGGCATGAACATTGACTTCTCTAACTTCCGCTAATGCCCCACCTCCCCCTCGTACCCCATCCATTATTTACTTATTTATATACACACATTCTTTTTCTCTCTCTCCTTTTTCTCCCTCTGCCCCTTTCACTATACCCCTTGCCCATCCTCTGTTTTTTTCCCCCACTCTCCCTTTTCCTTCCCTGGGCCTCCTGTCCCATGATCCTCTCATATCCCTTTTGCCAATCACCTGTCCAGCTCTTGGCTCCATCCCTCCCCATCCTGTCTTCTCCTATCATTTTGGATCTCCCCTCCCCCTCCCACTTTCAAATCTCTTACTAAATCTTCCTTCAGTTAGTCCTGACGAAGGGTCTCGGCCCGAAACGTCGACTGTACCTCTTCCTAGAGATGCTGCCTGGCCTGCTGCGTTCACCAGCAACTTTTATGAAGTGAGGCTTGTTTGGGATGTAAACATCTGTGTGACTATTTCTGTGCATAATGAGTTGTTACCTTTTAACGGTAAAAATCGATAATGATGTGTTCCAAAATGACCAGGATTCAATCCAATCTCTCTTTAGTTCCAGAACAGTGTCCTGATATGCACACCCTAAATTATGATAATGATTACTTAGAATGGTGGTTATCTTAAAAGCAATAGCACCTTTTTAAGCACTTTATTGCTTCCATCTTATAGAAAGGACAGGGCAAGGATATTTTGTAAAATCTTTGAAATAAATGTAGGAACAAATTGCTATTATATCTTAGTACATGCAACAACAGATCCTGATGTAGATTTTCAGCCTGGAAGGTCGACAATTCCTTCAGTCCCACAGATATTGATTGATCAGTGAGCAGCTTGTTTGTAACTACAGATTTTGGTACGCCAGCAAAGACTCTGGGGAATCTCCACAGATGTACCATGGAGAGCATCCTGACTGGTTGCAAGACTGCCTGGCGTGAAGGTGTCAATGCACAGGATTGGAAAAAAGCTGCCGAGGGTTGTAAACTTAGCCAGCTCTATCATGGGGACTAGCTTTCTCATCTTCAGGAGGCGATGACTCAAGGAGGCAGCATCCATCACGAAGACCCCTCACTGACCAGGATATGCCCTCTTCTCATTACTACCACAGGGAGGAGGTACAGGAGCCTGACGACACATAGGCAATGTTTTGAGCACACTGTCTTTCCCTATGCTATCAGATTTCTGAATGGACATTGAACCCTTGTTCACTGCCACCACTTATGATGCCCTATTTTTGCACTACTTATTTATTTTTATAATTCTTATTGTAACTTTTTATGTATTGCTCTGAGGTCCTGCTCATAGGGGGGAAGGGGGAGGGGGGAGGGGGGAGGGAGGAGGGAGAGATGGGGTGGAAGGGGAGCTGCCGTGCAGTCAGGATCACTAGGCAAGCAATTTCAACACATGGTGAACGGCTCTTGTTTGTGCTCAGAACAAAACCCCTCTGCAAACAGCAAACTGGACTGGAAACTCTCCTTCACTGCTGTAACATCCAATCATTTGCAGCCCCTTTCGCACCACCAGTTGTGAAAGCTAACGTTGCTTAAATACTGATTGGCGGCAATTTGGCTAAAATGTGACCTTTGACGCGAACTGCTAACATTCAAATTCCACTCAGATGCTGCGGGTTGTCCCCCAGTCGCACACTATCCCGATGCGAGAATGCGTGCGCCAAAAATCCGCGAACTCCTCGTCCACTGGATCTGTGGAATTCTTCGCAAGGACCGCAAAGTTGAAGACGGTGTCGCGATCAACGGCGGTTAGGGACAGGCAATGAATGCTGGACGTGTGTGGCAAATGTGTATCTCCGAACGAATGAAGACGTTTGACGAATGGGGAGGAGACCGAAAATTGGATGTAACAGTATAGGCAGAGAGAGGGCTACCATAGAAAGGGAAACAAAGAATTGCTTGGTTAAATGCACAGCGTTACAAATATAGCTTATTTCCTCCCTGTATATACAACGAAAACGTTTGCAAATTTGCAAACATATTATGCCTTAGAACACAGTATTGTTACAGAGTTTCAAATATTATATATGAAGGAAGAAACTGTTAATCGAGCTTTCACTAACGCAATATTCTTGCACGCCCAAAGATAGCGTCTTTATTTTTGCTGCAATTTTAAAAGAATTTTCACAATGCATTTTTGTATATAACGTGATTCTGTATTTTAAGAATGAAACAGCGCCGTTCAAAATGAACTGAACAATACAAATAGATGCCTCACTTTTGGCCAGACAGTGATCTTTATCTGAGAACTGGAGGTGAAGAAAAGAATGGACACTGCCGGCTTTGCAGTGCTGTGATTTTCTTTCCTTCTAGCGATTATTCTAGCGT
This sequence comes from Mobula hypostoma, assembly GCF_963921235.1. Taxonomy (NCBI): domain Eukaryota; kingdom Metazoa; phylum Chordata; class Chondrichthyes; order Myliobatiformes; family Myliobatidae; genus Mobula; species Mobula hypostoma. Next base: position 22,526,605 of record NC_086113.1, read on the forward strand.
TAACATTATTTTGTAGGTGATATCTATATTATTTGCAAAATACGAGCACTGAACGGTGAGTCAGTGCTGTGGATAAAACGTAAGTCTGAAATTGCATTTCTAGAATTATAGTAAAATGCTTGTTTGAATAAAACTCAATGATACATAATATATATTAATGAACGTATCTATTTTCTCATTCATTGTATCAACTGAGGCGCATATTGGTCTCCTTCAAGGAAAAGCCTGCTACCTGACTGAGGGAGCTGTCAATCAAATTGAGCTCCGCCTTGAAGGCGCTGACAATCAAAGAGAAACAATGACTGGCCTTCACCTGCGCGCGCGGGGCCAGCTGTCAAGTGCGAAGAGGTGGAGCCCATCGGTGGGCGCTTTGTCTTCTGGGAGTCGTAGTCCTAGTGTGAGAAAGTAGAGTGGAGAACTGCTCCTGAAAGACTACAAGTCCCAGTGCGTCCCAGAACCAGCCTTTCCGCTCCCTCCCTGACTGGCTGCCAGTCCGCTTGCCTCATGTACTGAAGCGCAGGGCAGGAGGCAGTCAGTCAGAAATTATTGAGTATGGGGTGGTGTCCGCGGTAGCAACAGACACTTTCCAAGAGTGAAAGCGAAGCATCAGCTTTGCGCAAGAGAGTGCAAAAAAAATAAGCAACAGTGAACGAGAGACTGCGGCAGTGAAAAGTATAGACTTTGTACCATTAGCTTTTGCAGCAAGCAAAAGCAGCTTGCAAGTGTAGTATCAGGGATTGTTGAAGGTATTTGTATTTTTATGTCTTTTTTTACGCGATTGCGGCTACACAGAGACGAGCTGTCATTGATGCCGTGCTAATTCACTCTCTGAAAGCGAATGGTGTATGTTCGTGCCACATTAACTGACTGGTTTAAGGGTTCGCGTGGAAATTTTAACATTGTGTCCGTGCAGTGTGGACCTTAAGCATACATAGAAATGCCAACTTTCAATTATGAATGCAGGGTATCGTATGCGCTTCGCTGGAGTTGTATGCTGTTTGATGGCTGAACAGACAATGAGGGTGTTAGTGACGCCAAAATAATGACGAGCTGGAAATGATAGTAAGGACAGGATGGGCCGAAGGATCTCCAATTTTTTTTTATTAAGCTTGCTTGGGGAAAATGCAGTTAAATGAAAGATAACATTTGTGGTGGCAGTTTTTGGACCGTTGCGAGACTACATAATACACTTTATATCAGAGGACAGTGCAGTCAGTGCCAGTAAAGAATTCTTTATTTATTCTGTACAGTAACATTCGGTGCAGACTGTGGAAGGTCATAGACTACCGAGAGAAATATGAGGGTATCAGGTGCTGCCGCCAGCGTTAGTTTATCCGAATTATTTTTTTTTAAATTGTCGTGCGCAATTGTGCTATCTTTGCTATTTTATATGTATTTAATTAAGTTTCATCCTGGAGATCTGATCAGCTGCAAAGGGCGACGAACATATTTTTCAGTCTGCATCAATGAAGGTGTTTGGCTGTTGCCCCATTATCCACATTAATAGTTTCCTTTTTTTGTGTGTAATATTTTTTGTTGGTGCCTGGACTTTGCAAGGTCTGGTCTATTATAATAATTAACACGGGTGATTCTGCAGATCTTGGAAATTCTGAGCAACCTGCTTGAGCAAATTGCTGAGTTCCTCCAGCATTGTGTGTGTGTGTGTTGCCTATTGTAATAGATTTTTGAATGAGAATTGTGAGAATGATAGAAATGTATATGTTCATGAATTAGATATACAGATATTCTATTGTTTTGAAGGGAATTACTTACCTACTGCTCCCATGTTGGATCTAAAAGGTTCATACCGGTGTAAATATATAGGAGGCTGGGTTTCTCAATGGAGGTAGGAGGTGTATGTGGGTCTGTAACTGAGACTATATATTGAGGTCGTTTGTAACACAAATTGTACCATTGCTATGGTAATGAGGGTAGGAGGGATCTGTGCATGGAGATACACAGTTATTTCAGATACACAGTTGTATTTTTTTCTATCAATTCCTTATTTTGAGTAAGATAAATCATATTTGTGAATTTAAAACAAACTTTGTTTACATAGTGCTTTTGAGGATGTCCCAAACATCTTTATAGACAATGGAATATTTTCAGAATTTAGCCATGGTTATAGAAAACATAAAACAATTTACACATAGAAAGCTTCAATTAACTACAGCATAGTGAAATGATATCCATATTGTCTGTTTGTATGATGTTCAATGAGATCAGAATTCCCTGGACACCATGGAGAACTTCCTCCTTCTTTCCTCCAAAATGAGATCTGTTTTTAATGTCTTCTTGGACAAGCAGATGAGGCCTTGATTTAAATGTCATCAGAAAGACAGCCCTTCCCAGTACACCACTCATTTGTTAATTATTGTTTGACTGCTTGTAAAAAAAAATCTGTAAGGAGAAAATGTGTGATTTTATAGTTGTTGTTTATCCTGCCTTGGGACATTTCATAATCAAGAACATGGCCTGGCCTCCACTTCCTCACACACTGGCTATTTTTCATCTAAAATAAAAAACACAAAATACTCGAAGCTAGCTCTTGGGTAATGGTTTGCACATGATATTGGTAAACAGTTCATTCCCTGGGGGGAAGCCATTTAATTACCAAACCAATTTCACATGTGCTGCTTAACAAATATCAACATAATGCTTAATAGGTCAAGTGCTTCAGCAATGAGAAAGGATTTTTTTTCTGCCTTTCTTAGAGCATCGTATGTGCTGGTTACATTAATCATGATGCATATTAATGGGCTGTGTGAATTAATAGTAAAGTAGGAAATCATTAGGACTGAATCTTGCCCAAATGATATGATCGCTATCTCTGAGTTAGACAGACATGGTTCAAGACCACTCCAGATCCTTAAACACTCTATGGAGAGAATGCTGCTCCTTTAGAGGAGCTGTCATCAAATGAACTACTAAATTAAACCTCTTCACTTCCACTATTTGAAGGAGAGCATAGCTTTACTCTGTCAATAATTTTGACAGATGGAAACAAAAGTGATTTATTTCATTGTCTTATGTGGGAAGTTGCTGGGTGTGAATTGACTGCTGTAATTGCTTGGTTTATAAGAGTGACCAAACATGATCAAAAGACCCTTTTATATTGGCCTCTTCAAAAACGTGATGTAAAAGAAGCAATATAAAAATTGTATTGTTTTTACTTCAACATTTGTTGATGTAATATCTGCTGTGAAAAGGAAAGTAAGCTACAGGTTGGAGGATCTAGAAATGTTTGGCCCATAGTGGCTGGGAAGTTACTTGGGAACATATGGTGGGCATGGGGTCTCCAAGTATGATTCTGTTTGTCTGCCACATCTGACCAACCACCAATCCAGTATCCCCCTGCATAATGTTTTCAAAATCTTTTAGCTTTCCTTCAGAAAGGGGAAAGCAATTTGATAGGATATTCTGATTGTAAGGTAAATAATCTTCTTTGTTTGTGAAGGTATTTTGAATTATGTCTGCTCCAACAGAAAACATGAAAATCAATCTGATCTGAAGAGTAATTCCTCTACTGACTCAAAGATGACGCAGATAACTTCCTGTGTGTCTGCAAGTATACACATTGATATCTTTTGTTTGTTTTGGAACACCAATTCATTATCACACTGCCTAACTGTTCTGCAGGGCTTTGTATGACAAAGTGAGTAAGCAGCCTGTCTACAGCCATCTGGGTTTAGGGTTTATGGAAGTATATGGGAAGAACCTGGCTGACCATCCGTCAATTTCTGTTGCAGAATTTTGCCTTATTGGGGAATCCCAGGCATGACTGATCTGTTTCCCCAATTCGGAACAACTGTAAAAGGTAAGAAGGACCTTGGGTGCAAATTCACTTCCTACCTCTTTGAAATGCAGACAATACTGCTGGCAACCTTTCTTGATTTTGCTAATTCATTCAGTAGTTTATATTCAACGAAGTGAATTGCCTTTTCCATGTTTAATGAAGTAGTTGCAAATGATCCATTTGAAGTACATGGGTTGCTCAGCTGAGGGTACAAATAATTTTCAGCAGTACATTTTTGTGCAAGCGATGAAGAATAAACCTGAATATATAATTGTTGGCATGCCTAGAACTGACTGCTTATTTGGGGGCGGGGGGTGGGAAATAGTCTGAAAATTTTGGGTTCAAGTCCCACAAAAATCCCGGCTGACGTTGTAGTTCAAGACTGAGTGCACCACTGTCAAAGGTGCTGCCTGTCGGATAAGACCTCAAGACTTTGTCTTCTCTCCCGAGTGGACTTAAGAGATTGGGTAACATTATTTTGAAGGAGAGCCAAGGGATTAACCCAATATTTACCCCAATTAATATCTTTAAGAAACGTCACCAATGCTGCTCTTTGTGGCTGTTTTCTGTAATCACATTGTCTGCAGGCTCTTCACAGGATTTCAGATTTCGGAAGTAGTTCATTGGCTGTGCTTTTATCTTGGCATTTGTGAAAGGTGCTAGATGAATGCTTATCTTTATTCAAAAAAATAAACAAAAACGATTATAAACATTTATGTGGATCATCTCCTACCCTCAAACACTGGTAGTGTGTAGTGATTTTGTGAATAAAAATAAAACTTACTTCCTTGAGTGTGCCCTAAAGTGAATTGCAATTTGAACTACTTTTCAAGTGTAGGAAAGTACTTGTGATAAAGAAAATGCAGAAGACAATTTGTTTTCAGCCAATTTTCATGAACAGAAGGCTGAGAGCCTTCTGTTCAGTGATAGATTTTAGTAATGCTGAGTAAAGATAACTAGAGTTCTACGTACCTACTGTCCAGGAGGAGGCAATTTGATCTTTTAAAAAAAAGAATGAGGTAATTCTGGATTTTCAGCTTTTGATCCATAGTCTTGCCGCCTTCAAAACAGCAGGACCTTTTATTCCAAAAGAAAGAGCGTTTTTGACCTTTAAAATTTGATTTGAAAGTCACCCCTTTGTTGGTGCAGCATCGTCTTGCAGCTACACTAGAGCATAGAACATTGTTCTCAGATCATTGAAGTGGGATCTCAGACTGCAACCTTCTGTCCCAGCCATGACTGTAATACTAAGTTAACTGGGACCAACACCACAATTTATCACTTAAGTAAGCTATCAAATTTATGAGCATTGACTTTTTACATGTAGATTTACAAACTTACGTTTGTTTTGTAGGTAATGAAAGACTGCAGTTGGGCATTTACCAGAAGTGATAGCACATTGCTGAACTTGCTGCTTCCAGGGGGAGACCCTAACCACTGGAAGTCTGTGACTGAGAGTTTCTGAAGAGGGGTAGGGGAAAAGGCACAAGAGAGAAGGTTGCTGGAGAGCCAGGTTTTCTAAAAGTCGGCATTTGTCAGTGTGGAAATGGAGACCGTTTCCCAAGACTCCCAAATGGAATGCCAGATCTGCTTCAATTACTACAGTCCATGCCGTCGCCCCAAGTTACTCGACTGCAAGCACACCTGCTGCTCTGTCTGCCTTCAGCAGATGAGAAGCAGTCAGAAAGAGCTGACGTGCCCCTGGTGTCGAAGTATCACCAAGCTCTCTCCCAGCCTGTCTGTGTCTCAGCTGCCCGACGACCCGGATGTAATTGCTGTGATCAGCATCCCCAGTGCCTCAGACCGCACCCCAGTCTTCATCAAGCTCCCAAGCACTGGTTGCTACATGGTCCCCCTGACTGTTACCAAGGAGAGCGCTCTGTTGCCAGGCGAAGGGGGTTGTCGGCTGTTGCCGGGAAACCAGCGGAAGACTGTGACTGCTGTTTTGATCCCTGGCGAGCAGCAGCACCAGCAGCATCCGTTGCAAAGTGGACCAAGGGAGGATGAGGAAGAGGAGGAGAGCAGAGAAGTTGTGAAGACCTCCACTTGCTCAGGGGTTTGCACTGTACTTCTTGTGGCTTGTGTCCTCCTGTTCCTTCTTGGCATCGTGCTGCACAACATGTCTTGCATATCGAAGCGATTCACTGCTATCTCCTGTGGCTGAAATAAAAAGTGCGAATCTATTATGGGCTTTCAGAATTTACTAGTTTGCAAGAAACCTGGACTATGGAATGAGGAGTGCAGAGCATTTAGTCTCTTGTGGCCCAGGCTTCAGGGCCATGCCGGGTAGCTACGCAAATGCATAAAACTACAAGGAATGATTCATTTTGGAAGTGATGAATACCTATGGTGTAATTTGGGAGATTAAATGAAAACTGTACTTCGGGTGAATTTTGAAGGGGGTTTGTATCCTAGTCCATACATGGAATTAATTTCCATTCATTCTCTTAATATCACATTGTCTTTCTATATTATTATTAACCATGATCTCCCTTTTAAAGGGTAGTGCAATAATACTATTCATGGTGTAACTTGAATCAATTTCATTTAAGTATTGGTAGGCATAATTTTATACACTGTAAACCAGGCTGCTCTGTCAAAACCAAGGCTTTAAATGATGGTAGTTAATTGAGTTGCAACAGTCTTCTAAAAGAATCATGTTTATATTTTTACTACCATCTTGTGAGCAGTGAGGACAGATTTTAAACAAGTGTGCAACTGCTGTCATATAGAATTGTAATTATTTTATTGGGGCTAAACTGTATGGATTTTTGGCAAGTTGTGCAATGAAGTTTTTAATGTACTTTGAGGTTTTATAATCCAGTACATGTACATCTACAGTGACAAAAGGATCAAAGAATTATTGAAGCCAGTCACCATTGGAGACTGTTTATCTTGCATGTGCACAGTTGCTGACAGAAGTGATTAGACTTCTACACTGTTAGCTGGAACTGTACTGGTGGAGTACTTTAGTTTCCAGCTCATTATATGATAGTTCTGCTGTTTAGAAGGTGTTTTGGTGTGCCCAGTAGGATATTAATTAAATAGAGACAGTTTTGAATAGTTAACTTTGTGGTGCATTGAATTTTCAGTTTAGTGTGTCAACTACACCATGTGGCATAAGCTGATTTTGCTGTTTAAACCATTCAGCTAGATTTTATTAAAAGCACTTACCTATGAAATTGCAACACTTTAAATTAGGAGAAAGTATAAATTAATTCACAGTTCATGATGTGATGTGATGAGCTGCTGCATACCGTTTCATGGTGAGGAAGCACTGAACTTAATGGGATTGTGAAATGCTGGCAGACTTTGATAAGCAATATCATAATGACAGTGTCTGGTGATAGTTAATGTAGAGAAGGCAGAATAATCATTCATGGCTTACAAATACTTGTTTAAAAAATAGTTATGAATGGAGCTTGGATAAGCTATGATGGCATAATTGTTAAAGTTGCTTCTGATTTTTATGTGGAGTATAATTGCCTGTATTGTACATTTTTTTCTTATTTTTAACTAGAGATTGAAATACTATTGTCCAACATTTTACTTTGCTTCTCCTTCCAGTTTTGTAAATACTGAAAATGAAATACTGAACTTAAAAGTATTTTAACCAAATATCAAGTGATTTCTGTACTTTATTTCTGTTTATTTTTGTGAATGTTTTAACATAATGCTTTAATCATGGACTCAAAAGGGAACAGGGCTTACACCAGTTCAGCTGACAGAAGTCGAACATATCTTTTTCCCTTAGAAAGCAACACTGGATAATTCTATGACTATTGGGAAATCTGACATAATGTCACACTTTTCTGCTGGTCAGGCAGCATCTATGGAGAGAGAAAGAGTTAACATTTCATGTCAATGTTCTTGTATCAGAACAAAAAAAAATTGCTTCTCTTTTCACAGGTGTTAGGTGACCTGCTGTTTCCAAACACTAGTTAATAGACTGGTAACATGCCTCAACTAATATCCCATGATCACTGTTGCCTACACATGCTAATAAATGGTTTTGTCTTTTCATAGATTATTTAATTTACAGATCCATCTTTGTGCCTAAGTATATAGGGGTATTTGAACTGTTGGTGTGTGCACATACCTGTGATAATCTACAAAAGTAGAAGTTGGAAGAGATGGTGAATCTGCTGTTTATAAGTTGCTGATCATTGTCTTTGTGCTTGTTCTTTTGTAGAATAAAATATTGCATGGTGCTGCAATAGAGTATTTTTTCCTCACTGATATTTTTATGATAGTGTTCTGAACCTGCCTGTTGTTTGTATGTGTTCATGTTAGTTTAATGATGATTGTAAGGCGTTCATTCCTATAATTTGAAATGGACCACTGTACTGTGACTCTGGTTGTATTGACAACATTATTCAACAGTTTATAATAAACTTCGTAAATATTATCCAAGTTGCTCATTTGAGAAACATACTCTTGAGGGGAAACTTCTTCACTCAGAGGGTCATGAGAGTGTGGAATGAGCTGCCAGCACAGATGGTGCATGCGAGCTCAATTTCAATGTTTAAGAGAAGTTTGAATAGGTACATGGATGGCAGGGGTATGGAGGGCTATGGTATGGTCCCAGTGCAGGTTGATGGGAGTAGGCAGTTTAAATGTTTCTGGCATGGACTAGATGGGCCAAAGGACCTGCTTCTCTATGACTCTTAAGGACCATTTCTGAGCAATAATAATTGCCCAATTGATTCTATTCTTCTGCAGCTATGCAAAAGATGTTGATTATTACTTTCCTCTCATTGGCTGAGATCTTGTGACCAGTAGCGAAGTTGCTTTCTGTTGACAGAGATGTGAGAATGCAGATGCTGGAACCTGGAGTAACAAGCAAGCTGCTGATGGAATGCAGCAGGTCGAGCAGCATGTTTCTGATTCAGTGCTTGCACACAAAATGTCAACAATTCCTTTCCTCGACCCTCCACCCCACAGATGCTGCTTGGTTGGCCGAATTTCTCCAGCAGATTGTTTGTTGCTCCCTGCCTGTCTGTCAGCCAGGCAGCTATTCAATAGGATCACTGGCATCTATTCCCTGAGCTGCCAATCACATTAAAGAATTTTAACAGGGACTAAGCCTTGAAGGATAAAACTCAATTTGTCATAATTTTTTGAATTTTTATAAGGTGTTGAATAAAAATTGAAACATAGCCAGACATTCAGATCTGCAAGCTGAAGTATCATAAATTAGCTTCTTTAAAGTTATTTTAAAGTCTAATATATTTCAAACTATTTATGAGGGAATTACATTGCACATATAAATTGTTTTTTTGAGGGTGAAAGAACGTACTAAGCAGTAATTATGATTAAGTTCTATATTTGAATTAGTCATTCGTCATGCTGAACATTCAGAATTAGGTTTATTATCACTGACATAGGTTGCAGAACTTGTTTTATGGCAGCAGTACAGTGGATAAAAATGTTACACTAAGAATATATACACAATAAATATAGTGCAAATAGAGAGCAAAATATTGAGGTAGTGTTCATGGGTTAACGGACTGTTCAGAAATCTAATGACACAGGAGAAGAAGCTATTCCTAAAATGTTGAGAACATGTTTTCAGGTTCCTGTACCCTCCTCCCTGCTGGTCATAATGAGAAAAGAGCATGTCCTGGATGGTGAGGGCCCTTCATGATCGATGCCACCTTCTTAAAGCATCATCTTTTGAAGATATCCTTGATGTTGTGGAGGCTAGTGTCCCGAATGGAGATAGCTGAGTCCACAATCCTGTGTATTGGAGCCTCCGTACCAGACGGGGTAGAGATTTGCCGGAATCATCATTGACAGACCAAACACCTCAACCCCCTAATGAAGTATAACTGCTGGCATGCCTTCATCGTAATTGCATCAATATATTGGACTCTGGATCGATCCTCTGACATAATGATGCTCAGGATCTTCAAATTGCTCAACTTTTTCACAGCTGATACCTAGAGGTGTGTTTTTTCAGACTTCCCAGTCCTGACGTCCGCAATCAATTCCTTGGTCTTTCTGATGTTGAATAGCAGGTTGTTGTTGCAACACCACTCAACCAGCCAATCTACAGTACTGTGCAAAAATCTTATACAGTATATATGTGCCTATAGCCAGGGTGCCTAATACCTTTGCATAGTATAGTCGTAATTTTATCAATTTCACTGTACTGCCGCTGCAATAGGAAAAAACAACTTTCATGACATGAGTGATGATAAACTTGATTCTGACATGTGTCGTTATTGTGGACTGAGAGTTGAAGGAGGAAGGGAGAGGGAAGTATGGTTGGGGGAGAAAAGCAAGGGAGAGGGAAGGGAGCGGGAAGCACCAGAGGGGTGTTCTGGAATGATCGATAAACTAATTGTTTGGAATCAAATGACCTTCTCTGGTGTCTCAGGGCTGGGTGTATCTGTGCCCGTGCCACCCCCTAACCCTGGCACTCCTCAGCCGTGTGTTCCGCACCACTCCCATATTGCTCCACCCTCGCCATTCCCAACATCCTTTGCTCCCGCCAGATTTACAAACATGCTTTCTGCTCCATGTTGACAAATACAGTCCTGTGCAGGTTAGCTACATATATGTGTCTGACACTTTTGCACAGTACTGTATCTTGCTCTTCACCAAAAGCATATCCTCAAGATGTGTTTTGTTATCTACCTATGTTGTTCTAACAGCACCTCATGTACCTGTAACTTCCACTACTAAGAAGGACTACAGCCAAATCACGAAACAGAGTAATGTGCAGATCCTTCTCCCAGTTGCACATCAACTTGACTTGGAAGAACATTGCCATCCATTCGTCATTGCTGAGTCTAAATGCTGAAACTACACCAAATGTCACTATGGTTGTACTTGCACTAGAAAGCTGAATGTGGTTGATCACTTCTGCCTTAAAGGCAATCATGGATGAGGTGTAAATACTGGCCTTGACAATGTTACCAACATTTGTTAATGGATTAAAAACTGCGCAGTGAAGATGCTATTTTCAGAGTAATTTACAGTTGTGCTTGAAACGGGAAAGTAGAGGAGTGCACAACTTGCATCAGGTGGATGAGGGCAAAATAAGTATTGCATTTAGTGACTTTAATGCATTTTATCACAATGCCCCAAAGAGTAATAAAGGCCAATGAAGTACTTCTTCATAATGTGGTAATTTCTAACACATTCTATTTCAGTGACAGCATTCAGGAACCATTTATATGGTGTGAGGAAGACAGTAACTTCTCCATCATTACAACCACAAAATTCAGTTTCTAGTATACTGCAATTCTGTGGAAGGGAGCTCCATCAGGTGTTTGATGGAAGAAGATTTTTGAGGTACAAAATCCATTACTTTTTTTGTTCAGAACACAATTATAATTATTATGAAGACACGTAGTCCTCTTTTATTGTCATTTAGTAATGCATGCATTAAGAAATGATACATTATTTCCTCCATACTCACTATTCAACATACAGTACAAAGTCACGCAGCCTATATTGAGAAGGAAATTATGACTGGTCTTTGTACAGTGGGGAATGCAAGCAAATTCAATGGGTTCTTTACCTACTTTTATGATTGTTATAGGCATCATGCTAAAAATTTTAACAAATTCGAGTACCTATTCTTGTGGAGTTTGCAGTACTGTGCAAAGGTCTTAGGCTCATATATATAGCTAAGGTGCCTAAGACTTTTGCACAGTACTGTATTTGTCAACATGGAGTGACAAGCAAGTTTATAAATCTGGTGGGAGCAAAGGATGTTAGAATAGTGAGGGTGGAACACTGCAGGAGGGGTGGCACAGGTGCAAACACTCCCAGCCCTGAGACACCAGGTAAGGTAATTTGATTCCAAACAATTGGTTTATTAATCATTAAAGAATGTCTTTCTGGTGCTTTCTGCTCCCTACCCTTTCTTTTTTCCTCTTTTCCCCACCATGATTCCCCTCTCCTTGTCCCTTTTCCACTCTCAGTCCATAATAGAATCAGAATTGGGTTTATCGTCACTCACATATGTCATGAAATTTGTTTTTTTTGTGGCAGCAGTACAGTGCAATATATAAAATTGCCACAGCACTGTGCAAAAGTCTTAGACACCCAGCTACATGGACTTTTGCACAGTAGTGTATTTTAGTGGTGAAAGAAAATTTTTAAAAAGAGCCAGAATCTTTTCATATTTAATTGTGTGCGAATAAATATAATGATTTTCACTAACTCTCACGACAGCTGCTGAATTAAAAATAGGGATGGGAAAATTCTAACGGTACATCTTTTTCTCTATAGTATGCCCTGTGAATCAAGAGTTTTCAGTCTTATTTTGAAATACATTATTGATTTCTCCATCTTCGTGCACAAATGGTTTGAATATACATCAAATGGCATAAATACAGTATGCAATATGTGCATTCTTTTAAGAGTTATAAAATGGGGTAATGCCCACTTTTGCTTTTTCATTAGCTATGGGTTTTCTCCATAATAGTTTCAAGTTCTTATCTGTATTCAGTCCATTGACTGCATTTCTGTTCTCACCCACTTTCTTTCCTTCCAGAGTGAGGACAGAATTCCTTTTTGTCGTCACTTTCCACCCATCAAACTCAATTTTAATGAATTATCCTCTATAATTTTCATCACCCTCAATGAGATGCTTCCCTGCCTTTTCAGAAGTCCAAAGGGACTATTCTCTGTAAAAGTCTCTGGTCAACTCTCCCATCTCCACCCATTCCTCCTCATACAGTGATGGTAGAAGATTAAATACACCTACCTCTTCTTCTACCTCCACCATAAATCACCTCCTCCTCCTTCAATCCACCCCCCAACCCACCCCGCCCCCAGTTCAGAGAGTGATCATTCCTGGTGATACTGTGATTTTGCTTGTACATTTTTCAATCTAATGCTGTGGTGAGCCAGAGTGTATCCATTCAGTCTGTAAGGATGTGCCTGAGCTTTCAGTTGCTTGTCACTTTAATTCTCCATTCCACTGTTTGTATTTGGTTTCTCAGCTTGTTCATTACAGTCCAAAATCATGTTGAGACATGGACTCTCTGCTTGGCATGCTATAGCACTCAGGATTTAAAGCTGAATTCAATAATTTTAGATGTTCAGCCTTTCCAGTTTGTATTAGATCTGGCTGTATGTTCTGTATCTTATAATTCAATTATTTTGTTTTGTTTTTCTTCTCTCTTCTATTCTCGTTCGTCTGTCTTCTTGCCTCCTCAGGGCAGATCAGCTGTAGTTATTGTGTTTTCAACACCCTGTCTCACCAATATCACCTGTTCATCCAGTCTCTGTTTATCCCTGCCCCATGAGAAGCAACCCTCTTGTTTTCTATTCCATTCCCTCTTCTCTGCAACTCAAAACATGTTTGTTTTTCTACCATTTCCTTGCTCTGAAGAGAGGCCATTAACATTAACTATGTGATGCCTGTTTTCTTCAGAATTCCTCAGATTATTTTTAACTCACTCTGTGAGGTGTGTGAGGATTTGCACACGAAATCCAGCATTTCCACATTGAAATCTGTAGAAATCCTCTTAAATTTCAGTCGTCTTTGAGGAGCATTGATCCAAGTGATAACCTGTTGGTTGCAGAGCAAGATGTCATAGCTATGAGAAATTCTCTAGATTTTACCTGGGTACCCTCCAACCTGATGGCATGAATATTGATTTCTCTTTCTGATTAAGAAAAATTCCTTAACCCTCCCCTCATCTTCTTTTCCAGACTCTGGCCTCTTATATCTTCTCACCTGCCTATCACCACCCCCTGGGTCCCCTCCTTCCCTTTCTCCTATGGTTCACTCTCATCTGCTATCAGATTCCTTCCCCTCCAGTCCTTTACCTTTCAGACCCACCTAGCTTCACCTATCACCTTCTAGCCATCCTCCTTCGCCTCCCCTCTCCCTCTTCCCACCTTTTTATTCTGGTATCTTTCCCCTGCTGAGTTCCTCCAGCATTTTGTGTGTGTTGCTTAAGATGTCAGAGCTCCCAGCTGAAAATTAACCAAAACTGTTGAGCTCACTCATAGCTTGTTGCTTCTAATTAACAAGTCCTAATTAACAGGTGGGAAACTGTCCAAAGATTTTGCTAGTTCTGCAAAAATATGTTAACATTTCACTTGGTGTCCTGAAGCTGCATAGAAATAACACTACATATATTTGTGAAAAGGACCTAAAGTATGAGCCAACATCAAGTATTGGGGTGGTTCAATGATTATACTCTTTCAATCAGAATAATGTTTTCGCCCCACCCAGGCTTTAATGTAATACTGGAGAAGGGGTGGAGTGATATGACTTGGGAGCAAATCTAAACTTTGACCCTGTCTGCTTGTCAGAAAGTAAATTGCCTCCAGGCGTCTTTCCAAAGGATAAGGAGAATTTTTGAGTGACATTCTTCTTTAAACACCTGAAATGTTATCACCATTGCATGCACATTTGCTACTGTATTTGTCTGCGAAAACTACCCGAAACATATTGCACTTCAAATTCAGCAGGCCAGGTAGCATCTCTAGGAAGAGGTATAGTCGACGTTTCTGGCCGAGACCCTTCGTCAGGACTAACTGAAAGAAGAGATAGTAAGAGATTTGAAAGTGGGAGGGGGAGATCTGAAATGATAGGAGAAGACAGGAGGGGGACGGATGGAGCCAAGAGCTGGACGGTTGATTGGCGAAGATCCTTTTAGCCAATCAACTGTCCAGCTCTTGGCTCCATCCCTCCCGCTCCTGTCTTCTCCTATCATTTCGGATCTCCCCCTCCCCCTCCCACTTTCAAATCTCTTACTAGCTCTTCTTTCAGGTAGTCCTGACGAAGGGTCTCGGCCAGAAACGTCGAATGTACCTCTTTCTAGAGATACCGCCTGGCCTGCTGCGTTCACCAGCAACTTTGATGTGTGTTGCTTGAAATTCCAGCATCTGCATATTTCCTCGTGTTTGCTCTTTAAATTCGTTGTCTTTTGAGCACTTGGATATCCACAGGCTCAGGAAGGTGTTATAATAATGAATAGCTTCTCTTGTGCTCCGCTGGCCAAAGACAAATAATGTAATTTGAACAGCATTCTTTATAGGAATATCTTTTTAATTTGAAGAACTATCCAAATTTTGTTCAAGGCTTTGAGCTTAAGTTCTTCAGCATCACCTGCAAGTCTTGACGAGACTTTGTTTTGCAATTCACCTGAGAACAAGCCACGTGAGTAGGTTTAGCTTCCTGAACAAAAACTTAATGGGGCATTTGACAGATGACGCCATTGTTAATGTAACACCCCCTTGCTTATCCCTGGAATGTCAAATTAGAACTTTTTGTGCTCGGGTGTGTATAATGAACCCACAATGTTTTGAATTGGAGGGAAGAAAGCTTCTATCGAAGCCATTGCTAGCACTAAGCCTGCATTATTACCAGTTAGTTCACAAAGTGAAATAACTGTAATAACATCTTCTAGTTCGTGTGATAAGCAAGACAAAAACATTCTGTTCTTTAGGGCACAAAAAGCATAAGTAAATGTCACATGCATCACAAATTCATTGTTTGGAACCGCTGCTTTGTAAAGGATTTCTAAAAGATAGTGTCTTTCAAAGTGTGACTGTAAGATCATGGGCAATATCAGATATATGCTTCCTAGTCTTTTGATCAGAGGAATACAATGTTATGAGCTGCCTTGATTGTTATTTTTAAAAGTCCAGTGTTTCTGGGGAAAAAAGCTATTAACTTTATCGCTACGGCTGGGAGGCTTACTTGATTGCAGTTTATTCCATCAGTGATAGCAATCACTCATTGCCGAGTCACAAGGTTGTCGGTTGGGTCATGCTCCAGAGATTTAAATTCAAACATTTAGACTTGCGTTCACTGCTCCTTGCTCTCTGGCAGATTCCTGAGGTCAGGAGTAACAGCTTCCACCTGAGTTCTGCTGGTCCTGAGATGGCAAATGAGCACCAGATGAAACTTGTAGATCTGGCAAAAGTGATGATTGACAAGATGGGTCGACAGGTGATTTGGGCTGTTGATTCCAGCATATGCTCTCATTTCCTGTATGCTCCCATCACACTAACTCAAAGAGTACACGTGGCATCTTCCTGAATGCTTCTCATCTGTTTGATGGCCTTCAGAGCTGGACTCGTTGCATTTTTTAAGGGGGCAGGGGGTTTGAGGATATCATTAAAGTGTTCGTTCTGCCCTTCTGTAGATTGTTTCCTGTGGCAGAGTTCTGAACTGAGGGAGACAGACAATTGTAATCAACCCTGTACAGAATTCACTGCAAGTGGGCCTCAATACTGAAGATTTTGATCTGAGGGGAGTTAATATTAGGTCCGTCTCCTCCCAATGAATGTGGAGGATTTTGGAAATAGCATCAGGATGCAGAATAATATTGGCCCTTCCCTGATGCCAATTTAAACTGTGCATCTATTTGCATGTGGTCTATATCCGTTTGCTTTCTAAAGGGAATAGAAGGGTTAAAATGAATTAATACACAAAAGAACGGTGGAGCTATCCACAAATCCTGGTCAATTTTTAAAGCCAGATCAAAGTTACAGAAGCAAGTTATCTAGTCAATATCCCATTATGGGTGCAGCCAGCAACAGGCCGTTCTTGCCATCATCTCAATGCCGACCCTGATACCTACCTGTACTAATCCTACTTCTCTGCATTAATTCTATCTCTCTGTGCCCTGCTCATTCAAGTTCCTGTCCTGACACCTCCTAAACGTTGTTACCATTCTTGCCTCTATCACCTCCTTTGGCAGCTCATTTCAGATGAATAAAAGTCGATGTTTAGGGCCGAGACCCCTCAACAGGACTGGAAAAGAAGGGGGAAAGAATGTTGGGGGAGGGGAAGGAGTACAAGCTAGAAGGTGATAGATGAAACCAAGTGGGCTGGGGGGGGGGGGAATAAGTGGAAAAGACAAATGGGTGGAGAACAAGGAACCTGACAGGAGAGGAGAGTGAATCATGGGAGAAAAGGAACAAGGAGGAGCACCAGTAGAGGTGATAGGCAGGTGAGGAGAAGAGGTAAGAGGCCAGAGTGGGGAAATGAAGAAGAGGGCAGGGGAGGGGGAAGAATTACTGTAAGTTGGAGAAATTGATGTTCATGCCATCAGATTGGAAGATGAGGCGTTGCTCCTCCAACCTGAGAGTGGCCTCATCGTGGCAGAAGAGGAGACTATGGAATGTCAAGTTGGAATGGGAATTGGGATAGGAATTAATGGAAATTCAGCTTTTTGTGCATGGAGCTGAGGTGCTTGATAAAGCAGTCTAGGTAGCCTCCAACCTGACTGCATAAACATCAATTTGTCCAGCTCCCAGCAACAAATTTCAATTCTTATTCCACTTATCGCCTCTCAGCCTTTTACTTCATGCCCCTCCCCCACCCACCTGGCTTCATCTAGCACAATCTACATTGTCCTCCCTCCCTTCTCCCCACTCTTATATTCTGGCACCGTTCCCCTTCATTTCCAGTCTTGATGAAGGGTCTCAGCCCGAAATGTCAACTGTTTACTCATTTCCACAGATGTTGCTTGACCTGCTAAGTTCCAACCAGCCTTTTGTGTATGGTGCTCTGGATTTCCAGCATCTGCAGGATCTCTTGTGTTTATGAGCACATTTCAGATACCAGCCATTCTATGCATGAAACATTTGCCTCTCAGATCCTCTTTATACTTCCTCCTGACCTTACACCACTGCCTTCTATTTTCAGACACCTTTCAGAATCAGGTTTAATATCACTGGCATGTGTGGTGATTTTTTTTTTGATTTGCAGTAGTAGTACATTGCAATACACAGTAATCAATTACAATAAATATGCATAAAACTCAATTAAATTAAATAAGTATTGCAAAAAAAGAGGGAAAAATACTGAGGAAATGTGATGGTGGTGAGGAAGAAGCCATTCCTGAAACATTGCATATGTGTCTTTAGGCACTTGTATCTCCTCCATGATGGTAGCAATGGCATTTCCTGGGAGATGTGGGTCCTTAATGAAGGATGCTGTCTTTTTGAGGTTTTGGCTTTTGAAGGTATCCTGGATGCTGAGGAAGCTATTACCCATGATGGAGCTGGCTGAGTTTTCAACTTTTTGCAGCTTTTTTCTGATCCTGTGTAGTGGTCCCTCCATACCAGATGGTGATGCAACAAGTTAGAATGCTCTCCATGGTACACCTGTAGAAATTTGCTACAGTCTTTGATGACATACCAATACTCAGAACAGAATGTACAACACTGTCTTGCAATCTTTGTAATTCAAAGTTTAAAGTTCAAAATAAATTTATTATCAAAGTACATATATGTTGCCATATACAACCCTGAGATTCACTTTCTCGTGGGCATACTGAATAAATCGATAATGGAATAAATGCCATAATAGAGTCAATGCAAGACCTCGCCAACTGGGACGCTCAACCAGTGTGCAAAAGACAGCAAACTGTGCAAATACAAGAAGGAATAAATGAGCAATAAATATCGAGAACATGAGATGAAGAGTCCTTGAAAGTTATGGGAACATTTCAATGATGGGGAAAATGATACTGAGTGAAGAGTCAAGAGTCGGAAGTGGGGGGTAATAACTGATCTTGAACCTGGTGGTGTGAGTTCTGAAGTTCCAGTACTCTCTTCCAGAAGGCAGCAGTGAGAAAAGAGCATGACCTGGGTCATGGGGGTCCCAGATGATGGATGCTGCTTTCCTGTGACAACACTTTGTGTGGATGTGCACAATGGTGGGGAGGATTTTACCTGTGATGGACTGGGCTGTCCAAGGGCATTGGTGTTTACACACCAGGCTGTGATGCAGCCAGTCAATATACTCGCCACTGTACATCTATAGAAGTTAGTCAAAGTTTTAGATATCATGCTGAATCTCGGCAAACTCCTGAGGAAGTAGAGTACTGCCATGCTTTCTTTACAATTGTATTTATGTTTTGGGTCTGGGACAAGTCCTCTGAAAAGTAACACCCAGGAATTTAAAGTTGCTAACCCTCTCCACCTCTGATCCCCTATTGAGGACTAGTTCATGGATTGCTGGTTTTCCTCTCCTGAAGTCTATAATCAGCTTTTTGGTCTTGCTGACATTGATTTTCAACGTCCCTCCTAAATGCTGATTCTTTACCACCGTTGATTCGCCCAACCTACGTAAGCTCCTAAGGAAGTAAAGATGCTTCATGATTACACTTATGTGCGGGCCCAGGACAGGTCCTCCAAAATAATCACATTGAGGAATTATAGTTGCTGACCTTCTCCACTTCTGATCCTCTGATGAGGACTGGCTCATGGACCTCTGGTTTCCTCCTCCTGAAGTCAATAATCAGCTTCTTGATCTTTCTGACTTTGAGTAAAGAGTTGTTATGGCAATACTCAGCCAGATTTTCAGTCTACCTTCTATACAGTGATTTGTCACCACCTTTGATTTAGCCTACAACAGTGGTGGTATGATTGCATCAATATGTTGAACTTCAGAGATGGACCTTCAGAGATACTGACACTGAGGAACTTGAACTGGCTTACCTTTTCCACTGCTAATC
Organism: Mobula hypostoma; assembly: GCF_963921235.1. Taxonomy (NCBI): domain Eukaryota; kingdom Metazoa; phylum Chordata; class Chondrichthyes; order Myliobatiformes; family Myliobatidae; genus Mobula; species Mobula hypostoma. The sequence goes on from NC_086113.1 coordinate 22,545,853, forward strand.
CTTCAGTAATGACTGGTGTGTGTTCCCTCGACTTCTACTGGAGTTCTTTGAGGGTATAATGAGCGTAGTGAATAGAGGGGAACAGATGGACATCATTTACTTGGATTTCCAGAAGGCGTTCGATAATATGTCACATAAAAGACATCCATAAGATAGATTGCATAGAGTTGGGGGTGATGTATCAGCGTGGATATAGGATTGGTTAACTAATAGAAAGCAGAGAGCTGGGATACTCTGATTCGCAATTAATGATGAGCGATGTACTGCAGGGTTCGGTGCTGGGTCCACATCTGTTCACAACATAAGTTAAGGATCTGGAAGAGGGGACCGAGTGTCGTGTATCTAAGTTTGCTGATGATACTAAGTTGAGTGGAAAAACAAATTATGCAGAAGATTCAGAGAGTCTACAATGTTGGTCAATGCAAGGTCACCCACTTTGGAAGGAAAAATGAAAAAGCAGATTATTATTTAAATGGTAAAAAAGTTGCAGCAGGGACTTGGGAGCGCTTGTTCATGAATCGCAGAAGGTTGGTTTGCAGGTGCAGCAGGCTATCAAGAAGGCGAATGGAATGTTGACCTTCATTGTTAGAAGAATTGAATTTAAGAGCAAGGAGGTTATGCTGCAACTGTACAGGGTACTGGTGAGGCCACACCTGGAGTACTGCGTGCAGTTCTGATCTCCTTACTTGAAGAAGGATATACTGGCTTTGGAGGTGGTGCGGAGGAAATTCATCAGGTTGATTCCAGAAATGAGGGGGTTAGACTATGAGGAGGGATTGAGTCACCTGGGACTGAACTCGCTGGAATTCAGAGGAATGAGAGGAGATCTTATAGAAACATATAAAATTATGAAAGGGATAGATAAGATAGAGGCAGGAATGTTGTTTCCACTGATAGTTGAGACATGAACTAGTGGACATAGCCTCAAGATTCGGGGGGAGTAGATTTAGGACAGAAATGAGGAGGAACTGCTTTTCCCAGAGGGTGGTGAATCTGTGGAATTCTCTTCCCAGTGGACGCTACCTCAGTAAATATATTTTAGATGAGGTTGGATAGAGTTTGGCATAGTAGGGGAATGAAGGGTTATGGGGAAAAGGCAGTGAGGTGGAGATGAGTCTATGGCCAGATCAGCCATGATCTTATTGAATATTGGAGCAGGTCTGAGGGGCCAGATGGCCGACTCCCGCTCCTATTTCTTATGTTCTCCTTTCTGAAGTCCGCAGTCAATTCCTCAGTCTTTCTGACGTTGAGTGCAAGGATGTTGATGTAACACCACTCAACCAGCTGATCTGTCTCGCTCCTGTACGCCTCCTTGCCACCATCTGAAATTCTGTCAACAACAGTGGTGTCATTGGCAAATTTATAGATGGCATTGAGCTGCGCCCAGCTGTGCAGGTGTGGGTGTAGAGAGAGTAGAGCAGTGGGGTAAGCATGCATCCTTGAGGTGCACCAGTGTTCATTGTCAGCGAGGAGGAGATGTTACCTCTGATCTACATTGACTGTGGTCTCCTGCTGAGAAGTCAAGGGTCCAGTTGCAGAGAGAGATACAGAAGGCCAGGTTTTGGAATTGGTTGATTAGAACTGAGGGTATGATTGTGTTGAATGCTGAGCTACAATCAGTAAACAGCAGCCTGCTTTAGATACAGGTATGCGTTGCTTAATGTCCACGATACGTTCTGTGAAATCGGACGTTACGTGATTTGGACGTTATGCGAACACCGTATTATATTCTTAGCAAACCTATATGGAGTACTGTAGTGTACCTGTATTGACTAAATAGCCAAGAACTTACACTAAAACTTTATGCTGTACACTATAATACATACATACACTATAATTTTTTATTTCATTTTAACCTTTTAAATTTTTTTCACTTTTTAAACTTTTATGTAAACACATTCTTAGCCCGTGTCACACACAATTTATCAAAGATGATCAGGATCATCCATGTCACTGTTCTCAACTTCCTCATGGTGTTCTACTGGAAGAGTTTCATAGAAACCATAGAACCATAGAAACTACAGCACAGAAAAGGGCCTTTTGGCCCTTCTTGGCTGTGCCAAACCATTTTCTGCCTAGTCCCACTGACCTATCGAACCATAGAAACTACAGCACAGAAACAGGCCTTCTGGCCCTTCTTGGCTGTGCCAAACTATTTTCTGTCTAGTCCCACTGACCTATCGAATCATAGAAACTACAGCACAGAAACAGGCCTTTTGGCCCTTCTTGGCTGTGCTGAACCATTTTCTGCCTAGTCCCACTGACCTATCAGGTTGAATAACCTGCGTTTGGAAGCCATGATGCACTTTACGGTAGTATTTTCGAAAGAAAATTAAACAGAGAGATAACGCTACTACACTCAAGAGACGCGCGATACATGAGATTGGTTACGTCTGCCACGTCACGTTCTCCAATCGGGACTACGGACATATATGCGATCGGACGTTGTCTGCGTGGACGTTAAGTAGCGCACACCTGTATTGCTATTGTCCAGATGCTCTAAGGTCAAGTGGAGAGCCAGTGAGATTTCATCCTCTGTAGACTTATTGTGGCGGTAGGCAAATTGCAGCTTGCTTAGACAGGAGTTGATTCTAGCCATGACCAACCACTCAAAGCACTTCATCACAGTAGATGTGAGTGCAACTGGGCGATAGTCATTGAGGCAGCTCACCCTGCTCTTCTTTGTCTTTGGTGTGATTGTTACCCTTTTGAAGCGGGTGGGGATCTCCAACAGCGGATGGCAGCGAAAGATTGAAGATGTCCTTGACCACTCCCGCCAGTTGGTTGCCACAGGTTTTCAGTATCCTGTTGAAACATGTTCTGACGTCACCTTCTGGGACAGAGATCACGGGGTCACCAGATGTTGGAAGGATTCTCACAGATGTAGTTTTATTCTTTCTTGACTCATCTGGAAGTGAAGCATCACAGACATTTATGACATTAGGTTTGGCCTCGTAGGAAGTACTGGCCTGCAAACACTGCCAGAGCTTTCGTACATCTCTAACTTCAATCAGAGTTGTTTTTCTCACTCTTAAAACAGCCTTCCATAGGTCATACTTTGCAAGGTGCTGGATCACTAGTCCTGAATGTCATCTAATGAAGTACAACACTTCCCCATTCCCCTTGATACTATTTGTTCTGGGCTTATCTAACTTACCTATATTACTTAGCTAAACAACTTCTTAAGTGTGTTTAGTAGTTTAGCCTTTATAGTTCAAATGTTCAATGTCCAAAGTAAATTAATTATCAAAAATTATGTCACCATAAACAACCCTGCGATTTGTTTTCTTGTGGGCATTCACAGTTAATACAAATGGAACACAATAGAATCAATGAAAGACTGCACATGACAAGTCAGACAAACAACCAATGTGTGAAAGACAACAAACTCTGCAAATATAAAACAAAACAATAAAATTCACCAACATGAGGGGATAAAGAGTCCTTGAAAGTGAGTGAGTCCATAGACTGTCGGGACAGTTCAGTACTGAGGTAAGGGAAGTTGAGTGATGTAATCTCTTCTCTTCAAGAGTCTGATGGTTGAGGGGTAATGACAATTTCTGAACCTGCTGGTGTGGGTCCTGAGGCTCCTGTGCCTTCTTGCTGATCATAGCAGCGAGAAGAGAGCATGGCCTGGATTGTGATAGCCCTGTGATATAGGAAATTGTGCAGGTTCACCACCTCCAAGTGAAGTAATTTCTCCTCATCTCAGTTCTATATACTGAGCCTTTGTTGTTTGAGGCATTTGGGCCTGGACTTGCTCCACCTACATTTTGTTTCTGGTGACTGGTGTGACAGAATAGCCTGCTCCTTTCCACATCAACACTTCTCAAGCTGGCACCATTTAAATGATACACTGCCTTTTTAAACTCTTCTCGGCCATCCAGTAGGGTACAAGTATCGATTATAATCCGTGTTTCAGTGACCAGCTGTGCCATCTTCATCAGGGCTGGTGCCTGGGCATGTCAAGTACAGTGGAATTCATACCCCCTGTAGTTCATCCCTCCTGATGGGTTAGTCCTCATCCAATCAGGTATTCCCTCTTCCACCTTGTTTACAATGGAATTCCAGTTGTTACTTAAAGCGAGACCTTTGTCTGGATTTAAAACAAAATAAAATAGTTTTTGTAATGATGTTCCCAAGTCCATCAGATTATCGTTTAAAAAAAGTCTGATTCAGCAATCCCTCTTGGGAGAAAATCCTTACCTGTTTTTGCCTATTTGTGACTCCAGAACCATATGACTCTTGAAGTAACTCCATCTGTTCAGTACAATAATGGATGAGCAATAAATGGTAACGTTGCCAGCAAAGACCACATCCTGCAAGATAGATAAAGACTACGGCATGTCCTGAGGTTGTGAAAGGTGTTGCAGTTAGTGGAAGGCAAGACCTTCTTTCTAATCTTTATCATGAGAAAAGTGTGTAACAGCCTTTCTAATCATTTTGATAGAATTTCTAAAAACAACATTTAAATTCTTTAAAAATGTTATCGAGATACACTGAGCAACCCCTGATTTAACCCTTGCCTCATCATGGGGCAGTTAACAATGACCAATTAACCTACAAACTGGTATACCTTTTGGACTGTGGGAGGAAACCCACGCAGTCACGGGGAGAATGTACAAACTCCTTACAGAGAGTGGCAGGAATTGAATCTGGATCGCCTGTGCTGTAGAGCGTTGTGCTAACCACTACACTACAATACCACCTATTTTTGATTACACATAAGTGAAAGAGAAAAATGTTATTAGAATAAGGGGGGTGCTGTTGTAGTCTGGCGCACTGACCTCTACCTTGCTGGGGCACAGCGACAACTCGCGGATTCCTCCTCTTATTTACCCCTCGGTCGTGACTCCACTAAGGAGCACCAGGCCATTGTCTCCCACACCATCACCGACTTTATCCGCTCAGGGGATCTCCCATCCACTGCTACCAACCTTATAGTTCCCACACCCCGCCCTTCCCGTTTCTACCTCCTACCCAAGATCCACAAACCTGCCTGTCCAGGTAGACCTATTGTCTCAGCTTGCTCCTGCCCCACCGAACTCATTTCTGCATACCTCAACACTGTTTTATCCCCCCCTTGTTCAATCCCTTCATACCTATGTTCATGACACTTCTCACGCTCTGAAACTTTTCGATGATTTTAAGTTCCCTGGCTCCCACCGCTTTATTTTCACCATGGATGTCCAGTCCCTGTATACTTCCATCCCCCACCAGGGAGGTCTCAAAGCTCTCCACTTCTTTTTGGATTCCAGACCCAACCAGTTCCCCTCTACCACCACTCTGCTCCGTCTAGCGGAATTAGACCTCACTATTAATAATTTCTCCTTTGGCTCCTCCCAGTTCCTCCAAACTAAAGGTGTAGCCATGGGCACCCATATGGGTCCTAGCTATGCCTGCCTTTTTGTTGGTTTTGTGGAACAATCTACAAAGCTTGTATGTTCCAAACCTATTCTGGTATCTGCCCCCCACTTTTCCTTCGCTACATCGACGACTGCATTGGCGCTGCTTCCTGCACGCATGCTGAGCTCATTGACTTCATTAACTTTGCCTCCAACTTTCACCTTGCCCTCAAGTTTACCTGGTCCATTTCCGACACCCCTTTCTAGATCTTTCTGTCTCTGTCTCTGGAGACAGTTTATCTACTGATGTCTAGTATAAGCCTACTGACTCTCACAGCTATCTGGACTATTCCTCTTCTCACCCTGTCTCTTACAAAAATGCCATCCCCTTCTTGCATTTCCTCCGTCTCCGCCGCATCTGCTCTCAGGATGAGGCTTTTCATTCCAGGACGAGGGAGATGTCCTCCTTTTTTAAAGAAAGGGGCTTCCCTTCCTCCACCATCAACTCTGCTCTCAAACGCATCTCCCCCATTTCACACACATGTGCTCTCACTCCATCCTCCCGCCACCCCACTAGGAATAGGGTTCCCCTTGTTCTGACCTACCACCCCACCAGCCTCCGGGTCCAACAAATTATTTTCCGTAACTTCTGCCACCTCCAATGGGATCCCACCACAAAGCACATCTTTCCCTCCCCCCCCCACTCCCTCTGCTTTCCAAAGAGATCGCTCCCTATGCGACTCCCTTGTCCATTCATCCCCCCCCATCCCTCCCCACTGATCTCCCTCCTGGCACTTATCCTTGTAAGTGGAACAAGTGCTACACATGCCCTTACACTTCCTCCCTTACCACCATTCAGGGCCCCAAACAGTCCTTCCAGGTGAGGCGACACTTCACCTGTGAGTTGGCTGGGGTGATATACTGCGTCCGGTGCTCCCAATGTAGCCTTCTATATATTGGCGAGACCCGACGCAGACTGGGAGATTGTTTCGCTGAACACCTACGCTGTATCCACCAGAGAAAGCAGGATCTCCCAGTGGAACACACATTTTAATTCCACGTCCCATTCCCATTCTGATATGTCTATCCACGGCTTCCTCTACTGTAAAGATGAAGCCACACTCAGGTTGGAGGCTGGGTAGCCTCCAACCTGATGGCATGAACATTGACTTCTCAAACTTCTGCTAATGCCCCACCTCCCCCTCGAACCCCATTCGTTATTTATTTATATACACACATTCTTTTTTTCTCTCTCTCCTTTTTCTCCCTCTGTCTCTCTCACTATACCCCTTGCCCATCCTCTGGGCTTTTCCCCCTCCCCCTTTTCTTTCTCCCTAGGCCTCCTGTGCCATGATCCTCTCATATCCCTTTTGCCAATCAACTGTCCAGCTCTTGGCTCCATCCCTCCCCCTCCTGTCTTCTCCTATCATTTCGGATCTCCCCTCCCCTCCCCTCCCACTTTCAAATCTCTTACTAGCTCTTCCTTCAGTTAGTCCTGACGAAGAGTCTCGGCCTGAAACGTCGACTGTACCTCTTCCTAGAGATGCTGCCTGGCCTGCTGCGTTCACCAGCAACTTTTATGTGTGTTGCTTGAGATTCCAGCATCTGCAGAATTCCTCGTGTTTGCGTTAGAATAAGCAGTCGACATTTTGGGACGAGGCCCTTCATCGAAACTAGGCATGAAAAATCTTGGTTTCTGGGGCTCAGGCCTCAGCACCAGGAATGCTTCTTCCTTTCTATAGATACAGCCTGATCTGCTGAGTTCGTCCAGCAATTTGTGTGTGTTGCTCTGGATTTCCGGCATCTGTGGAATATCTTATGTTTAAAGTTATTATAATGTAGTTGCTGTTTTATAAAAACAAAATGTTTAGCATCATATGCAAATTGACTGGGCAGGACTGGGAAGGAAGTATTAATTAGTGTGGGTGAATTGCATGTCAAATCAGCCTCGGAATTTAACAAATTGCTAACTAAAAAGCGACAGCCACAATTTCCTGTCAAAATAATAGTGACCGCTGTTGTTTCTGTGTAAGTGCTGCAGTGATGGGAGGTGAGCAATTAACTACCGAGATCTCAAAGCTCCTGCTGAAGATGCGCTGGCATACTGTTGGCATTGTGAAGATGTCATTTCAGTATTGTCTCCCTAGTGCTGCATCTGAACTATTTATGTCACAGTCCCCCTTACTGAATGCTTGAGATATTACAATGGTCTTTTCCTGCTCTCACAGATTCCAGATGCCCGACTTTTCTTTGCTCAGCTATTAACAGCAGCCTGTCTGCAAAACGTTGCTGCGATTAAACAAGACAAATTTAACTAATGGCTGATCTCATTAAATTCACTCCTGGAGCAAATTATGGGTTGATATATGGTAGAGAGAAAAATAATGTCAAAGCAATGTTGGGACGAAGTCACAATTTGCATAAGATTTCATGTCCAATTTAGAAAGACATTACTGGGTTATGACACCTGATTTGTGGACATCCCTACATACAATTATGCTCTCATAATATTATTAAATTCAAAATCCCAATGTATATATGTTCATTCATTGCTATGAATGGCATAACTTATTTTCTCTCTCTCCATTGTTCGTATTTTTTCTTTGTTATCAGTCTTGTATGCTTTACATGCCATCCATTATAATAGCATTGAAGTACGGTTACCATATCGACTGATTTTTGTATATTCAAAAAGTGGATTAAGAATAATCCTGAAAATTTAGACCGATGAGTCTCACATCAGTGATGGAGAATTACTGGAGAGGATTCCTAGGGACAGGATTTATTAAAAATTGGAATACCATGGCCTAATTAGGGCAGTTAACATAGCGTTGTGTGGGGCAATTCACATTTTACTAATTTGGCTGAGTTATTCCAGGAGGTGACACTGCTGACTGATGAAGGTCGGGCTGCGGAGGTTGCCTACAGAGATTCTGGTAATGCACTTGACAAGGTCCCTCATGGGAGGTTCATCCAGAAGATTAAAATGCATGGGATGTGTGGTGAATTGACTGTTTGGATTTAGAATTGACTTGGGACCTCTGCTGTTTGTGGGCTATATAAATCGAGTGGATTGCGGTTAATTGGGACACATCAGGACCAGTACATTTTGACCCAATTAAGCAGCTGCCTCAATTAGCCGAAGATTAATAGAAATAGTTAAAAAGGTATAAAAAGACAAATTACCGTTTAACTGAGTATCAAATTATGTATTTAGATGAAATACAGAACAAATTACAATACTACTACAGTGCTATAAAATTGTGTATTTGTTCCTAATACCTAGCAACTGAGGAATTAATCCACTGCATGCTACCATGTCCTTTGACTGTAAATAAACAAAATCAACACAGACCCCCTCGTGCAGGTAATGCATAGCCTTCATATACAATGCTTTTGATGCTTGCATTCTCAAAATCTTCATTTTCATTGTAACCTTCATGATGATTGTCGATATCTCCAAATTCTTCATAGCTCGTAACTTGTTGAAGAAGTGAAATCATTTCATTTTCACTCCTGGCCATTGCTGGCGTCTCCAAGCTTGAATGCTTGAAACCGCAGTGAGCAAAACGGTTCCGAATGATCTTACTGCTTGTTTCTTACCAACTATCAGTGACAAAAAAACTCTGCTGCTTGAACTCAAGCACACGCAACTGACACTGGTTAAAGACTGTTCACTTTAAACATGGTGTAGTGTCTTAAAGGCCACACGGGCGACGCGACTGACATTAGTTAGAAACAGTTCGGCAACAGTCTCCTGTCCCAAATAAGAGGCACAATGTGCAAATAAACAAAGAGAATCCTGGGTATTTTCTCAATTAGATTTTGTCCCAAATAAGCGGCTGCCCCAAATAACTGATGGCCCAGTTAACTGGAATCCACTGGTTAGGCTGCATCTGCAGTACACATTCGGTATTGGTCACCTCACTATTGGGAAGGTGTCAAGGCTTTGAAAAGGATGTAGAAGAGCATAGTGCATGGATTAGCAGGCATGGGCTATAAGGAGAAGTTGGACAAATTTGGGTTGTTTTCTCTGTAGCAGTGGAGGCTGAGGGGAGACTGATAGAGGTTATAAGATTATGAGAGGCATAGATCGACAGTCAGTATCTTTTGTCTAATATCAGAGGGCATGCAATTAAGGTAAGAGGGGATAAGTTCACAGGAGGTATGTGGGGCAAGTTTTTTGTTTGCCCAGAGAGTGGTGAGTGCCTAGAATGCACAGCCTGGGTTGATGTTGGAGGCAAATCCTACAGAGCTGTTCATCTGGCTCTCAGATAGGCAGATGAATGTGCAGAAAATGAAAGGATATGGACATTATGTAGGCAGAGGGGATTAGTTTAGTTGGATTGTTATTGATTACTCATTTATTAGTTTGGCACAACATTGTGGGCTGAAAGTCTCCTTCCTGTGCTGTACTGATCTGCGTTTATATTCTGATCTATAGATAAATTTGATTAAGGGCCGTCTGTAAAAATGGAATTGATTTGTTACCTGGAGATTTCCTGTATTCAATTAGTGCAATGGAAAAGGCACGTATGATCTCATTGCCATGAATGAGGTGACAGCACTGATGATCTGGGCATGATAGGGAATGTGTCAAGAATAGTAAGTCTGATCCTGCAGTCACAGGATAAACATTATCAAAACATGAAGCCCGAGGTGCTCACAACAGGCTTAGTTGCTGAAACAGAGTGAGGTGCATCATCAGATATGAAAGATGGCAAGACTTCATAGCCCAACAAACTGACAGCAGATTTCATATAGAACAACTACTGATGTTACGCCATGAGCAGATGTTGTCATTGATGGAGCAATGGATCAGGGACAAAGGCTGCTTAATGTGATATGTAACAGATTGTGTGTAAGGACGCAGAAGAGAGCTAAAGATCTACAATTAAAGGAGGCTTTTTAGAAGCAGGATGAGAATCTAAATGCCTGAAATAAATTACTACAAGGAGATTTGCTTCTTAATACGCTCAACAATTATCAATAGCGTAAGTAGGTTGATTTTCACACCTTTACTATGGGCACTGTGTTTTTCTCTTAATTCATGTGCAGAGTATGATTGAGTACATACGGGGTGTTCAGGTCCTGTAGCGGTTATCCCAACGCTTAACGACACTGTCTGTAAGATCAGGGTTTGATTTCCCACCACAGTCTGTAGGAATTTGTACGTTATCCCTGGTGCAGAAATTGAGCAACCTGGGCCTTGGCAGTTCACTGTGCTCAGGGATACTGGATTTTCTGAGTAACAGACCCCAAAGTGTCAGGATGGGAGAACACACATCATCTACTCTCATCCTGAACACCGGTACACCACAGGGGTGTGTTCTCAGCCCTATCCTCTATTCTCTTTTCACCCATGACTGCTCTACCATTCACTCCACCAACACCATTGTCAAATTTGCCGACGATACCACCCTAATAGGTATCATATCAGACTGTGATGAGACAGCCTATAGGGAGGAGGTACAGTATTTGACAGAATGGTGCTGTCATAATAACCTGGACTTAAACATCACAAAAACCAGGGAGCTGATAGTAGACTTCAGGAAATCAAAGCGCGTCGAACACTCTGCTCTGCACATATATGGGAAAGAGGTGGAGAGTAGAGAGTTTCAAGTTCCTCGGCATCCACATCTCAGCTGGCCTCACCTGGACTGCCCATATCTCTTATCAGGTGAGGAAGGCCCAACAGAGGCTCTACTTCCTAAGGAAGCTAAAGCATGCTCTCCTCCCTCATCACCTGCTGATCAACTTCTATCGGACAACTATAGAGAGCCTCCGGACGTATTGCTGGGCAGTGTGGTTTGCCAGCTGCACAGAACAGAACAGGAAGGACTTGAAGCAGGTGGTGAGGGTAGCAGAGTGGGTTATTGGCACAACATTACCCTCCCTCAGAGACATTTATACTGGCAGACTTCAAAAGAAGGCTACTTGTATTTCAAAGGATCCCACTCATCCTGGACATCACCTGTTTTCCCCTTTACCTTCTGGGAAGAGATACAGAGCATTAAGGACGAAAACAAAGAGACTCCTTAACAGCTTCTACCCACAAGCAGTGAAATGTATAACACCCCCTTCCCTTCTCCTGCCCCCCTCCTAAGACGGCGGCAGCTAAATGCGTCACACTTCCAGGAATGGCAGGTGTGCAATAGTCCTACCCCCCCCCCCCCAATTAATTTTGGACGGCACTCCTCAGGTTTTAGAGTTTATTTTATGTATATATTCTTTGTCATGCTGCAAAACGTTGAGCTGCTAAACTGTGTTTCATTGCTCCACAACAATGACGATAAATATATTCTTCTTCTTCTTCTTCTTTCTTCTAGGTTCTCTTGATTCCTCCCAAATTCCAAAGATGTACAGGTTAGGGTTAATGAGTTGTGTGCGTGTTATGTTGGCATTGGTAGAGTGGCGGCAATCATGAGCTAATCTGATTTGAGGCAAACAATGCTTTTTTATTGCATGCCTTGATGACAAATAAACCTAATTTTTATCTTTTATCTTTGCTAGAAAGATTTGGCATTCATTGCATATCCTCAGCTGCCCTTGACTATGAGGTGGTGAGCCAGGCTTTTAACCTTGCGGTGAAGATACTCTCACAATGCTGTTGGGGAGAGAGGGGGAGAGAGAGATAGAGAGCCCAGAATTTGACCCAGAGGCGATGAAGGAACATAGTATTATACTTCGAAACCAAAGACGAGTGAGAGCATTTTGCAGATGGTACACAGAGCCATCAGAGCTACAGAAGTGGAGGGAAGGAATGCTGAGAGCTGAGGACAAAAATGTTCCCGGAAAGTTTAAACTAGTGCCCAGAAATCATCAGTACTCCTTTATTTTCACTGAAATAAAATATATCTGTTTTTCAGATCTTATTAGGCTGTAATAATGTAAAGAAATGTATTTAATCTTAGACAAATTTTTGATATGATAATTTGTTTCTTCTAAATATTTAAAATGGAACATAGTGAAATACAATATAGAAACAGGCTCATCATCTGCACTGATTATCGAGCACCTACAGTATATTTGCAGTAATCCTACCCTAACCTATTTTTATTCTCCTCACATTCCCACCATTGCTTTCCCTCAAATTGTGTGAATTCTGGTTGCCCCATTACACGATGGATGTGGAGGGATTTGGAGAGGGTGCAGAAGAGGTTCACCAGGATGCTGCCGGGATCAAGCGGTATTCCAAGTTCAAAGTTCAAAGTAAATTTATTGTCAAAGCATGTTTATGTCACTATATACTAGACTGAGATTCATTTTGTTGTGGACATTCACAGTAGGGTACAAAGAAACATAATGGAATCAATGAAAAGCGACACACAAAGACAGACAAATAACCAATGTGCAAGAGAAAACAAATTGTGCGAATACAAAATGTAAAACGAGATAATAAATAAACAAATAATATTGAAAACACGAGTTGTATAGTCCTTTAAAGTGAGTCCATAGGTTGTGCAATCAGCTCAGCGTTAGGGTGGGTGAGGTTATCTGCTCTGGCTCAGGAGCCTGATCTCTGAGGGGTAATAACTATTCCTGTAACCAGTAAGTTAAACCCAAGCTGGATCCACAGAAAACAAATCACCACTAAATTCAGTCACAGGGTGGAGCGATACTGAATCTCCAGTAAACACTGTCAGTTTAACCTATGCAGATGCCAGGTAATGAGGTTTAAAAATATCATTACCCTCAGAACTACATGCCTCTCAGTATCTTGGTCCATGGGATAAACACAAGCCGGGCCTGATCAACCATGGCTGGGTCGCCTGGGTTAAAGACCAGAAACACCCAATGACCCCAGGACGCATTACTGATGATGTGTCCCAATGCATACTTGGTTCATTAAGCCAAGTGGTGTGGGACCACGCTAATGAAAGACATGGGCCAGATCAAAAAGTGGCTCCACTACACTACCCTATCCGCCATAGCACCTCATACCTCACCACACAAAACTCCACAACCTTACCTCTCCCAGCCCCACATATACAACCGCCAGCCCTACCTTCAGACCTAATCCTAAGGTCCAAGGGGGCACACACCCCCACTAACTCCAGGCGCACCCTGGTTAACCCTGGCCACACCCCCACAAACCCGATAACTTGTGTAAGGAGGAGCAAGATCCAATAAAGGCAAGTGTTGGACCTGGTTAATGAAGACGTGGGCCGGATCAAAGTGGCAAGGTTGCGTGACACTGAACCTCAAGTAACAAAATCAAGAAGCACAAGAGGGATGATTCGCCTACTGCCTGCATACTCTCAACCCCCCGCCACCATACCAGACAGAGATGCAGCCATTTAGATGTAGGGCTAGCATGCCCTTTTCTCACTGTTACCATCAGGTAGGAGGTACAGAAGCCTGAAGGCACACACTCAGCGATTCAGGAACAGCTTCTTCCCCTCTGCCATCCGATTCCTTAATGGACATTAAATCTTTGGGCACTACTTTTAAAAAAATATACAGTATTTCTGTTTTTTGCATTTAACAAAATTTAAAATTTTATTCAATATACATATATGGTAATTGATTTACTTATTTATTATTATTATTTTTTCTCTGCTAGATTATGTATTGTATTGAACTGTTGCTGCTAAGTTAACAAATTTCACATCACATCACATCACATAATAAACCTGATTCAGATTCTGAATCTGGTGGTGTGGACCTAAAATTCCTGTTCTTCTTTCCTGATGGCAGTATTGAGAAGAGAACTTGGCCTTGGATGGTGGGGGTCCTCGATGATGGATGCTGCTTTCCTGCAACAGCGCTCTTTGTAAATATACTCTATAGTAGGGAAGCCTTTATCTGTGATGGATTGGTCTGTATCTACTACTTTTTGTAGGCCGTGATGTAACCAGTCAGTATACTCTCCAATGTGCATCTTGTCATGTGTGAAGCCAAGCTGAGCTGCAGAACGGATGATGTTAATGAGAGAGATAACGAGAGACAACAGAGAGCCATTCAAAATGCTAATAAGAGAGAAGAGAGAGATAATGAGAGAGAGAGAGAGAGAGAGAGAGAGAGAGAGACACACACATAATTCAGTATGTTGGCATCTGCCACAGACAGTTTGCTTTGAACCTGAACTGTTCATTAACAATCCTGCTGAGACAATAGGAAGTGTGAAGTTTGATGGACAGGTGATACCCCATCAGGGGGATAAAAATAGTGGGTTTGCTAAGGCACAGCACACACACCACGAGACCCTGGAAAGAGCATTGTGCCCCACAAGTTGGTGGGAGTTTGGAGGACCGATTCTCGGGAATCGGCCAGAGGCTCCCAGGGTGTAAAGGTACGACCAGTGGGGACCTGTTGTGTGTCCGCCCTTGCCTGGGTGCTGGGTTCACCACGGAAGAACAGTTGCATCCGGAACAGAGGGGTCACAGTCGGTGACCACAGCGGGATCAGAAGACATCGAAAGGTTTGCCTGAAACCTCAACTGTATCTCTCACTCTCTCTCTCTCTCTCTCTCTCTCTCTCTCTCTCTCTCTCTCTCTCTCTCTCTCTCTCCCCAACGGTACAACAACAGCGATTACTTCGACCTACACTAGACTGAACTGAACTCTGCTTCACCTTAAGACTGATCATTTTACCCCTAGACTGCAATAGAGCTTGGTTGATTCCTATTACCCTATTTCTGTGTATATGTGTATACTATCATTGCTAACCTGTTACGTTTATATCCTTGCGGTTAGTATACTGTATTACTTACTTTTGTTAATAAACCTTTATTAGTTTCTAGTAATCACAGACTCCAACGAGTGTTCCATTTCTGCTGGTTTGACAACCCAGTTACGGGGTACGCAACAATCTATATAAGTTTGTCAAAGTTTTAGATGAAATGCTGAATCTAAACAAATTTCTATGAAAATCAAGACGCTGCCTTGCTTTCTTTGTATTGACACTTAACGTGCTGGATCCAGGGCCAATCCTCTGAAATGGCAACACCGAGAAATTTAAAGTTACGGACCCTCTCCATCGCAGTCCCCTGATGAGGATTGGCTCGTGGACCTCTGGTTTCTTCCTCCTGTAGTCGATAATCATCTATTTGCTTTTGCTGAAGTTGACTGAGTGGTTGTTGCTGTGGCACCACTCAGCCAGATTTTCAATCTCTTTCCTTTATGCTGATTCATCACCACCTTCGACTCGGCCAACAACAGAGATGCTATCAGCAAACTTAAATATGGCCTTTGAGCCATATTAGTTATAAGGAGAGGATGGACAAACGTGAACTGTTTTCTCTGGAAGTCAGAGGCTGAGGGGAGACTCAATAGGGTAGATGGTCAGTCTTTTTTCCCAGGGTATAATTTGTAGTGCATTTAACATTTCAGTAATAGTTGAGTGATATTGTAAATATATTGTTTAATTAAGCATCCTTTGATGTTTACATAATTCATTACAGGTCATATGTAGTAAGCACATGAATGTCATATGTGAGTGCCTCACTAAAGAAACACTGAGTACCCAAATATCCCAGCTCCTATGCTTTTCTTTCAATTAGTTTTTGGAGTTACAACAACTCAACATAAATGTTAAGTTCTAAAGGGCATAGTTCTAAGGTGAGAGGTGGAAAGTTCTTTTTACACGTGGTAGGGGTCTGGAACATGTATCCAGGGCCGGAGGATAAACAGGTGCAATAGCGATGTTTAAGAGGTGTTTAAACAAGCACCTAAATATGCAGAGAATGGAGGGATGTGGATTATGTACAGCAGAGGGTCCCAACCTTTTTTATGCCATGGACCAATGCTATTAAACAAAGGGCCTGTGAACCACAGATTGGGAATCCCTAATGTACAGGAAGGTATGTTTAGTTTAATTTGGCACCATATTTGGCACAGACATTGTGGGCAAAAGGGCATATCCCTGTTCTGTACTGTTCTATGTTCTATGTTCTACCACTCAACTACACACTGGTGATCACTTATAGGGGTGAGCTAATCTATCAGCACACATGCTTTAGGTACTTCGGTGGAGACTGGCACACTTGGAGGAAATTCATAAACACGCAACTTCACACAGATACCACTGGAAGTCAGGATCAAAAGCAGGTTGCTGGAGTGTGGGGCAGCAGCTCTACCAGCTGGCCAACTATGCTACCCTTAAATCTGATGTTCTTAATTAAGGTCGCTATATTGGCACAATGCTGCGGAGTCTATCATAACAGTTGGGAGTTAGGATCTATAGACTATCCAAACAGCATTTCTTTAATTGCACTCTGCTTCTGATGTAAAGTGGTTTCTAATGTCTTGTTGTCATTCTTAGTTAAACTTATATTATCAACAATCTCATGTGCACCAGATAGTTGAAAGATCAAGTCTCACACCAAAACCCTGAAATCAAAACTTAAAGTTGACACTCAACAGTCCTGAAAAAAGAATCTCCCTGTTTGTTTTTTACAATGATAGGTGAATTTTAAAGTTACTTTATTAGCTGTAAAGCCTTTTGTACATACTGAAAGACATGTTAAGGGTGCAATGTGCACACAAGCCTTCTTGGCCTCAGGACGTCCTAACATGCTCTGCAGCGTGTGAAATATCGGATAGCAATCAGTCTTGTAACATCAGCCAATCTGTGCTTAGGAATTACCCTAAAACAGCAACTTGTATTTAGTGGTGTTGATTGATGGATAAACATTGCTATAGGGCTATGAGATCATGCTCATTCACTTAAAAACAGATTATTATCTGAACATAATAGCGAAATGAAGAAAGACAACTGCAATGCGAAGGAAAGTCTACCAATTATAAATTATAATGATTACAGTTATAAAAAAGCCTTGAGTTTCTGTCGCTTCTTTCACGTTCCTCATATGATGCTTAAACAATTTTACAAATGACAAAGTACTTTCAAAATGTAGGCATTATTACAATGAGATGAACATAGCAGCCAAACTGTGCAAGCAGGCACATGATGAATGACCAAACATCCTTTCTTGGCACCATTGCAGAATGAGAGTTAAATCCCTCGCTCCCATATGAATGGAACGTCCCTATAGAGTGCCTTTTACATTTATCAGACACTGCAGACAAGATCTTGATTCAATGTCTCTTCTGATAGATTGCATCACTGAAAATCTAAGACTTCCTTAATAATGTACAGGGCTAGATTTTTATGCTCAGATCTTCAAAATGAAACTGGAACCCACAGCTTTTGTGGGTTCAAGTTTCATAACTGTTGTGAGATAGTAACTGTGCAGAGTAAATGTATGGGGTTAAGAATTTCTCATTGTATTGATACTATGAAATAGATAAATCCGTATTTTTGCTGTTGTTTTCAGTTGAGTAACACTATTTAGATCTAGTTTGTCATGCTTATATTTGAAACATATACCTAGAAATTGACAAAATGTGAGTATTTGTTAATATAAAATTGCTCTTATCATGCACTGTACACAATACAGCAGAGGGACAAAATGATATAAATCACAGCTGAAATGGAACTGGAAGAATATCTTTTTTTCTTGCAGATAGATGTTCCCTGGAAATATAATTCTCTTGACACACCATCATGAAGAACATATTAATTGCCTCTGCTACTTCTGAGGATAACCTCTGGGCAACAACCTAATAATTTGCTATAAAGAAGAGCATTGGTGTGATGATGTGTTAACGTTCCAGCTGATCATTCTAATACAACAGTGTTCTGCTTCCAATCAGAGGCCTAAATTTAGATTCCAGTTCTGATGAATATATATGCACGCCCACCTGTACAGAATGCACTTTAACCAAATTCCCACAAGTGACCTTCTTAGCCAATGAGCTGGGGATGAATTGAAAGAGAAAAATAAAACAAATCTTTTTTAATTGGTCTCTGCCCAGACTTCAGATGTTAGGATAGGTTGACAAAGTAATTGTACCAGTGATTAGAAATCTTGGTTGATGTTTCAGCTACATAAGTTCTATTCCCATTGAGGTGCTGAAAATAAAGTTTGCTTTACTGTATTTCTGGTAATCCTGAAAATATTGGGTTGATGTGCAAAATTTGATCTGGATCATTAATTTCACTTCAGGAAGAAACATTGCCATTCTTACTCAGTCTGGCCTACCCATAAATGCAGACCCTCAGCAATGAAGTTGATGCCTAATTGGTCACTGAAACTATGTCAAAAGTCACTCAGTTGTTAAGAAAGTTGCATCTTCTCTGGAACATGTAGGGTGGGAAACAAATATTGGCTTTTTCCCTGGCAGAGAGAGAATTTTTAAAAAAGCACCAATGTCTGGCCAAGTTTCATTAATCAAAAATGAATCAAATACAAATCTCAGTGTCTTCTCTGATTTCAACTGCATTTTCTAAGAGAAAAGCAAATCATAACCCTTTTGACAATAGCAGTGAAAACAACTCCATCAGTCAATACATTTCACTCCAATTACATTCAAGAAAGATTTTTATTCAACAATTTCACTACCAGGTCAAGAAAAGCAGCAAAATTAGAATGAAGACTAGAATTCCTATAGTATCTTTCATGCTCAGGACACCCCAAATCATTTTGTAGAACATGAAACATTTTTTGAGATGAGGCTACTCTTGCAACATGCAGTAGATCTGAGCAAAGCAGTTTTTCCTACCAACAGCAGTGAGGTAATGATAAAAAAAAAGAGAAAATCTGCAGATGCTTGTTACGTAAACGGCAACAATGAATATCAATTGAGACAGGTTATATAAAAACAACCAAACATTTATTAAACACGGATAAACGATAAGGAAAAAAAAACAAACAAAACTTTAACCGGAAGTTAACAGATATGCAGCCGTTCACCAACTTGCCACTCGGCTCTGGTTCTTAAAGCGTTAAATGCGAAAACAGTTCTTAAAGCGATAAAGTCAAATCTAGTTCTTAAAGTGATAACTTCGAAAGTCCAACAGATTTACACGTTCAATTGGGAGAGACTTCTCTGGAGAAGAATTTCTTCACAGACGCAACTTTACTGCTGGTTCTGTCCACAGGATTCACAATGCCAAAAATAAACAGTTTAAATCAACTGACCTTAAATTCCTTTAGAGAGAGAGAGCACCTTTTTGCATGAACTCCTTGCTCTTTTTGGCAAGAGTTATCTCGATGCAGGTAGCTACTCCTCTAATGAAGACTCAATAAGGTCGATCCTTTATTAAACTGCCAAACGATGCCGACTCCTCTCGATCCTTCGATCCTGTAACTTCGATAAATTCTTCACTCTCCTTTCTAATGTTGGAATTGAGTAAATCAACACATCTAGCAAAAATTTCCAATCCAAATAATATGGTATTTTGCAACAGAACGCACACTCCGTTTTAAAAATGAAACTGAGTCACCAAAAACAAACACGCAACAGAGACGGAGATACAGCCCGTTCTACCTGGAAATCTACAAACTAAAAAAAACCCCTGTGTCACCTGGGTCGACCCTGATATATAGTCATGGGTCACATGTCATCCCATGACCTCACATCAGCGGGAATATCACATCAGGTGACCTCCAAAAGACCATTATATCATTCTCACAAAAATAAACAGATCTCCTTGAGCAAGTAACAATGCTGAAAATCCAAGCAACACTCACAAAATGCTGGAGGAACTCAGCGGGCCAGGCAGCATCTATGGAAAAGAGTACAATTGACGTTTTGGGCCGAGACCCTTCAGCAGGTCCTCCAGCATTTTGTGTGTGCTATGAGGTAATGGTAAGAGGGACTGACTGTTGTAGGATAAATATTGATAAAGAGTGGGTTAATATTCCTCTGTTTTTCTTTGAGAGCATGGAGAAGAATTTTTATTTCTACTTGAAATGTAAGGTAGGTTCTCAGTTTCTGTCTCATATGAAAGATGGCATCTCTGAGAGTTCAGAGCTCCCTTAGTTCTCCACTCATCTGTCATATTAAGCTTTTTCTAGTGTTTGATTTCTTGCATCAGAGGCTGTTTGACCCATTGTTGACTAGTGAAAATGGACGCAGTTTGTATAATTTACCTTTTGCATCTTCGAGTCTCTTAGTTAACAATTTTGTTCAGAGACTTCTGACTTTCAGAAAAAACAAATAGTTTTAACTAAGATTCCTCAGAGGGAATGACTCAGCAGTTGAATAAGGCTCTATCTATATCTGTGCTTCAATCCCAAAATATCAATCTGCATTGCTGAGAATTTGTCAGTTGGCCTCACAGTGACTCTTCTGGTTAATTGATACCACAACTCAAAGTGTATCAGTCCTAAGGCTAAAACAGCTTAATTTTCAAATGAGATTAAAGAAAACTGAACATATTTTTTAGAATCTTTGGTTGGAAGGTACTCAGTTTTCCTTCAGTGAAACATTGAGAACCTGGCCAATCAATAGAATTGGAAATGAATTTCTTTTCAAAATTTGTAATCTATTGTTCTATCTGGAGTATCAGATGAAAAAGAGATGGCCGGGTGAAATGCTTCAATTTGAACTGAGGTCAAATGTGCTCCTATTATTGCAATTGTGCACTAAATAACCGTGGAGCGGAATTTCCAATGGTTATAAAAACTGCCTGATTAACAATTGCCTATAGCTCTGGTTGCCCCACTATAGGAAGGATCTTCTCCGTGGATTGTCACCTTGTCTTGGTGGAGAAGCTTGTGTGATCCTGTGATCCCGAGAGCAATGCCGTCTGGAGCTATGCTCCTGGTAGGGTCACCCATGGCGGTAAGGTCGAGGGTGAGGTCCCTGACAAAGAACAATCCAACCAAGACCTCAATGGTGGAACAGGCGGAAGACGTTACTTTGAACTCAACGGCTGTGAAGGCGGATGAAGGCTGCAACAAATCCATCAGTTCCAATCGTCGTGGTTTCCATGCCATTGGGATCAGTTGGTTGATTTGTGAAGTATCGTGTGCTTCTTGGAGTGCAACATCAAGTACACATTAAACAAATACACGCACAGGCGTTTTCACTCTGTGGGCCACTTCTTCAGAACGAAGACCATCACCCTCGACCTCGAGGGATAGCCACGACGATGATAGGAAGGATGTTGAAGCTTTGGAAAAGGTGCAGAAGAGGTTTACCAGGATGCTGCCTGGTTTAGAGGACTTGTGCTATTACAAGAGGATACACTTGAGTTGATTTTTCTGGAGCACAGGAGGCTGAGGGGAGATCTCATAGAGGTTTATAAGATTATGAGAGGCATAGATAGAGTGGACAGAGAGTATCTGTTTCCCAGGGTTGAAATGTCTAATATCAGAGGGAATGAATTGGAGGTGAGAGGAGGTATATTCAAAGAGGATGTGAGGGGTGAGTATTTTACTCAGAGAGTCATGGATGCCTGGAATGCACTGCCTGGTGTGATGGTAGAGGCAAATGCATTTCAGATTGTTAAGAGAAGTTTGGTTAGGCACGTGGATGTAAGGAAGATGGAGGGCTATGGACATGGTGTGGGTAGGAAGGACGAGTGTTTGGGTGTTTTTGATTACTTTTTAGCTGCTTCTACACAGCAGTGTGGGCCGAATGGCTTGCTCCTGTGCTGTACTGTCCTTTGTTCTAACAAATGTAACTCGGCCAGCCATTGAAGCCAAAGATGTAATCTGGCCAGAAGGGTAAGGTATATGCTATTCAATGATATTACTTTTACCTATATTTTGTGATTGAACCACCAATCTCTATTACAAAATTATGAAATGGAGTGAAACTTCCTGAGTAGACACCAGTGCAATTAAATGGGGAGGACAATAATATTACTGCCAGTGATTCCCTGTACCTCATAGGATGCACTGTTTGGAAATCTGATTCAGTGTGATTATCTTACAGTTATTTGATTTTTAAATGGGCTTTGAGAGGTATACTAAACAATTTAACAAATCTCTCAAACCTAAAATCTAAACTTTAAGTATGGATTTTCAGTTCTTCAGTTAATTATTTTAAAGGCCAAGTGGTTAAGGCGTTTGTCTAGTGATTTGAAGGTTGCTAGTTCGAGCCTTGGCTGAGGCAGCGCGTGTATCCTTGAGCAAGGCACTTAACCACACATTGCTCTGCGACGACACCGGTTCCAAGCTGTATGGGTCCTAATGCCCTTCCCTTGGACAACATCAGTGGTGTGGAGAGGGGAGACTTGCAGCCTGGGCAACTGCAGGTCTTCCATACAACCTTGCCCAGGCCTGCACCCTGGAAACTTTCCAAGGGGCAAATCCATGGTCTCATGAGACAAACGGATGCTTATGCTTTTGAAATCTCTGTTATTCCAGTTTCTACCTCAATGCTATGTAAATATCCCCATCTCTATATAATACTGTGTTAAGTGTTTCATGCAATTCATAGATATTGCTTTAAACATCCTGGTTTGTTGTCTCCGAGTTTGAGAGAAAGTGGCGAAGCGGTGGAAGTTGGGTCAACTTCCTTTGAACTCTGCATGGGTAACATCACTTTATCACTGACCACAAATTACAAAACCTGTTTCTGAGGATGGGCTTTGTGCAGAATCATCAGATCAAAAAGCATAGGAGCAGAATTAGACTATTCGGCCATCGAGTCTGCTCTACCATTACATTATGGCTGATTTATTAGGCAGCTCAACCCTGTTCTCTTGCCTTCTCTCTGTAACCTTTGATACCCTTACTAATCAAGAACCTATCTGTATTGTATGGATCTATTTCTTTTAGAGCAATGACCCCCTCTCCCCGCTTAGCACTAGGTGTTGATCTGTTGTCTGCGCATTGCTGTTGTCTACACATGCACATTGTCTCTCTTTCTCGAATGCACCAGTTCAAGCCATCTCCCATGTGCGTGCTTTTATTTAATTGACATGTACTTGGGCACAGACACAACGAATGGCGATGAACACGAACCTGAATGTCAGAAAACATCACGAACTGCACCAACAGTTACGGGATGAAACAGTAAGAGTTAAACAGCATGCAAAGTCGTAGGACTCCTGAGTAACAGTGAAAGACGCACTGAATTTAAAGTGAAAATAATGTGGCAATGCCTTCAGTCGGGAAAGTTGACAAATTTGATAGCATTATTGAAGGCTGGGAGTTGTATATCGAGAGGGTTGAACAAACAAGGTAAAGTGAACATCGCGGAAGAGCAAAAGAAAGACCCTACGCTTCTTAGCTTAATGGGTGCAAGTATGTAGTCTCTTACGCAAATTAGTAAAACTTGCAATGCCAGGAAGCAAGACGTTTGAAGAAATTGTGACAATTTTACAAAATCACTTGAGCCCTAAAAAGCTGGTAGAAGCTGAGAGATTTAGATTTTACAAAAAGAACCAGTGAAAAGATGAAAGCCTTTCTGAATACATAGCAGAACTGTGCAAACTTTCCCAGTACTGTGACCTTAGAGATGGACTTTCTGATGCATTAAGGGACAGGCTTGTATATAGAATGCATAGGCAAAGCACTCAAATGAGACTAATGGCAGAAAGAGAGCTTTTACCATTGCAATATTGTTAGAGGCTGCAGCAAAGGATGCAGCAGAACTACAGAAAAGGAGGTTAGAATGAGAAATGCACAAAATGTCCCTGAAAGGTTCAAAGAGCCAAAAATGTTATCGCTGTGGCAAATCATCCCATGATGCAAATGACTGTAGGTTCAAAGAAAAGTTTGCAGAAAGTATCACAGATAAGGTCACATGGAGAGAAAATACAAGGCAGACAAAAAGCAGAGCTGAGTGGAAAGTCCTAAACAAAACTAAGCAAATGCATAAAGTTACCAAATGTAAAACAGAATCAGACAACACAGAGTCTGACAAAGGTGAACTGTCATGCCCAGATCTGCATAGTATAACTGAAGGAGATCACAAAATCATCTGGGTCACAATAGATGCGTCCTTATAAAAGTGAAAATGGAGCTGGATATAGGGTCAGCATTGTCCATAATTCCAGAGGCTGACTACAACAGACTGTTTTCTGAGATACCATTAGAGAAGACCTCAGTGATGCTAAAGACTTACACAGGCAAAAAAGTGACTCCCAAAGGCAAACTGAAAGTAAATGTGATGTATGGAGGTCAAACACAACAGTTAGAGCTTTATGTATTGAAAAGTGGAGGGTCAGCACTTTTCAGATGTGAGTGGTTGAGAAAAATCCAACTAGACTGGCACTCAGTCAAAGCTCTCAATCTGGCATCGAAAGGCAGCCGGAGCCCAAACGGTAGCACTGACCAGAGACTGGCACAGCTGCTTAATGCTAGTGAGAAGGTGTTTGAGAAGAGGATTGGTAAACTCAAAGGCATGAAGGCCAGAATGGAATTGGATGAAACAGCAACACTAAGATTCCATAATGTGCATCCAGCGCCTTATGCACTACGTCCTAAAGTGGATGCTGAACTTTAGAGCTTGGAGGCATTTGGAATTCTCGCCAAGGTTGGATGGTGTGATTGGGCCATGTCCATAGTCTCGGTAATCAAGAAAGGGAAGTCTGGAGCCATTTACATATGTGGGGAATTCAAGGTAAGCATAAACCTGGTGTTGCATCCTGTGCAGTATCCTTTGCCACGAATAGAAGACATTTTTGCATCTTTGGCAGATGGGGAGAGGTTTTCAAAGATTGGCTTGTCACAAGCCTATCTGCAAATGGAGATTGAGGAGTCAAGCAGGAAGTTCCTTACAATCAACATTCACAAAGGACTACCAGTATAATCATCTTGTGTTTGACAGCAATTTGGCAAACAGCAATGGACCAAGTGCTCCAAGATATCCCAGGAACTCAATGTTACTTTGATGACATTATTGTACCTGGCAAAAATAATGAAGAGCACCTGCAGAACCTTGGTAAAGTACTTACCAGACTGAATGAGTATGGTCTGTGCACAAAGGAATGTGAGTTTTTCAAGAATGAAATCTCATATTGTGGACATGTCATTGACAAGCATGGCTTATGAGTCACAGGAGGATATTGAAGCAGAGCTACAGGCACCCAAACTGGAAAACGTGACATAACCCAGGTTATAATTGGGCCTTGTAAACTACTACCACCGGTTTCTCGCAAACATTGCAACAGTGCTGCACCCATTGAATGCAATGTTATAGACAGGAGCAAAGTGGGAATGGTCAGAAAGATGTGAAAAATCATTCAAGGAAACAAAGACTAATAACATCCAATGAATTGTTCACCCATTATGACCCATTCCTCCTCATGAGACTGGTGTGCAATGTGACCCCTTATGGCAATGGAGCCATTCTGTCACACACCATGAAAGATGGATCTGAACGTCCGATTGTGTTTGCTTCAAGATCACCGGCAAGTGCAGAATGCAACTACTCACAGATTGACCGAGAGGCCCTTAGTCTATTATGGGGAATAAAACAGTTCCACCACTACCTCAACAGACAAAAGTTTCCGCTAGTGACGGATCACCACCCATTGTGTCTATTTTCACTCCCAGGAAGGGAATTCCAGTGATGACTGTTACCTGGTTACAACATTCCTAGGAGCCTAGGAGCCTGCTCTTATGACATAGAGTTCAAGGATACCAAACAACATAGCAATGTTGATGGCTTGTCAGGTCTTCCAGTATTGGCAACTGAAGAAGAAAACTCTTCATATCGTGACCCAGCAGGAGTGTTCCACACTGCATTGGTGGACGAGTTGCTGGTAACAAATTCTGAAATACAAAGTGAAATGAGGAATGACCCAATGTTGTCAAAAATCTATAAAATCTTGATGCAAGGATGGTCAGCTCATGGTAATCCTATGTTTCTAGAGTTTGCAGCGAGAGGAGACCAACGGTCGGTACGTCAAAGAACATTGGTGTGTGGATCTTGTATTGCGGTTCCCTCTAAACTGTGCACCAGAGTGTTAGAGAATCTGCATGAAGGATACTACCTGGGTACAGTCAAAGTGAAGATTCTCACCTGGATCTACATATGGTGGCCAAGAATAAATTAACAGATTGAAGATTTGGCCAAAAGCTGTTCAGGATGCATAAAAGTTCAAACGCACCCCACAGGCACCGTTCATTACACCTGTGGGAGTGGCTGACGTCACCATGGCAAAAAGTACACATTGACTCTGCTGGGCCATTCATGGACTCCATGTTCCTTTCTTTTTAAATCTTTTTATTGAATAAGTATACAAAAAGGTAAGCCATATAAGCACTAATACACTGTTAGAATATAATAAAATTACAGGAGATATTAATACAAAAAAAATACAAACAATGTAATTTAAACATAACCTCCTAAGGTAACATAATAGTATACTAATTTATATATATATATATATATATATCAATAGAGAAAAAGAAAAAAAAAACCCCAAAAAAAACCACCGTGCAACTAACTAAAAGCAAAGCAAAGCAATGGGCTAACTTGGAACCAAGCAGAGTTAAAAAAAACTTAAAATCACGTCCTCAATCCCAACCTCCATTAAAAACAGTAAAAAGAAACAAGAAGGGTATATAAATATGGAGCAAAAAAAAGAGGAGAAAAAATAATTACATTAAATGAAAATATTGAATAAAAGATCTCCAGGTCTGTTCAAATTTGAGTGAGGAATCATAAAGATTGCTTCTAATTTTCTCCAAATTCAAGCATAATATCATCTGAGAAAACCAAAAAAAGGTAGTTGGAGCATTAAGCTCTTTCCAATGTTGTAAGATACATCTTTTCGCCATTAAAGTGAGAAATGCAATCATTCTACGGGCTGAAGGACTCCATGTTCCTGATTGCTGTTGATGCTCATTCGAAGTGGCCAGAGGTTATACCAATGAAGTCAACCTTCTCGGAAAGACCGTCTCTGCTTTGAGGAATGTCTTCGCCAGAAACCGGAACAAATTGTGAGTGACAACGGACAACAATACATGTCAGAAGAATTCCGACTGTCCATGAAGAAAAATGGCATCAGACATGTTAAGTCAGTTCCTCACCACCCAGCAACGAATGGGTTAGCTGAAAGGTTTACCTAAACCTTCGAGAAGTCCATTAAGGCGATGGACAAGAAGGACATTCCTCTACAGCACAGGGTGGACAACTTCCTTCTTGTGCATCGGAACCCTATTCTTGTGACGACAAATCAAACACCTGTAATGCCGTTCAGGAACTGGAATCAGATCTCACATAGACCTCCTGAAACCAGATCTACAGAGGAAAGTGCAGAATAAACAATTCAGCCAGTTGCCAAGTTAAACAGCATAGAGCTTTCAGATTGGACCTGGCATGTGATTACCAAGAAGACAAGTGGACACCCAGTAGGACAGCTACAAGAACTGGACCACTGATGTACACAGTGGATGTTGGAGATCAGACATGGAGATGTTAAGTGGACCAGATATTGTACTCTACTGAAGAACACATCTGAGTCAATTGCATCCAACAAGACGGACACATTACAGTCACTTGACTTACCTCTCAGTGATGATGTTACTAACAACAACGTGACACCAGCAACCAAGAACGTTGTCTCAGACAAGACACCTACCAAACCTGATTCCACTCCACAGGTCCAGAGGCGTGACGAGAGCATTGTCATTGACAAAGCACTTGCCAAACCTGATTCCACTCCACAGGTCCAGAGGCACTATCCAGAAAGAAACAGGGTACCACCCAAAAGGCTGAACTGTGAAGTTGTTATGGATTGTTATTACGAAAGCATGTTTATTTGGAATATGGGTTATGAATGTTTTGTTCACATACAGTTTTATTTTAAAGGGGGAGGAATTGTATTGTATTGATCTATTTCTCTTAGAGTAATGACCCCACCCAGCACTACATATTGATCTGTTCTCTGCGCATGTGCTGTTGTCAATGCATGCGCATTCTCTCTCTCATTGCAATGTGAATACACTGGTTAAATCCATCCCTTATCCGTGTGCTTTTATTTAATTTATATGTAGTTGTGCACAGACACAAACACTATCAACTTCTGCTTTTAAATATACCTAATAACTTGGTCTTCACTGCTGTCTTTGGCAATGAGTACCACAGATTCACTTCCCCCTCACTAAATAAATTCCTCCTCATCTCTATTCCAAAGGGACATCATTCTGTTCTAAGGTTGTGCCCACTGGTCCTGGACACCACCACTCTTGAAAACAACCTCGGCACACCCATAAAATGCTGGAGGAACTCAGCAGGCCAGGCAGCATCTATGGAAAAGACGACAGTCGACGTTTCGGGCTGAGACCCTTCAGCAGGACTGGAGAAATTAAGATGAGCAGGAGAGTTAAAAGGTGGGGGGATGGGAAGGAGAAACACAAGATGATAGATGAAACCGGATGGGGGAGGGGTGAAGTGAAGAGCTAGGATGTTGATTGGTGAAAGAAATACAGGGCTGGAGACGAGGGAATCTGATAGGAGAGAACAGAAGGCCATGGAAGAAAGAAAAGGGGAGGGGGAGGAGCACCAGAGGGAGGTGATAGGCTGGCAAGGAGATAAGATGAGAGAGGGAAAAGGGGATGGGAAATGGTGAATGGGAGGGGGGTGCCGCTATTACCGGAAATTTGAGAAACCGATGTTCATGCCATCAGGTTGGAGGCAACCCAGATGGAATATAAGGTATTGTTCCTCCAACTTGAGTGTGATAGTGGAGGAGGCAATGGATAGACATATCGGAATGGGAATGGGAAGTGAAATTAAAATGGGTAGCCCCTGGGAGATCCCGCATTTTCTGGCAGATGGGGCAAAGGTGCTTGGCGAAGCGGTCTCCCAATCTACATCGGGTCTCACTGAAGGCCCAGTCAGTGGTGGGAGCAGAGCACAGCAATGAGTTTT
Organism: Mobula hypostoma; assembly: GCF_963921235.1. Taxonomy (NCBI): domain Eukaryota; kingdom Metazoa; phylum Chordata; class Chondrichthyes; order Myliobatiformes; family Myliobatidae; genus Mobula; species Mobula hypostoma. The sequence goes on from NC_086113.1 coordinate 22,574,828, forward strand.
CTCACAGGTTGATGATGCTTGGCTAAAAGGAAAGCTTTGCAGTGTTTGGACACTCCGAAAGCCCGGTCAGCAGGGGGAGCAGAGCACAATGTCAGGGTTCCTCGCAGAGCACAGCAAATTAAATAAAAGTGCAGAAGAGACAAGCAGGGCGGACAGTGGTGAGAGTAGGAGTGTCAGGCTTTGGCTCCAAAGAAGCATTGGCTCTGGTTATGTTTCTGTTAAGCTTCCCTTTCTGTTTTCTCTCTTGCTGTATTTAGTGTAGTAAATGGTCGTTGTGTGTTCTTCATGCAGGTTGTTGGAGTCCTGGGAGACTCAGAGTCTCCCTGGGAACTACATCTGCGTGAAGTGCATCCAGCTGCAGCTCCTTGAGGACCATGTTAGGGATCTGGATCCGCAGCTGGATGGCTATTCGGATTGTACGGGAGAGTGAGGACATACTCAATCAGAGATACAGGGAAGTAATCACCCCAAAGTTGCAGGAGGCGAGTAGCTGGGTGACTGTCAGGAGACATGGAAATGTTAATAGGCAGTTAGTGCAGAGCTCCCCTGTGGCCATTCCCCTCAATAATAAGTATTCAGATTTGGAGGCTGTTGTGGGGATGACCTCCCAGGGGAATGCCATGGAGACCAGGTTACTGGCACTCAGCATGGATCCGTGGTGCAGAAGGGAAAGAGGAAGAAGAGGGGAGTGGTAGTGGTAGGGGCCTCAATAGTGAAGGGAACAAACAGAAGATTCTGTGGGTGTAAACAGGACACCCGGATGGTATGTTGCCTCCCAGGTGCCAGGGTCAGAGACATCTCAGATTGCGTCCACACCATTTTGGAGAGGAATGGAGAGTAGCCAGATGTTTTGGTCCGTATTGGCACCAATGACATGGGAAGGAAAAGCAAAGAGATGCTGAAGAGAGAATTTAAAGAGCTAGACACAAAGCTGATAAGCAGGACCTCCAGGATAGTAATTTTTGGATTGCTACCTGTGCCATGTGCTAGTGAAGGTAGAAACAGAATGATTTGGCAGATAAATATGTGCCCGACAAGCTGGTGCAGGGTTCAGCTTCTGGTTCTTGGATGATTGGGATCGCTTCGGGGGTGGGGGTATGACCTGAACCTGGGGAGGGAGGGTGCAATATTCTCATGAGCAGATTTGTTAGAGCTGTTGAGGAGGGTTTAATCTAATTTGGCAGGGGGTGGGAATCGGAGTGAAGGGACTCAGGATAGGATGGATGGTAAAAACCAAAGATAACGTGCAGTCAGACTGTCAAGAAGGGCAGGCAGATGATAGGACAAAATTGCAGCCAGCAGGGTGAGTATCAGTGCATTAGGGATGCAAAATCAAAAATGTAGCAAATACAGTACTCAAAGTGTTATATCCCAATGCACAGGGTATAAGAAATAATGTGGATAATCTTGTTGCACTATTACAGATTGTCAGGTATGATATTGTGGCCATCACTGCATCCTGGCTGAAGGATGTTTGTAGCTGGGAGCTGAATGTCCAAGGTTATATGTTGTATTAGAGGGATAGGAAGGTAGGCAGAAGGGATGGTGTGGCTCTGCTGGTAAAGAATGGCATCAAATCAGTAGAAAGATGTGACATAGGATCGGAAGATGAATCCTTTTGGGTTGAGTTAAGAAATTGCAAGGGTAAAAGGAACCAGAGGGCAGTTATATACAGGCCAACTGCCAACTGGAAAGAGAAAAGGCATGTCAAAAGGGCAATGTTATGATAGTCATGGGAGATTTCAACATGCAGGTTGATTGAGTAAATCAGGTTGGTAATGAATCTCACGAAAGTGAGTTTTTTGAACGTCTATGAGTTGACTTTTTAGAACAGTTTGCCATTGAGCCTACCTAGGGGATCAGCTATATTGGATTGGGTGTTATGTAATGAATGGAGGTGTTCAGGGAGCTTAAGGTAAAAGAGCCCTTAGGAGCCAGTGATCACAATATGATTGAATTCAATTTGAAATTTGATAGAGATAAAGTAAAGTCTGATGTAGCAGGCCTTCAGTTTTGTAAAGGAAATTACTATAGTATGAGAGAAGGATTGGCCAAAGTAATTTGGAAAGAACTGCTGGCAGGCATGACAGGAGAGCAGCAATGGCATGAGTTTCTGGGGAAAATGAGATAGGTGCAGGACAGATGTATTCCAAAAATGAAGAAATACTCAAAATAGTACAACATTTTGAGTATTTTAGAGTACAAAATAGTACAAGGGAAGTCAAGGCTAATGTAAAACCAAAAAAGAAGACATACAAAAAAATGCAAAAATTAGTGGGAAGATAGAGGATTGGGAAGCTTTTAGAAACCTACTGAGAGAAACTAAAAAAATCATTAGAATCATCAGCAACTAAAAGATGAAATATGAAAGCAAGTTAGCAAACAGTAAAAGCTTTTTTCAAGTATGTAAAAAAAAGACAGATGAGAGTGGATATATGACCACTAGAAAATGAGGCTGGAGAAATAATAATGGGGGGCAAGGAGATGGCAGATGAACTAAATAATTATTTTGCATCAGTCATCACTGTGGAAGACACTAGCAGTGTGCCAGATGTTGTAATGTGTGAAGGAAGAGAAGTGGGTGCAGTTACTATTACAAGGGAGAAGGTGCTCAAAAAAGCTAAAAGACCCAAGGGTCCATAAGTCACCCGGACCATATGAACTGTACCCTCTGGTTCTGAAAGAGGTAGCGGTAGAGATTGTGGAAGCATTAGCAATGATCTTTCAAAAATTTTTGGACTTTGGCGTGGTGCCAGAGGACTGGAAAATTGCAAATGTCACTCCACTCTTTAAGAAAAGAGGAAGACAGCAGAAAGGAAATTATAGACCAGTTAGGCTGACCTCAGTGGTTGGGAAGATATTGGAATCAATGTTTAAGGATGAAGTTATGAAGTACGTGGTGACATAGGAGTTAACATGTTTTCCTTAGGGGAAGATCTTACTTGACAAACCTGTTGGAATTCTTTGAAGTGATTACAAGTAGGATAGATAAAGGAGATGTAGTGGATGTAGTACATTTGGATTTTCAGAAGGCCTTTGACAAGGTGCCACACATAAGGCTGCTTACCAGGTCAAGAGCCCATGGTATTACAGGAAAGTTACTAACATGGTTAGAACATTGGCTGATCAGCAAGAGGCAGCAAGAGGGAATAAAGGGATTCTTTTCTGGTTGACTGTGTTACGAGAATACACATAAAATTAAGATGTTTGCTGGCCTGGGCTAGCATCAGTGGCATCAGCAGTTGGTCTGCCACCTGCCCTCAGGGGAAGGAGAGATAAGGAACAATGGAGCAGCGTCTGGAGATGTGTAATGAAGGGATGTGGGAGAGAGAGCTGTCTGGAGCGGCTCCCCCCTTTGAACCCTGAACTGTTTGAAGTGATGGACAGGCGATACCCCAGCAGGGGGATAAAAAGGGACAGGTTCGCTAAGACAGACACACACGCCACCCGAGGTAACGAGACCCTGGAAGTGGTGCGCCTCTCACGAGTGGTGAGAAGTACCGGACAACGCACAGGGTGGAAAGGTACGATCAGCGGGAACCCGGTGTGTGTCCGCCCTTGCCTGGGTGCCGGGTTCACTGCAGAGGATCGACCGCATCTGGAGGAGGGGTCACAGTCGGTGACCTCAGGTGACATCACCAAGGACCCGCCCAAATGCTGTTTGTGAGCCATCTCGCTGGTCTGTGAGTGAAGCTGTGCTGAATGATGAGTTGTTCCTATTCTATGTCTCTCTTCCCCCACCTTGTCCATCGCCATGGCAACGATTACTGCGAACTGAACTACAAACTGGACTGAACTTTGAGTCATTTTGAAATTGGTCATTTACCCCTAGACAACGATAGAGCTTGATTGATGCTGTTATCTTAATTCTGTGCACATGTGTGGTTATCATTGTTGAATTGCTGCATTTATTATCCTTTCGATTACTGTGTTGCTTGTTTCTTTAATAAAACTTTCTTAGTTCTAGTACTCCAGACTCCAACTGAGTGATCCATTTCTGCTGGTTTGGCAACCCAGTTACGGGGTACGTAACATAAGTGGGGGCTCGTCCGGGATTTTGAACGCTAAATTTGGGACGGAGTAAATTGATTGGGTTAAAATTCCCGAAAGAAAGAAAAGACAAACAGCAGAAATGGAGGTTGAGGAATTTATAAAGGCGCCGACCTTGGAGGCATTAGAGGATGCCAGGAAATCGGAATTGATAGCTGTGGCCAAACGGGTGAATCTTGCTAAGGTGAAGTCGACAATGAGGAGAGAGGAGATACACAGAGCTATTGTAGAGCACTATGTATCTAAAGGTGTGTTTCCCCAAGGTGAGCTGGGGGTGGTGTCTATTGAAAAACCTGCTGGAGACGCGGTACAGGTACAGCTTGAAAAACTGAGACTTGAGCACGAGTTCCGGGTACGGCAGTTAGAACACGAAGAGAAGCAGTTACAAAGGCAGGAGAGAGAGTTAGAAAGGCAGGAGAAAGAGAGAGAGTTAGAAAGGCGGGAGAGAGAGAAAGAGTTAGAAAGGCGGGAGAGAGAGAAAGAGGTAGAAAGGCGAGAGAGAGAAAGACAGTTGGAGAGAGAAGAGAGAGAGAGGGACAGACAGTTGGAGAGAGAGGAGAAACAGAGGGAAAGGGAATTTGAGCTGGAGAAGTTAAAGATAAGGGCCGAGCAGGGGCTCGTGCCGAACCAAGGTGGAGGGTTCCGGGCGACCCAGGAGGTTAGGCTGGTTCCCCCATTTGACGATACCGATGTGGATCGGTACTTTCTCCACTTCGAAAAAGTAGCTATAAGTCAGGACTGGCCGAGGGATAAGTGGGTTGTTTTACTTCAGAGTGTACTGAAAGGGAAAGCCCAACAAGCTTACTCCGCTTTATCCGCGGAAGATGCCCAGAAGTATGAGGTGGTGAAGGAGGCCATCCTCAGGATTTATGAGTTGGTCCCGGAGGCATACCGGCAGAGGTTCCGGAATGCGAGGAAGCGGTGGGAACGCACGTATTTGGAGTTTGCTCGCGAGATGCAAACATATTGTGAGCGTTGGTGCGCCTCGAAAGGGGTAGAGGGGGATTATGACAGACTGCTGCAGCTGATTCTGATTGAGCAGTTTAAAGGTTGTGTCCCTGAGGGTATGAGACCCTACCTCGATGAGAAAGAGGCAGCCACGTTAGCCGCAACTGCTAAGTTAGCGGATGAGTATGCGTTGACGCATAAAATGAAGGTTGCCCCGAGTAAAGGCTACCAGAAGGGTAGTCAGGACGGCGGGGAGAGTCCACCGGAAAAGTCAGAAAGTAAGCCGGGGACTAGTGAAAAGGATAAGGTAGACCGGGAGCAGTCTGGTAGGAAGTCTCCTGGGGTCGTCTGTTATAATTGTGGGAAAGCCGGACACTTTGCGTCCAGGTGCTTTGCCCCAAGAAAGGAGACGGGGAAAGGAAAAGCGGAAATTTTGAATGGCTGTATTGAGCTGTTAAGCGAACCGCTAGGGAAGGACAGGTCTGAAAAAGTCCAGGAAGGGCGCGAGAGGTTTATCTCGGCCGGACTGGTGTCAGTGAAGGAGAGGTTAAAACCAGTTCCAGTGCGGATCTGGAGAGACACGGGAGCGTGTCAGTCACTAATACTGAAGAGTGTATTAGAGTTTAGCTCAGAGACCCAGACTGGGGAGGTAGAGGTCAAAGGTGTTGGGGAAGGGACAGAGTCAGTCCCTTTGCACCAGATACATTTACAGAGCAACCTGGTCTCTGGACTAGTCACGATCGGGGTGAGGTCCGAATTACCGATGAAAGACGTGGAAGTCTTGCTCGGTAATGACATCGCCGGAGGAATCGTGTTCCCAGTCGTGAGATTGACGGGTCAGCCTGCCAGCATGGAGGCCCCGCCCGCGATGGTGAATTTGGCTGAAACATTTCTGCCAACCTTGTATGAGACAGGGTGTAGTGAGATAAGAGGTAGTGAGGGAGCTGGGACGGACGTAGCAGTAGCCAGGAAAGAATTTGTGCAGACGCAGGAGCGAGACGAGGGGCTGATGGTTTTGGCAGAGACCGCTCTCTCTGACACAGCCTTGACAAGCTATTGTGCGGATGAGGAAGTGCTAAGGAAGAAAGGGAAATCAAGTACAGCATCCGCAGATGAGGAGTGGGGGGTGGTGCAAAAGAGTTATGGGGATGAGGTTTTTAACATGGCCCACGAGGTACCCCCCGGTGGACATTTTGCGGTGCTGGAGGAAACAGTTGGTGGAATCATGAAAGAGATTTACCGGCTGCCCAGGGGGAAGAATGTTATTGATCATGACCGACGCGAACTGAGACGGTCACCGGCTTTTGATATGCTAACAAACCTAGTCGGTGTTAGCGTGGAAATCAATGAAGCTAGGGGCCCCTTGATAAGAGGAAAAAACCATTTTGAAAAGATTAGGATGGGATCGGTCAGAGGGGAGAAGGCTATTGTTTTGGCCAGGTCTACTGATAAGGTCTCTCCCTTAATCCCCGAAGGAGTAATTAAACGACTCGCACCCATGTGTTTGATTGTCCCGAGGAAATGCAAAGAACTGGGACGTTGGGTGATTGTGGTTACAATAGGGCAGCCAAGTAAACAACACCCATATTTTTTGAGTAATTCAGTGACTAAAGGGCTGATGAACACAGAGGTGTGTATTGGCAATTTAACACAGCTGTCTGAAGCCAGCTTGATAGTGAACCTTGGAAAAAATGAATTCGGCCACACGAAGGTCACTTACCTGGGAATTGTGGTGACACAGGGGCAGCTGGCAGTGATGCAAGCTACAGTGCAGGCTATCGCTGACCTCCCAACCCCGACAGACAAGAGGGCCCTCAGAAGGCTTTTGGAGATGGTGGGGTACTGCAGGAAGTTTTGCAATAACTCTGCGGTCAATACCCGTCCCCCTCCTACTAAGCCCTTGCGAGAGAAAATTGAGTCGGAATGGGACGACCCTTGTTATTGTGGTCCGGGACAAAACCAAATGAGAGGTTACATTGGTCGCAATTCATCAGTGTTTTTGGCCACTATGAAGTTTGCTGAGTTGGAGCCTGGTCTAAGGGATTATTAATAACACGTGTAAAAGGAACAGAAAATGTGATGACTGTCTGTCAAGGTGTTGACAGCTTCAAATTCTCTGTATTAGCTAAATAACTGTTAAAGATGTATATTGTGTATGTATCAGATAATGTAGTCATGTTTGTAATTTTTACCTCCCGGTAAAAATCCTTAAAGGGGGGAAGTGTTACGAGAATACACATAAAATTAAGATGTTTGCTGGCCTGGGCTAGCATCAGTGGCATCAGCAGTTGGTCTGCCACCTGCCCTCAGGGGAAGGAGAGATAAGGAACAATGGAGCAGCGTCTGGAGATGTGTAATGAAGGGATGTGGGAGAGAGAGCTGTCTGGAGCGGCTCCCCCCTTTGAACCCTGAACTGTTTGAAGTGATGGACAGGCGATACCCCAGCAGGGGGATAAAAAGGGACAGGTTCGCTAAGACAGACACACACGCCACCCGAGGTAACGAGACCCTGGAAGTGGTGCGCCTCTCACGAGTGGTGAGAAGTACCGGACAACGCACAGGGTGGAAAGGTACGATCAGCGGGAACCCGGTGTGTGTCCGCCCTTGCCTGGGTGCCGGGTTCACTGCAGAGGATCGACCGCATCTGGAGGAGGGGTCACAGTCGGTGACCTCAGGTGACATCACCAAGGACCCGCCCAAATGCTGTTTGTGAGCCATCTCGCTGGTCTGTGAGTGAAGCTGTGCTGAATGATGAGTTGTTCCTATTCTATGTCTCTCTTCCCCCACCTTGTCCATCGCCATGGCAACGATTACTGCGAACTGAACTACAAACTGGACTGAACTTTGAGTCATTTTGAAATTGGTCATTTACCCCTAGACAACGATAGAGCTTGATTGATGCTGTTATCTTAATTCTGTGCACATGTGTGGTTATCATTGTTGAATTGCTGCATTTATTATCCTTTCGATTACTGTGTTGCTTGTTTCTTTAATAAAACTTTCTTAGTTCTAGTACTCCAGACTCCAACTGAGTGATCCATTTCTGCTGGTTTGGCAACCCAGTTACGGGGTACGTAACAACTGCCAGTGACTAGTGGTGTTCTGCAGGAGTGTTGAGACCATTTCTTTTTAAGCTGTATGTCAATGATTTAGATGATAGAATAGATGGCTTTGTTACCAAGTTTGCAGATGATATGAAGATTGGTGGAGGGGCAGGTTCTGTTGAGGAAACAGGTAGGCTGCAGATGGACTTAGACTGATTAGGAGAATGGGCAAGAAAGTGGCAAATGAAATACATTGTTGGAAGATGTCCATGGTCATGCTTTTTGGCAGTAGAAATGAACGTGCAGACTATTTTCTAAGCGGGAAGAAAGTCCAAAATCTGAGGTGCAAAAGGACTTGGGAGTCCTTGTGCAGAACACTTTAAAGGTAAACTTGCAGGTGGAGTCCGTGGTGAGGAAGGCAAATGCTATGTTAGCATTCATTTCAAGAGGTCTAGAATACAAGAACAAGGATGTGATGCTGAAGCTTTATAAGGCACTAGTGAGGCCCCACCTTGAGTATTGTGAACAGTTTTGGGCCCCTCATCTCAGGAATGATGTGCTGGTATTGGAGAGGGTCCAGAGGCAGTTCACAAGGATGATTTCGAGAATGAAAGGGTTATCATACGACTAAGGTTTGATGGCTCTGGGTCTGTACTTGCTGGAAATTAGAAGGATGAAGGGGATCTCATTGAAACCTTTTGAATATTGAAAGGCCAAAACAGAGTAGATGTGGAAAGGATGCTTCCCATGGTGTGGGAGTCTAGACTAAAGGGCACAGTTTCAGGATAGATGGGCGATCATTTAAAGCAGAGATGCGAAGAAATTTTTTTAGCCAGAGCGTGGTGAATTTGTGGAATTTGTTACCTCAAGCAACTGTGGAGACAAGGTTGTTGGGTATATTTAAGGCCGAGCTTGATAGGTTATTGATTGGACACGGCATCAAAGGTTACAGGGAGAAGGTCGGAGATCGGGGTTGAGGAATGCAAAAAAGGGATCAGTCATGGCAGAGCAGACTTGATCGGCCAGGTGGCCTAATTCTGCTCCTATGTCTTATGGTCTAATGGTCACTGATATACAGGAGGCCATTCTGGGAGCACCGGACAGAGTAGATGACCCCAACATACTCATAGGTGAAGTTTTGCCTCACTTGGAAGGACTGTTTGGGGCCCTGAATGGTAGTGATGGAGGCAATTAACAGGGAGGGATGAATGGACAAGGGAGTCACGTAGGGAGCGATCCCTGCGGAAAGCGGAAAGTGGGGGGAAGGGAAAGATATGCTTGGTGGTGGGATCCAACTGGAGATGGCGGAAGTTGCGGAGAGTTATGTGCGGGACGCGGAGGCTAGTGGGGTGGTAGGTGAGGACAAAACGAACCCTATCCCCGGTAGGGTGGCGAAAGGATGGGGTGAGAGCAGACGTGAATGAAATGGAAGAGATATAGTTGAGGGCAGCATTGATGGTGGAGGAAGAGAAGCACCTTCCTTTGAAGAAGGAGGACATCTCCTTTGTTCTGGAATGAAAGCAGAGCAGAAGCAGTGGAGGTGAAGGAATTGAGAGAAGGGGATGGCATATTTACAAGTAACAGGGTGGGAGGAGGTATAGTCGAGGTAGCGGTGAGTGTCTGTGAGTTTATAATAGTCATCAGTAGATAAGCTGTCTCCAGAGATGGAAACAGAGAGATCGAGAGAGGGGAGGGAGGTGTCAGGTAAATTTGAGGGCAGGGTGGAAGTTGAAGGCAAAGAGGAGGAAGTAGCACCAATGCAGTCATTGATGTAGTGTAGGAAATGTGTGGGATGGCTACCAGTGTAGGCTTGGAACGTAGACTGTTCCATGTAGCCGACAAACAGGCAGGCATAGCTGGGGCCCATGCGAGTGCCCTTTTGTTTGAAGGAAGTGGGAGGAGCCAAAGGAGAAATTATTAACAGAGAGGGCAAGTTCTGCTAGGCAGATGAGAGTGGTGGTAGTGGGGAACTAGTTGTGTCTGTGGTCCAGAAAGAAATGGAGAGCTTTGAGGCTTTCCTGGTGAGGGAATGGAGGTGTGTAGGGACTAGACATCAATAGTAAAAATAAGATGATGGGGGCCAGGGAACTTGAAATCATTGAAAAGTTCCAGAGCATGTGAAGTGTCATGGATGTAGGTAGGAAGGGTCTGAATTAGTGGGGGATAAAACAGAGTTGAGGTATGCAGATATGAGTTCAGTGGGGCAGGTACAAGCTGAAACAATGAGTCTACCAGGACGAGCGGGTTTGTGGATATTGGGTAGGAGATAGAAATGGGAGGTGAAGGGTGCAGGAACTATGAGGGTGGTGGCTGTGGATGGGAGATCCCCAGAGTTAATATGGTTGTGTAATGATGTGGGAGATAATGCCATGGTGCTCTCCAGTGGGGTCCTGTTCCAGGGGTAAGTAAGAGGAGGTGTCTGTGGGTTATTGCTGGGTCTCAGCAAGGTAGAGGTCAGTACGCCAGAGTACTAGAGCACCTCGCTTATCTGCGGGTTTGATGTGAGGTTAGGATTGGAGCGGAGGGAGTGGAGAGCAGAGCATTCGGAAGGAGTGAGTTTGGAATTGGAGAGAGGAATGTTGAAGTCGAGACGGTTGATGTCCCATCAACAGGTGGCAATAAAAAGGTCCAGAGCAGGCAGAAGACCAGGGCAGGGTGTCCAGGAAGAGGAGGAGGGTTGAAGACAGTAGGTGCGGGGTGGAGAGACCTTGCCAAAGAAGTAGCCTGGGAGATTGAGATGGCGGAAGAAGAGCTCAGCATCATGGCAGCTGCAGAACTCACTGAGGTGTGGGTACAGGGGGACAAAAGTGAGGCCCTTACTGAGGACAGAACATTCTCTTTCGGAGAGGGGAAGGTCAGAGGAAATGGTGAAAACTGGCATAGATGAGAGCTGGGATCGAAGGGGGAAGGGGGTTGGTGGTGTCTGAGGGGAAGGGAGGTTTGGGGTGTTCAGGGATGGTGTGGTGAGAGGAAGATGAAGACTCCAGGGGGCCTAAGAGCTGATGGTGGGACCTGAGTGAGACAGAATTGCAGAGTGGAACACCCTCTCCACTTTGACTCTGTGAGTTAATATTCAATAGGTTTTAATAAGGTTCCTCCCCCTTCCCATTCTTCTTTTAGGCTGTTTCAGTAATGATCAGCCAAACATTTCCTAATGACTCTGCAGATCAGAAGATTTTATGAATATGACTCCTAAAGCAAACCCAACTGTAAAGTATCAGTTGTCCAACTCTTTTCAGTGTTAAATGTTATTACCTTATTAAATACTATACAGTTTGATGCAGTAGGATTTCCAAATTTGGATGAGTTTCACTTGAAATCATTTGTAGTTTGGTTGGTAATAACACTTTAATGGGTTTTGCGTTTTCAATCCTGGCGAGTTTGTTGATTTTCCATTTCTTGTTCCTATACTTCATGCTTATCAAAATTTTTGTAAATAACTGTTCTAAATTGGCCGTGAGCTGCATAGCATGAAGGACTTGAACCAAATTACTGTGGTTTGCATTTATTAACTAGAGTGGAATTAAGAGGCCAATTAGCTGAAATGTGAACAAGGCCACTGGTTAGGGTGATCAAGAGAGATGGACGGATCAAGAGGAGTATGTTCCTTTTCTCCTTTTTATTTGCTCACAGGATAAGAGATAGTTGATATGCCTGCAGCTTAATCCACCAGCTAAACTCAGTTTGGTGATTTTGGCATGCTACACAATTGTCCCAAAATTGATATCTCATATGGGAATTGAATAAAATAATCCATCTTGCAAAAAATAATCCATCTGGTTGATACTCATTCATAAACTAAGTTCCAGTTGTCAGTAGAAATGTTTGCATTTAACTTATCTTTCATTATTAAATTTTTGGAATGCAATGGCTAACTGATTTAAAATAATGGTCATTATGCAGCGAGTTAGATTGTGGAATAATGTGTATCAGTTCCTGTCACCTTGAAAGACAGAAATTAAGGACCTGCTTCATGTTGTGCTCTCGCAGTTGGCTGTTGATGCTTTATGCTGGGAAAGGTCATGTTGTATGTGAAATGAGCTTTCAGTAATAGTGCATTTGTTGTCAAAACATACAGCAAATCACTTCTTCCAACCAACCAACAAGGCAATAGCCTGGAATTACAATTTTTATGGCCTGTAATTTCAATTTTTACAGCTTTGAACTGCACACGTGCAAAAAATGAAAGGCAGTCATAACTTATAGAAACATAGAAAATAGGTGCAGGAGTAGGCCATTCGGCCATTCGGCCCTTCGAGCCTGCACCGCCATTTATTATGATCATGGCTGATCATCCAACTCAGAACCCTCCCCCTGCCTTCCCTCCATACCCCCTGATCCCCATAGCCACAAGGGCCATATCTAACTCCCTCTTAAATATAGCCAATGAACTGGCCTCAACTGTTTCTTGTGGCAGAGAATTCCACAGATTCACCACTCTCTGTGTGAAGAAGTTTTTCCTAATCTCGATCCTAAAAGGCTTCCCCTTTATCCTCAAACTGTGACCCCTCGTTCTAGACTTCCCCAACATCGGGAACAATCTTCCTGCATCTAGCCTGTCCAATCCCTTTAGGATTTTATACGTTTCAATCAGATCCCCCCTCAATCTTCTAAATTCCAACGAGTATAAGCCTATTAATTTATTTGCTTTTTGGAATATAAAGTATTTTTTCTCAATTGCATGAATTAAGATGTACAAGGGCCAATATGTAGTGGAAGCTCTAATTATGTATGTGGGAAAGGTCAACTCTTGACCTTTTTGATAATCTGATTAAAGTCCATTAGAATCCATATATGCATTGGGCATTAGCGGGATTCTTTAATACTTTATTATGCTCCCTTCAGCATGTGGGTAAAAGATAGGTCGAAAGAGAAAGAGGTTTCAAGGTGCTCTCTTTCTGGATAAATGTGGAACAACACCTCCATTTTTCTATTTAATCCCTCCTACCCTCCATCTTGTTACAGGACTTCTGTTTTTTCCCTCTGCATCTTAAAAATTGTCACCTGTATCTTCATCAACTCTGCATCTCTCTCCATGCTCTACTGCAGAGTATTTTTTCAGTTCTTCTTGTATTATTTCACCATTTTGCTCTGTGCGTTTAATAACAGGATTTACCCGTTCCCTCTAAGCTGCACAGGTGCACGGCCATGCAGTAACACCCTGACAAATCAGATTAACCCTTACCTGCTCCTGCGCATATAGCCTTTGTTGCTGCGTAGTTGGAATTTAAATTTTCAGGCTGTGTAGAAATTTCCTGCTCAGATCAATGGTTGGTCCATGCACCCGTGAAATAAAAATTACAGGGAATATTGGTACTTAGAGTCAATATTTGGTCAATAATCCACAGAGCAATACCAACATTAGAGAGCAACCCCCTTAATTCTTAGTTTACCAATTCCATATGTACTGTAATTCTAGACACACAGAAAAGTAATTTGCTTTTAATTATCCATTGAAGTGGTCTAGAATGCCTCATTGCTGGAGGTAGTTTGGGATGAGCAATAAACCCTGGTCTGTGAAACTCACAAAAATCTTGCCAGTAAGGGGAACTTGAGCTGTGAAGAAGATTAGTTCGGCTGAAAAAATTGTTTCTTCAAGGCTGAAGTGAATTGAAATATGATGTATAAAATTATGAGAGGACTAACTACGATGAATAAGAATAGTGCCACAGTAGCATAGTGTTTAGCACAGCACAATTATGGCTAAGAGCATTCCAGAGTTTGGAGTACAATTCCGACGCCATCTGTAAGGAGTCTGTATGTCCTTGCCGACGCATGCGTGGATTTTCCCTGTGATCCGGCTCCTCCCACACTTCAAAGACATACTGGGTAGGTTCAAAGTTCAAAGTAAATTTTATTAGCAAAGTACATATGTGTACATATGTGAAATTCATCCTGTGGGCAAACTCAGCAAATCTGTAGGATGGTAACTATAACAGGATCAATGAAAGATCAGCCAGCGTGCAGAAGACAACAACATGTGCAAATGCAATATAAATAAATAGTGATAAATAATGAGAACTTGAGATGATGAGATAAGGAATCCTTGAAAGTGAGATATTTGGTTGTGTGAACATTTCAATGATGGGGCAAGTGAAATTGAGTACAGTTATAACTTCTTATTCAAGAGCCTGATGGTTGAGGGGTTGCAACTGTTCTTGAACCTGATGGTGTGAGTCCTGGTGCTCTTGCACTTTCTGCCTGATGGCAACAGTGAGAAGGGAGCATGACCTGAGTGGTAGGATGCTACTTTCCTACGACAGCATTTCATGTACATGTACTGAATGGTTGAGAGGGCTTTAACAATGATGTACTAGGCTGAATCCTTTACTTTTTGTAGGATTTTCCATTCAAAGGCATTGGTGTTTCCATACCAGGCCGTGATGAAGCCAGTCAATATACTCACATCTAAAGAAGTTTGTCAAAGTTTTAGATGTCATGCTAAATTTCCGCAAACTCCTGAGGAAGTAGGGTACTACCGTACTTTCTTTGTCATTGTACTTAAGTGCTGGGTCTGGGACAAGTCCTCTGAAAAGTGACACGTAGGAATCTAAAGTTGCTAACCCTCTCCACCTCTGATCCTCTGTTGAGGACTAGTCCATGGATCTCTGGTTTCCCTCTCCTGGTCTATAATCAGTTATTTGGTCTTGGTGACATTGAGTGAGAGGTTGTTGTTATGACACTATTCAGCCAGATCAATCTCCCTCCTAAATGTTGATTTGTCGCCACTGTTGATTCAGCCGATGACAGTGGTGTCATCAGCAAACCTGAATATTGCATGGAGCTGTGGTTAGCCACACGGTCATAAGTGTAAAGTGAGTAGAGCAGGGAGCTAAGCACACAGCCCTGTGGTGCACCTGCGCTAATGGAGATCGTGGAGGAGATGCTATTGCCAATCTGAACTGACTGGGGTCTACAAGTGAGGAAACGCTGGATCCAAATGCACAAGGTTGTATTGAGGCCAACGGCTTGAAGCTTATTGATTACTTTGGAGGGGATGATGGTATTGAATGCAGATCTGTAGTCAATAAAGACCATGCTAATGTACGCATCTTTGCTCTCCAGATGTTCCAGAATTGAGTGAAAAGCCAATGGGATGGCATCTGCTGTGGGACCTGTTGCTCTGGTAGCAAATTGGAGCTCATCCAAATTGCCTCTCAGCCAGGAGCTGATATGTTTCATCACCAACCTTTCAAAAATACCTTATCACTGTGGATGTAAGTGCAACTGGCCAATAGTCATTGAGACAGGTCACGATCTTCTCCTTAGGTACTGGTATAATTGAAACCTGCACGAAGCAGGTGGGTACCACACACTGCTGAAACGGAAGGTTAAAGATCTTATCCAAATGGTCAGCATGGGTCTTTAGTATGTGGCCATGTACACCATCCAGTCTGAATGTTTGCCATGGATTCACCTTCCTGAGGAACGTCAGCTTCAGAGACTGAGATCATAGTATAGTCTGAGTGTAGTTGAAGGAGAAGCCCTTAAATCTTTACATGCTATTATCTTCTGAGCTAGAAGATAGGATATTTTCCAATGTATTCCTCATTGACCAATTGTATCCCTCTATTTGATAACTTTCTCTGTTTGTTATTATCACACTGCCACTTGTGAGAAATGCATAATTTGGTCAACACAGAAAGCGCTGGAGGAACACAGCAGGTCAGGCTAGCCCTGATGAAGGATCTCAACCGGAAACACTCCATTCTCCTCCAGGGATGCTGCCTGACCTGCTGAGTTCCTCCAGCAATTTGTGTGTTGCTCCAGATTTCCAGCAATTGCAGTCTTGTGTGTCTCTGTCATAAATTATCTGCTTCGGTTTCTTTGCTATAGTCATCTGCCTCCACAAGTCGGAGAATTACATCGCGCGGTTTCAGCAAATTCAATGTCTCAACCAGGATTTCACTGCAAGACTTCCTCAGGACACTGGTTTATCAGTAACTTTTCTTTCATCGTAGTGACTCTCTTATATAGGGTGTGGAATGAGCTGCCGGTGGAAGTTGTGGACTCAGATCCAATTTCAACATTTAAGTGAAATTTGGATGGGTACATGGATGGGAGAGATATGGAAGGTTATGTTCTGGGAGCAGGTTGATGGGATTAGTAAGGTCAATAGTTTGGCCAAAGGGCCTGTTTCTGTGACTCTATGACTCTATGACATTCATTCCAGAGGGTGCAGCTTTAGAATAGAAGGATATTCCTTTAGAACAGAGTTGAAGAGGAATTTCTTTAGTTATAGGGTGGTGAATCTGTGGAATTCATTGCCAGATTTGGTTGTGGAGGCCAAGACATTGGGTATATTTAAAGCGGAGGTGATAGGTTCTTGATTAGTAAGGGTGTCAAAGGTTACAGGGAGAAGGCAGGAGGAGAAAGGGGTTGAGTATGATAACAAATCAGCCAAGATTGAATGACGGGGCAGACTTGATGCCTAATTCTGCTCCTATGTCTATGATCTTCTATGATCTGCTAATATAAGCATTGAGATATCCACTATTGGTTGCATAACATTCATCTCCATTTGATACCCCTCAGGAAATGAAGCAGTACATGCTTCTGTGTAGCAAGACTTAGAGAACATCCAGGCATTTGCTGAAAAGTGGCAAGTAACATTCATGCCTCAGAAGTGCCAAATAATACCCATCACCAATAAGCGAGCCCAATCACCAACTTGGCTGTGCCAAGTCACCAACCATCATCATACTGCGGACTTAACATTGAAACATATTCTTGTCTGACCACTTTTCTTAAGTAACTCAGCATCAAATTTTACCAATGTCCCTGTGTAAAACTTACTGAATTAAAAGCACTTTCTAAATGCAAGTTGTTTAATAATTTGTTCAGTCATTGTAAATTGATTACTGGTATAGCGCATGATGATCTAACAGTTTAATTTGGATAATTAGCCACATCATACCATAGGGCGAGCTTATTCAAGTTAAACTAAGGTTGATATGTTTATAATGAAAATAATAAATAAAGACAAACACACACTGCAAGCTATTAAATGTCACTGGCACTGACCGTTCAGATGATTAACCATGATTCACCAATCAATAAAATTATAGCTGGCTCTTTTCTCCCATTGGCTTCATGCCTCTTTATATTGGTGGTGTAATAAATGTCTACCAAGCGCTCGCTTTCTTAGGCGGTCCCTTGGCATTGACAATGACTTACTTCCATTCCTTTGATGGGTTCTGAGGCAGCTAACGAGCTCAGTTTGGGTACTGCATGGAGTTCACAGAGAGGCAGGAGTTGTCTGATAGGCTATGGTGACTGGATAGTTTATGGGATGAAGCCTCCTTCAGTTAAAGCATCCTTGTATCCACCCAGTGCATGGACTCAAAGTTGCCAATAACATTCTCAATGTCCTTGACTGGTCATTAAGTTTTCCAAAAGTCAGAGGAAATGTTGCATTTCGCTAGGGAGGATTTCAGCGATATTGTATAACCTTATCCTCTGTCTACCAAGTAACCTGTTAGAGTCATATACTACTTAAATAGGCCCTTCGGCCCAAGTGGCCTATGCTATCTGTGTTGTCCCATCTACCCCCATTTGGCATGTAGACCTCTAAACCTCTCCTATCCATGTACTTATCTAGATGCCTTTTAAATATTGTTAATGTGCCCACCTCAGCCATTATTCTTGGCAACTCATTTCAAATGTGCACCACCCTTTGGGAGAAGAAATTTCCCCTGACGTCCCTTTTAAATTTCTTGTCTCTGATCTTAAACCTATGCTGTCTTGTTTTTAGCACTCCCTCCCAGGGAAAAAGAGGGGGTGCTTACAATCTATGTCCCTCATGATCTATATGACTCTATCAGGTCACCCCTCAATCTCCTGTGTTCCAGGGAATGAAGTTACAGTCTATGCACCCTCTCCTTGTGACTTGGGCCCCCAGTCCAGGTAATATCCTAGTAAATCTTTTCTGCTCCTTTCCTAGTTTAAAATCACTGGCATGTGTTAAGAAATTTGTTAACTTTACGCAGCAGTACAATGAAAGATGTGAAATACGTGATAAATGAACATTGATTTAAAAATCTGAATTGCATTAAGTATATATATATATTAAAATGTAGTTAGATAGCGTTCATGGGTTCAATATCCATTTAGGAATTGGATGGCAGAGGGGAAGAAGCTGTTCCTGAATCATTGAGTGAGTGCCTTCAGGCTTCTGTACCTCCTTCGCTATGGTAACAATGAGAAGAGGACATGTCCTGGGTGGAGGGGATCCTTAATTATGGACGCCATTATCTTTCCTCAACAGGGTGATCAAAACTACACAGAATACTCCAACAGCAAACTTTCCACTGACTTGTGTAACGGCCACATAACTTCAGAACTCCTATGCTCAGTGCCCTGAAATTTGCTGATGATACACCAATGTTGGCAGAATTTCAGATGGTGCTGAAAGGGCATACAGAAGAGCTGATTGTGGACTTCAGAAATACTAAGACAAGGGAACACAAACCAATTCTCATAGAGGGATCAGAAGTGGAGAAAGTGAGCAATTTCAAGTTCCTGGGTGTCAAACCCTCTGAGGACCTAACCTGTATGCAACATATTGATATAGTTATAAAGAAGGCAAGACAGTGACTATATTTCATTAGGAGTTTGAGGAGTTTTGGTTTGTTAACTAAAACACTCTAAAACTTATACAAATGTACCATGGAGAGCATTCTGACTGGCTGCATCACCACTGGTATGGGGGTATAGGGGGTAGTGGGGGCTACTGAACAAATCAAAGTAATTTTCAGAAACTTATAAATTAGTCAGCTCCATTCTGGGTAATAGCCTCCATAGTAACCAAAGCATTTTCAAGGAATGGTGCCTTAGGAAGGTGGCATCCATAATTAAGGATCCCCTCCACCCAGGACATGTCCTCTTCTCATTGTTACCATAGCGAAGGAGGTACAGAAGCCTGAAGGCACTCACTCAATGATTCAGGAACAGCTTCTTCTCCTCTGCCATCCAATTCCTAAATGGATATTGAACCCATGAACGCTACCTAACTACATTTTAATATATATATACACTTAATGCAATTCAGTTTTTTAAATCAATGTTCATTTATCACTTATTTCACATCTTTCATTGTACTGCTGCGTAAAGTTAACAAATTTCTAAACACATGCCAATGATTTTAAACCTGATTCTGTTTCTGACTGGTGAAGGCCAGCATGCTGAAATCCTTCCTCACTACCCTATCTACATGTGATGTCACTTTCAGCAAACTATGCACTTGCTTTCCCAGTTCCCTCTATTCCACAACACTCTCCAGGCCCTACCATTCACTGTATAATTCCTATGCTGCTTTGAACCCCGAAATTGCATAACCTCACATTTATCTGGATTGAACACCATTTGTCAGTCCTTATCCCACTTACCCAGCTGATCAAGGTACCTCGTATTTTGTCATAATCTTCTACACTCTCTATAACACCACCTACAGTTTCTAAGTGTGGGCACATGGTCAAGTGGTTAAGGCATTGGACTAGCGACCTGAAGGTCGTGAGTTCGAGCCCCAGCTGAGGCAACGTGTTGTGTCCTTGAGCAAGGCACTTAATCACACATTGCTCTGCGACGACCCTGGTGCCAAGCTGTATGGGTCCTAATGCCCTTCCCTTGGACAACATCGGTGTTGTGGAGAGGGGAGACTTGCAGCATGGGCAACTGCTGGTCTTCTATACAACCTTGCCCAGGCCTGTGCCCTGGAGAGTGAAGACTTTCCAGGCGCAGATCCATGGTCTCGCAAGACTAACGGATGCCTTTACTTTACTTACTTTACAGTTTCTAACTAACCATACATTGCACATTCACATCCAAATTAGTTATATAAATTACAAACAAGAAAATCTCCAGTCTGAGAATAAACCTCTGAGCAACACTCTCTGCTTGCTACTACTGAGCTGTTTATGAATCAAATCTGTAATGTTCCTTGGATGCCATGCAGTCTAACTTCCCTGCCCAGCCTGCCATGGAGGATCTCGTCAAAGGCCTTGCTGAACTCCATATTGATAACATCCACTACCCTACCCACATCTACCCTCATGGTTACTCTTTTGTATTTAATATTTCAGTGATATCTGAACAATATTGTAAATATATTGTTTGATTAAGCAGTCTTTGTTGTTTATATACTGCATTGTGGGTTATATGTAAAAGTATGTGAATGGTATACTTCCACCATGTCATTAGTGCGTGTCTTGCTTTTAAGTAAAGAAGTGAAGCGTACACGTTCTCCCAGTCTTCCTGTGTTTTTCCTTCAATTAATTTTATGTTTTGAAGTTACAAAACGTAGCAGGGGTGGCAAGAAAGTTTTAAATGAATCTGAGATGACTACTTACCTGTTGAAGCACTGCGAGGAGTTTGAGGTTTATAAAAATGCAGTGAGAAATGGTCGAGTAAAAAAAACAGTGCAGCATGTGTTTCTTTTGGAAGGGACAGAGATGAGCGAGTTTAAAAAAAAAGGCAGAATATAGACAAATTCATATTTTCATAAACTGATTACTGGGTCTTAATAATCAAAAATAAAAAAGAAGCAGGAATGGCCGGCTACATTTGAAAGATAGACATGTTCGACTGCACAAGAGGTAACTGGATATTGTATATTTAGTGAATTGAGTAGTACCTGTATTTTGAGGCAAATGAAATAGCCAATGAAAAGTATGTGCCTGTTTTGCTAAGTGGATTGGATGTAAAGGCATACAGTTTGCTTAGGTTTAACTGCCCAACCAAACCATCTGAAATGAGATTTCAAAGTTCAAGGTAAAACTATACATGTCACCATATACAACCCTGAGATTCATTTTCCTGTGAGCATACTCAGTAAATCTAGGAACCAATAGAAACAATGAAAGAATACACCCAACAGAGCGGATCCACTACCAATCTGCAAAAGACAACAAACTGAGCAAATGCAAAAGACCAAAAAAAAAATTAATAAATAATTAAGTAATGAATATTGAGAACATGAGAAGAAGAGTCCTTGAAAGGGAGTCCATAGGTCATGGGAACAGTTCAGTGACGGGGCAAGTGATGTTGAACAAAGTCATCCCCACTGGTTCAAGAGGCTGATGGTTGAGGGGTAATAACTGTTCCTGAAGCTGGTCGTGTGAGTCCTGAGGCAACTGCACCTTCTTCTTGATGACAGCAGTGAGAAGAGAGCATGACCTGGTTCGTGGGGGATCCCTGACGATGGATATTGCTCTCCTGCAACTTTGCTCCATGTGGATGTGCTCAATAGTGGGAAGAGCTTCTCCCAAGATGTGAGGTGTCCATACCAAGCTGTGATGCAACCAGTCAATATTATCTCCACCACTTATCTACAGGCGTTTGCTGAAGTGTTTAGATGTTATGCGAATCATTCACAAACTTCTAAGGAACAGAGGCAGTGTCGTGCTTTCTTCATAATTGCACTAAGGTGCTGGGCCCAGGACAAGTCCTCTGAAGTTATAACATAGAGGAGTTTAAAGTTGCTGACCCTCTGCACTTTTGACCGTCCAATGAAGACTGGCTCCTGGACCGCTGGTTTCCTTCTCCTGAAGTCAATAATCAGCTCCTTAGTCTTGTTGACATTGAGTGAGAGGTTGTTGTGGCACCACTCAACCAGATTTTCAATCTTCCTCCTATATACTGATTCATCACCACCTATAATTCGGCCAACAGCAGCAGTGTCAACAGAAAACTTAAGTATGGCATTGGAACTGTGCTAAACCATGCAGTCATTAGTGTAATGTGTGTAGAGCAGGAGGCTATGCACCTAGCATTGTGGTGCACCTGTGTTGATGGAGATTGTGCGGGACATGTTGTTGCCAATCTCAATTCGGTTTCTGCAAGTGAGGAAATCCAGAATCCAATTGCACAAGGAGGCACTGAGGCCAAGGTCTTGAAGCTTATTGGTTAGTTTTGATGGGATGATGGTATTGAATGCTGAGCTGCAGTCAATAAAGAGCATTCTGACGTATTCATCTTTCCTGTCCAGATAATCAAGGGTTGAGTGAAGAGCCAAAGAAATGGCATCTGCAGCAGACCTGTGGTTGCATTTCATTAGCTTTGTTAATATTGTGAAAGTGATGCAGGAACATTTAGAACTGAAACTATTGTTAATTGCGGAATGCTTTAGGTTTCATAAGCAGAATTAAAAGGAAGGGTAGTCCATTTCAGCACATGGGGCTGAAGTAAAGAGATTGTCTGAGCATTTTCATTTCAGTGATGGGCTTAATGATTCATTGAGAGATTACTTAGTTTGTGTTATCTTGCAAGAAAGCATTCAAAGTCAGCTCCAAACTGGAGCACGACTTACATTTAAAAGAACAGTTGGAAGAGAAATGGAAACAGCAGACAGAGACACAATTGAGTTGAGGTCAGGAATTAAAGTGAGTGAAACGTCTAAACAGAAGCATGCCTGACCAAATAAATTACATTACCATTGTGGCAAGGTCCCACATATCCAGAGGAACGCAGATTTAAAGGCAAATCTTACAGAAAATGCAACACAATAGGACACATACAAAGAGCATGAGGGGCAGACAAAAACAAATAGACTGCACAGGGAAGAGAAACAAGATAGAAAGTCAAATCGCAGTTTCAAAAACAGCACTGATCTGCAGGCTGTTGATGAAAAGTTTGAAAACGATGAGAGTAACACACAACTGAGTAGCTTTGAGATTTACAGTGTGGAAACTGAGACCAGCAATGTGGCGTACACAAGGAGTGAACAGCAAATGAATTAAAATGGCGTTGGACACTAGCTCAGCTGTTTCAATCATTCCACAAAATGAGTTTGAATGGCATTTCAAAAATACTGAAGTGGGGACTACAGATATCCAACTAAGAACTTATACCGGAGAAATGATAACTCCTATGGGCATGACATTTATATTAAGTGAGATTCAGCAACTAACAAGCCACATTGGGCTTGCATGTGGTAAAAACAAGAGGGCCAGTGTTGCGTGGCAGTGCTTGGCTGAGGCAACTACAACTTAATTGGAGATCTATTCACAATTTGCATGCCATGCCGCCTGCAAAAGAGTCGACTGAAAGCCAAATAAGAACTGGATAATGCCACAGCAGTGTTCAAGGATGGCATTGGAAAACTCAAACATATCAAGGGCAAAATAGTATAAAATGAAAATGCCACGCCCAAGTTTTACAAAGCCCAGAGGGTTCCTTATACCTTCCATGATAATGTGGCCAGTGAGCTAGATTGCATGGAAACTAAAGGAATTTTTTCCGAAGTTGAGTGGAGCCCATGGACAACATCAGTTGTCCCTATAGGTGTGTCAGGATCCGTGGTGATTTTAAGGTTACTATCAACCCACTGCTGAAAGTAGATCAATAACCTCAGCTCGGGGTAGAGGATATCTTTGCAAAGCCTTCTGGAGGGAATCACTTCAGCAAAGTTGACTTAGCTGAGGGCTACCTACAGATGGAGATGGAGGAAGAGTTCAAAGTGTTTCTCACCAGAAACACTCACAAAGGGCTTTATTACTATAATAGGCTTATTTTTGGAGTACTATCTGTATCTACGCTCTGGCAGAAAGCTATGGACCAGGTGCTGAAAGGCTACCAGGGACTCAGTGTTACCTGAATGACATCATTGTTACTGATAAGGATGATAAAGAACACCTCCAAAATCTCAAAACAAAGTTAAGTAGATTCGAAGATTATGGTTTCAGAGCACAAGGCAACAAATGTGAATTCTTTAAACCAAGTGTCACTTACTGTGTTCACACAAGAATTACACATGTGTGCAGAAAAAATTCAAGTGGATGCCCCAACGCTGAAGTACGTGTCACAGTTGCGGTCTTTTTTAGGATTTGTCAATTACTATAACAGGTTCCTGGCAGACCTGGCTAGTGAGCTTCATGGCACTACAGATTGGGAAGAACTGGCAAAGGCAAAGCCGTGTGAGGTGACTTTTTAAAGGCAAAGGAAACGGTGACCTCAGACCCACACATTATGATCCACATCGTCCAGTAAGGCTTGCCTGTGATGCTTCACCTTATGGTGTAGGTGCGGTCACGTCACATGTTATGTATGACGGATGTAAATGCACCCATAACCTTTGCATCACACTGCAGAGAGAAATTATACACAGATTGCAGAGAAGCCTCAGGTCTGGTTTGGGGTGTAAACATTTCAACCAGTACTTGTATGGGAGAGAGTTTAACCTCACTACTGATCATGAATCACCATTGTCCATTTTCAATCCACAGAAAGGAGTTCCACTAACAGCATCAGCACAAATGCAAAGATAGCCTTTGTTTCTTGGAGGCCACAATTATAAGATTGAATTCAAGAGGATGACTAATCATGGAAATGCTGATGGGTTGTGCCATTTGCCCTTGGAAAAGGAAATACTTGAAAATTGACCAAATAATACATTCCTTTCCCTAATGTAAACTGAACGTCGCCCTATTATGGCAAGAGATGATTCAAGGGGAAACCAGAAACTACTCCACACTCTCATGTCTACACGGTCACCCAAAATGGCTGGAATATGCAGCAGAAATTCAAATTCCCCCATTTTTACCAGCACTG
Source organism: Mobula hypostoma (assembly GCF_963921235.1). Lineage (NCBI taxonomy): Eukaryota > Metazoa > Chordata > Chondrichthyes > Myliobatiformes > Myliobatidae > Mobula > Mobula hypostoma. Next base: position 22,599,415 of record NC_086113.1, read on the forward strand.
GGATGAACTTGCCCTTGACAGAGATTGCCTTATTTGGGGATTGAGTGTTGTTACACCAACCAAGCTTAAAGCTGCACTGTTGGAGGATCTGCATGCTGGTCATCTAGGCGTCATTAAAATGAAAGCATTGGCTCAAGGCTTTGTCTGGTGGCTTGGGATAGATCAGCAGATCGAGCAGCTTACCATGCACTGTTCAGGACGATAACACATACAGAAGAAGAGTGTCTGCAGCTGCCAGAACCACTTCCTGCAGTCCCAGGGTCAACTTGTATGACCACTTCAGAGAAGGCTGCAGAATCTGAGATTATTTCACTGCCACAAGTCTCACCTGCCAAGCGCAGTGAAACCCCTGCCCTGCCCCTATCCCGTTAGGAAAAACGTTATCCCACAAGAGTAAGAAATCCTCCACAGCTATTAAATCTTCAGGCCTGAGTGGGACAATTTAAAATTGACTGTGGATGTCTGTATAGTAATTGTATTATATACATAGTATAACTATATACAGTTGAGATACATTCTATATTGAGTTAGAATTTATAGCAAGTGTTGTGCATTTAATACTTCAGTAATATTTGAGTAATATTGTTTGATTAAGCATTCTTTGTTGTTTACATAATGCATTGTGGATTGTATGTAAAAGTAAGTGAATGGCATACGTTATCAAGTTACCATGTATTAAGTGCGAGCCTCACTAAAAGTACACTTTGTAAAAACAGAGTACACTTTGTCCCTGTCTCCCCTTGTTTTTCTTCCAATTATTTTTATGTTTTAGAGTTACGAAACATAATATTTGCCTCCTCAAAGAACAAAATATTTGCAGACCTTGTCTTTGCACGCACAAAGCTGTGCCGGCTATCACAAATTAGACCCATTCTCTCCAGATGCTAGAAGATCCTGTCTGTCAGAATCCCACTCTCAGTAATTTACACACCATCGATGTCAAACTCACTGGCCTGTAGTTTACTGGCTTAATTGTGCCACCATTTTAAAACAATGGTACCCATTTCCTTAAGCTAGCATCATTTTCTCCACAGTAAAAACTAAATAGAAATATATATTAAAAATCTCACACATTTCCTTTGGTTTCACACATAGATGGTCATGTTGATTTCTAAGGGGGCCTCTTCACTCCCTATCGCCCTTTTACACTATATATATATATAGTGTAAAAGGGATAGGCAAAATCCCAAGAGATTCTATATATATAATCTTGCCTGCCAAATCCTCATTTTCTTGTCCTTAACTTCCCTCTTAAGTACACTCTTACACTTTTTGTAGACGTCAAGAGGATTCACTAGTTCACAATTACTTATGCACAGTATCGGGCCTCTCTCTTTTCTTTAACCATAGTTTCAACATCTCTCATCAAGCAGGGTTCCAAAAACCTGCCAGTCTTATCCTTCACCCTAACAGCAACACAGAGGTGTTGAATTCCTGACGTCACACTCTTAAAGGCCTCCAACTTGGCAAACACTCCTTCTCTTGCAAATAACCACTGCGAGATCCCGTCTAATGGTTTGAAAAATTGCTCTCCCCCAGGTCATGACCTTAACCCATGAGCTGTCATACCCTTTTCCAGATCTTATAAAGTATTTTGAGGAAGTTACCAGGAAAGTTGATGAAGGCAAGGCAGTAGATGTTGTCTACATGAACTTCAGCAAGACATTTGACAAGGTCCCGCATGGAAGGCTTGTCAAGTATATTCAGTCACTCGACATTGAGGATGAGGTAGTAAATTAGATTGGACATCAGCTTTGTGGGAGAAGCCAAAGAGAGTTAGTAGGAGGTTGCCTCTCTTAGTGTGTGACTTTGCCTGTGACTAGTGGTGTGTCCGCAGGGACTGGTGCTGGGTCCTTTGTTGTTTGTCATCTACATCAATGATCTAGATAATAATGTGATTAACTGGATCAGCAGATTTATAGATGACACCAAGATTCAGGGTGCAGTGGACAATGAGGAAGTCTATGATGGCTTGCAGAGGGATCTACATCAGCTGAAAAAATGGGCTGAAAGATGGCAGATGGAATTTAATGCAGACAAGTGTGAGGTTTTGCACTTTGGTAGAACCAGCCAGGTTAGGTATTACACAGTGAATGGTAGGGCACTGAAGAGTGTGGTAGAATAAAAGGATCTGGAAATACAAGTGCGTAATTCATTGAAAGTGGTGACACAGGTAGATGGGGTCGTAAAGTTAGCTTTTGGCACATTGGCCTTCATAAATCAATGTCTAGAGTACAGAAGATGGAATGTTATGTTGAGATTGGATAAGATGTTGGTGAGGCTAATTTGGAGTATTGTGTGCAGTTTTGGTTACCTACCCACAGGAAAGATGTAAACAAGATTCAAAGAGTGCAGAGAAAATTTACAAGGATGTTGCTGGAACTGGAGGAACTGAGTTATAAGGAAAGATTGAATAAGTTAGGACTGTATTATTTTAAACGGAGAAGATTTGGTAGAGGTATACAGGACAAAATTATGAGAGGCACAGATAGGGTAAATGCAGGAAGGCTTTTTCTACTGAGGTTGGATTGGATGACAACTAGCGGTTATGGGTTAAGGGTGAAAGGTGAAAAGTTTAAGGGGAACATGAGGGGAAACTTCTTCACTCAGAGGGTCATGAGAGTGTGGAGCGAGCTGCCAGTACAAGTGGCCATGCGACCTCGATTTCAATGTTTAAGAGAAGTTTGGGTAAATACATAGTGAAAGGTCGATGAGAGTAGGCAGTTTAAATGGTTTCATCATGGACTAGATGGGCCAAGTAGCCTGTTTCTGTGTTGTACTTCTCTATGATTCTATTTAAAAACTAATAGAATTGTGGTCACTGGACCCAAAATGCTTGCGCCAAACTCTTCCACCACTTGCCCCACCTCATTTCCCAGCAGGCTGTCCAGTGTTACTCTATCTCTAGTAGAAACTTCTGTATATCGATAAAGGAAGTGTTTTTTGGACATATTTCATGAATTTCATTCCATTCAAACTTTTTACGCTATGGTTGTCTTAGTCAATATTAGAGCAGTTAAAATCATCCATTAATGCAGCTGGTCAGAATAGGAAATAGAGGGTCTGTTCTGGCAACCTGGTGCCAGTATGCAAACACAGTGACATGCCTAACAGAGCCAACTGTGTATGGCTAGGCAGTCAGTACTTGTGGCTATTGGCTTTTCCCATCAGTAAATTTTGGGGATTGTGCAGAGACATCAATGGTAATAATTTCTTAGTGCCTTGAGATGCCTGCTGCATGTAGTCCAGCTCTCAGAAGCATATAGGAGGGCAGGGGGTTCATTGCTGCCTGGTAAATGATGAGTTTAGTGCCACATATGCAGTATTGATTTTCAAATACTTTTTGCCTCAACCAACCAAAGGCTCCACATATACATTGTAATCCGTGGAGATGCTACTGATATATGCTTTCACCAAAAGGTAACACTTGGGATAAGGGAAGTGATCCACATTTTCCAGCTGTGTTGTGGTGCCATAAAGGGAAGTTGCTAGAGATATTTAGTATTAGATCAATTGTCTCAACTGCTTCAACAATGGCTTGGAGATCAACCTTTGTATGTGTGCCAGCTCAACCAATGTCTTCATACTTCATCTCAACTCTTGAAGTATTCGTAACCTTGGCTCAGGACTATAGACCCCAAAGGCTGAAAATTAATTCTGAAGATTAACTCCATCTGTACAGGGAGTCCATTGGAGGTGAGATGCAATGTTGTGGCAAGAAAGATTGAGGAAAGTGATGGGATAATAAGAACTTTCTTTGACACCAGTCTTCACCAAGAATGATTCTGTTGTAGACCTAAGAGTTTACTGTATATTCAGACTTGCATGTCACCTTGGAGCAAACATAAAATGAATGTAACACCCTGGTGAAGGTTTCACTGCTAACGTAATGGTCTTTCTGTAGAGGCAGTGTTAGGGTTATGGTTAGAGATATTGGGAATGTGAGCCATCTAATCAGGGGAACTTTTTTTTTTGTTTGTGTGCCTGACCCCAGTGTGAGCTGAGGTCTTTGTTCGGCGGGAGATGAAGAGAGAAGATGCTGGAGAGAACCGGTCATAGGATTCGACCCAGTGGGGGATCATGATTTGATGGAGCAAGGTGCGGAGGTCTACTGAGGATCAGTGAATATGACTTTTGGAAGAGTTGTGCTCCAACTTGTGCACGTTTGACTGTTTAATTATAATGGACCCTTTTTGTTTTTTTTTTCTTTCTTTTCTTTACTAACCCTTCAGATAAGTTAACATTCATAAATATAATTCCTTTAATCGTATGCAGTGTGCTGTCTGAAATTTTTCTTGACACCGAGTTGTAACAGGGTAGCAAATCACACAGCATCCACACAAACCAGGGTTTGGGTGGGAGAGCCATCTCAATCTCACTGAGTTGGCAGGACTGGAATGTGTATTCCCGAGACGTACCTAGCCCAAGGAAACCAGGGTTTCATGAAGATGAATATTTGCAATGGCTGAACTTGAAGAGGATGCTCCACAATCCTTGTGTCTCCACCCTTTCCCTTTCTCCTCCCCCACCCAGTTAAAATAAGAAAAAAGTTTCGGTTAGGTTGAAAATGGCCATATGGAATGTTTAGTGCTGTTCCCAGAACCTCTTCAGAGTTGATGTGCAGTAAAGACCAGATCCATCGTGTCTCTGCATGGATGAAAATTGCACTTTGATTTAGGGTACAGCCACTTGGAGGAGGTGATTGGGAGGGAGGGCTCTGGGCTTCACTTGCTTTGTGGCAGACAGCCAAATCACAATTAATTTTGTCTTCACAATTATTATTCTCTGATTTTAAATTATTAATCAAACTTGCATCTATGGTCTTTTTCAGGGGAGTTTCCCTCATGTCAGTCAATCGTTTGAGAAGAATTTCACAGCCTGTGTCTCCATATTGCTTACATGACGGAACAGTATTTAATTAGCAATGGGTAATTTATAACGACCTGTCCATTGTGTATGTATCAGATTTGGTTCTTTAAGGTTGTCATGGCTGGGGGAGGGGGTGGAATTGGGGGTGGGGGGAGGGTGGTGTAGTGGAGATTTGCTCCCACTTCTTATTAAATGCTCCCAATGGCATATGTCTCAAATAGCCTCTGACAACCAAGTCCAGCTCCTCGCATTCATGTGTGGCTTAGCTACGAAGCCTGGCAGAACTGTTTCTACTGAAGGTGAAGGGGAAAAGGTGGGATACTGGAGCAGGTGGGTTTTATCAGCCATGGCTGGCAGCTCATCTAGAAGAAGGAAAACTCTGTTCTCAAACCTCTGCTGCCTTGTGGATATACCAACTCTTGGGATAGGCTTCAGGATAAACCTTGTGGAAAAATCTGAAGCTGGAGTCCCTAAGGCAATCCTGTGTTGTTCATTGCTGACTGGCAATTCCTGTGACGCTGCTGGTCCCAAACTCTGCCGTTCCTTTGGATTCAGCAGCTGTGTGGAGAGGGGGAGCCTGCTGCATGGGCAACAGCTTGCTCTCCATATCGTACTGCTCTGGCTTGTGTATTGACTACTGGCATTGTTAAAAACAACATAGACAACTGGGATGCAACTTCCATGGTCAACCCAACCAATGGAGGTCCTCCAGATTCGATTTAATATTCTATAATAGCTTTGGAACAAGGCAGTGGTCTCTTCTCTTGACATGATATACAATACAATGATCCTAAATTTCATTCCACCCAATCTCTCCACATGGAGCACTCCTCTCATCCAAGGAATTAATACTGTAGAACATCGTGGTATTGCAACTGAGGCAGAAGTATGTAACTGTTACTTGTTTGGCTGACTCCATTGAACAGAAAATCTTATCCTTCTTTGGATATCACACGAAAGTCAAACCTTCCCTTTTTAAATTGTGAAAAAAAATCAACAGAACTTCCTACTTATTTTTCAAAATGGATATTAAAGTAGTAATTAAAGATGTTATAATGTCCTGGTTTCCAAAATGGCAGTCTCTGCAAAGTACTGAACTAACAGTTGTCTGTTATACTTAGAGCAACACTCACAACATGCTGGAGGAACTCAGCAGTTCGGGCTGCATCTGTGGAAACGATCAGTCAACATTTCAGGCCAGAACCCTTTGTCAGGACTGAAGAGGGAAGGGGCAGAGGCCCTATAAAGAAGGTGGGGGGAGGGTGGGAAGGAGAAGGCTGGTAGGTTCCAGGTGAAAAACCAGTAAGGGGAAAGATAAAGGGGTGGGGGAGGGGAAGCAGGGAGGCGATAGGCAGGAAAGGTGAAGAAGGAATAGGGGAAAACACAATGGGTAGTAGAAGGAGGCGGAACCATGAGGGAGGTGATAGGCAGCTAGGGGAGGGGCAGAGTGAAACTGGGATAGGGGAAGGGAGGGGGAGGGAATTACCGGAAGTTGGAGAAGTCAATGTTCATACCAAGTGGCTGGAGACTACCTAAACGATATTTGAGGTGTTGCTTCTCCAATCTGAATTTAGCCTCATCATGGCGGTAGAAGAGGCCATGTATGGACATATCCAAATGGGAATGTGAAGCAGAGTTGAAGTGGGTGGCAACTGGGAGATCCTGTCTGTTGTGGCGGATGGAGTGGAGGTGCTCGACGAAGCGATCCCCTAATCTGCGTCGGATTTCACCGATGTAGAGGAGGCTGCATCGGGAGCACCGGATACAATAGATTATTTTGTGTTATACTTAGAAGCACTGTTGGGATATTTCAACTTAGACAATGAGCAACAAATTATTACCAGGTGGAATTAATTAACAGCAAAACAGCTAGCAAAAGTAGTCTGGTTAGATTACACTGGACAACAAAGATTTTACTTCATGAATACTTTTGGATGTATCTTATGGATTTTGGGCACCTGATCATGAAAATCCCCATCATGCACCACATTTTTGAAATTGCCGATATTTGTGATTTCAATTCATAATTCATGTCAGAATAAGTGATGCCAAGATTAAGGAAAGCATTTTTGTTGGTTCACCAAACAGGACATCAATGACTCGAAGAACTTCCAGTGGGACTGGAGAAAATTACATGGAAGGCATTCAAGGATGTTGTTGAAAATTTCTTGGCAACCACAGAGCACCAAACTACATGCATCTGGTTGACAACATGTTTCAAGCATACAAAATCATGAAGTGCAACATGTGAAGTGCATTTCTGCATTCCTATTTTGACGACTTCTCTCCAAATCACTGATGAGGATGGTGAAAGGTTTCACCAGGACATTGTAGTCATGAGGAAATGGTATCAGGGCAACAGGAATCCATCAACGCTGGCTGATTATTGTTGAACACTTAAGTGAGAAGCCTCAGACACTGAGTACAAACAAAAATCATCAACAAAACATTGTCAGCTTAGTTAAACTATTGCAATGTGTAATGTATGGATCTATATCTTTTAGCGCAATGTCTCCTCTTAGTACTAATTATTGACTGATAACTTATGCATACACATTGATTTGCTGCTCTCTCTGTGAAGCGAATATACATGTTAACTTCTTCTCCGTGTGTGTGTGCCTTTATTTATTTGATATGTAGTTGTACAGACACAACAAATTGTCCATCCATTTGAACCTGAATATCAGTGAATATGACCAACTACACCGACAGTTATGAGACAACAGAATTCAGAGGGAAGGAGAGAGACAGTTAGAGGAAAGAGTGAACTGACCCAGTACAAAGAAGGTGGTCATGGATGCTAGCAAAGCGCTCGAGAATAACAGTGCACAGTACACAGTGAGAAATGCAACTAGCAAAGCTGAAGTAAAAATAATGTGGCGATGGCCTTAGTCGAGAAAGTTGACAAATTTGATAGTGCTAATGAGGACTGGGAATCGTATATTGAGAGGGTTGAAATGTATTATAACGCCAACGATGTGGATGAGGTAAAGAAAGTCTCCACACTTCTTAGTTTAATGGGTGCTAGAAAGAACAGTCCATTACGCAACTTGGTGACTCCTGAAAAGCCAGCCAGCAAGATGATGGATGAAATTGTTGCAATTTTGCAAAATCACTTGAGCCCAAAACAACTGAGAGATTTAGATTTCACAAAAGAAACCAGTCAAAGGATGAAAGCATTTCTGAATACATTGCAGAATTGCACCAACTTTCCCAATACTGTGACTTTAGAGATTGACTTTCTGAATCATGAATGGACAGACTTGTATGTGGCATTCATATTCAAAGCACTTGAAACTACTGTCTGATAGAGACCTAACCTTAGAACAGGCATTGACCATTGCAATATTGTTAGGGACTGCAGCAAAGGATGCGACAGAACTACAAGAAAAAAGAGTTTAGAATGTGAAGAACAAAAAATGTCCCTGAAAGATGCAGAAGGCCATAAATGTTATTGATGTTGCAAATTCTCCCATGATGCAAATAACTGTTGGTTTAAAGAAAAAGTTTGCAGAAGATGTTAAAGGCACGACTACACAGAGAGAGTGTGCAAGTCAGATAAAAAGCACAACTGAAGAGAAAAAACAGAGTGAAAAATTTCAAACACCAAACTAAACAGATGCATAAAGTGACTGAATGTGAAGCTGAAACATAAACACTGAGTTTGACAAAGGTGAACTGTCATGCCTAGAAATGTATAGCATTATAGAAGCAGATTGCAAAATCATATGGATCACAAGTGATGTGTCTGGTGTAAAACTGAAAATGGTGCTGGATACAGTGTCAGCTTTGTCCATAATTTCAGAGGCTGACTACAACAGTCTGTTTTCTAAGCTACCATTATAAATGACCTCGGTGATGCTAAAGGACTATACAGGTGAAAAAGTGTCTCCTAAAGACAAACTGAAAGTGAATGTGATGTACGGAGGACGAACACAGCAGTTAGAGCTTTATGTATTGTAAAGTGGAGGGCAGCACTTTTCGGACGTGAATGGTTGAGAAAAGTCCCACTAGACTGGCACTCAATCAAAGCTCTCAGTCTGGCATCAACAGATACCTGGAACCCAGATGGTAACACTAACCAGAGACTGGCACAGCTGTTTAATGCTAGTGAGCAGGTGTTTGAGAAGGGGATTAGTAAACTCAAAGGCATGAAGGCCAGAATTGAACTGGATGAAGCAGCAACACCAAAATTCCATAAAGCACCTTGTCTTAAAGTTGATACTGAATTCGTCCTAGCGAACAAGAAAGGGAAGGCAAATGCCACATATACGAGGATTTCAAAGTGAGAATTAACCTGGTGCTGCATCCTGTGCAGTATCCCCTGCCACGAATAGAAGACATTTTTGCATGTTTGTTTGGTAGACGGGGAGAGGTTTTCAAAGATTGGCTTGTCAGAAGCCTATCTGCCAATGGAGATTGCAGAGTTAAGCAGGAAGTTCCTCACAATCAACACTCACAAGGGTCTGTTCCAGTATATTTGTTTTGTCTTTGACGTGGCAATTTGGCAAAGAGCAATGGTCCAAGTGCTCCAAAATATCCCCAGAACACAACGTCACCTTGAGCACATCATCGTGACAGGCAAGAATGATGAAGAGCACCTCCAGAACCTTGGGAAGGTGTTTCCCAGGCTAAGTGAGTATGATCTGCATGCAAAGAAAGAGAGATGTAAGTTTTTCCAGAACAAAATCTTACATTGTGGACATGTCATTGACAAGATTGGCTTGCATAAGTCACAAGAGAAGAGTGAAGCAATGCTGTAGGTGCTTAAGGTGCTTAAAGCAGAAAACATGTCATAACTCAGGTTATACTTGGGCTTGTTAGCTACTACCACTGGTTTCTCCCAAGCATTGCTACAGTGCTGCATCCATTGAGCAGACTGTTGCAGACAGGAGCAAGGTGGTCAGAAAGATGTGAAATGGCATTCAGGGAATCAAAAGAGACTAATAACATCATATGAACTGCTCACCCATTATGACCCATCCCTGCCCATCAGACTGGCATGTGATGTGTCCCCTTATGGCATTGGTGGGGGTTTGTCACACACCAAGAAAAATGGATCTAAACGTCCGATTGCATTTGCTTCAAGATCACTGATGAGCTCAGAACACAATTACACACAAATTGACCGGGAGGCCCTTAGTCTAGTATGTGGAATAATGAAGTTCTACCACTGCCTCTAAGGACAAAAGATCAATAGTGACAGATCACCAGCCCCTTGTGACCATTTTCAATCCCAGGAAGGGAATCCAAATGAAGTCTGCTACTCGGTTGCAATGTTGGGCACGTTTCCTAGGGGCCCACTCTTATGACACAGAGTCCAAGAGTACCAAACAACATATCAAAGCTGATGGCTTGTCACATCTTCCACCATTGACAACTGAAGAAAAGTCTTCATTCTGTGACCCAGCAGAAGTGTTTCACACAGCATTGGTGGACCAGCTGCCAGTAACAAATTCTAAAATACGAAGAGAAGCAAGGAATGATCCAACATTATCAAAAGTCTGTGACATCACCATGCAACGATAGCTAGACCTTGGTAAACTGATGTTTCCACAGTTCTCAGTGAGATGAGACCAGCTGTCAGTATGTCAAAGAACGCTAATGTGTGGATCTTGTGTTGTGGTTCCCTCTAAGCTGCACACCAGAGCTTTACAGAATCTGCACGAAGAACACCTGGGTACAGTCAACTTGAAGAGTCGCACCTTGAGCTACATGTGGTGGCTGGGAAAAGGTAGATAGATTGATGACTTGACCAAAAGCTGTTCGGGATGCCACAAAGTTCAAAATGCACCCCCACAGGCACCATTACACACATGGGATTGGCTATCTTCACCATGGCAAAGAGTACATATTGACTTTGCTGGGCCATTCATGGGCTCCATGTTCCAGATTGCTGTGAATGCTCATTTGAAGTGGCCTGGGGTCACACCAATAAAGTCAACCACAATCAGAAAAGACTGTTTCCGCTCTTCTCCAGAAATAGCTTACCAGAACAAATTGCGAGTGACAACAGAACACAATACACATCGGAAGAGTTCAAACTACTCACGAAAATAAATGGCATCAAACATTTCAAGTCAGCTCCTCACCACGCAGCAATGAATGGGTTATCTGAAAGGTTTATCCAAGCCTTCAAGAAGTATATTAAAGTGATGGACAAGGAGGACATAACTTCCTTTTCATGTATCAGAACTCTATTCACGTGACGTCAAATCAAACACCTGAAATGCTATACATGAGCAGGAATCTGATACCTTGCATAAACCTCCTGAGACCAGATCTATGTAGGGAAGTGCAGTTCAGCCAGTTGCCAAGTAAATCAACAAGGAGCTTCATGGTTGGACAGGAAGTCCTAGCATGTAATTACCAAGAAGACAAGTGTGATTACCAAGAAGAGACACTGGTAGGATAGCTACAGGAACAGGACTACTGGTGTACACAGTGGATGTTGGAGATTGAGACATCATGTGGACCAGATACTGGATGCTCAGCCAAATAACACACCTGAGTCGATTGCATCCAAAAAGACAGACACATTACAGCCACCAGACTTGACTTTCAGTGATGATCATGTCATTAGCAGTAATGTGACACCTGTAACAGAGAAAATTGTTTTTGACAAGACACTGGCCAAACCTGATACAACTCCATAGGTCCATAGGTGCTAACCTGAAAGAACAGAGCACCACCCAAAAGATGGAATATTTAGTATAGTGAACTTAGTTATAGTTTATTAAAGGAAATTTGAATGTTTTGTACATATACAGTTTTATGTTACAGTAATCTAATGGGGGAGGAAGTGCAAGTATGGATCTATTTCTTTTAGTGCAATGACTCCTCTTAGCACTATTTTTTGACTGATAACTTACCTATGCTCATTGATCTATGGCTCCCTGTCTCTCGTCGCAAAGTGAATACATGAGTTAACTTCACCTTCATGTGCGTGCTTTTATTTAATTGATATGTGATTGCATAGACACAACACCCTCCACTTCTGATTCCTCTGTGAGGACTGGTGTGCCAAGTTTCAAAATGGTATATCACCACTTCAACGTCTTTCTTTAGTTTGGGCTTTGCTTCTCTAACACTTTTCTTGAATCTATGAACTAGGTGCTCTGCAAACACTGGGAACACCTGGGCAAACCCTGCCTTGGCCTATCAGAGATATTTGCTTTGTCCTATCCACTCCCTTGTCCCCCCCACCCCACTCTGCAATTTAAAACTAAATTATTTTCTCACTTCCACACCTCTGATGTGAAACAATTGTGCCCTGATAATTCCTGACCTGCTGAGTGTTTCCATTGCTTGTAGTAATTATAAACATAAGAGATTCTACAGATGCTGGAAATCCAGAGCAAGAAATACAAAATGGTGGAGGAACTCATCAGGACTGATGAATGGTCTCGGTCCGAAACGTTGACTGTCTATTCATTTTCAGAGATGCTGCCTGACCTGCTAACTTGCAGTGATTATTTCAGATTTTCCACCATCTGCAGTTTTTTTGCATCTCAAAGCTTAATCTGTATGCATTCTTGGCTCACAGGTTGAGTAAAATCCATTAAGCACTGTTTTAATTTTATCACTTGCATTTGTAACTACTGTTTATTTTTTCTCTACAATACAGGTCTACACGTCAACCAATCTTTGTATGGAGAATTGCTCTTAAGTACACTTCTAAACAGATCAATGTTGACTTTAGCATTATGTTCCTTTGACTTAAACTCCCACAGTAATGCCTGTCCCCATCACCTCAGCAACAGAAAGATTCTTTATCTATCACAAATGACATCAAATATTTGTTGTTACAAATTCAAGCGTGAGATTGATCTCAATCAGTGAGATTTATTTAGGGAATTAGATTGATTAGACAGGTTAATGCTATCAGAGAGCCAGTTTATTGAATAGGTTAGAGGTAATGTTTAGACGTGTAGTATTTCCAGGGCTCAAATGTCCTTGAAATTCAAGGCTGATATAGAAACATAGAAACATAGAAAATAGGTGCAGGAGTAGGCCATTCGGCCCTTCGAACCTGCACCGCCATTTATTATGATCATGGCTGATCATCCAACTCAGAACCCTGCCCCAGCCTTCCCTCCATACCCCCTGATCCCCGTAGCCACAAGGGCCATATCTAACTCCCTCTTAAATATAACCAATGAACTGGTCTCAACTGTTTCCTGTGGCAGAGAATTCCACAGACTCACCACTCTCTGTGTGAAGAAATTTTTCCTAATCTCGGTCCTAAATGGCTTCCCCTTTATCCTCAAACTGTGACCCCTCGTTCTGGACTTCCCCAACATCGGGAACAATCTTCCTGCATCTAGCCTGTCCAATCCCTTTAGGATTTTATACGTTTCAATCAGATCCCCCCTCAATCTTCTAAATTCCAACGAGTACAAGCCCAGTTCATCCAGTCTTTCTTCATATGAAAGTCCTGCCATCCCAGGAATCAATCTGGTGAACCTTCTTTGTACTCCCTCTATAGCAAGGATGTCTTTCCTCAGATTAGGGGACCAAAACTGCACACAATACTCCAGGTGTGGTCTCACCAAGGCCTTGTACAACTGCAGTAGTACCTCCCTGCTCCTGTACTCGAATCCTCTCGCTATAAATGCCAGCATACCATTCGCCTTTTTCACCGCCTGCTGTACCTGCATGCCCACTTTCAATGACTGGTGTTTAATGACACCCAGGTCTCGTTGCACCTCCCCTTTTCCTAATGGGCCACCATTCAGATAATAATCTGTTTTCCTATTTTTGCCACCAAAGTGGATAACTTTAGACTTATCCACATTAAATTGCATCTGCCATGAATTTGCCCACTCACCCAACCTATCCAAGTCACTCTGCATCCTCTTAGCATCCTCCTCACAGCTAACACTGCCACCCAGCTTCGTGTCATCCGCAAAGTTGGAGATGCTGCATTTAATTCCCTCATCCAAGTCATTAATATATATTGTAAACAACTGGGGTCCCAGCACTGAGCCTTGCGGTACCCCACTAGTCACCGCCTGCCATTCTGAAAAGGTCCTGTTTATTCCCACTCTTTGCTTCCTGTCTGCTAACCAATTCTCTATCCACATCAATACCTTACCCCCAATACCGTGTGCTTTAAGTTTGCACACTAATCTCCTGTGTGGGACCTTGTCAAAAGCCTTTTGAAAATCCAAATATACCACATCCACTGGTTCTCCCCTATCCACTCTACTAGTTACATCCTCAAAAAATTCTATGAGATTCGTCAGACATGATCTTCCTTTCACAAATCCATGCTGACTTTGTCCGATGATTTCACCGCTTTCCAAATGTGCTGTTATCACATCTTTGATAACTGACTCCAGAAGTTTCCCCACCACCGACGTTAGGCTAACTGGTCTATAATTCCCCAGTTTCTCTCTCCCTCCTTTTTTAAAAAGTGGGGTTACTTTAGCCACCCTCCAATCCTCAGGAACTAGTCCAGAATCTAAAGAGTTTTGAAAAATTATCACTAATGCATCCACTATTTCTTGGGCTACTTCTTTAAGCACTCTGGGGATTTATCTGCCTTCAATCCCTTCAATTTACCTAACACCACTTCCCTACTAACATGTATTTCTCTCAGTTCCTCTATCTCACTGGACCCTCTGTCCCCTACTATTTCTGGAAGATTATTTATGTCCTCCTTAGTGAAGACAGAACCAAAGTAATTATTCAATTGGTCTGCCACGTCCTTGCTCCCCATAATCAATTCACCTGTTTCTGTCTGTAGGGGACCTACATTTGTCTTTACCAGTCTTTTTCTTTTTACATATCTATAAAAGCTTTTACAGTCAGTTTTTATGTTCCCTGCCAGTTTTCTCTCATAATCTTTTTTCCCCTTCCTAATTAAGCCCTTTGTCCTCCTCTGCTGAACTCTGAATTTCTCCCAGTCCTCAGGTGAGCCACTTTTTCTGGCTAATTTGTATGCTTCTTCTTTGGAATTGATACTATCCCTAATTTCTCTTGTCAGCCACGGGTGCACTACTTTCCTTGATGAACCTTTCTCTTGCCTTCATCTGGTCTCTCTGGCTCTTTATGGGCAGAAGATAGTATCAGAATACGTTGAATCTAAATGTGTCACCTATACATTTTTAAAGTTTAATTTCCAGAACATCCCAGCTTGCCTAACTGATGGGTGTAAGTGGTGTTCATATAGTGTTCTGTTGAGCAAGAGATGAGTGCAATTCCTATTATCCTGGTAAATATTCACCACCTTGGTCAACATTATTAAAACAGATGAAAAATTTTAAAAGGACTGTAGATGCTGGGAATTTAAAATAAAAATAAAAAGGGCTAGAAATGCCGAGCAGATCAGGCTGCATTTGTGGGAAGAAAACACAGCTAATATCTTCAGGCTGAAGAACATTCCTGATGAAGAGTCTTCAACCTGAAATATCAACCCCGTTTCTCGTTCCACAAACCTTTTTGAATGATTTGAGGACAAAGAAGGGGGGAAAAAAAAAATCACATTTTTAAATAAATAAAATTGTATTCGAAGCAGTCCTGATCAGTGCTCTTCCCCAAGTTTGAGTTTCATTTGACAACACGACATACGCCAAGCTACAACATCAGTTGCAAGCCAGCTCCAAGGGCTTTTGCATCATTATAAGACAGCACTATCTGTGTAGCATGTTCTGATTTCATTGATAAAAGAGGCATTTCAAGTTATTTCTGCCCTAAGTCAGCAAATCTCTGGGATGAAGATACTGAGTTTAATTAAGTAGCCTGAGGAAAGTCCACACTATCTTTAAGAAATATCCTGAAAATTCCATCATGCTGACGAATTGGAAAAGTACTCCTTTTATAAAGAGTTTATTTAAGTTCATTCCTTAGCGACCTGGCAGATGAGAGCTGGGGAATCTGGTGGTGATGGGGGCTATAACCTTAGGCCGAAGATGAGCAAAGGAGTACACCTAATCTACAGGATGATCCGGTCCCTGATAAACATCAGGGATTTCTTTTTGTGCGTGTGCACCTGTTATTGAGCTTATTCTGCCTGCAATCAGTTTCAACCCATTTCAGACCGAGATTGTAAAATGTACTTATCGGGCTCATCACAGCGACCTTGCTGAACTGCTCCGATGGAGAAGCCAAAGGTTTCAATTCTGTGATATCACGTAATATTGGTCGAACTCCTGACTCCACGGGAAACCTGATGGCTTTTGCATACGAAATATGGAAGTAGGTAATGATAGAGTAAATCTGACTCTCACCTTTCCTTCCTAACACCCAGTCGCTTCCCTCCCATTGAGAATATCCCAGGTCACATCAACTGTCTAATATTGGTTGAATCTAAAGGAAGATCTGTGCATGGGAATGCATTTAGGCAAGTTGGGACTGCTGACGTACCCTATCTTAAGCTCCACAAAATTATCCTCTGGAGATTTATTCTGTGAATGGCTCTTTTGTGGGCCTCCGTGTTGTTTTTCCCTGTTCTCTAACTCTCGAAGTTTTGTTTAAAAAAATATTACTTAGGTATAGGGATTTTAAACTTACATTTTACTGGACTGCAGGTAGAGCAATCAGTACTGGGATGATGGATGACTCAGAAGAGGATTAGGTGTGATGTAGATTAGGGTTGATCGAAGCCAATAAGGAAGCCTAGACAACACTTCAACAGTCTAGTGTAGGATTATGCCTGGTGCCAGGGTTGAGACAAGTAATTTGTCAAAGGCGTCTGTGGCTTCCTCGACTGTTATAATAAGGATCAATGTTAGCTTGAGGAAGAGCATCTCGCCTTCACTTTTAGTAGGCTTCATTCTTTAGGTAACTTCTTGTTTCTGCTCGGTTCTGCTGTATGCTGTTCATTCACAATATTGGCTCAACACGCACAAAAATGCTGGAGGAACACAGGGGGTCAAGTCAGCATCTATGGTGAGAAATAATCAGTCAATGTTTTGGGCTGAGACCTTTCATCAGGACTGAATGGTCCTGAAAGGTCCCGATGAAAGGTCTCAGCCCAGACCATCAACTCTTTAGTCCTCTCCATAGATGCGGCCTGACCTGCTGATTTCCTCCAGCATCTTGTGCGTGTTGCTCTGGGTTTCCAGCATCTGCAGAATCTCCTGTGTTTATAATCTTGACTCTCTCCACCGACATAGCATTCTGGCTATTTCTGAGCTCGGTGTTTCACACGTTTTATGTTCCTTTATTTGTGCTCTTGCTCTCTAACTTGCCTCATTTCATTCCTGCAATGTTCCTTTGTTTGTGCTCTCTCTCTCTCCCCCCAACTGCTCTCATTTCTGCATGTCTACAGCTTATTCGCATGTCTATCATGACCCTACTCTATTCACTTTATCCTGTCTTATCTCCAATTTACAATTAATTTGTTTCTCATCTCTTTCGCAGTTCTGACAAAAAAAAAGTAATCGATCTGAAAGACTAACTCTGCTTTTCTTCCCACAGATGCTGCTTGAACTGCTGTGCTCTCAACATTTTCTGGTTTTGCTTCCGGTTTCCTTGATATCTCCGCCCCTTTGATCCCTGCTCATCACAGATCATCCCATAATTAAACTTTTTTTTCCCCCTGATATGCCCCTGTGCAATCCCTGACACTGGCCCGGACTCTCTAAACTCCAGTGTATTAACCTCTCCCTCTACGTCCTCTCTGCTGCTACCAGAAATAAGTGAAGATTCTGACTACTTCTGCAGCATTCCCTGCTGGTAGAGACCAAGCCTCTGAATCAGACTGGGTTCCATGTATGGAATTTACTCTTAAAAACTACTGTTATATTTTTGAAAAAAAAGTATTTTAAAAAAAGCTACTGTTACATCCAGACCTTAATTCCTTCCCCTTGCCATGGGAGCCTTCCTGTAGTAAATACTTGGATGAGTGTTGCCAACCCTCAGAGATTCGCCTAGGGTTTCCAGGAAGAGATATTTAATGTCTTGGACCCTGTTCTGAACAACACAGGGAAATAATGCAAGGTAATGTTAAAAAAAAAACTGTGGGATTATAAATTTCTGTTAGCTATTAAAAAAAACTGTTTGGGGAATTTGTTAGTTGGTTGACTGACAAGGCAGGGATTAGGCAGCTATCACAGAGCCTTTGTGCTTCCCAGTTGGTTTTGGGAATGTGAGGCCATAGTAGTAAAAGTGCGATCGCTTGAGTTGAGTATGATGTTCTCTGAAGCAGTTGTCTGTTGGTGGTTCCTCGGTTGGCTGTAGAGGCTGATGTGGGATCTGCATATCCAGGCTTTTAGGGTGGATTCCCTTAATAAAGAACGTTCTGGCAGTGACTTTGTTTAATTTAGGGAGCTTGATGTGAAGCAATGCAAGGGCAGGAATGTTAGGTGCCCAGTGGCAGGAATGTAAGGATGAAAGGGATTGTCCAGGTAAATGAGCAATGCAATTGCTAGAATATAATGGTGGTGTGGTACAGTATCCAGGCTGGAGTCGGTGCTGCCCCCCAGTGTCTGCTTGGCAGAAGACAAGCTGTATTGTGGTCGACTGCAGATTCCTGCGGCATTCATGGGCAGGGTCTGGACTATTTTTATTGCGTAGCCATACTTTACTGATATCTTACATGTGGTTGTGATCTTGTATGTGCTATGTGTGCTTTGTGCTGTGGGTGACTGTTGGTACTGTGTTTTGCAACTTGACTCCAGAGGAACACTGTCTTGATTAGCTGTATTCACAGTTATTCATGCTTGGTTGAATGACAATCAAACTTGAACTGAATGTTTTGGGAGGGTGAGAATGGTGACTGAAAGGGAGGAGGGGGAGGTTACTGATTTCAATAAGACAAAAGCTGTAATTGTAGGATTTGAACGGAGGCAATTGCTGACTCTCATGGAGGATGATTGAAAGAATAATGATGACTTATTTACTTTTATTAAAACAACTGCTAACGTCCTGACAAGCAGCACATCAATATTCATTTTTTTTAAGAAATTAACAAATGTACAAAAAATTTCCATAAACAAGAAAATACAGTTTTTGTTGTTAAAGATGCACATTTTCACCATTTTGTCCTTGAAATCAGAGTACCTTTTTCAAGTCTCATCTGTCACAAGACAGATAAAACACAGTGAGTGGTAAGTTCTGTCTCTGTGCAGCAAGTACACAAAACCAAAGGCAGCAGCCCCTGTCTACCAAACATCTCTTGTCTCCAATGTGCACTGTAAATCCAGACTAAATCAATTTGTTTTCAAAACGTAACCGGGTCCAGTCATATTGAATGGATTAGTAGCCATTTTCAAAGGCATTGGCCACCATTGGACACATATCCTGTATTCAGGACAATGGAATCAATAATTCATTAAAGCATTGCTCATCTATTTACAGGTATCTGATTCCAGTATAGTTTTAACTGCATGCACAGTCAGGGAAATAATGGGTTAACATTTTTTCACACCGACTTAAATGTCATTATTTTTGCATCCTATTTTAAATACAATCTATTCTGTTACATTTTAAAATGTGTATCTGTTTGATCTGCACTTCCTTTCCGTATTAGACAATCAGCCAAGGTCTGAGTGTCTTGAATTCAGTGCATCTGTAAACTGCTGTTTAACAGATTATCTCTGAGGCTGAGGCTTGCGATTCTCCGCCTATGAATCCACTCCTCAGTTCCATTCTCTGGCTTGCTGCTGAGTAATGCGAATTCTGAGGGTTTGACTATGGATGCGAAGCAAATTTTAAGGAAGCGAAGGATCCAGAATTGCTTCCCTTGCAATTTCTGATTTGCCATCATCTATGGATGTTGGGTGAGTTGTGGGGGGAGGGGCTCTCTTGCTGAAGTTATGAACCTCCTTTGTGTATTCAGTTGGAGAGCCGGAATCGTGCTGGATTTTCAGCAGACGTAGGCATAGCCACTTCATCAGTTTATAGGATTCTTTCACAGATAAAGACGACGTCTTTTTTTTTGACGTGATTAAACCAGAAAGGCAGAGCTCTTCATAGCTCAACAATCCACCGGGTCACAGAATGACACTGCATGAACTTCCAAGTAAAATGTAAACCTGTTTACACTGTGACTGCGGCGGTGGCCTGATTAATAACCCACGTCCCTGCCTAGATATTTACAGTGAGTTTTGAAAATGAACAAGCAAGTCTCAAATATAGGTCAGTCTCGTTCTGATTTACTGAAGTGCGGGCTGGGATGGTGTGTGAGCTGCCGTTGCTCAGTGTTAGAATAGATTTCAGTGTTACAGAGGCAAGACATAATCACTTTTATCCTCAGAGGCTGAGATACCTTAATTTTTTTTTATTTTCTGTCCTTCTATACAGGCAGATAATGACTTTAATGATTCAAGCTTTTTTTCCCCTGTCCTGTCTGTCATGTGTTCTGCCTGTCTGAGCCGCCAGTCTGCAGATTCACTATTTCCTACATGGTTTGCTCAATCCCAGTTGAAACCCCAAAGATGCTTCATCTTGACGATGGGCTTTCTGACCAAAACAGGCAGAGATCCATGCCGGATAACAGAGGCTGCCATTAATCAAGAAGCACTCCCCACCAGCTACAATGAGTCTTCAGCACTCTCGGAGCCTCTGTACATGTCTGCCAGTTTCTTGAACCGAGGTCCCCACTCGGTGAGATAATCATAATTGAAGTCCAAGTCTGTTGTGGTCGACTCGAAGGAGCTCAGTGATTCTGCTATAGAGCCATTCCCCTCAAATGCATAAGTCTGCAAGGAATCAAAAGGGGGAGCACAGGGGTCCGTGTTGGCATCGTGCAACTTTGTCAGAATGTAGCTGTTGATGCTGTCGTCACCCGATCTGCACTGCGAGACATACCTGGACAGGCTTTCAATTTCTGGCAGCATGTCCCTCCTGGACTTTGTCAAGTGAGCTTCCCTGGGATTCCACAGGGCAGCAATATCAAAGGCCTCTGTGTCCTCTTCGCCACCGCCTTCATCGTCGTATCTTACAATATTTTCATGGACGTTTTCCTCCTCGTCAACAATAAGGGATTGTTTCTTGTGTTTTCTCATTGTTAAAATTAACAATATTAATACTGAAAGGGAAGCAGAAGAATTGGTACGTTAGCTGAGACTGCCCTTTGTATTATTTTAAAAAAGGACAATAATAAACATTAATACTGCCCTGGATCCAAAAAAGAACATAGGACGCTGAACTGACAGCACAAGGATAGGCCTTTCGGCCTACAATGCCTGCACTGACCATGTTGCTAATCTGGCTCTCATCTACCTGCATATGGCTTGTATCCCTTTGTTTCTTACCTGTTCACATACCTGTCTAAAAGCCTCTTAAAAGGTGCTAACATTTCTGGTTGCACCATCTTCCCTGGCAATGAATTCCAGGCACCTAGTGCACTCAGTGTAAATTATCTTTACTTTATTATGATTCATTGCGGATTAGTCCCCTCCAGTCCTCCAGCCATGCTGCACAGCAATCTCCCGATTTAATCCTTCCCTGATTTACAATGACCAATTAACCTATCAACCACTAGGTCTGTGGACTGTGGGAGGAAACCAGGGCACCCTGAAGAAACCCACATGGTCAGAGGGAGAAAGTACAAGGTCCTTACAGGATGTGATGGTAAATGAACCCGTGTCACCTGTATTTTAAAGCATTGTGCTAACTACTATGCTACCTTGCAGCCTCATAAAGATAGCACCTGAACAGGGAGATGAACCCTGGATCCTCAGATTAAATGTCTGATGCTCTTTTGATTGGCCTAGCTATCTAGAACTTTCTGACCTTGCACGTTTTCAAACTTCCCTCTTCTTATCTTAAACCCATGTCCTGTAGCTTCTCTCATTTCCACCTTGTGAAAAAGACTCTGACTATCCATCTGACACCCCAGAGAATACAACCCATGTTTGTTCAACCTCTCCTAATAGCTGATACAGTCCAACCCAGAAACATCCTGACAAGCCTCTTCTGCATCCTCTTCAAAGCCTCAACATCCTTGCTTTCAGGTGGTGACTAGAAATACACATTGAGTCATAGTCATAGAACGCTATAGTGCAGAAACAGGCCCTTCAACCCATCTAGTCTGTGTTGAACCATCAATCTACCTAGTCCCATCAAGCTGCACCTAAACCATAATCATCCAAAATCTCATCCTCTCATCCAAATTTCTCTTAGATGTTAAAATTGACTCCTCATCCACCACTTGCACTGGCAGCTCATTCCACACTCTCACCACCGCTTCACTGAAGAAGATTCCCCTCAAGTTCCCCTTGAGCATCATTTTTCACCCTTAACCCATGACCTCTAATTATAGTCTTACCCAACCTCAGTGAAAAAGCATGCTTGCTTTTGCTCTATCTGTACCCCTCATAATTTTGTATATCTCTACCAAATTTCCCTCAATCTTCTACGTTCCAGGGAATAAAGTCCTAATCTATTAAATCTTTCCCTAAAACTCATGACCTCAAGTTCTGGCAGCATCTTTGTAAATTTTCTCTGCATTCTTTCAATATTATTTACATCCTTCCTGTAGTTAGGTGACCAGAACAGCACACAATACTCCAAATAACACCTCAATAATGTCTCAAATAACTTTCCAATTCCTGTACTGATCTTCCAGAGAACCAATGTTGTCCCTTGCTATACTTTTCTCTTAATATATCTGTAGAAGCCCTTACGATTCTCCTTCATCTTGTTTGCTAGGACAACCCCATGTCTTCTTTCAGCCCTCCTGATTTCCTTCTTAAGTGTTCTCTTGCATTTCATATACTCCAGTACCTCATTTGTTCCTCCCTGCTGATATCTGCAATCTGCCTCCTTCTTTTTCTTAACCAGCACCTCAATATCTCTCAAAAACCAAGGTCCCATAAACTTGTTATGCTTGCTTGCCTTTTATTCTGACAGAAACGTACAAACTCTGTGCTCTCAACATTTCACTTTTGAAGGCCTCCTAGTACAGCTTGGTCAGAAAACACCTATCCCAATCCACGTGTGCAAGATCCTTTCAAAATTGGCCTTTCTCCAATTTAGGATCTCAACTCGAGGACCAGACCTATCCTTTTCTATATTTACCTTGAAGGTAGATGCATAGTGTCTCCCTACACAAATTTCAGTCACCTGTCCTGTCTCATTCCTCAATAGGAGAGCTAGTATCACACTCTCTCTAGTTGAGACTTCTATGTACTTGGAAACTTTCCTGATTGCATTTGACAAACTATTTCCTATCCAGCCCTTTTACAGTATGGAAGTCCCAGTCAATATGCAGAAAGTTAAGATCACCTGCTATCAAAACCTTATGTTTCATTAAGCAGTCTGCACTTTCTGTACAAATTTGCTTCTCTAAATCCTGCAAACTATTGGATGGTCTGTAACATACATAATCCCATTAACATGGCCATAACTTTCTTATTCTTCACCTCTACCCATAAAGCATCATTGTACGAGCTCTCCAATCTGTCCTGATTGAGCACTGCCATAACATTTTCCCTGACTAGTAATTCCATCCCTCCCCCTTCAATCCCTCCCACTCTATCACATCTAAAACAATGGAATCCCAGGATACTGAGCTACCACATCTGCCCCTCCTGCAAGGCTCACTAGTGGCTACAATGCCATATTTCCATGTGCTGATCCATGCCCTGGCCTCATTTGCCTTTCCTACAATACTCCTTGCATTGAACTATATGCAGCTTAGAACATCCGCCCAACCATGCACAACCTTTTGATTCTTGACTTTGTATGGCAGCTTAACAACATCTTTCTGCACAACCACTCCACTATCTGTTCTGTTGCTCTGATTCTCATTCCCTGCAACTCTAGTTTAACTCCCCTCCCCATCCTAGCAAGCCTTCCTTAGAGTCATAGTGAAGTACAGAACAGAAACAGGCCCTTCAGCCCATCTAGTCCATGCTGAATCCATTTAAACTGCCTGCTCCCACTGTCCTGCGCAAGGATCATAACTCTCCATAGCTCTCCCTGCCATCCATGTACCTATCCAAACTTCTCTTAAATGTTGAAATTGAGTTCGCATGTACCACCTGTGCTGGCAGCTCATTTCACACTCTCATGACCCTCTGAGTGAAGAAGTTTCCCCTCATGTTCCCCTTAAACTTTTCACCTTTCACCCTTAGCCCATGACTTCTGGTTGTCGTCCCACCCAACTTCAGTAGAAAAAGCCTGCTTGCATTAACCCTATCTATACCCCCATCTATTTCCTTCTAGGGAATCAATCCCCCTCTAGCTTAGATGCAAACTGTCTCTTCTGTACAGGTCCCACCTTCCCTGGAAGAGAGCCCAATGAAATGAAAACCTGAAGCCCACTCTCGTGTACAAACTCCTTTGAGCTAAACTGTACAATCTTCCTACTTCTGGCCTCACTAACACATGACATGGGTAGAGTCCTGAGAGCACAACCCTGGAGGTCCTTTAATTTAGCACCTAACTCCCTGAACTCACTTTGCAGGACCTTGTCACCTCTCCTAAACATGTCATTGGTACTGACGTGGACCATGACTTCTGGCTGCTCTCCCTCCCATTTAGAATGCCGTGGACTCAATCTGAGATGTCCCTGACCTAGGCACCCAGAGGCAACAAAGTTTCCGGGAATCTTGTTCTCATCCACAGAACCTCCTTCCTGTTTTCCTAACCAATGAATCCTCTATCACTGCAGTTCTTCTCTTCTCCTGCCTTCCCTTCTGAGCCACAGATCCAAACTCAGTGCCAGAGATTGCTCGCTATGGCTTCTCCCTGCTAGGTCAATCCCAACCCCTCTCCCCCTCCGCCAAACAATACCCAAAGCGGTATACTTAGTATTGAGGGAAACAGGCCCTGGAGTACTCTGCACTGGCTGCCTATTCCTTTTCCCTCTTCTGACAGTCACCCAGGTATCTGTCTCCTGCAACTGAGGAGTGATTACCTCCTTGTAGCTCCTATCTATCACCTTCTCATTCTCCCTTATGAGCCAAAGGTCACTGAGCTGCAGCTCCAGCTCCTTCACACAGTCTCTGAGGAGCTGCAGGTTGGTGCATTTTGTACTGATGTAGTTACCCAGGAGACCGGAGGTCTCCCAAAGTTCCTACATCTCACACAAGGAACTCTGAACCCATTCTCTGTGCACTAGCTATGTACTAAAAGAAAAAAAAACACCTACTGGAAATGTACTTAGAGCCTCTGTCTGTTCTCGCTCAGGCCTGTTGAACCAAAGCTGGACCACTCTAACACTGCCCACTCCAACAGTGATTGCTACAACGTGGTATTCCACATTGCAGGATGGTTAGCTCTGTTGGTCAGAATGTGGTACTAATAATGCAAAGGTGATGGGTTCGATCCACATTTTGCTTTACGGAGTAGACTCAATGGGCCAAATGTCTTAATTCTGCTCCTACTCTATGTCTTATGTGGCCTGACTGAAGTTTTATAAGGCTGCAACATGACAATGATGAAGGTAACAATGCCACATGCCTTCTTTACCAGTCTATCCACCTGTATGGCCATTTTCAGGGAACTATGAAGATCAATGTTCCCTCTAAGGTGTGCCCATTTGCGCGCACACAAATCTTTTGCTACTAGCACACAAAGGAATTTAAACTGCACACAGAAGGTTGTCACCCTCTACCTCGTTGCGATGTTAAGTGTAGTTCAAGGCTGTACACAGTCACATTTCTTCTTCCGGTTTCTGATGCAGACGGTATTGACAATGATTTGTCTGCAGATTTTATAACTGGCTTATTTATACTATTTTTATTGGAGAAATTATTCAGTGCACACATGTTGTTGTCACTGGCCAAAAATTGCACGCACTGCTCATTACAAATGAGAGGGAACATTGATGAAGATCTTGTATCCCTTGATCCCTCTGTAATTAGTGCTCCAAAAGGCCCAGTGTTTGCTGTATATTTTGCTCCTGCTTTTGATCCCCTAAATTCATCACTTTATACTCGACTGGATTAAACTCTGGATTAAAGAAAATATATTCACTTTATATGTTAGTGTAAAGTAGACAAACACTACCTAATACATATTCAGCTGATGTGTTGGATGGTGTTCCTCTGCATCATAATAAGTATGAATGTAACACTTCATTACAAGTGAAGTCAGTAGAAGTTAGGCAGAAATTCAATATCATTCATTTTTCACATCTGCTAAGGCTAATTAACTCATCAGAAGACCTATGAAAATAGAGACAGAATAGGCCAAATGGCCCCTTGGGTTTCTAGTGTCACTGGAAATATCTGCACTGAACTTCCAATCAGTTCTGTTTTCCCAATTTACCCCCATCTCTCTTGATTCTTCTGGTGTTTAAAATTTGATTGATTTCATCTTTGAATATACTGAAGTTCCCTCTAGGGTAGAGCATGCCGAAGGCTCATAACCAAAGACACATCTGCATATCTCTGTATTAGAGGCATAACTCTCTTATTCTGAAATTATGACCTCTGGTTACACACTCCCCAGCTGGATGAAGCAGATTCTGGATATTTAACAAGTCAAGCTCAATAAATTGTCAATGTTCTGATGAAATTATCTCTCATCCTTCTAAAACTACATTACATGGTCCAATCTTACTCAAGTTCTTCTCAAAGGATGAGTTTTTATTTGCAGGTCTGAATTTAGCAGATTTCTGTTTTAGCCGCTGGAAGGAAAGTATATCATTTCTGAAGGAACAAAGCTACAACTACAAGCAATAATTCAGAGAGCATTTCACCCAATTCTTCCCAGACTCCTTTATTCAGAGTTCTAAATCCAATTAGACTGGAAGGAAGAGCAAATGTGGAGGTGTCCTGATCCAGTAATTATATACTTCCCCTCTTTATAATGTGTTTCAAACTTTACTTAATGTAATACTGACAGTTAATCCCAGAATATCAGTACTGCAATGCTGTTTCTAATATTCTTGTGATATTAACTGGGTTCTGGATGCTGCTATTGGGCATCCTCTCCCTTGTGACCATTTGGAAGATCAGTCATGGATTATTTTGTGAGATACAGGTTTAAAGATTCCACTGAACTACTGTAATAATATGGCATCTTGTTTTATTTGCATTTATCCCTACAGGAGTTGCAAATGCAATAGTAAACATAGTGGTAAAAGCAGGTTGCCACAACCCTTCTCCTCCTGTATTGGTTAACACTTTTGTCTTTTGTATTCTCTGGCAAGGTCAAAACTTTTTTTTATTTCCTTGTTGCTTATGAAAAGGATGAGATCAGCTTCCTTCTTGAATAACAGTATATGGTGAAGGTACTCGTACGATCCTGACAGATTTGCCAGGATTTACAACAAGCAACAATAAAAGAATCTACTCATCAAATTTAGATCCACCATAAATTGTTATCTGTGAAAGAGGCCTTCCAGGCACCACTACCCTTCCTCTGTGGAGGAGGTTTCTAATTTCACTCTTGAAAGGCCAAGCTCTAATAAACAACATCTCATCTATCACTTCTACCAATCTCCCAAGCCCGAAGTTTCACAACAGTGAAAATAGATTCTTTAAGGAATTCTCCTTAATTTCATAAAACTTTTAGTAGATCACTATTAACCTACATTGTGCTATCAACTTGATGACAATAAATTGGGAGGCAGTTTTGAATTTTGCTCACTGTTACCTATGTATATGTTATTGAAATTTACACACATGTAAGGGAGAGTGGAGGTGTGGTGGGCGTGCTGGAGCCCGAGCTGGGTTGGGGGCTGGACTCTCCCATCAGTGCTGCCCTCCAGTGCTCACTCGGTGGAAGATACGCTGGATTGTGTTTGTCTGCGACTGCACTCGTGTGTGATGAGAAGTGCTGCGTGTTTGTTCTTGCAGAAATGTGGTTCCAGGACAACATCCCACACCCCATTAATCTACAGGCCATGGCAGTCAGGGATTTGGGCATTTTTATTTTTTGGGACTGCATGTTTCTTTGCTATCGTAATTACATATGCTATATGTACTTTGTACTATGTATGACTGTTGGTACTGTGTTTTGCATCTTGGCCATGTTTCATTTGACTGAGTTCATGTGTATGGTTGAATGACATATAAAATTGAACTTGAACATGGATCCAGGTATAAAAGCGACATGCTTACCCAACAAGATGAAGATACACCCAAGAATTGCAATAAGTGCTCCTCTGCTGAGGCTGATGGGAAGGCTGTAGGCCTCGACATTACAGGACCTAACGTTTCCATCTATATCACAGCCACAGATTCGAATTGTCAGGGTGCTGGTGCCACTCTGCATTGGAAGTCCATCGTCCGCAATGAGAATTGGCAGGTAGTAGGTGCCCTGTTCCTGGTGGTTGAACCCTCCTCTTCTGGTCAGGATCCAGGCAGTGTTATCTGAAAGAGGAAAGAAAATGGTATGGAATATCTAATATAGATAATGAATGTTTTACAAAGCACTGCAAGTAACTACATTTTAGCAGCACATATTGAGGTCACTTAACTCGTTAGGTTTATCATGGTATTCAGAGTTGACAAAGATCTGACATCTCCACACCAGAACTAGAAACCATTAATATGTTATCAAAAGTGAATTAACTTAGAGAGCAGTTGGAATGTGAACCTCAAGATCAGCCAATTGTTGAGGCAGGCAAGATGGATATATTTAGGGAACTACAGGATGAATAATTGAAGAAGACAATTTGTTCCTTTGACAGGAATACATGAAGAGAGGTGGAAGTAAGGGAGTATGAACTCACTTGGTCAGAACGGCTTATGTTTGTAGCCTACACAGCTTCCGCTCACCTCTTCACCTAACTCCGTCAATATATAGATTTGTTTTCAGTTAACAATGGTTTAGTTCATTTTTGAAATGCTTGCCTGCTTTAAAATGGGTTTTTGTGTTCAGTATGATGTCCTTTCCTCACTTTCAGCATTCAATAGTCACAAGTCTCTTACATCAAAGTTTAAAGTTCAAAGAAAATGGATTATCAGAGTACATAATATGTTACCATATACTAAGTTGAGATTCATTTTCTTCCAGGCATTTGCAAGAAAAATAATGAAGTACAATAAAATTAATGAAAAAAACATTCCTATACAAGACTAACAAACCTAAGACTTGTGTAAATAAGAAACATAATCCTGAGAACATGAGTGGAGAAGGGTCCTTGAAGGTGAGTCTGTAGGCCATAGAATCAGTTCAGAGTTGTGGTGAGTGAAGTTGTCCATGATGATTCATGAGTCTGATTGTTGTAGGGTCAGCGAAAGACTGGAATAATACTGACACAGCTCAGTCCCTGTCAGATGAGTATCTCCCCTTGACCCACTAATGCAATATTTTAGGATATCAGGCAGGACTCATCCCTCAAAGGAATTATCTACTGAGGATCAGTCCTTCTGTAAACCTATACATACCTGTGACTGGATGAGTCAATTTAAATTGCTGTTGTTGCTGGTGGCAATGACAGGAGAACACTCAAAGCATTGGCCTGGCCTGGTTTAAACTCCAAATGAGAGTTAAGGCTTCCTTTCTCATTGCTTTCCTGTACTCTACTCAGCATTTCATATCATATCTTACATGCTGAATGCAGATCTTGCATCTGCAAAATTAGAACTGATGGAAATAAGGATTGTTTTATGCTTTTCAATGAGCCTTGCCTATATTATGTTTGTTTTGGATGATACATTACAAAGTTTGCCTTCATTGTTTACAGTAATGCTGCGAATTAGTTTTGACAATAAACTGCAAGGTATAACAATTTCAATATTGCACTGACATATTGGGGTTGTGTTACTGGGGAGAGTCAACCTTGATTAACCAAACTTTAATTGGAAGAGCTAACGTTTTCCTTACCTAATCACAAACTCTAACTGGTTTGACTTTCATTGGCAACCAGGTAGTGAATAAAAGAGTTAAACTGTTTTATTGAATAAAACAATTTGAATTTCAATATGAATTTTATTTTATTAATCGTTATTCTTTCACTGTTATTCATATTACAGCAGGACAACTGCAAATTGATCAGAGTGCTTGTCTTACTGAGTGCTTTAGCAGACCGTTTGTTGCAGTGGATTCCAGATTGGCTGTTAGATGGTAGCAGTGAGTTAAAAGCCAGCCTACAGTCACCCTGAACTTTTTTTTTATATATACCTCAAGATACTGCACAGCAACAGGTGCTTCCGGCCCAAAGAGACAGTGGCGGGAAATGAACCCTAATCACTGGTGTGGCAACAGCGTTATGCTGTTATGCTACTAGGCCACTCCAAAGTATCAGGGACATCTACTGGGAGCTGTGTTTAGTGTGATATGGTTGAAGTATCTCAACCCAAATGCAGAGATGGTTTAATGAAGCTATCTAAGCATATATATAGAGGTGTACACATTGGCTGGGTTCTTCTGTTTTGGACATTAGGTGAATCAAGAGTTATGACACAAAGGTAAAAGATCAGCTATGGTGTTATTGAATTGCGGAGTGGGCACGAACAGCTCAAGGCCCACTCCTACTTTCATTTCTTGTGTCCTTTGCAAACCCGGTTCATCATAGTCATGAAAATCCAAGAAGTCACCAAGCTGTGACCTCCGTTGAGTCGTAGCTCAACTTTAGTTGTTCTTTTAATTTTTTTTGGGGGGGGGTTCATAATGATAGCTCTGGGGACAAAGGGTGGAGTTACCGACCAAGTTAGGATCTAGGGACAGGGTTGGGGCTAACTAGGGGTCAGGCTGGAGTCTCCATTTTCAAAGACCAGCAATGTGGATATAGAACATTTCCTGCTCAGGTGTTGGCTGTCAAACTAGCAGAGAGTGGATGAGGGCCCCACCTCCAGTTGTTGGGTTTCAGAGACAAAGATCTGTGCGAGCAGAAGGAATAAGCTCCACTGACCCCCGAGGGTATGCAAGTCATTGAGACCAGAGTTCGAGGCCTAATGTTCGGGGTCCCATCATTGGCAAGTTAGGAGTTTGAGGCCTAGTGTTAGATGATTGGCATGTCTTGGGATTGTTGCCAAAGTTTGAGGCCTGGGGGTCAAATGGAATGTATAGAAGTTGAGGCCTGTTGGCCAGAGCCAAGTGTGCAACTGGGGAGGTCAAAACCTGATGTCCGAAGGCCCAGGTCCACTGAAGGCCTGGCCGGGGTTAAAGGACCACAGGTGGGAGGGAGGAACGGGGTTCATTTTTTGCTGTTGTTGTTTTATTGCTTATTGTGTTCTGTATTGTTCTGCTGGGCATTGTGGGCATGCTATGTTTGCACTAGAATGGAGGTTGTCCCCAGCACACCCTGAGGTGTGTTGGTTGTTAGCGCAAATGACACATTTCTCTGTATGTTTTGATGTGCATGGGGCAAATAAACTTGAATCTTGATCTTGAATATTGGAGCCCTGGTTGTACCACTTACCCTGTGAAATTTCCAGCTCCAATGGTAGTTTTGCTTCAGTTGTTTTTGGACTTTGAGACCATACCAGGTAGGGTATGGGTTGAACCAGGAGTGGCTACAATGCTGACTTCAGTGATCCAACAGGGTGGATCCCAAAACCATTACATAAACACAGATAGTTATTCTGACTGAAGTTGGTGCTGAAGCTTTCTCTAGCAAGGTCTGACTCCTTTTCAAGATAAATGACGTAAATAAGTTGGATCTGAGCCTTTAATTAGGTTAGAGGGCCTTGGGAATAAAACTATCATTAAGACTTGTTTTAGTTGGTCCAACATTTTGTCAAAAACTCACAGTGGTATTGCTCTGACAACAAAGTGATTATCAATGGATCAGTAATGCAAATGTTTGTGTTCTCTGTTGGGTAGATGATTGAAAAAAAACAAGCTTTTTCCACCTGAATGTGCACATGAATGCAGAGTAAAAAAATCAAAGTTAAAGCAAACATATTACACAAAATAACCTTTATGCTGCATGTCTAAAAGCTCATTTTAAGGTTACTCTATTGCTTTGTGTAAACAGCCATTAACTTGTTTATAGAATGAGATTACCAGTCCCTTCTGGTAACAGTAAAAGTAGTGAGATATCGATTCCAAATACAGCCACAATTCTGCAAGTCAGTTGACAATGAAGGTTGAGAAATCCAACTCAGTATGATGATGACAGTGATTAAATGCCATTGCGTGCTCGGTACTGTGATAAGGAACGCATGACTTTTGTTCCTTGGCACTACAAAAAACTTGAATATTTTCCTTTGGGTCACTTCTACCCACTCTTCATTTTATTCAAAATAAACTGCCAATGCTTTAGAAACTCATATTTCTCTTCAGTTCTCGAATAACACTCTGCTTTAAATTGCCAGTCTTAACTATACAGATAATCATGAGGAAATGCCATATAGGATTTAAGGAAAAGCATAATTCCCCACAGAATAGAAATAGTCTCCATCACCTTTCCTAAAACAAGTAAAAGAGACAAAGAAACAACAATATCAGAAATATTTCAAAAGGAACTTCACAAACAAGGTCATAAAAACGGAAAATGCTAAATCCCATGGGTTTGGTAGTATCTTGAGATGGAGCACAGAGGCAGCATTTCAGGTTGTGACAAAAGGATAGAAGTTCATGAGTAACACACACACAAGGTGCTGGAGGAACTCAGAAAGTCAGGCAGCATCTACGGAGGGAAATAAACATTCAATGTTTCAGCACTGATGAAGGGACTTGGCCCGAAACGTCAAATGCCCATTTTCACCCTGCTTGACTAGCTGAGTCCCTCCGGCATTTTGTCTGTGTTACCCAAGGTTTCCAGCATCTGTAAAGCCTCTTGTGTCTGGATACAAATTCATGCTTGGTAACTTGTGCTTAGCTTAAGTAGAGATGCTGGCTGGTTATATATTTACCCACAGCTTACAAAGAAGCCATGTTGCCCATCGAATCAAAGCTGTCCCTCAGACCTTACCCACACCCCCATTTATTTCCTTGACTACTCTCTCTCACAAGCACATCGGCTCTCCCCGTCTTACCCCCACTCCTAATCCCTGTTGTCCTGTCACCCACCAACTCCAAGGGTAACTAATAGAGGTTAGTTAACCTTCCAGTATGTCTTTAGGATGCGGAAGGAAACGGGGGCATCTGAGGGAATGCACAGGATCACAGGAGAACATGCAGGTCCTACGCAACCAGTACCTGTGGTCAGGATTCAACTCAGGTCACTGGAGCTGTGTGTCACCAGCTACAACTACTGTTCATTAAGTGAATTTCAAAAATGGATACAATGCACAGCCGATTTTTTTTTTCTCTCTGGGCTGACACTGGCACAACTTAGAAGAGCCATTGATTTACAACTCCAGTGATCTGGTTCACTCTTGATCACTGGCATTGAATGTGTGGAGTTTGCATATTCTCCTTGTGACTATAAGACAGAAGAGCAGAATTAGGCCATTCAGCCCATTGAACCTTATCATTCAATCTTGACTGATTTATTTTGCCCTTCAACTCCGTTCTCTTGTCTTCTCCCTGTAACCTATGAAGCTCTCACTAATCAAGAACCTATCAAACTCCACTTTAAGTATACCTATCAAAGTTGCTGGTGAAATATACCCATTGACTTGGCCTCCACAGTCATCTGCGGCAATTAATTCCACAGATTCACCACGCTTTGGCTGAAGAAATTCCTCCTCATCTCTGTCCTAAAGGGACATCCTTTCATTCTGAGGCTGTACCCTCTGGTCCTGAACTTGCCCACTATATGAAACATCCTCCCCATGCTCACTCTATCCAGGCCTTTCAATATTCAGTAGGTTTCAATGAGATCCTCCCGTCATTCTTCTAAACTCCAAGTAGTACAGGTCCAGAGCCGTGAAATGCTCCTCATATATTAACCCTTTCATTTCCAGAATTATACTTGGGAACATCCTCAGGACCATCTCCAATGCCAGCGCATCCTGTCTTCGATATGGTGTCCAAAACTGTTCATAATACTCCGAGTGCAGTCTGACCAATGCCTCATAAACCCTCAGTATAACATCCTTGCTTTTATATTCCAGTCCTCTTGAAATGAATGCTAACATTGCATTTGCTTTCTTTAGTACTGAAACAGCCTGCAAGTTAACTTTTAGGGAATCATACACTAGGACTCCCAAGTCCCTTTGCACATCTGATTTCTGAATTCAGTATGGGTGTCCCGCAGGTCATCTGGTTTCTTTATACGTCCCAACCATGTGTCATTGGTAGGTTCACAGGCAACAATAAATTGTCTCTAGTGTATAGACAGGTGGTACAATCTGATGAATATATAAGGGAGTAGAATGGGATTATTGTAGGATTAGCGTTGAATGGGTTCTTGACAGCCAGTGCAGCATTCACGGTCAGTCTCCATGTTGTATATTTGTATGACTCCTCCGTTCATCACTCACTGAACAGCTAACCCATGACATGTTATGAATGAAATGGACAGAGGATCTTGATTTACCTTTATTGTCCCGCACGGTGAAATTCGCATTGTTTGCTGCCTCGGGAGCCAGACTGTAGTAGAAGTGATGACCCTCTTGAGGGTTATCTGGGTCCACGGCACTGACCACTTGAATCAGCTGTTGAAAGGAATCAAACCAAAACTGATCTTCATTTGTCATTCCTGCATCAATATAAGACACCTCACTCTAAAGGAAAAGGAAGTTTATTTATTTATTATTTACTTATTGAGATAAAGTGTGCAATAGGCCCTCCCAGCCCTTTGAGACGTGCCGCCACAATTTAACCCTTGCCTTATTATAGGACAATTTACAATTAACCAACAACAGGGACGTCTTTGGATTGTAGGAAGAAACCGGAGCAGCTGGGGAACACCCATGCATTCCATGGGGAGAACGTACATACTCCTTACCAATGAGGTCTGAATTGAATTCCGAACTCTGACGCTCCGAGCTGTAATAGAATTGTGCTAATTGCTACACTACAATGACCCTAATTTGCCCCTTCATCCCAAAATCACAATTAATTAAATTCATAAACAATTATTTTCCAAAAGCTGTAAGGCTCATCAGCAGATCAATCAGCTAACCCATCCCCCCCACCACTATTTTATCAATTCCTTACGTACAGACACTTATGTGCCTAGCTTCATTTTATGGACATACAGTCTATGTATATAAGCTATCCTATGTATTTATACTTATTTTGCTTTCTATTATTGTGTTCTTTATCTTATTGTGTTTATTTGTGCTGCATTAGATCCAGGGTAACAATTATTTTGTTCTCCATTACACCTGTGTCCTGGAAATGGCATTAAACACTCTTGAATTGAGTGCTAAATATAATTGCTGTAGTAATTCAGTTTGGTGGCAATATGTACACAGACATTTCCCGCAAACACTGATGTGATCATAACCCGATAAGGGATTAACATTGACCAGGACTTTGGTGAGAAATCCTTTCCTTTTCGAATTAGTGTTGCGATATCTTACAGAGTAGATATTGTCCTTGATATAACATCTCACCTAGTGCAGAACCACCTCATTACTCTTCAAGATTTTTGTGCTTAGTTCTGTGCATATTGTTTTATTCACAATGGAATGATTTTAATTCACTCCAAGCAATTATGTATGCTGGTCGAGTGTCTCAGAGCCTATAACACAGTGTCTATTACTGCAACTGACAGTATGGTATCACTGCAAGAAAGAATTTCATATCATTCTTCTTGAAGCTAAGATAATGATATTCCAACTGTGTCTCATAACCAGCTATCAGCTCAATCCACTGCCATTGGGCATTTATTCTCAGTATCATATAAAAGTAGCAGTCTCTCATCAAATGGCATTGTTTCCATAAAAATCTGATTTCAAAAATGAAATATGATTAACCTGCTTCATTTCATTTACAGAGCCTATAAAGCTCGCTCATCTAACAACAACTTCCATATCAAAAGTGTTTTTAACAAAAACACGTCAAGGGACATGATAGGAATGTTATCAAAGAAAACATTGATCCTAGCCATATGAGGGAATAAGCCAAATGGCTAGTCAAGGATAAGCACTAAGGACTGTCCATAAGAGGAAAGGAAGACAGAGAGGCTGAGAAGTTTAAGGAAGGAATTCTGCAGTGTGGAGGTTTAAGCAGCTAAAGGCACATCTGCCAGTCGCGGAAAGATTACACTTGGACATTAACAAGAAGCCAAATAGGAAGAATACAGGGATCAGAAATGGTTGTAGAACTGGATAGGTTTACAAAGATAGTGAAATAAGAGTGTGTGTGAGGGGGAAGGGTAGGAGGGGGTGTTATGTGTGGGGAAAGGTCCAAAAAACAAGGGCTAGAACTTTACCACTGAGATATTGCCTGATGGGTGTCAATGAGACCAGAAGCCTTATGATGGGTGAATGGGGTTTTTTAGGATGAACTGGGACCAGACAACAGAATTTTGGATGACCTTAAATATATAGAGTGCACCTATAAATACCTAGTGTATTGTCAATTTAAAGTTTTGATGATACTGACGTCTTCTATATTCAAAATTCAGGACTTTGAAAGAAAAATATTCTAAAAATGGAAGAGAATTTTTGAGAGGAATAATTGTATTTTTCCCATCTTTAGCTACTGTTTTTCCTGTAACAACTCCCGCATTAGGCATTTCTTTCAGAAGCATTCTAACAATGCTTATTTAAACACAAAAAAAACTGCATTGTCTCTCTCAGGTCTGAACTATGGATAAGACATACATTGTCCAGATTTGCAATGCACCAAAGCTTTTTCACATTGGAATATTTTACCTGGTGGAATGGGAAACCTTTATGGTGTTCAAATCAAATACCAAATGTGTGTAGCAATTACAAAAATATGTGTATCTTTGATGTTACTTCAATATTTAATCTTAATTGGTTTTGATTCCCAGGTTTTAGCAACCTTGGCTTTTAATTTCCAGAAGGCGTTCGATAAGGTGCCGCACAAGAGACTTATAAATAAGATATGGATGTAGGGAGTTGGAGGAAGTGTATTGGCACGGATAGTGGATTGGTTAACTGATAGAAGGCAGAGAGTTGGTATAAATGGGTGTTTCTCGGGTTGGCAGTCTGTGGTGAGTGGGGTGCCGTAGGGGTCGGTGCTGGGCCCGCAGCTGTTTACCATTTACATTGATGATTTGGAAGAGGGGACTGAGTGTAGTGTAGCAAAATTTTCTGATGACACTAAACTGAGTGGAAAAGCAAATTGTACAGAGGACGTGGAGAGTCTGCAGAAGGATATAGATAGGTTAAGTGAGTGGGCCAAGGTCTGGCAGTTGGAATACAACATTGGTAAATGCGAGATCATCCACTTTGGAGGAATAATAGACGAGCAGATTATTATTTAAATGGTGAAAGATTGCAGCATGCTGTTGTGCAGAGGGACTTGGGAGTGCTTGTGCATGAATCGCAAAAAGTTGGCTTGCAGGTACAACAGGTTATTAAGAAGGCAAATAGAATGTTGGCTTTCATTGCTAGAGGGATTGAATTCAAGAGCAGGGAGATCATGCTACAACTAGACAGGGTACTAGTGAGGCCGCACCTGGAGTACTGTGTGCAGTTCTGGTCTCCACACTTGGGGAAGGATATATTGGCTTTGGAGGCAGTGCAGAGGATGTTCACCAGGTTGATTCCAGGGATGAAGGGGTTAACCTATGAGGAGAGATTGAGTCGCCTGGGACTATACTCTCTGGAGTTCAGAAGATTGAGAGGGGATCTTATAGAAACATATAAAATTTTGAAAGGGATAGATAAGACAGAAGTAGGAACGTTGTTTCCATTGGTAGGTGAGACTAGAACTAAGGGAACATTGCCTCAAGATTCAGGGGAGAAGACTTAGGACGGAGATGAGAAGAAACTGTTTTTCCCAGAGAGTGGTAAATCTGTGGAATTCTGTGCCCAGGGAAGCAGTTGAGGCTTCTTCACTAAATATATTTAAGAAACAATTAGAAAAGTTTTTACTTAGTAAGGGAATTAAGGGTTATGGGGAAAAGGCAGGTAGATGGAGCTGAGTTTACGGACAGATCAGCCATGATCTTATTGAATGGCGGGGCAGGCTCTATGGGCCGGATGGCCTACTCCTGCTCCTATTTCTTGTATAATTTATGATAAAGTGCCAGTAATGAAATATTAAAATCAGGAGGCCAGGACATTTCAAGTTGTAGAACTCATTTACTAGTTTCTCCATTCTCTGGACTACCATTTCATTTGTACCCCTATTCAGCCGCATTTTTCCAATGACCAGTTTGCATTCTGCAGCGTTTCTTGCAAGGATGTGTCAGCATGACTGCTGGTTGTGTCCTTCTGGCTTGCTTTCCTTCTTCATGCTGAGATACAGAAAGAGATTGCTGGATTGATTGACCAACCAGTTATGGAGCTAGAACTGGGCCTAAACCTAAACAGACCCAATGCCCACACTTTCTTGCTGCCTGGCCAATAGCGTGTGGCTTATGTTCCTCACTTTCCACTTTCCAATCGGGTGGCACTGAACCCCACTGTTGTGTTGATTGGGTTCAACAAGTGCAGGAAATTCCTGAACTGACTCTAGTCTTCTGCTCTGTGCAGCTAAGTATCTTACCAGATTATGTAATTAACGCAAGTCTCAAATTCCTCTCTGAATTTCTTCGAAAAGCAAAGAAAGTAACCATATTGTTCTTAAAGGAAGGAATCTTTCTATTAATCAAAAGAAGCAGGAAATTAGATTATTTTATCAGATCAATAGCACACTTGTGAGATCCCTACTCCTTCGATTTCATTAACGGAATAAAGAAGGCATTATATTTGTTGAAGAGAAACTCAATCCCTTGGGCAGCTTGTCAAACATAGAGCCACATCTGATTTGGTGGCTTCCAACCAAATGTGAAAGATGCTAAAAAATTTGGTTTGGAATTATTTCTCAACAGCTGACCGTCAGAGCAGGTGAGCTGAACAAATATTTCTTCTGCCAATAAGTATCAGAATCTATTGGATTTGTGATAACAACATGCCTCCATAGTAGTTCACACATATTTTACATAAATCAGAGGTGAAATACACTAGTGTTCAGACACTAGTGCTTTTTGGGCTTATAAGTACCAGATGTTGATCATGTTCCCCAGTGTAAATTCAGCCATTTTGAGGTTTAAGAAACTAAAGCAGGGAGGTGAGTGGATGTGATGACCCATTGTTTTGCATTCAAATATTACTGGCACTGAGGGCAAATTTCTGCTCTGTAGTTTTTAATGTTTGCTCTTATTTAAATCAAGATATGTTGCATTTCAGTTTTAAACTGCAAGAAAGAGGAAGCTGGAATCAAGGGATTCACTGAAACACAATAAGATTCCGTATGAATAGAGGCCACTCAGCCTTCTGTCATACAACAATCCCATTAATTCCACTCCAGTCCCCTTTCCCCTTCGATCATTTTTTTTCTCTTCCTGAGGAAAACTCAAGATAATGTGACATTGGGTCTTATCCAGGGATTGAGTTATAAAAGATATTGTGATTGGAGCTCTGTCACATGCAACACTTGAAAATAGTGAACACTCAGCTATACGACCATAAGAATAGTAACAGAACTAGGCTATTTAGTCCATTGACTTTGTTCTATCATTCAATTATGGCTGATTTATTATTCCTCTCAAATTTCTTGGTGTTCACTTGGCAGAGAATCTCGCCTGGTCCCTCAACACCAGCTCCATAGCAAAGAAAGCCCAGCAGCATCTCTACTTTCTGTGAAGGCTGAGAAAAGTCCATCTCCCACCCCCGATCCTCACCACATTCTACAGAGGTTGTATTGAGAGCATCCTGAGCAACTGCATCACGGCCTGGTTCAGAAATTGCACCATCTCGGATCACAAGACCCTGCAGCAGATAGTGAGGTCAGCTGTGAAGATCATCGGGGTCTCTCTTCCCACCATTACAGACATTTACACCACACGCTGCTTCCGTAAAGCAAACAGCATTATGAAGGACCCCACACACCCCTCATACAAACTCTTCTCCCTCTTGCCATCTGGCAAAAGACTCCGAAGTATTTGGGCTCTCACGACCAGACTATGTAACAGTTTCTTCTCCCAAGCCATCAGACTCTTCAATACCCAGAGCCTGGACTGACACCAACCTACTGCTCTCTACTGTGCCTATTGTCTTGTTTATTATTTATTGTAATGCCTGCACTGTTTTGTGCACTTTATGCAGTCCTGGGTAGGTCTGTAGTCCAGTGTAGTTTTGTGTTGTTTTACGTAGTTCAGTGTAGTTCTTGTATTGTTCATGTAGCACCATGGTCCTGAAAAACGTCGTCTCATTTTTATTGTGTACTGTACCAGCAGTTATGGTCGAGATGACAATAATAAGTGACTTGACTTGACTTGAACCCCATTCTCCTGCCTTCTCCCCATAACCTTTGACACACTTACTAATCAAGAACTTATCAAACTCACTTCGGCCATATTACGCCGAGATACAACACTGGGTGGCACAGGAGGTCGTTCCTGCCTGTGGCCATTGAACTTGCAGCTCCTCCCATGGAGGGTCAGACACCCTGAGCCAACAGAATGATCCTGGACTTATTTTCCATCTGGCATAGTTTGCATTTTGTTGTTTGATTGTTTGTGGTTTTTGTATTGTTATATTTATGCTCTATTCTTGGTTGGTGCGGCTGTAACGAAACCCAATTTCCCTCGGGATCAATAAAGTATATCTATCTATCTACTTAAATATATCCAGTGACTTTGCCTCCACTGTTGACTGTGGCAATGAATTCAACAGAATCACCAATCATTAGCTAAAGGCTCTCAGCCAACAACTCTCTGTTCAAGGACAGAACTGCTTTGTGAATGTGTAGTTTCCAGGTATGGGCTCCTGGGAGAAAAGGCTCTATGTACCAGAAACGAAGTTTAAAAAATTAATCCTGCATACAAAATCTGCAAACCACCTCTCCTCATTATGTTGCCTTGTGAGAAAGTCCTGTCGTCAGTTTTATAAGCTCTGTTGCATAATTCAAATTATAAGTTTGTGAATATGTAAGAAACACACCCTTCCCCTTGCTTACCTGTCCAGGTTTGGTATTTTCACAGATGTAGGCTTCATGATCCCTGACAAACTCTGGTGGATTGTCATTGATGTCAAGGACTTTAATTGAGACTGAAACACTTCCAATTTGTGTGGGATTCTCTGAAAGGAAACGAACTTTTACAAGTGGGAATCCAAATGGAATATTTAACTAAGTTCACAAAACTGATCATGATTCATAAACAGAACAGATTCTGCAGATGCTGAAAATCCAGAGCAACACATACAAAATGCTGGAGGAACTCAGACGGTCAGGCAGTATCTATGGAAATGAATAGACCGATAACGTTTCAGGCCGAGACCCTTCATCAGAACAGGAAAGGAAAGGGGAAAGATGGCAGAATAGTAAGGTTGGGGAGGGGAAGGAGGACAAGCTAGAAGGTGTTAGGTGAAGCCAGCTGGCTGGGGTGGGGAGGATGAAGAATGAAGCTGAGGATGATGGGTGGAAAAGGCTGGAGAGGAGAGTGCACCATGGGAGAAGGGGAGAGAGGATGGGCACTAGGGAGAGGTGACAGGCAGGTGAGAAGAGGTAATTTAGAAAAACAGTGAGGATTAGTCCCTTCCTGCCCTTTGAGCACCGTGGCCCAGCAGCCCACCTAGTTAACCCTAGCCTAATCATTGAACAATTTATAATGAGCAAATAACTTACTGACCGGTACGACTTTGGGAGGAAGCCACAGCACCCGAAGGAAACCCATGCAGTCATGGGGAGAACATACAAACTCCTTACAGACAGCACCAGAACTGAACTACACACTCCGACACCCCAAGCTGTAATAGTGTCATGGTAACTGCTATCTAAAGAGGCCAGGGCGGGGAATTGAAGAAAGGCGAAGGGGATGTGGGAAAAATGCTGAAAGATGGAGAAATCAATGTTGCTGCCATCAGGCTGGAGGCTACCTGGATGGAATAAGAAGTATTACAACTCCAACCCGAGGGTGATCTCATCATGGCAGAAGAGGAGGTCATGGTCTGACATGTCAGAATGGGAATGGGGATAAGAATTAAAATGGTTCGCCATAGTTTTGCCAATGAATTGGAAGTGCTCGACAAAGCAGTACCTCAATCAACGTTGGATCTCACCAATGCAGAGAAGGCCACATCGAGAGTACCGGATACAGTAGTAGACCCCAGCAGGTTCACAGGTGAAATCTACTTACCTGAAAAGACTGTTTGTGGCCCTGGATGGAGGTGAATGGGCAGGTGTAGCACTTCTGCCGCTTGCAGGGATAAGTGCCAGGCGGGATGAATGGACAAGGGAATTATGAAGGGAGTGATCCATATAACCATATAACAATTACAGCACGGAAACAGGCCATCTTGGCCCTTCTAGTCCGTGCTGAACTCTTACTCTCACCTAGTCCCACCGAGCTGTACTCAGCCCATAACCCTCCATTCCTTTCGTGTCCATATATCTATCCAATTTAACTTTAAACGACAACATCAAACCTGCCTCAACCACTTCTGCTGGAAGCTCGTTCCACACAGCTACCACTCTCTGAGTGAAGAAGTTCCCCCTCATGTTACCCTAAACTTTTGTCCTTTAACTCTCAACTCATGTCCTCTTGTTTGAATCTTCCCCACTCTCAATGGAAAAAGACTATCCACGTCAACTCTATCAATCTCCCTCATAATTTTAAACACCGCTATCAAGTCCCCCCTCAATGTTCTACGCTCCAAAGAATAAAGACCTAACTTGTTCAACCTTTCTCTGTAACTTAGAAGATGAAACCCAGGCAACATTTTAGTAAACTTCCTCTGTACTATCTCAATTTTATTGACATCTTTCCTATAATTCAGTGACCAGAACTGTACACAATACT
The DNA here is from genome assembly GCF_963921235.1 of Mobula hypostoma. Classification (NCBI taxonomy): domain Eukaryota; kingdom Metazoa; phylum Chordata; class Chondrichthyes; order Myliobatiformes; family Myliobatidae; genus Mobula; species Mobula hypostoma. Next base: position 22,641,905 of record NC_086113.1, read on the forward strand.
CCAAATTTGACCTTACCAATGCCTTGTACAATTTCAACATTACATCCCAACTCCTATACTCAATGCTCTGATTAATAAAGGCCAGCATACCAAAAGCTTTCTTCACCACCCTATCCACATGAGATTCCACCTTCAGGGAACTATGCACCATTATTCCTAGATCCCTCTGTTCTACAGCATTCTTCAATGCCCTACCATTTACCATGTATGTCCTATTTTGATTAGTCCTACCAAAATGTAGCACCTCACATTTTTCAGCATTAAACTCCATCTGCCATCTTTTAGCCCACTCTTCTAACTGTCCTAAATCTCTCTGCAAGCTTTGAAAACCTACCTCATCATCCACAACACCTCCTAACTTAGTATCATCTGCATACTTACTAATCCAATTTACCACCCCATCATCCAGATCACTAATATATATGACAAACAACATTGGACCAGTACAGATCCCTGAGGTACACCGCTACACACTGTCCTCCAATCTGACACACAGTTATCCACCACTACTCTCTGGCGTCTCCCATCTAGCCACTGCTGAATCCATTTTACTACTTCCATATTAATGCCTAACGATTGAACCTTCCTAACTAACCTTCCGTGTGGAACCTTGTCAAAGGCCTTACTGAAGTCCATATAGACAACATCCACTGCTTTACCCTCGTCAACTTTCTTAGTAACCTCATCAAAAAATTCAATAAGATTTGTCAAACATGACCTTCCACACACAGATCCATGTTGACTGTTCCTAATCAGACCCTGTCTATCCAAATAATTATATATACCATCTCTAAGAATTCTTTCCAACAATTTACCCACCTGCGGAAAGTAGAGAGTGAGGGGGTGGGAAAGGTGTGTTTGGTGGTAGGGTTCCATTGATGTTGGCAGAAGTTGTGGAGCATGGTGTGTTGGATACAAAGGCTCATAGGATGTATTGGAGGACAAGAGGAACTCTATCTCTGTTGAGGTGGCAGGAAGATGGGCTGCGTGCAAATGTCCATGAAATGGAGGAGATGCAGGTAAGGGCAGCTTCTGCAGTGGAGGAAGGGAAACACCATTCTGTCAAGAAGGAGTGAAAAGGAAAGCCTTATCCTGGGATCAGATGCAGAGAAGATGAAGGAACTGAGAAAAGGGAATGGCATTTTTACAGGAGACAGCGTGGGAAGAGTTATAGTCAAGATGGCCATGGGAATCTGTAGGTTTATAATAGATATAGGTAGACAGTTTTTCTCCAGAGATGGAGACAGAAAGATTAATAAAGGGGAGAGAGGTATCAGAAATGGACCAAGTGAATTTAAGGGTAGGGTGGAAGTTGGTGGTAAAGTTGATGAAATTGCGGAGCTTAGCATGGGTGCATGAAGCAGCACCAATACAGTCATCAATGTAATGAAGGAACAGTTGGGGCACATTACCAGGGATGGCTTGGGACATGGTCTATTCCACGTAGCAAACAAAAAACCAGACATTGCTGCCACCCATGCAGGTGTCCATGGCTCCACCTAGAGTTTGGAGAAAGTGGGAGAAGCTGAAAGAGAAATTGTTGAAGGTGAGGACTAGTTCTGCCATACTGAGCAGGATGGTGGTGGAAGGGAACCGGTCAGGTCTCTTTTTGAGAAAGAAGTGGAGAGCTATAGTGCCTCCTTGATGGGGGATATTGGTGTATAGAGACCAGACATCCATGGTGAAAATGAGGCAATCAGGGCCAGGGAGTTGAAAGTTGTTGAGATTAAGAGTGTGTGAAGTGTTGCGGATACAGGCGGGAGGCATTGAACCAAATGGGATAAAATGGAGTCAAGGTATGCAGTCACGAGCTCAGTATGGCTGGAGAAGGACCCAGACAATTGGGTTTCTGGATCCTGGGTAGGAGGTAGAAAAGATCAGTGCAGGGCAAGGGAATCATGAGATTGGTGGCACTGGATAGGAAATCTCCAGAGCAGATGAGTTTAATTCCCGTCTGCGTTGACCAAATATAGTAATCACTTTGCAGACACTTCTGTTCAATCCCTGTGAGCCCAGAATTTTGCCTCTGCAAACTCAGATGTCATTTAAAATCTTTAACATTTATTCTAAACAATAACATCTTCCTGGCATTGAAGGCCTTAAATCTAGGCTCAAGCCTTCAGTGCTGGAATCGAATCCACTACCTTCTGGCTTCAAAGTATTTCTGCTGTCCAATTGCAATCTTGTCTTTAAAGTATAGCAGGTCAAATAACTTGTCTCAGGGATCAAAATAATTTCAATATTATGCTCTTGGCTCTCCATGCAGGCATTGGAAACCCACACAGATGCTAATCAGGATTCTCTGCGCACGGTCATGCCTGGCCTCAGCATGCAGTTGAATCAGAGAATCAGGTTTATAATCACTGACAGATGTCATGAAATTTGCTGTTTTGAGGCAACAGTGCAGTGAATACATTAAAAATATTGTAAGCTACAAGAAGAAATATATAAAAAATAAATACGTAGTGTAAAAAGAGACCAAAATTGCGAGGTGATGTTCTTGGACCATTCCTGTTATGTGCTGGTAATAAGAACCTTTTCTACACGTAACAGAGATAAGCACATGAGGACTTGGTCCTCCGAAGTTACAAAATACTGCTTGATCATTTGCTTATTGAACCATTGTGTTTTACATATTATGTAACAAGGAACAAGAGAAAACTATTGCTTTTGCTGTGGAATGAAGCCTTCAGCTTCAGAAGCACTTAAAGGGGACATTTTAGGAATCAATTTTCCCAGTGCAAGGCTTACTGATTTCTATTGCATAACCTGCAATGTGCTAGTCTCAAAACCTGTGCATAGCTGTGTGCCAGAACACTATTTTATAAATTTCACCATATTGTTTCTAAAACAGAAAATTTTCCACTGGGGTTACATTTGTGATCTTGACCTTATTATCACTTGCACTAAAAGCCAATGAAGAGAGTTTTCCTATAAAGAGAGCTTCCCCTGTTTTAATTCTTCTGTCAGATGTCCATTGAATAGCATCCCTGCAGAGTGACATTATCAAACTGGCTCAACGACCGATCACATTAAAGAACCCTCACATTCAGCAAACTAGGAAGCAAAAAGCCTCAATATTCAAAGAATATTAAAACTTTATGCAGAATGTAAAGTATAGATTGGGACATATGCAAATGATTAAAGTATATAACTATAAATAATTAATAAAAAAATTAAAAACCTTTTACTTTATTGATATTCATCTCAGGAAATTATAATACACATATGGGAGAATAATTCTTTCAGTGAATGATTTCATATAAACAAATGTTTCCAGAGAACATTACACCATGCCTACTTTGAGCATAGCTGAAATTCACATCAGAATCAGAATCAGGTTTATCATCACTGAAGTTTGATATTTTGCCGCAGCAGTATAGTGCACCACATACGATAGTAAAGTAAAAAATACTATCAGTTACAATAAAAACCAAAATAAATAGTGTAAAAAAGGAACAGTGAGGTAGTGTTCATGGCTTCATGGACAGTTCAGGAATCTCCCTGAGAAGGTTACAGGTTTGGTGTAGGCTTTTGAAAGGCACTTAATCACTGACAACAAAATGGCTGCTTGTAAGGAGTTTGTATGGTATGTTCTCCCCATGACTGCAAGGGTTTCCTCTTGGTGCTCTGGTTTCCTCCCACATTGCGAAGACACATGGGTTAGTAGGTTAATTGATCACATGGGGTGGTACAGGCTGGCTGGGCCGGAAGAGCCTGTTGCCATGTTGTATCTCTAAGTAAACAATTGGAATATCTGCACTAAATTCTTAATGGAGAAGGCTCTCAACGTTGCAGTTGCTTTTACAGAGTAGGTTTGAGTAAGTGGTAGTGGTAGATTCACACCATCGTGAATAGTGCAGTGACACAGATAGTAGAAAGGTCTCGGCCCAGAATGCTGACTGTTTATTCATTTCCATAGATGCTACCTGACCTGCTGAGTTCCTCCAGCATTCTGTGTGTTGCTCGTAGCCCTGCTACCTCCCAGTTTCAGTAATCTAATTCAGCACTGGATGTTGGAGCTGTCTTTGTGGCGTTTGCATATTCTCCCTGCTACTCTCTGGGTTTCCTTTGGGTGCTACTGTTTCCTCCTGGTTGGTGGGTTAACTGACTTCTGTAAATTATCTGTAGTGTGTAGGTGAGTGGTGGAATCTGGTGGGGGGAGGGCAGGAATTGATGGGAAAGGGGGAGATTATAATTTGGGATTAATACAAACGGGTGCTTAATGATCGGTGAAGATTTCGTGGGCTGAGGGCACTGTTTCCATGTTGTGAAAATCCATGAAATTTACAAGATCATTAAAAAGGATATAATGTACCCCCCCAAGAGGCACATTACACTGTAAGTACACAGGCTTTTAATTTCAACACAGCCAGATTGCAAACTGTCAATCAAAAACTCTCTATCCATACCCGTGCCTTACTTATGAAATTGAATAATTGTTAATTATTGCAAATTCTGTGCTATAATAGAAAGGGAGTTAATTAACTGGATTAGTAAACTAGTGGCATTGACTGAATGACCCATTGAGGGAAGTTCAAATCATATCACGGTCCCTAGAGAAATTAAATTTATTCAATGAATTATATCTGGAATTTAAAAAAATACAGCAATAATGATTACAAAACTTGCAGGTCATTGCAAAAACCCATTTGGTTTATTCACATTCTTAGGGATGGAAATCTGCAGTCCCAGCTTGGTCTGCTTGACGCTTGACTCTGGATGCTGAGCAATGTGGCGGACTTCAAACTGCCCTCGAAAATTGGTCAACAAGTCACTCAATTCAAGAATGTTTCTAACCGAACAATAATGTATCAGCAATGTTCACACTCCATGAACGTCAAGATTGTTGTTTTTTTTTAAGCTTGTAGGGATGGTTCTGGGGCACAGAAGGGACAGGGAAGCAAGGGAGCTGGAAGACAGGTTTCTGGTTCTGCTCGACATTCAAAGTCCTGGTGATGAAGTTATCCACAGTCTGGGCCTTTGCTCAGCACTTGAAGGCTAGTGATGTGGGCATCTCTGCTCCAGTGACATGGACGGGTGATGAAGGACATCCGTCAGGCTCTCCCAGGTCAGTGGCTCCCAGGATTGGATGTCTGTGCGAGAAGAGGGATGAGGAGGCCTGAGGGCCGGTAAGGTGGCGTGCCTGGAGTTTGGTTCTTTACCGAAGATTGAAGCCTGAAGGTCAATTGGAAATCTGGAAGTCAAAGCCCAAAGCCCGAAGCCCGAAGCCTAGAGATTGTACATGTGGGTGGGTGCAAGGGAGGAAAGCAAGTTGTTTTCTTGCTGTTGCTTTGTTGCTTGCAGTGTCTTGTGATGCTCTGCTGTGCATTGTGGGCATGTTACGTTGATGTTGGAATGTGTGGCGACACGTGCAAACTCCCACAAATCATCCTTAGGTATGTTTGTTGTTAACACAAACGGCACATTTCACTGTGTGTTTCCATGTTCATGTGGTAAATAAATTGGAATCTGAATCTGAGATAATACTTGAAGGTCTCCTTGAGAATTCACCTACTCTCATACATTTTTTGCCCCATCTGTCCTTATTGGCTTGCTTGCCATTTGGCAAGTTCAACTTAATTAAACAGAATGTCAGCAATGAAAAGAGCATATGATTCTGAACCAGACATCAAGCAGATACTTACTCATTTCCATTGCAAGGATTGTGATATTATGCCAAGAAAGATCTTCTCGGTCCAGTGACTTTGCAGTCATTAGAGCTCCTGAGGCGATGTCAATATAAAAGGATCTTGTAGGATCAGTGGATCGCTCAATTGAATACCTTACAATGAGAAGTGAGAAAAGGAAGAAAATACCTTCTTAATAAGATGCTTTAATTTTTAAAAATGAAAATGCAGAGAAAAGTCACTAAGAATGAAGCTTAGGTAATCACTACTGTTTCCAAACTTCTTCATGCTAATTTTGTTTCCTGTCATTTCGAAGTCAGTGGGTTGTTCATTTGCAAATATTAAGAAAGATTATGAAAAGAACAGGATTGATGTCTTTCAATCAACTTCCCTATTTTCACTGCTCTCAATAAACTGCACTACATGATTATGATAAACTTACATTCTTCAATTCTCCTCAAATTCATTTCACATGTGTGACGAGAACACACATAAATTAAGATGTTTGCTGGCCTGGGCTTGCATCAGTGGCATCAGCAGTTGGTCTGCCACCTGTCCTCAGGGGAAGGAGAGATAAGGAACAATGAAGCAGCATCTGGAGATGTGTAATGAAGGGACGGGAGAGAGAGCTGCCTAGAGCAGCTCCCCCTTTGAACCCTGAACTGTTTGAAGTGATGGACAGGCGATACCCCAGCAGGGGGATAAAAAGGGACAGGTTCGCTAAGGCAGGACACACACACGACACTCGAGGTAATGAGACCCTGGAAGCGGTGCGCCTCTCACGAGTTGGTGGGAAGCTCTTGGACGGCTGATCGGGGGATCAGCCTTAAACGCGCAGGGTGGAAAGGTACGATCAGCGGGAACCCGGTGTGTGTCCACCCTCGCTTGGGTGCCGGGTTCACTGCAGAGGATTGACCGCATCTGGAGGAGGGGTCACAGTCGGTGACCTCAGGTGGCATCACAAAGGACCCGCCCGAAAGCTGCTTGTGAGCAATATCGCCGGTCTGTGAGTGGAAGCCGTTCTGAATGATCAGTCGTTCTTGTTCTCTCTCTCTCCCTCCCCCCACGTTGTCCATCGCCATGGCAACGATTACTGTGAACTGAACTAAATTGGACTGAACTTTGTGTCACTTTGAAATTGGTCATTTACCCCTAGACAATGATAGAGCTTGATTGATGCTGTTATCTTAATTCTGCGCACATGTGTGTTTATCATTGCTGAACTGTTGCATTTATTATCCTTTCGATTACTGTGTTGCTTGTTTCTTTAATAAAACTTTCTTAGTTCTAGTAATCCAGACTCCAACTGAGTGATCCATTTCTGCTGGTTTGGCAACCCAGTTACGGGGTACGTAACACATGATAAATATGGGAAAAAACTGAATTACAGTAAGTACTGTATATATCTATTAAATAGTTATGTTAAAATCAGTAGTGCAAAAAACAGAAATAAAAAAATAGTGATGTAGTATTCATGGGTTCAATATCCATTCAGAAATTGGATGGCAGAGGGGAAGGAGCTATTTCTGAATCATTGAGTATGTCTTCAAGCTTCTGTACCTCCTTCCTGATGGTATCAATAAGAAGGGGGCATGTCCTGAGTGGTGGGGGCCCTTAATGATGGACATCGCCTTCCTAAGGCACCACTCTTTGAAGATGCTTTGGATACTACAGGGGCTAGTACTCATGATGGAGATGACTAATTTGACAATTTTCTGCAACTTACTTTGATCCGCCGCAGTGGCCCACCAACACCGGCCCCCATGCCAGACAGTGATGCAGCCAGTCAGAATGCTCTCCACAGCACATCAATAGAAGTTTTCGAGTGTTTCAGGTGACAAACCAGGTCTCCTCAAAGTCCCAATGAAATATAGCCATTACCTTGCCTTTTTTATGGCTGTATCAATATGTTAGGACTAGGTTAGGTCCTCAGAGATATCGACATCCAGGAACTTGAAATTGCTCACTCTCTCCACTTCCGATCCCTCTGTGATGACTGGCTGTGTTCCCTTGTCCTACCCTTCCTGAAGTCCACAATCAGCTCTTTGGTCTTGCAAACGATGAGTGCAAAGTTTTTGCTATGACACCATTCAGCTAGCTGGTATATTTCACTCCTGTACGCCCTTTCATCACCATCTGAGACTCTGCCAACAATAGCTGTATAATCAGCAAGTTTATAGATGGCACTTGAGATATGCCTAGTTACACAGTCATGGGTATAGAGAGCGTAGAGCAGTGGGCTATGCACACATCCCAGTGTTGATGGTCACTGAGGTGGAGATGTTATTTCCAATCTGTACAGATTGTGGTCTTCCAGTTAGGAAGTGGAAGATCCAGTTGTGGAGGGAGGTGTAGATCTGTAACTTTTCGATCAGGTGTTAAATGCAGAGCTACAGTCAATAAACAGCACCCTGACATAGGTACTTGTATTGATAAACAACAGTCTGATGTAGGTATCCTGACATTTGGACTATTTATGACATCTCTCTCTCCTTTCTTCTCTTTCAGTTCCCAGCTCAGGAGACAAATCATTCAGTGACAGTTATTACAAACCCTCACCCCCCATCTTCATTACCCATAATTCCACTCTCATCTTGCCTCCCCAGAGACGAAACAGGGGTAGAGTTCCCTTGGTCTTTACCATTCACCCCACCAGCCTCCACATCCACTACACATTCCTCAATGTTCCTACCAGCTACAAAAAGATCCCGCCACCTGTCACATCTTTCCCCTCCCAGCCCGTTCTGACCATGTGGGTTTTATCAGGGTGCTCCAGTTCCCTCCCACATTCCAAGGATGTAACTTAAATTGTGGACGTGCTTTATTGGCACCAGAAGCAGGGTGACACTTGCTCCCAGTTCATTTTTGGACTGAGTTGGTCGTTGATGCAAACGATGCATTTCACTGTATGTTTTAATGTTTCAATGTACATGTGACAAATAAAGCTAATCTAATCTCATCCTTCCCTCAGCACCTCCCCTTTCAACTGTAACAGTGTGTCTCCTCCAACTTCACTTACTGCTTTTGGTGGTCTTGAGGGGCCAAGTGCGGATTAGGTGATTGCTCTGCCAAGCTCCTGTGTTCCGGCTGCAATGGCGAACTGGAACTTCCTGGTTGGAGGCCATTTTAATTCTCTTCCCTTTTCCTCACTGACCTGTCTGTCCTCTGCCTCCTCCACTGCCAGGGTGAGGTCAAACAAAAACTAGAAGAGCAGCAGCTCGTATTCTGCTTACGCTTTATCTACATTCCATTATTCAATTGTCCAGCAGGCAGGCCAAGGAACTTAGTAACCAGCAACCATCACTGCAGGTAGACCTCTTCAATAAGCAGGTAACTGAGAGGGAGGCACTTGGGACCTTGAATTTCCCCATGTGGCTCAGAGTAGCAACATCTCCTTTCATGGTCCCTTTATCATAGAATTCCAGAATATTACAGAAGCCGAACATTTGGACCTTCATGGTATAGGTGGCCCTTTGAAGGAGTTGTTGAGCTGGCCCTATATTATCTACAAAATGGACATCTCCCTTAACTCCTGCCCACCCGTGATCTCTCTCACCAAGAAGGCAAAGGAACTTGACAACTCAGTCCTAGCTTGGAAACATTCTGAGCTGTCCTAATGTGGGGTTTTGATCTGAAGTGTTGACAGTTCCATTCCCTTCCGGCATAGATGCTGAGTTCCTCCAGCAGGTGTTTGTTGCTCCTGAAGAAGGAGCTTCCAGATTCCTACTCTTCTCCATGTTTAAGTCCGAGAAATCCCTCCTCAACAGTACTGTGAGAGCGACTGGACCAGGAGGATTGTGGTGATTTAAGAAGTCGTGTCACGACAACATTCTCATGGGCAACTGATGACGGGCAACAAGAGCAGGCATTCTCAAGGACGCACTCATCCTGAAATATTAATTAATAAAAAAAAACTCTCCTGCTTCTCCACACGACCGTGTAATTTATTTCCAAGTCATGGTCATTGAGTTGTAGGATCATGCAGCACAGAAGCTGGTCCTTTTGGCCAATCATGTGTATGCTGACTATTAAACACCTCTCCACACATTCTGTATAGTTCCTCCCCATTCCTGTCAGCCCCTCCCCGCAATTCTTCTGCCCCATCCCAACCACACTGGAGCAATTTATAGGCTCACTTAACAATGTGTTGATCTTTGGCCTGGGAAAACATAGGCCGACAGGGAGAAAGCTGCAAACTCCTCACATACTTTCCCCGAGCTGCTGAAGCAGAGACGATCTTTTACGATTGAGTCTGCCATCACTCCCCCACTTCAGGCAGTGAGTATGCTTGATGCATGCTTTTTTAAAATTTCGTCTTGTCACCTCAAGATCTTCTAACAGTTAGGTACAGGGGAGATCATTTTCCGTGATGTTGCTGGAAAATTTTCTATGAGGTGCCTGTTTCTGCCTGGTTCTCAATACACTCCTCATTATAATGTGAGTATAACGACGATTAAACCTGATCAAAGTAAGATATGTGGCATGGTGGGGTGATGTTGAACAGTTAGAAGTTTCTTTTGGCATCCCTATCATAGACCATAGAATATTGAACACCAAAGCAGCATACAGGTCTCTTGACCCATGGTATTGTGCTGACCTTGTAACCTACTCTCAGATCAATCTAACCCTTGCCTTCTACATAGCCTTCAATATTTCTATCATCTATTTCATAGATGTCCCTAATGTATCTGCCTTTACCACCACCCCTGGCAGGCCGCTCCACACACCCACCGCTCTCTGTGTAAAAAACTTACCTTTGACATCCCTCCCTATACTTTTCTCCAATTATCTTAAAATTATGCTCCCTTGTATTGGCCATTTCCAGCCTGAGTAAAAGTCGCTGGCTATCGACTCCATCCATGCCTCTTGTTATCCTGTAAATGTCTATCAAGTCATATCTCATCCTTCTTCACTCCAAAGAGAAAAACCCTAGCTTGCTCACCCTACCCTCATAAAACATGCTCTCCAATCCAGGCAGCATCCTGGTAAATCTCCACTGCACCATCTCTAAAGCTTCCACATCCTTCCTACAATGAGGTGACCAGATCTAAACACAATACACCAAGAGTGGTCTAACCAGGGTTTTAAGGAGCTGCAACATTACCCTGTGGCTCATGAGCTCAGACTCCATCTAATGAAGACCTATATCCATACACCTGCTTAATAACCCTGTCTATTTGCGTGCCAACTTTGAGAGATCTGTAGACTTGTAAAGCACAGGAAATTGTGTCTGGAAGTCTGGGACTGTACTCATCCCCCAGTCTTGCTGTCAGTGAAATGCTGGGACTGTCTCTTTTGGACAGAGACCCTTACTTCAACCCTAAGTGTCGTCTCTAAAACATCCAATTGAAATGCCAGAGGAACAGAGACTTCGAATTTCAATATGAAATAACCATTAGTCCCAGAGGCAAAAGTCATTAAAAAAAAATTGACTCCATGGAGCATTTTGAGCCAATCAAGTACATCAAGTGTTATCTCCAAGGGTCCTGCCTAGTCTCATTTCATACCCCTGCTGGCTCCTGATACTATTTATTATGCCTTCTTTTTCAAACAGCTATTGAATTCCCTGTTTAAATAATTTATGTTTGCGGCAACAACAGCGGTTTTTGGCAGAGATTTTATGATTCTAACCACAGTCCTTGTTTAAAAAAAAACATTTGAAACATCCTTTTGATTCTAATATATCGTTAGCAGACACGAGGAACAAACACATCAAAGTTGCTGGTGAACGCAGCAGGCCAGGCAGCATCTCTAGGAAGAGGTACAGTCGGCGTTTCGGGCCGAGACCCTTCGTCAGGACTAACTGAAGGAAGAGTTAGTAAGAGATTTGAAAGTGGGAGGGGAAGGGGGAGATCCGAAATGATAGGAGAAAGCAGGAGGGGAAGGGATGGAGCTAAGAGCTGGACAGGTGATTGGCAAAAGGGATATGAGAGGATCATGGGACAGGAGGCCTAGGGAGAAGGAAAAGGGGAGGGGGGAAAAACCCAGAGGATGGGCAAGGGGTATAGTCAGAGGGACAGAGGGAGAAAAAGGAGAGAGAGAGAAAGAATGTGTGTATATAAATAAATAACGGATGGGGTACGAGGGGGAAGTTGGGCATTAGCGGAAGTTAGAGAAGTCAATGTTCATGCCATCAGGTTGGAGGCTACCCAGACGGAATATAAGGTGTTCTTCCTCCAACCTGAGTGTGGCTTCATCTTTACAGTGGAGGAGGCCGTGGATAGACATATCAGAATGGGAATGGGATGTGGAATTAAAATGTGTGGCACCTGGGAGATCCTACTTTCCCTGGCGGACAGAGCATTGGTGTTCAGCAAAACAATCTCCCAGTCTGTGTCGGGTCTCGCCAATATATAGATGGCCACACTGAGAGCACCGGATGCAGTATATCACCCCAGCCGACTCACAGGTGAAGTGTCGCCTCACCTGGAAGGACTGTTTGGGGCCCTGAATGGTGGTAAGGGAGGAAGTGTAAGGGCAAGTGTAGCACTTGTTCCGCTTACACGGATAAGTGCCAGGAGGGAGATCAGTGGGGAGGGATGGGGGGGACGAATGGACAAGGGAGTCGCATAGGGAGCGATCCCTGCGAAAGGCGGGGGGGGGGTGGAGAAGGAAAGATGTGCTTAGTGGTGGGATCCCGTTGGAGGTGGCGGAAGTTACGGAGAATAATATGTTGGACCCGGAGGCTGGTGGGGTGGTAAGTGAGGACCAGGGGAACCCTATTCCTAGTGGGGTGGCGGGAGGATGGAGTGAGACGAGATGTGCGTGAAATGGGGGAGATGCGTTTGAGAGCAGAGTTGATGGTGGAGGAAGGGAAGCCCCTTTCTTTAAAAAAGGAGGACATCTCCCTCGTCCTGGAATGAAAAGCCTCATCCTGAGAGCAGATGTGGCGGAGACGGAGGAATTGCGAGAAGGGGATGGCATTTTTGCAAGAGACAGGGTGAGAAGAGGAATAGTCCAGATAGCTGTGAGAGTCAGTATGCTTAAAGTAGACATCAGTAGATAAGCTGTCTCCAGAGATCCTTTTGATTCTAATATACCGTTAGCAGTACAACCGCAGTCACCCAACGAGATTATGCACTTAGGTTACACATAGATTTACACTAAGAGCCACTTCCATAAAACAATGTGATAGCGATCCTGCCCCAGCTCACCTGCTGCTGAAACCCTCATCCTGCTTCAGAAACCTCTCAAGTTGACTATACTGGAGTACTTTAACTATCTTCTTCTTTCTACCCATTTAAATTCGAGGCTAATCAAATATCAAATGCCCAACCCTTAACTTCTATTGTTGAATCACCACAAAACCCATTTTCATCTTCCTTTAACAATGCCCATCTTCTGTAGCTTACCAGGTCTTACCAGGTTTGGCCTTAGTTCTGCCCAGCCAGGTATAATGTTTACCTGTGGTTTCAATTTCCTGCCTGGCTTTGACAAGGTGAAGCGGAGGTGATATTAACCCTGCTAGTCTGCAGAAATAGCACTGTAAAAGATTCTAATGAAAGGACATGAACCGTTAACACTATTTCTCTCTTCACAAAATTGCACCTGATCTGCACAGTGTTTACGCTCTTGTTATTTTTTTTAAATAAACTACCTTCTGAGGATTGTCTATTATGCTTCCTATGCTCATAGCATTTGCCTGTGATCAACAGATGACACAATAGCCACAGCTCTACACACCATCCTTACACATCTGGAAAAGAAGGATCTGGGCTGTACCCTCCAAATATCCGGACCTGGCTCTCGGTTTTTTTGCACTACCTTACTTGCCATTTTTCTATTTTCTATTTATGAATTATAGTTTAAATTTTTAATATTTGCTATCGATTTGTAATCGCGGGAGCAGGAAGCGCAGAATCATATACCGTTAGCAGTACAACCGCAGATGATTGTACGTTCTAGTATCAATTGTTTGGCGACAATAAAGTATAAAGTATAAAGTATGCTTATGTGAGAATGCTGTCTTAGACTACAGTTCAGCAATTGACACTATAATTCCCTTCAGGCTTGACAAGAAGTTCAGAAACCTCGGCCTCCAGCCTGCCTTGTGCAGCTGGATCTGGACTTCCTGTCAGATTGCCAGCAGGTGGTAAGAGTGGGCTCCCTCACCTCTGCCCCTCTGACCCTCAACACAGGTGCCCCTCAGGGTTGTGCCCTAAGCCCCTTCGTTTACTCTCTGTATACCCATGGCTGTGTTGCCACCCACAGCTTCAATCTGCTAATTAAATTTGCTGACTATACTACATTGATTGGCCTTATGTCAAATAATAACGAGGCAGCCTACAGAGAAGAAGTCATCACCCTGACACGGTGGTGTCAAGAAAACAATCTCTCCCTCAATGTTGCGAAAACAAGGGAGCTGGTTGTAGACTATGGGAGGAATGGAGACAGCTAACCCCTATTGACATCAGCGGATCAGGGCTTGAGAGGGTGAATAGCTTTAAGTTCCTTGGCATACAAATCACTGAGGATCTCACGTGGTCTGTACATACCAGCTGTGTGGTGAGAAAAACACAACAGCACCTCTTTCACCTCAGACGGTTGAAGAAGTTTGGCATGAGTCCCCAAATCCTAAGGACTTTCTACAGGGGCACAAGTAAAAGCATCCTGACTGGCTGTGTTACTGCCTGGTATGGGAACTGTACTCTCCTCAACCGCAGGACTCTGCAGAGAGTGGTGCGGACAGCCCAGCGCATCTGTAGATGTGAACTTCCCACTACTCAGGACATTTACAAAGACAGATGTGAAAAAAGAAGGCTCAGCGGGGACACGAGTCACCCCAACCACAAACCGTTCCAGCTGGTACCATCCAGGAAGTGGTACCATAGCATTAAATCCGGGACCAACGCGCTCCAGGAAAGATTCTTCCACAGGCCATCAGACTGATTAATTCATGCTGATACAATATTTCTATATTATATTGACTGTCCTGTTGTACATACTATTTATTACAAATTACTATAAATTGCACATTGCACATTTAGACGGAGATGTAACATAAAGATTTTTACTCCTTATGTGTGGGCATGTGGCCAAGTGGTTAAGGCATTCAACTAGTGATCTGAAGGTCGTGAGTTCAAGCCCCAGCTGAGGCAGCGTGATGTGTCCTTGAGCAAGGCACTTAATCACACATTGCTCTGCGACGACACTGGTGCCAAGCTGTATGGGTCCTAATGCCCTTCCCTTGGACAACATCGGTGCCGTGGAGAGGGGAGTCTTGCAGCATGGGCAACTGCTAGTCTTCCATACAATCTTGCCCAGGCCTGCGCCTTGGAGAGTGAAGACTTTCCAGGCGCACGTCCATGGTCTCGCAAGACTAAAGGGTGCCTTTATTATTATGTGAAGGATGTTAGAAATAAAGTCAACTCAATTCAATTTGTCTTGAACAAGTGTAGTGTGGCATGCTGAGGAAGAGGACCCATTTGGATAAAATGGTTTGGATAAAGAAATGGAAGATAATGTTTGCTGAATTTGTGAAGAGAGAAATGTAAATTGTGAGGAGAATGCAGGGAGGCTGCAAAGGGATATAGATGAACTAAGTGACTGAGTAAAAGTCTGGTAAATAGAGTATAGTGTTGCAATGTAAAATGGAACATATTGACATAAAAATAAAAGGGCAAAATTACGTAAATATTGGGTAACTGAAGAGCTCAAAGACACAAAGGGATCTGTATCGAATGCAACCACTGACAAAAGGTAGTGTGAAGGTGTAGTGGGTAATTAGGAGGTTAACAGGATGTTATTGCTTGTGTAGAGGTCATACTCCATTTATAAAGCCCATTGGTGGGATGCCTTCTAGAGAGTCCTAAAAGGGTAGCTAGAGGGATTATAAAGATCATAAACAAAAGAGATCTTGCAGATGTTGGAAATCCAAAGTAACAGATGCAGAATGCTGGTCAGGCAGCATCTGTTGGGGGAATAAACAGTCAACATTTCAGGCTGAGACCCGTCTCGGCCTGGAACTTCGATTGTTTATTCCTCTCCATCGATGCTGCCCAAGCTACTGAGTTCCTCCAGCATTTTGTGTGTTCCACTTAAGGATTTGTTTACTAATCTTTGTGTGAAGCCGTGGGGGAAGAGCAAGGTCTTAAATTAATACTTCTCACCTGTACACACCATGGAGAAGGGCGTGAAGACTACTGAGTTCAAGGAATAGTAATATCCTGGAAGTTATCAACATTAGGAAAGAGGATGTGTTGGCAAACTTTAAGGAACATAAGGTGGATAGGGCCAGACCTGGGATGTTATGAAAAGTCAGGGAAGAATTTGCTGGGGCCCTGGAAGAGATTGTTGTATCTTTGTGAGGGACCCAAAGATTGGAGTGTGGCTAATATTGTTAAGGACAAGCCAGGGAGCCTTACATCAATGGTGGTAAAATGTGCCAAAAGAGTTTCTGAGAGATCGGAATTACTTGCATTTGGAAAGGCAAGGAATGATAGTGGATAGTTAACATGGCTCTGTTTATGGAAATCAAATCCCACAAGCTTGATCCAGTTTTTTGAAAAGGTGTCTAAGAGGGCTGATGAGGTCTCAATGGTGCACATTGTCTACCTAGTCTTCAGCAAGGCCTTTGACGTAGTTGTTCCTGGCAGACTGACAGAGTATGAGAGATCATGTGGGATGCAGGGTGAGCTCGCCAATTGGATACAAAATTTGCTTGCGGAAGTGGTTGAGGTTGGTTGTTTCTTCCAGACTGATTCTTGTGTGTCATAGGGACCAGTGCTAGGTTCCTGTTGTTTGTTATCTATATGAATAATTTGGATGAGAATATAGACGGTATGATAAGAAAGTTTGCAGATAACACCAAAATTGGCTGTATAGTGGCCAGAAAGTTGTTTAATGCTGCAACAGGATTTAGGTCAACTGGGACGATGGGGAAAGAATAATTGTTGGAATTGAACTTAGACAAGTGCAAAATGGTGCATTTTGGAAAGTTAAATTTTGGCCCTGACGAGTGTTTTTGCACCATGAAACATAGAGGTGTGAGTACATTGTTCTCTGAAATTGACAATGCCAGTCGACAAGCTGATGAAGAATGTGTATTGCATGATTTCCTTCACTGGCTGACACACTGAGTAGGAGAGTTGGGATGTCACGTAAGCATTCGATAAATCGATTCCCTTGTTAGGGAAAATATTACAGCAGTGCTCAGGCAGGACAGATTAGAGGGTTTGTCTACTGAGTCCTTATGGGTGGAGCTGAGAAACAGGAATGGTATGGCCACATTAGTGGGATTGTATTACAGACCACCCAATAGTCAACGAGACTTGGAAGAGCAAATCTGCAGAGAGATAGCAGACAACTGCAGGAAACATAAAGTTGTGGTGGTAGGGGATTTTAATTTTCCATACATTGATTGGGACTCCCATACTGTTAGGGGTCTAGATGGTTTAGAGTTTGTAAAATGTGTTCAGGAAAGTTTTCTAAATCAGTATATAGAGGGACCAACTAGAGGGGATGCAATATTGGATCTCCTGTTAGGAAACGAATTAGGGCAAGTGACGGAAGTCTGTGTAGGGGAGCACTTTGGTTCCAGTGATCATAACGCCATTAGTTTCAATTTGATCATGGACAAGGATAGATCTGGTCCTAGGGTTGAGGTTCTGAACTGGAAGAAGGCCAAATTTGAAGAAATGAGAAAGGATCTAAAAAGCGTGGATTGGGACAGGTTGTTCTCTGGCAAAGATGTGATTGGTAGGTGGAAAGCCTTCAAAGGGGAAATTTTGAGAGTGCAGAGTTTGTATGTTCCTGTCAGGATTAAAGGCAAATTAAATAGGAATAAGGAACCTTGGTTCTCAAGGGATATTGCAACTCTGATTAGGAAGAAGAGGGAGTTGTATGAAATGTATAGGAAACAGGGGGTAAATCAGGTGCTTGAGGAGTATAAGAAGTGCAAGAAAATACTTAAGAAAGAAATCAGGAGGGCAAAAAGAAGACATGAGGTTGCCTTGGCAATCAAAGTGAAGGATAATCCAAAGAGCTTTTACAAGTATATTAAGAACAAAAGGATTGTAAGGGATAAAATTGGTCCTCTTGAAGATCAGAGTGGTCGGCTTTGTGCGGAACCAAAGAAAATGGGGGATATCTTAAATAGGTTTTTTGCGTCTGTATTTACTAAGGAAGCTGGCATGAAATCTATGGAATTGAGGGAATCAAGTAGTGAGACCATGGAAACGGTACAGATTGAAAAGGAGGAGGTGTTTGCTGTCTTGAGGAAAATTAAAGTGGATAAATCCCTGAGACCTGACAGGGTGTTCCCTCGGACCTTGAAGGAGACTAGTGTTGAAATTGCGGGGGCCCTGGCAGAAATATTTAAAATGTCGCTGTCTACGGGTGAAGTGCCGGAGGATTGGAGAGTGGCTCATGTTGTTCCGTTGTTTAAAAAAGGATCGAAATGTAATCTGGGAAATTATAGGCCGGTGAGTTTAACGTCAGTAGTAGGTAAGTTATTGGAGGGAGTACTAAGAGACAGAATCTACAAGCATTTGGATAGACAGGGGCTTATTAGGGAGAGTCAACATGGCTTTGTGCGTGGTAGGTCATGTTTGACCAATCTGTTGGAGTTTTTCGAGGAGGTTACCAGGAAAGTGGATGAAGGGAAGGCGGTGGATATTGTTTACATGGACTTCAGTAAGGCCTTTGACAAAGTCCCGCATGGGAGGTTAGTTAGGAAAATTCAGTCGCTAGGTATACATGGAGAGGAGGTAAATTGGATTAGACATTGGCTCGATGGAAGAAGCCAGAGAGTGGTGGTAGAGAATTGCTTCTCTGAGTGGAGGCCTGTGACTAGTGGTGTGCCACAGGGATCAGTGCTGGGTCCATTGTTATTTGTCATCTATATCAATGATCTGGATGATAATGTGATAAATTGGATCAGCAAGTTTGCTGATGATACAAAGATTGGAGGTGTAGTAGACAGTGAGGAAGGTTTTCAGAGCCTGCAGAGGGACTTGGACCAGCTGGAAAAATGGGCTGAAAAATGGCAGATGGAGTTTAATACTGACAAGTGTGAGGTATTGCACGTTGGAAGGACAAACCAACGTAGAACATACAGGGTTAATGGTAAGCACTGAGGAGTGCAGTGGAACAGAGGGATCTGGGAATACAGATACGAAATTCCCTAAAAGTGTCGTCACAGGTAGATAGGGTCGTAAAGAGAGCTTTTGGTACATTGGCCTTTATTAATCAAAGTATTGAGTATAAGAGCTGGAATGTTATGATGAGGTTGTATAAGCATTGGTGAGGCCGAATCTGGAGTATTGTGTTCAGTTTTGGTCACCAAATTACAGGAAGGATATAAATAAGGTTGAGAGAGTGCAGAGAAGGTTTACAAGGATGTTGCCGGGACTTGAGAAACTCAGTTACAGAGAAAGGTTGAATAGGTTAGGACTTTATTCCCTGGAGCGTAGAAGAATGAGGGGAGATTTGATAGAGGTATATAAAATTATGATGGGTATAGATAGAGTGAATGCAAGCAGGCTTTTTCCACTGAGGCAAGGGGAGAAAAAAACCAGAGGACATGGGTTAAGGGTGAGGGGGGAAAAGTTTAAAGGGAACATTGGGGGGGGGGCTTCTCCACATAGAGAGCGGTGGGAGTATGGAATGAGCTGCCAGATGAGGTGGTAAATGCGGGTTCTTTTTTAACATTTAAGAATAAATTGGACAGATACATGGATGGGAGGTGTATGGAGGGATATGGTCCGTGTGCAGGTCAGTGGGTCTAGGCAGAAAATGGTTTGGCACAGCCAAGAAGGGCCAAAGGGCCTGTTTCTGTGCTGTAGTTTCTATGGTTCTATGGTTTCTATTGGACTACACTTGGAGTACTGAGTGCAATTCTGGTAACCACACTCCAGTAAAGATATGATTAAAGTGGAAAAGGTGCAGAAAAGATTCACAAAAATGCTGCCTTGACTGGAAGGCTTGAGTTATAAGGAGAGATTGGATATGCTGGGACTGATTTCCCTGTAACTAAGGGTGCTAAATGGTGACATTATAGAAATTTGTAAAATGAAGATGGGCATAGACAGAATAGAAAGACAGTCTTTTTCCCAGAGTAGGGTAGTCTAAATCAAGAGGGCAGGGGTTTAAGGTGTGAGGAGTAAAATTTAAAGGGGGTCTGATGCTGGTTGGTATATGGAACAAACTACCAGAGGGATTGAAGGAGGTGGATATAATTGTTCCATTTTTGGAATTCTTTCTCTCAATAAAGTCATTGAACATACAATTAAATAACCTAGGACAGAAGAAGGCCACTAAACCCTCAATCTTGCTCCCCAAGCAGCAGTGGAAACAATTTTTGAACATTGATAAAGCAAAAATAGACACAAACATGATAAACGGGGGCGGGTTAGTATGTCAGAATGCAAAGTTGAATTTAAAATCATATCACCTATAATCTTGTTAAGCACCTTAGAGGGCTTGAGGGATGAGGTGACCACATCTAATTCATATGGTTTACATATGCCTATGAGGTACTCTCAAGATGTAGAGAATGATACCATTAAGAAAGTCTTTGACTACATGTACCTTGGGTCAAGAATGATGAGTTCGGAGAAGGACATAAAGATACAGAAGGTGCTGGCGTGGAGGGCTATGAACGACATGAATGGAATCTGGAAGTCGAACCTGACCAGAGGGCTTAAAAAGAGGATTTCATAGCAGTCATAGAGTCCATTCTCACGTACGGATGCGAGACGTGGACACTCACCAAGACTATGCGAAAGTCTCTAGATGGTTGCTATACACGAATGCTCTGGATGGCTCTTGACGTGAGTTGGCAACAGTACCTGACGAACATCGAGCTCTGTAATGACTTACCGATGCTCACCACTAAAATCGAGTTGAGAAGACTGCAACTAGCGGGGCACTGTCTACGCCACCCTGAGCTACCTGCCAGCCTAGTCATCATATGGGAGCCCAAGCATGGGAGGATGAACCCTGAGTGCCCTCCCAAGACTATGGTCAACACACTCCTAGAAGACAGCGGCGCAGCTAATGTAGATGAACTGAACACACTGATGAGGGAGAGGGAGAAGTGGAGAGTCCGTCATCGTGCCCGACGCCGGCCCCCTAGGCCTGAGTCGACGTAGTAGTAGTAGTTTGTGCTTGTGTGCCACCTGCTGCTGACTATTTAACACACCCCCACTTACTGCAGAGAAATATCATCATCTGATGAGAACAGTGAATTAAAACGATGGTAGTGAGATCCTGGCAGAACATCAACAGCAAATTCATCAGGTAGCTTCTAGATTTTACACAATGTGTAGTCTTAAAATTGACACACCTCACTCTGGGAATAGGAAAGCTGCTAGTTTACATCGCAGCTCTGAAGTTCTGGCACTGATTTTCCAATGAAGAACAAGGCTAGTGTCTGTATTGATGAAATAGCTGTCAGCATATTGTATAGTGTGCTGGACGGCATGCTAGTTGAACTCTCAGGAGCGGTAGGCTGGCGGTGGCTATCCTTTCGTAAAATGACAGACAGCAAGTGAGAGATACAAATAACTGTCTGAAACTCTTCTTCACTCTCTTATTGAAATTACCTCATCAATGGTCAGAGGACACTGCGCACCACAAATACACAAACACTTTACAAAGATAAAGTATCTGGCTTTGAGTAATCACTGCAAATGCCAAGATTATTTACAAATCTTTTTTTCCTTTTTGATGCTCCAGGGGCAGAGAGTACTTGCGTCGGTTTTACTAAGACAAGACATGCCCAGGTCAATCTTGTCAGCCTTCATTATCGCAAAGCAATCTGCTTTGTTTTCTCTGTGCAAAGATTCAAGTCCGTTCATGGTATCAGTTGTGCCTAACAGATCACTTATTTCGAGATATGATCTTAACAATATCTCGAGCTGTTGACCAGTTATATATTTTATGCTGGGATTACTACAGGAAGAGTAATGAATATTTCCTGGGTTTATTGGTGGCAAGTTAATTTACATGAACACCGCAAATTGAAAGGTTATATAAACAAAGAGACTAACACAACGGAAGGACAAATCTGGAGCACGTTATCAAGTGTTAGGCTGTTGGAGACACTGTGGTAACAGCCCTAGGGAGTGATTGCAGCACAGCACTGATAGAGGTGTTGGAAAAGCTCATTATTAACATCCTCTGTATTGTGCCGCATGGGAGTAAATAGAGAGCGGAAAGACACCGCAGCAAAACATATCAATGTGTCATAAATTACAGAGGATCTGGAGAAAGGCCAGAAAGGAGGCAGTGGGAACTGGGATCGCATTATACTTAATCTGAATCTGACAATCTGCAGCCAAAATTTCTTGTTGAGCGTATCTGTGCATTGATCACACTAATGATATTTAAGGTCTGTGACCAAGCAGAAAAATGGGAAGTGCAGTGCGGCATGGCACTGTAGCAGTTAGCGCAATCGCTTTACAGGGTTCGATTCCCTGCCACTCTCTGTAAAGAGTGTGTACGTTCTCCCTGTGACTGGGTAGTCTTGTGCCGGGTGCTCCCGTTTCCTCCCACATTCCAAAGGTGTACAGTTGGGTTAGTGAGTTGTAAGCATGCTATGTGGGCTGCCTGGATTAGAGGGCATTTGATAGCGAGAGGTTGGACAAACTTGGGTTGTTTTCCCTGGAGCAGTGAAGTCCGAGAAGAGATCTGATAGAGGTACATAAGATTATGAGCAGCTCAAATAAAGGACAAAGGCAGTATCTTTTGCCAGGGTTAAGATGTCTAATACCAGAGGGCATGCTTTTAAGGTGAAAGGGAGTAAATTCAAAGGAGTTGTGAGGTGCAAGTTTTTTTTATACAGAGAGTGGTGGGTGCCTGAGGTGATGGGAGTAGCAGACATATTAGAGGCTTTGAAGGGATGTTTGCATAGGCACATGAATATGAGGGAAATGGAAGGTCATGGACATTTTGAAGGCAGAAGGGATTAGTTAAATTGGCCTTTCCATTACTAACTTAATTGGTTTGACACAACATTGTGGGCCAAAAGGCCTGCTCCTGAGCTGTACTGTTCTATGTTAGCACTGGAAGTGTGGTGACACTTACAGGTTGCCCCAAGTACAATCTTTGGCCCTTGTTGGTCATTGACGCAAAACGACGCATACCGCTATGTTCCGTCATTTTCAATGAACATGTGACAAATAAAGCTAATCTTTATATGTTGCACACAAAGAGCAACATAAACCACAGTACCTTATGGCTTGTACATTGCATTTGTGGGAAAATATGTACAAAATTGGTCAAAGCTCAGTGGGGCTGTAATGAAAGGACATCTATTAATTGGGATGCTAGGTTTATGTTGACCATCGTGTGATCAGCTTAGGGTACAAGCCTATTGTTATAGTCATTTCATACCTGATGGAGTTGTTCGCTGCATCTGGGTCTTTTGCTGAAACGATTTGGATAGTAGTTCCGACCGTGACATCTTCGTACACCTCCACCATGTAGGAGGGAGAATCGAACTGTGGAGGCTCATCCATATCCTCAACTGTCAGACGCACCCTGGCTGTATCTCGGAATGGACCGAAGTTCAGAAAGCGAAGATCTAGGTGGGTGTTGGTGCCCTCTACAACCAACATGTAGCTGTCCTTGGTTTCAAAATCTAATGGCTGGAATTAAGAGATAAGCAATCACATTAGGTATTCATCCACTGAAATCCTGACATCACCCAATATGGAAGGAATTCATTCAGCCTATAGTGATCATGCCAACTCTTTGAAAGTGCAATCCGATTAAGGCCTCTCTCTCATCCTCCAAAGCTCTATAAACCTCTCCATTTCAGCTATTATCCAATTGATTCTTGGAAGTTATCCTTGAATACACTTTCATTGGCAACACACACAAAATGCTGGAGGAACTCAGCAAGCCAGGCAGCATCTATGGGAAAAAGTACAGTCGACGATTTGGGCCGAAACCCTTTGGCAGGAGACAAGAATTTTTCATATTACCTTGGGTCTTCATCATCAATACTCACGCCACTGAGTTAGAATTGGCAAACCTCAAAATAATTTCAGATACAAATTTTTATATACAAAGTTATAAGAAGCATAGATAGGGTAGATAGAGGAAACATTTTTACATAGCAAAACCAGAGACTATAAGGGTAGTTTAAGGGGCCAACAGGTTTGGAGGGGAGTTGAAGAACTTTTTCACCAAGAGGGTGGTTACAATCTGGACTGCATTGCCTAAGTGCATGGTAGAAGCAAATACTTTCACAATATTTAAGAAATCTCTAAACAAACACTTGTGCCAAGGCATTGAAGGTTATGGACAGGTTGACAGTAGATGACATGAATATGGGTAGTCCCTTGACGGCTGTCAATGACATGGTGGGCCAAAGAAACTGAATCTGTCCTGTGTGTCTCAATGAATCCATGTTGATTAAAATGCTCCCTAATCTTTTCTTAAGAGAACAACACTAATTTTCTACAACCTTTTCAGATATTAATATCTTATCCAGTCCCTCATTCTAATAAATCTCCTCTGTCCTTTCCTTGTTAAAGTACACAATAAACAAGTAAGGTCTCCTTCAGAAATAGGGCCTGGATGCCCATTTTTGCATTGTTCTGTACGGGCTATAGAAGACTTGAGCTGAATAACCTTCCTCCATGCGATACCATTCTGTATTCTGGATGTGGATCATAGATGTGATAGGTGATAATATTGCTTTGTTTTCTCTTTGCAATGAAGGGGTCAATGATTTTAGTGAAATTCCCATGTCTGTTTAACTTGACAAGTGCACAGACCTGCGTTTGTTTATTTTCTCACTTTATAAACAGCTGGGTTGTAAGGTATTAGTTACGCTTATGAGATTTGGGAGTTCGAGTTAGAAACATAATAGACAGGATTTTGCATTTGAGTCATGTAAGCTAGCTGATGGCAAATGGTTATAAAGTCAGGTAACATAAGGATGTAACCCTGAGGTCCAGGAATACATCTCTGTGTTAGATATTACATTGCAGCCATTTGCCTTCAACATAGAGAGGTGACTTAAAATCTAAAGATGCATTTCAAAAAACAGGAAAAACACAGGTGCTATTTTCATTGAGATAATTTGGACTCCAGTACTTCAAACTCACAGAGGTAATTTATTGATAGAATATTTTTAAGAAATTCTATGTTCTATAATTTGCCATTGATTTATTACATGGCCGGGAAATTCAAGTGGGTTGCACTGTTTCTTCAGTGCTCTGTGCTGAAAATTACTTATTTCTGAGCAGCACATGCTTGTGAGGATTGATGGGTTGGATCATGCAAGTGTGGAAATTTGATTGGTCAACTCCAATCACAAAATTACCTTTGCAGCAAAGAGGCCTGAGATATACACGTGATGACATCATATCCTGTTGCTCATAAAATTGAGTCAGATTATAAGGAGCGAGTATCATTGGTCATTCCAAGGAAAGTCACCAACTCACTGTAACAACACCATTTAAGGGGGCTTCTTGGAGCAGGTCCTAGCCCTGCAGTGGCAACATGCCCTAGGTAAGCTCTTTTAATTTTCTTTAACTCACTTACTCCCACCACAAGCCCCTTCACCATTATTAGTTTATTATTGGCAAGTGTACCGGGTAAAATGAAAAACTTGGCATGCCATCCAAACTCATCACGCCATACATAACTGCATCGAGATAGCAAAAAGAAAAAAAAGAATGTAGAATACAGTAACACAAGAGATTTGCCAGATGGTGGAAATCTAGAGCAACACCCACAAAATGCTGGAGGAACTCAGCAGCTGAGGCAGCATCCATGAAAGGGAATAAACTTGTGGAGTGAGAACCATCATTGGGACTGTAGAATACTGTGTTGCAGCTGTATTGAAAGCGCTGTGGAGATAAACAGAGTACAAAGGCCATGACAAAGTGGACAGGGCGATCAAGGATCTACCTTCAGCAACGTGAGAGATCTATTCAAGGGTCTGATATCTTTTTTTTAGAAATCTACAGCACATTACAGGCCCTTCAGCCCACAATGTTGTGCCGACCATGTAACCTACTCTAGAAACTGCCTGGAATTACCCTACTGCATAGCCCTCTATTTTCCTAAGCTCCTTGTACCGATTCAGGAGTCTCTTAAAAGACCCTGTTGTATCCGCCTCTACCGCTGTCACTGGCAGTGCATTCCACACACCCTCCACTCTCTGTGTAAAACTCTTACCTCTGACATCACCCTTGTACCTACTTCCAAGCACCTTAAAATTATGCCCCCTCGTGTTAGCCATTTCAGCCCTGGGAAAAAGCTTCTGGCTATCCACATGATCAATACCTCTCATCATCTTATACACCTCTATCAGGTCACCTCTCATCCTCCATCGCTCCAAGGAGAAAAGGCCAAGTTCACTCAACCTATTCTCATAAGGCATGGTTTCCAATCCAGGAACCATCCCTGTAAATCTCCTCTGCACTCTCTCTATAGTATCTATCATCGGGAATGAAGGTGTTTTCTGTAGAACCTCACTGAGTCATGGTTTCCAAATCCCTGTCTCCAGACCCAGAGGCTGATTCCTGGACATGTCGTGGAAGGCCCTGATCTCTGTACCCAGGGTGTGATTTATGGACCACTTTCTCGCAATGTCCCAGTTTGATGGCCAGATCCCTTCACTTTCACAAGGCTTAAACACACTTCCAACAGGAAGCTACTAACGTCCTTCATAAATTCCACTTGGTGCCTCCTTCCCCCACCACCCCCAGGGAGCAAATCTCCAAGCCTGCATTCCTCATTAGTATAACTGAGTTAGGGCATTTCTTTTTCTAGCGACAGAGGGTGAGTGGTGACTTGATGGAAGTGTATAAGATCATGAGAAACATAGATAAACTGGACTGCCAGTGTTTTTTTTCTCAGGACGGCAGATTGTTCCCTTCTTTAATTCTTCCTTCACTTTCTTTAATTCTTGCTTACCATGTCCCAATTTCACAAAGATGTTTTGCCCATGAGGCTCAATTTATTTACTTCAGTTCTCCATGGTATCACCCATGATATCTCCATTATATCACCCTTCTCTGCAAACTTTGCCGGCTCTATCAACTTCAGAAATCGCCATACTCTTCTGATTCCGTCCACCGTGAATCACTGCCCCATGCCTTGTCCAAGTCCCTAGTCTCCCCACTGCACGAGCCCCAGTGGGCACATGGCAACTCACTACTGCAATGCTAAATTTTTAAAATTTCATTCTTATGAAGCAGGTTAAGATGATTCGCTCTGTTACAGGTGTCGCATCAGTGCAAGTTGCTGATAGCAAGATGAGATGAGAAGTCATTGGGGATAAATTTGTAAATATGAAAGGCACAGCACGTCAGAGGTCCAGACTTTGCCACCCCTCTGTAATGTACTGAGCTCTCTTTGGCAAAATCCTTACCTCCTTTAAGGTGATGATCCCAACTTGGTTACTTTCATCTGTGATGATCTCAAATACGTTCATCCCATCGCCATTGATGAAGCTGTAGCTCAATTCTGCATTTAGCCCCTCATCTGCGTCCTTAGCTAGAATTCTTCCCACCGCTGAGCCAACCAAAGCTGTCTCCATCACGTTCATCTGGTATAGCTCTGTGCCAGGGCAAAATGGTACACATAGGTGCAAATTGTTATGGTCAAGGATTTGCTCTTCATATTGTAAACCTTTATCGTCCAGTCAAGGATCCTTTGCTTCACTTTAATGCTTGATGCAGATTTCTGTGCCTACAATTTGGGCTTCTTATTTTATGAGGAAGTTCCCATTAAAATAATGGGCCATTAACATTTGGTACTAAATGATGAGATGCAATCATGTTTTCTTTATGGAGGGAACCTCCGTTCCTCTGCCCAGTTGGTTCCAGGAAGCCAATGTTTATAATAGAAATGAAACCTAATTTGGGGGAACAGAGCCAGTGATGGTAGCAGATCTCCCCCCAGTGGCACTGGAGGAAATCTCTTATCATTTTCACCCTCCAAAAATTAACACCACATCTAAAACTTCAAAAGGGTAGCTTTTCTAAAGTACTGTGATTTTCTTCTTAAAAACTGCTTTCAACTGTTGTGCATCTCCCTGAAGCACTTTGGGATGTTTAGAGACACTCTAAGGCCGAAACTTGCTGGGAATTTCTGGCAGTTAAATAACAAACAGCTTGCGCATGGAAGCTGTGAGAGATACAAAGTACAGAATTCCCATGTGAACACAGAACCACTGGCGATGATCTGATTGTATCCTGACACTGGACTCCTGATGGAGTTCAGCATTGCGGCACTAATGCCGCATTTTCTCAGCACACGCACTGGGGAATTGGCTTGCTGTAACTGCAGCAGGTTAGACCTGGTACTGGAAGAGCCTTATAAACACGAGAGATTCTGTGGATGCTGGAAGTCAACGCGCACAAAATGCTGGAGGAACTCAGCAGGTCAGGCAGTATCCATGTAAATGAAGAAACAGTCGGCGTTTCAGGCCGAGACCCTCCTTCTGGACTGGAAAGGGAGGGATAAGACTCCCGAATAAAAAGGGTGGGGGGTTGGGGAAGGAGGACTTGCTAGAAGGTGATAGATGAAGCCAGGTGGATGGGAAGGGTAAAGGGGCTGGAGAAGAAGGAATCCGATAGCAGAGGAGAGCAGACCATGGAGAAAGGGGAGAAGGAGAGGCACCAGAGGGAGGCAATATGCAGGTGAGGAGAAGAGATAAGCAACCAGAGTGGGGAATAGGCCCTCCTTCTCCACTCCCACCGTTTGAGTTCTTGCTGACCTGCTGAGTTCCTCCAGCGTTCTGTGTGTGTTCACTGGAAGAGCTTTAATTTGAATGTGGAGGAACAACTGTTCGGGAGCAAAGTTACCATAAGATAATTTACTATTTTAAAAAATTAATTGAATGTGATTACATGTATTTTACTTTAAGGTAATTAAAAAAAAAAGTTATTTTATTGAACTTCAGTAGATTTTTCACGTATTTGAATGAAAAGCAATTATTCACTAATACGCTCTGCCTCCAAGCCAATTTTGTATCCACTTTGTCAACTCACCCCGTACTCCAATCTTTCAGACTAGCCTACCTCAAGGGACTTTGACAAAAGTCCTTACTAAAGTCCATATAGACCTGCCCTCCTTAGTCATAAGACATAAGAGCAAAATTAACCCATTCGGCCCATTAAGTCTGCTCTGCCTCGGTCATCTGATCCTAAAGCTCTTTCAAATTTTTGAGACACATTTGGCACATTCGATGTCACATCTGGTATCATGGTACATTGGGTTTCAGACATACTTTTTTTCCCTGAATGGAATTTGTTCTTGTTCTGGTATCATCATTTGAAACTGAACAGGACTGGGAAGCAAGTTGGCACTGCAATTTTTGGAAAAGGTAATTATTTTTTAAAACCTAGGTCAAAGATGAGCAACAGTGGCTTGTCGCTGCCAGAAAGTTCTGGCCCAATATAAATATTAAGTGTTCTTATTTTAAAATAAGTATTTTCTTATCCAGAGAAAGTTAAAGAGAAAAGACAAGGCTATAGTGAATAAGAGAAAAATGGATGATTTGATAATCAGGGAATGAGGAGGGATGAGATAGGGCCAATCTTAAGAGTCAGAGTTGGGGAAAAATGGTAGAAAGACAAACCAAGGGCTCTATCTGAACATACAGTACAGTCAGCACTTGTAACCAGATGGATGAATTATGGTACAAATAGAAGGAAATAAGAATGATCTAATAGCCCTTATGGATGCAAGTTGCAAAATGACTTTGGCTGTTGTTGTTTTGGGAAAAAAAGCATGTCCTCTAAGTAGGAGAAATGATTCTTTTTGCTGTAGTACTGTGTAATAAGTAAATGTTAATTGGTGATCTGATAGCTGAGGGACCTTCTAGTTACCAAAATATGATAGAATTTTAAATGAAATATGGAACTAATTTAGGTCAATTTGAAACAAGGATCTAAAATATGAATAAAGCAAGCTGTAAGGGAAAGAGATGCAAGTCAGCTATGGTAGATTGGTGTGACAAAAAATAAGTAATTTTCACATAAAACATCGGCATATGATTTTTAATTAATCCATATTCCTTTAAGGCAAAAACAAAAGCTGAAAACAGTGATACAGCAGCTACTTTCAATGGACGTTAAACCAAGCTATAGATAAAAAGAAAAGACGTTGCCAGAAAAGCAATAAAGCTTTGGATTTGGAATATATCAGAATTCGGGAAAGAATAACCAACGAGAATGGAAAGTTGAATAGGAGAATGATTTAATGAGAATGATAAAAGCAGATGTAAACTTTTTCAGAGATATTTAAAAAGAACAAGGTTGGTTCCCCTTAATGTTGGCCTATTATAATCTGAGACAGGACAAATTAATTTTTGGAATAGAAAACATCAGAGAATTTATTTAAGGCAGAGATAGATAGGTTCTTGATTATCCAGGACATCAAAGGGTATGGAGGGAAGGCAGGGGAGTGGGGATGACTGGAAGAATTGGATCAGCCCATGACTGAATGGTGGAGCAGACTTGATGGGCTGAATGGCGTACTTCTCCTATATCTTATGCTCTTAACTTATATTTTGCAGTTTTTTCTTCAAATTAGAAAATACAGAAAACCAAAATCAGAATGAGCATAAAATAACATTTAGACCTGCCTCCATCAAGAAGTAACAGGAACAGTATTAGGAATATGCTTTGTCCAAACAGTTCGACCAAAGTGAAAATAAGTATCCAGAACTTAATACGATTGAAAATGCTTACCAACTAACAGTATAGATATAAACAAACACAATAGGAGGGGAGTGGGCAGTTTAAAAGGTGGCACATTAGCATGGAGATCTGTATACTCCTGACGAAGAGAGTCAAAGTTCTTCATATAAGCTAAAAGCTCCTTCCTTATTTGCCATTAACTCATTTTCTAGGACTATATTTTAAGACACTTTAAAATTTATTAAGGGGAAGTGAAATACAAGAGGAGACCAAGTAAAATGCAAAAGCCTTCGCAGAAGCGAAATGGCAATTCCGGACCAAACCTGAATCACTGACGGTTGCTCGATAGCTGTGGCCAGGGCTTGAGTGCTATCACCTCCTACAAAGTGAACCTAAGCGACAAAGGTGACCATGAAGTTTCACTCCCAGAGGAGCTCGATGCCTTTTATGTTTGCCTTGACTGTCAAAATGTGGAGGCACCTTCACAAACACCCACAGCCGTCAAAGACCTTGTGATTTCAGTCTCTGGGGCTGGTGTGACACCATCTTTCAGATGGTGAATCCATGGAAAGCATCCGGCCCAGATGGGGTATATGGCCAAGTACTAAACACCTGCGCTGATCAATTGGTTGGAGAGTTCACAGATATCTTTAACCTCTCACTTTGGCAGTCTGAGGTACCCACCTACTTCAGGCAGACTTCAATTATACCAGTGCTTAAGAAGAACATGGTAATCTGTCTCAGTGGCTAGCATCCACTTGCATCCACTGTGATAAAATGCTTTGAGAGACTGGTGATGGAGCCTGAGAATTGACTTGGATCCAGTCCAATTTGCCTACCATCACAAAGTCAACAATAAATACCATTTTATTGACTCTTCACTTAACCCTGGAACATCTGAACGGTGAAGTTGGATATATCAGGATGCTCTTCATTAACTACAGCACAGCATTCAATACAATTATCCCCTCAAAACTATTCAATAAGCTACAAGACCAAGGCTTCAATACCTCATTGTGCAAACAGATCCTCGATTTCCTCACTTGCAGACCCAAGTCAATTCAGATTGCCAACAACATTTCGTCCACAATCGCCATCAGTCCAGGTTATGAGTGCTTAGTCTCCTGCTCTACTTGCTCTATCCTTATGACTGTGAGGACAAGCACAGCTCCAATGCCATATTTAAGCTTACTGATGACAGCGCTGTTGTTGGCCAAATCAAAGGTGGTGACGAATCAGCATATAAGAGTGGATTGAAAATCTGATTGAGTGGTGCTATAATAACAATCTCTTTCTCAATGTCAGCAAGACCAAAGAGCCGATTATTGGCTTCAGGAGAAGGAAACCAGAGGCCCATGAGCCAGTCCTCATTGAAGGATATTAAATTCCTTAATGTTATCATTTCAGAGGAGCTGCCCTGGGTCCAGCACGTAAGTGCCATTACAAAGAAAGCATGGCAGTTCCTCCATTTTCTTAGAAGTTTGCAAAGACTCAGTATGTCATCTAAAACTTTAACAAACTTCTATGAATGTGGAGAGTATATAGATTGATTGCCTCACAGCCTGGTATGGAAATACAAATGCCCTTGTACAGAAAGGCCCACAAAATATAGTGGATACAGCCCAGTCCATCAAGGGTAAAGCCCTCCCCACACCTACATGGAGAACTGTTGCAGGAAAGCAGCATCCATCTTCAAGGTCCCCCACGCTCTAGGCCAGGCTCTGTCCTCACTGCTACCATTGGGAAAGAAGTACAGAATCCTCAGGACCCAAACCACCAGGTTCAGGAACAATTATTACTTCTTAACTATCATGTTCTTGAATCAGAAGGGATAACCTCACTCACCCCATTACTGAACTGTTCCCACAACTTATAGACTCGCTTTCAAGGACTCTTCATCTCATGTTCTTGATTTTTATCACTTATTTATTATTATTATTATTATGATTATTGTACTTTAATTTTTTCTCAGTTCAAGCTGGTAAAACCTGATGTACAGGCATAGCATGCAAACTCATTCCTCAGTTGCCAGGAACTTTTGAACTATTCAAGTGGTGCTTATTATTGTCACTTTCTAGAGATTTACATAAATATTTCTGTTTGGGCCTAATTGTTGAAAGCTATTGTGTAGTGACTTTCGGATGATATCAATTGGTATCATCCCAATTACGAGTGGGATACCCTGTTCACGTCCCGTAGTCTTTCAAGTTCCTCTTTCAGTTCTGCATATTTCTGGTGTCTTTCTCTTATTGATTTCTGTATGTTATGTGTGTTTGGATTGGCTATATCTATTAAATAAGTTGTTCTTGTTTGTTTATCCTGTATTATTATATTCAGAGAGTTATTATGAATTGTCCTATCTGTATTAATGGATTGGTTGTAATATAATTTGTAGTACTCTGACACTAAAACTGTATTAGGCTTGTATTTATAGAAAGGTAGGGTGTCTTTTATGGGTTTGTATTTTAAAGCAAGAATTTGGTGAATGGTGCTTGTCATTTGATTGTGCCTGTGTAAGTAATCAGATTGAGTTAAATTGTTGCAGGATCCTGTAACATGTTGGATTATTTCTGGTTTTTCTTTGGATTTTCTACATTTATCATCTTGAATTTGTTGGTCTTTTATTATGTACTTTAGACAATTTTTTTTTTTGCGTTAACCACCAGGTCCTGTGTCGTTACAAGAAAACCCACCGTTTCTGGGAAGAGGGCTCCAACTGTGAGCCAGGTGTTTGACGCTTTCTAGTTGACAACTAGTCTCCTTAGATTGTGGGGATGTCTTCCATGAAGGGTCATGCTCTTCCCTTAGTTAAATCTTTCTTCAATAGTGATAAATTCTTCATTTTTCTGGATTGTGCTTTTATTTAAGTTTAGTGTTGCTTACTTCTGATCAGAATTGCGTTTGCTTATGTGGAGTGCTAAATCCTGTTTTTGTTGATGAAAATCTATCCTTAGAAATTTTATCTGACTGTTGTGTAAATTGTTTTTTGTCTGTTGTTCCTCTTCCTCCTTCTGTTCTTGGTAGTGTTAATCTAAGTGTACGTAGTGTTCTCTAAAATTTGTCATTTCAGTTCTTTTTTTTTTGAAAATTTTCCAGATCAGTTTCAGACCAAGATATTATGCCACAAGAATATGGTAGCGTGGGTATAGCAAAAGTGTTTTTGGTCTTTGTAATATTTTTACTACTGTGCTCTGTTTGCCATATTTTCTTAAACCTTGAAGTAAATTCTGTTGTAAATTTTCCCTTTATTGCACTATGATCTATTTTCTTTGCATGCTGATATCCCAGAAACTTATGTGTTTCATGTTTATCCATTGGTTGTGTCATATCCCGCTGCTCCGTTTTGTATTCTATTAACTCTAATGCAGCTTCCTTTACGTTTAATGTTCTGCACTTATTGCATTTATCCAGTCCAAAGTTCATGTTTATAGCTTTAGAAAATAGTTGTACTATTTGAATTAATTGTTTTACAATTTTTTTGATGAATTCTGGTAAAGCACCTGGTCCGGAAGGGTATACGGCTGAATTTTTAAAATCTTTTTCAGATTTACTTTCTCCCTGGTTATGCAGAATTTTTAAAGATGCTTTATTTGTAGGTAAATTACCACAATCTTTTTATGAAGCATCTATTTCTTTAATTCCTAAAAAAGATAAAGATCCCACTGAATGTGCATCATACAGACCTATATCTTTGTTGAATGTGGATTCGAAAATCCTTTCTAAAATATTAGCAATTAGATTGGAGAAGGTATTGCCACAAATTGTCTGCGAGGATCAGATAGGATTTATTAAAAACCATTATCCACATTTTAATGTTAGGAGGTTAATGAACATTGTATACACTACTTTACCTAAGACTCCAGAATGTGTTATTTTGCTTGACGTCGAGAAGGTGTTTGATAGACTTGAATGGGAATATTTATTTAATATACTTGAGAAATTTAATTTTAGCCCAAAATTTATACCTTGGTTCCCATTGATATATCATACACCTTTGGCTTCTGTATTCACTAATAATCAGAGATCCCATTTCTTTAGGCTTTTCCCAGGTACTAGACAGGGCTGTCCTTTCAGCCCCTTACTATTTGATATTGCCCTGGAGCCCTTGGCAATCGCTATTTGTGATTCACCCAATATATCTGGCATTATTCGTGGGAATGGGATGCATAAAGTATCACTATATGCAGGTGACCTGTTACTATATATCTCTAACCTAGAGAAATCCATTCCTGCAGTAATAACACTACTTGCTCAGTTTAGTAGTTTTTCTGGTTATAAATTGAATCTCAATAAGAGTGTGCTTTTCCCATTAAATATGCAAGTCTCAATTTATAGACAATCACCATTTAGATTGGTTACTAATTATTTTACTTATTTGGATGTTAAAATTACTAAGAAGCATAAGGATTTACTTAAAATTAATTTTTTACCCTTAATTGATCATGTTAAACAACTGTTTACTGAATGGTCCCCATTGTCCTTATCCTTGATTGGTTGAATTAATGCTATTAAGATGATTATTCTACCTAAATTTCTGTATCTATTTCAGGTGGTATCAATTTATATCCCTAAATCTTTTTTTTGATATTATTGATTCTAAAATTTCTTCTTATATATGGCAGAATAGAATTCCTAGGTTAAGTAAAAGATATTTACAGAAATTAAAAAAGGAAGGCAGCTTGGCTTTGCTGAATCTTAGATTTTATTATTGGTCAATTAATATTCGATATTTAATGTTTTGGACACAAGAGTTGGTTGAAACTCAATGTCCATGATGGATTAACCTTGAGCGTGAGTCTGTACAGGGGTTTTCATTGGCTTCTATTTTAGGGGCAGTGCTTCCCTTTGCACTTACTAAATTGAATAAACAAATGATAAATCCAATAATTAAACATATAATACGAATATGGTTTCAATTTCGTAAATTTTTTGGACTGAATAAATTTATCCTGTCAGGTTCTATTATATCTATTTTTTTCTTTCAACCGTCTAGAATCTATCAAGCTTTTCTTTTATGGAAAACAAAGGGAATAACATGTTTTCATGATTTATTCATGGATGATTGTCTTATGTCTTTTGAACAGTTGTCTAATAAATATAGTTTGTCTAGATCACACTTTTTCAGATATTTACAGATTAGAAACTTTCTGAATGTTATTTTACCTACCTTTCTGATATCACATCAAATCGAGGTTACAGAAAAAATTTTAAGTTTAAATCCCTATCAGAAGAGTTTAATATCATTTATTTATGATTTAATTATGAAAATACGCTTAGGTACTTCCGATAAAATTAAGAATGAGTGGGAAAGAGAACTTCAGATACCTTACCTACAGAGAAATGGGAGAAAATTCTTCAACTGGTTAATACTTCTTCAATGTGTGCCAGACATGCTTTGATACAATTTAAGGTGGTTCACAGAGCTCCTATGTCCAAGCTCGTTTTTACTGCCATACAAATCCTGTTTGTGATAGATGTAATTCTGAGGTAGCTTCCTTGGAACATATGTTCTGGTCTTGTCCTCTTCCAGAAAAATATTGGAAAGATAATTTTGATATTATTTCAGTAGTTCTGCATATTGATTTACAACCTCATCGTATTACTGCAATTTTTGGACTACCAGTGATAGACTCTAGTCATTTATCCTTGTCAGCTTGTCGTCTAATTGCATTTGTTACATTGATAGCCAGAAGATCCATTTTACCTAAATGGAAAGATTCCAATCCCCCTACTACATTTCAATGGTTTTCCCAAATGATAGCATGCCTAAACTTGGAAAAAATTAGGAGCGGTACTATGGATCCTTCGGTTAAATTTGAGGAAACATGGAGGCCATTTATTCAATATTTTCATATGATGTAAGTTGACCCTTTCTGAATCTTTTGTAGTAATTTTTTGTTCATGTATAGAGAAGCGGAGTTAACGACAAATAATAATTTTAGCTGATGTAATATGACAGCCCAATCTTTGTTTTTTTTTAGTTTAGTTGTTTTCTTTTAGTTTAGAGTTTTTTTTTTCACTTTATAAAATATCTTTTTCATGGTTAGTTACTATGAGACTAGGAGGCTAAACTATAGTTGTTACTTGGAATCTGTGCTTGTACATGTTAACCCGGGATTAATGTAATCCCAATCTCTTTGTATCATTACTACTAATATGTTTATTAATTTTGAAACTTAATAAAAAGATTGAAAAAGAAAAAGTAATTGCTTTAACTTTGCTGATGAAGGCACGTATAATTTCAAACCATCCTTGTATAGAAAGTGTGTCGAGGTATAATTCATTTGATTGTTTCTGATTTGATAACGCTTTTTCATCCTATTCAGTAAACTACAGAGTGGGTTTAAAGCTAAACAAAGCCGTAGTGGACTTAGAGAGTTGCTCTGGAAAATACCTCAGTTTATTTTGATAACAGTGGTTGTCCTTTTTTGGTTTTTGTGCCAATGCTGCTTCAGATGTTACAGGAATTTTACAATTTATTACTTTTTTTTTGTATTTGCACAGTTTGTTGTCTTTTGCACATTAGTTGTTTGCCCTTCCTGTTGGGTACGGTCTTTCATTGATTTTATTTACTCTGAATGCCCACAAGAAAACAATTCTCAGGGTTGTATATGGTGACATATATGTTCTTTGATAATAAATTACTTTATAGTTTATTTGTATTTTGTACTTGGTAAGTTCTTTATCCTGTTGGGGGAATGTGATGTCAGTAGCTAGAGATCAGTTATGACTCGAGCTTATGGGAAATGACCTTTTGCATCACCAGTGTTGATAAAGTAGCACTGTGCCGTATTGCAGAGGAAGACTGATAACAAGTAGCCAGCTAGTTGTCAGAAGGGCTGGGACAAGACTTCACTGACCAGCCTGATTGTAATAACTGACTTTATGGTACGAATATCATTTACTTCAGAAGATATGAGGAACAATAATGTGTCTGCAAGGCAAAAAGAAATAGAGTGATGTGTTGATAGGGTGAAATATTATGGATGAAAGTTTTTGTGGATTACAATTAACAACAAAAGATTTTGTAAATTCAGCATGGAACCAATAAGCATTTTCTCATTAGAGAACCATTGATCCAAATAAGAGCTGTACTTACTTTGAGGGAATCTTGGAGGATTGTCGTTGACATCTGTCAGGGTGATGTTTACAGTTGTTGTGCCTGATAATCCGCCCATTTGTCCACCCATGTCCTTGGCTTGCACCACCACAAGGTATTCATCCTTTATCTCTCTGTCCATATATGGTAAAGCTGTCCTGATGATGCCTGGGGAAAAAAGACAGACATTGTTTCTCTACTAAAACAAGGTCTGTTTTGAGAACCAACCAGCAGAGGGCGCCCTTACTGCTTCAGGGAAGTAGTAGATTAACAACAGTGCAGAGAATAAATTCACTTCAATTTAGTTCAGCAAACCTTGAAAACTGCTATCAAATTGACAATTTTCAGTAAAACTGCGATAAAAGTCTCAGAAGTGTTTAAAATTTTAAAAAGTGTCGAATATGTGAGCTATTGCGTTGCTGAGAGGGATTTGCTGGTTTGCCTTATGGTCCAGTTAGCATGGTAGCATATCGATTATATCGCTAGAGTAATGATATGGAGACTTGAATTACTGATGATGAGATGTCACACACCAGAGCACCTGGGGAACTTAAAATCATTGAGTTAAACAATCTTGAATTAAAATGCTTGTGTCTGCAATACTGACCATGAAATAACCTGTTGTGGTAAAACCACTGAGGCAAAGAACCTGTTGTTCTTTATTAGTCTGGCTAAAACAACGTCAGACTCACAGAAATGTGGCTGACTTTTACCTCTGAAAATGGTTTATTATTGTCACATGTATCGAGGTATAGTGAAAAGCTTGTCTTGCATACTGTTCACCCAGATCAAATCATTACACCGTGCATTGAGCTGGAACAGGATAAAACAGTAACAATGCAGAATAAAGGGCAAAAGTTTTCAAAAAAAGGCAGTGCAGGTAAATGATAAAGTGTACATTCATGATGTGTCAGATTGCGAGGGCCAAGAATCCATCTTATTGTACAAGAGGTCCATTCAATAGTCTGATTACAGTGGGACAGAAGCTGCCCTTAATCCTAGTTGTACATGCTTTTGTATCTTCTTTGTGTCTTTCAGCTGTTTGTATCTTCTGCCTGTTGGGAAGGGAGAAGAGGGAACATCCCAGGTGGGTGGGGTCTTTGATTACGCTGGCTGCTTTACTGAGGCAGTGAGACATATAGACAGAGTCCATGGAGGGGCGGCT
Source organism: Mobula hypostoma (assembly GCF_963921235.1). Taxonomy (NCBI): domain Eukaryota; kingdom Metazoa; phylum Chordata; class Chondrichthyes; order Myliobatiformes; family Myliobatidae; genus Mobula; species Mobula hypostoma. The sequence goes on from NC_086113.1 coordinate 22,680,413, forward strand.
GGGTTCTGTGAGGTACTGAGCTGTGCCCGTACCTCTCTGCAGCCTCTGGTGGTCACAGGCAGAGCAGTTGCCATGCCATGCTGTGATGCATCCAAATTTGATACTTTCAATGGTGCCTCAATACAAATTGGTGATGGTCAAAGGAAATATGCGAAGTTTCTTCGCCTCCTGAGGAGGTGAGGTGTTGATGATGGTCTATTCAGGAAACAGAATAACACAGCAGAGCGTATGGGTAGCTGGCCACACTCAGCAAAGTCCCGGCCGGAACGTTGGTCCTCACATGGTGGGGGGCGGGGGGGTCACTCTTCATCCCAGGTTAGGAATCTGACAACTTACGAACACTCAGAGTCAGGTTTGTTACCATTATCAGGGTGATGTAAAATTTGTTTTGCAGCCGCAGTCAAGTACAAAAAACATAAAATTAGTATAAGTTACAAATTAAATGAATAATGCAAACAAAAAGGAATAAGGACATCGTATTCATGGATCATGGGCCATTCCGAAATCTGATGGCAGAGGGCAGAACAGGTGTCTGAACTGTTGAGTGTCTCCTTTACCTTCCTCCCAGACAACAACTGCTGGATGGGGACGTTCCTCCGTCTAGTCTCTGTAGTTGGTAGTGGTAGGGGGCCCTACCCATTGTGGTACCTGACAATGTGGGTTTTAGAAAAACAGAGGGCTATGGGTAACCCTAGGTAATTCCTAAGGTAAGGACATGTTCGCCATGGCTTTGTGGGCCGAAGAGCTTGTACTGTGCTGCAGGTTTTCTATGTTCCTGTGACACAGTTGCTCACCTCCAACAGCCAATGTCCTATCAACTGTGGAAGCTGGTGCTTAAGGCTTCGTTGGTCTGACACCTGACTCATGGCTAGTCTGTGGCAGAAGGTTTGAGCCATGCATCTTGTCTGCGATTAACCTCGGCAGTTTGATTCTACTGCGTATGATGTTTTGCATGTTATGGATGGTGCAACATCGCTACACCAAACATTTACAGGCACCGGTGCTTTGTATATAATCTTATGGCACCGAAAATCATTCCGCATGTCAGTCCTGTTCTGGGAGTTTACACTCATTATCCCTTTTAAAAGGTTATTAATGTGCTTGCACAGCGGACCTGTGAAGAGCACCGCACATTTCTTTACTCTTGAACTCTGAGTTATTGCATACCTGTCCTTGCTTCCACTGAGAAATATGGCTGTCCCTGAAGGATGCTGTAAACCACTCGTGCACTGTTTCCATATGTGGGGTCATCAGCATCACTCGCTGTCAGTTGTATTACTGACGTACCTAAGGAGAGAAGAAAGGCAGGCACAGTTTTGTTAACTTGGGAATGGAAGAATATGTACCGGAGAATTCCTTTAAGACATAGGAGCAGAACTAGCCTTTCAAGTCTGCTCCAGCATTCCAACATGGCTGATTTATTTTCCATTCCAACTCTATTCTCATCATAACTTTTGATATCCTTACTAATTAAGTACCTCACAACCTCTCCTTTAAATATACCTAATGACTTGGCTTCCACAGCCATCTGTAGCAATGAGTTTCTCAGATTCACCACTCTGTGGCGAAAGAAATTCTTCCTCATCTTTGTTCTAATTGACATCCTTCTATTGGTTAGTTTATTTGGCTTGGTTAGCATAAGGAAATTGTTGGAGACGTTTCGATGACACTATCCTGTAAAACAGGCGGCGGTGAATTGTTATCATTTCCCCTGCAGCAAAAGGAATGAGCTGCCAGCAGAACTCAATGGGTCAGGCGTCATCTTTAGAGGGAAACGGACAGTCGACATTTTAGACCGAGACAGTTTATCTGGCCCTCGGGCTTCTTCTCATTAATTCATCCTCTAAATCTTTGTAGAATGCAGAGGCTAATTGCCTGTTTTGGAAAGAAGGTTTTCTGGCCCCAATCACAACGTCAAATAATGATGCAGCTTAATTCTTATGACATCTGAATGTGCGTCTGAGAGTCTGGGGCCAAGGACTGCAGGTTGAGTGGTGGGCTGTCCTGTGCTGGAGTCCCATCTGTGCCTGTGACTGGGTGAGAGGGTGAGAAAGGGGCAGGTTTTGCTACTGTTGTCTTGCTTTATTTTGTTGCTTGTGTTGCTCTGCTGAGTATCCTGGGCATGCTGTATTGGCATCAGAATGTGTGGTAACACTTGTGGCTTGCCCATCACTTCTTTTTTGCTCTTAATGCAAATGATGCCTTTCACTATATATTTTGATGTACGTGTGATAAATCTGAACCTTTGTAGATTTTTACGATTTACATTGATAATAAGTACTTAAGGTGAGCAACATAGTTTTGGAAAACAGAAACAGGATGAAAAATCACGTATCAATCCACTTATCCCTGACAGGAGCCATGGAACATTTCTTCGGTGTTTGTCAAACCAATTATAATTACTTCAGGCATCTTATTACTTCTCATGAATATCAAGCCGTGGCATTTAGTACACGTGACCAAAAACAAGTTTCTACCTCGGGGTCCAAAGAGATACAAGAATTAAATGAAAAATCTTCATGGTGGCTTAATAAGTCCTATTCCATTTTTGTTATTTACCTATCTGGGTACTGCATTCTGTGATGGCCATCAGTGATCATTCTCTAATTCATAAGCAAGGCAGACATGATTTGTGGCACCTATCAGTTCCAACAGATATATTGTCTTCTTCCATCTGGATAACATAACCATGCCACACCTCAGTTTCAATATGACCCTTGCCCATGCTTTGGTGACCTGCAGACTTCACTAGTCCAGTACTTTCCTTGAGAAGCCTTAATCCCTCTGCTGTGTCACATTGAATGTCTGCTTTCTGTCGACAAGTTGACACCTTGCCCCCTGCCCACTCATCACTTCTGACTAATACTGACAACGTCTTAAGTTTGAATTTTTCATCCTGCCTTTCAAATTCTTCCATGGGCTTGCCTTTCCTCTAATGCAAACTCTTCAAGACAAAAATCTGTCCTGCATCAAAGGTACTAATTAATTGAAACAGTGGCATATGTGTTAGCAAATCTACTGCTGAAATTCAAGCTTCATTGAACTATGAACGCCTATCAAAAAGATAAACCTAAATCTTATTCTGAGGAAACCTATCCAAAAGGGTAACACTATCATGTCTCTAGGCTTGAGGTCCAAGGTTGGTTTTATTTTCTTCTCAAGACCTTGAAGTTTAACTCAAACCAGGAATCTTTTAGTTTCGAGGAAAAGAGTGTACCAACTGAGCCACAGCTGACATCAGTGAGTTCAGGAGGAATATGAAGTCTCTGACTTCAGGAATATTCTGAACCACACCTGTCCTCTCTTGTTTCTTCCTGCTCACCCACACCAATAATCTTGAATCTTAGCACAACCTGGCCCACAGTAGGAGCTCTTACACCCCTTGCTCCAAGCTCACTAGCATAGGTGAAGACATGACCATCAAAAGCTCAGACCTTTAACTGATAGCATAGTAACCCTTGAAATTAAACTCACTTGCTGATCATTAGACCTTCAATGAATGGGACCAGAGTATTTACAATTTTTGTTCCAGAAGCCTGACCTGAGAATCTGGAGAAGAGTTCAAATCTCACTAGGATAACAAAGAATTACAGATGCGATTGACTAATTGAAAATGCAAAGCTAACATCAGTAATGACCATTAAACTAGTGGATTACTATAAAACCTGTCTGGTTTAATCATATCTTATGAAGATGAAAGTCAATAATTTTCACCCAGTGTATTTGAGACTTGATCTATGTGCATGATAATGTGATCAGTTCTAAGTGCCCTCTGAAGAGGCCTAGCATGCCTTGTAGTTTAAGAGCAATTAGAGTTGGGTGATAAGTGCCAGCCTTGGCTCCTTGGAGAAGTTGAGTTTGTCCAGGTGGTCTGGGAAAAGGCATAGAGATGTCTGTGGAGATTTATCCAGAATGGCACGGGACCCTGCACTGTTAAGTATGCTTTTTGAAATTTCATCAGTTGCTAGGGAACGATCATCGCAATGAAGATGCCCTCTGGTCCATCTGAAACTCTTCACCTTCCAGAGCAAGATGTTGTCCATGAATGAGTGCTGCAAACTGTCATGTTCTCAGGTACAAGACCATGTGCTGAGGGATGTACTGAAGGTCGGTGCAGCTACTGCAAAGTGAAGGGCCAGATTCTAGGCCTTCCAGACTGTGCACACAAATTAAACAAATGCTAAATAGTAAAATGTTAACATTAATGAGTTGTAATGAAAATATTGACGTTTTCTACTTTACATGCTTTACAAAAATGTAATTAACAGAACTTAAGAATAGCTTAATTCATAAAAAGTATACATATTTTGAAATAATAGAAAAAGCCTTTTCAGCAACCCCATGTGAAGTGAAAGAATGGTTAAAAAGTTGGTGCAACACCTTTACTGTACTGGACTGTTCTATGTTCTAACATGATGGCCAGAGATAGAATTAACTCTAACCATAATTTGTTTATTTACTTAGCAATACAATGTGTAACAGGCCCTTCCAGCCCTTCCAGCCACGCCGCCCAGTAATCCCCCAATTTAATCCTGGCCTACTCATGGGACAACTTACAATGCCTAATTAACCCACCAACCGGCACGTCTTTGGACTGTGGGAGGAAACCGGAGCACCCGGAGGAAACCCACGCGGTCACAGGGAGAACGTACAAACTCCTTACAGACAGTGGTGGGAATTGAACCTGTGTCGCTGGTACTGTAAAGCATTGTGCTAACCACTTCACTACCGAGTCACATTGCAACAAATGGAATAGGTCATCAAATGAGAAGAAGGATGACATGTTGCAATATTTGAAGCAAAGAGAAGCTGAATTGTGTGATTGTGTTTAATTCCACAACAGTAGCAAACATCTTATAAAGAGAATTTATTGATCTCTTTCTACTTTCTACTTTCAACCTTAGATGCAATCAATTGTATGGAATGTTGATAACGTATCGCTATAATTTATTTACTTTTTTAAATTTTGGAAACAGTGCAGAATATGTCCTTTTGGTTCTTTGAGCTGCACCATCCGAGCAATCCCCTACAACTTTGATTTAACCCTAAGTTAATTGCAGGACAATTCACAATGACCAATTAACCTACCTGGTATGTCTTTGGACTATGAGCGGTAAAACCCAGGGAAAACCCATGCATTCAATTTGGAGGTCATACAGAGACTCCCTACAGAGGACATCAGAAATGAACTCTGAACTTTGACACCCTGAGCTGCAATAGTGTTGCACTAACCACTAATATTGTTGGCCCTTTCATTCCCAGGATCATTCTTGTAAACTTCCTGTGGTCGCTTTCCAATGCTAGCACATCCTTTTTCAGATATAGGGTCCAAAACTGCTCTCTGGGACTATATACCTATATCTCTGGGACAACCATGCATCCTTTCCACTCTTTCATCATTGTGGGGTCTAAACCCCAGAGCTCTCCACCCAATAGCATTGTGAGAGTCTCTTTGATGCAAATGCTGCAGCAAATTTTAAGGCAACGTAGAACAATTAGATTCTAGCCTTGCCAATGAAACGTACATCTCTTGAAAGGATTAAAATACCACCAGAAACATTGATTGTGAGTGTGACGCTATAATTTGGAATGCCAGAACACTGGGCAAAATACAACTGAAAGGAATGTTAGGTCTGAGGAATGCTTGACTCCAATCACAAATGTACTTTCATTCTTAAACAGGGTGCACTGTGTGATATGCAGCTGAAGGAAAGGGTTAACATTATAAAAGGCAACAGTTCTTTTGAGTGCACCAAGTTTAGTTTGTAAAGAGAAATAAAAATATTACAGCTGCATTCACTACATGTCCCGCCCCCACCCCACCTTTCCGACAAGAACTCTATTGCATTCTCCCAGTTTCCCCACCTCTATTGGGTGTCACCTTCTGGATGTTGCAGCAAGGCAAGGGTTAATATGGTATGATGACTGAATAGAGTGCAGACACTGTATAGTCTCAAGCTAAACTAAACATTTGAGAGTTGAACTCCCCTTTGCATAGTGTGGAAGTTCAGTAAGGCAAGAGTCAAGATGATAAGCTGAGAGAGACAGTGAGCAGTCATAATGCCCTCATCCAGTCTGAACATGGCCCTCGAAAGCCATACTCTCCTTTGTACAGCCTTTCTGTTCAAACCTGGGAACCAAGGTCACCAAGCATACTGAGACAAGATAAAGACGTAAATGAAGGATTCCAAGGCCACACTTATTATTGGGTAGTACCTTCCTAATTCTCAAGAGGTATTGGCCTTTAACACATAGATTTAATTGGTTATTAACACCTGAAACATGTGTTGTAATTGGTACTTAAATATGCAATGCTAAGATTCAGAAGTGCACAAATTTTCTATTTAATCAATATTGGTATCTATCTCATCAATTTCTATATAAAAATGACATTTCTTTGTTTAAATGTATGCAATATACATCCTTAAATTTTTGTTCTTTGCAGACATCCACAAAAACAGAAGGGTGCTCTGAAGAATGAATGATAGTTAAAACATTACAACCCTAAAGACCCCCACCCCTCCTCGCATGCACCCACCAAGCAATGATCCTCCCCCAACCCCACCCACCTCCACAAAAAAGTTCAGAATGATTTGGTGAGGGGCTGAAATGTTCTCCTTGTGAACAAGTAAAAGAAGTGTGATTGACAAGTCAACATGAATTGTTAGTGTTCACTTAATTACCAACGACAACTTTCCACTTCAGTGTTTGCAATATGCTTTCCATTTTCCCCAGCTGACATTCTTCCTCTACCGTAATTGATGATGCTCTGGATACATCCCCTCTATTTCCTGTACTTCTTCCCTTACTCTCTTTACTCACACCCAGAGGAAGGACCTAGTCCTCATCTTCCAACTCAGCAGCCTTCATATTCAAAGGAATATCTTTTGTAAATTTTAATACCAGACACATGACTCTTGTTTCTTGGAAGCTCGAGTTCACTCTTCTTTCAGAACCAATTCCCTCTCTACTTTCAGGTACCTGCTTGTTCAACAAGAGTTGATTGTAGCACCTGATTCAATACTGATTCAACGATTTCAAATCATCAGCCATTCCAACTTTGTCCCCAAATTTCCAGCATTTATAGTTTTTATTATCTCAAATTTCATCCATCTCCTCCCATTTTTGCTTTCCAATGATATTCCTTTTATCATTCACTCACTTTTATATTATTCAATCTCTTTTGGTCTCACCCTGTCAAAGAGCATTCCTTTTTTCCCACCTATGCCTTCCACATTCTCTGCAACTTCAAGCCTGTTTCATTTCTATCTTTGCCCTGTTAAAAGGTAACTGAACTGAAAAGTTAACTCCCTTTCTTCACAAATACTGCCTGGCCTGCTGAGTATTTACAGCAATTTCTTCTTTTTATTGTATGTATGATACAGGCTCAATTAACTTTTACAAGTTACATTGGCTATCTCTCTTATACTTGCAATATTGTTAAAATAACATGAATAGAAATTCTGTTTTGGCTTATATGGTCACTTACAGGAACATCCTAAACTTAGAACTTCCATTAAAGAAGCTGTTTTACGAATGATTCCTTACCTATTGGAGACATTTCAGGAACATTGGCTACATAAGGTCCATCAAGAAATTTTGGTTCGTTGTCGTTGATATCCTGGATCTTTATGATGAATTCAGACTCTGGCTCCATTGGTTGACCAGTCCATCTGTCCAAGGCTTGTGCACGCAGAGTATAGTGAGATTTCTCTTCCCGATCCAATCTCTGTACCGCATGGATGTCTCCAGTGTTGTCATCAATGGTGAAAACAGTACCTGCTCCATCACCAGAGAGGATGTATCTGACAGACCCTTCTCCTTTGTCCATGTCTGAATGAAGCTGAAAGTACACAATGATAGATTGGTTTTATTAAAACTGATTTCCTCACTTTTTATCTCCTCATTATTTTCCACCCCTCTGTCTTCCTTTTACTCTCAGTAGGTATATCAGTGGAGGCTGTGAAACAGAGTCCCTCGCTCCTTTACACTTCATTGTTGCCAAACAATTGGTACTAGAACGTACAATCATCACAGCGATATTTGATTCTGTGCTTCCCGCTCCCTGGATTACAAACATTAAATATTAAAAAATTAAAAATAGTAAAAATTAGTAAATATTAAAAATTTAAATTATAAATCATAAATAGAAAATAGAAAAATGGAAAGTAAGGTGGTGCAAAAAGGTCCGGATATTTGGAGGGTACGGCCTAGATCCAGGTCAGGATCCGTTCAGCAGTCTTATCACAGTTGGAAAGAAGCTGTTCCCAAATCTGGCCGTACAAGTCTTCAAGCTCCTGAGCCTTCTCCCGGAGGGAAGAGGAACGAAAAGTGTGTTGGCTGGGTGGGTCGTGTCCTTGATTATCCTGGCAGCACTGCTCCGACAGCGTGTGGTGTAAAGTGAGTCCAAAGACGGAAGCAACACACATCAAAGCAACTTTGATGTGTGTTGCTTGAATTTCCAGCATCTGCAGAATTCCTCGTGTCCAAGGACGGAAGATTGGTTTGTGTGATGTGCTGCGCTGTGTTCACGATCTTCAATGTACAAAAATTTGACCCCCACCTTTTATACCTCAGAGGATAAATTTTTAGAATCAGATTTTTTTGATAGAGTCAAAAAAGGCGGCAATCTTTCTGGTGACTGTAGGATTGATGACTAGAGGACATGTTTTTAAAGTAATTAAGAGGCAACTGGAGGTCTCAACAGGAACATCTTTTGACATGCTGAGTTGTGATCTGGAATGCAATACTTGGAAGCAGGTTCACTTGTGATGCTCAAAAGATATCTTGGTAAATTATTGAAGGAATTGTAGTGCCGAGACTTTGAAGGGAAAACAGAGGTATGCAATTAAATGAACACCGAATGCTGGAAGAACTCAGCAGGTCAGGCAGCATCCATGAAATCCTGATGTAGGGTCTCGGCTCAAACTGTCAACTGTTTATTCATTTCCATAGATTCTTCCTGACCTGCTGAGTTCCTCTAGTATTTTGTGTGTGTTGCTCTGGATTTCCAGCATCTGCAGAAACTCTTGAGTTTATGCATTTAAATGTATAAATTTACAAAAATGCTGACTTGTTGAGCATTTTCAGTGCTTTCTGGTTTTATACAACACCAAAACAGGCTCTTGGCCCATGGCTTCTATGCTGAGCGTTGGGCCTGGCTATACCAATCCACCTTGTCTGCATTCTTAGCGTCATAGAACACTACAGCATAGAAACAGGCACCTTGGCCCATCTAGTCTATGGTGAACTATTAATCTGCCTAATTATGTAGCCATTCAGATCCCTCCCATCCATGTACCTATCCAAATTTCTCTTAAATGTTGAAATTGAATTCGCATCCTGAATGCCAAGCGACTGAACCTTCTTGACTAGCCTCCCATGTAGAACCTTGTCAAAGGGAACATCCACTGCCTTGCCTTCATTGTTTCCTGGTAACTTCCTCGAAAAACTCTATAAGACTGTGTAGATATGACCCACCAAACACAAAATCCCATTATGTCCCTATGCCCTCATTCATTCTATATCCCTCTATACCTTGTTCAGTCAAGTACCGTCAAAATGCCTCTTAAATGTTATTACTCTTCCAGTTTCCACCATCTCCTCGGGCAACTCATTCTGGAGAATAAGTACTCTTTGTGTGAAAAACTGACCCTTCATAGCTCCTGAAAACTTCCTCCCCCTCACCTTAGACTTATGCCCTCTGGTTGGATCCTCACACCATGAGAAATGGATATTGGCTGTATATTTTATTTATGTTTCTCAAAATTTGAAATACATCTATCAATTTACCTCTCGTCCTCTTCTGCTCCTGGGTAGCCAGATCCAGCCTATTCAATCTTTCCTGTTAACTCAAGATCTCCATTCCTTGTGAATATTTTATACACCCTCTCTAGCTTAATCACATCCTTCCTATAGAGTGGTGGCCAGAAATGCACACAATACTCCAAGTGTTGCCTAACCAACAGTTGCCATACACCTTGTATCCTGTCTATCTATGTTGCTACTTTCAGAGAAATAGGTACTTGTGCCCATAGATCTCTCTTTGAAGCAACACCCCTGAAGGCTCTGTTTTTCATGGTGTATGATGTTCCTTACTCTAACTTCACTCTGTACCTGTCTGAATTAAGTTCCATCTACCATTCCTTTGTTCAGTTTCCCAGTTGGTCCATATCCTGTTGTAACCTTAGACAAACTTCTTCCCTATCCAATTTTGGAACTATCTGCAAACTTTCTAACCTTCTCACCTACATTGGCATCCAAATCAAATATCTGACAAACAATAGAGGACCCAGCACTGACCTCTGCATCACGCCACTAGTCACAGATCTCCAATTTGAAAAGCAACCCTCCAAAACTGCCCTCTGCCTCCTACCACCAAGGCAATTTTGTATCAAATTTGCTTATTCACCCTGGATTTAACCCGGTGGACCAGCCTGCAATGAGGAACCTTATCAAAGGCCTTGCTAAAATCCATATGGCAAGCATTTAACAAAGCTTAATTGATTGGAAAAATATTATGAAAATACTAATTCTTTAGTGGCCGACTAGCACTTGTCTCCATTAAAATCCATGGAGAATCTATCTGCATTGCATCTTCCATTGCCTACCTAACACAGACTGTTTAAATAGATGCCTCATTATAATAGCTGGTAAATTGCCACAGTTTTGCGCTCCCGCACTGAATGTCATTAATGTCCAAGTTCTGTTGTGAAAACATACCTCACACAGCTAACAAAAATTTTCAGGATTTCAGGATCTGCTTGAAAATCCCAAAGACCCCATTAGATACATAGGGAATTATTGGCAGCTGTGCAGAAGGCAGCGAATGATTTTTCATAAATCTTGGTCTCTGTCTTTCTAGAAGGTTAAAGATGGGCTCAGAAAAAGCAGCTAATGAAATTAACATCAATCTTTGTGCTTTCAATATCCTGTTCTTACCTTGCCAACGTATAAAGGTTCTGTTCCAGTGTATTCTTCCAACACAAAAAATTGGTTCCATACCCACCCTCTCTTCACACGATGATGCAGCATCTTATCATGTTGGTTGTTCCCTACTGTGGTTGCTGGCTGAACATTCAGTACTTGCACTAAATCAACTAGACAGAGAAGTAGGCAGGATCCTTGTATATACTTACTACCCATTATATTGTAAATTAACATGCCAATTGTTACAAGAAAAGTTGGTGAAGATTAAAAGGGAAGGAGCTCAGACTTTGCAAACTGTTTTTGGAAACTAGGCATAACAGTCTTTGGTCAAATAATATCTCTATTGAGTGCTGGGTTGAGGTGGTTTTCATAAGAGAAGAACTCTTCACTTGGTTGCCAGGAAAAGCTAAAGGTGTTCATCCAATTGATGGCAAGGAGTCCTCGACCTGCAAAAAAAAACACAAGGTAGTTGTGAAGAATCTGTGGGGATGATAAAGAAAAGCAAGCATGCATTCCCAACAATACACATGTATGGTGGAAACAAGAAAGACAAAAGACTGTTGAATATCCTTTTAATCTACCTTGGCTGGCCATGGACAATGTACCAAGCCAGTTTGCACTATCTGTTAGGCAGTGGCTTCATAGTGAACTGATGGCTAACTACATTGAGTGGCCCTTTGCATTCCAGATTTGCACTTGGTCACTGCAGCAGGGAAGCCCCAAAATGCTTGATGGTGCCATCTAGGTCACTGTCTTTTAGCAAGATAAGAGGTGGGTTCATAAAGCACAACTAGTGAGTTTGTCATCACCTTTTTCGAATCTATTCTCACCTTCTGGCATATAATGGCTTTGTTCCAATACAAAAAAAAACAACCTAACCTCAATGGAATTGCCACTGGACTCAGGCCCATGTCCATCAGTGGTTCCGCAGTGCACTGAACTCTTTGCCTCATGCTCTTCATTTATTTGCAAGACTCATCATCAGAAACGCTTGAAATAGTGGAGAATTTTGACAGTTTTGTATCATCAGAAGCTTATCAGGGTGGTCATTGGGCAGTGCCTTGATACTTGTCTATGGCATGGTTGATGCTCACAGGTGGCACCATGTTGCACCTGGTCAACGGCAGTGAGGTCAGGAGGATGTTCTTTGTACAATCACAAAATCCTCTTGGAGCCGTGAGCATCTCACAAAGGCAAGGCAGTATTGAGTGCAATGCAAATGATTTTTCCTTTAGTCATCTAGTGCTACATATCTGTGTGGACTTAACTTGGGAGAAGCTCCTAGACTTTCCATTGAAAATGCAGCTGAGAACCATATACTTTTTGATAGTTTCATATAGTCAAAAATTATTATATTTTCCCTTGCATGCGAAATTTTTAAATGTCCTAATAAAATTTAAAAACATTGATAATTTGTAAATAGTCATTATCGTAATGCAGGAATTGCAACAGTCAATTTACACACAGATAGCAATGTAACAATTCCTTTTCAGCCTATAACTACCAGCCAAAAACTCCTCTTCAATAAAGGACTATGGTACTTTGTGCAATTCTTGAGAGGGCAGATGGTTTAACTTGTCCAAAAGATCACATCTTGGAGAGTCTTACATTCCCCCTCAGTACTGCACTGGTGCATCAGTCAGGTTGTTGTCAGTAAGTCTTGGAAAGGTGCTTAAATCCAACAACATTTCTTACTCGCGGTAAATTGCTATCTATTGGCTACAAGTGTACCTTCACTGTAAAAGTGACACCTTGGTAGTTTGTGTTCGGTATCTCTTAGAGAGTCTACTTACTTTATTTGCCTTTTTACCTCAATTCTTCCACTGAGGAAGGAAATCATTTCTTTTCTGTTTGCAATTCTGAAGCTGTTTTTTATATATCAAAATAAATGTTACTCATAATAAAAATATTTAGAAGAATATACTGTGCAATTCCTTTTTGTTCTTACATGCATAAAAATGCTTTAAATAGTGTTCTATTGCATTCCTTAAACTCAATAGGCACATGAGAGTAACAATAATATTTCACATAAATTAATAGAATGTCTTTTTCTCAACTTTGATTAAATAGCCTATTAATTCCTAGGACACATATTCTGGCACTTACAAGTGGAAGCCTCACTTTCAAAATCACTTTCACAAAGACAAAAAAACTAAAAAGATTTATGACTCTGCTATTTTTTAACTAGCAGGATTAGGTGAGGACTGTCTTATATGATTAACTTAAGGTTAGATGGAGCTTAATTAACATACATACTTAATGATACTGCAGCATTTTGAGGTTAATGATGGTAGCAGTGCTAATGTTCCCCTAGTTCCCTCTTGCTATTGAGGTCGGTACTCATTTGCAATCTTATCACTGTTTAAGGAAAGAATACTTATGGTGTTGTCAATGTGTGCAGTCCTTCTTATTATATTTTATCCTGATTAATTATTTGTGTTAACTCAAATCAGTTACATTTTTTCCTTTCTAAATACCTTGACTCAGCAGTTACACCTCATGATCAAATGACTCAAAAGGTTTCAGTAGCCACCAGAGGTTCGTCTGTCCATTTACTGACTAGCAGTAAACAATTGTGACCTTTGCAGTTATCACCACAAGTAAATTCATTGTTGTCTTGTGAGAGAATATGGGGATGGAAATGTATAATCTGTCACGTGCATTGAATGCACAACCTAGTAACATCTCCATCGAGCCTCACATTCCCTCAGCTTCAGTCCCCATGGCCATCTGCCTAGGCTCTGTTTGCCGCTTCCACGTGAGTTCTTCTCCCAGTCAAGTCCCAATGCACAGCCTCCTCTCAGTGGAAGCACAGATGGGCTACCAGCTGCCAACCTTCACCTTGCCCTGTTTACCCAATCAAACCTAAAGATCAGTATCACCTTAGCCATGATGAGTTAGGGTGCGGTTATGCTAAACAAAAGCAGAAAATGCTGGATGCACTCAGCAGGTCAGGAAGAGCCCTTGGGACAATATTTCAGCCCAAGAACCTATTATTGGCATTGGAAAAAGGAGAAAGCAAATGTGCTTTAAGTTGCAGAGAAGGGTAGGGGTGGAGAGAAAAGAGAAAATGTTTGTGATAGGGTGCAGACCAAAGCTGCATTCACTGGCAAAATGAAGCTGCAAGATACAGCCACAACTAAAGATAAATTAAAAAGGTGGTTATTTAGGGTTGATAAATATAATTTTAAGTCCCAACTGTTATAATGAGTGATTTAATTAGAAGAGCTAACATTTCTTCAGTTTATGTTGAGTATCATTTGGGAAATATAGGAGGATGAAGACAAAGAGTTCAAAGTGGCAGTGGATCGATGGATTAAAATGACGGGTAACTGAAACTTTTTAGTGAGCTGAATGGAGCTGGTCGGGCTAGCAGCCACTGAGTGTCTGTTTGGTTCCTCCAATATAGATTACATACTTTGCTCCAATCAAGTTACTGCTGCTGGGTTAATAATCCTGTGGGCTAGACATGTTTTCCAATCCCTCCATAGTGGCTGGGCAATTTAAGTAGTTAAATGAGCTAAGGTTATTTTTTAAAACTTACGCTAGTAATGGCAACCACAAAGCTATAGAAGTAAAAAAAATAAATTCAGTTCAAAACGCCCTTTTTGGATTGAAATTTGTTGCCCTTGTTGAGTCTGGGTCTGGCCTATATATAACTTGGGTCAAGGTGTTTGACTTTCAATTGACTTGAAATGGCCTTGCAAGCCAATCAGCTTAAGAATGATTATGGAGAGTGGAAAATGCCAACAGCACCACATTTGTGGATAAATACAAGAAAATCCTTCGGGATTTAAACAAAAATGAGACAGATATGAATAGAAAAAAAGCTGGAGGTTAATCTTATCTTTGCTACATTTCAAGTGCCTCCTCTGAATAATCTCATGCCATTAAGAGAATTGAAGGAATGGTTAAAGAATTTAGAGTGCACAGCTTGGATGCAATATTTCAACTAAATTCTTTTCACTGAAGTGTGGCCCAATATACTGTAACTGGTCTATGCTTTAAATCTACTTAAAATGCATTGAAGTGCTCAATTTGCCTAGCCATGATTTTGTCAATTTTTTTTTGGCTGATCTCTGCTTATTGAATAGAAAGTCTCAGGCAAGTTGTTGCAGCAAGTTGAAAACCCCACTAAACTTACAACTAAGCATTTCTGAGAATATCAGACTACAGCAGCAGTGTTGGATTTGATGTTTTTGCATGGAAAACTGTACGGGAATGTCTATAGAAGAAATACTTCATTGTTCAAAAATGAGCCACACATGATGACTCAACATTAACTTTGAACCACTGCATTGTGTCTTTGGATGCTTCACGTGATCTTAATTTAATTCGGAGAAGTGTTGTGAATTGACCTAACAGTGAAAAATCATGTTGAAATTTGTGCATCTAATGCAGCTTTTGTATGACCAACTATAAGAGGGAGGGCAGGTAATTTTGATTTTGGAATATACATGGCCAATATCAGAGCAGTTCTCTTACGTCTCCATGAGTAGCAAAAAGAAAGATTTACACTTGTACAGGGTGTTTACAGGACTTTTAACTTTATTGCAAGTTACTGGAGGAGAAATTATTGGGTGAAAGTCCATGTGCGCATCTATAATCTCATCAGATTGTTGTGGAAAGGTTGGCATATCTGCAAAACAACATCCCAGCCCTACACACTCAGACATGCCCCTGAATTCAACTCAGACACGAAGAAATCTGCAGATGCTGGAATTTCAAGCAACGCACATAAAAATTGCTGGTGAACGCAGCAGGCCAGGCAGCATTTATAGGAAGAGGTACAGTCGACATTTCGGGCTGAGACCCTTCTCGGCCCAAAATGTCGACTGTACTTCTTCCTATAGATGCTGCCTGGCCAGCTGCATTCACCAGCAAATTTGATGTGTGTTGCCTGAATTCAACTGTTGAATTTCACAACCTCCGGATGTCTGAAAGTAGCTAGCAGCCAACAAAATACTGTTTTGACATGTGGTCATCTGCTATAATACATGAAATATGGCAGTTTATCTGTGTAGAGTGAGTTTCCACACGCTGCAATGAGATTATGTCCAGATAATCTGTTTTGTCTTGCTGAAAAATAGATAAGAATTGATCAGTACCCAGTGGAATATCTTGGGTTAACCTGAGATAACATTAGGACCTTAGTCTGATATCTCACACATTCCCTGCATCTCTGATTCCCTTAGTGCTCGTAAATGTATTGATCAAGGCCTTGAACATACGCAACAAACTAACAACTGCAATCCTTTGAGGTAGAAAATTCCAAGGATTGAAAATCAACTCAGCACATCAATTTCTTAATTCTGTCCTAATTAGCTGATCCTTTATCTTGAGACCATGCCCCCTAACTCTGTAGTGCCAGGCATGCCCGTCAAGTCCCAGTAAATCCTGCTCAGCGGGCAAAGGCTACTCTTATTCAATCCCTCTTCGTATGCTTCTCCTTTGCCTCAGGAGGCAACTGACTCCAAGCAAGTATATTCTCTCTGAGGTGCAAAGGACAAAACTGCAGACAATATTCCAGGTATATTCTCACCAAAACACACTACAATTTCAGAAGGATTCCCCTGTTCTTATACTGCTTTTCCCTTGAAATGAATATTAAATAAGGCAGTCATAAAGGAAAATGGGGCAGATTAAGTTTTCACAATGCAATTCTGTTTTACTTGAATGCAACAAATTTTGTTTGAGCTGATGGTGGAAAACTTAAGTTCAAAATTCGAAGTTCAAAGTAAATTTATTATCAAGGTGCATATATGTCACCACGTACAACCCTGAGATTCATTTTCTTGTGGGCATACTCAGTACAAACAAGAACTTTTATAGAATCAATAAGAGACCACACCCAACAGGATGGACAACCAATGTGCAAAAGGCAACAGACTGCAAATACAAGAGAAAAGAATAAGCAATAAATATCAGGACCATGAGATGAAGCGTCCTGAAAGTGTGTCCTTAGTTTGAGGTAGTTCACTGATGAAGTGAGTGAAGTTATCGCCACTGGTTCAAGAGCCTGATAGTTGAGGGGTAATATCTGATTCTGAACCTGGTGGTGTGGGTTCTGTACCTTGCCCCTGATGGCCACAGCGAGAAGAGAGCGTGGCCCGGGTGGTGGCGGTCCTTGATGATAGATGCTGGTTTCCCGCGATAGAGCTCCGTGTAATGTGCTCAATGGTGGGGAGGGTTTTACCTGTGATGGACTGTAGGATTTTACGATGAAGATGAGGATCAGTTCCTACCTTAAAGAATCCAGCTTCTGAATTAAGGAGTGTTTTTATGAGCTGTAGACCAGGTTTAATACCGATTGTTGCACTTTGAAGTATTTGACTGTTTTACTCTGAAAAGCACACTGCTGGGCTGTCTTTTGTACAACTGCATCAACAACAGCTTGGATTATATTTTTCATCAATACAGTAAAAAGACCACATGCTGTTTCTCCATAGCCATATCAAATAAAATTTAACACTGAGCTGAATAAAGAGCAAAATGAAAGAGGCAGAGACCAGAAAAAAATGGACTTACTGTTCTCCTTGAATAATCTATATGCTATCTAGAATGTTTAGCAAGCCTGATATATTTTCCTGGCATTAGTCTGTGATTTAATTTGGATTTAATGAAATAAAGAGGACCTGAAAGAAAGAACTTAAGATGATTTACGTACTAAATCTGACAAATATTTTAATCCATTTTATTTCAAAAGCCTGATTTGATCAAAAGTGCAGTTTTGCAGTTCCCTTGGTAACTTTTTTTTGGGAAGGGAGGACAACATTTTTGTCAATGAGGAATTATCCACATCGCGTAATGCATTTCAATTTGGTGATAGCTCTGTGTAAAAAGAAACGTTCATTAAGTTTTTTTCCTTTAATGCAACACACTTTGAAATATAGCATTCATGGAAAATTTTATGAAAGTACATGCCGATACATAATAATCGCTGAATAATGACCACCCCAGGAGGTTGATAGTTATACATTGTGAAAATTAACATATTTCTCCTTCAGCAACTTTCTAACCTGATAGCAATACTAGTCTCAAGAAGAACAGTTTCTCAATGGCTGAGAGTCTTTTGTTGAGATCAATTCAAATTAGCCTGAGACTTTAGCTGGTTTGGGCACAATCTTTTCTTCTGTGTTTTGTTGTTGCTCTGCTCAGTGAAACTTATTATTCATTCAGCATAGACAAAACATCCTCTATCTGCATGTCCTTGGATTTGAATAGGCTTTGTACAAGCAAACCACACTTGGGTCAATTGGTTATTGCTGACTGTGTAAGAATGGGGACCCACATGATGAGTCACTGGAGCAAAAGAAAACCAAAGCAAACCCCACCTCACGAGAACATCCGCCTCAATTTATATACTGGAAAGAACTTGATTTTCTTCTGTACTGATAAACATGGATGAAACCAGAGCCACTCTGTCAACCGATGAGTTGGTACACCAGCAAGTGAATTTTAATGCACAATTGTGGCACCTGCTAAGTACTACTTTTGCACTCTGCTTGATTGTAGCTTTGGTACCTCACTTTATGAGAAATGCTTCTGTAAATACAAGACAAGAAGTGGCACACACGAGCTAGGAACTCAGCAGGTCAGGCAACATCTGAGGAGGTGAATAAGCAGTTGGCGTTTTAGGCAGAAGAGACTGGAAAGGGAGTGGGCAGAAGCCAGAATTAGAAAGTGTGGGGAGGAGAAAGGTGACAGGTGAGACCAGCTGAGGGAGGTAGGTGGGTGACGGGGAGGAGGGACGAAGTAAGAAGCTGTGAGTTGATAGGTAGAAGAGGTAAGGGGCTCAAGAAGAAGGAATCTGATAGGAGAGGACAGTGGACCATGGAAGAAAGGGAAGGTGGAGAGGGCCAGAGGGAGGTGATGGGCAGGTGAGGAGAAGAAACGGGGTGAGAGGGGAACCAGAATGGGGAACGGAAAAAAAGAAGTGAAGGGGGAGGGGGGGAAGAAATTAATGGAAGTTAAAGAAATCATTGTTCGTGCCATCAAGTTGAAGGTTATCTAGATGGAATATGACACTTTGTTCCTCCAACCTGAGTGTGGCCTCATTGTAGTAGTTGAAGGCACCACGTTCAGACAAATCAGAATGGGAATGTGAAGCCAAATTGAAATGGGTGAATTAAAACATCTGCTTCAGCCATAGCTCAGATAGTTGCACTTCTTGATTTGTAGGATTCAAGATCAGCATTAGAACCTTGAGTACAAACCTCTTGCCTACCATTCGCTGCAATGCAGAGTACTGTAGGTCAGATAAGCTGAAATATTTAGCAGTATGACAATGAATAACTAAAATTAATGTTTGTGATTCTCTTCTCCTCATGCTGGTCTCTGGGCTAAGTGTGATTGGTTTTAAAGACAAGAGAAAATCTGAAGATGCTGGAAATCCAAGAAACACACACAAAATGCTGGAGGAACTCAGCAGGCCAGGTCATGGAAACAGGTACAGTCAACGTTTTGGGCCAAGACCCTTCAGCAGGATTCAGAATTGATCAGTCAGGAGGCATGTGACCATGCATGTCGGAATCATGGGTCCAAAATTCTCCAAAAAAAAAGACGGTAGAAGCTAAGAGACATGCTTAAGGTACATCGAGGACAAGGTTTCTCCGTGATATGGTGGTGACTGGAGCAAGGCTCAGGGGAGCCACTGGACAATTGGCCAAAGAGGCAGAGAAGTGCAGCTTTTGGCTGTGGCTGAGGAAGAAGGACAGAAATTGGAGGACCCACTAACCCATCGAAAGCGGCAGGGGGCGGCAAGGAGACATCACTGCCATCGCTCCGCCATAAGGAGACGTACCAGGGTTAAGGGAGCGAAACGTCTGTGAGCGGTGGTCCCTGGCTGGTGACTCTGCAGCTGACCTCAGGGCACTGCTGGAGATGCGGCAGGAGGCGACACTGAGTGGGAAGCATCTTCCTGTAAATCTCAGTGAGTAGGTAACTCATGAATCTGTGGTCAAGAATAGATACTCTGTAAACTAACTATTCCCTCAAGTAATTGAATAATGTCAGCAACACACACATGGATTTCCAGCATCTGCAGATTTTCTCTTGTTTGTGACTGAATAATGTGTGTGGCTTCATTAGTAGCCTCACAAGATGATACTTTGCTTTCTATCCTCTTCTGTATTATGAACAGTTAAAACAAATTAACATATCTTGTATTTAGTAGTTAGATATCTAGAACTGAAATATCACGACATTGAAGGTCCAGAGAGGCAACAATTAGAGATTTGTAGACTTTTTTTCTTACTGGTCTACAGTGGTTAGATTACTGGGAAAGTATCCAAAAGCTCATGTTATGGATTTGAAGATAAAAACTTGAATTCAAATTTCCCAATCAACAGGGAGCAATTCCAGTAAAAGAATTTGAATTGTGAAAAGCATGTATCGGTAATAGTGATCAGGAAACTAGACATTGTAAAAAGCTACCTGGTTGCTTGGTGACCTTATAGAAGGAAATCGGCCATACTTACTACTTACAGCCTAAATGTGATGCAGACCCACAATGTTGTTAACACTTAATTGCCATCTGAAAATATCTAGCAATTCATTCAGCTCAAAGAGCATTCCAAAATAGGCTTATATTGTCAGCCTTGTCCTAACATCCAGAACTTATGAATATTTAGAAGAAAACACAGTAAATTATTTTGGGCGATTGCATACTTTATTTTCTGCTTTTCCTTTCTAACTCCAGTTTGTGCTTTCTTCATCCATTTATTCTTTACTTCTTTTATCTTTTGGAGTCATAGAACACCACAGTACAGAAACAGGCCCTTTGGCCCATCTAGTCTATGCCAAACTATTATTTTGTCTAGTCCCATCGAACTGCACTTGGATTATAGCCCTTCATATCCCTCTCAATCGTGTACTTACCCAAATTTCTCTTAAGTTTTGAAATTGAACCCACAGTTTTACAGGTGATCGCTCAAAATGATTTTCAAAATCTTTCACCATCTGTGAATCTTATGTCGAGGAAGTTCAACGGGCCCTTGAGTGGCTCTTTGCACTCTCTAAACCGTTATAAACCTGCTTTGCAATAATTTGCTGTTCAAAAAATTAAATATGAAGGATGCAGAAATGAATCCATCTAGTACAATTGAATACCACAGGGCATCCATGTCCAACAAATTCTGAGCCACAGCTGCACAATAGTCTTAACATTTTGTTCTGAAAGTAAAACAGTCAGCATTGAGTTTGAAAGATCTTTAAAAATATTTTGGAAAGAAAGTAAAATGGCACAGTACCAGTGACGAGCTGGTGTAACCTGAGAAACTATGCAAGATAAAGATGTAAATTGGATCCTTAATGTGTGGCTCATTTGATAGCACCTTTGCTTATGAGTCATCAAGTTGTGGATTCAAGCTATCTCAAGCACAAAAATCTGCACTCAACTCCAGTGTAGAACTAAAGAAATGTTACACTATTAGCGGTGTTGCTTTCGAGGTGTGAGATGTTGCACTGAAGCCCAATCTGCTGTCTTGGCTGCGATGTGAGATCTCATGGTGCTACTTATAACAGTTGGGGAGTTAGCCTAAACACCACAGCCAATAGTTAGTTTTGAATTAGTGTTTCTTAAACAAATTATGTAGTTGTGTGTAGGCACCTGTAAAAATTGGCTCCACTTTTCCTGTGTTATTAACGTGGCTACTCTTCAAATGTACTTAAGCAGCTACGTAGCACTTTAGACTTTTCTGAATTGCAAGCCTTAAGGCTGATTTATACTTCTGCATCAAATGGACGCCATAATCTATGCAAGTGGCCTCCGCGCGTTGTGAGCATTTATACTCGTGCGTTGGAGTGTCTACGTCGCTCTGCAATTCTGGCACGTCGCACGTGCGCACACACCTGCCCACGCAAGGCTTCGTGGTCATGGTAGTCTTTCTCGGGGTAAACAGGTTTAAAGCGAGTGTCTTTTTTCGTAAAAGTGAAATGTGTCCTCCATAATTTCGGAGGTCTGTAAAGCTTTCTGGAAAGCATTGCAGCCAGAGTTCCTTCCCTGCCCTCAGTCGCCCAACAGGAAGCTATTGCAGCGTAGGAGGAAATGAGATGCTACCAAGTGGACCAATCACAGTTGTTGCGGTCTGCATCGCCGTGACGCGTAGTTACATTTTGGGAGAGGTGCGTGTCAGGCTACGGCGTAGGGATCCGCGTAGGCTCTGTGTAGGGTTCGTGGCAACGCTGTACCTACGGCGTCGATTTGACACAGAAGTATAAATCAGCCTTTACTCTTATCTCTTTACTTGTAATTTAATGGAGATAGTCACCGATTTAACACAAACAAGTTAATAAATTTTATGAAATAGTGAGCAGAAGAAAGCTTTATTAATATGATTATTTCACCTACAGTAGTAGGTGATGTAATATAACATAATATAAATATTATATAATATAAATAGGTGATATAATATAAATATAATCATGTGTATTATATTTAAATAGTGCTCACATAGTACTGATTCAGGCTGCCAATGCAGAGATGTCATCTGCACGTCTTAAACACAAGGGGGTGCCATCTAGCCTTTCTTTCTAAACACAAATCCTGTAAACAACGTATTTCTTCACAAGTCTTTAGCAATATTCTACTTGAAAACTTTCTAGTTTCCTCAGGTGCAAAAAATCTGTTTTCACCCTTTTCCATCTTCAGAGGTTGTCAATTTTTAAATAAGTTTAAGTGTTTGAAAAGCAGTAGAATATTTGGAATTGTTAAATTTCTGGAACAATTTGTTGGTAAGATTTTTACGATATTTAAGTAGTGTGAACGATCAAATATCACAAGGTTATCTTCCCATTGGAATGAAATTACTCAAAGATTCAAAGTACGTTTATTATCAGAGTATGTATGCAGTATACAACCCTGAGATTTGTCTTCCCATGGACAGCCATAAAACAAAGAAAACCATGGAACCAGGAATCAGAATCAGGTTTAAGATTGCCAGCATGTGTCATGAAATTTGTTAACTTTACAGCAACAGTACAATGCAATACATGATAAATAAATATAGAAAAAAAACTGAACTACAGTAAGTATATACAGTATATGTCTTTTAAATCGTTAAATTAAGTAGTGCAAACAAAGAAATAAATAAAAAGGTCGTGAGATAGTGTTCATGGGTTCAGTGTCCATTTGGAAATCAGAGAGCAGAGGGGAAAAAGCTCAAAGAAAATGCCAACCCCCCCCCCATGTGTAAAAAAACAAATTGCGCAAATGACAACAAAAAAAAATGAGAAGCACAAAATATAAAACACAAAATTGAAGGAGTCCAGGTATATTCAATTCAGCTCAGTGTTCATTATCTGCAGGCCACCCTGATCAAAATTGCCCAAAATAGCGACTAAGAAGGGAGCAACCAGAATCTAGGAACAGACCATAACATGAACAGATGAAGGAGATACGACTATTTCCGTTTGTTCTGATCAATATCTCGGTGAGCAACACACTCATATTTCAGTCAGAAGCCTATGGCTTTCACTTTCACTTCAGACTTGAGCAGAAAACTCCAGCCAAAGCTTCTCTGCAATATTTTGACTTGTTGGCAGTCTGGATCTGAGACCCTGTCTACCCGTCCATGATCCAAAGCATAATATGGGAATGTTGTGAAAAAGGGAAGTTTCCTGTGGTGCATAGTCACTGTTCATCCCTCAACATTGGACATGGTAACATTACTTTTCGTGGGATATAGCTGCTCGTTTTCCTTCTGTTCTTGCTTCAGTGAGTGAAGTGTTGGCTTTGTGAAAGGTGCGATACAAAATCCCAAAATGTATTTCATGTCCATGATCATGTCTGCATTCTGACCTTCTATAGTCATATGTTGTCAGAGATTCTTTTATGATCAGCTAAATTGAGAAGAAAATCATAAAGGAAAAACATATCTTGATATATTTAATTGCTTTGTAAGTGCTTTGGGTCTCATCACCATCCCTTGTGTATGTTGAGGGAAAACTGCTGGTATATTGAGGCAACATTGAGTGTGGGAGGCGGGGGGGGGGGGGACTGCTGCTTGAACTAGTTGTGTAGAGGGTTAATTTCGGTGTGAATTGGTGACCTAAACACAGACAGGAGGTAAACCTTTGAGAGTGCCATAAGAAGGGATTCTGGAAAAAGAATGAAAAAGTCACTGGAAGCTTTGATGAACACTCTTGCCAATACTTTTTCCAAATTCCTACATTCTTAAGAGTATTTTGAGCAGATGCCTTTAGAAGTTTTTTAGCTTCTATTTCTAGCTTGCAACACTTGGTTATGGTTAGTGTTTTAAGAACTAAATTACGTTATTGAACAGTAGATGCCAATCATGACAAAACAGAAAGACAGGAAGCACACAGTATGCTGGGCCCATCCCTCTAACCAAACTTGCTGCCATGGTTCCTGCCCACCAGAGCCTTCCCATATGCGGAGGGCTGAATGATTTGACCTTAATATCTAATGCTTGCTGAGATCTATGAACCAAACCTGAGCTGGTGTAAATTTAGGTCCCACCCCAAAACCCTGACATGCCTTTGAAAACTTGTGCTTGATAAAGACTTTTGAACAATCAGAATCATAATCAGGTTTAATATCACTGGCATATGTTGTGAAATTTCTTACAGGGAAAAATGTGAATTACAGTAAGTATGTAGATGTATATCAAATAGTTAAATTAAATAAGTAGGGCATAGATTAAAAAAAGTAGTGAGGCAGTGGCAATTTTAAATGTCTCTCAGAGGCATTTAAGAAGTATTCCAATTGATTAAAGTAATTAATATGATTAAAATAATTAAGCACATTTAAAGACTAATTTTACAATTAAATACTAATTTTACAATTAAATACATTAATATAGTATAAATAAATAAAGCACATACTTCTTGTCAATGGTTGGCAATCCATTCAAATGAATGGGGTTGCTGTTTCCATATTAGACCTCTCTAATGTAAAACCAAGGGCCAGATGGAAAGTGCTTTCAGAGCCCCTGCTCTGTGATTCTGTGCTCTGATGTTGGATTCTATAGTGAGTCCAGTGGCGATGCTGCAAGTTGAAAATCCTGGCATGAAGGTACCTCAGATTTTGTATTTTAACACCTACACAGATTGATATCCGGCACACTTAGGACAGGAAATGTTTGATAGCTGGTAGATCTACACAGAATTATTAGCTATTTAACTCTCATTTAAAACAAAAATGAATAATGAAGGCAAATACAAATTTCTTACATCAAAAGACAAAGAAATTTAAAGAGGGGAGCAAGAAATGGTAGAGAAGTACTTTGGTTTTTACTTCACAAAAGAGGATATAAATAATTTCCTAGATGTGCTGGGGAAACAGGAGCTGAATGGGAAAGAGAAATTGTAAGAAATGTTGCTGGAGAAATTAATAGCACTGAGAACTAGTATATTCCCAGGGGAGGATGATCTATATCTCACAATATTAACAGAGGTAACCATGGAAATAGTGGATGCATTTGTTTTCATGATAATGGAATGGTTTCTCCATTTTGCAGTAGGAAGGGAGAGGGGCAGGGGAATGGCAAATATAACCCCACTACAGGGAGAGTGTGTAGGAAGCTACGAACAAGTTAATATAACCTATTAGTAGGGAAACGCTAGACAATATTATAAAGGATGTGATAAAGGGGCACAGAAATATTGATAAAGTCAACAGTGATTTATGAAAGACGAACAATATGAGAAAACTACTGGACGTTTTTGAGGATGTCACTAGTAGAATAGATAAGGCAGAACCAATGAGCATTGTGTATTTGGACTTTCAGAATGCCTTTATAAAATCTCCCATGAGAGGTTAGTTTTTAAAATTAAAACACGTGGCATAGGGTATAACATACTGGCATGAATTTAAAATTAGTTAACTGGCAAGAAACGGAGTTGACTAGAAGTGGCAAATGGTAACTAATCGGGTACCACAGGGATCAGTTCAAGGGCCTCAGCTATTATACATTATGCATCAGTGATTTAATTGAAGGAACTGAGTACAGTACATCTAATTTTGCTGATAACATGAAACTGTGTAGGATTGTGAGTTGTAAGGAGGTTGAAAAGAGGCCTCAAGGTGATTGAGACAAGTTGCGTGAGTGGGCACATGCAGAATAAAGTGAATAAATGTACAGTTATCCATTTCAGTCAGAAAAAAAATAGAAGGACATGTATTATTTAAACGGTGATAGACTGTAAAATATTATTAAACCAAGGGGCTGGGTGCCCTTGTGTGCATGTCTGCGATGCTGTTGCAAGTAATTTTTTCATTGCATCTATGCAGAAATGCTCACAGGACGTTAAACTCGATCTTGTTCTCCAGTCTCTGAGTGCAAATGTGCAGATGCAAAAAACAGTTCAGGCAGCAAACTGAGCTCCACTACAAAAAGGTTTTGAGTACAGGGCACATCTTCCTGCAATTATGCAAGCGGACTGCATCCGGAATATTTTGCGCAGGTTTTGTTTCCTGGCCTCCGAAAGGATAAACTTGCCATCGAGGAGTGCAGCAAATGGTTATCGGTTTGCTTCCTGGAATAGTGAGATGAGATTAGACCTTTAAAAGGAATATTGGAGATCTCATTGAAATGTACACAATTCTGACAGGGATAACCAGACTGGATGTGGGAAGGATGTTTCCTTTCGCTGGGGGTATAGAACAAGGGATTCCATGTCTTAGGATCCCTTAGGATCCAAGGCGAGATATTTACAACAGAAATAAGGAATTCAAAGTGCATTCAAATAAAAAGTGAATTGGCAGAGCATGGAACCTAGGGTCACGAAGAATGCTTTTGGATCATTGGCCTTCATAAATCAAAGTATTGGGTACAGGAATTGGGTGGGATGTTTTGTGGAAGTTGTATGAGACATAAGGCCTAATTTGGAGTATTGCATCCATTTCTGGTCACCTACTTACAGGAAAGATATCAATAAGATTGAAAGAGCGCAGAGAAAATTTGCAAGGATGTTTCCGGGAATTGAAAACCTGAGTTATAGGGAAAGACTGAATAGGTAAGTATTTTATTCCCTGGAGCATAGGAGAATGAAGGTAGATTTGATAGAGATATACAAAATTATGTGGGGTATATAGGGTAAATGTAAGCAAGCTTTTTCCACTGATGTTGGAAAAAATCAAGAGTTATTGGTTAAGGGTGAAAGGAGAAATGTTTAAGGGGAATATGAGAGGAAACAGGGGCGAGCTGCCAGTGCAAGTGGTGGACATGGGGGTCGATTTCAAATTATAAGAGAACTTTGGATGGGTACCTGGATGGGGGAGTGGGATATGGAGGGCTACGGCCCAGGTGCAGGTCGATGGGCTTAGGCAGATTAATAGCTTGGCACGGTCTTGATGGGCTAACGGGCCTGTTTCTGTGCTCTAATCTTCTATGACTCAATAATTTTCTTCATTAAGAGAATGATGGACTTGTAGAATTCACTGGTGCAGACAATGGAAAAGACCAAATTACTGAAAATATTTATGAATGAGGTAAACACAAGTAAGTGGAATGAGGAGAGGGTAGTAATATTGTAATAACCCACTAATATATTGGATGGAGCAGCAGGTTTGAAGGGTCAAATAGACCACTCCTGCTCCTGTTTTCTCTGTATTTTGCTCTGGATTAAAGGAATGTTTGACAATTGTTTGTCAAACTATTTGCATTTAATTGTTATCCTCCTTTCCTCCAAGTTTGCGGATGACACGAAGCTGGGCGGCAGTGTTAGCTGTGAGGAGGATGCTAAGAGGATGCAGGGTGACTTGGATAGGTTGGGTGAGTGGGCAAATTCATGGCAGATGCAATTTAATGTGGATAAATGTGAAGTTATCCACTTTGGTGGCAAAAATAGGAAAACAGATTATTATCTGAATAGTGGCCGATTAGGAAAAGGGGAGGTGCAACGAGACCTGGGTGTCATTATACACCAGTCATTGAAAGTGGGCATGCAGGTACAGCAGGCGGTGAAAAAGGCGAATGGTATGCTGGCATTTATAGCGAGAGGATTCGAGTACAGGAGCAGGGAGGTACTACTGCAGTTGTACAAGGCCTTGGTGAGACCACACCTGGAGTATTGTGTGCAGTTTTGGTCCCCTAATCTGAGGAAAGACATCCTTGCCATAGAGGGAGTACAAAGAAGGTTCACCAGATTGATTCCTGGGATGGCAGGACTTTCATATGAAGAAAGACTGGATGAACTAGGCTTGTACTCGTTGGAATTTAGAAGATTGAGGGGGGATCTGATTGAAACGTATAAAATCCTAAAGAGATTGGACAGGCTAGATGCAGGAAGATTGTTCCCGATGTTGGGGAAGTCCAGAATGAGGGGTCACAGTTTGAGGATAAGGGGGAAGCCTTTTAGGACTGAGATTAGGAAAACTTCTTCACACAGAGAGTGGTGAATCTGTGGAATTCTCTGCCACAGGAAACAGTTGAGGCCAGTTCATTGGCTATATTTAAGAGGGAGTTAGATATGGCCGTTGTGGCTACGGGGATCAGGGGGTATGGTGGGAAGGCTGGGGCAGGGTTCTGAGTTGGATGATCAGCCATGATCATAATAAATGGCGGTGCAGGCTCGAAGGGCCGAATGGCCTACTCCTGCACCTATTTTCTATGTTTCTATGTTTCTCATCAATGAAGAAGTTACACAAGTTAGCCAATGTAGGCTATTTGGCAACAGTGTAAAATGGTGAAATTGGCTTGGTTGCTCATAATGTTTATTGTTGTGTATTTAATATTTCAGTAATATTTGAGTAATATTGTAAATGTATCATAAGCATTATTTGTTTAAATAATTCATTACGGGATATATGTAAAAATACATGAATTGTATACATCATGACGCTACCATGTAATACGTGCGCACCTTGCTTAAAGTAAAAACAAAATTAAGATGTTATTCCCAGCTCCTTTGTTTTCCTTTTGATTAGTTCTATATTTTGGAGATAAAAAAACATAACAGTGGTGGTCAGGCATTTGTTAAACAAACCCAAGATGGCTACCTACCTATTGAAGTGCAGCAAAACATTAGAGTTAAAAAAAAGCACAGCAAGCAATGGTTAATTTAAAAAAAAAGCAGGGTGGCACTTCTTTTTCTTTCGGAATAGCAAGCGTTCTTTGTGAAAGGAAAGACGATCCAGTTAAATAAAATGCAGAAAACTGAAGAATTCATGGGTTCTTAAACAGTACCATGTGATAATAATCATAGAAAAATAGCAGAAATGGCTGACCACCTTAGAAATATTGACGTGTTTGATTACACGAGAGATAACTGGATATTGTATACTGAGTGAATCAAATGAATAAAATCCTATGGCAGTACAGGAAAGATACTGGCAGGAGAGAGGAATGGCTGACAGGCAGGAGGCAGCAAGTGGAAATAAAACAAGCCTTTTCTGGTTGGCTGCCAGTGGCTAATGGTGTTCTTCAGGGTGTTCTTTATGATGGAGTTTCCAGTCGCACAACTTACAATATGGAAGAGAGATGTCAGGGGTAAGTTTTTACTCAGAGAGCGGTGAGTGCGTGGAATGGTCTGCCAGTAACGGTGGTGGAGGCGGTTACAATAGGGACTTTTAAGAGACTTTCGGATAGGTACATGGAGCTTAGCAAAATAGAGGGCTATAGTTAAGCCTAGTAATTTCTAAGGTAGGGACATGTTTGGCACAACTTGGTGGGCCGAAGGGCCCATATTGTGCTGTAGGTTTTCTATGTTTCTAAACAGTAATTTGAAGCAAATGAAATAGCCAAAGAGAAATGTGTGCCAGTTTTGCTGAGCGCATTGAGTTTGCTTGGAAGTTTGGCTGCTCCAATTAAACCAGCTGAAATGAGTTTTGTTGATTGTGATGAGCGACCTGGGCTAGGATGGATGGACCCAAGAGCTGGAGTATCCAAGATGGGAATTGAGGTATGCTGCAAGACCAAAAACAAGAACAGAGTACTAAACTAGACGATAACCCAAGTAGAGCTGATGATTGAGCACTGAACCTCCATTCAGGTGCTCCTTAAGTATTGCTATCCTGGTGCCAAAACATGGCTGTCAATTAATGGGATGGTCCTGAATCCTTAAAGGGACTGTGCCAGCTATTCATATTCCAGAGAGTTAGAGCATCTAAACCCCAGAAGCTGGTGTGGTTGGGTCTCTTAACACTGATATCATGGAAGTAATGTAGGAACATTTAGAACTGAAGCCATTGTTGATTGCAGAATGCTTTAGATTTCATAAGTGGACTCGAAAAGAGGAGTCCATTTCAATGTACATGGTTGAATTGAAGAAGTTGACTGAGCATTGTCAGTTCAGAAATGGGATTAATGATGCACTGAGAGTTTGTTTAGTTTGCGGAATCTTACAAGAAAGCATTCAAAAGTGGCTCCTAACTGAAGCACAACTTACACTTAAAAGAGCTATTGAAATAACTGTGTCAGCAGGAACAGCAGAAGCTGACACAACTGAGTTGCCGTCAGGAATGAAAGTGAGCATGAACAAAGTTGCAGTGTCTAAATGATCCAATTGTACTACTGTTGTGGCAGGAGCTCACATACGCCAGACCAATTGGGGTTTAAAGGTGAAGCTTGCAGAAAATGCAACAAAGTTGGACACATACAAAGACCATGTTGGACAGACAAAAATAAATGGACTGTACAAGAGAAAAAGATGAAAATTCAGGTTACAGTTTGGAAAAGAGCACTAATCTGCATTCTGTTGATGAAAAGGCTGATGAGAGTGACACAGGACTGAGTACCCTTGAGATTTATAATGTGAAAGCTAACAACATACAAGCAATATGGCTTACATCAGCAAAGTAATTAAAATGTAATTGGACTCTGGCTCAGCTGCTTCAGTCATTCCACAAAATAAGTTTGAGTGGCACTTTAATGATACTAAGCTGAAGCCTGCGATATCCAACTAAGAACCCATACTGGATAAAAGATGACTCCTGTGGGAATGACATTTGTAACAGGGAAATACAACAACCAATAAGCCATTTTGAGCTTGAATGTGGTAGAAACAGGAGGGTTAGCATTATGGGGACATGATTGACTGAGACAACTACAACTTGATTGGAGGTCCATCCACCATTTGCATGCCACATCCCCTGTAAAAGAATCAACTGAAAGTGAGTTAGGAAAGGTACTGGATGAGGCCACGGCTGTCTCCATGCAGTACACCATGAACCATTGCCCAACGGTGAACAAACAGGTGTCAGTGCCTACCCCTGTGCCTCTAGTTGGAAAACATATTGGACCAAGGAAGGACCATGCTGCTCAGAGAAATCTTGAAAGTGACGAAAGCAGTAGTCTGACTAAAACAGTTTTTGGAGGCAATATATTTGAGAAAGCTTCTGATATGTTAATCAGGCACTTAATTTGAAAAGTGGCATGGTTTAAGCTGGAAGAGAGTTCAAGGAACTTCAAGAAAGTTACAAGCATTTGGCTTTCATGAGTATTAAGAATCTGCTCTGCGTTCATTAAGGTTATTGCATGAACTTCAAGTGGGAGATAAAAAGCTGCTTGTAAAAGTAGATATCAAAGACTAAAGCCCAGCTGGATGTATGGAAGGCCAAAAAGAAAGGAGTCAATGGAGATACAAAAACAAAGGGTTCGTCAGATGATGTTGTGGATGAGGAAACCAAAAGGAGAGATAAGTTTATTCAAGGAGAAATAGAAGGATTAATAAGAGAATACTCCGGTGAACTAAATGCACCTACCCAAAATCAAGATGCACATCCTAGAAAGAAAGAGAGAAAAAAACGGAGAGAAAGAAACCAGGACCAGGAGAGAAGCAGGGATTGAAGTAGATCTGGAGAGAAAGAAGAGAAAAGGAAAAGAAAGGTGCCCAGAGCAGTCAGAACCACTTGCTGCAGTCTCAGAGACAACAGCTACTACAACTAGGCAGGAACCCCAGAAACTGAGATTTTTTCACAACCACTAGCCTCACCTGTGAAACAGAGTCATCCCCCTTGTCAGGAAAGAAGTTATCCCACAAGAGTAAGAAATTCTCAACCGTGATTAAATCTTTTGGCCTGAATGGGACAATTTAAAATTTACTATGCTGTGGATGACTGTATAGTAGTTGTATTACATAGTCTACTGTGTGTATAGTCAAGATACATTTTGTATTCAGTTGGAGTTTATACCTGAGCTGGAAAGCGCGTATTTGAGTAATATTGCAAGTATATTGTTTGAGTATGTATTCTTTATTTATTTAGATAATTATGGGATATATGTAAAAATACGTGAATTGCATACGTCATGACGCTACCACGTGATATGTGCGTGCCTCATTTAAAGTGAAAACAAAACTAAAACGTTATTCATGGTTCTCTGTTTTCCTTTAAATTAGTTCTACATTTTTGAGTTACAAAACATAACAGATGTGCCTTTCGATTCCAATGGAAAATCTATCTAATGTCTCCATTGAGGTTTATTCCCATCAGTGTTAAAGAAAATAAAAGCAGCGACAAATATCAAATACGCTATTCATTCATCATGTCCTGATGTGTACAATTGATTGAGATCATTGTGCTTCCAAATCTGCTAGGGTTGATTTTAAATGTTTTTTATGCATTTTTAAAAACTGTTAGTTCTATCTGATTTATTAATGGTTTTGGGAATGGTGTTTTCAGCAAATGCAAATAAGGATTTGTCCACTTACCCCATATTCCACCTAATTTCCATTCCTGTTGATTATTCCCAGTGTATCCATGACTGGGGCAACAGATAGAAAGAATGCCCAGTACCTGCAGAGCTTCACGCAACACACAAGTATTTTTCACTGGTCCCCATTCAGTGGTCGGTCCATTATCACCTCGAATCAAAGGCAAACTCAGCAAATGTAAATGCTTCAATTAACCCAACCAAAATAGGTGTGTCCATCAGCTAACTACTAATGCTGCTATGGATGTGATGGGCAAATCACTATAGTTGTGGGGCTACTGATGGCAAGATTGCTTGGTTCTGTGCTTCCATTGAAAATCAGATGAAGTGAGTAGATGAATTGTTTTATGTGCCAGGAAGACCAGACTATAAGACATAGGAGCAGAATTAGGCCATGCAGCCCACTGTGACTGCTCCACCATTCCATCATGGCTGATTTATTATCCCTCTCAACCCCATTCTCTTGCCTTCTCTTCATAACCCTTGATGTCCTTATGAATCAAGAAGCTTTTTTGCCTCCACTTTAAATATGCTCACTGACAGTCATTTGTGGCAGTGCATTCCACTGATTCACCACCCTCTGCTAAAGAAACTCATCCTTATCTCTGTTCTCAAGGGATGCCCTTGCATTTTGAAGCTGTGGTCTCTGGTTCTAGACTCTCCCAGTAGCGGAACCATCCCTTCCATGTCCGCTCTTTCTAGGCCTTTCGATATAAAGAAGTTGGCAGACACCACCAGATGGCAATAAATATGATGTCTGTCTTTAAAGCAAAGGTCTGTTTTAAAGCTCAGTGCAATTTCACAATAAACGTTAAGGGACTGTGAAGAAAAATAAAGATCCAAAGTACACCATAAATATTGGACACTAACACCTTTGAATTCTGTTAACCATCTTAGCAACAAGCTTCTGATCTAAGACAAGTTATAAATGTGTCATCATAATAATGCGTGCATGCCTCATCTTGTAGGACTGAACCTGGTAACTGTTGAAAGACCCATGATTGATAAGCAACAACACCTTACTTCTCTTTCTTTAATAAA
The DNA here is from genome assembly GCF_963921235.1 of Mobula hypostoma. Lineage (NCBI taxonomy): Eukaryota > Metazoa > Chordata > Chondrichthyes > Myliobatiformes > Myliobatidae > Mobula > Mobula hypostoma. Next base: position 22,713,997 of record NC_086113.1, read on the forward strand.
GCATTTCATTCTCAAGGAATCTCTACATCTGATGCGTGAAGGCAGATTAGAACCCATAACAACTAAGCAGTTCCCTCCTGTGTCACACAGAGGTAGTCTTTTCAAATCAAGATATTATGAAGGAAATAAAATTCATAAAATGCAAGGCACAAGCTGAGATGCAACACAAAAATGAGCAATCACTTCCAGGTAAACTGGTCCAAAGTAAAATAAAATTAAATAACTTCCATATTTACAAAGATTACCATGGATTTCATTGTTGTTGGTAATGAGAAGTAACAATTCTGACAAAATATATATTCAGCACTGAACAAGCTATGGATTGTTGATATAGGAATATGATGAATATTTGAATGAATCATTAATAAAATCACAGAACAAAGTGTTAAAAATGTTACCATTGAACATTTTCAAATGTTTGTATAAATCACAAATGATAGGGAAACACATGAATTGTTCTGTTGTCTGTAACTAGCTCCACTTTTTGTGTGAATATCTGCCACCTTCACGAGGGATCATCTAAAAAATAACCACCTGTACAGATTTAATCTTTTTACTGAACAGCTGTTACATTAAAAAAAATCCTACATTTTCATGACTTTCATTTCGCTTCCAGTGTCAATGAAGCCAATGAAGTACTGAAAAGTGTAATATACAAAGAAGCAACCACTTTGCAGACAAGGAACTCCCACAAGGAGCAGGTGTGACATGAAGCGAATTATGTGGTTTAGCAATATTGTGATGGATAAATATTGATCAGAGCTCCAGGATTAATTCTATTGAGTTGAGGACATATGTGAATTGTCAAGTTTCAATCTCAGTATCCAACAACAGAGCACTTTCTCAGTAGAGTGACAGAATTGTAGAAAAGATTCTTGAACACAGATTCCCTACGTGTGACTTGAACTTCTGGCCTGCTATTCAATGGTGAGATCACTACAATTGATCCACAGTTGATATGTAACCCTAATGCTACTTGAATTCAATGTGGAATAACTGTGATACAGCCTTAAGTCAATATTAGGCTAATTCCATAGTGTTTGCATTGTTAACAGCAATTATGTTTCATCAGCAAGTTCATGAAGCCATTAAACCAATGTGCAATCCTTCTCTCTCAATGCCCACAAAACAGTAAATATTGTTCTCCAATCACAGATTAGTGTGTTTTCTTTTCATTCCAGTACTTTGATGACAATTATATTCTCAGCATTTGCATTACCTATACAGCCCCTGCTTAATGGCAAGTCATTCTCAATGCTGTCCTAATTGTTTCCAGTGACTGATTATGAATGTAACTATTGGAACTTTATGAAGCTGGCCTTTACCTTTTCTTCCCACATTGATCTCAGAGGCTATCATTATGTTACCAAGCCAACAAATCGATCATGGTCAATTGCTCTGAGGGTTATCCACTTTACCTACTGTGATAAAGACTTGTCAAAGCTATATCAGCCTTTAAAGTATTAGTCCTGAGTTTGAAGCACATACATTATTCTACCAATTATCTTATTTTTCCCTCATCTACACACATTATGTAGATGAGGGAAAATCGGTAGATTAAAAAAAACTAGATGCAGCAGTGGTGCCTTTGGCTCTCCATCAGTCAATATTTTCATTGTTAATCATTTAGCAGCACTTTCTTACTATTATCTTTTAATTCCCTTAATTTCAAAAAATCTCTGCCTCCCCATAACCCTGCAACTTGTTTCCTTTCAGATAGTCATCCATCTCCCTTTTAAATACAGTTGGATATGTTTTCACCGCTACCATTGAGAGTACCCTTAGGGGTCTCTTTAGCTATTTCTCACCTCTTTTCATCTGTCTGGTGGTTACCCATTTCCTCTCTGCCTGCATTCTCTTCAGGTGTAGGGTAACCACTTCCTGAACCATGCTCTTTGGGAAAGATTCACTTTACCTGGTCCACCTCCATCTGGTATGGGAGCAGCCGAGCGGCGGACCAGAAGACCAGAGGACAGCTGTGACGACCATAGGGGTCTCCCTACCATCCATCGGGGACATTTATTAGGAGCGCTGCATACACAGGGCTTTTAGTATCATTAAGGATCCCACCCATTCATCCAGCATCCTCTTTGACTTCCGACCATCAGGCAGGAGACTCCGATGCATAAAAACAAGAGAGGTCAGGATTGGAAACAGTTTCTTCCCTCAGGCCATTAGGCTTCTGAACTCCTTGCCGCATCGCCTTCGAAGTGTCACTGGTTAACCTGTTCCGTACCTTACAGTATTTAATTTATGCACTTTAGTTTGTCATTTATGCGTGTTTCTTCTGTAGATTTTATCCTTACCTTCAAAAGTTATTGTATATTATGTGTACTACTGTATTTTACACCCTGATTTGGAGAAATGCCTCATTTCTAGATACAGTATATGTTAAATACATTATATACATGATTATATAATTAAATGACAATAAACTGGACTTGATTTGACTTTATGAATGAATTTTACTGACAGAAACAAGCTCCAAAACCCAGTGCTGAAGCTTTCCAGTCGACAACATTTCCAACAACTATTGTCCCTGGAGAAAGGAAGCCCCGGAGTTCCCTGTGGTGCAGAGAGTGCATTCCATGGAAAAGACACAACCACGAACCACAGCCACCACTTACTCTCGCCCACTCTGCACCAGAATATAGTGGATCCTGGATCAACCTCTACAGCCACCCGAGGACCCACCAATAGACAGCCCCTCAGGAGAACATCATACTCAACTCAAGAGGTCACACTACAGCAATCTATGGATCTGAAATGCTCTGCCACTCCTCTTAGAGCTGGCACATTGCTCTCTCGTACCAGCTACAGGATTCCCACCGCTGTCCACAAGGAGTTTGTACGTTCTCCCCGTGACCACATGGGTTTCCTCCAGGTGCTCTGGTTCCCTCCCATATCCCAATTAGGGTTAGTGAGTCGCGGGCACTCTGTTGGCGCCGGAGGCATTGTGAAGCTTGTGGGCTGCCCCCAGCATAAACCTGCGCTGACTTGATTTGATTCAAACGCTGATTTAGGGGAAGTTGCAGGTAGCTTTACAGAAGCCAGCTTTATTTAAATCACTATGCAGGCCCAGATGTGCAGGACAGAAGGACAATCAATCTTATGTCCATGTCAGCTCCAACAGAGCTTTTCAGTGACCCCCTACCCCTCTATGTTCTTTGAAATCATTCTTCCCTTTCAAGCATTCATCTAGATCTCTCTATCAAATTATTATATGATCTTCATCCCAAGTCACAACAATGTTGTATGAAGCATTCCTTTTTGGTGCCTTTGGTAACTTTCCCCAATTATGTTATATTTGTTTCCACTGATTATTGACCATGCTGCTACTGTAAATAGTTCCTTCTTATTCGCTCATTTCAAACAGTTTGAATAAAGATTAAGGAAACATAAACAACAAATACATCAAATCTCTGATAAACTGTCTATACTCTGAGGACTGCTACCACTGTTGCTTGATGTAACCAAAGTCGTTCATAATAAATCTCTCTAAGCCCTTGATGCGGTTCCTAAAGTCTGGTGTCCAGGTATTAACTGGGGCTTATTTTTTAGCTTGTAAAGGTTTTGTACAATTCTCTTGCTTTTGCACTCAGTACTTTTATTTATAAAGCCAAATCTTTTGGATGCCTTTAACAGTTTTCTTAGATTGTCCGGCTATCTTAAAAGTCTTGAGTATGTATGCCTTCAAGTTTTTCTCTGTTCCCGCCGCACTTTAAAATTCTACAATTAAGACCATTTCCTTTTCCTCATTATGTATTTTGATTTGGGTGGTGGGATCGAGATAGGTTTTCCCCAAAGTAGTGTAAGCACTCCTTCCCTCCGCTAGCCTGCAGGGGACCCTTGGGCAAGGTGTACCACCTGCTAAACACCCCCCCCCCGATCATGGTCACGTAACCACGGGAGCAGGTGGTGGATGGTCGTATGAGCAGCTGGTGCATATAACAAGTCTTGATTATGCGACCACTGACGCTGGACAGACAATCTCTGAAGAGCATTGATAATGGCTGGGGTCACCCATCTTGTAAAGACAATGGCAAAACACTTCTGGAGAATAATTTGCCAAGAACAATCATGGTCATTGACCATGATCACCCATGTCATAGGACACGACATGTAATGTCGAGCATTGATAATGGCTGGGGTCACCCATCTTGTAAAGGCAATGGCAAAACACTTCTGGAGAATAATTTGCCAAGAACAATCATGGTCATTGACCATGATCACCCACGTCATAGGACACGACATGTAATGATGATGATGATGGTATTTTGATTGCAGAATGATATTCCTAATGCATGGAAGAAATAAATATTAATTTGCTCCTTATTCTAGTTTAGAAATATTTCGTATGAATGGAACGAAATGTAACACAGTTCTGTAAAATATTGCAATGTACAGTGTAGAGGCAGGCAGAATTCTAGTTTTGATGTTGAATTGACAATATATTAAGGATGTTAGGAAGTAATGTCTATTTCTTCTCTCGCACAAAATAAGGAGCTTTTGTTGGCTAGTCGAGTAACCTGTGATGAAGCAAGAGATTACAGGAGTGATCTAATGGACGTGCAGCAGGAAAGCACGAGCGAGCATTGAGTGGAGAACGAACCTGGCCACGTTTGAATTCTATGCCGACACAAACAGTAACAAAGTGAAAAGATCCCATTTAAATACGTGTAGTCAAGATGTCTCCCACATAGGACAGGCACCCCGGAGGAAATAGGCAAGAGTTTCTCTTGATGGTATGTGTATCTGTGAAATATGCAATAAGTGTTTTTAATATGCTGTGCCAAAACCAGTCCAGTTTAAACTCCTGTTCATATCATTATACTTCCAATAGGCACATCAGACAGGACGAATGGGAACAGGGGAGTAGGAGGTGGGTTTGATAAACTGGGGGGGGGTGGGGGTAGGAGAAATCAAGAGGAAAGGTAGTCAAGAATATGCTTATATAGAGATCAGGTTGTACAGTACTGTCCAAAGGTCTCAGGCTCAAAAATATATAGTGAGGGTGCCTAAGATTTTTGCACAGCACTGTAGTAATTTTATGTATTGTTCTTTACTGCTGCTGTTAAAAAAAAACAAATTTCATGACACGTGAGTGATGATAAACCTGTTCCTGATATGGGTCTCTGTTGTGGACTGGGAGTGGGAATGGGAATGGGGCAGGGAGAGGGGAATCATGGTTGGGAAAAGGGCAAGGGAGAGGAGAGAGGGTGGGAAACACCAGAGAGATATTCTGCAATGACCAATAAGCCAATTGTTCGGAGTCAAATGACCTTGCCTGGTGTCTTAGGGCTGGGTGTGTCTGCACATGCACCACCCTCCGCCCTGGCACTCCTTCTCTGCCACCTATCCCACACCCCTCATGTGGCACTCCACCCTCACCATTCCCAACATCCTTTGCTCCTGCCAGATTTACAACCTTGCTCTCCACTCCACGGTGACAAATATAGTACTGTGCAAAGGCCTTAGGCCTTGGACACACACACACACACACACACACATATATATATATATGTGTGTGTGTGTGTGTGTGTGTGTGTGTGTGTGTGTGTGTGTCCAAGCCTTTTGTTCAGTACTGTACATATGCTGGAACAAAATAAAAGACAAGTTGTTGGAGGAACTTAAAGGGTCAGGCAGCAACTGTACAGGGAATTTGAAGCTGGCATTTTGGGTTGAGACCCTCCATCTAGACTGAAAGATAGAGGGAAGGTATCCAGCATAAACAGGTGAGGGAAAGGAGTGAAGGGGTGGGCAAGAGCTTGCAGGTGATAGGTGGATCCAGGTGAGAAGGGGTGATATGCAGATAAAGGAGAGAGTGGAAATGGCATCAGAAGTTGGAGATGGTAAAGGGCTGATGCTGTATCTCAATAAATAAATAACTAAATAAAGAAAAATATCACAACAAAGAGAAAATAAGCCAAAAGGATTAGAAAGTAGTGAGAATCAAGAACAGCAGATACAAGAGTAAAGGTAACTCCTAAGATGGTTATGATGTCCTAAAGGGATGAGTTCCAGGGCCATGTCTGTTCAGATTAACTTGGACATATGGCCAGGTAGAGGAGTTACAAAATCTGCAGTAAAATAGAAAGCAAATAATGCTGAGGACTGAAGGAAGCAGCAAAGAACTGGCAATAAGATGATGCGATGCAATTTCAATAGGGTAGCACAGTGGAATATTGACAAGATGGTGCAATGGGTAATGATAACCTGGCACACAGTGATGGTAACCTGAAGGTACAGTGGGCTATCAATAACACGGTGATAAGGGGTGTTGCAACTGTATAATAATTAGATTGATAAGGCAGTGCAAAATCATTGATGGTAGAGAATCAAAATCTGGTTTAATATCGTCGGCATATCTCATGAAATTTGCTGACTTTGTGACAGTAGTACAATAAAATATATAATAATAGGGAGAAAAAACTGAATTACAGTAAGTATATATATTAAATAGTTAAATTAAATCAGTGCAAAAAAAACAGAAATAAAAAAAGTAAAGAGGTAGCGTTCATGGGTTCAATGTCCATTCAGAAATCAGATAGCAGAGGGGAAGAAGCTGATCCTGAATCACTGAGTGTGTGCCTTCAGGCTTCTGTTCTTCATTCCTGATGATAGAAATGAGAAGAAGGCATGTCTGGCTGATCGATTTCTTAAGAAAGGACTCTGCCTTTTTGAGGCACCGGTCCTTGAAGATGTCCTGGATACTATGGAGATGTGTGCCCATGACGGAGCGAACTAATTTTACAACTCTCTGCAGCTTAACTTGATCCTATGCAGTAGCAATCACCACCCCACCCTCCCTTACCAGACAGTGATGCAGCCTGTCAGAATGCTCTCCACAATACATTTGTAGAAATTTGTGAGTGCTTTTGTTGATATACCAAAAAAGTGGAGTATTGATAAGATGGTGCAATTTGATATAAAAAGTGTTGGAAGTAGATATTGATAAAATGATCAAATGGGATACTGATAGTACAGTAATGTATTGATACTATTTATAAGACAGTAAGTGGGTTCTTGCTAAGTCTGTGCTTTAGAATATTGATAAGGTCGCACTGTTAAACTGATAGTGTGATTTAATATCCAGGCATTCCAGGTGTTAAATCTGCTGACTCAAAATAGAAGCTTTGAATGAGGGAAACTTCAGCAGTATGGAAAATCAATGGAGTTTGGTTCTTTATAAAATTACAAGATGAGTGCAGCTTACTTTCCTGATGGTAAACTGCCTTTTGGCACCACTGTAAACCACGTTTTGAAGATGTTCCTGTGATGTGTTAATATAACCGTGGCTTGCTAGGCTGTATCTCCATGGATAAGGACAGCAGATTTAATTCTGTAAAGGACATTAATGTGGCAGGTGGGATGTTAATAGCAAGCTGGTGCTTTTGTGGTTACAGATACTGATATTTAAAATTCAGAATTGATTTGATGGAACGATTTTCGGTCTCTGTGTAGCAGCAGTGAGATGAAACCATAACAGGACGCTGGACTGCAAGTCCAGTGATGCAGCCACAATATTACCGCACCTAACCCGTATTCATGCAAAGTTCAAACCAGCTTGGCAAGATAACAAAATAAGACACAGTGCTAACTTTTAGATTTAATATGATTGTAACCTTAGTAAATCATAGCAGGAATACCATAGTTTTAGTTTGCAAAGAGGGTACGATTCCGGTTCACAACAATTCTGTCTAGTATGAGGAAGTACAAGTCAAAAGACTGGCACTGCCTTTAGCAGATTAGAGCCAACTGTATAAATCACATAAAGTGATGTCAGCCAGAATATTTATTAGCATAAAACTATCCAGAGGATAGCCCCTAAAGGAGTTATATATTCCCATTGAACAGATACTGAGAGGTTCCAACAGCACTTCTGCTTAATGCCAATAATGAAGGAACTCTCTTTCGATGATGTTGGTGATGTCAGAGGATGCTACCGTAGTTCTCAGTTTATGGATTGGACTATTGCATTTATGAGCTATAGACTTTTTCAGACTTATGGTTTTTATGTTCTGTGTTTCTTGCCCGTTCCCTTTCCACTTTTTTGTGCAAGGGGACGGGGTTTGGGGGTTGATGGTCTTGTTGCCTTTAGTGAAGGGAGAGGGGTTTTAGGGGTTGATGGGTAAGCAAGTTAAAGAACAGCAATTTTGTTAGCACCTTCCTGCAGTGATCTAGTGAGAAATGGCGCTCAATTATATATTCAGTGGCAACTTTATTAGGTACACCTGTACTCCTGCAAATATCTAACCAGCCAATCATGTAGCAGCAACTCAATATATAAAATCATGCAGGTATGGTTAAGAGGTTCAGTTGTTGTTCAGATCAAGCATGAAAATTGGGGAGAAGTGTGATGTAAGTGACTTTGATATTGGAATGATTGTTGGTGCCATTCGGGGTGGTTTGAGTATCTCAGAAACTGCTGATCTCCTGGATTTAAAATTTATAGAGAATGGTGAGAAAAACAAAAAACATCCAATCTGCAGCAGTTCTGTGGGTGAAAACACCCTGTTAATGAGTGGGGTCAGTGGAGAATGTCCAGACTGGTTCAAGCTGTGAGGAAGGCGACAGTAACTCAAATAACCATGTGTTACAATAGTGGTGTGCAGAAGAGCATCTCTGAACACACAACACATTGAACCTTGAAGTGGATGGGCTACAGCAGCAGAAGACCACAAGCATACAATCAGTGTCCACTTTATTAGGTCCAGGAGGCGACTAATAAAAAGGGCACTCAATATACAGTGAGGTTTGCATGGCAGAATCATGCTGAAATGGAGATGGCTGAGAACTTCAAATTCCTAGGTGTTAAATTATCAACAAGACTTTGTCCTGATCCAGCCATCTGAACACTGTGGCCATGAAGACATCTAAACACCTCTGTTTCCTCGGAAGGCTATGGAATTTAACACATCTCTGATGACTTGGATCCAGTTTTTGTAGATGCACAATAGAAAGCATCCCACAGCTTAGTATACAACTGCTCTGCCCAAGACCATAAGAAACTGCAGGGAGTTGTGAATGCAGCACAGTCCACCACATAAACCAGGCTCCCCTCCATTGACTCGGGAAAGAAGCTAACATAATCAAAGACCCCCTCCCGCCATTCTCTCTTCTTCCCTTTCTCCTTGGGCAAACGATATAAGAGGCTGAGAGCATGTATCACCAGACTCGAGGACAGTTTTGATCTCACATTGAACAGATTCCTCTCATATGCTAAAAGACAATCTCCCAAATTACTTCCTTGTGGCCCTTGCACTTTATTTATCAGTCTGCATTTCTCTTTCTCTGCGATACTATATTCTGTACCTGTTTTCTTTTTTCTATCTCAGTGTAAAGATGCTTGGCATTATCTGCCTGGATGGCCTGTAAAATGAAAACTTATCACTGAATCTTGACAAATGTGACAGTAATAGACCAATAAATCAATAATAAATAAACCAAAGACCCCAAAGTGACAAGTGAAGGAAGGGATTGGGACGATAACAAAAAGCTTCTTCGGGGATCAGGCTTTGAGTAGTGTCTATTATTATATTCTGTAGCTTAGTGTGTTTTATTTTGTGCTGCATCGAATCCAGAGTAACAATTATTTCGTTCTCCTTGACACTTGTGTACTGGAAATAGCATTAAACATTAAACAATCTTGAAAAACCTAAAAGGAGGGAAACGAGTTTGAGAGATAGAGATCTTCAGGGAGGGATTCCACAGTTTAGGGCATTGGAAACAGAAGGCATGGCCACCAATGGAGGGGCAATTAGGCTGAGGTACACTGAAAAGCTTCGAGTTGGAGGAGTACAGGTATGTTCTAGGGTTTTGGCTCTGGAGGTGATTACCGAGGTAGGAAAGGATCGGAAAAGATGGTGAGAATCTTATAACAGAAGTGAACATAGATGTGTTCTAACATACAAATTAGGAGATGAGAAGCATATTTTGGACAGCTTCAAGTTTACAGAATTTATGAGAATGGTCAATTCCAGGGATAATGGGAGCATAAGTGGGGGTTTCAACAGCAGGTCAGTAAGGCAGACCTCAAGTGTGTGATACCACAGATGTGTAGATAGCTACTATTAATAAGTTATCTCTGTTCTTCATTTCAATTAATACCATTTTTTCTGCTTTCTCTAATATCCCAATTTTATCCTTCTTCCATCCTTTTATTTCATTCTACCCCTGTTCAGCATGTGGTCCTTATTTCTGCCTTTCCACTTTCCTTTCTTAATGTCAAAAGCTTTGAACAGTCAGCTGTGAATTTCAATCCTCATTTAGAGAGTCTTTAATTGCAAATTACCTATTCAGAATACTGTGAGAAATATTTACGATTTTTACAATTTCATAACATTATCCTATTAATCCATTAAAAGACAATAAAGGTATAAAAACAATCACGAAACTTTCAAAGTTCTCTCTTGAGGACCCAGTTCAATATTACGGCTTTTTTTTTGTTAAAATGCAAGAACTAATTCTTACCTCATGGGATATTAGCGGATGGAGATCTTAAATTCGTTCATTTTGGGTTAAGTAAGAAAGCCTTCATTTTACCATCATGCTTGCAAAAACAAGTAACACTCACAAAATGCTGGAGGAACTCAGCAAAAACAAGTGGCTCTTTCTCTGCAGCACATCATTTATCACTGGGTTCTGGCTGGAAGCAACTACCCTGAGCATTCTGCTGCTCTGCAGACCATTAATGCAGCTGCCTTTGAAATAATTTGCTATCATTTGATCATCAAATTGACTTCCTTTGACAAGTGTTCCCTGAAGTAAAACCAGTCTGAACAAGCTATATTTTTAAGGTTAGAGGAAGAGTTGGGGGGGGGGGGCGGTGCTGGGGAGGTGGTGGAGGGGGAGGGAACTGTTTTAGTTTGGTTCATTAGTGAAAAGTTTAGATGCAAACTACATTCAGAGATGCACGGATTGCAGCTAAAGGCAGAATGATAGAAAAAAAACAGTGTCTTAGGAAGTCAGAAGAAACAAAAGAGTCTATTCCATGTTTAAGAGTTTGCAAGTCAAGTGAAGGAAATGTCCATTGATTTGATTCCTTTGTTTAAAGTACTTAAAGATGAGAAAGAAAAAAAAACATCAGCCTGTCAACCATGTCACGTTTTCAAACATTTATCACAAGAATGTTCTAATCTTCCAACCATCCTATTTCAAAGCCCTTTCATTATCTGTCCATTCATTTCAGAAGCCACATCACAGAGAAATGATGTGAGTTATTCCAGTGTTTCATTAGTATGCAGTAAAACAAAATAACTCTTATTATGTATAACTGGCCTTTATGAATGAAACTGTATTCTGACAAGCTGAACATTTTGGAACAAAATTGCTTTTAAGATTCTAAATATCGATCTTCTCACAATCTTGTCAGAAACAGTACCCTTTTTGAACTGTTAGACAGTACAATTCCCTTTTCCAGAACGATAGGTCTTCTATTCCTAAAGTAATTTGAGCTGCACAAAGTAGTCATTTAGAATGTCATAGAAGTCAAAACACTGATAATGGCCTCCAAATTGCCTTGCAATCAGAGAGTGATGGTTGGTCAAGTGCTTTAATTTTTTCAATTCTTCTTTATTGATCAAATATTTTCCTTTGAACAGTTTATCTCATTCTGTAGACTCTCTTGTTCACTCCTCAAATTTTGTTTTCTTGGGAAGTAACAAGTGATTTTTTGATCCAGGCAATCTGTCTCCATATGCTTGATTGAATCATCAGAATGGATTGTGTCCCTTTACCTCTCAATCACGCCCTCCAGCAAACTTCCTCAGCTCTGTATGGTGTGGTTGATTGGCCTTCTGATCTAGAGGGCATTCCTTGCTTTACGGTGGAGGCAAACTAATCACTGCCAGAACAAATTGAATAAGACCCTTTCGAGCCTTCTCTTGTCACCATGAAAAGAGAGGCAAATGAAGAACAAGACCAAATGTAGTATAAGAATGGACTGAAAATCATTGCTGTTTAAGCCCATAGTAAAAGACAATTTAGGTAAGTTCACATATTAAAACCAAAAGAGAATGGAAGGTTGGGCAGAAATCTGAGAAGTACCAACATTTAAAAAGATTAGAATCAAATAACTTATGCACATAAGGAGACGTTTGGCACATCAAAGTTAAAAGCAGAAATAGGTTATGACACTGAAGCAAGCCATTCAGTCTGCCATGCCCATGCTCGTCAAAAGGGCTACGTATCTACCCTAACCCCACCTAGTCTGTAGTTTTACAGGTCACAGCTCATCAAGTTTGCAAATGATACCACCATAGTGGGCAAAATCTCAAATACTGATGAGTCGGAGTACAGAAAGGAAATAGAGAGCCAGTGACATGGCGCCATGACAACACCCTTTTCCTCAATGTCAACCAGACGAACAGACAATGACTTCAGAAAGGGCAGGTGGTAGTGTTCAGTGCACATGCTCCTTTTTACATTAATGGTGCTGAGGTCAAGATGATTGAGAGTTTCAGTTTCCTAGACTATCCTGCTGCAAACCCATTGACTCCATCGCTAAGAAAAGTCATCAATGTCTCTGCTTCCTCAGGTGGCTAAAGAAATTTGGCATGTCCCCTTTGACTCTCACCAACGTTTTGGATACACCACAGATGCATCATGGCTTGGAATAGCAACTGTTCTGCTCACAACTGCAAGGACCTGTAGAAAGTTATGGACACAGCTCCGCAACCTATCTTATTATGATCTTGAACCTTACTGTCTATCTGCCTCTGTACTGTAACACCTTATACAGCTCTCTGTTATTGTTTTAACCTGTTCAACGTTCAAAGGTCAACGTAAATTTATTATCAAAGTACTTATATGTCACCATAGATTCTTTTTCTTGTGGGCAATTCACAGTAAGTACAAAGAAACACAATAGAATCAATGAAGAGCCACGTGCAACAACACTGACAAAAAACCCGTGTGCAAGGACAACAAACTATGCAAATACAAAAAAACAAAAAGCAATAAATATTGAGAACATGAGATGGAGTGCCCTTGACAGTGGAAACAGTGAGTGAAGTCATTCCCTCTGGGTCAAGAGCCTAATGTTTGAGGGATAATAACTGTTCCTGAACCTGGTGGAGTGGGTCCTAAGGCTCCTGTATCTCCTTTCTGATGGCAGCAGTGAGAAGAGAGCATGGCCTGTGTGGTGGAGTCCTTGATCATAGATGCTGCTTTCCTGTGACAGCGCTTCTTACAGATGTACTCAGTGGTGGGGAGGGCTTCACCCGTGATGGACTGGGCGATCCATGACTTTTTGTCAGCTTTTCCATTCTTGGGCATTGGTGTTTCTATACCAGGCTGTGATGCAAACTGTTAGTATACTCTCCACTGTCCATCCATAGAAGTTTGTCAATGTCATTCGCAAACTTCTAAGAAAGTAGAGGTGCAGTTGTGCTTTTCTTTGTAATGGCACTTACATGCTGGACACAGGTCAGATCCCCTGAAATGATAACCCTGAGGAATTTAAGGTGCTGACCTTCTCCACCTCGGATCCTCTGATGAGGACTGACTCATGGACCTCCGTTTTCCTACTCCTGCAGTCAATAATTAGTTCTTTGGTTTTACTGACATTTAGCCCAATGAATTGATCTGCATGAATGACCTGCAAGATGAGCTTTTCACTCTCCCTCAGTATATGATTATGAGGACATGCAGTCCCCTTTTATTGTCATTTAGTAACGCACTCATTAAGAAATGATAAAAACGTTTTTCCAGAACGATATCACAAAAACACATGACAAACTGACTTAAAAACTAACAAAAACCACATTATTATAACATATAGTTACAACAGTGCAAAGCAATACCGTAATTTGATAAGAACAGACCATGGAACAGTAAAAAGCTCAAAGTCTCTCGAAAGTCCCATCATCTCACGCAGATGGTAAACCTCCAGCACCGCCAACTTGCTGGTTCTTTTGTACCTTTCAAATGTGATTGAGGGTTTCTGCTTCTACAATCCTTCCAAGCAATGAGGTTTAGGTGCCTACCAACTTAAAGGTGAAGAAAGGTTTTCTTTTTTCCTTTCTAATCCTATCAATTACTAGAGCTGAGACCATTAGACATAGGGGTAGAATTAGGCCATATGGCCCATCGAGTCTGTTTCACCATTGATGCCCTCTGGTTTTTGCCCCTCTGTAAAAGGAAATAAATTCTTCCCATTTACTTATCTCATAATGCTACATGGCTTATTTAAGCCCTCTCAACACATTCTGTTGCAAAGAAAAAAACCTCAGCCGATCAAGTGTTCCTCATACTTGTAATTTTCTAAGTCTTGTAAGTCTCCTCTGCACCCTGCCCAGTTTAATCACATCATTCCTGGAATGTGACCTGCCATACTCAAGCTGCAGCTTGACTGATGCTGAATACATTTTTAGCATAACCTCCCTGGTCTGAGAGTCTATGCCTTAGTTAATAAAGGAAAGTATCAGTTATGCATATTCAACTAGATTATTGAACTTTCTGACACTTATTAAGGATTTGTGGCCATACATTCCTTACACATTCTCTTGCCTACTGGACTACCTGAGAGCATAAGACCATAGGAGCAGAATTAGGCCATTCAGCCCATCGAGTTTGCTCTGCCATTCCATCATGGCTGATCCTGGATCCCACTCAACCCCATTCACCTGCCTGCTTGCCATAGCCTTTGATGCCCTGACCAATCAGGAAACAATCAACTTCTGCTTTAAATATACGCAAGGCCTTGGCCTCCACCGCAGACTGTGGCAGAGCATTCCACAGGTTTAGTACTCTCTGGCTAAAAACATTCCTCCTTACCTTTATTCTAAAGGGTCGCCCATCAATTTTGAGGTGGTACATTCTAGTTCTGGATGCCCCCACCATAGGAAACATTCTCTCCACATTCTGAATGGTGCATGGCAAGGTACTCAATCTGCTGATCTACCTTAGGCCACCAGACAGAGCTTTAAGCCAATGCTTTCAATTTGACCACAGCTAGATGACTGGCATATAGCTTTTCCAACACTTCATCTCTCAGCATGGTGGTGAAACACCCTTTATCGCACTATAAGGCAACCCCTGTGAAGGGCAAGTTCATCCTGCTGCTGGTAAAAATGGGGAACTGGAATTTCTGCTGCATGCTCCAGCCATTTTGCATCGCCATGTAGACCTGTAGTAGGGAGCCTTTCAATTTGCATTCGGGAGAATACATCAAGAGGAGGGTCCTCTTTTGTAAATTTTTTCCAGTATTTCCTTTTCTCGGGGTAAACCGGACAATCCACCAGCCCTTTGAACCACAATGCCCAGCAACCCCCGATTCAATCCTAGGCCAATCATAGGACAAGTTACAATTACCGATTAACTTACCCGCCGGTACATCTTGGGAAGAAACCGGAGCACCCAGACGAATCATGGAGTGAACGTACAAATTCCATAAGGCAGCGGGCAGGATGTTGTAATTTTGTTCACACTCACTTTCATTCCTGACTGTACCTCAATTGTGCAATCAGCTGCTCTTTTAAATGTCAGGAGCCATTTTTTGAACCGTTTCCTGAAAGATTCCACAAACTAAATGATCTCTCTGTCATTCATTACTGTACAGACAATGCTCTGACTACTTCTTCAACTCAGCCACGTTTGCTGAAATGGGCTCCCCTTCCTTTTGATTCCATCTATGAAACTTGAAGCAGTCTACAATCAATCCACTGTGGTTTTGGTTCTAAATATTCCTGCATTTCTTTCACGATATTAGCTAAACTCATTATGTGTGGTTTAGTTGGAGCAGTCAGACTTCTAAATAAACTGTATGCTCTTCCATCAATCTCACTCAGCAAAGCTGGCATTCATTTCTCATTAGCTATCCCAATTGCTTTAAAATACTGCTCAATTCACTCAGTATACATTTTCCAGTTATTTCTTGTGCAATCAAAGCATCTATCTTTTTGATGTAGCCAGCTATTTCTGCTTTTTTAAAATTTATTATTATCACTTGTTACTCACTGTTTTTGAACCCATGCATTTTTTTTGCCCCTTTTTTAAACTCGCTGTGGTTATTTTACTTGAACATCTCACTGCTCTTCAACAATTAGGTTGTGCCTCGGGTTTGTTTAAAACTTTCTTGTTGCAATTGTTATGTTTTATATTTCTGGAACACAAAGCTAATTGAAAGAAAAAGACGGGAGCCCGGAAGAATGTGTATATTTCATTTCTACTTTAGCGAAATTTGTGGTGGTGCAGTGACATACACCATTCACATACTTTTACGTGTAACATGTAATGAATTGTAGAAGCAAGAAAGAATGCTTAATTAAACAATATATTTACTATACTACTGAGACATTAAATACAGAATTCCTCCAGCCACAAAAAAACATCGATTGTTGCCATTGAGTTGATTCTCATTCGCTCAGCTTGCCATTTCCTAGGCTTTCCTTTTTTTTGGATCAGGCTCCCATGTGATACCTTGTCTGAAGCCTTGCTGAATTTCATGTGGTCAAATGCACAGCCTTCATTAACATTTCATGTTTCCTCTTCAAAGGTTCTAATTAGTCAGACAACACATGCCCTTAACAAATCTGTACTGACTGCGCCTGATTAATTTGTGGTGACACTGTCCTATAGAATGAATTTCTGTAAACTGCCAGGTTTTGCAGAGTAATCCAGCCAGTCCCACTCCCCGTCATTTCCTGCAGTCTTGCAATTTTGTTTTCATTTTCAATGATTTATCCAGTGTCATTCTGAAAGTTGGAATTGAATTCATGTGCACCACACTTTCAGGCTATGCATTTTTGACATCACAGCTTCCTGCTGCAAAAAAAAGCCCACCTAATCCTCGTCACCATTGGATTTGCAAATAAAGATCTGCGGCTTCCAGTTCTCAGTCCTCTGCTAATGAGAACAGTTTACCTCTATCCACCCTCTGAAAGCCTATCATGAATCTTGTCACCTCTAAGAAATCTGCTCTCAGCCTTCCTGATCCAAACTGACTCTTCCAGGTTCTCCAGTTTATCCTTGTAATTGAAATCTCTAATTCTTGTTGATATTCTCAGTAATCGTCCCTGCACCCTATCCAGAGGTTTGATTGCATTGTTCCACTAGGTGGGAAAGAAAGACTCACATCTGTATGGCATCTTTCAGAGCTCGGCACACGTCTTTTCTCGAGCCTACCTCTGCAGGAAAAACAGCATGCACTTGTATTATTATTCTCACACAGTGAAAAGCTTTCTTTTGCTCGCCCTCCGCACAGATCAATTCACATCATTTCTACATTGGACTACTGATACTGTGAAATGATCTGCATAGGTGGCATGTAAAAGAAAGTTTGTCACTGTACCTTGCTACATATGACAATAATAAATCAATTAACAATTATCCACCGAGTAGTACTTTTATAATCTGATAACCTGCCCTCAGGAGCTGCTGCAGGTGTTGGTCAGCATATTGGGAATATCTCTCCTGCTCTTCTCCGAGATGTTGTCATGTGATCTTTTCTATCTGATTGAGAGCAGAAAATGGCCATCAGTTTGACATCCCAGTTGTAAGAGATATTCTGGCCAGTACTGCATTCTTACAGGATTGTACTAGAGTGCTAGTCAGATTTTTTGGCGCACGTCCCACAGCTTCATGATTCAACGAGTGTTGCCAGCTAAGCCTCTGCTGATGCATGAGTTGACTTGATCATTTCTGATCCAATCTGAAATTCATGAAGAGGCAGAAAACCACACGGGGAGTTGGCTATAATCATTTATTATTAATTTTGTTGGCAATTTTTGATGTTATAACTGGGTTAAAATTTGGCTAGATCTAGCTCCTTAATAAGAGCACAATTTTGTAGCAGACAACATCGACACTATTTCTTGGAACAACTATTGGCTTATGTTTGTGTTTGGTACAAAAACTTAGCAAGTTGGTTGGTTATACCACCAGTGTACCTCTGTCTCCACCCAGGAACTAAAGTTTTTTAATTGGAGTTATTTTTCATATTAAAAGCAATTCCTTTTTCAAGTAACATTCAAGCTAAATAATGGCTGAAGTGTATTTGCTCTCTCAACCGCTGAATTGCACCTAGCATGGATAGGTACTCGATGTCAAGGAGGTGGCCAAGGGGCCAGTTTCAGTGTGGCACTGCCATTCTATGATTCTGAGGTACTTGATGGTCTTCATGGTTATGTTAGGCCTAAGGGACAGTTTCTGTGCTGCATAATTCCATGACCCTTAGTCCCATAGATCTGAGGAAGAAGTTCATAGGCTGAGGTGGGGAAAGATGAAACTATGGCTCGAAGAATACCAGGAACCTGGGATTCAGTTGAGACTAGTTAGGCTGCTGATCTACTCCAGCTCTGAAGAAAGTGTCAGTGAATATTTAACCTGCTACATCTCCCAATCCCCAAATCAACTGTCACTTCCAGTAATCTGGCCGATTGCATTCCTGTCCTAGGGAAAAAAATCCACAGACTATTGTAATTAGTAATCAAATTATCACCCTTTTGTTTAGTGGAAGGGAGTTCTACTCTCTCTCTTGCTCTCTCCTTCTCTTTCCCTCTCCATCTTCACCCTTCCTCTTTCTCCCTTTCTCAGTCTCTCCCCTCCTCCCTCTCTCTCATTTTCTCTCTCTCTCCCTCCCCCTCAGTCTTTCTCTCCCTCTCCTACAGATATTTTCCCTGAATCCCAATTCCTCAAATAATCACCTTTTAACCTTTTTATATCCCTAGGAATGCAAACCTACTTTATGTATAGTATCTGTGCACACAATTCAACAACTTGGGAGCCCCTTAAGATGCAGCTGAATCTGAATGATGAAGCTATCAGCACTGGATGTTCTCACACAAGTAATATTTAAAACAAATAAATATTTGGCACTTTCTAGGCATCAATGATACCTGATGGTGGATGAATGTCCCCTCTTCGATTGAAGGTTCTTGGGGATACACCTATCAGAGAAGTCTTACTGGCCTCTACGGGGCGATTGTCTTTGCCCCCACAATATGGTGACCGTCTTGTCAGTGGTGTCCATAATTCATGTGGCATTGATGGAGCCCTTTGTGCCTGTTAATAGTTTTTATTCTCAGGATGAGATGCCCATTTATAAGTATGGCATTCAGATCTACTAGACTCTGATGTTCAAAGGGTAATGAAGTATTGAGCCAGTCTACTGAGAATTAACAAAGTGCAATTCATAAAGGTGAGAGTTGGGCCAGTAAGTATGTGCTGTATATGATCAACTACAGGCTTACACTTTGCAATGGTACTTAATATCATACATATAAAAAAGACAAGTGGTGTTAAATTAATTGGCAGTAGTCCCAGCCAGGATAAAACAACAATCCAATTTAGCAGGAGAGCACCCAAGTTCACGCTTCTGTCAAGCATGCCTCATGTGAGGTGATGCATAATTTACGGTATATAACCATCTCCAGTTCTTGCACAAGAGCCTGAAAGGGGCCTGTCGTTTACATATTAGAAGCTGCAATCAGAGAAGGCAGGAAACTTGATTTTTCCTGTATGGCTGATCGCTGTACATGATGGCGGTGAGGGACAGTGGGAGGAAGGATGGGGATAGGTGGGGGCGGTGGTGTCTCAGGGTACACTTTGTGGCATGGCATCAAGGAAAGCCACAGAAAAGGAGGAGGCCTTCAAAGTGCAATTGTTTACTGCCTTGATTTTGGCCATAATCCTGTAAGTTCCTCAAGTATCTGCCTGGCTCTCCTTTTAAATAATTTATGGAATGAGCGACACAGAATCAGCTTTCCATGTCGAGCACTGCAGATCATGACAACCTGCTGAGTAAAGAAATTTTTCATCTCCCCTCTAGATCTTTTGCCAATGATTTAAAATTTATTACCTGCCATTTCTGACCCAGAGGGAATTCCTTTCTCTATCAAAATTGCTCATCATGTTGAAATCATCTTATAAGGTCACCTCTTAACCACTGTACTCCAGGGAAGAACAGTTCTAACTTTTTGAACCTCTTCTTGCAATGACAATCCTTCAACCCTGTTAACATTGTGGTTAACTCCTTTACCAGCCACTCTTGAAGTGGGGGCCAGGAATTGTCCATGATACTCCAGCTGGTGGCTGGTTAACGGTGTCAGCTGAGGCTGGGCTGGTCATACTGTCCTACAGCCAAATGGTTCAGTGTTCAAGTTCCTTGTGGACAGAAAGCTACAGCTAAGGCAATGGCTCAGGATAAGTGGCTGACAATTTCATGGTGGAATGAAAAGAGACTTCCTCAATCAGTAAGGTTGTGAATCTTTGAAATTCTCAATCCCAGACTACTGTATAAATGAACATATTCAAGACTGAGAGTAACAGAATTCTAGGCACTGGGGATTGACTGGAAAATTGGAGTTGATGTAGTAGTTATCATGGTTTTATTGAGTTGTGGAACAGGCTTAAGGAACCATATGATGTAATCTTTTTTTAATTTCTAATGTTCCCCTATTCTAGGTCAGGTGGTGCTTGATGTAGTCTAGCCAATTTAGCTGATGGATGTCTAAGCCACTTGTGCAAAAATGCACGTCTCTGCACCTCTTTGATCTTAAGCAGTGAGCTTCTGCTGAGCTAGCAGGAACTTCTGTGCTTTTGCTATCTCTGGATTTCCCTGCTCCAGTTATATCATTGCAAGCCTGTGCTCCTATGTTTCAGTCCTAATGACCCACCGCCCTGATCTTCAATGTCTCCTCTTCTCTTAACGACTCCAATTTAAAATCCAGTTCCACACACGTAACCCCTTACGTGGTTTTGCCCAACTTTCCACTTCATCCACCTCCTCCTACCCAACAATGCTCAGAACTTCAACTTTGTCTGAATCCTGTGCATCTCATCCCCTCATTTTTCCTTCCTTTGTACCACCAATATCATACTGGATGTGTGAAAATATATCTAATTAATTTCATAAAGCAACAAATAAGGGCTGATTCAGCATCTGCTTAAGCTTGAAGCTCTGAATCTCTTTGGTGAACTGATGTCTTCAGGATTGCCCCCTCACACTCCTTTAAGTTCTGACACAAAAACACACCTTTATTCTAATAGATATTGCTGTCTTTGACGCACACTTGTTTGATTTCACAAGTGCAAAGTGTCTTGGGGTTCCTTCTGCATTAGACACTAGTGACAAATTCAAATTGGTGTGAACCAATATACATCTGCAATAACTAGCCTTAAGATCAATTATAATAGACCGAGGATAGGCTTTTAGAGAGCAGATTCAGAAATTTATCTCACTCAGTCTACCTCTCAATGTGACTCCCTTTGAAATACTGCGCTTATGATTTGAGGTCTGCAAGTCAGAATTTAGTAACATATCTGGCCTAAAATTATATAGTTTCAAACTTTGCAATTTCTCTACATGAATATTTCAGTATGTAACAGATTTTAATTTTTAAAAACTTATTTATTATATTTCAGCTTCTACTTAAGTGCACATTTCAATCTTTATAATACTGATAGTTCGCTTTCTGGTTTGATCTCTATCAGAATTTTTTAATGTGCTCAATAACATGACAATGGTCCTAATGAAGTGATGCTGGCCAGCATCAAGCTCTGGGAGCACAGAAATTCTTGCCATGAAGATTAATGATTCTTTCAAGGTCAGGCTATGAGTGCTAGGTGCCATTGGTCACAAACTTAGGGCGAATGGATTATTTTGCTTGGAACATTTTCAGTCTTTGCAGGTCTTACCTCTCATGGTTCATGTGGAAAATCACTTCTTCAAAGAAGCCAAGTATGTTTAGCAAGTTCTCCTGACAGCCTGCATTTCCAGGATGATTTCATTAGTTCACATATAACTGAAGTAAAGTTGAAGTAAAGTATGAGTCCATAGTTGGGTCTGATTTGTTGCCCATTCTAGGGGTTAACAGTGAGTTAGCAATGGTTTTTGGAAGCAGTTTTTCTGCTCATTAACTTTCCAATTGCACAAGTCAAATTGTGCAATCTTTTACTCATACAGTCCATGAGCCAATGGAGCAATAGGATTGACTAGTGTTCAGCAGCATCTAAATGAGTCAGCTGACAACTCAAACTCCAGCATTCAATAAAGGAGAACAGATCAGAGATTATTGCTACTGACACCTTATTCTGTTTCAACGAGAGTGATGAAGTCATTCGCACCCAGTTGAATAGGCAGGAGAGCACTGAAAGCAATTCTCAGTATGAAGCCTGTCAGCACAAATAGATGCATTCCGATTCCCAGCCTGTGAAAGTCTTTCTCACCTCTAATGCTTCTTTCATCTGTACAGATTTAATGCATTGTGTTGGTTATATGTTAACAATGGAGTTCTTTCTCCAAGACGATAAATGAAGTTTAAACAAATAATCTAACACGGCCAACATAAACACAAGCAGTTCTGCAGATGCTAGAAATCCAAGCAACACACACAAGATGTGTGTAACTCAGCAGGTCAGGCAGTGTCTATGGAAATTAATAAACATTTGATGTTTCAAGCTGAGGCCCTTCAACAGGACAGAAAAGGAAGGGAGAAGATGCCAGAATAAGAACATGGGGCAAGTGAAGGAGGGCAAGCTAGAAGGTGATAGGTGAAGTCAGGTGGGTGGGGAAGGGGTTTTGAAGCTAAAAGCTGTGGGGTCATAGGTCGAAAAGACAAAAGGCTGGAGACAAGGGAAATCTGACAGGAGAGCAGTGTGGACCATGGGAGAATGGGATGAAGGAGGGGCGCCAGGGGGAGTTGATAGGCGGGTGAGGCGAATGTGTAAGAGGCCAGAGTGGGAAATTGATGAGGGGGAAGGTGGAGGGGATAAAAATTTCAGAACTCAGAGAAGTCGATATTTATACCATCATGGTGAGGCTACCTAGACGGAATGTGAAGTTGCTTCTCCAACCTGAGCATGGTCTTGTCATGACAGAAGAGGTGGCCATGGACCAACTTGTCAGAATTGGAATTAAAATGATTAGCAGGAAATTTCACTAACCTGAGGCATGAACCTGATGTAAAAATGGTATAGTAGTGTATTTACTTTGGACTGCAAAGACTGAAACAAATTGAGAGAGGTGTACATTTAGATAGTGCCTGTGATGTCATTTCAGGCCATGCATCACCTCCCCCCACCACCCCAACAGAGTGCTCTATAGTAATAAATTACTTCCGTTATGCAGTCACTATTGGAAGATAGTTGCATGGCAGTTGAATTTTGAGCCCAAAATTTCACTTACAGTGAGATGACAATGAGAGGTAATGTGTTTTTATGCTTTTGATTGTAGGATAAATAATAGGCCAGGCTAGATGAAGGAAGTTGGCCTGAAACATCGACTCTTTATTCTCTTCATAAATGTTGCCTGACCTGCTGCGTTCCTCCAACAATTTGTTTCTGCTGGCCTGGTCGACGTACTGGGAAAAATCTCGTCTGCACTTTTTCCGAACCAGTGCCATGCGATCTTTCACAAACATTGAAGAGAATAGATGGGGCTTAGTGTAGCTTTACATCTAAACAGCAGCATATTTACCAGTTTAGCATTCACTCAGAACAGCACTGATGTATTGTCTAATTTCCTCTGCTCATGTGCCTGAAATGAATCCACAACCTAATGCGCTCAGCGTACCCCGCTGAGCTACATGCATAAAGAACTGGCGTATTCTAATAGGCCACTATACAGTATATTACCATTCCTTCTTGTCAGCACTAACTTCACACGTTCGACAGGTGAGGAGCTAACTGGACTGATCAAATCTGAAAGACCAACTAAGCTGGAGTTTGTAGAATTTTGTCTGCTGTTAGTGCGTTTTTTAAAAACTTTTTTCCAACCTTACAGCCATCATTCTTGGTGAACATAATGTTAATAAATGCATTACCATGTCTTGCTGGTCCCCAGAGCAAGAAGACTACAAGTTGTGCAGCACAGTTTTATATCACAGTAGCAGTGCAAACTTGGCAAATGAATCTTTCTGTCCTTCTCGGCATTTCCAGCAATCGTGCTTGAAGAGCAGACTCTGGCTATTATTTCTTCTCTTGTTACCTTTTCTAAGCAGAACCTTCATTCTCAATCAACCCTTGTGTCCAAGTTTTAAATATAAATGAGAGTCTGGGAAAACATGTTCCGAAATGTCTCACTAATTAGTGTTTAAATATTCAAATTGAGTTCCACAGATCCATCAGAGACTGCACCAGGGTGAATATCAACCTTGAAATGTCAGCACTCGAAAATGACGCTAGGGAGTACCAACCCATTTGAATTTCTGACAGATTATATTAGTCCACATATAAACAGTAATTGTCCAGAGGAATTAAACATTGGCTTTTCTAACAGGTGTGCAACACTGTATTCTTGCCAGCTTTGAATATTCATCACTTACTATTTACATTCAATTGAATTTCAGGAAGTATTTTTGTCCACAGACTGTCAATATAGATTAGGGCTTTTATTGCTGCATTAATATTAAGGGACATCGATAGTAAAGATGTTTTTGGAAGCCACCTGCAGTATGCAATGATTTGATCAGCACATTGCAGGTGGTGTCTAAGAATATCTTTATTATCAATGCCTTTCTTCGTAACTTCAACAGCAAAGTAGTTAATAGACGGAAGAGTAGCTTTTCTACCAGCTCCCTGCAAGTGTGGCATCTTTCCGTCAGATGAAATAGATTTGTTTTCCCAAAAGAGGTTTGGATACAGCTGAATGCTATGTGAAAAGTGGCATAAAACTGGGATGGAAAATGGTGAAGGATGGGTGGGGGGACAATACCAGAAGTTAGAGAAATTGATGTTCAAGCCATCAGGGTGGAGGCTACTCTGACAGAATATGAGGTGGTGTTTCTCTGACCTGAGTGTGGCCTCATTGGGACAGAAGAGGAGATCATGGTGGACATATTGGAATGGGAATGGGAAGTGGAATTAAAATGGGTGCCATTGTGAGATCCCACTTCTTCTGGCGGTTGGAACGTAGGTGCTTGGCGAAACGGTCTCCCAATCTATGTCCGGTCTCACTGATGCACAGGAGGCCACATCAGGAGCACCTGACACAGTATGTGACCGCAACAGACTCACAGGTGAATTGTCGCCTCACCTGGAAGGACTGTTGGCACCATGAAAAGATGTATGTGTTAGAAGGTTAATTGGTCACATAGGCGTAATTGGGCGGAGTGCGCGTGTCGTGCCAGAAGAGCCTGTTACTGCGGTGTATTTCCAAAGGAAAAACTGTTTTCCATTGATAATTCTACAAAACGTTTGGAGAGCAGGTGGGGACTTGGTTCAACATGCAGCTGAACAGCAGCACGTTCACCATTTCAGCACTCTCCCAGAACTGCACTGAGGTGTCATCTCGTTTCATGCAGAAATCCACAACTGAAGCAACCAAAGCCTGCAGCAGTCAGATTCTACTGCACGCAATGTTAGCAACTTCAAAATGATTTCGGTTCCTTTAAATGTCAGTGTGGTTTAACATTCACACTTGTTTCTAACGCTTGTTTCTGCGTCAGAGGGCCCAGGCTCTTCTGGAGACCAAAGTTCAAGAACCTAGTCAGGTGCTACCCTTTTGCATCCTGTGAATGAGACCTTAAACCGAGACTATACTTATCCCTTAGGTAAATGCTAACAATTCCAAAAAATAAAAGATGAAAAAATACTGGGCATCTGAAGTAATTTAGCCTAGATAAGGATGGTGTTTGTTACACCCTCACTATCTTTCATTATCCTAGCACCTCGACAATGAGATAATGAACATCTGATTACATAGAAACATAGAAAATAGGTGCAGGAGTAGGCCATTCGGCCCTTCGAGCCTGCACCACCATTTATTATGATCATGGCTGATCATCCAACTCAGAACCTTGCACCAGCCTTCCCTCCATACCCCCGATCCCCGTAGCCACAAGGGCCATACCTAACTCCCTCTTAACCTGTGGAATTTGTTGCTATGAGTGGCTGTGGAGGCTAAGTCATTGGGTGTACTTAAGGCAGAGATAGATAGGTTCTTGATTAGCCAGGGCATCGAAGGGTATGGGGTGAAGGTGGGGGAGTTGGGATGACTGGAAGGATTGGATCAGCCCATGATTGAATGGCAGAGCAGACTCGATGGGCCGAATGGCCTACTTTTGCTCCTTATCTTATGGTCTTATGTACAGTAAAGCATGCAGCTGGAGGTTATTGTCTTGATGCTGCAGTAATAACAAAGTTACCTTTACGACCCTTATTTGCAGAAGCTGTCAGTCAATATTCTGCAAGCATGATGATAAATTTGGCCAAGTTCTGGAATGACCCATGTTTCTTCCTTTAAAACCGTTAATAAGATTTGGTACCTGAATATGGTTCAGCACACAAACTGCAGGAGGGGGTCAGTGGGTCAGGTAGCATCTATGGAAAGAAATGAACAGTCAGTGACCCAGAGTCAAGACTCTAGATCAGGATCAGTCAACTCTCCATTTCCCTCCACAGATGCTGCCTGATCCCCTGAGTTCCTTCAGCATTTTGCGTGTTACCCCAAATTTCCAGCTTCTGCAGTCTCTCGTGCCTCCACTTGAATCTGACTGTCATTTTTATTATCTTCTCCTTTAACCTGCCATCCAACTTTTTCAAAATATCATTGGCATTTTTACAAATGTAGAAATACAAATTCCAATAGCTGTGAATGTGGTGGGAAGGAAATTAATTATTTAATTTCCTAGCATTGAAGTTAAGATATGCCTTTAACTGCATGTACTAAACATGCAATACTGGGGCATTTGTGCATTGAACCTCTGTCTTTCAGTTCTTTCAAAAGCTTTCTCATTTGTTGTTTGATCAATGTTGCTCTTGTCGGTTTATGTCTCTCTTTTAAAATGCAGCAAAAAATCATTTCACTTCAACCAAGTTTGTCAATTGCCCTGTTATGTCAGATGTTACAAAAAGCCATAATAAGAAGTCAAATTTTGGTTATAAAAATGTGAAGATATCATGGGCTGAAGAGTCTGCTCCTGTGCTGTACTCTTCTATGTTCTGAGTAGTCTGTGAGATTTTGATTTGTATATTATAAATGAAAGCCTTTATTAAAGTTATGTTTGGGAATCAGGAAAATATATTTCAAAGATTCACATTTGTAAGCCCTTTCATGTTTCCTTATATCTAAATAACACTGCGTCCAATCCAACTAACTTAAAATCTCATTTTCACTGTACTCTTGCACCTTGCAAACTTTTATTCAGACAGTTTTTGAGCTGTCAACATGTTGGTCAGATTTTGTTATGTTTCCATGTTGGCAGGTATTCCAATAACTCTTCTCACTAAAAGGGCTGATTGAAATCTCTTTGAATGAAAGACTGTTCCAAAATCATTTATTTCTTGTTAAATAAAGGTCTTTCAAAAAAAAAGGTTTACAATCAAGCAGCCTATTAGTTATTAGGTCATTTGCAACATAAGGTATTTTAAAATAAACGCAGTGTTTCCATACATATTGACAGTGGTGACATTTGAAAGGTCATTCATTGACCCTGAGGCATTCTAATATGATCATGGAACTCACTGTGCTTTTATAATATCATCCAGGCAGTAGGCTGGAGATCTTTGAGTGACATGTACCACAGACACAGCACGTTTTTCCATGGATTTCAACACACTGCATGCCCATGCCCTCATTAGTGCTGTTTACTTTCACTTCTCTAATAGTGTCCCTCAGGTGATCGTTTGTAGAAACCTTTATCCACATCCTTGTTAACACCCTCCTTGACTTTATCAATATCATCCTGACCAGCGTCTGTCATTCTAGACTCTAAGTCTTACATAGTAATATTTGATACTTGACAGAAAAATTATTGAGCAAAAATTAATACTGAGCCACAAAAGGATATTAGGGCCTTATAAGTCCAGGCTAAAATATAGATTTTGTGGGAATCTTAATGTTAAAAATAAGGGAAAGTGTTTGGTGTAGAATATTAGGCTTAGGATCTATGCAGTTGATACTATAGTCACAAATATTAGTGTGATTACATTCAGATGTGTGGGCACGTGGCCAAGTGGTTAAGGCATTGGACTAGCAACCTGAAGGTCGTGAGTTCGAGCCCCAGCCGAGGGAACATGTTGTGTCCTTGAGCAAGGCACTTAATCACACATTGCTCTGTGACGACACCGGTGCCAAGCTGTATGGGTCCTAATGCCCTTCCCTTGGACAACACTGGTGTCGTGGAGAGGGGAGACTTGCAACATGGGCAACTGTTAGTCTTCCATACAACCTTGCCCAGGCCTGTGCCCTGGAGAGTGAAGACTTTCCAGGTGCAGATCCATGGTCTCGCAAGACTAACGGATGCCTTAATCTACATTCAGAAATAAGCAGAGATCAGAATTGGAGAAACATGACAATTTCAGAGCATAACAACACCGGAGGTTACTATAAGGAAAGGGACAAGAAAATGGAGGATTAGAGAAATGAGCATGAACATTTTAGATTGGAGGTGCTGGTTAACTTGGAGCCATTTTAAGTCAGTGGACACTGGAGGTTCAGGAGCTGCTGTGAGTTAGGACACAGCAGAGTTTTTGATAATCTCATATTTTCATTTATAGCAAAAAATATTTTACATTCAATGGTTCACAGAGCTTGGAAACAAAATGTCTCACACAAATTAACTATTACAATTGCTTTATCAAGAACCTACTGTGAGCATCTGTAATTGTTTTCTTTTTAATTGATTTCTATGTATAAGGCAGTTTTGAAGTAATAATTACTGTTGGTTGCAGCCCAGTTTGCGCAGATGCACCCTTTTGATTGCTCCAGAAGAAAGAATGCAGTAATTACATTTATAAATATATGTCAGAATTAATTCTTTCATCTGTATTTCAGGCAAGGTTATTTGGCGTTTTGTCAAAGTAACACATAAGCAAAGGTTACATCAGAGGCAGTCTGTAAGGCATGCACTTTATTGTCTTTGCACCTGGTAGCATGCTTAGTGAGAAGCACCTGTCTTTAATGCCTGTGAAAAACTCTTAGTTAAAATGTGCCGAAGTTAATTAAAATGAACACAGGATCTCGGGGCAGGAAATATATTTTACTTAGAAACAGCAGGAGGAACCCTCTACTAATTTAAACTGTATAAAGGAGGTTCTAGATGAGGTGGCCATTGTAGGATTAAAAGGCAAATGGAATGTGAACTTCAATTAAAAATTGATTATTGTGCATTCATAATATTTCACAAAAAGTTTGTGGGTGTATTCACAAAGTTTCTTTTCAATAAAGTGTTTTAATACATTGCACTCAACATTACATCAAGGTTAATGTTCCAGGTTTTTTAAAAAAATATATGAATCAATTGATTCAGTGGTTATTTCATTAACTGCTGAGAAGCCTAGAAAGTGAAATAACATTTCGAAAGAACTGAAAACCCACATATTATTAAGAGTTAGATTTCACTCAGTTGTGGAAGCCAAATCTAGGGCCACTACTTCAAATTTAAATTCAAGTATTAACATTTATAACTGTCTGGGCCAAATAAGAGTCATGAGCTATTCAATTGCCTGTCTTTTTTTAGTAAATTATTAAGATGCAGACAGCATTGCCAAGGTGAGTACTTATTTCTCTTGACAATATGATGATGGATCTTCTCAGAAATCACTGCATCCTGAATGGTGAAAGTACTCCAGTAGTGCTTTCTGGCAGGGAGATAAGGGATCTGGTTTGACATTGGTGGAGGAAGACCAAAATTTACCTAAGTTTGGATTTTTTTTCTTATCTCAAGGAAGACTTAGCAAATGGTGGTATCTTCATGCATCTGTCGTTCTTGCCTTCCAATCATTGGCTGGTTTTATCACAAACTGGTATAGGAACACCAATGCCTAAGAGCAGAAAACCTACAAAAAGTGGTAACTACAGCCCAGTGCAAAACAGGAAAAGCCCCACCCCCATTGAGCACATCTGCAAGGAGTGCTGACTCACGAAAGTAGCATCCATCATCTAGACTCTCACCATCCAGGCCATGCTCTTTTCTCAGAACTGCCATCAGGAAGAAGGTACAGGAACCCTTGGCCTCATACCACCAGGTTTGGGAACAGTTGTTACCCTACAACCATCAGGCTCTTGAATCAAGTACCAAGTTTCGATTATTGTCATTTAGAAATGCATGCATTAAAAAAATGATACAATGTCCCTCCAGAATGATATCACAAGAAAACACAGGGCAAACCAAGACTAAAACTGACAAAACCACATAATTATAACATATAGTTACAACAGTGCAAAGCAATACCATAATTTGATAAAGAGCAGACCGTGGGCACGGTTAAAAAAAAGTCTCAAGGTCCAGATAGACTCATCATCCCACGCAGGCGGCAGAAGGGAGGAACTCTCTCCGCCATGAACTTCCAAGCGCCGACAACTCGCCGATGCAGCACCATTGGAAGCACCCGACCGCAGCGGACTCTGAGTCCGTCCGAAAACATTGAGCCTCCGACCAGTCCCTCTAACACAGCCTCTCTGAGCACCATCCTCGCCCCGGCCTTCGAGCAACAAGCAAAGCCGAGGACTCGGGGCCTTCTCCTCCGGAGATTCTGGACCACACAGTAGCAGCAGCAGCGAAGCAGGCATTTCAGAAGTTTCTCCAGATGTTTCTCTGTGCTCTCACGTCCGTCTCCATCAAATCAGGACTGTGCACGGCACCCTACTTGACAAATAACAGACATCGCCACCGGAGTGGCCACTTTGAACTGCTTCGCGCCGCCATCTTTCGTCAAGTCATAGATAACTTCATTCACCTCAACAATGAACTGTTGGATTTACTTTCAAGGACTCTACAACTCATGTTCTCTATATTATTTATTTACTTGCTTATTAACATTTGCATAGATAGTCTTATTTTGCACATTGGTTGGTTATCAGTCTTTGTGTGTAGTTTTTCACTGATTGTACTTTATTTATTTGTTCTACTGAGAATACCTGAAGGAAAATGAATCTCAAGGTAGTATATGGTGACATATATGTAGTTTGATTATAAATTTACTTTGAACTTTGAAAACTCTGCTGCACTTTTACCAAGTCATGATCCTAGGCTTATAAACTTAGCTTGGCTTATGAACTTAGCTTGGCTCCCAGTTAAGCAACACCTCAATTCTAAAATTATCTTCCTTGTTTTCATATTCCCTCATGGTCTCACCTTTTCTTAACTCCGTAAGGTCTTCTACTATACAATTCTTCAAGGTCTCTGCACTCCCCCAATTATGACCTTTTCTACGCCCCTGATTTTAATCAGTCCGTCACTGACACTTGCGCCTTTGGCTTTCAAAGCTTTGGAATTCCATTTCCAAACATTTCTGCTTCTCTAAATCTCTACCCAACCCCTTCTGAAAAATGTATTTATGAATGAAAGTTTTATGTGCTTAGTGTCAAGATTTGTAAACACTCTTATGAAGCAGCTAGGAATATTTCCCTGCATTAAAAATGTGTTCTGTATGCAAATTGATCCTGTTATTATTATTTTCCTAGTTGTTGGATGTCGTGGAGTTGGAGGGGTGCGAGTGAGGAAGCTGTAGCTGCTGTAATGCATGTAATAGATGGTACAGGCTGCAGCCATTTTGGACGGGTGTAAAGCAGATAGACTGGTGAGGAAGTTGCTGAATGCACTGTCTGATCTATGCTGGATGGTGTCGAGCTTACTGTGACTGAACTTATCTGGGCAGCTAATTGTGGAATAGCTAAACCTGTTCCCTCCTTCTGTCGGCAGTTGTATGTCCAGTTAATGGTGACCTAGGAGATACCGATGATGGGAGATTTCAGAGATTAGCTTTGTTTGTCACATGCACTGAAATGTGTCTTCTGCATCAACGACTAACAGAGGTTGAGTATCTGCTGGGGTTGGCCCACAAGGGTCGCCATGATTGCCCACAACTTACTAGCCTGCACGCCTTTTGGAATGCGAGAGGAAATGGTGCACCTGGAGGAAACCCATGTGGTCATGTGGAAAACATACAACCTCGTACAGACAGTGGCGTGAATGAAACCCATGTATTCATGTGGAAAACATACAACCTCGTACAGACAGTGGCGTGAATGAAACCCATGTGTTCATGTGGTAAACATACAACCTCGTACAGACAGTGGCGTGAATGAAACCCATGTGGTCATGTGGTAAACATACATCCTCGTACAGACAGTGGTGTGAATGAAACCCATGTGGTCATGTGGTAAACATAAACTCATACAGACAGTGGTGTGAATGAAACCCATGTGGTCATGTGGTAAACATACATCCTCGTACAGACAGTGGCATGAATGAAACCCATGTATTCATGTGGAAAACATACAACCTCGTACAGACAGTGGCGTGAATGAAACCCATGTGGTCATGTGGTAAACATACATCCTCGTACAGACAGTGGTGTGAATGAAACCCATGTGGTCATGTGGTAAACATAAACTCATACAGACAGTGGTGTGAATGAAACCCATGTGGTCATGTGGTAAACATACATCCTCGTACAGACTGTGGCGTGAATGAAACCCATGTGGTCATGTGGTAAACGTAAACTCATACAGACAGTGGCGTGAATGAAACCCATGTGGTCATGTGGTAAACATACAAACTCGTACAGACAGTGGCGTGAATGAAACCGGGGTCACCGCTGCTGTAAAACATCATGCTAACTGTTAACGCCGTTGTGCTGCCTGAATGGTAACACAACAGAGAGTCGAGGAAAGGTGGTTAGGAAGTCTCTTTCTGTCACTTCTGTGGCATGAATACTGATCACTACTCTTCAACCTTAGCGCGGATATTCTCCAAGCTTTGATGCAGTTGGCTATGGGCTGTTTCATTATCTATATAATCACCAGCATGCAGCCAGCTCACTCCTGACCATATGCTATAATGAAGCAGCAGTGGATAGTTGTGACCAGAATACAAACTTGAGCAATAATATCTTCAGCATGGTGGCCACCCACAATCTAATCCATCTTTCTTTGTCACAATAATGGTCCAACTACCAGATAATTTCACTCTTTCTTCATCAACCTTGAACTAAGGCTGTAATGAAATCTTTAGCTAGATGGTCACATTAGAACCCAAAATGATTGATGGTGAGTGGGTTATTGACAAGAATAGCTTGAGCCACATTAAGTCTGTGCTCTCATTCTTTTTTGCTTTCAGGTATTTATCTAGTTCCTCTATGATGCTGTTGTCATGGGAAATCTGTTGGACATTTCTGTCACTTGGCTGCTTAACAGCCAGTAGCCCAATGCCAGCTAGAATTTGCAACATGCTCGTATGGAATTCATTTGATGAGGAACTGTGAATGGAATTAAACTTTGTGCAATATTCACTGACAATTACCTGAAAGTTGGACAGTTATTGTGACAAAGAAAGATGGATGAGATTGTTGGAGTCCAATTTGCTCAAGGAATCATTGTTCAAGTGCATATTCTACTCATAACTATCCACAGCTGCTTCATCCCAAAATCAATGATGATCCGACTGAAAATGGTTGGACCTAGAACACTGATCTGAGGAACCAATGTGGGGGGAGAACATTCTTCACCTTAACAGCTAAAAGCACCCTCCTTTGTGGGAGATATGACTCCCAGCACTGGCATATTTCCCCTTTGATGCCCAGTGACCTCAGTTTTAGCAAGGCTGCTTCATATTACATTCTGTCAAATGCAGTCTTGCAATGATGGGCAGTAACTCTCACTTTTGGAATACATGCAGCAATTTGGTCTATTTTAGTCTAAGGCAGTGATATACTGTAATGATGAAACTTAAACTGAACATCAGTGAAGAGGTTATCAGCAAGTAAATGCTGTTTGATTGCATTGTTTAAGAAACTTTCCATCATATTGCTGATGTTTGGGATTTGGACTGGTAATTAACTGATTGATTTGCCCTGCTTTCATATATAGGGTATGCCTGGGAAATTTTCCACATAGTTGGACAGTATTGTAAATGTACTGGAACAGCTTAGTTAGAGACATGACCTCTTGTGGAGTGCGGGCCTTTAGTACAAACTCTTTTTTGGACCAGCTCCAGACATTTCTTAACGTCTCATGGAATGAATCAAATTGGCTGAAAACTGATTGCAGTGATGAGGGGGAAAAAAAATCTCAGGAAGAAGCTGAGATGGCATTTCTGTGTGAAAATAGTTGTGAATGCACCAGCCTCATCTTTAGCACTCACATGCTGGGCCACACTAATGTTGAAAGAGGTGTTCTTGAGCCTCCACCTCCACCTCCTGTTGGTGTCTGCCGTCATTCACACCTCAATGTGACAGGACTGCAGATCTTCATTGGAACCCACTGGCCATAGATTTAGATGGATGATACTTCTCTTGTTTAGCATGCTGTATATTACATCTTTGCTAGGTTGGCACCTTAGTGATAGGTCAACCTGATGTTGAATTTACAAATATTAAATCTTCCAGATTATTATTCTGGTAATTTAGCCACAATGTCACTACCCTATCCTGAAACTTACTAACTAAAGATGTAAACACGAGAAAATCTGCAGATGCTGGAAATTCAAGCAACACACACACAAAATGCTGGTAGAACACAGCAGGCCAGGCAGCATCTATAGGAAGAGGTACAGTCGACATTTCGGGCCGAGACCCTTCGTCAGGACTCAACTAAAGATGTGTCACATTGAGGAATTTGCATATTAACTTCTCCAGGTCTTGCTAACCTTGCATCCCATTAAATTGTGCTTGTAGTATGTCTTCTCAATCTTACAAACCAAATGTCCTCTTTCACACATTCAGACTCGATTTTATTGTCATAATTACTGGTAACTCCTTCTTTAACTTTGTTAATGATAGAAATTCAGCTGACTGTGCGGTAATCGGCTGAGCTGAAGTTGTCCTCCAACGTGAACTCAGTCTAAACTTTGCTGTTATCGCACCCTTTGGGCCTTGCCAGACCCATAAATTACTCCAAATGTTGCCAAGGCAACAACCGACTACCACTGTGCCTTGACGGCGTTGCTTTCAACTTGAATCACATCAAGAAACTAGCTGTTTTTGAAAATTTGGTGACAGGCCCTTAAATTTTAAACCAACTTTTCAGTATCAATTAAGTGCTATGTCAGAACATTGATGAAGGGTTATTCACAATCAGAATCAGAATCAGGTTCAATATCACTGGTATATGTCATGAAATTTGTGTTTTGTGGCAGCAGTACATTGCAATATATAATAATAAAACCTGTAAGTTACAGTAGATGTATCTATTTAACTTAATTAAGGAGTGCAAAAAAAGTAGTGAGGTAGTGTTCATGGACTCAACGTCCATTCAGAAATCTGATGGCAGAGGGGAAGAAGCTATTCCTGAATCGTTGAGTGTGTGCCTTCAGGCTTCTGTACCCCCTTCGCTGATGGTATGATGGTAGCAATGAGAAGAGGCAACATCCTGGGTGATGGTAGGGGGGTGGGGTGGGGGGAGGGGTCCTTAATGGTGGATTCAGGTGGTAACTGACCTGGTGTGCACCTCCTGCGACTGCTACCTGGTGGCGGCAGGGAACACGTGGGACCTGACATGAAATACATTGGATCTTCTCGTTGGATACATGCAGCTGCTACTCAGTATTTCAAAGAGAATCCATCATCAGGACACTGCTTCTGCTTTGAATGATGATCTCCTCATTTTTGATTGGATTTAAAATATTCTGATTACTTATAATCTCCATGACAAGAAATTTAACTGGGTAAATACTTTTTTCTCATTATGCAATTGAAAGAAGTTTTTTTTTAATGTCTGAGTGATACGCAATAATGACCATTTTTGCATCATTCTGGAATTTCAACAGGACATCTTCAGGTGGGTCACGCCCTTGTGACCCTGAAGGTATTTGCAAACAGCTTTCCAGGGCAATGCTTTTATGAGTACGGCATTGAACCTGGATATCTGCAGCGTGAGTGAATATCTTGGTTTCACTAATGCCCCTTACCTCCATCAGCACTCCATTGATCACTCAAATTTCAGGTCTTCGTCTGTCATCCTCGCTTCCAACCATTTCTCCAATCCGAACCATTGATTTGTCTGAATCACATTTCTCCCACCCAAATCATTTTACCATCACCAATACTGGATTTGATTCCGATCCTAACCCTTCCATAGTCATTGCTCCATCTCCAATGGCAAAGCATACATTGGTTCTTGACAATGCCAACACCCTGAAACTGGGGAAAGCACAACAGCAGCGCTATGTTGATTCTGAAAATATGCAAAGATTGGGCTTTGGCCTCATATGAAAATTTTGGCAGAGGGGCAATGACTGACAAGAAATCAACAAGTTTTGACACTCTCTGGCCGGCCAATAATTTATCTTAAACATGAGAAAGCCTGCAGATGTGAAAATCTAAAGCAACATACACAAAATGGTGGAGGAACTCAGCGTGTCAGGCAACATCTATGGAAATGAATAGACAGGCGATGTTTTGGTGATGCTGTCTGACCTGCTGAGTTCCTGTAGCATTTTGTACGTGTTGCAATAATTTATCTATTAAGTTTTTACGTTTCTATTTGCTGTGTTGCTTTTTCTATTATCTATTTTCAGAGCAGATAATTGGAGTTTTAACAATTATTCAAACGGCAACCCTACAGAGCTAATGCAAAACATTGTATTTGAAATGACCGCAACAGATTCCGATGATGACTTGCATGGGCATCCAATTAACCAGAGGTTACACCATATAAAATAAGACTCATTTGTTTTGCATCTCTGCCTTTAAGTCAAAAGGTAATGAATTCAAAGTCACTCTCTGGAGATTTTTCTCATATCTCATATTTTCTTATCACATAAAAGGAGGCCGTTTGGTCTAAGGATTTTTTTGTCGGTTCTTGGAAAATTCCCATCTTTTCTATGACCCACTTTTATTTTCACCGCTATTTTTTGTCTTTCTCATGTTTATCAACTTCTCCTGATTCTCCTGCCAGCTAGCTACATGAGTAGCAACATGTCAGAACTAATTAATCAACTTAAATATCTGTAGGATGTGGGGGGGAAATGAAGCAGCCAGGGAAAGCCTACACAGTCCCTAGAAGAAGTTCAAACTCTACACAGTCAACACCCAAGGTCAGGATCAAACCTAGGATCTGTTTCTGTTCGGGAGCAGTAATAATCTCTGGCCACTGTGTCACCCAAAGTGTAAACTTGTGTGGACTCCTTGATTTTTTTTTTAAATGGTGGTTGGCTGTCCAAGATATTCTTTATATACATAAATTGGTAACTGCACTGTTCAGTGAGACCTGCTTTGTATTCACTGGTCTGTAGTTTGAACATCACAATCTTTCTCAGTGTTCATGAGCCAGAGTGGTAGACAAATTTCAACACTAAGAAAGCAGCATGGTTGAGAAGAGAAGACATGCTGTTCTGACTGCAGTACCAACATTCAGATATGATGTCAAATATTGGCTTAAACTGTTTTCTTAGGTGGAGGTAAAATTTCCCTTGATTCTTGAGAAAATTCTGGGGAGCTATCCTATTTGTCTTATTCAATATTTATCCCTCAACATTACCAAAACAATGCATTATTGTACCGCTATTAGTGTCCACAACAATAGTATTTTAAAAATAGTCTATCGACTACAGAACACTTGGAAATGATCAGAGGCTGTCAGAAGGTACTGTGCAAATTGTAAAATACAAGAGAATCTGCAGACGCCGGAAATCCTGAGCAACACAAGCAAAATTCTGGAGGAACTCAACAAGTAGGTAATATCTGTGCAGGGGAGTAAACAGTCGAAGTTTCAGGTTGAAGCCCTTCATCGTTGCTGGAAAGGGAAGGGGAAGAAACTGGAATGAAAGGGTGGGGAGCAGGGGAAGGAGCACAAGCTGGCAGGTGATAGGTGAGACCAGGTGAGAGGCTAGGTAAGTGGGTGGGCGGAGAAGGGATGAGGAAAGAAGCTGGGAGGTGATAGCTGGAAAAGGTAAAGGGCTGAAGAAGAAGGAATCTAGTCGGAGAGGACAGTAGAAGAATGGAAGGAGGAGGGGTTTCAGAGGGATCTGATGGGTAGGTGATGAGAAGAATAATGCCAAATTGGATTGAATGTTTTGGCAATCTGTACAATTTACCTTTGCACACCTAGGCTCACGAGAGTACAGTGACTGTTGATGCTTTTACATACCGGTGTTTAAAAATGACTATTTCTACCAATATGCTCAATACTGCGATTTTTTAAATTCTCTCTGCAGAGGATTTTCTTTCTCCCCCTTTGTTCGGGTCAAGTTTAAACACCAAAAACTGCTTAATTATATTTTGCATTTGATCCAAAAACAAGGCTTGCTTTCTCTTGTTTCTGTATTTTAATAACAGAGGCTGAGAGATGTGTGCCAAGCCCGTGGCTGCTGAGCTCAAAGGAAAATGCCAAAAATCTCTAAAAGAGATCATGAGTAAAAGATTACACTTGGCAAGGGAAACGTTTTAATTTTCCCAAAGGGGAAGAGGCTAAAGCCAGCACCTGTTGCAGTACTAAATAATTGAAACTAGAATGCCAGATTCTGTGCTGGGTTTATTGATTATAGCTAAAACCTTATTAGTCTCCACCTGACACCTATTGTATAATATGGTATTTAAAGCAGAAAAGAAAACAGCCTATTCGGTCAACCAGCTTTGTGTCAATATTTATATTTCACACAGGTCTCCTTCTATACTTTTTTATCCAATCTTAACAACAGCATTTCAATCTTTTTTAGTTAAGTCTCAACTACATCCCCTTAAATGTCTTTGTTCTGTCCACCTGAATTAGTAATTGTGATAGCACTTTCTGCAATGTAATCACTCTTTGCTGATGTCAACAGGATTCACGAGTGATGTTCCTAGTTAATAGCCCCTAGTTCTGCTCTCCTCTATGAAGGACAATGTCTAGATCATCAAACCATTTTCTCTGGTGTAACTGACTAAAACCAAGCCGTATAGAAGCTGTAACTGGAGAATATAAAACTCTGTATTCACACAGCAAACCTTCAGGACAGGCTGTCCAAGAGAACCCCACTCTCCTGACATGATGTTTTATACTTCTTCAACAATAAAAGATTAACTAGAGTTCCAATTGCTATAATGCCCTATTTAATTTTAACAGTGAGTACAATCTCGGCACCCAAATATATCCCTTTTGTTACAGTTTTGAGGGATGGTTCTATGAATATATAACTAACCAGAAGGTTAAGTGCCTGAACAGATCTTGACTAGCAGGGATACACTTTTAACAATGGAAACATGTTTCTTTTGTCTTTCCCTATGTACTTTTAATGAGACGGTATCAGAATGTCTTCAGCGTAAACTTCTTCAGGTTGGGCATAGCTTGAATACTCTTTGAGGTATGCCTACCCTGAAGAAGTTTAAATTTTCCCTTTGACAGAATTTTGTTGAGACCTTTTCTCTCTGCGCCCACTCTGTGACCCTTTGCTGCCCTCTAACTCTTTGGGCATGTGCTCACCCAGATTCACTAGCATAGTTATGTATCACCTGCCTATCACCTCCCCTCTGGCGCCCCTCTTTCTCCCATGGTCCACTCCTTCTCCCATGTCTCCACTCCTATCAGATTCCTTTTTCTCCAGCCCTTTGTGTTTTCCACCTATCACCGAGATGCAACACAGAGCGTCATAGGAAGTCATTCCTGCCTGTGGCCGTCAAACTTTACAACTCTTCCCTTGGAGGGTCAGACACCCTGAGCCAATAGGCTGGTCCTGGACTTATTTCCATCTGGCATAATTTACATATTATTATTTAATTATTTATGGTTTTATATTGCTATATTATACTCTATTCTTGGTTGGTGCAACTGTAACGAAACACAATTTCCCTTGGGATCAATAAAGTATGACTATGACTATGACTATGATCATCTACCAGCTTCTTACTTCAACTCCTCCTCCCCCACCAAAACTGGCTTCACCTATTACCTTCTAGCTCTTTCTCCTTCCCCTCCCCACCTTTTCATTCTGGCATCTTCTCCCTTCCTTTCCAGTCCTGATGAAGTGTCTCGGTCCGAAAAGTCGACTGTATTCATTTCCATCGATGCTGCCTGACTTGATGAGTTCCTCACACCTAGTGGTTGGCTTTACTGGCCACAAAGTAGCAGTTGGCAGTTAAATTTTGTACAGGTTTTGTTGGGTCTGTGCATAACTACATAACAATTAAATAAAAGCACACATGGGATATGGCTTTAACTGGTGTATTCATACTGCAGCAAGAGTGAGAGAAAAGGAACATTGCACATGCATAGACAACAGCACATGCACAGACAGCAAGTCAATATTCAGTGATGGGGGGGGTTATTGCTCTAAAAGAAATAGATCCATACATTACATTTCTTTCCTCTTTAGATCAGTGCAAAATAAAACTGTATATGTACAAAACACTCAATTTCCCTTTCATAAATATATATTCCAAATTAAGATGCTTTCTCAACATTTGTCCATAACTAACTGCACAGTTCTAAAGAATCAGTCTTTTGGGTGGCGCTCTGTTTCTTTTAGGATAGCGCCTCTGGACTTGTAGAGTGGCATCAGGTTTGGCAGGTGTCTTGTCTAAGACAACGTTCTTGGTTTCTGGTGTCATGTTGCTGTCAGTGACATGACCATCACTGAGAGGCAAGTCCGGTGACTGTAATGTGTCCGTCTTGTCGGATACAATCGACTCAGGTGTGTTCTTCTGTTGAGCATCCAGTGAGCTGGTCCACAAGACGTTCCACGTCTGATCTCCAACATCCACTGTGTACATCAGTGGTCCGTTTCTTGTAGCTATCCTACCAGATATCCACTTGTCTTCTTGGTAATCAAGTGCTAGGACGTCCTGTCCAATCTCGAAGCTCCTTGCTGCTTCACTTGGCAACTAGCTGAACTGTTTATTCTGCACTTCCCTCCCTTGATCTGGTTTCAGGAGATTTATGCAAGATATAGATTTCTGTTCAAGAATACCATGCAGGTGTTTGATATGTTGTTGCATGAGCAGAGGTCGGATTCATGAAAAGCAAGTTTCCACCTTGTGCTGTAGAAAAATGTCCTCCTCATCCATTGATTTAATGGACTTCTTGAAGGTCTGGATAAAGCTTTCAGCTACCCCATTTGCTGCTGGATGGTGAGGAGCTGACTTGAAATGTCTGACGTAATCTTTCTTCATGAACAGTCGGAATTCTTCTGAAGTGTATTGTGACCCGTTGTCACTCACAATTTGTTCTGGTAAGCCGTTTCTGGTGAAGACAATCCGCAGAACAGACACAGTCTTTGTTGAGGTGGCTGACTTCTTGATATAACCTCTGGCCACTTCGAATGAGCTTCCACAGCAATCAGAAACATGGAGGCCATGAGTGGCCCAGCAAAATTAACATGTATTCTTTGCCATGGTGATGATGGGCACTCCCACGGGTGTAACATTGCCTGTGGGGATGAATTTTGAACTTTTTGGCCAAGTGTTTGGTCTGTTTATCTATTCCCTTCTTAAACATCTTCTGATTAGCGTCAACCAGCCATGCAAGCATCTGGTTAGTGCTACCATTTGGGCTGCAATTGCCACACTGAGAACTTTGATTGAGTGCCAGCCTAGTTGGATTTTTCTCAATCATTCATGTCTGAAAAGCACTGGCCCTCCACTTTACAACAGATAGAGAGCTAACTGTTGTGTTTGGTCTCCATATGTCACATGTTACTTTCAGTTTGCCTTTGGGAGATTGTATCCAGCTCTATTTTCAGTTTTACACCAGACACATCTATTGTGATCCAGATGATTTTAGTGTTATACTGTGCAGTTCTAAGCATGACAGTTCACTATGTAGACTCTGTGTTGTCTGATTCTGCTTTACATTCGGTAACTTTATGCATTTGCTTAGTTTTGTGTTTGAGGCTTTTCACTTCATGGACATTTTGTTCATTTCACATTCTAACATCCTTTTCTGTAGTTCTGCTGCATCCTTTGCTTCAGTCCGTAACAATATTGTAATGGAAAATATCTCTTTCTGTCAGTAGCCTCATTTGAGTGCTTTGACTATGCATGCCACATACAAGCCTGTCCCTTAACGCATCAGAAAGTCCATCTCTAAGGTCATAGTACTGGGAAAGTTTGCGCAGTTCTGCTATTTATTCAGAAAGTCTTTCATCTTTTCACTGATTCTTTTTGTAAAATATAAATCTCTCAGCTATTGTCAGTAGTTTAGGGCTCAAGTGATTTTGCAAAATTGTAACAATTTCGTCAAACGTCTTGTTTGCTGACTTTGCAGGGTTTCTAGGTTGTCTAGGAGATTGGCACCATCTTGCATCCATTAAGCTAAGAAGTGTAGAGACTTTCTTTAGCTCCTCCATGTTGTTCGTGTAACAATACAATTCAACACTCTCGATATAGGATTCCCGACCATCATTGATGCTATCAAATTTGTCAACTTCCCCGACTGAAGCCATTGCCATGTTACTTTCACTTTAAATTCAGTGCGTTTTTCACTACTACTCATGTGTCCTCCAGCTTTCTCATGCTGCTTAACTCTCGCTGTTTTGTCCTGTAACTGGCGGTGCAGTTTTGTAATATTCTCTGACATTCAGGTTCGTACTTGTCGCCAATTTGTGCACAACTACATATCAATTAAATAAACACACACACTGGGGATATGGCTTTAACTGGTGTATTCACATTGCAGTGAGAGTGAGAGAACAATGCCCATGTGTAGATAACAGCACATGCACAGACAACAGATCAATACATAGTGCTAAGGAGAGGTGGTCATTGCTCTAAAAGAAATAAGTCCACACGTAACAGGTTTTATTATCGGACTTCTCGCTTTAGTTGATCCATAATTTTATACATCCCAATGTGCCTTCCTTTTAGCCCCTGGACAGAAATCTGCCCCAGGA
The DNA here is from genome assembly GCF_963921235.1 of Mobula hypostoma. NCBI lineage: Eukaryota > Metazoa > Chordata > Chondrichthyes > Myliobatiformes > Myliobatidae > Mobula > Mobula hypostoma. The sequence continues at coordinate 22,756,683 of NC_086113.1, forward strand.
AGCCCAGGTTAAGATCTTCCCTTTTCTAAAGAATAGACCTGGCCTATTGAATTTATGGATTACTTGGGAGTTTTTTTCTTGTATTTTTTACAGTGTATCTGCATGTTTTGCATTATGTTTTACATGTTCTTGGTGAAGCACTATTGCACAATAACTGAGAGAAGGAACATGGGGTGAGTTAACTAGTTTTTGACGTGCTGTCACCCTGATAACTGTAGTTTTTGAAGTACTGATCATGAAACACAGAAGAGAGTTCTCAATGAACAATGCAATTACTGAAAAAGGATCTAGTGCTTTCCCAACGAATAAACCCTTCTTGAATTCCAGTTCTTACTTAGAGCTTACCCATAGGGAAGTTCAAGTCACAGCTTATGTGGGTCAAAGATGACCTGGGACTCAAGTCGGCTGGTGTTTACAGGATTCCCTGTGAATGCGGAGCAGCGTATATCAGCCAGACGGGATACACAATGGAAACCCAAATCAGGGAGCACAGGAGGTGTATCCAAAGAAATCGGTGGTAGCAGAACACTACATTTGCAATGGCCATAGGATTGACTTTGATGGTACGAAACTACTTTGCTGCGCCAATGGCTTTTAGGACCATCTAGTAAAGGAAGCCATTGAAATAAAACTGGAGGGAAAGAGTTTTAACAAGGACGAAGGTCACGCTCTAAGTACGAAGTGGAATTTGATTGTATACAATGTGGGAGGGTGGAAACCTGATTGGACGAGGACTAACCAACCAGGAGGGATGGAATTCAGGTTTAATACCACCAGACTAGACATGCCCAGGCGTCATCCCAGAAGCAGAGTTTGCCATCGAAACATTGGTTATAATCGATACCTGTACCCAGTTGAAAGTCCAAGAGGAGTTTATTTGTAAAGTAGTTACTAACTGAGCCACTTGCTTTAGGAGTATAACAAATAGCTAAGAGCCATAAAGTAAATCCAGAGTCCCACACAAACTCATTTTGACTAGCAAGCCATATTGATTCAGCTTTCTGTTTTACATCGGTCCCAATTTTTAAAAGATAAAATGAACCTGAGGTGTGTTAAATGAGCAGCTTTATTGACATTGTCAGTCAAAACTACCCCCGCAACTTATGAATTTCTCATGGTTCAAATCAGATCTCTTGTTGGAAACCCCAAAGAAATGCAAATAGCTAATGAAAATAAATTAAAATGTATTAAAAATGTACCCTTCATTTAATGGTAATAATAAATCAAGAAGCATCTGTTTGGTCTCCACAAACTTGATTTCTTCTGATGTCCTGACAGTCCCTGATGAGTTCAGACTGAAATCAATTTGCAATTTTTCCTCATTACCATCTCATCCAAATCTAAACCGTAAGCAGTCATAACATAAAGCAAATAATTAGACCAAAAATCCTAAGGATGGGCATTGATGTCTGAACCTGAATAATGTTATTGTATCAGTATGAATACGCAAATTTTGCTTCAGGGATTTGTATGTTCAATTTTGCTTTTGTTGACACCCTAGGCTAGTTTTCATCCTTGGCCACAGAAAATGCTGAAATCAACAACAGTGATGTTGGAACCAATCCAATTCATGCACATGCATCAATCTATCACTTTGGCAGGCTGGGTGATCTGGCAGGTTGCGAAGAATTAACAATTGTTTATATACAGCAGAATCCAGCTCCCACTGCAACTTGTTTAATTAGCTTAAATATGGAGGAGAGCAAGATTCCACTTCTCCTCCACATTTCTGCAGTGCTGGCCTTGTAACATGTGCTTACAGTAGAACTCTGATAATCTGATATTCAACCAAAGATTAAAGATGAAAGATTAGCATTACTTGTCACCAGAGGGAGTCAGTAACTTTAAATTCCTTGGCGATATCATTTGAGGGGATCTGTCCTGGGTCTAGTATGTAAATGCCACCCCAAAGGCAGAGCAGCACTTCTACTTTCGGAGAAGTTTGCGAAGACTCGGCGTGTCATTTCAAACTTTGCCAAGCTTCTGCAGGTGCACAGTGGAGAATAGATTGACTACTTGCATTACGGCCTGTTCCGGAAACACTAATGCCCAGGAATGGAAAAGCCTGCAGGAAGTGGTGGATGCTGCAGAGTCGCTCAGAGGAAAAGCTCTCCCCATCATTGAGCACAAGGAGCGCTGTCACAGGAAAGCAGCATCCATTACCAAGGACCTCCACTATCCAGCTCCCTTCTCACTGCTGCCATCGAGGAGGGGCCACAGGAGCCTTAGTTCCCACACCACCAAGTTCAGGAACAGTTACTACCCTTAAACCATCAGGATCCTGAAACCAGAGTGGATCACTTTACTCACCCCCGACACTGAACTGATTCCACAACCTATGGACTCACTTTCAAGGACTCTACAGCTCAAGTTCGCAGTACTGTGTATTATTTATTTATTTACATTATTTTGTTTTTCTTTTTGTAGTTGCACGATTTGTCGTCTTTTGCACATTGGTTGTTTGACCGTTGTTGTTTGGGTGCACGTTTACAGTGATTCTGTTATGTTTCTTTGTACTTACTGTGAATGCCTGCAAGAAAGTAAATCTCAGGGTGTATATGGTGACACACTCTATACTATATGTACTTGGATAATAAATTTACTTTGAACTTTGAACATATGTACATCGAAACAGACAGTGTCAGCAGCCAACACAGTCCGAGGATGTGCTGGTAGCAGCCTGCAAGTGTCGCCATACTTCCGGAGCCAACTTAGCAAGCCCGCAACTTACTAACCCTAACCTGTATGTCTTTGGAATTGAAGCTGACATTGGAAAAACCTGTAGTCATGGGGAGAACGTGCAAACTCCTTATAGGCAGAGGCAGAATTGAAACTGGGTGACTGGCAGTGTAAAGCGTTATGCTACCGTGTCACCCTAATGGTCCCCAATGGTTCACCATTTGGCTCACCAAGTAATGCTTCCGAGCTTCCTGTACACATCAGGTCCTGGTGCTTATGCACGTCTTTGACTTGTTGTGGCACCTGTTTCCCACAATTCCTTTCGGTTTGCTGGCACTCCAGTCACCACTCTCCCTTACAGATTGTCATGTCAGGCTCTCATGCTTCTTTCCACTTGCCTAGGCCCCAATTAGCTTTCAGGCCTTTTTTTGAGTGACCAGAGTCCCATTTCCTGTCCTCCTTTAAACTTACCCGGTTGACTTGGGAAATTTATATAATACTGGAAAACATCTAAAAAAAGGTTTAAAATCCTATTAGGGTATTGATATGAATAGCATCTAATAGCTGAAAAGATGCTAATCTGTCTCCACCACCAAAGTCCTGAGGATGGCAGATTATCATTACTCTTCATTAAATTACTCCTTTCGGTTATTTTCCCTATTTATCTGATGCAAATTCTGTTTCTACCAAGTGCAATAAAACTGACAGTAGTTGGCAGATTGTTGAATTAGTAAGTGCTACTGCCTTGGGTTTTACACTGTTCTTAAAGTCAAAAATGGATAATTTTCATTCTTTCTCATAGAAATCAACCCAGGGAAACTATAAAGTTCCTGAATCAGAAAATCATGCTGATTGTTAACATAGGCCACCAGGATGAAATAGTTGACTTCTTATAGTCTAATTAGTATTACTTACCAAAGTTTTTTCAATAGCCCCTACCAAACCCACGGTCTTTCCTTCACTAAAACAGCGAGAGGAGTCAGTTCTAATGTTTTTAATGAAAACCCCACTTCTTTCTACTCATAATGCTCATAAAATATCCTATACTCTACAGTGACATGCAAAAAGACAAGTGTTGGAGGAATTCAGCAGGTCAAGCAGCTTTGTGGAGGGAAATGGGAAGACAACCTTTTATGTTGAGACCCTGTATCAGGACTGAAAGGTAGAAGGAAGATAGCCCAATAGAAAGAGGTGAAAGGGAGAAGTAGGGCAAGTGGGGATCTAGGTGGGGGCGAGGTAGATGGAGTCAGATGAGGGAGGGAGGTTGAGAGGTGATAGGTAGAGACAGCAAAAAGCTGCAGATGATGGAATCGGATAAGCCAGGAAGTTGTAAAATAGAACCACTTCAGTAGCTTGGTCTCTCGTGCCTCTCTATAATGACATCATGGACTAGTATGTTTAAGAAGATAGTTTTTAATGGACTTGCAAATTAAATTGTTTGAATACTATTACATTAACTTAGCTGTTGTAAACTTTAGCATTCCCTCCCAACCTCACTCTGAAGGTTTGAGCATTCCAGGTTGGGAACCACTGCCATTAAGGAACAAGGTCAGTCTAGAGGTGAGAAATGATTTCAGTGGGTCATAGTGTGAAATTAGGGTCAGTCTAGGTGAAGCTAATAAACAGCAAGGGGCAGAAAACATTGGTAGGGATCATTTATAGGCCACCAAATGATGGTTGTTATATTGGGTAAGCATAAATCAGGAAAGTAAAGGTGATGGGGGTTTGATTCCCACTGCTGTCTATTAGGTATTATTATGTTCACATAACCCCATGAGTTTCTTCTGGTTGCTCTAGTTTCCCCTCACATTCTAAAGACATATGATTAGGATTAGTAAGTTCTGGGTGTTCAATGTCAGCGCCAGACTGCGCAACACAATCCTCGCAGATTCGATCTGACACAATGGCACAAATAAATAAAGCTAATCTTTAGTTTCTAGGGGAAACAGTAATCATAGAACTGCACAAGTCAAAGTATTGATAACATGCTGGAGGACAAATTCGTGGAATGTATTTGAAATGGATTTCAAGATGCCCATATCCCATGAATGAATTTAAAAATGTATATCTTAGGCAAGTCTGATCTTGACTGATGAAGTCAGAGTTTCTTCAGTTTATGAATGCTGATATAGTTGTTCCAGCCATTAGTTAAGGCACATTAGATTTACCCATATTAACTGAATGAGCAATGGCCTGCCTGTTCTAGGACAGTGTCCACTTAATGCTTTGTCATAGATATTCAATCAGCTGTGTCCCTGTGGAGAATTACTCTTCTAAGCAGTGAACAGTAAAGATTCAGGGCTACATCCCTGGAGACCAAGAGACAAGAAGACAGAGAGAAAGAATTTAAAAAGATCTCTGGTAACAATTTACTACTTGCAAGAATGAGGTTGAATACTCTGTTCACTTTAGAGCATAAGAGGCTGATTTACATTGCAATGGCAACTATTATTCTGTTTAAAAGGTACTTGTACTAACATGGACCATTTTCTTTTAGCCCATGAGTTAACTTTCACTGAAGGCAGACATTGATGATGAAATTCATATTATGCATTATTGCAGTCCTTACTCTACTGGGGAACGCTCACGGATAAAGATCTCATAGTCATAGTCATAGTCATACTTTATTGATCCTGGGGGAAATTGGTTTTCGCTACAGTTGCACCATAAATAATTAAATAGTAATAAAACCATAAATAATTAAATAGTAATATGTAAATTATGCCAGGAAATAAGACCAGGACCAGCCTATTGGCTCAGGGTGTCTGACCCTCCAAGGGAGGAGTTGTAAAGTTTGATGGCCACAGGCAGGAATGACTTCCTATGATGCTCAGTGCTGCATCTCGGTGGAATGAGTCTCTGGCTGAATGTACTCCTGTGCCCAACCAGTACATTATGTAGTGGATGGGAGACATTGTCCAAGATAGCATGCAACTTGGACAGCATCCTCTTTTCAGACACCACCGTGAGAGAGTCCAGTTCCATCCCCACAACATCACCGGCCTTACGAATGGGTTTGTTGATTCTGTTGGTGTCTGCTACCCTCAGCCTGCTGCCCCAGTACACAACAGCAAACATGATCGCACTGACCTGACACTAAATTATGGTTTACCAGGCCGTGATCTCAATCCTTCTGAGATCTGGACCACTAACAGCTGCCAACTAAAGCCACTAGAAAAGTACCAGCCACACTTCCTCTGCAAAGTTGGAAGCAGAAATAAACCAATGACTCTATCCTCTCCCATGTTAACATCCCCCGTACCAAGAACACAAAAGATTCTGCAGATGCTGGAATCACTGAGAAGATTCAGCAGGTCAGGCAGCATCCATGGTAAGGAATAAACAATCATCGTTTTGAGCTTTCATCAGCCCTGCAGCATTTTGTCCGTGTTACTTCCCAGTTTCAAGGACTTATTTATCCTCATTGGCTATATTCAACAGGCTAATTTGTTTACAAGCCTGAACAGATTCCTGAAAGTGACCAACTATTCCAACCTGTGGCATGGCAAGATTACCAGTGGAAAATTACAAAGGAATCAAGGATATGCTCAATTTCCTCAAAGTAATGCAACACCTCCACTGACGCCTGGGAAGCTCTGATCAAGTCTGCTCAAATTGCGAAGCAGCATTCAGGATACCATTGAAAACCTCCATATAATGCATTGGGAGCACACAGTTTAATGTGAGAAGTAGAAGGAACATGGGTGATGAACTTAAATCATGGATCAGTACATAGAATGACAACACTGTCACAAAGAGACTTGGCTGTCACAAGGGCGAGAATGGCTGCTGGATGTTCCAGGGTTTAAATATTTCAAAAGGGATAGGGAAGGAGGTAAAAGAGGTGGGGGAGTGGCATTACAAATCAAGCATAGTACTATAGCTGCAGAAAGGGGCGATGAGTGGGCGGAACGTCCACTGAGTCAGTGTGGATTCAAGACAGCAAGCACTCTATTTGGAGTATTTTGTAGCAACAGGCACACTGAGAAGCAGATCAGTAGGCAGATTGTGGAAAGGCGCAAAAAATAACAGTGTGATCATTATGGAAGACTTCAACTTCCCTAATATTGATTGGCTCCTCCTCAGTGCAAAAGGTTTAGATGGGGCAGAATTCGGTAGGTGTGTCCAGGAAGGATTCTTAACACAATACGTGGACAGGCTGACTGGAGGAGAGGCCATACTGGATTTAGTGCAAGGCAAAGAACATGCTTAGGTATCAGATCTCTCGGTGGGAGAGCATTTCGGAGACAGTGATCACAACTCCCTGATCCCTATCATAGACTTGGATAAGGAAAGGGGCAGACAGTATTGGAACATATTTAGTTAGGGTGAGGGCTAATTATCATACTATTAGGTTAGACCTCTCCCTCCCACTTTCAAATCTCTTACTATCTCTTCTTTCAGTTAGTCCTGACGAAGGGTCTCGGCCTGAAACGTTGACTGTAACTCTTTCTATAAATGTTGCCTGGCCTGCTGCGTTCACCAGCATTTTTTGTGTGTGTTGCATGGAAAGATGGAGGTTGTTTAGGGAGCACTTGAATAGGGTTTTGTACATATTTGTCCCATTGAGGCAGGCAAGGGATGGTAGGGTGAAGGAACCATGGTTGACAGGACAGGCGGAGCGTTTAGTCAGGAGCAGGAAGGAAGCATACTTAAGGTTTAAAAATCAAGGTAAAGACAGGGCCTTGAAAGTTATTAGATAAACAGAAACAAGCTTAAGAAAGAATTAGGAGAGTGAAAAAGGACCAGAGAAGGCCTTAGTGAGTAGGGTTAAGGAAAGCTTAAGTGTGTTCTACATGTAAGTGAAGAACAAGAGGATAACCACAGTGAGGGTAGGACAGATTAGAGATAAAAGAGGAAACGTGCCTGGAGTCAGAGGAAAGTTTCTTAATGAACACTTTGCTTCACCATTCACCAGTGAGATGGACCTTGATGATTTGGAGGTCAGAATAGAACAGGCTAATGTGCTGCAACATGTTAAGGTTAAGAAACAGGATGTGTTGGACTTTTTGAGAAACATTAGGATAGATACGTCCTGGGGCCAGATGGGATATACACCGAGTTGCTACAGAAAGTGAAGGAAGAGATTGCTGCCCCATTGATGACGATGCACATCTCCAGCAAGTTGACAAAAACAAGGGAGAAGTTGTGGACAAGACAGCATTTATGTAAAGCTAATCACAAAGTACAGAAAAGCATCTACATTCTGATGATTCATAACCTGAGGTGTAACTCTTCATTCTCTGGAACTGCTGGCCAATCTGTGTATTGACTAGTAGGCTCGGCCACAGTAACTGGAACTTCTGCCTCATTTACTCCCATGATATCCAACAGAAGTAAGGTCTACTTTCTCTGCCTACACATACTGAAGGTGACTCTGCTTCAAAGAAGAAAGTGTCCCTTTCAGAAAATAGAGGCAAGGATAAGCTTTGATATGCAAGTAAAATCTTGGATGGCTCTGAAAGAGAATAAGGAGAATCTGTTTCCAATGGTAGCAAAGACCCAGATTTAGGGTGATTTGACAGAGGAATTGGAATTAGTCCGAGGAGATGCTTTTTAGTAGCTCAGTGACCATTGTGGCCTGGAATGTATGGCCTGAAAGGCATTAAATGGGAACAGATTCAACAAGGGATCTGGAGAGAAATTGGAGCAAAACTAAACTCCGAAACTCAATGACATGGCAGTAGAATGGAATGAATGAAAATAATTGGCATAGCTTACATGCTGAACATCCTTTTTATTGTATTATTCCATAATTTGTTTCTTTTTCCCATTGGGTAGTACTGCATCCGAATGCAGAAGCATTATACAATAACACACAGTCATTATCAGCACAGGACTGAAGTACAGTGTAGAAAGAATTGAACAATACTTAATGATCTAATTCTCCATTAATCTCGGAGAGCCCCCTGACATGTGTATAGGAATAGGAGCAACAGGTGCTGGAGAGGCCGCATGGCCTTTCAAGCCTTCTCCACCATTCAGCCAAACCATGTTTGATTTGACCTTTATCTTGAAGCACCTTCAATAACTCCAAAAGACTGAAGTGGGGTAAATACTGAAAGGCTTTTATTCGCAGTAAGACACGACTTCCATTATGAGTGTCCGCCCCTGGACTGAGGGGGAGGGGCAAGGCGAAATCACCTTTATTCAGGGATCTGTGGGAGGAGCCACAGGGGCAGTCAGCAGAGGGGCCTGTCCAGACAGTTAACCCAGTTACAACATATATATGGTTTACCATGTGTCTGTACTTTGATTTACTATGCATTCACCAGATCACTTGCCCCCCTACACACTATGAAGCAGCTATCTTGGCCTTGTGAGTATTTAGTGATTAAACCTCCACAGCTCTCTGGGTTAGAGAATTCCAAAGATTCACAATTTGTAAAGAGAAGAAATACTTCCTTCTCTCTCTTAAGTGGGTGATCTAATTCTGAAACTCCGCCACACTCAATGAAATATTCTCTCAACATCTCCCCTGTCCAGTCCCTTCAGAACTTTGTTTTAATAAAATCACCTTTTATTCTTATACATTCCGAAGAGTCCACACATAACTTGTTTAGTCTTTCCTGATATTAACCTATTTACCTCACGAATCAACTTAGTGAACCTTCTCTGAACTGCTTCCAATGCAGGTATATTCCTACCTTAAATATGGAGACGAAAACGAAAACTTCATATTCCAGGTAACACATACAAAATGCTGGAGGAGCTCAGCAGGCTAGGCAGCATCTATGGAAAACAAAACAGTCGACATTTCGGACTGAAACCCTTCAGCAGGACTGGAGAAAAAAAGCTGAGGAGTAGATTTGAAAGGTGGAGGGAGGGGAGAGAGAGAGAGAGAGACGCCAGGTGATAGGTGAAACTTGGAGGGGGAAGGGATGAAGCAAAGAACTAGGAAGTTGATTGGTGAAACAGACAGAAGGCCATGGAAGAAAGAAAAAAGGGGGCGGGGGGAGGAGCACCAGAGGAAGGTGATGGGCGGGCAAGGAGGTAACATGAGAGAGGGACAAGGGGATGGGAAATGGTGAACGGATGGAGGGTGGGGGAGACAATGCTGGAAGTTTGAGAAATCGGTGTTCATGCCATCAGGTTGGAGGCTACCCAAATGGAATGTGAGATGTTGTTCCTCCAGTCTAAGTGTGGCCTTATCCTGACAGTATGAACAAATTGGAATGGGAATAGGAAGTCGAATTAAAATGGGTGGCCACTGGGAGATCCTGCTTGTTCTGGCGGACGGCGTGTAGATGCTCAACAAAGTGGCCTCCCAATCAACATCGGGTCTCCCCGATCCACAAGAGGCCTTCCAGGTGAGGCGACACTTTACCTGTGAGTCTGTTGGGGTCAGATACTGTGTTTGGTGCTCCCGGTGTGGCTTCTTGGCCTTCTGACTCTTTCACCAATCAACTTCCTAGCTCTTTGCTTCATCCCTCCCCCTCCAAGTTTCACCTCTCATCTGGCATTTTTCTTTCTCCCCTCCCTCCGCCTTTCAAATATACTCCTCAGCCTTTTTTCTCCAGTCTTGCTGAAGGGTTTCAGGCCAAAACGTCGACTATACTTTTTTCCATAGATGCTGCCTGGCCTGCTGAGTTCCTCCAGCATTTTGTGTGTGTTGCTCAGATTTCCAGTATCTGAAGATTTTCTCTTGTTTATTATATTCCAGGTGTAGCCTTGCATAGCTGAAACAAGTTTTCTCAACTTTTATAAGCCACCCCATGGCAATAAGGGTCAATAATCCATTTTTCTTCCTAAGTATTTCCTGTACCTGCATATTACCCCAAAACATCAACTGTACTTTTTTTCCATAGATGCTGCCTGGCCTGCTGAGTTCCTCCAGCATTTTGTGTGTGTTCCTCGGATTTCCAGCACCTGCAGATTTTCTCTTGGTTTGTGTATTAAATGTCTGCATTTAATGTGTGGCAATACTGAAATATCTTTGTACATCAGCATCTTGTATTGAGAACAAAATCATATACGGAGTTCTTGGTACAAACTATTTAGGAATTGGTACACAGGAAAACAGAAACGGAGAAACAATTTTGTAGAAATGTAGTCCTATATGCCTGCTCTGCTTTCAGGTGAGATCACAGCTCTGCTTCCACATCTGGCACAACAAAAACTCTTAGCAACATCAGATTTAAACTTAACAATTGACTGAGCATAGATTGTCACATACTTGAGAGAATTCCAAATCACTGTCACATTTTGTATGTCAAAATGTTTCATGACTGCATTATTGAAATGACTGTTCAAATATTCAGACTATGGTTTTGGTTCTTGACCCTGCCACAGATAGAAATAGTTTTTTCATATCCACACTATTAGCTCATTTAAAGAAGTGATTATACAGAGTGCAGCTTATAGTAAAATGAAGAACTAACTTGGTGAGTTTACTTATGAATTATTAGATTATTAAGATTAACAGAAATTTAAAATTCCATTATCTGAAGTGTCAACACATGAAATATCCAAGGAAGTTAACCTTAAGCTAATTATGTAGAAACTTGGCAGTTTTGATAAAACGGAATGATTTTTTAAAATACTGGAATGTAAATATTGCAATGACTCAAGAACCTCTTTGTTGAGTCCTTCTTAAATTTGTATGCAAAAATTACAATACAGTTCCTAGGAAAATCAAATATTTTTTCAAACAATTGGTTAAAGTTGGACACTTTTGATGTCGCTTCTTTCAACATTTCAATCTACTTCAAGAAGAGAAATTAAGAGATCTGTTTTCATCAATGATCATTCTAAACTTCAAGTAAATCTCTTCTTATCATAAAGATTTATTTCTGGGCCCTTGCAATATAATAGTTCAAGAAGACATTTAAAAAAAATTCAAAAGCTTGCCAGTGTTAGTCCTTCAAAGTGACGAGACAGCTAAATAACTTCATTAACAGCGAAATCACTTGACAAAGCCTTTCCAAGGATGTTACTGTTTCTCATTTGAAGAAAGAAATGATGATAATTAAAGTCAATATTCTCAATTTTCCCTGTATGATTTCGTCAGGGATATCCAAACCTGTCTCCGCTTGGGTTGACAGTCTGTTTTCTGATAGTGACAACATGTTAATCAAAAGCCTTTAATCTAATGAACCACTAGAGATTGGAAAATGAAAATAAACTTTAATCAGTTTTATGCCATTCAGCAACTTTACATTGACGGTACTGATTGCAGTGAAAACACTATGAATTTTTTTAGTTTTTCAAGAATGTCTATTTTTTTTTAGATTTAATTGAAGTGCTTTACTGGTGTGTTTTTCACTTACTTCAACCCATTATGAGGAACTGTTTAACGTGATTGAATTGATACTCCAAAGAGCTCGTGTATTCTGTAACCAACAAACAGCAGAGATTTTATCACTCACATATCAAGGATATTCAATATAGACTGAGTGGCCACTTTATTATGTATACCTGTACACCTGTTCGTTAACACAAATATCTAATTAGCCAATCACGTGGCAGCAAATCAATGCATAAAAGCATGTAGACATGGTCAAGAGGTTCAGTTGTTCCGACCAAATATCAGAATGGGGAAAAAATGCGACCTAAGTGATCTTGGCCTTGGAATGATTGCTGGTGCTAGATGGGATGGTTTGAGATTGCTCGTCTTCTGGGATTTTCATGCACACCAGTCTCTAGAGTTTACAGAGAAGGGTGCAAAAAACATAAAAACATCCTGTGAGCAGCAGTTCTGTAGGCAAAAACTCCTTGTAAATGAGAGAGGGCAGAGGAGAATAGCCAGACAGATACAAGCTGAGAGTAAGGTGACAGTAGCTCAAACAACCACATTACACTAATGGTGTGCAGAAGAGCTTCTTTGAATGCACAGCACGTCAAACCTTGAAGTGGATGTTCTATAGCAGCAGAAGAACTTGTACATATACTCAGTGGCTATTTTATTAGGTACAGGAGGTTCCCAATAAAGTGGCCACAGAATGTAAATGCTTAATGGTAATGTCAGGAAGATGGAATGGGCAGTTCTTTGATTTTAGAAAGAGTTTCATTTTTTGCCCTGGATTAACTAAATTGGAGAATTTGATATTTCAAATTGAATGGCTGTTTTCTTTGTAGTTCTCAATCTATTCATGCATGATAAAATAGGACAAAGGATAAATTATGGCAGGGGCAGAAACCAACCACGAAAGGTCTTCTGAAGAAGAGTGAAATTATAAAGACACTGTTTAGTTGTCTTGGGGTCAGACAACCCCCAATCAAAATTAAATCTTCTCCTGTTGGTTGACACTTGACTCATAATATCTGTCGAGTTCAGGGCAGTGGATTATATATTGCATCTCCTCAGTCATTTCTGAGAAATGAGTTATGTGTAAATAAGTTGCTCTTTTGAATTAGTAGATAGCAGTGTTTCAGGTTAAAGTTCCTCATTTCTTTTTTCAGATTTCAATGAGTTGGTAATAAATGTGGCAGTGGAAATATAAGACTTGAAAAATACTGTGTCTCTAAGTGAAAAGGATTTGCTGAATTTAACAGTGAACTACCAGGATGCCATGGTAACATAATGATTAGCGTGGCATCATTACACTCAGGACATGGGAGTTCGGTGTTCAATCCCAGTACCATCTGTAAGACGTTTGTACGTTTTCCCCATGACTGTGTGAGCTTCCACAGAGGGCTCCAGGTCCCACCCGCAGTCCAGAGGTTAATTGGTCATTGTAAATTGTCCTGTGATTAGTCTAGGGCTAAATAGGTGGGTTGCTGGGCAGCGGAGATTATAGGGTGAGAAGAGACTGTTCCGCACTCTAAATAAAAACAAAATGCTTTCATCAAATTGACTCTGCTCAAGGCTGGATCTTGTACTGTCAATAGTGTGGGAGGATCTACACTGGAAGCACTGCAGAGGTTCAAAAAGGCAGCTCTTCACCATCTTCCCAAGGGTATTTGGCAATGGACAATAAATGCTTCTTCTGCTAGCAACAGTCAGATCCAGAAAATTAATATGAAAATAAAAAATCGACTGAGTAGAGCATCAAAGAGCTCCAGTTAAATCAAAATCAATGGGCATCAAGAGGAAAACACTTCAACAGATGGAGTAATGCCTTGCACAAAGAACGATGAGTATGGTTATTGGAGATAAATCAACCCTGCCCCAGGATGTTAGCACATGAAAATAGAAGCAGGCGAAGACTACTTGGCTCTCTCCAACCCTTCCCTGCCATTCAATATGACCATGGCTCAACTCTTCAGTGCCAGATACCCATACTTACTGATCTTATAAAAAAAGAGGTCTCTGCCTCCACTTTTCATACTTCTAATGATGTAGCCCTATAAATCTCCAGAGTCATAGGATACTACAGCACAGAAAAAGGCCGCTCAACCCATCTATTCCATGCCAAACTATTATTCTGCCTGGTTCCAATAACCTGCACCGGGACCACAGCACTCCACACCTCGGCCATCCACTCTTCTCTTAAAGGTTGAAATCGAACCCGCGTCCACTATTTCCGCTAGCAGCTCATTCCACACTCTCACCACCCTCTGAGTGAGGAAGTTCCCCCTCATGTCCCCTTAAATATTTCACCTTTCACCCCATTGGGTAGCGTGTTTCAGCGATTCAGTGACCCTTTGCAAGAAGAAGTTTGGCCAAACATCGATTTTAAATGAAGGACCTACTGTTCAAGATCTGTGCCCGACTTTTATACAAAGAGTGGTGGGTGTGAAGAATGCGCTGCCAGGGGTGGTGGTAAGGGGCAGATACATCAGGGGCATAAAATAAACATATAGATGGGCAGGTAAATGATAGAAACATGGAGGGCTATGTTGAAGGGAAGGGTTAGATTGATCTTAAAGTAGATTAAGAGGTAAGCATAACATTGTGGTTTGAATAGTCTGTACTGTCCTGTAATGGTCTATGCTCTATGTTCTCTCACTATAAAGAGAAGATCTTGACATCAATATTGCCATGCCCCCTTAGGACCTTATACGTTTCAATAAGATCATTCTTGAGGCTTCCAAACATCTAAGAATCCAGTGTGTGTAACTGTTATCAAACTCAAACATCTCATAAATATAATTCTCATTGATTTCAATAAAATAAATAAATTAACAAATTTGCTTTATTGTTGTTACATATACGAAGGTACAGTGAAAACTGTTTTGTATGCCATCCATACGGATCATTTCATTACATGAGCATATTGAGGTAGTACAAGGGAAAACAATAACAAAATTCAGAATATTCATACGTTTCCACATTTCCTTTCACAATTCAGCCCACTGAGAGATGCTAGCTCTCAGAGTTATCCCATTGTTCCAATTATTCCCCAGTATCCATTCTCTCTCATGTTTCCATTAACATCACCCTGATTCTCCCACTAACCACCTACGTGAGGAATAATTTTCTATGGCCAATGAGCACATCTTTGGTACATGGGAAGAAAATGGGCCACCTACTGTCAGGGAGAATTTGCAAATATCAGCTGTGCAGATAAGAATGAACCCAGGTCAATGTATTAATGAGAGTTGCACAGAAGAGAGATAACTATCTGTTTTTTTCACTGTTCAAGGGTTCATTTATTATCAAAGTATACAACTCTGAAATTCTTCTTCTCCAGATAGCCACAAAACCAAGAAAGCAAAGAAACGTTAGCACGGTCATCAACCCACAAATCCCCTCTCTCAGCACAAAAAAAAATGAACATAAACGGAACAGGCACATTGACCACTAAATTCCCCTCCCCCACACACGAAAAAAATGAGAATGGGCAAAATACACACAATATAAATAGCTATAAGATTGAAGAAAGGTCCACGGTCCAAGTCCATATCCATAATGCAGAAAATCTAGGTAACATTCTCCGGGCACAGCAGCAGGCTCTCCCCTCTCTGGCAGTGGAGCGATCTCACCAGTGATCAAAAGGCAGTCCCACCTCTCTGGCTTGAATTCCCTAAATCTTTTACTGATACGTAGTTCACTCAACTAACTCCCAAAGGGAGCAAGGCAGAATTTGTATTCAAACAAGGATACAAAATGCAACACTTTCAGTGGGTACTCTGAATTGGCCTGCCTCGCCAAGACTAACAGTGATGAATTTCCTTTCCTGGCTGGACTGACACCACATAATTGAAGAAAAAGGAATGCAGGGGGGAGATTTGGGTTGGAAATTCAGCAGAAAAGCTATTTAGGTGCAGCACAAAGGATCATATTAGCCTTAATGATCGGATGTGATGATATCCCCAGGCAACAGTGGCAGTGATGCAGCATAAAGTAGTAATATTGACTTTGCTTCATTATTTAAGCATACAAATAAACATGACATAATGAATACAAGTATCTAGGCAGTCTGGCAGCTCCCTATCATTATCTTATTTTTCATTCAATCATTTTATGTGCTGCAAAATGTATCTTCATAATTTAAGGGAGTTAAGTCAGTTATTAGATAAAGAGACAGAAGGTGTAGATTATTCTATATCTATTTTTGGCTGGCATAATAGACAGTATTCTTGTATTTCACTGAATTCTGCAGTGAAACTTATAGTAAATCATAAAATGATAATACTGATGGGTGAAAAAATATCTGACCTGTGAGAGAGAAATTGCATGATTTACCACTCTTAACCCTCCAAAAGGACCATGACCGTCATGGTTTGGGGGCCTGTGTGTGCCTCAATGACCTGGGGAGCTGTGTTGGGTGGAGTCAGGGCTTTATGCTTTGGCTCTTGGTAGGGTCACCCATGCCAAACAGGTCAAAGGGTAGAGGTCAGACTAAGAGTGATCCACTGGTCCTCCAGGTTGGGCTGGGGGTGGGGTGGGGTGGTGGTTCAGCTCAGGGCTAACAACCCTGGCTGGTAAAACAAAATTGTTATGGGAAGAGCATCTGAGTGCGATGGTATTCCTGAGTCTCCACTCAGGATTTGCATGACTGACAGTAGTGAAAACTGAGAGGAAGCTACTGACATGATGGAGGAAGCCTAGAATACCACCAGAAATGGAGGATCTTCTTGCTGCCCTAAACGCCAGCAACATAACAGGCAGTAACAACCACTCTTAGCATAACACAGTGGGCTGGGTTCGGTTGAACGAAACTCAGTGCTCAGAATCCCATTGTCCCTCGACTAGATGTAGAGAGGGGCCTGCAGAGTTGGACCTTCTCTGTCCAGCAGCAAGGTTGGATGATCACTAGGCCCAAGGTGTCGTAGAGCTGAGTCCTGGCTCCTAAAAAGGCTCTGACAGACCAGAGAAGCTGGGAACAGGGCGGATTGCTCAGCCAAGCAAGGAGAGCGGGGATGGGGGCTGCTTCTGATCATGTCCAACAGGAGGCAATGACAGCGACGGTAGGATCTGGGCAGTCAGCCTACACACAGGGCAGCCACTGTCAGCTGCGAACAGTATTCCACACCCACTGCACTAGCCAGAGTGCATTTTTGAGCCCCACACCTCAGCTCTAAGCTGCTGTAGCACTTGCCTCAGGGGCATCCAGTGCACTTGGCCTTGGTGGCTCGTTGAGCTGCGATCACTGATTGACTGCTGCGAGGATGAAACAGGGGCTTGTACCTGGTTCACAGCACAGCAACTTGCTGCAAGTAATGGATCCCTTTTTTTTAAAGTACGGTGCAGTATTCATATGCCAGTGTTTAGATTTCAGATCACAGTGCTAAGTTGGTGTACCAGTGTAACTGGCTTACGATGGTCAATTTCATTCAAGTAGAGTCCTTGCCAGAGATGGACAGACTGCTAAAATCCTGCAATAGAATATTTAGTCTCCATGCTGCTCTGAAATTCATTGCCAGTACATCACATGAAATAGATAATTAATTCATTTTTGTTACGTAAGATATTAATTTTTAATTGTTTTCCATTCATGCTACTATTGGTTACAGCTGTTCAAGAGGCATTGGGAATTCAGGTCGGATTCATATTCTCGGAGATGGGAACTCTGAAAAGCTTTGAAGGTACTCAGCAAACCACCAGTCTTTGCAGTCAGTTCACATATGAAAGTACTGGTGAGCCAAAGATCCTCAGATGATAATCCTGGCAGGATCAGTTTCAGAATCAGGTTTAATATCACTGGCATATGTCATGAAATTTGTTGTTTTGTGGCAGCAGTGCATTGCAGTACATAATAAAAACACTATAAATTACAATGAGAAAAATATCGTATACGCAAAAAGAGAAGGGAAAAAAGTGAGGTACATGGGTTCGTCGTCCATTCAGAAAACTGGTGTCAGGGCGGGGGGACACTTTCATGTCAGAAAGCATCTTGTAGTGGTTCAGTGGGTTCAACATTGTATTTGCAAAGAGCAAGAAATGGGGCAGTGTGCCTCATTGTGTTGACTGTATAATTTCTCGTTTTGATGTGCACACGGGAGGAGAAGGCTGTCCTAATGCCGCTATGATCCTGGACACTAGTGATGTTGTCCTCATCCTCAAAGGCGGGAGGAGAAGGTGGCAGCACGCCGTGCGTGCGCAGCTCTCCAGTGAAAAATGATGTCGTATCTGTTAAATAGGGGCCGTGGGCAATTCTGATTTGATGGAGAACGGACGTGAAATCACAGAGGAACATCTGGAGAAATTTCTGAAACACCCACCTGCTGCTGTCATTACTGTGTGGTCGGGAATCTTTCGGAGGGTAGGCCTCAAAATCCCAGGCCTTGCCTGCTTTTGGCGACCGAGAAGGAGGTCGAATCGTTCGACAGAGATGGCGCTCAGTACTCGGTGTCGGAGAGCTGACCAGAGCTCGAAGTTTTCGGATGACTAAGAGTCGGATTGTGGTCAGCAATGGCAGGGAGAGTTTTTCTTCCCTCTCCCGTCTGCGTGAGATGTGGGACATTTGAGAAACTTTGAACTTTACTGTGCTCACGGATTTTCTTCATCAAGTTATGGTATTGTGCACTGTTGTAACTATATGTTATAATTATGTGGTTTTGTCAGCTTTTTCAGTCTTGGTTTGTCCTGTTTTTGTGATATCACACCGGAGGAAATAATGTATCATTCCTTAATGCATGCATTACTAAATGACAATAAAAGGGGACTACGTGTCTTCATAATCTTACAAAAAAGTCCGATAATCTGGTAAATTTCTTTTGACCACCTGGCTGGAACAGACCCTACAAATGAAAGGGAGACAACTGCCTGGAGGCCAGGTTCTCTTCATCGACCTAGAACATTGGCCCACGCTACATAACACTACTGACTCATTCTCATTCACTATAAACCACCTTATGTATCAAAGTCAAATTTTTAAGGGGTTTAATCTACAAACCCACAGAGGAGCCATGATGAACTATGAGTTATACTTTTGAGTGCACAGCGCATATGCATTGGAATGACGTCAACTCTCCAAAGAGCTGCAGCCAGCTACCCCACGATGAATTATAGACACTCAGTATGACATGAATGTGGCAGCTTCACATTATGGAACCATTTAGTTAAAATTTATTCCTGTGTATAAAGGATTTTCAATTCTCTGTAAAAATCTACCAGATAGCAGAACCTACTTGAGAGGAAATATCATTTGCTAGCTGATTTTTTAAACCCTTGTGGGAAGCAAATGATAATTGTTAAAGGGCTGAAGTGACAGTATGGCTTAACAGGTACTTGGAACTAAATTGAAACAGCAGCTTGCATTTATATAGCACCTTTAATACAGTAAAGTATCCCAAGTCATTTCAAGGAGAACTACCAGCCAAAAAATAACACCAAGTCAAGACTGGATTTATTGGAATAGGATTGCCCAGCAAGATGGACGTAAAGTACTTTCTCTTAATTTAGACCATAAGACCATAAGACAAAGGAGCAGGCGTTGGCTATTCGGCCCATCGAGTCTGTTCCGCTATTTTATCATGAGCTGATCCATTCTCCCATTTAGTCCCACTCCCCCTCCTTCACACCATAACCTTTGATGCCCTGGCTACTCAGATACCTGTCAATCTCTGCCTTAAATACACCCAATGACTTGACCTCCACTGCTGCCTGTGGCAACAAATTCACCACCCTCTGGCTAAAAAAATTTCTTCGCATCTCTGTTCTGAATGGGCGCCCTTCAATCCTTAAGTCATGCCCTCTCCTACTAGACTCCCTCACCATGGGAAGCTACTTTGCCACATCCACTCTATCCATGCCTTTCAACATTCGAAATGTTTCTATGAGGTCCCTCCTCATTCTTCTAAACTCCAAGGAGTACAGTCCCAGGGCGGTCAAATGTTCCTCATATGTTAACCCTCTCATTCCTGGAATCATTCCAGTGAATCTTCTCTGAACCCTCTCCAACGTCAGCACATCCTTTCTTAAATAAGGAGCCCATAACTGCACACAGTACTCCAAGTGAGGTCTTACCAGTCCCTTATAGAGCCTTAACATCGCATCCCTGCTCCTATTCTCTATTCCTTTAGAAATGAATGCCAACATTGCATTCGCCTTCTTCACCACCGACTCAACCCGGAGGTTAAACTTAAGGGTATCCTGCACGAGGACTCCCAAGTCCCGTTGCATCTCAGAACTTTGAATTCTCTCCCCATTTAAATAATTAGTCAATGAATTTTATGAGCTTCGCAGCAATCCTGATTATTTGCTGAGCTGACAGGTTAGAGGGCATTTAAGGGTCATGCATATTGATGGGGTTACATAGAACAGACCAGGTGAGGGTGGACCAGTTCCTTCTTCTGGAGGTTATCAGTGACCCAGACAGACTTTGGTAATAAATTGATAGCTTCGGGTAGATGGAGCTCGTCAGCTGTGGTTAGCAGCTCACCTAGGAGAAGGAAAACTCTGATCTCAAACCTCCACTGCCTTGCGGCTATACCAGGGGAAGGCTTTGGGAGCAAACCCCGAAGGAAAGATCCAAAGCTGGCAGTCCTACATTGAGTTTCAATGCTGGCTGACAACTCCTGTGATGCTGCTGGTACCAAACTGTATCGGTCTATGCCATTCCTTTGGGTTTGGGTTCATCAGATGCGTGGAGGAGTGGGGAGAGGGTCACTATATGTGCAACAGCTTGCTCTCCATTTTGTACTGCCCAGGCTTGCATATCTAGGTAGCAAGAATGCAATATCCATGGTCAAATCTGACTGATGGAGGCCTCTGCCTCTGACATGGTGATCATCATTGATACCATCGTTTCACTTTTATTTAATTTTATTTGGGCAGCACAGTGCTAAACCATTTAGCATAATGCTTTACAGTGCTCAGGGTTCAATTCCCGCTGCTGTCCAGAAGGATTACTTTACGTTCTCCTCGTGACTGCGCGAGTTTCCTCTGGGTGCTCCAGTTCACCTCTGACACACCACAGAAGTACAGTTATGGTGAGTAAGTTGTGGGCATGCGCTGTTGGCACCAGAAGCATGGTGACACTTGTAGGTTGCCTCCAACACATCTAGGACTCTTCCGGTCATTAATGCAAAACAACACATATCACTGAATGTTTTGATGTTTTGATGTTTTGATGTTTTGATGTACATGTGACAAATAGAGATAATCTTTGATCTTGTAATTACTTGAAAGTAAATTCCCCAGCTGCCAAAGTGGGATTCAAACTTTTGTTTCTGGATCAATAGACCAATAATAATCACTAATATCCAATAATAGTCACTATGCCACTTTGACACTTTAACCAATCCAAAATTAGAGGGTGGGGGCGGAGGCTTGCCAGACTTGATACTGTACTCTACCTGGTGGTGGAGTTGCACTGGAAATATGACAGAACTCTTCACAGGAACATAACTTGGATGACTCTGTCTTCTTCATCTATTAATGACCCAAACCTGCAGCTGTCTGTCTGTAGGATGTTGTGTGGTATGTTGCAGTTGAAATTCCAACACATGATACTTTGGTAATAAAGTGTTCTCTTTAGATTTGACTCAGAATTTTATTATCGCCATTTAAATTTATTTTATTGAGGAAGGCGAGTTGTTGATGATTACCAATAAATCTCATGACGTATGTCAATAATATTAAAACCTGATTCTAATTCCTAACTAATAACAAGGAGACAATTTTACACTGAAAGTGAGATTACTAAGAGTCAAATAAAAACAGACACTAATAAGAATGCAAAATGAAAGTAGATCTTTTTTTTCGGCATTGAGAATGACTTGCTTCCAGTTTCATTTGTGCTGATGAGGCCAGTGTGGGGCAGGAGAGGGACTAGTGGATGGGCAGTTGGGTAGATGTCCTTCACTGTTTATGCATGGCTTGTCTGTGCACTTGATCCATAATGTTGAGATTCTCAGTACCACCCTACATACCCTTCTCTATTTTGAACAGTCAGAGCCTAGAAACTCTGTGGGGATTTTGTTTTTTTTTCAGGAAGGCTTTGAGTACATCCTTCATTTTTCTCCCATGCCTCCCTGGTAATCTTCTTCCATTACAGAGCTTGTAATGGAAGAACAGAGGGTCTGTTTCTGGAGTCTGGTTTTGGGCATACAGGTGACATGTTCAGTCTCGAGCTGCCAATAGTGATTAATTAGAACCTCAATATTGGGAAAATTGGCCTGGAAAACAACACTGGTGTTGGCTTGTTTCTTCTTCCAATGTATTTGGAGGATTTTAAGGAAAGAGTATTTGCTGGTATTTTTCCAGTGCCTTAAGTTGCCTGCAGTAGGGAGTCCAGGTCTCAGCAGTGTAGAGGAGGGCAGGGCTTACTGCTGCCTAGTAGATCACAAGTCTTCTGCTAGTGCTAAGCTCCTGATCTTCCAGTACCCTATTCCACAAACGACCAAAGGCTATGTTGGAGCACTGAAGGTAGTTGGGAGTTTCACCAACAAAGTCTGCCTTTGCGTAAGGTTGATGTGGGGAGATGTTCATGTTTTCTGCGGTCTCGTTTTGCTGCTTTATTGCCGCAGGGCAGTCTTATGAGGGACAGATGAAATTTGTAGACGATGAGGTCTTGTGAATATTGAGTGTAAGATCTATCCACTTGTATGCTTTGGTGAATGAGCTTGCAGTGTCTTGGAGCTCTGTATTCGAGTGTGGACAAACACAAGTGTTATCTGCACACTGCAGCACAACTACTGAAGTTTAAGTGACTCGGTTCTGGAATGTAGTCACTGTAAGCTTCACTGCCTTGAGAGGTTTGATGTAGGTGAATTACAGCACCTCATTGTTGCAAGTGAAAAGTAACAACAATTACATTGTTTAATGCAGGTCTTCAGTGAAGCTGGTTCTATTGTGGAGTCAATGTTTAGTAACATGGCTTGTATACTACCATGGAATGAGTTCCTTTGGGATGCTGGATTTGAGGAGGGTGTTCCATAGTCCCCCTCCCCAACTAATAGAGTCAGAGATTTATGTGGTTGGAAAGTGACCGGCACTGTATTTTTCTTGAGGTTGTTGCATGGTGACGGTCATACCCCACTCTGCACCTAGATGGATGGAATCTACACTATGATGCAGGGAACAGCTCTTTGGTTACTGGCAAGAGGCGGTTAAAGAAGATCCTGTAAGTGACTTTTTCTGTGACAAACATCAAGGAGATCTCTTTGCACTTAGCACAGTCAAACTCATCTCCTATCTTGAAGATGGTCAGGATTACAGAATCTCTGAGGTCTCTTAGAATATCCTCCTCTTCCTTGATGTGGACAATGTAATTGTGGTTTTGAGGACTTCAGTGCTGAGTTTTAGGATAATGCATTTTAGGATATACATTTTTGGAAAAACATAATTCCCGATAGGTAGGTATAAAGACTGTGTTGAGAGTGGTGAAAGGTTTAAAAAAATGTTTATCTTACAATGGCTTTAGTACAAGGGGCTTGGAGACTGGAGGATATTTAAGAATTCAAAGGAGTTCCGAGTAGGCACTAAAATATTGACAGAACCGCACAAAGGGACAGTTATCGTTGCACTATCTGGCAAAATGTCAGTCCAGCTGGAAGCTTCTTAATGAGTTATTTCACAGTTCTAAATTAACTCTTCCTCAGTCTGAGAATCTTCACAGATTCCAGTTGAGAAAACAATGTAGTAGATTTTAACACTGCAAGCCCAGTCCCAAGATATTTCAGATAATCGCTTCCTCTTCAGAACCAAATGCTTTGGCTAAAATGCTCGTTAATGGAGGAGAAATCCTGAAATCTAGTTGACTTTAAAAAGCCCCCACTTATCCTGAAATTAATCCACTGTTAGCTGCCATCAGCCAAAGCTCTAGATTGTGAGCCTCTCTATCCCTCTTTCTCTGATTAGTGTTCCTTAATATCTTACACTTTGATAAAGCCTATGGTCACTTACCTTCTATCACCTCAGTGGCAAATTTTATTTGGTAGGAGCTGTTATGAAATGTTTTACAGCAGTTATTAAAAGCACAACAGAAATTCAAGTTATTATTACTGATATGTTTACTTCAGTATCTATGAGTTTAGTTCCCGACCATGTATTTACCTCTTTGGTCAGATTTATGTTATCTAAGGGAATGAAAAAAACACTTTGGGAAATAGGTGAAACAGATCTTAAAGCACTTGAAATAGAAGGTTACAAACAGCTGCAAAGTTGTCCCTGGTTGCTGTTGGCTGCTTTTAAAATATAAAAATATTAAATTTGGAGCTGATACAATGAATTAAGTTGAAGATTACAATAAAATTACCACAAAAATTGCAAGAATTATTTTGAATGCATATCAATGGCATATATCTCATATCAGTTAGATACATTGCCCAAACTGCACATAAATAGTAACTAAAAATGCATCTCATGATAAGAATGAGTAATGAATGTACTTTGGTTTCAGTTTTCAATAGTCACTGAGCGAGGCTGGCTTGTTCATTGTTGAAGATAATTAGCATTTATTTTTATTTCCCTGTGTTAAACAAAAGCAGCAAATAAAAGAAATCACCTTCAGTGATTAAAGAATTTGTACGTTTTAGAATTATTTTAGAGTAGCTCGCGAACGCTGAAGTAAATCTTAATGGGGAGAGGATTGAGGATTGTATTTGGTGACACTTTCTGGACAAAGCAACCACATAGCATCCTTCTGAAGACTTTAACTCAGAATTGAATTATGAATGATGCAAATGCTCACTCCATTCTGACAACATGAGTGGCATAGTGCCGCAGCTATTAAAGCTGTTGCTTCACTGCTCTAGAGCTGACAGCTCAACCCTGACCTCCAGTACCTTCTGCTGGGGATTCCGCAGTTGTGGAATTATATGTATATACCAGGCATTAAATCAAACAAGAACTAGTCTTTAGTTCCTAATGTAGATTGCAAAGCAGTAATCCAGCTTGAAATTTAAAAGGCAGCTTTGTAAACAAACAGTATTGTCTGTACAGCACAGACTACAGGCCCACAGCAGAATGCTGGTAGCTAATGAGACATGCTTGGAAAGTGAAGTGACCATGATCTGTTAAGTGCCTGCATCAGCCAAATGCAGGACAATGACGCAAGTCTACATCAAACCAGGCAAGTTATTTTCCACCAATGCGGTTGAGTTCAAGAAAGCTTCCAGACCAGACTGATTTTGCCATTCAAGTACATCAAATTAGTTACAGGCACATTTGCTCTATCAGTGGATGTGATATTGGTTTACTCAGAGTCAACTCTCGCAGCAGTAATTCTCCGTATCTTGGATCTCTGTCTCCGAGACTGTTAGACTATCCATATACATTACTTTGTCCCAGAAAATGTGTTTGAACATTTAGAGGTGTCTCTCATTGTAGATATGTAATCCAAAGAAAGCATAGTTAAATTCAAAATATGAAAGTGAAGAATGCCATTATAACTACTGAATTACCTGCTGTTACCTTTGTATTTTTAGGATATAAAATTTGATATGCTTTTAGTTTGAGGAGAAGCTACTGAGAGTGTCACCAAGTGAACACCTGTTGTCCAGATGAATAAAAACCTTGAATCAACCCAATTCAGTTTCTCCCAGGTGACTCAGTTCATAGTCACAACACTTCTGCGCGGAGTTTGCCTTTTCTCCCTGTGGCTGTGAGGGTTTCCTCTGGGTGCTCCAGTCTTCTCCCACAGTCAGAGATATGTGGTTGATATTTGGCTTCTGCGGGTTGTCTGCAAATGGGTGGCAGATGGGCAGTGATAGTAATGCAAGCAGAATAAAATGGGATTAGTATCCAGTTAATTTAAAATGGGTGTTTGATGTTCGGCAAAGACTTGATATGCCAAATAGACAGTTTCCATGCCATACGAGTCTCTCTATCTAACTTTGGGATTACGTACATGAGTGGTTTAATGTGGAAAACCTGAAATTACTGTCATCAGTTCAATGCTCTCCGCAAGTGGTTCTTCCTGCAGCATCCTGCAACACAATGTAAATTTAAGCCCTCTATAAAATGCACTGAAAATCTTCCCTTTGTTGCATGAGATCAAAGTCAGTTTTTTTTTAAATGGTGTACTAGGCCATAATTACTGCTTAGCAAACTGTTGGACTTGAAAACTATTTTTGTATATCAAATAGTTACTCCCTCAGATAAATATTTCAAAATGTAAAATATTTCAATTTATATGTTAATATATAAAATGATAATTAAAATGTTCTTTCTTGTTTAGTTTGCTCACTGAGAATTTTTAAATACTCGGCCAAGCTGTCATCAGGATAGCTGTTGGATGTTTGGTTAAAAAAAAGACACCTAACAAAGTTCAGAAAGTTTCACTATTTAGGCCCCAGATGCTTGCTGCTGTGCCAATAAAACATAGAAACATAGAAAACCTACAGCAAAATACGGGCCCTTTGGCCCACAAAGCTGTGCCAAACATGTCCTTACCTTAGAAACTACCCAGGGTTACCCATCGCCCTCTATTTTTCTCAGCTCCATATACCTGTCCAGGAGTCTCCTAAAACACCCTGTTGTATCTGCCTCCACCACCGTCACTGGCAGCCCATTCCAGTTAGGAGAGTCAGAGGATGTTAACGAGAATGATCCAAGGAAAAAAAAAGGTTAATGTATGAGGAGTGATGAATGGATCTTGGTCTGTTCCTGCTGGAGTATAGAAGAATGAAAGGGGATCTCATTGAAACCTATGGAATATTGAAAGGCCTAGATAGAGTGGATGTTGAGGGGATGTTTTCAATAGGGGGGAAGCCTAGAACCAGAGGGCATAGCCTCAGAATACAAGGACATTATTTTAGAAATGAAATAAGGAGGAATTTCTTTAGCCAGAGTGTGGCTAATCTGTGAAATTTGTTGTCACAGATGGTTGTGGAGGCCAAGTTATTGGGTATATTTAAATTGAAGGTTGAGAGGCTATTGATGAGTAAGGGTGTCAAACGTTTCAGGGAGAAGGCAGGAGAATCGGTTTGAGACGTAATCGAATGGTAGAGCAGATATAATGGGCCTAATAGTCTAATTCTGCTCCAAGGTCTTACAGTCTTGAGACACTGTGTGTTCTTGCTGCTAGCAAAGCTTCACAAACACCAACTAGGAGTAAATGAGGCACTTCTGATATGTCAGAGCAGCTTAAATGATAAGACCATAAGACCGGAAGACATAGTAGCAGAATTGGGCTATTTGGCCATTGAGTCTGCTCCACCATTTCATCATGGCTGTTCCATTGCCCTCTCAATCCCATTCACCTGCCTTCTCCCCGTAACCTTTCATGTCCTGACTAATCAAGAATCTATCAACCTCTACCTTACATACACCCAATGACCTGTCCTCCACAGCCACCTGTGGCAATGAATTCCATAGATTCCCCATTCATCGGCTAAAGAAATTCCTCTGCATCTCTGTTCTAGATGGGCATCTCTCTATTCTGAAGCTGTGCCCTCTGGTCCTAGGCTCCCCCACTACAGGAAGCATCCTCTCTACATCATTCTATCTAGGCTTTTCAATATATGATAGGTTTCAATGAAATTCCCCCTCATTCTTCTAAATGTCAGCAAGTACAGGTCTAGAGCCAGCCTTCAAGGACTCGTGGTCTGATAAGTCTTTTATTCTCAGAATAATTTTCATGAACCTCCTTTGAATCCTCTCTAATATCAGCACATCCTTTCTTAGACAAGGGACTCAAAACTGCTCGCAATACTCCACGTGAGGCCTCACTAATGCCTTATAAAGCTTAAGCATTACATACTTGTTTTTATATTTATATTATCAGTGACATAGGCAGGAGAGGGGTAGAGTTCTTACACAGTAAGTTTAGGGAGTTAGGAGGGAGGTTGAAGAGCAGGACCTCCAAGGTGATAATTCTAGATTACTCCTGATGCAAGGAGCTAGGGAAGGTCAGAACAGCAAGGCAGCACAGACGAATGAGTGGCTGAGGAGATGGTGCAGGGGCCAGGGTTTCAAGTTCTTGGATCATTGCAACCTTTTCTGGGGAAGGGGTGACCTGTACAAGTGGGATAGGTTGCACCTGAACTGGAGGGGAACCAATATCCTGGCGGGGGGGGGAGGTTTGCTCATGCTGTTGGGGAAGGTTTGAACTAGAGTTGCAGGGTGGTGAGAACCAAAGTGAAGAAGCAGAGGGTGGGGTGGTTGGCGCACTAGTAGAGACAGCTTTTAGGGAGTTTGTGAGGGAGGATAGGCAAATGACAGAGCAAAGATGCACTCAGCCAGATGGCTTGAGACAATGACTGTTTAAATGCAAGGAGTGTCATAAACAAGGCGGATGAATTTAGAGCGTGGATCAATACATGGAACTATGACATTGTGGCCATTATAGAGATATGGATGTCTCAGGGGCAGGAATGGCTGCTGAGTGTGCCGGGCTTTAGACGTTTCAAAAAGGACAGGGAGGGAGGCAAGAGAGGTGGGGGTGTGACATTGCTAATCAGGGATAGTATTGCGGTTGCAGAAAAGGAGGAAGTGCCTACTGAGTCAGTGTGGGAGGAAGTCAGAACAGGAAGGGGCCAATAACTTGACTAGGTGTTTTTATAGACCTCCCCCCCCCCCCCAATAATAACAGAGGCATCAAGGAGCAGATAAGGAGGCAGATTCTAGAATGGTGCAATAATAATAAGGTTGTTGTGATGGGTGATTTTAACTTTCCTAATTTTGACTGGCATCCCCTTAGAGCAAGGAATTTGGATGGGATGGAGTTTCTTAGGTGTGTTCAGGAAGGTTTCCTGACACAATATGTAGATAAGCCAACGAGAGAAGAGGCTGTACTTGATCTGGTACTGGGAAATGAACCTGGTCAGGTGTCAGATCTCTCGGGAGAGCATTTTGGAGGTAGTGATCACAACTCTATCTCCTTTACCATAGCTGGATATGGATAGGAGCAAACAATTTGGGAAAACATTTAGTTCGGGTCGGGGGAAATATGATGCTAATAAGAAGGAACTTGGGAATGTAAATTGGGAGCAGCTGTTCTCAAGGAAATGCATGGCAGAAATGTGCCAAATGTTCAGGGAACATTTGTATGGTGTTCTGCGTAGGTATGTTCCACTGAGGCCGGGGAAGGATGGTAGGGTAAAATAACCATGGTGTACAAAGAACATCGAAAATCTGGTTAATAAGAAAAGAAAAGCTTATGAAAGGTTGAAGAAACTAGGTACTGTTACAGTGCTAGAAAATTACAAGGCTGCCAGGAAGGAGCTTAAGAATGAAATTAGGGGAGCTAGAGGGGGTCATGAGTAGGATTAAGGAAAGCCCCAAGGCCTTCTAAAAGTATGGGAAAAGCAAGAGGATGAACCGTGTGAGAATAGCACGAATCAGGTGCGATAGTGGAAACGTGTGCATGGAGTCGGAGGAGGTAGCGGAGATACTTACTGAATACTTTGCTTTAGTATTTACCAGGGAAAAGGACCTTGGCAATTATGGGGATGACTTACAGTGGACTGAAATGCTTGAGCCTATACACATTAAGGAAGAGATGTGCTGGAGTTTTTGAAAAGCATCAAGTTAGATAAATTGCTGGGTCGGGATGAGATAAACCCCAGGCTACTGTGGGAAATGAAGGAAGAGATTGCTTAGCCTCTAGCGATGACCTTTGCATCATCAATAGGGACGGGAGAAGCATCAGAGGAATGGAGGATTGCAAATATTGTTCTCTTGCTCAAGAAAGGGAGTAGAGATAACTCAGGAAATTATAGACCACTGAGTCTTACTTCAGTAGTGGGCAAGTTGTTGGAGAAGATCATGTGAGGCAGGATTTATAAGCATTTGGAGAGACACAATTTGATTAGGGATAGTCAGTATGGCTTTGTCAAGAGCAGGTCATGCCTTATGAGCCTGATAGAATTCTTTGAGGATGTAACAAAACATATTGATGAAGGTAGAGCAGTGGACGTAGTGTATAAGGATTTCAGTAGGGTATTTGATAAGGTTCCCCATGCCAGGCTCATTCAGAAAGTAAGGAGGCATGGGATCCAAGGAAACCTTGTTTTGTGGATCCAGAATTGCCTTGCCTACAGAAGGTAAAGAGTGGTTGTAGATGGTTTGTATTCTGCTTGGAGGTCGGTGATCAGTGGTGTTCCGCAGGGATCTATTCTGGGACCCCTCCTCTTTTGTGATTTTTATAAATGACCAGGATGAGGAAGTATAAGGGTGGGTTAGTAAGTTTGTTGATGACACAAAAGCTATGGGTGTTGTGGATAGTCTGGAGGGATGTCAGAGGTTACAGTGGGACATCAATAGGATGCAGAACTGGGCTAAGAAGTAGCGGATGGATTTCAACCCAGATAAGTGTGAAGTGATTCATATTGGTAGGTCAAATTTGAAGAGAGAATATAAAATTAATGGTAAGACTCTTGGCAGTGTGGAGGATCAGAGAGATCTTGGGGTCTGTGTCCATAGGCACGTTGACAGCATTGTTAAGAAGGCATACGGTGCATTGGCATTCATCAACTGTAGGATTGAGTTCAAGAGCCGTGAGGTAATGTTACAGCTATACAAGACCTTAGTTAGATCCCACTTGGAGGACTGTGTTCAGTTCTGGTCACCTCATTACAGGAATGGTGTGGATACTATAGAGAGAATGCAGAGGATATTTACAAGGGTGTTGCCTGGATTGGAGAGCATGCCTTATGAGAATAGGTTGAGTGAACTTGGCCTTTCTCCTTGGAGTGACCAAGGATGAGAGGTGACCTGAGGTGTATAAGATGATGAGAGGCAATGATCGCGTAGATAGCCAGAGGCTTTTTCCCAGGGCTGAAATGGTTAACACAAGGAGGCATAGTTTTAAGATGCTTGGAAGTAGGTACAGTGGGGTTGTCAGAGTTAAGTTTTTCACGGAGAGTGGTGGGTGCGTGGAATGCACTGCCAGCAACGGTGGTGGGGGCAGATACAATAGGGTATTTTAAGAGACTCTTAGATAGATATATGGAGCTTAGAAAAATAGAGGGCTATGTGGTTGGGAAATTTTAGGCAGCTTCTAGAGTAGGCTACATGGTCGGCTCAACATTATGGGCCAAAAGGCCTGTAATGTGCTGTAATTTCTATGTTCTACGTTCTATATTCTAGTCCTCTTGAAATGTATGTTAACATTGCACTGGCATTCTTCACTATTGACTCAATCTACAAATGAATCTTTAGGAGATCCTGCACATGGACTTCCAAATCCTTCTGCACCTCAGATTTTTGAATTTTTGCCCATTTAGAAAATAGTCTACACTTCTATTCCTTCTACCAAAGTGCATGCCCATATACTTCCTGACACTGTACTCCATCTGCCACATTTTTGCTCATTCTCGTAATCTGTCCAAGTCCTTCTGCAGCCTCCCTGCCTTCTCACATGACCTGCCCCTCTACCTGTCTTCATATTGATGGCAAACTTGGCCATAAAGCAATCAATTCCATGAAAAGATGAATTCCCAACACTGACCCCAACAGAAACCCCTCACCACCGGCAGCCAATCGGAAAAATCTCCATTTATTTCTGTTCTTTTTCTCCTGCCAATCAACCAATGCAATATCCATGCTAGTATCTTTCCTACGAGCTCTTATCTTACTAAGCAGCCTCATATGCGGTACCTTGTCAAAGGCCTTCTGAAAATCTAAGTACACAACATCGACCGATTCTCCTTTCGCTATCTTGCTTGTTCTTTCCTCAAAGAATTCCAAGAGATTTCTCATGCAAATTTTCCCTCAAGGTAACCAAACTGACTATAGCCTATTTTGTCATGTGCCTCTAAGTGTTGTGAAACCTCACCCGTAACAATCGAGTGCAACCACTGAGGTCAGGCTAGCTGGCCTAAAGCTTCCTTTCTTCTGCCTTTCTTCCTTCATGGAGTGGAAATTTGCAATTTTCCAGTCCTCTGGAACAATGCCAGAATCTACTAATTCTTGAAAGATCATTACTTCAACAAACTTTTCAGCTACCTCTTTCAGAACCCTGGAGTGTAGTCCATCTGGTCCAGGAAACTTATCTACCTTCAGACTTTTCCACTTCCTAAGCACCTTTATCCTAGTAATAGCAACTGCACTGACTTCTGCCCCCTGTTGTTCTCGAATTTCTGTTGTATTGCTAATGGCTTCCACAGTGAATACTGATGAAAAATATCTATTCAGTTCATCTGCAATTTTTTGTCCCCCAGTGCCATCTCTCCAGCATCATTTTCTGGAAGTCCAATACCTACTCACCTCTTTTTTACTCTTTATATATCTGAGAAAATCTTTTGGTATCCTCTTTGATATTATTTGCTAGCTTATCTTCATATTTCGTCTTTTCCCTCTCTATAGCGTTTTTAGTTGCCTTCTGTTGGCTTTAAAGCTTTCTAATCCTCTAATTTCCCACTAGTTTTTTCTCTATTATATATCTCTTTTGCTTTTTTGTTGGTTTTGACTTCCCTTGACAGCCACAGTTGCATTATCCTGCCTTTAGAATACTTTTTCCTCTTTGGGATGTATCTATCCAGTGCCCTCTGAATTGCTGCCAGAAACTCCAGCCACTGCTGATCTTCCATCATCCCTGCTAAAGTGTCCCCTTCCAATCATCTTTGGCCAGCTCCTCTCTCATGCCTATTTAATTCCCTTTACTCCAGTTTAGTACTGAAACATCTGACTTTAGCTACTCCCTCTCGAACTGCAGGGTGAATTCTATCATATAATGATCAGTGTTACCTAAGTGCTTCTTTACCTTAAGTTCCCTAAACAAATCTGGTTCATTACACAACACCCAGTCCAGAATAGCTGATCCACTAGTGGTCTCAACAACAAGCTGCTCCAAAAAGCCATCTTGTAGGTACTCTGCAAATTCTCTCTTGGGATCCAAAATTAACACCAACCTGATTTTCCAATTCTACCTGCATATTGAAATGCCCCATGACTATTGTAACATTGCCCTTTACAGATGACAAGCCTTTTCTATCTCCTGTTGTAATTTGCAGCCCACATCTTGGTTATTATTCGGAGACTTGTATATAACTCCCATCAGGGTCTTTTTATCTTTGTATTTCCTTAACTCTACCCACAACAATTCTACATCTTCAAACCCTATGGCATCACTTTCTAACGATTCGATTTCATATTTTACCAACAGAGCCACACCACTCCCTCTGCCTACCTGCCTGTCTTTTTGATACAATGTGTATCCTTGGATGTTAAGCTTCCAACTATAATTTTCCTTTAGCCAAGACTCAGTGATGCCCACAACGTCAAGTCTCCCGATCACTAACTGCACTACCAGGTCATCTACCTTATTCTGTATACTGTTTGCATTCAAATGTAACACCTTCAGATCTGTGTTCATCACCCTTTTCAATTTTGTCCCCCGATACACTGCTACTCATCCCACCTACTGTAATTTTGCTCTATCATCTGCCTGTCCTTCCAGATGGCCTCACTACCCACTGCCTCTGCTTGTATGCCAACTGCCCCATCCTCAGCCCTATCACTCAGTTTCCCAACCCTTTGCCAAATTAGTTGGAACGCTCCATGAATGTCTCTCGAATCCAGTAAAACCTTCCTGAAACATAGTCAATATTCTTCTAAAGATAAATTTACCCTCAACAAAATAACCCCACTCTTGGTTAAATGCTGTCCTAAAAAGCATGCTTTGCGATAAGACTCAAGGATGGAAGTCCTCGGTTTTGACCACACTCAGAAAACCATTTGAAAATGGCCCAGGAAAAATTGAGCCTGCTGACTACACAAATAGATCTGAGAAGCATTCTCGCTTGTAATCAGGGCTACACAGATCTGCCCATGGCAAAATCATGAATTCCAGTGCTAATTAAACCTTAGCAGTAGCATAGTATCTGTCCATGAGGCCTCATCTGATGCCATTAGTTTGATCCACAATCCCAGTATAAAAATCAAACCCACTCCAAATTGCCAGATGCAAAAGAAATCATAAACTGGCAACTACTCCCTTAGCTCAGTGTTATTGATTGGACATTAATGATAAATATAAAGAAACCTCCTGTCAATTGGAGAATCAAATTGTTTTTCATGGAAGGAGACTGAATTAGAGAAATGATAGGAGAGAAGGTATTTAAAATTCATGACAAGAAGCTTCAAAAATATCATTAGTGATATTATTACAAAGCAAATTTTTTTCCCAGTAAAACCTAATGGGGCAAAGCCTGTGCTGCAGCCAAGTCATCTGTTTTGAGGGGATGTAAAACAATAGGGCAGAAGGTTATCACGAACAACGAATTTTATTTCTCTTTTTTGAGAGTCAGTTTTGAGTTTGAGATTTAATGCAATCTTTTGATGAGATCATTTTGAACTAATTTATTTGAGTCTACTTAAAGGATCAATCAAATTTTATTTAAATAATGATCAATTGGAATTGGCTTTTGCCCAAGGTGCATACACATTGTTAAAGCAAACAGTATTTTGTTTTGAATAAAAGATCAATTTGAGATATTTCTTGCTTACAGCACAAACAATGAATCAACTTAAATTAACAGCAAATGTTGGCTTACGAAACCCTTGGCAATACTTCAGCTATGCTTCTGTAATCTGTGACTGATTTTAGCTTGACTTTATAAAAATAAGGAGGAGAATAGGGTTTACATTTTGATCATTGGGCATCATGACATTTTAGGCAAAGGAACTAACTTTCCACCACTGCCTTCAAGAAGGGTGTGTAGGTTGGAATTTCTGATATGTTGTGCATGATTAATCAAAAACAACGCAACTCCACATTAAAGTTTCCTGCTGAGATTTTGATTTGGAAGATGATTGTAAAACACGCAACAACTCAGCTAAGGAGCAAGATGGATTCTGGAATCTAGAAGAAAGACCTGAAGTGAAACTTGATGGAAAATATGACTGAAGTATTGATTTCCAAACATCTTCAACATCACTCTGAAATGATTTGCTCCTTTTCACCTGAGCATCCTAATTTACTGTAACACCTAATCAGTCTGCTGTTAAATATATTGAAAATTAACAAGATCCATGAGCCACATCCATATTAGCATATAGAATGGAGATTGAACATTTGGGTGGGTGATGCCACAACAACCACCTCTCACGCAATGTCAGCAAAACCAAGGAACTAATTGTTGACTTCAGGAGGAAGAAACCGGAGGTCCATGAGCCAATCCTCATTGTGGGATCAGAGGTGGAGAGGATCAGCAACTTTAAGGTCTTCAATGTTATAACTTCAGAGGACTTAACCTGGGTCTAGCACATAAGTGCAATTATGAAGAAAGCATGACAGCACCTTTACCTCCTGAGAAGTTTGCAAAGATTTGGCATAAGATCTAATAATTTGACAAACTTCCATAGATGTGTGGTGAAGTGATTGGCTGCATCTCTATCTGGTATGAAACACCAATGCCATTGATCAGAAAATCCCACAAACAGTAATGGATGTTGCTCAGTCCATCATGGATAAAGCCCTTCCCTCCATTGAGCACACATACATGGAGTGTTGTTGCATCCATCATCAGGGACCCCCACCAGCCAGGTGCTTTCTCCTTGCTGCTGTCATCAGGAAGAAAGCACAGGAACCTCAGGACTCAATACCAGGTTCAGAAGCAGCTATTACCCTTCAACCATCAGGCTCTTGATCTAGAGGGGATAACTTCATTCAACTTCACTCGCCCTATCACTGAACTGTTCCCACAACCTATGGACTCACTTTCAAGGACTCTTCATTTCATGCTCTCGATATCTATTACTTATTCTTCTCTTTTTGGGTTTACACAGTTTATTGCCTTTTGCACATTGGTTGTTTGTTCGCCCTGTTGGGTGCATTCTTTCATTGATTCTATTATGCTTCATTAGACTTACTGAATATGCCCGCAAGAAAACAAATCTCAGGGTTGTATGTGGTGACATATATGTACTTTGGTCATAAATTTACTTTGAACTGATCTCTATTGATGAGTGTGAGATGCAGACTGAGGGCAAGATCATATAAACTGCACGCAAAATCAGCTAATGCACTAAAATTCTATGAAGTGTGCAGGATGGTTGTAAAGCATCAGTGAACTGAAGGGTGGGAGTTTGATTTTGAAGCTTGAAATATAATATCCCAGATCAGAAGCTATCAATGTAACAATTATTGAAACAACTGAGCTGAAGGTGACTTTATTTTTTGAAGTTCTGAATCGGAACCATGCCGTGACAGTAAGGCAGTTTGGGAGTCAACTCACAGAAGAGGAGATTGTTGCAAGCTGTTGCAAATAGAGCACTTCAGCCCATCTATTCTGTGCTGACCGATTATGGCAGGCTCCTTTTCCCTTTGGGCACGTGCTTCACCTGAGGAAGTTACAGGGGAAGTGTACTGGCAACTCTAGTTTTGCTTTGAAAAATGTAAGTATTCCAACTTTCCTTTCTGAGTTTCTGTTCTATTTTGAATATTGTTTATCCATGAACTTCTATCAATGACGTCCGACCCAAGACTGAAGTCCTAATCTGACTTCTCCTACTTAGACTGTTGTCACCCCTTTCCCACCCCAACCTCCAGATGCACTCTTCCATTTAAAATGGAAGGTGTTTAAAATTATGAGCGGGATAGACAGAGTTGACGTGGATAGGCTTTTTCCATTGAGAATGGGGCAGATTCAAACAAGAGGACATGAGTTGAGAGTTAAAGGGCAAAAGTTTAGGGGTAACATGAGGGGGAACTTCTTTACTCAGAGAGTGGTAGCTGTGTGGAACGAGCTTCCAGCAGAAGTGGTTGAGGCAGGTTCGATGTTGTCGTTTAAAGTTAAATTGGATAGATATATGGACAGGAAAGGAATGGAGGGTTATGGGCTGAGTGCAGGTCGGTGGGACTAGGTGAGTGTAAGAGTTCGGCACGGACTAGAAGGGCCAAGATGGCCTGTTTCCGTGCTGTAATTGTTATATGGTTATATGGTTACTTAAAAGCTCTACAATATGTAATGAATGGAAAAATATGCTGGCAGCCATTCAGTAATGCGTGATGCAGTGAGTCTTGAGCACAACTGAATTTGCTAACTCTACCTAATTAGTATCATTACCTAAATTTACCTCTACAACTGCCTCTGGGGTAACAATTTTTCTGGGTTTCCATTTCTGTGCACCTATCCTGCATCTCCCCATCCAAGGTGTTGAGAGAGCAGAAGGTAACAAAGATCAAAAAGAAAATGGATGATAATTGAAAGGAAAAGAGAACAGGGATGCAACTTAATGAAAGATAGCCCTTAATCTTCTTAGTGTAAATTTTCAATTGTTACCCCCTCTCCCACTATCCTTTTGTAAAATATTACAAAGCTGCCAGTGCAAGTGGTGCATGCGAACTCGATTTCAATGTTTAAGAGAAGTTTGGATAGTTTACATGGGTGGTAGGGTTATGTAGGACTGTGATCTGGCTGCAGGTCAATGGGACTAGACAGCTTAAATGGTTTGGCATGGACTAAATGGGCCGAAGGGCCTGTTTCTGTGCTGTACTTTTCTATGATGCTATGATTCTATTAGGGGCATTCATTGGGGCTGGGAGGGGCATGCTAAACATGTACTGATTACAGTTGTACTCAGTAAAATTTAAGTGGTGCCATTGCATCAGGCATTTCTGAATGGCACTCGGTGCACACCTCCATCCACGACACATCGAAGCCCTTGAAAATAACAGGCTAGGTTTGGAGTTAAAGGAGGAGGAGCAGGTCAACCATTCAGGTAGGAGTCAGATTGGGGTCTCACCTGTGGGTTGGAAGTCAACGTCGGACATGGGGGCTTAACTCAGGAGTCTAAGGAAGAGACTGATTATCTAAGGGCGAGATGGTTCAGCAGTATTGAGGGGGGTGGGCTTTCTAAAAGAGGTCAAGGAGGGTACCTGAATCCAAAGCTGGGACTTGTTCAGAGAGTTTTGTGGCTTCAAGAGTGCCCAGTAGCGGGCACACTTCCTGAGAGCACAACTTAATGACTTGAGCAAACCTCGAAAGGAGCAGCTCACAGACAATTACATCAGTCTATGCAAATCTAATGCGGGAAAGTTTTACTGGTGCACGCAGAAGATGCAGATAAAAGTATCCCTCAAATTTCTCGAGTTATATAGTTTAGTCTGGAAATGGTCACAATTTTACCCACTCTTGAATTAAGGATTATAATATGCATGACACTGAAGAAACAGTGCTATCCTCATGAATTTCTGTATTGGTTCACAACACTGAAGGGCAGTATTTGCATTTTAAATTTCCATGTGATTTATGACGCCAGTTGGAGTGCACAATGTAACCTTTTAAACTATTAGATTGATTTAAATGAATTGGAATCCCAACAACAATGGGCTCAGTTCATGCTTTTGATTTTAATCATGGTACAACGCACGAGAGAAGTTCGCCTCTGAAGTCACCAGAGCAAAACGTGCCCTTGTAATGGTTTCCTGTAGTGCTCACCTCCATTCATTCAGCTGCAGTGAGATAATCAGGACTAGATGTATGCAGCTGAGTACCATCTGTGGCTGATGCCCTCACACATAGAAAAGACTTGCAATCAAAGACGAATTTCTCCTGCTGGTGTCATGAATAGAGTTTGTTCGGTGTTCTTAAACCACTGTCCATAATGCAGCAAATGCTGTTTTCTAACATTGCATCATGTGAATGTGAATTTAGTTTCAGTTAACTGATGGGTCTTTGGTCATTCAGAGTGCATCTTTACAACTGGAATGCCATGCAGCTATGGTTTCTTTGCTGGTAGAACAGACACTGTGAAGAAGCTGGTAAAAGGGGCTCTATTGACTTTGTGCTGGC
This sequence comes from Mobula hypostoma, assembly GCF_963921235.1. Lineage (NCBI taxonomy): Eukaryota > Metazoa > Chordata > Chondrichthyes > Myliobatiformes > Myliobatidae > Mobula > Mobula hypostoma. The sequence goes on from NC_086113.1 coordinate 22,795,317, forward strand.
AGGATTAGAGTGTGACATTCTGAAATCAAAGTGTCTCAGATTTTACTTTACAAGAAGAATAGAGTAAGAAAAAGAAGTGAAGGGACAATATTCCCTGACTCATCTCATGTACTTCTGAAAATCCTTTTAGTGTAGCTGAGTTTTGGTTGAAAGCTTGGAGAAGGATACTTACTTGTCTTACTGTCTGGGATTTGGAGTTTCACGATGAATGAAGTAAAATAATGTAAGGCAAGAAAGGATTGACTTTATTGCAGAGCATATCTGACAATACTTATAATTGTTATAAGTCTTTCATTATATATTGTTTACTTCATATACTTGTGCTTCCTTCCAAGCAAAATAAGCAACCACTTTCAATGGACTCCATTATTCTTATTCTTTTTCTTGGGTCTAGAGATGGACTATGTGGGTGTGCAAATGAGAATCTCAGAGTCTTGCCCTCAATTCCTTCACTGTCAGCCTCAAATGCTGCCCTTCCTACCCTCCACTGAGTGCCATTGCCTGGAGATTTCCACTGTTGAAACTTGCATCCTTTCTCCATCACCAAGCAGGACATTAGAGGCTCTGTGAGCAAAGGTGGAAAAGAAATGACTTTCTTTAGCTAGGCTGCTGAAAAGGAACAGCAGGCTTTCCAACTCGTGACTTTCAGTCCCTGCCAACTGCAGTGTAAATCTGAAAAACTCAAAACTCCATTACAATGATTCTAATAATCGGAAATTTCCAAAGCAAGGTTATCCACTTCAGTCCTTACTACAGTGTTCTGAGCTTGTTCTTGATGTTTTCTGTTTTGCCCATTCAGATGAGTTAGTTTGTGAGCAGCAGGCCAATATTCTGAGCTAATGCAAAATGGTATTGTAGTATAGGAGATATTTTAGCTTTCAGTCTATTCCTCAGATCAGAGATTGCATAATAGTTCCATCTGTGTATTTTCTGAAAGTTCTGCTTTCAATCACGTAGGGTGGTACATTATCACATTTTGATCGAATACATGATGTAATTTCAGCCAGACTCGTAACCCCTGGCAGCTTTGAAAGAAGCTGCATCAGGGTATTTTCAGCTACCCATACTTGCCACTTTATTAGGTATACCTGTACACCTGCTCATTAATGCAAATATCTAATCAGTCAATTGTGTGGCAGCAACAATGCATAAAAGCTTGAAGACATGGTCAAACATCAGAATGGTGAACAATGTGATCAAAGTGACTTTGACCATGGAATTATTGTTGGTGTCAGACGGGGTGGTTCGAGTAATTCAGAAACTGCTGATCTCCTGGGATCTTCGCACACAAGAGACTCCAGAGTTTACAGAGTATGGTGTGAAAAACAAAAAAAAAGTCCAGTGAATGAAATTTCTCTGGGTGAAAATGCCTTGTTAATGAGAGAGGTCAGAAAAGTGACAGAGAGACAACCATGTTTTACAACAATGGTGCGTAGAACACATCGAACCTTGACGTGGATGGGCTACTGTACCTAATAAAGTGGCCACTGAGTGTCTATATAGTTATGCTTTGGTCTAACGCAATATCACAGCAAGTGCTGTAATATTCATATTCTGCAGTTAATCAGAAATTTAGCTTTATTCTTAATAAAAGAATTAGAAGCTGTAAAGTTGTTTCAGACTCTCACCAAGTTACTTTCTTATGCTGACCTTCCACATCAATATGTATTTAGTCAATTAAATGCCCCGCTCCTGCATTACTGACATAATAGGCAAGTAAAGCTTTTCCTTATCTTAAAAAAATGTTCAGTTCTTAAGTGGTTTGCGTGGGCTACGAAATGATATTGCATAATACAATTTCATGCACAAAATGTTGCAGACTCGCTGCTTAAATCAAATCACTACCTTCTCTGCATTGATACATCATGGAAAATTATGTGCTAACTAGATTGACGACAAGATTGTACATAACACATTTTGTATTTGACTCACCAGTATTTTTCCTACCCTGATAAAAAACGAAGCTTAAAATTCCTTGTGATTTGGAATATCCTCTGTAATTGACATCTTTTAACCCGCCAATCTCCACACAGTGAACTTACAGTTAAGCTATGGAAAAATAATTGGAAGTAAAAGAAGACACCTTCGACTGAGCCCTTCAATTTCTTAGCATAATTTACAGTCACTGGTGTTGTTTTCAAATTTACTGTCGTAAAACATTTATCTTTCTCAGTCTTTGTGGCCAGCATGCTCCCACCAACAACTGTCTTGGTGATATTTTCTTCGTACTACTGATTGAAGATTAAACATTGGCCTGCATACCAGAAGCATCGTCTTTCCCCTTCAAGATTCTGCCAGTAGTGTCTTTTACACTCATGTGAGAGGGCAGATAGAAATTGAAGTTTTTAATATCTGTGTTAAGCAGACTTTGATGCTCAACACTTAGTGGGTCTCGAACCTTCAACCTTCGAATCGGGAAACACCACACCTCCCACTAAGCCGTGAGTGAATTCAATATGATAGCAGGATCATGGCTTCTTAAGGGGTGAAGAGCTGCAGTTAAATGATCTTTCACACCAGCTCTGATGATCCAAATTAGGTGAAATTAATATTGGCACAACCCCAGTCACAAAATTCTGAGTTTCATACCTATAAGTAGTGTTAAAATATTTACTGTTTATTCCACTGATTATTTCCTAAAGATGTGGCATAGAAAAATTGAGGTCTTGAAGTTACTTTTTCTCCCTTTTGATCAAATTCCAAATGCGTAAGGCATAATGTTTACTTTTGTTTTTTTGATTCTACTTTAACTTATGCCCATTCAGACTGAATCAGACAATTGGCTCTTCAGGCATTAAAATAGCCTTGGACTACATCCTGCAGGTCAGTTCACAAGCAGCAATCATAACACAGGGAGGAACATTATTTCCTCAGGTAATCATCTTCAGAATATTATCTAAAATTTAAACACTGGAAACAAAAGCAGATTTAGGCTGTAAGGCTTTTTGAGCCTGTTCTGCTATTCCGTAAGAACAAGGCCAATCTCTTAGATCAAGTCCTATTCTAGTCTAAATCTCCTCAGCCATTATTCCCTTGGAGACCGATGATCTAAAATTCTATATCTTGAGTGTACATAATTACTATCTACCCATCGCCATTTGAAAGATTTGCATCCCTCAAGAAAAAAAATCTGCTCATCTCTCAACCTTCTTTGTATGCAGAAGGCAATCACTTGCAGAAAATTGTTTGAGTAATGATCACATTTATTTTTTGATGCTAATCTGTCTACTGTTTTACTATGAGGACGAATCAAAGGAGAGGCGCAGGAAGCCAGGGAAGTTATGCTTGCACTTTGGCTAGAAATTAGAAAAAAGTACAGATCTCCTTTTTCAATGAACGAAATCTCTAGCAAATTCTCTGCAGTGTATCTATAGTTATACAAACTGATGGAAGGTGCTATAACACTAAAGGGACAGATCTAATTTGATATCAGACGGATGATGTTATTCTCATGTCTTCTCAGTGATTCACATTACCCAGTGGGCCGATGGTAATTTATTGCATTCTACCCTTTATCGAAGTTTTTATTGCTTTTTGGTATCTGGGGTTTAATTTGGTCAAATTTGATTCTATACGTCATCCATGGAAGTACCTTTTAAGTACAACTTAGATTTTACAATCAAGTTCATGAGATTCCTAGTATTCAACTGCCTTTAAATATGGACAGGATTGCTATACGTGCATGAGATATACGGAGTTGCTTGAAGAAAGTAATTTCCTCTACAAGTATCTTTATAAATCAGGAGTTAGGATGGGTTACTTTTGAAGTGGAAAGAATCAGAACTGTGCCTCAGATGGCTCAATTTTGCCAAAGCACAACTTGGGTGACAAATTAAGTATGAAGACAATGTAAAACATCGAGCAGAAAGAAGAAGAGATGAATGACTGCATCCTATTTCTTACCTTTATACTTCTAGGGAATGGAAAGACAGTCCAGACTAGTGATGAACAAGTAATGTGAAATTCAGATCACAACATGACAGTTAACTAAATATATTTTCAATGAGAAACTTTAGTGAGTTTTGATGACCATCAAAGTACCGGATCGTTGTTTACCAACTGGTGAACTTCAGGGAATGAGTTCTGATATATTGCTTTATCTGGCCTTTATGTGACTTTAGACTCACAACAGAGTGGCTGATTCGTATCTGGTTCTGAACTGATCCAGAGGTATCAAAGCACAATAGATTTATCACATAGAGAACCAAAGTTCAAATAATGTGGTTGGCCACATACTTCACAAGGACAATTGTGTATAGTTAATACATGCTGGCTCTGATTATTTTTACGAAGTTACAATTTCAACTAACTGGGCTACTGCCCAGGACTGAATGAAGCAACAGAAAGTTGTAAAATTAGTTAGATCCATCTTAGGTACTAGCCTCTGTAGTATCCAAGACATCAAGGAGCGGTGCCTCAGAAAAGCGATGTCCATTATTAGTGACTCCCGTCACCCAGCGCATGCCCTCTTCTCATTGTTGCCATCTGGAAGGAGGTACAGAAGCCTGAAGGCACACATTCAGCAATTCAGGAACAGCTTCATCCCTCTGTCATACGATTCCTAAATGGACACTGAATCCATGAACACTACCTCACTTTTAAAAATATATATATTACTTCTTTTTTTGCACTTTTTAATCTATTTAGTATAGATATATAAACTTACAATTTACTTGTTTTTTTTTCTATATTATCATGTATTGTATTGTACTGCTGCTGCTAAATTAACAAATTTCACAACACATCCAACGATAATAAACCTGATACCGATTCTAATGGAAGCTTAATGATTTAAAAGGAATTTTCCTCTTCCACACAATCTTATACCTAATCTAAATCCAAATTCTTTTTGAGCTACTCTCTCAATTCTGATTGGACTTTTCTCCTTGGCGCTCTAAAGTGAAGATGAATGGAAAGAAAAGGAATAGAAAGCAGCTCACTTTCTCAAACAATGTTAATTAGATTCAATTAATTGGAGCATGGAGCCATTTAAATCTCACTGTAAACAATGTTACTTGCCAGTAGTAAAGTATTCCTAAAGCAAAACATAGCTTTCATCAGTGAGACATAAATCACGAATAGAATTTCTGTCAACCAAAAGGCAATCATTTCATTACTAGAGCTTACATGGTCAACAAATCAAACGTGATATAGCTATTCAATTCTTATGGGCATACGACTGCAGGTGGTGCTGAGAAGAATAATTGTTAGCCATTCATAAACAAGGTACACTTAGCCTTTCAGCAAACACATGCGTCATGTTTAAGGTGTGCAGATGAAACAAGTCAGTGATATAACTTTCCCTTAAAGCCTCGCTCTCATGTGAGATATAAAATGGATTACCTTACATTTTACTATATGTTATTTCTGCCGTTAACTAGCTCCTTTTGTATTGTTGTTTTGTTAAGGAAGCAAACAACTATTCCAGTGGTTGTATTAAAACATAGTCTTTTTGGCTGAGTGAAGGCAATATTAATATAATCAGCACAGCATGAAGTTATTTTCTGTCCTTGCTTCACTTCTGTCCTACTGAAGTGACCTCATTCACAATGAAAAAGTAGCAAGTGTGACATTTGTTGCTTGGCTTTGTCAACATCAATACCAGCAAAGTAATTCATCGTATAAAACTTCTCTTTTTTTGGAAGCTTTTCAATGAACATAAAATCATAATAATTATTATGAGTAAACTATTGGCATCTTGTGCCTGATCTATCAGTCATTAAAACCATGATGATCTTCAACCTCATCACTGCATTCCTGCATCGATTTCATGTCCCTTGATTCCCCTCATTTCCAATCTGTCAGTCTATATTTTAGAATATAATCAGTGACTAAGCAGCCACAGTTCTCTTGGGTAGAGAGTTCCAAAGACTCAACTACTCTTCATGGTGAAGACATTACTCATCACAGTCCTGAGCGGCCAATCCTTTATTTTAAGTCTGAGACCCTCAATTCTAGACACCAAAGACAGGGCCAAAATCATCATCGTGCATCTTCCCAGCCCAAGGACACAAGAATTTTGTATGTTTCAATGAAATCATCCCTTATTCTTCTGAACTATAAAGAGAATAGGTTTACTTGCTTCATCCTTCTTCATTGATCAAACACCACTTCCCAAGAATCAATCTTTAAACACTCCATTCTTTCCAAATTCAGTGGATTCCAATCAATTGGGACACCGCAGGACTAGTACACTTTGGCTCAATTAAGCAGCTGCCCCAATTAGCTGAAGTTTCATGGAAATAGTTTAAAAGGTATATAAAAAAAAGACAAACTACTGTTTAACTAAGGAACAAATTATGTATTTCAATGAAATACAGTACAAATTAGAACACTACCAAAACTCATACAGTACTATAAAAATGTGTATTATTTGCTTGATGGAAGAATTCATCCAGTGTACACTGACATGTTCTTTTGATTGATTATAAAGAACAAAATAAGCACAGAAACCTAGTGCAGACAGTGTACTGCCTCAGGCAGTGCTTTAGATGATAGCACCTTCTAAATCTTCATTCTCATTGTAATATTTAAGATTATTGTCAATACTTTCAAATTCTTTGTTGTTCCTAACTTGTTGAAGTAGTGAAATCGTTTTCTTTTCACTCCCGGTCTTTTGTGGCATCTTCAAGCCAGAATGCTTGAAACAGCAGTGAGCAAAACAGTTCTAAATTGTCTTACTGTTTATAACTCACCAACTATCAGTGACAAAAATCACTGCTTTTTGAACACCAACCGCAACTGATGCTGTTTGAAAACTGTTCACTCTAAGCATGGTATAGTGTCGGACAGCCACACAAGTGCATACTAGTTACGCTAGTTAGAAGATATTCAGCGACAGTCACCAGCCCAGTTAAGTGGCATATTATCCCAAATAAAAGAAGGGAATCCCAGCTATTTCCATGATTTATTTCTGTACTTTAAGAGCTGTCTCATATAAGCAGCTGCCATGATTACCGATGGCACAATTAACCGGAATCTACTGTATATACTTCCTCAGATATTCTCATGATTTCTTTTTATGTATTCATTCAGTGGATGAAGGCTATACTTAATTGCCTATGATTATGAGGCAGTTCATTTCAATACTTCAGCGAGTAATTGCCATGAACCAGAAGTCACATGTAGATTGGACTGGTAAGGGAATGGAGTTTTATCCCTTTATTGAATTATGCAAAAATAGAAAACTTATAACTCTACAGTGGGCTATTTATTCAGTTGTACAGTGTCTGTACAGGCTTAAAAAATCTACCCAACTTTATTCTACCTTCCAGCACCAGCTATTTAGTCCTGCAATTTATGACTCTTCAAATGGACACCCAACTGCTTGTTAAAGGTTTTGGCCTCTACCATGACTATTTTCTAGCCTCTTACAAATTACTTTAACTCCATTTTACCTTGTTAACCTAGAATGCTGTGCAAAAGTCATAGGCACATATATATAGCTAGGGTGCCTAAGACTTTTGCACAGTACTGTATTTGTGAAGATGGAGTGGAGAGTGAGTTCGTAATTATGGTGGGATTGAAGGAGGTTGGGTATGGTGAAGGTGGAGCCACAGCAGGAAGTGGGTGGGACAGGTGGCAGAGAAGGAGTGCTGGGGTGGGGGGTGGCACAAGCGCAGAAACACCCAGCCCTGATACACCAGGCAAAGTAATTTGATTCCAAGTAATTGCTTTATTGATCATTACGGAATGTCTCTCTGGTGTTTTCTACTCCCTGCCCTCTCCCTTCCCATTTTCCCAAATATAATTCCCCTCTCCCTGACCCCTTCCTGCTATCAGTCCACAATAGAGACCCATATCAGGATCAGATTTATCATCACTCACATGTCATGAAATTTGTTTATTGTGGCAGCAGTACAGTGCAAAATATAAAATTACTACAATACTGTGCTAAGGTCTAGCTACCAGACATCCCACCCTGCAAAAACTCATTTCAGGGAGGTAGCACCATCAATTTGTGGGAGACTCCCGGAACTTCCAGGAGAGGTGGGATGTCTGCAATGGAGTAGCTCCTTAGCAGCTAGCCAGCTAGTTTAAATAACGTTAGCTACGCTAATGAACGAATGACACCTGTTAAACTCACCTCAACATGTCTTTTACAGTCTTAACCCACCATGGGCAATAGAGAAGTCACTGTTGCAAACAGTGCAGCGAGCAACACTGTCATTATTTTTGACCCCTATTAGGCAGGGGTACACTTTAGTGTAGTCTGGGGTGACATACATTTTATATTTTCTTTTTTTTTTGGAACACTCTGCCATGGCGTGCTCTCGCGCTCTCTCTCTCGTGGTTGCTCGTGCTCTCGCTCGCTCTCTCACTTGCTTGCTCTCATGCTCTCGCTTGCTTTCCCTCTTGCGCTCTCTCTCTCTCTCCACTTGCGCGCTCTCTTGCGCTCTCGCTTGCTTTCTCTTGCTTGCGCGCTCTCTTGCGCTCTGGCTTGCTTTCTCTCGCTTGCGCGCTCTCTCGCGCTCTCGCTTGCTTTCTCTCTCGTGTTCTCTCTTGCTTTCTCTTGCTCGCTCTCAAAAAAATTGATTTCCGTGATATTGTGTATAATTTGCGGGCATCAGGGAGCCACTATTCATATGCGGGAAACTCCCGGAACTTCCGGGAGAGGTGGGATGTCTGAGCTATATACATATGCCTAAGACTTTTGCTCAGTACTATATCTACTATTTAATTTATATCACTTATAATTTTTTGCGTCTTGGTTAAATTGTTCCTCACAGTCCCTGTTGCTCCAAGACAAGCACCCCTAGCTCATACAATCTTTCTTCATAGGTAAAATTTTATGTCAAAGCAATACCTTTGTGAATCTCCTTTATATTCTCCTTCATGCAAATACGTTTTTCTTGTGTTGCACTGACCAGAACTCAATCGTGTCCTAATTAATCTTGTATACTGTTTGAGCATACCTGGATTTTACATTTTGATACCTTTCCTGATCAAGGAAAGCATTAGTTTGATTTTTAACCTGTCTTTTATGGATCTGTGGACATACAGTACACATCATGATCTGTCTTTTCCCATCTGCCTTTCATCATCCTCCCTCAATGTCTAGTCCCTTGTCTTGTTGCCCCTCTTAGTTCGCTGGATTAAATGCAACATGTTACGTTTCTGCCTAACAGACCAGAACACCGAATCCTGCCTGAAATCTAAAGCAGCACACTGTTAACCACATGGATAATTTTGTATCATTTGCAGGTTTCTTTATCAGACCGCCGACACTGAAGTCTAAATCATTAATACATATTACAGACAGCTAAGATCACATTACTGAAACCTGTGAAGCCCAATTGATACAGGTATCTAAATCACAAAATAACCAGAGAATCATTACATTTTGCTTCCTGTTACTAGATCAATTTCCTTCCTCACATGGATCCTTTGATTTTTTTATTTTTTTGCCATATTAAAACTTTGTCAAAAGCCTTGCTAAGTTAATATATGAAATAAGAGTATGTTATCAAAATTCAGTGGCTCCATGGTCAACATTACCACTAATTTCCCTTCATTCTAAATGTATTTAGTCAACTGATTTTCAAAATCTGTTTGCCCCGAGGGATTTAACGTTGAACATATACTCAGTGGCCACTTTATTAGTACACCTGTTCATACCTAATCAGCCAATCATATTGCAGTAACTCAATGCATAAAAGTATGCAGACGTGGTCAAGAGGTTCAGATGTTGTTCAGACCAAACATCAGAAAGGGGAAGAAATGTGATTTAAGTGACTTTGACTTTGGAACCGTTGATGCCAGATGGAGTGGTTTGAGTAACTCAACAACTGCTGATCTGCTGGGATTTTTCACACACAACACTCTCTAGAGCTTACAGAGAATGGTGTCAACAACTAAATACCATCCTATGAGTAGTTGTTGGTCTGTGGGTGAAAACGCCTTGCTAATGAGAAAGGTCAGAGGAGAAGGGCCAGACTGGTTCAAGGTAACATGAAGGTGACAGTAACTCAAGTGGTGTGAAGAAGAGTACAGCTCAGAGGGAATCTTCACAGCTACAAATGTAATATACTTGCAGTAACCAATTAATACAGGCACCGCAGGAAGAACACTGCATTCTCCCCCACATGTACAGGCAGTACGGAAAGCCAACATACTGGACCACAGGACAAACTACGGAGTCAACTTTTGCAAATACTATTTAACCAAACTATTTCAGTTTGTTAAAATTATTGAATAAAACATTCTGTTTCAAGTAACTGAAGTTAGAAGAACAAAGTTGGGTTCTGTGTAAGATTCGAGCCAAGAAAATACCGTGGTGATTAGCTTCAGGGAAAATGCAACTGCTTTTCTGCAAATTCATCATTTCTTGGTGTGATTAATTGTTCAGAGTGAACTAAAGTATGGAATTTTTCCTTGGCCCATCAGTTGATGGGTTCATGGCTGTTCCACAGGTACAACTAGGAAGATAATCAAATGTACATACTTGTTTAATAAAGATTTGGGTTGAATTGTAAGGAGTCTGAACCAATGGGATCCATCTGATCTATAATAATGTTAATGTCCCCTTTTGCTAGTAAATGTCATGTCTTACAAAGACCCCAGAAAACTGGTGAGGGAGGTGAGGGAGGTGGTGTTATTGCACTTTTGACTTTGACTTGATTGACTCAGTTCATTTTGTCCTATGTTGGAAGGAAGACTACAAATTATTTTACCATCATAGTAACCTCACTATCACAGAATAATTCTGAGTCAGTAATGCCATGACATGGGTTTGCATGCACAGCATTGATTCTAGGCTGAGCGGGGGTGGGTTTCCTGGGAAGGGCCTTGCTCAATTTATCTAATGAGAGGAATGGATCAATGCAAATTCATGATGTTTGATTTTTGCCCACCATGCAAATCAAATATAATTTCGCCTTTCGCCTTTCTATCCTGAGCATCTAACCAGGAACTACTTATCTTGAAGGTAAAGGAAGTTTTATTTATTTATTTGTTTGTTGAGTTACAGAGTAGGGTAGGCCCTTTGGGTCCTCCAAGCCGAGTCACACAGCAACCCATCAATTTAACGCTAGCCTAATTACGGGACAATTTAAAATGACCAATTAACCTACCAACCAGTACGTTTTTGGACTGTGGGAGGATGTGGAGCACCTGGAGGAAATCCACACGGGCACGGGGAGAACGTAGAAACTCCCTACAGGCAGCATTGGAATTGAACCCAGGTCGCCTGTACTGTAAAGCATTGTGCTAACCACCACTCTACCGTACTGCCCCAAGTTAGATGTACAGTAGTAGTTCCTGGGAATGGTGTGTTCACTTATTAACTCATGGCTGTTGTCCTCCTGAGAGAAAGTTTGCCACTGGCTGTAGGGCCAAGCAACCACTTGATTTCTTGTGTCATTGGGGTGCCACAGTAGAGTGGTGATTAGTGCGACATAATTACAGCTCGGGCATTGGAATTCGGAATTCAATTCCGCCGCTGTCTGAAGGACAGCTAGCACATGGATTTCCTGCGGGTGCTAAAGTTTCTTACGACATTCCAAAGAATGTGTAAGTAGGTTAATTGGTCATTATAAATTGCCCCGTGTTCAGGCTAGTAGGTAGTTTGCTGGGCAGAGTGGCTCAGTGGGCCAGAATGAGCCTGTTCCATGCTGTATCTCTAAATAAAAGAAATCATGTTCATCGGAAATTATAGTGTGCCAACAATAGCAACATGAAGTAAGATACTCCACTCGATATCGTGAGCTGTCTCCAAGGTGTTTCACAGAAACATAACCAGAGAAGAATCAATCTCAAGCCAATGGAGTGATTTGGAAAGGTGATAAAAAGTTTGGCCAAGATGGTATGTTTTGAGAAAGGTGGTAACATCATGACAGATAAGCCATCGTTTATTTGTATTTCATAATTACACCTTGAGAAATATATATTACCATCTGGCTCTCAATAAAGTCAGAATAACTTACTTTGAAATCAGAACAGCTTCTCTAGAAACATGCATTGAGTGGAAGATACTCAAGCACAACTGATAAAATCAGTCATTGGTACCACATCCACATTGCGTGATTACTTTTATCGAAAGACTGCAATACTTCAGAAATTTGTCTCGCCAACACTTCCTAAAGGAGAATTAGAAATTGGCAATAAATTCTGCCCTTTCCGGCAATACCCACATCCTGTGAATGAATAATAAGACAATCTAGTTATTAGACTTGATTGACAGGGAAATTACCAACCATAGTCACTCTGGCTTAGAAAAGTTGTGTCACAATACAGCCTTAATTTCACCAGAAAAACTGATTTCCCACTTGCTGCCTGGGTACGAAGGATCTGGGTGACCTCCATCTTTGCAATTAGCAGTGACGCTTCTGTAGAGGTTACAGTCAGCACTGAATAAGACAACTCATTTGATTCATCTTCCGCATCAGGATCCCAGGCCGCCTGGTTCACAACTCACTGGAAGTACAATTTTCAGCAATTACACTCTCATACAGAAGATCCTCTGGTTCATCCTGTCTGTACCTGTGTTCTGAAGAGCTATCCAATTACTCCTGCACCTCTGACCTTTCCCCCAAGATCTTGCAAATATTTCTTTTATGAAAGACAGATCGGATTCCTTTTCAATATTTGGTACCGAATCTGCTTCCAGCACAGTTTAAGGCTGCACATTCCAGAACACAATAACATGTTAAGTGAACTAAATTCTCCCTATCATCACCTAACTATATACCAACAATTTTAAATTTAAGTCTTCAAGTTGCTAAAATTCTGCTAATGAAAGTTATTCCCTTTGCACTTCACTAGAACTCCCCATCATTTAATCAATTCTACTAAATGTGTTTTAACCTTCCCTGCTCGAAGGAGGAAAACCCAGCATCCTCATCTCTTCATACAACTATAAGACCTCAGCACTAATGTCATACATGCACAGGCAAATCTCTCATTTAACCTTTCCAAGACAGTGCTTTTTTTTAAAAAGGTGTCCATCTTCTTATTGCCAAACTTCTCTTCAGCAATAACTTTTCTAAGAGACATTTCCTTCTCCACTCTCCTACCAACTGGTCTACAGGCTTCTTCAAGTATCGTCACCTTGTGGTGGCAGAAAGTCTTGAAAGTTCCTGAGATCCTGAGAATGTTGCTGTCAGGAACTTAGCTCCTGGTAGTGTCACCCATGGCGGTAAGGTCAAGGGGAATGTTCCAGAGAAAGAGTGATCCAACCTGGACCTCATTGATGGAGCTGGAGGAAGATGATGACACATCACAATGGCAGTGAAGATGGAGGAAGGAGTAAGGCAGAGTGAAGGATCTCCAGTCGCCTTGCATTCCATGCCAATGGACCCTGATCCCGTCCTGTCAAGGTTGATGCATGGTGGCTGCCTATGCATCAACCTCCCCATGTTAAACAACATCATGCACGGGCATTCTTCATTAAGAGAATCCACCCGAGCATCCCGGATTAAGTCACCCACCAATAGTCAACCCCTTAGGAGAATTACCCCCATACTCGACTCGAATGGTCACTCTACTACTACCACCACTGCAAACTTGTAATTCTGCTCATGACTTCGTCTCGCAACAAGGCACCAAAGACCCAGGAGAATCCATGTGCCACACACATAAAGCCAAGGTGCTCATTTTACTTCAGAATGAAAAGTAGTCTATCATGGAAAGGAGAAACAATGATTTGTCATGAATCCCATCAAATTTTCAAAATATATTTCAGTTGCTTAATGTGAAATTTCCAGTGAAACACTTTATAGTTCATTGTTGATAGACTGCATAGTTAGTGAGATCAAAAGAAATATTCAATATTACTCAGTCTGGAAAGGCCCATTGAGACACTGTTGCACACATTAAGCCACTACATCACGGGTAGAGAATATAGGTTTTCCTTCTGCTTTGATTTACCGAAAAATGAATTATTGATTTTAACTCTGCTACCTAGCTAAGGAATGAATCCAGTCACTTGGAGTGAAGGAAAAGAAAATCAGAGGTGGTGTCTTATGGAATGAGCTCTGAACCCCTTAGCAGAACATCGTATTCGAATTGACTACTAGCATCTGAATTGTCTCCCTGTGCTGCCTTACAAAACATCAAATGCTGCCCTGTTCCTAACTTAATAATGAGTTGATTTAACATGAATATATTTGCTCCCAAGGCAAACAATGCTCCCAAACATTGTCACATTCCCATTGCACGTGACTGCAAAAAGCAGCAGGAGGGCTGAAGACTCTGCCCTTCCATCTCAAAACAACTCTCCCCTCCATCAAGGACATCTTCAAAAGGCAGTGCCTCAGAAAGGTGGCACCATCGTTAAAAACTCTCACCATCTGGACAGTAAGGTCACCTACATCTGACTATTGTTGACCACAGTTTCACCTTCTATACTATTATTCCAAGTAAACTCATCACCATACTCAGGGCCCTAGGAGTCAGTGATTCCTTCTGCAACTGGAGTTTTTCTGACCAATAGAGTGTAATCAGTAAAGACAGGGTGCAACACCTCTGCCATGATTATTCTAAGCACTGGTGCTCCACAAAGTTGCATCCCTAGTCCCTATACACTCATGACTGTGTGGCCAAATTCTGCTCTAACTCTATCTACAGGCCTGTAGATGATACTACTGTAGTCCGCTGCACCTCAAATAATGAGGAGTTGGAGAACAGCAAGCAGATAGTGATATGGTATCACGACAACCAAACTTCCTCAAATCTCAATAAAACAAAAGTGCTGGTCATTGACTTCAGAAAGAGGGATGCGGTGTACATCCTCCTGTATAAATTAACGGTGTTGAGGTTGAGAGCTTTAAGTTCCTAGTCGTGAATATCACCAACAGCCTGTCCTGGTCCAAACACGTTGTTGTCACGGTGAAGTAAGCCCACCAATACCTTCCTTAGGAGGCTAAAGAAATTTGGCATGTCCTTGTGGAACCCTTACCACTTTTTATTAATGCACCATAGAAAGCATTCTATCTGATTGCATCAAGGCCTGGTATGACAATAGTTTTGCACATGACCACAAGAAACTGCAGAGTGTTGTGAACACAGCTCAGCACATCACAGGAACCAGCCTCCCCTCTATGGATTCTGTCTATACTTCCTACTGTCTCAGTAAAGCAGTCAGCATAATCTCTTCTCCTCTCTCCCATTGGGCAAAAGTTACTAAAGCCTGAAAGCCACCTCAAGGACATCTTCCATCCCACTGTTATCAGACCCTTGAAGGGATCTCTTGTACAGTAAGAAGGACTCGTGGTCTCACAATCTACCTCATTATAATCTTGCACTTTATCTTTCACCTGTTCTGCACCCTTTTGGCAACTTTCACTATTTGTTCTGCATTGCTATTGTTTTACTTTATTCTATCACAACACAATAATTTGATCTGAATAAACAGTGTGCAAGATAAGCTTTTCACTGATTCTGGGTCATGTGCCAATAATACACCAAAACAAAGAAAAACACCCAGGAATGTGAAGACTAACACTCAACATTATAAGAACAGCTTCTTTCCCTCCTCTATCAGGTTTCTGAATGGTCCATGAACCCATTAACTCTCATTATTCCCCTTTCCACTATTTATTTATTTATTTTATAGCTTATGGTAGTTTTTGTGTTGTGCACTGCATTGCTGTTGCGAAACCACATATTCCACGAGGTGTATCAATAGTAATAAACCGGATTCAGATTCGGTCATGATAACTAGTTATAAATAAATCTTCCCTGCTTCTCAGGTCCTAACTTGTCTATCCAGTGCACATTGGCTCCAATGAACCAAAGCTTTGTTTTGAAAGTTCTTAAACTTACTTTCAAATCTCTCTATTGCTTGCCTCTCTCCTCCTCTGTAATCTTATCCAGCTTTACATCTATTCATGATAATGGTTTTCCCCATTTCTGTTTTCTTGATCATCCTGAAATTTAGTTATTCTATCTGGGGCTGGCTGTGCCTAAACTCTGGAATTCTATACTGAACCTATCTGCTTCTCTACTATCTCTACACGTCTTTCGAGCTATTTCTTACCAATAGAGTCATGGAATTGTTCGGTGCCTCAAACTCCCATGCCCATGCCACCCATTGTAAATATCCATACCAACCCCATTAACCTGCAGTAAATCCATAGTCTTCTGCACTTTGACAATTCAAAGTCCAAATGCTTTTTAGAAGTTATGAGCGTATCTGCCTCTACCAGCTCCTCAGGTGGCACATTCTAAATCCGAGCAACCTCTTTGTGAGAAACATTCCCCCTCAGACTCCCTCTAATCTAGGGCTTCCTGACCTTCCTTATGCCATAGCCCCCTCTCATTAACTGAGGGGTCTGTGGACCCCAGGTTGGGAACCCCTGCTCTAAACCTTTCAGTTCTTATCTTAAACATAGAATATAGCACAGTACAAGCTCTTCAGCCCATGATGTTGTGCCAATCTTTTAACCTGGGTGAGTCCAGGACAAGAGGCCACAGTCTTAGAATTAGAGGGTACCCATTTAAAACAGAGATGAGAAGAAATTTTTTTAGCCAGAGGGTTGTGGATTTATGGAATTCGTTGCCACATACAGCTGTGGAGGCCCGATCACTCAGGGTGTTTACAGAGGAGATTGATAGGTATCTAATTAGTCAGGGTATCCAGGGATATGGGGAAAAAGCCGGAAATTGGAACTAGATGGGAGAATAGTTTAGCTCATGGTGGAATGGCGGAGCAGACTCGACGGGCCGAATGGCCTACTTCTGCTCCTTTGTCTTGTGATCTTGCAAACCTACTTTAAAATCAATCTAATTCTTCCCTCCTGCATAGTTGTCCATTTTTCTATCATCCATGTGGTTATCTATGAGTTTCTTAAATGACCTAATGCATCTTATCTATACTCTCTTTTTGAAGATAGCCCACGGGAGGAACATTTTTATCATCTCTCAGGCATGATAACCTACTGGCATTGTTTCTTGTATCAGAGGAATAGTAGCCATGCTCAAAGTAATTCAAATGATCTCGTTATATGAATTCAAGTAGCAGAAGGAGGCAAGAACTAGTCTTGGCTTTATGAAAGTTACTGCTTCAGATATTCGCAGATAAACACCACATAGGCATATTTAATTACATCCACATACATGCACACAAATATGCACACATATAGTTTGTATACTCATGCACATAAAATATACCACACAGAAACTCAAATTCAGTAATAATCTATAGGAAGAGGTACAGTCGACGTTTCGGGCCAAGACCCTTCGTCAGGACTAACTGAAAGAAGAAATAGACTATCTCTTCTTTCAGTTAGTCCTGATGAAGGGTCTTGGCCCAAAACGTTGACTGTACCTCTTCCTATAGATGCTGCCTGGCCTGCTGCGTTCACCAGCATTTTTTGTGTGTGTTGCTTGAATTTCCAGCACCTGCAGGTTTCCTTGTGTTTGCGTTCAGTAATAATACCATTTCTGAGTGAGGTGATTTGATTTTGCTGCTTCATTTTCAGTTTATGTTAATACCACAGCCAAAATAGGAAAGACTTATCTTGTGACTAACTTCCTCTTCAATATTGTCTCCTCAGAAAAAAGAACAATTAAAGGAGAGAATAATGGCCATTTGTGTGCCTAGAACCTCAACCAAATGAACAGCCCAAGTCTGACTAGTGAAAGCTGTCTCACAGCACTTGTGAAACAGTAGTACCTAAGCCAAGCTTAGTTTTATATATTCTTTTTTTTTCTTTTGGCACAGTTTGTCTTCTTTTGCATATTGGTTGTTAATCTTTGTTTGTGTGTAGTTTTTCACTTACTCTGTTGTATTTTTTTGTTTTATCTTGAATGTCTGCAAGAAAATGAATCTGAAGATAGGATACGGTGACATGTAGGTACTTAGATATGAAATTTACTTTGAACTTTGAAGCTTAACAAACTACACACTGTTTCCCACAGTGAAAGGTGAAACATCTGATTTTTTTTTGTCCATATTCACTAGTTAAAACAATAACACATCACAAGTCAATGAAATATTATCAAAGTAATAGCTGGGGTTTGGTCCTTGAGATGGAGCTGAATCAGGTCCTAGAGAATCACACCAAAGAAACTGTAAACTGCACTTCATTCCTCAAGGAATTAAGTAAAAGATTCATAGATTTAAACAGTCAATATAGAGCCTAAGAGGTTGAACAGATTTTAAATTGATGATCACCTACCCAAGTGAGATGGACCAAACTATATTGCTCCCTGCTTAGACATTAAAAACATTTTTTTTTCTTCCGGAAGCCAGTTGCTTAAAAATATATAGCAACTTCAGATAGAACAAAAGCCCTACAGCGCAGTATTTATCTGCTGGGGTTTTATTTTCCTCTCCTAGTCCCGCAATTAATTCCAGTCACACGTCTCCACAGTGAAATCTTTATCCAGTCGAGAAATACAGTCGTTGGCAGAGACTGCCATTCTCAAAGGAGAGGAAAGCAAGAATAAAAAAAAAGTGGCCTTTTGGCTTCTGTTGCTGTCAGCTGCCTGGCTCACTGTGCACCATTGCTAGTAATCAGTTCCCTCTTCCCGACCATAGTCTGCACAGTTTCTGTCTCCAAAGCCCTTTCTGTTGCAGGAAGACTCCCCGTGAACGATTCTGAAGAGCCAGTTGCCGTACGCTCTAAGTAGCAGCTTCATTTGGCTGGAGGAATACTCACAGACTAGGACAAGAGATATTAATCATAATTGAAGTTTCCTTCACTACAGGCAGGCAACAAGTAAAGAGGGCTGAGGTACGTGACATCCATACCAAGACCAGGCAGCGAGACTGCTATCGGGTGAAAGTGGAGCAAACGCTGGACCAGACTGAAAGCTTATAAAATTACTACCGACACTGTGTGTATTTCCTTCTCCACTGACAGTCAATCACTACTCTAGTTAAATATGCAGAAAAATATTAGTTTGTTTACAATAGCAATAAAAAAGGTGTCACCACCTAAACAACGTAATAAAATGCAACATTACCTCGACAGTGCTGTCAACTCCTGTCAATTTTCACACCTCAAAACCCGCTCCGACCTCATTGTCCCCTGCAGTTCACTAAATAAGGACTCTTCAGAAAAGTTGCATCGGAAGCTCTTCTGAGAAATTGCAAGGATTTTTTTTCGGCGAGAGCTGCCTCAAGATAAGATGCAGACGAGAAACTTTTTCTACATCGCTTTCGCGAAAGCGTTGCTGCCTTCCCGCTCTCTTCTTATTGCACTCTTCTCTCTGAGTACCAGAGGTACTCACTCTCCACCTCATGAATATTCTGACAGGGCGAATGCAGTGGAATTAAATTGAATTAGCCAATTGGTGCCAAGATTTGCACCGTCTCTCCCCGGGGAGTTGCCCGCATCCACACGCTGGTGAATGTGATTACTGTACAGCTGCCATCCCGCCGAGTCCGAGCTGCCCCTTTTTTGCTGGACCCGCGCTGTCGGACGAGGGATTCTTTGAAACGTGCGAGTGTTGAATTCAGCACATTCCTCAGATCAAAAGGAAAACTGGGCGGAAGATTTCACTTTCTGTTAGCAAGCTCCACTGAAGCAAATAATTTAACCCTGTTAAATCTGCGCAGGTTTCAAGTGAAATCAAACCCAGATTAAATCAATTGATGCACCAGTTCCCGAGGACGACAGATGAATTTCCCTGTTTAAATAAATATTTATTGTGTCGTACATGAGGGATGTAGCGTGGAGTAGCTTGGTTTATATTTATTAAACACCGTCTCTGATGTGATTAGGGCAAGTGCCACAAGTAGGAATTCAACAACGTTTTCCGTTTATAATATTTCCGAAATCATATAATTAACTAATTTAGATCGCTTTTAAGTTTGTTTATTTGCTTCGGTCAGGTGTCTTTTGTGGGAACAAATTCATAATGACAATTTTGTTACTTAGAACGTCCCTCGCCTTCTCTGAAGGAGACACGAACTCTTCGTCCAACTCGGCCCATCACAACTTCCCCGTTGTGTGAGACCTGGAATTAATCGGCGGCGGTAACTTCGGGATGGGACGGACCAAGAGACCGGTACGACCTTGGCACCTCACGCAGAAAAGTTGTCGTGTCACGGTGCGGGCATACTGTACTATGCACACGCCCGTAGTTTCCCTTCCCACGTATTACACAGGATCGCCCCGTGATTTTGGCAAACCCGCCGGCATTTCAGTTACTGTTTGTAGTCAAAATTTAAACGAGTTCTTCCGGAATTATTTCGCTCGATGCCCCGAGTCCGTACTTAAACCATCACTAAATTTTCGGGCAAACATCATTAGGTTGACATTAATGCAAAAGATCCAACGGATATTATAAACTACGATAAATAATACTATAGTTTTGTTTGCCCTCCTTCCCATACCTCTCTCCCACCCCCCTCCGTTTCCCTCTCGTCCTTTTAGACCTCTCTTTAATATACCTATTTGACCAAGACTTGATCGTCTGCACTATCACGTGGGCTGTCAAATGTTGCTGATAAAGCTCTTCCGAGATGTCTTCCGCTATACTACATTTTTCCCATTTTGAAAGCCATATACTGTATAAATGCAGACTATTATAATTGAAGAAACACGAAAACAGTAGAACAGCAAAGGAAATAGTTGAAGTTTATTCATTTGTGATTAATCACTTTTCTCACTCATGTTTTGCATAAAAGACACCTTGGTAAAGAGATAGGGAACTAAATAAATGGCTGCTAGGAAGAGCCAATGCAGTCAGTCGGCTGATTGCTCTCTTGGGCTGGGACTCCAGAAAGTAACTCATTCCAATTATAGGCCCAAGGGCAGTTTTTATTTCTAGGTTATTGGTGCTTGATTGAGTGTGATTATTTATCATGGGAAATATTTTGTTTATTTATGGGATGTATGTGTCGTGTGTGTGTGTCACTGGCAAGACCAGCATTTGTTGGCCATTCTCAGCCCTTAAGAAGGTAGTGATAAGCTGCCTTCTTGAATCATTGTGGTCAACTTTTTGAAGGATCACAACGCTGATAGCTTGTGTCTTCCAGAATTTAGATGAAGCGTTGATGAAGAAACCATGAGAAAGTTGCAGCTCTGGTCATCGAAAGGAAATAGGCCCTTCGGCCCACCAAATCTATGCTGACCACTAGCCATCCATTTACACGAATCCCAATTTCACTTTAAAACTTTCTCCTGCTATTTTAGTTTACTTAGAGATACAGCATGGTAACAGGCCCTTCTGGCCCAATGAGCCCCTGCTGCCCAATTACACCCAGTGACCAATTAACCGACTAACCTTGACATCTTTGGAACTTGGGAGGAAACCAGAGTATCCAGAGGAAACCTATGCAGTTACAAAGAAGATGTACAAACTCCTTACAGACAGTGGTGGGAATTGAACCCGTTTCACTGGCACTGTAATACCATTATGCTAACCACTATACTACCATTATGGCATGCTCACTCACTAACTATATCTGTAGGTCATCCTACATTCCACAAAGACCTACATTTAGGATTAGTAATTATTTTCTCATTATCTCCCCCAGATTCCACACACCTACACACTCAAGGAAAATTCCAGTGGACAATTTCACTGTAGAAATGTCAACTCACACTTAGACCAATTTGCCAGTAAGGAACAGTTGAAATCCAAAACTGAAACTTAATGTCCTGTTACACGATTGGTTACCTCTTAACTTTTTATTGTTGGAAATTGTTTATTTACACTGTCACTAAAGGACATGAGAAATATACTAAAAATGTAATCCCATTTATAAGAATTCATGAAGTTGAGCGAGAGGCAAATTTCCATCAATAGTCTTCTACTTGCCTCCTCTAGCCTTTCTGGTGGATTCATTGATATCCTAGGAAAACATGGTAACAACTTGCCTTTATCTGACATCTGCAATCAAATAAACCCTAAGGTGAGTCTTAGGACAGAGCAGGGTAACCACATTTTCAAACTTAGATTATATTGAAAAAAGGAAATGGTCCAACCAATATTACGGATTGAATATCTTTTGGCTCCACCCACTTTATATCATGAAGAGCCCTGGTAACACATAATCCCTCAGGCTAGCAGTCTAGGGTATTGAGATACTTCTTAATTGTAATTGCTAATGGATTTTTTCAACTGTGGAGTCATGGAGAGGTACAGCAGAAACAAGCCCATTTGGGCCACTAAGTCCACAATAACCGTCAACCACCCATTTACACTAATCTTACATTAATTCCAAATATTATTAAATCTCCCCAGATTCTACCTCTCAGCTACACACTAGAGGTAATTTACGGTGGACACACACACACACACACACACACAGCTTTCAGACATAGAATGATACTGGAGCATCCAGAGGAAACCCAAGAGGTCACAGTGAGAATGCGCAAATGCCAAGATCAGGCAGCGGCCAAGATCAGTCTTCAACCTGGGTCTCTGGTGCTGTGAGACAGCAGCTCTACCAGCTGCACTGCTGTACCACCAGCACACATCTGCAGTTTCCTGCGGCTAGTTCCTGATGCTGGCAATGAGTGAGCCTCAGTAGTTCAGACCAAAGGGAAGATTCCGTCAGCACTAGTTCCACTAGAAGAGTGGCAGCATATAAATCAGCCGCGTCTCTCTCCCCAGAGCTCTCACTCTGCCAATGTTGCCACTGGCCTGCGGTCACTGCCTTTGGTTCCTTCAGCTCCTGCTGCTGCTGACTTGATGGGCCGAGGAGCCACGGGAATGATGCATCTTTTCAGACCCAGGCACCATCAAATATTCAATGTTCTGCAGTCAAACGGTGCAGGATGTGTACCGTATCTCCATGGGTCAGCACTGAAATTGCACAGTCAAAGGAAAATAATGGGTTAGTGGTTGATTTACTGAAGACCAGACCAGAGCTCTGGACCATGTGTTTTAATCCCATAACAGTGGGTGGTGAATTTACATTCAGCTGATTAGGCAAACCCAGAATTTACAACAAAGATATTCTCATGAAACTAAAGCTTTGCTGTAAAAAACACATCTGGTTCACTAACGTCCTTTGGGAAAAAGAAAATCTGTTCTATATGTGGATCTCGACTGACCAATCCGGTTGACCCTTAACTCACTGCTCTGTTCAGCGGCAATTAGAAATGGCCAATAAGTGTAGCCATTGCCTCTGAAGTCAACTAAATTTGACACTTAACCTTGAAAAAAGGATATTAGGGCAGTGAACAAAGAATTATGAAGAGATTCAATTTTTATGATAAACTTCAAAGGACAGAGGATTTCAGAAACATATAGGGCAATATGGGGAGGATTTCAGGGTATAAGGCTTAGGTATTAATGAAAGTAATCAAATTGAGGATGCACATAAAGCCTGCATTTAAGGATTTCAAAGATCTCATCAAGCTGCAGACAACAGAGGTTCTCCATTCCTTGAACTAACTTTGGAATTTTTTTAATACACATCCCATATTACAAATGTGATTTTTCTTACTGGGTTGTAAATTGCTTTTGGAAGTCCTGTGTATGTAGAGGATTATTCACACAAGTATTTTTTTCCCTTTCAAGATTCAAAATTCAGGTTTATTGTCACATGTACATCAAAACATGTATCATTTGTGTTAACAACCAACAAACCAAAGTGTGTGCTGGGGGCAGCCTGCAAAAGTGTCGCCAAACATGACATTGCTAACATGGCATGCCCGCATTACTCAGCAGAATAACACAGAGCACAACAAAACATAATACAAAAGCAACAAAGCAACTACAGCAAAACAAGTCCTGTTCCTCCCTTCCACTCACGCACATACACCGTCCTCTAACCCCAAGATACCTCCTTCGGCCTCCAGCATCCAATAGACTTGGATTTGGACTTGGAAATGCAGAAACACAGACACTGTTGTCAAAGAATAGATTCAGTTTGGCTTATGTGTTGAAGTTGTAAAAATTAATTTGGACCAGATAAAACATCACTGGTAAACAGTCAAATTGTATAGCTCTGAAGTGGATCATGCATGTATTTATATTTATGCCACTGGCATATCTAATGTTGTAATTTCAGAATGACCAGATATGCATCAGCCGATGTGGGAAAGCAACACAGAATGCCATTGTATGCTGAAGGTAGTGCTAGAAACAATTAGAAGGAAAGCTCCAGCAGTTTCAAATGCAGCCTGCTCCTGTGATTGAACTGCAGTCCTCTTTCTCAGCAAAAGGCCTTTTCCAGTTTATACCAACTAATCACATTTGTGTTCGGAATCATAAATTCACCAAATGTTATTTTGCCGATGGGTTTACAAACTGATTAATAATGCTGTCTGTGCAGATGTCACCTGAGGAGTAATTGTGACTGTAAGTGTGTGGTTCAGACTTGACCCGTTTCCATTGGCAATGAAACACACCTGGGTGTAGGAAGCTGATGAGAACCGGTCACAATATTTCAAGTTTCTTTGGTGCTTCATAAGTTGGGCCTTCACTTCACTGCAGTCTTTTAAAATTCTAGCAGAAGATCATCATTTCATTTCATAACTTTTTTTTCCTGGTTATTAGCTGTGAGATCTCAACTATGCCACCACAAAGAGGAGTATCATGTTGCACTTGCATAAGTCATTGGTGAGGCCTCACTGTGTAGAGGTTTGGTTTCCCTGTTATAGGAAATACCATAATTAAACTGGAAAGAGGGCATCATAGGGGGAGGTTGGCCAGGCCAGTTCTTTTTCCCTTGGAATTTAGGAGAATGAGGGATGACCTGATAGAAATGTTTAAAATTATGAGACATTGATGTCTTTACTCCAGGTTAGAGGAGTCTGGAACTAGGGAGCATAGATTTAAGGTGAGAGGGCTAAGATTTGAAAGGGATCTAGAGGCAACTTATTTATGCAGAGCATGGAGCAAGCTGCCAGAGCAGGAGAATGAGGCAGGTACAATAGAATCACTTAAGAAGTTCTTGGTTAGGTATGTGGAAGGGCAGGGCTTGGAGGAATATGAACCGAATGCAGGAAACTTGGCCTGGCTTGGCTGGGTACTGTGGTTGGCATGGACTGGTTGGGTCAAAGAGCCAGTGTCCATGCTATATCACTCTACAACTCTGACCCTATAATGACATATTGATTATGAATGACTTATTCCCGAGTAACGGATTCAAACAAGATGAGAGATTCTGCTATTCTTTGGAAAACAAAAAGGGAATTTTTTGGCAGAAGGGCTATTTGGACATCTAGAACATTTATAACTTGAGTTCAGAGCATGAACTATCAATATCTGAGAGTAGGTTCCAGTCTCTTGCACATGATGTTTTACAGTCTGGGAAAATAGGAAAATATACACTCAGTAGCCACTTTATTAGGTACACCTGAATGCCTACTCATTAATGCAAATATCTAATCAGCTAATCATTGTGGCAGCAATTCAATGCATGAAAGCATGCAGACATCATCCAGCAGTTCAGTTGTTGTTCAGACCAAACATCAGAATAGGAAAGAAATGTGATTTCAGTGACTTTGACGCTGGATGGGGTGGATTGAACATCTCAGAAACAGCTGATCCCCTGGGATCTTCACGCAGCAACAATCTCTAGAGTTTACAGAGAATGGTGCGGAAAAAGAAAACAAAAATCCAGTGAGCAGCAGTTCTGTTAATGAGAGAAGTCAGAGGAGAATGGCCAGACTGCTTCAAGTTGACAGGACGGGGACAGTAACTGAAATGACCACGCATTACAACAGTGCTGTGCAGAAGAGCATCTCTGAACACGCAGCACACCGAAAATTGAAATGGATGGGCTACAGCAAAAGAAGACCACAGACGTGCACTCAGTGGCCGCAGGAGGTGACTAATAAACTGGCCAACTAGTGTAGAAAGAAATGGTTATCTGTCAGTATCGACTGGTCTTCAAAGTAGAAAACATGTGAATTATATTTATCACAAAACTCTTATCAGCACTGTCTTAGTTGTCGTGCACGAGATACGTCAGGGAAGAGATGTACAAATTGTTCTTCTCATCTTCAGTTCATGACTAATGGGAAGTTGGCTGCGGAAGTCTGAATGAACAGTTTAAATCCAGTGGAAGCAAATTTTCTTAAGCCGAGTTAACTGCTAAATTAGAAGCATCAGTGCTACAAGTAGACCTATCAAGTCTGGTTTTGATTTCAGAACACTGTAAACCCTCCTTCTTCCAAAGCATGTGTCAGTCTCAGGTGGAAGTGTTCTGTCCGTGTTGCTAAATCAAGATGTTAGCCTTGGGAGTACTTGGTTAGAGTAAGAGGCGTCTCACTCATGGAAGGTAATTACTGACAAGCAGCATTAAATACTCACCTTGCACGCCTCAAATGAGTTAAAGATTAAAGATTGGCTTCTTCATCAAAACGTGGCAGTGAAATGGGTCACTTTTGCGTCAGGTCGTGCTGGGCAGCTCGCAAATGCCGCCACGCTTCTGGAGTCGACACAGCATACCGGCAACTCACTATCCCTAACCGTACGTCTTTGGAAATATGGGAAGAAAACGGATCACCCGGAAGAAACCCACGCAGTCACGGGGAAAATGTACAGACTCCTTACCGGCTGCAGCGGGAATCGAATCCCCAACTCACAGCCGACTGCTGTCCAGCTTTGCGCTAATTGATATTCTATCCTGCTGTGGTTGGCTCACCACTTTACAGGAGTCAGCTGTAAAAACTGCTTGAAGTTTCTAAGTGAGGATCTTCTAAAATTGTCTCTTTTTAAGTATGAATAAGGTTTTTTTTGTCTTTCCTGAATTGATTAATTGTGTCCTCTCCCTCCATATATTTTTAAATGAAATGGAACATGCTGATTATATTATCGGGGAGCCGGCTGTGAAAAGTTACTGAGCCCAATTCTGAACGATTTGAATTAGTTGACATCTGAAATAACAAGCTGAGCAACCTGGGTTAATGACTGTATCTCTACTGATGGCTAATTCAGCTCTCCCACACACTGCCAAGCTCAGTCAGCGGCCCAGTGACGTCACCACGGCTCGCTGTTCCCCTCTCCATAACTCTTGCGCTCATTAGGGTGAGGAATGTGAAGAATGTGGAATGAAACATTTCCTTGTCCCCTCTTGACCACGGAATCATTGTTAACTAACAGCAAAAGTTGGGGGAAGGAAAAGAGTCTTCCCTTTCTTTCTCTTTGTTCAGTCACCCAACTTAAACCAGAACTGTGAAAACAATTCCCGTTGCCATCAAATTGTAGATTCCTTATGGCATGGACGGAGGCTTTTCCACACATCCGGTTCTGCTTTCAGTCCCATTCCCTTTCCCCGTGCTCCTGTGTCATAACTATCATTTGATACTGTTCATCTCACTGCTCCTTGTCGGCGGCGTTTAGGGCAGCAAGGAACGTTTTTTTAAAAATCTCTGGCAGTGTTCTGGGCTTCCAACATCGTGCCAGTAGCTACCTCCCGGTTTTCAGTACTGTCAGTCATACAAGTACAGGGTCAAGATTCAGGAACACCATCGCATACAGATGTAGAAGGGTTCTTCATTGCTGTTTCCGTAACGATTCTGTTTTACCAGTCAGGGTTGTTAGCCCTGAGCTGAACCCCAGAACCTGGAGGAGCGGTGGACCACTCTTAGTCTGGACTTTTCCCCTTTGACCTGTTTGGCATAGGTAACCCTACCAAGAGCCAAAAATTAAAGTGTTGGCTCCAGCCAGCATAGCCTCTGGGTCACTGAAGCACGCAAACCTCCAAACCAGGTCAAGGTTTCAAAGGTACAATTTAATGTCAGAGAAGTGTATACAATATACATCCTGAAATGCTTTTTCTTTGCAACCATCCATGAAAACAGAGGAGTGCCCCAAAGAATGAACAACAGTTAAATGTTAGGATGGTAGTTTGTCTCCCAGGTGCCAGGGTCCGGAATGTTTCTGATCAAGTCCACAATATTCTGAAGTGGGAACGAGAACAGCCAGAGGTCATGGTACATATTGGTACCAATGACATAGGCAGGAAAAGGGAGAAGGTCCTGAAAACCGACTACAGGGAGTTAGGAAGGAAATTGAGAAGCAGGACCTCAAAGGTAGTCATCTTGGGATTACTACCCGTGCCACGTGATAGTGAGTATAGGAATAGAATGAGGTGGAGGATAAATGCGTGGCTGAGGGATTGGAGCAGGGGGCAGGGATTCAGATTTCTGGATCATTGGGACCTCTTTTGGAGCAGGCGTGACCTGTACAAAAACGACGGGTTGTACTTGAATCCCAGGGGACCAATATCCTGGCTGGGAGATTTGCTAAGGCTATTGGGGAGAGTTTAAACTAGAATTGCTGGGTGGTGGGAACCGAACTGAAGATACAGAGGAAGAGGCAGTTAGCTCACAAATAGAGAAAGCTCGGAGACAGTGCGAGAGGGAGGATAGGCAGGTGATAGAGAAGGGACACACTCAGACCGATGGTTTGAGAAGTTGTCAATTTTAATGCAAGAAGTATTATGAACAAAGCGGATGAGCTTAAAGCGTGGATCAGTACTTGGAGCGATGATGTTATGGCCATTACAGAGACTTGGATGGCTCAGAGGCAGAAATGGTTACTTCGAGTGCCAGGTTTTAGATGTTTCAGAAAGGACAGGGAGGGAGGCAAAAGAAGTGGGGGCATGGCACTGTTGATCAGAGATAGTGTCACGGCTGCAGAAAAGGAGGAAGTCATGGAGGGATTGTCTACGGAGTCTCTGTGGGTGGAAGTTAGGAACAGGAAAGGGTCGATAACTCTACTGGGTATTTTTTATAGACCACCCAATAGTAACAGGGACATCAAGGAGCAGATAGGGAGATAGATTCTGGAAAGGTGTAATAATAACAGGGTTGTCATGGTGGGAGATTTTAATTTCCCAAATATTGATTGGCATCTTCCTAGAGCAAGGAGTTTGGATGGGGTGGAGTTTGTTAGGTGTGTCCAGGAAGGTTTCTCGACACAATATGTAGATAAGCCTACAAGAGGAGAGGCTGCACTTGATCTGGTATTGGGAAATGAATCTGGTCAGGTGTCATGTCTCTCAGTGGGAGAGCATTTTGGAGATAGTGATCACAATTCTATCTCCTTTACCACAGCATTGGAGAGGGATAGGGACAGACAAGTTAGAAAAATGTTTAATTGGAGTAAGGGGAAATATGAGGCTATCAGGCAGGAACTTGGAAGCATAACTTGGGAACAAATGTTCTCAGGGAAACGTACGGAAGAAATGTGGCAAATGTTCAGGGGACATTTGCGTGGAGTTCTGCATAGGTATGTTCCAATGAGACGGACAGGATGGTAGGGTACAGGAACTGTGGTGCAGAAAGGCTGTTGCAAATCTAGTCAAGAAGAAAAGAAAAGCTTACAAAAGGTCCAAAAAACTAGATAATGATAGAGATCTACAAGATTATAAAGCTACCAGGAAGGAGCTTAAGAATGAAATTAGGAGAGCAAGAAAGGGCCATAAGAAGCCCTTGGCGGACAGGATTAAGGAAAGTCCCAAGGCATTCGACAAGTAAGCGGAGAGCAAGAAGATAAGACGTGAGAGAATAGCACCAGTCAAGTGTGATAGTGGAAAAGTGTGTATGGAAACGGAAGAGATAGCAGAGGTACTTAATGAGTACTTTGCTTCAGTATTCATTACGGAATAGGATCTTGGTGATTATAGGGATGACCTACAGCAGATTGAAAAGATTGAGCATATAGACATTAAGAAAGAGGATGTGCTGGAGCTTTTGGAAAGCATCAAGTTGGATAAATCACCGGACGAGATGTACCCCAGACTACAGGAAGAATGTGGAAACTATAGAAACAGTGCAGGGGAGATTTACAAGGATGTTGCCTGGATTGGGGGTCATATCTTATGAGGATAGCTTGAGTGAACTCTGCCTTTTCTCCTTGGAGCGACAGAGGATGAGAGGTGACCTGATAGAGGTGTATAAGATGATGAGAGGCATTGATCGTGTGGATAGTCAGAGGCTTCTTCTCAGGGCTGAAATGGCTAACATGAGAGGGCACAGTTTTAAGGTGCTTGGAAGTAGGTACAGAGGAGATGTCAGGGGTAAGTTTTTTACGCCGAGAGTGGTGAGTGCGTGGAATGGGCTGCCGGCGACGATGGTGGAGGCGGATATGATAGGGTCTTTTAAGAGACTTTTGGATAGGTACATGGAGCTTAGAAAAATAGAGGGCTATGGGTAACCTTAGGTAATTTCTAAGGTAAGAACATGTTCGGCACAGCTTTGTGGGCCGAAAGGCCTGTATTGTTTTGTAGGTTTTCTATATTTCTATGTTTTAACCCCAACGTCTACCCCAGCTTCCCCCCCCCGCCCCCCCGCCCCCGCATAAGTGGCAGCAAGAAACAATCCCCCTCCCCCACTGGCAAAAAAAGGTATCCGCACTACCACCGAACACTCAAGCATAAGCAAAACAATAGCAAAAACACAGATCTGCAGTTACCCCAAAGACTTCGCATTTCACTCCGGTATTCGACATATCACAGGTTCTCTCTCTTCCCAATAAGGGAGGAAGAGGCGTCTCCATTTTTTTAGCTAGCGGGGGTGGGGGGGCATAACAAACAACTCTCTAGTTTATGATGCTAAAAGTCCATAAGGTCGCTTTTTGTGAGCTCTGTGCCTGAAGATTGCAAAGATCCTGGGTCTCCAAGTACACAGTTGCAGATAACCCAACTCCCCAGACGACACACAGGTCTCCTGTTGTGACACCAACCCTTGATCCGCCCATCTCCAGAGCCCCGATATCCTAGGCTTCTGAATCCGAGCTGATCTCTTAGGCCAAGCCTTTGTCGTGATGAACAACAACAGCTGATCGTGGAACCCCGAGAAAGGGTCCTATTCCCACAAAGAACCATAGTCAGCGTGTAACTCCAGGTCAGGGTCTTCAAAAGAACATTGAAAGAGAAAAATAGAGATATTAAAGGTGGAAATAGAGCTTTCTGAAAATGCAAGCAAAGAAGGCGCCATTAACTCGCCTATGCTTTGCCTACCTTGTGGTTTTGGATCTCTTGGAGGTCCTGCCTACATTGCACACATTTCTGTATCCATGTACCCTAGTTCTTGAACAATGTTCTGGTGGGAACAGCTTCCCTCTCTTTATCCAGTCGAAATATGTCATTATTGTAATGTTTGAGTGGTTGCTCATTCTAACCGCTAGGAATGCAATGAATCAGCAAAACGCCTGGAGTTCTACTAAAATAAATTCACCTTGCTTATTCCACGCTCTCCAACTACACCATGCAAGTGTGCTTATGTCATATATGTGTCTGGCAATTATACACATGGCGAGGAATTCTTAGACCTTTGTTCAATCTCCCCTCAGCCTTCATTGTTGCAAGGAGAAGGTTTTGAAATCATTGCTTCCTAAACCAATTTCACTAATTTAAAACCAAATTATGTCCAAATATGGGACTTGCACTGATTTGAGTCAAGTTGAGATGAACCAAGCTGAAAACCAAAGAACCCGTAGATGTTAGAAATCTGGAAAGAGTGGAAATACTTGGCAGGTCAGGCAGCATTTGACAGGAGAAACAGGCCTAACATGTCAGTTGATGACCTCTTATCAGATCCAGGTACAATTAGAAGTCAGCGCATCGTAAATTGCAGAGAACACAGAAGGGTGCTGAGAGCAAGGAGAGGGTCAGTGATACCTGGGATATTCCAGACGCATTGTTGGCAGAGGAGTTCAGGGATGGCAGATGCATCATAGATATTGGAGTCCTTCTGTGAGTGACAGAATGATGATCAGGGTTGTCCAAGCAGCCTCTGAATAAGCATTGATTCCTTACTGCAGTTGAACTTCAGCGAAATCCCATATTGGATGACTGCACTTTATTGAACACATCTGAGTTTTTAAAAATCTGAACACCAGTGCAGCTGATTCTACTACAGTAAATTTGTTCTTTAGTGTACCGTGCTAAGTATGTTTGTAACAAAATCAAATTTCCTAGACTTACAAGGCTGCAGTGGTTACATATATAGCATAGAGTGAGGCCACTGATAAATTGCAAGTTGGGGTGATCACTTTATTATTGACGTGTTGCAGAACTAAATGTCAGTGTAGATCAGCAAGCGTGGGAACGATTGGGTGAACATGACACTGGAGTTTAGGATAGAGGTAGGCTTTTTGATGCTTTCAAAGTGGGAAATGGAAAAATAGTATGGGAAAGAGTCCATATTTTCTAGAATTTCACAGTGAAATTTTAATGCTGGAGGATGATGTTGTGCAGTGGTAAAGAACCTTCACTGACATTGAGAATTAGAGTCATCCTTTCCTATGCTTCAGTGAATAATAAGTTAACAAACACTTAGAAATCGTTCTCTGAACACATGTAAATGCAGATGCGATCTGCAAACTGCTTTTCAACTACTGGAGAATCACTAGAAGTTGCACTTTACTGAATTGTGGTTTTTTATTGAGGCTTAATAAGTCTTCAAATATGATGAATTAACCATCAAAACTCCTTGTTGCAAAATACGAAGTCTACCATTAAGAGCAAAGCTACTTCTTCTAACAATCCTTTTTATATTTTTTACTTCTATAGTGGTTATACCCCTGCTGTTCATACAGAATTGCTGGCATATATTTTACAACTGCAAATTTTCATCTCATTTTAGTATCCTACTTTATTGCAATATTTATTTTTAAACCCTGAGTTTAGTTCTCTTATTAAAATGTTTGTTTCTTTTTCTGCTATCGGGAAGAGGAGTCTGCAGAGATCCTGATTGGAGTACAGTACAGAACTTGGTGTTTTTTAGTTTTACATGGTTGGGGGCTATTCCAACTGAGGTTGTTCGTACTTTTGTACCAAAAAACTATTTTATCAAATGGCTTCTTGTAACTGCTATTGAGCCATTTCCCATTGAAGATTCCACATCGCCAGTTCACACTACATTAGTGGAATTAAAACATGACCAAAAACAATTGTTCACTACAAATCATGTGTGGCAGTTTCAAGCATGTTGCATACAAATACTCTATGCTCCAGATTGTTGAAAAGAATTTGGAATAGTTGAAAAGGGGAAGTGTCTTCAATGCTTTGACTTGCTAATATGCAATCGGATTCAATAAAAGGAGGGATATTCAAAGTCACAACTACAATGAACTGCAGTGAAAAATCCCATCAAATGCTTTGCCATTGGCACGTATCACCAAGAAAGGGAGGAGCAGATCAACCCAATGAGTTCTGAATCTCTTTTAAAATTTGCATTTCTGATAACAGCTGGAAGTTCCATTCACACCCCTATTATTAATCCTTCAACATTTGCCACATACAAGAACTTAAAACTGCTTTTTATTCAGAGTGAAATGCCAGTAGAACTGAGTTATGTTTTAGATTCCCCTGGATTAGGGGCTATGTTTGTAGAACTAAGAATGTCTTGATCCTCACAGTAAAGTATTTGTGATGATAGATCTCTGCACTTACATGTTTCAGATCAAAGGACCACACAATGCAAAAGATGTTGTGGCACTGAGGAGTGTGGTAGAACAGAGAGATGCACGAGTATGGATTCAGAATTCCTTGAAAGTGGTGTCACAGGGTCATAAAGAGATCTTTTGGCACATTGGTTTTTGTAAATCAAAAGAATTAAGTATAAGATTTGAGATGTTATTTTGCAGTTGTATAAGACATTGAAGGGACAAAATTTGGAGTACTGTGTGCAGTTTTGGTCACTTACGTACAGGAAAGATATCAATAAGATTGAAAGAGTACAAGTATGTTGCCAGGACCTGAGGACCTGAGTAATAGGGAAAAGTTGAAGAGGTTAGGACTTTATTGCCTGGAGCACAGGAGAATGAGGGGATACTTTATACTTTATTGTTGCCAAACAATTGATACTAGAACGTACAATCATCACAGCGATATTTGATTCTGCACTTCCCACTCCCTCGATTACAAATCGATAGTAAATATTAAAAATTTAAATTATAAATCATAAATAGAAAATAGAAAAATGGAAAGTAAGGTAGTGCAAAAAAACCGAAAGGCAGGTCCGGATATTTGGAGGGTACGGCCTAGATCCAGGTCAGGATCCGTTCAGCAGTCTTATCACAGTTGGAAAGAAGCTGTTTCCAAACCTGGCCGTACGAGTCTTCAAGCTCCTGAGCCTTCTCCCGGAGGGAAGAGGGATGAAAAATGTGTTGTCTGGGTGGGTCGTGTCCTTGATTACCCTGGCAGCACTGCTCCGACAGCTTGTGGTGTAAAGTGAGTCCAAGGACGGAATATTGGTTTGTGTGATGTGCTGCGCCGTGTTCACGATCTTCTGCAGCTTCTTCCGGTCTTGGACAGGACAACTTCCATACCAGCTTGTGATGCGCCCTAGAAGAATGCTTTCTACGATGCATCTATAAAAATTAGTGAGGGTTTTAGGGGACAGGCCAAATTTCTTTACTTTTTCTCAGGAAGTAAAGGCGCTGGTGGGCCTTCTTGGCAGTGGACTCTACTTGGTTGGACCAAGTCAGGTCATTTGTGATATTGACCTCGAGGACCTTAAAGCTTTTGGCCTGTTCCACTTGCGCACCACCGATGTAAGTTGGGTCGTGCGGTCCGCTACTCCTTCTGAAGTCAACAACCAATTCCTCCGTCTTGCTGACGTTGAAGGCTAGGTTACTGTCTTCGCACCATGCCACCATGTTCTTAATTTCCTCTCTGTACTCAAACTTATCATTACCTGAGATATGGCCTACAATTGTTGCGTCATCAGCAAACTTATATACTGAGTTCGATGGAAACTTGGCTACACAATCATGGGTGTACAGTGAGTACAGCAGGAGACTGAGTACACAGTCTTGTGGGGCACCACTGCTCAGAGTGATCGTAGAGGAGAGCTTGTCCCCTATTTTTACAGCCTGGGTCCTGTCTGTGAGGAAGTTGAAGATCCAGCTGCAGATCTGAGTGCTAAGGCCCAGGTTCCAGAGTTTAGGGATCAGTTTATTTGGAATGATGGTATTAAAGGCAGAGCTGTAGTCAATGAAAAGGAGCCTTACGTATGCTTTTTTATTCTCCAGGTGTTCTAAGGAGGAATGCAGGGCCAGAGGGATGGCATCTGCCGTTGACCTGTTGCTCCGGTAGGCGAATTGCAAAGCGTCAAGGTTGACCAGTAGGCTGTGGTTGATGTGTGCCATAACCAATCACTCGAAGCACTTCATAGCAATTGATGTCGGAGCCACAGGTCGACAGTCATTCAGGCATGCCACCTTGCTCTTCTTCGGCACCGGGATTATTGTTGCCTTCTTAAAACACGAGGGGATCTTAGACTGAAGTAAGGAGCAGTTGAAGATGTCAACAAACACCCCAGCTAGCTCACTTGCACAGGCCCGGAGAACCCGTCCTGGGACGCCATCTGAGCCCGTCACCTTCCTTGGATTTATCTTCAGGAAGGCCTCTCTAATGTCCTCCTCGGTGATGATGAATCTCGATGCCACCAGGTCCGGTTCATCCGGAGGGAGCGGGATGCTCCTCTTCCGTTCGAATCTTGTGTAGAATACGACAAGTTCGTCAGGAAGAGAAGTGCCACGGTTAGTGATGTTCCCAACCTTTTCTTTGTGCCCAGTGATCTCATTTAGACCCTGCCATAGTCTACTGGCATCCCTCTGGTTAGCCTGGGCTTCCAACTTGGCTCGATATTGTCTCTTGGCGCCCTTAATGGCTTTCCGGAGTTCACGCCTGGATTCCGTGTAGCGACTGGTATCCCCGGACCTAAAAGCCACAGCTCTAGCCTTCAAAAGGGACTTGACCTCATAATTCATCCAACGTTTCCAGTTAGGGAATACCTGTATCGTCTTGCGAGACACACAGTCCTCTGTGCATTTCCAAATAAAGTCCGTGACAGCTGAGGCATACTCATCGAGATTAGCTGCTGATGATATTTGATAAGGGAATACAAAATTATGAGATGTGTATCTAGGGAAAATGCAGTCAGGCTTTTTCCACTGAGGCTGGGTGAAACTAGAAGTAGAGACCATGGATTAAGAGCGAAAGGTAAAACATTTAAGGGGAACCTGAGGGGGAAACCTCTTCACTCAGAGGGTGGTGAGAGGGTGGAATGAGCAGCCAGCAGAAGTGATGGATGTAGTTTTGATTTCAACACGAGAAGTACATGAATGGGGGAGGGAATGGAGGGCCATGGTCAATGGAGCTAAGCAGAAAAGCAGTTTGGCAGGGACTAGATGGGCTGAAGGGCCTGTTTCTGTGCTGTAGTGCACTATGGCTCTATGACACCATCTCACTGAGCACACTTGGTCAATTTCTGCAAGTTGATGCACTGGCTTAATAACATGTCCAACTAAAAGCACAAATCCAGTTTGTGAAAAACTGTTCAAAGAAACTCAGAGTAAAATATTGGAGATTTTAGTTCCATTTTATCAGCTACAAATATGGCCCTGGATTACAGTGTAGAAGTCAATGGGCCAAAGAAAATTAGCATTTCAATTTATGACTAGTCTAACTTGCTTTGGTGAGATATATAAAGCAGAGAAACTAATCAATTCCACCTTTTAAGATTAATTTCATCATTAATATGTCCTCCGGCCCTACAGCCCTTGGAGTTATCTGGGTTTCCTTTATTTCTGACTTCTAACACAACACCAATGTTTATCTCTTTGCCCCTAACAGCTGAGGAAATATTCAATGGAATTCATCGCTAAACCTCTGTGCTTCTCTGCCCTCTCTATCTTTCTTTAAGAAGTTGAATTTCTTCAGCAAAGTTCATTGCACGTTCATTGGCATTCATTACTTTGCATTGGATTTTCACTGATGACATCCCATGAAGGGTTTTAGGATTTCAGCTCTTGCACAGCGCCTCAGACAGCAGTTGCAAAAACGGAAGCTGAAATATTTTCAGTCAGAAGTCAGTTATGTAACTTGTTTATCAAAGAGCTCGGCTACACCTGTGGGAAGAGATTAAATTAATATATTAGGTTCAAAACAATTCATCAAGCAAAAGGTCTTTGACCTAAAACATTAACTCTGTTTCTCTTCCTGTAGATGTGACCTGACCTCCTGAGTATTTCTAGCATTCTGTTTTAAATCTAGATTTCCAGTGTGTTTGTTGTTTATTTATTTATTTATTAACTCATTTGTCTATCTATTTAGAAATACAGCACAATAATTTTTGCTAAGAAAGAAAGATTTTAAGAAGTTTCTTTAACTTTCGCTAACAAATTTGTCAGTCTATCAGGAAAATATCATAGTGCTTCAGATGTTAATACTTAATTAAGTTCCCAGAATGCTGATTTTTTTAAAACTAAGATAACAACACAGAAAACCCATGCCATGCCATTTCATCTTGCAAATAAATAAGTACTCCCACATTTCAACAGGTTTTCAGATAAGGAAATAAGGAAAAAATATCGTTCAAACATCATATCCAAAGTAAAAACACAAGATGCTGGACATCCAGAGTAACAGGCATAAAATGCAGGAGGAACTCTGCAGTTCAGGCAGCATCTATGGAAAGGAATAAAGAGTCAACATTTCGGACCTGAAATGTCGAGTCTTTATTCCTTTCCATTGATGCTATCTGACTTGCTGAATTCCTTCAGCATTTCGTACGTCCAAGTTAACCAACCCCAATTTTCACTTGAGAAAATTCTGCATTATGAAATCTAGAATGGTAACAAGCTCAGAAATGCATAGATACAGGAGGTGCCAAAAAGGCTCAGAAAACTGCATGAAATTGCAAAAGCTGATAGGTGATAAAAAAGCAAGAAATTTTCCAGCAAACTTGCTAAAATAGGTTTAAGGGATCCTGAAATTATTGCAATGAATTAATCAAACACAGACCCAACAAGGGGAAAATGGTATCACAATATATATGTATAGAAAGCATAAACTATTATAATGAGCCCAAATGCTCGGATAAACTGCCATTGATAAGTCTAAAATCATATGAACACTGCAGTGAATTGTACGGGGCTGCCAACCAAATGTATTAACAGTTGGTGGAATGACACTGTTTCCAAAAATATTCATTAAACCCAGATTGACACTGATGTACTTGCAGCCACAGAGCCAAAAGCACTTATAAACTATTATCCATTTAATCACTGCTCAAGCAGTTTGAATGTAAGATGTACCGTATGTCTGCCACTTCTGCCAGATTGTATGGTTCATTTCATTTTCCTTTCAGAATGTCCCATTCTACTCTATAGTCAATGAAGAATTTTCAAGTATAGTACTTGTAATGTAAGGCATGTAGTCATAAACCCTGACAAAAAGTGATGTGATAATAGCCAAGTATTCTGGTTTGAAAATATTGGCCGAGGGATAAAGGTTGGACATGGTATCACAGACAATTCTTCTGTCCTTCACTGAACCTGAGAGCACAAGCAGAGCTTCGATTTGGTGTCTCATCGAAAAGATGCCGACTCTGAAAGTGCAGGGCTCCTTTAGCCCTGCACCAGAATGCAAGCTTAGATTTTATCCTCAACTTCCTGGAGTTGGACTTGATTTACTTCTGTAGTAATTAGAATTAAGTCTTCTAACTAACCAAGGGCATCAAAGTGTTAAAATCAAGATCAAAAATCATAGTTCTCTGTTCTTGATAGATATATAAAATATCAAAATAAATCCATCTGTTTGTCAGGATATGTAAGTAATTTCAAAGCCTCACCATGATTAACTAACTAGCCTTCATCTTATATTAAGTCAAATTTCTCTGAAGTTTTTAATGAAGATGCTTTCCATCAAAAGGAAAACTAATATCAGAGTCACCCTAAAATTGCTTTAACCTGTATGGCATCCATTAAAATGAAAGCTGCTCAAAATCTAATATCTCAACCTTAATAAAACTGTTACTTATTTTTGCTTCACATTTTTTTTATTCCAGTAAACTGCATATTGGTAATAAATAGACTTTGTACCCATAAGAGAACAGGGCATTGGGCTACACTGAAGTTGCTATATAAATGAAAATTGTTATTGGGGATTAGGGTGCCAAAAGAAGAATGAAACTTTATTTGTCTTTGTGCTGAGGGAAATTGGAACTGAATGATGCTTTTCTTGAAATCACATGGTTCTGTGTTTGGACTGTTCTTTGGGGCTTAACGGGTCCACAGGCAAGCACCACTTACCAGCAAAGCTGATCCCTTGCCGTGCCACTGGGAGCTAAAATCTCTTGACCTTTGTGTCGCTCAGAAACCTCAGACACTAGTGATCATAGGGCATGCAGGAGAACATTTTGGGTGAGATCATGCCAGACACAAAATTAGATGTGGCACAGTATCCATTTCTCTTATGTTATATACTTAAACTAATGTTTCCAGTTGCCATTGTTAAATAATGGAATGAAATTAATTCAAAGCCAAATAATCAATGGAATTGCACTGGGTACCTCCATTAGCTTGCTCGATATTTTTGTGGCAATTCCCCGTGTACCAAATCACATCATTATTCAAATGTAGTAATTTTGCTCGTAACAAGACAAAGCTCCACACTATCACTGTGGTGGAAGCTCTGTCTCAGTAAAATTACACTCGGTGGTCACTCTATTAAGTACATCTGCTCGCTGATGCAATCATGTGGTAGCAACTCAAATGCAGAAAAGCATGCAGACATGGTCAAGAGGTTCAGTTGTTGTTCAGACCAAACATCAGCATGGGGAAGAAATGTGATCTATGTGACTTTGACTGTGGAATTATTGTTGATGCCAGACGGACAGATTGAGTACCTCAGAAACTGTTGATCTCCTGGGGGGTTTTAACAGTCTCTAGAGTTTACAGAGAATGGTGCGAGAACAAAAAAAAACAAAATCCAGTGAGTGGCACTTCCGTGGGTGGAAACACCTTGTTAATGAAAGAGGTCAGAAGAGAATGGCCAGACTGGTTCAAGTTGATAAGAGGGCAACACTAACTCAAATAACCACTCATTACTGGTGTGCAGAAGAGCATTGATGAACACATAGCACGTCAAACTTTGAAGTGGATTTGCTACAGCAGCAGACGACCATGAACATACATTCAGTGTATGTTTATTACTATAGGAGGTTCTTAATTCAGAATGCCTCTGATTGTAGGAGCACATTTGTTTTTGCTATTAAAAGAAAGAAAGACTCTGCTAACATTGAAAAGGTTGACTGGCCTCCAAAATTCTGTAGAGTGGGCTGGTGGTAAAGGCATAACTTTACCAGCGGTTAGCCACTAGGTTGTTTCAGCTGCCTCATTGATGCCCATCCTGGAGGTATGTTACTGGGTTCTGCCAGCCCAGAGGCACCACACCCAACTAAACCTTTGTGATGAACAATGTACGTTTGTATTTGCAGGATGCAAAAGGCTATCAATGACTATGGAATTCTGTGGGAAGACTTTCAGCCCTGCTCTCGTGGCTGGACTGCTCTCTCTGTAGTGATGATGGTCAAACAGTCATAGAGTCATAGAGTGGGCATGTGGCCAAGTTGTTAAGGGATTCGACTAGTGACTTGAAGGTCATGAGTTTGATCCCCAGCCGAGGCAACGTGTTGTGTCCTTGAGCAAGGCACTTAACCACACAGTGCTCTGCGACAACACTGGTGCCAAGCTATATCGGCACTTGCCCTTCCCTTGGACAACATCATTGTTGTGGAGAGGGGAGACTTGCAGCATGGGCAACTGCGGGTCTTCCATACAATCTTGCTTAGGCCTGCGCCCTGGAGAGTGAAGACTTTCCAGGCGCAGATCCATGGTCTCGCAAGACTAACGGA
Organism: Mobula hypostoma; assembly: GCF_963921235.1. Classification (NCBI taxonomy): domain Eukaryota; kingdom Metazoa; phylum Chordata; class Chondrichthyes; order Myliobatiformes; family Myliobatidae; genus Mobula; species Mobula hypostoma. Next base: position 22,835,828 of record NC_086113.1, read on the forward strand.
TGCTTTAATAATTGTTCATAGAGTCATGCCACATGGAAGCAGATTAAATTGCCTCCTTGAGCTGCTCCCATTTCCCTCCATCTGTCTCTTATCCCTTACCTATCCATGTACCTCTTGTTTAAGCATTGTAATTATACCCACCTCTATCACTTCCTCTGGCAGCTCTTTCAACGTCCAAAGGTTCAAAGTGCATTTATTAACAAAGAATGTATAAATTATGTACTCCAACCTTGAGATTTGTTTGCTTCATAGGCAGTCACAAAACAAGGACCCCGAAAGAACACAATAAGCCCAACCCCAGTGCCCACAGAGAAAGAGAAAGCAAAACAATACAAATTATGCAATTCATGCAGAAGTGAGCAGCAACATTCAGAACCCAGCGCACTCTGTGTGAAAATGTTACCTCTGGAAGTTCAAAGTTCAAAGTAAATTTATTATCAAAGCATGTGTGTGTTACCGTATACTACCTTATGATTCATTGTCTTGCAGGCACTTTCAGGAAAAAAAGAAGTATGATAGAATTTATGAAAAAACTACATATAAACAGACAAAGACTGGCTTTCAACTTAAAACTTTGCCCTCTAGTTCTAGACTCCCCTACCCTGGGAGAAAGACTACGATATTCCTATTTTTCTATGCTACTCATGATTTTCGAAGGTCAGCCCTCAGCCTCCTATGCTCCAGAAAAGAGTCCCAGCCTATCCAGCCCTTCCTTCTAGCTCAAGCCCTCAAGTCCCAGTAACATTTTTGTAAATCTTCTCTATATATGTTGACTCTGATCATCCACTCTCCTCATTGTAGCTGAAGAGGCAGCTGAGGTGTTGAAGTACTAAAGGTATTATTTGATTGAATTGTGAGGAACAGGCACTGTGGAAGAGGACCTGTGGACTTTGGGGAGGTTGTCAAATGACAGAGCAGCATATGGATCAGTTGGAAATATGAGGTTGAGAAGGTTGAGTGCTTCAAGTTCTTAGTTGTGAACTCCGCCAATAACTTGTCCTGGTACAAACATGTGGATGTCAAAGGTCAGTCTCCTTCCTCAGGAGGCTAAAGAGATTCGGCATGACCCCGTCAATGCTTACCAATTCCTATCGCTGTCCCCTAGAAAGCATTCTGTCTGGATGCATCATGGCTTGGTATAGCAACAGCTCTGCACACGTTTGCAGAAACGGTAGAGAGTTCAGGACACAGCTCAGCACTGGATTAGAAAACACTAGCTAGAAGGAGAGGTTAGACAAACTTGGATTGTTTTCTGTGGAGTGTCAGAGGCTGAGGAGCTGCCTAATAGAAGTCTATAAAATTACGAGAGGTGTGGACAGGAGAGGCTGTCTGGCGTTTTTACCACAAGGTGATAAGGTCATATATTAGAGAGTATAACATTATGGTGAGAGGTTAACTTAAAGAAGATGTGTGGGGCTCATTTTTTACATAGAGCGAGTTGGATGTCTGGAGTGCACTGCCAGGGGAGATGGTGGAAATAGGTATGATAGCAATATGTAAGAGGCAATTAGACAGACAGGGAGACAGACCATGTTCAGACAGGAATATAGACCATGTGTAGGCGGTGAGATTAGTTAGATTGGCTTCATGATTTCCACATCATGGTAGGCTGAAAGGCCTGTTTTTACTCCCGTGCTGTTCTTTTCTCTGTTCTATGAACAGGTGACTCTAAGATGCTGGGCTTTGCTGGCTTCCTGTATGTGCGGACAGCAAATACCATAAGACCATAAGATATAGGAGCAGAATTGAGTCTGTTCCGCCATTTCATCATGGCTGATCCAATTTTCCTCTCAGTCCCAATCTCCTGCCTTTTCTCTGTATCCCTTCATGCCTTGACCAACCAAGAATCTGTCAATCTCTGCCTTAAATATTCATAGAAACTTGGCCTCCACAGCTGCTTGTGGCAAATAATTCCATAGATTCACTACTCTCTGTCTAAAGAAATTCCTCCTCACCTCTTTTCGAGAAGGATGCCCCTTATTCTGAGGCTGTGTCCTCTTGTCTTAGACTCTTCCACCAACGGAAACATCTCCACCTCCACTCTAACAGGCTTTTCACCATTCGATAGGTTTCAATTAGGTCGCCCTTCATTCTTCTGAGTTCCAGTGAATACAGGCCCAAAGCCACCAAACACTCTTCATATGACAAGCCATTCAATCCTGGAATAATTCCCATGATCCTCCTTTGAACTCTTTCCAGTTTCAGCACATCTTTTCTGAAGGGCCCAAAGCTGCTCACCATATTCCAAGTGAGGCCTCTCTGTGCTTTATAAAATATCAACATTACATCCTTGCTTTTATATTCTAGTCCTCTTGAAATGAATGCTAACATTGCATTTGCTTTCCTCACCACAGACTCAACCTGAAAGTTAACCTTTAGTGAAACCTTTAGGACTCCAATTACTGTGCACATCTGTCCACAAGGATTTACCTTAGTACCAAACACCATTTTGTAAGCAGGAAGGCATTCCACTCTCAAAATACGCAGGCCATTGTGGGTCAGAAAAGAGAATGTCCTCGTTCTAATACATGAATTAGAAGTTTGCACTCAGGGAGTGGGCAGTCTGTCGTTGGCACTTCCTAAAGGGAACCGAATGTCAAACCGGGTGTTGGACTTTTTAACCAACAGACCTCTGATAATCAGGATATGCAACTGCTACTCCCTCCCCATCATCCTCAACACAGGTGCTCCCCCATCTCCCCAGGGCTGTGAGCTGAGCCCATTGCTGTACACTCCGCTCAACATGACAGTGCGGCCATAAACCCAAATGATCACATTGTCAAGTTCACAGACGTCACGACAGTGGTGAGGTTCATCGCCAACAATGAGATCGCCTACAGAGAGGAAGTGGAAGGGCTTGAGGCCCAGTGCCAGGGAAATAAACTCTTCCTCAACAAGGCAAAGGAGATGGCTATCAACTTCGGGAGAATTCGCACCACTCACATCCCTCTTTGCATCGGAAGCACAGCAGTAGAAACTGGGAGCAGTTTCAAACTCTTGGGAGTGCATATCTCGTACAATCTCTCATGGTCCCAGAACACATCCCACACGCAATCAGAAAAGCTCACCAACACCTCTAGTTTCACAGGAGGCTGAAGAGAGCTGGACTATTGTAATAGTGTTTTTCAAATTATTGTGGTTTTTTTTTGTGCTGCATCAAATCCAGAGTAAAAATTATTTCATTCTCCTTTACCCATGTGTACTGGAAATGAGATTAAAAAATCTTGTATCTTGGATGGATCCTAGCGGACAAGGGTATCCCCTGCTGAATCCTTATACCAGTTCTCTCTCCAACTATAGCAGCTGAGCACTGATACAGTGAGAGCAATGAAGACACCGGGATAGCAGATGAAATTGCCTTTGTTTTGCTCAAGACAAGATGTTAGTGCCTGCACCAGCCTGGAGCCATCTTGCTGAGGGGGATTTCTTCACTGTCTTTAACATGCTACACACAGCTCAGCACATCACAGAAACCAGCCTTCCCTCCGTGGACTCAGTCTACAATTCCCTCTGCCTCTGTAAATCATCCAACATAATCAAAGACCCCATTCATCCCAGATATTCTCTCTTCTCCCCTCCCCCATCAGTGAGAAAATACAAAAGCTCAGGCTTTTGTATCTTCTTTATACTTTATACTTTATTGTCGCCAAACAATTGGTACTAGAGCGTACAATCATCACAGCGAAATTTGATTCTGCTCTTCGTTCTCCCTGGGAGTACAAAACGATAGTAAATATTAAAAATTTAAATTATAAATCATAAATAGAAAATAGAAAAGGGGAAGTAACGTAGTGCAAAAAAACCGAGAGGCAGGTCTGGATATTTGAAGGGTACGGCCCAGATCCGGGTCAGGATCCGTTCAGCAATCTCATCACAGTTGGAAAGAAACTGTTCCCAAATCTGGCTGTACGAGCCTTCAAGCTCCTGAGCCTTCTCCTGGAGGGAAGAGGGACGAAAAGTATGTTGGCTGGCTGGGTTGTGTCCTTGATTATCCTGGCAGCACTGCTCCAACAGCGTGCGGTGTAAAGTAAGTCCAAGGATGGAAGATTGGTTTGTGTGATGTGCTGGGCTGTGTTCACGATCTACTGCAGCTTCTTCCAGTCTTGGACAGGACAACTTCCATACCAGCTTGTGATGCACCCTAGTAGAATACTTTCTACGGTGCATCTATAAAAATTAACGAGGGTTTTAGGGGACAGGCCAAATTTCCTCAGCTTTCTCAGGAAGTAAAGGCACTGGTGGCCTTCTTGGCAGTGGACTCTGCTTGGTTGGACCAAGTCAGGTCATTTGTGATATTGACCCCGAGGAACTAAAAACTTTTGGTGTTCCACTTGCGCACCACCGATGTAAATTGGGTCGTGCAGTCCGCTACTCCTTCTGAAGTCAACAACCAATTCCTTCGTCTTGCTGACATCTACAACCAGTCTCAAGGACGGCTCCTATCCCACTGTTATCAGACTTTTGAGTGGACCTCCTGTACAATAAATGGACTCTTGTCCTCACAATATATCTTGTTATGACCTTGCATGTTATTGTTTACTTGCACGTCACTTCTACAGTTGCTTTTAGACGTTATTCTGCATTGTTATGGTTTTATCTCTTTCTAGCTCAATGCTGGCATGTGGCCAAGTGGTTAAGGCATTCATCTAGTGATCTGAATGTTGCTAGTTCGAGCCTTGTCTGAGGCAGCGTGTTGTGTCCTTGAGCAAGGACACTTAACCACACATTGCTCTGCGATGACACCAGTGCCAAGCTGTATGGGTCCTAATGCCCTTCCCTTGGACAACATTGGTGTCGTGGAGAGGGGAGACTTGCAGCATAGGCAACTGCCGGTCTTCCATACAACCTTGCCCAGGCCTGCGCCCTGGAAACCTTCCAAGGCGCAAATCCATGGTCTCATGAGACTAACGGATGCCTATATATAGCTCAATGCACTGCGTAATGATTTGATCTGTGTGAACATTATTTAAGATAAGCTTTTCACTGTATCTTCTGACAATAATAAACCAATACCATTAAAAGCCAGCTAAAAGAAATAAGGCTAGAGCCAGAGAAAGGTCAAGGAGACTCAGAACCTGAGGTGCACGAGGCCAAGTCTGGAGAGCGGGAGCAGTAAGAGGAACAGGAGGGATATTTCCTCGAGCTGCTGCTGCTCTCCTGACTTGGAGGATGTTTCTGCTTAGTGTTAACAGCCTCATTTTCTTGTTGTACAGGGGAAGAAGAATGGCTGTTTGGGATGTATAAAACACCCTAATAATAAAGAGATAGTTACTGAGATTGCAATTTAATAGTCGCCATGCCAACCCAGTGATCTTCTCCAAATTAGAATCTTTTAACACTGACACATTACACCAATCATCAGCTGGGCGAGCACAAATCAGAGTATAAAGAAAGGCAAGAGTAGATATTGGACCACTGGAAAATGTCGCAGGAGTGGTAGTAACGGGGACAAGGAAATGGTGGACAAACTAAATAAGTGTTTTGCACCTGTCTTCACCTGTAAGACACCAGTAGTATACCAGACTATCGTGAGTGACAGAGGCAGAGGTGAGTGCAGTTGCTATTACTATGTAATAAACCCACAGTGTCCAAAAGTATATGGCTGTCATCGTCGTCGTGGCTATCCCTCGAGGTCGAGGATGATGGTCTTCATTCTGAAGAAGTGGCCCACAGAGTGAAGACGCCTGTGCATGTATTTGTTTAATGTGTACTTGATGTTGCACTCCAAGAAGCACACGATACTTCACGAATCGACCAACTGATTCCAATGGCATGGAAACCATGGCCATTGGAGCTAATGGATTTGTTGCAGCCTTCATCCGCCTTCACAGCCGTTGAGTTCAAAGTAACTTCACCCGCCTGTTCCACTGTTGAGGTCTTGGTTGGATTGTTCTTCGTCAGGGACCTCAACCTCGACCTTACCGCCATGGGTGACCCTACCAGGAGCATAGCTCCAGACGGCATTGCTCTCGGGATCGCAGGACCACACAAGCTTCTCCAACACGACAAGGTGTTTATCCACAGAGAAGATATGGATGTACACTTTGCAAGAAGGAACAAAAGTGTAGAATATTTTCTAAATAGGCAGACAATTGAAAAATACGAGCAGCAAAGGGACTTGGGAGTCCCTGTGTAGGATTCCCTGAAGGTTAACTTGTAGGTTGAGTCAGTGGTGAGGAATGCAAATGCAAGTTTAGCATTCATTTCGAGAAGACAAGTATGTAAAAGCAAAGATGTATTGCTGAGGCTTCAGAAGGCTGATGAGGCCTTATTGGAGAATTGTGAGCAGTTCTGGCCCCCTTTTCTTAGAAAGGATGTGCTGATATTGGAGAAGGTTAAGAGGAGGTTCAGGAGAATGATTCGGGAATTAAAGGATTATCTATGAAGAGCTTTTGAAGGTTCTGGGCCTATACTCACTGAAATTTTGAAGAATGAGAGGTGGGGAATCTCACTGAATCCTGCCGAATGTTGAAAAGCCGAGAGAGAGTTGATGTAGAGAGAAAACAGCGCCTCTACTTTCTGCGAAGGCTGAAAAAAGGCCATCTTCCAGACTCCCATCCTCACCACATTCTATAGAGGATGCATCGAGAGTATCCTGAGCAGCTGCATTACTGCCTGGTTCGGAAATTGCACCGTCTCGGATCGCAAGACCCTGCAGTGGATAGTGAAGTCAGCTGTGAAGATCATCGGGGTCTCTTTTCCCGCCATTACAGACATTTACACCACACGCTGCATCCGCAAAGCTAACAGCATTGTGAAGGACCCCACGTACCCCTCATACAAACTCTTCTCCCTCCTGCCATCTGACAAAAGGTACCAAAGCATTCGGGCTCTCACGACCAGATTATGCAACAGTTTCTTCCCCCGAGCCATTAGACTCCTCAATTCCCGGAGTTTAGACTGACACCAACCTACACACACACACACACACACTCAACTGAACACCACTCCACTCCCTTTGCAATTTTTGCTCATTTCTTTCTCAATTCCTGCTAAAACATTGTTTACATTGTTTACATTTACATTTACAGTTACATCATTTATTATTATATTGTAATTTGTCCATTATTGAGCCTATTGTCTTGTTTATTAATTGTCTTGCTCTGTTTCGTGCACTTTATGTAGTCCCGTGTAGGCCTGAAGTCTAACGTAGTTTTGTGTTGTTACACGTAGTCTAGTGTAGTTTTGTGTTGTTTCATGTAGCACCATGTTCCTGGAGGAACGTTGTTTTGTTTTTACTGTGTACTGTACCAGCAGTTGTGGCTGAAATGACAATAAAAGCGAATTGACTTGACTTGATGTTTCCTATAGTATGGGAGTCTAGGACCAGAGGGCACAGCCTCAGAACAGAGGGATGTCTATTTAGAACAGATGAGGAGGAATTTCTTTAGCTGTAGAGTGGCGAATTTGTGGAATTTGTAGCCACAGACGGTTGTGGAGGCTAGGTCATTGGGTGTATTTAAGATGGAGCTTGATAGGTTGTTGACAGTCAGGGCATGGAAGATTATGGGGAGAAGGCAGTAGAATGAGGTTGAAAGAGAAAATGGATCAACCATGATGAAATGGTGGAGCAGACTCAATGGGCCAAATGGCCTAATACTGCCCCTATCCCTTATGGTCCTATGGACTTATGGTCTAAATCCTCTCACACGCACCTTGCTGTACAGATTGTAACACATTCAAACACAATTTTATTATTTTAAAGCTTTGTTGTAGCCTCTATCAAACACCTGATGTGTGACTCCTTGCTTAGAAAACTCAAATATGTGACATTTTGTTTGGAGAACTCAGATCTGTGCACAAAATACATTTTCTTAGATCATTTCTACTTTGCAGTGTAAACTGCGATGTGCAGATAATTTTGATGGCCTTTGAGTTTTTAAATGTTCTTTCAGCATTGCTCCATTGAGTGGGAGTCTTGGTCCTGGAGGAGATCACTGCTGCCATTTCCTGCCAGGCCTTGATTATGGCAGGCATGGCTGGTCTCGTGGTTTCCCTCAGGCGCTGGACCTTCCTCCTGACTTGTATTAGTTGACGAATCGTGGAGCTACAGAGTGGAGAGCAGAGATCTTTTCTACAAACATTGTAACTTCCTTGGCAGCTGGAGAGTGTGTCAGACTTGGGGAATGTGCCTTTAACAGCTGACTTTCTTTTTTAGATGCAGTACAAATCCAAACACTCCAGCAAATTTCTACAGATGTACGGTGGAGAGCATTCTGACTGGTTGCATCACTGTCTAGTATGAAGGCTCCAAAACACAGGATTGCAAGAGGCTGAAGAAGGTTATAGACTCAAACAACTACATCATAGGCACTAGCCTCCCCACCACTGAGGACATCATCAAAAGGTGGTGCTTCATTATTAAGTACCCTCACCATTTGGGACATTGTCCTGCTCTCAATTCTACCATCATGGAGCTTGATGAACCGCATTCAACGTTATAAGAACAAGTTCTTCCCCTCTGCCACCAACTTCTGAATGGCCCATGACCCACGAACACTTCCTCACTGTTCCTCTTTTGCACTATTACTTTATCTTTATTGTAAGTTAGAAGCAATATTTTATGACTTGCAGTGCATTGCTGTCATAAAACAATAAATTTCATGATATATATCAGTGATAACAAACATAATTCAAGGATTAAGTGTCAGGAAATGTGGAGCAGACTCAATGGGTCAAATGGTCAATTGCTGCTCTTGTGTCTTATGGAAATGAGTGAATTTCACAGTTACGTTTGAGCACTCCAAAACTATAAAAGAATTTCTACACAACACACCAAACTGGTGCAGGAACTCAGTAAATCAGGCAGATGGAGGGGAACAATGAGGCATCGTTTCAGACTGAGACGTTTATCAGGACTGGAAAGGAAGGGGCAGAAAGGATTTGATTCTGGCTTCTTCTCCCTTCTTTTCCAGTCCCGATGAAGGGTCTCCACCCAAACAGTCAACTGTTCATTCCCCTCCTTAGATGCTGCCTGACTTGTTGCTCTCCTCGAGCACTTTGTGTGTGTTGCTGAAGATTTTCAGCATCTGCAGAATCTTGTTTATTTTTAATTTCTAGGCATGTTATTTAAAGGGAAAAAAAATCAATTTGTTGTTTCAGCTCCCTGGCTGATTGATGGTTATCTCATCTTATTTAGCTCAAAACTATTATTGGAGTACACTGAAAAATGTTGTGATATTGTCATGTCTGGAAAATATTACAAAAGATAGTAAGCTTAATGAGTGTTGACAGAGTGTGGTAATGGAAGAGTGGGATAATTACTTGTTTGAGTTTGTTTATTAGTTGTAGTGAAGTGAGACAGACATCTCGTTTATACTAAAATGATAGCTATCAGAGAAGCAAGAGAAGGTCTCCTGGGAAATAGAGGCCAGGCTGGCATTGTTACGCAGCCTGATCCTGAGGAATGCTATGGAATCTACAAGGTACTGGGTGGGTAGAACGTCCACTCAATGTGCACCCAGGGTGTCAGCAGAGAGATTTCTTCCCATTGACAATGCAACTTGGACTTTCTTTTTCAGAAACCTTCAATGCTTTTTTTAATAACTACTCTCCTTGCATCCTCAAACCCAGAAGTACATGTGCAGTGCAAATTTCACGTGGATTTTTTTTGTATTGGTTTGTTATGGTCACGTGTTCCAAGATATAATGAAAGCTTGTCTTGCATACTGTTCATACAAAACAAGTCATTACACCATGCATTGAGCTACAATGAGGTAAGACTATAGTAATGCAGAGTAAAGTGTAAAGGTCACTGAAAAAAGTACAGTGCAGGTAAACGATAAAGTGCAAGACAGTAACAAAGTAGATTGTGAGGCCAAGAATCCATCTTATATTGTATATGAGGTACATTCACAAGTCTGGTAAAAGTGCGATCTCGTACAAAACGGTTTTGGGCCCCATATCTCAGAAAGGATGTGCTGTCGTTGGACAGAGTCCAGAGGAGGTTCACAAGGATGATCCTGAGAGTGAAGGGGTTGACATATGAGGAGCATTTGGCAGCTTTGGGCCTGTACTCACTGGAATTTAGAAGGATGTGGGGTGGGGGGATCTCATTGAAACCTACTGAATGTTGAAAGGACTAGATAGAGTGGATGTGGAGAGGATGTTTCCTATGCTGGGGTATCCAGAACTAGAAGGCACAGCCTCAAAATTGAGAGGCAACCTTTTAGAACAGAGGTAAGGAGGAATTTTTTAGCCAGAGAGTAGTAAATCTGTGGAATGCTCTGCCACAGACTGTGGTGGAGGGCAAGTCCATGCGTACATTTACGGTGGAAGTTGATTGTTTCCTGATCCGTCAGGATCCTAGATCAGCCATGATGGAACGGCAGAACAGATCAATGGGCTGAATGGCCTAATTCTGCTCCTATGCCTTATGGTCTTATCTGGATTGAGGATAGGTCATGTGTTCTTCATTTGAACATTGGTGTGAGCTCAGAAAGTGATGGCACATAAAACGATGAAGCATTTTCAATGCTTTGGGAAGGAGATGATTCAATAGCTCAGTACAGACACTCTTATCCACACTGACCATTTGTTGAGAATGAGCAAGCATACGAGTCTGTGAAAAATAATTCCAGACTTCTTAAGAGTTCTAATGTTACAGTGGAATTGGTAGGTGAAAGTTAAATCATAACACCTAAGGGAGCTTTATATAGGTACCTGGATAGGAGGGTTTTGGAGGGATATGGTGTGGGACTAGGTAGAATATTGGGCCAGCTTTGACAAGATGGGATGTAGGGTCTGTATCTGTGCTGTGGTATCCCCTGATTCCATGACTAAGGAGGTTTCAGTAAGAAGCCTCACTCCCCTCCCTTATTTCCCATTATTTCCAACTCCAAGATTATCTGCAAAGTGTGGAGTGTCCCTGAATAAAATCCACCTCTTGCTTCAAGATTCTGAAAACGTGAAGTAGGATTACCAAATAGTTCAAGTGATGTCACTGATGACTAAATGCGTTGGTAAAATTTGAAGATTTTGCTTTCTTTAGAATCGTGGTTTGTTCTATTTAATTGTGCATACAAGAAAATGGTGGAAGATTTGGAAATGCATCACACTTCATTCACTGCTGCTGGTTCAAACTCCTGGAATTCTGTTCTCAATGATACTGCGGCAGCATCTGCACCACTTGGATTGTAGTCATTGTACAAAGCTGCTCACTACCACTTCTCAACTAATCACTGAAGGACAGTAGAAGCTGCCCATGCCAGCAACATCCATATGTGGAAAATATAATTAAAAATGCTTACAGGGAGACCGTGTAGAAATGTTAATCATGTAGTTAACACAATGTATAATTACAATCTTGTGTTTTTTAAACAGCAATATATTTTGACTGCAGAGGAACACAGAACATAGAAAGTTTTAGCAAATGAAAATACAAACTCTGCCATGCATCAATGTACACAGTACAATTCTAGTTTACGATGTGACTATACAGATAAGGCTTTCAAAGCTTTCTTTCATGTTACATGACAAGTCCTAAAATTACTAAGGCCACTGTTCATCTAACTTATTTTACTTAACCTGTGACCATCTTTTATGGATGATGTGTTTCATGAAATTAGACACCTGGTTTTGAGTTCTCATTTAATTTCAGTAATAGAATGCATTAGAAGCTAATTTACATGCATTGAAGAAACTGTGGCATACTTTGTGAAAAAAATCATTACATGCAGCATTTGAAGACGTTCAACTATTTGTCTTTCCCACATCTAACCATCTATGCATCCATTATTTCAACTATATTTCCATTATTCAATTCATTCTTTCATCCAGCCGTACAAATATTCCTCCATCACTCCATCCAGCTAAACCGCAATCAATCCATCCATTCTTCCATCTCACCAGTCGTGCTCTCATTTCTCCATATAATTATTGATTCATGAGTTTAACCACATATCCGCCCACATATCCGCCCACACATCCATGCACCTATCCAGTCATTCCATCACACTTCCCAGCATCCATTCCTCCATTGTTTTGTCCCATCAAGCATCTTTCTCTCAGCTTCCCATCCATTCATCCATCTCACCATACTTCCTAATCTATCCCAACATTAGTTCAAAGTCCCCATCCATTTTTCCTTATTCAACCCAATCTTTCATCCACCCACCCATTAACTCTCTATCCTACTAAACTTCGTCCACTCATCTCTCCATTTACCCATCCCTTAAACTTCAATTCATCCACACACCACCCATCCCTTTATCCATTCATGCATCAAATTGCTCATCCATCTTTTCCAAGGTTGAAAGTATTCAACTCTGAAATTCTTCTTCTCCAGATAGCCACAAAACCAAGAAAGAATAGAACGGCAGCATGATCATCAACCCCCAAATTCCTCCACCTCACACAAAAAAAAAACAAAATTGGAACAGGCACATTGACCCCAAATCCCTCTCCCCCCAACACAAAAACAAGAAAGCAACAAAAAACACAGCATGTAAAAGAACAATAATACTGAAAAAAGTCACCAATCTTGTCTGGAAAGAATATTTTCCACTGTTTGAGCATTCTGAGATGGGTCACAAAAATCCAGATTATATCATTGGATGCAGATAGGTGTATTGAGATACTTAATGGCAATAAAATTGTATGGCTTTGCCCATATTCGAGAAATGTCAATGTCTCTAATTCACCATTATAAATAGGACAGATTTAGTTGGAGGACTGTCTGTGTGTATGAATGGGTAGGTGTATGGGAGGGAGGAAAAGGGCTTGTTTAGCTGTTGTCGTTTTGTTGCCGTTGTTCTGCTGAATATTGTGGACATGCTATGTAGGTGCTGGAATATATAGTGATACTTTCTCCACATATTCTCTCATTAAACCTCGTTGAAACCTAACGAATATTGAAAAGGCCTAGATAGAGTGTACATGGAGAGCATGGTTCCTATAGTGGGGGAGTCTAGAACAGAGGGCACAGCCTCAAAATAGAAAGACATCCCTTTAGAATAGAGATAAGGAAGAATTTCTTCAGACAGAGTGTGGTGAATTTGTGAAATTTATTGCCATAGCTGGTTGTGGAGGCCAACTCATGGGTATATTTACAGCAGAGGTTGATAGATTCTTGATTAGTAAGGGCATCAAAGGTTATGGGGAGAAGGCAGGAGAATGGTGTTGAGAGGGATAATAAATCGGCCAAGGTGGAATGGTAGAGAAGGCTCGATGGGATGAATGGCCTAATTATGCTCCTTTGTCTTACCACCTGATGGTCTCGTGGGCTGCTCACAGCACCTAGAATGTGTTGGTTTCACTGTAAGTTTTGGTGTATATGTGATAAATAAATGAATCTGAGATTGTGCTGTATACCTTTAAAAAATATTTCTCTTTCTGTTGGAAACTCTGGTGTTATCTCATTTACATGGTGCTGGTGAAACTAGAGGCACAGAAAGTCCAAGGATTCAAACCTGACTCTAGTTTCCATTTTTTAAAGAACTCTGAATGACCGCATCAAGCATCCTTCAGGCAGAGGGCCTGTGATAACTGGGAAGAAGGCAGGGTTCGATGTTGATAGTGAAAGATTGCTGTTTCAATAGATAAAACATAGGGATGTCATTGGTACACCTTCAGCAGTAAAGCCATGGATGGAATAGTGTCATATGGAGAAAGGCTGACGGGGTTAGGAGTGGAATTTCTATTACCCTGCAGATATAAGGTGATGAGAATATACAAAGGCCAATTAACTCCTCAAACCTCATGGACCACTTGATTCATTCCTCAGTCTCATTATCCTGCCCTATCTCTGAGATGTTTGACATTTTGACTTCACGAAAGCCCATTGATGCCAATCTTGAAAATAGTAATTCATCACCCACTCCTTCCCCAAGCTGATATCTACAGCCTTTTGGAAGAGAAGATTATGCATTTCTGTTGCATATTTGTGTGAAGTTTCTCTATAGCCTTCTCCATAATCCCTCACCCTTTGCACTCACAGATCCTCAGCCACACAAGTTACCGGAGGAACTCAGCAAATTGGGCAACTTCTACGGAAAGGGAATAAACAATCAATGTTTCAGGCTGAGGCCCTTCTCCAGGACTGGAAAGAAAGGGGGAAGAAGCTTGGATAAGAAGGTGGGGGTAGGGGAAGGAGTACTCCCAGTTCCTCACCCTTTTACATTACTGCACTCTCAGCCCGCCAGACAAATCTCCTCTCTTTCTTCTGCATCAGCTCCCTCCTTATTAATTCAAATCGTGTACGGAGAATAAAGTTAACCAACTTTATTCAAATTCAGGTCAGTTTTCATTCTACTCAGCAGCAGAAAAATGGCACAGACAGTCGGCTGAAAGGGTCGACGATCAGCTGCTTTCAAAAAAAGGAATGTTATGAACATGTAGTTGGAAAAGGGATTGGGAAATAGATGGATGAAAATGAAGAAAAATAATTGAATGCAATATGGAACATGAAGGCTCCCGAGCTATTGGAATCATGGAAATCTCATGCCAAAGGATAGCAACTGCACAGAGACTGATAAGCTAAACATTCATGATTATACCATAGCAGCCAGCAACTTTACTGCTTTGTATGCATGTTAAATGACTGCTAGAATATATAGCACAATTTTCTAATATGAGGTGCCAGGCGAGGTCACATTCAACTGCGTGGTAGTCAAGAAGTTTCCCAATGGGTTGTAAAGTTAGACGAATGCTGCCATTTCTGCATTTTTCATTCACGACAAGGGAGGGCCCTGAGGAAAAAAAAGAAAATAATGCAATATCTCCCTTGTGTGAACTAAACTGGTGGGCACATGTTTCATGGTACAGGTTATAACTAATCTATAAATGAAATTGGCTGGGTGGCTGAATTCCAGTTTCTAACTCAAAGAGCTTCTTAGTTCAATAGCAGGTACCTGCACCCCATTAGGTCAACCAAAAATACATTTGGTTATTGGTTTACTTCACAGAGGCTCTTAATTCTGTCAGGTGAGAGGGACTGTAAAGCATGCTCAACACACTTGCCAGCCTCCCTGAATTCATCTACATCATAGCTAAAATTGCATGCAAATAATCATCTTAAACAACAGGTCAATAAAGGATCCATTTTTAGTGCAGAATGGCATCAAGCAAGATTACTTCATCACCCCAATATTTTTCTTAACCCTTTGGGCCACATTGATGCTCCTTACCTCCCAAAGACTTCTCATTGGAATGGATTTGTAGGATGGGGTCATGTTTATCAGTACTCACAACTCCTTCAGACCAAGATCACCCCAATTCAGTGAGGTGCAGTGAGAAAGGAATGTTTGGTTAGGTACACGTTCTGAGGCCAGATTCTAAGCCACCAGTGATTTATTCAATGACACATGCAAGAGAATGCACTTCCATTTGACAAGTCTTGCCTACCTGTCTTTTCTGGACAATACCAGCCTCCCACAGTCAAGATCCATTATGAGACCCTGGCTACTTCCCTTTCACATATTAGCACACCTCAGCAGAAGCAGATATCAATGTTGAAATTCATCATCACCTTCAACGCATAACATCCTTGTCAATCTCGCCCTTCTGAGCAGGAACACTTGGCCTATCACTGCTCCAAATGAGGAGCAGATAGTCTAATTGGCATTGCGAACCTCAAGTCCCTTTGTCAGGAGCACACAGACACACTATATTTCTCCCATTCTACTCACTCATTGGGCCACCAAGCAACTCTGCCATGTTAGAACTCACAGAATTGCATTCGAAGTAGTCGTCTCTGAGGGACCACCTAAGAAGGAGCAGTTCTTTCCCCAGAGTGCAAATTCAGAGAATTACCCTTTCGTCTATAGGAAATCTGTCAAAGATGTGTTCACCCTTTCATTTTACATTTTGTTTTTGAAAAGTCGCAGGGATTTGTTTGCCTTAGAGATATTTACTGCATCAGGCCCTGTTCAAAAAATAACATTAAAAAGATGAATGGCTGGATGGATGCTGATGACAACGATGTTAAATGAACTGAATGGAGTACTGAGAGATTTCAAGTTGACTGGAATTTCACTATCAAGTTAGGGTGCTTGTGATCAAGTCTCACTCTGGCCAGTTGTTCACAAAAGTCTCAGCTGGTGCTTCATTGCAGTCCTGGGGAAGCCATGCATGGACAGGGGTGTCATCTTTCTAATGAGATATGAAACAAGTACCTGCTTAGCCTTTGTACTTGGCAAATAAAAAATGAAGTGGATTTGCTTTCCAAAGAAGATCATACAAGCTCTCCTAGTGTCTTGGCTAACATTTGACTCTCAACCCCGACTACTAGAACAGGTGAATCAGTCACTGTTGTTTGCTGGTTACGGGAGCTAAATTTGACTGATGTTTTCCCAACATTACAGCAAGTTACATTCTCCTTCACTAAACGTAATTTATTAGTTGTGAAGTGTTGTGATTTCCTGAGAAGGCATGAAAGCTGCCATATAAACTTACATGGAAAGTTAGCACATCTCCACATCCCACTCAGTTAACACTTGTGTGCCATGGGACTGTGTCCTCTCTCCTCTCCTATTTTCTCCATACACTAATGATTGAGTCTCCAGTGATCTGTTTAAGCAGATAAAATTTGCGGATGACACCACTGTCATTGGACTAATCACCAGAGGTAATGTTGGATCCTAATGCTTTTATGATCCAAAGATTCTTCAGAAGTTAAGAATGAGACATTAAACTTGTTGCTTATGATCATTTTACGAGGGGTGATTGATAAGTTCGTGGCCTAAGGTGGAAGGAATCACCTTTAGAAAACCTAGCACATTTATTTTTCAACATAGTCCCCTCCTACATTTTACACACTTAGTCCAGCGGTCGTGGAGCATACGGATCTTGGACCTCCAGAAAGTGTCCACAGCAGGGGTGATTGATACGTTCGTGTCCTAAGGTAGAAGGAGATGAGTTATACAGCTCTTGTTATATGTACATGCAGTTCAACTCTTTGAGTGATTATGCAGAAAGTTTGAAGTTAATAACTCATCAGGGGTGATTGATAAGTTCATGGCCTAAGGTAGAAGGAGATAAGTTAATAACTTCAAACTTTCTGCATGTACGGCCACGAACGTATCAATCACCCCTGCTGTGGACACTTTCTGGAGGCCCAAGGTCTGTATGCTCCACGACCGCTGGACTAAGTGTGTAAATGTAGGAGGGGACTATGTTGAAAAATAAATGTGCTAGGTTTTCTGAAATTGACTCTTTGTACCTTAGGCCACGAACTTATCAATCACCCCTCATATAGAGTGTTACAAGAACAAAGAAGATGCTCATTTATTAAGTGTTAGAGGAATGAAGAAGACAAAGGGAGAAGAAGCATGAGGAGGGAGAACTTTATGTTCTATAACAGATTCAAGTAATGTGACACCTGCTACTGAAACTAAGAAGTTTCTAGAAAAATACACAGGTAATTCTAATGGCTAGAAAACTCACTGAACGTATATAGGTGATTATACAAAAATGCAAACACGCATAAGAAAGTTAAACTAAAAGAGGAAACACAATGCTACAGCCCGATCCAACAGCGACAAATCCAAGATCCTAAGTAAACAAACTGGTATACTGGTGCAATCACAACAACTTGGAGCAGAATGCCCTCAAAACCGTGGAGATGCATACATATCGACTTCTGGAGAAATGTGTCTCTTCTCCGCCCACTCATCATCAACAACTCGGCAGTCAGCAATGTTTTCGCAGTACCTCATGTGGGAGAACCATATTAACAAAAAGGCTTGGCAGAGGATATACTCCTTGGTAAAAATCCATCTTCCCCAGAACACACTAGTGTAACTGTTCACTGCCGTCACAGAAAGCATCCTCACATCAACCATTACTGTCTGGTTTAGTGCTGCATCCTCTCATAATATATGAAAGCTACAGCGAACTATCAGGTCAACAGAAAAGGTCACTGGCTGCAGTCCATCATCACTGCTGGACTTGTATGTGTCCAGGACAAAGAAACGGGCAAGAGAAATTATTGTGGATGCAACCCACCCTGCAAACTGCCTTTTTCAAAAGCTCCCTTCCAGAAAGTGCTCTAGGACTAGTTTCTTCCCCCCTCAGTTCACCTTTTATAATACTGCTTACATTGTAAAACTTATTGGTATTCATGTATATATGCATATTTTAGTTTATATCCTACTTTAATTTTTATCTAATACTTCAATCTTTATAATTGTTGAACGTAAGCAGAACAAGTGCTACACATGCCCTTACACTTCCTCCCTCACTACCATTCAGGGCCCCAGACAGTCCTTCCAGGTGAGGCGACACTTCACCTGTGAGTCAGCTGGGGTGATATACTGTGTCTGGTGCTCCCAATGCGGCCTTCTATATATTGGCGAAACCCGACGCAGACTGGGAGACCTTTTCGCTGAACACCTACGCTCTGTCCGCCAGAGAAAGCAGGATCTCCCAGTGGCCACACATTTTGATTCTACATCCCATTCCCATTCTGACATGTCCATCCACGGCCTCCTCTACTGTAGAGATGAAGCCACACTCAGGTTGGAGGAACAACACCTTATATTCCGTCTGGGTAGCCTCCAACCTGATGGCATGAACATTGACTTCTCAGACTTCCGCTAAGGCCCCACCTCCCCCTCGTACCCCATCCGGTATTTATTTATTTATATACACACATTCTTTCTCTCACTCTCCTTTTTCTCCCTCTGTCCCTCTCACTATACCCCTGGCCCATCCTCTGGGTTTCCCCCCTCCCCCTTTTCTTTCTCCCTAGGCCTCCTGTCCCATGATCCTCTCGTATCCCCTTTTGCCTATCACCTGTCCAGCTCTTGGCTCCATCCCTCCCCCTCCTGTCTTCTCCTATCATTTTGGATCTCCCCCTCCCACTTTCAAATCTCTTACTAGCTCTTCCTTCAGTTAGTCCTGACGAAGGGTCTCGGCCCGAAATGTCGACTGTACCTCTTCCTAGAGATGCTGCCTGGCCTGCTGTGTTCACCAGCAACTTTTATGTGTGTTAATTGTTGAACATTGTTGCATGCCATGCCAACATGCCACAGCAAGTTTCTAAAACATCCAAATTTATATGGCAAAAAGAAATTGATCCTTGTACTTTTTTCCTTTTTTCCAGTTGGGATGAATGGTGCTGTAATCGATGTGTGGTCACTTCATTTGGTAACTCCTGTATCTCAATAAAGTGGCCGCTGAGTTAATGTACTCTGCTGCTGTGGCCCATCCACTTCAAGGATGTGTTATGCATTCAGAGATGGTCTTCTGTGCATCATGGTTGTGATGTGTGGTTATTTGAGTTATAATGGCCTTCCTGTCAGCTTGAACCAGTCTGGCCGTTCTTTCATTAACAAGGCATTTGCACCCGCAGAACGGCTGCTCACTGGATACTTGTTGTTTATTGCAGAACTCTCTATAAATTTCTGTTGTGCACGAAAATCCCAGGAAATCAGCAATTTCTGAGATACTCAAACTACCCCATCTGACACCAACATTCATTCCACAGACAAAGTCACTTAGATCACATTTCTTCCCCTTTCTGATGTTTGGTCTGGACAGCAGCTGAACTTCCCGAGCATGCCTGCATGCTTTTATGTACTGAGTCGCTGCCACATGATTGGCTGATTAGATGAGCTGGTGTTCAGCTGTCCCTAATAAAGTGGCCAACCTACGTGAGAAGAATAAAGCGGGTACAGAATTTCATTATCGATGTCTGCTTTCATCAAAAGGTGGGTCCTAAGATATAGAAGTTCTTCATTTAGAGGCACAGGGATAAGATCTTTAATGCATGAAGACTCCAAGAGAAATGTAGATAGCAGCACCTTCTACAATGCATGGCCTTACTTAGCCTCACTAAAATAACTGAGTATTCATCTGCCTACAGATATTCATTACAGTTTCTGATAACATCCAAGTCATAATCTTAACAGCAGATCTACAATAGAGCCAAATGTCAGTGAAGATCAGGGACAAACAAGGCTGCACAACTGCTCCAACACTTTTCTCATTCCTGTTTGGCACATCACACTCCTAGTTAACTTTTTGCAGAACTGGAGCTAATCTTTAGATCCAAATGGAAATTAGCGACCACACACAGGAATGGAACTGTTACATGCAGATGATGCATGTGGTTGCATGTGCTCAGAGTTTAAACTCCAAGCGGGTATTGCCCCAATCCCTGTCGCATATGAGAGGGGGGGTTTTACTCTCAGCAGCTGCAGAACAAAGGTTATCAACCCACCCTGTTGCATAGAACTACTTCCTACATGGAGAAATGCTGGCAACACAACAATGCTCATACACCACAGACCATGGAAAAATCCGAATCAGTCAGGTTTATTATCTCTGATATAGAAACATAGAAACATAGAAAATAGGTGCAGGAGTAGGCCATTCGGCCTTTCGAGCCTGCACCGCCATTTATTATGATCATGGCTGATCATCCAACTCAGAACCCTGCCCCAGCCTTCCCTCCATACCCCCTGATCCCCGTAGCCACAAGGGCCATATCTAACTCCCTCTTAAATATAGCTAATGAACTGGCCTCAACTGTTTCCTGTGGCAGAGAATTCCACAGATTCACCACTCTCTGTGTGAAGAAGTTTTTCCTAATCTCGGTCCTAAAAGGCTTCCCCTCTATCCTCAAACTGTGGCCCCTCGTTCTGGACTTCCCCAACATCGGGAACAACCTTCCTGCATCTAGCCTGTCCAATCCCTTTAGGATCTTATACGTTTCAATCAGATCCCGCCTCAATCTTCTAAATTCCAACGAGTACAAGCCCAGTTCATCCAGTCTTTCTTGATATGAAAGTCCTGCCATCCCAGGAATCAATCTGGTGAACCTTCTTCGTACTCCCTCTATGGCAAGGATGTCTTTCCTCAGATTAGGGGACCAAAACTGCACACAATACTCCAGGTGTGGTCTCACCAAGACCTTGTACAACTGCAGTAGTACCTCCCTGCTCCTGTACTCGAATCCTCTCGCTATAAATGCCAGCATACCATTCGCCTTTTTCACCGCCTGCTCTACCTGCATGCCTACTTTCAATGACTGGTGTATAATGACACCCAGGTCTCGTTGCACCTCCCCTTTTCCTAATCGGCCACCATTCAGATAATAATCTGTTTTCCTATTTTTGCCACCAAAGTGGATAACTTCACATTTATCCACATTAAATTGTATCTGCCATGAATTTGCCCACTCATCCAACCTATCCAAGTCACCCTGCATCCTCTTAGCATCCTCCTCACAGCTAACACTGCCACCCAGCTTCGTGTCATCCGCAAACTTGGAGATGCTGCATTTAATTCCCTCATCCAAGTCATTAATATATATTGTAAACAACTGGGGTCCCAGCACTGAGCCTTGCGGTACCCCACTCGTCACCGCCTGCCATTCTGAAAAGGTCCCGTTTATTCCCACTCTTTGCTTCCTGTCTGCTAACCAATTCTCCACCCACACCAATACCTTACCCCCAATACTGTGTGCTTTAAGTTTGCACACTAATCTCCTGTGTGGGACCTTGTCAAAAGCCTTTTGAAAATCCAAATATACCACATTCACTGGTTCTCCCCTATCCACTCTACTAGTTACATCCTCAAAAAATTCTGTGAGATTTGTCAGACATGATTTTCCTTTCACAAATCCATGCTGACTTTGTCCGATCATTTCACCGCTTTCCAAATGTGCTGTTATCACATCCTTGATAACTGACTCCAGCAGTTTCCCCACCACCGACGTTAGGCTAACCGGTCTATAATTCCCCGGTTTCTCTCTCTCTCCTTTTTTAAAAAGTGGAGTTGCATTAGCCACCCTCCAATCCTCAGGAACTAGTCCAGAATCTAACGAGTTCTGAAAAATTATCACTACTGCAACCACTATTTCTTGGGCTACTTCCTTAAGCACTCTAGGATGCAGATCATCTGGCCCTGGGGATTTATCTGCCTTCAATCCCTTCAATTTACCTAACACCACTTCCCTACTAACATGTATTTCGCTCAGTTCCTCCATCTCACTGGACCCTCTGTCCCCTACTATTTCTGGAAGATTATTTATGTCCTCCTTAGTGAAGACAGAACCAAAGTAATTATTCAATTGGTCTGCCATGTCCTTGCTCCCCATAATCAATTCACCTGTTTCTGTCTGCAGGGAACCTACATTTGTCTTTACCAGTCTTTTCCTTTTTACATATCTATAAATGCTTTTACAGTCCGTTTTTATGTTCCCTGCCAGTTTTCTCTCATAATCTTTTTTCCCCTTCCTAATTAAGCCCTTTGTCCTCCTCTGCTGAACTCTGAATTTCTCCCAGTCCTCAGGTGAGCCACTTTCTCTGGCTAATTTGTATGCTTCTTCTTTGGAATTGATACTATCCCTAATTTCTCTTGTCAGCCACGGGTGCACTACCTTCCTTGATTTATTCTTTTGCCAAACTGGGATGAACAATTGTTGTAGTTCATCCATGCAACCTTTAAATGCTTGCCATTGCATATCCACCATCAATCCTTTAAGTGTCATTTGCCAGTCTATCTTAGCTAATTCACGTCTCATACCTTCAAAGTTACCCCTCTTTAAGTTCAGAATCTTTGTTTCTGAATTAACTATGTCACTCTCCATCTTAATGAAGAATTCCACCATATTATGGTCACTCTTACCCAAGGGGCCTCTCACGACAAGATTGCTAATTAACCCTTCCTCATTGCTCAAAACCCAATCCAGAATAGCCTGCTCTCTAGTTGGTTCCTCGACATGTTGGTTCAAAAAAACCATCCAGCATACATTCCAAGAAATCCTCTTCCTCAGCACCTTTACCAATTTGGTTCACCCAATCTACATGTAGATTGAAGTCACCCATTATAACTGCTGTTCCTTTATTGCACACATTTCTAATTTCCTGTTTAATACCATCTCCGACCTCACTACTACTGTTAGGTGGCCTGTACACAACTCCCACCAGCGTCTTCTGCCCCCTAGTGTTACGCAGCTCTACCCATATCGATTCCACATCTTCCCGGCTTATGTCCTTCCTTTCTATTGCGTTAATCTCTTCTTTAACCAGCAACGCCACCCCACCTCCCCTTCCTTCATGTCTATCCCTCCTGAATATTGAATATCCCTGAACGTTGAGCTCCCATCCCTGGTCACCCTGGAGCCATGTCTCTGTGATCCCAACTATATCATAATCATTAATAACAATCTGCACTTTCAATTCATCCACCTTATTACCAATAAGTATTCCCATGTATTCCCAATATAATATTAATATGAAATAAAATACTAAAGATCAGAACCAACTTGAAATACGAACCCCAACTTTCTTTCCAAAGATGCGACCCGACATGTTGAGTGTTTCCGGAATTTTCTGTTATATTTCAAATTTTCTTCACCCAGTTTTTTATGTCGCAGCTTTGAAAACTTACATTTGAACCCTACTTTCAATACTTTTGAGGCTTTGAAGTTCCAAAACTGTAGATTTTACTGTACTTGTTGTATTGGAATAGTTGTTTCCAACCTTGCACAACCGCCCTCAAATCCCTATCCCATTATTTTCTATCTGTGAAACTGAATAGGGTCTGTCACCATAGAAACAGACCCTTTGGCCCACTATTTCCATGCTATCCTTACACCACACTGCACTAATCCTATTTACCCGCATTGGTTTGTGCTTCACCCTGACACGTTCACACCATTTTCCCCATCCCCAGCCCACTCCAAGCCACCCTAGTCACCCAGCAGTTGGTTACTCGATCTGTCCAGTATCGCTCCTGGTTCACTCGACATGGTCCACTTGGCCACCAAGCCTTGAGCTCCACTTGGGCCACATCCTGCCTTCTCCCTTTCCCATCTGTTTGAGTTCCCCGCTGACAAGCCCACACAAAGTTTGCCATTTCCGCTCCTGATTATCCTGCTTCCTTTGCTCTTTCTCCTACCGCCTTCTTTATTTGTGCCATTGCATTTCACTCCCCGTGTTCGCTGTCTTCTTACTCTGTTCATGCCTTCCCCTACCCTGGTGCACTGGTTCATAAATCTGCACCTCTTCACTTCTTGCTCTCCACTCCCTGTCACCCTACCTTCCCGGAGGCTGATTGCTGCTTTTGACCCCTAGCTGCCTGTTCGCTCTGAAGATTCCTGCCCCTGGTTCACTCTGCATGGTCTATTAGGCCACCTCCCCTTCAGCTCAGCTTGAGTTCCACCCCGCCTTCTGAATTTCAAGTTCACTCCAAGAGGACCACAACCTTGCCGTAGGGCTTGGAGGCTGGCGTGTGTCAATGACCCAGGAAGCCATGTTGGCTGGAGTCAGGGCTTTCTGCTTTAGCTCTTGTAGGCTCTCCCATGGCAGAAAGGTCAAACGGAGAATGTCAGAGTAAGAGTGGTTCACAGGTCCTCCAGGTTTGGGGGTTCAGCTCAGGGCTAACAACTCTGACTGGTCAGAAAATATATATGGAAACAGCATTGAAGAATCTTTAAAGGACGTTCACTGCTGCCCTAGGTGCCTGCAGCATAGCGGGATGTAAGTAAGTAAAGTTTCACTCTACCCTCCTTTCAGGTCCGCTTGAACCATACCTTGTGTTTTCCGTTTCACGGTTTGCCTGAGTCAGAACCCTGCAACCCCCCCCCACACTTCAGCTCCATCCTGCCAGGGTTGCCCTCCGATGGCCAGTTACCCCCAGGATCATTGAAACGCCTCTGCGCTTTTCCTTCATGCCTGGTAATTGATAACTGCACCACTGAAGTTCACTCTCACTTCACTGTCTTCCCAGACAGCTCCCCCCGCCTGGCACGATGGCTCATTACTCCGTACCTCCGCACTCTCCACAGAACCATTCCTGTAAGCCTGCTCTCCCTGCTTCACCCTGTGGTTAGATGCTGCTGCTCACTTCTGGTTTAGCTTGCCCATTTTCTCTGTTGATCCCTACTCCTGGTTTACCCTACACCGTCTATTAGGATACCGCACCCTTCAGCTTCGCTTCGTTCACAACCGACTTTCTCCAATTCACATCCACTGGAGCTCCATCCTGTTGGATCCACCATTTCCACCCCAGATCATCCCACTTCCTCTATGCCTTCGAAGTTCACTGTTGTTTCAATGATTCAATGGTTTCATTCAGAGAATGTGTACAATATACCACCTGAAATTCTTATTCTCTGCAGACGTCCTTGTAACAGCAGAAAAATGCCGAAGAATGAATGGCAGAAAAACACCCTTCCCCCTCCCACACACAAGCAGCAGCAAGTGGCATCAACCCCCCCCCCACCATTTTGGCAGAAAGCATCATTCCAACCATTCACCATGCAAGCAACAGCAAAGCCCTAAAGAGAGACCCGTGGTCTACAGTCCATCAAAAACTACTGTTCATCCCAACAGTTTGATATCCCTCAGGCTCTGTCCCTCTCATTAACAAGGGAGACAGAGATACCACTCCGTTCATCACGAGAGGGGATACTAACTGTTGCTGTTTCGATGATACAGTCTGTCTGTAGAGCTGCTCTTATTTTGAGTTCCCCCGGCTCGAGAATCTGCAGCAAACTCTTACTCACCATCGAGACAGGCCTCAAACAGCCGCGCTCACTGCCTCGATGTTCCGGCTCCCCGCGACGCTTCAGTTCGCAACACCGGTGGGAAATTGGGTCCGCAGGCCTGCACTAGGCCACACCCTGAAGGCCCCTGTCTTCAGGCTGCCCCTGGAGATAGTGAGAATGTGGCTGGTCGGTGAGCTCCAAGAACGGAAACATGCTGCCGTGCAGAACTGCAGCTGTACACCATGGACTCTGACAGGATCCCAGCCATCTTGAAAAGGAAAATAGAGACATTAGAACAAGAAATTAAACTGTTTCACTGATGGGCCAAGAGAAGTCGCCTTCTGGCAGCATCTTTACCTCCGTGCCAAACCACCCCCCAACTCTGACTTCTCAGACTGTTCATGCTTCCCTGTACTTGGTGTGCTGGCACATTGCCTCTGTACCTCTTCACTTTCTACGCTCCACCTCCAGTCACACTGCAGTCCTGTTACGCTTTCCTTCCGTAGTGGCCCCCTTCGCTCTTTCCACCCCTGTTTTTGGTTAACCCTACATGGTCCGCTAGGCTACCACTCCTTCAGGTCTGCTTCATCTCCATCCTACCCTCTCCTTTTCACACCTGCCCAACTGAATTATGTACTCTGCATCCTGTAAAGAGATGGTTGGTCATTTTACACCAGTGAGGTATCTCAACGTCTCATGAATTGGAAAGCATCTTCGAGGAACATTTGTCCTGATCATGGCAAGTCACCGATGTCCACCGTACATGATATAATAACTGCCATCTTTACCTTCAGGAGACATGAACGAGGCATTAGGAACACTCAGACCATTACGTTTGAATATGGCAGCTGGAAAAGTTTTCTGCAGGGGAATGTCTGTGTAAATTATAAACATGTGGATGGCTGCAAGTTCCTGTAAGGACAGGGCAACACAGAAGGGAGAACTATAGACAATAGTTCCATAGAAATGATTAAAGTCAATGATATCATACTTAGGGAAATTAGAATATTCTTTGTACAAAACTTTCTTGGGAACATAAGTGAATATAATTCATTCTGATCTTGTAAAGTAACATTGCTGAGAGTTACTGTGATCAGCTGTTAGCGAAAAAAGACAGTCTTGGATTTTTATTGTGTCTTTATTGACCTCAGGGCATCCTAAAGGCTCTGAAATCAATGAAATACCTTCTTAACTGCAATGCCCATGGTACAAATATTGCACATCTTTATTTATTAGTTGCAGCATGCACGATACAAACTAGAATGATTGATCTAATTGCTGTCCAAGTCACATTAGACTGATAAACCACTCAAGCTTAACTTTCATAGCCAATGACATTATCTTGACCCTTGGTTTCTTCTCACCTTATAAACGCACTCCACAAAATGCCCTATAATTTCCTATCACTTGACTGTAAATAAAAGAAGTGATGCGGTAAATTGTGTAGAGGGTAAAATGTGAGGAGTCCAGAAAAATGTGCAATTAAACAACTTCAGTGTAAGAGATGATTCCATGCTCTGATGCTCTGAACATGGAACAGCAAGTGGAGAGTGCATTCAGTGTGCTTGTGATCCCGTTTCAAGCACCGGATATTAGAAATTCTCTTTACATTTGCAAGGGGAGGATGAGAGAAGAAGTCTCCAGCATTGCCTTCCAGGCACATCATGCTGTGCACTGTATTTGAGCACATTTCTCTGGAAGGACACAATTAATAAAATTAAAGCATAACTATTTCCTGGTTCCAGATAGTGAAGCCAACTGAACACAAATCCAAGAAAATCCGTTTACTACAATGAACACAACCCATACACCTTCCCCAATAGATACAGAGGAAATAATAGTTCGAGCTTTCAGCTTCTTCTTACTTGTCATTAGTGCTTATTTTCCAAACGTTCATTGAATTGTATTTTAACATTTACACACAGACCTTCATTCAGACAGAATCACACTCACCTTCTCACACTCATACATACATACACACACTTTACACACCTGCCTACATCCATTTTTACTCAACTGTGGCAGATCAATTCATTCATTTACTCATGTCTTTAGACATTTAAGGACCCACATGCATTAATCCATGAAGGTCTATACATTCACTCATACATGTTCATGTCTTCTATTGCTGTAGCCCATCCACTTCAAGGTTTGATGTGCCATGCATTCAGAGATGGCCTTCTACACACCACTGTTGTAACGCGTGGTTATTTGAGTTACTGTCACCTTGAACCAATCTGCCCATTCTCCTTTGACGTCTCTCAACAACAAGACATTTTTGCCACAGAAATTCTGCGCACTAGATGACTTTTTATGTTTCTCACACCATTCTGGAGACTGTTGAGCATGAAAATCCCAGGAGATGAACAGTTTCTGAGATACTCAAATCACCCTGTCTGGCACCAACAGTTCCAGACTCAAACTCACTTAGATCACATTTCATCCCCATTCTGATGTTTAGTTTGAACAACAATTGAACCTCTTGATCATGTCTGCATGCTTTTATTTTGCATTGATTTGCTGTCATATGATTGGCTTATTAGATATTTGCATTAATGAGCAGGTGCATAGGTGTACCTAATAAAATGGCCATTGAATGACATGCACGTAGAAACAAATACATTTGCAGGAAAATGAATGAAACACAGATACTCATACACATTCTTCAGGTGGGGCCGGTGGGTAGCCTACATACTTTCATTGATTAGGTCAAAGTTGCTGAGGTTGAGACGGTTGAAAGCTTTAGGATAATAGGAGCGAACATCACCCAAATCCAACCAAGTTGACACCATGGTCAAGAAAGATCACCAGCTTCCTCAGGCAAACTCCAGGGGTTGAAACTGAAAATCAAAGCCTGAAAGTCAATCAGAAGTCCAGAAGGTAAAGCCCAAAGGCTGAAGCCTGGAGACTGGAGGCCTGTCATGGGATTGGAGCACTGTCCACGTGTGTGGGTGGAAGGGAGGAACGAGGCCTGTTTTGCTGATGTTGCTTTGTTGCTGGCTGTGTTTTGCTTTGCTGCATCCTGCGCTGTTCTGCTGAGCATCGTGGACATGTTACGCTGGCCCCTGAATTGAGAGACGACACTTGCAGGCTGCCATCAGTGCATCCATAGGTTGTGCTTACTGTTAATGCAAATGACACATTTCACTACAACAAACACACAATGCTGGAGGAACTCAGCAGGTCAGGCAGCATCTATAGAGGGGAACATATAGTCAACATTTTGTGCTGAGACCCTTCATCTGGACTGGAAAGAAAGGAGAAAGAAACCAGAATAAGAAGGTGGAGGGAGTGGAAGGATACAAGCTAGAAAGTGATAGATGAAACCCGGTGGCTGGGGAGAAGTATTGAAGTAAGAAGCTGGGAGATGATAGGTGGAAAAGCTAAAGGGCTGGAGAAGAAGGAATCTGATAGGAGGGTGGACCATTGGAGAAAGGGAAGGAGGAGGGGCATCAGGGGTTGTGATAGGCAGGTGACAAGAGAAGAGGTAAGAGGGTGGGCCAGAGAAGGGAATTGAAGAATCGGGGGAGGGGTGAGGGGGAAGATTACAGGAAGGTGGAGAAATCGGCGTTCATGCCATCAGGGTGGAGGCTACCCAGACAGAACATGAAGTGTTTCTCCTCCAGTCTGAGAGTGGCATCATTGTGGCCGTAGAAGATGCCATGGACCAACTTGTCGGAATGGGATTGGAAATAGGAATTAAAATGATTGGCTACTGGGAAGTCCTGACTTTTACAGATGGAGCTAAGGTCCTTGACAAAGCAGTCCCCTAATCTATATCGGATTCCACTCATGTGGAGGAGGATGCATTGGGAGCACCAGATACAGCAGACAACCCTGAAAGATTAGCAGGTGAAGTTTTGCTTCAACTGGAAGGACTGTCTGGGGCCATGAAAGGAGGTGTTGGAGGAGGTGAATGGGCAAGCGTAGCATTTTTTTCTATTTGTAGGGATAAGCGTCAGGAGGGATATTAGTGGAGGGGGATAAATGTACAAGGGAATCATGGAAGGAGCAATCCCTGCGGAAAGTGGAGAGTTGGTGGGGGGAAGTAAAGATGTGTTTGGTGATAGGATCCCATTGAAGATGGCGGAAGTTGCAGAGACTCACTCATTGGATGCAAGGCTCATGGGGTGGTAGGGGAGGACAAGAGTAAGTCGGCGGGAAGGTAGTGGGAAGACTGGTTGAAGTGTCTTAGAAATGGAGGAGATGCTGGTGAGGGCAGCATCAATGGTTGAAAAACAGAAACCCCATTCTTTGAAGAAGGACATCTCAGATTTTCTAGAAAGGAAAGCCTCGTCCTGAAAACAGGTGCTATGGCGATGAAGAAACTGAGAAAAGGGAATAGTATTTTTAACAGGAGACAGAGTGGGAAGAAGTATAATCGAGATAGCATTGGAGGTCAGTAGATTTATGGAAGATATCAGTAGACAAACTGTCTACAGCGTGTCTGGCACATTTCACAGTAGGTTTTGATGTGCATGTGATAAATAAATGGACCTGAATCTGATTTGCATTCTGTAGGTTTCTGAGGGTGAAGGAGTT
The DNA here is from genome assembly GCF_963921235.1 of Mobula hypostoma. NCBI lineage: Eukaryota > Metazoa > Chordata > Chondrichthyes > Myliobatiformes > Myliobatidae > Mobula > Mobula hypostoma. The sequence goes on from NC_086113.1 coordinate 22,865,808, forward strand.
CACATAGGAGTAAACAGACAATTTCATGACATTTACCAGTGATAGTAAACCTGATTCTGATTCTGATTTTGAGATGGAAAGAGCTGAGGTCAAGGATGGCAATTTTAAAATTCAGGCTTCAGTCCAATAAATTAGTATCAACCTAGAGTCAGAGAAAGGCCAGATAGCGGCTCAGTTCACTTCTCTGAAGTACAATAGTGAGCCTGCTGAGATTTTTTAATGCTAACACTGTAGTTTTGAAGGCAATTCTTCCTGAGGTCAACGTTCAAGCAGATGCATTGAATTTGTTTTTCTAACTGTCATGACAGCATTAAATTTGATAAGTTCTTGCTCTAGCATTAGAGCGATTTGAATTAGAATGGCTGTGGTTCTAATGTAGATATTACTTTTATGACCAAATGAAAAGAGCCCCTCACTTGTCAATTCAACAATATTCATTTATGTGAATTTGGAATATTATTTATAAAAACATAAATTGAAAATTTAGACAATGTATCAGAAAAGCAATAGTTTTGTTCTAGGAAGCAAAAGAGACAATAAAAAAAGAGAATCTGGTAATTTAGCACCTTTGCCAGATTCAGGACAAGCATCAGCCAATGAATTAGTTGTGAAGTGTAGTTATGTTTGTTTCATAGTCAAGTCAAATAACAAGAGTGTACACACAATAAACAGCGATAAGTAAACAAACTAGCAGATACTGTGTTTTTGATGCTATCAATGAGGTAAGAATATCGGCTGAAACACCAAGGGAAATCAATGTTCCTCTTCTGATAACATTATGAGATTTTTTACATGAACAGGTAAATGGCCTGTTCAGTTTAATGACATATCTTCAAGGTATTGCTGAGGTACATTACATTTACACCAAGGAAACGAACTATTAGTAAATCACATTTATGGGCTGTCATTACCTCACTTGCACCCATTTCAAACGTCATTCCAAATCCCAAGGCATGAAATTCATCTGAAACATTTAAGTGTTCTTTACATTTTATTAAAAAACTGCATTTTCTATTCAGCTTGGAAAGAGGAGAATGAGAATTCTTTCAGTTGCATAAGAACTACTTTCCTGAAATAACCTCAGGCTGAGATTTCAGTTTTTGTGACAAGACCATGAACTTGTTTTAAGAAACATTTATTTAAAAACCTCACCTGAAATTCTGACCTCAGAAAATCTGTCGTGAGCATATTTCTGATGCTGTCAGAATGAAGATCTTTTTTTTTGGAAATTTCTGAATACACGTTTGAGCCTGCATTCACAGATCCAAAGAATTCCTTGTGTATTCCATTCCCTTTTGATTTATCAAAGAAAACTTCTGGAAATGGCATTGATCCAAATTGCTTCTGCTACTTGTTATGTTCAAAATGAATTCATCCAAGTTTGGGCAGTTTTAAGAAATCTACTCAGCTCCTAAAGAAATGACTGACATGGCAATAATTTCTACTTACTGGCAAAGGTTCCAAGTATTAGCGTAAGGTCTTGGATTCTCATTGTTAATAAAATCTGATTAATCGTTTCCAAAACTGCATCACACCATGTTCAATGATAACAAATTGTCCCTAAAAGTCCTTTTATTTTGCTTAAACACATTTGCTGTTGATTAGTTTATTGACTGGTATTCTTGCTTTAATGACAACTTCAGTGGATTATGCACTATGACAGATACTTGTTAGTTTAGCATTCACCTTCAAGATGAGGGAATTTATCAATTGCTTTCTAATCGATAGATACCTTTGCAAAACACTCTTCAATTATTTCAACTTTAATCTCAAATTGCCACAGCTCATTGCAAAACTAATTGACTACTTTTATTTCAATGTTATCTATTCTCCCAAGAAATAAATTGGCAAGTCAATACATCATGACCAATAATGTACTAATATAAATTCAAGAACCAACAATTGACATTCTCCAAGTAAACTTAATCTAAGCCAATAGAAACATAAGGTGTTGTACTTAAATGCACGCAGCATAAGAAATAAGGTGGATGATCTTGTTGTACAGCTACAGATTGGCAGGTATGATATTGTGGCCATCACTGAGACCTGGCTAAAGGATGCATGTCTGGCTAAAGGGACTAAATAGGATAAAATGGATCAGCTCATGATAAAATGGCGGAGCAGACTTGATGGGCCGAATGGCCTACTTCTGCTCCTTTGTCTTATGGTCTTATGATCTATATATCAATTTCATTTAAGTGAGCAGCTGCAAGGTATCAGAGCAATGCTTGGAGGTCACAATTTTAATAAATTAATTGAACACTCCAACGACGTTGTCCCGTTCATAACCTCTAAAAGATTCTACATGTTAATGTAAGCTGTTGCAGTGTTGGGATGGCACAGTTTTGCAATAGCAGGGCTTCTGCCTCAGAGTGACAGAGATACAGGTTCAATCCTAATCTTGGGTGCTGTCATTGTGGAGTTTGCACGTTCTCCCTGTGACCATGTGAGTTTCCATTAGGTGTTCTGGTTTCCTGCATAGTCCCAAAGGTGCCCGGGTTGGTAGGCTAATTGCTATATTGCTCCAAGAGCATAGATGTAAAATCTGGGGGAATTTATCAAAATCAAGATTAAGATTGTTTATTGTAATTCTTCAGTACACGAGTGTAAAGGAGAACAAAATTAACATTCCAATGCAGTGCAAAAAACACAATAAGCACAAAAGCATGATAAATATGAATATAGAAGCAACCCTATAAAACACAATATACATCTGATGAGTGCGGCTGAATATTGTTGCAGTTTGCATATTGTTGTTTGATTGTTTGTGGTTTTTGTATTTCTATATTTATGCTCTATTCTTGGTTGATGCAGCTGTAACGAAACTCAATTTCCCTCGGGATTAATAAAGTATGTCTATGTCTTTGTCTATGTCTATATATGTAAGATTAGCTTATATATATGGACTGATTTTATGAGTATTGTGAGTGGTTTTGGGACTCTTACCTGAAAATAATGTAGGAGTATCTGGACATAAGTGACTGACAGGAAATGATAGAGTGACAAAGTGACTCTTGACAAGAGGAACTCCTCCAAGTAGCAGCAGGGCATATGAAAACATAGTAGGACAGTGGGTGTGTCAATGTAGATACGAGGTGTGGAGTGTAAGTGTACCATGGCAGTGAATGTGGGGGGGGGGGGAGTGGGATAAAGGGTGCAAAGGGGTTGTAGAGAGGAATGCTGATGTGAATGTAACAGTGATAAGCCCATAATACATAAGAGCAGAATTAGGCTATTCGGCCCATCAAGTCTGCTCTGCTGTTCCTTCCTGGCTAATTTATTACCCCTCTCAACTCCATTCTCCCGCCTTAGCCAGACTGGTTCAAGCTGACAGGAAGGCAACAGAATCTCAAATAACTAGGCATTACAACAGAGGTGTGCAGAAGAGCATCTCTGAATGTACAACACGTCAAGCCTTGAAGCAGAAGACCATGAACATACACTCAGTGGCCACTTTATTAGCCTCCTCCTGTACCTAAAAAAGTGATATATTATGTATATTATAATCTTGCATTTTTACTGAATGTTCCACCACTGGGGGAGTCTCCTTTGATATATTAAGACTGCTTCTCATTGACCTGTGTATATACAATGAATTGAGAAGTGCCACAGTTGAAGACAGGAACTAATTTCCTGTAGAACCATTGAAATATATCTCTATATAGTACAATAGATCAAAGGTAAGTCACGCTTCTAGGTTTCCCCAAAAATATCCCTTTAATATCCCATTTACTTAAATTGTATTACCTGCAATATATTTCTTCTTGATAGCTGCTGTTGCCTATTATAAGAAAGCTTTCAAGGTTAGCTGAGTTTTCATAAGTACATAAAATATTTATAACATAGGAATGTACTTGCCCAAGGAAGGAATTTATTTATGATTGCTAGCATTAAATGCGTACAACAGCATTGGCTACCTTTTATAATCACATTCCCACAATGTTCCATTGAAATCAATGTGACTACGCATGCCTAGATGAGTACAATTAGTCACAAATAGATCATTGCTGAGCATAGTTTGCTCTATGGTACTTTTAGCAACTCCTTCTATTAATTTATTGTTGATGAGGAGGAAGCTAATAGGCTGGTAATTATTCAGGAATAATTTCTTCTGCATATTGGATCGTCCGGGAAATCTACCACATTTTCAAGAACATATCCTTGCCTACTTGCCAAGGGAGAAGGCTTGTCAGCTTCCCTTCTGTTATCTGTAAATACTCTTTCAATATTGGAACCTGACATTGTGATACGAGACTCTCTGCTGTGCTATTAATTGGTCTTGCTAGGTAGCAACATATTTCTGAGTGATCAGGTAAATGTGAATTAATCAGTGAGAGGTAGCATGAATTCGTCAACAGTAGGTGAAGTAGACTGAGTGTCCACTGTGGCTCAGTGAGAAACAATATCAACTTTGTGAACTCCTCCCCAATTCCACCATGGTGTCTCAAATGTTGCCTTAGTGCTGAGGGAGTGCTCCACTACATTGTCAGAGAAGAGGTTTAATTTAAATACCTATGGAAACTAAAACTGTTAATGTTTCAGGTCCTGCACCCTTCATCAGAACTGGGAAAGAAGAAACATGTTAGCTTTCAGTAGTAGAGAAGGTCTTACAAACTCTTTGACCCCCTACCACCAGGCACGAGGTACCGTAGCATTAGGCGAAGGATTGTTAGGATGACAAATAACTTCTTCCCCCAAGACACTAAACTCCCAGCCAACAAACTCCCAGCCACCATGCAGATCTCATCACTTATGAAGCACCCGTAGTGCTAAGCTGCTTAGTTTTTTAACTTTTGCCATAAATGCACCTTATGCTAAATGACAATCATCTGGAATATATTATATTATTTGTTAATTTACTTATGATAATATTACTTTATGTGTAATGTGTGAGTTGTGCACCATGATCTAGAAGAATATTGCTTTACACACAAATTGCTGGACGAATCCAGCAGGCCAGAGCATCTATGGAAAAGAGTAAACAGTTGATATATCGGGCCAAGACCCTTCATCAAGATGGTCTTGTCTGGTTTGGAACATTGCTTTGTTTGGTGGTATATGGTTGAATGAGTTGAACAAGTAGGAGTAGGAATGGATGCAGAACAGGGGCAGTATCTCAGGTAGAGTTAAGGACAGCAGTTAGGATTGGACTATATATTTTTTATCTCTTTAATGTGCTGCTGATAGTAAGATTGTAGGTTATGTCCAGTAGGCCGAACCTTATACAGTAAATAGAAAAAGAGAAACAATCAAAGCAGAAATGAATGGTTTCACAACAACAACATTGCACTCAATGTCAGTGAGACCAAGAAATTGATTGTGGACTTCAGGAAGGAAAAGTCCTTATCGAGGGATCAGCATTGGAAAGGGCGAGAAGTTTCAAGTTCCTGGGTGTCAACACCTCTGAAGATCTAACCTGCGCCCAACATATTGAAGCAATTACAAAGAAGCCACAGCAGTGACTACATTTCATTAAGAGTTTGAGGAGACTTGGTACGTCACCTAAGACTCTAGCAAACTTCTACAGTTGTATCCTGGAGAGCATTCTAACTGGTTGCATCATGGTCTGGTACAGAACGGCCACTGCGCAGTATTGGAAAAGGCTGCAGAAAGTTGTAAACTCAGCCAGCTCCCAGGACACCTTCTGAAGGTGATGCCTCAAAATGGTGGCATTCATCATTAAGCACCCCAATCAGCTCGGACGTGGCCTCCTTTCATTGCTACCAACAGAGTGAAAGAAGATCCAGGAACCTGAGGACACTATAGAAACAGGTTCTGATTCCTGAATGAATAATGAACCTATTACACTACCATCCTATTTTCGTTTTTTTTGCTGTTTTTGCCCTACATATTTACGAAAAAAGAACACATAAAAATTTTCATTTGCATTGCTGTCATTTTAATATTAAATTCATACCTAATTTATATTCATTATATTTACTTTTTTAAATCTTCTTTTGAGAAACAGAGCATTAAAATATTCTTGCTCTTATTAAATATCTTACAATAAAAGGCTTAGGATGAAAGCCTTTTATTGTAAGATATTTTGCAGCTTTCAGAGATTTAAGATTTTATCTTTATTGTCTAACAATGGAAAGAGCTGTTTCAGGACAGAACCCAGTAGTTCAATATTTAAAACTTCTTTTGCATACTATTACACCATAGTTGATTTGTGTCTAAACTCTAAATCAATTTTCTAGTGCAGCATCCCTTGCCGAATAAAAATCTAACAAGCTCTATCAGGAAAATTTCAATTGGCCTGCAAATCTTTCTCAAGTTCCAAATTTCTGCTTCATTTTGCGTAATTTCACTCCTAAAAGGCCTTGATTTAATCTGAAGGTTATGCCTCTCTGTGGAGTTTTCTATTTGAAGACAGCAGGTATTACAAATGCCATATACATATCAGAAATTTTTTTAAAAAATTACTATCACGTGCATCTATTGCCTGTGAATGACATGAACATGGATAAGTAATGAGGTAACCTGCAAAAATAAGCATTATAAAGATATAACATTGCTCCATTATCAATCAAATATTGAAACCTCTATGTTAATTGGGACCTTTAGGTGTGATCAAAGTGACTCTGACTTTCTGTAGATGAGTGAATATTTCTCATCCTGGTTCTTGGTGGTAAAATATGTCAGTGATCAGTCAGAGGAAATGTCATCTGCGAAATCCCTGGGGTGTAAACAAACAGGCAGAGTCCAGTCTGTTTTACATTTTCTTAAGATAAAGAATGCCAAGGCTGTCAATTAATGAGCCATAGGAAGTGTCTGACAAGAACAATTGTTTGCCTCCAAGATGTGAAGGTCATATTTGCACTGCAATATCCAATATGGTCCTGTGATTAGTTATTTTAAGTGGACTGTCATCTCGTCATTATGTAGATGAATAACGTTTGTTATTAGTTAATAATCATTGTGTTACTTATGAAAACAAATACTTCCAGTCACCCTGTTATTGAAAATGTTAATATCATGGATCAAAGTCTTAGGTGCAAATTATAGCCAGTTCCTCCAAACATGGGGATTTTTGCCGTGACAGGTACAATTTTTTTCCTTATCTAGCTATTCTCTTATGCACTTGCAATATGCTTTGAACAAACAAAATTAAGCACCTATCTCCAGGCAGATTGCTGTTTGATCATATGTTTTTTTCATTAAGGTGAATTTTGGATGCATGATGTCCTGGCGAGAATCAATGAAGCTGTAAGTTACCTGTGTGGATGCAGTTGGATTGGTGCCTAATTATTTGGAGATTTGCCACACTCAGAACTGTCCCAGCCTCACATCTACAGCAGATGGAGTCACTCCTGAATGACTTAATTTATGGAATCATTCAATGCACTATCCCAAATCTCAGAATATGCTGTGGAAAGGAGTGAATCTATATTATAGCACAGTTTTAGAATCAGAGTATTATAAATTAAAATGCTTTCTCCTCCACAAGAACAACTTCTAGTTATATAAGGCTTTTAATTTAGCCAAATGTCTCAAGCCATATTTCAGTAGTGTTAATGAGCTTAATTTGACATCAAGGTATGTAAAGGAGATATAGGGGAGGAGGAGAAGATGGCGACGCGACGCAGCGCGCAGCGGCCACTCCGGTGAATGATATCTGTAATCTGTCAAGTAGGGTGCCGTGCACAATCCTGATTTGATGGAGACAGACATGAGAGCACGGAGGAACATCTGGAGAAACTTCTGAAATGCCTGCTTCGCTGCCGCTGTTACTGTGTGATCCAGAATCTCTGGAAGGGAAGCCCCGAGTCCTTGGCTTTGCTTGTTGCTCGGCGGCCGGGGCGGGGTCAAAGCGCTTGGCAGAGATGGTGCTCGGTGTCGGAGGCCTGGTCGGAGGCTCGAAGTTTTCGGATGGACTCAGAGTTGGCTGTGGTCGGGTGGTTCCAATGCATTGGCAGTTGTCGGCGCCTGGAGGTTTATGGAAGGGAGAGTTTCTCCCTTCTGCTGCCTGCTATCGGGAACTATCGGGAGTAGATCGGAACTTTGAGACTTTTTTTTATCATGCCCATGGTCTGCTCTTTATCAAATTATGGTATTGCTTTGCACTGCTGTAACTATATGTTATAATTACGTGGTCTTGTCAGTGTTAGTCTTTGGTTTCTCCTGTTTTTTTTCTGATATCACTCTGGAGGAACATTGTATCATTTCTTAATGCATGCATTTCAAAATGACAATAAACGAGGACTGAGTGTCCTCATAATCTAAGCTAATCTAATATTAGGACACCTGAACAAAAGGCTAATCAAAGAAATAAGCCCTATGGAGTGTTTTAGGCTTGAGAACAAGGGCGAAAATTTTACAATTGATAATTCAAAGTTCAATGTTTACAATAAACTTATTATCACAGTACGTATACAGTATGTTACCATATACCACTTTGATATTCATTTTCTTTCAGGCATTTGCAGGGAAAATAGAAATACAATAGGATCTTACAAAAAACTGATAAACCACCTATGTGCAAAAAAATACAAACTGGACGTAGCAAGAGAAATTGTAGAAGAACTACTAATGGAAGCCAAACAGACACTGGGACCTAGCAGCATAAATGAACCATTAAACCTTTGTCTGTCAAGACATTTCAAGTTCGAAGAGTGGATTTATAAACAACTCAAAGGAACACCAGTGGAATCACTGACGTCCGGCTTCATTGCTGAGGCCATTATGCAAAGGCTAGAAAAGATAGTGCTTCCAGTCCTCAAACCCAGACTCCAGGTACGATACGTAGATGATAACGTTGTCATACTTAAACGGAATGAAACAGAGGATATATTTACGAAATCAACAACATATTCAGTGACATCGATGGAAAGAGAAAGTAACAACTGACCCGGATTCCTGGATGTATTTGTCACAAGAAGGACAGACGGTACATTAGAGACATCAGTCTACCAGAAGGGTGCCCACAGAACCTAGTCGTGAACTAGCATAGCAGCCACCCAGCCTGCCACAAAAAAGCTGCATTCAAACCTCATTTAAGAGAGCACAATCACACTGCAGCACCACCAAAATTTGGGCCAGGGAGGAGAAGCACTTATTCAAAGTGCTCCAGAACAATGGTTACCCATGAAATTTCATAACAGATGCTTATTAAGGAGAGAAAGCCATGTGGACCTTACTCAACGCAGATTGAAACATGCAGCCTTGCCCTATATCAAGAATATATCAGGAACGACAGCTTGAGGGCTCGAACCTCACTGCATCACAATTGCTCACAAACTAACATCGACTTTCCGGAAAGTTGACTCAAGAACCAAGGTACCAGTAAAGACCACAGACAGAAGCAATGTGGTGTACAGGGTCACCAGTGCAGACTGCAACAGGAACTACATCAGCCAGACAGGACGTTAACTCTCAACTCATTTATGGGAACACAAACTCACACGACAGAGATGAGATCCATTGTCGCTGATCTCGATACATGAAGACTAAGAAGGACACCTCCTTAACTGGGACACTGCACGGGCAAACAAGAAGAAGGCATAAGAATTTTTAGAAGTGTGGTTCTCTTTTGGTAACTCTGAAAGCAAAACATATCGAAATTGGTAAGAGAAAATCTGCAGATGCTGGAAATCCAAGCAACACACACAAAATGCTGGAGGAACTCAGCAGGCTAGGTAACATCTATGGAAAACAGAAAACAGTCCTAATGACAGGTCTTGGCCTGAATCATCAACTGTTTACTCTTCTCCATAGATGTTGCCTGGCCTGCTGAGTTCCTCCAGCATCTACAAACCCCTAAGAACCAAAAAAAAAATGCAAGCCAATAGAATTCAAAGGTCAACTGAAGGAGCAACCAATCAGGACTGAGGCAAATGAACGGGTGGGGTGGGGGGCTATATAAACATAAGCATTCACAGAGAGAAACACCAATAACTGTGCACTGAGGATGTCACTTCAACTGGTAATGAAATTTCTGCAAGCTAATTGCCTAGCTCGGCAAACATTGCAACATCAGAAGATAAACTATGCAAACAAAAATGATCCTGAGAACATGTGTGTAAAGAGTCCTTGACAGCAAGTCTGTAGGTCATTGAATCAGAGTGGTAGTGAATAAAGTTATCCATGGCAGTTCAGGAGCCGGCTGGTTGGAGGGTGATAACTGTTCCTGAAGCTGGTGGAGGGTGACCTAATGCTTCTGTACTTCTTGCCTGATGGTAGCATTGAGAAGAGGGCAGGGCCTGGATGGTGGGTATCTTTGACGATGGATGGTGATTTTTTGGTTCAGCATTCTACGTAAATATTCCTTCACCAGAAGCCATTGTAGCCCAGGTGTTATGTGATTGGGATTTGAGCAGCAAAGTTCTGTGTGAGTTTGTTTTGTGAGGTAGGATCTGGGGTCTGGCGGTTAAGGGGGTTGGGAATGAGGGAGGACAGCCAGAAGAGAGTTTGAACAGTCTCACCTAAACAGGAAAAGGTTTTGATGAAGGGTTCAGCACAGATGACCTGAGTCTTAGGTGGAGAAATAATTTTGCTATTTTTCCTTTCTCAGAAGAACGGATTTATTGTGCCGCTGCAAATTTAATGTGTACATTTCGTTTAAACACTGATATGCTAATTAGCATTATTCAATTAAATATTTCTTGGAAGAAGGTGTCAGGGAGGTGTCTCTCCATCTGCCACCATAATACCCAGATGGACGTCCAAATGGACTTCTGCTGATCAACTTCCAAGGGTACGACCCCTAGAAATTGCTAATATAATTTATGCTTAGAACATAGAACAGTACTGCGCATTATGGGCCCTTGGCACACAATGCACGTTGACTATATAATTCTACTCCATGATAAATCTAACCCTTCTCTCCTAAACAGCCCATAATACTTCACTTTCTACATCTATGCGCCTATCTAAGAGTCCCTTAAAATATCTCTATTGATCAGCCTCTACTACCAACACCGGCAGTGGGTTCTAGACACCTACCACTCTCTGCGTAGATAACTTACCTCTGACATCTCCCCTAAACGTTCCTCCACTCACCTTAAACTGATGGCCTCGGGTATTTGTTTAAAATGATGCTTCATTAATGTCTCGTAAGTATGCCAATTTTATTTGCTTTAATTTCCTTTGGGAAATTTTCCAAAGGGTGGCTATGTTCTTTCCTCTGTGCTGGACATAAATGACAGTAAAAAACATGGAAGCAAGCGGCCTCTGTCATTTATCTATTTTATTCAGGTGCTTCCCCAGTCTTCCAACACTGAAGTCTTACTGAAGTCCTGAGCTCCTCTCAATGAAAGTAGAAAATGCCGGAAGTGCTCAGCAGGTTTGTCAGAGCCTGTGGAAAGAGCAATAGTGCTCATGCTTCTGGCCCGAGAATTCTCCTCTCTCCTCACTGATTTCAAAGAACCTTGATAAGTGAAAGGAAGTTCTGAGGAAAGCTACTATCAAAACAGCATAGTGGTTATTCATAATTTCCTTATTTATTTACTTTGAAATGCAGCATGCAACAGGTCCTTTCAGCCGAAAGAGCTACTCTGCCTAGCACTAACTCTAGCCCAATCACAGGTGTGACGAGAATACACATAAATTAAGATGTTTGCTGGCCTGGGCTTACACCAGTGGCATCAGCAGTGGTCTGCCACCTGTCCTCAGGGGAGGGAGAGATAAGGCACACAATGAAGCAGCATTTGGAGGTGTTAATGAAGGAGCCATCAGTCTGGGTATTGTCAAGATCGGCTCCCCCTTTGAACCCTGAACTGTTTGAAGTGATGGACAGGCGATCTGGAGATGTGTAATGAAGGGACGGGAGAGAGAGCTGTCTAGAGCGGCTCCCCCTTTGAACCCTGAACTGTTTGAAGTGATGGACCGGCAATACCCCAGCAGGGGGATAAAAAGGGACAGGTTCGCTAAGGCAGGACACGACACTCGAGGTAACGAGACCCTGGAAGCGGTGCGCCTCTCACGAGTCGGTGGGAAGTATCGGGCCACAAACGCACAGGGTGGAAAGGTACGATCAGCGGGAACCCGGTGCATGTCCGCCCTCGCTTGGGTGCCGGGTTCACTGCAGAGGATCGACCGCATCTGGAGGGGGGGTCACAGTCGGTGACCCCAGGTGACATCACAAAGGACTCGCCCAAAAGCTGCTTGTGAGCAATATCGCCGGTCTGTGAGTGGAAGCCATTCTGAATGATCAGTCATTCTCGTTCTCTCTCTCCCTCCCCCCACGTTGTCCATCGCCATGGCAACGATTACTGCGAACTGAACTAAATTGAACTGGACTTTGTGTCACTTTGAAATTGGTCATTTACCCCTAGACAACGATAGAGCTTGATTGATCCTGTTATCTTAATTCTGTGCACATGTATGTTTATCATTGCTGAACTGTTGCATTTATTATCCTTTCGATTACTGTGTTGCTTGTTTCTTTAATAAAACTTTCTTAGTTCTAGTAATCCAGACTCCAACCGAGTGATCCATTTCTGCTGGTTTGGCAACCCAGTTACGGGGTACGTAACACAGGGCAATTTACAACGACCAATTAATCTACTAAATGGTACTTCTTTGGACTGTGGGAGGAAGCTGGAGAACTCAGAAACAACACATGCAGTCACGGGAGAATGTATATACCCTTACAGATGGAATTGAACACTGATCTGTAATAGCATTGTACTTACTGTTACATTACCTTTGTTCACACAATAGAATAAAGTTCTTAGCTAAAACTACACACATAAAAGTTGCTGGTGAACGCAGCAGGCCAGGCAGCATCTCCAGGAAGAGGTACAGTCGACGTTTTGGGCCGAGACCCTTCGTCAGGACTAACTGAAAGGAGAGGTAGTAAGAGATTTGAAAGTGGGAGGGGGAGGGGAAAGATCCAAAATGATAGGAGAAGACAGGAGGGGGAGGGATGGAGCTAAGAGCTGGACAGTTTATGGGATAATTTTTACTCAGGGACCGGATTGGGACAACTTTGTTAGGATTTTATTGAGAGGCAGAGGTGGACAAGTCAGTGATTATAGTTGACCTCATCCAAAAAGAATAACAATGTGATAGGCAACAGATCTGTTTGTTAAGGACAGTCATAATTAAGTTATTAAATCAAATTATAGTAACAGATCAAATTTCATTTGGGAAAGGACAACGGGTAACCAAAAGAAATGGAGCCATTACTTTCTCAATCAACTGCAAATTGGCGTAGGGTAGAGAGAGTAGCTCATCATATTTTTCAGTTAATTTTGTTAACTTAATGTGACCCAGCAATCTCCAGTGAGGGTTCAAAGTGATGCGGTCTTTGGTCCTGAACAGAGCCTCTGTCATTGTTGTTTGTGTGCTTGTGAATTTGCAGACTGAAGTTCATATGCTGGAGTCTGCTGCTGGTAGTGTTAGTAGTCACTATTAATTAACATTTACTGTGTATTTGGGCCAGGCAGGGAAAACCATACAGCACTTGACATATTCCACTCAAATGATGATGAAAGATATCCAAGTTCAAACTCCCATTATGGAGAATGTTGTTGGGACATCCTGGGGATGTTATCCAGCTATCCCAAAGGAATGATTCCCCTGTTCTTGTCTGGTGCCAACGTTCTCAGGCCAGGTGCATTGCCGCATAGGTCAATGCTGCAGTATAAGGTGCTATAAAACTGCCTTTGTTATCAATTACTTCTCCTTGTTTTGTGATGAGTGATTCATTTACACCTGGCTGACTGAACTCCTGGTACATTTTATTTGGAATTTTGTGATCAGTTTTGGGCCCCATATCTATGAAAGGATGTGCTGGCACTGGAGAAGTTTTAGAGACGATTTATGAGAATAATCCTCATTTATGAGAAGAAAATTGCTAGGTTGAGTTTAGAAGACAGAAGTGGGGTTGAGGAATCTCATTGAAACCTATTGAATATTGAAAAGCCTTGATAAAGTGGATGTTTAGAGGATGTTTCTAATAGTTGGATAGTCTAGAACCGACCTCAGAACAGAAAGGCATCCCTTTGGAACAAAAATGAAGAAGAATTTCTTTAGCCAGAGAGTGGAGAATCTGTGGAATTAGTTGCTTCAGAAACCTGTGGAGGCCAAGTCATTGGGTATATTTAAACTGGAGGTTGATAGGCATTTAATTTGGAAGCATCAAAGCTCATGGGGAGAAGGCAGGAAAATGGGGTTGAGAGGGAAAATAAATCAACCATGATCGAATCCATCCATCCCAATTCTCTCATTGTCCACAAATCTAGTGATCTTTGTTTTGGAGAGCACAATGAATGACTCCCAACAGCTCTTTGTTAAAGAGAAATCCAAAGGTTTACCACACGTTGAGTTAGGCAATTTCTTCTCATTTTGGTTGTCAATGATCTAGCACTATTTTGATACTGTGCACCTAGTTTCAGACTTCATAGTCAGGGAAAACATGCTCCCTGCATCTAGTCTGACAAATCCTTTAGTAATCTTGTGAGTCTTGATGACTCTACAGTCTACAATAGCCAAACTTCTAGGTCTCAGCAATCTAAATATCAGAACATATTGATTCAAATTCAATCAGGGCTGGATGAGATAAGTATTAAATGAACATACAATGTACAGTATTGCACCATACCAGTTTTCATGCACAGTGACGTGTAGTCAATAAGCTTCACTGAAAACTTCTGCATTGTATTTACACATCCGGGAAAAATTGAAGCGGTCTACTTAGTTGACCCTTATGTCATTAACTTGCTGCTATATCTCAACATATATTTTTAAATTGCTTCTTTATTTATATTTCTGCAAAGCATTCCATACAGTGACATTTCAAAGTTTGTTATTATGGAAAATAAAAGTTCATGGAACACAAGGCAACCTATTAGTGGAGATGTCAGCTGGCTAACATGAGATCAGGCATGAATGGGTCTTGTTCTGATTGTGCTGGGCCACAAAGAGTAATAACAAAGATACCATTGTAAAAGAGTCATTTAGTTAGAGCCATAGCGTTAGACAGTCCAACTTGTCCTCACCAACCAAGTGCTCCAATTTCATTTGACTCATGTCTGTCATGGTCTAGATCGAGTTCCGTTTAAATTTGCTTTGTTTGTATTATGATCTGGACCGTTGACTCCCTGTTTCCCTTTGGTTCCCTGTTTTCCCGTGTCCCTCGGGCTTGGTGATTAGAGGCAATCTACTCTTGGCTGAACTGGCAGTTTGTAAGTCTCCGGCTTTCAGCTGTTCTGCGTGAGAGTGTTAACGAAGTCACCGAAGGTAGTGCAAGCCAATGTCATCTGGCCGGAGCCAACTAAGTTTCTTGCTGGAGCAAGCCTCGTCTCCTCCTGAAGCAAGTGCCAGCAAGCCGCCTTCCCTTGCCAGAGCGGGTCAGTCAAAGTTAACCCGCTGGGGCGAGTCAAGAGCTTGTCGCTGCTTGGAGTGTACTTGTGCCCAGTTATAGTACTGTCCATCGTTGTGTAGTCTCCGTATCCATGTCCTGAGTCTAAAAGGGGTCCTGTCCCTGTACCCTGGAAGGGTCCTGACTCCGTGTCAAGAAGAGTCCCGACTCTGTCCTGTCTAAGGAGGATTCCCGGCTCAATGTTTTATGTCTTGTGTCTGAGTCTGTCCCGTGACTAAGAAGAGTCCTGGCCCTGGGGGTTTCAAGTATCAAATCCTGGCCCTGGGGGTTTCAAGTATCAAATCCTGGCTCCAGAAGTTTCAAGTATCAAGTCCTGGCTCCGAGGTCCGTGTTCCAAGTTTTAGCCCAGACCCTTAGCCCCAGCCTAGTCCGGGGCCTGCATCCTTGTCCATTACGCTATTCCCGCTTCTGCTTTGCTCTCCTTGTAACGAGCAAAAAACTCAATTTAGTTAACCTCAGAAGACGTGCTTGTGTCTTGCATTTGGGTCCACCCTTGCTCGCTACCTTGTGACAATGTCTCTCTAAACTCTACCTATCCCTGCTCCTACTAAAAGTCTTTTAAATATTGAACCTGTTTCTATCACTTCTATCCCCAACAGCTCATTCCATCATCCTCTGTGTGAAAAAGTTACCCCCCAGGTTCCCTTTAAAACTTTCCCACCTCACCTTAAACCTCCAGTTTCAGAGTGCCCTACTCTGGAAAAAAAAAGACTGCAACCATTCACCTTTTAGACCATCATGATTTTGTTAACTTGAATTTGCTAAATTTATTAATTAGTATTGCATCTTAGCAAATGACTTTTATTAAATTTGCTGATGATGTAAAGATAGATAGGGAGGAAGACACACAAAGTGCTGGAGAGACTCAGCAGGCCAGGCAGCATCTATGGAAAAGAGTACGGTCAATGTTTCGGGCCAAGACCCTTTTGTAGGACTGCCACTAAAAGAAATAAATAAATTGAAACTCTCATTCTGAGAGGATGAAATAATTTGAATTGAATTGATTTGAATTGAATTGACTTTATTATTACATCCTTCATATACGTGAGGGGTAAAAATCTTTATGTTACATCTCCGTCTAAATGTGAGAATCTCAGTGATGTTTATGCCGAGAAACTTAAAGCTGTTTACCCTCTCAACGCCAGATCCATTGATGTCAATATGGGTTAGCCCGTCTCCATTCATCCTGTAGTCCACAACCAGCTCCTTTGTTTTTGCGACATTGAGGGAGAGGTTGTTTTCTTGACACCACTGTGTCGGGGTGATGACTTCCTCTCTGTAGGCTGCCTCATTATTATTTGAGATTAGGCCAGTCAGTGTAGTATCGTCAGCAAATTTAATTAGCAGATCGGAGCTGTGGATGGCGACACAGTCATGGGTATACAGAGAGTAAAGAAGGGGGCTTAGGACACAGCCCTGAGGGCCGTGAAGCAGAGAAGCAGTGAAACAGATTTATTTATTTATTTAACGACACGGCACAGAGCAGGCCCTTTCGGCTCTTCAAGCCATGTCGCCCCAGCAACCCTCGACAAACCCGATTAACCCTAACCTAATCATGGGAGAATTTACAATAACCAAGTAGCCTACCCAGTATGTCTTTGGACTGTGAGAGGAAGCTGGGGGACCCAGAGAAAACCCACACATTCCATGAGGAGGACATACAGGGACTCTTTACAGAACAATGGTGGAATTGAACTCCAAACTCTGAAATACCCCGAGCTGTAATAGCAAACAACAGGAATTCTGCAGATGCTGGAAATTCAAGCAACACACATCAAAGTTGCTGGTGAACGCAGCAGGCCAAGCAGCATCTATAGGAAGAGGCGCAGTTGACGTTTCAGGCCGGGACCCTTCGTCAGGACTAACGAACAGCAACTTTGATGTGAGCTGTAATAGCGTTGTGCTAACCGCTACGCTACCATGGTGCCTTTACTGAACATCTTAAGGCCAAAGTATACTCCATGGCCACTTTATTAGGCACCTCCTGAAAATAATAAATAATAAAGTGGCCACTGAATGCAAAGGCAACAATGTTTAACATGTTGTTCATTCATGTTGCTCTTCTGCACATTATTGTTGCAACGTGTGGTTATTTGCGTTACTGTCGTTTTCTTGTCAGCTTGAACACGTCTAGCGATTCTCCTCTGACCTCTCATAAAAAGTTGGTTTTGCCCACAGAATTGCTGTCGATTTTTTTTTTCATGCTATTCCCCTGTAAAGTCTAGAGACAGTTAAGCATAAAAATCCCAGGAGATCAGCAGTTTCTGAGATACTCAAGCCACTTTGTCTAGCTCCGACAATCATTCCAAGGCCAAAGTCACTTATAGCATATTTCTTCCCCCATTCTGATGTTTGTTCTAAACAACAACTGAACCTTGTGACCATGTCTGCGTGATTTTATGCATTGAGTTGCTGCCACATGATTGGCTGATTAGATACTTGCATTAATGAGCAAATACAGTAATAAAGTAGCCACCGTGTGTATATAGATTCTGGATTACCAAGCAGGTGAATGGTTAATGTGGATAGATTGTGAACTTGGAGATGAACTTGCACTAAAATGAGTCACAATCTAATTTAAAGGTGAAGTGGGTTTTAAGTGGATCACTTCTGCTCCTGGTTTGTGTGTCTGCATGTCTGTCAATTATTTGCCCTCTCCATACAATAGCTGTATAAGTCAGTACCTTGAAATTTTTATACTTTTGACAAGTTGCTGACTAAAGCTGCCTTTATAGTCCTTAAAAATCGCATATTCCTATTTGTAGATCAGCAGATAGAAAACTATAAATCCTGTAGGATGTTTCTTGGAAAAAAAACCTTGAGCAGAGCGTGCCTCAGTTTGGAATCCTTGTTTAGACACAAGTTGTGTTCTGCTTTTCTGTAAGTGCTTTCATTCTTTCTGGTTGAATGCAACCCATGTTCCTTCATACTAAAATAGTCGTGTCACGATCATGTGGTTTTGTTGCTGAAGCAGTAATCCAGAGATCTAGATTATTAACTGGATGATATGTTTAATCATGGCAGCTGGGGAAACTTAAATGTATTAATTAAAACAAACCTGGAATAACAACATCAACAATAAGGACAGTAAAACTACAGGATCTTTGCTTCCAATATCCACAATGGAAGAAAATCTATTGTCATTGTTGTGGTGATATGACATGTAGGAATGTGTTTGGAGAAGGTTCTGAGCATGCTCAGGAACGATAGAAAGATCGAGAAAGCCTTGTATTGTAAGACATGTGTGGTTGCTGTTAAATAAAAATTCTATTCTTTCAGAAGATGTTCTTTATAAAGAACACAACATGGTGTCAGAAGTGGGATCAATAGCATCAAGGCCTTCTGGCGACTCGGTGTCCTCACGCGAGCCCCTCAGGAATGAGGAAACAAATTCTGCTGCGTGGACATCGGGAACAAAAGGCTAGGTGTTCATGTTGAGCAGGGAAAAAGAGGAGTCAACTGGGCCTTGACATCCACGTCGGCCACCAGCTCCCAGGAATCAGGGGCGTAATCTGCCACGTCTTTCGAATCCGTGGCTGTACTGAGAAATGTTGCTAGATTTAAAAATAACGAGTCTTTTCCCTTCACTCTTTCTCCCCCCTCTGACACTGTTGATGCATGTGTCTGAAGGAGGCCTCAGACCAGGGATATGGCTCCACCGATAACAGGCCGAAGCCGCCTCAACTCAGCTCGGTACCCACAGTACGTATAAAGAACACAACAATTATGATTTCTGATGCTTAATGGCTTACCCAGACTTTCAGTCCAAGGGCAGCTGAAATGTAGGGAATGCCAGTGTTCTCCATTTTGTGAATTCATTAAAAAAAATTAGACCGTGCTCTGCATCCTTTGGGTGAAAGTTATGTATAAAACTCTGCTTTAAGAGTTTACCTGGAGAATCAAAATCTGATCAAATTTGGCAACAGGATCAGTGGAAGGATACCTACATGTGATTCTGCTGCAGATTGCAGTAATAGGTGATAGGCCAAATGGCCTAATTCTGCTCATGTATCTTATGGTCTTATGGAAGTGGTAAGTCCCTTTCTTGTGGCATATCCATTCTTATAAATTGCAATTCATAAATTTAATCTTCAAATTCATAATGCAATGTAACTACTGGGAAAGCCAGTAGTTTTGTCTTTCATAATTGCACTTAAAAAAATGGATATGATCCAACTTCTTGAAACATGCAGTCCAAGTGGTGATGAAGTTCCAACAGCACATGGTGGTTCGGATGGAACTAAGCAGTTTGCTTAGATACTTCGGGGGTGGTGGTGGGGGTGTTGAATAAAGTGTCAGTAGCATTGCTGTTTGTCTGGAGAAAGACACCGGATGGCCAAGTTCAGGGACTGCAGGTGGATTTTTCATTGTCTTCTTAATGCTAGAATTCTCATTCCAGACTTAATTATTTGACCAATTTCTGACTCCACAGTTGTTCTGATTAGTTTGGAGCAGATGAATATCATGGATCAGCATTTCTGAATTACTAGTTCAGTAGCACAGCCAGTAAGCTAGAATGAGGATAGAAACTTGAGGCTTTTTGAATGGCCAGCCTCTCAATGAGATAGCAGGATGCTGATGCTTCTGGGAGAGCAGGGCAACTCTAATACAAACTTTCTGATTTACATATCTAACTCTGCCTGTTGCTAATTGCTCCCCCCCCCCCACCGCCCCGGTTAATTTTGTTGAAAAACGTGCCCCATTAAGTTTCCTTTAATTCCAGTCCACTAAACTGTGAGGTTGGGAAATGAAGGCTAGGACAATGTAATACCCGGAAAATCAAATAGTTACAAATTAAATGGTATATTCATACTTGTAGGCAAACAATAGTGCTACACAGCTCTGGCTTGGCACGGGTCAATGGAAGGCATGAATAGAGACAGAGCTTTACTGTTTTGTTCCCTGTATTACGACTTGTGACACATGATTTCATTTGGCAAAGAAAACTCTTCATTCTCCAACCCACCTGGATTTACTGGTAGATAGAAGTCAAGCTGAGCTTTATTATACAATTCTTCTTCCTCTTCACATCATTCTGAATCTTAGCAACACTTGCAACATGGAAATGAAGTCTGGCACAAACTCTGTAGGTAACATATATCAGTCTCAGTGTTAATAACTGCTGCCCAGCACTTGCCAGAAGACGGTGCTCTAAAAATGGATTGATAGTGGAGTGTTCCCATCTCACGTCATCTTTATTTTAACTCTCTCTTACACCAAGCAGTGATATGGTAGAGATTTCTGAGATTTTCTAAAGCAAAGTATACATAACCAATTCTTAGGCTGCAACTATACATTTGGGAGTGTGTGAAACGGGATTTTAGGCCAAGTTATAAATTTTTTTTTGAGAGATTGAAAAGGCTTTAAAAATATGGTGAGACAGATTTCAGGGGATGTGAACGCCTGCTGAGAGTGTCAAAGTTCTGATTTTGTATGATATTTTTCTGTGCATTTTTTTCCATCAGGTGAAACAATTTGAGAATGCTGAAATAAAACTTGTTGGTGCTGGAAATACACAGCAGGTCATCCAGCATCTGTGGAGAGAGAAAAACAGGATTCCTGCTAAGAGATTGAACATTCTCGCCATGACTGCATGGGTTTTCTCTATGTGCTCCAATTTCCTCCCACATTCCAAAGATGTATGATTAGGGGTCGTGGTTGTGGGCATGCTATGTTTGCACTGGAAGTAAGGCCACACTTGTGGTCTGCTTAGCGCAATCCTTGCTGATCTGATTTGACGCAAATGACATTTTTCATTGTATGTTTCAATGTAGTGACAAATAAAACTAATCTTTCTCTCTCTTAAGGTTAACATGTCAGATCAATGATCTTTCATTAGTTCTGTAAAACACTTGAGTATGGGAAACAGTCCCTCTGCAATTCCAAGTTGGAAACCTGATCAAACAGTGAATCTTTCTGGAAGCAACGAGGGGATTAATTATTCATTTGAAAAGCTTTTACTTGTTTTAATTTTTAAGTTCCTTTCATGAGTCTGTGTGTGTGTGTGTGTGTGTATATGTGTGTGTGTGTGTCTTTCTTTCATTTAAGGGTAGCAGACAAGCTAGCCGTCTTGTGTTCAAATAAAGCTCTTAACTACCTAATCTTGTTTCTTCATCCCTGCAAATGTCCTTGTAAATATCCTCTTGCTATGTGGTGAACAGGACTGCATAAGCACTCCATTCATTGTTCAACTACTCCGTATACATTTCTTGCATGACTTTATGCTATTTATGTATGCATTATCCACCTTATCTAGATTCAAACACAATACTCCTAACTGAAGCGCAACTCACTTTTAGAAGAACAGTTGTCATCAGCATATCAATGGAAACAGCTGTCAGAGACACAAGTGAACTACAGTCAGGAATGAAAGTGAGTGTGAACAAAATTGTAACGTTCAAACTGAAACCTGCGTGGCTGAACAAATTGTGTTACTATTTTGGCAGGGACTCACATACATCGGACCAATGCAGGTTTAAAGGTGCAACTTACAGAAAATGCAGCAAAGTAGGACACATACAAAGATCACATCAGGCAGACAAAAATTAATCAACTGTAAAGGACAGAAGGATAAAAAGTCAAGTTGCAGTTTCAAAAAGAGCACTAATCTGCATGCTGTTGATGAAAAATCTGATAATGATGAGAGTGACACAGAACTGAGTAGCCCTGACATTTACAATGTGAATACTAACAATAGGCAATCAATATGGCTTACACCTGAAGTGAATGGCAAATTAATTAAAATGGAATTGGACACTGGCTCAGCTGTTTCAATCATTCCATAAAATGAGCTTGAATGGTATTTCAGAGATACTGAACTGAAGTCTGCAGGTATCCAACTAGGAACTTACATTGGAGAAAATAGGTACTCCTGTTTGAGTACTGTTGCGGGGGACAGTTTACCCGGGGGAAGCAACAGTGGCCGTGCCTCCGGCACAGAGTCTGGCCCTGTAGCTCAGAAGGGTAGGGCAAGGAAGAGGAGGGCAGTTGTGATAGGGGAGTCGATAGTAAGGGGGTCAGATAGGCGATTCTGTGGATGCAGTCCAGAGACCCGGATGGTAGTTTGCCTCCCTGGTGCCAGGGTCTGGGATATTTCTGATCGTGTCCAAGATATCCTGAAGTGGGAGGGCGAGGAGCCAGAGGTCGTGGTACATATAGGTAACAATGACATAGGTAGGAAAAGGGATGAGGTCCTGAAAGGAGAATTATAGGGAGCTAGGAAGGGAGTTGAGAAAAAGGACCGCAAAGATAGTAATCTCGGGATTACTGCCTGTGCCACGCGACAGTGAGAGTAGGAATGCGATGAGGTGGAGGATAAATGCGTGGCTGAGGGATTGGAGCAGGGGGCAGGGATTCAAGTTTTTGGATCATTGGGACCGCTTTTGGCGCAGGCGTGACCTGTACAAAAAGGACGGGTTACACTTGAATCCAAGGGGGACCAATATCCTGACGGGGAGATTAGCGAGGGCTACTGAGGTGACTTTAAACTAGAATGGTTGGGGGGTGGGAATCAAATTAAAGAGGCTAGGCGTGAGGAGGTTAGTTCACAACAGGGGGATGGGAACCAGTGCAGAGAGACAGAGGGGTGTAAAGTGAGGGTAGAAGCAAAAAGTACGAAGGAGAAGAGTAAAAGTGACTGACTGACAAATCCAGGGCAAGCATTAAAAAGGGCCACTTTTCAACATAATTGTACAAGGGCTAAGAGAGTTGTAAAAGAGCGCCTGAAGGCTTTGTGTGTCAATGCAAGGAGCATTTGTAATAAGGTGGATGAATTGAAAGTGCAGATTGTTATTAATGATTATGATATAGTTGGGATCACAGAGACATGGCTCCAGGGTGACCAAGGATGGGAGCTCAACGTTCAGGGATATTCAATATTCAGGAGGGATAGACATGAAGGAAGGGGAGGTGGGGTGGCGTTGCTGGTTAAAGAAGAGATTAACGCAATAGAAAGGAAGGACATAAGCCAGGAAGATGTGGAATCGATATGGGTAGAGCTGCGTAACACTAAGGGGCAGAAGACGCTGGTGGGAGTAGTGTACAGGCCACCTAACAGTAGTAGTGAGGTCGGAGATGGTATTAAACAGGAAATTAGAAATGTGTGCAATAAAGGAACAGCAGTTATAATGGGTGACTTCAATCTACATGTAGATTGGGTGAACCAAATTGGTAAAGGTGCTGAGGAAGAGGATTTCTTGGAATGTATGCGGGATGGTTTTTTGAACCAACATGTCGAGGAACCAACTAGAGAGCAGGATATTCTGGACTGGGTTTTGAGCAATGAGGAAGGGATAATTAGCAATCTTGTCGTGAGAGGCCCCTTGGGTAAGAGTGACCATAATATGGTGGAATTCTTCATTAAGATGGAGAGTGACATAGTTAATTCAGAAACAAAGGTTCTGAACTTAAAGAGGGGTAACTTTGAAGGTATGAGACGTGAATTAGCTAAGATGGACTGGCAAATGACACTTAAAGGATTGACGGCGGATATGCAATGTCAAGCCTTTAAAGGTTGCATGGATGAACTACAACAATTGTTCATCCCAGTTTGGCAAAAGAATAAATCAAGGAAGGTTGTGCACCCATGGCTGACAAGAGAAATTAGGAATAGTATCAATTCCAAAGAAGAAGCATACAATTTAGCCAGAGAAAGTGGCTCACCTGAGGACTGGGAGAAATTCAGAGTTCAGCAGAGGAGGACAAAGGGCTTAATTAGGAAGGGGAAAAAAGATTATGAGAGAAAACTGGCAGGGAACATAAAAACTGACTGTAAAAGCTTTTATAGATATGTAAAAAGGAAAAGACTGGTAAAGACAAATGTAGGTCCCCTACAGACAGAAACAGGTGAATTGATTGTGGGGAGCAAGGACATGATAGACCAATTGAATAATTACTTTGGTTCTGTCTTCAATAAGGAGGACATAAATAATCTTCCAGAAATAGTAGGGGACAGAGGGTCCAGTGAGATGGAGGAACTGAGCGAAATACATGTTAGTAGGGAAGTGGTGTTAGGTAAATTGAAGGGATTGAAGGCAGATAAATCCCCAGGGCCAGATGGTCTGCATCCTAGAGTGCTTAAGGAAGTAGCCCAAGAAATAGTGGATGCATTAGTGATAATTTTTCAAAACTCGTTAGATTCTGGACTAGTTCCTGAGGATTGGAGGGTGGCTAATGTAACCCCACTTTTTAAAAAAGGAGGGAGAGAGAAACTGGGGAATTATAGACCAGTTAGCCTAACGTCGGTGGTGGGGAAACTGCTGGAGTCAGTTATCAAGGATGTGATAACAGCACATTTGGAAAGCGGTGAAATGATCGGACAAAGTCAGCATGGATTTGTGAAAGGAAAATCATGTCTGACAAATCTCATAGAATTTTTTGAGGATGTAACTAGTAGAGTGGATAGGGGAGAACCAGTGGATGTGGTATATTTGGATTTTCAAAAGGCTTTTGACAAGGTCCCACACAGGAGATTAGTGTGCAAACTTAAAGCACACTGTATTGGGGGTAAGGTATTGATGTGGATGGAGAATTGGTTAGCAGACAGGAAGCAAAGAGTGGGAATAAACGGGACCTTTTCAGAATGGCAGGCGGTGACTAGTGGGGTACCGCAAGGCTCAGTGCTGGGACCCCAGTTGTTTACAATATATATTAATGACTTGGACGAGGGAATTAAATGCAGCATCTCCAACTTTGCGGATGACATGAAGCTGGGTGGCAGTGTTAGCTGTGAGGAGGATGCTAAGAGGATGCAGAGTGACTTGGATAGGTTGGGTGAGTGGGCAAATTCATGGCAGATGCAATTTAATGTGGATAAATGTGAAGTTATCCACTTTGGTGGCAAAAATAGGAAAACAGATTATTATCTGAATGGTGGCCGATTAGGAAAAGGGGAGGTGCAATGAGACCTGGGTGTCATTATACACCAGTCATTGAAAGTGGGCATGCAGGTACAGCAGGCGGTGAAAAAGGCGAATGGTATGATGGCATTTATAGCGAGAGGATTCGAGTACAGGAGCAGGGAGGTACTACTGCAGTTGAACAAGGCCTTGGTGAGACCACACCTGGAGTATTGTGTGCAGTTTTGGTCCCCTAATGTGAGGAAAGACATCCTTGCCATAGAGGGAGTACGAAGAAGGTTCACCAGATTGATTCCTGGGATGGCAGGACTTTCATATGAAGAAAGACTGGATGAACTAGGCTTGTACTCATTGGAATTTAAAAGATTGAGGGGGGATCTGATTGAAACGTATAAAATCCTAAAGGGATTGGACAGGCTAGATGCAGGAAGGTTGTTCCCGATGTTGGGGAAGTCCAGAACGAGGGGTCACAGTTTGAGGATAAAGGGGAAGCCTTTTAGGACCGAGATTAGGAAAAACTTCTTCACACAGAGAGTGGTGAATCCGTGGAATTCTCTGCCACAGGAAACAGTTGAGGCCAGTTCATTGGCTATATTTAAGAGGGAGTTAGATATGGCCCTTGTGGCTACGGGGATCGGGGGCATGGAGGGAAGGCTGGGGCGGGGTTCTGAGTTGGATGATCAGCCATGATCATAATAAATAGCGGTGCAGGCTCGAAGGGCCGAATGGCCTACTCCTGCACCTATTTTCTATGTTTCTATGTTTCTAAAAGATAACTCCTGTGGGAATGACATTCATATGAGTGAAATACAACAATCAGCAAGTCACGTTGGGCTTGAATGTAGTAAAAAAAGGAGGGCCAGCGTTGTGGTGACATGAGTGGCTGAGACAACAACAACTTTATTGGCGACCCATCCACCACTTGCATGCCACATCCCCTGCAACTGAGACAACTGAAAATGAATTAAGGAAAGTACTGGATGATGCCACAACAGTATTGAACGATAGCATTGGAAACCTCAAAGAGAACAAAGGTAAGATAGGGTGAAAGAAAAATGCCACATCCACGTTTTACAAAGACCATCCAGTACCTTATACCATCCGTGATAAAATAGGGCCTGCTGAAGGGTCTCGTCCCGAAACGTCGACTGTACTCTTTTCCATAGCTGCTGCCTGACCTGCTGAGTTCCTCCAGCATTTTGTGTGTGTTGCTTTGGATTTCCAGCATCTGCAGATTTTCTCTTGTTTTTGAAAGTAGCCAGTGAGCTGGATTGCATGCAGGCTGAAGAAATTCTTTCCAAGGTTGAGTGGAGCCCATGGGCAATGCCAGTAGTCCCGATATCCAAGAAGAATGGATCTGTCAGCATCTGTGGTGATTTTTTAGCTCATCGCCTGTCACATGTTATGAGTGATGGAAGTGAATGCCCCATAGAGTTTGCATCATGTTGCCTTACTGCTGCTGCAGAGGGAAAAAATATACAGATTGACAGAGAGGCCTTGAGTCTGGTTTGGGGTGTAAAACATTTCCACTAGGACTTGTATGTTTACCCTCACTGCTGATCATCAACCGCTAGTGTCCATTTTCAATCCACAGAAGGTTGTTCCACTAACAGCATGATGCACTATCAATTACTCCAAAAAACTGGAAGTAGAGTAAATACTGAACGGCTTTTATTAACAGGAAAATGGATCCACGTCCATGCTGTATGTCTGTCCTGGACTGAGGGAGGAGCAGTGGCACAATCGCCTTTATTCAGGGGTCTGTGGGAGGAGCCACAGGAGCAGTCAGCAGAGGGGCCTGTCCGGACAGGTAACCCAGTTACAACATATATATATATATGGTTTACCACACAGCAGCAACACAAATGCAGAGATGGGCTCTGTTTCTTGGAGGACACAATTACAAGATCAAATTCAAAGGGACAACTAATCATCGGAATGCTGATGGATTTTCCTGTTTACCATTGGAAAAGGAGTACCTGAAAATTGACAAAAGAGGACACCTCTCTTGATGTATTCTCCCTAATGCAAATAGAATGTCTCCCTGTTATGGCAGAGATGAGCCAAAGGGAAACCAGAAAAGACCCCATGCTCTCTCGGCAATCCAAAATAGTTGGAATGTGCAAAGAAACTCCAGTTGCCCCATTCTTATGGGTGCTGGGACGACTTGTCCTTGATGGGGGTTGCCTTATGTGGGGATTGAGAGTTGTTGTACCATCCAAGCTGAGAGCTAAAGTGTTGGAGGAGCTACATGCCTGTCATCTAGGTTTGGTCAAAGTGAAAGCATTGGCTCAAAGCTTTGTCTGATGGCCTGGGACGGATCAGCAGCTCAAGCAGCTGGGATGCTAACACATACAGAAAGTGCCAAGAGCAATGCTCCTTGATTCCCGGGAGTGGTTTGCACTGCCCTGGCAGAGGATTCATGTAGATTTTGCTGGACCGTTCATGAGGACAAATTTCTTGGTAGTAGTGGATGCAGCTACAAAGTGGCCAGCAATGTTCCCAATAGCCTCCAGTACAGCCTTGCACAGAACCGATGGGTTGAGAATCCTCTTCTCAAGGACTGGTGTTCCAGAACACTTAATCAGTGACGATGGACCACAGTTTGTTGTGGAACAGTTTCAGTCAGAAGAGATATTACATCTGCATTGTACCACCCATCTTACAAATGGCTTGGTGGAAAGGTTTGTCCAGAGTCAAGAAAATGCACTGTGAGCAACATCAGCCGAAAACACTAGAATAATACTAGTCAATTTTGTCCTTGCAAATCGCAATGCAGGACACTCCACAACCAACAAATCACCAACTATGCTGTTTCTCAGCTATTCCTTCAGCTCACATTTGGATCTCCTCAAACCAGACCTCAGAAAGAGCATGCAGGACAAAGAGCTGAAACAAATTGAAGGCTCTTCAAACAAGGAGGTCCGATGTTTCACTCCTGGACAAACTGTCCTGGCGAGGGACTACAGAGATGATCAAGAGTGGGTATTGGAAAGATTGATGACAGAACTGGACCACTCTCCTACTTGGCATCATCTGGAGATGACATATCCATCAATCTGAGGAAAGCAGAGTCAATTGTTAGAGAAGAAAGTCCAGAGCTGTCAGACCAACTTTCTGCAGTTCCAGTCAGCTCCTACAACCACCAGAGAGGAGGCTCCAGAACCAGGGATTGTTTCAGAGGCACAAGTCTTTCCTGTCAAGCAGAGTGACTCCCCCCTCTTGTCAGGGAAGATGTTATCACACAAGAGTAAGAAAGCCTCCATAGTGATTAAATCTTTAGGCCTGAATGGGACAACTTAAAATTTACTAAGCTGTGGGTGTCTATATAGTAGTTGTATTATATAGTAAAGTGTGTGTATATACAGTATATAGATGACGAGAGTGCAATATGTGACATATTTGAGTTGAGATGCATTCTATACTGAATTAAAGTGTATAGCTAAGCAGGTAGGAGTGTTCTGTATTGAATATTTCAGTAATATTGTAAATATATTGTTTGATTAATCATTCTTTATTGTTTACATAATTCATTATGTGTTATATGTAAAAGTAGATGAATGGCCTACATTATTACACCACCACATCACATGTGCACATCTCACTGAAATAAAAAAAAACAAAATATGTATGTGTTATTCCTGGCTCTCCCATGTTTTTCTTTTGATTAGTTTTTGGAGTTACAAAGCATGACAGTGAGTGGAATAGGAGGAGGAAACGGGCTGTCAGTAGAGCACTATTACTTTAGTACCGTGCTCTGAAAACTAAAAAGAACCTGTCCTTGTGTTACTAATGCATGTAGTTCATCAAAAATTGTTTTTTTTACACACCAATTGAGTTAACCCATTTTCTCCAACCTTGCAAATCGTGATTGTCTTGGTTAGAACAGTAAAGGGAATTTCAGATGAGCACAATTGTGTAGTATGTTTCATTTGTTTGAACAAAGCCAGTTTTAACAAAGCCAGATTTTTACTTTGTGTTAATTGTATAGAATAAAGTGCAATCAACCTGTGAATTTCTTCTCTGCCTAAAATGACAGATGGATTTATCTGTTATTAAAGGGAGTTGATTTGAGATAAGTACCTGTCATACTCATTATTCATTCTGGTTCTCACAACATTCCCAAATCCAGTTTCCTGTTTAAATTAGCTCTCTCTATTCAAGCATAAACTACTTTGTAGTAATTCCTGGGTTCTTTACTGCTCAATGATTAAATGTTGTCTGTACAACATGCACCGCTCTTTCTCTGTAAACTGCCAACCCCATGTAGATCTAGTGCTACTTCATATAATTAGGGTTCAGTGTAGTGTTAGTGATTAAGTAGACTGAAGTATAATGATTGCAAATTCTTAATTTACATTCAAGCACGTGATTTTTTTTGGAAAACGAATTACTTGTTTCTCAACATCCAAATATATATTTTCCTCAAAAAGCAATTTATCATTTTGCAATGATCCCAGTTTCGACTTCATTTGACTTTATAATTTTTTCCAGATTTTTTTTTAAGTTTACATATTTTCCATTACAGTATGGTAGCCTAGTGGTTATTGTTCTGCAAAACACTAGTGCTTCATGAAGTTGTGTCCTCAGCCCGTTGATCTACTCCCTGTGCACTCATGACTGTGTGGCCAGATTTTGCTCTAATTCCATCTACAAGTTTCAAAGTTCAAAGTAAATTTATTATCCAAGTGCATATTTCACCATCTGTTACCATTAGATTCATTTTTTGCAGGCATTCACAGTAAATAGAAAGGAACACAATAGAATTAATGAAAAACCTCACAAAACAGAGACGGACAAATAACCAATGTGCAAGATACAGCAAGCAGTGCAAATACAAAGTGTAAAGAAAAAAAAACAAATGAGGAATAACTACTGAGAGTGAGTTGTAAAGTCCTTAAAAGGGAATCCATAGGTTGTGTAATCAGTTCAGTGTTAGGGTGAGTGAAGTTATCCCACATGGTTCAAGAGCCTGATGGCTGAGGGATAATAACTATTGCTGAACCAGGTGGTGTGGGTCTTGGGGCTCCTGTACTTCTTTCCTGATGACAGCAGATATGCCCATTGTGGGTCACATCTCAAATAATGATGTTTGAAGTACTGGAAGGACAAAGAGAGAGCTCAGTGACATCATGTCATGACAACAACCTTTCCCTCCATATCAACAAAACAAAATAGATGACCATTTGTTTCAGAAGGTGGGGCAGTGCATATGCTCCTGCCTATATCACTGGCGTTGAGGTTGAGAAGGTTGAAAGTGTCAAGTTCTTAAGTACGAACATCACCAATTGTGGTCCAACCACATTAATTCCACGGCAACGAAGCTCACCAATGCCTCCACTTCCTCAGGAGGCTAAAGAAATTTGACATGTCCTCATCAATCCTTACCAATTTGTATCGATGCACCATAGAAAGCATTCTGTCTGGTTAAACTGCGCTGACTGTGACTGCAAGAAACTGCAGAGAGTTGTGGGCACTGCTCTGCATGTTAGAGGAACCAGTTTTCCTGAAGTGGACTCATCCTACACTACTTCCTGTCTCAGTAAAGCAAGCAGCATAATCAAAGACTCCATTCACCCTGGACATTCTTTCGTCTCCCCTCTCCTATTGATCTTGAGATAGAAATGCCTGAAAGCACTTGCCACCAAGAGCAAGGACAATTTCTATCTAACTGTTATCAGAGTTTTGAATGGACCTCTTGTACATTAAAAAGGGCTCTTGTTCTCACTATCTACTTTGTTATGAAGTTGCACTTTACCGTTTACCTGCACTGCAATGTTTCAGTAGCATTTACACTTCATTCTATATTGTTGTTGCTTTACCTTATTCCACTTCAATGCACCGTGTAATGATTTGATCTGTCTGAACAGAATAGAAGCCAAGCTTTTCACTGCATCTTAGTACAATGCCAATACTAAATCCAGAAGCTTTGAACAATGATTCAAAGACATAAGTTCAAATCCAACAATGGCAAACTAAGGGAATTTAAATTCAGTTAACTACATTATGAAGTGAAGAGCTAGAATCAAGAATAGTGACTAGGTAGCCACTGATTGTTGTAAAAATCCAAATTGATCACTGATATTCTTTAGTGTAGGAAGTTTATTATTTTAATTTAAGCTTTAAGCTTTGAGGTCCACATAAATGTGATTGATTCTTTGCTTACCATTCAGGGGTAATTAAGGTTGGTCTAGAACTGGTGATATTATGAGTGAATCTCATGTCATATGTTGTGTGCTGGGGCAGCAGGCTGAGGGTAGCAGACACCAACAGAATCAACAAACTCATTCGTGAGGCCAGTGATGTTGTGGGGATGGAACTGGACTCTCTGACGGTGGTGTCTGAAAAGAGGATGCTGTCCAGGTTGCATGCCATCTTGGACAATGACTCCCATCCACTACATAATGTACTGGTTGGGCACAGGAGTACATTCAGCCAGAGACTCATTCCACCGAGATGCAACACTGAGCGTCATAGGAAGTCATTCCTGCCTGTGGCCATCAAACTTTACAACTCCTCCCTTGGAGGGTCAGACACCCTGAGCCAATAGGCTGGTCCTGGACTTATTTCCTGGCATAATTTACATATTACTATTTAATTATTTATGGTGCAACTGTAACAAAAACCAATTTCCCCCCCGGGATCAATAAAGTATGACTATGACTATGACAATGACTATGACTATATGAATGGATAGATAAAACATCTTCTCCACTTTTACTTCTGTTCCCTTTGTTTGACTGAACTTCTACAGTATTTGGCATTTTTGTATAGATATTACGGAGGAAACTCACTTGAGGAGAAAGAGCTAGGAATGTATAGCCATATGATAAGAGAGTATAAACATAACAAAGATGAAGAGACATTTTTTCATTCAGGGAATTTAGTAGCACAAGAAGTTGTGGATGCTTTATTGGTTAGTTACACAAAATATTACATAGTTCAATACTTAATGTCACCAAAGGACTCAAAGTATATTGAGAATGTGTGTGAAGAATAACTTGAGGTTTAAGTTCAAGTTGAAGTTTATTGTTATCTGACTGTACATATAAATGAAACAATATTCCTCCAGACCACAGTGCACCCACAAAACATATATCACATGCAGCACATAAAACAAAATATGACTACAAATAAGATAATAAAATATAATCCAAAATGCATATAGTGTGCAGTGCAAGTGAACAGTAAACAATAAACAGTTTGCTGTCCAGGTAATGAGACCTCAGTGGTGGCAGGGTATTCATTAGTCTCACAGCCTGAGGGAAGAAACTGTTACCCAGTCTGGCAGTCTTAGTCCTGATGCTCCTGTCCCTCCTTCCTGACAGTAGTGGGTCAAGCAGATTGTGGGATGTGTGGCAGCACTATTCGACAATGCTTTTGGCACCTGGTAAACAACACTCGGTGAATGTTTCAGAAATTATTTCCTTGAATGGTGAAGTAGAAGCAAAGGGGAATGAGACCTGTACATGTTCCTGGTCCTTTTATTCTTATTTTTCTACCACAGTCCAATTGACTTCGGGTAATATCAGAGCAAAAGAAGGCATCCTCACCTCCAGCTGACATGCCTGTTGTATCTCCGCTGGGTTGACAGATGCTGGGATCCTTCTGACATGGTGAACACCGACAATGACTGCACCCAAGTGTGGAGGAACTGTAAACTCTGTCACGGTGAGCACTGGCAACGACTGAACCCAGGTATGGAGGAACTGTAAACTCTGTCACGGTGAGCACTGGCAACGACTGAAACCAGGTATGGAGGAACTGTAAACTCTGTCACGGTGAGCCTGAACCCAGGTATGGAGGAACTGTAAACTCTGTCACTGTGAGCGCCGGCAACGACTGAACCCAGGTATGGAGGAACTGTAAACTCTGTCACGGTGAGCGCCGGCAACGACTGAACCCAGGTATGGAGGAACTGTAAACTCTGTCACGGTGAGCGCCGGCAACGACTGAACCCAGGTATGGAGGAACTGTAAACTCTGTCACGGTGAGCGCCGGCAACGACTGAAACCAGGTATGGAGGAACGGTAAACTCTGTCACGGTGAGCACTGGCAACGACTGAGCCCAGGTGTGGAGGAACAGTAAACTCTGTCACGGTGAGCACTGGCAACGACTGAGCCCAGGTGTGGAGGAACAGTAGACTCTGTCACAGTGAGCACTGGCAACGACTGAACCCAGGTATGGAGGAACTGTAAACTCTGTCACGGTGAGCACTGGCAACGACTGAACCCAGGTATGGAGGAACTGTAAACTCTGTCACGGTGAGCGCCGGCAACGACTGAACCCAGGTATGGAGGAACTGTAAACTCTGTCACGGTGAGCGCCGGCAACGACTGAACCCAGGTATGGAGGAACAATAAACTCTGTCACGGTGAACGCCGGCAACGACTGAACCCAGGTGTGGAGGAACTGTAAACTCTGTCACGGTGAGCGCCGGCAACGACTGAAACCAGGTATGGAGGAACGGTAAACTCTGTCACGGTGAGCGCCGGCAACGACTGAAACCAGGTATGGAGGAACTGTAAACTCTGTCACGGTGAGCGCCGGCAACGACTGAAACCAGGTATGGAGGAACGGTAAACTCTGTCACGGTGAGCGCCGGCAACGACTGAAACCAGGTATGGAGGAACGGTAAACTCTGTCACGGTGAGCGCCGGCAACGACTGAAACCAGGTGTGGAGGAACGGTAAACTCTGTCACGGTGAGCGCCGGCAACGACTGAAACCAGGTATGGAGGAACGGTAAACTCTGTCACGGTGAGCGCCGGCAACGACTGAAACCAGGTATGGAGGAACGGTAAACTCTGTCACGGTGAGCACTGGCAACGACTGAGCCCAGGTGTGGAGGAACAGTAAACTCTGTCACGGTGAGCACTGGCAACGACTGAGCCCAGGTGTGGAGGAACAGTAGACTCTGTCACAGTGAGCACTGGCAACGACTGAACCCAGGTATGGAGGAACTGTAAACTCTGTCACGGTGAGCACTGGCAACGACTGAACCCAGGTATGGAGGAACTGTAAACTCTGTCACGGTGAGCGCCGGCAACGACTGAACCCAGGTATGGAGGAACTGTAAACTCTGTCACGGTGAGCGCCGGCAACGACTGAACCCAGGTATGGAGGAACAATAAACTCTGTCACGGTGAACGCCGGCAACGACTGAACCCAGGTGTGGAGGAACAGTAGACTCTGTCACGGTGAGCACTGGCAACGACTGAGCCCAGGTGTGGAGGAACAGTAAACTCTGTCACGGTGAGCACTGGCAACGACTGAGCCCAGGTGTGGAGGAACAGTAGACTCTGTCACAGTGAGCACTGGCAACGACTGAACCCAGGTATGGAGGAACTGTAAACTCTGTCACGGTGAGCGCCGGCAACGACTGAACCCAGTTGTGGAGGAACAATAAAGTCTGTCACAGTGAGCACTGGCAACGACTGAACCCAGGTGTGGAGGAACAGTAAACTCTGTCACAGTGAGCACTGGCAACGACTGAACCCAGGTGTGGAGGAACAGTAGACTCTGTCACAGTGAGCACTGGCAACGACTGAATCCAGGTATGGAGGAACTGTAAACTCTGTCACGGTGAGCACTGGCAACGACTGAACCCAGGTGTGGAGGAACAGTAGACTCCCATGCGGAAGTTATATATTTGAATATGAATTGAGTATTTGAGGCATGTGCAAGTGACACTGCGAGACAAATCATTCTCAACACAAGAACCCCGATACCAGTGCTAATCGAGAGTCTGAATTAAGTAATAGAAAATGGAAAACCTATGCCTGTCACAGTTATCTTGACAAGATTAAACAGAAAGCACAATGCCTTGTTAAGACAACAACTAGTTAATACAGGTGCTCAAGGAACCCAGAAGCCCAATTCTCTATAGAGTCCTGCAGGGTTCATATCAGAAACTAGAATTGTTCCACTTAGAGTAGAAGCTGAAATACATGTTTTGTAGAGATATTCCCAAATTATGTTGTAACTCAGTAGACTAAAAATAGAACATATTCTTACTGTTGAAAGCATCTGTATCTAAAAGACAAAGCATTTTGAAGATTGCCTAAAGAGCTGAAGAGAGATGACATTTTTTTAACATAGTAAAATATTATGAAATGGAATGGACCATGTAAGATAGTACTTAGTTCTTAATTCCTTTGTGAGATGTGAGTGCTGTTTGAGAGGCAAGTATTTAATGCCCAGTTCCAGTTTTGCTTGAGAAGTTTATGCTGGACCACCTTCAGATGAATGTATTCCCACACTAATATTGGGTTGTAAATTCCATTTTGACTCAATGACAAAGATAGTAAGTAACTTGGAAGCATCTTGGAGATGGTGGCACTGCCATGTGCCTGCTGCCCTTGTTCTTTTTGGTGATTATATTCTGGGTTTGGAAGATGCTGCCAAAGAAGGTTTGGCAAACTGTCATAATGCATTTTGAGGAAACTACATACCACATGCGAGTGTTTCCATGATAGATGAAAATATGTTTGAAGAACTGGATTAGATCCAAGCAAATAAGGTATTCTGGCATGGGTAGCATGTAGTTTCGCAGGAGTTGTTGGAAATGCTCGATTTAGAAATAACCTGTTTCTTTGTTATAAATTCAAAATGCCACCTTGTATGCTATCCAATATGCCAATTGTGATTCCATAGGTAGTATTCTCACTAACAACGTGTGCTGTCTTTTGGTTTCAATGTTAATCTGAGGACTTGTCCAGTCTCACAAATGGATATGATGGATCACATGCATTTTGATGCAGGAAGAGCTGGGAGTTTGTCCCAGTGACCTGAGCGGTTCTTATTCATCACTTCAACTTTTCTGAATCACATTATCTGAGCATTGTCATTCATGATGTGCCATGTAGGTGATGGAAAGACTTTGGAGATTCAGGAGTTGGGTCAATCACTACAAAATAAAAGCGAGGGGTGTACCTCAATGTCACCTTTCATGCTCCACCTATGCTGTTCCTATGTGACTTGTAGACAAATAAATACTTGGAACGAAGATTCTGGTGTAACATAGCCAACGTGAGCACTGAAGGCTTCCATAAACAGAGATACAACAATAACCAAATGGCATGTTTATCACTCCTCGTCAGAATATTGCCAGGAGATCTCTACAGGAGGAGGAAACCAGAGGTCCACGAGCCAGTGCTCTCAGGGGATTGGAGGTGGAGCGAATAAGTAACTTTAAATTCCTTGTTGTTATCATTTGATGCAAGTGACATCCCAAAATAAGTCACAGCACGGCCTCCATTAGATGTCTGCGCAAATTTGGAATGTCGTCTACAATTTGAGAATCTTCTATAAATGCACAGTGGAGCATATCCTGACTGGTTTCATCACGGCCTGGTATGGAAACACCACTGCTAATTAAAGATATGTTACTTTTTGTAATTGTTTTCCTTAATTAGCATTGATGAAAACAATTACAATGAGTAACGGATGCAGTTCAGTCCATCAGAGGAAAAGCCCTCCCCACCATTGAGAAAGCGGCATCCATCGTCAGAGACCCCCGTCATCCAGGCCACGCTTTCTTCTCGCCACTGCCTTTGGGAAGGAGGTACAGGAGTCTTAGGTACAAACACAGCCAGGTTCAGGAACGGTTATTCCCCTTCAACTATCAGGTTCCTGAACCAGCCTGGATAACTTAAGTCACCTCAGCACTGAACTGATTCCACTGGCCTGCTGTGTTCACCAGACTGCACCTCTTCCTAGAGATGCTGCCTGGCCTGCTGCGTTCACCAGCTACTTTTATGTGTGTTGCCACAACCTACGGGGCTCACTTTCAAGGGCTCTTTGTCCATCTTTGTGTGTAGCTTTTCATTGATTGTGTTGTGTTTTTTGTACCTACTGTGAACACCTACTAGAAAATGAACCTCAGAGTAGTATATGGCGACATCTACATACTTTGATAATTTACTTTGAATTTTGAACATCCATCTGAACAGAAGTGGGTCTCTGGCTTCATATCAGATACTGTCTCTGATGGTATTACATGCTCTCAGATAAGCTAGTCTGTGTCACCACAGGTGTTTGTGCTCAGTTCTCTAGGATATAGCACATTTGGCCTGTTTTATTGGATACCATTTAAATTTGATTAAGCCACTTACATTCCTAGTCAATTGTGTCCCCTAAGATGATAATGACAGGGTATTAATGAGGGAAATACTGTTGAATTCCTGAGGAGGTTGAGGCAAGCGAGGCTCTCCCTACCCCCACCATTCAGCATCATCCACCGTGGAAACTGACTAAGAACCTTGGCTAAGGTAGTCCACTTCAGAATCAGAATCTGGTTTGTTGTCTCTGACATATGTTGTGAAATTTGTAGTTTTGTGGCAGCGGTTCAGTGCAATACATACAAAATCTTAGCAGTTACAATAAGAAATATAAAATTCATACATTGTACCAAAAGAAAGCAAACTGATGAGGTAGGTCTTCATAGTTCAAGGACCAATCAGAAATCTGATGGCAGAGGAAGAAAAGCTGTCCCTAAAGCGTTGAGTGTGTGTCTTCAGGCCCCTGCACCACCTCCCTAATGGTAGTAATGAGAAGAGGGCATGTCCTGGGTGGTGGTGGAGGCGGGTCATTAATAAGTAACCAGTGAAACCACTACCATCAGGAAGGAGGTACTGAAGCATCAAGACTAGAACTGCCAGCTACTTCCCTCAGGCTGTGAGACTAATGGATACCCTGCCACCATCCAGGTCTCATCACTAGGTCAGTGAGCTGTTTATTGTACTCTTTGCCTGTGCTGCACTTTAATACGAGAATTTTGAATTAGATAGATAGATATACTTTATTGATCCCGAGGGAAATTGGGTTTCACTACAGCTGCACCAACCGAGAATAGAGCATAAATATAGCAATACAAAAACCACAAACAATCAAACAACAAGATGCAAACTATGCCAGATGGAAAATAAGTCCAGGCCCAGTCTATTAGCTCAGGGTGTCTGACCCTCCACGGGAGGAGCTGCAAGTTCGATGGCCACAGGCAGGAACGACCTCCCGTGCCGCCCAGTGTTGTATCTCGGTGGAATATGGCCGAAGTCCAGCAGTAAAAGTTCAATATCCGGTCTACAAACATGTTCCTCAATTGTAATATGACCCGGATTGCACCA
The DNA here is from genome assembly GCF_963921235.1 of Mobula hypostoma. Classification (NCBI taxonomy): domain Eukaryota; kingdom Metazoa; phylum Chordata; class Chondrichthyes; order Myliobatiformes; family Myliobatidae; genus Mobula; species Mobula hypostoma. Next base: position 22,904,120 of record NC_086113.1, read on the forward strand.
TCTGTTGTTAACCAGAACAGTAAGCACCCAACTCCTTTACGCTTACCGCTCTCAGTGCACTTCTGGTCAGCCCGAACGGTCTGGAAGCCGTCCATGGAAAAGTTTTGATCGGGTATGTCCTCGTGCAGCCCCGTTCCGGTGAAACACATAACACTGCACTCCCGAAATGTTCTCTGACTCCTGGCTAGCGCTGTGAACTCGTCCATTTTATTACCCAACGAACTCCTCTTCTTCATAAGTCTCTGTTATCTCGACCCGGTCCTCTTTCCCCGACTTTGTGGTCCACCTCTGCATCTTCTGTGTGTTTTCCTCCAGATTTCAGCAGGGGTGTCCGCCGCTCTGCTTGCTAAACCGGCCGGCATTAGTGCAAGCAGCTGGTCCCTGGAATAAACAATGCGACCATGCTTCTGTCCCGCTAATGAGACGTGTTGGAATATAACTATTTCCAGCGCTAAAAACCCAAATAAAACTCTCTCCACCAGCATGTTAGCGAGGGTGCAGCTTCGACGTGTTACCGTGGAAAAAAAATACAAAAAATAACGTAAGTTAAAAAGTAAGAAGAAAAAAGTAAGAATACTGATCGGAATGGCTGTAACAGCCTGCATGCACGACCGGCGCATGTGCACTAGTATCTTATATTTTATGAACTTATTTATAGTATAATCTTCGTCGGAGGGTCTCGGCCCGAAACGTCAACTGTACCTCTTCCTAGAGATGCTGCCTGGCCTGATGCGTTCACCAGCAACTTTTATGTGTGTTGCCTGAAGTTCCAGCATCTGCAGATTTCCTCGTGTTCGCGATAATATTTCCTGTTTGCTTTAATCCCAGAAAGAGCTGATCCTTTGGTCAACATCGTTAACTACTCATGGACGCAAGAGATTCTGCAGATGGTGGAAATCTTGAGCAACAGGCAAAATGCTGAAGTAACTCAACAAATCAGGCAGTACCTGTGGAGGGGAATCAACATCTGACGCTTTGGGCCAAGAGCCTTTATCAAGGCTGAAAAGGAAAGGAGCAGAACCCAGAATAAGAAGGTGGGATAAGGGAAGGAGCCCAAGTTGGCAGGTGATGGGTGAAATCAAGTGACTGAAAAGGGGGAGGGGGGAAGCTAAGAGGGGATAGATGGAAGAAGTGAAGTTCTGAAGAAGAAGGAATCTAATAGGAGAGGCTAGCTGATCATGGAAGTAAAACCATGGTCTCAGTATCTCCTTGTGCAATTGGATCCTTGATTTCCTCATTTGCAGTCAGTTCAGCTTGGCAACAACATCTCCTTTACAATCTTCATCAGCACAAGTATACCACAAGGCTGTGTGCTTAGACCCCTGCTCTCCTCACTTTACACTTGTGGCTAAGCACAGCTCCAATGCCACATTCAAGTTTGCTGATGATACCACTGTCGTAGGCCGAATCAAAGGTGGTGATGAATCAGCATGTCAGAGGGAGATTGAATGTCTGGCAGAGTGGTACCATAACAACAGCCTCTTACTCACTGTCAACGAGACCAAGGAGTTGATTATTGACTTCAGGAGGAGGAAGGCAGAGGTCCATAAGCCAGTCCTCATCGGGGTATCAGAGGTGGAGAGGGACAGCAGCTTTAAATTCCTCGGAGTTATCATTTCAGAAGTACTGTCCTGGGCCCAGCATCTAAGTGGAGTTATGAAGAAAGCACAACAGCGCCTCTACTTCCTTAGAAGTTTGCAAAGACTCAGCATGAGATCAAAAATTTTGACAAATAGATGTGTAGAGGAGAGTATATTGATTGGCTAAATCAGAGCTTGGTACGAAAACACCAATGTCTGTGAATGTAAAATCCTACAAAAAGTAGTGGATATGGCCCAGTCCGTCACAGGTAAAGCCCTCCCCACCACTGAGCACATCTACATGGAGCATCGTCACAGGAAAGCAGCATCCATCATCCGTGACCCCCACCAGGTAGGTCATGCTGTCTTCTCGCTGCTGACATCAGGAGGAAGATACAAGAGACTCAGGACTCACACGACCACATTCACGAACAGTGATCACACTTCAACCACCAGGATCTTGAACCAGAGGGGATAACTTCACTCAACCTTTCTTGCGCCACCACTGAACGCTTTCCACAACCTATGGACTCACTTTCAAGGACTCTTCATCTCATGTTCTCGATATTTATGGCTTATTTATGTGTTTATTTATTAATTATTATTTACTTTTTTCCTTTCATTTTATATTTGCAGTTTGTTTGTCTTTTGTGCACTCGTTGTCCACCCAGCTGGTGCAATCCTTCACTGATTTCATTATGGCTATTGGATTTATTGAGTATGCCTACAAGAAAATGAAATTTATTGTTGTATACACATACAGTACGTACTTTGATAATAAATTTACATTGAACTTTTGAACTTCAAACCAGAAGGAGGTGATGGGCAGGTGAGGTGATGGAAAAGGGTGAGAGAGTAAGCAGAATGGGGACTGGGAATAGAGTAGAGGGGAGGAGGGAAGAGGGAAAAATCTATGTTCATGCCATCAGGCTGGAGGCAACCCAGACATTGCTGATTGTAGGAACTTGTGCACAAGCTGGCTTCTGCATTTTCTTTCTTTCAATGTTGTGACTACTTTTGCATGGGCCCATCAGTGAGGGCCAAGTGCTTTAAGATATCCTAAGATTGTGAAAGTTGTTATGTAAATATATCAACCTTCTTTTATGATTTCATCCATTTCCAACAGTAAAACAAGTACACAGGAGTATTGAAACACAGGGAAGGGACTGATTTAAGATTTTTCCTTTGCTGGAATCTAACGCATATGCCTTTAAATTCTGGGTCCCCTTTTAATGTAATAAAAAGATTCAGAGGAAGGACTTAATGAACAAAAAACAATTTCATGGCTGAGGTGAGTTGTATCTGCTGGAACAGTTTTGCTTCATGGTCTATTGTGTCCCATGGATTGCTGATAATGGATTGCAGCATTTTATTTTATCTGACAAGACCTGTTGTTTTAGTTTATGTTACAGAAAATGAGGATCAATTAAATTCAGAAAGGGTTAACTCCATTCTGTCTGAGTGTATAAAGGCTTGGTTTGACAACTGCAGGAAACTACAGAGAGTTGTGGACGCATCTCAGCACATCACGGCGACCGGCTTCCCTTCTATGGACTCTGTCTATACTTCTCATTGCCTCAGTAAAACAGCCAGCTGAATCAAAGTCCCCATCCCTCCCTCCCTCCCCAGACATTCCTTTTTCCATCGGGCAGAAGATACAGACGTCTAAAAGCTCACACCACCAGCCTCACGGGCAGCTTCTATTCCAATTTTGTCAGACTCTTGAACATACTCTTGGCCTCACAATCTACCTTACGATCTTGTACTGCATCGTTTTTGCTGCACTGCACTCTTTCTGTAGCCGTTGCACTTTATTCTGTGTTGTTACTGTGGTACCTTGTACTACCTTAATGTACGGTGTAACGATGTGATCTGTATAAACAGAATGCTGTGACAAGAGTCTTTGACGAGGATGGTTTGCACCCAAATGCTGGAGTATGCAAGACTAGGATCAAGACATAGAATAAAACTGGATGAAGAGCTGGGCACAAAAGGCAATGCTAGACGATATATCTGGTTGGACCTATGATTGCGCACCGAGGCGCCGTTCAGGTGCTCTTTAAATACTCAATTCTTGGCGCCCAAAACATGATTTCCTATTAGCGAGATGTCCCTGACCCCTTAAAGGGGCCACGCCAGCTATCCCAAAGAATTAGAGTGTCTGAATCCTGGAAGGCGACACAGTTGGGAGCATTCCGTAACATATGCAAGACAGGATTTTCACTCTATCTTGGTACATGTGACAATAATAAACCAGTTCCATTACCAATACCACAGAAAAGTGTTGCCTAGCATGGTGATTGGGACAATTCACCTGAACAGCAGAAAGATCAAGCACTCTCATTTGCTCTTGTGGTTTTGAAACAGTCGGATGTCCCGTTGTTTCCTGGAACATAGCAGAAAGCAATGAAATGGTATTGTCTGTAGGAACACTGACCTGTGGCTTCATGACTACCTCCACCGGACCGTAATTTCTGCAGATATTTTCCTGATCTCCTGCTTTAGCTTTGCTGGGCAATTGAAAAACCGCTGGGAAAAAAAGTGTTAATAGGTATATAAGCTATTTTTCTCTGGGGATTCTGCAACTTCTCACTTAAACAGGGATCAACTACTCTGCATCGATTGTTAGGGCCACTATATTTATGCGTTCCATCGGATTGCCTGATGTGTAAGTGGAAAACTGATAGAAGAAAATCAATATTATGTGCTCTGCATTATTCCAAGGGAATTGTTATGCATTCATACAGAACATTAAATTTTTACAGAATGTTGGCTTGTATGGGCCGTGATCTTACTATAATTAAAAACCACTTAACCTTTTGAGATTGCAATAGTATTTCTCACTCACAATGTATGATAAAGTGCACATAGATGTCAGATAATAATGTATTTGGCATCTATATGCTTGTCAAGAAAGTATCTTGCAGTAGAGTGAAATAATGTACCTGTGTCTGTTATAGACAAACTTGTGTCATTTTCTGGGTAGTTTGAAATATTGAAGCTTTAGTGCTCAGTGTCCCCAGAGTAACGACAGTAATGTCATGAAATTCATTCCTACTGGAAGGCAGTTTCTTGACAAGACCATGGATGTCAGATGTATAAATAGCTACTGATTTTATAGGAGCACATTGTGCTTTTAGATGATAATTTCTTTCTCCCCCTCACAAGGATAAGTAATACTTAATTGCATTAAGTTCATAACTCCAATAAAGTAGCAACTTTGAAATCATTAGAAACTGATATCACTATCTGGCAGATGGCCACTGGCAAAGATTAGCAAATGGTATTAAGACAGATATGTAAAGTTTAATAATTATCACTGAATTAGGCATATTATATGATATCAGCACTTTCTTTGAAGCTTTGTACAGATCTTGTGACGTTTATACCAGTTAGGCACTCAGATGATAAAAATGTCAAAAGGGAACTATCTGATTGTTCATTCATTAATTCCACCACATTCTTCAGCCTTCGACCAAGAAGAAAGATGGAAGAGTGGTAATAATTTGTTCAAGACAAGAACATTTACTTGCAACTTAATCCAAACATGCACTCCAATTACAGTCCCTTTCCTTTCAAAAGTAGTGAGTGTCAAAATGTTCGGGCACATTTTGTGGAGATGCAGAGTTCAGAACAAAAAGAAAAGTAATGTTCCTATACAAGAAATAAATAACAATTACAGTGGAAAGCATTTAATGACAAACATTCATGTGGTAACATTTCTGACAATGGTTTAGCTGTCAGTAAGGCTACTGGTAGAAATGTTGCTATTAAAGACCTGCCAATCTGATTTTGTTGTTTAAATAAATCACATAGGAAGACTTTAGGCACCCAAGTTTCCTTGTCAAAACGATCTCTTTCTATCTCTTTCAAAGTAACTCTCAAGTTTTGGTTAGGAAGCCAAAAGGCTGGACTGTTAAATAAGGGGGAAAAAAAGGACCATTCAGTAGAATGCCAGGCCTCTGCCTTTTGGGCAGATCCAACTAGTTTATATACATCTGGTCTCTGGAGTTTAGCATGGACAATACATTAAAATCTGTACTTTACTTTAGCTGCAATGGGAAGATTTCAGTCAAAACATGCTGTTAACAAGGCATGGATTATATGGTTTTTCTGTTACAGTGAGCTACACGAAATCCATGTTAAATCAAAGGTCACATTTTACCCTGGTGATATGCTGAGGATTTAGTGTTTTCTTTTGACTTGAAATATCATGGCTGATAGCGATACTCCCATGATAATTGTACACGATTTTATATCAACTGCTGTTGTATATAACACGTTTTTTTCATTCTTATATTTTATCAAAATGGTGTCCTACAGGAAAAATAATACAAAGGTTTATTAGCTAATATAAAGGAGCATAATTTTAAAGTAATTGAAGGAAAGTATAGGGGGATGTTAGAGATCTTTTTTCCATAGAGTGGTGTGTGGGGCGCAGGGAAGCACCCGACCAGTGATTGTGGGAGTGGCAGTCTAAGTAAGGGTTAATGTGAGAGGAGCATTTGACAGCTGCTGGAGTTTGAAAGAATGAGGTTGGGGGGGGGGCGGGGAATCTCTTTGAAATCTATTGAATATTTAAAGGTCAAGATAGAGTAGGGGAGTTTGGGCCAGAGGGCACAGCCTCAGAATACAAGGATGTCCCTTTAGAACGGAGATAAGGAGTAATTTATTTAGCCAGGTGGTAGTGAATCAGTGGAATTCATTGTCACAGATGGCTGTGGAGGCCAAGTCATTGGGTATGTTGAGTGTGAGATTAAAAAACAACCCAACGATGACTGTTAGAATTCAACCCAACCTTGGATCTAGATACAGAAACTTCAGATCAGCTCCAGACTCCTGTGCCTAGCATAGAGTACCTATGCTTTTGATTTGAGGTTGCAGACTTACCAGAAGCAGCCAAAGTTTGAAACTTCTAGAGTGAGGATTTCTGGCTTGAAACAAGGGTAGGCCATTTAGGAATAAAATGAGAAATTACTCCAAGCACTTGTTAACATCAACAAATTATGGCTATGTAATAATTGAATTCATTCAAATTAGAGAAGTATAAATTTTCGGATATTTGAAGAATTGTGATAAGCAGTAAAGGTGGGAAATAGTGTTTGAATGTAGGATAAAGTATGAGGGGCTGAAAGTCCTGGACTTGCTTTTTTTCTCATAACCTTATGGTCAGCCTCATGTAAGTGCTTCAAATGCATTTTTTTCCCTTTTCCTCTTCTTTTCCCATTGGCAATCCATCCCAGGGGCACCTGGGCACAAGTTGCACTTTCTTTCAAAGTGTTGGCCTTGCATTATCTGGTTCTAAGTATGTTCCAAAATCTCCTTCACTTGCAAGAAACCACCTCATAGTACCTACGTGGTGGAAGAGCCAATACAGAATCAACCTTTCCTGATGCGATCGAACTCAAGTACGAGTCTGAGGGCTTTTCACTTCTTTTATATGTGACCTGGCACAAACCTGACACAAATGGATGGGCCTCATTTGGCTTGGGTCAAGAAATCTGGCTCAAAAGTAGAACCATTTTATCTCCTTAGATCCTACTGTATATTTGTAAATTAGGTCTCTGACCCCTTGGTAATGTCCAAAGTCTATATTTATCCCAGTTTAGTGTTTAGTAATTTAATTCTAGCAGTAAATCAGAGTTAGTCTGCATTATAATGCTGGTGAAAAAGTGGAAGTTATAGCTGCATGATTCCTTAAGAAAACTACGTCATTAAAAGGTTTCCTTCATCATTTTCTTACCTGTGTGGGATGGCTTGTCAATCAGACATCTTACCCAAGCATTATGAGAGCTATGAGCCATAACCCATGAGAGATTTTATGCCTCGATTTCATTCTTGATTTTAGTTCAATATGCCTACAAGACAAGGAAACTTTGGGACCAAATGCCATCATATTGGATGCAGAATCAGGTGCACTCCAACTTTGACACCTGTGTACATTGGGCCCCAATCCATTCTGCCCACCCCTCACAGGGCATTTTCTTGTCAAAATGCACTGTCCACATGGGCAGAGCTACACTCTACTGCTTAAAGCATTTCCCTATGAAGCTGGAAGCAGATAGGTGGAAGTCACAGGGCAGCGGATAATTTGAATGAGAATTTTAAATTATTTGTGGCAATCCTTCACTGGGTTTGGGTTATTTTACAGAAGTGGAAGCATTTCTTTATGGCAGAGGGTGTATTTTTCAAAGGCCACCTTTGTCTTATCTTTGAGGAAGGGTGAAAATCACAGTAATTTAGGGCAGGAAAAAAATGTGCATTGAGAATGCAGAATACCCGTTACCTGTTGCCTACCCAGTCTGTTAAGACCCAGATAAAGACGTGGACACAAAGGGTACATTCCGGCCATCACCACATGCGGCACCATCCATGAGAATCTGGGACCATGGGGTTGATGTAAAAGCAAACTTCTGACATTACTAGCTCTCCATTTCTCTTCCCTACCTCTCGCAACTCATCACATGATGCAACAAACTCACTTTAATCTTACAGGTAAGGTGTCTGAAAATTAGGTTAAGTAGTCAATCTTACTAAAAGTAGGCCAGAGCATGCCAGATCTGGGAATTAGTAATGTCGCACAGAGCTGGAGGGTGGAATTTTGTCTGGTCAAAATGAGAACACATTGTCAGAGCCTCCAAATGGTCCTTCTCACACCTAATGGTTGAACCTGCTTATTGAGTGTCAGAAGAAAGGAGTGTCAGAAGTGCTCATTCTTCATCTGAGGCACTGCACCAAGCAAAGAATAAAAGAAAATGCGCCCTCACCGTGAATAAAGACCTCTACAAGGGAGAACAAAACTTATGTTTTATTCATGGTTGCAAGCAGAATATCATTTGATTGTCAGACAACAGAAGGCAACAAACAGCAGGCAACAGCTAATTAGTTCTGAGCCAGAAATGATAGTGAAGAAGACACAGGGTAATCAAAACTTTTGTAATTGGAATTGTGGGAACAGGTGCATAGCAAATCCATGGATGCTTTTCAAAACAATATTGATTTCCCATTGGTTGCTTCAGTAATTGTCTTTTTGAAAGACAAACATGGCATTGATATACATGTGATATATCCCACTCCAAATTTGATTCTGACTCCAAAACCAAAGGACAATGCACAATGTCTTTAGGATTTGTACATATTTACAAATAACTCACTCCATGTGAGGCTGAAATATGAAGATAAAATGCACTCGTAGTCACCAAATCCAGAAAATCAGTTTTTATTTCAAATAGATGAGTTTTCATCAAAAATGACACAGTAGGTTATGAACAATTATTAAAGATTAATTGAGCCTCCACCTCCACAACTGCTGCTTCATCCTTTGGGCAATTCACCTTCCTTTTCAGTTTGTATTTAAGACAATCATTTTGTCTTCATTGTGAGAATTGAAGGAGTTTAGATCATGAAGAGCTCTTGCACAGAAATATAATCCATTAGGACAGGTATATTTGAAAAGGCATTTAAGGAAAGACATGCAGCATAGTTAAGTAAGAGGAGTAATATTAATCTCATATGATATGTTAGTAAGATTATTTTTGACAATAATAGATCCCACTTCTTTCCAGATTTGGGTCAATGATATGCCCAATGGCTCTTAACAATTTGTTAAAAGGGGACTGACTCATCATAATCATCATTATGTGCCATGTCATATGATGCAGGTGATCATGGTCTTCCATCTGTCATGAACATGATTCTTCTTAGTGAATTTTTCTACGAAGTGGTTTGCCATCTTCTTTTTCTGGGCAGTGTCTTTACAAGACAATCTCTTCAGATACTTTCTGCCCGGCGTCAATGTCACATAACCAGGACTTGTGATATGCTCCAGCTGCTCATACAACCATCCACCACTTGCTCTGATGGTTTCATGCGACCCTGATTGGGGGCTAAGCAGATGCTACACCTCGCCCAACGGTGGCCTGCAGGCTTGCAGATGGAAGGAGCCTCCTTTGGTAGAGACATATCTTTACCCTGAACTCCCAGAGGTGGCTAAGGGCCAGATACTTGGCCAAATACGCAAGCTTTGATGATCTTCTTGAAGGAAGAAAGATGGACAATTTGACAGAGAGAATTCCAGGGTATATGGCTTTGGTAGCTGAAAGCACAATTGCTTATAATGTTTAGGTTAAATGAGGGATGCCAAAACTAGAGGAAAATAGGTATCTTAGAACAAATATAGTTTTCAGAAGGGACAGATCGGAGGGAGTTGGAAACAAAAGGATGAGAACTTTAATGTTCAGTTATCAAAAAACTGGGAGTCATTAGTCATCAAACATATGTGATGCTGAAGCTTTATAAGACACTGGTGAGGCCTCATCTTGAGTACTGTGAACAGTTTTGGGCCCCTCATCTTTAAAAAGATGTGCTAGCATTGGAGAGGGTCCAGAGGAGGTTCACAAGGATGATTCCAGGAATGAAAGGGTTATTGCATGAGGAACGTTTGATGGCTCTGGGTCTATACTCACTGGAATTCAGAAGGATGAGGGGGGATCTCATTGAAACCTTTCAAATGTTGAAAGGCCTAGACAGAATAGATGCTGAAAGGATGTTTCCCATTGTGGGAGAGTCTAGGACAAGAGGGCACAGCCTCAGGATAGAGGGGCGCCCTTTCAAAGCAGAGATGTGGAAAAATTTCTTTAACCAAAGGGTAGTGAATTTATGGAATTTGTTGCCACATGCAGCTGTGGAGGCCAGGTTTTTGGGTGTACTTAAGGCAGAGATTGATAGGTTCTTGATTGGACATGGCATCAAAGGTTACGGGGAGAAGCCCGGGAATGGGCGTTGAGGAAAAAAGGAAAGGTACGTTGCATCCGGAGTTTCTCTGGTTAGCGGACGATTTCCCCCCAACGCCGCTCTGATGTGTGGGGAATTGCGTATGAGGCAAGTTACAGCAGTGGTTTGCCATTGCCTTCTGCCAGGTGAGTTTCTAAACCCAGCACAGATGGAAAGTGTGCAGGGGAACCGGCTGGCTGGATTCGAACCTGGGTCCTTTCGTCCCGAAGTCTAGCGCTGATGCCACTACGCCACCAGCTGGGTCTGGGGTTGAGGAGGAGATAGAAAAAATGGATCAGCTATGATTGAGTGGCGGAGCAGACTCAATGGGCCAAATGGCCTAATTCTGCTCCTATGTCTTATGGTCTTATGGTCTTATATGGATGTATGGTGAATGAGACATTGTCTTTGTAAACATGGGCAATAGACTGTGTACTTCAATGTGAGCAATAAAGGAAATACAGGCAACACACATCAAAGTTGCTGGTGAATGCAGCAGGCCAGGCAGCATTTCTAGGAAGAGGTACAGTTGACGTTTCGGGCCGAGACCCTTCATCTAGTCCTGACGAAGGGTCTCGGCCCAAAACGTCGACTGTACCTCTTCCTAGAGATGCTGCCTGGCCTGCTGCGTTCACCAGCAACTTTGATGTGTGTTGCCTGTATTTCCAGCATCTGCAGAATTCCTCGTGTTTGCGAAAGGAAATACAGGCTAAGTTTCATTCAATTGACTGACTAAGCATTGAAATCTCATAGTGTCGTGCATGTTTAATGTTAACTTGATGACTATGAATATGGGAAAATTGCACCTATGGCACATATACCAAAAACAGTCTGTGTCGTGTACAGTTGGTATGCACAGCCATAAGTCACTAGAGGTAGATCTATGACAAAAACAAGACTCTGAAAAAAGCAGGCTCGAAATCAAAACAAATATCTGTTTGCCCAGTGACACCTCACATAACTACTTACTGTTTGATTGATATTTGCTGTCTGCGAAGTTGTATGTCAGGGCTTTATAATCAATAAAAATATGTTGCAGGTGATGCATGCAAATTTAAAATGTTGGAACTGGAATGTGTTATATCTGAGCACCACAGTATTTATTGGACAATATAATAAAAATGATAAATTACTCACACAAATAATAATTTGGGAACAAAATATTAGAATGACAGAACATAAAGCTGTTGAATAATTGAAGTTGCCTCAATCTAGTTGAATCTATTCACTACTCACAATAAGATTTCCTCTGTGTCAAATGCAAACGCAACTTAAGTGTAAATGTAATGTATAAGCTCCCTCTTGCTTGTAACTTCACTTTCTCATTCTGGCTCCCACTTTGGCTGCCTTGTCTTTGACCTGCAACACTATTCGAATGAAGATGTATATTTTTGTTTGGTAAAGGACACATCATGATAAAGGCATTGTCACAATGGGCAGATGTGTAGATGGAGAAGCCTGGCTTCTATTCTACAATTCTCTTGGGGTTACTTTTTCTGTCATCATTAATGCCTATTTGAATTCTATTGCTGTAATTCATGCTTTGACATAAATACCTATTCCAGCTTCATAGTACATACGTAGGCTTGGCTTGTTTAGAATTTTATTTTATTTTATAGATACATAAAATGAACCTGAAATTCACATATCCATTAACAATATATATTTTAATCAATTTATATATTATATTAGCAATATAACTGCTGTTATAGCCACAGATTCAGTGAAGTTTACCCTTTTATAAATTAACTTTTAACTTATTGTTGGAATGCAGATTTTGAGACTGAATAACACCACAGACATCTTACCTCCCTCACTTACAGGCATCCGTTAGTCTCATGAGACCATGGATTTGCGCCTTGGAAGGTTTCCAGGGCACAGGCCTAGGCAAGGTTGTGTGGAAGACCAGCAGTTGTCCATGCTGCAAGTCTCCCCTCTCCACGCCACCGATGTTGTCCAAGGGAAGGGCATTAGGACCCATACAGCTTGGCACCGGTGTCATCGCAGAGCAATGTGTGGTTAAGTGCCTTGCTCAATGACACATACACTGCCTCAGCTAAGGCTCAAACTAGCGACCTTCAAATCATGAAACAAATGCCTTAACCACTTGGCCACGCTCCTGCACTTATACCTGTGTAAATAGTTGTATTGATACTGATTAATTAGGATGAACAAGTTTTATGCAATAAAACAAATGCAAGAGGTCTGAAAGTGCCAAGAAAAATTGCATTCATCTGTTATCATTTTAAATAAAATGTCATGTCAAGGTATATATTTAGGAGCCTTTGCCTCAAAGTAATTAGATGTTAAAATAAAGCAATATTAATGTTTATATGACACATTTGGTGTATAAAAGGTCAGCATAACATCAGGGTCTGAAGGACCTGTACTGTTCTATGATCTATGTTCTTGGTCAGCCCAAAATTTGTTGTGTGCAATAACTCTTTTTGAAATGTAGGCAGTAGATCTGAATACAACTAAATCCCACAAACAATGATGAGGTAAAATACCAAAGTAATTTGTTCTTTCTTCGGTTGATTGACTTCAATTATTCCACATATAATGTAACACACACAAAATGCTGGAGGAACTTAGCAGGTCAGGCAGCATCTATGGAGAACAATAAAGAGCTGACTTTTCCAGACTAAGAACCTTCATCAGGACTTAAAAATATAAAGCTTTTTTATTTCTATACTGCAGGGCATTTTCAGTTATCAGCTTACCCATCAAAACATCACCTCACATTCCTTCGCAATGAATTCAAAGTATGGCATGAAATCAGGGTCAGAGAACCTTAAAAAGTGAAAATAAAGGTTCTTCACTGTAAAAGGACTACCCTGCTTGATTTCTACCCATTTTGACTTTTGAGGCAGATCGCTGGGGATCAGAACCCTGGAAGCAAACTTGAGAATGTATTAGATCATGTTGTTTGTCCAATTTGCAAGGTAAAACCAGCAAGTTAGGATGCAGCCATTTTTGGATATCTTCAGCTAAAATTTTAGGCATGCAATGCTGCTGCTGGAAATGGAATGGATCTTGTGGGCTGCCCCCAGTACGTTCCTGGGTGTGCTGGACATTAACGCAAGCAACATATTTCATGGTATGTTTCAATGTAGATGTGATAAATAAATACGAATCTGTATCAGAATCTGAAACAATGCCCTTGTTTTTGTCTAATTCCTCGTGGTTGCTCAAACACTGTTATAGAATGCGTTGAACTCTTAAGGGACTTCCATAAATGGATCTTTTTCGTCATGTGGGTTCTTTAAGCAATTCTTTCCTAACAATGGAGCTGACAACAAAGAGATATTTTTATAAGAAAAACTTTCCATATATTCTTCAAGCCATTCCCAAAAGCTTTATGGACAATAAATAATTAAAGCATAGTTATTTCTGTAAACATAGCAAAATATCCCCACTGCAAATTTTAGTGATGTCGAGATGGGAATTAATCTTGCCCCGATAACTGGTGATAAGTAATGAACTTTTCCTAAAAAATTATGCATTGAGATCTTTTGGATCCACCTGATGAGATGGCCTAGATTTTGCGGTCAAAGCTAGGGTATGGGAACACATAACCACAGCTTTCTGAGCTGTGACAGTTATCAACTGGAACGCAAATGACACTCAGTTAAGCAGGAAAGAAAGGAGCTGATGAGCTTCCAGGACTTGGAGCCTCCATTAATGTGTGGAAGCCAAATTCAATCTGCAGTTCCCTGAAGAGCAAGCATGAGGAGATTGCTTTCCTCCAGGAAGGACGTAACAGAACCTTATTATCTTCAGACTTGCCTAATACAGTAAAAGTCATTGCAGCCTTGAAGTTCTTTGCCTCTGGCTCAGTCTAGGATGCCATAGGGCATATAAGTAGGAGTCAGAATTCAGTTCTCACTGGGATTAAGTACACAACTGATTTCATGGTTGGTGGAGAAAATACTGAGATGAAATCGACAAGTAATACATCCTAGAAAGAAAGAATGTGCCCTTTACCCCTTAGGTAAAGCTACTGGTTCATCCCACTTTCATGGTCTATCCCAATTTTCTCGCAGATACTTTGCATTCTAAAATATATCCAGTTCCCTGTGAAATTTCCTATTGATTCTCCACTCACTAGATTTTCAGCTATATCACAGTTTAACATATCAAAACAAATCTTGGCCAATGCTTTTGATTCTTTTCATGGATGCTATAATAGTGATTGTGAATATAGTGATAATTACTATTATCACAGTGTCCTTGCAAATGACCCTCCTACCAATGGACACAACCTGCCTAGAGGGTGATAGCCCTTTTCATTGGGAAAGGCAATATCAGTATGTAAGGTCACAAAATCCAGAGATGGCAGCAAGAAAATCATTTTGACAGCTCTTTTTAGGTGAGAGCCATGTGTTCAAGAAATCTAACAATTGCATCTGGACAATCCATGTACCTTCAATGGTCACAGATAACACTGCCATCTGCACACAAGACGATATTCTGCTCTTCCAAGCTCTCTGTCGTGGCTTGGGAGCTTTTTTGCGGCAATTCAAATACATGCTTGGGATTATTTATATGCCCAGGTTAGTATGGGTTTTGTCATTGGTGGCAAGACCTCATGTTTGTCACCGTGGGTTGTTTTAAAATTTCTTGGAAGCTATTGAAACTTAAAAAAAACTGCAAAAAAAAATCGAAATTGAGTCTATGATTACAGATGCTTGGAGAGATTTAGAAAGCTTTTTTTAAAAGTCAGCAAGCCACTTAAAAGTTCCTGCCAAGGACTGTCATAGCTATTACAAGCAACCATCATGCAAATTGCATCCAGCATTTCAAACCTGGTGCAAAAACTTCAGCTGAATTATCTTCATAAGCAGCAGGCAATATGCATGAGTTCACATGCGTCATTGAGCACTGTGGAAATTTAAACATTGGATGCATCTTCAATGCAGTTTGCAGAGTTGCGCTGAATTGCTGACAGCAATTTTTTTACATTAAGCTAAGCATGCGCAAAAATCCCCAAATTGCTATTATTTCCATGGAGTAATGGAAAAGAATATCATTGCATTTGCTATCATTATGTCCATAAAATCCAATTCATCAGCTTTTCTTAAATGCTAGTTCTCTAACTTATGCATCCCAGTCCTTTTCTATTGTACCATAGTTGAGAGATTCAACCTTAATCACTGCCTCTGGCAGCTCATTCCATATACTGATCACACTTCAGGTGAAAGAGTTCCTCCTCAAGTTTCTAATAAATCTCTCCCCTCTCACCATAAACCTTGGCTTTCTTGTGTTTGACTTCCCAGTCTTGGGAAAAGACTCTGCACATTTACCCTATCAATGCCTCTCATAATTTTATATAGCTCTAAAAGATCAACCCTTATTCTCCTATGCCCCAAAGAAAGAAATCCCAACTTGTTCAATGTCTCCATAACTAAGTCCCTCAAATCCCAGCAACATGCTTGTAAATTTCTTCTGTACTCTTTCCAGCATAATAAAATCTGTCCTACAGCATGGTGGCCAAAACTGAAATAAAGATCCAAATGCGGCCATACCAATGCACTCTACAGTTGCAATATAATATCCTAATTTCTAGGTTCAGTGCCCTGACTGATGAAACCCAATGTGCCAAAAGCATACTTCACCTCCATCTCTACCTGCCACCTCACCTTCAGTTAACCATATACTGTACTTTATTCCGAGGTCTCTTTGTTCTACAATGGGCCTCAGTGTCCTACCATTCAATGTGAATGTCCTACCCTCATTTGTCTATCTAAAATGTAACCTTCCATTATTCCCTATAAAACTCCATTTGCCTTTCCTTAGGCCCACCTACCCAACTGATGAAGATCCCCCTGTAAATCCTGATAACCATCTTCACTGGCAACGTTATCACCTATTTTAGTGTCATCTGTAAATTTACTAACAATGCTTCCACATTCTCAACCAAATAATTAATTTGGATGTGTATTGCACTGATCAGTATAGTTTTAGATTCTCCCACAAGAGGAAACATCCACCCTGTTAACACACTGAGAATCTTATGGTTTAACCAAGATCCTTATCACTTTTTAAAACTCTAGTTTACAGTACTGTGCAAAAATCTAAGGCACACATATAGAGTTGCGGCAGGAGCAAAGGATGTTGGGATTGGTGAAGATGAGCACCACAGGAGAGGTTTGGGACAGGTGACAGAGAAGGAGTGCCAGGGCTGGGGGGCGGATTGGGTGCAGACACACCCATCCCTGAGACACATGTCATTTGATTCCAAACAATTGGTTTATTGATCATTACAGAATGTCTCTCTGGTGCTTCCTACTCCCTCCCTTCTCCCTTCCCCTTTTCCCAACCATGCCCCTCTCCTTGCCCCCTTCCCGCTTTCAGTCAACAATACAGACCCATATCAGAATAAGGTTTATCATCACTCACATATGTCATGAAATTTGTTTTTTTTGCAGCAACGGTGCAGTGCAATACATAAAATCTCTACAGTACTGAGCAAAAGTCTTAGGCACATATATATAGCTAGCACAGTACTGTCATAACTTTATGTACTGCACTGTACTGTTTCTCTTCAGTTTTTGAACTAAAGTGTATCCTTGCTACTTTCCAGTGGAATGGAACTCCCCTTTTGCAGGAAAATTGAAAAATTAAAACCAATGCAGCAACTTACTTGCCACTTCTGTTCAGAAGATAGTTTCCCATACCTAGACTCCACCCTTGTTGTCTCCTGTACTCTGCACCGGCCCTGTGACAGTAGTGACACCCTTGCATTGCCATCAGTGTCTGAACAACAGTTGGAGATCCTTATGAAACATGTAAACAAGCAACATTGTCTCAGTGCCACTTGCTCGCACCCTGGAGAAAGGGTCAGAATCTATTTAACGACAACCATTCATTCATTACGATTGTGCCAGGATATTAAGAAGTATAGATCAAGTTCAAGTTTAATTGTCATTCAACCATACATGAATGCAGCTGAACAAAACAGCATTCCTCCAGGGCCAAGGTGGGGGAACATACTGAGCACATTTAAGATGGCAAGCAAACATACAGTCACTCAAAAAAAAATAGATAAGTAGCAGAAAGCCTGTGGACAGTATGGCTAACACAACAGGGCATAACTTGAAGGTATTGGGAAGAAAGTATAGGGGGGATGTCAGAGATAGGTCTTTTACACAGAGAGTGGTAGGGGCGGACCACACTGCAACAGTTGATGGTAGAGGTCGATGCATTAGGGGTGCTTGAGAGACCCTGAGATAGGCACATCAGTGAAAGAAAAATGGCAGGCTACGTGGGAGGGGAGGGTTAGAGTGTTCTTCGAGCAGGTTAAAGGGTTGGGACATCATTGTGGCTGAAGGGTCTGTACTATGCTGTACTGTTCAATGTTCTATGCTCATCGGAAAAAAGCCATTCAATTAGATTCTGTTCCCTCCTCATACGTCTCCGACTCAACAGAATGTGAGAACCAAAGAACATGAGCAAGAGAAGTAGAAATAGGCTATGTGATGCCTGAATCTGTTTTTGCTTTCAGTACGGCTAATCTACAATCCAAGTTTGTATTCTTGCCTCTCATATTATTTAATTAATTTAATGTCTAAAATTCTATGACTCTCAGCTTTGAGAGTTATCAGGCCTGTGAGAGAACTCTAGATACTTACATCCCCCGGATAAAGAAGTTCTACTCTTAGTCTTAAATGGTGGACAACTTATCCTGACAGTTAGCATCTATCCTTTATGAATCTTGGCAAATGTCTTAAACTAATTCATAAAAGAGAGAATAAATATGTATTTTCTGCAGCTAAGTGCTACCTTTCACCATTAAATATGGTATTCTAACTTAATTATTCATTAGAAACACAATGATCTTTACCCATTCATTGGGTTAATTGTGATTATAAATGATGTTTCAGAATAAAAAGTATTCACTTCAATAGCACTTATATTAAAACATCAATCTTTATTTGTACCATAAGTAATACTGGATATTATTTGAAACATTAAGCATCCTAGAAAAATAACCAATTTGAAGTGATGTTCTGCCAATCTTCAATTTAGTGACCATGGCTCAGTAAAATAGGTTAGTTATTATTCTTCAGGGGGATAGTTAGTGATGATGATGGGAAATAGCTTATAATCATTCTGTGGAATAGAGAATTATGATGCAGTAAAATAAGAATAATTTGGGAATAATTAATTATTATTTTAGTGGATGACTGGTTAACATTCAGCAGTATAGGTAGCTGTCTTTCAAGTGAATGTTGAAGAGTTATTGTTATCTGGTTAATTATGACTCTGGAAATTAAGTATATGATTCTGATGGCTGTTTGCAGTAATTCTTCCTAAGGCTTTCAAAATAAACAGGTGCAAAGCAGTATGACTGTCAAAGATAAATAATGAATATCAGTGTTACCTTTGCATTATGGATATAGAGGAACACAGAAAAAGAGATGTAACAAAATCAGTCCTGATCTGAAGGACAGAGACAATTTGTAGGCAATGTTATAAATTTCTGCTCACAGCACCATTCCTCATCTGTGAAAGAAACTTCTTGGGGGTTGTGATGGGCTTATGTTTTTTTTGTTGAAGTCTTCATTGCCTGAGCATTTGGCTATGAATACCTTGATGAGTTAGCGACAAGACTGAACATTACAAGGAGGATGTGATAGAACCAGAAAGGGGAATACAGAGCAAGAATTTTGCTGAAGAAAATTAACTATTAGAGAAGATCACTTCTTGGTTATTTTCTTTGAAGCAAGTAGGCTGAGAGGAGAAGTAACATAAATATATATTATTATGTAGATCTAGATAAAGTGGAAAGAAGAGTAATCTTCCTTACAGAAATCAATGAACTGCTCTAAAGTAATTGGTGAAAGAATCAGTTGAGGGAAGTTAGTTTCACCCAATCAATTTGCGTGTTCACTCACCTCAACATTGAACTGATTCCACAACATATGGACTCACCTTCAAGGACTTTGCATCTCATGTTCTAAGTATTATTCATTTACCTATTTATTATTATTATTATTATTATTATTATTTGTTTCTTTTGTATTTGCACATTGCTTGTTTTCATCTCTTAGTGTGTAGTTTTTTCATTGATTCTATTCTATTGTATTTCTTTGCTCTACTGTGAATGCCTACAAGAAAATGACTCTCAGGGTAGTATATGATGACATAAGTGTACTTTGATAATAAATTTACTTTGAACTTTGAACTTTAAACTTTGAGCATAACCTTATGCTTTATGGATCCTCAGCATTATATCCTTACTTTTATATTCTAGGACTCTCAAAATGAACCCTAAGTAATCGCTGTGATCTTTCAGTTCTCAATTCATGCAAGTCCCCAGTTACAAATGATCCACCAATAGCAACTGTTTCTTGACTCTCAAAGAGCCTAAGACCTAGAATTCTCTTCCTAAAATTCACTACCACTTTTCTTTCTCCTTTTCCTAGACACTCATTAAAACCTATTTAATTGACCAACCATCCTTTGATTATCTTTCATTGTGCTTCCCTGTTCTCAAAGATCTGCTTGCAGCTTGATAACACTGTGACAGCGTTCTGGTAGAACTTTGAAATGATTTACTGCAATAAAAGTCTGTATATATAAACATTATTATTGTTCTATTTTTGTTGCTGATGGGGAGTCTAAACCTTACTTTGAAATCTCCATAAAAAGAAGTAACCCCTCAAGGTCTATCAAGCTCCTTATCTGTCAAGCCCCTTTAAAATTCGAGAGATTTCTGTCTGTTGACTACCTTAGCCTTCAACCTTTGCAAAAGGCAGAACAACTGACCTTTCTATCCTTGCTGAAAGCTCTTCTTTCTCAGTTCTGATATCGCTCTTTTAATTTAATTCTTTTGCACCTTCTCCAGTGTTCTCTTGAACTTTTTGTGTCTTTAGCAAGGAGTGTTGAATCGTAACATAACGAGAATATACAATGATGTGTAAACATATTGAAACTTCATGTTATTTGTGCCATCAGTTAAAAATATAATCTTCAGGTAGAGCAATTAAGGGAGCGTCAATCTTTATGGTGAAATCTGTCTGAGTCTTTCCCTCAAGCTGAGGCAACACTTCAAATGGTGGTGTTATCTACTGCGTCCGATGTCCCTGTATGGCCTCCTCTACATCAGTGAGACGTAATGTACTGTAAATTTGGGACCACTTTGTCGGGCACCTTCCTTCCACAACAGGGAGCATTTTCAGGTGGCTAACCATTTTAATGCCACTTCCCATTCTCATTCCTCTGTGATAAGTATGACCTCCTGATGAGACCACACTTAAGTTGGAAGAGCAACATCTCATATTTGTTAGGGTAGCCTGCAACTTGATGGCAGGAACATTGATTTCTCTGATGTCCTGTAATTTCTCCCCTTTCTCTCTTCTCTCCATTCCCCATTTTGGATCCTTTCTTACTCCTTCTCTTCTCTTCACCTACCCATTATCACACCCTTTGGTGCCCTCCACTTTCCCTTTCTCCCATGGCCCACTCTCCTCTTCTATCAGATTTCTCCTTCTTCAGCCTTTACCTTTCTACTTATCATCTCCGTTCTTCTCTCTTTATCCTCCCTCCCCCACCCACCTACCTTCCCCCTCTCTGGCTTCACCGATCACCCCCTGCTTGTACTCCTTCCCCTCCCTCCTTCTTATTCTGGCTTCTTCACCCTTCCTTTCCAGTCCTGAAGAAGAGTCTCGATCTGAACTGTTGACTCACAAGCACGAAAAAGCAGATGCTGGAGATCCAAAGCAAAACACATAAAATACTGGAGGAACTCAGCAGGTCAGGCAGCAACAGTGAAAAAGAATAAACAGTCAATCCTTCGGGCCGAGACCCTTCTTCAACACTCATTTATTCCTCTCCATAGATAATGTCTGATTTGCTGAGTTCCTCCAGCATTTTGTGTGTGTTACTCTGGATTCCTAACATCTGCAGAATGTCTTGTGTTTAGTCCTTCATTGACACCCCTTCCTGTGGTTTGGAACACACACACACATAAACATGGCAGGTTAAGTTAATAATAAGTTTCTGCATTATCGGTTCTTTCCAATATCTGCAGTAAGTGCATTATGCTAAATTAGAATCTATGAATTATATTTTATTGTGTATTTATCTTTATTACCATTCACAAACAAATGGAGATGATGGAAGTAATTAGATAGAGTGAATAACAATTTCAAATGGATAAAAGCACAAGTAGCCTTGTCAGTAGTGGTTTCAAAGTAATGCTTTGGCCTGAAGCCATTGAGGTGTCAAGAGAATGAGTGATCTTATCCTAACATTAGAGAATGTAATTTGTGATTAAAGTGGCGATTAGGCAAAGGAGAATGTGCAGATGAATGACTGCTGCAACACATTCATGTATATTTCTTGCCTGAACATAAATTTCCTATACATTTGTTACCTAGCTATATTTAATCAGTCCAAAAAAGGTCTGAAACAGATTATAGCAAATGCTCATTTGGCATGGCACCATTTTTGGTAGCGTGGGTATTCAATGCTGAATGGCTTTATTCTTATTAATTTATCCTATTTTATGGAACTCCTTTACTGAGTCCAATGAGTGGTTCAAAATTGTAATGTGTTTTCAATAACTTCCTTTAAAAACCTTGTAGCTGTCCAAACGCAAGTTCTTTGTAAAGACTCTTCATCTACTTTAAGTCAAGTTAATCAGTGATAATAAACTTGATTCTGAATTCTGAATCTTCTGACTTTACTGCCACATGCGCAGCTACATGCATTCGTGTATTCAGGGACCTTAGCATTGTCAATGATCCTTCACATCTATCCCAACAATCTCTTTGCTTCCCTACTATCAGGTAGGGGTTACCATAGCATTAGGATAAGGACTGTTAGGATGGGAAACAATTTCTTCCCCCAGACTACTGAACTCCCTGCCACCACCCAGATCTCATCATGTATGAAGCGCCAGTAGTGTATTCTGTTTATTTTTTTAACTTGTGTCATAAATGCACCTTGTTATCTGTTAATTTCTTTGTGGTAATATTACTTTAGGTGTTGAGCTATATGTACTGCGTTGTGCACTTTGGTCTGGAGGAACTTTGTTTCATTTGGTGGTATACATGTATACGGGTTGAATGAATGAAAATAAACAAGTTTGAATTTGAACATGTATGCATGGGGACAGTGAAAAACTTACTTGCAATAGCAATACTGGCATATAGCATCATGTAAGCATCATTTACAAGAAAAAAAACATAAATTGAACAAAAAATATACAAAATTTTTATAGATGCACCATAGAAAGTATTCTTCTAGGGTGCATCACCACCTGGTATGGAAGTTGTCCTGTCCAAGACCGGAAGAAGCTGCAGAAGATCGTGAACACAGCCCAGCTCATCACACAAACCAATCTTCCGTCTTTGGACTCACTTTACACCGCATGCTGTCGGAGCAGTGCTGCCACGATAATCAAGGACACGACCCACCCAGCCAACACACTTTTCGTCCCTCTCCCCTCCGGGAGAAGGCTCAGGAGCTTGAAGACTCGTACAGCCGGATTTGGGAACAGCTTCTTTCCAACTGTGATAAGACTGTTGAACGGATCCTGACCTGGATCTGGGCCGTACCCTCCAAATATCCAGACCTGTCTCTCAGTTTTTTTGCACTACCTTACTTTCCCTTTTCTATTTTCTATTTATGATTTATAATTTAAATTTTTAATATTTACTATCGATTTGTGCTCCAGGAAGTGCGAAGCACAGAATCAAATATTGCGGTGATGATTGTACGCTCTATTATCAATTGTTTGGTGACAATAAAGCAAAATAAAGTGAAGTAAAGATAGAACACCACTAAAAGCAAAAAAAAAACAAAAGTTACTTTAGTGCAAAATAATCAAATGGTCATTATGTTGCTAAACTGTAGTTATAAAGATTGTTTAAAAACGCAAACAACAGGAATTCTGCAGATGCTGACGAAGGGTCTCGGCCTGAAACTTCGACTGTACCTCTTCCTAGAGATGCTGCCGGGCCTGCTGCATTCACCAGCAACTTTTATGTGTGTTGCTTATAAAGGTTGTGCTGGTTTTGTCCAAGAGCTGAATGGTTGTTGGGAAGTAACCGTTCTTGGACATGGTGGTATGGGACATGAGGCTTTGGTCTAATGTGTGCTGACCATTTCTGGCTGCTGTTATGCAAGGGCAGCTCTGATTGAAGTCCTCTTCTCACTGTTGATCTCACACAGCCAAAGCATGGCCGAAGGGAAGATAAAGCCATTACACTACCAGGTATCACCTTTTACAGTTGACATATTGCCAGTCTTTGTGGGCACAGATGTCACAAGGTCAGTTGTCACATGGTTAGGTGTCACATGATCAGCTGTCACATGATTAGGTGTCATGAACTCTGTTGTTGTATGCTTGGGCACCAAATGGACAAGGACAGCATGGTCAGGTATCTCTTGGCTTCATGATTCATGAGATTAAAATATTGTTGTTTGGTGACATGTGATTGGATGTTGATTCATGTAATCAGATATTGTTTGGTGAGCCATTGTCTGTTTAGTGTGATATTAAGTCCAGTAGACAGGAGATGCAAAGTCAAAGATCAGGTGTCATAGTCAAGTAATAGAGAGGTGTGTATTTAAGGTAAGTTGGGAGAAATTCAAAGGAGATGTGCGGGGCAAATTTTATTTTACACAAGGAAAGGGCTTTCAGTGGGTGGAATCAGATTTGATAGTTGTATAGATCACGTATAGGCAGAGGAAATCTAGTTTAATTTGACACTATGATACAGGCATTGATCTTGTGCCACATGGTACTATGGTCAAAGTGTCACATGATCAAAACTCCTGTAATAATTCCAGTGATAACGATGAGAGTCGTAGTAATACGACATTGATATGAGCCCTTCAGCCACCCAGTTCACACTGATCATCTATCACCTATTTTCATCAGTTCTACACAAATCTCACTTTATCCTCATATGTTCCCATCAGCTCATTCCAGATTCTACCACACTCCAGGGGAAATTTACAGTGGCCAACCCACACACTGGAAGGAAGCCTCAGAGAGAAACACATGTGGTCACAGAAAGAATGTGAAAACTCCACACCAAGTTCGCACCTGGGCTTGGGATTGAACCCAGGTCTCTGGGGAGGGGAAGCAGCAGCTCTGTTAACTGTGCTGATTTGCCACCCCTGAGACATCAGTTTCTGATTCAGAAGAACAAACATTGGCCCTGAGCGTGGAGTGGATGCTGTCCTTCCTTGTGTGAACAATATCTCACCATTATAATAAAGCTGTCTGACAAAACTGAGTCTTTATGACCAAGTTCTGGTAAGATGGCTCCATGCACAGAAGCACCAGCCACTCTGCATCCAATCAAAAATGCTTTTGTTCATCTTGTATGTCTTTTTTTTTGCAACTGAAAGTCATTGCTGGATACTAAGGAGACCCAGTACTGGAGGACTATTGCATCATAGACTTGCTCAATAGTAATGGGGCTGGACTTACTGGGTACCTTTTTAGTGCTGTTGCTTGGACTTGTTGTTTGTTGTGATCTCAAGGCCCTGTTGGGCATCGGTAATGCAAAATGCTGCAAGTCCGATTCACTAGCTCATTGGTGAGACCGATAGTGGGGGGATTGCATCAGTTGTAGCATGGACGAGGACCAGACTGAGGCTGCAGGGTCACCTGTGGGAATTGTACATGGGAGAAGATGGCGAAGCGATGCTGTACTCCAATGGTTCCCTCGTTGAAAGAACAAGCTGGATCAGGACAACGTACCGTCAGTGTCATCATGCCGCACAGGTACTTGGGCTATATTATTATTTTTTCACTTTGTGACTACTTTTTTTTGAAATTATAACTATTTGTGCTATGTGCAGCACACTGTGTGCTGTTGGTAATATGCTTTGCATCTTGGCCCGGAGGAGCGCTGTTTTATTTGACTATATAAATTGTATGGTTGAATGATAATTAAACTTGAACTTGACTTGACTTGACTTGGGAGTTTTTTAAGCTGTGATAAATCACTCTGGCATCTGCTGGCTTTCCTGAACATTGATATTCAGTGCATTGGGTGCTCTTTTAATTTCAGGAGAGAATTGCAAACACTCCGCACTTTATTAGGAGTTTGAAGAGATTTGGTATGTCAACAAATACAATCAAAAACTTCTAAAGTTGTACCATGGAGAACATTCTGACAGGCTGCATCACTGTCTGATATGGAGGGGCTACCGCACAGGACCGAAAGAAGCTGCAGAAGGTTGTAAATCTAGTCAAATCCATCTTGGGTACTAGCCTACAAAGTACCTAGGACATCTTTAGGGAGCGGTGTCTGAGAAAGGCAGCATCCATTATTAAGGACCTCCAGCACCTAGGGCATGCCCTTTCTCTCTTTTAGGAGATAACGAAGCCTGAAGGCACACACTCAGCGATTCAGGAACATCTTCTTCCCCTCTGCCATCCCATTCCTAAATGGGTATTGAAGCTTTGGACACTACCTCACTTTCTTAACATATATAGTATTTCTGTTTTTACACATTAAAAAAAATCTATTCAATATATGTACTGTAATTGATTTACTTGTTTATTTATTATTCTGTTTTATTTATTATTATTATTTTTCTCTTTCTGCTAGATTATGTATTGCATTGAACAGCTGCTGCTAAGTTAACAAATTTCACGTCACATGCCAGTGATAATAAACCTGATTCTGATTCTAACTGTCGTTGTTCTTCTCACATCTATCTTAGATTCTGCAGCAGTTGTTGCTCTGCAGTCACTGGGCTTCTGGAATGGCTTCACTCGTTCCAGTGCTAAACTGTCCTTGCAGCTTTCGTTGTTTTGTGGATGTCTACAAGGAGACGAATCTCAAGGTTGAGTATGGTATACACACTTGGATGATAAACTTACTTTGAACTGTGAACTTCAACCTTATCATAATCTTATCTCAATATACATTTCTCTGTTCTGAAACATCAAAACAATACAGCTGAATCATATAACCAAATCTTGTTTTCTTTCTTTTACTAGTAAATATATCTGAGTGTATTGCTGCATCCAACCTCTGTACCTCCAGCAACATAGAAGCATTCATCTTTCAGCCCCTGTGTTGTGCCTTCTATTCAAATAAGTTACTTGCAGACTGTAGCGGATTGGGATATGTGTTTTGCCTCAGTTCAAGGTGATTTTCTGACTTTTGGCAGAGCAAATTCACTCCCAGCCCAGCAGGCAGTGTTAGAAGTCGTTAAGAACAAGCCCCCTTGCTGATGTGTCTTTCGACTGAATTAATATTTACCTTTGCACCCACAGAGAATGTTTGGCCAAATGTTCAATCACAGCAGGAAAAGGGGAACAGGATGTGTGTAGGGGGGCGAAGGTAGGTGGATGAGGATGGGGTTAGCAGGGGGTGTTAAGGAGTCTTCTGTTGTTGTTTACAGAGACTCCCAGCACCACGGTGTGATGCAGACAAGACGGACGTCTACTCTTAAGAACATGCTTGTGAAAAGGGTTGTTGCAAACCTGATCCGTCATTGTGCATTCAATTCACTGTAATGGGACTGAGTAAGAGCCAGCTTTGCATTAGAATGCATCAATTTATAGAGGAATCAGATTTGAACTAACTGCTTTGCAGGCAAATCCATCAGGATTTCATTAGTTGTATTAATTAGATTCTGGAGATGAAGACTAAAAGTAAATCACTACATTTGAACAAAGCCACAATTTGGCAGTTTTGAATAAACAAGTCTAATTTTGATGAATTAGCTTCATTTCTTTTTATTGATGACATATAAAACAATATAATTCATTAGAGATACAGAGTTTGGTTTCCTTTGATTTTAGCTTACTTTGTGTTGGTCTACTTTGGTAAGTGTTTGTGGTGTGAATGCATGTGTGTGTCTGTGTTTGCATGTGCTTAACAGGCAATTTATTTAATGTCTGCACGTGATTGTCGGTAGTTCAGTGGATAACCTGTATCTCATTATCTGCAAAAGAAAACTTTATTTTTACCACACTAAGTTAAAAAATTTCACGACAAATGTCCATAATAATAAATCTGATTTTGATTCTAACTTTTCACAAGTAAAGAGCTCCACAGTAACTGAAGTATTCTTTCTGAAGTAGAAAAATTGTTATAATGCAGAAAACAAGCGGGCAACTTTATGCAATATATTATTTGTGTAGAGAAGTTCATCTTTGGGTGCTAGTTGCTGAGAAGTCTTATCGTAGATCCACCCATTATATTAATCTCTTGATGTTCCAAGTTACTGAATGTCTGGAAAGGCTGTACAATGGGAAGATTATATTATATCACCTATTTTACATTAATGTGTTTCCATTGGCAGATTTCTAGTTCAATCCATTTTCATTCATTTACAGGATGTGGCCATCACTGACAAGACCAACATTTATTCCCCATCCCTAAATTGCCCTTGAGAAGGTCATGGAGAACTCCTTGGAATGCTGTCAATCTTCTGGTAAATATTCCAAAGTTTAAATCCAGTAATAGTGAATGAACAGCAATTTATTTCCAAGCTGTGGTGGTTTGTAACTTGGAAGGAGTCTGGCAGTGATGATGTCGCCACGTCTTTGCCCTTGGTGACAGAGGTCATGGGTCTGGGATGTGCTGTGGAAGAAACTTTGCTCGGTGCAAATTGAAAATTGAAGGCGCAGCAGCTGAGGTAGATTGAAGTCATTTAGGATAGAGTTCCAATCAACAGATTTTTCCCCAGTGGAGCAGAGCTCTGCATGTATCATTGTCTAAAACTTTATCCAAGGAAAGTGAGTCTTCCATAACAACTCTGATCTATTTTACAGAATGCGAATCACTCTGGGCAGGACAATCATCCTCTGACCCATTCTTCTAAGCACAGTATTTATGTGATTGGTTCAATTAAGCTTTTGGCCAGTGCTGACCTCCAGGAGGTTGATGAATAGACAGCTATTGAATAAGGGTAGTTAGACACTTTCTTGTCAGAAGTCGTTATTGGCACAAACGTAACTTGCCATTGATCTGGAAATACCTCAACTATTTCCATGTCCTAGTGCAAACATCTACAGGCTGTTCCTAAGGAGTCGTCAATGGAATTCAATGTTGTACATCCATTAATCTGACCTTATCATGGGAGTAAATACACTGAAAAACCCTCTGGATCTAGGAATCGATCTAGGATACCGCTGCAAAATCTGTAGTATATCTGGTTGAAGTATGAATATTGGCCAACAAATCAGGAAGATCATAGACACACAGAACATTTTAGCATAGTACAGATCCTCTGGTCCATAATGTGCTACTCCAAGAAAGGGCCAGTAACATCATAAAGGATCCAAACCACCCTGCTCACAGACTGTTTGCCCCACTCCCATCAGGGAGGGAGCTATGTAGCATCCATGACAGGACCACCAGACTCAAAAAACAGTTACTTCCCCCAAACGGTAAGGCTGATCAACATCTTTGCACGTCAATCCACACCTCCCCCCAACCACCATTACGTTATCATTTCTTGTCAGTCACCTTATGCACAGGCATTCCTCTCCTTACAGTAGAGGCCTCCTCTCCTTACAGTAGAGGCCTCTTCTACTGTAAAGATGAAGCCACACTCAGGTTGGAGGAACAACACCTTATATTCCGTCTGGGTAGCCACCAACCTGATGGCATGAACGTTGACTTCTCAAACTTCTGCTAATGCCCAACTTCCCCCTCGTACCCCATCCGTTATTTATTTATATACATACATTCTTTTTCTCTCTCTCTCCTTTTTCTCCCTCTGTCCCTCTTACTATACCCCTTGCCCATCCTCTGGGTTTTTCCCTCCTTCCCCCTTTTCCTTCTCCCTGGGCCTCCTGTCCCATGATCCTTTCATATCTCTTTTGCCAATCAACTGTCCAGCTCTTGGCTCCATCCCTCCCCCTCCTGTCTTCTCCTATCATTTCGGATCTCCCCCTCCCCCTTCCACTCCCACTTTCAAATCTCTTGCTAACTCTTCCTTCAGTTAGTCCTGACGAAGGGTCTCGGCCCGAAATGTCGACTGTACCTCTTCCAACAGATGCTGCCTGGCCCGCTGTGTTCACAAGCAACTTTGATGTGTGTTGCTTTCCTCTCCTTAGCATCATTTTATAGACATATAATCAATCAATGTACATTTGTATATAAGCTGTCTTATCTATTTATATTTGTTGTGTTTTTGTATTACTATTCTTTATCTTATTGTGTTGTATTTCTGTGCTGTATTGGATCCAGAATTACAATTATTTTGTTCCCCTTTGAACCTGGAATTAGGGCAGCAAGGAGGCCTAGTGGTTAGCATAACCAGTGCCAGTAACCGGTGTTCAATTCCACAGCTAGCTGTAAGGAATTTGTACATTCTCCCTAGGTTTCGTCTTGGTGCTCTGGTTTCCTACCTCTTTTCAAAGATGTACAGGTCAAGGGGTTAATTGGTCACAGGGGTGTAATTCGGCAGTCTGGGGTTGTTGACCGGAAAGAGCCTGTTACGTGCTGCATCGCAAGGTTATTTTGCAGCTTTATAAAATGCTAGCTAGGCTGCTTCTGGAGGATTGCATATAGTTCTGGTTGCCACATTGTAGGAAGGATGTCAAGGCTTTGGAGAGGGTTTACTTTGATGCTGTCTGGATTAGAGGGCAAATGCTATAACACGAGGTGGGACAAACTTGGGTTATTTTTCCTGGAGTTGCAGAGGCTGAGGATATCTAATAGAGGTTTATAAGATTATGAGAGGCAAAGATAGAATAGACAGATAATGTTTTTTTCACAGGGTTGAAATGGCTAATACCAGAAGGCATGCACTTAAGGTGAGAGGGGGTCATTTCAAAGAAGATGCAAGGATCAATTTTTTTTTAATGCAGAAAGTGGTGGGTGCCTGGAGTGGTGGTAGAGGGAGCTATATTAGAGACCTTTAAGAGATGTTTGGAATGTGAGGGAAAATGGAAAGATATGAACCTTGTGTAGGCATTAGCAATTAGTTTAGTTGGACATTTGATGACTAATTTACTTGGTTCAGCACACTATTGTGGGCTGAAGGGCTGTACCTATACTGTACTGTTCTTCGTTCTACAAATCTCAAAGTAAATAAAAAATAGAATATTTCATTGGGTCTGTGGCACTGAATAAGCCATTCAGTCCAACAGTTCACCGATAGTATTTGTGTTACATCACACAAACTTTATTCCATCCTTTACGTCCCATCCCATTGACATATTTTCTTCTTTGCTCGTGCATGTATCTCACATAGCTACTTGGATTACTTCATGAAGAACTAGCGTGGATTCAAAGGGTCAAATAACTTCCTTGTGTGTCGTACTGATTCTATGATTCTCTTCAATGCATCTGCACGAATTGCTTCATTGCTCCCTGTGGCATTGAATTTCACATTCCAAGCACTCTTCGAGTAATAGGACTTTTTCCCCCCAAATCCATTATTAAATCCATAATTTAATGGATGGGTCATCCAAACAAGTGGGAACTTTTGGGTAGAAATTGCTCTGGTGAAATAGTTGCTACTGAGCTTTGGTCTCCAATGATTTCGGTTGACATACATTTTGAGATCAGAATGCAGTATGCAGTCGTTAATTTACACTTTTAGAGCTGGTGACCAAGGATGAATTTCCACCCTGTTTTCACATCCACTCCTCTGAGAGGATCATGACCTTTAGAAGCCTGAATACCCCAATGACCTCAACAGAGGGCTCTGTTAGCTGGAGTCAGGGCTCAATGCTTTGGCTGTCAATGGGTCACCCATGCCAAACAAGTCAAAGGGTAGAGGCCAGACCAAGAGTAGCCCACCTCCAGGTTCAGGGGTTCAGCCCAGGGCTAACAATCCTGACGAGTAAATCAAAACTGTTACAGAAACAGCAATGAAGAATCCTTCTACATTTGAATGCAATGGTATTCCTGAGTCTCCACCCGAAACTTGCACAACTGACGGTAGTGAAAACTGAGAGGAAGCTACAGGCATGATAAAAGAAGTCCTGAACACAACCAGAGATGCAGGACCTTCATTGCTGCCCTAAACGTCAGTGGTGTAACTGGCAATAAATTTCACATCCACTCCATCGAGCCACTTCATCATTAGAAAGACTTCTCGGTATAATTAAGACCATTATTGTGTGTATTAAGTGAAATTCAATCAAGATGGGATCAAATTGCCTTTTAAGGGGACCTGAGCCTTCATTATGCAAGATGTTTTTCTTCCTTACAAGTCTTTTTTTATAGATAGGAAGGCCACAAGGAGAACACTGAGCGTGAGAATAAATTGGGCAGCACTTTCAAAGAGCTGGAGGATGCTGAAGAGCCTCCTGCTGTGTACTAGGAGTTTATGGTTAACATTATCAAGAAGCAATTGAACAAATGGTGAGGCAAAAGTGTAGACTGTTTTTATGATCTGCGTTTTCTTTTCATTTGTACACATGATGTGAGTGTTGCAGGGGAAAAAAAGCAGCATTAATTGCCCATCCCTAATTGATGGCCTGCTGGGTAAAGCAGAGGGAAATTATAAACCTAACCGCATGATTGTGGGGTAGGAGTCATCAACACGCTAGATCAGAAAATGAATGCAGGTTTTATTGTCTGGCCACTTTCTGGTCACAATTACCTCCAGAAATTCTGTAATTAAGATATATTTTAATGAATCCAAATTCTCATTGCCATGATATGAGTTGAACCCAGGCTGGATAAAAGATCCACAATTACTCTGCTAACCTATCCTGCAATGTATCATGTCACATGAGATAAATTTGCCATTAATCTTCTTATATTTATTTAAAAGGCATCCGTTAGTCTTGTGAGACCATGGATCTGTGCTTGGAAAGTATTCACTCTCCAGGGCGCAGGCCTAGGCAAGATTGTATGGAAGACCGGTAGTTGCCCATGCTACAAGACTCCCCTCTCCACAACACTGATGTTGTCCAAGGGAAGGGCATTAGGACCCATACAGTTTGGCACCAGTGTCGTCGCAGAGCACTGTGTGATTAAGTGCCTTGCTCAATGACACAACACGCTGCCTCCACTGGGGCTCGAACTCAGGACCTTCAGATCGCTAGTCGAAGGCCTTAACCACTTGGCCATGTGCCCAAATAAATATATTTATTTAACTTTTAATAAAACCAGGATGTTCAAGCCTATGGACCCGAGAGATAAATTGAAGATTTTTTTTAAGATTAGCATTATTTATCACATGTTTGTCTAAACACTGAAACACCAGTGAGGTGCATTGTTTGCATTAATGACCAACAGAAACCGAGAAAGTGCTGGGTGCAGCTGAGAATCTTGCATGTGAATATTGGATTTCACTTTTGTCCAAAAATTAGTTTCCACCTTTTGGTGTTAGAAGAAGTTATTTAAATCGGTGGACTGGGCTGTATTCATCTTTGAATCTGGATGAGTATGCTGCAGTTGTTACCGACTTCATTAAAACCTGTGTGGATGCCTATGAAAACTTGCTGTACATTCCCAAACCAAAAGCTGTGGATAAACTGGGAGGTTCGTCTGCTGAGGGCTACATCTGTGGTATTTATGTCTGGTGACTCAGGTCTGTATAAGAAAACCAGGTATGACTTGCAGAGGGCTATTTCAAGACTGAAGAAACAACTCTGAGTGAGATTGGAGACAACATCAGATGCTTGTCAGCGCTGGCAGGGTTTGCAAGACATTACTACTTCCTACAAAGTGAAACCCAATAGCATGAATGGCAGTGATACTTCACTACCAGAAGAGGTCAATACCTTTATGCCTGCTTTGAACCGCAGAGCTGTGAAGATCCCTGGTGCACCTGGTGACCCTATGATCTCTGTCTTGGAAATCGAAGTCAGGCTGTCTTTAAGGAGGGTGAACCCTTACAAGACGGCAGGCCCCAAATGAGTATCCGGTAAGGCTCTGCAACTTGTTCCAACCAACTGGCAGGAGTATTCAAGGACATTTTTAACTTCTCACTGCTACAGTTGGAAGTTCCCACCTGCTTCAAAAGGGCAACATGTGCCCAAGGAAGGTAGTTTGATTTGCCTTAATGACTATTGCCCAGCAGCAATCGCATCTACAGTGATTAAATACTTTGAGAGGTTGGTCATGGCTAGAATGAACTTCTGCCTCAGCAAGGATCTGGACACATTGCAATTTACCTGTCACCACAATAGGTCTATGGCAGATGCAATCTCAATGGCTCTTCACACGGCCTTAGATCACGTGGACAAGCTAAACACCTAGGCTAGAATGCTATTCATTGACTATAGCTCAGCATTTGACACCATCATTTCCACAGTCCTGATCGATAGGCTTCAGAACTGGGCCTCTGTACCTCCCTCTGCAATTGGATCCTCAACTTCTTAACCGGAAGACCACAATCTGTGCAGATTGGTGATAATATCTCCTCCTCGCTGACAATCAAACTGATGCACCTCGGGGGGGGGGGGTGTAGCCCACTGCTCTACTCTCACTATACCCATGACTCTGTGGCTAGGAATACCTCAACTACCATCTATAAATTTGCTGATGATACAACCATTGTTGATGGAATTTCAGATGGAGATGAGACGGTGTACAGGAGCAAGATATATCAGCTAGTTGAGTGGTATACCAGCTACAACCTTGCACTCAATGTCAGTAAGACCAAAGAGCTGATTGTGGATTTCAGGAAGGGTAAGATGAGAGAACAGGAACCAATCCTCATAGAGGGATCAGATGTGGAGAAAGTGAGCAATTTCAAGTTCCTGGGTGTCAGGACCTCTGAGGACCTAACCTGGTCCCTGCATATTGATGCAGCTATAAAAAAGACAGACAGCTGCTATATTTCATTGGGAGTTTGAAGGGATTTGGTTTGTCACCTAAAACACTTGAAAACTTCTATAGACGCACCATGGAGAGCATTCTGACAGGCTGCATCGCTGTGTAGTATGGGGGGCAGGGTGGGAGGGCAGGAGGCGCTACTGCACAGGACCAAAAGAAGCTACAGAAAGTTGTACAATTGGTCAGTTCCATCTTGGATACTAGCCTCAGTAATACCTAGGACATCTTCAAGGAGCGGTGTCTCAGAAAGATGATGTCCATTATTAAGGACCCCCATCACCCAGGGTATGGCCTCTTCTCATTGTCACCATCAGGTAGGAGGTACAGAAGCCTGGAGACACACACTCAGTGATTCAGGAACAGCTTCTTCCCCTTTGCCATCTGATTCCTAAATGGACATTGAACCCACGAACACTACCTCATTTTTAAAGAAAATATATCTCATTTCTCTCGTTGCACTATTTTTAATCTAGCTAATATGCATATATATACTTATTGTAATTGATTGATTTATTTATTTTTCCATATTATCATGTAATGCATTTTACTGCTGCTAAGTTAACAAATTTCACGACAAGTGCCAGTGATAATAAACCTGATTCTGATTCTGATCTTCCCAATTAATAACACCAAGTTCAAGTTTATTGTTATTCAACCAGCACATGTATACAGCAACATGAAACAATGTTCCTCAGTGACCAGGTAGCAAAGCACAGCACATAGAATAATATTAACACAATAATATTAACAGATGAAAAAGAAGTATTTTGAAAATGTTCAAGTTGACATAAAGTGCATATATGACTTGTAGTTAAGTATTCAGCAGTATTACTAGTGCCGGCATTGTCATATACAATGTGTAGTGGGTTGTAGCAGGGTCTTCAGAACTCTCACAGCCTCAGGGAAGAAGCTTCAACCCAGCTGAACAGTCCTTGATCTTGTACCGTGACACTTTCTGAATAATGGTAGAGGTTAAAGAGATTGTGGGATGGATAGCAGGGAGTTCTTGACAATGCTGAGGGCTCTGTGAATGTAGCTTCACTGGTATATGTCCTGGATGGACAGGAGAGATACCCCGATGACTTTCTCAGCAGTTGTCACAATTTGATGCGGGGCCATGTGGTCAGATGCTTTGTAATTTCCATACTGCTGGTCTGGACACTTTCAATGTGCTTAGAATAAGATCATAAGACATAGGAGCAGAATTAGGCCATTTGGCACCTCGAGGTTGCTCTGCCATTTCATCAAGGCTGATCCGTTTTCCTCTCACCCCCAATCTCCTGCCTTCTCTCCGTAACCCTTCGTGCCCTGACTAATCAAGAATCTATCACCCTCCACCTTAAATACACCCAATGACCTGGTCTCCACAGATGCCTGTGGCAAGCCATTCCACAGACTCTAGCTAAAGAAATTCCTCCTCATGCTAAATGGACGAGCCTCTATTCTGAGGCTGGGCGCTCTGGTCCTAGATTACCCGACCACAGAAAACATCGTCTCCACATCCACTCATCGAGGCCTTTCAACAGTTGATATGTTTCAATGAGATCTCTCCTCATTCTTCTGAATTCCAGGGAGTACAGGCCCAGAGCCATCATTCAGTCCTCATAGGGTAACCCTTTCGTTCCCAGAATCATTCTCATGAACCTCCTCTGAAATGTCAGCACATTCTTTCTTCGATAAGAGGCACAAAACTGCTCACAATACTCCAAGTGAGGCCTAACTAGTGCCTTATCAAGACATCAAAGTTATGTCATTGCTTTAATAACCTAGTCCTCTCAAAATGAATACTAACATTGCATTTGCCTTCCTCACCACTGACTTAACCTACAAATTCACTTTTAGGGAATCCTGCATGAGGAGGACTCCTTTGCACCTCAGATTTATTAATTTTCTCTCCATTTAGAAAACAGTCTTTGCTTTTATTTCTTCTATCAAAGAGCATGACCATATGCTTCCTGATACTGTATTCCATTTGCAACTTCTTTGCCCAATCTCCTAACTGCCCAAGTCCTTCTGCAGCCTCCCAGCTTCCTCAACACTACCTGCCCCTCCATCTACCTTTGTATCATCTGCAAACTTGGCTACAAAGCCATCAATTTCATCATCCAAATCACTGACATTTAAGGTAAAAGGAAGTGGTCCCAACACCAACTCTTGTGGAACACCACTGGTCAACAGCAGCTATTCAGAAAAGGCTCCCTTTATTCCTACTCTTTGCCTCCTGCTAATTAGCCAAAGCTCTATCCATGCTAGCATCTTTCCTTTCATAGCATGGACTCTTATCTTACTAAGGAGCCTCTTGTGTGGCACTTTGTCAGAGGGCTTCTGAAAGTTCAAGCACACAACATCCACCAATTCTCCTTTGTCTATCCTGTTTGTCATTTCCTCATAGAATTCCAACAGATTTGTCAGGCAAGATTGTCCCTTAAGGAAACTTCGCCGGCTTTGGCCTATTTTACCATGTGCCTTCAACCACCGCAAAACCACATCTTTAATAATCGACTCCAACATCTTCCCAACTACTGAGTCAGGCTAACTGGCCTATAATTTCCTTTATTCTGCCTCCCTCCCTTTTTGAAAAGCGGAGCAAAGTTTTTAATTTTCCAGTCCTCTGGAACCATGGCAAAATCTATTTATTATTGCAAGATCATTACTAATGCCTCTACAATCTCTTCAGCCACCTCTTTCTAAATCCTGGGTGTAGACCATCTGGTTCAGGTGATTTATCTATCTTCAGATCTTTCAGTTTCCCAAGCACTTTCTCCCTAGTAATGGTAACTGTACTCACTTCTGCCCTGACACATTTGAACTTCCAGCATTTTACCAGTGTCTTCCACAAGTGAAGACTGATGCAAGATCCTTATTCAGTTCATCCACCATCTCTCTGTTCCTCATTACTACCTCTCCAATAACATTTTTCAGTGATCTAATATCTACTCTTGCCTCTCTTTCACTCTTTATATATCTGAAAATACTTAATTTATACACTTTAATATTATTGGCTAGCTTACCTTCATAGTTCATCTTTTCCCTCCTTTTGGCTTTTTAGTTGCCTCCTGTTGGTTTTTAAAACCTTCTCATTCCTCTAAATTCCCATTAAATTTTGCTTTATTATATGCTATCTCTTTTGATTTATGTTGGCTTTGACTTCCCTTGTCAGCCATGGTTGTGCCATCCTGCCTTTAGAATACCTTTGCAATGTTTCTATCTTGTGCCTTCTGAATTGCTCCCAAAATACCAACATTGCTTCTCTACTATCACCCTGCTAGCGTACCCTTCCAAACAGGTTTGGCCAGCTCCTCTTTCATGTCTTTGCAATTCCCTTTACTCCACTGTAAAAGGGATACATTTGACTTTATCATCTCCCTCTCATATTGCAGTGTGAATTCTGTCATATCATGATCACTGCCTCCAGAAAGTTCCTTTACCTTGAGCTCCTTAATCAAATCAGGTTCATTACACAGCACCAAATCCAGAATAGCTGATCCCCTAGTGGGCTCAACCACAAGCTGCTCTAAAAAGCTACCTTTTAGGCATTCTATACCTTCTCTCTTGGGATCCAAAATCAGCACCAGCCTCATTTTCCCAATCTACCTGCATATTGAAATCCCTAATTGTAACATTGCCCTTTTGACATACATTTTCCATGTCCTGCTATAATTTGTTGCCCATACCCTGGCTATTGTCCGGAGGTCCATATGTAACTCCTATCAGGGTCTTTTTGCCTTGCAGTTTCTTAACTCTGCGGCAGGAGGAGAAGATGGTGGCACGACACAGCGCGCGCAGCTCTCCGGTGAAATGATATCGTATTTGTAAGTAGGATGCTGTGCAGAATTCTGATTTGATGGAGACAGACGTGAGAAGCCGAAGAACATCTGGAGAAATTTCTGAAATGCCCAGTTCGCTGCCGCTGCTACTGTATGATTGAGAATCTCGGGAGGGAAGGCTCCAAAAATCCCGTCATTGCCTGCAGCAGGCATCCAAGGCTGAGGTCGAAGCATTCAGCAGAGATGGTGCTCGGTACTCGGTGTTGGAGGGCTGATCGCAGCTCAAAGTTTTCGGACGACTCAGAGTTGGACTGTGGTCGGGCATGGCAGGGAGAGTTTTCTTCCTTCTCCCATCTGTGTGAGATGTGGGACTTTCGAGAGACTTTGAACTTTTTTACTGTGCCATGGCCTGTTCTTCATCAAGTTATGGTATTGTTGCGCTGTTGTAACTATATGTTATAATTATATGGTTTTTGTTAGTTTTTTAGTCTTGGTCTGTCCTGTGTTTCTGTGATATCACACCGAAGGAATATTGTATCATTTCTTAATGCATGCATTAGTAAATGACAATAAAAGAGGACTGCGTGTCCTCATTATCTAATCTAATCTAATCTTCCACTCCTATGTCATCTCTTTCTAAGGATTTGATTTAATTTTTTACCAATGATTGAAGAGAATGAAGTGAACAAGGCTTCCCACAATGGGGTGTGGAGCTTTGTTTGCCTCAATCTCCTCAGGAAGCAGAGGCACTGCTGTGATTTTTTGACTGAAGAGGTGTTGTTGAGGGACGACATGAGGTCATCCTTGATGTGCACTCCAAGGAACTTGGTGCTCCTGATGCTCTCCATGAGGAGCCTTTGACGTGCAGTAGAGAGTGGTCTGTCTGCACCTTCCTGAAGTCCACAATCTTCTCTTCAGTCTTGTTCACGTTGATACTCAAGTTTGCTGTGCTCACACCAGGCCAGAAGTTCTTCTCCCTCCTGTCTGTATGCCGACTCGCCATTGTTGCCGATGAGGCCAGCCGCTGGCATCAATATTGCGTCATAAGGAGAGTAAGTGGAAGAATGTGAGTCAGCAGTAGTTCAGTGGGTAGAATAAAAATCAAAAGACACAGGGTAAGATGTTACTATCCCTCATGTTGGGAGTGGCACAGGGTTGACACGCAGGGGTTTTCAAGTGGGCACCCTCGTTCCTTGATGTTTCAGTGATTAGCCCAATACATCTCCAGAGGCTCAGCGATGACTTCTGGCATCACAGAGTCACCCTCCTGTGTGTCCTCCCAATCTCTTGATGCTATCTTGGAGCCCAGGAGAGGTGTTTTTGCTTGATCCAAAGCCATTGACTGCTTCTTTCCTCCACCTCTGATGGTTTGCCATTGAGTCTGACCATGGGTCCTTAGCTCCTTCAGCAATTTGATGGTGGATGTGGCTATAAATCCCCTACAACCCACTTCCACAGGACAGACTTTGGTTTTCCAGCCCCGTCGCTGAGCTTCAGCTGCAAGATCTGCACAATGTAGCTTCTTGCGCTCACACGCTTCAACCAGTGAACCCTCCCTTGGGACTGTGAGTTCCATGATGGAGACGATCTGTAATGAATTGGACCAGAGAACCAAGTCTGGCCTGAGGTTGGTGGATGCAGATTCTGGTGGAAAGGTGAGTTATTTGTTGATATCCACCAGCGTTTTCCAGCCACAAGCCATGTTCATCTGACCTGTTACTGGCTTAGGAGGGAGATTAGTTGCTCTTTTTGCTCCTTCCCTGCTGCTAGTATCAGAGCATTAGTCATTCCAGGGAGCAAGGAGGTGGTTGCCCTTGGCCTCAGTTGCCTCTGCCAGACTCTTCAAGATCTGGTTGTGATGCCACATGTATCTGCTTTGTGTGAGGCTGGTTTTGCAGCTTGCCAGAATATACTTGAGAGTTGACAGAATTGGGCACAGGGTACAAGTCGGGTCCTCACTGATGAACTGGTGAAGGTTTTTTTTAATGAGGGAAGCATGTCATATGTAGCTCTGATGAGAAAGCTAAGTCCGAAAAGGAGGAGAAGATGGCGACGCGACGCAGTGCACGCGGCCACTTCGGTGGTGGTGTCGGTTATTTGTCAAGTAGGGGACCGCGCACAATTCTGATTTGATGGAGACAGACGTGAGAGTATGGAGGAACATCTGGAGAAACTTCTGAAATGCCCGCTTCGCTGCCGCTGTTACTGTGTGGTCCGGAATCTCCCGAGGAGAAGGCCCTGAATCCTTGGCTTTGCTTGTTTCGGCGTCCGGGTTAAGGTCAAAGGCGCTTGGCAGAGGATGGCGCATGGGAGGCTGCATCAGAGGGGCTGGTCGGAGGCTCGAAGTTTTCGGGCAGACGGACTCAGTGTCGGCTGTGGTCGTGTGCTTCCAAGGCATCGGCAGTTGTCGGTGCCTGAAGGTTTATGGCAGGGAGTTTCTCCCTTTGCCACCTACTATCAGGGACTCGGGAGTCGATTGACTCGGAACTTTGAGACTTTTTTTTACTGTGCTCATGGTCTGTTCTTTATCAAATTATGGTATAGTTTTGCACTGCTGTAACTATATGTTATAATTATGTGGTTCTGTCAGTGTTAGTCTTTGGTTTGTCCTGTTTTTCTGTGATATCACTCTGGAGGAACATTGTGTCATTTCTTAATGCATGCATGCATTTCTAAATGACAATAAATGAGGACTGCGTGTTCTCATAATCTAATCTAAAAAAGTCTGTTTGCTTCCATTTCCCATATATCCTTCCAGCCGAATTTCCTCCTTTCAGTGCTCTCTCAGTGCTATCCCACTGCATCCATTGCCCCTGCTTGGCCAGGGAGACACATTTATCTCAGAATCTGAAGGTCATATTCCTGCAATTCGAGACAAATATCTGGCTGGTACATAGAAAAGACAGTTCTTGTTAGACCTCTATTTTGTTCGAGATGAGACATTAATCTGGAGCATCATCTACTCAACCAGCAGCCTATTCCAAAAACGAGAGAGATGATTTCTGGTGTTTTAGTCAATATTCATCCCTTGAACAACATCACCAAGATTATCCAGTTGTCATTATATTGATTTTGTGAGAGATCACCATCTGTAACTCAACTGCTGTGTTCCTGATACTCGAGCAGAATGTGTTTAAAGGTTGTTCTGGCTTCAGGCTGACTCAAGTTATGAGAAACATATTTGACTTCAATTACTTAATTCAGAAATCCTAACACTGAACAATGAGGGAAAATTCTAGACCACATGCCTCAGAATTCAAGGACGTCCTTTTAGAACAGAGACGAGGAGGAATTTCTTTAGCCAAAGGGTGCTGAATCTGTGGAATTCATTGCCAGACGGCCATGGAAACCAAGTCATTGGGTATATTTAAAGCGGAGGCTGATAAATTCTTGATTAGATGGGTGTCAAAGGTTATGGGGAGAAAGCAGGAGAATAGAGTTGAGAGGGATAATAAATCAGCCATGATAGAATGGTAGATTTGGACTGATTGGCCTAATTCTACTTCTATGCCTTATGGTCTTATGCTAAATAAAGTCAAGTTTCTTCGAGAGGTTTCTCTGAACCAGTGCACAAAACATTGCAGTATACATAACACATAATAACTTATGAAAGTTATGAAAATGTGTGATATGGTAATGGTAGTGCATTGTACTTTATTTCCCAGCTCTGGAAGCATTGACTATTGCCTCCTTAGATGGCTTAGAGGCAAATTTTACTTGCAACCACTTTGACAAAGTGGCTTTGATAAAGATGCTACCTAAGGGAGGTTATTGCTGTGGAGGCCAGGCTCTGATTCTATACCTTGTATTTGGCATATAAAAGCAGTTGTTGTAATACACCCAAAATTCTGACGGTCTCTGAATTATCACTGTGACTCCGTGATGTTGGTTGCAGTGCCAGGAGGGTGATAAAGGTCAGAACTCTGTCTGCCCTCTAGACCTCAACAGCCTGGACTGGGTTTTGGGATTATCCTGGTAACTTAAAGAATGAAATGCAAATGAAGATTGCACTCTTGTTTCTCTGGGGAAACTTGCCTTGCAGGAAGATTATGCAAAAGCCTGCCTTTCTGAACTGACTTAATTTTAAACATATTACAAACAGAAATTATTTCTTTTACTTAAATATGCCCAAAAAAACAGATCATTGAGCCTTATATATTTTCAAAAATATTCCAGCATGTTTTAAAAGCTGCAGGAACATCATCTACATTAAGGGTCAATTAATGCTAATTTAGATTAATTGCTCATCATTTCATGCATGACTACATTGAGAATACACTGACTATAAGGTGACCTTGATCTGAATTACTTGCTTCAGTTGTAATATTCTTGTTTACATTGGAATATCCTGGGAGACACATTTACCCTGGACAGATTACAGAATGTATGTGCATTACCCAATAGGCAAACCAGAATTCTGGTCTCTACATCCTGAGGCCATGGTTAAACCAACAGGGAGACAGATGAGATTTTAAATTTGAAGTGAAACAGCATTAACCAAATTCATATCATTATTTTTTTTACTGCTGATTTATTTAGTAGCCCATTAATCTTGCAAATTGCATTTTACCTTTCGAATTATAATAGTCCATCTACCATTGCAAAAGGATTTTGATACAGAAGAGTAGAAGGAAGAAGGGAAAGGGAGACTTAAATAGTTGTCTGTGTTGTAAGGCACCCTTCTCATTCCCAGGATGCATCAGAAGGGTCTACAGCCAATGAAATATTTTGTTTGAAGTGTAGTCAACTGTTGTAATGCAAGAAACCTTGCATCAAAGTCTCACAGGCTGCCAGACAATAATGACAAGAACATCTGTTTGAGCAAATTTAATTGAAGCAATTTTAAATTGATTTCATTTAAAATGGAAGTCACAGGCAAGGCAAGATAAGCATTTATTGACCATCATTAATTAACCTTGAGAAGGTATGGTAAGCTTCCCAAAGCACTGCAGTCAATTTGATGAAGGTACTTCACAATGTTATTCACGATTTAGATCCAGTAGTGATGAATGACCAGCATTATTTCCAAGTCAGGACAGTGCATGACTTAGGGGGGAACATATATTTGATGATATGGTGTACAGCTTAATTCCCTATTCTTACAGAAATGATTATTGAAGAGAAGGTAGCCATTGGCATCATCAAGTCCATGCTGAGCTCTCTGTGGAGGCATTCAGTCAGCCTTATTTTCCTGCTCCAACATCATGCCCCTGCAAGTTTACTTCCCTCAAATGTCAATCTAACTTCCATTTGAAATTATTAGTATTATCATATGCAGCAAGCTCTGGGTCACTGTCACTCACTGCATAAGGAAGCCTTTCTTCATCGCCAAATGGGTTCACTTCCACCACTGTCTGTATGGAGTTTGTATGTTCTCCCCACAACCATGTGTGTTTCTTCCAGGTCTCTGGTTTGCTCCTACATGGCAGAGACATATTGGTTATTAGATTAATTGTTCACATTAGTGCAATTGGGTGGTGTGTGCTCCAGACATCCCACCCTACAAAAACTCATTTCAAGGAGGTAGCATCATCAATTTGCGGGAGACTCCCGGGAGAGGTGGGATGTCTGCAATAGAGTAGCTCCTTAGCAGCTGGCCAGCTAGTTTAAATAACGTTAGCTATGCTAATGAACAAATGACACCTGTTAAACTCACCTCAGCATGTCTTTTACAGTCATCTGGGTAATAGAAAAGTCACTGTTGCAAACAGTGCAGCGAGCAACACTGTCATTATTTTTGACCCCTATTAGGCAGGGGTACACTTTAGGGTAGTCTGCGGTGACGTATATTTTATATTTTCTTTTTCTGGAACTCTCTCTCTCTCTCGCTCTCTCGTGGTCGCTCTCGCGCTCTCTCTCTCTCACGCGTGCTCTTGTGGTCTCTCTCACGCTCACTTTCTCTCTCAAAAAAATTGATTT
The DNA here is from genome assembly GCF_963921235.1 of Mobula hypostoma. Lineage (NCBI taxonomy): Eukaryota > Metazoa > Chordata > Chondrichthyes > Myliobatiformes > Myliobatidae > Mobula > Mobula hypostoma. The sequence goes on from NC_086113.1 coordinate 22,947,899, forward strand.
CCGGGACATTTTATATAATTTGTGGGCATCACGGAGCCACTATTAATATGCAGGAGACTCCCGGAACTTCCGGGAGAAGTGGGATGTCTGGTGCTCATTGGGCTGGATAGATCTGTTACTGTGCTGTATTTCTAAATAAAAACAGAAGTAAAACTTTGCTCCATTCCTCTTGGTCAAAATGTTATATCTACACTCAGTAGCCACTTTATTAGGTACAGGACTGGTCTTTTGATGTTATAACCCATCCACTCAAAGTTCAACATATTGTGCATTCAGAGATTTTCTTCTCAACATCACTGCTGTCCTAGGAGATCAGCAGCTTCTCAAATCACCCCATCTGACAGCAACAATCATTTCATGGACAAAGTCACTTAGATCAAATATCTTCCCCATTCTGATGTATGGTTTGATCAAAAATTTACATCATGATCATATCTGCATGATTTAATGCATTGAGTTGCTGCTACAAGCAGGTGTACCTAATAAAGTAGCCACTGAGCATATATGCCCTAGTGCATGTAACGTCAGCAAATAGGAATAGGTTTTCTATGTCTCTTCGATGCAGACCTTGATAGTACTGTACACCTCAATCAAATCTCTCCTCAACCTCTTACTCCAAGGCAAATGCTCCCAGTTACTTCTCGTTTCTGGAACCAGAACGGCAATTGTCTTCTGCATCCTCTTGCTCTACCCCAAATCTGCTGAGCTGAATTGGATGTAATGCACTAGTTGTGATCTAATTAGTACTTTTTTAGAAGTTCAGCATAATTTCTCTGTTTAGGTACTCAATATGTCCATTTATAAACCCAAGGTATACTTACTTTCTGAACTGCTCTTGTGATGTGTTCTGCCACTTTTCAAGATCAATGCATAGGAAATGCCTAGATTCCTCCGTGTGTGCATATTTCCTTTATGTCTACAATATATTGCTTGCCCCATCCCCAAATTTGTCACCTCATACTTCCATCTACAGCTTATCTCTGCCATGTTGTGGTTGATTAGTTCAGGGGTCCCCAACCTTTTTTTGCACTGCGGACCGGTTTAATATTGACAATATTCTTGCGGACCGGCCAACCGGGGGGGGGGGGGGGGGGGGGGTGTGGAGGGTAGGGTTGCCAACAGACAAGAGTAGCAGTCAAATATGTTTTGTTTACCCAGAGGAAGACTACAATGACCATGAAGCCTTGCGCAGGCACCAGTGCGCATGCGTGACCTGCACATGCGTGTACCTGCCAATTTATTTCCCTGCAAATTGTTTCTGGTGATTCTGTCCGGGGGGGGGGGGGGGTAATGTTAATCACAACCGGAATATCGGTGATAAGTGGCTAATACACTCAATTTCATTTCTAAAATGGTTTATCTAAGGAATTTAATATTAAACACACAGCGCATACTTTCCTCGCATGAATATAGTAAGAAGTCAATTATCAGGGGAGGACAGGGGAGCTTGAAGTAAGTATTGAACGAACTTCCAGTAGAAGTGGTAGAGACAGGTTTGATATTATCATTTAAAGAAAAATTGGATAGGTATATGGACAGGAAAGGAATGGAGGGTTATGGGCTGAGTGCAGGTTGGTGGGACTAGGTGAGAGTAAGCGTTCGGCACAGACTAGAAGGGCCGGGATGGCCTGTTTCCGTGCTGTAATTGTTATTTGGTTATATAAGTAAGTCAATAGCATCATAACATTTTAAGTAATGTTTGGATATTAAACTCGCAGCACATATTTTCCCCGTATGAACATATAAAATCATTGCAACACACCAATATCGCTGAATCAGTGGGAGCCCTGGGCTTGTTTTCCCGCAACAAGACGGTCCCATCGAGGGGTGATGGGAGTCAGCGATACTCGAAGGGGGTTCCTTGTGTCCAGTCTATTCCGTGATTTAGTTTTTGTTGCATTCATTGCAGAAAACTCCGCTTCGCAGAAATATGTTGGAAATGGAAGCAATGTTTTCAGTGCTTTCATGGCTATCTCGGGATATTTAGCTTTGACTTTGATCCAGAATGCCGGCAGAGATGTTCTGTCAAACATACTTTTCAGCCCGCCATCATTTGCAAGCTTGGGGAGTTGATCCCCTTCCCGCGCTGACACGAATGACACGCGGGTCGTGACCTCGCGTGCATTCAAGCTCAACAGTGCGTGACAGGGAATGAGGAAAGGTACAGCTGACTCATATCGTTTCATATCGCCAAATCATACCGTTTGGGGGACCGCTGGATTAGTTCACCTTGAAATGTGACACTTTTCTAATTTCCTAACATTATCAGTTAAATTTGTGTGGCAAAAAAAAAAGAGAGCACAACAGCATCTCTTACACCCTAGGCAACTGAAGAAGTTCAGGATGAGACCCCAGAAATTCAAGACCTTCTACAGGGGCACCATTGAGAGCATCCTGACTGGCTGTATCACCGCCTGGTACGGGAACTGCACCAGCCTTGCTTGCTGGGCACTGCAGAGAGTGGTACAGACAGCCCAGTACATCTGTGGATGTGAACTTCTGTCCATTGAGGACATTTACAGCAGCAGGTGTGTAAAGAAGGCCTGGAAGATTATCGGGGTCACCAGTCACCCCAACCATAAACTGTTTCAGCTGCTTCCATCTGGCAAATGGTACCACAGCCAAGACCAACAGGCTATGGGACAGCTTCTTTCTAGAAGCCATTATAAATTCCCATGTCTGTACTTTGAGTCATAATGCAAAGGTTTTTGTTCCCTCACATTGTGGGAAGGATGTAAGATTTAAATGCATTTAATAAATTCAATTCAATTCAATAAACCACTCAGATTTTAATTTCTTTTAAACATATAAACATTTGGTATTGGAATCCTAATATTGACATAAGGTGGATACCACTATCTATTCTCCTCCAATATGGAAAATTATTTACTAGTTATTCATTGTTTTCTGTCTGAAAACCTCAAGATAACCTTGGAAATAGTGCCATATAATATCTTACATACACCTCAATGAGCTGCTTCAGCCTTAGTTTGAAAAAAAGTAATGCTGAAAGCATAGATTTCTGACATTCCCTACAGTTGAACTCACAACATATAAATGAGGTCTAATTCAGGGATTTCCTTCATGTCCGTTTCTAGGACCTAAATGGGTCAGATACACAGAGCCTTCATCTCATTGAGAAGGGTCAGAACTTGACCCAGAAGTCTCATTAGGACCTATTATGATGAAAGAAAGCGCCATCATTTTAAAAAGATGAATCTTGAGGATTCTTGTCTGACTGGTGTCAGGCCTATGGAAATGGGTGTTGTGGTTACTGGGGGCAGGAGGAGAAGCAATGAGTAAGTGAATAGAATGAAGCAGAGCCTTTTCTGTTCATAAATATCCAAAATATTAAAGTGGGATTAAAATGATATGTACGAGCCCAAAACCTCTTAAAAAGCATAAAGAATGTAAAAGAACACTTAAGAAGGAAATCAGGAGGGCTAAAAGAAGATACGAGGTTGCTCTAGCAGATAAGATGAAGGAGAATCCAAAGGGCTTCACCAGGGATATTAAGAGCAACAGGGTAGCAAGGGATAAAATTGGTCCTCTGGAAGATCAGAATGGTAATTTATGCATGGAGCTGAAAGGGATGGGGTGGGGGAGACCTTAAATGGATTTTTTTGCAACTGTATTTACTCAGGAGATAAACACAGAGTAGACAGATGTGGTGCAATGCAGAAGTGAGGTCATGGACCATATACATATAACAGAGGAGGAAGTGTTCGCTTCCTTGCGGCAAATTAGGGTGGATAATCCCCAGAGCATGACAATGTGTTCCCTTGGACCCTGTAGGAGGGTAGTGCAGAAATTGCAGGGTGCACTGTATTTAAAACATACTTAGCCATAGGTGAGGTGCTGGAGGATTGGCGAATAGCTAATGTTGTTCTGCTGTTTAAGAAAGGCTCAAAGAATAAGCCAGGAAATTATAAACCACTGAGTCTGACATCACTAGTGGGATAGTTATTGGAAGGTATTTTAAAGCGACAGGATACACTGTATAAATATTTGAATAGACAGGGACAGATTAGGGATAATCAATATGACTTTGTACATGGTAAGTCACGTCTAATCAATCTTATAGAATTTTTCAAGGGATTTACCAGGAAAGTTGATGAACACAAGGCAGTGGATGTTGTCTACATGGACAATTAGCAAGGCCTTTGGCAAGGTCCTGCACGGGAGGTTGGCTAAGAAGGTTCATTTGTTTGGCCTTTAAGTTGAGACAGTAAATTGGATTAGACATTAGCTTCACGGAAGAAGCCAGAGAGTGGTTGTAAATGGTTGCCTCTCTGACAGGAGGCCTGTAACTAGTGGTGTGCAGCAGGGATCGGTGCTGGGTGCGTTATTATTCGTCATCTATATCAATGATCTGGATGATAATGTGGTAAACTGGATCCGCAAATTTGCAACTGACACCAAGATTGGGGCATAGGGGCAGCGAGGAAAACTATCAAAACTCGCAGTGGGATCTGGACCAGCTAGAAAAATGGGCTGAGAAATGGCAGATGAAATTTAATGCTGACAAGTATGAGGTTTTGCACTTTGGGAGAACCATCCAGTGTAGGTCTTACACAGGTGAGCAGTGAGGCACTGAGGATTGCGGCAGAACAGAGGGATCTGGAAAAGCAGATCCATAATTCCTTGAAAGTGGCATCATGGGTAGATAGGTTTGTAAAGAAAGCTTTTGGCAAATTGCTCTTCATAAATATTGAGGATATTATCTTGAAGTTGTATAAGATGTTGGTGAGGCCTAATTTGGAGGACGGTGTGCAGTTTTGGTCACTTGGTTACAGGAAAGATGTAAATAAAATTGACAGAGTGCAGAGAAGGTTTACAATGATGCTGCCGGGACTTGAGGGCCTGAGTTATAAAGAAAGGCTGAATAGGTTAGGACTTTATTCCATAGAACATAGAAGATTGAAGAGAGATTTGATAGAAGTATACAAAATTATGAGGGGGTATAGACAGGGTAAATACAAGCAGGCCTCTTCCACTGAGGTTGTTGAGATTACAAGTAGGAGTTATGAGTTAAAGGTGAAAGGAGAACACGAGGAGAACCCCTACACTCTGAGAGTGTGGAACAAGCTGTCAGCACAAGTAACACACACAAAATGCTGGTGGAACGCAACAGGCCAGGCAGCATCTATAGGAAGAAGCACAGTCAACGTTTCAGGCCGAGACCCTTCGTCAGCACAAGTGGTGGATGCGGGGGTCGATTTCAACATTTAAGAGAAAGTTGCATAGGTATGTGGCTGGGAGGGATATGGAGGATTGTGTATGGTCAGAGTACAGGTCGATAGGACTAGCCAGATTAATGGTTTGGCACAGACTAGCTGAGCTGAAGGGCCTGTTTCAGTGCTGGCTCTAATACCTGACAAATGGATTGTACATCCCCTGAGCATATTTTATACTCTGGGTTTTCAGGTCAGCACACAGGAGGTTGGCTCTTGCTAGACCAAAGGGACTCTACTTCAGTTTGAATTACCACCTCCTGCTAATTATAATGTTAGCTTTAATATTTACCAACATAGTCATTTTGCAAGCTTTCAAACACCATAAGATTTGAGCAGGAAATATTACAATAATAAATGTCATTATTGCAGTATAAAACAAAAAAATTCTTATAAGGAACAAGAAAACAAGAAGAATATTGGTCATAAAACAATCTCTGCAGTTTATAAATCGACTGGGAGCAGAAGAAAATAAGTTAAGCTGTTATTTCTCTTTTCATTTTGTAGATCTGTGACATAATAGAGCACTGACTCACAATGAAATTTATTTTAAGCCATGGCAAAGGCAGTTTTCTCCCCCTGTGTGTTTGTATCTATATGTTTTATTAAAAGCAATGAAATAGAAACAAATGTCTCGCAGTTTGAAATGAAAACAAAAATAGGGAGTTTATGCCTAACTTAAATAGAGTACCGTTGAAAACATATTTGGAGTAGTGTGTATAATATTGGTCTCCTTATTTAAGGAAAGATGTTGGTAAATTAGAAACATTTCAAAGAAGGTTTACAAGCCTGAGATCGCTAGTTTTTCTTCAAAGGAAAGGGCAGGCTTGTATCTCTGGAAATGTAGAAGAACAAGAGGTAACTTGATTAAGACAGGTAAGATCCTGCAGGGTCTTTTTAAAGTGGATGTACAAACACTATTTCCTCGTGGGAAAATCTAGAAAGGAAGGACACTAAAAGAGCTAAGCCACTGAAGACAGATGTGATATTTTTTCTTTTCTCATGTCTTTGGAGCTCTTCCTCTAAGGCCAGCCAGAGGAAACAGTCTTTTAAGGCAGGAGTAGATGGGTATTTGATAAGCAAAAGGCCCGGTGGGACTGGGGTTGAGAGGTTATCATTTAAAACTGAAATTGCAGAGCTGATATTATTAAACGGTTTGAGGGACCAAGCGGCCCACACCTGTTTATAATTTGTCAGTTTGTACTTTCATAAACTAACCATCTAAGACAGGGGTTCCCAACCTTTTTTATGCTATGGACCCCTTACCATTAATGAGGGGTCCATAGGTCCAAAGGTCCAAGGTTTTTCCCTGATCTAAAAGCTTCTTTCAAAAACAAAAAACAATCTACATTTGCACGGAAGCCTTATACCATGATTTCATGGTGAAATAACTCACTGTTATGTAAATTCTTTTGGTTAAATAATATTTATTTGGCAATGCAATGTGGAGCAAGCCCTTTCGACCCAGTGAGCTGCACAGCCCACAAACCCATCTGTTTAACTCTAGCTTAATCACATGTAGCCCCCCGGCCATCCTCAGGGTCGCTCGGCTCGCTGTCATCTAGGGAAACAGCCCTCGGCCCCGGCAAACTAGGTAATTAGTTTGTGTGGATGCTATGTGATGTACCCCACCCCGCCCAAATAGCAGACAACACACCAGGACCAGATACAATTAAATGGTTTACAGTTTATAGATATTACTGGAACTATATAATTAATAGAGAATAAAATATAAAAGGAAAATAAAAGGCGCCACACTTATCAAAAGTTCAATCTCTTCATGCACAAAACAATTGGAGCTCAGGACCCTTCTTCTTCACCCTGTGACCCCTCGAACCACCTTGACTGGCCGCCTGGGACCAACAACGGTGGTCGACCAGCCGCTCCACACAAGTCCGTCTCCGTCTCTTCTCCTCGCCAAATGCCCTGCCCGGGGTCCGACCCCATTGGCAGACTCACAGCACCTGGTCCATTCTCTGTCTCTCTCTCTGGCCTTCTGCCCCAAAACCCCACACATACAAAAACTTCCAGATACACCAAAGTCATAACAACTATCCCAATTGGTTCATAACATCCTCTTATCACCCCCTAACCCACAACAAGCTGCTAGCGCAAAGCTTTCTCAGCATTTAACATAACAAAGAAGCATTCCTGATTATAACATAACAAAGAAGCCATTTTAATTGCCTCCGCAGTAACATAAAAGACGAAACCCCCTTATACACAGGACACTTTACAATGTCCAATTAACCTACTAACTGGTATGCTTTTAAACTGGGAGGAAACCAGGGCACCTGGAGGAAACCCACGTGGTTGACGGGGCGAACTCGTTACCTCCTTACAGACAGCTGGAATTGAACTTCGAATTCTGGGATGTCCTGAGCTGTACAGCATCATACTAACCACTGCACGACGGTGGCTCAGAGGCTTTAACAGGAAATATACTTGCTGATAACCCTAGCTTTGATGTTTTCTTCACTTGCCTGTGTGGCACGTTCTCTGGATACTAATTCAACCTTAGAATATGCATAGATTGCCAGGATTCCCTTTCTTTCCATACTCCGCTGCAGGTATTCCTCTTTAATTATCCATCCTTTGAATGTTACTACTTAATCTGAATCCATTGTCTTCTGGATCCCAAATCATAAAACTATTTTTCTTCATATGGTGTCCATTTCTTTTACCAGTCACCTTAAACCTATTCCATTTCAAACGTTCAATGTAAATTTATTATCAAAGGGGAGGCAGATCGAAGTTAAGATGGCGCTAAATGGCAACTCCTTTGTTTGCATCTTTGGGAACAGCTCTATTTCCATCCTTAATATATTTACTTTTCCCTTTCAGGGTTCTTTTGATGACCCTGACCTGGAATTACACGCTGACTTTGGTTCTTTTCAGGAAAGGGACCCATTCTCGGGGTTTCAGGACTGGCCGTTGTTCGGCATGCCAAGGGTTCGGACTGAAGAGTCCGGCTCGGATTTGGAAGCCTAAGATCTCAGGGCTCTGGAGACGGGTGGATCGAGGGTTGGTGTCACGGCAGGAGACCCGAGTGTCATCGGCAGAGTCAGAAAATCTATTGCTGTGAGCCCAAAGACCCGGGATCTTTGCGATCTTCAGGCACAGAGCTTGAAAAAAGTGATGCAATGGATTTTTAACATTGTAAACCAGCGAGTTGTTTGTTATGTCTCCCTGTTCGCTGGGAAAATGGAGACACCTCCTTCTCCTTATTAGGGAGAGGGAGAACCTGTGGTATGTCGAATGCCGGGTGAAACACGAAGTCTTTGGGGTAATTGCAAGTCTGAGTTTTTGCTATTGCCGAGCTCACGCTTGAGTGCTGGGTGGCAGGTGCTGACGCTTGCTTCTTTTTTGCCGGTGGGGGGAGGGGGGACACTTCTCGCTGCCGCTTACGCGTCGGGGGGAGCCTTTGGGGTTCTAACGTTTGACTGTCGTTCATTCTTTGGGGGCACTTCTCTGTTTCCGTGGATATTTGTGAAGAAAAAGCATTTCAGGATGTATATTGTATACATTTCTCTGCCATTATATTGGACCTTTGAACCTGTGAAGTACGTACTGTATACGTCACCCTATCCTGCCCTGAGGTTCATTTTCCTGCAGGCATTCATAGTAGAATGAAAGAAATATAGCAGCATCAATGAAAAACTATAGACAAGTAAACAACTGGCAAACAATCAACGTGTGAAAGAAGACAAACTGTGCAAATCCAAATAATACATCTAATAGTTACAACAATCAATCAATCAATAAATAGTACTGAGAACATTCATTCTCCACCGGATTCACGCCTCCAACCATCGTTTCTTCTCCTTCCTCGCGTCCAAGAAGGACCACAAGCTCGCCCGCCTGGAGCCCATGACGACGACCGGCTCCAGCCCGGACCCCGACCCCTCGGACCTCGACTTCTCAGGCCTCCGGCAGGCCGAAGACCCATCTGCCTCTGACTCTGACCCCGACCAGAACCACGGCTTCCCGGACATGGGCACCAGTCCCCGGCGGGCCATGGACTCGCTCGCCTCCGACTCCGACCTCAGTTCTGGGGCCCTGCAGGCTACAGGCTCCGCCACCCCCAGTTCCGGATCCAGCTCAGACCGAGGTCCCGACCCTCTCCAGAACGGGACCGCTCTTACTGCCGCTGGGTCCTACCGCCCGTCTTATTCCCCCACTACCCTCTTTCCTCCCCGCGACTCCCAACCTTCCCTCTACCCCTCATCGCCCCTCCATTCTTCTGATCCCTTATCCTCCCCAAACCCCTCTCCCTCCTGAGACCTCCCACCCTTCACCCTCCTCCGACCCCAGCCCCAACCCTTGCCGTGTCTTCACCATCCCCTCTGACCTTCCCCTCTCTGAGGCAGAACGTTCTGTCCTTAGCAAGGGCTTCACTTTTGTCCCCCTCAGTCCACACCTCAGTGAGTTCCGTGCCTGCCATGACGCTGAACTCTTCTTCCGTCACCTACATCTGCGAGCCTACTTCTTTGGCAAGGATTCCCCTCCCCCTACTGATGACCCCTTCTCCTGTCTTCAACCCTCCTCCTCCTCCTGGACACCCCGCCCAAGCCTTCTACCTGCACTCGATCTTTTTATCTCCAACTGTCGCCGAGGCATCAACCGTCTCAACTTCACCACTCCTCTCTCCTGTTCCAACCTCACTCCCTCTGAACTCACTGCCCTCCACTCTCTCCGCACTAATCCCAACCTCACCATCAAACCCGCTGACAAAGGTGGAGCTGTAGTAGTCTGGCGGACGGACCTCTACCTCACTGAGGCCAAACGACAGCTCCCTGACACCTCTGATTACTTACTCCTGGAACAGGACCCCACCAAAAAACATCAAACCATTGTCTCCCGCACCATCACCACCCTTATCAACTCCGGAGACCTTCCATCCTCAGCTGCTAAACTCATAATTCCCATACCCCGTACCGCTTGGTTTTACCTCCTCCCCAAGATCCACAAGCCTGAATGTCCCGGTAGACCCATAGTTTCTGCCTGCTCCTGTCCCACCGAACTTGTATCTGACTACCTGGACTCCATTTTGTCACCCATAGTTCAGTCCCTCCCCACCTACATCCGGGATACATCCCATGCCCTCCACCTCTTCAATAACTTCCAGTTCCCCGGTCCCAACTGCTTCATTTTCACTATGGATGTCCAATCCCTATACACCTCCATTCCCCATCAAGAAGGCCTCAAAGCCCTCCGCTACTTTCTGGATAGTAGACCTCACTAATTCCCCACCACCACTACCCTCCTCTGGTTGGCAGAACTGGCTCTCACACTCAATAACTTCTCTTTTGGCTCTTCCCACTTTCTTCAGACTAAGGGTGTAGCTATAGGAACTCGCATGGGCCCCAGCTATGCCTGCCTCTTTGTTGGTTATGTGGAACAGTCTGTGCTCCAAACCTATTCTGGTACTGCTCCCCAACTTTTCCTTCGGTACATTGACGACTACATTGGTGCTGCTTCCTGCACCCACGCTGAGCTCGTCAATTTCATTGACTTTATTTCTAAGTTCCACCCAGCCCTCAAATTCACTCAGTCTATCTCAGACACTTCTCTCCCCTTTCTCAATCTCTCGGTCTCCATCTCTGGAGACAGACTGTCCACTGACATTTTCTACAAGCCCACTGACTCTCATAACTACCTCAACTATACCTCCTCTACTGCCATGATGAAGCTAAACTCAGGAAGGAGGAGCAACACCTCATATACCGTCTAGGTAGTCTACAGCCCCTTGGTATGAACATAGAATTCTCCAACTTCCGGTAATTCCCTCCCCCTCCCTTCCTCTAACCCTATGTCACTCTGCCCCCTCCCCCAGCTGCCTATCACCTCCCTCATAGTTCCACCTCCTTCTACCACCCATTGTGTTTTCCCCTATTCCTTCTTCACCTTTCCTACCTATCACCTCCCTGCTTCCCCTCCCCCACCCCTTTATCTTTCCCCTTACTGTTTTTTCACCTGGAACCTACCAGCCTTCTCCTTCCCACCCTCCCCCCACCTTCTTTACAGGGCCTCTGCCCCTTCCCTCTACAGTCCTGATGAAGGGTTCCAGCCCGAAACGTTGACCGATCTTTTCCACGGATGCTGTCCGACCTGCTGAGTTCCTCCAGCGTGTTGTGAGTGATAGGTTCTTGAAATTGTCAATAGGTTCTGCAATCAGTTCAGAGTTGAAGTAGGTGAGCGAAATTATCCACACTGGCTCAGGAGCCTGATGGTTAAAGAGTCATAACTGTTCCTGAACCTGGTGACTTGGGACCTGAGGCTCCTAACCTCCTTCCCGATGACAACAGTGAGATGAGAGCATTGTATTAGTTTATTAACCCACCACCAATTGCAAACTTTTGCTCTTTATTTACTCTGCTCAGTCTGAAAGACCTCTATCAATTCTTCTCTTTGTCTTCTCTGTTTGGAGAATTTACATCAATAGAGTTCTGATTAAACTTCCAACGGCTTTTTTTCAGCATTAATAACTAAACTCATAAATATTCAATAGGTAATATTCAACACTGCCCATCTTGACAGACCAATTTCTTGATGTTCTCAACAATCTGGTGTTCAGCTGGCTCAGTCCTGATTGTTATAATTATTTTTTTACAGTGAATACAGAACACATCTTTTATCAGGTTATAACACTGAGGCAATGTCAGTAATGAAATGGAATTCAACAGATTTAGGTACCAGCTCTGCTTTACGTTGGTTGATCTCAGACATTGCAAAAGACAGACTCACATTCTTACAGACAGTTCACAACCCCAAGATATCTCAAAACACCTTAAAGCCAATTTTGCATTAGAATACACTAATGGGGCGATCCACTTTTCATACAAATCCATCAGGATTTCATTAGTTATTTTAATTACATTATGATAATAAAGAGCAAGACATAATGGCTGAATTTAAAAAGCCACAATTTGGTCAATGAAGGATGCTCGACAATTGTGGCAGGGCTTGAATGCTATCATGTCTTATAAAATCAAATCAAGCAACAGAGACAACAAGGGGGCTTTACTTCCAGATGAGCTCAATGCTTTCTGTGCTTGCCTTGACCATCAAAAAATGAAGAAACCACCACAAACTCCCACAGCCCCCGATGATTCTGTGATTTCAGTCTCTGAGGGTGAACACACATAAAGCTTACAGCCCAGATGGGGTACCTGACCAAGTACTGAAAACGTGTGCTGATCAACTGACTGTGGTGTTCACTGAGATCTTTAACCTCTTACTTCAGCAGCCTGAAGTACCCAGATGCTTCAAGCAGATTTCACTTTCACTGGTGCCTGAGAAGAATGTAATAACCTGCCTCTGACTATTGCCCACTAGCGCTTACAGTACACCCACAGTGATGAAGTGTTTGTGAGGTCGGTGATGAAGCACGTCAACTCCTGCCTGAGAAGCGACTTAGATCCACTCCAATTTGGCCTACTGGAGCAACAGGTCCACAGCAGAAGCCATCTTATTGGCTCTTTGCTCAACCCTGGTACATCTCGACAGCAAAGATGCATACATCAGGATGACCTTTATCGACTACAGCTCGGGATTCAACAACATCGTCAACTCCGAACGAATGAATAAGCTTCAAGAGCTTGGTCTCAATACATCCTCGTGCAATTGGATACTCGATTTCCTCACTTGTAGGTGGCAGTCGGTTCGGATTGACAACAACTTCTCCTCCACAATCTCCATTGGCACAGGTGCACCACAAGACTGAGTGCTTCCTCCCTTCCTCTACTCATTTTACACTTATCACTGTGTAGCTAAGCACAACTCGAATGTCACATTCAAGTTTACTGATGACAATACTATCTTCCAGCCAAATGAATGATGACAAATAGCATATGGGAGAGAGACTGAAAATCTGGCTGAGTGATGCCACAGCAATCACCTCTTACTTAATGTCAGCAGGAACAAGGAACTAATTATTGTATCCAGGAGGAGGAAAGCAGAGGTTCCTGAGCCAGTCCTCACTGGAGGATCAGCAACTAAGTTCCTCAGTGTTATCATTTTGGAGGACTTGTCCTGGGCCCAGCAGGTAAGGGCAATTATGAAGAGTGCACAGCAGCACCACTACATGACTTCTAAAACTTTGATAAACTTCTATAGATGTGTAATGGAGAGTACAGTGACTGGCTGCATGATAGCCTGGTATGGAAACTCCAATGCCCTCATATAGAAAATCCTACAGAAAGTAATGGATACGGCCCAGTCCATCACAGGTAAACCCTCTTCACCATTGAGCACATCTGCATGGAGCATTGTCACAGGAAAGCAGCATCCATCATCAGGGAGCCCCACCACCCAGGTCATGCTGTCTTCTCGCTGCTGTCATCAGGAGGAAGATACAAGACACTCAAGATTCTCACGGCCACATTCACGAACAGTGATCACACCTCAACCATCAGGATCTTGAACCAAAGGGAATAACTTCACTGCCCCATCATTGAAATTTTCCCACAACTTATGGACTCATTTTAGAGGACTCTTCATCTCATGTTCTCAATCTTTATTGTTTATTTATGTATTATTATTATTTCTTTCTGTAATCTTTTACACAGACTTGTTGAATGTTCATTGATTGGTTATGGTTATTATTCTATTTTGGATTTATTGAGTATGCCCACAAGAAAATGAATCTCAGGGTTGTATATGATGTCATTTATGTTCTTTGATAATAAATATTTTGAACTTTAAAAGAAAGCAATCCAATCTGTGCATCACAAAGTTTGGTTCTTACTGCACTGTTATTAGGACAATTTCTGTGTGACTTGTTAGACCGATAATGGATTAGTTTGAGTGTTTTTTTTTATTACAATACTAAGGAAGTATGACATTGTGTAATTTACCAATTTCCACTTAGACTTTAAACCAAAGCAGTACCTACTTTCTCAGGAGGAGTTGAGAAATCTTGTTCAAGGAAGTGGCGTGTAGTCAATATCTATTTTCAATTGGCATCACCAAGACATTTTATCTTCCTGTTATTGTTTGAAGAAATTTACTGTGTGCAAATTGTTTATTGTATTCCTACATTGCATTAATTAAAAAAACACTTCGTGGTCTGTATAATGTTCTGGGTCTTTGTGGAGTCATAAAAACACTAAATGAGTTTCTTTTCCTAACTTCTTTTGAATGCTGTGTAACAAGGATACTAAAATACATTGATTAAATTGCTGGACCTTTTTCCTCAGGACTTAACATGTTGATCAAGAAATAATAGTTCTTGGGGAAATGTAAATACAAGTAATTAAATTAATCTGGAATGAAGAAGTAATATCAGTAATGGTGACCATGGGACTACTATTCTTCTTAGACAATCTATTGGAATAGAGGATAATTAGCTTACACTCAGTTTTGTGCATTCTGAGTGGCCAATACAGAAAGCTCACTCTACCATGGATAGGGCAGGAAATGCTTGGAGGGTAGGAAGGTACATAGCTTGAGTGGTGACTCCTTTCTTTGTTTATGTGAAGGTTCTACATGCTCCCAATGCTGGATGTTGAGGCTCTCAATTCCATCCTGAATATTCCATTTTCTTTTCCTGGCTTGATCTGGTTTGATCTCAGTGTCCTATAAGAGCATAAGGCATAAGAGCAGAATTAGACCATTTGGCTCATCGAGTCTGCGCCAACATTGCATAATGGCCAATACTCTGCTTTCTCCCCATTACCGATGCTGTCCTGACTAATCAGAACCTATTGATCCCTGCTTTAAATATACCCAATGACTTCACCTCCACAGCTGTCTATGGCAAGCAGTTCCACAGATCCACTACCCTCCGGCAAAAGAAATTCCTCCTCATCTCTTTTTTAAGTTAATATCTCTCTATTCTGTGGCTGTGCCTTCTGGTCCTGGACTTCTCTACCATAAGAAACATTGCCTCCACATCTACTCTATCTAGGCTTTTCAACTCTCCAGACCTTGAACCACCAATGTAGTGAACCCTTAACTGGCTTCTGATCTGCCTGGTGGATGGAACAAATTGATGGTGTAATTACAGATGGACATTAAATTCAGCCTTCCAGTGATATCCACATCCTCTGCCCAAAATATATATACGTTTGTATATAAAAGAGTTTTTTCATACGGAATTGTCATTTTTTTCATGATGGGTGAGTGATGGTGTACAAGATACTACAGGTGCAAAACAACTTAATAGCATCAGTTCAGACCATTATTTGGTAATTTTATCACTGAAATTAAGCTGATAGTGGAGTAGTGAGAGAACTCAACATTGTCTGGAATATAGTCTATCAGCTGGATTTTTAAAAATGAATCGGAATCAGATTTAATATCACTGATATATGTCATAAAATTTGCTGTCTTTGCGGCAGCAGTACAAAGCAATTCATAATAACAGAGAAAAAACATAATTTACAGTAAGTGTATATAATAGTTAAATTAAATAAGTATTGCAAAAATAGAAATAAAAATGTAATGAAGTAGCATTCATACATTCAATGTCCATTCAGAATTCAAATGATAGAGGGGACAAAGCTGTTCCTGAATCACTGAGTATGTGCCTTCATGCTCCTCCCTCATGGTAGCAATGAGAACAAGGCATAACCTGGGTGATGAGGGTCTTTAGTGACGGATGCTGCCTCCTTGAGGATGGCCCGGACACTTTGGAGGCTAGTGCCCATGATGGAGCTGACTAAGTTTACAGCTCTCTGCAGCTTCTTTTGATCCTGTGCAGTAAGACCCCCTTCCCCCCCCCACCCCTACAACCAGATGGTGATGCAGCTCATCATGGTACATCTGTAGAAATTTGCGATTGTCTTTGGTGTGTTACGTAACCGGCAACAATGAATATCAATCGAGACAGGTTATATAAAAACAACCAAACATTTATTAAACACGGATAAACAATTAAAAAAAAACAAACGAAAACCTTAACCAGAAGTTAACCGCTATGCAGCCATTCAACAAATCATCACTCGGCACTGGTTCTTAAAGCATTAAATGCGAAAGCAGTTCTTAAAGCGGTAAAGTCAGATATAGTTCTTAAAATGGTAAATTCGAAAGTCCAACAGATTTATACGTTCAATTGGGAGAGACTTCTCTGGAGAAGGATTTCTTCATAGACGCGACTTTCCTGTTGGTTTTGTCCAAAGGATTCACGATGCAGGAAATAAATGGTTTAAAACAACTGACCTTAAATTCTAGAGACCACCTTGCATGAACTCTTTTCTCTTTTGGCAAGAGTTATCTTCGATGCAGGTCACTACTCCTTCAATGAAGACTCAATAAGATCGATCCTTTGTTAAACTGCTGAACGTTGCCGACTCCTCTCAATCCTTCGGGTCCTGTACTTTGATAAAGTCTTCACTCTCCCGTACTACTGCTGGAATAAGGTACGTCAACACATCTAGCAAAAATTTCCAGTCCAGCGCTATTGTACCTTGCAACAGAACGTAACACTCTGTTTTAAAAATGAAACTGCGTCATAAAAACAAATACGCAACAGAAACGGAGACACAGTAATGTTCCAGCTGGAAAACTAAAAACTAACTGCGTCATCTGAGGTCTTCCCTTATATACCCGTGGTGCACATGTCATCACGTGACCTCACATAGGCAGGAAAATTGTATCAGGTGACCTCCAAAAGACCGTTACATCATTCTCCCCCAAAAAAATCACAGATCTCCTTGAGGTATGTAACAGGTAACATACCAAACCTCTTCAAACTCCAAATGAAATATAGCTGCTCTCGTGACTTTTTTTGTAGCTACATCGATATGCTGGGTCATATGTTGTTACACCTGTCCTTTAAGGCGGATGTATGTTTTTCAACAGCACAATTTGTGGTTCTTCAAGGGTGCCAGGTATATTTTCTCCTTCAGCCAATATCCACAAAATCTGGGCTTTTAATCTCATCTGCTGTTTGAAGTACTTCAAGGTAGCTGCTGATTGTTTACTAAAGCTTAACCATACTTCAGAAGTAATTGCTCAGAAATGAAGCATCTCGAGATATCTTAGAATGTTTAATAGAGTTACACAAATGCAAGCTGGTCTCTAGAATTAACATTTCGATGATCTCTGGGTTAATTATTCCTGTTTAGAAGTAGGATGTTTTCAAAACTTTTTTTCTGAAGAATTCTGAAGAAACATTACAACTGCTTCGTGATCCATAGTTGTTGCTCGGCCTATTGAATGTTCCCAGTTTCTTTTAATGGCTGAATTCATAACTAGTTGGTGAAGACACAGTTCAATGTTACAATAACGGGTACAGGTGTTGATGATCAGCTGAGTCAACAGTTAACCTTATCTCTAAGTTAAAGATGAATAAAAACCAAACAAGAGAAAGTCTGCAGATGCACCATATATGGGAAAAAGTAGAGTCAACATTTTGGGCTGATAACCTGGCCTACTGAGTTCCTCCAGCATTTTATGAATAAAGACCAATCAAGTTCTTCTTTGTAGATGGTTTGCACTTTCATGCACTCTCAGATGCTTAGTAATGGCTAGTGTTTGGGAAATATTCTTCCAAGGAGAGTTTATGAGCACAAAACAGTCTTATTTTCTCAACACAGGAATACTAAGCTCACCATGTTTCCTTGTCATACCTGAAGCTATGTGTGAAAAACATAAGGTTTGGAAAATCTGTAGATATACATGAAAAAAAACAGGGATTTTGCTGTCCTTGGCAACTACGTGGGTTCAGTTGTTTTAAAGTTAAAGGAACCGAATTTGTCCATACTCTTGTGTGTTTAGTGGGTATGGGTGAAAATAAGCCTCACAATGATTCAGGTTTGTGAGAATTTCTTCAAGCAACATGCTATCAGTATAGATACTATAGTATGCAATGCTAGACCTGCTCATTAGATTTTTTCAGGAAATCAGAAAGAGTTTCAGCTGGCAGCATTGCTTTATTTGTTAAGATCATCTCAATCATGGAAATTGTAAACTTAGAAATGGGAATTTAACAGTAGCCAAAATGAAGCTGCTGGAGAGTGTGAAGCACCCTCACAATTAATGCCAAAGCATTAATTGTGATATATTTTCTGCCTGCAGTTACACTGCAGTATTTTGCATCGCTGACTCTGCTTTGTATTTCTGCCAAATGTGCAGAAAGCTTCCCGATTATAGATGTGTTAATTAAATTCCAATAAGCTGGCTTCTGAAAATAATGCAAATAAGCTGCACTGCCTTTATGCTTTTCTTGGCGAGTTTGCCAGAGAAATTATTTACGATGATTGGAGGCTGACTGTTCTGTGCTAGAGATCCCTGTGAATAAACCAAGACATTTCTAATAAGATTATAATGAGGATTTGGAGTCCCATTTTTCTGACACAGGAAACAGAATTAATGGCGGTGCAGTCTAGTGTTTTAATGAGCTTAAGGTCCACCAGTACAACATGAAATATGCTAGAATGTTCAACATAATCGTTTATATGAAGAAAGAGCTTAAACCAATAAAGACAATTGAAGAACTTATTGCGTTACTGCTTCTGCATAAATATCTCCGATGTGGTACTTAGGATGTGTGGCATTGTAAGAGGAGCCATCTTTTAGGGGAAGTATTGAATTTCCATTTTGCTCAATGAAATTGGTGTAAAAGATGTTATGCCACTACTGTTAAAAAAGATTAAAATAGTTGGCCTTCACAAATCAAACACTGTACCCAGCTGGAAGCCTGAAAAGAGTTTATTTGTCATATACGCTGGGAAAACACTAGATCCTTTTTCACGGAGTACAGGAGTTGGATTGTTACGTTGAAGTTGTATAAAATATTGGTGAGGTCTAATTTGTACAATTGTGAGCAGTTCTGTTCACCTACCTACAGGAAACATATTAATAAGATTGAACGAGTGCTGAGAAAGCTTACAAGGATGT
Organism: Mobula hypostoma; assembly: GCF_963921235.1. Lineage (NCBI taxonomy): Eukaryota > Metazoa > Chordata > Chondrichthyes > Myliobatiformes > Myliobatidae > Mobula > Mobula hypostoma. The sequence goes on from NC_086113.1 coordinate 22,966,978, forward strand.
TTCTGGGATGGAGAACTAGGGAAAGATTGAATAGGTTAGGATTTTATTCCCTGGAGCATAGGAGAATGAGGAGAGATTTGATAGAGGTATACAAAATCCTGAAGGGTATAGATAGGGTAAATGCAGGCAGGCTTTTTTCACTGAAGTTGGCTGAAGCTAGAACTAGCAGTCATAAGTTAAGGGTGAAGGTGAAAAAGGGGAACGTGAGGGGGAATTTCTGCATCCAGAGGATAATGAGAGTGTGGAATGAGCTGCTAGTAAAAGTAGTGGATGCAGGTTTGCCTTCAACACTGAAGAGAAGTTTAGATAGGTACATTGATGGGAGGGGTATGGAGGGCTATGGTCTAGGTGTAGGTTGATGAGACTAGGTAGAATAATAGTTTGGCACGGACTAGATGGGCCAAACGACCAATTTCTGTGCTGTAATGCCCTATGACTCTATGAACAGGAAGGCTATTTCTGAAGTACTGGCCAATAATGTTCCATCAGTCATGAAAACCGTAATGTAATGCAAATAACACACATCAAAGTTGCTGGTGAACGCAGAAGGCCAGGCAGCATCTCTAGGAAGAGGTACAGTTGACGCTTCAGGCCGAGACCCTTCGACCAGGGTCTCGGCTCGAAACGTCGACTGTACCTCTTCCTAGAGATGCTGCCTGGCCTGCTGCGTTCACCAGCAACTTTGATGTGTGTTGCTTGAATTTCCAGCATCTGCAGATTTCCTCATGTAATGCAAATTTCTCTTTGTGTCTTTGTTTGAGCTAAGTGTATTCCAGATGTGTGGATATTTACTAAACGCAAGTCCTGGTAAAGACATACTGTCTGATAATCAATTACGTTCCTATAAAGTTGGAAGCTGAATTTCTGTTACTGAGCCCAGATTAAGTTATAAGATTATTGACGTGGTTTTGAGCAATCTTACACCTGATGTACTTTGTAGAGAATAGATGCAGTAGAACAAAAAACAAAGTATCCTTAAATCTCCATGAACTAAACTTCGTACTTCCATCTGACTGGGTATAAAATGCTTGAAATATCACAAGATACCAAAGAAGGACAAAACCTGAAAGAAATTAGCCACGACCATTAATAAACTCGTGCGAAACCCAATGGGGATTATTTTGGCGTAACAGTGGAAATAGAAGCTGTGCTAATAAGACATGGAAAGTTGGTTTTTAGTGGTTCTAATTGTAAATTGCTCCAGGTTGAATTGGACTGCAGGTAGTAAAGCAGGTACAGCTCCAAGTCTGCACTCACACACTATGGAATTAGCTTGGAGGAATATAAATGGCCTCCTTTCTTCCATTACCATTGAAGGTATGAAATGTTTTCAATTTCTTTCATTCTATAATATTAATAAATGGTCACTGATTTAAAATATCAAGGCTGCTTATCTAATTAACAAAAAAGTAAAGCTCACAGTGTTCTTACTTACTGTAGCTTTCTCCACAGGGAGAGAATTTCTCCACAGGGAGAGAAATTCTCTCCAGCAGATTTCACATTTGGCTGCTCTGATTTATCTGCTGTGGTCAGCCTAACATAGAATATAAATGGTTCCTTTCATTCTTCGGACAGCTTATTTGGTTGGAAATGCATGCCTTGGGTGGCTTTTTGTTCTATCGTTTACTGTCTTCATTGACTTATACAGTTCAGTGTCTCTTGGCGCATGTCCATATGCTCTCTCAAGTGGGAGGGTTCACGACCAGCATTCAGTATTCCAGTTCAGGCAGAGTGCCTGAAGTTTAATTCCTTGGCCAGCTGGTGCTTCTGACACCTCACTCTAAAGGTACTTGAAAATAGTTTTCATGGAGATAAAGAGAGATTAGCTTTATTTGTCACATGTACATCCAAACATACAGTGCAATGCATTGTTTACAAATCAAATTGAGGATTGAGCTGAGCAGCCTACAGGTGTTGCCATACTTCCGTTGCCAACGAATCATGCTTACAACTCACTAACCCCACTCATACATTTTTGGAATGTAGGAGGAAACCAGAACAGCTGGAGGAAACTCAGGTGGTCACGAGGAGAATGAATCTGCAGGAATCTAACCCCGATCGTACAGCTGGTATTGTAAAGCGTTGTGCTAACCACTACACTACCATGCCATCCCATGAGGATATATCTGAATGTGAAATTCTCAAATACTCTGTAACTCAAACAATACTTTAGAATAATAGTGCCAGAGTATATGAGCTTCAGGCAAGCAAGGAATTCCATTATACTCTGGTGTATATGTCGGTAAACCAATCTGAATCTGAACAGTTTTAAGACAGAATTCTAATTAATGTAGACAAGAGATTCCGCAGGTGATGAAAATCTTGAGCAACACACACGAAATGCTGGAGAAACTCAGCAGGTCAGGCAGCATCTATAGAGGGTAATGAACAACTGACGTTTTTAGAAAGAACCATTGATGTTTTTAGAAAGAACAAAAGAAAGAAAGATTGTTCTTAATTGTTACCATGTACATCGAGAAGGAAACATACCATGAAAAGCATCGGTATGGGTCTGAGACAACGGGCTAGGATCTGATGAATTGTCTCCCCTTCATATAGATTCTGCCTGAACTGCTGAATTCCTCTTGCATTTTGTGTGATTTTCTTCAGCAATAGGTAGACTTTGCAGCATGTTCCAATACAAATGATACATAAACTGTGCTGTGATCTGACCGACACAGAATGTTCCCATTTAAGAAGCATCAGAACAGAGGGAGAGAGCCAATGAATTCTAGGGTGCAGAATTGATGCTGCTGTTGAGAAAAGTCCCACAAAGGTGTTTCTGCTTACAGTAGGAATGGAGTTTCCCTCACCTTTCTGTCTATCCACCATTTGTAATAATTTTTTAATGTCTTGCACTGTCGCAAGATCAAAGAAGATGGAGGTGCATAGCTGCCACCCCGGCTTTGTGACGGCACCCACTGACTGACTGACTGCACAGCTGCCGCTTAGAAACATATCTCAGTGACAATAAACCAGATTCTGGTTCTGATCCTCCCCATCTCCTGGGAAACAGGGGGTGAAGTTTTGTTTAACCTCATCCTCTCTAGTCTGAAGGAAACTCCAAGTAAGGAGCCCATGATTAAAGACATTTTCTCAGGTAAATCAAATAATGTACTCCAAAAAATGGAGAAACACAGTGATCACTCTGTCAGAATAGCTGAAGTGAACTCCTGTGGCTGGTAGTATGGTGACACTTCACTGTTAGATATTCCAGGTTGGGTGAGCAAGAACTTGCCACCATTGTCACATCTGAGCACCATGAGGAGCTGATAAGGAAGCAGAGGCACTCCGCTTCTAACTTTGCCCAAGGACGTTGTACTGTCCAACTGGTGAATTGAGAAGCCCTGAGGTCGTATGATACAGTTAAGTAAGGCAGATGTAACTCAATTTTCAGTGAGGCATAGCACACAGCAGTGCCTCTACAGACTACCTCTGGAGGCGGTGAAGCCTGCACTCAATGAGTTGAACTCCATGGTCAACACCCTTGAAGTGATGTACCCTGAGGCCGTAATCAAGAGTGTGTTAACAAAATACTACCAGCACCTCTTCCATCCCACCAGGCCCCAAACTCCTGTGTTGAGGACTGTGTACCAAAGTGGACAATCTGGATGCTTCCAAAACAGAAACCATGGATGAACTAGGAGATCCATGCTCTGCTGAACACCAGGTCTGAGGGTTCAAGTCAGATTTACGAGGAATCAAGATATGACCTCCAGAAAGCAATCAGAGATGTCAAGAGACCATGCCAGTCCAAAACTGAATGTCAGACCAGCAGTTAATTTTGACAGTGCTTAACATGATATAAGGCAATATTTCCAGCAGATGTGTATCCCTTCCTGATGAACTTAATCCATTCTATGCACGTCTTAAACAGAAGGGAACGGGAATGTAATCACTCATTCCGACAGCCTCCAATGCACCCAAACCCAGAATTGGAGATGTAAGTTCAGTCTTCCAGAGAGTGAACCCACAGAAAGTATCTGGGCCAGATGGTGTCCCTGGCCGTTTCCTTATATCCAGTGTAGATTATCTAGAGGGGAACTTGCAGTCATTTTCACCTTTCTCTGCTTCAATCTGATGTTCCCCCTGCTGTAAGATTACTTTCGTCCCAATGCTTAAGGAAAACAAGGTAATGCCCCTTAATAATTACTGCCAAGTAGTTCCAACATTTACCATCATGAAGTGTTTCAAGAAATTGGTCATAGAACATATCAACTCCAGCCTGCCAAACAATCCTGACCCACAGCAATTCGCTTACCATTGAAGCAGTCTGCAGTAGACTCTATCTCCTTTGGTCAAAACTCATTTTGGACGGAGCCTAGATGCTCAGCGAAGCAACTTTCAGTCTATGTCAGGTCTTACCGACATACAGGAGGCCATACCGAGAGCACAGGATACAGCAGGTGACCCCAACAGACTCGCAGATGAAGGGTCGCCTCACCTGGAAGGACTGCTTGGGGCCCTGAATGGTAATGAGGGAGGAGATGTGGGGGGAAGTGTGGCACTTGTTCCGCTTGTAGGGTTAAGTACCAGGAGGGATATCAGTGCGGAGGGGGTGAATGAACAAGGGAGTCGAGTTGAAAGTGATCCCTGAGGAAAGTGGAAAACATGAGGGAGGGATCCCACCAAGCACATCCGTCTGCCAGAAGAAGCGGGGTTTCTACTTCCCGTTCCAACAGGTCAGTCCATGGCCTCTCCTGGTGCCGCAATGAGGCCACAGTCTGACTGGAGGAGCAAAACTTTATATCCTACTTGATGGCATGAACATTGATTTCTAGAACTTCTGGTAATGGCCCCCACCCCCCACTCTCTCAGCTCATCTTCTTACCTGCTCATTACCTCCCTCTGGTGCTCCACCCCCTTCCCTTTCTTCCATGGCCTTCTATCCGATTCCCCCTTCTCTAGCCCTTTATCTCTTTCACCAACCAACTTCCCAGCTCTTAACTTCACCAATTTCACCTATCGCCTACGACCTTGTACTTCTTCCTCCCTTCCCTCCACCTTCTTTCTCTAACCTCTTATCTTTTTTTCCAGTCCTGATGAAGAATCTCGGCCTGAATTGTTGACTGTTTACTCTTTTCCATAGATGCCGCCAAGATCTCTGAGTTCCTCCAGCACTTTTTGTGTGTTACATCAGACTATTTCTTATTGGCTACAGCTCAGCCTACAATACTGCATTTTCAAGTAAACCTCTCTCCAAAATCCTGGGCCTTGGACTCATGACCAACAAACTGTAGTCAGTAGTGATAGGCAGTAACACCTCCGTCACCACTGTCTTCAACACAAGAGCTTCAGAAGGCTGAGTCCTCAGCCCTCAACCCTAATCCTTGTGTCCTCACAACTGCGTGGCCCGATTCTGCTCCAAGTCTATAAAAAATATTTGCATATGATACTACTGTGGTGGGTCATTTCTCAAATAAAGGTGGGTCTGAGTACAAGAAGGCAATGGAGATCCTAATGACAAGGTGTTTTGATGGCAATTGTCTGCAAAACGAAAGAAATGGTTCAGGAAGGGGCGGGGTGTACATACTCCTGGTTAATTCCCTGGTGCCTGAGGTTGCAATGGTTGAGAGTTTCAAGTTCCTTGGAGTTAATATCACTAGTAACCTGTCCTGGTCCAAACGTGTTAACTCCATGGCAACAAAGCTCACCAGAGCCTCTACTGCCTCAGAAGCCTAGAGAAATCTGGCACGTCCCCTTTGAACCCCACACATTTTTAATCAATGCACCACAGAATGTCGACTGTACTCTTTTCCATAGATGCTGCTTGGCCTGGTGGGTTCCTCCTATGCGCGTGTGTGTGTGTGTGTGTGTGTTGCTTAGATTTCCAGCATCTGTAGATTTTCTCCTGTTTGTGATGGAATGCCATCTATCCCTTTGCATCGTGGCTTGGTATACCAACTGCAAGAAACTACAATGAGTTGTGGATACAGCCCAAAACCAGCCTCCACTCCATGAATGCTGTTTACCCATCTTGCTGCTTCAGTAACGCAACCATCATAATCAAAGACCCCACCCACCATCTCCACATTCTGAAGATACAAAAACTTAAAAGCTTATACTATAAGGTTTAAGATCAGTCTCTGCCATGTGGTTTGAACTATTGAATGGTTCTCTGGTGTGATAAGGTAGACTCTTATAATCTACCTTGTTATGACCTTGCTTCTTACTGTCTACCTGCATTGCACTTTCTCTATGAGTGCAAAACTTTATTCTGCACTCTGTTACTGTTTTACCTTCTACTGTGCACTGTGTAATGAATTCTCTGTATGAATAGTATGCAAGAGAAGTTTTACACTGTACATTGGTATATATGGCATTAATAAACCAGATATTTTACTAATTAAAATAAAGTCTTCAGAGCATAATAGAAATAATGCTGGTCTTGCTGAAATCCTAATAAACTATCCATAAAGGCCTTCCAATGCTTTTTCAGACATCAATGTTCTAAAACATCCTGCAGCAAGCAATTTTCTTGTTCACATGTCCATCCACCAAAGTCAAACATCTTCCCACTGGTTGCTGGCTGATAGTGATTTATTTGGTGCAGGATGATAATGGCATCGCCATTCAAAATGATTCTCAAGGCACTGACGCTGCTCTGGTTAAATAAATGCAAAGAGAATCTGCAGTTGTGATTATATACCTTAAATTAGCACCAATATCCTCAGGGATAACAAAGTTAATTCCTAGCAAACTGGTTGTTTGTTATAGAGGGGTTTAGGTAAAATGCTTCAGTGCTAATTGACCAATTTAATAATCCCCCAGCAAATATCTGAAGTGACAATTAGCTCCTTAATGATTCCCAGGATGAACATTTTCTGTTCACTTCAGTTTATTTACTAAAGTGGCATTTTACACTAAACACAGGCTAACTTAGCCTTTCTGCTTAAGACCTATTTAGGACAATTATTTCCCTGATTTATGGTGGAAAATTTATCCCTGTTGACTTATATTTCCTTTTCCTTTGAGGTCAGTTTGATTTTTCTTTCCTTTTCATTTGAGATCCCAAAAAGGGATTAAAAGGAGTGAAAGCCAAGTCTGAGTTTATTCCTTTGTGTTTGAAGACTGACTTTTCAAAGGTATACTTTGCCATTCTGCAGTCAGTGGCCAGCTTTAACTTTGACTGAAGACTCTATCACACTAAATCCCTTTCATTTCTTACCATTATTCATTGCCAAATGACATTAGGTGCAATTCATCCAATACATACAATTTAAAATTTGAAATTCTGTGGCTTAAGACGTATTTACAAATCTTTGATTCTTCAACCCTATGCTCCCCAGTTTCAGCTTTGGAATTTCTTTCCTAAGTCCTGAGCTGAGTGGACAATTACTCTCTAAATATCCTAACTTTTTTCATATATTACTTTTCTCAATACTTCATTTGTTTGGAGTTAATCAATCATTTGGGGATCTATTTTATACAAAGGCCATTCCATTAATGTTTATGAGTACAAGATGCCTTTGGTCGTTATTTCACACCAGTCACAATATCTAACTGACTGACTGATATTCTCTTTATAAATTCAAGTCCATGGTTCAAGATAAATAAATATCTCTCTCCCCCTCCTCCTCCAGGGTTTTCATGAATTTTAATGAATGTCAGCAATATTTAAAAGGAGCTGTTCTTCACGCCTGATAAACTTGTTTGTTTTTGAATCATAAGATTTGGATCTTTTTTTTAACAACTAGGGACGCAAGCGAATTGCCCTTGTTATAATTTCCTTTCCTTAGGCTTGGCCTAGATTTTGAATTCAGCCCATTATATTCCATTGTGACTTAATTAGGAGCTGTGTAACAGAATAAATTGAATAGCATATATAAGTGGAAAAATACTGTCTTATTCTTTAACAAGCTAAGAAGAGTTAGCTTGTCAGAAAGGTGGGTGGTCACTGTGATGAATCCCAATCCTAATACATGCCATAATATTCTGGGGTCTAAGGTATATCCAAGTTAAAGATCATGGTCAGATCCTGATGGTTCAAAGATTTCTGTATTTTAGAGACTTAGAGTCAAAGAGTAGTCCTGTGCATTTAGAAACCATTCAGGTCATTTAGCTTTTGAAACAATCAAGAAAAATTCACCCACAGATCAATTCGATGATACCGGTGATATAATAATAACTGTGTGTTGTCTACATCTGTCAAGATTCAGTTCTATTGAAGTTAATGTGGAATGCCAACACACAGACACTAAAATATTTTGTGTTCAGCACCTCAGCACAATTTCTTGGTGAATGATTCTCAAAAGAAGCAGTTCTGAACAGGCAATCTTAATTTACTAACTTAAAAATAGGCCTGACATAACTGTTATTACAATCATGATGGAAATTTTATTTTCTCTGTCAGTTTGGTACTGGGGGACTTGACCTATAAGTGGGATGCGGAGCGTTCGAGTAACAAGTCAGCTTTTAGAAAAGTTAGAGATGGAAGAAAAACTTGCAATTTTTATCCTTTTATAATCACAAGCAATGAAGTGTTTTTAAAAATGCGACACTGTAATACAGTTCTACTTAGGTATCACAATTGTTTCAAGAAAATTCACAACGATCAATCATATCATTTTTTGGGAGTGTTTGCATATTTGGTAGGTGATGCAATTCATATCAGAATTATGTGCAGCATAGCTTGAATATGATGTTATAGAAACAAAATTACATATGATCAAGTAAAATATCAGTACATACTAAGTTGTGCATTGGGTCCTGGCTGTGTAAAAACAATGTCAGTCACATTTCCTGCATTTCAACAGTGACTAGGTTTTGTGACAAGGTGAATCAAGGCTTCTGCCTCAGCTAATGATTTAGCCATTTTAAAACATCCATTCCTAGATGTAATTATATCTACAAAAGGGGGGATAAACCTTGAGACAACATGAGAGAGGGATAGTGAGAGAGAGAGAGATAGAAAGATAGTGAGAGAGGGTGTGTGTGTGTGTGAGAGAGACCATTAGTATCTCTTCCCTCTAAAACCGGGGTTCAAAATCACAGACCGCAGACCCCTCATGGTGAATCTCAGCTCGAAAAGATACAGCTTGATGCAGTTCCTTGCATGGAAAAGGCAACAAAGTCTTCAGCTCCCTGTCTGCTTCCTGCTTCCTTTCTTAAATAAAGGTGTAACATCAGCTCTCCACAAGTCTTCCGATACCTCACCTGTGGCTTACAGACTTGAAAAGATCTTTGCCAGGGCTGCATCAATCTCTTCCCTTGTTTCCCGTAACATCCTAGTTTACACCTGGCGATCTATCTACATTTGTGCATTTCAGTACTTCCAACACCTCTTCCTTTATAGTGTTGATATACTCCAAAATATCACTCTTCCACACCCCCCCAACATAGTAAGTACAACTGAGAAGGAGTCAAGGATCAAGGATCAAATTTATTCACCAAATACATTCACATGTGCTAGGAAATTGCTGTGGTGTGTTGGTGTGACATATAACAAAAGCAATGATATTCAACAATTAGAAAGAATAAAGAATTATATGAATTAGAAGGATAGATATGGAATGTGTGCAAAAATACATAAGTAGCAGCATGTATTTACATTGTAAACAGCATTATTAAAAGTAGTTATGTAGATCCTAACCCATATCCTATGACTTTTACTCTGAAGAAATCCTCCAGGAGTTTACTTTATCTTATTTACAAAGGATCGCTCATTGTCCCTTTCTTATCATCATCATCAGGTGCCGTGCCCAGTTTGAGCTTTGACTGCCATGGCCCACACACTCCTGTTTCGGGTCAAGTGGATCAGTTCATTGGTATTCATTTCCAGTTCTTTGGCTGCTGTCTCCATCATCATTTGTCTTTGTCTTCCTCTTGCTTTCTTCCCTTCAATCTTTCCCATAATTACCGTGCATTCTAACTCCGCTTTGCTAATCACATGTCTAATGAAGTTACGTTGCCTTTTCATGATCTCATGCATTATTTCTCTTTTTGTGTTTGCTCTGTTCATGACATCCTCGTTAGATATTCCTTTCGTCCATGATATTCTTTGCATCCTCCTCAAAAACCACATCTCTGCTGCTACAATTCATTTCCTCATGTTACTAGATATTGTCTAACATTCTGAGCCATATAACATAACTGGATAAACATAACATTTCGGTACTCTGAGGCAGGTTGTCATGCCTAGGTCAGTATACTCTTCATTCTTGTAAAGGTATCTTTTGCCATCCCTATTCTTCTTTTGACGTCCAAGTCGCATCTGCTATCTGATGTCACCCATCTTCCTAAGTAGCAAAAGTTCTGTACTTGTTTTATGTCTTCCCCATTTATTCTCAGCCTGCAGATAGGATTCTCCTTCTTTTTGGATATCACCATACATTCTGTCTTTTTGCATTTGATAGATAGACCCATTTTTGCACTTTCTTCAACAATTATATCAATTAAGTTTTGTAGTTCTTCCTCCGTACTTGCAATTAACACAGTTTCATTTGCATATCTGAAATTATTGATGTTTTCACCGCCAAATTTGATTCCCGAGATGTCTCTTATTTTTTGTGATATTGTTTCACTGTACACATTAAATAAATCAGGGGAGAAAACACACCCTTGTCTAACACCTCTCTTGATTTTCGTAAACTGACTCACTTCTCCATCTATTCTTACAGCGGCAGTTTGTTCCCAGTACAGATTTCTGATTAGGCGGAGGTCTTTTGAATCTAGATCTAGAGTTTTCTGTAATATTTCAAATAACTTATTGTGCTTCACTTTATCAAGTGCTTTTGTGTAGTCAATAAAACAAATGAACAAATCTTCTTGCACTTGAATAGCTCGTTCTGATGGTATCCTTAACATAAATATTGCGTTTCTTGTACCTTCATCTTTCACAAAACCACATTGTTCTTCACCTATTTCAATTTGTATCTTGTTTTCAGCTCTTGTCATCAAAATTCTTAAAAGTATCTTGGTGATGTGATTCATTAAACTTATGGTCCTATGTAATTCACATTCTATTGCTTCAGCTTTCTTAGGAAGAGTGATAAATACTGATTTTTTCATCTCTTCTGGTATTATTCCAGTCTCATAAATGTCATTGATTAAATCAGTACGTTTTTCAATTCCATAATCTTCAAGAGCGATAATTTGTTCTATTACTAATTCATCAGGACCTGTTGCCTTTCCTTTCTTCATCTTATTTAGTGCATTACAAACTTCAGATTTTAAAATACTTGGACCTTCAATGTTTTCCTTAATTTCTGGTTTTTCGCCTCGATCGTCTTCAAACAATTCCTGAATATACTCAATCCATCTGTTCATAATCTCATCTTTTTCCATGATAATGGTACCACCCTTTGCTTTCAAACATCCACCTGAAGAACAGAGAAGCTTTTTACCAGTGATATTCTTGATTTGTTGATGTACCCTTTTTGGATCAGTAATAGGGATTCTTTCTAGTTGCTCACATTCCTGGTTTAACCATTCTTCTTTGGCTTTTTGACATAAGCTTTTAACTTTTTTATCTAAGGACTTATATTCTATAGGATTTGCTTTCTTCTGTCTCCTTTCTTCCATTAGATTTTTCATTTCATCTGTCATCCATTTCTCCTTTGTGCTTTTTTCTGTTTTAGGAATCACTGACTTTGCTGATTCTACCAAGGCATCCTTTAGACAGTTAAATTTCATTTTTGCATGATTGCTATCATCTTCAACAGATTCTATTTCTAGACTTTGAAATCTATTCCTTACTTCAATTGTAAATTTTTGTCTTAAGTTTTCTTCTTCAATTACTTGCAAGTAGTCAAGGGATTGTTCAAGTTTTTGCTTCTTTAGTTTTTTTAAGTTTTACTTTTACATGACATACTACTGGGTTATGGTCACTATTACAGTCTGCACCTGGATATGTTTTGCATTGTGTCACTGAGTTTCTAAATCTATGGTTCTAGTAATAAAGTCAATTTGATTTCCAGTGTTATCACCTGGACTCTTCCAGGTCCACAGGCGTCTTGGATGGTTTTTAAAGTAAGTGTTCATAATGACCTGATTATTCATCTTGCACCATTCTATCCATTTCTCACCTCTTTCATTTCTTTCCCCTAGTCCAAATTTTCCTATTTTATTTCCATCAGCACCTTGCCCTACTTTAGCATTTAGATCTCCCGTGACAATAACAATATCTTGAGATTTGCATCCATTCTTTGCTTGTTCAAGCTCTTTATAGAATTATCTATATCTTCATTTGTTCCATCTGTTGTTGGTGCATATACCTGCATAATTGCTGAATCAAATGGTTGTCCTCTGAATCTAACAAGGAGCACTCTTTCTGATATTGCCCAATGTCCTAAAACACTTTTTGCCATGTTTTCATCCATAAGAATTCCTACTCCATTAGTATGGAATGTTCCACAAGAATAAACTAGTGTTTTATTTCTAATCTCACATGTTCCAGCACCTATCCAACGAACTTGCCTAATTCCCATGATATTAATCTTTAGTCTTGCCATTTCATTTATCACATTGTCCAATCTTCCTGCTTGATATAGGGTTCTTACATTCCAAGTAGCAATAATTTTCTTTTGTGTTACTTGAATTTTATGTGCAGTAGCTTGATGACGGTCGGGGATCCCCTGCTGACCAGAATCAACCCTACCGAGCGAAGCATCTTCAGAATTGTCTTGAAGTTCCTCGTGACGCTGTTGTTGTGTGATACAATTTGTGAGTTTGACCATGGTTTTCTTAGCAAATAGCAACGGTGGTTTGCTATTGCCTACCATTGGGCGAACTAAAGAAATTGCCATTTCTCTTCCCAAATGTTCATCCGCCTATACTATAGCTGTTGACATTTGAGGTCCTAGCTCATCCGCCTTCTCTGTCATAAGTTCAGTTACTGAACCTGCCGGATCTGCCGTTGGTCTTTGCTCGTATCCTGAGCAGGAACCCTTCGCAGGTGCTATTGTTCTGGATCAGAGCGGCCCTGGGAGCAATGAATGACTAAGGGGTAACTATTCTTTCCCCAAGGCTCTGAAATTCCCCAGTCAGAGCCTCATAACCGGTTGGAGTTTAGAGTCATACCCAGGATTGGGTCCCTTTCTGCTCTCCCAATTTCCTTAAGAGTTCTGCCCTGCTGCTCTACCTTCACTCTGTCACAACATTGGCCTCCGACTGCATTTCTCTAATATCTATAATATCACAATCCCATGAGCCAATGCATGCTCTGAGTTTATCTGCCAGACCTGTGAGACCACATTGCAGTTTGGCCTACCATATTTACGTAAGTAGCCTCTCACTTTGGCTGGCTGGTGGCATAGTGGCATTAGCAGTGGACTTTGAAGCGAGTGGTCCCGGGTTCAAATCTGGCTGGCTTCTTGCAGGCTTTCCACCTGTGCTGGGTTGAGTGTCAAGTCAGTGACTCGGCCTCATAAGAAACAGGCAAAGATGCTGGAGAAACGGCAAGGATGTTTCCTGATGCACCACAAGGCACGGTGAGGGAAAACAATAAACCCTCTGCTCTAAAACAGGTCATAATTAGCACGCTTTCAACACCTTTGATTATGGCCTCAAGTTGTTAGATGGGATTTGAACCACCAGCCTTTGGAGTCAGAGTTAAGAGCATTACCCACTGAGCCACAGCTAATACTTTGAGAGTTTAATCAACATGAAAAGATGTAACATTAATTCTAGATTATTTCGACATTTATTTCTGGTCAGCTGATGGCCTCTGTGATCATTCATTTTCTGAAAATTGTATTAAAATGTAAAATAAGCTTGCATTTCTCATTTGGCGAAGACATTGCTTTTGTATTTAATCAATGTAACAGCCTTTTAATATTGCCACAGTTTAAGCAGTATTCTATTGCTTTTGTCAGGTCTTTGCTGGAAGAATCAGCTATTTGTGATTAAAATTGGAAGCCTGTTTAAAAATATGAAATGAAAGTGCATTAGCAGAAATTAGGCTCTCGCTCTGAGTCAGTAATGATGATTTTGACAGATGACAAAGAACATGGAATTTAATTTCAAAAAGAATAAAGGAATGAGGCTGGGAAGTGGGAAGTGATCTATGCTGTCACACCTTGCTCTGACAGCACACCAAAATAATTACTCTCATCAAATTAGCCAGCCATTGTTAAAACCTGAGCCTTGACAAGAGATCTATGTCTAGTTAAACCATTCACGTCGCCATTTTTTTGCTAGGAGAATCGTGTGTTTGGCTTAATCTTTAGAGCTGAAAGCATGTGACGTATGATACTTCTTTGTGAAGCAAGGTGACAAGATCTATATGTGCAGACATTTTAGCTACTGTTCCTTTACTTTTGTTGTAATAGAAATTTACTAGGAGAGGTGCTAAAGAATGTCACAGTGGGTCCTGATATTGCAATATTTAGCTGAGCTGGAGTGCGCTGGTCTCCATCAAGTTAATTGTTTTTAACTGTGCTTGGAGTTTTCAATAAAGGCCACGTTACCTTGTAAAAATGTCACTCTTTCGAGTCTCTTCAGCTGATTGAACATCTCAGCATCTACCCTGACATAGGACTTAGATCTGGTGTCGACAATTCCTTCTCTTTCACAGATGCTGCTTGACATGTTGAGTTCCTATAGCTCATTGCTCTGATTTCCATCATCTGCACTCTCCTGTGTCTCAACGTCTACCCTGTCATGTTGCCTGAGGAATTTATCTCTTTCAGTGACATCATCCCTCATTCTCCTGAACCTTAAAGAACAGCAATCCAATTTCTTTAGCTGTCATGATAGTAAAAGTATCTCATCCCAGGAAATAGCCCAGTGCAAACAACAGGAATTCTGCAGATGCTGGAAATTCAAGCAACACACATCAAAGTTGCTGGTGAACGCAGCAGGCCAAGCAGCATCTGTAGGAAGAGGTGCAGTCGACGTTTCAGGCCGAGACCCTTCGTCAGGACTAACTGAAGGAAGAGTGAGTAAGGGATTTGAAAGCTGGAGGGGGAGGGGGAGATGCAAAATGATAGGAGAAGACAGGAGGGGGAGGGATGGAGCCAAGAGCTGGACAGGTGATAGGCAAAAGGGGATACGAGAGTATCATGGGACAGGAGGTCCGGGAAGAAAGACGGGGGGGGGGGGGTGACCCAGAGGATGGGCAAGAGGTATATTCAGAGGGACAGAGGGAGAAAAAGGAGAGTGAGAGAAAGAATGTGTGTATAAAAATAAGTAACAGATGGGGTACGAGGGGGAGGTGGGGTCTTAGCGAAAGTTAGAGAAGTCGATGTTCATGCCATCAGGTTGGAGGCTACCCAGACGGAATATAAGGTGTTGTTCCTCCAACCTGAGTGTGGCTTCATCTTTACAGTAGAGGAGGCTGTGGATAGACATGTCAGAATGGGAATGGGATGTGGAATTAAAATGTGTGGCCACTGGGAGATCCTGCTTTCTCTGGCGGACAGAGCGTAGATGTTCAGCAAAGCGGTCTCCCAGTCTGCGTCGGGTCTCGCCAATATATAAAAGGCCACATCGGGAGCACCGGACGCAGTATATCACCCCAGTCGACTCACAGGTGAAGTGTTGCCTCACCTGGAAGGACTGTTTGGGGCCCTGAATGGTGGTAAGGGAGGAAGTGTAAGGGTATGTGTACCACTTGTTCCGCTTACACGGATAAGTGCCAGGAGGGAGATCAGTGGAGAGGGATGGGGGGGACGAATGGACAAGGGAGTTGTGTAGGGAGTGATCCCTGCGGAATGCAGGGGGGGGGGAGGGAAAGATGTGCTTAGTGGTGGGATCCTGTTGGAGGTGGCGGAAGTTACGGAGAATAGTATATTGGACCCGGAGGCTGGTGGGGTGGTAGGTGAGGACCAGGGGAACCCTATTCCTAGTGAGGTGGCGGGAGGATGGAGTGAGAGCAGATGTACGTGAAATGGGGGAGATGCGTTTAAGAGCAGAGTTGATAGTGGAGGAAGGGAAGCCCCTTTCTTTAAAAAAGGAAAACATCTCCCTCGTCCTAGAATGAAAAGCCTCATCCTGAGAGCAGATGCGACGGAGACGGAGGAATTGCGAGAAGGGGATGGTGTTTTTGCAAGAGACAGGGTGAGAAGAGGAATAGTCCAGATAGCTGTGAGAGTCAGTAGGCTTATAGTAGACATCAGTGGATAAGCTGTCTCCAGAGACAGAGACAGAAAGATCTAGAAAGGGGAGGGAGGTGTTGGAAATGGACCAGGTAAACTTGAGGGCAGGGTGAAAGTTGGAGGCAAAGTTAATAAAGTTAACGAGTTCTGCATGCGTGCAGGAAGCAGCGCCAATGCAGTCGTCGATGTAGCGAAGGAAAAGTGGGGGACAGATACCAGAATAGGCACGGAACATAGATTGTTCCACAAACCCAACAAAAAGGCAGGCATAGCTAGGACCCATACGGGTGCCCATAGCTACACCTTTAGTTTGGAGGAAGTGGGTGGAGCCAAAGGAGAAATTATTAAGAGTAAGGACTAATTCTGCTAGACGGAGCAGAGTGGTGGTAGAGGGGAACTGATTAGGTCTGGAATCCAAAAAGAAGCGTAGAGCTTTGAGACCTTCCTGATGGGGGATGGAAGTATATAAGGACTGGACATCCATGGTGAAAATAAAGCGGTGAGGGCCAGGGAACTTAAAATCATCGAAAAGTTTAAGAGCTTGAGAAGTGTCATGAACATAGGTCGGAAGGGATTGAACAAGGGGTGATAAAACAGTGTCGAGGTATGCAGAAATGAGTTCGGTGGGGTAGGAGCAAGCTGAGACAATAGGTCGGCCAGGACAGGCAGGTTTGTGGATCGGGTAGGAGGTAGAAATGGGAGGTGCGGGGTGTGGGAACTATAAGGTTGGTAGCAGTGGATGGTAGATCCCCTGAGCGGATAAAGTCAGTGATGGTGTGGGAGACAATGGCCTGGTGCTCCTTAGTGGGGCCACGATCGAGGGGTAAATAAGAGGAGGTATCCGCGAGTTGTCACTGTGCCTCGGCAAGGTAGAGGTCAGTACGCCAGACTACAACAGCACCCCCCTTATCGGCGGGTTTAATAATAAGGTTAGGATTGGTGCGGAGGGAGTGGAGAGCAGAGCGTTCTGAAGGAGTGAGGTTGGAATGGGGACAAGGTGCGGTAAAGTCGAGACGGTTGATGTCCCGTCAGCAGTTAGCGATAAAGAGATCCAGAGCAGGCAGAAGACCAGAGCGGGGTGTCCATGAAGAAGAGGAGGGTTGAAGACGGGAGAAGGGGTCATCGGTGGGGGTGGAAGAGTCCTTGCCGAAGAAGTAGGCTCGAAGACGGAGACGGTGGAAGAAAAGTTCCGCATCGTGGCGAACACGGAACTCGCTGAGGTGTGGGCGAAGGGGGACAAAGGTGAGGCCCTTACTGAGAACAGAGCTTAGTGTAATAGCCTAGTGTACTATTTTGATATATACTTTTTTGGATATATACATGGCACTATTTTGTTATACTGTATATTATTATAATGGACCAAGACTATCTTCTAATACTAGACAATGTTTCTGATGAAGGGTCTTCAACCACAAGTATTTTAATTTTATTCCCATCACAACAAAGCCCTCTCCACCACTGAGCACATCTACACGAAACGTTGTCGCAGGACTGCAGCATCCATCTACAGGGGATTTCCACCATCCAGGTTATGTTCTCCTCTTGCTGTGCCATCAGGAAGAAGATACGGGAACCTCAGGATTCACACTATCAAGTTCAGGAGCAGTTATTACCCCTTAACCATCAGGCTCTTGAACTAGAGGGGGTAACATCACTCAACTTCACTTGCCCCTATCATTGAAATGTTCCCACAACCTATTGGCTCACTCTCAAGGACTCTCCACCTTATGTTCTCAATATTTATTGCTTATTTACTTATTATTATTTTTTTCCTTTTGCATTTGTATAGTTTGTTGTCTTTTGAACACTGGTTGAACACCCAAGTTGGTGTGGTTTTTCATTGATTCTATTATGGTTATTATTCTATTATTGATTTATTGAGTATGCCTGCAAGAAAATGCATCTCAGGGTTGTATATGGTGACGTACATGTACTTTGATAATAAATTTACTTTGAACTTAGAACCTTAGAGACATGGAAACATAGAAAATAGGTGCAGGAGTAGGCCATTCGGCCCTTCGAGCCTGCACCGCCATTTATTATGATCATGGCTGATCATCCAACACAGAACCCTGCACCAGCCTTCCCTCCATACCCCCTGATCCCCGTAGCCACAAGGACCATATCTAACTCCCTCTTAAATATAGCCAATGAACTGGCCTCAACTGTTTCCTGTGGCAGAGAATTCCACGGATTCACCACTCTCTGTGTGAAGAAGTTTTTCCTAATCTCGGTCCTAAAAGGCTTCCCCTTTATCCTCAAACTGTGACCCCTCGTTCTGGACTTCCCCCACATCGGGAACAATCTTCCTGCATCTAGCCTGTCCAATCCCTTTAGGATTTTATACGTTTCAATCAGATCCCCCCTCAATCTTCTAAATTCCAACCAGTATAAGCCTAGTTGATCCAGTCTTTCATCGTATGAAAGTCCTGCCATCCCAGGAATCAATCCTTCTTTGTACTCCCTCTATGGCAAGGATGTCTTTCCTCAGATTAGGGGACCAAAACTGCACACAATACTCCAGGTGTGGTCTCACCAAGGCCTTGTACAACTGCAGTAGTACCTCCCTGCTCCTGTACTCGAATCCTCTTGCTATGAATGCCAGCATACCATTCGCCTTTTTCACCGCCTGCTGCATCTGCATGCCCACTTTCGATGACTGGTGTATAATGACACCCAGGTCTCGTTGCACCTCCCCTTTTCCTAATCGGCCACCATTCAGATAATAATCTGTTTTCCTGTTTTTGCCACCATAATCTGTTAACTTCACATTTATCCACTTTAAATTGCATTTGCCATGAATTTGCCCACTCACCCAACCTATCCAAGTCACCCTGCATCCTCTTAGCATCCTCCTCACTGCTAACACTGCCACCCAGCTTCGTGTCATCCGCAAACTTGGAGATGTTGCATTTAATTCCCTCATCCAAGTCATTAATATATATTGTAAACAACTGGGGTCCCAGCACTGAGCCTTGCGGTACCCCACTAGTCACCGCCTGCCATTCTGAAAAGGTCCCGTTTATTCCCACTCTTTGCTTCCTGTCTGCTAACCAATTCTCCACCCACACCAATACCTTACCCCCAATACCGTGTGCTTTAAGATTGCACACTAATCTCCTGTGTGGGACCTTGTCAAAAGCCTTTTGAAAATCCAAATATACCACATCCACTGGTTCTCCCCTATCCACTCTACTAGTTACATCCTCAAAAAATTCTATGAGATTCGTCAGACATGATTTTCCTTTCACAAATCCATGCTGACTTTGTCCGATCATTTCACCGCTTTCCAAATGTGCTGTTATCACATGTTTGATAACTGACTCCAGCAGTTTCCCCACCACCGACATTAGGCTAACCGGTCTATAATTCCCCGGTTTTTCTCTCCCTCCTTTTTTAAAAAGTGGGGTTACATTAGCCACCCTCCAATCCTCAGGAACTACTCCAGAATCTAACGAGTTTTGAAAAATTATCACTAATGCATCCACTATTTCTTGGGCTACTTCCTTAAGCACTCTGGGATGCAGACCATCTGGCCCTGGGGATTTATCTGCCTTTAATCCCTTCAATTAAAAGAACCTTGAGGTAGTTCTTTTCCTCTAGTTTTATTTAAATATCCTCCTTTACCAGGCAGTCCCAAAAACCATTGGCATGGTACTGTAGTTCTGTGCCATCACAGTCAATTCTATGGCCAATACAAATGCAATGTTTTGCCACCAGCAGTTTCTATGGGTAGCCAAAATGGATACACCTCATATGCTCCTTGATGCAGGTTTCCATCATATGCCGTGTCTGGCTTCACCAATGGTTTTTGGAGGAAAAGGAATGGCCTGGTAAAGGAGGCCATTGAGATAAAACTAGAGGAAAAGAATTTTAACAGAGGTGAAGGTCTCTCCCTACGTAAGAACTGTAATTTGATTAGAAACAAGGTGGGCCAGAGAAAACCAGATTAGATGAGGACCAACCAATCAGAAGGGATGGATGATGGGATTTATATACACCACTAGACTCGCCGTGCCTAGGCATCATCCCTGATGAAGATGACAGAGTTTGTCGAAATGTTGGTTAGAATTGATACCTGGTAGCCCGAAATAAGTTTATTTGTAGGTAGAGAAAGCCAGCTATTGGAGGTTGGAGAACTCAACGTTGAATTCTGGAAGGCTTCAAGATGCCTAGGTGGAAGACATGGTCCTGTTCTTCAAGCCTGCCTTAAACCTCATTATAGAAGCACAAGTCACCACAGGCAGATATGCCAGAGCGGGAGTTAGATAGTGAGTTAATTTCACAGGTGACTCAGGGTTATTCCATGGAGACTAAAAGCTGGTGCACTGCAAAGTGATCACACAATATACATTCAGTTTTTCCAGTGTAGGTGAGACCGTACCACCAGTGGCAAATGTAGTACACTGGAATGGCACAAGTGCAAGTGAATTGCTTCCAAATCATTTTATGTTTGATAATGTTCATAAAAACATTGGAAGTATACTTGAAGGGAAACAATAATAGAGCAAAGGAGGACAACATGGGAATTAAATTAATTAGACTATCTTATAAAGAGCTTACACAACTATTGAGCAGATGGTTTTCTGTTTTGTTTTATTTTATAATGGCATTCTTTTCTTCTTTGTTCACTGTGGGCATCAACACAGTTCTCACACTCCTTTGACATGCGAAATCTCCTGCTCTTATTGAACAACAGTATCAATGTATCTCCACCAGGAAGAGAGGATGAAACTTAGATCTAATGCACCACCTGAAAGAAAAACTCTAACAGCACAATACCTCTTTGATACTGCGCCACAGTCCCAGTCTAGAATTCTTGTGTTCAGATTCTTCACGAGAAAATTAAATATACAACCTTCTGAATGTTCATTGTACTCGCTTTATATGACGCAACAAGACTGATTCTGGCATTGAAATCCTCGCCATAAAAGCTGACATACAATTTGTTTTTTTTATTCCATTTATATGCTAGCCTCCAATGTCACGTGTCCTGGTGTATCTCAGTCCCCTTTAATATCAACACTACCGGATGTCCCACCATTTTACACATATTCTGCACTTCATTAAGGTAAATTCAAAGTGAATGATCTCACATTGTTCTACAATATATTTCATCAGGCATGTTCTCACAATTTACTTATCTCGTCTATGTTTTCTTGAAGCCTCTTTAAATCCCCCTCCATCTTATAATAAGTTAGTGGGTTACTAGGAATGATGGTATCTTTCCAACGTATGATGGTGATTTATTTGTAGGGAGACACGCTGGTGACTATTGGAAAATGCAAATGCACACATTGTATTTTCTGTGGTATTACAGTATTTACTCAGCAGTATTTACTCAAGTGCACGCATTGTATTTTCTATAATATTTACTGTGTAACAACTGTTAGCTCATTAGAAGGTATTCATTATGTAGCCATGACTTTTGACCTGTTAATCCATGAAGAGAACTAGAATGAAATCAAGTAGAAAGATAACGGTGGCGGGTAAGATGATGAAATATATGGCAGTATGTCAACACAAGACTAATTAAGAAATAACTGTGGTTAGGGATGAGAGGACATATGGTCCAAAAATGTAAACTAGGACATAATTAAGTTGGGGAGTAAAACAATAGTGGAAAGTCAAGAGCGGATATATTGATGATATGTAATCACAGGCCAATTGGATATGATAATGTAGCTAAGATAGGGGAATTGCTATAAAAAATGTTATGTACAAGGTTCGACGGGCAGTCAGCATCTAGCTTTCTGATTGTCTCAGCTTTGATTTGCAAATTAAAGATTAAAATTACTTGAAGGATTTTCTGCGTCTCCTTGTCGTTTGTGAGAAACGAGAAACCACGACATGACCATGTCACCACGTGCCAGCTTCGGATGACCCTCCAGTTGTAGAGACTCTGCTTTTGAGAGAAGCCATCAGAAAAGCCTTGGTGAGTGGCTGTGGTGTCTCCCGCCAATATGAAGCACTGAATATTTTGGAGGATAGAAGAAATGCAGAGACCGATTATTTTTTCTGAAGTTCCATTGTTCTCATTTTTACATCCAAAACAAAGCTGTCCTTTTACGAGCTCTCATGAGTAAGTAAAGAAAGTAAAATTAATTTCCAACATTTCTTTCAATATTGGAAATGGGAGATGGACCAATTAACCTGCTTCTCTGGCTCTGAAACAAACATTGTGCAATGTAGTTACAAAAGGGATATTGCAGCAAATCTTTTCCAGTTTGCTGCTTTGGGAGTTGGTGCTCTGCCTTAAATGTTTTTGGCAAATGTGACTGACTTGACAATTGTATTAAAACAATTGGTCCCATTTAGTACTGAAATCAAGCTCCCTAATGGAGATCTATATGTTAATTGTCTTAATTGAATTGAATATCTGTCTGCTTTCCTCATTTTCACAAGATGTGCTTGAAATGTTTTATTTTCTTTCAAAGTTGAGGTAGAAGAGACATTCACGCAAAGCAAATGAGTTTCTGAAATTGGGTAGTCCTATTTTGGTCCAGCAGGCGAATCCCACTCCCCCTTCAGCGTACCTCAGCTCTTCTCAAAGTTCAAAGCTCAAATTAAAGTACAACTATGTCACCAAATAGTACCTTGATATTTGTTTTCTTGAAGGCATTTACAGGAAAACAATGAAATGCAATAGAATTTATGAAAATCTATAAACAACAAAGACTGACAACCAAAGTAGAGATAATAAAAATAAGACAAATTGTGCAAATAATGAAAATAAATAAATAACACTTAGTTGTAGAATCCTCGAAAATAAGTCTATACGTTGTAGAGTCTGTTCAGCACCGAGATGAGTGAAGTTTTCTACGCTGGTCCAGGAGCCTGATGGCTCGAGGGTAATAACTGTTTCTGGAGCTGGTGGTGTGGGACCTAAGGCTCTTCTACCTCCTGTCCGATGCTAACGAAGGGTGACCTTCATGATGGACGCTGACTTTCATGTGTTTTATTGTTTTGTGGCAGCAGTACCGTATAGGACATAAAAATTACTGTAAGTTCCAATAAACAAATAAATAGTACAAAAGAGCAATAAAAAGTAGCATTCATGGGTTAATGGACTGTTCAGAAATCTGCTGGCGGAGAGGAAGAAGCTGTCCCTAAAACATTGAGTCTTCGGTCTCCTGTTCCTTTTCAATGATGGTATAACAAGAGGGCATGTATTGCATGGTGAAGGTACTTATTGACAATTGCTGCCTTTTATTTGTGTTTACTTATTTGTTTGTTTTTATATATACATTTATATTTGTGTTTTTATTTATATTTATTTATTTATTCATTCAGAGATGCAGTGCAGAATAATAGGTCCTTCCAGCTGTGCCACTCCGGACAACCCCAATTTAATCCTAACCTAATCACAGAACAATTTACAATGACCAATTAACCTATCTGGTATGTCTCTGGATTGTGGGAGGAAACCAGAGCACCTGGAGCAAACCCAAGTGGTCGTGGGAGAGAATGTACAGAGACCCCTTACAGAGGATGCCGGGTTTGAACTACGAACTCCACCGCCCCTAGCTCTAATAGCATCGCACTAACCGCTAAACTACCGTAGCACCTGTGTGATGTCCTTGATGGTTGTAGGGTTGTGCCCATGAAAGAGGTTTGGGGAAAGAATTCCAGAGATTAGGTTTTCAACCCATGCCTAGTGCTTCTACATTGATGGCTCACTATTATATTGAGGTGCTGGACCGAGGCTGGATGTGGATCTGCTGGAGTCAAATGACTGCAAATACATCCCCTTGACTCCACCTCTTTCTGTTGGAATCTACTTGGTAGTGGGAGCCTTTGTAAAGGAGAAAGAAAGAGGGGTGAGAACATGAAGGGATGGGGAGGGAGGAGAGAGGGAGGGTAGAGAGTGAGGAGAGAGGAGAGAGTGAGGAGGGAGGAGAGAGTGAGGCGTAAAGGGTGGAGGGGTAAAGGGTGGTGGGGGAATAGAAGGGGTGGAGGAGAAAGAAGGGAGAGGAAATGACAGAGAGGGTGAGGGAATGACAGAGAGGACAAAAAGAGGGAGGGAGAGTAAGGAACTAAAAGAGAGAACATGGAACAAGGGAAAAAAAGTAAGTGGAGGTGAGAGGGAAGGGAGGGGAGAGAAGAAAGGAGGGAGGGAGGAAGAGAAGGGGAGCAGGAAAGAGAAAAGAGAGGAGGATTGAAGGAGGGAGACAGGAGGTAGAGAGAAATCGAGATAAGTTTTGATCAAAAGGAATTAGTAGGTCACCCACTAAAAGTGACTATCCAACAAAATGTATTTTAACAGTTAATATCCTTTCCCATAATTTTATCATTTGAACTGTTCCCGGAAGACATTTAGAAAAGTGGAAATAAGAAATACTACAGAATGTTTTCTTACATTGTGTTACTGTCAGATAACAGAAATAAGACAATTTTAAAAACAACGTTTGTGGTGCAGCCCACTTAACACTGATTCAAGATACAAGATTGTTTAATGTAATTTCCTGTACACAAGTGTAAAGAAGAACACTATAATTGGAAGAAATGAATGAAAGAAATTGAAAAATATTAGCTGAGCAGCCAGCAGTAGTCAGCATAATAAAGGAAACAGAATGAGGAACCATCAAACCTGATGCTTGATTGACATTTTAAATCTTGTGCAAGAAGTCCTTTATTTTAATACAACTATAGCATAGGAATTGTATTACTGCTGTCTAAAGGCATGTGATTACAGACTAAGTATTTGGAATCTGGCTTCCTCAGAGTAAGAATATTTCTTAATTTGATCCTTTGTGGAAAATAATATATTAGTAGTCTGCAGTTGCTAAACATATAATTGATTTTATTTTAACAGGTCTGTGATTGTTGCCTGGAGTGGGCTTTTATGCATTTTAGTTAATGAAGGTATCAACTTTTAATTCATAGTCTGCAAAGCCCTGTTTAGTGGGCAATTACTGCTATATCACTGAGACCATCATAAAACTTTAAATTTGTCTGTTATATGCAGTACTGGTTGGCAACAACTTTTGCTATTTTAGGACGGAATCACATAAGGGTTATATCTTATGACCAATTACTTTCTGGATTGTTGCAAAAGGTTGTTTGTACAGTACCTGCCAAAACATATCTGGCTCTCTAAGACAGTCATAGTAAGAAAGCTACTGTCACAGTGAGCTTTTATTTAATTTAATAGAGTACCCTTGTTGTATTTGAATTTCTGACAATTTTCCAGCACGTACCTTAGAGAGAGTAGGAATCTTATGCTGATCTTGTTATTTTTAGTTGAGATAGATTACCATCCATGTTTAATGCAGTAAACCAGCTGATTTACCATTAGCATCATGGACCTCATTGGAAAAAGCTACATATAGTGACATTGTTACAGCTAGATAATGTAGTGATCCCTGACTAATTCTCATGTCAATTAGGCTGACTGGCCATGTTGTTGTAAACCGATCACACATGTTATTTGGATATAACTCTCCTTCAGTCACTGTTTTTTTCAGCAGAAATTATCCAGTTTTTATATGGAGATTGTAATAGCATTAGCTTCTTTTTCTTTCTCCTCTGCTCTTCAAGCACTTTCAGCATTTATGAGTCTGGTGACAATTTGCTGCACAATCCACTGTCTGCTGTGAAATGTTTTATTGAAATAGTGTTGCCAATGGATTTCCTGAATGGCAAATCTACAATAGGTAAGTGATTGCAATGCTCTGACTCACATGATAATGTATGTTTGCTGTGAATTATTTCTCTCTCTATTGGTGAAATAATCAAGTGAATAAACAGTGGGTAACCCACACACAAACTGTTGGAGGAACTCAGCAGATCAGGCAGCATCTATGGAAAGAAACAAAGAGTCAAAGTTTTGGGCAGAGGATGTGTCTTGGCCCAAAACTTCGACTTTTATTTCTTTCCATAGCTGCTTCCTGACCTGCCAAGATCCTCCAGCATTTTGTGGGTGTTACTCTAGGTTTCCAACATCCGCAGAATCTTTTGTGTTAATAATCAGTGAGTATTTTGGATCAAAGTGTGTACTTTATTTCTTTGGCTACTGTTTATTGGTTACCTGAAACATGGTTGACAATGCTTGATTTCAGCACTATGGGCAAGTTTTGGAAAGGAGAGATCACTGCAACCAGCATGGCCATTTGAAATATCAACTACAGAGAAATCGGCATCAAAAAATGTAATGCAAACAGAATCAAAAAGATACATTATAGAGGGAACATCCAGTTATGTTCTAGTTGGCAAAGAGGTTGGAAATGGAGTTGAATAGAGTACGAGATTTTCTGAACAGAAAAGTGTGATATGGATGGAGAGAGGTGGATGTAGCCTTTTCCAATTAACTCCATGACGTGAATGGTGTACCAACTAGGATGGTCAGCTTTCCAATTGGGAGAGGTAGGTGCACACGGTCTGGATAGAGAGTGGGGGTGGGGAAGGTCTAATGGATAATGACCAATGAGTACATGGAGTTTGGATGGAGAGCCATGTGTGGCCTGATATGCTTCATGGTGTAAACTAAGACTTTAATAGTCTCTAATGAAGTCAAAGAACCCAGAAGGTGCTGTGTCCATTGTCACATCAATTAACACCATATTTTAGAGAAAAATTTACAGATATCCTTTGTGAAAATATTGAAACAATGCACATTTTTCCAGATGTCTCAACTCTAAACAGATATCATCCATTTCCCTTCACAGATAATACCTGACCCGCTGAGTTCCTCCAGTGTTGTGTCCTTTTGCTCTTGGTTCCATCATCTGCTGTTCTTTGCATCTCCTTCATACATTAATCCTTTATTTTTAAAGGCAAGCATGTATTTATATTGCACCTTTTGCAGGTGTGAAGCAACTTACAGCCAATGAAGTACATTGGAGTTTAATCCTTGTTAAGTAGGCAAGACAGGTTTGCCATTAGGATTGAAGAGAATGACTGATTTCCCATTTCCTAAACTAGAACAATAGTATTGCAATCACATTTGATGTGAGAGAGGTCATAAGACGAGTAAAAACACTGAGCTCTCATTAATTTGAAGGATTTTCTCTAATAACTTCAGAGACATTTTTTGATTTAGAATGAGAGTACAACAGACCCTGTGAGTATGCTATGATGAAAGTTTCTCCTCTCTGCTGGCTGCCAGGGACCTATATGAAGTGATTTTGGGCAAATCTCAACCCAGTTGACATATCGCACAATTCTGTCCATAATATGGCACTAATTAGTACTAAGCTGTCATGCCTTGTCAGCAAGGCCATGGAGATGAGTGGCTACAAGAAATAAAAAATTTATAATTGTGCATTTTGGGTTGCAACTAGGTTTGAATTAAGATATATGACTGGGGCAGAGGAAAGGCAGAAAGGTGTTCTTTGTGTCTGGGTGTAATCTCTATGACCTTACAACATGTGTGACTAAAGGTCATAACCAAGGTGCTAAGGAGTTCCTTTCCGCAATTTTGAAATATTTTACACTGATGAGCACACATAAATAACACCACTGTGTCAAATATTGCAATTTAAACTTCCAGAAACTTAGACAGATAGATTCTGGTCAAGATGGCAACGAATTCTGGTCAAGATGGCAACAAATTCTGGTCAAGATGCTGCCAAGTTAAGATCCTGTTAGTCAGGTTTAGTTGTCTTTTTTAAGTGGTGAGGATGGTTTTGGAGACAGAGAGTGGAGTTAGAAGTCAGGCTAAGGTTTAGGGATAGGGAATGTGTGGGGAGTTAGAGATCTGCATTTGAAGGTCAATGACGATATGGATGAAGAACATTCATGGATGGATGTTGGGCCAGCAAGCACTGTGGATGAAGATGAGCGTGGATGATGGCTTGAAGGTCTGTGGTGGGCAGGAGACGCAAAGGCCATTGATACCCTGGTTACATGAGTTAGTGAGTCTGGAGTTCAAGGTCTAGAGTTTAGTGTCCTATTATTGGCGAGTTCAGAGTTCAAGGCCTGAAATTTGGGGTCCTGTCATTGGTGAGTCTGGGAGTTGATTCCAAAAATCAAAGCCAGTGGGTCAATAGGACATCTGGAAATCGAGGCCCATTGGCTGAAGCCCTGTATCTGCGAGTCTGCAAGTCCATTGGGGATGTCAGAGGGCTGATGTCTACGAGTTCAGTGGAGGCTGGAGGCCTGGAGGCAGCCAGTGCTGGTGTTGGAGGACTGTCTGTGTGCATGTAGTGGGTGGATGGGCGAAAAACAAGGGAGGAAAAGGGACTTACTTTGCTGTCGTTGTTCTGCTGAACTTTGTGGGCATGGTGTGTTGGCACTGGAATGTATGGTCATACTTGCGGGCTGTCATCAACACATCCATAGGTTGTGTTGGTTGTAATCTCAGCTGACTCATTTCTTTGTGCAGTATGTTTCACTGTACATGTGATAAGTAAATGAATCTGAATGCGAACAGCTATGGAAACAGAATAATTCTCAAATGAAAGGTTCAAAGGTCCTTTGTATTATCAAAGTATGTATGCAGAATACAACTCTGAGATTCATCTTCTCCAGATAGCCATGAAATACAGAAAAACCATGGAGGTGATAGAAAGAAAAGACATCAACCTTCCCCCACACAAAAAAGAAAAATGAAACCCGCAAACCCCCAACCCCCCAACCCCTCCGTCGCACAAAAACTAACAGATCGCTCACTCAGACACAGCAGCTAAGAAACATCAAATTCCTAACCCCAAGCCCCTCCCATGCAAAACAACAGTGACAATAACATTAAACCCCCTCTCTCACACACAAAAATCTAACAGATCCCCCACATAGAAAAACATCAAAAGGAACACCAGACGCCAAATCCTCAACCCTTCCTTCGGCCTAATAAGTAACATATTGCTCACCCACTAATCGGCAACAAGACAGAAAAACTGAAGGAGTCCAAGATAAACCCAGCACATATATCTCAGAATCTTGAAAACACCTTCCATCAGCATCGAGGATAACGACAGCTCAAATTCAGTCCTTCTGGGGGGGGGGGGGGTGGACACGGAATTTATTAATAACATAAAAACAATCTGAGTGGAGTTCCAAGCAACACACACAAAATGGTGGAGGAACTCAGCAGGCCAGGCAGCACCTATGGGGAAAAAGTGCAATCGACATTTCAGGCCAAGACCCGAGGAAATGTCGACTGTACTTTTTCCCATAGATGCTGCCTGGCCTGCTGAGTTCCTCCAGCATTTTGTGTGTGTTGCTTGCATTTCCAACATCTGCAGATTTTCTCTTGTTTGTGAAGGGAGTTCCAATTATTATCCTATCAGTTCATGATTTAATTCCATTTGCTTGAGTAGTAGTTGCACATTCTGAAAACCTGGGATACTTGCAGATTGGACTGGGAGGATCCAAACCCCGTTCTGAAAACTGTAATGTCCTCAGGCCCTACAACATGAGGAACGTGGGAGGACACTGGAGCACCAGGATGAATTCCATGGGGCCACAGGGAAAACGTACGATCTACCCGAACAGCGGTGGGAAGTTACCGTGGATTGCTGGTGCTGTAAAAAGTTACACTAACCGCTACGATACCATGTTGCCACTTGCACTAAGTATGTTCTATAAATATCAATCATAGAATATGGGAAAATTTGAAACACACAAAGTTGCCATTCAGCCCATCATGTTTATGCCAGTTGACAAAGATCTGCCCAAATGAATCCCATCTTCTAGCACTAGATCCCTAGCCCTGTGGTTCTTCAGGTGTATATCCAGCTACTTATTGAACTGTAATGAGTGTTTCTATGTCTCCACCTTCAGGTTCTCAGCATGAAACATTGACAGTTCGTTCCCCTCCGTAAATGCTGCCTGACCCACTGAGTTCCTCCAGCATTTTGTTTTTTGCACCTGATTTCCAGTCTCTCTTGTGTCAACGTGATAATCAGGTTTCTTTAGGATCTGCTGACTAAGGGATAGACTCCAGTGAGGATTTTGAACAGTTTCTGAAACCCTTGCCTTTTCCAGCAGAGGCACAAACTGTCAAAATGAAGCAGTGAAAATCCGGAATGTGTAAAAGTTCATTTAGAGAATCACATGAACCTGAAAGGTTGTAGGTTCTGAGACGCTGCAGATTCCTGAGAGATATTTGGATACTTTCAGTCTAGTCTAAAAAGTTGTCTAAATTGAGCAAATAAGATCAAATTCCTCCGCTGAGGATACTAAATTCGACTGATGAAATAAGTCAAGAATAAAAAGTGAATATGAGTCCTGATGGCCAGAGCCTCTCACAAAGCTGTTTGTCTCTGAACCATCCTCTGACTTGGGCATTAAGACACTGTAATTAAATAAAGGTCCACCTTAATAATGACTCTCACAGATCGCAAATGTAGTTCCGCTATTTAAGAAAGGAAGGAGGCAGCAAAAAGGAAATTACAGACCTATTTGTCTGACATCGGTAGTTGGAAAGATATTGGAGTCAATCCTCAAGGATGAGGTTATGAAATACCTTGAGGTGCATGACAAGGTAGGCTGAAGCCAGCATGTTTTCATGAAGGGAAGATCTTGCCTTACCAACCTATTGGAATTTTTTGAGGTAATCTCGAATAAGATTGACAAGGGAGAGGCTGTGGACGTTGTGTATTTGGATTTTCAAAAGGCCTTCAATATGAGGCGGCTTAATAAGATGAGAGCTCATGGAATTATAGGAAAGCTATTGAAATGGGTGGAGCATTGGTTGATAGGCAGAAAGCAAAGGGTGGGAATAAAATATTCTGATTGGTTGCCGGTTACTAGTGGTGTTCCACAGGGGTCGGAGTTGGGGCCGCTTCTTTTTACGATGTATATCGAAGATTTGGATTATGGATTAAATGGTTTTGTGGCTAAGTTTGCGGATGACACCAAGATAGGTGGAGGAGCAGGAAATGTTGAAGAAACGGAAAGGTTGCAGAGAGACTTAGTCAGTTTAGGAGAGTGGGCAAAGAAAGGGCAGATGAGATACAACGTTGACAAATGTACGGTTGTACATTTCGGAAGAAGAAATAATCGGGCAGATTATTATTTAGATGGGGAGAAAATTCAAAAATCGGAAGTGCAAAGGGACTTGGAGGTCCTTGTGCAGGATACCCTAAAG
Source organism: Mobula hypostoma (assembly GCF_963921235.1). Classification (NCBI taxonomy): domain Eukaryota; kingdom Metazoa; phylum Chordata; class Chondrichthyes; order Myliobatiformes; family Myliobatidae; genus Mobula; species Mobula hypostoma. Next base: position 22,998,046 of record NC_086113.1, read on the forward strand.
GTTAACCACCAAGTTGGATCAGCGGTAAGGAAAGCCAATGCTATGTTGGCATTCATTTCAAGAGGAATAGTGTATAAGAGACAGGAGGTTTTGATGAGGCTCTATGGGGCATTAGTGAGACCTCATTTGGAATACTGTGTGCAGTTATGGGCCCCCTATCTTAGAAAGGATGTACTGATGTTGGAGAGAGTTCAGAAAAGATTTACGAGGATGATTCCTGGAATGCAGGGGCTAACATATGAGGAGCGTTTGATGGCTCTTGGATTGTATTCATTAGAGTATAGAAGAATGAGAGGGGATCTCATAGAAACACTTCGAATGTTGAAAGGGTTGGACAGAGTAGATGTGGAAAGGATGTTTCCCTTGGTGGGTGAGTCCAGGACAAGAGGCCATAGTCTTAGAATTAGAGGGTACCCAGTTAAAACAGAGGTGAGGAGAAATTTTTTTAGCCAGAGGGTCATGGATTTGTGGAATTCGTTGCCACATACAGCTATGGAGGCCCGATCATTGAGGATGTTTAAGGAGGAGATTGACAGGTATCTGATTAGTCAGGGTATGGGGAAAAAGCAGGAAATTGGAACTAGATGGGTGAATAGTTTAGCTCATGGGGAGCTGCGGAGCAGACTCGATGGGCCAAATGGCCTACTTCTGCTCCTTTGTATTGTGATCTTGTGAAATTCTGTAAATGAGAAAAAGACGTACTCAAGTCTGGATAGAAGAATGGGTGTGGGGAATCTCATTGAAATCTATTGAATATCGAAAGGCCTAGACAGAGTGGATGTGGAGAGGATGTTTCCTATAGTGGGGGAGTCTAGAACCAGCTGGCACAGCCTCAGAATACAGAGGTGTTCCTTTAAAACAGAGGTGAGGAGAAATTTAACTAGAGAGTGGTAAATCTGTGAAATTTGCCACAAACAGCTGTGGTTTCCAAGTCATTGAGTATATTTAAAGTGGAGGTTCACTGGTTCTTGATTAGTAACGGGAGAGTCAAAGGTTATGGGAAGAAGGCAAGAGGATGGTTTTGTGAGCGATAATAAATCAGCTATGCAGGGACTTCCGGTAGAGCTCATGGTGTGAAGTCGTGTTCTTGACTCGCTCCATTACCTCTGAGTTTTTCTTCTTATGATCAGCTTTATTTTAATTAACCATTAAGGTATTGACTTTTACAATATTTTAAAATAAATTGGGCTCTTTGATAATCGGATGCGATTAAGGTCTGCTATGTCTAAGAATGGAAAAAACGGGAAGGACGGCAAACATCCGGTTAGACCGAAAGGTACCGATTTTCCTCCGACTGAACCACCGGTGACTTTGAAAGCTATATCGGAGCTAATTCAAAGGGAAATTTCAACCTCTGTTACGGAGCTGATTCGTGCGGAAATTTCAATTAATTTCCAGAAAATTGCCGATTCAATCGATAAGATTCAAACATCTATTACGGAACATCAGTCGGCTATATCTGATCTTCAAAAATCTACGCAACAAAGTGAGCTCAAGATGGAGAAAATCGAAGAAACAATGAATGTAATGAAGAAGAAACTTGACTTTCTGACCTTTAAAAACTCTGACTTAGAATCCAGAATGCGACAGCAGAATCTTCGAATGATTGGGGTGCGTGAAGCTGTTGAATCTGATAACCCTATGAAGTATTTTTCTCAACTTTTAAAAGATGCATTTCCTACTGTATTTCCTGACCAACCACCGTTATTGGATCGTGTTCACAGAGTTCCATCATACTCGTCTAAGTCAGATAAACCTCGACATGTTATATTACGTTTTGATTACTTTCAAGACAAGGAGAAATTGTTTCGTTTCATTCGATCTAATAAATCAGATATGCTGGAATAGTGATGAAGACTCGATGGGCTGAATGGGCTTATGGATTTATGAACATATAGGAAACATTCATCAATATAACTAATAATTAACAATAATGTTAAGGGTTCACAGGTACAAATACTATATGTCAATAAATATTATTTAACAGTTTCAGTTTAGGACTCAGTTTGTCTCTTTTTATGTTGATGTGAATAAGAAAAGAATTTACAGTCAGAGGAAGGAGCTGAGAATTTGGGAAATGAAAAAGTGTTTCCACATGAATGCGTGTTTCCATCACAACAGAACCCGTATGTGTCGTCCAAGAAAACAAACAGAGAGCTATTTGTTTTCTTAGACCAGCCTCCATTCATCACAGAGTTGTAGCACTATTTCTGTAGGTTGTTTAACGTTGACCCATAAAGCGTTTAAGCTGCATCACTGAGGAGTGCATTGGAGCTGGCACAATTGGAATGAGGGTTGTGGCATCATTTGGTGCGTACTGAGGAAGTAATGTAGGCACTGGGCCCAAGGCAAGTTCCCAGTCACTAAAACAGCAAAAAAAAAGATGGGCGAGCACTCTACTTTATGGAAATAACAAAGAGATTGCCAATGTGTTACAGTGTTTCCTTTCTTCTCTGAAAGAGCAGCCACAAATTGAAATTATTCATTTATATCTGTCTTTTTTTACATTTTAGTTTATTTATAGTTTACTTAAAGCCACCTACATCTTCCTTCTGTAATAATAATAACAAATCTGCTCTCAAAATATGCTGAATTCAAGGAGGTCCAGTGACAGTGGGTGGGACAGGCTGATGGACATACTTGCATTTCTATTGAGTCTCTTCTGGCTGAATGTGCTTAAAATTTCTGTGGCCCTATTGTGTTCTCAGGAATTTACCTGAAACTATCCATTACTTATTAGAAAACTGCTGGCTGTTTATCATAACAGATGTAGAAAACTGCATCCCCATAAAATCATTCAGAGTATTCCCCAACAGGAAGCCCTAGATGGACCATGAGATCCACAATCTGCTGAGGGCCAGGTCAGAGGCATTCAAGTTCAAAGACTAGTAAAGTTAGAAGAGGGCCAGGTACGATCTACAGAAAACCAGCTCAAGACCAAAGTGGCAATTCCAGTCTAAATTTGGATCAATGAAAAATACTATACAGTTGTGGCAGGTGTTGAATGCGATCACCTCTTATAAAGTAAAATCAAGCAACATAGGCAACAATACGACTTCACTTCCAGATGATCTCAATGCCTTCTCTGTTCATTTACTGTCAAAACATGGAGGGACCTCAGTCCACGAGTATCCTGTGGTTTCAGTCTCTGACGCTGATGCGTGAGCTGTCTTCAGGAAAGAGAACCCACGAAAAGCATCTGGCCCAGCTGGGGTTCTTAGCCAAGTACTAAAGACTTGTGCTGGCTAGAGTGTTGACTGAGATCTTTAATCTCTTGCTTCGGCAGTGTGAGGTACCTGCCTGCTTCAAGCAGGCTTCAATTATACCAGTGCCTCCAGTAGCAGTATTTATTGACTACATCTCAACTTCAATATCATCATCCCCTTAAAACTAATCAAAAAGCTACGAGACCTTCACCTCAATACGTCCTTGTGCAATTGGATCCTCAATTTCCTCACTTGCAGATCCTAGTCACTTTGGACTGGCAACAACATCTCCCTCAGAATCGTCATCAGCCCAAGTGCACCACAAGGCTGTGTGCTTAGCCCCCTGCTCTCTTCACTTTACACTTATGACTGTGAGGCTGAGCACAACTCCAATGCCTTATTCAAGTTTGCTAATGAAACAACTGTTATAGGCTGAATAAAGGTGGTGACAAATCAGCATAAAGGAGTGAGGTAAAAAAATCTGGTTGAGTAATGCCACAGCAACAGCCTCTTACTTAATTTCAGCAAGATCAAGGAGCTAATTATAGACTTCAGGAGGAGGAAACTAGTGGTCCATGAGTCAATTCTCAACGGAGGATCAGAGGTGGAGAGGGACAGCAACTTTAAACTCCTCGGTGTTATTATTTCGGAGCACCTGTCCTGGGCCTAGCACATTTGTGCAATCTCGAAGAAAGCAAGGCAGTGTCCCTACTTCCGTAGGAGTTTGCGAAGATTCAGTATGACATTTTAAACTTTGACAAACTTCTACAGATGTGTGGTAGAGAGTATATTGACTAGCTACATCACAGCCTGGTATGGAAACACCAATGCTCTTGTGTAGAAGGTCGTACAAAAAGTGTAAAGCCCTCCCTACCATTGAGCACATCTACATGAAATGGTGTTGCAGGAACGAAGCATGCATCATCAGGGACCTCCACCACACAGATCATGTTCTTTTCTCGCTGGCAGAAGTTCAGGAATCTCAGGAATCACACTACCAGTTTCAGAAACAATTACTACCCTTCAACCATCAGGCTCCTGAACCAGAGCGGATAACTTCACTCAACTTCACTTGCCCCATCATTGAAAAAATTCCATAGGTTATGGACTCACTTTCAAGGACTCTTCATCTCATGTTCTCATTATTTATTTATTATTATTATTTCTTTATTTAGGTATTTGCAGTTTGTTGTCTTTTGCACACTAGTCGAACACCCAAGTTGGTGCAGTCTTTTATAGATTCTATTATATACACCCACAAGAAAATGGATCTCAGGGTTGTATACAGTGACATATTTGTACTTTGATAATACATTTATTTTGAACTTTGAACTTTACATCATCTTTGTTTTCTCCTGTGTTTTTTGATTCTGTTACTCAATATTTAAATTGTCTGAATAAATCATCATAATGAACAATTGGTCATTATTTACCCTCCTTTAGTTTTCACGATTATGTGTTGTTCTCGTGATAGAACATGGTACAGCAGGGTAGAAATTCATCACTGGTTGCTTCTGTTAAATGGGTGCTGCAGTAGCTGTTGTATTGTATTCAGCTTTGGAAATTTAACAATACTGAATTCAAATCTTGAAAGCCTAGTACAACTCATAACCCCTATATCATGCATGTCGGGCTAATCAGTTAGAACTAAGCAAGTAATGAGAAACACAGCATTCATTCACTGTTCCTGCAGCTGTCTCAGGGTGGCAGGTGTCAATGCCAAGGTGGACTTGATCATTTTGCTCATGATATGTTGAGGTCTATTTGGATGGAAGCTGACTAGCAGCTATAGTGAAGGTAAGAAAGTATGTGAGAAAAGGAGAGGGAGAAAAAGATTTGCAGAGAAATGAAAAGACATAGCAAAAGAGGGAGAGAGAGAGAGAACAATAACAGACAAGAACTGTAAGAAGTTTGAAAAATATGGAGAATACAGTGAGAGGAAACTCTATTGAACTATTGAACCATGTGTACTGCTTGGTGAACTGCTGCATTGAATTGCTATGTATCAGATGTGATAAAGATGGGCAACTGTATTGCCTAGGCTATGTTCAGTTAATTATCGGCCACATTACTCTGGATGTGTTCGTAATTAATCCAGATCAGGTTCAGGAGCATTTATCAATCTTCAGCCTTCAGGCTCCTGAACCAACGAGGATAACTTCATTCAACACTGAACTGATTTCATAACCTATCGATTCACTTTCAAGGACTCGACAACTCACATTCTCAGTATTATTTATTTACTTACAGTATGTATTTTTTTATGATTTTTAAAATTTGCACAGCCTGTCTTCTTTTACACATTCATTTCAGTTTTTGTAGTTTATCACTGATTCTGTTGTACTTCTTTGTTCTACTGTGAATGCCTGCAAGAAAAGGAATCTCAGAATAGTATATGGTGACATACACTGTGTGTCTATGGATTATAAATTTACTTTGTATTTTTGGGCTTTGAACTTTGTATAGTCATAGTCATAGTCATAGTCATAGTCATACTTTATTGATCCCGGGGGAAATTGGTTTTCGTTACAGTTGCACCATAAATAATTAAATAGTAATAAAACCATAAATAGTTAAATAGTAGCATGTAAATTATGTCAGGAAATAAGTCCAGGACCAGCCTATTGGCTCAGGGTGTCTGACCCTCCAAGTGAGGAGTTGTAAAGTTGTATGGCCACAGGCAGGAATGACTTCCTATGACGCTCTGTGTTGCATCTTGGTGGAACGAGTGGAATGGTTGTAGACATCAAACTTCCTTTCTTGAAGCCAGAAGTCCAAAAGGGTTCTTTATTAGAAAAAAAACCCCTGGTGTTTCATGGTTATTGTTAACAAGGCCAGCACTTTCTTCAAGATTTTACTTAGTTATCAAAATATGATTTTCTCCTTTATCACGGGAATATGGATCTCTGTCCTTTCTCAATTAAAGAACCAACCAGTTTCCCTCCACTACCGCTCTCCTATGACAGCAGAACTGGTCCTCACCCTCAGTAATTTTTCCTTTGTCTCCTCCTGCTTTCTCCAGGCTCTCTGAGTAGTCATGGGCAACCACATAGGCCCCAGCTCCGCCTGCCTCTTCACTGGCTATGTAGAGCAGCCCATGTTCCAAGCCTTCCCTGGTAATGCTCTCAAACTCTTCCTCCACTACACTGATGACTGCATTGGTGCTGCTTCATGCACCTGCGCTGAGCTCGTCAATTTCATCAACTTTGCCTCCAACTTCCACCCTGCCCTTAAATTCTCTTGGCCCATTTCTGACATATCTCTCTCTTTTCTCGATCTCTCTGTTTCCATCTCTGGAGGCAAACTGTTGATCAAGATCCTTTATAAACCTACTAATTCCTGCAGTTACCTTGACTATACCTTTTACCATACTACCTGCTGTCAATATACTATTCCCTTTGCTCAGTTCCTTCGTCTCCACCGCATCTGCTCTCAGGATGTGGCTTTCCTTTCCAGGATTTCAGAGATGTTCTTCTTCTTCAAAGAACAGAGTTTCCCTTCCTCTACCACTACTGTTGCCCTCACCTGTAACTTCTCCATTTCCTGAACATATGCGCTCTCCCCATCTTCTCACCGCCTTAATAGTGACAGAGTTCCTCTTATTATTACCTAGCACCCGGCAAGCCTCTGCATCCAACACATTATTCTCCGCAATTTCTGCCATCTCTAAAGGGATCCTATCACTACTCAAGTATTTACCTCCCCCCACCGCCCCCCACCGGTCTCTGCAGGGATCACTCCGTCCATGAATCCAGCACTTATTCTTGCAAGCCATCTGTCCATTCACCTCCTCCATCACTTCTTCCAATCAGGGCCCTAATCAGTCCTTCCAGGCGAGGCAACACTTCACCTCTGAATCTGCTGGGGTCGTCCATTGTGCCTGGTTCTCCAGATAAAGTTTCCTCTGCATTGGTGAGACTCGTCTTAAACTAGGGGACCGCTTTGTTGAGCGCCATTCGCCAAAAGCTGACCTTCTCGGTGGCTGAAAATTTTAATTCCGATTGCCATTCCCATTCCGACATGTTGGTCCATGGGCTCCTCTTGTGTCACATTGAGGGTGCTCACAGGTGGAGAAGCAACGCCTTATATTCTGTTTGGGTAGCCTCCAGCCTGATGGCGTAAACATCAATTTCTCCTTCCAGTAAAAAAAATTCTCTCCCCCTCCGCTCTTCTGCTATGCCCCACACTGGCCCTTACATCTTCTCACCTGCTTATCATTTTCCTCTGGGTCCCCTCGTCCCTCCCTTTCAGCTACAGTCCACTGTCCTTTCCTTCTGATTCTTTCCTCTCCAGTTCTTTACCTTTCCTACTCACCTGGGTTCACCTATCACCTCCTAGCTATCTTCCTCCCCCTCCTCCCACCTTTTTATTCTGTCATCGTCCCCCTTCATTTCCAGTCCTGAAGAAGGGTCTTGACCTAAAACGGTGACTGTTTATTCATTTCCATAGATGCTGAGTTCCTCCAGCATTGTGTGTGTGTGTGTGTGTGTGTGTGTGTGTGTGTGTGTGTGTGTTGACATGGAACTGAAAATCATTACGGATTCACTCGTCTTGTAACATAATCACTGTACTCCTGTCTGCATCTCTGGTGTAAGTTCCACACGTCTTCAATATGATTGAAGAAAGTCAGGTACAGGAGGCAATAATCCAGATCCTGAGAAGTTGGCTTTATTACATTGCTGTGTTATACAAGTTGATAAATGTCAGCATGAATCATAAAAGTTGTATTTCTACTACTTATAAAGGTGAATGACAACACGGTATCTGAGGAGATCTAGATTTATAACTGTGGCATCCTCTGACAGTTCTTCCCCAGGATGTGTGACACTGAAGGAATGATGTTCACACTGCAGGTAACCAGTTTTATCATGCAGTGAACAACTGAAAGACTGATTTGTATTCTCATTAAGAAAATCAATTGTGCAAAAGAACGAATTGAATCTATTTCTTCTGCTACCCAAGATACAAGTAGGTGCTGCTTCACTTCATTAACAGAATAATGTGGCAGCGTCTGAGATTAAACTGCCTGTGGGAATGCAGAATTTGGTAAGATAAGTAATAATCTAAAGTTGCAACGTCCATTTCATATAATTGATCCCATTTAAGAGCAGCACATGGACTGATTTGACAGGTGAACCTGGAGATCTGGGCTATGTTATTTTGAGGTTGCCAGGTCTCAGAGCCATTATATTTGAATCCGTTGCTTGTGTTTAATGATGGATCTGTATGTGGGAGATGTTTGACTGGGATTAACTTTGATGTGCAAGATTCTTTTTTGACACCTAAGTTCTCCCTGCAATGCAATATCCCAGCAAATAATCTGTCACAGTCAGTATTCAGAGAAACTCCAAAAATATGTAACACAGTGAAAGAGCAAAAACTGCTGCAAACCCAGTAAAGCTTACTACCTGACACTAAAATGCAATATAAATATATCCTACATACAAGCTAATGAGAACAACTATTGCATTGCTGTTTCTAATTAATTTAAATTCAGTCTTTATGCCATGGAGTTAGAATTTACATGGATATATTTTTTCAGTAGATGCATTGCTCGGTTAAAACTGAGATGTAATGATCAAGAAGTTAAGGCAATTGAAGTTGCAGAAGGTTGTAGACCCAGCAGCTCTGTCACGAGGGCAAGGCCACCTACTGTCAAGAGCATCTTCAAGAAGTGGCACCTCAAGAAGATGGCATCAATTATTAAGGACCCTCGTCACCCAGGACATGCCATCTTCTCCTTGCTACCCTCAGAGAGGAGGTAACCGAGCCTGAAGACCCACACTCAACATTTTAGGAAATGCCTCCTCCGCCTGGAACAGTGAGGAAGTGTTCATGGGTTCATGGACTGTTTAGAAATATGATGGTGGAGGGAAGGACGCTGTTTCTAAAATGTTGAGTGTGTGTCTTCAAGTTCCTGTACCTCCTCCTGATGGTAGAAGAAGGCACGTCCTGGGTGGTGGGGGGTGTTTAATGATGTTTGTACCTTCTTGAGGCATTGCCTTGTGGATATGTCCTCAGTGATGGAGAGGCTAGTGCCCATGATGGAGATGGCTGAGTTTGCAGCCCTGTACAGCTTTTCCTTGCTCCTAGGCATTGGTATCTCCATACCAGACCGTGATGCATCCAGTTAGAATGCTGTCCATGGTACATCTGTAGAAATTTGTTAGAGTCTTTGGTGACATACCAAATCTCCTCAAGTTCCTGATGAAGTATAGCCCCTGGTGTGCCTTCTTCATAATTGCATCTCTATGTTGGGCCGGGGATAGATCCTCTGAGATTCCGACACCCAAGAACTTGAAGTTGCTCATCCTTTCCAATGCTAACTGCTCGGTTAGAATTGGTGTGTATTCTCCTGATTTCCCACTCCTGAAGTCCACAATCGATTCCTTGGTCTTACGGACATTGAGTGTGAGGTTGTTCTTGCAATATTTGATTGTTGTCACAACAATAACCTCACACTCAACGACCTTTCTCACGCCTGTATGCTTCCTCATCACCATCTGAGATTCGACCAATAACAGTAGCCTCATCAGTGATTTTATAGATGGCGTTTGCGCTGTGCTTAGTCACACGGTTATGAGTGTAGAGAGAGTAGAGCAGTGGGCTAAGTGAGGCGCCGGTGTCGATTTTCAGCGAGGAGTAGATGTTACTCCCAATCTGCACTGACTGTGATCTCCCAATGAGGAAGTCGAGGATCCAGTTGAAGAGGGAGAGATAGAGGAACCAGCACTGAAGCTTTTTAATTAGTACTGAGGGGATTATGGTGTTGAATGCTGAGCTGTAATTAATAGTTCAAAGCTGGTTGAGAAGCCTTAACAAAAGAACTTCTCACTATGGACTTTTAATGATTTTAAGAGCTTTGTATTTGATCTTTAGTCATGTTATGCTAATTCCTACAGAATATGTTTTCCCCAGTGTAAGTATCACAATTTCATTTCCAATTAATTTGCTAGTTTATAGTAACAGAGCAGTACAATGCTTTGTTAAAAATAGACGCACAGACATATATATATAGGTACACTTTTCCCTTTAATGTTTTTGCAACTGGTGTATTGCATGACCCCTCTTCTTTGGTTAGTGAGGAAGAAAACATGTTTATTTCTCAGTATAGTGACAGCTACCCACATATTTTGTGAAATTTCTTAGGCCAGAGACTTGCTCCAATCCAACATCAGATGTGATGCATCATTCTGTGAGAAATGTGGCATTTGTGAGCAGAAAATAAACAGTGAGGTTTTTCAACTAATCAGATGGAAAGACCTCAAATGATCACTCAAAGCTTAAAGAAGAGAATATAAACTAGGATAGAAAGTGAAGTAAAGGGAAAGACAGATTAGATGAAATGTGCTATCAAGGTGGGGGGGTCATCATTTTAATGTGATTGGAGGAAAATATAGGGGGAATGTCAGAGGTACTGTAGGTTCTTTACACAGAGAGTGCTTACTGCTTGGAACTGCCCTGCCACACAGTCATGAGTGTAGGCAGAGTAGAACAGTAGGCTAAGCATGCTGGTGTTGATTGTCAGTGAGGAGGAGATGTTACTTCCAATCTGCACTGACTGTGGTCTCCTGATGGAGAAGTCATGGACCCAGATGAAGAGGGAGATACAGATATCCAGGTTGTAGAGGCAGATACATAAGGGTCTTAGGAGGGAACGTGGATGATAGAAAAATGGAGGGTTAGGTAGGAGGGAAGGGATAGATTGATCTTAGTGTATGTAAAAAGGTCAGCACAATATCATGGGCCAAGGGGCCTGCACTGTGCTGTAATGTTCTGTTTTTGTTCTCTGCTCTAATAGAAACACAGAAAAGGAATAGAAATTATAATGGATGCTTTAAATTCCAGATTTATGAGACCCTTTGGGAGGAATGATCATTTACTCTTGAATACACGTGCCAAACATTTTTAGTCATCTTGAACTGTCAATATGTGGCTAGTTTGCCAAAATGTAATTCAGTCTACTGCTTTGAAATGTGAATATTAGTGCCGATGATCACATACAGAGGAGTATGCTATCATTTTGTTGCCCAGACTTTGAAGTTGGACTCCACTGGAATCCACTCCACTGCAGCCTAATTTACCAATTATAATAATGAGTGCACCCAAAATGTTGGAGGAAAACTCAGCAGGTCAGGCAGTGTTCAGAAAGAGCAATAAATAGCTGACTTTTCAGGCCAAGGCTCTTCATCAGGACTCAGTTCAAAAAGTGAACTATTAGTTTTTCAGTGAGCCCTGTATACTGACTTCAATACTTCAGTGCGTAATAATGTCTGTTCTGAATGCAACTTGTACAATACACAGCAGAATCAGACCTGTAAGCATTTGGAATTTTCAGTTTGATAGACATTTACTAGGTGTAAGTTGATCCATATTAAAAGTGTTTGACCACAAAATAAGAGTTCCTAGTAAGTTATCAATTTTCATGTAAAAGAGAAACTGCATTTGCTGGGATTCTAAAATAGAAACAAAGAAACCTCAGTGGTCAGGGGCTATCTGTGGAGAGAGCTCTTTAGACACTGCCAGCTATGGCTCAGTGAGTGGCAAACTCAAAATAAGTTTTTGTTTCAAGTTCTGCTCTAGAATTGTGGTTATTTGTTTTGAATTCTATAAGAAAGAAGTTTTTAAGCTTTTGAAGGAAACAACACATAAGGCAAAGCTCAAGTAGCTACTTAACAATTCTTTTTCGGACATACATTGGATGTATGCTTTACAATAAAGGTAAGCATTCAAAGTCCTTTCCTACTTGTCCATGAGAAGGTTAATGAACTACCCTCTGCAACTACAACATTCCTAGTGGAGAAATTTCCACGGAGTTGGTCGGTAAGGAATTCTAGAATTTATACCCAGTGACAATGATGGTGCAGTATCTCACAATCAAATTGGTATGTGATTTGGAAAGGAACTCACTGGGGTGGTGACCAAATGTTTTTGGTACACTTGTCCTTCTTGACGAGAGAAGTTGTGGTTTTTTGAGGAGGGTTTAAGAGTACCCTGGTTGAGTAATTGCTATGCTTGCTTTGAGTGGAGTGCACAGTCATTGACTACTGGTGGTGGATGGTGTGCTAATTAAACAAACTTTGTTCAACGTCCAGTGACGTGGACAAGTGGCGAATGACATCTGCAGTCCAGGTCTCTGCTCTGTGCTCGAAGGCCAGCGATGTGGTCAGTGACGAAGGATATCCACCGTCTGGACCTCCGCTCTGCACTCGAAGGCCAGCAGTGCGGTCAGTGATGAAAGACGTCCACAAACCGGGCCTCCGCTCTGCACTCGAAGGCCAACAGTGCGGTCAGTGATGAAAGACGTCCACAAACCGGGCCTCCGCTCTGCACTCGAAGGCCAGCAGTGCAGTCAGTGATGAAAGACGTCCACAAACCGGGCCTCCGCTCTGCACTCGAAGGCCAGCAGTGCAGTCAGTGATGAAAGACGTCCACAAACCGGGCCTCCGCTCTGCACTCGAAGGCCAGCAGTGCGGTCAGTGATGAAAGACGTCCACAAACCGGGCCTCCGCTCTGCACTCGAAGGCCAGCAGTGCGGTCAGTGATGAAAAACGTCCACAAACCGGGCCTCTGCTCCGCACTCAAAGGCCAGTCAGGTGGTCGGGTGGCAAAGGATATCGGCAGACCAGGTTTCAGCTCTGCGCTCAAAGGTCAGCGACCAGGATTCCATGTGAGAAGGAGGCATGATGTCCGGTCAGTTGGCGCGCTGGGAGTTTGAGCCTGGAGTTCCAAGTCCCATGATCAGCTTTCCTGGAGGTCAATACCGACGACTGGAGCCCATAGGTCGACTGGTAGTCCAGAAGTCGAAGCATGGTAGTCAAAGTCTGGAGACTGGAGACTGGAGGCTGGAGGCTGGGGGCCCATCTGTGTGTGGGTGGGTGGGTGGAAAGGGGCTTGTTTTGCTGTTGTTGATTTGTTGCTTGTTGTGTTCTGTTCTGTTTTGGAATGTTACTGAAACGGCAGTCATCCAGGCAGCAGGGGAGTATTCCATTGATTTCCTGTCTGCTCAGCTGTTTTGGCAAACTATCGCCACTGACTTTGTTTGGGCACTATGCCATTAGCTCAATCAGCAGTGCTGCTAAAGGACTCATGAAGTGCCCTGAAGTCCTAGTCCACGTTCTTCGTACTGTCAGTGCTTCTTTCAACCATTGTTCAGTATGAGGAACATCACCAAGAGGACAGGAAGTGGGAATTAGCAAATAGCTTTGCAGTTCATCATCGATCGGATGCAGTCCCAAGGCCGCCTTCTCGCACCTACATCTTAGAGTCCTCTCTAAAGGACATGGCCTTGACAATGTACCTTGACTGTAATGGAAAAGTCCAGCTTATTGGTTGCAAGTTCTGAATCTGCAAGAACGACTATATCAGGCTTGATTACAGATCTCTCTCCATCATAAGAAATCAGTTATCAGTATGTAAATACTTATAGGGGTGAGTTTATTATGACTTTATCTGGGGTAGTTACAAATGGTCCTCCATTTTAATATTTATTTAATCTACTATACAATAACTGGATTGTATGGCTTAGTCATAAACACAAGAGATTCAGCAGATGCTGGAAATCCAGAGTAATACACACAAAATGCCGGAAGAACTCTTCAGGTCAGGCAGCATCTGTGGAGAGGAATACACAGTCAACATTTTGGGCCCACATTTTTCATCAAGGCTGAAAATCAAGGGGCAGATGCCAGAATAAGAAGGTGGGGGAGAGGAAGAAGTACAAGGTGGCAGGCGATAGATGAGACCTTGTGAGGTAGAAGATGAATGGGCAGGGTAGGAGGAATGAAGTAAGAAGCTGAGAGGATATAGGTGGAAAAGCTGAAGAAGAAATCTCATAGGAGAAGAGAGTGGAAGAAAAGGAAGGAGGAGGGAAGCCAGAGGAAGATGGTAGGCAGGTGAGGAGAGGGAAAAGGGTGAGAGGATAACCAGAATGAGGAAAGAAAAAAGTGAGAAGAAAGGAGGGGGGAGAAATTACTGGAAATTAGAGAAATCGATACTCATTCAGTCCTTTACCTCTTCCACCTATCCCCTCCCAGGTTCTTACTTCATTCTCCCACCTTCCCCCTCACCTGCTTTTACCCATCACCTTCCCCTTTGCCCTACTGTCCCACCATCTTACCCTGGCCTCTGTTCCCTTCCTTTCTAGTCTTGATGACGAGTTTAGGCCCAAAACATTGACTGTTCATTTCTCTCCAGGTTGCTGCCTGACTTGCTGCATTCCTAAGAGATGGGAGTTAGATGTCAGATTAGGGATTAGAGATGGGAGTTTGAAAGAGTTAGAGGCCAGGCTGGAGTCTAGGCCTTTGTTCAGCGCCTTGCGCACAAGGGCCAGCAATATGGCCAGGTGACGAAAGATATCCAGAGTCCAGGCCTCTGCTCTGCACTCAAAGGGCAGCAAAGTGGACACGTGACCAAGGATATCTTGTCGTGTTCTGTGTTGTTCTGCCGAGCATTGTGACCGTGCTGTGGTGGTACAGGAGTGTGTGCTCCAGCACATCGTTAGGTATGTAAGTTGTTAACACAAGTGATTATTTCATTGTATGTTTCAATGGACGTGTGATAAATGAATGAATAAATCTGTCACCAGGTTCAGATACGGCCCAAGTGCGGAGTGAGAGACACTGAAGCAGGTCGATAGTTCACAAAACTTTAATGTGAACAGTGTTAAAAGGAAAATAAAACAATAAATGCTAGGCCAAACAGGTCTATTAACTAAAACTCTCAAACGGGAAACAAAGCCCACACTGCGGCTGAAAAGAACATCTATTTATTAAAAGAATACCCCTAGTCTTCAGAGTCAGCTGACTCAACAGTCCAATTTCTCAGGCAAGGCTGATGCAAACAAAGTGAAACATTGTTGTAACACACATCAAAGTTGCTGGTGAATGTAGCAGGCCAGGCAGCATCTCTAGGAAGAGATACAGTCGACGTTTCGGGCCGAGACCCTTCGTCAGGACTAACTGAAGGAAGAGCTAGTAAGACAAAGGGTCTCGGCTCGAAATGTCAACAGTACCTCTTATTAGAGATGCTGCCTGGCCTGCTGCGTTCACCAGCAACTTTGGTGTGAGTTGCTTGAATTTCCAGCATCTGCAGAATTCCTCGTGTGAAACATTGTTGTGCTCTGTCCAAGTCTCGACAAGCACTACGACGACAAGTATGGATTTAAATATTATCACGATTAAATAATAATTAGCCGACACATGCAAATTCACAAGCGCAATTGCCACATCTACTGCACTGCCGAATCCGTGGTTGTGACAAAATCAGAATCAGGGCTTAAATTCTTCAACCGGAAGGTTGGGATTTGAACCCCAGGGAAGGAATGTTAATTCAGGCCCATGCATTACCACTTTGGGGACAGGTAATTGCTGGGTTAGTTGTCCTGCTCGCTTGTGGAAGGTGAAGCATCTCCCGTAGCTTCTCCTTTCCAGGTGTTCCAGGACCACTGTTTGGCTTGCCATGCATGAGCTCACTCATTTATGGCCTCTTCTACACTACTGTGCCCATAGCAACACCTTCACCCAGTGTCCCTGTTCTTGCTGAGTTTGCTATATCATGCCGTGACTGAGGGTCCAGTGCAGGTTGGGCTCATCGGCCTTGGCTGGCAGCCATCCTAGGAGAAGAACAACTCTGATTCCAAAGCAGGCTAGATGGGACTCTTTAGCCTTGCCGGGTGGTCTGTCTAGGAGGAGTAAAGCTCCAATACTCAACCTACAGCCTTGCAGTCAACACAGACTTGGCAGCCCGCTGAGCCATTATGGAAGGTCCCCCAGCCTGAAGAGCGGAATCGGTCCGCGCCCACCGATCCTCACTATTAACTTACGCAGCAGAGGCGGGAAGAAAAGTCCTACAGCGATGGTGTTTTCCCTCCTGACCTTTGCAAGTGAATAACCAGCCATCATTACCATTTCAGTAATATAACCACCGAACTATTGGACCCAGAGTGTCCTAGAATATTACTAAAACAAAGCAAACTGGAGCACTGCTGTTTGTGGAGTCTTGCTTTGCTTATTTGCTGCCTCGTCTTCTACATGACAACAGTGACTACACTTAAGAAAATTCCTCACTAGCTTACAGAGCTTTAGGAGGCACGGAAAGAGGTGTGAAAGATGATGTATCAATCCAAACCCCTTCTTTATTGACAAGTTGACTGTCTCTAGCATTTTCTCTTTTCAGATTCCTCCATCTTTTGGTTGAATATCAGTGATCACCACCAGGGGGCAGTGAGGTATAACAACTCAAATGCCAGTGGAGTTGTATGTTTTCAGTGGTTTCATCACTGTATCTGGAGAAGGGATACGGCTGAATCTTTGTAATGACACAGATGCTTTTGATGGATCTTCAGACCAGGAAATTTAATAATAGTGGAGTCCATTAAAAGAAGATTTCTTGTGGTTTGTGGTGAATCAATGTGGCTTGTTATCTCATTCCAGTCAGTCTGGAATTAAGCAATGTTTTAAATGTCAACTTTATTTCTCTCTTATGCACTTCAACAATCCTGAAACCTATTAAAACTGCGTTCAATATTAAAAGAAAGTGTAGATGGAAAGGAAGAAAAATGGGGCAAATTTTCCTGCCGACACAGTTTCATTTTTGAAGATTTTAGGCATTTCTTTCATGTTTAATTTTATTGCCTTCTTAATCCTTCAGGATTGAACTATGCCAATTGATTGCTTACAGCTGCAATATTATTTCTTTTACTCAGTGAGTGATTCAGGAACACATGGAACTCTAGTGTTCAAGTAGGTGTGCAAATACTTCCTGTAATTGTACAATTTCTTCATGTGTTCTGCTCGGTTTAATCATTAGTATATGTAAGTTTAGTGGACGATCACAGTAGCTGTAATTCAGTGCTGCAGTCTTGATTATGGCAATGGATGTTTCTTAGGTTTTCGAAATGAGCTTGGCATGTTTCTCAAGGTGAAGAGGGCATATTTAAGATGCTGACTAAGGATGAGCAATTTTATATGAGTTATCATTTAGTAGCAGCTAATCCTCAGTTCCTTCCTCAGGTGCAGGTCCAGCCTATGTATTATTCATGCCTATTGCTTGTTATGGAGAGGGTGATTTCTGGAAAGTAATCAATTTGACTTCCAGTTATTTGACTTTCAGCAGACTTGTTTCCACTCCCAACTGTAGGGCCATGCTTTCTGAGAGTTTCCATAACCTCCTCCATTCCTGCAATCTGCAAAAGCTCTGATTCTGACCAGCATTAGTGGTTTTTACCACAGCAGCCTGCTAACCATGACACCAGTGACCTTGTGGCCTTTGTAACTACTCCATCCTCCTAAAATCAAATAGCTAGCTCCCCTGGAAGCAGACGTGCACTGGTGTTCCCATTCCAAGATTGAGAGTAGAACTCAAACTGCCCACCTCTCCTCTGCCAGCTGGGATCTGAAAAATAAGTAAAGTTGCCTTTGAAATCAAAGTTGGAGACAATTGTCTTCAGATGTTAGGTCACGGGCAGGGGATTCCTAACCAGCATTTGTAGCTATGTTGGTTGAGATGTGAGGTTCCTGGGCTTCTGTAACTCTACATCTGAGCTCACAGTTCACCCTGGTGTTCCCATTATCCACCAGGGCAATTTACACAATAATTCACTGTGGAAAAATTTAGCACTCAGACCTGAGTTTATTTGCTTTTCTCTCTACTGCAATAATTGTCCATTCGTCTGAACAAAAAACAACAACTGCTGGAAACATTCAGCAGGTCTGGTAGCAACCTTGGGAAGATATTCAGTGTTAATGCTTCATTAGACTGCTCACACCAAGTTTTCAATCTGCAATCTTAACTCTGTTTTCCACAGATGTTGCCTGACCTGAGGAGAACATCCAGTATCTTCTGTTTTTATTGGTATCAAATTTGGTATTGGTTTACTGCTGTATGTCTCAAGATACAGTGAAAAGCTTGAATACATCTTATATACTGTTCAAACGGATCAAATCATTATACCATGCATTGCGCTAGAATAAGGTCAAACAATAACAATGCAGAATAAAATGTAAATGCTATCAAAAGGTGCAGTGCAGAATTAGAATTAGAATTTATTTAGATCTTACATCCATCCCACAACGTGAGGGAGTAAAATATCTTTGTGTGACGACTCCATTGCAATGTACAGACATGAGAATTTAAAAGTCTCATGGCCTGCAGAAAGAAGCTGTCCCGTAGCCTGTTGATCCTGGCTTTAATGCTGCGGTACCATTTGCCAGATGGAAGCAGCTGAAACAGTTTATGGTTGGGGTGACCGGTGTCCCCGATAATCTTCCAAGCCTTCTTTCTGCACCTGCTGCTATAGGTGTCCTCAGTGGAGGGAAGTTCACATCCACAGATGTGCTGGGCTGTCTGTATCACTCTCTGAAGTGCCCAGTGATCAGGGTTGGTGCAGTTCCCGTATCAGGCGGTGATACAGCCAATCAGTGGTGCCCTGTAGTCTTGAGGATTTGGGGGCACATGCCGAACTTCTTCAGTCACCTGATGTGGAAGAGACACTGTTGTGCTTTTTTTTCCACAAAGCCGGTGTGTACAGTCCAGGTGAGATCATTGATGATGTGTATACCAAGGAACTTGAAACTACTCACCCTCTCAACTGCAGACCCGTTGATGTTGATCGGGCCGAGCCTGTCTCCATTCCTCCTGTAATCCACGATCAGCTCTTTTGTTTTCTGGACATTGAGGGAGAGATTGTTATCTTGGCACCACTGTGTCAGGGTGTCAACCTCTCCCCTGTAGGTTGTCTCATTACCACTTGAAATAAGGCCAATCAGAGTCATGTCATCTACAAATTTGATCGGCAGTTTGGAACTGTGTGTAGCAGCACAGTCGTGGGTGTAAAAAGGAGTAGAAAAAGGGACTCAGAACACAACCATGGGGGGGGCAACTGTGTTGAGGGTCAGAGGGGCAGAGGTGAGGGAGCCCATCCTTACCATCTGTCAGCGATCCGATAAGAAGTCTAGGATCCAGCTGCACAAGGTGGGGTGCAGGCTGAGGTCTCTGAGCTTCCTGTCAAGTCTGCAGGGAATTATGGTATTAAGTGCTGTACTGGTGTCCAGGAACAGCATTCTGATGTATACATATCTCTTCTCCAGGTGACTGCGGACGGTGTGCAGTGCTGTGGCTATGGCGTCATTGGTAGGCCGGTTCCGTTGGTAGGCGAATTGTAGGGAGTCCATTGTGTGTGGTAGCAAGCTGCAGATGTAGTCTTTAACCACCCTCTCAAAGCATTTGCTTATAATTGAGGTAAGTGGGACAGGGCACCAATCATTCAGGCATGCTACCTTGGTTTTCTTGTCAACCATAGCGAGGTATATTGTAAGACCAAGAGTACAAGAGGTCTGTTCAAACATTTGGTAGCAAGTAGATAGAAACTGTCCATTGAGCCAGATGGTACGTGCTTTCAGGCTTCTGTATCTTCAGACCAATGGGAGAGGGGAGAAGCTGGGTCTTTGATAATGCTGGCTGCTTTACTGAGGCGGTGAGAAATTTCTTTGTATTTCTGGCACTTGCTGTCGTTTGCCTTTCGATAGCTCTTAGAGGAAATTAATAGCTGCTGGATCTAATCATGTACTTTGTGAAACTTGCATTTACGAAAAGCTTCTAGCATAACATTGACCTGACCGGAGTGATATCATCCCAAATGGTGCAGTTGTAGATCTTAGGGAACTTAACAAAGACTTTATTTTTAGAAGCATTTTAAGATTTAGGCAGAGAATTCCAGAGTTCATATCTTTAGCAGCAGAAGGCATGAAGCTTAAGAGGTCAGAAATGGAGGATGAGAGGGCTCGAGTAGTTTACAAAGTTAGGGCAGGATGGATTTGCAGACGTATGTGAGGATTTAAAAACTGGGTGATCAGAGAAAGCATTGGTGTAAGTTTTAAAACCCTCATTTATTTCCAAGGCCTTGGACTCACTTTTCCCTACCATTGTATTGTGTGTCACCCAGAGAATTCCCACAGGAAACTCAGACATAATCTCTAAAACCAGCAATCTCTACTGCCCTGCGGGACAAGGGCAGTGGGCACATGGGGAACATCACTGCCTGCTTGTTCTCCCCCATTCCAGACTCCTTGCTGATTTTTAAAATTAATTGCTGTTTCTTCATCACTGCTGCACAAAATCATAGAACTTCCTCTCCAAAAACACTGTGAGAGCGCCGTCACCAGCAGGGCTGCATTGGTCCAAGACGACCAATTGCTACTACTTTATCAAGATCATTTAGAAATGGACAATAAATGGTGGCCTTGCTGGCAGCAATCATATTGAGAAAATTAATTAATAAAACGTAGAAGGAAATGTTTTGCATTCAGATTAGCACAAATAAAGATGTACCACGAGAGCGTTCTAACTGTGCATCACCATCACCGTGTGGTAGGGAGGCTTCAATGCATAGGACTGGAAAATGCTGCAAAGGGCTGTAAATTCAGCCTGCTCCAGCATGGGCCCTAGCCTCACAAGCATCGAGGTAATCTTCAAAAGTCAATACCTCAAAAAGGCGGCATCCGTCATTAAGGACCACCACCATTCTGGAAACGCTCTCTTCCCATTGCCACATTAGGGAGGAAGTACAGGAGCATGAAGGCACAACCTCAACATTTTAGGAACAACTTCCTTCCTTCCTCCATCTGATTTCTGAATGGTCCACTAGCTCACTATTTTGCTTTTTTTTAATTACTTTTTAATATTTTTTGATATTTCTTATTGTTCACAACAATGTCAGTGATAATAAATCTGATTCTGATTCTGATTCAGTACCAGGATGTGTTTACACCATTGTCTCCTCTCTGGCCCATGATATAAACTCCTGCAATAATATATTTATTTATACTTTTATTGAGATACAGTGTGGAGTAGGCCCTTCTGGCCCTTCGAGTCATGCCGATAGATACAATGACCAATACTGGTACATCTTTGGACAGAAGGAGGAAACTAGGAGGCAACCTGGGGAGAAGGTACAACCTCCTTATGGGCAGTGATGGGAATTGAACTGGGTTCGCCTGTACTGTAAAGCGTTGTGCTAACCACGACACCATCTAGTCCCTTCTTGTAGAAGGTTTCAGAACAGTGATGTCAACAATGGAGCTTGAGTAAGATGGTGCCCTGCTTGAGTTTTTTAAAAAAAATTATTCCTAGTGTGAGTTAGCCCCTTAAATTATGGAGCACTCTTGTGAAACACTGCAGAGCTAATTTTTCATTGTGCTATTTAATTTTATTGCTACAAATACAGGAAGAGGTGTTTATCATCCACCACTTTGTAAGAGAAAAGTTTTACTTCTGTGATATTTAGTTCCAGTAAATTAAAAAATATGCATTATTGTTGTTATAAGATTAACTTTATTTGTCACATGCACACTGTAACATACAGTGAAATGCATCCTTTGCGTCATCAGCCTGTGCTGGGAGCAGTTCACAAGTGTCACTACACTTCCGGTGTTAACATAGCATGCCTGCAACTTACTAACCCCAACCTGTATGTCTTTGGAACGTAGGAGGAAACTGGAACATCTAGAGGAAACCATTGTGGTCACAGGAAGAACGTGCAAACTCCTCACAGACAATGGCAGGAACTGAACTCTGAGCGGTGGCACTGAAAAGTATTGCAGCCCTGTTATCAAGAGTGCTAATCATGATCAGAGTCTTTATCAGGAACTGAAGCTCCCAGGTATGAATCATTATTCCAGTTAGAGCTACAGTAGACTCCACTGGCTATTGCATCTAGTACTGTTGGGGTGGCAAAATAAATTTCCCGAGCATACTGTATATTACAAATTTTTGGAACTTTCTATCCCAGGCGACTGTGGATGTTAGGTCACTGAGTATTGAATGATAGACTGAGATTGGATAGGTTTTTGGAAGTAAGCAACATAAGATTAAAATAGTAAATTATCAGTAGAAAATCATGTATTATCTTACTGAATGGAATAGTATACACAAGGGGCTGAAAGCTCCACTCCTACTCTTAATTTTTATACTCCAATAAAATGAACCAGATTTAAATTCAGACATTACAGCCATCAGATCTAATGAGTTACAATGTACTGAAAGGTGTTTTTGCTACTATGTTAAAATGCAGAGTTTGGACACCTTTATTAGGTGCTATGGTTGAGGCCAGCACAGGCATCAGAGACAAAGTGCTGCTTCTGTTGCTGTACTCTAATCTACCCCATTTTAGTTCTAAGTTAATATTAAAGTCTACAAAGAGCTTTTATCCACAATAAAACATGAGTTTTGGAGGCTGATTCCATGGGATGCACATGGTTTAGATTTCTAAAACAAGAACTAAAGATGGTGTGAAAGTTTTATTCTTTGACGGGGAGCCATAAAATCCAATGCCCAAAATTAGTAAAGACACAGGAACCTAGTGCGTCTTATTTCAGAAAGGAGAGTGGACCACACCACTCTGGCTAAAAATTCCCTTATGATGGTCTGAAAAAGACAGGATAGAGTTATAGAGATGTAGAACAAAGAAGCAGGGCTTTGTCACTGATAGTGTGTTGGCCTCAATCACAGCACTTTAAAAAATTGTCGAGACTGCACCTTTACATAAATAGCTAAAAACATCTTTCAGTACTTTGATGGCTGTAATTTGTGAACTTAATTCTGCTTCATTTCCTTCTCATTTTCACTGTCACATCCTACATGGTAGAGTATTTACTCTGTCAATGTTCAGGAAATACTTGGGTAGTTTAGAATCCTTAGAAATAAATGACAAAAAATTCTGCTAGAATGAAGAACAGTGGCTTTTGTCTATATAAACGTTTCAAATCTTGAAGGAAAGTGATGTACAAACATATTGTATTTGATATGCACTTCAAAATATGCACATTTTAAGATTATAAGACTATATATATTATTCTCTGATCCCTTCACTTTTTTTTAACCACGAGATTATGCTATTATAGACATAAGCATAGCAGATAGCTGTGGAACTGGTGTAATGATTTATGAATGGCTTAGTTAATCAACGGACAGAGAAATAACGCTAGAATTCTCCTTATTCCACACTAATAAATAAACATCAAGGCCCTGACGTTTCAGCATTGTTTAAGATTGTTTATGGTAATTTCCTTTACACAAATGCACGGGGAGCAAAATAATTGTTATTCCAGATCTGATGCAGCATAAATAAAACACAAAAGATAAATAAATCGGATCTTGTGTTCAAAACCTTCTGTTCCTTTCTGTCTCTGCAGTCCAAAGGAGATTCACCAAACTAATTCCTGGGATGAGAGGATTATCCTAACAAGAGAGGCTAGACAGCTGGGGTGTTGAGTATAAGAAGGGAGACATGCTTCAGTTGTTTAAAACTTTGGTCAGACCACAGTGGTGAGAAAGGCACATGATGTTAGTCCAGGGATTGAGATCAAGAGCCGTGAGGCAATGCTGCAGCTCGATATAACCCTGGTTAGACAACAGTTGGAGTATTGTGTGCAGTTCTAGCCACTCCAATATAGGAGGAATGTGGAGACTGTAGAAAGGGCGCAGAAGAAATTGACCAGAATGCTGTGTTGATTAGAGTGTATAATATATAAAAAAAGGTTGTACGGACTTTGGATGTTCAAAGGCTGAGGGGAGACATGGTAGAAGTTTTTAAAATTGTGATAGGCATAACTTGGGAATACAGTTAGAATCTTTTCCCCAGGGTAGAAATATCAAACACTAGAGAACATGATTTTAAGGTGGGGGGGGCAGAGTTTAAAAACAATAAGAGGGGCAAGTTATTCACGTAGAGAGGGTGATAGTTACTTAGATGGGTTAACAAGAGCAGCAGTAGAACCAAGCAGCTGGGAGGAGTAAAAGAGGTTTCTTGCTAAACTCATGAATGTGAAGGGATATAGATTATACACAGGAAGAGAATATTGAGTATGAATTGGTATTAAGATTGGTACAGTATCATGGGTTGAATGGCCTTTCCAGTGCTGTACTTCTCAGTTTTATGTTCTATACATAGAAAATCCCAAGGGAGCTTGACAGGGTAAATATTGGGATGTTTCTACCAGTGGGAAAGTCAGAAACCAACTACAAAATAAGGGACCTGTTCATTTAAAACAGAAGTGCGTAGTAATTCCTCCTCTCAGAGAACCCTTTCAATTGTCTGCCCTGAAGGTGGCCATTAAAAATGCCGAAGATGAAGAAAGATAAATATTTGAAAGACTGTGAAATTGAGTGTTAAGGGGAACTGGCATCATTGAGAGCGCTCTGACTGGCTGCATCACTGTCAGACACAGAAGCAGCTAAATGTTGGACCACAAGACCCTACAGAGAGTGGTAATAACTGCTGAGAGGATCAATCCCCCCTATTTATGACATTTACTGGGAGCGTTTTACACGAAGGGCCCAAAGCACCGTTGAGGATTTCTACCACCCTGGCCCAATCTCTTTGACCCACTACTGTCAGGAAGGAGGTACAGGAGCATCAGGGCTAGGACTCCCAGACTGGGTAACAGCTTCTTCCCCCGGATTGTGAGATTAATGAATATCCTGCCACCATCAGGGTCTCATCACAAGGACAGCGAGCTGTTTACTGTTTACCTGTGCTGGGGACTTCACATGCATTTTGAATTATATCTTATTAACTTAATTGTGGTAATATTTTAATTTTATATATATTATGGATGCATTGTGGTTCAGAAGAATGTTATTTTGTTTGGTTGTATATATGTATAGACAAATGACTGAGGAGACTGAGGTCCTTTAACATCTGCCGGACGATGCTGAGGATGTTCTACAAGTCTGTGGTGGCCAGTGCGATCATGTTTGCTGTTGTGTGCTGGGGCAGCAGGCTGAGGGTAGCAGACACCAACAGAATCAACGACCTCATTCATAAGGCCAGCGATGTTGTGGGGATGGAACTGGACTCTCTGACGGTGGTGTCTGAAAAGAGGATGCTGTCTAAGTTGCATGCCATCTTGGTCAATGTCTCCCATCCACTACATAATGTACTGGGTGGGCACAGGAGAACATTCAGCCAGAGACTCATTCCACCGAGATGCAGCACTGAGCGTCATGGGAAGTCATTCCTGCCTGTGGCCATCAAACTTTACAACTCCTCCCTTGGAGGGTCAGACACCCTGAGCCAATAGGCTGGTCCTGGACTTATTTCCTGGCATTTACATGTTACTATTTAATTATTTATGGTTTTATATTGCTATATTTGTACTCTGTTCTTGGTTGGTGCAACTGTAATGAAACCCAATTTCCCTCGGGTTCAATAAAGTATGTCTATCTATCTATCTATCTATCTGTGACAATAAAGTTGAACTTGAATTTGAAGAGGAGTTGAGGCCAATAGGGCAAGCTTGAGCAGCTGAGTTGGCTAATCCTGCTATTAATTTCTCAGGTTGTTAAAACCTCTTCTTGGCCTATAACCCTCACGGGATATTTACATTCTTCTAACTCCTGGCCTCTGTGAGTTTTAGATGCTGCATCATCAGGAGCTGACCTTCAGCTGCCATTAAGTCAAGTTTATTGTCATATACACAAGTAGTGAGGCAGAGGTATAATGAAAAACGGGCTTGCAGCAGCACCCCTGGTACATAGATTCAAACAGCAACACGCAGAACATAAATTATAGATAAATAATACAAGACAGTGAAGAAAAGTTCTGTAAAAGACAAGTTGTTAGTACAAAAAATGCAATCAGAAACAAGTCCATGGCAATGCAAGAGGTCGTCTTTGTGCTCCATTGCTGAAGGGTTAATTTGAGCAAAACCTTAGTCTCTGGAATTTCCTCACTAAACCTCCTCACTTCTCCATATACATCTTCTCTTTTAAGGCACTCATTTGCCTTGGTCAATTTCAAAGTTAAGCACATAATCTGATAACGTCGGGAGTTGTACCAACTACTGAAAGAAAGCAGAATTGGATTTATATAAAAACTGTTACGTTCCTTTCAGGTATTCCAGTACCCTCTTCAGGAAATAAAATTAATATTAATATTTAGTTCCCATTCCAATTTAGTGTCAGCTTTCATGTTTAGATAGCAATCAGACAATCAGTTTTAGTTGTACTTGTTGAATAATCTTGAGGTTAATTCTTGTGTTACAGCATTGCACGTCTTATGTCCATATAAGAGTGTAATGTCTCATCCAAAAGACAGGAACTTCAGCAGTATTGCATTGAAGTATCAGCAAAGAGTTTTGACATCAAATATCTAGAGTGGAACTTGAACTCCACAATTTAGTGAGGTGGATGAAACTTTGCTTCCAATTCGACAACGGCTGGTAACAGATTACTAGCCAGAAGAAAAGCATATCGGGTCAGGCAGCTGATGCCAAATTTACAAAGGACAGTAGTGTACAATGTTTCTGAGGAAGTACTGCATGACCTGAGAGCTCGTGGCAATTGTTTGTCCAACTGCACTCCACGGTTGACGAATGGAGTTCAGCAGTCGAATGCTGACTCCCAGTAGTGTCAAGGAGTGATGCCCCAAAAAAGTGGTGTCCATCATTAACGTCCCCCTTCACTTGGGTCATGCCTTGTTCTCATCACTCCCATCGGGAAGGAAATACAGAAGCCTGAAGGCACACACTCAGCAATTCAGGAACAGCTTCTTCCCCCCTACCATCTGATCTCTGTATAGTTTTTGAACTCATGAACACTACCTCACTACTTTTTTATTTCTATTTTTGCACTACTTATACTATTTAATATCTACCATACATACTTATTGTAATTCACAGTTTTTTTCTCTATTATCACGTATTGCAATCTACTGCCACCACAAAGTCAACAAATTTCACTACATATGCCAGTGATGTTAAACCTGATTCTGATCTCCTTCGTCCCATTGCAAACCCTATGGTTCCATTTATTTCAACGCAGAAGCACTGCTCTCATCAAGTGGTTGAACAGGCTAGCTGTTGAGCGACTAATTCCAACTGTGGATATGTAAATTCAGGGTAGTTAACAAATCAGATAAAGTTCAAATTCAAGTTTAAGTTTATTGTCATTTCAACTGCATATCACCAAACGTAACAGCATTCCTCCGGACCAAGATACCTGACACAGTGCATGTACCTCAGTCACATAACACACAAAGTATTATTACCACAACTATATTAACAAATAATAAGGTGCATTTACGACACAAGTTAAAAAGTAATCAGTATAATGCTACTGGGCTTCATATGTGACGAGACCTGTAGTGGGAAGGTTTACAGAGGTTTCATGGCCTGGGGGAAGAAGCTGTTTCCCATCCTAACATTCCTTGTCCTAAAGCTACGGTACCTCCTGCCTGATGGTAGGGGGCTAAAGAAATTGTGAGTTGGATGGGAGTGATCCTTGACAATGCTAAGGCGCCTGCAAATGCAGTCCTCCTGATCAATAGATTGGATGGATGGAAGAGAAGTGCTGATGATCCTCTCAGCTAGGATTTTGTAGGATTTTGCAGTTGGATGCCTTGCAATTCACGCAACAGACTGTGATGCAGCTGGTCAGGACTCCCTCAATGATGTTCCTGCAAAAATTGATTAGAATGAGTGGGGGGAAACCACACTCATCTCAATCTTCTCAGGAAGTGGAGATACTGCTGTGCTTTGTTGGATAAAGAGGTGGTGATGAGGGACCAGATTAAATCATATTTAATATGCACTCCTAAGAACTTGGTGCTTCTAACTCTCTACACCAAGGATCCATTTATGCACAGTGAGATGCCGCCAGCCTGCACCTTCCTGAAGATTTTCAGAGGAGTATTTTTACCCGGAGAACTCGTGACTTGCTGTGTAATGGAATGGGTGATCCATTGAAGAAGATGTTGAAAGAAAACAGAGCATTGTCAAGTGAAGGGCTGAAAGAGGTCCTTCATTGTTGGAGGAATCCTGTATAAAGTATTAACAGTAACATCGGTCAATTTCTCTGCTACTGGTTTTATCCACATAATAGGGTAATTATATAGAATTACAGAATCCAGAAGAAAATTACTGAAACACCTAACCTGTTAGTTTGTGGTTGGTAATATTGGCCATGATCTATTATTTCAGATTTGAATTTAAGTTGCCTCACAGTGGAAGCATTTTGTCATTTGTCAACATCTCCGTATTAGCACCCCAGTGATAAAACCACTCTCCCCCTCACTGACTGCTCACTTGACAAGTTCAGGAGTAATCTTCTTCCCTTTCTGTCTCTCTTCCAGGCCTGAGCTTTCCACATCAGCTTGAACTTGAAGACACCCAAATAACAACCGCACTGAATTGCTTTATATCCTATGACATGCAATATATCAGATGGACGATCATTCTGAAACAGGTAATCTGCACACACTTTATTGAAGTTCAAGCATATTCCCTGCCAAAAAGTACAATAGTTGACAATGTATCAAAGTCTAATTAAAGATTGAACATTTTCTTTATTACCAAGCCATTACTTGCCAGACATTCCATTTTATCATGCAGTTATTAATCTTTATCAGTGTTGACTGGTTACGTTTTGCTCTTCAATGTGACTCCAATGTTATCTAGCCCCAAGAAACATTTGACACCAAGTCATCTGGCAACATTAGAGTGGATGGCCACAGGTTTGATTGAAGAACAAGGTGTTAAGGAATGTGTTGAAGGAAGAAAGAGGTAGAAAGATTACGAGCAGAATGGTAATGATATATGATTTGTTTTTATTATATTGATTGCCGTTAAATATTAGTGAGGATACCATGAACACCTTTTATGTCTGCCTGAGAGAGTAAACCGGTGTAACCGTTCATTTGAAAGCAGGTTTCTTCGGCAGTGCAGAATTTGATTGGCACAATGCAGCCTAGATCTTTAGCTCTGAAGTCTCTGAGGTATGATTTGAAATTTTGAGTCAGAGCCAGGAGTGCCACAGCTGACAGCTGACACTTTTTGCTGAAGAACAGGTCAAGTACATTATCAAGGCCAGTTCACAAGCCCTGCATTGTGCCCAGCAGTGAAAAGGCATATGACTTTGATGGATGGACAGCAGATGGAGACAATTACAAAGAATGCAAAAGAAAGGCTACCAACCCCTAATCTGGATAAATCATCAGCAAAGATAATTTGATTCTGCTGACTTGTGAAATTTCTTCTCCTTTCTAAAACATCGCCATAGCTTTTCATGGATCTGAATTGCTGAACATTGCAAAGGAAGACTGCAAGGAAACGTTGCAATCCAGGAATGTATAAGAGGACCATAGATAACCTGCAGAAGGCCATCTCACGTGCAAGGTGGCAATTCCAGATTAAAACTGAATCACAGAAGGATGCTCTACAACTGTGGCAGGTCTTGAGTGCTATCATCTCCTTCAACACAAATCCAGGCAACATAAATGACACTGAGGCTTTGCACCCAGATGAGCTCAATAACTTTAGTGCTCACTTTGACTGACAGAACGTGGAGGCACCCTCATGAATCCCCACAGCCTTCGATGACCCTGAGATCTCTGACCCTGAGGTCAATGTGAGGGCATGCTTCAGGAGGGTGAATCCATGGAAAGCATTGGCCCAGGCAGCTTAACCTGGTGAGTACTGAAGACCTGTTCTAATCAACCAGGTCAAGTGTTTCTGGACGTATTTAATCATTGGCAGTCAGAGATACCCACCTATTCCAAGCAAGCATTAATCGTAGCCAGTGCCCAAGAAGGACATGGTAACCTGCCTCAATTACTACCATCCATTAGCACTTTCATCCACTGGGACAAAGTGATTCAGGAGTTTGATCAGGAAGCATATCAATTCCTACCTGAGGAGTCACTTGGATCCACTTCAATTTGCCTACTGTCACAGCAGGTCATGAGCAGATGCCATTTCATTGGCTCCTCACTCAACTCTGGATTGCCCTGACAATGAAGATGCTTACATCAGGATGCTGCTTATTGACTGCAGCCCAGCATTCAACATTAGTATCACCTTGAAACTAACTACTAAGCTTCAAGTTCTGGGCTTCAGTGCCTCCCTGTTCAACTGGATCCACAATTTCCTCGCTAGCAGGCTCCAGTTAGTGCAGATTGGCAACAACGTCTCCTCCACTCACCAGTATAGGTGCACACTGTCTTCTATTCCACAGTTATGATTGTGTGGCTAATTGCAGCTCTGATACCATATGTAAGTTGCTGACAACACCATTGCAGTTAGTCACATCAAAGGTAGGTATGAGTCAGCATTTTGGAGGGAGATTGAAAATCTGGTTGAGTGGTGTTACAACTGCAGTCAAGGTCAGAAAAAGAAGAGCTAATTATTGACAACAGGAGAAAGAAGCTGGAGGTTCATGAGAGAGTTCTCATTAGAGGAATGGAGGTTTAAGGAGTCAGTAGCTTTAAATTCCTAGGCAATAACATAACAGAGGAACTGTCCTGGGACCAGTGTGTAAATGTCATCACAAAGAAGTTACAACAGCAGCTTTACTTTCTTAGAAGGTTGAGTAGATTTGCCAAGTCACCAAAAACTTTGACAAAGTTCTATAGATGCACAGTGGAGAGTATCCGCAGTGGCTACAGTGCGGCATGGCATGGAAACACCAATGCCCAGGAACAGAAAAGGCTGGAGAAAGTAATGGCTACAGCCCAGCCCATCACAGCCTAGATCCTCCCCACCCATGAGCTCATTTACAAGGAGCGCTGTCACAATAAAGCAGATCTATCTTCAAAGGCTCCCACCTTCCAGGCCATGCCCTCTTCTCGCTATTACTATTGAGCAGGAGATACAGAAGCCTTGGATTCAACACTGCCAGGTGCAGGACAATTATTATCCTACAAACATTAGGCTCCGGGAGCAGTGTGGACAATTTAAGTCACAAAATCCAGAATTAAGGAGATGTTCTCCTTCTTCAAAGAAAGGGGCTTCCCTTCCTCCACCATCAACGCTGCCCTCAACCGCATCTCTTCCATTTCATGCACATCTGCCCTAACCCCATCCTCCCACCACCCCACCAGGGATAGAGTTCCTCTTGTCCTCGCCCTACACTCCACCAATTTCCGCATCCAGCACATAATTCTTTGTAACTTCCGCCATCTCCAACAGGATCTCACCACCAAGTACATCTTTCCCATTGTCTCCACTTCCTGCTTTCCACAGGAATTGCTTGCCAATTCCACCTTCCACAATGATCTCCCTCCTGGCACTTATCCTTGCAAGTGGAACAAATGCTACACCTGCCCAACACCTTCTCCCTCACTACCATTCAGGGCTCTAAACAGTCCTTCCAGGTGAGACGACCCTTCACCTGTGAGTCTGTTGGAGTCATCTACTATATCTGGTGCTCCCGGTGTGGCCTCCAATATATTGGTGAGACCTCCAATATGTTGGTGAGACCTGACGTAGATTGGGAGATTATTTCAGCAAGCACCTACCTTCCATCTGCCAGAAAAAGCAGGATCTCCCAGTAGTCACCCATTTTAATTCCACTTCCGATTCCCATTCTGATATGTCAATCCATGGCCTCCTTTACTGTTGCGATGAGGCTACACTCAGGTTGGAGGAACAACACCTTATATTCCTTTTGGGTAACCTCCAATCTGATGGCATGAACATCGATTTCTCAAGCTTTTGGTAATAGCCACCCCCACCCCCCCCCCCCCCCGGCTTCACCATTCCCCATTCCCATTTCCCTCTCTCACCTCATCTCCTTACCTGCCCATCACCTCCCTCTGGTGTTCCTCCTCCTTTCCTTTCTTTCTTGGCCTTCTGTTATCTCCTACTCTATCAGATTCCAACTTCTCCAACCCTTTGTCTCTTTCGCCAATTGACTTCCCAGGTCTTTACTTCACGTGGCCCCCACCCGTGGTTTCACCTATCACCTGCTACCTTCTACTTCTTCCTCCTCTCCCCCCACACTTACTCTGGCTTCTCATCTTTGTTCTCCAGTCCTGAAGAAGGGTCTCAGCCCAAAAGATCGACTGTTTACTCTTTTCCATAGATACTGCCTGGCCTACTGAGTTGCTCCAGCATTTTGTGTGTGTTGCTTGAATAATTTCAATCACAACTATTCTGAACTGATTGTACAATGTACAGACACAATTTCAAGGTCTCTGCATCTTTTGTTCTCAATATTATTTTTCATTTGCATACTTCGTCTACTTTTCTACTTTGGTTGTTTGTCATGTTTTTCATGTTTATCCATAGTTTAATGAAAATTCTTTTGTTTTTATCTTTTTCCATGTAAATTCCTGCAAGAAAATTAATCTCAAGGTAACTTGTATATACTTTGATAATAAATTTGCTTTGAACTTTGAACTTAAACTCTCATCATCCTGTGTGGACTCCATGTAATGAAGTTGGTTCTGATACATAGAACAGTTCGTGGTGAAATTACAATGAAATATGACTTAAATTTTATTTTTACAATTATTTTATGAAGTTTACCCTTCAATAGTCCTTAACTTCTAATAATACTTTGGTGGATGTAATAGTTCACCATTCCAAGCTGCCTGTTTAAAGAAATTACAATAATGACTTTAACATGAAAGGGCAATATGTTTCACACTGAGGGATCCAACTAAATTTTATTGATTTCAAATCACTTAAATACTCAGAAGGCTAAAATAACAGACAGCTGGAAAGATTGTCATTTTCAAAAGGGGGGAATTATGCTCTGTCGCGAAATGTATGGTGCTTGTATTTCGTTAGTTGAATACTAAAAGGCTCTCTGAATTAAATTGGCAAACAGAATCAATATGCAACAAAGTACATTTTTGCATGCGCTTATTGTTCTTTGATGGTTTAAACTTTGGTGTCAGAAGATGAAAACAACCACCACAGACTGTTTATCTTGGACAGAATAATTGTTGGCATTCTCAGCAGAAAGGGTTAGGTTGCAATACTTCATTCATCACCCCCGAGAGGATGTTTGGGTTACTGATTGGCAGGTAGAATTAGAAACTAACCCACAGATGGAGACTTCAATTGCTGGGAAACCATCTTCCTCTCCTTATCTAGTCTAAGTTTCATGTGATTCCAGACCCCACTATAATGCAGCTGACTAAACTGACCTTCGAAAACAGTCCAGCAATTTACTCATTGTGAGGAAAAATAATGATTGGTATTAAATATTGACAACCACATTGAATAAATTAATTTTCAAAATATAGACTAGACTTAATTGTGACACCGATAAAGAACAATTCACACGCTGGCACGGATAGTCTGCCTCCTCCTGTGGAATTGCTACACACAGGTTCCGCTAGTTTTCCTTTTGGTCCATATGAACTGTGAATAGATTATTTTATTATAAATTTCAGACCAATGTCTATAATCTACCTGAAATTGAATAATATATTCAATCAGTGTCCACTTTATGTGTATGTTCATGGTCTTCTGTTGCTGTAGCCCATCCACTTCAAGGTTTGACATGTTGTGCACTCAGAGATGCTCTTCAGCAGACCAGTGATGTAACATGTAGTTATTTGTGTTGCTGTCACTTCCTGTCCAATTGAACCAGTCCAGCCACTCTCCTCTGACCTCTCTCATTGACAAGGCATTTCTGCCCACAGAAATGTCACTGACTGAATGTTTTTTGTTTTTTGTACCGTTCTCTGTGAACCCTAGAGCTGGGTTTCCCATCCTGGATTCACAGACCCCTCCTTTATGGTAGGGGTTATCCATGACATAAAAAAAAAGCTGGGAACCACTGCTCTAGAGACTGATGTGCATGAAAATCTCAGGAACCCAGCAGTTTCTAAGATACTCAAACCACCTTCTCTGGCATCAACAATCACTCCACAGCCAAAATCACTTACGTTACATTTCTGCCCCATTGTGATGTTTGGTCTGAAAAACCATTAAACCTTCTTGAGCATGTCTGAATGCTTTTATACATTACATTGCTGCCACATGATTAACTGATTAGATATTTGCATGATTCCAGGATTGAATGGCTTTTCTTAAGAAGAGTGCCTGATGGCTTTGGACCTGTATTCACTAGAAATCAGAAGAATGATGGGTGACCTCATTGAAATCTATGGAGTGGTGAAATTGATAGTCCTGTGGTGGGAGAGTCAAAAACCAGTGGACACAGCCTCAGAATCTTAGGGTGCCCTTTTAGAACGGGGATGAGGAGGAACTCTTTAGCCAGCGAGTAGTGAATCTGTGGAATTTTTTTTGCCACAGGCAGCTGTGGAGGTCAAGTCTTTGTGTATGTTTAAGGCAGAGATTGATTGATTCTTGATTGGTCAGGGTATGGAGGGGTACGGAAGGAAGGCAGGAGATTGGCGTTGAGAGGGAAATTGGATCAGCCATGATGAAATGGCGGAGCAGACTCGATGGGCCAAATGACCCAAGTCTGCTCCTATATCTTATGGTCTTAATGTCTTATTAATGAGCTGATGTACCGACGTACCTAATGAAGTGACCACTGAGTGTATATCGACATTTATCCGAAAGCGAGCTTTTCATTAATATTTACAATGTCATTGAGAGGAGAATTTAAGATTCCTTACACAGTAGTTCCAGCTGATGCATTGACATACGAAGGTATAAATCTCTGCAAGGGAAGCTATTATTAGAATTCAGCTTTCAATTGTTGCCATGGTCCTTTTAAGCAATATTAACTGTGGGCTATATAGTGCACCTTTCCATTTTAAGTAGGTTTCTGATTGTCATATATGGATTTATCATGTGAATTAGATAATGAGGTTGAGAGAATAGAATTGTTAAATAGGCTAAATGAGGCACCCTGCACTTGAAGTATGCCAAAGATGTACCAGCCATAACAGGTTGAGCTATTTCAGGGAACCAATGTGTAGAGATGGAAATCGAGAGGCATTATATCTGCTTTTGAACTCTTTTATGCATGAACTAGCTTTTGCGGAAAAGAGGCCAAAGTATGGGGAGAAGATTGCACCAACTGGTAAGATTTTGTTTGCATTTTAGAAGCACGTCGGGGTGAACGTAACAGTAATTACCACCCTCCCAACACCATCCTATCACCGGCCCCTTACCTTTCTGGGGTGCTCCTGGGATTTGAAGGGTAAGCTAATATTTTTGTTTTAATTAGCTGAGCTGCCACAGAAAGCTTAAAGATGTGCTTACTTGCCTGATTAACATCAGTAAAACTCAAGGCCTTATGGTTTGGGCAAACAGTGCAGTCACCTTCCTTGGTCCAAAATTAGAACCCAATGAAGTTTACATGCATCAAGCGACTGAAAGAGGTGATGCTAATTAAATAGAGCCTATCTCTCAAAAGGCTGTAACTTCAAAGTTCAAAGTAAATGTATTATCAATGTATGTATACAGTAGGTCACCGTATAATACACTGTTTATTTTCTTGTAGGCATTCACAGCAAAACAACAAAATACAATAGAAGCAATGATAAATTACATACAAAGACTGGCAAACAACCAATGTGCAAAAGAAGACAACCTGAGAAAACATAAATAATAATAAATAAATAAACAAACAGATAAATAATACCAAGAACATGAATTGCAAAGTGTCTGGAAGAGAGTCCAGCCATCAGAGTGGAGGTGAGTGAAGTTATCCATGCTGGTCAGTGTGTGAATAGAAATGGGAGCTGAAATAGGAACTCCTTCTAACCAGGGGCTCAGGATGGCAATTGCAGTGGAAAGGTGCTCCACTGCCTGGTTTCCCTGAGTACACCTGGCTTTCACTAATGTGAAATAGGTCACACCAAGGGCACCCAATGCAGCGGACGGGATTTGTGGAGGCAGATGTGAACCTCTGCCTAAGCAGAAAGAGCCATTTAAATCCCTGTGTGGGCGTGGGGACAAATGCTGCACCTCCTATTTTTCAGGGGGAAGTGCCAGAGGAAGAATGAACCAGGGAGGGAGCAGTTCCCGCTGAAAGCAGAGTGTGTGTGGGAAGGGGAAGAAGAAACTGGTGCTGGGATCCTATTGTAGCTGGCAGAAATTAATATTGCTTTTGTCTCTTAATCTCCCCTTTCTTTTTCTCACAGACTTTCCATAAACTGTCTCTGGAAAAAATTGATGAAGTCTTGCTGATAACTTTGCCATCCGTCAAAGCTGTCAGATTTCTTTGCCCACCTCCTCCTCGCCCAAAGACTTTCAAAAGAATCTAAAGACATTTAAAAAATCAAACAGTGGGGCCGGCTGGTGGCGCAATGACATCGGTGCCGGACCCAGGAGCGGAGGTTCCCGGGTTCGAAACCAGTCGGGTCCGCTCCCCAGTGTGCTTTCCATCCATGCCGGGTTGAGTGTCGAGATCGCAACTTGACCTCGTAAAATAAAGGGAAAATAGTGCAAAAATGTTTGTGTGAGGAGTGGCGCACCGCACAGTCTCTCTCTCTCACTCCACACCTTGTAAAAGCCATGAAAAAGAGATCATCACGGACGCACGCACGGACACACAGACGCACCCACACAGACTCACATGCACACAGGC
Source organism: Mobula hypostoma (assembly GCF_963921235.1). Classification (NCBI taxonomy): domain Eukaryota; kingdom Metazoa; phylum Chordata; class Chondrichthyes; order Myliobatiformes; family Myliobatidae; genus Mobula; species Mobula hypostoma. Next base: position 23,034,549 of record NC_086113.1, read on the forward strand.
ACACCCAAAAAATAAATAAATCAATCAAACAGTGAATATAAAATATACAGGATCAACTAAAAACACATTGAAGTGCTTAATTAAAAGTTAAATTAAACAAGCATCATTAAAATAACTTATTCTTGCTTTTCTTCTCCATGGTCCTGAAATCACCACCTTGTATGCAATCTGATTTATTGTTATCAAAGTAGATATATGTCACTACATACTAACCTGAGATTCATTTTCTTGCAGGCATTCACAATGGATCAAATAATACAATAGAATCAATGATAAACCATACTTAAAGAGTGACAACCAATTAATGTGCAAAAGAAGACAAACTGCAAATACAGAAAAGTAAATAGTACTGAGATTATGAATTGTTGAGTCCTTGGAAGTGAGTCCATAGGTTATCAGTTCAGTGTTGAGGCGAGTGAAGTTATCCACACTCGTTCAGGAGCCTGATGGTTGGAGGGTATTAACTGTCTCTGAGCCTGTCGGGGCTTTCCCTTGCTAAAAGCGTATTTATTGTATAAAATCGTCCAAGATGCATCCTGATTATTGTCCGGTGGTGTGGAATGCAAACAGCTTTTCAGCCTTAGTCTGGCACTTCCAAAAGTTGTAAAAATATTCAGATGCTAAATTCATACAATAAGGGATTCATCTGCAATGTGATCACTGAATGGATAAGCTCACTACTGTACGTAACGTGGAGAAAATCACAATATTTTAGAAGCATAGAAACATAGAAAACCTGTAGCACAATACTGGCCCTTCGGCCCACAAAACTGTGCCGAACATGTCTTTACCTTAGAAATTACCTAGGGTTACCCACAGCCCTCCGTTCTAGCACAGATCCCTTTGTTCTAACACAGTGGCCCGCCATTCACTATGTAAGACCTACACCGGTTGGTCCTACCAAAGAGCAAAACCTCGCACTTGTCTGAATTAAATTCCATCTACCATTTTTCAGCCTATTCTTCCAACTGATGCAGATTGCTCTGCAAGCCATGATGACCTTCCTCACTGTCCATGACACCCCCAATTTTGGTGTCATCTGCAAATCTTCTGATCCAGTTAACTATATAATCATCCAGATTATTGATATAGACGGCTAACAACAAAGGACCCAGCACTGATCCATGTGGCACACCTCTAGTCACATACCTCCAGTCAAAAAGGCAACCTTCCACTACCACTCTTGGCTTCTCCCACAAAGCCAATGTCTAATCCAATTTGCTACCTCATCCTGAATGCTGAGCAACTGAACCTTCTCGACCAGCCTTCCATACAATGCTTGATTCAGGTTTGTTGTGTTACCTGGCTTCACATTTTCCTTATGAGTCAAAGTGCCTTCTTTGTTAAATGGGGAATTTTTTGGGAAGTGCAGGACATCCTTTTGATATCATGACCAACTTTGCTTTCCTTGTACTATCACCAGAATTATATAAATAAGCCAACTATTTGGCTGCTGGTGCAGTTAAGCAGTTCAAGACGTTAGATTTTTAGGGCCTAAGATTATAAGAGGCCTAGGCAAGATAAATAGCTGGAGCCTACTTCCTATGGCAGAGGGGACAATAGCTAGTAGATATACATTTAACATAATTGATTATGGTGTTAGGAAGCAGTTGAAGAAACAATTTCTCATGCAAAGCGTGCTGCGTAATTGGAATTCACTGCCTGTAGAGGTGGTGGCGGTAGAAACTCATCAATTTATAAAGTGCATGGACAAGCAGTTGGAGCAACCAAACAACAGGCCTGTCCTAAAGCACAGACAAAATGGTGGAGGAATTCAGCAATCCAGGCAGCATCTATGGAAAAGAGTAAACAGTCCTGCACAGAGGGTGCTTTTTTAACCAGCATACATGCAACAAACTCTGCCCTGGATGGTCCCGAGCCCAGCTGCAAAAGGAAGAGAATTTGGCATGGGGCTAGAAACCACAACCTGATAAAATTCCAGAACTACAGGAACACTAACAGAAGCTCCAGAGACCTCATCCCTGGAAGAGGAAGGATCTTTGCCTCAGAGATGTATGGAGTCATGTGGTGAAAGCAGAGGCCACCGGGCCAGTCAACCTTCAGCCCAGGACAGAAGTCCTTGGCAAGCTACTGTCGAAGGCCTCTGCTCCATTAGGGGTGATGGGCTGAAGAGTAATATACACTACAGGTAAATAGTGTCCTTCAGTGCTGTGAAGACGTATGATTCTGTGAGGATTTCTTGACCAGATGGGCTTCTTTTGGGTGCTCCAAAGGCACATGGTTAGGGTTAGTAAGTTGTGAGCATGCTATGTTGGCACCAGAAGCATGGCACCACTTGTGAGATGCCCAACACAATCCTTGCCGATTTGATTTGACACAAATGAAGCACTTCATTGTATCACGGTAATTTGACAAATAAAGCTAGACTTCAACCTTTAAAAATCTATAACTTTGGTTTAATCTTACTCCTCAAAAACAGTTGATTATATGTGTGTTGTGTATTCATGAAGTAATAATGTCAACAATATTTTGTTCAATGGAAATTAAACTTCAGCTGTAAGAATGTGTGGGAAGAATCTGATCTAAAGTTGTGGAAATTGTATTAGAACAGGAAAATACAAGAATTTGAAGCAAGAACAGGTGAGCAATAGCTCTGGCCTTGTAAACCAACTCTGCCAGTCAATGAGATTATGACCAATTCTGCTCCTCAAATCCACTTTGCTGCCCTTTCACCATATTTCCTATCCTGTTAGTACCCAAAAGGAAACCCACCTGACTGATGTTCAATGCTTCTACTCTCTGGACAGCACTCCAGTTAGTCCCATCTTCCTTCAGTTGATGATTGGACCATAGCTTATTCCTACTCCTCTACTTGGTAGGAGGATCTTAAACACATTAAATGTGCAAAGTCTGTTCTATAGCACAAGATAACTTGGGTCTCAAGTGAAAAAGAATTCTGTCAAAAGAATAATTGTTGGCCTGAGTACATGGTATGTTTAATTTGCATTTCCTGGCAAAATCCCAGGTCTAAATGACTTTGCTGAATAATAGAATCTCAGCTGCCATGCATTCACTTGCAATTCCTTGGTTGACGCAGTACGCATTCTGTTTCCATCATTAGGCTGTCCCACTAGTGGACTTCTCATCCCCTACAGTTTGGAAAGAACCATTTATCTTTTGACCATTGTAACATGCATCATAATGTCTCTTGCAGTATCAGGTGAATTTGCATGTTATTACCTCGGACAGCTTGATGGACACTCTTAGGGAGCAAAGCATTTTGTAAACCAAAAACAACAATTACTTTTAAATAAAACATAGAAATTAGAAGAACAGAATTTACACATTAATTAGTTTCCTGAGATTTCTCAATTCATGCTCAACTGCATAAATCCTTGATTCTTAGTAAAAATCATTTCTCAAGATTGCTGTTTCAAATCTAACCAACTCTATTGTCTTGGTTGTCTGTGCTCCGTGATCTCGTATACCCAGTCTAGAGTCTTTACTTGCCCCAGGAGTGAAAGAAAGATCCAATTTTCTTTCCTGAGTTTGGATACAAATGAGATCCCCTTTAGTTCAAGCAATCCACACTTCCACTGACTGAGCAAAATACAAAAAAAAAACAGTTTCTGTTGATAATTGAAGATGTTGGTTTCTCAATGTTGTAGGCATTTACTAATGACTCTTAGGGCTTTGAATTAGTTTCAAAGCTGTGAGAGCACTGAAAATAAGCGTATCTACTGCCCATGAAATACTATGGATTAGAGCGATTTCTTTATTAACATCTCTAAGTACTACAGTACCAGCCTGGAGTGCAAGCTCATAAACGCTAGTGATTTTGCAGATTCTGAAAATCTAGAGGAGCACATACAAAATTCTGGAGGAACTCAGCAGATCAGGCAGCATCTATGGATTGGGCAATGTTACTTCAGGGAGCAAGCTCACTGGAGTTGTGAGTTAAGCTCATAAAAGATGACAGTAACGTTACTTCAAGCCACAGCATAAGCTATGAAGTCCCAAAAACGTAACAAGATCAACTAAGGAAAATAACAAAAATCAAAATCAGCAAAACAGAATCGATAATAAGATACTTACACCGGAGATGACATTCAAACTAAGCTGGAAATGCAGATATACTCTATCAATCCCAATACCCATTCACTAGCTAAGCCTTGGTTTCCGACATTATTCCCTTTAAATATTATACTTTCATTCTAGAACAGGAAGGTGAAGTCTCGACAGTGGGGTGCGAAAGGACCACTGAACTGCTGGGAATTTAAAAAATAGAACCAGCTATGATTGAATGGCACAGCAGATTTGATGAACGGAATTCTGAGCCAGTATCTTTTTTTTTATTGACTCTGAATGCCAAAAAGTCTGTGTGGTCCTCTGTTCTATACTTGGTCTTAATTTTTCTGCCATTGTTTACTTTCAAAGGGTTTTACTCCACGCACCATTCAGTTTGCAAAGCCTGGGTATCTACTTTACCTGTTGTGCACTTTTGATTACATCCATGCTCATTTCCAATACTCATGCAAACCAAACCTGTCAGCAGTGGAAAAAGATATGGAGTCTTACTTAACAACCAGTATTCAATTAGACATACTCAGTAAGGATGAAGTGACTTTTCTCTGAGTCTGTATGCTTTATTGCATAATGATACATGGTAAATACATTTTAAGGAAAATTTATGTTTGCCATTTTTATGGCATGTTAAAATAAATAACGTATTGCTTTAAAATCTATTTGCTGATTCGATAAGAACATGTTTCCATATCACAGGTTGGGATGTGTGTCTAGTTTTCTTGTATAAAGATTTAAACACAAGCTTTGTCCTAATACTTCGTTTCTAGAAATGTTTGGCCAAAATCTGTCAGCTTGAGTAGGCAGACGAATGAGAAAACAGAATTCTTGTTAGCCATTTCTAGTTATTCATAAAGATTCCTCAGAGATTAATGTTATTCCATTTGGCAGCAAAAGGCTGCAAAAGAAATGAAGTACTGCTTTGGACAGGGTACAAACTGATTGTTTTTTTAAATATAGGAATCTTGTGATATGCCAGAGCGTTCTTTCTCCAATTTTTACAGTTATTTATGAACTGCAATACACTATTTTTTATCAATAAATTGTTATAATTTTCATTGTTCTGTTGGCATTTTCTTGCCTGTGAGATGAGAAGGCTTGACGTCAGAATCAAATAAACCGGAGGAACTTCGTCTGGATTACAAGAATGTTTTAGTTAAAATCTCGTATTGTTCTCTTGCTCATGTATATGTAATGTTGTGGGACTGCTATAATAAAAACTTAAGCATAAGCTGCATAAGGTAGCAGCACACATGAGCTTATCTAGATATTTACCATAGTCTTAAATTTGATTCTCTTTCATTCTTACATTGAATGTGGACATGGCTGCAAAGGACAGCCTTGAATATCCAGCACTAATTTCCCTTGAGAAAGCAGATGTGGGCTGCCTTCATGAATTGCTGCTGTTGTTGGGTTGAAGCTGTTCTCACAGCGCAGTTAGGTAGGAACTTCTCGACACAATAATATTCTTGATCCGTATATTGCTTGACTTTGAGGGGGTAGTGCCAGGGTTGTATACCTAAGTGCCTTGATAGATATACAAAAAAAAGCTTGGGGTTTCAGTCTGTGTATTGTCTCTAGGGAAAGTTATGCAAGATATTTCTGATGAAACGAACTGTGATAATACTAGTGCCATATTAATGTTACAGATCTGTCACACAATGGAATTGGTCTAAAATAGCAATCCAAAATTTAGATTCGCAGTCCAGCTGCCCAATAATTTTGTGCAAAACAATTAAATGTGATGTGGCATGTGCATTTTTTTCATGTAAATTGTTGTGGAATATGGTTATGTAGGTACTTTGGCATTACACTGGAAACATCCCTGTAACAGTTGTTGCTATTGATGTGTTTTTGGCAGACACTCCAGGTGAAAAAATGCCATCTGTTTCATTGGCTGACCATTCAACCATTTTGGACATCATGCAAAATTACTGTGATGACCAGGATAAATTTACTCAGAACTATTATGAGCTACAACAAAAATGTTTCAATAACATTTTCAAAATCCTTAGAAGTAGGTGATACTTTAAGATATATCTGATTTGTTAGACTTAACACATATTGGCAACCCTGTTATTAGCACACTGAAGTGCTTTGTACCTGATAATGTGTTTTAGTATTAGAACAAAAGGTAAAAAAAACCTCTAAAATCATTTCAAATTCCTCCATCTGCATTTGTTTTATAATAGCTATTCAGCATCACATTTGCCTCTTTAAGCTATTTAGGCGTAAAAAATTTGATTAGCTTTCCTGTGTATAAATTTGATTGAGAATGGATATTGGCAAGAAAAATTCACAAAAGGAAGTTGTGGCATACCTAAGCAGAGACGACTAAACACAAAGAATTTAAGACAGACATTTTGTGACAGAAAGATTACAAAATAGGTAGATCAGCATATAAATGATAACTTTGCCGAGCATGAAATTAAAAATGGTGCATATGTTTTGGTAACTCTCCATGTCCCTTTCTGATTCATTATATTCCTGGCATCACGATTGTTAGAAATAAGGACCCACGTTTATATTACTGTGAGCTCAGTCATGCATTGATTTGCAAATCTTTGGTTGATGCAGTACGCATTCTGTTTCCATCATTAGGCTGTCCCACTAGCGGACTTCTCATCCCCTACAGTTTGGAGAAAACCATTATCTTTTGTCCAAGTATCAGCTGCATTCACATGTTATTACCTAGGAGAAATTGATGGACATTCTTGGGGAACAAAGCATTATTGTAAATCAAAAAGAATATGTACGTTTAAACAAAACAGAAATTAGAAGAACAGAAATTACACATTAATTAGTTGCCTGTAATTTCTCAGTTCATGCAGAACTCATAAGTCCAAGGCAACCATGACTCTTAGTAAAAATCATTTCTCAGGATGGATGTTTCAAATCTAACCAGCTGTATTGTCTTGGTTGTCTCTGTTCTATTATCTCACATGCCCAGTCAAGAGTTTTTGCCTGTCCCAGGAGTGAACAAAAGATCCACTTTTCATACTAATAAAATCCTTTTTGGTTTAACTAGTCCATTCATGATAGGTATAGAATATATACATATATATATAACAAATGAGGATATGGATAAATTCTACGAAGAACTTGAACAAGCAAAGAATGGATGCAAATCTCAAGATATTGTTATTGTCATGGGAGATCTGAATGCTAAAGTAGGACAAGGTGCTGATGGAAATACCATCAGAAAATTTGGACTAGGGGAAAGATGTGAAAGAGGCGAGAGATGGGTAGAATGGTGCAAGATGAATAATCAGGTCATTATGAACACCTACTTTAAAAACCATCCAAGACACCTGTGGACCTGGAAGAGTCCAGGTGATAACACCAGAAATCAAATTGACTTTATTACTAGAAACCAAAGATTTAGAAACTCAGTGACTCAATGCAAAACATATCCAGGTGCAGACTGTAATGGTGACCATAACCCAATAATATGTCATGTAAAAGTAAAACTTAAAAAACTAAAGAAGCAAAAACTTGAACAATCCTTTGACTACTCACAATTAATTAAAGAAGAAAACTTAAGACAAAAATTTACAATTGAAGTAAGGAATAGATTTCAAAGTCTAGAAATAGAATCTGTTGATGATGATAGCAATCATGTAGAAATGAAGTTTAACTCTCTGAAGGATGCCTCGGTAGAATCAGCAAAGTCAAGAATAAATGGATGACAGATGAAATCAAAAATCTAATGGAAGAAAGGAGACTGAAGTAATCAAATCCTATGAAATATAAGTCCTTAGATAAAAAAGTTAAAAGCTTATGTCAAAAATCCGAAGAAGAATGGTTTAACCAGGAATGTGGGCAAATAGAAAGAATCCCTATTACTGATCCAAAAAGGTTACATCAACAAATCAAGAATATCACTGGTAAAAAGCTCCTCTGTTCTTCAGGTGGATGTTTGAAAGCAAAGGGCGGTAACATTATCATGGAAAAAGATGAGATTATGAATAGATGGACTGAGTATATTCAGGAATTGTTTGAAGACGATCGAGGCAAAAACACAGAAACTGAGAAGAACATTGAAGGTCCAAGTATTTTAAATTCTGAAGTTCGTAATGCAATAAATAAGATGAAGAAAGGAAAGGCAGCAGGTCCTGATGAATTAGTAATAGAACAAATTATCGCCCTTGAAGATTATGGAATTGAAAAGCCTACTGATTTAATCAATGACGTTTATGAGACTGGAATAATACCAGAAGGGATGAAAAAATCGGTATTTATCACTCTTCTTAAGAAACTTGGAGCAATAGAATGTGAATTACATAGGGCCATAAGTTTAATGGGATGTATCACCAAGATACTTCTAAGAATTTTGATGACAAGAGCTAAAAGAGGTACAAGTTGAAATAGGTAAAGAACAATGTGGTTTTGTGAAAGACAAAGGTACAAGAAAGGCGATATTGATGTTAAGTATACTATCAGAACGAGCTATTCAAGTGCAAAAAGTTTTGTTTGTTTTATTGACTACACAAAAGCATTTGATAAAGTGAAGCACAGTAAGTTATTTGAAATATTTCAGGAAACTCTAGATCTAGATTCGAATGATTTCCACCTAATCAGAAATCTGTACTGGGAACAAACTGCCGCTGTAAGAGTAGATGGAGAAGTGAGTCAGTTTACGAAAATCAAGAGAGGCATTAAACAGGGGTGTGTTTTCTTCCCTGATTTGTTTAATGTGTACAGTGAAACAATATTGCAAAAAATAAGAGACATCTTGGGAATCAAAGTTGACGGTGAAAACATCAATAATTTCAGATATGCAAATGACACTGTGTTAATTGCAAGTACGGAGGAAGAACTACAAAACTTAATTGATGTAGTTGTTGAAGAAAGTGCAAAATGGGTCTATCTATCAATCGGAAAAAGACAGAATGCATGGTGATATCCAAAAAGAAAGAGAATCCTATCTGCAGGCTGAGAATAAATGGGGAAGACATAAAACAAGTACAGAACTTTTGCTACTTAGGAAGCTGGGTGACATCAGATGGCAGGTGCGACATGGACATCAAATGAAGAATAGGGATGGCAAAAGACACCGTTAAGAGAATGAAGGGTATACTGACCAACACTAAACTAGGCATGACAACCTGCCTCAGAGTACTGAAATGTTACGTTTTTCCAATTATGTTATGTGGCTCAGAATGTTGGATAATATCTAGTAACATGAGGAAACAAATTGAAGAAGCAGAGATGTGGTTTTAGAGGAGGATGCAAAGATTATCGTGGACGAAATGAATATCTAAAGAGGATGTCATGAACAGAGCAAGCTCAAAAAGAGAAATAATGTATGAGATCATGAAAAGGCTAGGTAACTTCATTGGACATATGATTAGGAAAGAGGAGTTAGAATGCATGGTAATTATGGGAAAGATTGAAGGGAAAAAAACAAAAGGAAGACAAAGACAAATGATGATGGAGACAGCAGCAGGGGACTGGAAATGAATACCAATGAATTGATCCACTTGACCTAAAACAGGAGTGTGTGGGCCATGGCAGTCAAAGCTCAAACTGGACATGGCACCTGATGATGATGATGATGATGATAGAATATATAAACCCTATGGAAAATAAAATGGTCTTTGTGTCAAGCAGTAAGACTTAACTATGAGTTTATAGCTTTGATCCTAGTGAAAGTTTGAGATATTGGCAGCATTTCTGGGAGCATTAGTTAGCCTTGAGTCAGTTCTGATAAGAGAATACAGGCCATACTTCCATATAAGATTTGGTTTGAAAGACTCTGGGGCAAATTCTTTGAGTAAACAGTAGCATAATTCTTGTGGAGAAGAGAAAAGGTATGCTAAACCAAGCAAACAGTTGAGCAACTTTAGGTGTTTGTGTGTACTGCAATTAGGAGACATCCAAAACCTCAACAAAGGGAAATTACATTAAGAAACCTTGCAATTACTTTAATGAGTCAGTGGGTGCAACAATTAAGGTGAACAGATAGTGGTATGGCAAGAAAATTTGCATGTTGTGGCGTGCCATTAGTTTTGACAGGAATAGTGTCAGTACAAGAATATTCCAAGATAAGGCTCAAACTTCAAAGTTGAGAGTTATTCTGAAAGTTACATTGAAAGTTATTCTGTTAACTAAAGTGGTTTTTAATTAAACATTACCTTAACAAGGTATTTAACGTCACAGAAAGCAAACTATATGCAAATGAATTAGTACAAATGTTACCGGATAATTGAAATCAAGAACTGGGGAAAGCTACAAATTTGGAAGTAAAGTTCAAAGTAAAGTTTATTATTTGATGGCATATTTGCCACCATGTATAGCCCTGAGATTCATTTCTTATAGACATTAATAGCAGATACAATGGTCTTTCTGTAGAAGCAGTGCTTGGGTTATGGTTAGAGATAACGGGTACATTGGAATGTGAACCACCTAATGATGGTAGTGTGTTTTCGTGCTGTCTCCCTGACACCAGAGTGATCTGGGTCTTTTGTTCAGCGGGAGATGCAGAAAGAAGACGCTGGAGAGAAGCGGTTGTAGGACTGGACCCGGAGCGGAGCCATGATCCGACGAAGGCCGAGGAGATCGAAGGAAGATTGGCGAAGGGGAAACTGTGAGCTCCAGCTTGTGCATGTTAGACTGTATCATTAAAATGGGCATTTTTCTTTTTTTTTGCTTTTCTTTTACTAACCCTTTAGTCAAATTGAGAATTATAAAGCTAAATCGTTTAATTGTTTATGGTGTACGGTCTGTTATTTCGCGGTACTGATTTTTAACAGGGTAACAAATCATGCATCATCCACACAAACAGGGGGTTTTGGGTGAGCTTACACCCCAATCTCACACGTTTGGTGGGGCCAGAGATTGTCTTCCTGAGACTTACACAGCCAGCACAACTAGGGGGTTACACGCAGTTACAGTGGCGGAGATAGCTAAGAAGACAGACGTCCTCTGCAAGACAGAAGTCTTGCTGCCCATGAACACAGAAATAATATGTTCTTAAAGTATTGTAAATAAAATCTTTGAAAAGATGAATTAAATCAGACAAATTTCCAGGAAATGACCTGAAACCATACTACAAGAATTATCAACAGATTAATATTTTATTAAATGGGATTATTGAGAAGGCAGATCTTGGAAGTACTTCAAAATTAACATTCTTGAGTATTGCTTCAAACAAGTATTCAGTTGTCTATTGTCTTCAATTATTAGCTTGGATTTAAAACTGATCTTGAAGAGTAAGGATTCTATTTGAAACAGCCAAGGACATCATCATAGAGTGCTAGTGGCAGCCAAGGCCCTTCTGCAGAGATTATCGCACAAGCGAATTGATTGCTTCTTAGCACTCATAGGCAGTCACTGGAAATGAATCAAAGTAAATTTGTTAGGTCCTTTACCAGCAAAGAATTCAGATTAATTTTCTCAGGTCATTGTGAATCAAATTAGTTTGCTCTACCTTCAGTTTTTCCATTTTATTTGAATGCTTAATGAACAAAATGGTATTAAGCACAGATTCATTTCATCATCATCTAGAGTCAATGGGGTAGTGGATAGATCAGTGAGAGCTGTTTCTTTATTGTTTACTTTATAAGATTTACAAGGGAGTTCAAGTTTAACAATGAAGCACTGAAGGGCAAACATTTTCCTAGACCACTGAACAATGTCTGATTCTTCAACGAGACTAATTCCCACTGATTTATTAATCTGCAAAAGACTCAAATTATTGTGATTAATTCAGCCAAATTTTGAGGGGGAAGAGAAGTTGAGATAGAAACAAAAACAAGACTTAAGTTAATCTGAGAAAGACATTTTCAGCAATATGCTAATATTTGTGTGTGTGTAAACGCCAAAGTATCTGACTTTGGAAGAGATATCCTGTGAAAATAGGAGACTGAAACACGTAAGTCATTTAAGTCCTGCTTAAAGAATTATGTGATCACAGGTTTATTCCAGTGGATACTACATTAAAAAAAAATCAAGATTTTACTGATTTGAGTCAAAAGACAGCACCTTCCCCATATCAGAAAGTGGATACAAAGCTGATGAATCAAGTGTCTGAGGGAATCAGTGAGGCTTAGAAAGTCTGTAGCAGGATTAAATCTGACAATAACGTGTATCATTCTTTTGTTTCAAAAAGAGAATGAAATGTTGTGCATCTAAAGGTCTGATGTACACCCAACAGCACAGTTCAAGTATAGTGGAATAAATAATACATTCTAATTCCTCTTAGTGATTCATGATATTCCTGACATAGAATATAGTGCATTGAAAACCCACATCACATTACAATTACGATTTTGTGGCTAGGCATTTTTGGTACAGAGAGAACTCAAAGCACCCTGATTAGAAAATCTGGAGGGTCGCATGAATGACTTCTGTGCCCTTCAGTTTAAATAGACAGAAAAAGGAGTGATGTGCAAACCTTCCTGGTCAGCTCCCTCTGGGAACTCTCATCTGTGGAGTGAGTGTTATTTATAATCCATAAATTTTTAGTTTTATTTGTTTCTAAAAATTGCTCTCCCCTTGATAATTCTAAAGATGCTCTGAATTGAAAGCTAACGCCATAAAAAATATACAAAGGAATAAACAGTTGATGTTTTGGGCCAAGTCCCATTGTCAGGACTAATGACTGATGGTGTATAGACTATATCGTAGAGAGAATTAGAGAATCAGGGAGGCCAGAAAGAAGCAATAAAATGCCCTCGGCGTGTAGAAATAAAGAAAATCCAAAAAGAAAATTTTTCCATAGATTAAGAAGAGTAAATAAGAGAGAGAGTAGGACAACTCAGTGAGAAAGGAAAGAACCAGAAAAAGTGGCAAGGGATTAATGAGTATTTCACATTCGTATGGGTAGACATGGAGGATGCTGAGATCAAAGTGTGGTACACTGATAGTGGGCATAGCTTTATGTCAGTGGGGGGGGGGGAGAAGTTGAAAGAAAATTTACGTGGGATGTTTTTTTATACACAGAGAAACGTAAGTGCCTGGAACACATTGGCAGGAGAAGTTGTGGAAGCATATATGATAGCAATGCTCAAGTGGCATTTAGACAGACAGAGACAAGCAGACAGGAATTGAATGCTATAAGACTATTAGATCATAAGACATACGAGCAGAAATAGGCCATATGGCCCATCAATTCACTCTGCCATTCCATCATGGTTGATTTACTAGCTCTCTCAACCCATTCTCCTGTCTTCTCCCAGTAACCTTTGACATCCTGATTAATCAAGAACCTTCCCCTTGAATATACCCAACAACTTGGCATGCACGCCACCTATGGCAATGAATTTCACAGATTCACCACCTTCTGGCTAAAGAAATCACTCCTCTTCTCTGTTCTAAATGGGCGTCCTGCTATTCTGAGGCTGTGCCCTCTGGTCCTAGACTGCTCATCTAAAGGACACATCCTCTCCACACCCACTCTAAGCCTTACAATATTAGATAAGTTTCAATAAGATTACACCCTCATTCTTCTAAACTCCAGCGAGTACAAGCCCAAAGCCTTCAAATGCTCCTCATATGTTAACCACTTCATTCCCAGGATCAATCTCACCAACCTCCTCTGTACCCTCTCCAATGCCAACAGATCTTTTCTTAGATAAGGGGACCAAAAGTGCTCACAATACTCCAAGTGGGGTCTGACCAATGTCTGATAAAACCTTGGCTTTACATCCTTGCTTTTGTATTCTAGTCCTCACAAAATGAATGCTAACATTGCATTTGCCTTCCTTACTGCTGACTCAACCTGCAACTTATTCTTAAGGGAATCTTGCACAAGGACTCCCAAGTCCCTTTGCACCTCTGATTTTTGAGTTTTCTCCCCATTTAGTATATATTCCATGCTTTTATTCATTCTGCCAAAGTGTGTGACCATGCACTTCCCTACACAATGTTCCATCTGCCATTTCTTTGCCCGTTCCCCGAATCTATTTAAGTCCTTCTGCAGACTCCCTTCTTACTCAACACTAGCTGCCCCTCCACCTATCTTCATATCTTCTGCAAACTTGGCCACAAAGCTATCAATTTCTTCATCCAAATTACTGACATATAACGTGAAAAGAAGTGGTCCCAACACTGACCCCAGTGGCACACGGCTAGTCACCGGCAACCAGGAAAAGAGTTCATTCCCACTCTTTGCCTCCTGCTAGTCAACCAATTTTCTCTCCATGCTAGTATCTTTCTAGTAATACCATGAGTGCTTATCTTGTTAAGCAGCCTTACATGTGGACCTTGTCAAAGGCCTTCTGGAAATCCTAGTACACTACATCCACCGCTTCTCCTTTATCTATACCGCTTATTATTTCCTCAACGAATTTCAACAGACTTGTCAGGCAAGGTTTTCCCTCAAGGACGCCATGCTGACTACAGCTTATTTTACCTCGTGCCTCCAGTACCCAGAACTTTATCCTTACCCAACAACTCCAAGATCTTCCCAATCACAGAGTTCAGACTAACTGGCCTATAATTTCCTTTCTTCTGCCTCCCTCCCTTCTGAAGAGTGGAGTGACATTTGCAATTTTCCAGTCCTCTTGATCCATGCCAGAACCTAATGATTCTTGAAAGATCATTACTAATGCCTCCACAGTCTCTTTAGCTAGCTCTCTCAGATCCCTGGAGTGTAGTCCATTTGGTCCTGATGACTTATCTACCTTCATTCTTTTCAGCTTCCCAAAAACTTTCTCCTTCGGTATAGCAATGATACTCACTTCTGCCCCCTGACACACTCACATTCTTGGCACTCTGCTAGTGTCTTCCACAGTGAGTTCATTCACCATTAAGTTCATCCACCATTTCTTTGTCCCCCATTAATGCCTCTCCAGCATCATTTTCCAGTTGTCCAATATCCACTCTAATCTCTCTTTTACTCTTTAGATTTCTGAAAAATAAACTTTCAGTATCCTCTTCTATTATTGGATAGCATACCTTCATATTTCATTCTTTCTCTCTTTATGGCTTTTTAGTTGGTTTTTAAAAGCTTTCCAATCCTCTACCTTCCCACTATTTTTTGTTATAGCATATAGTACTTTTACTTTTATCCTGTCTGTGACTTCTCTTATCAGCCACAGTTGCCTCATCCTCCCTTTAGAATACTTCTTCACCTTTGGGATACTGTATATCTTTCCTGCACCTTCCAAATTGCTCCCAGAAACTCCAGCCATTGCTGCTCTGCTGCCATCCTTTCTAGTGTCCCCTACCAAACAACTTTATCCAGCTCTTTTCTCATGCCTCTGTAAATCCCTTCACTCCACTGGAATACTGATACACCTGATTTTAGCTTCTCCTTCTCAAATTGCAGAGTGAGTTCTGTCATATTATGATCACTGCTTCCCCCAACAGCTCTAGCAAACTTGCCAGCAAGAGTATTGGTTCCCCTCAAGTTCAGGTGCAACTCATCCTTTTTGTACAGGTCATACCTTCCTCAGAAGGCATCCTGATGATCCTGAAACCTGAAGCTCTTCCCCATGCACCAATTCTGCAGCCACGCATTCATCTGCCAAATCATTCTAGAGATTACTACCCTGGAAGTCCTACTTTTCAGCTTTCTACCTATATTCTCACTTCAGGATCTCCTCCTTTGTCCTATCTGTGTCATTGGTATCAATATATGTCATTACTTCCAGCTGTTCACCCTCCCCCTTTTGAATACTGTGGACTACATGCAAGACATCCCTGACTCTGGCATCTGGGAGGCAACATATCATCCAGGTGTCTCTTTCATGTCCATGTAATCTGCTCTTCTAATTATGGAATCCCCTCTCACTACTACACTCCTCTTCTCCCACCTTCCCTTTTGAGCCGCAGAGGCAGACCTAGTGTCAGAGATTGTTGCCGCCCCCACCACCAGACAGTATCTAAAGGGTATACTTATTATTGAGAGGAAGGATCATAGGTGTACTCTGCACTGGCTGTTTATTCACTTTTCCTCACCTGACAGTCATCCAGGTAACTGGCTCCTGCAACTTTTGGGTGAACACGTCTCTGTAGCTCATACTATCACCTTTTTATTTGCCCATATGAGGCAAAAGTCATCCAGTTGTAGCTGCGGTTCCTTAACATTGTCTCTAAGAAGCTGCAGCTCAGTACACTTCATGCAGATATAATTATCAGGGAGACTGGAGGTTTCTCAAAGTTCCCACTTCCCACATAAGGAACATGCTACTAACTCTGGACCCATTCTCTGGTGCACTAGCTATGTACTAACAGGAGAAAAAAAAACTTACTAGGAACTTTCTTAGAACCTCTGCATGTGCTTGTCCAAGCCTATTGACTCAAAGCCTGACCACTCTAACACTGACCACTCACGCAATAGCCTCTCCCACAGTGGCTGCTCCACTTGCATTTCACCTCTTTTTATTGGCACCTGCCGAGTGCCTAACAGATCCTTACGATTTTGGCCCGCCAAAAAGTCCCGAAAGCATCTGAGCTCTTTTTAAACTTCGCACAGTGTCACCAACAAATGTCCTCTCATGACAATTGCAGCCTGATGATTATAGACCATAAGCAGGCAGATAGACAGTTTAAATTGTCAACACAGACATCATGGCCTATTCGTATGCTATACTGTTCTATGTTCTACCTAGTACATATCAGAGAGCTCGTGTGGAATGTAGTTTTGTATCAGATTTTACCAACTACCACTGCAGTGAAGGTTTGCAGAGTCAGGAAAGAGGTGGAATCAAATACTGACAGCCACAAAAAGCAAGTAGTAGCAGTTCGACCACTCAAGTTGACTATGATGTTCTCCTCAGCTGTTGTCTATTGGCGGGTGGGTCCTCGGATGGCTGCAGAGGCCGATCTGGGATCCACATATTAGAGTGGATTGGATTGATTTAATGAAGAATGCTTGTACGCAACTTCTGTTTAACATGGGGAAGCTGATACATGGGCAGCCACCACACAGACCTTGACAGATCATGTCAGGATCCAGTGGCATAGAATGCAAGGTGACAGGGGACTCTTCTCCTTCACTGCTGCAGCCTCCCTCCGCCTGCACTGCTGTTGTGATGTGTCATCGTCTTCCGCCAGCTCCACCACTGAAGTCTTGCTTGGATTACTTTTTAGCTGGAACCTACTGTACCCCTTGACCTTGTCGCCATGGGTGATTCTATCAGGAGCTCAGCGCTGGACGGCTAAGCTCCAGATGCCATCTCTCTCAGGAACTCACAAGCCTCTTCACCTCGACAAACTGAAGATCCTTGGAGAATGAAGTATAGAGGACACATTAAAGATCATGGAAGATAGATTAGGATGATATTACTGAATGTACGTTGTGGTATATGTACGAGGGAGGGCAACGCAGTTGATGGGGCTTTTGGGAGTGGGAGCATGATGGGATAAAGAGGAGGAGTGATAACTTATTTGGGGTATAGGTGCGTGCAGTGCAAATACTCTCATTTCTACTGGCCTGCATGTAGTGCTGGATAAGGCCATATCTGATGAGAGAGCTCTTATTATAGAGTCTCAAATTTACCCTGCACCTCCCCCATAGCCCCCAGCTGTACTGAATTCTTCCCTTTTGTTCGAATTTTACAATAACAGCTTTGTGACATTATTATCAGTGCTATCCTGTACCCAGCTCATCATTCTGAGTTCCTTGTACCTGGTTTAAAATAGTGTTTAATGCAAAACTGTTAACAAGATAAAGATACTGATCTCAGCTCGATTGCTGCTCTAGTTTTGTATCTAGAAGCAGTTGTGAAGTATTACATTTATAATCTGTCTGCTTATTTGTGGTGCGATAGAATGTATCTGTTCCATGCCAGAAATGGGGTGAATGGTAATATCAATCTGTCACATACGACATTGCCCTATAATTGAGTGTAATTTAAACATCAAATCAACATTACTCATGCTGGGTTGTGTTACGCTCCACTGAATCACCTACCAGTAATGTATTGCAAAAATTTGCATTAAATTAAAATGGTACAAATGAACTCCTGTCTAATGAATATAAACACTGGCCTTTGTGTTGCTTTCTGTAATTTATAACTTGGTCCTTATACATCACAAACCATATGCAATTCCACCTATGCAGCATTCTACTGAAGCTATTGTGAGGGCGAACAGAAGTAATATACACCGTATATTTTAACATTTTATTTTCTGTTTTAAATTCTATTCTTCTGCTAATGAAATTGAAGATTTTGACACATATTCTTACACCCACCATTGAGCACATTTACACAGAGCATCATCGCAGGAAAGTAGCATCCATCATCAGGGACCACCACCAACCAGGTTAAACTCTCTTTTCACTGCTGTCATCAGAAAGGAGGTCCAGGAATCTCAAGACTCATACCACCAGGTTCAGGAACAGTTATTACCCTGCAACTATCAACCTCTTGAACCAGAAGGGATAACCATTCAACTTCGCTTGCCCCATCACTGAAATGTTCCCACAACCTATGGACCAACTTTTAAGAACTCTTCATCTCATGTTCTTGATATATATTGCTTATTTATGTGTTATCATTATCTCTTTCTTTTTGTATTTGCACACGTTGGGTCTTTTGTACACTGGTTGATTGACTAATTTGGTGCAGTCTTTCATTGATTCAATTATGGTTCTTTTATGCACTCATTGAGCATGGTGGCAAGAAAATGAAGCTTGGTTTGTATTGTAATCTATATTGCTGCCCCTGTATTCTTGTTATTAAGATGCATCATCTCACATTTATCTATATTGAGGTAATTTGTATGTTTCACGTACATCCCATAAGTTTATATTTTCAGCTGGGATCTGTTGTTCCATTCTACATGCTTCAGTGGACTTGCAGATTTGCAGATATTAAGATTGACTTCCCCCAGTGGACTTGCAAACTCACAGACTCAGGATTTTACATAAGAACATAAGAAATAGGAGCAGGAGTAGGCCATCTGACCTGTCAAGCCTGCTCCACCACTCAATAAGGTCATGGCTGATCTGACAATGGACTCATCTTCACCTACCTGCCTTTTCCCCATAACCCTTAATTCCCCTACTATGCAAAAATCTAACCAACCTTGTCTTAAATATACTTAATGTGGTAGCCTCCATTATTTCACTGGGCAGCGAATTCCACAGATTCACCACTCTCTGATAAAAGCAGTTTTTCCTCAACTCCATCCTAAACTTACTCCTCTGAATACTGAGGCTATGTCCCTAGTTCTAGCCTCACCTACCAGTGGAAATAACTTTCCTGCCTCTATCTTATCTATCCCTTTCAGAATTTTATATGTTTCTATAAGATCACCTCTCATCTTTCTGAATTTCAGTGAGTACAGTCCCAGGTGACTCAATCTCTCTTCATATTCTAACACCCTCAACTCTGGCTTTAACCATCAGATTTTGACTTCTGGACATCTGATCTACCTTAGGGTTTCGATCTCCAGAATTGACCCCAGGATTTGCCAATGATGATGAATGGAACTTCCAACCCTCTGATTACCAAGACCCTGAACTTCAAACTCCAATCTCTCTGACTCATGTACCTAAGGAATCACTGGCTGTCACATGGAACTTTATTCCTGGAAGCTACCAATAACTTGCTGACCTGGAGTGGAATACCAACTCTTGTCCTCACTGATCTGTCAGCCTAACATCCAACCATTGACGTCCTTCTTCACTTATGGCTAAGTCCTGAAATGAGAACGTGGTTTTGTCAGGAGAGATTAGGCAGTCAATGTCTGTGTTCCTTAGAACTTAAAAGAAGAAAATAAGTTTCAATAGGTGCATTTAATGTCAGAGAAATGTATACAATATACATCCTGAAATTCTCTTTCTTCGCAGACATCCATGAAAACAGAGGAGTGCTCCAAAGAATGAATGACAGTTTAGAAGTTAGAACCCCAGAGCCTCCCCCTGCCTCCCCCTACCTCCCCCCTCCCATGCACAAGTAGCAGCAAGATAATGACCCCCGATCCCCTCCAGCAAAAAAGCATCAGCACCCTCCACCAAGCACTCAGGCATGCAGCAAAGCATCAATAAAGACACGGACTTGCAGCACTCCAAAAACTACTCATTCACCCGATAATTCGACAGGTTCTCTCTGTCCCTAATAGGGGAAAAAGAGGTGTCCCCGTTTCACAGCGAGAGGGGAGACATAACAAACAACTCGCTGACTTACGATGTTAAAAGTCTGTTCCATCTCCTTCTCCGAGCTCTGCGCCCAGAGAGTTGGCACCAAAACAGCACGGCTCTTTGGGCACAAAGCAGCTAACCCGTTGATCCCGACGTTCCGTGCTCTCCCGTGACGCTTCAGTCAGGGGCACCAGCCTAGAATCAGCTCGCCTCCAGAGCCACGAAAATCCCAGAACCCTGAAGGTGCACTCGTCTTCCAGTCCGTGTCCTTGGGATGTCACAAAGCAGACGGTCGTGAGACCCTGACGGTGGGTCCCATTCCCGCAAAGAACCGAAGTCAGAGTGTAACTCCAGGTCAGGGTCTTCCACAGAATCCCCCTTCACACCCTGAAAAGGAAAAAAAAGGGATATCAAAGATAGAAATAAAGCTGTTTCCACAGTCATGTGATCTTATTCAAATATATAAAATCCTAAGGGACTTGACAGTGTAAAGGTTGAGATATTTTCACTTGTGGGAGAGTCATGAACCAGGCAAATAAAGGAACGGTCTTTTAAAATTGCAGTACGTTCAAATTCCTTCTTCCAGATGGCAGTGAATCTTTGGAATTCTCCATCTCAGAGACTGCAGAGATTTATATCAGAAGGGACATTTAAGGTGGAGATAAGTGTTCAGAGGATTGAGGAATTGAGGTTTACAGGGAAACAGCATAGAGAGAGGGCTGAGACCAGTATTACTGATCAGCCAAGAACATTCAGACTGGCAGAGTAGGGTCTGGTGGTCCACTCCTCTTCGAATTTTCTTCTGTTCTTTTTCTAGTAGATAAGGGCAGACGGGTGCTTGCCTAATGAGAAGAAGACATCCAAAGGTTTAGGCGTAAATTATTTGCCTCTTTGGCAATCGTTTTATTTAAGTGCCTGGACAGATCTGAATGTGTTAAAGTTGTTTGCAAAGATAATCTCTGTGAAAGATGACAGAGTAGTAGTCGGTCTTCTGTAGTATACACTAAAAACACAAAAGTTGACCTCATACAAATGAATCAGAGTACAAAATTCTGCACCTTGTATACATGCAAGCAACCAAGGACAGTTTACTTTCCTAGTGTAACTGTGCATTTCTGGCAAGACTGCATACAGGTTTATGAAACAAGTACAACATGGGGATGCAAAAGTTAGCAACAGTTCCCACATTTGGAATAAATCTGCTGATCCTCAGCTAAAAAGGAGTTTAATTTCTCCTTTTGTGCTGTAGTCTGAACAATTCTCTTGAGAGCCTTTGCCTTTAAGAAGCTAACCAAGGGGAAATGCAGTATTGATACAATAGAGATCCCAATTCAACACCAGAAAAACAGCTGAGAAATCTTTAACAAGAAGCAATCATTCCCAAAAATTAGAGATGCAGTCCAGTAAGGTAGCGTAGGAGTTACAGCACCAATGATGGGGTTTGGGTTGAACTCCTGCTGCTACCCATAAGGAGTTTGGACATTCTCCCTGTGACCTCATGGGTTTCCTTCAAGTCCTTCAGTGTCCTACCACATTCCAAAGACGTATGGGTTAGTTAGTTAGTTGTGGGCACACTCTGTCGATGCCAGAAGCATGGCAATAATTGCGGGTTGGCCCCAGCACATCTCAGGCTGTGTTGTTCGTTGATACAAACGATGCATTTCACTCATGTTTCGATATACATGTGGTAAATTAAGGTAATGTTAAATGTTAAAAGGTTAAAAGGCCTGAACAGATTAGATATGGCAAAGTTATTTCCCATGGTAGGGGAGTCTAGGACAAGAGGGCACAACTTCGGGATTGAAGGACGTCCATTTAGAACAGAGATGTGGAGAAATTACTTTAGACAGAGGGTGGTAAATCTGTGGAATTTGTTGCCGCGAGTGGCTGTGGAGGCCAGTTATTGGGTGTATTTAAGGCAGAGATAGATGTGTTCTTGATTAGCCAGGGCATCAGAGGGTATGTGGAGAAGGCAGGGGAGTGGGGATGTCTGGAAGAATAAGATGGTGAAGCAGAATTGATGGGCTGAATGGCCTACTTCTGCTCCTATATCTTGTGGTCCTATAATCTTTTTTGATCTTTCTCTTCTGAATCATAGAAACATGGAAAATGTACAGAGGTGAAGGGATCCGTATGGCCTGCTCTGAATGTGCTGATTGACAAAGACATACTTCCACCTTCCAGCATTAGGACCATCAATCTGTGGTTGAGTCTCTAAGTACAGATTTAAAAACTGCTTAAATGTGATCAGATTGCTACAATTATGACCACATCCCGACCCTTTTTTAGGTGACAGGGTGAAAAAGCATTTTTCTCAACTGCTCCCAAATGCTAAATCTATGCCCTTTTAGTTTCTGACCCCTGTGTGAGGGTTTTTCTTAATTTTATATGCCTCCCCTCACCTTCTTCTGTTCCTTTGTATTAATTATGCCAACTTTGAGTAAATTGTTCCTGTGCACAACACAAATGAGGATCAGATTCCTTCCCACTCATCCAATCGGATAAATGAATTTTCATTTAATTTATCAATTAAGATAAAAGAAATAAAATTGGAGAGATTTTCTTTTACTTAATATATACTGTTTTACACATAGAAACAATGGGAAACTTTATCCCTGCTAACATGTTCCCGCCATCACTCTGATCACAGCAGATATGTTATGTAATTTCATGTACACATTTTTCCCAAGGCTTTTGGTCAGCTACTGAGGATATATTCCTGGGTCCCTCTGCCAGAGCTGAGAGGATATGATGGTGCCTTGCTTTTGCCCCAAGCAAAAAGGTTCGCTGCATATCCTGTGCAGGATATCATGCACAGCCTGGATCATGAACTTGATGTGCTGGGGTTCTGCCTAGCAGATGTTGGACCAGGAGATCTTCTACTTTAGCACACCCTCTCACCTTGTCCAAGCTCCCTGTTGCCTCATTCCTACAGCATGGTGGTACGCACTTCTTTGATAGCTGTTCACATCTCTTCCTGGGCCAGTTTGTATCTGTCCCTGCCCTGGGCCGCATCGAAGTGAGTTCAAGGGAATTTGCCCAACACTACCTAACCAGAAACCATTGTCCCTACTAGATCCTTGTGACTCAGGTGTGAGTTAGCCATTGCCTCTGCATCCTGGGCCTGTTACTTCCTGTCTGTCCAGACCTCAATGACTGTTGTCGAGACCTAGGGGGTTGCTGGAATCTCTGTACAGTGGCAATTCACTTGTAAGGGAAACCATAAACTCCTTGTTCTCACTACTGAAGGGAAGCTGCAGTTTATTCCTCCTCCCAAACAATGCAATGCTGCTCAGGCTACGTGGGAAGTGCAGCCATCTTCGAAGGTAGCCATTGTCAATAGTTGAGGCTTCTTTCAAGAGCCTCACCTGTTGACATGGGTTCCTCATATACCAACCTTTCCCAGAGGATTCAGGGGAGGATGAGCTGCTGGTAGATCCAGGCCTTGAACGTGCCAGGTAGGGCTGACTTGTCCACGCTGTTGAGCCAGACTTCGAACACCTTGGTGGTCTTCTGGATGGCATAGAACATAGTAATCTACAGCAGATTACAGGCCCTTTGTGCAACAATGTTGTGCCGACCATGTAACCTACTCTAGAAGCTGCCTAGAATTACCCTAATACATAGCCTTCTATTTTTCTAAGCTCCATATACCTATCTCAAAGTCTCTTAAAAGACCCTATTTTATCCGCTTCTAGAACTTTCACTGGCAGCGCATTCCACGCACCCACCACTCTCTGTGTGAAAAACTTATTCCTGATATCCTCTTGGTACCTACGTCCAACCACCTTAAAACTATGCCCCCTCATGTTAGCCATTTCAGCCCTGGGAAAAAGCCTCTGGCTATTCACACGATCAATGCCTCTCGTCTTAAACAAGTCTATCAGGTCACCTTTCATCCTCTATCACTCCAAGGAGAAAAGACCAAGTTCATTCAATCTATTCTCATAAGGTACGCTCTCCAATCCAGGCAACATCCTAGTAAATCTCCTCTGCACTCTCTCTATAGTATCCACATCTTTCCTGTAGTGTACAGAACTGAACATAATACTCCAAGTGGGGTCTGCCCAAGGACTTATATAGCTGTAACATTATCTCACAGCTCTTCAACTCAATCCCATGGTTGAGGAATGCCAAGACACTATACACCTTCTTAACAACACTGTCACCCTGCACAGCAGCTTTAAGAATCCTATGGACATGGGCCCCCAGATCTCTCTGATCCTCCACATTACCAAGAGTCTTACCATTAATACTATATTCTGCAAATATATCAGCCACATCTCTGCAGTGAGAGACCTTCCCCAGGCTCTTGACTGGTTTCTCAGAGATGGATGGCTAGCAATACTATCCAAGGAGAAATGGAACTTGTCTGTGAGCCCGCCCTTCCTTAACACTGGAGACCTGGATTTCTCTGGCTTAAGGCTCATACTTGTCTATGTGATGATCCCCTCTAGCCCCTAGAGGATCAATTTTCTGCCTAGGACTGATGTAATTGTCACCATGAGGTTATCTGTGACAGCTCTGATTGGTGGCTGCCACACATAGAAACATAGAAACATAGAAAATAGGTGCAGGTGCCATTCGGCCCTTCGAGCCTGCACCGCCATTCAGTACGGTCATGGCTGACCATCCAACTCAGAACCCTGTACCTGCCTTCTCTCCATACCCCCTGATCCCTTTAGCCACAAAGGCCATATCTAACTCCCTCTTAAATATAGCAAATGAACTGGCCTCAACTGTTTCCTGTGGCAGAGAATTCCACAGATTCACCACTCTCTGTGTGAAGAAGTTTTTCCTAATCTCGGTCCTAAAAGGCTTCCCCTTTATCCTCAAACTGTGACCCCTTGTTCTGGACTTCTCCAACATCGGGAACAATCTTCCTGCATCTAGCCTGTCCAATCCCTTTAGGATTTCATACGTTTCAATAAGATCCCCCCTCAATCTTCTAAATTCCAACAAGTATAAGTATAGTCGATCCAGTCTTTCATCATATGAAAGTCCTGCCATCCCAGGAATCAATCTCATGAACATTCTTTGTACTCCCTCTATGGCAAGAATGCCTTTCCTCAGATTAGGGGACCAAAACTACACACAATACTCCAGGTGTGGTCTCACCAAGGCCTTGTACAACTGCAGTAGTACCTCCCTGCTCCTGTACTCGAATCCTCTTGCTATGAATGCCAGCATACCATTCGCCTTTTTCACCGCCTGCTGTACCTGCATGCCCACTTTCAATGACTGGTATATAATGACACCCAGGTCTCGTTGCACCTCCCCTTTTCCTAATCAGCAACCATTCAGATAATAATCTGTTTTCCTGTTTTTGCCACCAAACTGGATAACACATTTATCCACATTAAATTGCATCTGCCGTGAATTTGCCCACTCACCTAACCTATCCAAGTCACCCTGCATCCTCTTAGCATCCTCCTCACAGCTAACACTGCCGCCCAGCTTCGTGTCATCTGCAAACTTGGAGATGCTGCATTTAATTCCCTCATCTAAGTCATTAATATATATGGTAAACAACTGGGGTCCCAGCACTGAGCCTTGCGGTACCCCACTAGTCACTGCCCGCCATTCTGAAACACTTGTTTTAATCAGAGGGCCTTCGACTGCCTTTACCAGCATGTTAATGACCAGGGAGAAGAGGATCACTAAGATTGTACATCCGGTTATAATACCCTTCTCGAGCCAGTGCCAGCCTGATGTGATCATTCCTGAGGGGACTCTCAATCTGAAGTTCCCAAGGTAATCTGGGATGAGGTTCTTCATCTTTCTTCGAACATAATAGTTCAGCACTATCTCCACCAGCTTATATGGTAACGACCTGTACCCGTTGGCAAGATATAGTCATAGTACAACAAGGTCTTCCTTTCCTTTGTGTGCTTCCCTGATAAGCTTGGAAATCATACCTGTGTTTTATGAGACAAAGGGTCATCACCCAAAACGTCAGCTATTTATTCCTCCCCATAGATGTTGCCTGATCTGCTGAGTTCTTCCAGAATTTTGTGTGTGTTAAGCAGAAACGTGCTCCTGGTGCGGCCTCCTCTACATCGGTGAAACCCGACGCAGATTTGGGGAACCCCTTCGTTGAGCACCTCCGCTCCATCTGTCACAACAGGCAGGATCTCCCAGTTGACACCTACTTCAACTCTGCTTCACATTCCCATTTGGAAATGTCCATACATGGCCTCCTCTACTGCCATGATGAGGCTAAACTGAGGATGGAGGAGCAACACCTCATATACCAGCTGGGTAGTCTCCAGCCCCTTGGTATGAACATAGAATTCTCCAACTTCCGGTAATTCCCTCCCCCTCCCTTCCCCTACCCCTATTTCACTCTGCCCCCTCCCCCAGCTGCCTATCACCTCCCTCATGGTTCCGCCTCCTTCTACCACCCATTGTGTTTTCCCCTATTCCTTCTGCACCTTTCCTGGCTATCCCCTCCCTGCTTCCCCTCCCCCACCCATTTATCTTTCCTCTTACTGGTTTTTCACCTGGCACCAACCAGCCTTCTCCTTCCCACCCTCCCCCCCACCTTCTTTATAAGGTTTCTGCTCTTTCCCTCTTCAGTCCTGACGAAAGCTTCTGGCCCGAAGTGTTGACTGATCATTTCCACGGATGCTGCCCGACCTGCTGAGTTCCTCCAGCGTATTGTCAGTATACCCAGAGGCTGGCAATCACCATTCGAGTTTTAGCTTCAGGTGGAAGTCAACAGGCTGTAGCAGCTAGCTACAAACTGGCGTCAAGCACAGGGTCCTCCATAATTTCGGAGGTCTGTAAAGCTTTATGGAAAGCAGGGACCTCCTTCCCTGCCCTTCAGTCGCCCAATGGGAAGCTATTGCAGCATAGGAGGAAATGCGATGCTACCAAGCAGACCAATCACAGTTGTTTCAGTCTGCGTCACCGCGACACGTAGTTACATTTTTGGGGAGGCGCGTGTCAGGCTACGGCGTAGGGTACGGTGTAGGGTATGCGGCTACGCCGTACCTACGGCGTCGATTTGACGCTCAACTATAAATTAGCCTCTAGGTGTTTAATAGTATAATTCTCCCAGCCTGGTAACAGCTGAGACCCTGACTGAATGGAAGCCAATGCCAGCAGAGCGCTGACCGTTGAGTCGAACTCCATATGAATTGGGTCATAGGCTGCAGAGTTCAGGGTTACACATGGGTGGCTCGGTAGTGTAGTGGTTAGCACAATGCTTTGCAGCACCAGTGACCCAGGTTCAATTCCCACCACTGTCTGTAAGAAGCTTGAATGACCGCGTGTATTTTCTCTGGGTGCTTCGGTTTCCTTCCACAGTTCAAGGTAGGTTAATTGCTCATAGTAAATTGTCCCGTGGTTAGGTTAGGGTTAAAAGGCGGTGTGGGTCGAAGGGCCAGAAGGGCCTATTCCACACTGAAACACAGAAAACCTCCAGCACAATACAAGCCCTTCCACCCACAATGCTGTGCCAAACATGTACTTACTTTTTGAGTTACCAAGGGTTACCCATAGCCCTCTATTTTTCTGAGCTCCATGTACCAATATCTCAATAAATAAATAAAAATAAATGTTAGAACATGTGAGATCTGAAATTGTCAAGTATCCTTCAGAGTCTGCCTTTTCTCAAATTCTGTGTAGTTGAATCGCTGGGTGATCATGTGGTGCAGCCAGTAGAATTGCAGTGGCCTACATTCAATCCCTACCCCTGGTACTGTCTCAGTAGGATGCATGATGGGTTAGTTTCCCCGGGTGCTCTGTTGTCCCTTGATGCTTTGGTATCCTCCCACATCCAAAAGGTATGTTGATTGGTGGGTTAATTTGCCACTGTAAATGTTCCCCTAATGTAGGGAGGGTTGATGGAAATGGGAAAATAGCTTACAGGGAACTTCTGTGGGGTAATGGCATTGCTCTGCACCCTCTACTTAAGGCATTAAGAAAATAAGAACTATTATTGCCTCATTTTTATTACATGGTTGCCAGTAATTCTGTTCTAGGAGGTAAATGTACAAGATTTAATCAATCCTGTGGCTCTCATGAAATTGCAAATTAATCTTCCTCTCCATTTCTCTTCCATGCACACCCCCTTCAATTTTTTGTATCATTGACATGTCCTTGAACTTCACATATTAATAATTACCTTCAATCTGAAAAGGTGCTACTTGTCACTTGTCATTAATGTATAATGAGGAAAAAATCTGCAGGTGCTGGACATCTGAAATTAAAATAATGAAAATGCTGGAGGTATTTAGCAGATCAGGAGTATTCTGTTTTTATTTATTATTAATATTTCACATTGTGAAAAGCTCATTTTACTTTTTTTCCAGATAATGGATCTGATCTTGACTTTATGTGATGTCAGATAAGCAATCCATATTATATCTCTTTGTCTTTAATGAATTATAGAATTATAAAAATCTTTAGAATAGGAAGAAACCATTTGGCCCAGAAACTGTACCTCAAAACAGAAACTAAATTTTAAGCAGTCATGGTAAAATTTAGACCATAGCCCATAAGGCAGATGAGCAGAAGTAGGCCATTCAGCCCATCAAGTCTGTTCCACTATGCCATCATGGCTGATTTATTATCCCTCTCAACCCCATTCTCCTGACTTCTCCCCTTAATCTTTGACACTCTTATTAGTCAAGAACCGATCAAGTTCCACTTTAAATATATCCAATGACTTGGCCTCTACAGCCATCCATGGCAATGAATTCCACTTATTCATTATCCTCTGGTTAAAGAAATTCCTCTTAATTTCTGTCTAAATGGACGTCCCTCTATTCTGTGGCTGTGCCATCTGGTCCTAGACTCCTCCACTGTAGGAAACACCCTCTCCACATCCACTCCATCTAGGCCTTTTAATAGCCAAGAGGTTTCAATGAGATCCCCCTCTTCTTCTAAACTAATTTGTACTTGCATTAATAATGTTACATTGTATCTAACTTTTTTCTTCTACTTCTTTGTTTTCCTCCTCCTCCTCTTCTTCTTCTTCTTCCTCCTTCCTTCTTCCCTTCTCTTCTCCCACTTTCTGCTTCCTTCCTCCTTTTTCCTTCTTTCCTCTTTTTTTCTTTTTCTTCTTCATCTTCGGTGGATTCTCAAGATTGAGGATGGCTGTTTATGGGCTCCTACTGAGGACAATATGAGGACTGAAGGCCTTTCCACAGATGGACAGGAGCTGGCTGACTTGAGCGGCCTGCTGGAAGTTGGTGAGGCAGTGAACTCCTTCCACTGTTTACACAGGGCTTCTGGGCTCGAGATTCCCAATGTAATGCCAAATGTCCCTTTTCCCTTTTATTTGTCATGGAACAGGGTTTCCCAGGGGTCAGGAAGGATGCAATATTTATTCATAGAGGCTTCAAGGGATTCATTGAATCTTTACATCCATCTGCCCGATCATGTTTCCCATGACAGAGTTCAGAACAGAGTGTCTGCTTCGGGAATGACAAAAGCACAAGAGATTCTGTAGTTGCAGACTTTGGGCTTCTGCTCCTTTCCTTTCCAGCCATGATGAAGGGATTCGGCACAAAACGTCAACTGTTTAGTCTTCTCCATAGATCCTGCCTGACTTGCCGAGGTCCTCCAGCATTTTATGTGTGTTGCTTTGGATTCTTACAATGGACATAACTGCAACACCACCTAGAGGCTGACTAAAAGATTGAACCATATGGGAAAGATACAAATTAAAGGAGATGCGGAACAGAGTGCAGAGTCGCATTCAGCTCCATCCTACTCACAGGGAGTGGGTGGAGTGGGTGAGGAGAGGTTCATGCAGTCACGGATGAGGTGGTTTACAATCTCATTTCAAATGCTCCTTCTCCACTTTGGGTGGTCATGGGCCAAAGTTTCCCAGAAGTCTGCAGGAATTCTGTGTTTCTTCAGCAAAGCTTTGAGCACGTGGTGTAGTCACTATAATAAATACATAGTAAACTGCCTTAAACCATACTGTGATATAGAAACATAGAAACATAGAAAATAGGGGCAGGAGTAGGCCATTCAGCCCTTCGAGCCTGCACTGCCATTTAGTATGATCATGGCTGATCATCCAACTCAGAACCCTGTACCTACCTTCTCTCCATACCCCCTGATCCCTTTAGCCACAAGGGCCATATCTAACTCCCTCTTAAATATAGCCAATGAACTGGCCTCAACTGTTTCCTGTGGCAGAGAATTCCACAGATTCACCACTCTCTGTGTGAAGAAGTTTTTCCTAATCTCGGTCCTAAAAGGCTTCCCCTTTATCCTCAAACTGTGACCCCTCGTTCTGGACTTCCCCAACATCGGGGACAATCTTCCTGCATCTAGTCTGTCCAATCCCATTAGAATTTTATACGTTTCAATAAGATCCCTCCCTCAATCTTCTAAATTCCAGAGAGTATAAGCCTAGTCGATCCGGTCTTTCATCGTATGAAAGTCCTGCCATCCCAGGAATCAATCTGGTGAACCTGGGATAATGATAATACACACCTCAATATTCACAATAGATATAATTGAATGGGGGAGCAGTCTCGATGGGCTGGATCACCTAACTCTGCTCCTTTGCCCAATGGCCATGGTCTATAACCATAAACATGGTCTAATCTCTGAATCAAATGATTTTGTGTTCAAACCCCTCTGCAGAAACTTGGGGACTGAATACTATAATATGGAGATAATGCTTGTTAAAACACCAGAAATAACACCGACGTTTCATGTCCTTGTTTGAGTATCTTATCTGAAAATCGGTATCTGTAACTCTCTAGCATCCTGCTGGTATGGTGTAAGGGCCACCAGTGCAGAATTTTGAAAAGATAAGCAGCTCCTGTCTAATTCCAGTCAAGTTTATTGTCATTTAACTATATACATGTTTATAATGTATATAAAAATGAAACAAAGTTACTCTGAACCAGAGTGTAGAGCACATAACACACGTAACATGACAACTTATGAAGGTAAGGATGAATCATGCATAAATAACAAACTGAAGTGCATAAATGAAATACTATAAGGTACGGAACAGATTAACCAGTGACACTTCGAAGGCGATGCGGCAGGGAGTTCAGAAGCCTAACGGCCTGAGGGAAGAAACTGTTTCCAATCCTGACCGCTCTTGTTTTTATGCATCGGAGTCTCCTGCCTGATTGTAGAAAGTCAAAGAGGTTGCTGGATGGATGGGTGAGATCCTTAATAATACTAAGGGCCCTGTGTATGCAGCACTTCTGATAAATGTCCCTGATGGATGGTAGGGAGACCCCAGTGATCCTCTCAGCTGTTCTCTCAGTCCTTTGTAGGGACTCCCAGTTCGATCCTCGGCTACTCCCTTACCAGATGGAGATTAACAAAGTAAGTATGCTTTGGAAAAGATTCCTGTGATTTTTTTTTTTTAATTAAAGGTTGTTCAAGCATATTAGCCAGTGAAATCTCACTTGACCCTTTCCAGCAATGCTGCATTCAAATGCCAAAGCAAGTTTAGTTTGTCTACTCTCCTCTTCGGCAGTTTCAGCTAGAAACCACATAGGAGGTGCTATTGGACTAAGTTTTCAGCACGATGCTCTCAAAAACAAACTCGAGAGAATAAGACATGGAACTTCTGCTCAGAATAGAAAATTTCTATCTTTTATGCTCATTGAATACAAACCGCCAGCACTCAGCTGCATTTTGTCTTATTAGATGATGCTCGTTCATTTGGTGAGAAAGGGTTTGCTGGCAGAGGAAGGAGCAACACTTTGAAGGACCATACCACACAGATAAGGCTAAAGTCACCTCATGAACTCAACTGAGGAATGAACTGCAGAAAGCTCATTATAACCATTTCACCTCTCTTACCCAGTCAAGGGACCGCAGAAAAAAATACCTCCAGATAATAATAGCATTCTGGATGACAAAACTAGTCAAAATATACTGCTAAAAACGTGACGTTTAAGAAAAAAGATGCGTTGATGAATATCCAGAATGAGGTGAGATTCCACAGTTGTAATAGAACAGGGAACATAGAACAGTACTGCAGAGGAATAAGCCTTTAGACTTACAATGTCTGTGCCAACCATGATGTCAATTTAACCCGATCCGATTTATCAGAATATGGTTTATACCCCTTGATCTCCTGCCCGTTCCTGTGTCTGTCTCAATGCCTCTTAAATAGTTCTCGCATATCTGCTTTTATCACCTCCTCTGGCAGGTAGGTTCCAGCAACCTACCAATGCCAATGCAGAAAAGCCTGCCTTACAAATCTCTGAATATTCCACCCCCTCTCATCTTAAGTCTATGTCACTTTACATTTCCACTGTGGGGAGAAAGAACTCTGAACACCTAGTATATCCATGCCTCCCACAAGCTTAAATACTTTCATCAGGTTGTCCTTCATCCTCTAACGTTCCTGAGGAAACAATCCAGGTTTGCCCCACCTCCCCTTATGGTTGGTACACTTCAATCCAGATAACATTCTGGCCAAGCTCTACTGCACTCCCTCAAAAGCCTCCACATCCTTTTTAATGGGTGGCAACCAGAACTGCATACAATACTCCTCAAAGTCAAAGCAAATTTATTATCAAAGTACATATGTAAAATAAAATAGGACATACATGGTAAATGATAGGACATTGAGGAATGCAGTAGAACAAAGGGATCTTGGAGTAATGGTGCATAGTTCCCTGAAGATGGTGAAGAAAGCTTTTGGTATGCTAGCCTTTATAAATCAGAGCATTGAGTACAGGAGTTGGGATGTAATGTTAAAATTGTACAAGGAATTGGTGAGGCCAAATTTGGAGTATTGTGTACAGTTCTGGTCACCGAATTATAGGAAGGATGTCAACAAAATAGAAAGAGTACAGAGGAGATTTAATAGAATGTTACCTGGGTTTCAGCACCTAAGTTACAGAGAAAGGTTGAACAAGTTAGGTCTTTATTCTTTGTAGCGTAGAAGGTTGAGGGGGGACTTGATAGAGGTATTTAAAATTATGAGGGGGATAGATATAGTTGACGTGGATAGGCTTTTTCCATTGAGAGTAGGGGAGATTCAAACAAGAGGACATGAGTTGAGAGTTAAGGGGTAAAAGTTTAGGGGTAACACAAGGGGGAACTTCTTTACTCTGAGTGGTAGCTGTGTGGAATGAGCTTCCAGTAGAAGTGGTAGAGGCAGGTTCGATTTTGTCATTTAAAAAAATTGGATAGGTATATGGACAGGAAAGGAATGGAGGGTTATGGGCTGAGGGCAGGTGGGTGGGACTAGGTGAGAGTAAGCATTTGGCACGGACTAGAAGGGCCGAGATGGCCTGTTTCCATCTTGTAATTGTTATATGTTTATATGTGCCACCGTATACTACCCTGAGATTCATTTTCTTGCAGGCATTCACAAAGAAACACATAGAAACACATGAAAAACTACACAAAAATACAGACACACAACCAATGTGCAAAAGTCAGCAAGTTGTGCAAATGCAAAGATGAAAATAAGAAGAAATAGATAAATAGAAGTAAGAATATGAGTTGTCCAGTCCTTGAAAATGAGTTCATAGGTTGTGGAATCAGTTCAGTGTTGGGGTGAGTGCAGTGACTCACTCTGTTTCAGGAGCCTGATTGCAAGAACCCAACCAAAATTTCATGCAGCTACAACATGACTTACCGACTTTTATATACAATGTCCTGACCAATAAAGGCCGAAATGTGGCATTATTTCTTTAGTGATTCTATTATTTACCTTCCTGACCAAAAATCATGATGGGGCTTTGAATTACACCGCTATCAGGTCACCCACACCGTTGTTCTTCTGTCTCGCTTGATACGGAGTGAAAAATTGCCATGAACCACGGAGTTCAAGAAAATGTCTCATTGCCATCTGCAAGGGCAGCAAATGTTGGCCTTGCTAGCAATGCCCACAGACGCCAAAGGGGAAATATAACTAGATCATCATCACTGGCTACAAAGGGGGCTAAGAGGTATGAACGCACATTTATCAGACCTATTAGGATTAATGCTGAAGGCAAAAATCTGCCAGGAAATTATAATCTTCCTAGACCAAGGCGCAACTCACTTCCATATTGATAGTGGTGCACGGTATTGACAAGCTGTTACATGGCTCCAATTTTCAGTACCTTCAGCCCTGTGGTACTTCATTTTCACAGAAAGAGTCTGTTTAAGGAAGATCTTGAGAAAGAGAATCTGAGAGGGTAAATGTTATTGTAAACGGTAGGATTATTGTTCAAAAATCGCCTGCCTTCTCAGTGGAATTCACACGTTTCAGCAAATGTGGCATGAATACCAATCATCACTTGGAAACTGCATTTGTAGGTTGTCATTACCGAGGTAAATTCTTCCAAAATAGCTCTCTAGTGAATCATGTGAAAGGAAATAATTTGGTGTATTTTGTTCATACAAATATGGATATAAAATAACAAGCCTGATAAATAAGTTGGCAGGGTATTGGCAGCCCCAGTCCAGATAGGCAGACTGGTGGAATACAAGCATAATGGAGGCAAATAAAAGGCTGGAAAATGGTGCAGAAGACAGTAACAGCAAGTTGAATAAGCATGGAGAGTGGCTAGAAGTGAGGAAAGTCTATTGGATTAAACTATATTTATTTCAGAATAAGAGGTCTGACTGGTAAAGCAGATGAACTTAGAGCTTGGATAGGGATATTACAGCCATTCCGGAAACATGGCTAAGGGAGAAGCAGGTCTGATAGCTTAATGTTCTGGCGTACAGGTGCTTTCGGTGGTAAAGAGGTGGAGGAAAGAGAGCATTGCATTTTGATTAAGGGAATGCCACAGCACTAGTCAGAGTTGAAATTACTGAAGCCATCAACCAGTGAAGCTTTATGGATAAAGCTGAGAAATAAGAGGGGGATGATCTCATTGTTGTGATTGTACTATAGACCTTCAAATAGTCAACAGGAATTAGAAAAAAGGTGCGGTGCATGGATATTCTGCAAATTTGTAAGAATAATAATGTTGTCATAGGAGGAGATTTTTAAATTTCCTGAGATAGACTGGAACTGCCATATTGTTAAGGAGTGAGCTGGGGTAGCATGTGTGAAGTGTATTCAAGAAAGTTTCCCTACTAGAAAAGCGAAGTTCGACCTACTCTTGGTAACAGGGTGGGGAAAGTGACCAAAGTGACACTGGGGGAGCATTGCTTTGGGTCTAGTAACCATACCTCTATTAGTTTTAAAATAGTTCTGGAAAGGAACAAAACTGATCCGCAGGTTCAAGTCCTAAACTGGAACAAGGTGAATTGTCACTGTATGAGGTAGGATTTTGCAAAGGTTGATTGGAGTAGGTTGTTTACGGGCAAAAGGACCACAGACAAGTGGGAAGCATCTAAGGTGAGACCGCGAGAGCTCAAAATCTGCATGTTCCTGTTAGAGTGAAGGGCAAGACTAGCAGGAATAGAGAACCTAGGGATATTGAGGCCCTGGCCAGGAAAAAAGAAGGTACCAAGTGAACCCCTGGAAGAGTATAATAGATGCAGAAGTGTACTCAGGAACAAAACCAGGAGATCAAAAAAGAGATAATTTTGGCATAAAAATTAAGGCAAATCCAAAGAGATTTTATAAGTATATTAAGGGGGTAAGTGTAACTACAGAGAGAACAGGACACCCCAGAGACCAAAGGGCACAGCCTTGTTTGGAGCTGCAAGAAATAGATATGGTCCTAATAAATACTTATCCTCTTTTCTTTACCATGGAGAAAGACATGAAGACTTTCCAACCAGGAAATGTAAATAGAGGAGGTCTTGTGGATGGTCCTCACTGCAGTAAAGGAGATGCTGGCTGTCTTAAAAAGTATGAAGGTAGACAAACCTCCAAGACCTGACCAAGTTTATCCAAGAAAACTGTGGGAGAATTATGAAGGGTATACAACATGATCATCATTAGTATTGTGTCATATGATGTTGGCATTCATGGTCTATCCATGACCAGGATTGTTTTTGACAATTTTTTTCCTACATGATTGGTTTGCCATTGTCTTCTTCTGGCAGTGTCTTTACAAAATGGGTGACTGCAGCCACTATCAATACCCTTCAGAGATTGTCTGCCTGGCGTCAGTGGTTGCATAACCAGGACTTGTGATATGTACCAGCTGCTCATACAACCATCCACCATCTGTTCCCATGGCTTCATGTGACCCTGATATGAGGACTAAGCAGGTGCTCCACCTTGCCCAAGGGTGACCTGTAGGCTAACAGAGGGAAGGACTGTCTTACACTTCCTTCAGTAGAGACATATCTCCTCCCTGCAATTCAATGTTATACATAAACAGGGGCTCATTAGGACTAGTCAGCATGGCTTTGTGCATGGGAGATTATGTCGTATGATTGAGTTTTTTGATAAGGCGACCAAGAAAGCTGATTAGAACAGGGTGGTCATCATGCTTTACAGTAAATGGACTTCAGTAAGACCTTCAATAAATCTCCACGTGGTAGGCTGCTTAGAAAGATTAGACCACATGGAATCCAAGGAGAGTTGGCTAATTGGATGCATAATTTGTCTGATTGTAGAAAGTTGAATAGTAGAAAATTGTTTCCCCAGACTGAAGGCCGATAACTTGTGGTGTGTCTTAGGGTCCAGTGCTAAAATGGATGGATAGTGGACAATGAAGAAAGTTTTCAAAAATTACAGGGGGATCTTGATCAGCTGAATAAATGGGCTAGGAATAGCAAATCAAGTTTAATTTGGATAAGTGCAAGGTATTGCATTTTGGAAAGTCAAATCCTGCTAGAACTTTGAGGAGCAGGGCCTGGAGAAGTTGCAAGGCCGTGGCTGGGAACGAACCCAAGTGCAGGACACAGGCACTGAGGCAGAGTCATTAGACATTAGCACCACCGCGAATGGGGAACCAGTATCCAGGAGAGTCTTTACACAGAGACGAGGTTCACGTAGAGTATCCAGGAAACGATGTGGAACTTAGAACAATCAGGAAACAGGAATCAGGAATCAGGAATCAGGAATCAGGAATCAGGAATCAGGAATCAGGAATCAGGAATCAGGAATCAGGAATCAGGAATCAGGAAATGAGGTTTACTCACACTAGAGTCCACCAACAAACTGGCAGCTCCTTGTTGTGATTACAGGGTTTTTATCCTGCATTTCTGATGGAAGGCAGGTGTGTGTAATTAGTGGAACTAGGAATGATTGGAAATTAGATAAGGGGAATGAGGCCCTGAGGTAAGAGCAAGTGGGGAATTGCCAGATGGGACCATGGCAGGAGAATGCTGCAGAACAGGAGGACCTTGGAGTACAGGTACATGGTTCACTGAAAATTGAGTCACAGATAGACAGGGTGGTGAAGATGGCACACTGAACTTTGCTGAGTCAACACATTGAGTGCAAAAGACGGGTGGTAATGGTGTGGTTGTACAGGACACTGTTGAGGCCACACTTGGAGTATTATGTTCTGTTTGGTCACCTTGTTATAGGAAATATGTTAGTAAATAGGAAAGAGTTCAGAAAAGATTTACAAGGATGCTGCTAGGACTTTAAGGACTGAGTTACAGGGAGAAGTTGACGAGATTAGGACTTTATTCATTAGAGCATACGAAACTGAGAGGAGATCTTATGGAGATGCATACAGCCACAAGGGGCATTGATAGGATGAATGCACTGTCTTTTTCTCAGAAATGGGGTATCAAGAGCTAGAGAACATAGGTTAAAGGTGATAGGAGAAGTATTTAAGAGGAACATGAGCAGCTTTTTTCTTACATCAAGTGTGGTCTTCATGTGGAATGAGCTGCCAGAGTAAGTGGTTGAAACAAGTAATAAACAACTTTTATAAAATAGTTGGGTAGCTACATGGATTGGAAATACTAGGAAGGTTATGGGTTAAATGCTGGCAAATGGGACCAGCGTAGATGGGGCATCTTGGTTCATATGGATCTGTTAGACCAAAAGGCCTATTTCCATGGTGTATGACTCTATGAACTGTCCCTAAATAAAGTGCATGCTAGCAGTTGTATGAGTTTAGTTAATCACATAATTGTCCATATTCAGACTTGGTCACAAAAGAGAGGATATTTCAAAAAGACAGTAGAAAGACTAAGGCAGGCTAATATACGTGAAACAGAAACACAATTACCTGAACTACAGTTATGTAACATCATATTCTTCATTGACGTGTGAATACAGACATCCCACCTCTCCCGGAAGTTCTGGGAGTCTCCCATATAGTGGCTCCCTGACGCCTTCAAATTATATACAATGTCCCGGAAATCAATTTTTTGAGAGTGAGCATGAGAGCGAGAGAGAGAAAGCAAGAGAGAGCGCGAGAGCGACGAGAGAAAGCACGTGAGCGCGCGCAAGAGAGAGAAAGAGCGAGAGCATGCCATAGTAGAGTGTTCCAAAAAAAGAAAATATAAACCGTATAGCACCCCAAACTACCCTAAAGTGTACCCCTGCCTAATAAGGGTCAAAAATAATGACAGTGTTGCTCGCTGCACTGTTTGCAACAGTGACTTTTCTACTGCCCATGGTGGGTTAAGACTGTAAAAGACATGTTGAGGTGAGTTTAACAGGTGTCATTCATTCATTAGCATAGCTAATGTTACTTAAACTAGCTGGCTAGCTGCTCAGGAGCTACTCTATTGCAGACATCCCACCTCTCCCGGAAGTTCCGGGAGTCTCCTACAAATTGATGGTGCTACCGCCCTGAAATAAGTTTTTGCAGGGTGGGATGTCTGTGAATACCAGTTTGAAATATGTCCTTTCTTGGTTTTTGCTACAGATTTTTTAAAGGGAAAGTGAAAATTTGTTCAAGATGTACTCTGTTTCCATATTATTTCAAAGCTGTGGTTAGTTTCTTTAAAAGCCCGGTTTGATCAT
Organism: Mobula hypostoma; assembly: GCF_963921235.1. Taxonomy (NCBI): domain Eukaryota; kingdom Metazoa; phylum Chordata; class Chondrichthyes; order Myliobatiformes; family Myliobatidae; genus Mobula; species Mobula hypostoma. The sequence continues at coordinate 23,073,413 of NC_086113.1, forward strand.
CTTCTAACAGGCCTTTAGTTTAATCTCCCATCTGAAAAATGACTCATGATAATGCTGAGCCAAAATTGTGAATTAAACCAAACACCATCATGTTCAGTGCCAAGTGTGCTCTGCCACAGAGAAATTGCTGTTACCTTGGTCCCATGACCACCTGGTTCCAGACAGCAACTCTGAGTATGAAGAGGGGAATCTGAAAAGGCTGACCACACTCATCCCTCTAATGTTCTGGCATACAGCAGTAATGGAACCTTTGTGTGAATGATCAGAAGAACATCCACATGGCATCAGGATAAGATTTTTATGGTAGAGGACTGGGAATAGAAATCAACTGTATCACTTCAATAAATATCTGCTGAGGTACACGTCAATGGTAATTGAAACACAATAAACAAAAGAGATGTGTGAATTATCTTTAAACATGATTAAACATCATTAAACATAACAATCATGCAATTTAAAAATAATGTCATTGTCATCATTTATGTTTCATTAAATGAACTCAAACTTGGCTTGCTGTCATATGGTTAGAACCCATATTGAATTTTACTCACAATGTAATAATGACCAAATGCCAGATACCAACAAAACTAGTAATACAATAATGAGGTGACAAATCTCCAACTGTAAGTAGCAAAGCACTAATCAGAAAAAGGAAAAAAATAACACATTTACTATCTACACGATAAATTTTTAATGAATATCAAAAGAATTTGACAACAGTTTATATTGATTTTAATAAGCTGGTCTAAATATAAATCAAGCAAATGAAAATCACACTAATTACAGTTTACTCCCAGTGGGCTGTATCAACAGAGATCAAATTGAATGGGATGAATATTACTAAATGCAATGAAGTCATCGTGGCAGCTTGGGGTATATCAAAAATTAACTTTATTAGAGAGTGCACCATGAAGTCAGAAACAATTTCAGCTTAATTTTGGTCTATAAATAATGTTAGATATAAATCAAGAGATAAAAAAAAGAGACACACTCATGTAATGTTTTTTTCAAGATACCTCAAAGCACCTGCATATGCCAACAGGAATTTACAGCTTATGATATTCTGCTGATTTCTAATCTATTCCAGGATCATTCTAACACTTCCCTCCTATTAACCCTCCTTTTTTTTTGTTTCATTGGTATGCTTGCAAAGTAAGTTTAGTGAGTTAGGCAGAAGGTTAAAAGGCAGGCATACCTTGTTTTTCTTTTGCTTCAATTGTAAAAATTATGCATGTTTTTCTTATGAATGCTGCTTATTTGGTGCCTTGCACTTGTGCACACGTATTCATGCATATGACAGTAAATTCAACTCTGACTTTGACTATGGATAGAAGCAAAATTGTAAAGGCACCAAGAAAAAGAGACTGGAACTTTGCATCTCCCAGCATTAAATCACTAAGTACAACAGTACACAGAATTGGAACAAATACTGAAAGCAGTGACTTGGTGTCACTTAGGAAGATGTCAATTGGGTTATCCCCTCTTCCATTCCATTCCTCAGAGAATAGGATTCGGCTGATCTGTAATTCCATTCCTAGGATAATGCAGTCAACTCTTAACTGCCCCCTAAAATGGCCGAATGTCACTCAGCTCAAGAGCAATTAGGCCTGGGCTATAAATTCTGGTCTTGCTGGCAAATCACAAAAATATAAGCCAAAAAAAAATCTCTTTTGAAGTAATAATTTCACAGAGGAAATTACACAGCCATTCTAAAAGTTCTTAATATCTATTTTGTTGATTTCAACTGAATAGAAAACAGATGGTTTCTACAAAGGCCAGCTGACATGTTCCATTAGATCACTGCTCAGATAGCTCAGCTGATCAACATCATTCCACTAATAGTCAACGAAAGAGGATTAGAGGGGAACAAAAACACTAATGTTAGAAATACTCAGTGGGCCAGGCAGCACCTGTGAAGTGAGAAACATGGTTAATAATACAGGTTGATGGTGACTTGGAAAAGTGAGAAACAAGCATTTTTATTGCAGGGAATACAGAGCATTGTTTTTGTTTAACATTCCAAGAGAAGTACTATAGAATAAATAATGTACAAGTAGTGGCAAGGATTTGAACTCGCTGTTTGTAGTTTTGGTGGATGCAGAAACACTTGTTCAGGTGAGTTGCTGAAATGCCGTTACCTATAAGTCAATGGAAAGAGAACAAGGCAGCAGGTAAATAACATTTTTGTTTTGCCCACTCTTGATACAAAGGTTTAAATTGCCTGTTTCATTGCAGTAGCCTTCTATGATTCAATGTTTACCATTTTTTTATAAATGATTTTGTTTAAGTATATTTCCTATTGAACACAATTTTTCATGACATATTTTGTTTGTTTGGTCTATGTGCATTATAACACAATGTACATAAGTGAAATAATAGAATATGTTGGAATGAATTAATTCAGCACATGCTTTACAGCTTGCATTTTATTCATTCACAGGATGTAGCCATCACTTTTATCACCTTAATAACGCCTGGGAAGGTAGAAGTGATCTGCCCTTTCTGATTAACTACACTCTGTAGTAGTTTGGTACAGCTTGCTATGTTGATTCAGAAGGCATTTAATTATCAGCCATATTGCTATGGGATGGAATTATACTTAGAACAGATTCTGTAAGGATAAAAATATCTAAACTCGTGTCTCCAGTTCTTTTGCCCAGTCCTTTAGATGACTGGCCAAATAATTTAACCTCTATGTTACAGCGAATATCATAAAGCATTGAATATTTATTAACTAATTCCATACACAGGCAATATAACTTCTACAAATGTTTTGGCTTCCGCGGTTATGACTTTCTGATAAGCCTTGTGAAGATGATGACAGTGTGAAGAAAGGTGAATTAGCTCATCAGAATAAACCCATCAAGATGTTCCCAGAGTATCATAAATCTATCAAAATACGCACACAAAGCATCAATCTTCTTCTCTTCTAGCTATTTACTCAGAGGAAAGCATCTTTTGATGTGAGTACAACATCTCAGTTAACAGTCTGGCCAACAGTTGAGGCCAATTCATTGGCTATATTTAAGAGGGAGTTAGATATGGCCCTTGTGGCTACGGGGGTCAGGGGGTATGGAGGGAAGGCTGGGGCGGGGTTCTGAGTTGGATGATCAGCCATGATCATAATAAATGGCGGTGCAAGCTCGAAGGGCCAAATGGCCTACTCCTGCACCTATTTTCTATGTTTCTATGTTTCTATAAAGAGCTTTGAAGATAAATGTACAATGTTAACGATGGTAATATGTCTTGAATAGTGCTGAGGTAATCGAAGATTCTTGAAGCTAAGGATTCATCTTCCAACATCTTGTGGGATATCATGTTGAAACAGCTAAGTAGTTGCATTCATTTTAAACTGGATGTATGATTTGAAGCTTCTGTCATTTACTGGAATAGAGGGGTGTTGAAGAAGTGTTTGCCAGTATAGAAGAATATGTGACAGCTCAGTATGAAACTATATAAGCTCCAATTCATATAGGATTCAACTTATCAGGAATTCCATTGATTGAGTCATGGGGGAGAAAATATGATAGGCATCAGCTGCCTCCAGCATACTTTAGTTTTTTTTTTCTAATTCAGTAGAAAGTAAATTAGACTGTATGCATAATGTGTCAGTGGATTTGCCGTCACCTGCTTTGCATGTTATTTAAAATTGATTGTGCTCGCAAAACATTCAAAAAACCCAAATACTCTTGCACTTTTTGACTATTTTAGCACTTCCTTGCCACAATGGACATCAAAATTATCATTCTATTTTCAAATTTCTCAAGCTATATTTTACCTCATCACTGTTGCATTGGGCATTTGTGAACTCTCCCTGTAGTTTGAAAGGGAGAAGATAAAGTCAGATGTATCAGTATTACATTGGAGTTCAGGGAATTACAGAGGCATGAGAGAGGAACTGGCCGAAGTTGACTGAAAGGGGACACTAGCAGGGATGACGGCAGAACAGCAATGGTTGGAGTTTCTGTGAGGCACAGGATAGATACATTCCAAAGATGAAGAAGTAAACTAAAGGCAGGATGACATAACTGTAGCTAACAAGGGAAGTCATAGACAGCATAATAGCAAAAATTATTGTCATATAATGAGTCATCAAAAAGTACAGCCATGAAGCAGGCCCTTTGGCCCATTTAGTCCATGCTGAGCCATTTAACCTGCATACTCCCATCGACCTACACTGGCATCATACCTCTACCATCCACATGCCTATCCTAAATTCTCTTAAGTGTTGAAATCAAGCTCACATGCACCACTTGCACTTGCAGCTCATTCCACACTCTCAAGATCCCCTGAATGAAGATGTCATGATCCCCTAAACATGTCACCTTTTACCATTAACCCATGGCCTCTGGTTGTAGTCCCACCAACCTCAGTGGAAAAAGCCTGGCTGCATTTATCCTATCTATACCCTTCATAATTTTGCGTAACTCTATCAAATCTCTTGTCAGTCTTTTACCCTGCAAGGAATAAAGTCTGAACCTATTCAATCTTTCCCAATAACTCGGGTCCTCCAGATCCGGCAACATCCTTGTAACTTTTCTCTGTATTCTTTCAATGTTATTTATACCTTTCCAGTATCTCTCTAATGTTGGTTAGACACGACCTACCATGCATGAAGCCATGCTGACTATTCTTAGTCGGTCCATGTCTATCCAAAAACTCATATATCCAGTCCTTTAGAATACCTCCCAAAAACATTTTCACTACTGATGTCAGACTCACTGGCCTATAATTTCCAGGTTTATTTTTAGAGCCTTTCTTAAATAGCAGAACAACATTGGCTATCCTCCAATCCTTCAGCACCTCACCAGTCACTAAAGATGATTTAAGTAACCCCTGTTAGGGTCCCAGCAATTTCTGCACTTGCCTCTCACAGGATTTGAGGGAACACCTTGTCAGACGCAGATTGGGGGACCACTTCGTTGAGCAACTTCACTCCGTCTGCCACAACAGACAGGATCTCCCGGTAGCCACCCACTTCAACTCTGCTTCTCATTCCCATTCAGATATGTCCATACATGGCCTCCTCTACTGCCATGATGAGGCTAAACTCAGGTTGGAGGAGCAACACCTCATATACTGTCTAGGTAGTCTCCAGCCCCTTGGTATGAACATAGAATTCTCCAACTTCCGGTAAATCCCTCCCCCTCCCTTCCTCTACGCCTATTTCACATCACCTCCCTCATAGTTCCACCTCCTTCTACTACTGCGCATTGTTCTCCTGCCAGTCACCTCCCTGCTTCCCCTCCCCCACCCCTTTGTTTTTCAAATGACTGCTTTTTTCAACTACCAGCATTCTTCAAACCCTCCCCAAAGTTCTTCCTTCAGTCCTGACGAAGGGTTTGGGCCCGAAACGTCGACTAATCTTTTCAACTGATGCTGACTGACCTGCTGAGGTCCTCCAGCACATTGTGAGTGTTCCTTTGACAACAGCATCTGCAGATTATTTTGTGTAGACCCTGGGGATTTATCCACCCTAATTTGGCTCAAGACAGCAAACGACACCTCTTGTGTAATCTGTATAGAGTCCTTGAAGATGATGTTGATGTGCTTACTTCTGTAGGTCTGTGTCCATCTCCTGAGTAAACACAGACGCAAAAAATGTGTTTAAGATCCTCCCAATTTCTTTTGACTCTATGCATGGATTACTATTCAGATCTTTCAGAGGGCCAATTTTGGGCCTTGCAATCCTTTTGCTCTTAACATATCTGTAGAACCCCTTAAGATTTTTCTTTACCTTGCCTGCTGAGGTAACCTTCTGCCTTCTTTTAACCCTCCTGATTTCTTTATTAAGTGTTCTCTTGCATTTCTTATACTCCATAAGCACCTCATTTGTTCCTACCTGCCTATTTCTGCAATGCACCTCCTTTTCTTTCTTAACTAGGGCCGCAATATCCCTTGAAAACCAAGGTTCGTTGCACCTGTCATCTTTACCTTTTATTCTGACAGGCGCGTATAAGCTTTGTACTTTCAGAATTTCAAATTTGAGGGCCTCCCATTAACTAAGTACACCTTTGCCAGAGAACAGCCTGTCCCAATCCACACTTACCAGATCCTTTCTAATACTAATAGTTCAATAATTCCGTTCAATATCAGAGAAATATATGGAGTATACATCCTGAAATTCTTGTTCTTCACAGACATTCATAAAAACCAGAAGAATGCTCCAAAGAATGAGTAACAGTTAAAACATTAGAACCACAAAGTCCTCCCTACTCTCTCCTGCCATGCACAAGTAGAAGCAAAGCAATGCCACAAAGTGTTCCCTCGGGATTCTACAGATATGTTAAGAGAAAAAGGTTTGCCAGGAACAAAGTTGGTCCTCTGAAAGATCAGAATGATAATATATAAGCCTTTTGCCAATTTAGAACCTCTACCCATGAACCAGACTACCTTTTTGCATATTTAATTTTAATCTAATGGCATTGTGACCACTAGATACAAAGTGTTCCCCTACACAAACTTCTGTCACCTGCCCTGTGTCATTCCTTAATAGCAGATCAAATATCGTACACACTGTCATTGGGACTTCAATGTTCAAAGTTCAAAGTAAAATTTATTATCAGAGTACATACACGTCACTACATACGACCTTGAGATTCCTGTTCCTGTGGGCTTACTTAGCAAATCAGTAACTGTAAACAGGATCAAGATCAAAAAACTGTGCAAATGCAAATATAAATAAACAATGAGTACAGAAGATGGAGAGTAGGCAAGGAGTTATTGTGAGAGAGACAGAGAGAGAAAAAAAAATATAGAAGGCCACACCGGGAGCACCGGACACAGTATATCACACATTTTAATTTCACGTCCCATTCTGATATGTCAATCCATGACCTCCTCTACCGTCAAGATGAAGCCACACTCAGGTTGGAGGAACAACACCTTGTATTCCGTCTGGGTAGCCTCCAACCTGATGGCATGAACATTGATCTCTCTAACTTCTGTTAATGCGCATCCTCCACTTCTTATCCCACCCCTTATTTATCTATCTATCTATCTATCTATTTATTTATTTATTTATTTATCTATCAGTTTTTTTCCTTTTTTTCTTCTCTTTTTTTTCTCTCTGTCCCTCTCACAATAACTCTTTGCCTGCTCTCCATCTTCCTCTGGTCTCCCCTCCTCCTTTTCTTTCTCCCTAGGCCTCCCGTCCCATGATCCTCTCCCTTCTCCAGCCTCGTATCCCTTTTGCCAATCTACTTTCCAGCTCTCAGCTCCATCTCCAAGCTGTCTTCTCCTATCATTTCGGATCTCCCCCTCCCCCTCCCCCTCCCACTTTCAAATCTCTTACTATCTCTTCTTTCAGTTAGTCCTGACAAAGGGTCTCGGCCTGAAATGTCGACTGTACTTCTTCCTATAGATGCTGCTTGGCCTGCTGTGTTCCATCAGCATTTTGTGTGTGTTGCTTGAATTTCCAGCATCTGCATACTTCCTCCTGTTTGCTTGTCTATTATTAGTTTTCTCATTGTAAATCTTAAAGGTACTCAACCCTGTGTCACTCTCATCTTTATCAGGTTTTTCAGCAACAGCATGCAGATTAGTACTTCTTTTAATACTGCAACTTGACTTTTTATCTTTTTTTTCTTCCTTGTGTAGTTCACTTATTTTTGTCTGCCCGGCATGCTCTTTGCATGTATCTTACTTTGTTGCATTTTCTGCAAGTTTTGCATTTAAATCTGCATAGGTCTGGTTTACATGAGCCCCTACCACAGTATTAACAATATTTGTTTGACCTGTCTGGTTTCTGTTTAGATGTGGCAATTTTGTTCATAGTCACTTTCATTCCTGACTGCATCTCTGCCTGCTGTTTCCATTGATACAGCTATTTCAACTACTCCTTCAAATGTAAGTTGTGTTTCAGTTTGGAGCTAGTTTTGAATGCTTTCTTGTAAGATTCCACAAATTAAATGATTTCTGATTGCATCAGGAAGCCAATCACTGAACTGACAATGTTCAGACAACTTTGTCAATTCAGCCATGTACGTTGACGTGGACCCCCTTTCCTTTTGATTCCACTTATGAAACCTAAAGTTTTCTGCAATCAACAATGATTTTGGTTCTAAATGTCCCTGCATTACTTTCGCCATATCATCAATGCTCATTCTGGCTGGTTTAGTTAGAGCAGTCAAACTCCAAAGCAAACTAAATGCTTTTCCATCCAATGTACTCAGCAAAACTAGTACTTGTTTCTCATTAGCTACCATGGGGAACTTTGTCAAAAGCCTTATGAAAATCTGTTTACATCACATCCATTACTCTACCTTCATTGATTTGTTTGCCACTTCCTTGAAAAAATCAATTAGGCTTAAACGGTACACCAGCCCATCATAGAGCGATGTCTATTTCTAATCATTCTATGCTTCTCAAAATGCTTGTAAATCCTGTCTCTAAGAATTCTCACCAATTGTTTGGCAACTACTGATGTAATACTCACTGGTGTATAATTCGTAGGACTGCCCCTATTATTTTTCTTCAACAATGGAATAACATTTGTCATCTTTCAATCCTCTGGTACCAGTTTTGTGGTGAGGGAGGACGCAAAGATCATTGCCCCAGTAGTGTACTCTTTTGCTTCCTGCCATAACCTGTGGTATATCCTGTCTGACAGTGGGAATTACCTATCCTAATGGGCATGCTGGGGCAAAGAGCATGTTTCTTGCTGTATGATTTAATGGTTCTTTGATTTTTATGGCTGGAACTTCCTACCATGGGCACATCACAGCCACTGTCGGTGTCATTTCAGCAGCCCAAGCCTGGCTCAAAGCTATATCTAAATTTGTAATGCCTGACAGACCGTAGAACAAAAACACAAGAGACTGCAGATGACAGAATCTGGAGCAACAACTTGCGCAGAAAATCGATTTAGTGAACAGCATCTGTGAGGGAAAGGAACTATCAATGTTTCAGGTTGAAAACGATGTAGAGTTTTGAATAGAAATATAACAACACCTTTGCTTCCACTGATGCTGCTTGACCTGCTGGGTCCAGATTATTTCTAGGCCATTGAATAAGCCCAGGAAATCTACCACACATTTTTCAATGCACCATGCAAAAATAAATTACAAGTTAATTATCTAACAAAGCAATCCCTACAATCAATAGGTCACAGGAGAGATCTGAATTCCTACCAGGTCCAGCTAAGTCAGTGGTCCCCAGCCTCTGGACTGCGGACCAATACTGATCCGCGAGGCATGCAGCGGTACAGCGGTAGCCAGTACGCACCCAGCACATCTTTACAAAAAAACCCGAAATAAACAAGCTAATTAATTAGATGCCGCCCGGCATGAATTTTCGGCCCAGATCAGAGGCGACGCAATCGGCAATTGCCTCTGATCTGGGCCGACATTTACGTGCCGGGCGGCACCTAATTAATTAGCTTGTTTATTTTGGCTTTTTTCTTAAGGATGTGCTGGGTGCGCTCCGGCTACCGCTGCATTCTTCATGGATCGGTAATTGGTCTGCGGCCTGGAGGTCAGAGACCACTGAGCTAAGTGTAATGGAGGGCAACTTGGCAACTAATAGATGGGACAGATACCAGGAAAATCCTGAAAGTTGAAATTGTTGCAAACGTTTTCAATGTAAAATTCTGTCAGAATGAGCAAATTTATTAAGTTCTGATGTCCCTCACCATCATACAGTTTTGGAATTGTTACATGAAAAAGGACAAAGGCCTCTCCATTTCACATTTTCTTTCCCAATGTTGTCAAATAATTCAACAGTAATGACCTTGCTATAATAGATCCACGTGGTAAACTTTGATGATAAGTTTTTGGAGCTCAAGGCTGAAGATCATATGTTCCTCCTAAGCATACATCCCACAGTAATTCACTCTATTCAAGGGCTGACTCGAACAATAACATAGGACATTACACAATCCAGAGTATTGTGATTCAGAATAATGGATCACAAACAATAAAAATCTGCAGATGCTGGAACTTGAATCTGAGCAACACCCACAAAATGCTGGAGGAACTCAGCAGGCCAAGCAGCATCTATGGAAAAGAATAAACAGTCGACGTTTTAGGCCAAGGCCCTTCATCAGGACTCATGACATATGTCTTGATGAAGTGTTTTGGCCTGAAACGTCAACTGCACTCTTTTCCATAGATGCTGCCTGGCCTGCTGAGTTCCTCCAGCATCTTGTGTGTGCTACTTGGATTTCCAGCATCTGCAGACACTCGCTTGTTTGTTTGGAAGATGATTTGCTATTTTCCCAGTGTCATGAGGTAGCTGCTCCCTGTGCTAGTAGAGCATACGTTTTATGCCAAGTACGTGGTCTTTTTTATTCAGTGGCCTTTGCCTTGATTGATCAGTGTGCAAGGTCAAGTTCAACTTTATTGTCACTCAACTGTACACACGTATACAGCTAAATAAAACCATTCCTCTGGAACCAACATGCAAAACCCAGTACATACTGTATTTCAGATACTGCAGATAAAATACTATTAACATAATATTACAGATAATTTTTTAAAAATATTCTGCAGATATGAAATTTGACATAAAGCACATATAATTAAATATACAGCAGTATAATGCTACTGGTGCTGTCATCAATAATAGCTGGTAACAGAGTGTTCAGAAGTCTGACAGCCTGGGGGAAGAAGATGTTACCCAGCTTACCAGTTCTTTTTCTTATACTGCGGTACCTTCTGCCTGATGGATTGTGGGATCCTTGACTGTGCTTCTGGTATATGTCCTGGATGAGGTGGGGAGAAAGGCACATGCCGAGAGGGACCCCAATCATTACAGACATAAATAAAACCCTTCCTTTGACAGTCCTCATTACAAGTACACTGCATCAATTTTAGTGGCACTCTGTCATTAACTCCAATACATCGGTGAATGAAAATTTAGAGTGTTTGAACAACGTTACAATGCACAAGTGAAATGTAACAAACATGAACCTCTTAAATATGTCCTCTCCTGACCTTTATTTCTGTTTAATTTCTTTTAAGGAATGACTAAATAGCACAAAGCTAATATTGTTTAATATGGATCAAGATCATTTTTTAAATTATTTCATTCATGCAAATGTTGGAGAATTCCAAATTCAATTAAAAGTGATAATTTATTCAAGGATACAGAGCCTGTTATGTATTCACTGAAACTTGTCAATTCGGAAAGAAGTTGCTTTCAATGCTGAGAGTAATTTAAAAACCATGAACAGAGGTTAAATATCCACTATAAATAAAAGAAATTATCAGAATGGAATTTAGATGTTTTTTTGAAATCACTGCAAGTCTAGATGAATTAGACTATTTTAACTGTAAAGACCCACAAGAGAAAAATGATCACCTGTGTAACAGCTGTTTCATACGTTGGGAAGCATTGTATTGTAGAGGTTAATGTAACACTATTATAGCAGCAGCGACCTGGGTTCATTTCCCACTGCTGCCTGTAAGGAGTTTATATGTTCTACCCGTGACCACATCTGATTCCTCCTGGAGCTTCAGTTTCTTCCCATATTCCAAAGATGTACAGGTTAATAGTTTAATAGTGTGTAATTGGGTGGCGTGGGCTGATTGGACTGGAAGAGCCTGTTGACAACCTGTATCTCTAAATAAAGAAGATACTGATACTGCATACTTCCAATTATTGTTTTAGATAGACCAGTTGAATCTTGAGACAAAGAACTTATTCAAACGTTTTTCATGATCTTAATGATTGCAGCAAATAAACACCATCTGGGTGCTTCCCAGTGTATATTGTGTGCACAGGGCATTGAGTGAGATGGTGAGCTTGGTGTCCCATGCAGAGAGCCATTACATAATATGGAACACACTAGTTGCACCACTGATCAAAACTCAGAACAAGTAATGAATTATTCTGGTACAATTATTATTTCGGTAATGCTAATGAACATTAGGTTCCAGCCTATGCCTGCCTATGGAAGAGGAAATCAGTTTCCTAACTTCTAGTTGGCCAACTCTTCCAGTCTTGGCGTTTGGGCCTTTAATGTTCTTGGTCAAGACCCAACATGTATTTCTTAATCAGGTCTTCTGCTGCTTGTGGCATGAGATGCATGGAAAGTGATTCCACCTGCACCTTTCACATCTGCAGCCTGTTACTACCTACACATCCTCAGAGTACAGAATGCTCCTGGGTTGATTTGGGTCCTTTTTAGCTGGGACTCTGTGCTCAACATATCCCTGGCAGTCAAGAAAATGCGGAAAGATCAGGGACATTAAACCAAATGAATAGATCTTTGAAAGAGCTGGCACAGTAACAATGGGTAAAATACTCCTCCTCCCCAACGTGCTATGCTGCAAGATTTACCTGAAAGAATCTGTTTCTTTATTAGTTCCAAAACCTGTTGAAAAATCTTAAACTGATAAAAAAAATTACCAAACTTCAGTCCTAGTCACTTCCTTTGAAATTGAAGGAGCTTTTGCAATTTTTAATATTTCTTCTGCTGGCTCTTTTATAATTGGCAAAGAAGATGGTAACTTTGCAATGGTTTTCATTCTTAACAGATCTATTAAGCATATGACATTAGAGTTGATGTGTGATTTAAGTCTGGTGTGAACAAGCTTGTTAAAAGGTGAGAAGCAAAACACTTGTTAGGTTTAGAGAAAAGCTGTTCCAATTAGCTGTGGGGTCAAGGACCAGAAGATGATTGTTGAAAGTGGTTATGGAAATAATACATTGTATGATAGTCTGGTGAAGGCTGACTGCAATGTGACTTTGAAAAATAAGTTAGATAGATAATTACAGATAAGATATATTGTTGGGCATGATGACAGACGTGGGGGGGTTGCGGTTGTGTATGCCTTTAGAAATATGGCACAAATTCAATTGACTGAAATAAGGCCTGTAATGATTCTCGAACAAGGGAAAATCTGTGGATGTTGGAAATCCAAGCAACACACACAAAATGCTGCAGGAACTCAGCAGGACAGGTAGCATCTATGGAAAAGAGTATGGGTCTCGGTCCAAATAGTTGATTGTACTATTTTCCATAGATGCTGCCTGGCCTGTTGAGTTCCTTCAGCATTTTGTGCATGTTGATGTAATGATTCTCAGTTTGTTTTTATAGTCATAGAGTCATAGAAAAGTACAGCACAGAAACAGGCCCTTTGGCCCATCTAATAAGTGCCAAACCATTTAAACAGCCTACTCCTATCGATCTGCACATGGGCTATAGCCCTCCATACTCCTCCCATTTATGTACCTACCCAAACTTCTCTTCAATATTGAAATTTACCTTGCATGCACCACATGTGCTGGCAGCTCATTCCACACTCTCACGAAACTCTGAGTGAAGATTTCCCTCATGTTCCCCTTAAACTTTCTACCTTTCAACCTTAACCCATGATCTCTAGTTGGTGTCCCACCCAGTGGAAAAAGCCTGCTCGCATTTACCCTATCCCTGTTGAAGAATTTACCCTGTTTTACCATATTTTACTGTAAGAGAATTTACCCCACTATCAAACAGAAATAAAGACACAGACCTCTGTGTACAGTTAACCCTTTAAAACATGATCACAGGGAGCCTTTGCCTTATGACTTTGTCAATGTCAGGTTACATCTTAAATTTATACGGTAAATTTTGGGCAATAGCCAACAGCTAAACATACTTGGTCAGCAATTTCAAGAAACACTTGTTAGGTATCAACCAGTCGACAAACGCTTTCGCACGGTACCTAAAATTAGAACTGCATGTCCACATTCAGTTCCCCCTTTGGCCTGACGGACTCAGACAAAGGACAGCAATACGTTATTATTGGCATGAGACAGGCTGTAAATCACTTTGTTTCAGCATCAGCATCAGCAATACCTCATTATTGGTATGACCTATCAGGCAGCACCTCCTTGGCAATAACCTGCTTTTGGAGGTCCAGTTTGGGTTCCATCAAGGCCGCTCAGCTCCTGACCTCATCACCTCCTGGGCCCAAACATGGGCTAAAGAGCTAAACACCAGCGGTGAGGTGTGAGTGATAGCTCTCAACATCACCTATTTTCTGTGTTTCTATGTTTCTATCAAGGCAGCATTTGACTGAGAATGGCATCAAAGTTCCCTAGCTAAAATGGAGTCAGTGGGAATTAGGCAGAAAACCCTTTGCTGGTTAGATTCATACCTGACACAAAGGAAGATGGTTGTGGTGATTGGAGTTCAATCATCTCACCCTCAGGACTTCACTGTAGGATTTCCTCAGGGAAGTGTCCTAGGACCAACCATCTTCAGCTGTTTCATCAATGACCTTCCTTCCGTCATAAGGTCAGAAGTGGAGATGTTCGCAGATGACTACCCAATGTTCTGCACCATTCAGGACTCCTGACATAGTGAAGCAGTTCATACCCAAATGCAGCAGGACCTGGACAATATCCAGGCTTGGGCTGACAAGTGGCAAGTAACACTCAAACCATGCAAGTGCCAGGCAATGACCTTCTCCAACCAGAGCAGCTCTATCCATCATCCCTTGACATTCAATGGCAACACCATCACTGAATCCCCCACTATCAACATCCTAGGGGGTACCATTGACAGGAAACTGAACTGATCTAGCCATATAAACACCAAGGCTACCAGAGCAGGTCAAAGGCTAGGAACCCTGCGGCATGTAACTCACCTCCTGACTCCCCAAAGACTGTCCACCATCTACAAGGCTCAGGTCATGAGTGTAATGGAATACTCACCAGTTATCTGAATGAGTGCAGCTCCATCAACACTCAAGAAGCTTGATACCATCCAGTAGAAGGCAGCCCACTTGATTGGTACCCTTTCCGCAAGCATCCAGTCCCTCCATCATCGATGGACAGTTGCAGGAGTGTGTACTGTCTACACGATGCACTGCAACAACACACCAAAGTTCCTAAGGCAGCAGCTTCCAGACTAATGACCACTACCATTTAGAAGGACGAGAACAGCAGATACCTGGGATCACTACTTCTTGGAGATCCCCCTCCAAGTCGCTCACCGTCCTGACTTGGAAACATATCGCTGTTCTTTCATTGTCGCTGGGTCAAAATCATGGAATTCCTTCCCTAACAGCACTGTGGGTGTACCTACACCTCAAGGACTGCAGGTGTTCAAAAAGGCAGCTCATCACCACCTTCTCAAGGGCAACTCGGGATGGGCAATAAATGCTGGCTTATTTGGCAAAGCTCACATCCTGTAAATTAATAAATAAAAGAATAACTATTGTTAGCTAGCACAAGCAAGACAGAGGCAGAGTCTTATCTTCTCACCCTCATGATCCCAATCTTGTGCAATACTTAGCTAGTAAAGATTGAGAACAAAGTTTAATTCAATTTTTTTTTCCAAACCCTTCCTAATACTTCTATCTTCAATCAAATCTCTCCTCATTCTTGCACATTCCAAGGAATTAAGTCCTAACCTATTCAATCTTTCCTTATAACTCAGGTCCTCCCGTCCTGGTAACATCTTTGTATATTTTCTCTGTACTCTTTCAACCTTATTTAAATATTTCCTCTAGGTAGGTGACCAAAATTGCACACAAGACTCCAAATTAGGACTCACCTACATCTTATGCAACTTCAACATTATATCCCATCTCCTGTACTCAGTACTTTGATTTATGAAGGCCAATATGCCAAAAGCTTTCTTTGCCTATCTGCCTATGATGCCACTTTCAATGAATAATAGACCTGTATTCCCAGGTGCTACTCCTTAGTGCCCTCAAATTCCCTGCCCTGGTTGATCCTACTGAAGAACCATACTTCATGCTTGTCTATATTAAATTCCATCTGCCGTTTTCCTGCCCACTTTTCCAGCTGGTCCAGATTCCAATGCAAACTCTGATAGTTTTTCTTTCTATCCTTTCTTGCTTATATTGGTGTCATTTGCAAATTTGCTGATCCAGTTAATCACATTATCATCCAGACCATTGATATAGATGACAAACAACAAAGAACCCAGCACCAATCCCTATAGCACACCATTAATTACAGGCCTCCAGTCAGAGAGGTAATCATCTACTACCACTCTTCTTCCACAAGGACAATATCTGATCTAATTCACTACCACATCTTGAAGGCTGAGCAACTGAACCTTCTTGACCAACCTCCCCTGAAGAACCTTGTTGAATGTCTCAGTAAAGTCCATGTTGAAAACATTCATAAAAAAGGATCTAGTGCTTTCCTGGTGTGTATGACGAATAAACTCTTCTCGGGCTTCCAGCTGGGTACTGGTATCAATTTTAACCAATGTTTTGATGACAAACTCTACCATCTTCATCATGGATGATGCCTGGGCATGCCCAGTCCAGAGGCATTTATACACGCATCGTCTGTCCCTCCTGATTGGTTAGTCCTCATCCAATCAGGTTTCCACTGTCCCACCTTTCTACAATCAAGTTTGTTCCTTACAGGTCTATGGATGGAGTTAATCCGATATTTATTCAAAATCCTTGCGATCCTTCCAGAAACTGTGGAAACATAGGGAAGACAGGTGGTAGTGACTGATTTCTCCTCATTGTTATGTCTCCTGGTTTTTCCATCGGCATTCTTAAGGGCCCAATTGATTTCCTTCACCTTGTCGCCATTCTGGAGGAACGTCATGTGTAATCATCTTATTTCCTCTTGGAGATTCTCTGGGTCCGAAATAGTTTTCACACAGTTAATCACCATCTATTGTCTTGCCTTCAACCACTTTCCTGGTAAGTTCCTCAAAAAACTCTATAAGATTGGTTAGACATGACTACCATGCATGAAGTCATGCTGACTACCCCTAATCAATCCCTGTCTATCCAAATACTCATTTATCCGATCACTTAGAATACTTCTCAATAACGTGTGGATAGACAGAGGCTTTTTCTCAGGGTTGAAATGGCTAACACGAGAGGGCACAGTTTTAAGGTGCTTGGAAGTAGGTACAGAGGAGATGTCAGGGGTAAGTCTTTTACACAGAGGGTGGTGAGTGTGCGAAATGGGCTGCCGGCGACGGTGATGGAGGCGGATACGATAGGGTCTTTTAAGAGACTCCTGGACAGGTACATGGAGCTTAGAGAAATAGAGGGCTATGGGTAATTCTAGGTAATTTCTAAGGTAAGTACATGTTTGGCACTGCATTGTGAGGCCGAAGGGCCTGTATTGTGCTGTAGATTTTTCTATGTTCTATGTTTCTATGTAACTTTCCAACTACTGATGTCAGGCTTACCAGCCTATATTTTTTTGTTTACTTTTAGAGGCTTTCTTAAACAGTGGAATATTAGCTATCCTCCAACTGTACGGTACCCCACCTGTCACTAAGGATGATTTAAATATCTCTGCTAGGACCCCTGTAGTTTCTGTTCTTGCCTCCTGCATGGTCCGAGGGAACACCTTGTCAGGCCACACTGATTTGCCTCAGGACAGCAAACACTTCCTTCTCTGTAATCTGTATAAAGTCGATAAAGTCGATGCTGATCTGCCCCACTCCTTTTGACTCTGGCACGGGTAGTAGTCCTGAGATCACAACCCTGGAGGTCCTGCCCTTTAACTTAGCACCTAACTCCCTTTGCAGAACCTTGTCACTCGTCCTACCTATGTCATTGGTACCTCCATGGACCCTGACCTCTGGCTGTTCACCTTTCCACTTAAGAATGCTGAGGGCTCGATCTGCGATATCCTGGACCCTGGCACCCAGAAGGCAACATACCATCTTTGATTTTGGTGGTATTAATCTGCCATAATTAAGTTGTACTTGTCATGGTGTCCAATAACCTATTGGATTGTTACAAAACCCCATTTATTTCAGTTCTTTTAGGGAAGGAAATCTGCTTTCCTACAGTAGTTTGACTTACATTTGCTTCTAGAGTCATAGAAATGTGACAGATTCTTAATTGCCCTCTAAATTTTCCTAACGTGATACTTGGTTACAATTATTTGGTGAAGTGTTCACCACAAGAACAACAGCCATTAAGAAAGGCCAATTGGGTATGAACATTATATCCACACTTTGTTAATGGTATTTATATCCAAAGAATGAAATCTTAAAAATTACATTTAAAATAAATTATGTACAGTGATACACTATTGTAGTGGGAACTCCTCACCTTTTTATTTATGAGAACAGATGAGACCAAATGCTACAAATGAGCTATTTGATCAAGCTGCTGATTTAGCCAAAGAGCCAACAGATAGGTAGCAGCCAGCTATTTGTGAAATGTCTGGCTGAGGAAAGTAGTAACTGGGAAGATAATGATAGTGTGGCTTCAGGAAGATATTGCTAATCATTTGGGATAGTTGATGCACCACTGAGTGCTCTAGCACTGATAGAGTGTGATGGCATTCTGCTCAAAGTGTTCAACTAACGGAAGGAAGAAGCAGCTCATGTGGAGTTTGAACACCCAACATATCTGTTAAGCAAGCAGCCATTTTCTATCGTACTAATAAAATGTCTTTGAAAAAATATCACTTGCCTTTTTGTTTTACACCTATGATTTAGGAACATGGGAACAAGAAGAGACCTTGAGCCTATTTCTCTTTTCAGTGAGATTATAGCTGATCGATATCATATACAGAGGATTCTGATTAATTGGGACACATTGGGACCAATTCATTTTGGCTCAATTAAGCGGCTGCTCCAATTAGCTGAAGTTTCATGGAAATAGTCAAAACATAGAAAAAAAACAAACTATCATTTAACTGAGTAAGAAATTATCTGTTTAAATTAAATACAGAACAAATTAGAACTCTAATAATAATACTACAGTACTCCTAAACTGTGGTTCCTAATAGTTATCGACATTAGAATTCATTCAGTATACACTGTCATGTTCTTTTGATTGACTGTAAATTAACAAAATCAATGCAGACACCTAATGCAAATAAACTGTCTTCATACAATGCTTCTGATGATTGCATATTTCAAATCTTCATTTTCATTGTAACATTCAAGATGATTGTCAATATCTTCAAATTCTTTATAGTTCCCACTTATTGAAGTAGTGAAATTGTTGCATTTTTACTCCTAGCCATATCTGGTATCTTCAAGCCTGAATGCTTGAAACCACAGTGAGCAAAACAGTTCCAAATTGTCTTTCTGCTTATTTCTCATCAATTATCAGTAAGAAAAATCACTTCCTTTTGAACACAAACACATACAGCTAAGGCTATTTAAAAACTGTTCACTCTAAGCACGCAAATGCCACACAGCCACGTAAATGCACTTGATTGACGCTAGTTAGAAACATTGGCAACAATCACCTGTCCCAATTAAGTGGCATAATGTCCCAAATAAACAAAGGGAATCCCAGCTATTTTCTTGATTCATTTTTGTTCCTTAACTGTTGTTTCAAATAAATGGCTGCCCAATTAACTGTAATCCATTGTATTTGCTTTTGCCTTTGGGACCAATAGTTAACTAAATCCTTTGAAGCCCAGGCCTAAAATTCACAATTGATCTAGCATCAGTTATTTATGGAAGAGAGTTCCATGGTCTTGCCTTCTTCATGTGCTCCTGAAAATCCTGGCCTCATTTTCATATGATGCCCCCTTGTCCTAGATTCCTCAAGCAATGGAAGCACTTTCTTTCTATCTCCCCCATCAGTTCCTCTTAATCGAAAAGTTTTATTAGTTCACCATCAGATTTTCTAATTTCCAGGATGTAGCATACTAGGCCTGAAGGTCAGCTCCACCTTATTTACAGCTCTTTTGCATATTTTCAATAAAAGAATTTTAATACCTAGGGCCTTGAATTTCTGTGATGAAGTTTAAGCCAATATTGCACTTGAAAGGATGATTTTGAATCTCCTATTTAACCTTTGGGGGAAAATAAGCACAGAGGGCCATATTTATAGTTCTTTTTCTTTAGCCTTTCTTATACAATTAGATGAATGTCCAGCAAATTTTTCTGCAGAATTCTTAACACAACTTTCCACCAGCACTCTGAAGCAGGATATTGTATAAAAAGGACAGGCTGAATTGTTGCTTCCTAATTTTTGTTTCTCTCTCAATTTACTTCACTGCATCACATACTAACATTGATGAGTTATTACATTGCTGTTATTCCTGAACAGATTGAAAAGCATTCAAGTGCCATTTGTGCTATGGTGCCTCAGGGTTTGGCTCCAAGCTCAATCCTGCCAAGGGTCTCAGCCCAAAACGTCGACTGTACTTTTTTCCCCACAGATGCTGCCTGGCCTGCTGAGTTCCTCCAGCATTTTGTGTGTGTTGCTTAGATTTCCAGCATCTGCAGATTCTCTCTTGTTTGTGAATGGAAGAGTAAATATAGTTTCACCTACCCACCATCAGGGCAAAATTATTGCCCATATATGAATGCAGCCACATTGCCCTTCACATAATCATCAATAATCCACAATTTTCTATAGATTTAAAAATATTTGCTTTATGCCGACTTTTGTAACGTCGTTACAAATGAGCCTCACCTCAATCATTAGTCTGTTGACTTGCCATGAGAAGCCTCATAAGTCTTGAGGCTTTTTAGAGAGAGTGAAAAATTAAACTCACAAGGAGTGTAGATGGGTGAATGCACTTGGTTCTTTTTTCCCCAGGGATGGGCAACTAAAAACTAGAGGACATAGATTTAAGTTGAGAGGTAGAAGATTTGAAAGGGATCTGAGGAGCAACTTCTTCATATAGTAGTGCATATATAGAATGAGCTGACAGAGGAAGTGGCTGAGGCAGGTACAGGGATAACAGTTTAAAAATAAAAGGTTGGATGAATACATACGTAAGATAGATTTAGAGGAATATTGGCTAAGGGACCTGTTCCCATGCTATCCTAATATATGATTCTATGGAGGAACTAATTGAGCATCTGTGGGGAGGGGTTAGGGACTGTTGATGCTTCAGGTCAAGATGCAGAGTTTCAATCCAAAACCTTGACAATTCCTTTCCCTGCTCAACACCCACCCCACCCCAACAGATGTTGCTTAGCCTATTGAATTCCTCCAACAGTTTGCATTTTTGATTCAGATACCAGTATCTCCACACTCCTATGTTTACAGCTTAGAGAGTTATGGTGCTGGTACTGAAAACAGGGTGAGCACTGGAACTAATCTAACTTTAACCAGATCCGAGACCGGAAACAAGTGAGGACAATCTCACTAAGTAGGACAGCACAGGAAAGGTGCTGAGGAAGAATGTAGACTATGTCAAAGATGGCAGAGAGGTCAATGTGAGAGTAAAAGGGGTTAAGTACATTGGCTATGGATGCCATTTAGAACTTTGGTTTCAAGATCTGAAACCAATTGAAGTATTTTCAGATCTGGAATTTCAATGAAGACAGTCACAAATAGAAAAGGTGATAACATTTTCAAGAGATTTAGAGAACATAAAATGATTGGTGGTGCATGAAAAAGTACCTTGCTTCAGTGTTACGTGTTTTTTAATGTGTTATCCACAAATGAAAAGTGACGCAATAATGGAATTGCGGTTCTGCGTTTATGGATTGGACTACTGCATTCATGGAGTAAGGACATTTTCAGACTTATGGTTTTTATATTCTGTGTTTTTTTTATTTCCCGTTCCTTTCCCATTTTGTTGTGTGAGGGGAAGTTGTTTGGGGGTTGATGTTATTTTAATATTTTTGTGAGGGGGTGGGGTTGTTTTTTGGTAGTCAATGTTCCTGTTCCTTTTTTTGTGGGGGAAAAGGAAAGGTGTTGATGATTGGAATGCCGTTTTGTGTGTGTGTGTAGGGGGGGTGGGGGTAGGTGCGACATTTCTCTCTGACCAACTTTTGTGTTCTTTCTTTGTTTCATGGCTATCTGGAGAAGACAAATTTCAGAGTTGTATAGGGATAAATGCTTTGATAATAAATGAACCTTTGAATCTATGAAACGTGGAAATGGATGAATCCACAATAAGAGCTTCATTAACATGTTCATACATATCAGTTGTATTTCAAGAAAGAGCTGAATGTATGCTGCTAAAAACCTCTTTTCATATGTGGAGAACTAGAATGAAAGGTGCCCAATTATATTCCTCTCACCGGAGATTTAAATTAGAGTTCATCGTTAGCATATCTTTGTTACGGTCGCTGCTACAGAAGCAAAGAAGAGCTCTCTACAACAATGGTGGCTTCATTATTGTAACAAAAGGGAGAGCATTACCAACATTTAAAAGATATGCCCATTGTGGAAAGGGAAAAACACTGAAAAGATAATGTGCACAGTGCAGCAAGTCCATTTTAGACAGGATTTTATAAAGACAAAAGCTGTTTGTGCACCTAAAAATATTTCAAGAAATCATGCATTCGGTCATTAACTCCACTGCACTATCAATGAATTGGCATGAAATTTATGATAAGGTAAAAAAAAGGGAAAGGATAAGTTGGCAGTGCTCATTGCAGAACAGTCACCCATTGTATCTGTATTTGTATTTGTAATTATTTTCTTATATCCAAGGGAGTAAAAATTTTTATGTTGCATTTCCATCACAATGTACAAGCAATAACGAAGGGAATTGTGAGGAGATATTGCCCAAACACTAAGATTATATACATAATTGTTTGTATACATGTATGTACAGTCAGATATGCATCCATATCAATGTGTATTGATAAATCTGTTGGCCTAGTGAAAGGAGCTGTCCCAGAGCCTGTTGGTGCTGGCCTCAAAGCTGTGGTACCATTTACCAGAGGGTAGCAGCTGAAACAGTTTGTGGTTAAGGTGGCTGGAGTCCCTGATGATCCTTTTGGGTATTTTTTATGCACCTGTAAATGTCCTGAATAGAGGAAAGTTCACATCCACAGATGCACTGGGCTGTCTGATCCACTCTCTGCAGCGCCTGCGATTGAGGGAAGTACAGTTCCCGTACCAGGCGATGACAAAGCTAGTCAGGATGCTCTGGATGGTGCCCCTGTAGAAAGTCCGCAGGAATTGGGGACTCATGCCGAACTTCTTCAGCTGCCTGAGGTGAAAGAGGCGCTGTTGTGTTTTTATCGCGACACGTCCAGTATGTACAGTCCAGGTGAGATCTTCAGTGATGTATATACCGAGGAACTTGAATAGAAGGAACTTGTATATACCAAGGAATGTGTATAGAGATACATCATAGATGCTGTGGTTATTAAGAATGGAAGTAATGGTAGATGTGGCTACATTCCAAATGCAGGGCAGGGGAGATGTGAAAGACTAAAGAGTGTAACATCAGTCAGGGTGATAGTAGGTATGGGAGAGAGAAGGTGGAGGTCAAATCTTCAAGACACCAGACAGAAAGAATTCATCCTAGCTATGGTTTTCCAACATCAACATACTTTCACTGATTTATCATGTGCAATTTTCATGGTTTTAATATCCAATCTATTTTTTTTACAATAGGTTGGTTCTAACTTTGGTCTAACCATCATTATGTACTAATCTATAATGACCATTCCATATCCACATAAGATACACAAAATGCTGGAGGAACTCAGCAGGCCAGGCAATATCTATGGAAAAGAGTAAACAGTTGTGGTTTCAGTCTGAGACCCTTCATCAGGACCAAAGCGGCCTAAAGCGTCGACTGTTTACTCTTTTCCATAGATGCTGCCTGGCCTGCTGAGTTCCTCCAATATTTTGTGTGCATTAGTTTGATTTCCAGCATCTGCAGATTTTCTTTTATTTGTGATTCTATTATCTATATTCTTTCCAAATCCAAAATGTTCCTGTTCAACTACATTCTCCTGTCTTTGCATTGAATATTTGCCCTACAATTTGTTTTCCCTCACGATATGCATTAACACACATAGTGACATTAAATTGCACTCATGATAATCTGCTTCTTCACTAATCTGCCTGAACTTTCTTAGTCTTGATTTTAACTAGAAAAACTATGTTGCCACGCCTGATCTTACAGCAACTGTCTGTTTGTCCCTACCCTCTAATCTCCCTCCTGGCACTTATCCTTGCAAGCGGAACAAGTGCTCACCAAACCTCCTCCCTCACTACCATTCAGGGCCCTAAGCAGTCCTTCCAGGTGAGGCGACACTTCACCTGTGAGTCTGTTGGGGTCATCTGCTGTGTTCAGTGCTCCTGGTGTGGCCTCCTGTATATCGGTGAGACCCGACGCAGATTGGGAGGCCGCTTTGCCAAGCACCTTACCTCCAGCTGCCAGAACAAGTGGGATCTCCCAGTAGCCATCCATTTTAATTCCACTTCCCGTTCTCATTCCAACATGTCAGTCCATGGCCATGAGGCCACACTTAGGTTGAAGGAGAAGCATCTTATATTCCCTTTGGGTAGCCTCCAACCTGATGACATGAATATCGATTTCTCGAACTTTCAGTAATGACCTGCCCCTTCACCATTCGCCATTCCCATTTCCCTCTCTCACCATATCTCCTTATTTGCTTATTACCTCCCTCTCGTACTCCACCTCCTGTTTCTTTCTTCCATGGCCTTCTGTCCTCTCCTATCCGATTCCTCCTTCTCCAGCCCTATATCTCTTTCACCATTCAACTTCTCAGCTCTTTACCTCAACCCTCCTCCACCTCCCGGTTTCGCCTGTCACCTTGTGGTTCTTCCTCCCCTCTACCCTCTTTCTTACTCTGAATCCTCATCTTTCTTCCCCAATCCTGATGAAGGGTCTCAGCCCAAAACGTTGACTGTACTTTTTTCCATAGATGCTGCCTGGTCTGCTGAATTCCTCCTGCATTTTGTGTGTGTTACTTGGATTTCCAGTATCCACAGATCTTCTGTTGTTCGTGATTACATTACATGTCCTTGTTCATCAGTCACTGAAGGTAAGCATGCAGGTACAGCAGGCAGTGAAGAAAGCTAATGGCATGTTGGCCTTCATAACAAGGTGAGTTGAGTATAGGAGCAAAGAGGTCCTTCTGCAGTTGTACAGGGCCCTGGTGAGACCACACCTGGAGTATTGTGTACAGTTTTGGTCTCCAAATTTGAGGAAGGACATTCTAGCTATTGAGGGAGTACAGCGTGGGTTCACGAGGTTAATTCCCGGGATGGCGGGTCTGTCATATGTTGAAAGATTGGAGTGACTGGGGTTAATATACACTGGAATTTAGAAGGATGAGAGGGGATCTGATTGAAACATGTAAGATTATTAAGGGATTGGACAGGCTAGAGGCAGGAAATATGTTCCCGATGTTGGGGGGAGTCCAGAACAAGAGACCACAGTTTAAGAATAAGGGGTAGACAATTTAGAACGGAGTTGAGGAAAAAATTTTCACACAGAGGGTTGTGGTTCTGTGGAATGCTTTGCCTCAGGAGGCAGTGGAGGCCAATTCTCTGGATTCTTTCAAGAAAGAGTTAGATAGAGCTCTTAAAGATAACTGAGTGAAGGGATATGGGGAGAAGGCAGGAGAGGGGTACTGATTGTGGATGATCAGCCATGATCACAGTGAATGGTGGTGCTGGCTTGAAGGGCTGAATGGCCTACTCCTGCACCTATTGTCTATGAGTTACCTTGTTCTAAGACCATAAGATACAGGAGCAGAATTTGGTCATTTGGCCCATCGAGTCTGCTCTGCCACATGATCATGACTGATCCATATTTCCTCTCAGGTCCAATCTCCTACCTCCCCTCCAATCCCTGTATCCGTTCATGCTCTGACCAATCAACAATCTATCAACCTCTGCCTTAAATGTACATGAAGACTTGTCCTCCACAGCTGCTTGTGGCACTGAATTCTACAGATTCACCTCTGGCTAAAGAAATCCCTCCTCATCTCTGTTCTAAAAGGATGCCACTCCACTCTGAGGCTGTATCCTCTGGTCTTCAACTCTCTCACCATAGAAATAATCCTCTCCACATCCACTCTATCAAGGCCTTCCACCATTCAATAAGTTTCAATTAGGTCACCCCTCATTCTTCTGAACTGAACAGAAATGTTACATTAAACTCACTCCCATATCCTGACACACCTGAACCTCAGGGAGTGTGGGAATTTTTTTAAAAAAAGCTCCAATAAGCACGGAAGTAATATTTCACCAATTGCATCTGGGAATTTTTTTCAATCACTTTAATATCATGAAAGTGGACACTGAAATATCTTCATGAAAAATACATCCAACATTGTGTATTATATTTAGCAAAACTCTTCAGAATTCTCAGTGTTCATTTTTCTCATGTCTCTAGTTCAATTAGGTCTCTCTTCAATATTCTGCTCAGGTTACACCTTCTGCTGTTGGTTGCTAATTCAAGTGAAGTGTGTGGTCGTACTCCAGGGCCTCTCAGGAGGTGACCCATGCATTGCTTTCCAACATACATATTTTCATTGCCGAAAGAAATAAGACTGCCAATTAGAATTTTTCAACATTAAATGTCTGTATTAAGGCATTTAATCTAAGTAAAATAAAAATTGTTCTGCGCTGCAAATACATCACAAATTGCAGATTTCATGCTCAGCAGATGTGGAACCCTCTAATGTTTGATTGAAGTGTCCTTTCATTAAAATGAGGTCAAACCTGCTCTCTCACTCAGATATAAAAATTGCTGGGCACTATTTCAAAGAAGAGTAAGGAGTCAGATTCAGAGCATCGGTTATTATGTGAATTTCATTCTACATTGCCAGAATAGATAAGCTTGTCCCTATAATCAAACACCATGGAACTGCAGGAGCTGGAATAAGAACAGTAAATGCTGGAAGAAACATTTGTGGAGAAAGAAGCAGATGTTTCATGTTGGTGGCCTTTCACCAGAACTAGGAAAGTACATGCAGTAAATGGTAATGGAGGAGAGACAGAGAGAAAGCCTGTTAAAGGGTAAAGAGCCACCTTCTCCCCGATCACTATGAACAAAATACTTGGTTTATCAAATCCTACAATGATGTTTGGAATACATCAACTGTTTTCATGAAATAACCTAAAAATTAGGCAGAAGCCAAAGTCTGGCTGTGGAACAGTTTCTGGAAATATCAATTAAGAGAGGTCCCTATATTCTTTTGCCTGTTAATGTAACTTTTATTACGGAATTGATTGATATCAAATGCAAATAGATCAGCATTGATACCATTTCAAAGTAGGATTTTATGTATCAAATATATGTTTTCTTCCTCGGATTGATCAGCAATGACATCTCCTTCCACTTCAGTGCTTCCATTTTCTCAGTCAAAGGGTTCCCTCCTGCCACGATTGGCCACCCTATCCACCATACCCATTCGTTTTCATATTCTTCTTTCACCACTTCCTCTCCCTCTCAGAACCATATCTTTATTAATTACTTATTTATTGAGTTACAGTGCAGAATAGGTCCTTTTGGCCCTACGAGCCACATCGGCCAGCAACCCCCCCCCCCCCAATTTAATCCTAGCCTAATCACGGGACAGATTACATTGACCAATTAACCTACCAACCAATACATCTTTAGACTGTGGGAGGAAACCGTAGCGCCAGGAGGAAACCCACGTAGTGACGGGGAGAATGTACAAACTCCTTAAAGGCAGCGGTGGGAATTGAACCTGGGTCACTGGTACTGTAAAGCGTTGTGCTAACCACTACGCTACTGTGCCACCCCTTAACTAAATTAAAGGTAATTAACATAAATTAAAGATAAAATTAAAGGTAATTAAAGATAGTATGTCCTAGTGCCTATAAAAGGAGCCCATTGCCTTCAGTATATCTTGTTTCTCTTGTCCTCCCCTTGCATCCCACCGTTTGCAGGATTCAAGGGATTATCTTTTACCATTTCTAGCAGCTCGAGCACAATGCCACCACAAACCATGCTGACTCCTCCTGTGACAGACAGCACTCAGTAAATGCACTCCTTACATGCATGCATTCACTCTCACACATACACACACACACAAACACATAAACAGACACACATTGCCTTGTCATTCTACCTGTAATTGTGGTGAGTGTGCTCACTTCAATGTCTTACTGGGTATATTCTCATAATTAACCTACTGTTCCGCCCTCTCCCCTCCCCCCGCATTGCTACATATTTACAGAGTCAGACACCAAAGTTTAGTTTAGTTTCATGCTTTAAGTGTGAGCGTGTGATTGTGTTTCACAGTCTGCTGTTTCATGCTGTTGTCTCCTGGTGGTTCTGTGGCATCTGCTGGGTCCTAAACCGAGGTAATGTCCTTGGGTTGGCTTTATGGTGCCTTTCCCACCATACACGGCGGAATATTCCACTTCTTTAGTACTAGCGATGTGTAAATGTATGTATGTTGTTTGTATTCTGTATTTGATATAAATACTTCTGTTTATCTTTCAGTATGACTGCAACTGCATTGTGGAGTGCATCATATTCTAATTCACGTGCAGTCTTAAGTTAACTTTGTTGGTAACTGAAGATGATATGTCCCAGCACCTATAAAAGTAGCTTATTACCCTCGTTATGGGAGAGAGATACGGGTTCCCAGGAGTTCATACTGAACAAGAATAAGTACAGAGCTTATTATTATTGTGTTTCTTGTAGATATCTTTTTGGAAATATTGGCATTTTTTTCACTACGTTCAATCATTTTCACTAGTTTTTGTAAATTTAATTTTTGACATACCTCATATACACCCTTGCACTAAAGTGCCAAGCGATTCCAGCCTTTTTTCCCTTTGGTAAAATTAAAGGTAAAGGTTTTTAAAGGTAAAGGTAAAATTAAAGGTAAAGGTTTTTAAAGGTAAAATTAAAGGTAAAGGTTTTTAAAGGCAAAGGTTTTTAACATAAGATGTCAGGAGAAGGATGGCCAGTTGCAAAGGGGTGCATTCAACTCAGGGGAGAGTGAGATTGCCGTCCCAAGTCGGGAAACTCCCTGAGGCTAAAAATGAAGCAGATGCCTGGGAAACCGTGGGGACCTCAGAGGAGGAAGAACCAGAGCCAAACTCAGGCCAGAAGTAGAGGAGCCTTCAAGTTGTACACTACTGAACCCTCCCTGGTAAACCTGTTCAGAGAGTTTGTCTGCACAGCAGAGGAGAGACGATGCTTTTAGAAAGGAAATCCAAAGCCTGTGGACATCTGTTGAGAAGATAAACCAACCTGAATCACCTGGTTCCCCATATGACCAGCCCTTCAACACTCCTGCTCTGCAGCAGAAGGGTCCCAAAATGTCTTCTTATCAACAAGGAGACGATATTGAGAACTATCGCCTCAGGTTCGAAAGGATGGTCCTCATAGGAATGGTCAGAGGAAGAGTGGGCCTGCAAGCTGGTGGCACTACTGATGGGTAGAGCTTTCGAAGCCTACATTGCAATGGATGAAGTGAGGCCCAACAACTATCCTGGCCTGAAGGAGGCGTTGCTGTCTAAATTTTTGACAGCTTGGCAGAAACCTCTCACCAACACTTCTGATCAGCCATGATCATACTGAATGGCGGTGCAGGCTCGAAGGGCCGAATGGCCTACTCCTGCACCTATTTTCTATGTTTCTATGTTTCTATGATCCAGTACTCTACCATCAGGGGAGTCACCCACTGAGAGGTGTCATCGCCTGAGGGGTCTCTACCTCCGATTAGATTCAAGCAGAACAGAAGCCTAAGGAAGATGCTGATGGGACCATCGTTCTGGAGCAGCTGCTGTGGGTTCTTCCTCCAGCCGCCAGAACACGGGTCCGGGAACATGAGCCAGTTCATGGCTCACTATGTCCTGACCTGCCCTGCATTAAGAACCTTTGGTCGTTTCTGCTAAGACTTTTATTTGCTACCTTTGTCGGCAGTCAGGATATAAATCCTCTGTGTGCCATCTCAAGTAGCCCAAAATGTCAGATCTGTGCAATGTACCAAGAGAAGATGATGATGATAATGACTGTATTGATTGTGAGTATCATAATGAAAAACGAGTGGAATGTGAAGAGAAAGAGCCTCACATAATAGTAGTCAAAGCTAATGGAAAACCTGTTGAAGCTCTTTTAGATTCTGAATTCATTAATTAAGAAAAATCATGCCCCTGCCTTTGGTGTTGACTACAGTCACCAAACACCTGCCCAATGTGTCCATGGTGACTGGAAGTCTGAGCCACGGGCAGAATTCATTGCCACAGATTACTGAGCAGGCCAAGTCACTGGGTATACTTAAAGCAGAGGACGATAAGTTCTTGATTTTTAAGGCCATCAGAGGTTACGGGGAGAAGGCAGGCGAATGGGGTTGAGAGGGATAATAAATTAGCCATGGTGAAATGGCGGAGCAGAATGGATCAGCCAAAAGACTCTATCCTGCTCCTGTGTCTGATGGTCTTATTACATATTTGCATTGAGGTATAACAGCGTAAAGCAATAACAATGAAGAATAAAGTGCAAAAGCTAAAGGGGAAGTGCAGCGCAGATAAACAATAAGGGGCAGGCTCATAACAAGCAGGGGCGGCACTAAGGTGGTGCTAGCTGGTGCTATAGCCCCAGCAGAAAATTGCAATAGCACCAGCGTAGCACCACCAAGAAATTTACTGAAATTTCACATACAAATTTCAGCTGCTTTGCTTTCTCGGTATAGTTTTGAATACAGCTTGTTTCTCCAGTTGACCTAGTGAAACAGCGCCCCCAACTACCTTAGCACCCACGCAGCAATAAAAACATAGAAACATAGAAAATAGGCGCAGGAGTAGGCCATTCGGCCCTTCGAGCCTGCATCGCCATTCAGTATGATCATGGCTGATCATCCAACTCAGAACCCTGTACCTGCCTTCTCTCCATACCCCCTAATCCCTTTAGCCACAAGGGCCATATCTAACTCCCTCTTAAATATAGCCAATGAACTGGCCTCAACTGTTTCCTGTGGCAGAGAATTCCACAGATTCACCACTCTCTGTGTGAAGAAGTATTTCCTCATCTCGGTCCTAAAAGGCTACCCCTTTATCCTCAAACTGTGACCCCTCGTTCTGGACTTCCCCAACATCGGGAATAATCTTCCTGCATCTAGCCTGTCCAATCCCTTTAGAATTTTATATGTTTCAATCAGATCCCCCCTCAATCTTCTAAATTCCAGAGAGAATTAAAAAGTTCTAAACTCTAAAGTTATAAACTCAGTCAGATCCACTCTACACTTCTGCTTATTCGTTCATTGTCAGTGTCTTGCCATTGCTGTCCTCAGATCAGTTAAGCTGATCTAAGATCACTTAAGGTGGTGATGTCACTCACTCACTCACGCGAGAGATTGACAGTATACATATAGGCGCAGATCCATGGTCTTGCGAGACTAACAGATGCCCCACACACACACACATTGTGCTTTTGCAAGCTAGCATGGGCCTGGCACGTGCATTATATTGGCGGCGTGAAAATGGATCGATTTTTAGTGAGAAAATGACCTCATCCAGAAGAATCAATGGTGCCTCAGCCTGAGCCTGTCTTAATTGAAAGTGACATGCAGAAAGAAGTAAGTGGAGATGAGGACGACAGCAGTTCAGCGAAGGAGTGTGAGGGCGAAGTAGAGGAACAAGAAATGGAGCGGGATTTGGATGAGAACATGGATGAAGCTGCTCTTAGTGCTAGTGGGAATACTGTTAGCGATGTTAGCCAGCAGCCTGAGGAAGGACCCCATTGGCCAGCATTGAAAATGTACCCTTCATTGCCCACAACAAGTTTGGCAATCAGCAAAGGAGTTTTATTTGTGGCTGGTTTGACTGACTGGAATATTCGATCACGAAAGATACTATGTTCTGTTTCGCATGCAGGCATTTCCTGTGTGGAGGACATGGGTTCCATTCTGGGTCTACCTTCACTGTCACCGGTTACCACAACTGGTGAAAAGCTACAACAGCTTTCAAAACCCACCATGTAAGCGCAGCTCATAAGTTTGCTATGGAGGCACAGGCCGAATTCAGATTAAGAAAACAAGACGGTTTAAAATTGGGAAATATGCTTGACAAAGGACATGCAAAGATTGTCCAAGAAAATCGTGAGTATACGAGAGCTGTGGCTGAGTCTCTGGCAAGGACAGACAGTGAATGAAACAATGGAATTTCTAGCTCCAATAAGACCCTACTGCGATAGATTTATACAAACTAATCTGCATATCACTGACTCTACCTGTGACATCTGCCTCATGCAAACGGAGTTTCTCTTGCCTCAGGTGCCTCAAAAACTACCTAAGGAATAGCAGCGGCGATGCTCGGAACAGCAACTTGGCCCTGTTGGCCATAAACAGCCGGAGGACCAAAGCACTTGACATCCAGAAAATCATTGATGCTTTCACCACCAATCACAACAACAGACGGATTGTACTTCTCTAAAAACATCAATGGTGAGTGCAGTTGATTTTTTTAAAATTTGGGCCAAGACTAATGCTGATTATTATTATTATTTTGTGGTGGATACCCCATAGTCCTTATGTTTCTTGCAAATCCTATGCTATTACATTTACTACTATTAAGCCTAATAGTTTTGCTTAGACTTCCAAGCGGTGATTCTGTTGATTTTTGTTTTAAATTCAGTAGCCGAATTAATTGAGGTATTGCATGGCCAGAGTATGATTTGTCCAATTCCTGGTAAAGCCTTGCATCTGCTGTTTGCCTTATTTGACTTCAATAATGGTGTATCTTTTGGCATTGTCTGTCTATGTAATGCGAATAGCAGTGGACATTGTGGGTTAGTGTTGTGTTTTTCAGTTGAAAAGCACGCATTTGACGCTGATTGCGGGATTGGTGTGTGATTCATGTTGTGCGCTGTGGGTCGGATGCTCTGTTAGTTTGTTTGTTTATGCTCTGTGTAGCCCGGGTTGTCTCTGATGCTGTTAACACTGTCACAGTTCACTTCTATATTATATTTATCAACTACTGTTGCTTGTGAATCAACAGAGGCATTTATCGTAGGCACATAATGCTTGAAACTGACTTCTGAACGCCACGCGTCTGGCCTTGCGAATACATATTACCATACAGCACATCCCTCAGCACCATCACTAAATAATTCAGCCCCACTGTAGCACCAGCAAGAAAAAATCTCTGGCGCCGCCACTGATAACAAGTAAGACTGTGAGGTCAGAAGTCCAATTTATTGTAGTAGGAAACCATTTAATATTCTTATAACAACCAAATTGTGATGTGCTGAGCTGTGTTCACAACTCTGCAGTTTCTTGTAGTCATGGTCAGAGCATTTGCCAAATCAAGCTGTTAAGCATCCAGAAAGAATGCTTTCTATGGTAGATTGATAAAAACTGATAAGGGTCAACAGGGACATGACAAAACGTTTTAGCCTTCTGAGGACATAGAGGCATTGGCCATGACTTCAGCATGGTTGGGCCAGGACTGAAGAGTTGACATTCAAACCTGCAATAGGACCAAAACCATTTTTTTAGTCATTCTCGGAACAGTTTCTTCACAGAAAGTTTGTTAAGAGAATCCGGAGAAAACCTTCGAGAAATCTTGTTTACAACTTGAACTTTGCTCTCCATTATCTAAATGCTGAGGCACCAACTTAATTGCACTTTGCAACTGCTCTGTTCATTCTGCTGTGTGGTGGGACCCAGGTTGCTGCTCATATATAAGTGGGAATTGTCAGGGAGGTTTTACTCTCATGAACTGATACCTGTCCCACAGTGTCTCAGGCAGATACTAAATTTGCTTGCTATATCTGAAGACTGGTGTCCCCACAGAAGGTGGTAGACTTTCCAGTATATTGAAATGGATGCCCATTCTTGGACCAAGTGACTACCTTACCAGTAACTTTCAAACTGACCGCCATCCTCAATCTTGATATCTTGGGGTCAAGCCTTGTTTTCCAGGCTAATAGTTAATTTATCAACTGCATCACTGAAGTAACTGGAGCAAGTAAGCTACAGCCTCTTACCAAATTATTTCTCTGTTACCTCTTTTCCACCATTCAGTCATTCCCAAAACCTCTGTTAGAGCAGAACGTCACAGTAAGCTTTGGGTAGATCAAGGGAAGTTGAAATGATTTATTCTCATATGGAATTTTGGGCCAAGTTGTTCAGAATGTTCTTTGCTGAGACATACAACTAGGTCTTTGTTCCAGGAAACTTGGGTCCTGAGCATTTTTGAATTCTCCCAAATTTCACTTTCTACTTGCTGCCCTTTTTTTCCCTCCTTAGAGCTTTCAGCTTAACGCTGAATCAAAAAGCTTGTGTTCAAGCCCTACTCCAGGGGCATAACCGAAAATATCTTGGATGAACTCCACAGTAGAACTTGTGTGGACCTTTGCATGAGATGCCAAACCTAAACTTTGCCTGCTCTGTCAAAACAGCATCAACTACAATATGTCTGACGGCACTAAAAAGCTGTGTAGAATTCTCTCTAAAGTCCTAAACAGCATTCAGATTACCTTGGGCATTAACACAATCTGACTCAGACTTACTATTTTTTTTCAATAAAGGTTAGCTTTATTTGTCATACATATATTGAAAGATGAAGGCATACAATGAAATGCATCGTTTGCGTCAGATCCATTCAGCAAGGGTTGTGGTGGGGGCGGGCTGCCCCCAGCTCAGGTGATGTCGCTCTTCTGGTGCTAACATTGCGTACCTACAATTTATTAACCCTCACTGTAACTGCATGTCTCTGGAATGTGGGCGGAAACTGGAGCAACCAGAGGAAACCCACACGATCACGGGGAGAATGTGCAAACTTCTTACAGATAGCAATGGGAATCAGACATCAATCAGTGACTGCTGGCTGTGTAAAATGTTTGCACTAACCGCTATGTTACTGTGCCACCCAATTCGGCAGAGACTCTCGCATTATCATGGAAAAGGATAAAATCAGAGAGGACAGGAAAATTTTTAATTGGGGAAGGGCAAATTATGAGGCTATAAGGCTAGAACTTGCAGGTGTGAATTGGGATGGTGTTTTTACAGGGAAATGTACTATGGACATGTGGTCGATGTTTAGAGATCTCTTGCAGGATGTTAGGGATAAATTTGTCCCGGTGAGGAAGATAAAGAATGGTAGAGTGAAGAAACCATGGGTGACAAGTGAGGTGGAAAATCTAGTCAGGTGGAAGAAGGCAGCATACATGAGGTTTAGGAAGCAAGGATCAGATGGGTCTGTTGAGGAATATAGGGAAGCAAGAAAGGAGCTTAAGAAGGGGCTGAGAAGAGAAAGAAGGGGGTATGAGAAGGCCTTGGCGAGTAGGGTAAAGGAAAACCCTAAGGCATTCTTCAATTATGTGAAGAAAAAGGATGACAGGAGTGAAGGTAGGACCAATTAGAGATAAAGGTGGGAAGATGTGCCTGGAGGCTGTGGAAGTGAGCGAGGTCCTCAATGAATACTTCTCTTCGGTATTCACCAATGATGATGGTGAGGACAATATGAGTGAGGTTGATGTTCTGGAGCATGTTTGATATTAAGGGAGAGGAGGTGTTGGAGTTGTTAAAATACATTAGGATGGGTAAGTCCCTGGGGCCTGACGGATTATTCCCCAGGCTGCTCCACGAGGTGAGGGAAGAGATTGCTGAGCCTCCGGCTAGGATCTTTATGTCCTCGTTGTCCATGGGAATGGTACTGGAGGATTGGAGGGAGGCGAATGTTGTCCCCTTGTTCAAAAAAGGTTGTAGGGATAGTCCGGGTAATTATAGACCAGTGAGCCTTACGTCTGTGGTGGGAAAGCTGTTGGAAAAGATTCTTAGAGATAGGATCTCTGGGCATTTAGAGAATCATGGTCTGATCAGGGACAGTCAGCATGGCTTTGTGAAGAGCAGATCGTGTCTAACAAGCCTGATAGAGTTCTTTGAGGAGGTGACCAGGCATATAGATGAGAGTAGTGCAGTGGATGTGATCTATATGGATTTTAGTAAGGTATTTGACAAGGTTCCACACGGTAGGCTTATTCAGAAAGTCAGAAGGCATGGGATCCAGGGAAGTTTGGCCAGGTGGATTCAGAATTGGCTTGCCTGCAGAAGACAGGCAGAGGGTGGTGGTGGAGGGAGTAAACTCAGATTGGAGGATTGTGACTAGTGGCGTCTCACAAGGATCTGTTCTGGGACCTCTACTTTTCGTGATTTTTATTAAAGACCTGGATATGGGGGTAGAAGGGTGGGTTGGCAAGTTTGCAGATGACACAAAAGTTGGTGGTGTTGTAGATAGTGTAGAGGATTGTCAAAGATTGCAGAGAGACATTGATAGGATGCAGAAGTGGGCTGAGAAGTGGCAGATGGAGTTCAACCTGGAGAAGTGTGAGGTGGTATACTTTGGAAGGACAAACTCCAAGGCAGAGTACAAAGTAAATGGCAGGATACTTGGTAGTGTGGAGGAGCAGAGGGATCTGGGGGTACATGCCCACAGATCCCTGAAAGTTGCCTCAAAGGTGGATAGGGTAGTTAAGAAAGCTTGTGGGGTGTTAGCTTTCATAAGTCGAGGGATAGAGTTTAAGAGTAGCGATGTAATGATGCAGCTCTATAAAACTCTGGTTAGGCCATAATTGGAGTACTGTGTCCAGTTCTGGTCGCCTCACTAAAGGAAGGATGTGGAAGCATTGGAAAGGGTACAGAGAAGATTTACCATGATGCTGCCTGGTTTGGAGATTATGCATTCTGATCAGAGATTAAGGGAGCTAGGGCTTTACTCTTTGGAGAGAAGGAGGATGAGAGGAGACATGATAGAGGTGTACAAGATAATAAGCGGAATAGATAGAGTGGATAGCCAGCGCCTCTTCCCCAGGGCACCACTGCTCAATACAAGAGGACATGGCTTTAAGGTAAGGGGTGGGAAGTTCAAGGGGGATATTAGAGGAAGGTTTTTTACTCAGAGTGGTTGGTGCGTGGAATGCACTGCCTGAGTCAGTGGTGGAGGCAGCTACACTAGTGAAGTTTAAGAGGCTACTAGACAGGTATTTGGAGGAATTTAAGTTGGGGGCTTATATGGGAGGCAGGGTTTGAGGGTTGGCACAACATTGTGGGCTGAAGGGCCTGTACTGTGCTGTACAATTCTATTTTCTATGTTCTCTCCTAATCTGAGGTGGAGCAGGCCTCTACAACCTCCTTGACAGTGACTTAAGCAATAATGAAATGAATCATATGCACATCGCTGACAGGTGTCATAAAATCTATTGTTTTGTGGTAGCAGCAGTGTGTAAGCCATAAAAAACACCACTAGCTAAAAAAAATAACTAAATTAATAGAGCAAAAGAGAAATATTGAGGTACTTCTATACATGCACCGTGGAAAGCAATATGACAGGCTGCATCACTGTCTGGTATGGGCGGGGGTTATTGCACAGGACCAAAAGAAGCTGCAGAGGATCGTAAATTTATTTGGCTCTGTCTTGGGTAATGACCTACAAAGTACCCAGGACATCTTCAAGGAGCGGTGTCTCAGAAAGGCAGCATCCATTATTAAGGACGTCCAGCACCCAGGGCATGCCCTTTTCTCACTGTTTCATCAGGGAGGAGGTACAGAAGCCTGAAGGCACACACTCAGCAATTCAGGAACAGCTTCTTCCCCTCTGCCATCCGATTCCTAAATGGACATTGAAACCATGAACACTACCTCACTTGTAATATATATTATTTCTGTTTTTGCATGATTTTTAATCTATTCAATGTACATATACTGTAATTGATCTGCTTATTTATTCTAATTTTTCTTCAATATTATGTATTGCATTGAACTGCTGCTGCTAAGTTAACAAATTTCACGACACATGCCGGTGATAATAAACCTGATTCTGATTCTAGTGTTCATGGATTCATGGACTGCTCAGAAATCAGATGGCGGAGAGGAAGAAGCTGTTCCCAACACATTGAGTGTGAGTCTTGGGGCTCCTGTACCTCCTCCCCAGGGGTAGTAATGAGAAAAGGACAAGTCCCAGATGGTGAGGGTTTCTAATCTTTCTTTTGCTGCTTTTGGGCATTTGATAAATACAATTTAATAGCATGTTTTCTGCATTAGACGTTAGAATCTATACTTCACTGGTCTAATTGGCTCCTAAGTGCCTTTGAATGTCGTACAAGGGATGTAAAAGGTGTTATGCAAACGTAATACTTAGATTTACAAAAACTGAAAATGAGTGTCCCTACTTGACTTGTGTGAGGACTTACCATTCTTCATCATCATTGCACCAATACAATCGGATGCCTCAAAATGCATCCTTTATGAACTGTGTCAAGAGGGAGGATGGTTGGCTTCCTCCAAAGTCCCTTTAGGAGGTCTCAAGCCGACACATCTGATAAATGATTTGCTGCTTGCCCCTGCTGAAGCATTTTTGAAACTAAACAGTGACGAAGTGTCTCAGAGTCCGCCAAAACTGAAATTCCCCTCGCATTCTGAGGTGGGGCCAGCTTCTATAGCTCCAACACTGCCAACACTGAACGATAATGAAAATGAATATTGTGCACTCAGCAACAGTTGTGTAAAACAAGTAGAAAGTGAAACCCCAACAATGCAAATGAATGAAAAACATAATACTGCTTCAGGCTAAGCAACCATATAGGTTACTTTGTCAGATGGTACAGATCTCCAATAGAACCATGAAACGTTTCAAGTGCTGTGAACATACTTGATGAATAATTACAGTATAAAGAAAAATACAATATCATTTTTATATACAGTATTGTTTTTGGGCCTAATAGTAATTTGTAGAATCGCCTTGAAGGAGAAGAGCAGTATTTGTGTTTTTTCATACTGAGTACACAGGAGCAGTATATTGATATTCAATGGAATCAGCTGTTTAGACCTCTACAAGGGACCAATAAAATAACTAAATCATCTGGGCTTTGTCTTGAAATGCTTCATTCTTTTTTTTCTGTGAAGTGCACTTTAAGAAATGTTGCTAAAGTGAGTTCCATAAAACCCATTCATTTCTTGACACTCATTTATACAGTGCAACATTTCTGATGTTAGCTGTGGTGGAAATTACGCTCACTCAGTCCCATGTGTAGGAATAATTTCAGTCTATTTGTCAAACGGTTGAATTGCATATCACACAAGTAGAGAGAAACAATAAATCTCACTATCCTGGCCTTTCACTTGCTCTCTGATATTTTCCTGTTTTCAAATATTTATTCAATTCCCTTTGAATGTTACTGTTGATTTGCTTCCTCTGTTATTTCAAGCAGAGCTCTGCAGGTCATGACATCCTGCTATGTAAAAATACTTTTTCTCTTCTCTTGCAGGGGGGTGGGGGTATCATTTCCCAGCCTTCCCTCATCTATGCCATTCGGTTACTGCCCCTTCGGTTAGCAGAAACAGTTTATCCCTATCTATTAGCACCTCAAATACCTCATACCTCAGTGTGACATTTCCTGCTGTTCCAGTAATTCAACTAATTTGGCATTGGTTGTTCATGGTTTGATTGGCCTGATAGCTGCAAGACTAGTGTCAGCTGTGGCCGAATTCATGGTCTTGTAGCT
This sequence comes from Mobula hypostoma, assembly GCF_963921235.1. Taxonomy (NCBI): domain Eukaryota; kingdom Metazoa; phylum Chordata; class Chondrichthyes; order Myliobatiformes; family Myliobatidae; genus Mobula; species Mobula hypostoma. The sequence goes on from NC_086113.1 coordinate 23,112,497, forward strand.
TCTGTTAGAACATTGTGGGCTGAAGTCCTGCTTCACTAACTTGAACATAAAATTAACCAGGAGAAGTTAGTCAGCTCCATCATGGGCACTGGCCTCTGTAGTATCTAAAACATCCTCAAGGAGCGGTGGCTCAGAGAGATGGTGTAAATCATTGAGAACACCTATCACCCACCACACGCTCTCTTCTCATTGTTACCATCAGGAAGGTGGTACAGAAGCCTGAAGACATGCACTCAGCCAATCAGGAACGGCTTCTTCCCCTCTGCCATCCGATTTCTGAATAGACATTGAACCTGTGAACACTACTTCCACATTTCTGTTTTTGCAAAACTTATTTAACTTAATATACTTATGTTTACCATAATTCAGTTTTTCTATATTATCATATATTACATTGCACTGCTGCCACAAAGTTCACAATTTTCACGACATATGCTGATTCTGATAAAATCTGGTTGATTATTCTCTATTCAGACAGTGACGTGCACTGCTGGAAGCGTCATTTTTCAGAGGAGATGTTAAAATGTAAGTATTATCTTCTCTCACAAAAGATCTCTCAGTGCTTTTATATGAGATAGTAGTGTACACCCTATCTGATGGACAGCATATAGTTTTGGTCTCCATATTTAAGGAAGAATATACCTGCATTGGAGATAATGCAGAGATTATGCAGTGGTTTGAATACTGGGTTGTTATATTCAGTCACAAAGTTATATGGCATGGAAAATGGCCCAACTTGCCTTCTCCAACCAAGTTCTCTACTTGAGCTCACAAACACAAGAGATTCTGTAGATGCTGGAAATCACAGAATAACACATACAAAATGCTGGAGGAACTCAGCAGGTCAGGCAGCATCTATGGAGAGGACTAAAAAGTCAATGGTTCGATGACTATTTAGTCATCTCCACTCCACAGATACAGCCTGTCCTGCTGAGTTCCTGCAGTATTTTGTATGTCTCTACTTTTGCTAGTCTCATTTATCTGCATTGGGCCGATATCTTTCTAGTCCTACCTATGTCTTTTAAACGTTGTAATTGTACCAGCCTTAGCCACTTCCTCTGGAAAATAACTTTGTGTGCATAAAAAAAAGTAGAGCTTGGGCTTCATTCTTTAGGAAGTTTATTTATTCTGATCAGGTCTGCTGAGGTGTATGTCTGTAAATGTGCAAATGTGTTTTACATTTTTTTGAGCACACTGATGTAAACTAGGCAATGCAGCAGCCATTTTGTATTCAGCATGCTTCCACATTTAGCAATGTGACAGTAATCGATGAGGGGGGAGAAATGAGGTGAGGGTAACCGATAGGTCTTAAACCCTCAGTGAGTTTGGGCTTGCCTAAAGCTAGCGAAGGCTGGACCCTGCAGACTGCGCAGAGGTAACCATTAGTTTGGCTGAAAAGGCAGGAAAGTGGGCCCAGCAAGGCACTAAAGAAGTCCTGGTCACTCTTGCAACTGACTCCATCTGCAGCCGTCTTGACTCTGTCTTGCCACTGGATACAGATGGTCTCAGATGAGTGAGTAAGGTCTTCCTCACTTTACACAAAGTCTTTGCACAAGTCCCTCTTGTCATCTAACCTTCCCATCCCATACTAACCTAAGTCCTGTGGCGAGAGGCTAGTGATGAAGTGGCAGGTGTGGGTACACTGGTGGCTCAGGCCACAGGGTTGTTAAACACTGACATTGTGCAGCAGCCAGAACAACTGAGCAGCCCTTTTCAGGAATGCACTGCTTGCCACCATGCTATGAGGAAGGGGCTAGAAAAAGTGCCCTGAACATTGCCTCTCCATTCTTTCCTTGGCCAGTGCACCACAGCTGGTGGGGAACCTATCGCTGTGATCATAATACACCAAACAGAAAATGAAGCACTATTCCTCTCACCCTCCGTGCATGAATGTACGCACGCTGTTGGACAGTTGATGCTGACAGACCTCCAAGAGGAACTGCTCCAACAGGGAGAGAGTCAGCCCGATAGAACATTGGTATTGCAGCCCTGAGTGAGACCCAGCTTGCAGGAAAGGGCAAACTTCACGAAAGGGGCGCGGGATGCACATTATTTTGGAGTGGAAGAGGACATCAGGACCGATGTGAGGTTGGGGTTAGATTTGCAGTGAAGATGGAGGTCACTGGCAGGCTTGCTAGACTTCCAAATGGCGCAGAAGTCCACTCATGACCACGAAACTGTCGCATGGTAGAAAGCATTTCACCATCGTCAGCACTTATACCCCAACCATGACCAATGCTGATGATGTCAAGGACAAGTTCTATGAAGAACTTCATTCAGTCATTGCCACTGTTTCCAAAGTGGACATGCTTATGATCCTTGGTGACTTCAACGCATGAGTAGACTCTGACAATACTACCTGGCATGGGGACATTGGGAAACATGGTGTTGGTTGCCATAACAGCAACAGTCTTCTGCCTCTCCAGACGTACCAAACATGAATTGTTGATTACCAATACTGCCTTCTGCCTTCTCACCCATAAGCGAGCTTTATGGATGCATCCCCACTCTAAGCACTGCTATCTACTTGACTATGTCATTGTCAGGAAGAGGGACAGGCAGAATGTAAGGGTGACAAAATCTATGTGCAGCGTTGAATGCTGGACAGACAACCATCTCATCATTTCTAGACTGAACATCCATATCTAGCTCAAGAAACGCCCACAAGGAAAGAAAGCCCCAGGATGGCTGAATGTCCTTAACATCAAGTGGCAAGACAGAATCCCTCACACTGAGGTACTTAACAAGGCGGGCCTGCCCTGTATCTACATGATCCTGATGTAGTCTCAGTTACACTGGGCAGACCACGTAGCTTGTATGCCAGAGCATCAGCTGCTTTACAGTGAAGTAGAAAAGAAAATGTTCCCTTGGAGGTTAAAGGAAACACTATAAAGATAGCCCGAACATTTCACTAAAGGCCTTTAGCATTTCCATCCAGATAAATGGGAACATATTGCCCAGGATGGGGATAAGTGGCACTGGAGAGGTGACACATGAGGCAGCAAGGATAACTGTAGCAGAGAGACGTAGGCTGACTAGAAATTCCAAGCCAGCGACCCCAAACCCGACATGGCTGCCATCTTTCATCCACACTGCCAAAGAGGTTTTGTGTGTGGCCTGTCCAGCCAGCTACGTACTCACAGATGAGTCTGGCCCCTACCAATCGAGGATGACTAGAGCGGTTCTGATCATTGCACGATGGACGAACGAACAACAGTAACCAGGTATTCTGCTTCAGTCTTGTCAGTTGAGTAGTTTATATTGGGCAGGATTTGAGGGGAAATTATCTTTACTTCTTCAAGGTGGTCCCATGGGATTCTTTACACATAATAATTCCTCTCAAACTGCACTCAAGTGTCATCCATGGTACTTCTAGTTACATCACTGACTAGGTATGTGCCTTTTGTGTAATAATAAAACTGAAGCTCCACAAAATATGTTGCCCCTATGTTATGGAAAATATAAGGCAAGATCAATCTTTGGACAAACCCCCAATGATTTTAATTAATGTCCTTGAATCTAACACCAATCAAGTTATTGAATTGATGTTTAGTTCTCAAAATTTACTCACTAGATTAGGGGTTCACAGCTTTTTTTTATGTCATGGACCAATATCATTAAGCAATGGGCCTAGAGACACCCCTGAAATAGGTGAATATACTTGAGTGAAAGTTCTGAACCCCTGAAATAGGTGAATATATTTGAGTGAAATTTTAAAAAGCATTCAAGAAAATTATTATCTCCCTTTAAAGTGTAGAAATGTCCTGATTTTTATTTTTGTTTTGGAAACCCTAGACAATAGCTCGATTCCACGCTTCTAGCTTCCTAAGTGAAAGCCTGCAATTTGTTTTCCTGCAATACATAATAGTGTGACACCAGGGAGGGGGCAGGGGGAGTGGCTGGGTGGGGGCATGGTCGACAGCCCACCCCTGCATTTCTAAAGACCAGCACTGTTCATTGTTCTTGTGTTAAAATGCTTTTGTGGGATTATGGTGGGAAGTTCCAGTTCATTTATCGTTACAATTTAGCTTGGGTTATGCAGTTATTTGCTTGTGTATTTGTGGGTTGCTCTAACTGTAACTGGGGTGTGTGATGAACACCTCCCCTGTCTCTATTAGACTGGTTGGGTTTCTCTTCAGGTCCTGGTTCCTGGTCTGTTCTGTGCATATTACAATAAAATGGTTGTTGAGTGTAATGAACTTCCTTGTCTGTCATTATGGACCAAATGCTTGCCGCAATATTATAAGCCTGACGTGGGGAATTATATTATGCCAACCACTTTGAATGTATAGATCAAATATACAGTACAAAGGTCAAAGCCATTTAGAGGAGATATTAGATAAGCTGGCCTAAGTGTTACACGTGCCCAAATACCTCCCTCCTCACTTCCATTCAGGGCCCCAAGCAGTCCTTCCAGATAAGGCAACACTTCACCTGTGAACCTTCTGGCATTGTCTATTGATTCTGGTGCTCTTGATGCAGCCTCCTCTACACTGGTGAAACCTGCTGTAAATTGGGGGGACCGCTTTTGTCGAGCAGATCTGCTCCTTCCACTAAAAGCAGAACTACCTGGTGACAAAACATTTTAAATCCGATTCCTACTTCCATTCCAACTTGTCGCTCCATGGCCTCCTCTTGTGCCGAGGTGAGCCCGTTCTTAGGGTGGAGGAGGAACACCTTATATTCCATCAGGGAAGCCTCCAACTTGATGGCATGAATATCGATTTCTCCTTCTGTTAAAACAATTTTTCCTTCTCCCTCCCGTCTTCCTCTATTCCCTACTCTGGCCTTTTTCTTCTTCTCAGCTGCCTATCACTTTCCTCTTGATCCCCTCGTTCTTCCCTTTCTCCTATGGTCCACTCTTCTCTCATATCAAAATCCTTCTTCTCCAGCCCTTTACCTTTCCCACCCACCTGGCTTTCCCTTTCACCTTCATTCTAGCCTCCTTCTCCTCCTTCCCCCCCCCCGCCCCCCACAATCTCTTTATTTTGGTGTCTTCCCTTTTCCTTTTCAGTCCTGATTAAGGGTCTTGGCCGGAAACATTGACTGTTTATTCATTTCCATAGATGCTAAGTTTATCCAGCATCTTGTGTGTGATTCATTAGATAAGTATATTCTCTGAACTCCTTCTGTAGCTGTGAACGTCAGTGTGCGTATCTTAAACATGAAAGAACAATAAAAGAATTTTATATCTTTTCACCCTCCTAAGCAGGGGCATGAATGAATGTGTTTTCAGATAAACAAATAGCAGAGGACATTTCACCAGATCTAGTATCATTCCTGTAACAATGCAATAGCGTTTTTATTATGTGACTGGTTTACCATCAAGGAGGAGGCACACACTTAACGTCTTAGCAACACTTCCTTCCCCTCTGCCATCAGACTTCTGAATGGACATTCAACACATGTACACTATCTCACTCAGTCAAGAGGAAAGTACATTATTGTATTAGCTGTTATTGAACAGAATACTGAGCTTTCTTTCCCCAGATCTGTTGTAAACATTGAAGTTAAGAATCTTACTTGGACTCTGCTACATTGAAAGGAAGAAAAAAATAATAAAAAAACATACATGCTGATTCTACTGAACTGGATTCAGATAACTATAGTGGCTTTAGGAAAAAATTGCCATTGGAAATTAGGTTTTTAAATTTTGGAAAAGAAAATGTGACTCCACCCTGATAGCCATTCTTCTGAGTACAGAAGGATTTGTAGCCAAAGCAGATGGTTAGTGTTAAAGCACAGGCCACTTAATACCTCATTCGATTGCAAAAAGAATGCTTTTGCCTTATGGTGATGCATTTCAGATTTTTTTAAATGGTCATGATCAACCCTCAACTGTCTACCTTATTTCTGCCCCCTGGGACTCACCTGATCCAAAGCACAAAACCTATGCGAAGCGTGTGAGCTGTCTATGGTGCTGGCAGCTCACCCACTTATTTTAAACCAGACCCTGGAGAAACCTCCACCCAGCTGTGAGCTGTCCACATTGTCTAAGAGATGGGCAATAATCAAGGTAAGTGAAGCTTTTATACAGTAAGGCAAGTATTAATATATCCATGCAGAACAATGTCAAATCTGATTTTATTTGACAACCTGGAAAAAAAAATGCACAAACATTCATGTTCCTACACTTAAACATTAAAAGATATACATTTATACATTAAAAGGAATAGCAAGAAAGATTTGAATTGAAGTCTCGAAGAAATGACCTAAAGCATTAAAGGATCTTTCACAATGTCAGATTTCCCCAAACCCCTTTATAACAAATGAACTCATCAGTGAAGTGTATTCATCAGTTTGTGCACAGCAAGTTTCCACAAGCAACAGGATGAAATAAGGCAGATAATTGGTTTTAATGTTAGTTGAGGGATAACTACCAGGTATGAAGGTGGGGATAGCTCTGCTTATTCCTCCACTTAGAGCCTGTAACATCCAAATGAGAGTGTGGATGGGCCACTCAAATGCCAGTGCCACGTTGTAACAATTCCTCAGTGCTGCTTATCTGCCAGACTAAATTTTTGTGCTCAAGTGTTTGAAATTAGACTTGATCAAGCGGCTCTCTAATCTTGGCAAAATGAGAAGCAGACTTGTTAGTAGGCGATTGTGGTAGGAGGTTTACTCACAGACTGAAACTGCCACAGACAGGAAAAACAGTGAGGAGTTGAATCTTTAGCAATCTCGTTCTCTCTTAAGAATAAGTATTTCTATGCTAGAAACATCATCTGGATTAAGACATATATTTCAATGAATGATACATTTGTGACGTTGAAGATTTGATAACAAGGTACACAATAGCATATTTTTGTTTCAGAAATCTTGTAATAAACTCCTCATGGTTTATGAAAGGTTCCTGAATCCAAAATCAATCAAAATATTGAATTGATGTTTGATTCTCAAAAGTCAATGGGAAATAAATAAGCAGTCTGAACATATAATTTGATTGTTGACCTGTCCCCAGTAATGAATAAACAGGATATCATTTTAAATGTAGTGTATGACATTAGTTGAACATTGCAAAGATAATTTGATAGAGAAACTGGAATATAAAGAAAAACTGTAGCTTGCACTACATGGCAGCAAATGAAATAAATAGTTAAGAAGCTTTCTACTGAGCACATCACTTCTGAAAAGTTATGATGAATCCAGATATTACATATAATAAGTGAAAGAGATTGCAATACTAGAAAGAAATCCTGAAGGAATTTTTTTGTAAAATTGCTTTTTTCACAGCAATCATAGAAAACGTCAAAACATCATGCCCCATTGCAATTTTTAAAATTAAGTAACAATTTGAAGAGCCACTAACACAGACACAAGTGCCTTCAAAGTATCACCTTAATGAACAGATTTTATATTGGAAACATTAATGGAATCACTGAAAGTTCAACGAGGAGAAAAGGACAGCAAGCTGGGGTTTTTTCTTAAAGCCAATTAATTAGGATCTCCCACTCGACTCAATGTGCAAGTACAATTGAACATAGATTTAAACTATTCGATGATCATTGACGACACTCAGTTTGGTAGTCACAGATACGAGGATGGAAATATTAGAGACAGCATTTTCCTCATTTTGTTTTGCTTATTAGGATGGCTACCGTAGAGTGCTAAAATTCAATCTGAGGTCCATAGCTAGAAAGAAATTAAAATCAGCCTTTTGTACTTCTCCCTTGATTCCCAACCAGAAGTTTCCAGTAAATGTTCCCACGCACAATTTTAAGTTGTAGAAATCAAGTCAGTTCTTCCAACTATTGCATGATCAAATTCATTGCCGATACTCACTATTAGATCGCTGATGAATTTCCATTTGAATGATATATCAAAGGACAGCTGAAAGCCAAAGGAACATTCCTCTAGTAAATAAATGCTCCCATAAAGCACAAAAGAGGTGGTGGTAATAGAAAGGCATTGTCAGCATTGGAAAATATCGATGCATCTCTGGAGATGAAGGTGCTCTTTCCTCCATCCAGGGAGAATTGTTTTATCAGGGTGAACATTCTTGAAGCATTTGGCTGATTTTCCTTTAATGGTGTTAATATTTACTCAGTAGGTCACAGTTCCCCCGCAGACTGTAACAGCAGATTATTTCTTTGAAAGTCTTCCGCATTTCCTGACTGCGGAAAGCATAAATGAGGGGATCGATGATCGAGTTACACAGGATGAGGATTAGGTACATGTTGAAGTGTGACATGAAGCAGATGCAGTAAGGGTTTCGGGGGCAGGAGATCATGAGGATGAGGTGCAGGAAGAACGGAGCCCAGCAGACGATAAAAACCCCGAGCAAAATGGTCAGGGTGATGGCCCCTTTCATGTTGGCTGCCTGGTGGACGGCACCACTGCTGGGCAGAGCAGCAATGCGCTTGTGGTGCAGGCGGGCAAGCATGAACATGTGGACATAGAGCGAGGCCATGATGGCAAGCATGGCAAAAAACATGGCGATGAGGCAAATGACCACAGTGGTGCTCTCCGAATAGATGATGAAGAGGATCCCCGAGCAGATGCAAACCGTCCAAATGCCAGTGATAATGGTCAGAGCCCGTCTCACTGTCATGATGTTGTGGTAGCGCAGGGCATAGAAGATGGTGATGTACCTGTCAACGGCGATGGCTAGCAAGCTGCAGATGGAGGCGAGGAGTGAGCTGCAGATCACCGAGTCAAACACATTATCTATGCTCTTGATCAACTTGTCTTGAGCCAGTAGGTGCCGGCTCTTCAGCATGGCAATGATGATAGTCTCCCAAGCATTGGAAACACTGATCAGCATGTCAGCTGCTGCTAAGCTGCAAATGAAGAAGTACATGGGGGAGTGAAGGTTCTTGTTCTTGACAATAGCTGTGATGACCAAAATATTTGCCAGGAGGCTGACAATCCCCAGCATGACGAAGACCTCTGTCGAGATCCACAGCTGTTCATTGCAGCCACTGGAGGATCCATTGCCGTGCGAGTTATTGGCACCAGTGAAACCCGATACGCTCTGGTTCCTGTTCTGGGTGGTATCTGCCTGGCCACGGGTGTATGACAAATCCATGCCTGCGACTGCGGATTGCCTGGCTCTGTCACGAAAGTTCAGGGGGATATTGTTCTGACTGACATTTCAGAGCAGGGAATGCAGGTCAAAGGTGGAACCTTGATTGATGTATTTTGTTGCAGCACTAGTCCATTCTTGTCACACAGCCTTCATGCTGGTTTCCAATGTAAAAGGGTGACCAAAGCAAATTACTTCAAAACGAGCCATCGCACAAGCACATGTGGAAAATTACCTTGACTTTTATGCTTTGTATGCATTGTCTTTTCAACAGTCCTTTCAGGGATTGTTTACATTGGTAGTCGCAGAGCACACAAAAGTCACTGGCTTAAAGCAGGTCGAAAGATGTCATTTTGTTTTCATCCAAGAAGTACGTAGGTTCAATTCTCTTTGAAAGCTAGTGCAGCTCAGCGCAGAGGAGCAGCAAGAAATCCCTGGTAGGAGAATTAGCAAGGAACGAACACCTTCCACATTTAACAGACCATAGAAGCTGTGGTGAGCACACTCCACCGCTACACTGCAGAGCGTCCTATCGTGCTCAGGAATAACCTGATTGACAATGCTGAATGTAAAACATTTAAGGCAGGCTCCTTGATTCAGTCTCCATGGTGCTTCAATTTTATTTTCAAAGAATTTTGAACAAGATATGCCATGAGTAGCTACAATATGTAGATATTATATCTGTTTACTCTTTTGCCAACTAACACAATTAATAATTAAAGCCATACATGTTTTATGATTTGTTTTTTGGATAGTGAAGTGTGCCTATATATTTAAACATCTGTTAACTAAAAGGTTCTTGAAAGCTTTATGCATTCTAAAAGCAGCTAAACCTTAATTTATAACTTTGCTTTTTCTTTCTGTTTGGATTCAGAACCTGTTTTAAACTCCAATATCTGCAATATATTGTGCAAGTATTATGTACTGATGGGTTTGCTTTTTGCTAAAATTTTAAATATTAGCTCACAAATTGATTCTTTTTAACCTCAGATTCAGAAAATCTGTGATGTTCATAAAGTTATGAGTGCAGTATCCATTTTCAAGGATATAACTCAATAATTAACATTTAATTATGCAGAGAGGAATGTTCAATGTTATCTAGCATGAGAATATTGTTTATTTCCCTCTGGGATGGATGGACTCACATATCCACATTTTATTCCTGTCTGTCAGCACTTTAATTTTAAAATACTTCTTGTTTCTAACTCCCTTTCAGCTCCATAATGCTGCAGGCTTCTTGAACATCCCTAATCTTAATCACGCCACTTTTGAGAGCTGTGCGTGTGAACTGAACAATCAAGTTATTCCCAAAGCTGCAACCAATTTTTATTCTGCACTAAAAATTGGATTATCAGGCCATTATCAAAATCCTTTTGGTGGAAATTGGTTGTATTCTAAAATACAACAATGATGAAATTTCAAATTATTTCCTTGGGTTTAATGTGTATCAGAATGTTAAAATGAATATTAAAGTACCACAGATACACAGGTTGTCCTTTGTTTTATATTACATAGTAACCCTTATCTATACAATTTTCTTCATTAGGTGCTTCCCACTAGGAAGAAAACAAGTAAACTAGGAGAAAACAAGAAGGCGAGATTATAAGGACAAGAAAGTCTGCAGATGCTGGAAATCCAAAGAAACTCACACAAAATGCTGGAGGAATTCAGCAGGTCAGGAAGCATCTATGGAAAAGAATAAATAGTCAATATTCCTCGGGACTGAGAAGGAAGGGAGATGATGCCAGAATTAGAAGGTGGGGGAGGGAAAGGAGACTCCTGGAAATGACAGGGGAGACCAGGCGGGTGCAGAAGGTCAAGGACTGGAGAAGATGAAATCTGATAGGAGATGGGGAATGGACCACAGGAGAAAGGGAAGGAGGAGGAGCAAGTAATGGGTAAGTAAGAAGAGGTAAAAGGTCAGAGTGGGGAATAGAGAAAGAGTGGGGTGGGGGGGGTGAAATTTGTTTACTGGTAGGAGAAATCGATAGTTATGCCATCAGGTTGGAGGCTACCCAGACAGAATACAAGGATGTTGTCAGGACTAAAGAACCTGAGTGAAAGGGAGAAGTTGCTTCTTCCTTGGAATGTAGGATAATGAGCGACGATCTTACAGACCTGCTTAAAGTTATGATAAGATGGATGCTAACAGTCTTTTCCCTAGGGTACTGGAGTCCAAAACTAAGGGGCATAGATTTAGGGTGAGTGTGGAAAGATTTCAAAGGGACCTGAGGAGCAATCTTTTCATTCAGAGGGCATTGAGTAAATGGGCTGGACTGCCAAGGAAGTGATTGCGACAGGTACAACTAGATCATTTAAGAAGCACGTTGATAGGTACATGGAGGGGGTGGAGCTCATGGGGATATGGGCCAAATGCAGGAAATTGGTTTTAGCTGGGTGGGCACTATGATCAGCATGGACAGGTTGGGGCAGATGGACATGTATCCATATTGTATTGCTCTATGATTCTAATTTACTTATCCCAACATACCCAGCCGGGAATTATATTCCGCATGAACTTTCCCATGTTCAACATTTCCGCACTGTATCGACAGAGTCAGTCTGGACCATTGCGACAATGCTGAGCCACAGGGAAACCCCATTCCCTCATTAATTATCCCTGTAGCCTCTTCATCTCCTCTCAGATTCTATCACTCACTCAAACACTCAAGTCAATTTACTGTTGCCACATTATCCACCAATCAGAACATCCTTGGTTTGTGGGTGGAAACTGGGATCCAAGCTGTGCACTCCAAAAGATAAATTTGCCAACTCTATGCAGACATCTCCAGAGATGCTGGTAGAGCTGTTGGAGTTGTGAGGCTAATCTCTGAATATCCCTTTGATCCATTCCCCTCTGATTTAGTTACAGTATTTAAGAATTTTTAACTAAATAATGCGTTCGTTGCCACAAATCTTAACTGCAGAATCTGCCTCCATGGATGGACAATGCAACCTTGTAAATAATTTGAAATATGATTTCAACACAGTATTTTTGTTCTTAGCAATTTTATTATGAACTAATTAGACATTAGAGAGCAAAATTCAAAGCATGACAGCACTGAAGATACAGTATTTCAATATAATTTGCTGGCACCCTGCATTGATCAGTCACATTAGTAGTTTGTTGCAACAAAAATTTGTCTTTGAATTCATTACTTGATTAATTCATTGGACTGTAAATCATGGAACAGGATTACAATTGGTTTTACAATCTGCATGGATTACTGCTAACTTAACTGAATATTATTAGACTCCAAACAGCAAATTCAGATATAGTATACTTAATTCCTTCATCCAAATCACTGATGTAGATTTTGAATAGCTGTGGTCTTGTACCGATCCCTGCAGCACCCTACATAGTGAAGTCTACCAACCAGGAAATAGTCTGTTTAGTTCTACTGTCTTTTCTCTTCAATTAATCAATACTCTATCTACTCAAGAGTATTAACCGCAATACGATGTATTCTGATTTTGCATAATAACTTCTTATGTAGCTCTTCAATAAAGGCTCTCTGAAGTCCGAAGGCCCCATAATAACTGATTTGTCCTTTTCTATTCCTTTAGTCACAATCTCCTATACTATCTCCGAATCTAATAACCTATACTATCGGCTTATCACTCCACCACATCACATAGTTTCTTCTTATGCAGTCGCTCAGGACTGAGAAGGCTTGCTTCCACTCCAGATTTGCGGGTGCTGAAGAGGCTGTTGAGCCCAGCATGGCAAATGCAGATTCTTCCCCAGGTGGGGCAGGTGGTGGATGTTGGCGTAGGGTGGTGACTAGTTCCTTCTGCCGTTTGTGTGGGCCTCTGCGGGCTTCTGATGCATAGCCTCAAAGTTCTCACTACCATCCTGGTACCATTCAGCCCTTTTCTGTGGTCCTAGTTATTCAGTTCACTCAGTTATCAGTCCCAGCCCTAATGAAGTGGAACCATTCTCTCTTTCCCCAGCGCAGGTGCTAGTACCTAGGAACTGAGAGCTATGATTCCCTTGCAAATTATTGAGCCACACATTCAATACTCTGATTTTATTTATTTGATATAACCTGGATGCAAGTGCGCTGATAATTCCCTGGTCATACTGATATTAAGTGTTGCCTTTGTTGTTCTGCTTTTGTACCCTGGTTGCTCATAATCCTTCATCAGAACTATTGTCTTTGTTCTAAATATGTAATTTCCAGAAAGACTCAGACAATAGTATTTTCACTTACAGCCTCCACAATCCACTCCACTCCTTTCCATCTCGGGACAGATTCCCATGATAGTGGCGCCTTGCAGGCAAAGCAGCCTTTGAAACTCATGCTTACATTGCAATGAATAGGATCAATACCCCCAACTATTTTATTCCTTATTACCACTACAATCCTCTTCACTTCCCCAGCAGTCCGGTAGTCAACTTGTACTTCCATCTTGCAGTCTTCCTGGCCCCACACAAGCTGTAAAGACAGCATGCCTGTTCTACCTTAGTGCTAAGACTCCTGAAATGCTACCTCAAAACTGGTAGATTGCCATACCTTTCAACCAGTGTTGACCAACCAATTAAACAGGACACAACGTAAGGGCTGTAAATGCCCGTGGAAGAAGGCATTGAGATTACTTCCCTTCTTCCTAATTCATCAGTGTCCAAGTCTTAGACTCCTGCTGATTAATTGTGAGCTGCAACTCTTTAAACCACAGACACTGATTTGCAAGAAAGGTTTCCATGGGTCCATGGCTTCCATCAACTCCCATAAATTGCATTTGCATCAGCTCAGCTGTTTAGTCATGCCTATTTATGTAATTTAATTAATATGTTTAATTCTTAGCTTATTGAAGATCCTTATTCACAATGTCCACACTCTGTGCATATTGCACACAGCAGATGTTGTGCTCAAATGCCATATGTTTTCAGCAGGGATCTTAATTTAGTTTCTCAGGTATCAGTATATCACATCACTTTAATTAAAAAGTTCTGCTGCCTGATTTTCTGATGACTTTTTTTTTACTAAAGTTTAAATCTTTCCCACTTTATATCACTGTAAATTGAACCATTAAAATTAGGGAAAAGAATGATGCTAGAGCATACTTTTGATGAGCTGTAAAACTCAGTGAAATAAATAAAGATTCTCAATGAAAATAGATCACCCCCTTATTAATCACATGCCACAACTGCTCCTTTCAGAAGATGCTGCGTAGAAACACTTGATACATTCCATAAGACCATAAGATACAGGAGCAGAATTAAGCCATTTGGTCCATCAAGTCTGCTCTGTCATTTCATCATAGATGAACTATTTTTCCTCTCAGTTCCAATCTCCTGCCCCTTCTTCACCCCATATCCCTTCATGCCCTGACCAATTAAGAACCTATCAACCTCTGCTTTAAATATACATAAATATACATACAGACTTGGCCTCCACAGCTGCCTGTGGCAACAAATTCCACAGATTCACTACTCTCCAGCTAAAGTAATTCTTCCTCATCTTTATTCTAAAAGGATGCCCTTCTATACTGAGGCTATGTCCTCTGGTCTTAGACATTCCCACCATAGGAAACATCCTTTCCACATCCACTCTGTAAAGACCTTTCACCATCTGATAGGTTTTAATTAAATCAATCTCATTCTTCTATATTCCAGTGAGTACAGGCTAGAGTCATCAAACGATCTTCATATGACAAGCTATTTATCATAGAATCATTTTTGTGACCTTCCTTTGAACCCTCTCCAGTTTCAGCGCATCCTTTCCTAGACAAGGGGCCCAAAACTGCTCACAATACTCCAAGTGAGGCCTCACCAGTGCTTTATAAATCCTCAACATTACATCCTTGCTTTTATATTCTAGTCCCCTTGAAATGAACACTAACATTTCATCTGCCTTCCTCACCACAGACTCAACCTGCAAATTAACCTTGAAGGAATCCTGCACAAGGACTCTCAAATTCCTTTGTGCCTCAGATTCTTGTATTTTCTCTCCATTTAGAAAATAGTCAACCCTTTCATTTCTTCTTCCAAAGTGCATGACCATACTCTTCCCAACTCTGTATTCCATCCACTGCTTCTTTGCCCATTCTCCTCATCTGTCTAAGTCCTTCTGTCGGCTCTGTACTTCCTCAAAACTACCTGCTCCTCCATCTATCTTCATTTCATCTGCAAACTTTGCAACAAAGCAATTGATTCTATGTTTGTTATTATATATCAAAATAAACTTCATTCATAATAAAGAAGTATTTACGAGAATAAACCATGCAACTCTTTCTAATTCATACATTCACAGTCAATGCATTAGGTGATGTTTTATTACATTCCTTAAAACCAATAGGGCTGCTGCCACTCATGTAGCCCCTGAGGTGGTACAGTACTACAATAATTAACAGGCTTCCTTAACTAACCCGGCCCTTCCCAGTTCAGTAGCGGAAGAACTCTATACTGCAGTCCTTCCCCACTGAGCCCCTGTGGTGGATGCACCAAGCTTCAGTGCGTTCAGATTTAGTTAAGCTAAATGAGGGATAAATGCACTCTGAGAAACTGGGGACAACCTGCAGCTTATCAAAACTATGCTCTAGAATCTTTTACATCACCTGAAAATCACAGGGGTTTGATTATAGGGACAGGCATTATTACATCAAGTTACACTTCATCTGGTGAAGAGAATAATTAAATTGAACTATTCCTCCACACACACACAAAATGTTGGAGGAATTCAGCAGGCCAGGCAGCACCTAGGAAAAGAGTACAGTTGATGTTTCAGGCCGAAACACTTTGGCAGGACTCTTTCGGCCCAAAACGTTGACTGTACTCTTTTCCTAGATGTAGCCTGGCCTGCTGAGTTCCTCCAGCATTTTGTATGTGTTGTTTGGATTTCCTGCATCTGTAGATTTTCTCTTGTTTGTAAATTATTCCTCATCCTATTTTTAATAATCGATCAATTTGACAAGAAGCTCATTTGTCTATTTATGTTAATGAGATTTCTAAGGAATGGTTAAAATGCAAAACAAACTAGTAAAACTCAATCACGCTCGATGGTTATGTGATGTGATGTTTAAATTTAGAGAAGATTCGATGTACAATCTCTGAATCTAGCCAAGATTTTCAAACATTGTGGGGACCTTTTTCGAATTATTTTCAAAATATTTGATTTGCTGTTAAAGCACAGATGATGACTAGTAATTTTTTTTCCCATTTTTTCTTTACTAATCAGCTTCGGTCTTGGTAGCCGGTTAGATTTTTTTAATATAATAAATTACTATATTTCAATGTTACAAATTAATTAATCTGTATGAATATAGGGTAAGGAGTCTTTATATGTGATTTAGCATAATGTATTGATACATATATTTTTCTTGTATTCTGTATTATATGTAAAATTAATAATAAAAATATTGGAAAAAGAAAACACAAAAATACCTACCAAGTTATTTTGATCAACAGTGATAAATGTGCTTCACTGTAACATCAGCACATCCTGGTTTGCCTCTAACATTTATTTGTATTGATTTCAATAGTACTGAGTTTTGGAGATAGAATACAACGTGCTACTATTACTGTACAACCTATTTTCAGAAAACAGCCAGGTGTGAACTTCTGAGAAATAATACTCAAAGGTGCATTACCAAGTTGACATTTCAGTGACCTTATCTCCCCTGTCCCTATCTTATATAAGAACATTTGAGAAAGAAGAGGGCTTCTATCTCAGCCTTGACTTGAGAAAATGGAAGGGTTAAAATCAGGTGTCTTTTGGAAAGTCAAAAGCACCACACAGATAATGCTGGAGGAACTCAGGAAGTCAGGCAACGTCTATGGAAAAAGAGTAAACAGTTGACATTTTGGGCTGAGGATTTTCTTCAGGTCTTTTGGAAAGTTCCTCTTCAGGGACATAGGAATAGGAGGCAAACATTCTGCCAAACATTGAAATCATGCCTGACAGATCTGTCACAATTTGAGGCAATAACTGGTAGGATAGACAAACGGAAGTAGTGGATGTTGTTTACTTGGATTTTCAGAAGGCCTTTGACATGTTGCCGCACATGAGAATGCTAAACAAGGTACGAGCCCATGGTGTAACAGGAAAGATCCTAGCATGTACAGACGATCTGCCCACCAGCAGAAGGCAAAAAATGGGAATAAAAGGGGATTTTTCTGGTTGTCTGCCAATGATTAGTGGTGTTCAGCAGGGGTCCATGTTGGCTCCACTACTTTTCACGATTTAAGGATGATAGAATCGATGGCTTGGCGGCTAAGTTTGAAAATAGCTGGAGAAACAGGTAGTTTTGAGGAAATGGAGTTTGCAGAAAATCTTGGACAGATTAGCAGAATAAACAAAGAACTGGCAGATAGAATGCCCTATCAGGAAGTGAATAATCAAATACATTGGCAAAAGGAATAACGGCATAAACTATTCTCTAAATGGGAAGCAAATTTAGAAATCAGAAATGCAACGGGACTTGGGAGTCCTAGTGTACGATTTCTTAAAACTTAACTTGTAGGCTGAGTCTGTAGTAAGGGAGGTAAATGCATCCATTTCAAGAAGACTAGGGTATAAAATTGGGGATGTAATGTTGAGGCTTAAAACGGCATTGGTCAGACCACATTTAGAGTATTGTGTGCCGTTTTGGGCTTCCTATGGGATGTGCTGGCATTGGAAAAGGACCAGAGGAGGCTTACAAGAATAATTCCTGAAATGAAAGAGTTAACGGATGAGGAGTATTTGATGGCTCTGTGCCTGTACTCACTAGAGTTTAGAAGAATGAGGGGGTATCTCATTGAAGCCTGCCAAATATTGGAAGACCTAGATAGCATCGAGAGTGGAGAGGTTATATCCAATAGTGGGAGTCAAGGACCAGAGAGCACAACCCTGGAATAGAATAATGCCCCTTTAGAACAGGGATAAATAAAAATTTCTTTGGCCAGAGAGTAATGAATCTGTGGAATTCATTGCCATAGATATCTGAGGAGGTCAAGTCGTTGGGTATGTTTAAAGTGCAGGTTAAGAATTTCTTGCTTAGTAAGGACATCAAAGGTTACGGGAAGAAGGTGGAAAAATTATACTGAGGGGAGAAATAAATATGCCATGATTGAATGTAGGAACATTTTCACTGGGCCAGATGGCCTAATTCAGCTCCTATGTCTTATGGTCTCATGCATTGGCAGAAAAACGGGAACTTTAAATACTTCAGTTGTAGTTGCAGTAAACACTTCTCATCATGTAGACTCACACTGGTAACTGAAAAGCTATCTTTCTTTCTTTCTTTTTAAATCTTTTTATTGAGTAAGTATACAAAAAAGGTAAGCCATATAAACATTAATACAATGTTAAAGTATAATAAAATTCCAAAAGATAACAATACCAAAAAGAAAATACTACAAACAATGTAATTTAAGCATAAGAAACCAAGATAAGAAAAGCTATCTAATAGGCAGCTTGTTCTGTTGATCCATTAAATCCTATCTAGTTTTAAAAAGTTCTTCATAGTGGAAATTGTACTCTCAGATTGACTGTAAGATAACAGCTCCTTGTGCCAAATTAAGGGCTTTTCTCTGGATGCTATTTTTTCTGCTTTTTTTCTTCTTCCATTAAGAATGTTATTACTTTGTTTATGCATGTAAAAAGAATCTTTTGGGCATTATTGAAACATATAATCTAAGGCATATTTACATGTATTTCAAAGACCCAGAAAAATATAACTGATTCACAAACATAAAGTTATCCACAAAACTGTAAAGTGTGGTATTGGAAGGCCTAGAAAGTCAATAAGGAGAGAACGTTTCCAGTAGTGCAAGAGTCTAGGACCAGAGGGCACAGCCTCAGAATACAAAATCATCCATACTAAACAGAGATGAAGATGAATCATTGAACCAGAGAGTCATGAATCTGTGGAATTCATTCCCACAGACAGCTGTGGAAGCCAAGTCATTAGACATTTTTAAAACAGAGGTTGATAGTTTCTTGATTAGTAATGCTGTCTAATGTTACAGGGAGAAGGCAAGAGAATAGTGGTGGAATGAAAGTCAGCCATAATCAAATGGTGGAGCACTCTCAATGGAGCCAATTGGCCTAGCCCTGCTCCTAGGTGTTACTGTCTTGTGGTAATAGGAAGCAAACCTCAAATTTATTTTCCTTCATGTTTAAAAGCTATTTATTGATTGGGATTACGACTGCAAAGGTGGAGCAGTTTAACTAATATTACAGAAAAATCAGAATCAGTATCACTGGCGTACTGTCTGTCGTGAAATTTGTTGTTTTGTGGCAGCAATATATTGCAATACACAATATTAAAAATTTATAAATTACAATAAGATATATATATACAAATAAAGAAAATTAATAAGTTCAAAGGTTCAATTATTATCAAAGTATACAACTCTGAAATTATTCTTCTCCAGACAGCCACAAAACCAAGAAAGAAAAGAAAATCATCAATCCCCAATCCCCCCTCCCCACACAAAAAATGAACAAAAGCAGAACAGCACATCAACCCCCAAAATCCACCTCCCCTGTACACAAAAAAAGAAAGATTGGGCGGAAAACACAGAATGTAAAAAAACTGTAAGTCCGTATCCAAAATGCAGAACACCTGGGTAACATTCTCCAGGCCCAGCGGCAGGCCTTTTCCTCTCCAGAGCAGAGCAATCCCAACAGTGATCAAAAGCCAGGCAGCAAGCTCTCACCTTCTGCATTCACTTCAGTGGTTTAATCTCCCTTGTCATTTTAATCAGCAAACAACAGAAGCTTTCATTGGTGAAATGGGGTCGAGCATCAGCTCACCCCCTCCCCCAACTGAAGGAGTATTGTACCCAGGCACCATCTTAACTAGAAATATATCTTCCAGTAGTGCAAAAACAGCGAAAAAGTAATGAGGTAATGTTCATTGGTTTATTCAGAAATCTGATGGCTGAGGGGAGGAAACTGTTCCTGAAATGTAAGGTGGTTCAAGATCCTGTACCACTTCCTTGAGGGTAGCAATGAGAAGGGGGCATGTCCTGTGTGATGGCACTGCTTAATAATGAATGGCAAACAAAAATGTTGATCATCATGATAACATTTTAAAGAGCACTTCTTCTGTCGATTCTGAATAATGGCCTGATTTTAAATCCATGGAAAAGGCTCAATTGACTTGCCGAAGCAGTTATTGGTGAGACTGGGGTCTGTTTCTTAGTACATGAGTAAAACACATTATGAAATTAAAAATGTTTTTGGAGGTTATATACAGGTTTCTGCGCTCTTTTAAAATAAGCAGAATTTCCTTTGTGATATTTGTAGTTTCGATTCAAGAAGACTCAGTTCTGAACTAGCAAAAACCTTCATGGAAAGACAGGAAAAAAAATGGTTTGATTATTAAAATTCTGTCTTGGATAATTTTGCCTGGTTTGCAATGAAAGGATTATCTTAAACAAACAGAAATGGAAGCTCTCTGTTCCTGTGAGAATGCATTTTTAGGGTAGATCAATTCTCATGTTGCAGCTTTCATGACTAATGGCATACAGTGGGAATGTTTAACATTGTCACATCTGCCAAGGGAAAACATTCAATCAGCTTGGTGGATAATTGAGATAATTAAATTGTAACAACAGCAAAACAGTTGTCCAACATTTATAGCTAAACCTTTCTTTTTAATCATTCACAAGATGCAGATCTTGCCAGCTTTTATAGCTCATATTTTATATTTCTTCAACCAGTTGTGCTGTCACTATGAAAGATATCAAGGCATCAGATGTTTTATTTTTAAAAATAGTCACCATAGCCGGTACTAACTTGTTAATTAACAATGTATTTAATTAATTAATTGAATTTGAATTCCCCAGCTGCCTAGCTGGAATTTTAACACATACCTTGTGATCAAACATCCAGATCTCTAGACTACTAGTCCTAAACCAAAATTACAACCCATCTAGACTGCTACTGCCAGATATACATGCTGTGGCCACTTTATTAAGTACACCTGTACACCTTGTTAATGCAAATACCTAATCAGCCAATCACATGGCACAGCTCAATGCATAAAGGCATAGAGACATGGTAAAGAAGTTCAGTTTATTTACAGACCAAAAAACAGAATGGGGGAAGAAATGTGATCTAAGTGACTTTGACTGTAGAATGATTGTTGGTGGCAGATAAGGTGGTTTGAGTATCTCAGAAACTGCTGATATCCTAGGATTTTCATACTCAACAGTCTCTAGAATTTACAGAAAATGGTATGAAAGGCAAAATCCATCCACTGAGTGACAGGAAGGTGACAGTAACTCAAATAACTACGCATTATAGCAGTGGTGTGCAGAAGTGCAACTCCGAATGAAGTCCACCTCCCCAACCCAACACAGATTCCAGAGTACCCAGCAGAGGCCCCTGCTCTCTCTCTCACACTGCCTCAGCTCTCGTCCCCTGGGTGATTGTAACAGGCATCCAAAGCTACCCCACAGCGTAGACCTGGTTCTTTAATGCACTGAGGCAATGCAACTCTCCTGCTGTTGGTCTAGCCAGTGAACCGGACTTGCAGTTTTCTATGTAGTACACAGTAGTGACTTGCAATCACTAAAAATGACTTAGAAGATGAACAAATGAATCTGTAATTGAATCTGGAGTGGCCACTGTATCCAAATGTGCCCCGTCATCTTACTGGAAAACCAGCAGGGAAATGGATTGTCAGAGTTTCAGTCTGCGGCGTTGATTGTCCATATCCTTGACCTGCTAAATTCCTCCAGCAATTAGTGTCTGCTGCTGCATAAAATAGATTTTTGGGCATTAAAAGGAATCAAAAGACATGACGCTCAGATGGGAAAGGAGGAGCTAATCACGCTGTTTGCTGCTGTTCCTCACTTTGAACCTAATGCACTCATTTGCACTCTGCTTATTTCCACTGAAGTTTTGCTGCAGTCCAGGTGTCTTTGGTTCATTCATTCATTCCTCTCTAATGCTCTGCTGAAACGCTTTCGGTTTCCAATGAATACCTCATTGATCGAATGGATTGCCCAGCTTTCATCTGTGTGCTCACTGGGGCTTCAAGCAGCTGAGCAGCATATCAAGGAGCAGAAGACCAAGCACTGGAACAAAAGCCCACCAACTATTTCACAAATATCGTCGATTCATCCTGGAAGCATAAGTGAAGTGGCTATCAGCAGGGTTGTCATGCAGACGTGTTCTACATTAATCATCAATAAGTGGCTAGTTGGTTAGCACTACAAACATGCAGATAAATAAAATGATCCCTGTTTCCAACTGTCCTAAAATCAATTGTCAAGCAGATTGTCTTTATTCATTTACTGAGTGCAGCAGCTTAACAAGGCACCTTGTTCAACCTTAGTATCTTTTAAACGGAAACGTGTATTGCAGGGATTAAACTTTGAAGTATGAGACAAGTTGGTTTCTTACTGGAATTAACACCATGAGATCTTTTACATCGATTTGATCTAGGATTAACAGCTCCAGTGGTGTGGCACAGCACATTGGGAGGATCCTGCACTCAAATCTCTGCACGGAGCCTCAGCTCACAGCCTGCTGAATTAGAGATAAGATGTAACAGATTCAAGCCATCTGGAAACTGGAGGGTCAGCTAAGATCATTGTACTTAAGTCGCAGCAGTGCGTTTCATCTTTCTGGTTCAGTGCCATGAGAGCAACAAATAGTTACAAGGCTCAGAGTGTTTTATTTTATGGTTAACTATTGCTCCTTTGATATATTTGCTATGTGGACAGGGGTGGAGACCATTGAGAATGTGATCTGCTCTTAATCTTTTCAGCTTTTGGCTGGTTGTATCCTGGAATTTGCTGATTTAAAAAGAAGCTTAGCTATTTTCATTGGATAAATTTCTGTTGTTTTCCAAATATGCACTTTTGTACCATGCTTTCTTCATAGTTAGTTCAACAGATATTTTTCAGAGGAGCCCCTTTTTCAAGGAATCATTATTCTTGCTGCTTCAGTACAGCAGCTGACATATTCAATGATCCCACCCCTACCCCCAGACATTCTCCCATCAGGCAAAAGATAAAAAAGGCTGAAAGCATGTATCACTAAACTCAAGACAACTTCCACCACACTCTATTAGACTATTGAACTCTTAGACCATAAGATATAGGAGCAGAATTAGGCCATTTGGCCCAACAGATCTGCTCCACTACTTAATCATGGCTGATCCAACTTTCCTCTCAGACTCAATCTCCTGCCTTCTCCCTGTAGCTTGACCAATCAGGAATCTATCAACCTCTGCCTTAAGAATACATAAAAGCCTGTGACAAAGAATTCAACAGATTCACCACTCTCTGGCTAAAGAAATTCCTCCTCATCTCCATTCTAAAAGGACGCCCCTCTATTCTGAGGCTGTGTCCTCTGGTCTTAGACCCTCCCACCATAGGAAACATCCTCCGCACATCCATTTTATCAAAGCCTTTCACCATTTGATAGTTTTCAATGAAGTCACCCCTCACTCTTCTGAATTCCGTTGAATACAGGCCAGAGCCATCCAACGCTCACCATATGACAAGCCATTCAATCCTGGAATCATTTTCGTGAACCTTCTTTGAACATCCCCAGTTTCAGCGCATCCTTTCAGAAATAAGGGGCCCGGAACTGCTCACAATACTCCAAGTGAGGCCTCATTAGTCCTTTATAAAGTCTCAACATCACATCCTTGCTTTTATATTCTAGTCCTCTTGAAATGAATGCTAACATTACATTTGCCTTCCTCATCACAGACTCAACCTGCAAAGTAATCCTTATGAAATCATGCACTGAGTTCCTTTGCACCTCAGCTTTTTGTATTTTCTCACCATTTAGAAAATAGTCAACCCTTTCATTTATTCTACCAAAGTGCATGACCATACACCTTCCGACATTGTATTCCATCTGCCATTTCTTTGCCCATTCTCCTAATCTGTCTAAGTCTTCCTGTAGCCTTCATTACTTCCTCAAAATTACCTTCTCCTCATCTATCTTCATATTGTCCGGAAACTTTGTAACAAAACCATTAATTCCATCATCCAAATCATTGACGTATACTGTAAAAAGAATCGGTCTCAACACAGACTCCTATGGAACACCACTAGTCACTGGCAGCTAGCCATAAAAGGCTTCCTTTATTCCCACTCTTTGCCTCTTGCCAATCAGCCACTGTTTTATCCATGCTAGACTCTTTCCTGTGATACCATGGGCTCATGGCTTCCTAAGCAGCCTCATGTGTGGCACTTTATCAAAGGCCTTCTGAAAATCCAAATGCACCATATAAGCCGATTCTACATAAGAACATAAGAAATAGGAGGAGCAGGAGTAGGCCATCCAGCACATTGAGGCCTGCGCCACCATTCAATAAGATCATGGCTGATCTGTCCGTAAACTCAGCTCCATCTACCTGCCTTTTCCGCATAACCCTTAATTCCCTTACTATGTAAAAACCTATCTGTTTCTTAAATATATTTAGTGAAGAAGCCTCAACTGCTTCCCTGGGCAGAGAGTTCCACAGATTCGCCACTCTCTGGGAAAAACAGTTTCTCCTCATCTCCGTCCTAAATCTTCTCCCCTGAATCTTGAGGCAATGTCCCCTAGTTCTAGTCTCACCTACCAATGGAAACAACTTTCCTACTTCTATCTTATCTATCCCTTTCAAAATGTTTTATGTCTCTATAAGATCCCCTCCCTTGTCTGCCCTGCTTATTGGTTCTTCAAAGAATTCCAGCAGATTTATCAAGCAAGATCTTCCTATGAGGGAACCATGCTGACTTCTTGTTCAGTCCAACCATTATTTCATTGGCCTCCATACTACATCTCCAGCATCATTTTCCAGTGGTATAATGACAACTCTCATCATCTCTCTTTCACACTTCATGTATCTGAAGAAACTTTTGGTATCGTCTTTAATATTATTGGTTAGCTTACTTTCATATTCCACCTTTATGATATTAATGACTTTTTTAGTTATCTTCTGTTGGTTTTTAAAAGCTTCTCAGTCCTTTAACTTCCCACTAATTTTTGTTGTATTATATACCCTCTCTTTGGCTTTGACTTCTTTTGTCAGCCACAGTTGCGTCATCTTGCATTTAAAATATTTCTTCCTCTTTGGGATGTATATATCCTGTGTCTTCCAAGTTGCTTCCAGAAGTTCCAGCCATTGCTGCCTTGCTGTTATCCCTGCCAGTGTTCTTTTCCTATCAATTCTGGTCAACTCCTCTCTCATGCCTCTGTAATTCCCGTTACTCCACTGTAATACCAATACATCTGACTTTGGCTTCTCACATTCCAGGGTGAATTTGATCATAATAGGATCACTTTCCCCAAAGGATAGTTTTACCTAAAGCGCTCTAATGAATTCTGTCATTACACAACACCCAATCCAGAATAGCTGATCTCCTCATGGGCTCAACCAGGAGCTGCTCTAAAAAGCCATCTTGTAGGCGTTCTAGAAATTCCCTCTCCTGCAATCCAGTGCCAACCTGATTTTCCCAATCTATCTACATATTGAAGTCCCCCATGACTATTGTAACATTGCCCCTTTGGCATACATTTTTAACTCCCATTGTAATTTGTAGGCCACATCTTTACTACTGTTAGCAGGTCTGTATACAACTCTCATCAGGATCCTTTTATGCTTGCAGTTTCAACAATGTTTCAACACCTTCGAACCCTATGTCACCTCTTTCTAGAACCACACCACCCCCTCTGCCTGTCCTTTCAATACAATACGTATCTTGGGACGTTAAGCTCTCAACTATAACCTTTCAGCCATTATTCTGTGATGCCTACAACATCATACCTACCAATCTGTAACTGTGCTGCGAGTTCTTTTACCTTATTCCATATATTTTGCGCATTCATGTACAACAGCTTCAGTCCTGTATTCCCCCTTTTCAATTTTTCCTGTCTTTTATGTTGCGACTCATCCTGTTGACTGCAATTTTGTCCAGTCAACAGCCTCTCCTCACTGCACATTGCCTCTGTAAACCAGCTACCTCATCTGCATCACTATTATCCGCCTTTCCTATGACACTTCCATTGGAATATAGGCAGCTCAGGACACTAGTTGCACCATGCTCAACCTTTTGATTCCTAACTTTGTCTGAGATCTTACCAACATCTGTTTCCACAAACTCTCCTCTGGTACCCTTGTTCCCATCCCCTTGCAATTCTAGTTTAAACCCCACTGTGCAGAATTTACAAACCTTCCCGCTAGGATATTAGTCCCTCCCCAGTTCACGTGCAAACTGTCCCTTCAGTACAGGTCCCACCTTCCCTGGAAGAGAGCCCTGTGATCCAAGAATCTTATGCCCTCCCTCCTACACCATTTCCTTAGCCACTTGTTAATCTGTCTGGTCTTCCTAGTTCTAGCCTCACTTGCGCATGGCACAGGTAGCAACTCTTGTATGATAATATGCTGAAAATAACAATTCACCTCAATATAAGCCCTGCATTTTATTGTCCACTTTCTCTGTAACTGTTACACTTCATTCTGCATTGTATTGTTGCTTTTCCCTTGTGCTGATGTGATGAAATGCTCTGTATGGATAGCATGTAAAACAGTTTTTGACAATAATAATCCAATTTACTAATCTATCAATTTTACACTGCGATTTTACACTTGCAAAACATAAGAACGTACGAATTGGGAGCAGAAGTTGCCCATCTGGCCCATCGAGCCTGCTCCACCATTCAATAGGATCATAAAACTATTTAAATCATTCGGTAGTTCCAACTCCATCTGCTTGCCTTTTCCCCACAACCCTTAATTCTCCTGCCATGCAAGCATCTATCAGTGTGTTAACTATATTTAATGGGGTAGCCTCTACTGTTTTCCTTAAAATGCCACAGGTTCACTACTCACTGAAAAAAGCAGTTTTTCCTCATTTTCGTCTGAAATCTATTCCCCCAAAACTTGAGGCTATTATCCCTAGTTCTAATCTCACTTACCAGTGGAAATAACTTTTCTGCCTCTATCTTATCTATCCTTTTCATAATTGTATATGTTTCTGTCAGATTCCCTCTCATTCTACTGAATTCCGGTTAGTATAATCTTAGATAATTCAATCTCTCCTCCTAGGTTAACCCTTTCATCTCAGGAATCAAACTGATGAATCTCTTCTGCACTGCCTCCAAAGCAAGGAAGACAGAACTGCATACAGCGCGCCAGATATGGTCTCACTAGTACCCTGTACAGTTTCAGTGTAATCTCCTTGCTCTTAAATTCAATCGCTCTTGCAATAAATTCCAACAAGGCCTTCTTGATAACCTGTTGCACTTGCAAACCAACTTTTTGTTATTCATGCACATGCTCTCCCTAGTCCCTCTGCACAATAGCATGCTGTAATCTTTCACCATTTAAATAATAATCAGATCTTTATTTTCTTTCCAAAGTAGATGACCTCATATTTACCAACATTAAACTCCATCTGCCAGATCCTTGCCCTCTCACTTAACCTATCTCTGAATACCGGCGGACTCTCCCCATCCCCTACAATAATGGTTCCCAAAGTGGGCAACATAACCCCCCTTGGCAGCGGTGGGTGTTTTGAAGGATAAATGGGGCAGCTGAGGGATCACAGGCTTACTTTAAGAAATGAATTACATTTGAAAAGCGTTTAGGATTATAAGCACAAAGACGAGAAAATCTGTGGATGCTGAAAATCTAAGCAACGCTTGCAAAATTCTGGAGGAACTCAGCGGGCCAGGCAACATCTATGGAAAAGAGTAAACAGTCGAAGTTTTGGGCCAAGATCCTTCATCAAGACTGGAAAAGAAGAGGGGAAGTTAGAGAAAGAAGGTGGGAGGAGGGGAGGAAGAAGTACAGGTAGTAGGTGATAGGTGAAACCAGGAGAGAGGGAAGAGTGAAGTAAAGAGCTAGGAAGCCGATAGGTAAAAAAGATAAAGGGGTAGAGAAGGGGGAATCTGATAGGAGAGGGTAGTCAACCACCGAAGAAAGGGAATGGGGAGGAACACCAGAGGGAGGTGAAGGGCGGGTACGGAAATAAGGTGAGACAAGGAAATGGGAAAGGGAATGGTAGAGCAGTGGAGAGGGGAGATTTCCAGAAGTTCAAGAAATCGATGTCCTCGTCATCAGGTTGGAGATCAACCACACGGAATATAAGGTGTTGCTCCTCCAATTGAAGTGTGGCCTCATTGTGGCAGTAGAGCAGCCATGGGCTGACATGTCAGAATAGGAATGGGAAGTGGAATTAAAATGGGTGGCCACCGGGAGACCCCGCTTTTCTGGCAGACGGAGCGTAGGTGCTCGGTGAAGCAGTCTCCCAATCTACGTCGTCTCACCAATATACAGGAGGCCACACCAGGAGCACCAGGTACAGTAGATGACCCCAGCAGATTCACAGGTGCTCCCAGTGTGGCCCCTCACTTCAATTCTAGTTCCCATTCCTATTCCGACATGTCAGTCCATGGCCTCCTCTACTGCCGCGATGATGCCATACTCAGGTTGGAGGAGCAACACCTTATATTCCGGCTGGGTAGCCTCCAGCCTGATGACATGAACATTGAATTCTCAAACTTCTAGTAAGTGCCCCCCCCCCATTTCACCATTCCCATTCCCATTTCTCTCTCTCACCTCCCCCGGTGCTCCTCCTCCTTCCCTTTCTTCCACAGTCTTCTACCCTCTCCTATCAGATTCCCCCTTCTCCAGCCCTTTATCTCTTCCACCTATCAGCTTCCCAGATCTTTACTTCACCCTTCCCCCTCTCCTGGTTTCACCTATCACCTACCACCTTGTACTTCTTCCTCCCCTCCCCTCCCCCCCCACCTTCTTGCTCGAACTTCTCATCTTTTTTTTCCATCCTGATGGATGGTCACGGCCTGAAATATTGACTGTTGGCTCTTTTCCATAGGTACTGCCTGGCCTGCTGAGCTCCTTCAGCATCTTGTGTGTGCGTTGCTAGGATTACAAGCATTTGACCCTCAGTGCCTCATAATTAATCACTTTGTCATGTAATCACCTCATCTGTTGCTAGAATTTGCTCAAAGCACCTTATAGCTGTTGAAACACAATGTGACACTTCTGTATTTGGC
Source organism: Mobula hypostoma (assembly GCF_963921235.1). NCBI lineage: Eukaryota > Metazoa > Chordata > Chondrichthyes > Myliobatiformes > Myliobatidae > Mobula > Mobula hypostoma. The sequence continues at coordinate 23,141,492 of NC_086113.1, forward strand.
ATATCAAGAGAATCTGGACTGAAGAAATCGTATTATTTCTGGGCCTAACCTGTGCATTATTTCCGTCCACTACTGTAGTATAATGTTAACTAGTGCAGTTTCCATACTCTAAACATGCAGTGACACAAATCCTGTGAATTAGGATATGGCATTCAATTTCAGGATCTGCCCTTTTAAATGGTCTCGACCTCATTTCTCTAGCCCACAGTCTAACTGAGATATCAGTGCCCTACTTTAAGCACCTTCAGGCAGAGAGTCAGGTTTTGCCTGAGCTATGATGACATCATAACTTTCCCCTTTATTGATCACAGTGCTTGTGGTTGGATTTACACAATAGGCGATTGACCGTGGTTGTTAATCAAATCTGAATCTACACAGTTTTTCCACTCAATATAGTGTCATCCGCAAACTTAGATACTCTACACTCAGTTTCCTCTTCCAAAATGTTATTGTACGTTATGAAAGTCGTGGGCCGAGCACTGACCCCTGCAATGCTCCACTCATCACTGACTGCAAACTGGAGAAACATCCATTTATCCCAACTTTCTGTATTCTATTGGTTATCCAATTGTTTATCCATGCTAATACAGTACCCCCAACTCCACGCATTTTCATCTTTTTGATGTCATTTGTTCATCACTTTATCAAATGCCTTCTGGAAATCCAAGTATACAACTTCACCTCTTCCCAGCTGTCCACTGCACTTATAATAATCTCAAAGAACTTCAGTACATTTAACAAACAGGACCTGCCCTAAAAGAATCCATGCTATGTTGGCCTAATGGAACAACTTCCATCCAGATGGCTCGCTATTTCTTCCTTAGTGATAGCTTCAAGCATTTTCCCAACTACAGACGTTAAGTTAATTGGCCTACAGTTACCACCCTCCTTTTGTCTACATTATTTTTTAAACTCTGATGTGACATTTGCTTTCTTCCAATTCACTGGCAGCTGCCCAGAGTCCAGAGACTTTTGGTAAATTATAATAAACGTATCTACTACAACTTCTGCCATTTCTTGCAGTACCCTGGGATGCATCCCGCATGGACCAGGGGACTTGACTACACTTAGGACCATTAATTTGCTCATCACTACCTCTTTAGTGACAAGCTGTAACGTGGTGTGTGTGTGTAGTAGGCCAAGGCTTCATGGAAGTATTGTTTTCTTTTTGCTAACAGCTCTAGTCCTTCACCCTTGTGGTTTGGTCAGTCTGTAGTAGTATTTGTCATCTGAAATGAGTACAAGGAGGAGGCCCCCTGTTGGTCAAGGTCAGCCATGAATGCTGTGTCCTAGCTGTCAACATGATACATGTATGTCATTAGGATAGTCAGAGCAAACTGTTACACCTGAGACAAGCTCTCCTGCTCCACGCAGCTGATGAGCCCAACGGAATGGCAGAGACCAATACAATTTGGTGCCAGCAGCATCGCAGACATTGCCAGTCAGTGTTGAACTCAACGTAGGACTGTCTTTGGAACTCCAGCCCCAGATTTTTAACTCAAGGTTTACTTCCGAAGCCTCGACATGAGTTCGTATGGCTGCAAGGCCACGGAGCCTGAGGTCAGACTTTTCCTTCTCCAAGGTGAGCTGCCAACCGCGGCTGACAAGTGTCTGTCGGCCGCGATGGTTTTAAGGTGCCAGTAACCCGCCTTTGCCCCCTTCTTCGGTCAGTAGAAACGGTTCAGCTGGGCCAAGTAGCTAAGCCACACATGAAGACAAGTTCACGTAATGTAATCAATATAATCAAACAATTTTGTATATTTAAATATTTGATGAACTGGATGCATAATTAACAACTACACATTACCCTGATAACTTTATTTACCCAGAATCTAAAATGTAAGTTGAATTGAGTTGATATGTAGATGGGTTTTGTGTGACGTTAATTGGAAATATTTTATTTCCTGACGTAGTAAATTATTTTTATCTTTGGTTAACTGTTGAAGACCAAGATGATATTATTTTATTTGAATCTACTGTTCGTCGTAATTGGAGATAGTGTCTAGTTAAATCAGAGAAGTTTTTAATGTTCTCAGACCCCATGTAACGGGATCAGAGCATATTTTTTGTGGATGTTTTTGCATTTGAGTGAGTAGCTTCTTTGAATTTTGATGTATGTTCAGTTCTAGATGAGTGTTTCCCAATCTTCAATGTTCATACACTCCAGAGGAACTGAGCACAAAGCCTGGACTGAAACTCCACTGCAAACTGAAGATGATGAAGATGCTATTTTTAGCATGAAATGATGAAGCAAGTCCTTCTCAATGAGACGTAAAAGGTCCCATGGAACTGAAGCATGGTACTTTGTCACTGATTTCCAAGCTAATATGTATTCATCAACCAATGTACAGTATCTGGCATGAAAATAATCTGGTCATTACTACATTGGTGTTTTGGCAGCAGAATGGATTTATTTTAATAATGTGGGAATGTTCTAATGGGGAGATGTTTCTAAAATTCATGAGTATTTAAAAAGGGAAAATTTTTCCAGTGTAATCTTTACTTTAATTTATTCTGAGATGCAGTATGGTAACAGGCCCTTCTGGCCCAATGCACTCCTCCTGCCCAATTACACGCTTATGACCAATTAACCAACTAACCCTTTGGAATATGGGAGGAAACTGGAGCACCTGGAGGAAACCCAAGCGGTCATGGGGAGGATGTATAAACTCATAACAGATGGCAGTGGAATTGAACCTGGGTCACTGGAGCTGTAATAACGTTATGCTTCTGTGCCGCCATAACATTGTAATCTCAACAAAGTATAATTTTAATCCTTGATGTTCATCCGTTGTAAAAATCTTAATCTTTCATTATTCCTGTCATCATCTTTTTCTGAATTTCTCATTTAATTCATCTTCCCCACCCCCTTCTTGTTTTTCACCGCCCTCTAATGCATGGCTCCAATTTCTTGACCGGCCTAATTGCCTTCCTCTTTGGTTATTTTTTGTAGTTAATGAGGTTAACTCTTGGTAGCATCATTCATCCAAGTCACAGATGCCTGGCCACCCCCATCTCACTGTTCTAAGCATCTCAGGAATTCCGGAAGTTATGTGGCAGCTTTATAAAACTCTGGTTGGAATACATCAGGATGACTGCATTCAGCAAGGTTGCCCATTGCAGGGTGTATACAGAACTGTGCTGAGGGTAGAAATCCAGGATACTGCCTGGATTAGAAAGCACGTGGGAGACGTTTGAAAACTGGGATTGTTTTCTCTGAAGTGGAAGCATAAGGGAGATCTATTAGAAATTAAATTATGAGAGGCTAGCACAGTGCTTATAGCACCAGTGATCCAGGTTCAATTCCTGGCACTGCTTGTAAGGAGTTTGTACGTTCTCCCCGTGACCGCATGGGTTTCCTCCGGGTGCTCCGGTTTCCTCCCACATTGTAAAGTCATACCGGTTGGTAGGTTAACTGGTCATTGCAAAAAATTATCCTGTGATTAGAGTCGGATTAAACTGGGGGAACACTGGGCAGTGTGGCTCGAACGGCCAGCAGGGCCTGTTCCACACTGTGTTTCAATAAATAAATAAAGATAGCCAGTAACTTCTCCCCAGAGCCAAATAGAAAATAGGTGCAGGAGTAGGCCATTTGGCCCTTCGAGCCTGCACCACCATTCAGTATGATCACAGCTGATCATCCAACTCAGAACCCTGTACCTGCCTTCTCTCCATATCCCCTGATCCCTTTAGCCACAAGGGCCATATCTAACTCCCTCTTAAATATAGCCAATGAACTGACCTCAACTGTTTCCTGTGGCAGAGAATTCCACAGATTCACCACTCTCTGTGTGAAGTTTTTCCTCATCTCGGTCCTAAAAGGCTTCCCCTTTATCCTCAAATTGTGACCCCTCGTTCTGGACTTCCCCAACATCGGGAACAATCTTCCTGCATCTAGTCTGTCCAATCCCTTTAGAATTTTATACGTTTCAATCAGATTCCCCCTCAATCTTCTAAATTCCAGAGAGTATAAGCCTAGTCAATCCAGTCTTTCATCATATGAAAGTCCTGCCACCCCAGGAATCAATCTGATGAACTTTCTTTGTACTCCCTCTATGGCAAGAATGTCTTTCCTCAGATTAGGGGACCAAAGCTTCACACAATACTCCAGGTGTGGTCTCACCAAGGCCTTGTACAACTGCAGTAGTACCTCCCTGCTTCTGTACTCGAATCCTCTTGCAATGAATGCCATATATATAATAATAGAAGATATGTATTCGAAGTGAGAGGATGTAAGTTCAAAGGAGATGTGTGGGGCAAATGGTGGGTGCTTGAAATGCAGACATGGTGGAGGCAGACCTGATAGTGGTGTTTAAAAGGTTCTTAGATAGGCACATGAATCTGTAGAGTACGGAGGGGTCTTGACTGTGTGCAGGAAGAAGGGATTAGTTTAATTAAGTGTCATCAACATAATTGGTTTGGCAACATCATGGGCTGAAGGGTCTGTTTCTGTGCTGTTCTATGTTCTAAATATGAAATTATGATGTGACATGTTTATCCAGCTTCTTGTGGAGCTGGAATTAGGGAAGTGAATCTTGAAAGGCAAATTATATGACCATAAAATGTGGATCAGTTGATATGTCTAACTATTTCCAGCTCTACATTGTGGTTGCCAGGGAAAAAGACCTGCACCTTAGTCAATTCAGAGAAAGATAACTGCTGGTCACAGTACTCAGTATGGTGTTGAAGACTGTAGGGGAGGGAGGGAACGTCGACTCAGACCATGAGAGGCCTGCGTCGGGCATTTTCATGCCTTACAAGGCGCAAATTGGAAGTCTGTGTGGGGCGCCACTCCTCGCACAGACTAGAGCAATGTGTAATTAAGTGCCTTGTTCAAGGGCACAAACACGCTGCCACAGCTGAGGCTCGAACTAGCGAACTTGAGATAACTAGATGAACGCCTTAACCACTTGGCCATGTGCCCAACACAAAGACTGTAGGTAGCCTTAAAATGCATGCTAAATCACATCAAAACAGCCAGCCTTTCTGCATGGTCACTGGTTAAAGTTTTCACTTGTTTTATTTGTGTAGATGAAAAAGAAGGACTCATTTACTAATAGTCTTGAATTATACCTACAAGCGATGCCAGAAACCACATTTGTTGACCTCAGCATGAGAAACTAGCAAAGACTGAAAAGTGATGAAATCCAGTAATCTGCTTTGTTGACAGTAATCTGCTTTAGTGAGATTGACTGCAAGATTTAACCTGGCCAAGCCACTTGCCCCTTGATCTTCTACAAAATACCGGTTCTTCTACTGGCGCCAGAAGCATGGTGACATCTGTGGGCTGCCCAGCACAATTCTTGCTGATATGATTTGATACAAATGATGCATTACACTGTATGTTTTGATTTTCAATGTACATGTGACAAATAAAGCTAGCATACAATGTGACCAACAGTGATGTTCTTTAGACAGTTCACGAAACTACTTTTTTTATTCTTCTTTGAAATATGATTCTACTACTAAGCTAAGTGCAATTGGAACCTGCTTTTTTTTGATGGTGTGTTTTCGGTTTGCTTGAGTGATCTGACGCTTTGCCGTCTCCGAGGCAGTTTGGTGTTGTTTGGAATGAAGTGTGCTGTGTGACAGGGTCCTGAATTACCCCTATAAACTGTGCTGAATTACCCCTATGAACTGTGCTTTTGGAAAAGAGAGAGAGAGAGTTACTTAACACCAACAACCAATTTTAAAAGAGAGAGAGAGATGAAGACTGCTCACAGGTTGTTTATACTTTCTTCAAGGACATCGCCTGCTTGCATTTCTTACACACAGAGAGGAAGGAGGAGTTATTTGAATGACAGCTGGTATCCAGTATGGTGAGATAAATAGGAGGTCAGATGATATAGACCTCAGACACATGTTTTGGGACACTGAATGAGCTTTGCTGAGCCCGCAGAAGAAGTGGGTTTTTGGAGGATCGATCAGGCAGATCGATCAGTGGCTCTTGCAGTGAAAAGAAAAGGCAGTGACCGGTGGGGAGTTGTCCATGTGTCCACCCTTGCCTGATAGCTCCACCACAGAAAACCGGTCCCCTTTGTTGTGGTCACAGTCAGTGACTTTTAAAGGATTTCGGAGGACAACGAGAAGATCGTCAGCGTCGGCTCTCCTGAAGATTCAAATTTCTCCCTCTCTCTCTCTCTCCATCACTACTCAACTCAATATTACGAACTGAACTGAACTGAACTTTACTCATTATCGTAAGACTATCTATTTACCCCTAGACTTATATATAATCATATATAATCATTGCTTATATATAATCATTGCTAACCTGTTTAATTTATCTACATTTATATTACTGTATTGCATAGTTACTAATAAATATTATTAGTTAATAGCAATACTGGACTCCAAAGTGTTTTCTATTTCTGCTGGTTCTTTATTCCCGTCACGGGGTACGTGACAGCTGCAAAACCTGGAGATGGGGCACAAGCCTATGATCGACTCCATTTCTCACTGATCTCACCATTAAAGCATCGAGCTAGATTGAAATCAATGAAGACAAGAGCGGAAGGCAAGGGATATTCAATGCCATCTGCCTGCATGTGATGGGTCTCTCTCTCTCTCTCTCTCTCCTGCTGGAGGAAGGTGCCAGCATTTGACCGGTCTCTCTCTCTCCCATTTCCCGCTGCTCCAGAGAATGGTGATGAAGTCTTGGGTCTTGGGCAAGGTTAATCGACATGGTTTGTGGATTAGGCTCATTTTCAGAGAACTCTGCAGTTCATGTTATATATCTTTCTGGTTTCTGGTTCCTCCATTTTTTATTGCTCTTTTGAGTGATTTTGATTGGGACGGAATTGCTCTGCGGCCAGCTGTCAACAAAAGATGCAATGCTAAAATGAACTGAAAATTCCCAGACTGGTTCAAGGCCCCTGTAGTTTTGATGTTTTATATTCTGTGTGTTTTCACTTGTTTCTTTTTTGGTTGCTTGTGCACTTTAATCTTTTTTTTAGTGTGTTAGGTGTTTTGATGTTTTCTTTGAACTGGTTTCATAGTGATTCTTTGTTACATGGCTGTCTGTGGGAAGAAGAATCTCAGAGTTGCGTATATATAAATGTACTTTATACTTTGAACGTATGTTTTTCTCTTCTCCCAAACAAGCCAAAACACCCTTGATATAATTCGTTATCTCGGACACAGCACCTTCAAAAGAATAGCACTTTTTTCAGCATTAGTTTTTTGTACTTGTGGCCTAAGACTCAAGGAAGAATGCTGCTCATTACTGTTGGACTGCTTTAACCTTTCACTCGAACGCAGTCACCCACTGAGCACGAACGTCATGTGAAGCAACTGTCTCTCTGCCTGGACAAGTGTGCTCTGTCACTCAATAATAGGTAGAGAAGGCAAGGAGAGGATTGTACATGAAACAAAATCTGAACGTTCCCCACAAGGAACTGATGGGTTGTAAGTGCTGTTTCCGTCGTGCAATTTGATACAAATGACAAATAAAGCTTGTAATATGGTAAAAATCATGCATTTGGATCAACTCATTCTTTTGTTTAGAGTACACTCATTTAAAATAAGTGGCTACGAAAGTGTTTTGATCTCATAGAAAGGTCAAAAATAATGAACTGTAATGTTTTCAGCCTTGATAGAACATAACAGATTGCTAATATGTTGATACTTGGTTGCATCTTTCATTTCAGCTGAATAGAAATAACCCTTTATGTGCTGAGCTGTTTTTTTCCGTTTGGAGTTGTGAAATGGAATTGAATTTGTGTTGGATCCTTTTTGACCAATCTTGATTCATTCTCCCAGTTTTCACCATGGTCCTATGAGGAATCTTTTTTTCTCTCAAGTGACAATGCATTTTGCCTTTGAAGGCACTGCCTGATCCTATTTTCACTAGGATTTTAAAAAATTTATAGCAGGGAATAGGCCCTTCTGCCCTGTTGAGACGCGTCACCAGCAATGCCTTGGTTTACTGCTAGCCTTATCACAGAAAAATTTACTATGACCAATTAACCTACCAGCCAGTACATCGTTGACTTGTGGGAGGAAACTGGAGCACCTGGAGGAAACCCACTCGGTCACAGGGAAAATGTACAAACTCCTTACAGACAGTGGTGGGAATTGAACCTGGGTTGCTGCTACTGTAAGGCATTGTGCTAACCACTATGCCACCATAACAGGTTGTGAGCAGCAGACTTAATCACATGGTTGGGCTAACAGAAATACACTCAGTGGCCCCTTTATTAGGTATAAGAGTGAAGCCCGGTGTGGTCTTCTGCTACTATAGCCCATCCACTTCAAGGTTCAGCATGCTTTGCTTTCAGAGATGCTTTTTTTTTTGCACACTACCATTGTAATGAGTGGATATTTGACTTACTATCACCTTCCTGTCAACTGGAATTCGAATCTGACAATTCTCCTCTGACCTCTCTCATTTTCACCCACAGAAGTGCTATTTTGAGGATGTAACGAGTAGAGTGGATAGGGGAGAACCAGTGGATGTGGTATATTTGGATTTTCAAAAGGCTTTTGACAAGGTCCCACACAGGAGATTAGTGTGCAAACTTAAAGCACACGGTATTGGGGGTAAGGTATTGGTGTGGGTGGAGAATTGGTTAGCAGACAGGAAGCAAAGAGTGGGAATAAACGGGACCTTTTCAGAATGGCAGGCGGTGACTAGTGGGGTACCGCAAGGCTCAGTGCTGGGACCCCAGTTGTTTACAATATATATTAATGACTTGGATGAGGGAATTAAATGCAGCATCTCCAAGTTTGCGGATGACACGAAGCTGGGTGGCAGTGTTAGCAGTGAGGAGGATGCTAAGAGGATGCAGGGTGACTTGGATAGGTTGGGTGAGTGGGCAAACTCATGGCAGATGCAATTTAATGTGGATAAATGTGAAGTTATCCACTTTGGTGGCAAAAATAGGAAAACAGATTATTATCTGAATGGTGGCCGATTAGGAAAAGGGGAGGTGCAACGAGACCTGGGTGTCATTATACACCAGTCATTGAAAGTGGGCATGCAGGTACAGCAGGCGGTGAAAAAGGCGAACGGTATGCTGGCATTTATAGCAAGAGGATTCGAGTACAGGTGCAGGGAGGTACTACTGCAGTTGTACAAGGCCTTGGTGAGACCACACCTGGAGTATTGTGTGCAGTTTTGGTCTCCTAATCTGAGGAAAGACATCTTTGCCATAGAGGGAGTACAAAGAAGGTTCACCAGATTGATTCCTGGGATGGCAGGTCTTTCATATGAAGAAAGACTGGATGAACTGGGCTTGTACTCATTGGAATTTAGAAGATTGAGGGGGGATCTGATTGAAACGTATAAGATCCTAAAGGGATTGGACAGGCTAGATGCGGGAAGATTGTTCCCGATGTTGGGGAGGTCCAGAACGAGGGGTCACAGTTTGAGGATAGAGGGGAAGCCTTTTAGGACCGAGATTAGGAAAAACTTCTTCACACAGAGAGTGGTGAATCTGTGGAATTCTCTGCCACAGCAAACTGTTGAGGCCAGTTCATTGGCTATGTTTAAGAGGGAGTTAGATATGGCCCTTGTGGCTACAGGGGTCAGGGGGTATGGAGGGAAGGCTGGGTTCTGAGTTGGATGATCAGCCATGATCATAATAAATGGCGGTGCAGGCTCGAAGGGCTGAATGGCCTACTCCTGCACCTATTTTCTATGTTTCTATGTTTCTATTCACTGGATTTTGTTTTTGTTTTGTTTTGCACCATTCTCTGTAAACTCTAGAGATTGTTGTGTGTGAAAATCCCAGGATACTTGAACTACCCTGTCTGGCAGTAACAACCATTCTACGGTCAAAGTCACTTAGATCACATTTCTTCCCCATTCTGATGTTTGGTCTGAACAGCAACTGAACCTTTTGAACATATCTGTGTGCTTCTATGCACTGAGTTTCTGCCATGATTGGCTGATTAGATATTTGCACTTATGAGCAGGTGTACTTAAAAAGTGGCCAGTGATTGTATGTCATTTTTGTTCTCATTTAATGATAAGATTCACCAATGTATTGTTGGTATTAAATTGCCAATGAAACATTCAATTATTACTTCATGACTAAGCCAGACAAGAAGGCTGATAATCAGTTAATTCAGACAATACCATCTCTTCATGGTCATCATGTACCTTGCAGAACTTTTCCTTTGGTCATAGTTCAGTGGTCTCATGTCTAAACCACCCATCACCATGGTGATGGCACCAGGAGCACAGTCATTACCTCCAATTACTATATTGATCTGGAGTCTTGCCTTCTATCTCATATCTCGTGCTAATACACTAAATTCAGTTGCATGGTCTCCACCTGAAACATTGTCTGTTTATTCCCATCCCTAGGTGCTGCCTGACTTGCTGAGTTCCTCCAGCACTTTGTGTGTGTTGCTCCAAGATTTCCAGCACCTGCAGAATCTCTTGTAATTATAGTTCTGGACCGTATCTACTCTCTGAAATTAAAAAGGTTCTTTGTAAGTCAAACGTATTTGAATGTAGAATATCAAACAGTACAGCACAGGTACAGACCCTTAACCTCCAAAGTTGTGCTGAATTAATAAATTCTTTGTGCAAATTTTAAAGTTTGTGCCTCTAGTCCTTGAATCATCCACTTACGAACTAGCTCTCTATATTCACTCATTCTAAAGCATACACGGCCTTGTACACCTCCAAGCAACACACATCAAAGTAGCTGATGAACGCAGCAGGCCAGGCAGCACCTCTAGGAAGAGGTACAGTCGACGTTTCAGGCCAAGACCCTTTGTCAGTACTAACTGAAAGAAGAGCTAGTAAGAGATTTGAAAGTGGGAGGGGGAGAAAGAGATCCAAAATGATAGGAGAAGACAGGAGGGGGAGGGATGGAGCCAAGAGCTGGACAGTCGATTGGCAAAAGGGATATGAGAGGATCATGGGACAGGAGGCCCAGGGAGAAAGAAAAGGGGGTGGGGGGGGAACCCAGAGGATGGGCAAGGGGTATAGTGAGAGGGACAGAAGGAGAAAAAGGAGAGAGAGAAAAAGAATGTGTGTATATAAATAAATAACTGATGGGGTACGAGGGGGAGGTGGGGCATTAGCGGAAGTTTGAGAAGTCAATATTCACGCCATCAGGTTAGAGGCTACCCAGATGAAATATAAGGTGTTGTTCCTCCAACCTGAGTGTGGCTTCATCTTTACAATAGAGGAGGCCGTGGATAGACATATCAGAATGGGAATGGGACGGCAACTTTGATGTGTGTTGCTTGGATTTCCAGCAGCTGCAGAATTCCTCGTGAGAAAGTTGGGATGGTTGTGAATGCTTTAGCCTTCTCTGTAGCACACAGAGAATGGGACAGCTCTTGGAACCTTTTCCTCCCATTAACTGTTTATTGCTCACTGCTATGCACCATCAGATGTAGCATGAGTGCAAAGCTTTTCTCTGCTGATTATGTAATAGTTTAGCTCTGTCTTTTAGACCATAAGACATAGGAGCAGAATTAGGCCATCTTGTCCATCGAGTCTGCTCTGCCTGATGGCTGATCCTTTTTTTTCCCTCCTCTTCAACCCCAGTTTCTGGCCCTTTCCCCATAACCTTTGTTGCCATGTCCAATCAAGAACCTATCAATTTCTGCCTTAAATATACACAACGACCTGGCCTCCATGGCTGCATGTGGAAACAAATTCCACCCTTTGGCTAAAGAAATTTCTCTGCATCTCTGTTTTGAGAGGGTGCCCTTCTATCCTGAGGCTGTGCCCTCTTGTCCTAGACTTTCCCACCATGGGAAACCTCCTTTCCACATCTACTCTGTCTTGGCCTTTCAACATTCAAAAAGTTTCAATGAGATCCCCCCTCATCCTTCTGAATTCCAGTGAGTACAGACCCAGAGCCATCAAACTTTCCTCGTATAATAACCCTTTCATTCCTGGAGTCATCCTTGTGAACCTCCTCTGGACCCTTTCGAATGCCAGCACATATTTCTAAGATGAGGGGCCCAAAACTATTCATAATATTCAAGGTGAGGCCTCACCAGTGCCTTATAAAGTCTCAGCATCACTTCCTTGCTCTTGTATTCTAGACCTCTTGACCTTTTTCTGTTTAGCAGGCAATAAGAAGGGAGGAGAAAATGGCGGCACGATGCAGCTAGCAGCCGCCACCCGGTGGTGATGTATGTTATTTGTCAAGTAGGGTGCTGTGCACAATCCTGATATGATGGAGACGGGTGTGAGAGCACGGAGGAACATCTGGTGAAACTTCTGAGATACCTGCTTTGCTGCTGCTGCTACTGTGTGGTCCAGAATCTCCGGAGGAGAAGGCCCAGAGTCCTCAGCTTTGCTTATTGCTCGGCGGCTGGGGCAGGGTCGAAGGACTCAGCAGAGGATGGTGCTCAGAGAGGCTGTGTCAAAGGGGCTGGTCGGAGGCTCGAAGTTTTCGGACGGACTCAGAGTCCGCTGCGGTCAGGTGCTTCCAATGGCGCTGCATCGGCGAGTTGGCGGCGCTTGGAGGTTCATGGCAGGGAGAGTGTCCCCCTTCTGCCGCCTGCGTGGGATGATGAGTCTATTGGGACTTTCAGACTTTTTTCTACCGTGCCCGTGGTCTGCTCTTTATCAAATTATGGTATTGCTTTGCACTGTTGTAACTATATATGTTGTAATTATGTGGTTTTGTCAGTTTTAGTCTTGGTTTGTCCTGTGTTTTTCTTGTGATATCATTCTGAAGGAATGTTGTATCATTTTTTAATGCATGCATTTCTGAATGACAATAAACGAGGACTGAATGTCCTCATAATCTAATCTAATCTAATAATCTTGTGTTGCAGCTTTTCTTGTTTGACACCTCGTTTTAGACAAAACTGATTGGACTCCTAATTTGTGTTCCTGCACAGCTCAGTAAAACAGAATTGAACTAACAGTTGATTGAAGAACATACCTGACCAGGAGAACACAAATTGTGGTGGTGTACGCTTCTCCTGCCAGTGATGGTCCATTGCACCTCATTTGTTCCACTATTAAGATGCAAGAACTATTCTCATTCAATCCAATTTAGTACAATAGTGGCACCATTAAATATGACGGAAGGTGTCTTCGATATGTGACAGAATGTTGTCTCCACAAGAGCTCTACAGTGGTCCTTCCCACCAAAGCTGTCTTGGAGAAATATGTTTGCCACAGGTAGATCAGTTTGAATGAGACCAATAATGTTTTCCTCTTCAGTTCGTTGCTTATTGTCCGACACAGACCCAGTCCAGTACCCAAGTCCTTCGAGATTCAATAGGTTGTTCTACCAAACCATGAGACTTAGAAGGTCTCGCAGAGGACAGCCTGTGAACTTCGCTAGATTCTGCAGTGTGCTAAGTGTTGGTCAACATTGAGAATCGGAATCAGAATTGGATTTATCACTGATTTATGTCGTGAAATTTGTTATTTTGTGACAGCACTAGAGTGCAAGACATACAAAAAAGAACTACAAGTAATATAAAAACTCAAGTAGAGCAAAATAGTGAGGTAGTGTTCATGGGTTCATTGATCATTCAGAAATCAGATGGCGGTAGGGAAGAAACTCTTCCTTAAACATTGAGTGTGCAGTTCAGGCACCTGTACCTCTTCCCTGATGGTAGTAATGAGAAAACAGGATGGTGAGATCCTTAATAATGGATGCCTGAGGCACTGCCTTTGGAAGATGTCCCAGATGTCAGGGCGGCTTGTGCCTGTGATGGAGGTGGCTGAGACTACAACTCCCTGCAGCCTCCTTCAATCTTGTGCATTGGGCCTCCACACCAGTTGGTCAGGCAACCATTCAGCACATCTGAAGAAATTTGCTAGAATCTTTAGTAAAGTACCAAATCTTCTCAAAGTGTTAATGGAATAAAGTCTGCTGCATGCCTTTCTTATTATTTCATCAATATGTTGGGCACAGGATAGATCCTCTGAGGTGTTGATGTCTAGAACTTGATGCTGCTCCCCCTTTCCACTGTTGAGCTCGCAATTAGGACTGGTGTGTTTTCTCCTGATTTCCCCTTTCTGAAGACTGCAGTCAACTCTTTGATCTTGCTGACTTTGAGTGCAAGGTTGATGTTGCTATGCCCTTCAACCAGACATTTTACCTCCAGTGCACCTCCTCATTACCATATGAGAGTCAAACAAAACAGTGTGTCATCGGCGAATATAGAAATGGTATGTGAGCCCGTCCAGTTTTATTCTTTTCCTGCACCAACATGGCCACACAGTCATGAGTGTAGAGTGTAGAGCAGTGGGCTAAGCACACATCCTTACGGTGCATCTGTGTTGATTCTCAGTGAGGAGGAGATGTTATTTCCAATCCACACTGACAGTGGTCTCCCCATGAGGAAGTCAAAGATCTAGTTGCAGAGGGCGCATTGAGGCATTAGTTCAGGGAGGATGCTAATGGTTTCCTTTCTCATGTTTGACTTCATACCACAAGAGTTCATGGAATCAATGCTGAAGGCTCAGGTTACTCTTTCCTGCCACAGGGTTGATGAAACTCTTGTAGGTGTGTCCCATTGATGGATACATTTGGACAATTGGATTGTGGTGGAGGAATGTGGCATGTGGCTTGTGGAGTATGAGTCCATGACAATCACTATGTCAATCTGTTCCTTGATTTGTCTGTGAGATTGATCTCCAGATGTTTGTGAGTTCAGAACAACTTTACCACATCTGATCTAATCCAAGTAGGTGTTCAGTGCCCTGTCCAGTTTTATTGTTTCTCTGCATCAACATTGCAGCCATGATAAAACTGAAAGATATGGTTGGCTATTTCACAGAGCATTTAAAAGTCAACCATTTTAAAATCATATGCAGACAAGACTGGGTAAGGATGACAGGTTTTCTCCCTTGAGGGACATGAGTAAACCAGATGGGATTTTGCAACACTCCAGTAGTTTTATGTTTGTCATTACTAACAGCTATATTTTTTTATTCTCAGATTATTAATTGAATTTAAATCCACGCCAAGAAGAGCATGAGCCAATTTTAACACAGCAGGTCCTGTGAATAATTACATGATAATCACCTAGATAAATGTTTATTTTACTATTGTTGATTGAGGGATTAAGCCAGTTTTCTACAATGAGCAATCAGAGTCATTTTTTATTGCCAGAAACTTTTTTGATACTATAAGTACTTTCATTTCAGAACAGGAAGGGGGAGAGTTCAACTTCCATTTAATTCTAAAAGGAATAGAAGCAGATGTTGAATACATTGAGCAGCTGGTCAGCTGTTTTCACTGCCTCCAGTTATAACCAAGACTTCAGGAAGCAATAGTGCTAAGATTTTATAGGAACCAGCCTCTAACTGGCTCACATCCATTTACTTCAACCCCTTCACTATCTTGTTTTGTAACCCATGGAAATATTAATTCTGAATTGCTGTATGTTACTAAGTTAATCACCCGGCCACTGGTGACTGTGCCTTTCCTTCCAAGGCCCTGAACTACAAAACTCCCTCTTAAACTTTCCCACCTTCCCATTTCACTTTCCTCTTTATGAGTGCATCATTTTCCTGTAAGTTCAGTCTTTGTTTACTTGCCCTAATCTCTGTGTCTATACAGCCATATGCAGTGTCTCGGCTCGAAACGTCAATTGTTTATTCCTCTCCATAGATGCCGTCTGATCTGCTGAGTTCCTCCACCATTTTGTGTGTGTTAGTCGATTTTAGTTTGCTGATTTCTTGCAACAAACCTTGACATATTATTTTCTTATAGTAAATTTATAGTTTATATTATATGATAATTAAATTAAATTAAAATAACTAACTTGTTGCAAAGTCAGTGCACATCTGAATGCAGGGTGAATGTGACTAATTAACTGTCAATTAAATCAACTTATCAGAAGATAGCAAGGATATACAGGCTTGGAGAAATGAGAAGAGATGAAGATTAGCACTCACTAAACTTTGTATCTGTATTCCAGGGAGCCGAGGAAATCTAAGCACTGTATATGTTTTGAAATTACTGATTTTTAAAAAAAAAATTATAACATCCAGACGGCAAATGGAGTTATTTGTTACTTTAACATAAGTCTTAACCTCCTTAGTTTGATATTTACATATTCATACATATGGATTAAGCACTGACACTATTATCTTGCAGATCTCATAACAGATAAGATCTAGAGTCAAAATAAAATTGAGGATGCTTGAATGATATGCATTCCCAAAGTGCCATAATTTGTTAGTTTTGAGTGTAGATCCACTCGGGTGATGAATGATCAAAGCACTGCCTCTACTGGAAATAATATTCGTTTGGCACTGATGTGAACGTCAATGGAAAATCTCCACTGGATGTTGTCATCATTACGGTGTAAGATCTCAAAAGTGAAATGTTTGAACATCTATAACATTCCAAGGTTGAGCTTGATCATCTTGAATAATTAAACCAACACCCTCGATTGAAAGGGGTTCAAAGAAAATTGAAAATAAAATGATATTAATTACCCAACAGTAGTGCCTATATATCAATTTTTTTTTAAAAACTTCATGTCTGAGCCAAGTTTAGATTTGATAATATTAAGTTTATTACTACAGTGAAAATTAGACTGTATTTAAGTATGATTTGGTGAGCTAGTATGAGGAAAAATAATAAATATTCAATGATATGTAAAAAGTTGAGCTCAGTTAAATAATTAGTAAGCTGCTCAGTTACCCTAAAATAAGTTCAGAATAATATTTGCATCTTTTATGGCACTTTTATTTCTTAAATTAGAATAGCTTTTTGAGTGAATTAACACAATTTGTGGAACACCTTGAATAACTTTATATTGTGGATTCATCAGCCACCTCAATCTCCTAATATTGAAAGCATGAACAACATATTTCAGTGCATAAACTTGTGACAGATATGCCCATTTTTACACCTACTACATCGACCATCCCCCGGTGAACTCAATGTGAGATGAATGTCTGGAGTAACATGTGTTAGGTGCATAACTGTGACAATTTCCTACACCACCCATTCTTTCATCGCTCCCCATTTCCAGGTATTAGCAAGGAGCATTCACACTTGGGAATGGACGGAACTGAAGCTGTACATATGCAGGATGAAGTGTTCTAAACAAGCTTGTTTGGCGTAAACTCGGTATTTGTTAATACAAGGTGAAACTGTACAAAATTTCCCAAGAAACCTTTACTGTTGTGAAAACTGGACCACACAACTTACAAGTAAATAAACCAGGCATTGAACCTATATCATATCTGAAAACGTCCACACTGTATCAGTGTCCTTTTGCATATGGTTACCATTCAAAGAGCACTTGATGTTATCCACAACATCATCCTGATAGCCAATCCCACCTGCTGTTTTATCTCACCTTTTTTATTTTATTTCAATGAAAGTTCACTAGCGGTCATCAAGGGAATGGCGACGTAAGGAAAAGGTCTCTCGACAAAAAAGAAGCTAAACTGCCCCAAAATCGAATTTAGACAAATACTTAATATTGCATAACTATATTAATAAAAGGGGCAAGGATAATGTCTAAGAACAAGAATAAAAAGTCCGCTTCAAAGGCTGATAAACATAAAGAGATGCAGCAAGGCGACGGGCCTAGCTCCCCCACGGCAAGCCAGGACGGAGATAATGAGGGGGAATCGGTGACTCTGTCTTTGATTCTCGGAGAGATTCGCGAGTTCCGACAAGATAACAGCAAACAGCTGGAAGATATTAAAGGAGAAATAGTAAAAACTAACTCGCGGATAGATGAAGCCGAAGCGAGGATTGTTGGAATTGAAGAGAAGCTACAAAACGCCGAGGAAGTGATAGCAGAAATGCTGAAGCTACAAGACCAGCTCCAGTGGAAACTAATAGATCGAGAAGGCCGCTCGAGAAGGGAAAATGTGAGGATCTACGGAGTTCCCGAAGGAACCGAAGGTAAACCCGGATTGATGATTCCCTTCGTGGAGAAGCTGCTTAGAGAGAACCTTGATATATCGGCCGCAAAAGACCTACAGATAGAAAGGGCTCACCGCGCATTGGCACCACCGCCTCCGGCAGGCACCCAGTCCAGATCGATTCTGGTCAGATTTCTCAGTTACAGAACGAAGGAAGAGGTGCTTAAAAGAGCATGGCAAAAGAAAGGTTTCATGTGGAACAACTGCAAAATCAGTTTAGACCACGACTACGCACCGGGGATTCTTGCCAGACGGAAGGAATATACGGAAACACGGAGAGTCCTGAAGGAAAACAACATCAGATTCCAGACCCTGTATCCAGCTCGGCTGAGAGTCTTTTATGACGAAGGGACAAAAACTTACGCTACGGTGGAGGAGGCAACGTTGGACCTGGCGGACCGGGGACTACCTATTAAGGTTATCACCCAACCGGAGTCGCTACTGGAGAGGATTCGGCAGAAGTCGTGGCAGTTAGTGGGGCGAGGACGCTCCACTCGAACCAGAGTGTCAAACTACAAGGAAAAGCTGCAAATATTCAGACGAGAATGTACAGAGAATACAGATTAATTAAGAGAAATGACTGAAAAGAGTAAATCGGACTTAAAAGTAAAATGAAAATTGGTAACTGAAAATAAACTAGGCGGAATAACTTGAATGATAGCAATATGGTCGAGACATAAATAGGAGAAAATTCTCTATGATTATTCAAACTGCTGAGGGCCCTCTAACACAGGGTGAAGATAGAGGTTATCCCTCTGAACTGAGGCGGGTCGGTGCTCAGGCCTCACTGTGGGAAGTCGGGAAAAATTTTCAAATGTTATATGTTCAGAAATGTCTAGGGTGTGGTTATATGTCTTGGTTTACTGTTGAGAAGGGATTGCTTACTGTTTGGTTAGAAAAGGAGAGTTTTTTTTTCTACTAGAGAAAAATGCAAACTGAATTGGTAAAAATAATTTCCTATAATGTTAATGGGGTTTTGAATCCAATTAAAAGAAATAAGATTATGTCTAAATTGAAAAAAGAGAGGGCACAAATGGCTTTCCTCCAGGAAACACATATGAGCCAATCTGAACATGGAAAATTAAAAAGAATGGGCTTTAAGCATATATTTTATTCATCATATAAATTGAGTCACAAAAGAGAGGTAGCTACTTTAATATCAAGTACTCTTAATTATGAACATATTTCAGAGACTAGAGACAAAGAAGGACGGTTTGTAAAAATCACAGGAAGAATAGAAGGTACAGAAATAACATTGCTGAATGTTTATGCTCCTCCAGGTAGTGAATGGTCATTTTATAGACACATTTTTGACCTAATGGTCAGTTCTCGAGGGGTAGTAATTTGTGGAGGGGATTTTAATATTAGATTAAATCCTATATTAGATTCTTCAAGAATAGTTACTCAGAATAAACCTCTGACTCGGAAAGTGAATTCATTGATGGAGGAGTTGGGAATTATAGATGTCTGGAGGGAATTACACCCTACTAGTAAAGATTATACATATTACTCTTTCCCTCATTCAGCCTATTCAAGGATAGACTATTTCTTTATCTTTAATACAGATAGACTCAGGATAAAAAACTGTAATATTGCAACAATTGATCTGTCGGATCATAGCCCAGTCTCTATGTCTCTAATCCTGGAAAGGAAAATGAGGAAAACACTATGGAGGCTAAACTCACATATACTCAATAACCCAAAAGTAATGGAGAGATTAAGGGGAGAAATCAAAGAATATCTAGACCTTAATGACACGGGAGAAACATCACCAGTGATTTTATGGGATACATTGAAAGCTGTACTGAGAGGGAAAATTATTTCCATTACTACTCACATGAAAAAAATCAATGCACAAAAATTAGCAGACCTTCAAGGAAAATTAAAACAACTTCAAGTTGGAGATAGCAACAAAAGTAATTCAAATCGAAAACAGGAAATTAGGAAATTGCAAAGTGAAATTGATGATATTTATACGTTGGAAACTCAAAGAAATTTTCTTTACCTGAGACAAAAGAATTATGAAGTAGGAGGTAAATCAGCTAGATTATTAGCATATAAATTACGAAAACAGCAAGCAGACAATACAATTCATAAAATAAAGAATCCAAAGACAAAGCTTGTGGAGAGTACAATAGGGAAAATTCAAGAGAGTTTTGAAACATATTATCGAGAGCTGTACTCCCAACCCCGGGCCCCCAATGAGCCCTATATAGACAGTGTATTGAATTTTTTAGATCTACCTAAACTTACAGATTTACAAAATGAAAGTTTATTAGAACCAGTAACTGTCAAAGAACTGAATGTGGCCATCTCTAGGTTAAAGGCTGGAAAGTCCCCGGGTTCTGATGGGTTTACCTCAGAGTGGTACAAGTCCCTGAAGACACAGTTAGTCCCATTACTACATAACACCTTTAATTGGATCTTGCAGAGAGGAGAAACTCCACCTTCCTGGAGAGAAGCGATTATTTCAGTTATTCCTAAAGAGGGTAAAGATAAACTAGAATGTGGCAATTATCGGCCAATTAGTGTTCTTAATTTAGATTACAAACTATTTACATCTATATTAGCGCGCAGATTGGAAAAGCTTTTACCTGGCCTAATCCATTTAGACCAGACTGGATTTATTCAACAAAGGCAAACACAGGACAACATAAGGAGAACTCTGCACATATTAGAACAGGTTAATAAGAACGAGACAGAGACAATGGTAGTAGGATTGGACGCTGAGAAAGCTTTTGATTCGGTTAGTTGGGCATTCCTATACAGAGTGTTAGGAAGATTCGGCTTTCAAGAAAGGTTTATTAAAGTAATTCAGACTCTATATGACAGCCCTACAGCCCGAATTAAGATAAATGGGGACCTCTCTGACTCCTTCATTTTAGAGAGAGGCACTAGACAGGGATGCCCAATTTCTCCTCTCCTTTTTGCGCTATATATTGAACCACTTGCCCAACTAATAAGACAGAGCGAAATCGTAAAAGGTATCAAGGTGGCAGGGATTGAACAGAAAGTGGCGTTATTCGCAGATGATGTTTTGGTCTATCTGAGTGAACCAGAAAAATCATTTATAGGATTGTTTACACTGTTGGATGACTTTGGGAAAATATCAGGTTATAAAATAAATGTAAAGAAAACGCAGGTTATGTCCCTAAATTATACACCATCCAAAAAATTGCAGGATACATACGATCTTAAGTGGGAAGCTAAATCATTAAAATATTTAGGAATAACCCTGCCGAAGGATCTTTCAACACTGTCACAGGTAAATTATGGGCCATTAATCTCAGAGATAAAAAGCAGATATGCATAGATGGAATCTTATCCCCTTTTTAAGTTTAAATTCAAGGATAAATACTATAAAAATGAATATTCTTCCTCGGTTATTATATCTTTTCCGTACTTTACCAGTGGAGGTGGATGATAATCAATTCAGGGAATGGGACAAATGGATTTCCCGCTTCATTTGGCAAGGAAGGAAACCTAGAATTCGATATAACACCTTACAGTTAGGGAAGGAAGGAGGAGGTGTGGTTCTTCCTTGCCTGAGAAATTATTTTTATGCCTCACAGATAACCCCTCTATTATATTGGTGTAATAGGGAATATAAGGCTAGATGGAAGGAAATAGAATTTGGATTAGTTGACAGTTTTCCTCTTCAGGCCCCAATAGCTGACAAAGGATTGATGGCCCAGTTGGAAAAATTTAATAATGCTTGGATAAATCTTACGCTAAAAGTATGGCAGAAGGTGGTTAATTCATGTGGAATTAATAACATGTTAAAACTCTTTAGATGGTGTGCATATGATACCGAATTCCTTCCCAACAGAGGAGATAAAAGATTTGACCTATGGATAAAGAAAGGTCTTACAACCTACCTCTCATTTATAGATAAAAGAGTATTACAAAGTTTCCAAATCCTGCAGGACAAACATGGCCTAGAACATAATGACTTTTTTAGGCACCTTCAAATACGAAACTATGTTAACCAGAGTTGTCGATATACAGACCTATTAACAGTAGAATTAGAATTTTTCAAGATTCTGAATTCGGCTTGCAGTTCAATACCTAGTAAATCAGTTTCTCGCCTATATAATGCACTCTCCCATGCTAAAAATGTAAAATACACTGTATATTAAAGAGAAGTGGGAGAAAGAAGCGGGGTTGGTACTTTCAGAGGAGGCTTGGGGGAAAATCTGCAGCTTTCAATGGTCCTCGACTAATTCTTTGACTTGGAGAGAACATTGTTGGAAAAACATTATAAGATACTTCAAGACCCCACATCAGGAAAAATATAAAGATACAAATGTGATGTGTTGGAGAAGGTGCGGCTCCAAGGAGGCAAATCATTTTCATATTTTTTGGGATTGCCCTAAATTAAGTCTATTTTGGGAAGGTATTCATAGAATATTAGTTAAGGTTCTTAGGTCCCAGATACCTCTGAACTTTGAGACGCTCTATTTGGGGCATGTATTGTTCCTTGAACAGAAGGAAGATATAAAGTTGCTGCAGGCCCTCTTAGCGGCAAGTAAGAAATCAATCACTAGAAAATGGCTAAATCCAATATCACCTACATTAGAAGATTGGTACGAAATTATCTTGGAAATATTTAAAATGGAAAAGTTGACTTACTCCCTGAGAACTCAAAAAGAAACATTTTATCAAATCTGGAATAAATGGATTGAATATATAACCCCAATGCGAGCAGACTTTAGATGACTCTCCTAATGATTTATATTGCTCTTCTCATCAACACAGTAATATTGCTAACGTAAGCACCCCTAGTCTAAATGTTTGTTTTTTTTTTGGAAAATAGAGAATTAACACAAGTAAAGGGAAAGATTTGGGAAAGGGATAAAAAAATGAAAAAATTAAGTAAATAAGTACATAGGGATTGGATAATTATGTCTGCGGGCAGGAACAAGCACGAACAAATTGGGATATAAACACCTACAATGGTTGGTATATAGGCTTGTATGCAACATTTTGGACCAGTGGAAATGGTCCAGAAGGGTTGTATGGAAACTATTATTACCATTTTTCTTAACAACTAATTTCATTACTTAGCCTAATAGGTTAGATTTACCACAGTACATAATTATCTATTTCAATGTTTATTTTCCTTTTATATCATCTCAATGTGTACTTAAGAATGTATAAATAATTGTAGTTTTATACATATAAACAAATGGAAAAGGTTATATGTGTGAAAAAAGTACATGATAATTGTGAATTCCTTATCCAAATAAAAATAAAATTAAAAAAAAAAGAAAGTTCACTCGCTATGTGCTCCTTGGCATGTCCAGCTGTGCTGGAGCTTCAGTGGCAAAATGAATAAGGTACAAAATCAATCCATGCCAATGCAAGTTAACTAGATGTAAGCCAGGTGATTGTTTCGCCTTCCAACTTGTTGGAACTGATAGGCAAGTCAATCTAATCTATCCGCCGGGAGAAAGGGTCATTCATTAATGACAAGACTAGATGAAAACATTGGTAAATATGAACATCGTCAGAGCTTCCTTGTTGGTTGTCTCCAGTAACGAAGATGAATGCAGAAATGAAACAGAAGATAACAATACCTGCTTGTCACTACGTCAGTATCACTCTTCAAAATCAAAATCAGAATCAGGTTTATTATCACTGACTTATGATCTGAAATTTGTTGTTTTGCAGCAGCAATGCAGTGCAGGACATAAAAAATACAGTAGGTTACAAAAATAAATAGAGCAAAAGATGAAAGGAAGGGGCAGAGTTCATGGACCATTCAGATATCGCTTGATGAACGGGAAGAAGCAGTATCTAAAATGTTGAGTGTGGGTCTTCAGGCTCCTGTATGTGCTTCCCAATGGTAATAACAAGAAGAGAACATGTCCTGGATGGTGAGGTTTCTTAATGATGAACGTCGCATTCTTGATGGGCCATCACTTGAAGATGTCCTCAATCCTGTGCATTGGATCTCAATACCAGTCAGTGATGCAAACAGGCAGAACGATCTCTACTTGTAGAGATGGAGATCTGTAGAAATTAGTGACATGTCAGATCTCCTCAACCTCATCATGAAGAAGAACCGTTGGCATGCCTTCTTCGTGATTACATCAATGTGCTAGGCCCAGAGTAGATCCTCCAAGATTTTTACAGCTGGGACTTGAAGCTGCTCACTCTTTCCATCCCTGACTCTACTTCGAGGACTTGCATGTGTTCTCCAAAATTCCCCTCCTGAAGTCTGCTATCATTTCCTTGGTCAAGCGTATGCTGAGTGCAAGGTTGTGAAGTTGAGTGCAGGTATAACAGATCAATGCAGATTAAAGATTATTCTTGTGCAAGATACCAGTTTGTATAATGCTGATGGTGCTGTTGTGTCAAATGTAATGCTCAAGACATTGCATATTTATTCAAGATCTTATGCCATTCTTTCCAGATCTGTTTGGACAAAAGATAAACTTATTATGATATTATGGATATATATTGACTTGCCTTGTTCCAAACTTAAAGGCACTTGCTGGTTGGGATTCACTAGTCATTAAATTGCTTCTATTATTTATCAATATATTGAACTGGATTCTTGCAGTAAATGGCTTGTGGGCCATTGTAGAGGATAGTAAGGAGTCAACCAAATTGCTTCTGAGAGTTAGATTCACAGATAAGACAGGCACATGCAAAACAGCAGATTCCATCCCTAAAATGCCTTATGAACCAAAAGATTTTTTTGACTTTCCACTACTTTCACAGTCAAATGGTGTTTTTTTAAAATCACAATCCTTGTTATTTAACTGAGGGTAAAAGTTTCAGCTGATATTTGAACACCACCACCCCCCCCAGACCAGAATGAGGTTATCACTTGCCAGCTATCCCTTCCCCATTGTCCATCTGTTGCAAACCATTGGCTATCCTCCTTCAAAGTTGCTGGTGAACGCAGCAGGCCAGGCAGCATCTCTAGGAAGAGGTACAGTCGACGTTCCAGGCCGAGACCCTTCATCAGGACCAACTGAAAGAAGAGATAGTAAGAGATTTGAAAGTGGAAGAGGGAGTGGGAGATCCAAAATGATAGGAGAAGACAGGAGGGGGAGGGATGGAGCCAAGAGCTGGACAGTTGATTAGCAAAAGGGATATGAGAGGATCATGGGACAGGAGGCCTAGGGAGAAAGAAAGGGGGAGGGGGGAAGCCCAGAGGATGGGCAAGGAGTATAGTGAGAGGGATAAAGGGAGAAAAAGGAGAGAGAGAGAGAGAGAGAGAAAGAATATATATATAAATAACGGATGGGGTATGGGGGGGAGGCGGGGCATTAACGGAAGTTAGAAAAGTCAATGTTCATTGGTTGTAGCATATGTGTAGGCATAGTGAAAGTATTTTTTTTACTGATCAATGAGAAAGGAAATAATCCAGCCTTTCAATGTGTTTGTTGATAAAGCTGCTAGTAGCCTTCTTGGTTTGTCATAGCCCAAATAGAAATATCATTAAACTAGTTCTTAACTTAATCTCTGTATCATCAGAAGCCACCGACCAGAGTTCAGGTTTTCTGCAGTCATAAGGAGTTTGTGCATTTTTCCCATGACCACATGGGTTTCCTTCTGGAGCTCGGGTTTCCTTCCACACTCCAAAGCCATACAGGTTCATTGGTCATATGGAGGGTGTAATTGGACAGCAGGGGTTCACTGGACCAGAGGGCCTGTTACCATACTGTACCTCTAAAATAACAATAATGAGATGAAAAAAAAAGACAACTCAATGTCATCAACAAAAGCTGATCACTAAGAGGAAACCAACTGAAGCCGAGAAGACAAAGCTGCTCCACGTTGCTCATTTCAATCCCAAAAGGATTTGGGATTGAAATGAATGCAAAATGGAAACGCTTCTTTGTTGAATAGAAATAGTTTTTGGTCACACATTCAAAAATAGTCTTTACAGTAAACAATTGGGTCAGTCATTGAAGATTTCAATGGAGCTGGATTTCAAAAGTACAGCACAGAGCACAGACGCTCCAGTGTTACGTGACTAGCCTAAGTAATTGAGAATGAAATTCTACTGTAAGACTTAAATTGCTAATTTGTTTCCCTGGCTGCACCAAGCAGGTAAAACCTGTGCTAGGATACAGCAAAGAGTTTCTTTAATTGCATTTATGGATAAGGCAAGAAAGTGGAACTGAGCTGGATTAAAAGTAGGTAAATTTATTAGATTAAAATGACATGCAGAAGCAAGTCATGCACTTCTTAAGCAAGCTTGGTGCACATGACCTACTTTGTGCCTACTAATATTTTAATGGTAAGGGTTCGCTTGATGATTCTGTGGTCTGCAGTAGGAAGACCTCTGTTGTGCCTGTGTAACTACATATCAATTAAATAAAAATGCGTACGCAGTAGATGGTTTTAATGGTGTATTCACATTGCTGGGGGGGGGGGAAGAGAGAGGGAGGACAGAGAACAACAGATTCAAAAATAGAGTATACAACAGATCAATACGTAGTGCGGTGGGGGGGGGGTCTTTGCTCTAAATGTAATAGATCCATACATTACACTTCTTCCCCGTTAGATTAATGCAACATAAAACTAAATATGTACAAAACATTCAATTTTCCTTTACAAACCATATTTCAAATAAATATGCTTTTACAATAACAGCCCATAACTAACTTCACTATACTAAAGATTCAGTCTTTTCGGTGGCGCTCTGTTTCTTTCAGGACAGCGCCTCTGGGCCTGTGGAGTGACATCAGGTTTGGTAAATGTCTTGTCTAAGACAATGTTCCTGGTGTTGTCAGTGACATGATCATTACTGAGAGGTAAGTCCAATGGCTATAATGTGTAAATCTTGTTGGATGCAGTCCACTCAGGTGTGTTCTTCAATTGTGGATTCAGTATCTGGTCCACATGACATCTCCATGTATGATCTCCAACATCCACTGTGTATCTCTATGGTCCAATTCTTGTAGCTATCCTTCCAGATGCCCACTTGTCCTCTCAGTAATCACATGCTGGGATTTCCTGTTCGATCTCGAAGCTCCTTGCTGAGTCTCTTGGCAACTGGTTGAACTGTTCATTCTGCACTTCCCTCTGGAGGTCTGGTTTCAGGATGGCTATGCAAGCTCTCAGATTCCTGCTCATGAACGACATTGCAGGTTTTTGATTTGTTGTCACATGAACAGAGTTCCGATACACAAAGGGGAAGTTGTCCACCTTGTGCTGTAGAGACATATTCTCCTTGTCACTCACTTTATTGGACTTCTTGAAGGTTTGGGTAAACCTTTCAGCTAACCTATTCACTGTTGGGTGGTGAGGAGCTGACTTGAAATGTCTGATGCCATTTTTCCTCATGAACGGTCAGAATTCTTCTGACGAATATTGTGGTCCATTGTCACAATTTGTTCCGGTAAGCTGTTTCTGGCGAAGATAGTCCTCAGAGTGAAGACAGTCTTTGCTGAGGCAGTTGACTTCATTAGTATAACCTCTGGCCACTTGGAATGATCATCCACAGCAATCAGGAGCATGAAGTCCGTGAATGGCCCAGAAAAGTCAATATGTACTCTTTGCTATGGTGAAGACGGCCACTCCCATGAGTGTAGCAGTGCCTAAAGGGGTACATTTTGAACTTTTTGGCATCCTGAACAGCTTTTGCCAAGTCTTCAATCAGTTTATTCCTGGCCACCACACATAGCTCTGGGCAAGACTCTTGGACTTGACTGTACCCAGGAGTCTTTCATGCAGGATCTCTAGTGCACAGTTTAGAGGGAACCACAACATGAGATCCATACATCAGCATTCTTTGACGTACCGATAGTTGGTCTTGTCTCGCTGAGAGCTCTGGAAACATAGGATTACCATGAGCTGGCCATTCTTACGTGGTGATGTCATAGACTCTTGACAATGTTGGGTCATTCTTGTTTCCCTTTGTATTTCAGCATTTGTTACCAGCAACTGGCCCATCAATATGCTGTGGAACTCTTCTGCTGGGTCACAGCATGAAGACTTTTCTTCTTCAGTTGCAAACAGTGGAAGACCTGACCAGCCATCAGCATTGCTGTGTCGTTTGGTAGCCTTGAACTCTATGTCATAAGAGTGGGCTCCAAGGAATAGTGCCCAACATTGTAACCGGGTAGCAGTCATCACCGGGATTTCCTTCCAGGTATTGAAAATGGGCACAAGGGGCTGGTGATCTGTCACTAGTGTAAACCTTTGTCCGTAGAGGTAGTGGAGGAAATTCTTTATTCCTCACACTAGACTAAAGGCCTCTCAGTCGATCTGTGCACAGTTGTGTTCTGCACTCATCAGTGATCTTGAAGCAAACACAATTGGATGTTCAGACCCATATTTCATAGTGTTTGACAAAATGGCACCGATGCCATAAGGGGCTGCATCGCATGCCAGTCTGATTGGCAGCGATGGATCATATTGGGTGAGCGGTTTATCTGATGTTATTAGTCTCTTTCTTTCCTTGAATGCTTTTTCACATCTTTCTGACCATTCCCACTTTTCTCTTGTCTGCAACATTGCGCTCAGAGGGTGCAGCACTGTAGCAATGTTTGGGAGAAACTGGTGGTAGTAGTTTACAAGGCCCAAATGTGTCCTGAGTTGTGACACATTTTCTGGCTTGGGTGCCTGGAGCACTGTTTTAATCTTCTCCTGTGACTTTTGTAAACCATGCTTGTCAATGACATGTCCACAATATGAGATTTCATTCTTGAAAAACCCACATTTATCTTTCTTTGCGAGCAGACTATACTCACTCAGCCTTATAAGCACTTTACCAGGGTTCCGGAGCTGCTCTTCATCATTCTTGCTAGTCATGATAATGTCGTCAAGGTAACATTGTGTTCCTGGGATATCTTGGAGCACTTGGTCCATTGCTTTTTGCCAAATTGCTGGAGCTGATGCGACGCCGAAGACAAGACAATTATACTGGTATAGTCCCTTGTGGGTACCGATTGTGAGGAACTTCCTGCTTGACTCCTCAATCTCCATTTGCAGATAGGCTTGTGACAAGTCAATCTTTGAAAACCCTTCCCCGCCTGCCAAACATGCAAAAATATCTTCTATTTGTGACAGGGGATACTGCACAGTATGCAGCACTGGGTTGATGCTTACCTTGAAATCCCCATATACTTGAATGGCTCCAGCCTTTTCTATATCACCAGGATAATGGGCATTGCCCAATTGCTCCACTCAACTTTAGAGAGAATTCCAGATGCAGCCAAGCTCGAAGTTTAGAATCCACTTTAGGACGTAATGCATAAGGCACTGGACACCCTTTATGGAATCTTGGTGTTTTTGCTTCATTTAATTCTATTCTGGCTTTCATGCCTTTGAGTTTGACAGTCACCTTCTCATTACCATAAAGCAGCTGCGCCAGTCTCTGGTTAGTGCCACCATCTGGGTTGCAGTTGCCTGTTGATGCCACACTGAGGGCTTTGACTGAGTGCCAGTCTAGTTGGATTTTTCTCAACCATTCACGTCTGAAAAGTGCTGGCCTCCACTTATCAACACATAAACCTCTAACTGCTGTGTTTGGCCACCACTCATCACTTTCACTTTTAGTTTGCCTCTGGATGGCACTTTTTCACCTGTGTAGATCTTTAGCATCACGTCTTCTCAAATTATATCTTAGAAAAGAGTCTGTTGTAGTTAGCTCCTGGAATTATAAACAAAGGTGACCCAGTATCCAGCTCCATTTTCAGTTTTACACCGGACACATCTATTATGATCCAGATGATTTTGTGATCCGCTTCAGTAATTCTATGCAGTTCTAAGCATGACAGCTCACCTTTATCAGACTTTGTGCTGTCTGCCTCACATTCAGTCACGTTATGCACTTGCTTAGTTTTGTGTGTGAAACTTTTCACTCAGCTGTCGTTTTTGTCTGACGCACTCTCTCTCATTTGCGTCATGAAATGATTTGCCACAACAATAACATTTTTGGCTTTTTGCACCATTCAGGGACATTTTGTGCATTTCTCATTCTAACCTCTTTTTCTATAGTTCTGTTGCACCCTTCGCTGCAGTCTCTAATGATATTGCAATGGTCAATGCCCATTCTGTTAGGTCTGTTTCAGCCAGTAGCCTCTTTTCAGTGCTTTGACAATGAATGCCACAAACAAGCCTGTCCCTTAATGCATCAGAAAGTCCATCTCTAAGGTCACAGTACTGGGAAAGTTTGCACAGTTTTGCAAAGGTTCAGTTGCCTTTCATCCTTTGACCGTTTCCTTTTGCAAAATCAAAATCTCTCAGTCATTACCTGTGGTTTAGGACTCAAGTGATTTTGTAAAATTGTAACAATTTCGTTGAACATCTTGCTTGCTATCTTTTCAGGAGTTACTAGGTTGCATAGGAAACTATATGTCCTAGGACCCATTAAGCTAAAAAGTGTGAGGGCTTTCTTTTGTTCCTCCACATTGTTTGTGTTATGTGACGAGAATACACATAGATTAAGATGTTAGCTGGCCTGTGCTGGCACCAGTGGGATCAACAGTTGGTCTGCCACTCGTCTTCAGGAGAGAGAGAGATAAGGAAAACAATGGAGCAGCACTTGGAATGTTAATGAAGGGGAAGGAGAGCTGTCTAGATCGGATCCCCCTTTGAACCCTGAACTGTTTGAAGTGATGGACAGGCGATACCCCAGCAGGGGGATAAAAAGGGACAGGTTCGCTAAGGCAGGACACACACGACACCCGAGATAACAAGACCCTGGAAGCGGTGCGTCTCTCACAAGTCGGTGGGAAGTATCGAGCCATAAACGCACAGGGTGGAAAGGCACGATCGGCGGGAACCTGGTGTGTGTCCACCCTTGCCTGGGTGCCAGGTTCAGCGCAGGGAAACGATCGTATCTGGAAACGGAGGGGTCACGGTCGGTGACCTCAGATGACATCACAAAAGACTCGCCCGAAAGCTGACTGCGAAGATCTGTGTGGAAGCCTTGAATATTCATTCATTTTGTTCTCTCTGTCCTTCCCCCCACTGTCCATCGCCACTGCAGCGATTATTGCGAATGAACTGAACTTTGCGTCACTTTGAAACTGGTCATTTACCCCTAGACAACAATAGAGCTTGATTGATCCTGTTATCTTAATTCTGTGTAGTGTACATGTATGCTTACCATTGCTGAACTGTTGCATTCATTATCCTTTTGATTAGAGTACTGTGTTGCTTGTTTCTTTAATAAAACTTTCTTAGTTCTAGTAATCCAGACTCCAACTGAGTGATCCATTTCTGCTGGTTTGGCAACCCAGTTACGGGGTACGTAACAGTTACAATGCAATTCTACCCTCTCAATATACAACTCCCAGCCTTCATTAGCACTAGCAATTTCGTCAGCTTTCCCAACTAGAGCCATTGTCACATCATTTTCACTTTAACTTTGCTAGCTGCTTGTCTTTTACTGTGTACTATGCAGTTACTCATGCGTTCCTTTGTTAGCATCTATGACAACCTGTTTAAATCTTTCCTCTCACTGTTTTGTCCCATAACTATCAGTACGATTCATGATGTTTTCTGACATTCAGGTTCATACTCATCGCCTATTTGTTGTGTCTGTGCAGCTACATAATAATTAAATAAAAGCACACACTTGGGACAAGAGAAAATCTGCAGATACTGGAAATCCAATCAACGCACACAAAATGCCAGAAGAACTCAGCAGGCCAGGCAGCATCTATGGAAAAAAGGAAAGCCAACGTATCGGGCCGAGACCCTTCGGCAGAACGTGAGAGATGACTTTAACCACACCTCAGTGAGTTCCACACCCACCATGATGCTGAACATTTCTTCCGCTGCCTCCATCTCCAAGTCTATTTCTTTGGCAAGGATTCTCCACCCCGCACTGATCACCCCTTCTCTTGTCTTCAACTCTCCTCTTCTTTCTGGACATCCCACCCTGGTCTTCTGCCTGCTCTGGATCTTTTCATTACTAACTGATCACGAAACATCTCGACTTCAACACTCCTCTCTCCAATTCCAACCACATCCCTTCCGAACGCTCTGCTCTCCATTCCCTCCGCACTACTCCTAACCTCGCCATCAAACCCGCAGATAAAGAGAGTGCTGTCGTAGTCTGGCAGGCTGACTTCTACCTTGCTGAGGCCCAGTGACAAGTCAAGTCAAGTCAAGTCAAATTTATTTATGAAGCACATTTAAAAACAACCCATTTTGACCAAAGTGCTGTACAATCCACAACTCTCAGACACCTCCACTTACATATCCCTTGAACAGGGTTCAACTAAGGAGCACCAGACCATTGTCTCCCACATTATCACCGACCTTATTAGTTCTGGGGATCTCCCAACTATTGCCACCAACCTCATAGTTCCTGCACCCCACACCTCCCGTTTCTACCTCCTATCGAAGCTCCACAAACCTACTTGTCCAAGTGGACTCATTCTTTCACCTTGTTCCTGAACCACTCAACTCATACCTGCATACCTCGACTCTGTTTTATCCCCCCTAGTTCAGTCCATTCCTACGTACATCCATGACACTTCACATGCTCTGGATCTTTTCATTGATTTCAGGTTCCCTGGCCCCCACCATCTTATTTTCATTATGGATGTTCAGCCCCTGTACACCTCCGTTCTCCCAGCAGGAAAGCCTCAAAGCTCTCCGTTTCTTTCTGGACACCAGACCAACCAGTTCCCCTCCACCACCACTCTCCCCCGTCTAGTGGAACTTACCCTCACTTTTAGTAATTTCTCCATTTGGCTCCTCCTACTTCCCTCAATCAAAAAGTGTAGCCACGGGCACTCGCATGGGTCCCAGCTATGCCTGCCTTTTCGTCGGCCATGTGGAACAGTCTATGTTCCAAGCCTACACTGGCATCAGTCCCCCATTTTTCCTACGCTACATCAACGACTGCATTGCTACTGATTCCTACACCCATTCTGAGCTCATTGACTTCATCAGCTTTGCCTCCAACTTCCATCCTGCCCTCAGATTTACCTGGTCCATTTCAGACACCTCCCTCCCCTTTCTTGATCTCTCTGTCTCTGATGTCAGCTTATCTACTGATGTCTATTATAAACCCACTGTCTGTCACAGCTACCCGGACTATACTTCTTCCCACCCTGTTACTTGTAAAAGCACAATCTCTTTCTCTCAGTTCCTCTGTCTCCACCACATCTGCTCTCAGGTTGAGACTTTTCGTTCCAGAACGAAGGAGGTGTCTTCCTTTTATAAAGAAGGGGGCTTCCCTTTCTCCACCATCAACTTTGCCCTCAACTGCATTCCTTCCATTTCACGCACGCCTACTCTTACCTCATCCTCCCACCACCCTACCAGGGATAGGGTTCTTCTTGTCCTCACCTACCACCCCACCAGCCTCCAAGTCCAGCACATAATTTTCCAGAGCTTACACCATCTCCAACAGGATCCCACCACAAAGCACATCTTTCCCTCCACCCCACTTTCTGCTTTCCAAGGAGATCATTCCCTGCACAACTCCTTTATCTATTCGTTCCCCTCCCCCATTGATTTTCCTCTTGGCACTTATCCTTGCTAGTAGAACAAGTGCTACACCTGCCCCTACACCTCCTCCCTCACTACCATTCAGGGTCCCAAATAGTCCTTCCAGATGAGGCAACACTTCACCTGTGAGTCTGTTGGGGGTCATATACTGTTAGGTGCTCCTTGTGAGGCCTCTTGTACATCGGTGAGACAAGACCTAGATTGGAAGACTGCTTCGCCAAACATCTGTACTCCATCCGCCAGAAAAAGTGGAAAAGCGGGATCTCCCTGTGGCCACCCACTTTAATTCCACTTCCCATTCCCATTCCAATATGTCAATCCTCTACTGTCACAATGAGGCCACACTTAGGTTGGAGGAACAACACCTCATATTTTGTTTAGGTAGCCACCAAACTGATGGCATGAACATAGATTTCTTGAACTTCCAGTAATGCCCCCCCTCACCATTTTCCATCCCCTTTTCCTTCTCTCACCTTATCTCCTTACCAACCCATCCCCTCTCTCTGTTTTTCTTTCTCCTTGGCCTTCTGTCTTCTCCAGCCCTGTATCTCTTTCACCAATCAATTTCTCAGCTCTTTACTTCATCCTCTTCCTTCTGGTTTCACGTATCACCTTGCGTTTTTTCTCTCACCGCCCCGCATCTTTTAAATCTACTCCTCAGCCTTTTTTCTCCAGTCCTGCTGAAGAGTCTCGGTCCGAAATGTCAACTGTACTTTTTCCATAGATGCTGTCTGACCTGTTGAGTTCCTCCATACATTATAACTTCCTCACAAGCAGGATGCTGAGTGCAAATGGACAAGCCGAGCTTGTGTTTGCACCAAGTCAGTCGATATGAGGGCAACATGGTAGAGTCACCACAGTAACATTGAACCCAACTCATTTTAGTCATTCTTTCTTCTCTCTGCCCTGTGACAGCACATTAAAATTTAGTTTGAACCTGAATTGCTTTGCGTTTTAAGATTCATCAATTTTGATGTAGTAATTTTAATAATATTGAGATCCTGGAGAAACCAGCAAAGGGTGTTTATAGTTGAGGCTCCCTGGAGATTTACAATCACAAATTTACAGAATAACAGAATCATTTACAATAGGAAAAGGCTATTTGTCTCTTGAATCTCCATTGGCCCAATGTAAGAGCCATCCAGTTCCTACGACTCAATGTGTCCTCACTCTATTGCTCTGTATGTTCATTCCTTTCAGATATTTGTGTAGATCAGGGCTTCCCAACCTTTTAATACCATGGACCAATATCATGAAACAAGGGATCCTTGAACCCCAGGGTGGGAATCCCTGGTCTAGAACTTACAAAATACCACAACCGTATCTCCACTATTACCACACCAATGCATTCCAGATGCTAATTAACCACTCAGTAAAATGTTTTTCTTAATAAAACATATTATTATCAACTGGTTTAAACATTTTCAAAATATTTATCAGGAAACTTGAGTAAATTTTGTAATTGCAAAATCAAATCAAACAGGTAAGTGCTTTCAGATGTGTAAATTAGTATCAGGAATGGGTCACTCAGCTTCTTAAAGCCTATTCTACAATTTAGTAAGATCACACCTGATCTGTCAATCTCAACTCCACATTGCCTACCCCAAGTAACAATCTACCTGTTTGTTTATCAGGTGTCACCCTGAAAATATTCAAAGACTCTGCTTCCACTATCTTTTGAGGAAAAGATTTCCAAAGATTGTTGACCTCAGAGGGAGAGAAAAAACAATAATCTCTCCTCTTTCCTATATGGTTAATCTTTTATTTTAATTGGTGACTGCTTATTCTAGATCTTGCCAGGATAGGAAACATCCTGTCTATATACACCCAGTCAAGACCCCTCAGAATCATATCAGTGAATCAGCTCCTCTTTTACCTTTCTTAATGTCAGTGAGTAAAAACCTAGCCTGCCTAACACTTGATCAGACAACTTCTTGTTCCAGATGTTCAGCCAGTACATCTTCTTTGAACTGTTACTAACACACTAACGTTCTTCCTTGCATAAGGAAACCAGAGCGGTATACGGTGCTTCAGCTGTGATCTCACCAATTCCTTTTGTAACTGAAGTATAACTTTCCTACTTCAGTATTCATCTCCCTTTGCAATAAACAGCAACATTCTGCTCACCATCCTAATTACTTATTCTATCTGCATACCAGCCTTTTGGGAATCATGTACTCTGATAACCTGATTTCTCTGCATCTCAGAGATCTACAATCTGTCACTATTTAGATAATAAGCTGTTTCATTTATTTTTCCCTTCCAAATACAGCAGCAGCATTTTCCTCATGTTCCATTTACCACATCTTTGACTATTCGTTGAACTTATCTGTATGCCTTTATAATCCCCTCATGTCTCATCACAACCTACATACCTGCCTATCTTTGTGCTATTTCAAATTTAGCAGCTAGGCATTTTGATGGCTTTGTCCAGGTTATTTATGTATAAGGTTTTAAAAAGCTGAGGCTCTAATACTAATCCCTACAGCTATTTTATTTTGCAAACCAGAAAGAGACCCAATTATGTCTTCTTACTTCATTCCCCCCTCCCCTATTCACCCACCTTCCCCCTCACATGGTTTCACCAATCATCTGCCAGCTCGACCTCCTTCTCCTCCCTCCACTTTATTTCAGCTTCTCCCCCCCTTCATTTCCAGTCCTGACGAAGGGTCTCGGCCTGAAACGTCGACTGTACCTCTTCCTAGAGATGCTGCCTGGCCTGCTGCGTTCACCAGCAACTTTGAT
Organism: Mobula hypostoma; assembly: GCF_963921235.1. Lineage (NCBI taxonomy): Eukaryota > Metazoa > Chordata > Chondrichthyes > Myliobatiformes > Myliobatidae > Mobula > Mobula hypostoma. The sequence continues at coordinate 23,177,520 of NC_086113.1, forward strand.
GTGTGTTGCTTGAATTTCCAGCATCTGCAGAAATCCTGTTGTTACCGTCCACATCATGTGCTTTTACTGTCCATAATAAGCTTTTAATCAGCACTTCATCAAATGCCTCCTGGAAATCTGAGTATCTATTGCTTCCCCTTTATCGAAGTCAAGCTAATAAAGCTTATATGTAAACAAAAGTACTAAGTTTTTGTAACTGTAGATGTAAGTTGTCAGGAGTTCTTTGCCTGAGGATATGAGTACAAAAGAAAACGAGCCTACTTTAGTGGAGGCAAAAGGTCGGCCTATAAGTGTTGAAAGCTCTGAAGGAACATGTTTCACTGAAGTATAAAAAATTGTTTTATTAGGCAGTATTCGGAGCTCTGTTTAATCTGCTTCACTGTCACTGCCATGTTCACGTGTCATTAACGGCTCTAAATCTGTTGTGCTTCAGTCAGACAACTTTGTATTTAAAGGGCATTATGTTGACTGCAGTTGCTTTAAATACAGTGTGGTTAATTTACATCTGAACATTGTAGTCGTCAGATAAAGCAGACCTCCATTCTGCAATGTATAAACTCCGATGTCATAAAGCACCGATGCACTTTATCATTTCCGTCTGAAGGAGAATGTTGAAAGTCAAGATGCTGCTCAAATTATGTTGATGTTCTAATAGTCTCATTCTGAAATAAAAACAGAAAGTAGCGGTAACACATAGCATGTAAGAGAACCTTTATGGAGGAATAAACAGACTTAATGTTTTCAGTAAATAACATTTCATGTTATATTAAAGGTAGTCAGCAACTTGCACACTTCCTCTATTTTTTCATGAAATCAATCTATTAGGTAAACAGAGCATCTTTTGTCATCTTGTTCACTCACTTTTAGTTAATCAGGGATTGTTTCTAAAGTAAATAGTCCAAAGTTTGCAATAAACCCTTTACTTTTGCAGGAACTGTTCCAGAAACAGCCATTAATCCTGAAACCACAAATACCATTTTATACATAAGTGCACAAGTAATCTAAATGGTTAAAATAGTAATACACATAAATCACTGAAGGAATTCAGCAGGTCAGACAACGTCTATAGAGGACAGATGGGCAATATAGCACGTATGTACAGTGTAATAATTACTAATGTAACATAGTTACGGCATGTACGGCCAGATTTGGGAACAGCTCCTTTCCAACTGTGATAAGGCTGCTGAACAGATCCTGACCCGGATCTGGGCCGCACCCTCCAAATATCAGGACCTGCCTCTCTGTTTTTTGCACTACCTTATTTCCCATTTTTCTGTTCTCTATTTATGATTTATAATTTAAATTTTTAATATTTACTAATTTAACCATTTTTAATATCTTTAATATTTAATATTTGTAATCCAGGGAGTGTGAAGCGCAGAATCAAATATCGCTGTGATCATTGTACATTCTAGTACTAATTGTTTGGCGACAATAAAGTATAAAGTATAAAGTTAACAAGTTTACCTGCTCCATTAACCAGCATGGTTCGAAAATGGGAACATCATAGCTAGTGTTGGGGCTGTGGTAAAAAAGCTTCCATACCAATAATGACAGAGCTCCCAAATACATATCAGGGCAGTATAAAGGGAGCTCTCTGGATGACACTAGAACATCACCAAGGGAGTTCCTGGGTCAACAGTGGCAAGGGAACCCCTAGGCTGACATCAAGGTAGTGTTTAACCCCTTACAAAACAAATTGATATATTTGACTGCTACATCACATCACAAAAGAACCGGGTTCAAACTTGACCTCGTGCTGACCATACCTTTGCTTCCACTGATGCTGCTTGATCGCTAAGTTCTTCCAGTGGTTCAACTTGTGATTAAGTATCCAATCTTCTTATTGAAGAAAATTTCACAGAAATTGCATTGTGCAGTACACATAATGGATAACTTCTTTATGATCCAGGAAACTAATTCCAAAGCAACCTTTTAAAATGAAAAATGAAATGTCTCGATGACATTATAGTACATTTATCCAATTTGCAACAGTAAATTGAAGATCTTCTACCAGCAATTTCTTGCAGTATAAAGTTGTAAGATTCTCCTTTAGTAATTCCATCTCTATGGAAGTAATAGGGAAGAATGTCCAATTTCTCTGATGCTATTGTATTGTCAGATAGAGCTCTGCTCTCCTAATAAATGTAGAATGTATTTTTAGGAGCAGTGTAGTTGAGAAAGCTCTTTCATGTCTCCCAAATGTAATGCAATAACTTAGCAGGTCACAGTACACAATTATTGCAACAATATCCAAGAATAAAATTGAGAACAGCATATAACCTCTTAAGCATGACCCACCATTTCATAAGGAAATGGCTGAACACATATAGCACGTCAACCCCACTGTACTCCTTAAGTCCCTTAGTGTCCAGCACGTTCCTGATCTCATTCCTGAACATTTATTAGCTTTGTTACACCAGCATTTTACAACCAATGAATTGCAAACTCAGTTTATTGCTGCAAATGGGAGGCACGATAATGTGGTGGTTTGAGCATCGCTTTATAGCACTAGTGACCGAGCTTCAATTCCCGCTGCTGTCTGTAAGGAGTTTGTACGTTCTCCCTGTGACAGTGCGTGTTCCCTGCAAATGCTCCGGTTTCCTCCCACGTTCCAAAGATGTGCGGGTTATTATTTTAGTTTGTCACATGGGTCTAATTAGGCAGCGCAGGCTCATTGGACTAGAAGTGTTGTGTATTTAATTTTTCAGTAATAATTGAGTAGTCTTGTAGATATGTATATTGGTTGATTAAGTGTTCTTGTCAACAACTAATTCCAGGTTACATGTAAAGATACGTGAATTGCATATGTTATCACTTTACCACGTGATACGTGCGCACCTCACTTAAAGTAAAGACGAAGTTAGACCTGCATTTCATCCTCCTATGTGTTCCTTTGAGATAATTTGATGTTTTGAAGTTAGAAAACATAACAGGAAAGGCCTTTTATCGTGCTGTATCTCTAAATAAAAAAATAAAATATAATTTCCTGATAGTTTCATTTCACTATATTTTCATTTGGAAGGGCAATCCATCCGCGAACAGTGCTGTTTTAAAGTTACAAACAATTTTGGGTACTTTGATGGGACTGTGCTAAGGAAATGTTTTGGGAATCTTTGATTTACTCAATGAGAATGACTCCAGTTAGGCCAACATTTGTTCTCCATCATCTTGTTGGTCTTGCCTTTCTGGTAGAAAGTTCATAAATTTGAGAAATGTTGCAGGAATGGACTTGGCTAGCACATTTCTTGGAGTTCCTTCTTTTTCATAAATTACACTTTAAAACCAAAATCTGTGGGCTTTATTGTGTTTACTTTTGGACTTCAGGCCATACGCTGCCAAGAATATAATGTGCTTTCTTACCGAGAGTATAAAGCAAATTATGTACTTCTGCCTATCACAGTATGGATCTCTTTTTATTCTTACAGTCATGTAACATAACTTGCTCTTTGTTTTTTTTCCATTTTCTTAAAACTTTGAGCCTCACAGTCTATGGACTCACTTTCAAGGAGTCTTTGTATCATGTGTTCTTGATATTTATTGCTTATTTATTTACTTCTATTATTTCCTTTTTGTATTTGCACACTTAGTTGTCTTTTGCACATTGGTTGCTTGTCCGTCCTGTAGGGTGTGGTCTTCCATTGATTCTATTATGGTCCTTGGATTTACTGATTACACCTGTAAGAAAACGGATCTCGCAGCTGTATGTGGAGACAGATATGCACTTTGATAATACATTTATTTTGAACTTTGAACCTATATGATCCATCTTAAAGCTTAAATAATTATTACTTGTCATGCTTCTTAAAGAGTAAAGATTAAAGATTAAAGATTAGATTATGAAGACACACAGTCCTCTTTTATTGTCATTTAGTAATGCATGCATTAAGAAATGATACATTATTTCCTCCGGTGTGATATCACAAAACACAGGACAGACCAAGACTGAAAAAACTAACAAAACCACATAATTATAACACATAGTTACAACAGTGCAACAATACCATAACTTGATGAAGAAGTCCATGAGCACAGTAAAGTTCAAAGTTTCTCAAATGTCCCACATCTCACGCAGACGGGAGAAGGAAGAAAAACTCTCCCTGCCATGCCGACCACAATCCGACTCTGAGTCATCTGAAAACTTCGAGCTCTGATCAGCTCTCTGACACCGAGTACTGAGCGCCGTCTCTGTCCAAATGATTCGACCTCCTTCTCGGTCGCCAAAAGCAGGCAAGGCCGGGGATTTTGAGGCCTACCCTCCGAAAGATTCCTGACCACACAGTAACGACAGCAGCGATCGGGCATTTCAGAAATTTCTCCAGATGTTCTTCTGTGCTTTCACGAGTAGTTCATAATATTGCATTGGTGGCAAGATGTTGAACCTTCTGAGATGGATTTGGATGCAGTCCTTTTTGTGCTGAATTGGTGTATTGATTATGTAGTGCCTGTTATTCCTGTTATTTTGATACTTGTACCTGATGTTCCCAAACTTTTTTTTAATGCCATGGACCAATACCATTAAGCAATGGATCCGTGGACCCCAGATTGGGAATCCTGCCCTAGAGACATAGAATCATAAAGCAATACAGCATGGATATAGGCCCTTTGGCCCAACGAGTCCATGCTATTCATGGTGCCCACTCAACTAGTCCCAATTTCCTGTGTTTATTTCATATCCCTCCAAGTCCGCCCTGAATGTACCTGTCCAAGTGCTTCTTATTGTACCAGCCTCAACTGAAGTTCAAAGTATGTATCTGTCACCATGGTTCTTAGAGATACATTTCCTTGTGGGCATTCATAGTAGGTACCAAAAAAAAGCACACCTAGTGGTGTGAGATCTCAGGCTGCTGTACCTCCTTCCCAATGGCAGCACAAGAGAACTTGGCCTGGATGGTAGGAATCCTTGATGATGTTCCTCTGGCAGCTCGTTCCTTATACGTACTCACCATCATGTTTCATCAGTTCGAGTAGTGAACAAAGTTGGATCCCACTCCAAATAATGTCCTGCCCCTTTACTGTCTGGATAAAGTATGACCTCAGAGCATCAGTATGAATGAATAACTTCAGTTCTGCAGCAGGTTTTCAGGAGAGGTTTTCTTGCCCTCTGAACAACTCTGTTAACAACATGTCATAGTTGCGGTCACGTTGACTCCTAAATTCATCAGTCACAGTCATAGCTTCTGATCCTCCTTGGCAAAATTGTCTCATATTTTCAGCCATGCAGTGATTAATTCAGTCCATCTTAAGAGGTAGATGCTGGAGTCCAACAAAGTGAGAGATATGTGTTCCTTTCCCGTCTTCTTGATAGCTTGGACGTATCTCACTGTGAAGCCATCTCGCTCTGATGATCTGGGAATGAAGTAACAATAATGAACCTGTATTGCTTTACAAACTTTATAAATTCTCTACCGATATCATGGATTCTACTGTCATATAATAAGATACCCTGTTGTGGAAAATGGATTCAAGATGACATAGTAATTGTTGTAGCTGTTAAGTCTTTCTATCTCCTCATTTATGGGAATATGAGCAATGAGGTTCCTTTCTTTGTGTGCACTGAATTAGCTATTGTACTATGCCAATGCATTTTTCTATTGTACTATATTTTGGGTGTATATAGCATTCTAACATTACCCTCTCTGTATCTTTGAAGATATCTGTTCAATATGCTAATTTTCTAGCACTCAGCTTGTACTTGTCTGGACATATATATACTTTTTCTTCTCTATTTTCAAGGTAACTTTTCTGTTTCTTTAGAGATATAATGATTCTGGATGCAGTCAGTAGGACACTGTAGTTCAGTGAGAATGTCATTACTGAGTAACAAATAACATAGCTTTGCTGTCTGTATGTGCTTCATTATTTCATACTTTCCCCGAATCACTTGCTGAGAAAACTTCTGAAGTCCTTACTTAAGTCAGTCTCTTCTCTGATCCTTCATACTCTAATCTCATACTTGTCTTGTCAGGAGAGATGAACGAGCTTGTCAAAGTAGACAAATCTGCAGCAAAATGCACTTAACTCATGGAAAAATAATAGTGACAAAACAAGGCTAAGATTTCCACCCAACATGCCATTAGGAAAACAGGCTGTGAGATTAAGTGAATGCTGAAGGGTAGGGTAATATTGATACAAACCCATGCACAATTGATTTGGAACTTACTTATCTGTTTCATTCCAGTGTTCTGTCTGTTAGAATTACTGATCAACACATAGGAACAAACATTGTTCCACCAAGTCTGGATTTGTCCCCACTAACTTTTGAAGGGTAAAGTATCACAATCAACCTATGAACTTCTCACTAGTCTTTCTGAAGTGGTCAAACCTGCTGGGGTTGTCTATTGTGTCTGATGCTCCTCCTCTTCATTGGTGAGATCCCTCATAAATTTGGAGACTGCTTCATCAAGCACCTGCGCTCCATCCACCAGAAGTGGAACTTCCCGGTGGCCGAACGTTTTAATTCTGATCACCACTCACAAGATGCTGGAGGAACTCAGCAGGCAAGGCAGCATCTATGGAAAAAGAGTACAGTCGACGATTCGAGTCGAGATCCTTCAGCAGGTCCTGGCTTGCTGAGTTCCTCCAGCATTTTGTGTGTGCTTCTGAAGTGTTATGATAGTTGCTGAATGTGGCACAGAATAATATTTTGTTAATAATCCATTCAAGTGACTAATTTATGGATTAGCAAGAAACAGGGTAAATATGACAAAATGAAGTGGGGAACAAGAAACGGATGGCAAGACGCTGGGTGTTTAATGATTCTTGTATTTGTATTATAAAATAAGGAGGATTTAATCCAAACCTTGTCATCTTGTTATGGAATTTCAGACATAAGTGGTCTATATATATTTTTTTCTCTTTCTCTCATTCTCTGCCAAGTGGCTTTAGGTCTTTTTTATTGGGTTATTCGAGCCTCTTGCTTTGTGGCAGCCTGTAAGCAGAACAAATTTCAAGGTGTTTAATTAATACAGTCTTTTTATAATAACATGTGCTTTGAAGTAAGTATTTGGAGGAGGTTGCGACGGGATGTATCACCTGATGATGGAAAGGTGGTGAGCCAGAACCAAGTTTTGCCACTTTATATTAGAATCTAATATGCTGAGCTAAATGATTCATCTTGCTGACGTCTAGGTCAATTGCTGATCAATCCAGATCAAGTAAACTCTTTCTACCCTTGAAGTCACTCCCATGCGATGCTAAGGAAGTTGAAAACAAATTGTTAAAATAAATTAGCTAATGTTTCTTTCAATTATATTGTATCAGCTTTGATATGCTTTGCCATGATCCCCTATAGCTATGCTATTGATGCTTTATTAACTGTTTGCCTCCTACATGGCACACGTCATTCACTAGATATCTGACATTGAACATTTAACTATTTCACTATATCCCCTGGACTATTAAAAGGATACATTCACCATATCTATTACTGCTGATCAGAAGACTTACTAATAAATTTGCATCTTTACCCTTCAAGAATAAATTATAGAAATTATCTTAGCTTAAAATACAGGACACTATCTATTGCTTTCCCAAGCTCCATATGCATGCATTGATCTATTACCCCTCTTTTGCCTCTCTCTTGAGGTGGATAATAAAAACTGTAGGGTTCTCAGTAATACTCATTGTAATGTTAATTGTTAAGCCTGACAAAATGGCTTCTCTGTTCTGTTAACTGCTGAGTAAGGGGTTCTCTGTAGCAGCATGTTTGGGTTATAATTAGTGATAACGGGACTTGTATTCATTTGCTAGCCAATGGAAGTCATGTTATTCTATCTGTATGTGCAGGAACCGGAGGAGAAGCGCAGGCTTTTGGTCGAGGTGAAGAGAAGAGGTCGGACATGAGTCGAGCGCTCTGGTAGATCACCGGAAGCGATCCCAGCTGAGGGTCGACGGAGTTCGGAGGAGATCGAGGGGAAGAACAGATACCGGATTTTGTGAGCTCCAACAAATTATTGTGCACAGAACTGATAACATTTATTGATTTGGGCACCTTTATTTTATTTGTTTCTACTAACCCATCACTGAGAAATAATTATAAAGTGTAATCATTTACTTGCCTATTGTGTACTGTCTGACATTTTATGTCGTGGGCTTGTACCTGGGTGCAATCACACAGTATCCACACAAACGCGATTACAGAGCTGGCGGGGTCAACGTCAGTTCACCCTAGACAAACGGGAGTCAATTGGGGCATAGTCGCTACATAACAATTTACACATAATTCACATAATAAACTATTTTCAGCATCAGCTCTTGGTCCCAAATCCTCTTCATGCTAAAGTTGGTAAAATTTTTGATTGTGTCTTTGTTATCTACAGTCTTAACAATTTAATTGCTCTCCTGCCTATCCATAAGTTTCTGTAAAAGTTTGGGCATTCTGCTTTGCATATTAGAACTTACATCAAATCCTTCTGGGATGTTATCGCTGCACCCTCTGACCTTCCAATGCACCTGCATTTCACATTCAAAATACTCTTCGTTATGCTTTGATCCCTCGTACCCTTGCCACATCTCCTTTCCTCACTCTCCTCCTCAATATAAAACAAAGCCCCAGTTCCTGCAGCTCTAGAGTCTTCCCGTCTTCCATTCGCCTTACCTCGCTTTTGACAGCCATCCATCTTCTAAGCTCATTAAAAATCTTCAGTTTTGTTCTCTTCTTTAGATCCAGCCAGGTTATTCTACTACAAAGAAAGTTTGTATTCTGCAGGTCCAGAGAGCTTTAAAAACAAAGGTACATGAATAAGATTATGAGAGCTGCTCTGTGGAAATTTGCAAGCTGAATGCTTTTCTTCAATGAATAAATTAAGAGAATGAAAATGACTAAAGGAAATGGGAGCCTAGTTTTATTTTTAAAATGCAGATGATGCTTTCATGCACAATTTGGAAATGTTATTCTTGCTAAATGAGTTCTTTGCAACAATTCTCATAGTAATTTCTCTACTAACAAAGGCATCTGGAGCAAGCAATTTGTACTCGGCAAGATCTTGTGAATAACAGTGAGATAAATGATCTGATTGCCTCGCTTGGTTGAAGAATAAAAGATTGGATGGGATGTGTAAAACTCCTCTGCTGTTCTTCAATTCTGCTATACCATTATGTCTTTTAAGTAACCCTCAGTAATACATAGTGTGTTTCAGTGGACTAGCTGTCCCTCATAGTTGTATTGTCTCATAGTACAATCCAAGTTAAATAAAAAAATCAAATATCGGGCCTTAAACTGGCAACCTTTTGGAAGGTAAGGCCAAGAGTTCTCCCAGTGAGCTTAATGCCAACACTAATAGTGCATTTAACAGAATAGACCAGAGAGAATTGTCCTCAGGCAATCTGCAAACAAAAGAATATTTTCCTGGGAAGAGCTAAGAAAAGGAAGTGCTTATATCATAAAAGCACACCATTGCTGCACCTGGTTATTTTTTTTCGTTTTGCTTTTTATTATTCCAAAAAGAGTAGGAACAAAAGACATTTCATTTAAATATCATGTTTCACACGTTTATATTACTTGGCCAAAAACATGAGTAATCGCTTTGTCAAGTTCAGTGATGAGTTCACCACAGTGGTGAGGCTCATCACCAGCAACGATGAGGCGGCCCACAGAGAGAAGGTGGAAGAGCTCAAGGCCTGGTGCCAGGGAAATAATCTCTTCCTCAATGTCAACAAGACAAAGGAGATGGCTATTGACTTCAGAAGAACTCGCACCACTCACACCCTTTTACATCGGCAGCACAGTGGTGGAAGCTGTGAGCTGTTTTAACCTCCTGGGAGTGCACATCTCACACAAACTCCCGTTGTCCCAGAACACAATCAGGAAAGTTCAGCACCTCTAATTTTTGAGGAGACTGAGGAGAGCTGGACTATTCTCATCTATACTTACTTCCTTCTACAGATAGGCAGTAGAGAGCATCCTAACAAGCTACAACACTACTTGGTACGGAAACTGCACTGCGGCAGACAGGAAGTGCTCTATGACTGATAACCAAAACTGCCCAATGCATAACCAGCACCAGCCTATTCATTATCAAGGACACAGATGCAGAAAGATGCCGGAAAAGGGCCAGTAACACTATGAATGATCCCACCCACTCTGCGCATGGACTGGTTGCCCCACTCCCATCGGAGAGGAGGCTACGCAGCATCCACACCAGGACCACCAGACTCAAAAACAGTTACTTTCCCCAAGTAGTAAGGCTGGCCAACACTTCCACCCACTAACCCATCCCTGCAAACCCTGCAGCGCCACTACTTTTTCATATCCTGTCAGAGTCACCTTATGTACAGTCACTAATGTACCTAACATCACTTTATGGACATACAATCAATCTATGTACAGAATATAATCTGTTTTATGTATTTATATTTATTGTGTTTTTTACTGTTATTGTGTTCTTTATATTCTGTGTTTTTCTCTGCTGCATTGGATGCAAAGGAACAATTATTTTGTTCTCCTTTACACTTCTGCACTGACAAAAGAAAAATAAATGATCTTGAATCTTGAATTCATAATTCCTGGCAAATTTAAAAGATATTAAAATATAGTATAAACAAAAGTGTTGCACTATTTTATTATAGACAATATAACTGCCAATTCTGCACAGCAAGTTCACCATAAGGAAGAACAGTTTCAGCAGTGGGATTTCAAACTGATTTCTTGCTTCCTCCTGGCGTGGTTTCAAAGAGTTTACAGCATAGCAGAATTTGTTTTATGACAACTCTCCTATCAAAGGTAATCACATTGCAAAGTGATAGTCAGATAAAATCTCTAAGTATCTCAGGTTATTGAGAACAATTCGTGGGGCAGAATACTGATGATTTGACCATTCAGTAATCACATTACCTATCTGGAATGCTACAGGGTATATCCATCCCTCTCTAATTCCAGTCAGGAAATATATTAATTTAAACTGCTGAAATCCTGGTCAATGTCCACCTCTTCCACATGGAAACATCTGCAATAACTGTGGATGCACCTGTCAGTCTGGGATTTGATTAAAGTCTGACAGCTACATCCACAATAATTGCAGCTGCTTCAATTCAGGGTCAATTAGTAAATCATGAATGAAGGGTTCACTAATGATCAGATTCAACTGATTTTGACAAGGTCCGAATCTTTGCTAATTGTAGAATCACTTAAACTAGCAAGCCATTCAGCTCATCATGCCTGCCAGCTAAAGCAAAAGCTATCTCATCTACTCAGATTTCCCATCTCTTGGCCTATGGTCCCTGTAAGTTATTGATGATAACTTAAGTTATTGCTCTTCTGCGTACATGTTACAAGTGATAAGGGCCCTTGCCTTCACTTATCTTTTAGCCAATGTGTTCAAAGTTCAAAGCTCAAAGCAAATTTATTATAGAAGTACATATATGTCACCATATGCAACCCTAATGTTCATTTTCTTGTGGGCATACTGAATAAATCTATTGAATTATAACCATTAAAAAGGTTATTTAGAAAAGGCTTTAAACAGAAAACAGGATATCATATGTTGGTGAGACTGACATCAGTTGTGGGAAAGTTATTGGAAGGTATTCTAAGGAACCAGATATATGAGCATTTGGATAGACATGGACTGATTAAGGATAGTCAGCATGGCTTTCTGAGTGCTAGGTCAGGTCTAACCAAACTTATAGAGTTTTTTGAGGAAGTTACCAGGAAAGTAAATGAAGGCAAGGCAGTGGATGTTGTCTACATGGACTTTCATAAGGCATTTGAGAAGGTCCTGCATGGGAGGCTGGTCAGTCACGGCCATCAGGATGAGGTTGTAAATTGGATTATAAATTGGCTTTGTGGGGGAAGCCAGAGAGTGGTAGTGGAGGGTTGCCTCCCTCACTGAAGGTCTGTGACTAGTGGTGTGCTGTAGGGATCAGTGCCGGGTCCTTTGTTGTTTGCCATCTATATCAGTGTTCTGGATGATAAAGTGGTTAACTGGATCAGAAAATTTGCAGATGACACCAAGATTGGGGGAGTTGTGGACAACAAGGAAGGCTATCATGGCTTGCAGGGAGATCTACATCAGCTGGAAAACCGGGCTGAAAAAGGCCAGATGGAATTTAATGCAAATAAGTGCGAGGTTTTGCATTTCAGTAGGGTGCGTCTTACACAATGAACAGTAGGGTACTACGGAGTGTGGTAGAACAAAAGGATTTGGAAATACAGGTACATAATTCATTGAAAGTGGCATCACAGATAGATAGAATCATAAAGTAAGCTTTTGGCAAATTGGCTTCATAAATCAATGTAAATACAAAAAGCCGAGGTGCAAAGGGACGCAGTGCACGATTCCCTAAGGATTACTTTGCAGATTGAGTCTGTGGTGAGGAAGGCAAATGCAATGTTAGCATTCATTTCAAGAGGACTAGAATATAAAAGCAAGGAAGTAATAGTGAGACTTTATAAAGCACTGACAAGACCTCACTTGGAGTATTGTGAGCAGTTTTGGGCCCCCTGTCATAGAAAGGGTGTGCTGAAACTGGAGATGATTCGAAGGAGGCTCACAAGAATGATTCCAGGATTGAATGGCTTGTCATATGAAGAGTGCTTGCTGGTTCTGGACCGGTATTCACTAGAATTAAGAAGAATGAGGAGTGACCTCATTGAAACCTGTCGAATGGTGGAAGTCCTTAATAAAGTGGATGGGGAGAGTATATTTTCCATGGTGGGAGAGACTGAGACCAGAGGACACACCTCATAATAAGGGGGTGTCCTTTTAGAATGGAGATGAAGAGGAATTTCTTTGGACAGTGAATTCTGTTGAATTCTTTGCCACAGGCAGCTGTGGAGGCCTAGCTTGAATGTATATTTAGGGCAGAGGTTGATAGATTCTTGACTGGTCAGGGCATGAAGGGATACAGGAAAATTGGATCAGCCATGAAGAAAGAACTGAGCAGACTCAATGGGGCCAAATGGCCCAATTCTGTTCCCATATCTTATGCTCTTATTGAGTACAGAAGTGGGATGTTATGCTGAAGTTGTATAAGACGTTGGTGCGGCCTAATTTGGAGTATTGTGTGTAGTTTTGGTCACCTACCTACACGAAAAATGTAAACAAGATTGAAAGAATGCAGAGAAAATTTACAAGGATGTTGCCAGGTCTGGAGGACCTGTGTCATAAGGGAAGATTGAATAGGTTAGGACAGTATTCCTTAGAATGTAGATGACTGAGGAGAGATTTGACAGAAGTATACAAAATTATGAAGGGTATAGATAGGGTCAATGAAAGCAGGCTTTTTCTGCTGAGACGACAACCAGAGGTCATGGGTTAAGGGAAAAAAGTGAGAAGATTAAGGGGAGGATAAGGGGAACCTTCTTCACTCAGAGGGTTATGAGTGTGTGGAATGAGCTGCCAACACAAGTGGGGCATGTAGGCTCGATTTTGACATTGATGAGAGGTTTGGATAGATACATTGATGGTAGGGGAATGGAGGGCTATGGTCCTAATGAAGGTCAATGGGAGTAGGCAGTTTAAATGGTTTCAGCATAGACTAGATGGGCTAAAAGATCTGTTTCTGTGCTGTACTTCTCTATGACTCTGCAACAGAATCAAGGAAAGACTGCCCAGCTTGCACATTCATCCAGAACATAGAAGACAAGAAACTGCAAGTACAAACAGAAAAAAAATAATAAATGAATAGGCAATAAAACATGAAGATGCACAACAAGAGCCTTTGAATGTGAGACCAATGATTGTAAATGTCACAAGGAGGTGGCTGTGAACAGACCCAAGTGCAAGACACAGACACTGAAGTACTAGGGACAGGACTAGGATACAGGGCGATGGCAAGGACAGGAGACTTCAGGCCTGAGGCTAGGCAGGAGGCTGGAGTCTTCAGGCCTGAGGCTAGGCAGGAGGCTGGAGTCTTCAGGCCTGAGGGTAGGCTCCTCCTGGGCAGGGCGCAGATCACCACCCGACAGAGGCAAGGGACAGGAAGGGAGGTAGGTACAGCGTGGCTCCAGGACAAGACCGCAGGCAAGACGAGGCGAGAGTACCAGCAAGACAAGGCAAGGCTTCAGGCAATGCAAGGCAAGACGAGAACTTCAGGTGCAGCGAGAGTTACCGGCAAGACAAGGCAGGGCTTCAGGCGAGAAAACAGAAGGCAGAGCAAAGAACACAAGGAGAAAGGACAAGAACAATCCAGCAGCCATGCCCTGGTCTCTGGAGGAATTTATGCAGCCAGCCCCAATGAGCATCAACTGCCATAATTAGAGCTAAACAAGAACAGAAACAGGGTAAACAGGAAAACCTGGAGCAAGGGTCACTGGACTGGACCATGAACCAGAATACGGAGTTCACGGACCGGACCATGACAGTAAGAACATTTCAATGATGGGGAAAGAGAAGTTGAGTGAAGTTGTTCCCTTTGGTTCAAGAGCCTGATGGTTGAGGAGTTGTAATTGTACCTGGTGGTGTGAGACTCTCACTAATCATTGGCTGAACAATTGTTCTTCATAAGAAAAAGGCTTATTTCGATACATATTATGGACATAATGTGAGAAGGGGAAAGAAAGATCCATTTAAAAAGACCTAAGAAATTCTGCAGATGCTGGAAGTCTTGAGCAACACTTCCTTTCCAGTCCTGATGAAGGGTCTCAGCTGAAAGATCAATTGTTTATTCTCCTCCATGGATACCTCCTGACTTGCTGAGTTTCCCCAGCATTTTGTATGTATCGTTTATTAAGAAGAACAGTAGTCCTTTAGCCTGCAAAAAATTATTCTCACATGACCAAACCAGAAAATCTTAATTTTAGTGTCTTTAATCAAGTTTACAGAACAGTGTAAATTAGTGGAGGCCACTACTTAATTAGATTGGCTTAATGGGAAATAATGGCTTCTCAAAGTCTTCTTAGTTTATCCCTATCAATCCCAAACTCTTTATTTTTGCCTAACAAAATTACATGTCACATGTCAAAATGGCAATTTGAATTTTTGTAACACGAAGGTATAGAGTCATAGAAAAGTACAGCACAGAAATAAGTTCTTCAGCCCATCTAGTCCATGCTGTATCATATAAACTGCCTAATCCTTTCAAACTTCACATGGACCACAGCCCTCCATGTACCTACTATCCAAACCTCTCTTAAACATTGAAGTTGAGTTCACATGCACCATTTATGCTGGCAGCTCATTCAACACTCTCACAACCCTCTGACTTAAGTAATTTCCCCTCATGTTCTCCTTAAATCTTTCACCTTTAATCTTTTAAGAGACTTTTGGATAGGTACATGGAGCTTAGAAAAATAGAGGGCTATGGGTAAGCCTAGTAATTTCTAAGGTAGGGACATGTTCAGCACAACTTTGTGGGCTGAAGGGCCTGTATTGTGCTGTAGGTTTTCTATGTTTCTATGTTAATCTATGACCTCTTGTTGCAGTCCCACCCAACCTCAATGGAAAAAGTCTGCTTGCATTTATCTATAGTCCTCATAATTTTGTGTATCTCTATCAAATTTCCCCTCAATCTTCTATGTTCCAAGGAGTAAAGTCCTAACTTATTCATTCGTTCCTTATAACTCAGGTTCTCCATTCCTGGTAACATCCTTGTAAATTTTCTCTGTACTCTTTCAAACCTATTTACATCTTTCCTGTAAGTAGGTGACAATAGCTGCACATAATACTACAAATTAGGCCTCATCAATGTCTTATACAACTTTACCATAGCATTCCACCTCCTGTACTCAATACTTTGATTTATGAAGGCCAACGTGCCAAAAGATTTCCTTATGGACTGTAATACCAGATCCATTTGTTCTATTTCACTCCTCAATGCCCTACCATTCACTGTGTAAGACCTACCCTGTTTGTACCTACTGAAGTAGAAAACCTTGCACTTGTCTTGCATTAAATTCCTTCTGCCATTTTGCTTAAAGTACCAAAAGGCCATATGTTGCTGCCTTTTCTACTCAGTCAGTGAACCTGATTGAGCTATGTTTTCTCAGACTTCCAATCTGCAAATTGGCCACTGCTTGACACATCTTTCGTCAAATTGTTGCAGCTGATTTGTATTCAACAGAGGTAATTTGCTTCAGAGTGCTGACTGAAGGATAAATATTGTCCAAGACCTCAGGGGTAATTCCCCTGTTCTGCTTTGACAAATTAAACCTTGTACAAACACTCAAGAGAGCAGACTGTTTACATGTTATTCAAAGGCATAACTCCAACAATTTGGAACTCTCTTGATAATGCACTGGAATGTCAGCCTACAATTATATGCTCAAGTTCGTTAAGTTGGACTTGAACACAAAACTGTCTGGCTAAAAAGCAACAATTGCCATCTGAGCCACAGCTAAAGTATATCTTAACTGAAATTTAAAGTAAGACATCTTGTTTTATCATTTTGCCTCATTCAATAATTCATTGCCTTTCAGCACATAGAACATATACTGTAAAGCAAAGGTATCGTCCTTGCAGATGAAGTAAAGAACCTTGCAATATGCAGTCTTATTAGGTTATACTGTAAATTGATTATTCATTGCATAAGCTAAACACATGCGTGTGTATGTCTGTGTGTGCATACATTAAATGCATTTTGAATCAAATGAGTGGAGTATTACAGAAGTCAGCAGCTGATACATCCATACCCCTTTGACATTAGCAATTGGAAACACGTTTCTTTGTGTCTCTAAAGCTTTTCTCAACAGTCTTGAAACCAACCTCCTCAGAATATGACAAGAAATAACATATGCTTTTTTGAGAACATGTCTTGAAAATTTCATTCCTTATCAAACCATTTGTGCATGAATTAAATTCCTACAATGTATAAAAGCTATTTATCATTTTTACAAGATTAATTAGTCTTCAGCGAAGAGTAGCTATTTCATTCTTTATGTATGGATATATCAAACATTTCGAGCAAATATGATAGGTTGTGGTAGTGCAATCAAAACAAAATCCTCATGTCTGTATTCATTATAGCTGTTTGGATAGTCTGAATACAAAGAATTGAAGCTTACAACATTGATTCCCTAAGGTGCTGAACCTTGATTTTGTTTAAAGCATTGCACCCAATAATATACATCAGAAATTCTGGCAGAACAGAATATTGTTATATTGGCAGAGTTCATACTTGGTCATTTAAATCAGCGGACCTCAGTAGGATAAATTAATGGAGAGTCACAAAGCATCCTGGAAATAGTCCAATATTTGTATATTTGGACATGCAAAATGAAATAGCATACAAATTCTAAATTAGCTTGGGGATTGCTTATTCATAAGAATATCTCACAGTACTTGTACATTTATTTCAACTGTTTTGCCATGGTGACAACTAAAATTCATTATTATTTCATAGAAGCATTATTCTCTTGGAAAAAAATTGCACCGGAGTATGGTGTTTATTTGCAAACTGTTCTCTGCAAATCCATTCAGTACTCCTATTATAATCATTTTACTCTTTTAAATCTAAATTCTGTGACTTGAAGATTTACTAATGATTTTCATTTGAATCGATTTACAGGTCTGGCAATCTTCCGAACCCCTGGAAAAATCTACCTCATCAGGGCCTTGCACCATATTGTCTGTCTGAACCGCACTTTTTCTATAACTGTAACACTATTTTCTGTATTCTGTTATTGATTTACCTTGTACTGCCTCAATGTATTGAAGAAGAAGAAGAAAGCCCTTAACTCCGCGTGGAGTCATCGGGACACCGTCATTTGACGGCATTTTTTCAGTATGCTTTCTTAGTTTTACAAGGCCAAATTGCTAGCTCAACGCACAACCCAGCATGGCTGGAACGTGTGCAAAGGAGCCGGCTGGACTTGAACTCGGGAGTCTTTGCTTCAAAGTCCAGCGCTGATGTCACTACGCCACCAGCTGGCACGCCTCAATGCTTTGATGAGATGAAATAATCTGAATAGATGGCATGCAAAACAAAGTTCTGCACTGTGCCTCAATAAATGTAATTAATAATAACCCAAGTTACCAATTTATTCTACAGATGAGTTCTGCATGTGAAAACCCAATTCATTAAGAAAACATGACACTAAAGATTAAATGGTATGTTGTGTTTTGTTGAAAGTAATGCTCAGAACATATTGCTGTTTCTGATGCATAAAGACAAGAATGGTCAGCATGGGAATCAGTTTCTTCCCTCAGGCCATTAGTCTTCTGAACTTCCTGCTGCATCGTATTCGAAGCGTCACTGGTTAATTTGTTCCGTACTTTACAATATTTAATTTATGCACTTTTGTATATTATTTATGCATGATTCATCTGAAGATTTTATGTTTATATTCATAAGTTATCGTGCATTATGTATACTACTGTGCTTTACGCCCTGGGTCAGAGAAATGTTGTCTTATTTCTAAATACATTATATGGTAATATATGTTGTATTCATGTGTATACTGTTCTTAAACAACAATAAACTTGATTTGACTTAATTCCTTGGCATAAATGACGAGCAATCAGTAGAATAATCATACAACTTGGGACTGTTTAATGATAATTCCACTGATTCTCTGTGTTCTGGTATTAGGTAAAGGCTAAAGTGTGTCATGGGGGTTGCAACAACCTGCTATCAATGTACTGGATAGAAACTTTTACAGCACAACAGAGGCACCATGGAAATTCTAAAATTTTGACATGATGCATGATTGGAAAGATAGGTTCTGAAGGCTTCTTCGTGTAACACCTGTGTAGTGCTTGTCTTATCTTGTGCATCTGGTTGCTGCACCTTTTATGAGAAAATCAAATTACATTGTACTACACAGGTGCTAGTAGGCGACCAGAAGCTCTAGCTATCAGAAAGAGGCAGTGAATAGAAAATACACATAAGGTAAGTTTTGTTCATATAAAGATAATATATACAAAATATTTACATGAGTAAGAACAATTCAAAATTCCAACAACACACATAAAAGTTGCTGGTGAATGCAGCAGGCCAGGCAGCATCTCTAGGAAGAGGTGCAGTCGACGTTTCAGGCCGAGACCCTTTGTCAGGACTAACTGGAGGAAGAGTGAGTAAGGGATTTGAAAGCTGGAGGGGGAGGGGGAGATGCAAAATGATAGGAGAAGACAGGAGGGGGAGGGATAGAGCCAAGAGCTGGACAGGTGATAGGCAAAAGGGATACGAGAGGATCATGGGACAGGAGGTCCGGGAAGAAAGACAAGGGGGGGGGACCCAGAGGATGGGCAAGGGGTATATTCAGAGGGACAGAGGGAGAAAAAGGAGAGTGAGAGAAAGAATGTGTGTATAAAAATAAGTAACAGATGGGGTTCGAGGGGGAGGTGGGGCATTAGCGGAAGTTAGAGAAGTTGATGTTCATGCCATCAGGTTGGAGGCTACCCAGACGGAATATAAGGTGTTGTTCCTCCAACCTGAGTGTGGCTTCATCTTTACAGTAGAGGAGGCTGTGGATAGACATGTCAGAATGGGAATGGGATGTGGAATTAAAATGTGTGGCCACTGGGAGATCCTGCTTTCTCTGGCGGACAGAGCATAGGTGTTCAGCAAAGCGGTCTCCCAGTCTGCGTCGGGTCTCGCCAATATATAAAAGGCCACATCGGGAGCACCGGACGCAGTATATCACCCCAGCCGACTCACAGGTGAAGTGTTGCCTTACCTGGAAGGACTGTTTGGGGCCCTGAATGGTGGTAAGGGAGGAAGTGTAAGGGCATGTGTAGCACTTGTTCAGCTTACACGGATAAGTGCCAGGAGGGAGATCAGTGGGGAGGGATGGGGGGGACGAATGGACAAGGGAGTCGCGTAGGGAGTGATCCCTGCGGAATGCAGAGGGGGGGGGAGGGAAAGCTCTACGCTTCTTTTTGGATTCTTTTGGATTCCAGACCTAATCAGTTCCCCTCTACCACCACTCTTCCTAGAGATGCTGCCTGGCCCTGCTGCGTTCACCAGCAACTTTTATGTGTGTTGCTTGAATTTCCAGCATCTGCAGAATTCCTGTTGTTTGCATTTCAAAATTCCAACATCCTGTTTAGGCTCTAAATCTCAGACATCAAACAAAAACCAGATTCCTTTTTAGTTAGAATCAGTGAGATTCGTTAGAATGACCTTTATTACTCCAATTTCTCTAACTAATTAGATCAAATGTATGCACACATTCTTTCTCTCACTCTCCTTTTTCTCCCTCTGTCCCTCTGAATATACCTCTTGCCCATCCTCTGGGTCACCCCCCCCGTCTTTCTTCCCGGACCTCCTGTCCCATGATCCTCTCGTATCCCCTTTTGCCTATCACCTGTCCAGCTCTCGGCTCTATCCCTCCCCCTCCTGTCTTCTCCTATCATTTTGCATCTCCCCCTCCCCCTCCAGCTTTCAAATCCCTTACTCACTCTTCCTTCAGTTAGTCCTGACGAAGGGTCTCGGCCTGAAACATCGACTGTGCCTCTTCCTATAGATGCTGCTTGGCCTGCTGCGTTCACCAGCAACTTTGATGTATGTTATTCACTATTTAAAGGTTTACAGACAAACCTTTCCTTTTTATATATCCCTAGTTTGTTAGAAAACTACTTGAATTACTACTCTTAAGTATTATGGTTAACTTCACTTTCAGTTCCAGTTAGTATGTCTACAAAGTCAAATTCAAATTTTGCAGAAAATCAAATTCAGGTCCTTCGAATGAAAATGAATTTATACATTCAACCGTATTAAATCCCCTACACCATTAAACATCTCATTCTCATGCTGTTTCTTTGATCTTAGGTGGCTCACCATCTTGTTTCTTGGTTCATTGGATGAAATAGTTCACCATCCACAGAAAGTCAATTCACAAACTTATACAAAAAAAACCTGACCTGTATAAAACAGGATTACAATCCATAAGTTCTTATACACACTCTATTTTCTATTTCAAAATAACTGAATATCACATCTCATTTCCAAACACTACTGAACATAATTTACACACAAATTATTTAGTTGGAACAGTAAAAGCTTTAACTCACCAAATCCCTTGGTGTGATTTAACAGAACTAATTTCCGGTTACATGGTAGGGATTTTAGACATTCGTCTCTGCCGATATTATATCATTATAGCTGCCGCTTGTTATAGCCATAGCTTCAGTAGATCTTTTATCATTGTTGTCTCTCCTCCAGGGGTTTCGCCCTGAGGTTTTCAAGTAAGCAGCATAGAGATAACTCCTACTAATTCCACTTTTAACAGTTTATATCTTTAGTTTCTAATAGTTTGCTGTGTTTCTCTTACTTATCTGTGCCTGTGCCAGCCACACTTTGTTCTCACATAGCACCTTTTCCCTCAAGTTTTCTACTTTTTAAATTTTAGTAAACCTCATCTTCATTCCTTCACAGGTGAAGCTTTCTAACATTACATCTTTGGGTTTAATTAACCTGAGTCACATTAGGTTTACCTGCCTCTCAAGGCTTCTTAAGTTTAGCAGGCTAATTCAGTTCCAACACAAGGTTATCAAATTAAACTGATAAATGCTTCTCTCATCACTGATGCCAACTGGCCTCGAGCATTTTTCAGTATTTTTGTGTTCTTATTTCAGATTGTTTTCGTGTGTTGATTTGGGAGCTTTTAAATTGTATGGTGATCTTATGTCCTTCTATGTTAGAGGGGCCTCAATTTATTTTCTCACTAAAAGATCACCTCTGACTGTACAATATGCTTTCTGTTCTGGGTTTAGAGTATTCATTAAAATTACGTACTCAGACATCTGAAATGAGGGTTGAACTACTGATTAACGATGACCTGAAGCTGGTTCCATTGTCAATCCTAGAATAGAAATGTTCTGCTTCTTGGTACCTTACATAAATTTAATTTTTAGTACCCAAACATTTGAATTTAAACTTCAACCTCTATTCTTCTTCAGCGCTGACAGTATTTACCTTTCTCCATTTCCCATGTTAATATCATGCTGGGAGGTAGATCTTTCAAAGAAGCTCACACTGTTCGCATGTCAGTGATAATTCAGCATGTTGTTGATAGCTTAACAGTACATTATATGCTAAATACTCAAAGGTTTTTGCAATATTGATCTTACATTTTATTTCAAACTATTTGAAGATGTGAATTGCATCGGGTCATTGCTTTCCCTGACATAAAACCCTGCAAGATAAATTACAGATAATATTAAAAAAAACATAAATCCCGATGTTTATTTATAAGATTTAAAAAAAAGGTAATATTGGGTATAGAGCACAAGATGAGAGGCCATTCAGCCCAACTGGTTCATGCTTCACTCCATTGCTTTTCCCATCTTTCATCATCAACAGCTATCATTGTAACTGTATGTTCCTCCCCTCTCATTTGCATGACCAGCTTCACTGAAATTCACTTATTTGCTTCAGTGATTTGCCATGGCAGTGAGTTCAACATTCTCAACAAACTTTAGGCAAAGAAATTCCTCCTGAATTTCATTTTGGATTTGTAGTTGCCACTTCACTCTAAGGGGCATTTTTTTCTTCTGTTTTTTCTAATATTCTATCACCAAACCCATAATTTTAAATATCTATTCTACTATATGCATATATTTTATGTTGATTTTACTTATAAAATATTAGATAATATATGTTACCATCTTCAACAGAAAGTTGTTTCATTTTAGGTGAGGTGAGAGTGGCTGCATCAAAGCACCATGGTACAACTGCGGTCAATGAGCATCAAAGCACCATGGTACAAGTGCGGTCAATGGGCATCAAAGCACCATGGTACAAGTGCGGTCAATGGGCATCAAAGCACCATGGTACAAGTGCGGTCAATGGGCATCAAAGCACCGTGGTACAAGTGCGGTCAATGGGCATCAAAGCACCGTGGTACAAGTGCGGTCAATGGGCATCAAAGCACTATGGTACAAGTGCGGTCAATGGGCATCAAAGCACTGTGGTACAAGTGCGGTCAATGGGCATCAAAGCACCGTGGTACAAGTGCGGTCAATGGGCATCAAAGCACCGTGGTACAAGTGCGGTCAATGGGCATCAAAGCACTGTGGTACAAGTGCGGTCAATGGGCATCAAAGCACCATGGTACAAGTGCGGTCAATGGGCATCAAAGCACCGTGGTACAAGTGCGGTCAATGGGCATCAAAGCACTGTGGTACAAGTGCGGTCAATGGGCATCAAAGCACTATGGTACAAGTGCGGTCAATGGGCATCAAAGCACTGTGGTACAAGTGCGGTCAATGGGCATCAAAGCACTGTGGTACAAGTGCGGTCAATGGGCATCAAAGCACCGTGGTACAAGTGCGGTCAATGGGCATCAAAGCACCGTGGTACAAGTGCGGTCAATGGGCATCAAAGCACTGTGATACAAGTGCGGTCAATGGGCATCAAAGCACCGTGGTACAAGTGCGGTCAATGGGCATCAAAGGGAAAGCATTGTAATGGGTAGAATCAGACCTTGTTTAAAGAAAGATGGTTCTCTTTGTTCATCAACAGATTTTGCAAGACTTCCTCGGACAAGGCCCAGTGATTTTCAAATGCTTCATCGATGACCTTTTTTCTATCATAAGTATAGTAGTGTAGTGTAAAACGATACGCTTTACAGTACAAGTGACCCTGGTTCAATTCCTGCAGCTGCACGTCCTGGGTGATGCCGGTCCTTAATAATGGATGCTGCCTTTTGAGGCATTGCCTTTGAAGGTGTCCTGGATGCTGGAGGGCTAGTGCCCATGATGGAGCTGGTTAAGTTTACAACTTTCTTCAGCTAATTTTCTTTTTTTAATTATTAGGATGATGTGCTAGGTATTACCATTGCTCTTGTGTTCTTAATCAATAGCAAGAAATATTTTGCTACGTTTTAGCAAATGCCTCTATATCAGCTATGAAATAGGCTGTGTATTGGAAAAAAACGTTATAAGCACTCAAGCTCAAGTCAGTTTAGATTGGCTGTAGTTAGATTAGATTTACATAATCAGTTTCCCAGTCTTACAGTATCTCATTTTTTAAAGAAATTCTCATCTTTATTTTCAAAGCAAGAGGACATGAGTTGAGAGTTAAAGGACAAAAGTTTAGGGGTAACATGAGGGGAAATTTCTTTACTCAGAGAGCGGTAGCTGTGCAGAACGAGCTTCCAGCAGAAGTGGTTGAGGCAGGTTCGATGTTGTTGTTTAAAGCTAAATTGGATAGCTATATGGACAGGAAAGGAATGGAGGGTTATGGGCTGAGTGCAGGTCAGTGGGACTAGGTGAGAGTAAGAGTTCGGCACAGACTAGGAGGGCTGAGATGGCCTGTTTTCGTGCTGTAATTGTTATATGGTTATATGGTTAACTGTGCACAGCAAAGTTTTCCAGTTTTATAACCCTTCCAAATTCTCCTACTTCTGTTTCACATCCTGAAATTAATCCTTTGAGCTCTCCAGATCCTGAGGTGAAGGAAGTTCTCTCTCTGACACTCTCCATGCGTTTTGAAGACACACGTTAAAGTTCATCTTATTTAAAATGTTTCTGCTGGCTAGTATGGTTGCTATGCTATAGGCTAGCCAGATGCACATCCACAGATCTCACATTGACAGATGGAATTTAAATGAAATTCTAAAAGACCTACCAGAATGTCATAAAAATACAATGTATTCTCCAGTGTCCTTTGTGGAACGGAGTCTGCTGCCCACACCAGGAATGGCCAGGATTTGATAGCAATGTGATTGATTCATAATTAATTTCTGAAGTGCTGCATCAAACCATTGTGTCCAATCCATTCTGTTCAACAGCACTTAGAACAGAGCAATAAATTCTATCCTTGCCAGTGATGCCCACACCCTATATAAAAAATATATGAAAAGACCTAATTCGTTATGCAGCTCAGTGTCAAATGTTTTTTTGGCAGTACTCTTGTAAAATTTTCTGACCTGACTCATATTCCATCACTAATGTAACTATATAAATACAAATCTTTGTTGCTGAGATATAACCCTGAAAGCCTTTAGCCTTTCTTTCCTTTTGGCCTATTGAACATTATGAAACCTGATATTATTCAAAACAAGCTAATTGTCACAAACGTTACACAGTGCAATTTCACACCTAGTGTAATAAAAGAATTCATTCATCATTAAAATGTTTTTGTCCAAGCTAATTTAATGGAATAAGAATAAGAATACACATCTGATCATATTTCAACAACAGAATGATAAAACAAGATAAATTAGGGTTTAAAATTATGTTGATAATAAATGCATGCAGATTATAAATTAAATGTCTCCTATAAAGTGGCAGTAGGTACGCTCAAGCAGATGAGGATGAAGTGTGCTCTGTTCTATTGTCAGATGGGCACATTAAATCCCTTGCCTATGTACGTATTTGAGAAATAAAGGGCATTCATATCTGCTGTTGTTAGAAATATCTTTCTCCAATGTTTTGGTCAATTCCTGTGCCGAACTGAGTAAGATATCAGCCTTACATTATGAATCTTCTCTTATTTCATAAAAGATGACAAAGTTAATTCCACATTACTACCACCATCCACTGGAGAAATCAAAAGGTTATGCTAGGCAGAATGATCCAGTTCAGAGCATGTTAATTAAGATTCAAAGTACATTTATTATCAAAGTATGACAACCACGAAACAAAGAAAACAATGGAACTTGCTCAAAGAAAAACATCAAAGCCCCATGTGCAAAAAACAAACCAAATCATGCAACCTATAATTTGCAGCAAGGCAGTAAGGATTTTGGTGGAATAATCTGAGCTGTGTCATTCAGCTTTTACCACATCTGTCTGTAACCACTTCTGCTGCATACACACCCAGGTCCTTTTCAAATTGTCTAGGCTACTTGCTTCAGCCACTTCTAGTGAAGGGGAATTCTACACTCTGACAACCCCGCTATTCAGAATGGAATGACCTGGACCCAGACATCCCACCCTGCAAAAACTCATTTCAGGGAGGTGGCACCATCAATTTGCGGGAGACTCCCTGAACTTCCGGGAGAGGTGGGATGTCTGCAATAGAGTAGCTCCTTAGCAGCTAGCCAGCTAGTTTAAATAACGTTAGCTATGCTAATGAACGAATGACACATGTTAAACTCACCTCAACATGTCTTTTACAGTCTTAACCCACCATGGGCAATAGAGAAGTCACTGTTGCAAACAGTGCAGCGAGCAACACTGTCATTATTTTGACCCCTATTAGGCAGGGCTACACTTTAGTGTAGTCTGGGGTGAAATACGTTTTATATTTTCTTTTTTTTGGAACACTCTGCCATGGCGCTCGCGTGCCCTCTCTCTCTCTCTCTCTCTCTCGTGGTCTCTCTCACACTCTCTCTTGCTTTCTCTCGCTCGCTCGCTCTCAAAAAAATTGATTTCCATGATATTGTATATAATTTGCGGGCATCAGGGAGCCGCTATTAATATGCAGGAGACTCCCGGAACTTCCGGGAGAGGTGAGATGTCTGTGGACCACATACAGGTGTAGCAGCAGAGAACAATGGGTTGATTTCCCTGTATGATGACGTTGAACCATTTGGGTTATTTTATGATAAGCTGGCAGTTTTAGATTCAATTTTATGGATATGAGATTTACATTAAATCCAAATTCCCAAAATATCAATGTGGCATTTCAGTCTCAATTACTAACTATGTAGCATCTTTGTGAGAGGGCAATGAAGTTGCAAAATATATCTACAAATGTTAGGAACTGAAGCAGAGACTTGGAATTAGGTGGCTAAATGATGGTGTCTCAAGAGGATATTAGATTATAATTCATTCAAAGATCAAACACCAATACTAATTAATAGAGTGGTATGTTCTAATGTTACTGCTCTGTAATAATGTCCCAAGATCCTGGAGTGCTTGACCTTCACGTTTTCCTTTCACTTGATCATATTTATGTACAGTATGCCCATATTAATGTAGAAATGAAATCTAGAAACTGTGATTACATTCCATAAAGAATACGGCAGAAATAACCTGGAAATTAAATCCATCTTGTGGCAATAAAAATTGGGCTGTGATGAATTAGCAGCTGTGCAAGATTAAAGGCTGAATGTAAAACAGGCTGCTGATTAGTTGTTACATCTTTTGCACAAGATGAATTTCATGCATGCTTTATGGTCATTATCATCAAAAAAAATTCTGGACCAGTTAGATTGTAGGCCCTAAATTGAAAATCACAAATACTATAAGGGAAAAAAACAAAAGCTGTAAGAAAGATTGAACATAATTTCCATTTAAATCCTCTATTGAACAGCAATGGAAGATATACTTCTAATAATACTGAGGGTCAACAAGTCTGTTGAGAAAATTTTCATATGTGAGTGTAAATCCTTCACAGAGCTTTGACGAGCCTATATCCGTACCAGATGCAGTAGATTACAGCAAAGAGCAATCCAAGATTTCCATAAGGACTGCAGCTCAGTTCAGTAGACTGAATTGATGGACTGACATTGTAAACAGTTAAAAATAATAAATTAGCAGCACTTATCCAGATTTGTGACAAATAGAAATCTGATTGCTTGACATTTTGGATTTGAAATTAATGCATGCAGACTGTTATTGATCAATGGTGATTCGGCTTTATTTAACACAAAGAATAGTTGATACAGTCAAGATTCACAACAGAACACAACAGGGACTTAAGTTATTCTGATACTTTCTGGACAGAGAACATGATTACACATATGCACAGCTCCCTGTCAATTCTGGATCATCTGCTGAATGTGCCATAAATTTGATCTGAGGTCTTTTGGACTTCCAACTACTGTGGACAAAGAACCTCTAGAACCTGGAGCAGTAAATTTGACAAGTAATTGACAGTCCATCAAATGTAATCTTGAACATTTTTGGTGAGGCTAGTGGATAGGTAGCTACAGTATATGGAAACTTCCTTGGCCCTCAGTATAAGTTTGAGGAAGACAGTTTTTCTTAGTTTTTCCATGTTATAATGGTTCTATATATCTTAATTTTCATAAGCATTATGCTCCTAATGCCTGGTCAGCTATACTTTGTCTGCTTCCACTTAGTGTCACCCTGTACTTTCCAGCCTCTTTACTCTACGTTCATCACTTATTCCCCTTATTTTCATCTGATCAATGTTTCAGACTTTTCTGTAGATTCTTGTTAGTCAACCCTTTGTTTCACTTCACTCTATATAGCCTAGTGTGTTTACAGCTGTGTCATCTTTGTTTTCTGTTGTAATGCTGAACAGATATGCATTTAGACCTGTAGTTACCAGAATGGCTGATATTGCTCCTCCCAGAGCCACTAGGAGATTCTAAGGGGGTGGGGTGGGAGGGTAGGTGGGGGGGAGGCATCTAATAATAAGGGGTGCAGCTGAGAAATTGCAGGATTAATTTAAGATGTTAGTTACTTCTTATAAGCATTTGATCCTCAATGGCTCATAAGTGATTAAAATGATCACTAATCACCTCATCTCTTGCTTACCTACTGTTCTCTTAGACCTTGCTAAAAGCACGTTATAGTTGTTGAAAAGAAATGTGACATTTTTGTATTTTGATATTTCATGGGAAATCTAGACTGAAGAAATCATTATTGCCGTTCATTGTTGTAGTACAGTGTTAGCTAGTACAATTCCCATATTCTAATCATGCAGTGATGTGATTTCTGTGAATTAGAATATGGCATTCAATGGGGTAAAGTTCAGAATCTGCCCTTTTAAATGGTCTTAACCACTTTTGTGTAGTCCATGGCCCAACCGAGATATCACTGCACCACTTTATGTACCTTCAGGTAGACTCAGGTTTTGTTTGAGCAATGACGATGCTATAACTTTCCCCTTTATTGATCACAATGCTTGAGGTTTGACTTAAACAATAGACGATTGACCCGTGGTTGTTAATCCATAACAAAAATGGCAGAAGCAGACCAAATGAAAAAGAAGTGTAGACAGTATAGTGTGGAGTATCTGAGAAATGGATACCTAGCAACCAACAGCAGCCAATGTGTCTGTTGTGTAAAAAAAAATTTCAAATGAAACTGTAGTTGGATGAGTCAACTTTGCCAGACAATGAATCTTTGCTCCTTGGTTATGTTCACTTCACAAACGATGAAAGCATGATTCAAGCTGCAGGGTAACAAGAAACAGGTATGAAGGGAGAGGGGGAGGAACAATATTTTGGGTTGTTGAGCAATTTTTCGAAGAGAATGACATTTTGTTCACTAACTTTCTTGCTTTTGCAACAGATGGGGCACTACCAATGAGAGGACTCCACTGTGGGGTTACTACTTGCATGGTCGAGTGGTCGGTGACTAAACCGGCTAGACACCCTGCAGGATGAAAAACAAGACCTGTCAAAGGGCAGATGAACCCTCTCGTTGGGTCAACGGCCATCTAGCAAACACGTGCCGTGAAGCGCGGAAAGGGCACCCCTTACATCGAAGCTTGGTCTGGCCATTCACTGCAACAGAACTTCCCCCAGCCGTCTTGGACCCCACCATGCCGTCGGATCCGGGAGGGGATGTCGAGAGGGTGGGTCTGGACCTGTGAAACCCCCTACTCACCTAAAATCCACTCACGCACACACTGTTCCTTTCAAACCCCACTAACTGACTGAAAGGAACCATCATCATCCTATGGGATGGATAGCCAGAGAGAGAGAGAGAGAGAGAGAGAGAGAGAGAGAGAGAGAGAGAGGGAGAGAGAGAGATTACTTTCTTGGAAAAAGCTGTACCTAACATATTCACCATTCAATCGGCTGGGGTGATATACTGCGTCCGGCTGAGTCGGCTGGGGTGATATACTGCGTCCAGTCTACACATGCCCTTACACTTCCTCCCTTACCACCATTCAGGGCCCCAAACAGTCCTTCCAGGTAAGGCAACACTTCACCTGTGAGTCGGCTGGGGTGATATACTGCGTCCGGTGCTCCCGATGTGGCCTTTTATATATTGGCGAGACCTAACGCAGACTGGGAGACCACTTTGCTGAACACCTACGCTCTGTCCGCCAGAGAAAGCAGGATCTCCCAGTGGCCACACATTTTAATTCCACATCCCATTCCCATTCTGACATGTCTGTCCACGGCCTCCTCTACTGTAAAGATGAAGCCACACTCAGGTTGGAGGAACAACACCTTATATTCCGTCTGGGTAGCCTCCAACCTGATGGTATGAACATCAACTTCTCTAACTTCCGCTAATGCCCCACCTCCCCCTCGGACCCCATCTGTTACTTATTTTTATACACACATTCTTTCTCTCACTCTCCTTTTTCTCCCTCCGTCCCTCTGAATATACCCCTTGCCCATCCTCTGGGATCCCCCCCCACCCCTTGTCTTTCTTCCCGGACCTCCTGTCCCATGATCCTCTCGTATCCCTTTTGCCTATCATCTGTCCAGCTCCTGGCTCCACCTATCCCCCTCCTGTCTTCTCCTATCAATTTGGATCTCCCCCTCCCCTTCCAACTTTCAAATCCCTTACTCACTCTTCCTTCAGTTAGTCCTGACGAAGGGTCTCGGCCTGAAACGTCGACTGCACCTCTTCCTAGAGATGCTGCCTGGCCTGCTGTGTTCACCAGCAACTTTTATGTGTGTTGCTTGAATTTCCAGCATCTGCAGAATTCCTGTTGTTCAATGCCTTCTATGGTCACTTTGACTGTCAAAACATGGAGAAAGCTTCACGAAATCCCACAGTCCCAGAAGACCCTGTAACTTCGGACTCTGAGGCCGACGTGAGAGCAACCTTCAGGAGGGTGAAGCCAAGGAAAACATCTGGCCCAGATAGGATACCCAGCTGAATACTAAAGACCTGTGCTGATCAACTGGCTGGAGTGTTCACTGATCAACTAGCTGGAGTGTTTCACTGATAATTTTAATCTCTTGCTTCAGCAGTCTGAGGTTCAATTATACTGGTATTTAAGAAGAATGTGGCAAAATGCCTAAATGACTGTTGTCCAGTAACACCTACATCCAGTGTGAAGCTTTGAGAGGTTAGTGATGAAGTGACTTGGATCCACCCCAGTTTGTCTACCACCACAACAGGTCCACAGCAGATGCCATTTCATTAGCACTTCACTCCACACTGGAACATATGGACAGCAAACATGCATACATCAGGATGCTCTTTATCGATTACAGAAGAGCATTCAGTACTATCATCCTTGTGTAATTGGATCCTTGATTTCCTTACTTGCATACTCCAGTCAATTCAGATTGGCAACATCTCCTTCACAATTACAGGAGGGGTGTGATTGGCAACTAAATATTCCTGGATTTAATTGCTTCAGGTGTGACAGAATCGGAGGGACAGGAGGGGGAGGTGTTGCATTGCTTGTCAGAGAAAATATTACAGTGGTGCTCTGGCAGGATAGATTAGAGGGCTTGTCTCGGGAGGCTCTTTGGGTGGAATTGAGGAATGGGAAAGGTGTAGTAACACTAATGGGGGTGTATTATAGACTACCAAATGGGGAGCGAGAATTGGAGGCACAAATTTGTAAGGATATAGCAGGTATTTGTAGTAAGCACAAGGTTGTGATTGTGGGAGATTTTAATTTTCCACACATAGAGTGGGAAGCCCATACTGCAAAAGGACTGGATGGTTTGGAGTTTGTAAAATGTGTGCAGGATAGTTTTTTGCTGCAATACATAGAGGTACCAACTAGAGAAGGGGCAGTGTTGGATCTTCTGTTGGGGAATCAGGTAGGTCAGGTGACGGAGGTTTGTGTTGGGGAGCACTTCAGGTCCAGTGAGCACAATGCTATTAGTTTCAATATAATTACGGAGAAGGATAGGTCTGGACCCAAGGTTGAGATTTTTGATTGGAGAAGGGCTAACTTTGAGGAGATGCGAAAGGATTTAGAAGGAGTGGATTGGGGCAATTTATATTATGGGAAGAATGTAACAGAGAAATGGAGGCCATTTAAAGGTGAAATTTTGAGGGTACGGAATCTTTATGTTCCTGTTAGGTTGAAAGGAAAGGTTAAAAGTTTGAGAGAGCCATGGTTTTCAAGGGATACTGGAAACTTGGTTCGGAAAAAGAGAGATATCTACAATAAATATAGGAAGCATGGAGTAAATGAGGTGCTCGAGGAATATAAAGAATGTAAAAAGAATCTTAAGAAAGAAATTAGAAAAGCTAAAAGAAAATATGAGGTTGCTTTGGTAAGTAAGGTGAAAATAAATCCCAAGGGTTTCTACAGTTATAATTAATAGCAAAAAGATAGTGAGGGATAAAATTAATCCCATAGAGAATCAGAGTGGACAGATATGTGTGGAGCCAAAAGAGATGGGGGAGATTCTGAACAATTTCTTTTCTTCAGTATTCACTAATGAAAAGGATATTGAATTGTATAAGAAAAGGGAAACAGGTACGGAAGTTATGGAAATTATGATGTTTAAAGAAGAGGAAGTACTGGCGCTTCTAAGGAGTGTAAAAGTGGATAAGTCTCCGGGTCCTGACAAGATATTCCCTAGGACCTTGAGGGAAGTTAGTATGGAAATAGCAGGGGCTCTGACAGAAGTATTTCAAATATCATTAGAAACGGGGATGTTGCCGGAGGATTGGCGTATTGCTCATGTTGTTCCTTTGTTTAAAAAGGGTTCTAAGAGTAAATCTAGCAATTATCGGCCTGTGAGTTTGACGTCAGTGGTGGGTAAATTGATGGAAAGTATTCTTAGAGATGGTATATATAATTATCTAGATAGACAGAGTCTGATTAGGAACAGTCAACATGGATTTGTGCGTGGAAGGTCATGTTTGACATATCTTATTGAATATTTTGAAGAGATTGCTAGGAAAGTTGACGAGGGTAAAATGATGGATGTTGTCTATATGGACTTCAGTAAGGCCCTTGACAAGGTTCCACATGGAAGGTTAGTTACGAAGGTTCAATTGTTAGGTATTAATATCGAAGTAGTAAAATGGATTCAGCAGTGGCTGGATGGGAAACGCCAGAGAGTAGTGGCGGATAACTGTTTGTCAGTTTGGAGGCCGGTGACTAATGATGTGCCTCAGGGATTTGTACTGGGTCCAATGTTGTTTGTCATATACATTAATGATCTGGATGATGGTAAATTGGATGAGTAAGTATGCAGATGATATTAAGATAGGTGGAGTTGTGGATGACGAAGTAGGTTTTCAAAGCTAGCAGAGAGATTTAGGCCAGTTAGAAGAGTGGGCTGAAAGATGGCAGATGAAGTTTAATGCTGATAAATGTGAGGTGCTACACTTTGGTAGGACTAATCAAAATAGGACATACATGGTGAATAGTAGGGCATTGAAGAATGCAGTAGAACAGAGAGATCTAGGAATAATGGTGAATAGTTCCCTGAAGGTGGAATCTCATGTGGATAGGGTGGTGAAGAAAGCTTTTGGTATGCTGGCCTTTATAAATCAGAGCATTGAGTATAGGAGTTGGGATGTAATGTTGAAATTGCACAAGGCATTGGTGAGGCCAAATTTGGAGTATTGTGTACAGTTTTGGTCACTGAATTATAGGAAAGATGTCAACAAAATAGAGAGAGTACAGAGAAGATTTACTAGAATGTTACCTTGGTTTCATCACCTAAGTTACAGAGAAAGGTTGAACAAGTTGGGTCTTTATTCTTTGGAACGTAGAAGGTTGAGGGGGGATTTGCTAGAGGTATTTAAAATTATGAGAAGGATAGATAGAGTTGACGTGGATAGGCTTTTTTCCATTGAGAGTGGGGGAGATTCAAACGCGAGGACATGAGTGGAGAGTTAAAGGGCAAAAGTTCAGGGATAACATGAGGGGGAACTTCTTTACTCAGACAGTGGTAGCTGTGTGGAATGAGCTTCCAGCAGAAGTGGTTGAGACAGGTTCGATGTTGTCATTTAAAGTTAGATTGGACAGCTATATGGGCAGGAAAGGAATGGAGGGTTATGGGCTGAGTGCAGGTCGGTGGGAGTAAGAGTTCGGCACGGACTATAAGGGCCGAGATGCCCTGTTTCCATGCTGTAATTGTTATATGGTTATATGGTTATATTTCCATCAGCATAGTTGTACCACTTGGCTGTGTGCTTAGCTTCTGGCTCTACTTGCTTTATACTTATGACTGTGAGGTTAAGCTTAGCTCCAATGACATATTTAAGTTTGCTGATGATACCAGTGTCGTAGGTTGCATCAAATGTGGTGTTGAATCAGCATAATCAGCATATAGGAGGGAAATTAAAAATCTGGCTGAGTGATGCCAGAGCAACAACTTCTCACTCAATGTCAACAAGACCGAGGAGCTGATTAGAATTTAGAATTTATTTAAAATCTTTCATCCATCCCACAACGTAAGAGAGTAAAATATTTGTGTTATGAATCTGTCGCAATGTACAGACATGTGAATTTAAAAGTCTAATGGCTTGTAGAAAAAGATGTCC
Organism: Mobula hypostoma; assembly: GCF_963921235.1. Lineage (NCBI taxonomy): Eukaryota > Metazoa > Chordata > Chondrichthyes > Myliobatiformes > Myliobatidae > Mobula > Mobula hypostoma. Next base: position 23,211,701 of record NC_086113.1, read on the forward strand.
CATAGCCTGTTGGTCCTGGCTTTAATGCTGTGGTAGCATTTGCCAGATGGAAGCAGCTGAAACAGTTTATGGTTGGGGTGACCGGTCTGCCCGATACTCTTCCAGGCCTTCTTTCCGCACCTGCTGCTATAGGTGTCCTCAATGGAGGGAAGTTCACATCCACAGATGCACTGAACTGTCTGTACCACTCTATGAAGTGCCCAGCGATCAGGGTTGGTGCAGTTCCCATACCAGGCAGTGATACAGCCAGTCAGGCTCCTCTCAGTGGTGCCCTTGTAGAAGGTCTTGAGGATTTGGGGGCTCATGGCAAACTTCTTCAGTCGCATGAGGTGGAAAAGACGCTGTTGTGCTTTTTTTTCCACAAAGCCGATGTGTTAAGTCCAGGTGAGATCATTAGTGATGTGAATACTGTACCAAGGAACTTGAAGCTACTCACCCTCTCAACAGCAGACCCATTAATGTTGGGTGGGCCGACTTCAGGAGGAAGAAACTGAAGGTCCATGAATCAGTCCTCATCAAAGCATCAGCGGTGGAAAGAGTCAGCGGTTTTAAATTCCTCGCTGGTGTCATTTCAGAAGATCTATCCTGGGCCCAGTATGTAAGTGCATTTGCGAAGAAAGCACGGCAGCACCTCTACATCCTTAGAAGTTTGCGAAGATTCAGCATGACATCTAAAACTTTGACAAACTTCTATAGATGTGTGGTAGAGAGTATATTGACTGGTTGCATCATGGCCTGATATGGAAACACCAATGCCCTTTAAAGGAAAATCCTCTAAAAAGTAAAGGCTACAGCCCTGTCCATCACAGGTAAAGTCCTCCCCACCATTGAGCACTTCTACATGGAATGCTGTCGCAGGAAAGCGTTGAGTGTAGACTTGGACTTACCGAGTATGCCCGCAAGAAAACAAATCTCAGGGTTGTGTAAAGTAAAGTGACGGATACAGTGTGTACTTTGTTAATAATAATAAATTTATTTTGAATGTTGAACTTTGACCTCAACATCTGTAAAGAGCTTGTACGTTTGCCCCATGACCGCTTGGGTTTCTTCCGGGTGCTCCGGTTTCCTCCAACATTCCAATGGAGTATGGGTTAGTAGGTTAATTGGTCACATGGGTGTAACTGGACAATGTGAGCTTGTTGGACTGAAAGGACCTGAGACTTCACTGTACCTGAAAATAAATAAATACTATTATCTCCTTCAAGTGCCTGCAGTCTGTGTAACATTGCAAAATTTGGCATTGTAACCAATAGCATAATTGCTGACTGGTGTATGGGGAAATTACTGATGGGGAAGGTTTACTTTTAAGATCAGAAGGCTGACTAGTAATGTCCGACAGTAATCAATGTTGGGACTCTTACTATTACATATTAATGATTTGGATATAATTGTATGGTATCAAAGTGCATGGGGTATGATTAGTAAGTTTGCTAATGACACAAAAATCCTTTGTGGTGTTGATCGTGAGAAGGATAGTTATGTGCTACAAGACAATATTGATCAGTTGGTAAAATGGATGGAGCAATGATGGATGTACTTTAATCGTGGTGAGGGTGAGGTGATACATTCTGAGAAGACTAATAAGAATAGGACATACACAATGAATGGTTGGTTTCTAGCACGTGTTTAAGAACAGAGTGACCACAATGCACAATATTAAGGATCCCTGAAGGTGCCTGCACAGGTAGATAAGTGTATTAGGAAAGCATATGCTTGCCTTCATTAGCCAGGACATAGAATATAGGAGCAGATAATGGTTCCCATTCTCACCTCTTTTACTCATCGAAATTCAGCACTGGTGTTCTTGCTTATCTTCCTCCAGCAGCTGTCTCCTGGCTTCATACTCCCTTCTCCCCATCTTCCTCTATCTGCTGCTTTTTTTTCTTTTCTCTCTCTCTGTCTGCCTCCGGCTATCATTCATTTGCCACTGTTTTCCAACTATACCCCTGCTCACCTCCCCTACCTGGCACCACCCACCTGTCATCTTACACCTTAAAAATGCTGGAGCAATTCAGCAGGTCATGCAGCATCTTTGGAGAAGAATAAACAGTTCGAAGTTTCAGACTGAGACTCTTCATTAGATCTTCCTCTCCATAGGCGCTGCCTGACCTGCTGAGTTCCTCCAGCTTTTTGTACATGTTACTCTAGATTTCCAGCATTTGCAGAAAGTCTTGTGTTTATATCTTACAGTCCTCTCCCTTTCTCTCTCTCTCACTTCACCATTCTGGGTAGCCTCTCTTCCCTTCTTGTCTTACCTGCCCATCACCTTCCTGTGATTCCCCTCCTCCATCCTCTCTTCCTATTAGATTTTCCTACAGTCTTTTCCCTCTTCCTACTATCATCTCTCAGTTTTTTATTCCATCCCCCTCCCCAACATTTTCTCATTCCCCCTGCTCCATTACCTGCCAGTGCTTTACCTGCTCTCACCTATCACCTGCCAGTTTGTACCTTCCTCTCCCCAAAAGCTTCTTATTCTGACCCTGCCCCCTTCTGTTCCGGTCCTGATGAAGGATCTCAGCCCCAGATGTGGACCATATATATAACCATATAACAATTACAGCACGGAAACAGGCCATCTCGGCCCTTCTAGTCCATGGCGAACTCTTACCCTATCCTATTCCCACCGACCTGTACTCAGCCCATAACCCTCCATTCCTTTCCTGTCCTTATATCTATCCAATTTAACTTTAAACAACAACATCGAACCTGCCTCAACCACTTCTGCTGGAAGCTTGTTCCACACAGCTACCACTCTCTGAGTAAAGAAGTTCCCCCTCATGTTACCCCTAAACTTTTGTCCTCTAATTCTCAACCCATGCCCTCTTGTTTGAATCTTCCCCACTCTCAATGGAAAAAGTCTAAACACGTCAACTCTATCAATCCCCCTCATAATTTTAAACACCTCTATCAAGTCTCCCCTCAACCTTCTACGCTCCAAAGAATAAAGACCTAACTTGTTCAACCTTTCTCTGTAACTTAGGAGATGAAACCCAGGCAACATTTTAGTAAACCTCCTCTATACACTCTCAATTTTATTGGCATCCTTCCTATAATTCAGTGACCAGAACTGTACACAATACTCCAGATTTGGCCTTACCAATGTCTTATACAAATTCAACATTACATCCCAACTCCTATATACTCAATGCTCTGATTAATAAAGGCCAGCAAACCGAAAGCTTTCTTCACCACCCTATCCACATGAGATTCCATCTTCAGGGAACTATGCACCATTATTCCTAGATCCCTCTGTTCTAAAGCATTCTTTAATGCCCTACCATTTACCATGTAGGGACTGTTTGTTCCCTTACATAAGTACTGCCTGATCTGCTGAGTTCCTCCAGAATTTTGTATGTGTTATTCCAGCGTCTGCAGCAATACACACACAATGCTGGAGGAACTCAGTAAATTAGGCAGCATCCATGGAAATGAACAAATAGTCAGTGCTTCGGGCTGAGACCCTTCTTCAGAACTTCTCAGATTGTAAGGATTTATAATTCCTTGTTGTTATGTTTCGTAACTCCAAAAAGTAATGGAAAGAAAAACACAGGAGCCGGCATGAATGCGTCCACTTAGTTCCTTTTCTTTAGTGAGGCACTGACATATCACGTGCTGGCATAATGATGTATGCCATTCACATACTTTTACATGTAATACGTCATGAATTATGTAAACAAACAAAGAATGCTCAATCTAACAATATTACTCAAATATTAATGAACTATTAAGTACACTACACCCCCTTGCTTAGTTATACACTCCATCTCAAAGATGTAATGCTTAGCTGATCGACATGTACTGTAGCTCCTTCAACACTTCAGATCTCAGCTTGGATGTTACAACCTTCAATCCCCAAATAAGACAACCCCGATCAAGGGCAAGTTCATCCTTGTGCTGGTAAAAATGGGGGAACTGGAGGTTCTGTTGCACATTCCAGTAAGTTTGGGTGACCGTGTAGACCTGCAAGATTACGGGGTCTTTTCCGGATCCCTTTGGATTGTTTCTGCTGTAATAGGGAGACTTTCAATTTGCATTAGGGAGAATAGGTCAGAAGGAATGTCCTCTTCTGTAAAATTTTGGTTATTTCCTTTCCACAGGTAAACAGGACAATCCATCAGCATTTCCGTGATAAATTGTCCTCTTGAATTCGATCTTATAGTTGTGTTCTCCAAGAAACAGAGTCCATCTCTGCATTGGTGCTGCTGCTCTTAGTAGCATACCCTACTGCAGACGGAAAATGGACGCTTGTGGCTGAAGATCAGTAATGAAGGTAAAATTCTCTCCATACAGGTACTGGTTCAAATGTTTTACACCCCAACCCACACTCAAGGGCTCTCTGTCAATCTGTGCGTAATTTTACTCTGCAGCAGTAAGGGAAAGAGATGCAAAGGCTATGGGGTGTTCACTGCCATCACCCATAACGTGATATTACTGCGTCTATACCATAAGGAGCCACATCACGGGCAAGCTTCCCTGGACGATGTGGAACATAATGTGTGGGTACTGTGTCTGATGTCACCATTTACTTTGCCTTTTGGAAAGCCACTTTACACTGCTTTGTCCATTGTCATTTCTTCCCAATCTGTAGTGATGTGTTCAAAAGTGAAAGCACAATAGCCATGTTTGACAGGAACCTATTCTTGCAATTGCCAAATCCTAAAAAAGATCACAACTGTGACATCTCCTTTGACCTTAGGGAACCTGCCATTGGTTGATTTTTTTTCAGCACACTTGTGTATAACTTGTGAGTCAATGGTGTGACCACAGTAGGTGATGCTTGGTTTAAAGAATTGTTACATCGTGCTCTGATCCCATAATCTTCTAATCTCTTTAACACTGTCTTGAGATTTTGGAGGTGATCATTGTCATCATTATTGGCAACAATGATATCATCCAGGTAAAACTGAGTGCCCTGGGCTGCTTGGCAGTACCTGGTCCATAGCTTTCTGCCACTGTGCAGGTGCAGTTGCTACTCCAAACATAAGTCTATTACAATTATATTATAAACCCTTAGTGAGTGTTTATGGTGAGAAACACTTTGGAATGTTTTCTTCCAGAAAGGCTTGCAAAAGATATCCTCTATCCTGGGCAGTGGGTGATGGTGACCTTAAAATCACCATAGATCCTGACAGACCCAGACTTCTTAGCTATTGGGACATCTGCCCTTGCCTATGGGCTCCTCTGAACCTTGGAAAGAATTTCTTCAGACTCCAAGTGATCTCGCTCCGGCTACTTTATCATAATTCCCTCCGGGCTTGACGGAAAGCTCAGAGACTTGGCCTTGACACTGCCTTGTGCAGCTGGATCCTGGACTTTCTATCAGATCGCTGGCAGGTGGTAAGAGTGGGCTCCTTCACCTCTGCCCCTCTGACTCTGAACACAGAAACCCCTCAGGGCTGTGTCCTAAGCCCCCTCCTTTACTCCCTGTATACCTATGACTATGTTGCCACCCACAGCTCTAACCTGCTAATTAAATTTGCTGACAACACTACATTGATTGGCCTGATATCAAACAATAACGAGGTGGCCTACAGAGAAGAAATCATCTCTCTGACACAGTGGTGTCAAGAAAACAACCTCTCCCTCAATGTCATAAAAAAAGGAGCGGGTTGTGGATTACAGGGGGAATGGAGACCGGCTAACCCCTATTGACATCAATGGATCTGGGTTTGAGAGGGTAAACAGCTTTAAGTTCCTTGGCACCCACATCACCGAAGATCTCACGTGGTCTGTACACGCCAGCTGTGTGGTGTAAAAGACACAACAGCGCCTCTTTCACCTCAGACAGTTGAGAAAGTTTGGTATGGGCCCCCAAATATTAAGAACTTTCACAGGGGCACAATTGAGAGCATCTTGACTGGCAGCATCACTGCCTGATATGGCAACTGTACCTCCCTTAATTGCAGGATTCTGCAGAGAGTGGTTCGGACAGCCCAGCACATCTGTAGTTGTGAACTTCTCATGATTCAGGACATTTACAAAGACAGGTGTGAGAAAAGGGCCAGAAGGATTATTGGGGATCCGAGTCACCCCAACCACAATCTATTCCAGGTGCTACCATCGGGGAAATGTTACCACAGCATAAAAACCAGGACAGCTATTTCTACCAGGCCATCAGACTGATTAACTCACACTGATTTGAATGTACATTTCTATGTTACATTGACTGCAGTATTTATTATAAATTATTATAAGTTACTGTGATTCCACATTGCACATTTAGACAGAGATGTAACGTAAAGATTTTTACTCCTCATGTGTGTGAAGAATGTAAGAAATAAAGTCAATTCTGAGAGGAGAAGATGGTGGCGCGACGCAACGCGCAGCGGCCACTCCGGTGATGAATATCTGTTATCTGTCCAGTAGGGTGCCGTGCACAATCCTGATTTGATGAGAGCATGGAGGAACATCTGGAGAAACTTCTGAAATGCCTGCTTTGCTGCCGCTGCTACTGTGTGATCCAGAATCTCCGGAGGGGAAGGCCCCGAGTCCTCGGCTTTGCTTGTTGCTCGGCGGCCGGGGCCGGGGTCAAAGTGCTCGGCAGAAATGGTGCTTGGTGCTCGGTGTCGGCGGGCTGGTCGGAGGCTCGAAGTTTTCGGACGGACTCAAAGTCAGCTGTGGTCTGGTGCTTCCAGGATGCTGCTTCGACAAGTTTGCAGCGCTGGAGGTTCATGGCAGGGACAGTTTCTCCCTTCTACCATCCGCATGAGATGATGGGCTATCGGGACTTTGAGACTTTTTTTTTACCGTGCCCATGGTCTGCTCTTTATCAAATTATGGTATTGCTTTGCACTGTTGTAACTGTATGTTATAATTATGTGGTTTTTGTCAGTTTTAGTCTTGGTCTGTCCTGTGTTTCTGTGATATCATACTGGAATAACATTGTATCATTTCTTAATGCATGCATTTCTAAATGATGATAAGCGAGGGCTGAGTGTCCTCATAATCTAAATCTAAATTCAATTCAATTCAATAAGGAACCAGATGGGCTTTGTAAAACTTGGGTGTGGCATTTTCATTTAACTTTATTTTACCCTTGATATGTTTGAGTTTTCCAATGCCATCTTTGAACATTGCTGTTGCATCATCCCCAGTACCTTTCTTAATTCACTTTCAATTGACTCTATTGCAGTGAATGTGGCATGCAAATGGTATATGAACCTTTAATCAAGTTGTAGTTATCTCAATGCTGGCCCTCCTGTTTTTACCACATACAAGCCATTGTGGCTTATTGGTTGTTGTATTTCACTGATACAAATGTCATCCGCACATGAGTTACATTTTCTCCATTGTAAGTTCTTAGTTGGATATCTGCAGGCTTCAGTTCTGTATCTTTGAAAATCAAACTGATTTTCTGGAATGACTCGAACAGCTGAGCCAGTGGCCAATTCCATTATAATTAATTGTTTGTCTACTTCTGGTGTAAGCTATTTTGCTTGTCCCTTGTTAGTTTTCACATACAGTTCTCAAGGCTGCTCAGTCCTGTGTCACTCTGATCATTAACAGATTTTTCATCAGCAGCAGGCAGATTAGTGCTCTTTTTGAAACTGTAACTTGACTTTTTATCTTTTTCTCTTCACTGTGCAGGCCACTTCATTTTGTCTGCCCAACATGCTCTTTGTATGTGTCTTACTTTGTTGCATTTTCTGCAAGTTTCACCTTTTATTCTGGTGTACCTGAGCCTCCGCCACAATGGCAACATGAGTTTTTCAGCCAGATCGGTTTCTGTTTAGACTTTGCAATTTTGTTCACCCTCACTTTCATTCCCAACTGTATCTCAGTTGCGTCTCTGTCTGATGTGTCCTTTGATACCACAATTTCAACAGCTCTTTTAATTGTGAATTATGCTTCAGGTGTGTCGAAGCCCGGGTCCTAATGCGAGGTACAATACATTTTTTGGACAATCTAAATGCTGGCCCAGATAGACTGGAAGCCAGGGTGTCGAGCAAGGTTAGGTTGCTCTGGGTGCCAAGCTGAATTGGAGAGATCAAGAACGTCTTCTCCAGCAGCAAAATATAAGCCCAGAGTGATTCTCCACAACGGGGCTGGGTCCTAGTGAGAGGTTCAGGCAATTTTAACACCAACCCAGATAGCCTGGAGTTTCCTTGCTCTGTGAGGCTAAGGCCGTAAGACTGCCCCTGGCTGCTATGCTTTGTGTCTGGAAACTTTGTGGTGACTTGCCCTGCTAATATGATGAACTGAATACTGAGCCAAGGAACCTATTCCATGCTCCTCTAGGGACTTGGATCTAAGGATTCAATTTGGTTCGGAATTCTGTTGTTGTTGCTCATTCTAATGTTTGCATGATTTATTTTGTTTTTTTTTCTCTCTTTCTCTGTGGGCACTAGGGGTTGGTCTTATTCTTTGATTGGGTTCTTTCAGGTTCCTTGCTTTGCAATTGTCCATCAGCAAATAAATCTCAAGGTTGTATAATGTACACATTCTTGGGTATTAAATGCATTTTGAATCTTTTGAATCTTTGAGTTAGGAACTGTTTTTGAATGTTTTATTGTAAGATTTCACAAACTAAATGATCTCTCAGAGAACCATCACTGAACTGGCAATCTCATTTTTTCAGCCAAGTATGCTGAAATGGATTCCTCTTCCTTTTGATTCCACTTATGAAACCTAAAGTCTTCTGCAATCAACAATAGTTTTGATTCTAAGTACTCCAACATTATGATCATATCAGCAAAGCTCCTTTCAGCTGATTTGGTGGGAGCAGTCAAACTTCTAAGCAAACTGTATGCTTTTCTACCTATTGCACTGGGCAACACTGCACTCGCTTTATCATGGGCTGTTTCACTTGCGTCGAAAAACTGCTCAATTTTTTCAGTGTATTTCATCCAGTTATCTGTTGTGCAATCGAATGCATCTATCTTTCCAATGTTGCTAGCTATTTCTGCCTTTTAAAAATGTATTTATAATTATCACCTGGCACTCCTTATGTACAATCCTGTGAATTTCATCCATTTTCTGCCTTTTTTTTTAACTTGACTGTTGTTCTCCCCGTTAAAGAGAAAAAATGCTTTGCCTCAGCAGGTAGGTAGTCATCTCGGGTTCACTCTAAAACTACCTCACCACCACTGTTATGTTTTGTAACTTCAAAAAAGTAATCAAAAGGAAACACAGGAGCCAGTATGCCGAATGGTTTCGGCCCGAATCACCGACTACTTTTTTCCACAGATGCTGCCTGGCCTGCTGAGTTCCTCCAGCATTTTGTATGTGTTGCTTGGATTCCCAGCATCTGCAGTTTTTCTCTTGTTTGTAGCCAGTATGAATGTGTCTCTTTGGTTTCTATTCTTTAGTGAGACACGCATAGACGAGGGGTGATTGATAAGTTCGTGGCCTAAGGTAGAAGGAGATGTTTTAATAACTCCAAACTTTCTGCATAATCACTCAGAGTTGAACTGCATGTGTATGTAACGAGAGCGTCTTGGACCTCCAGGTGGTCCACAGCAGGGGTGATTGATAAGTTCGTGGCCCAAGGTAGACGGAGATGAGTTGTTCAGCTCTCGTTACGTGCACATGCAGTTCAACTCTTTGAATGAAAATGCAGAAAGTTTGAAGTTAATAACTCATCTCCTTCTACCTTAGGCCACAAACTTATCAATCACCCCTGCTGTGGACCACTTCTGGAGGTCCAAGACTCCGACTTCTACAAAGAAGGGATCCGTATGCCCTACGACCACTGGACTAACTGTGTAAATGTAGGAAAATTAAATGTGCTAGGTTTTCTAGGTTTTCTAAAATTGACTCCTTCTACCTTAGGCCACAAACTTGTCAATCGCCCCTCGTATGATGTGGTGGTGTAATGACATATGCCATTCATGTATTTTTACATGTAACCTGTAATAAATTATGTAAACAAACTAGGAATGCTTAATCAGACAACATATTTACAATATTATTCAAATATTACTGAAATATTAAATACACTTGTTGCTGTGCAGGATGAATAAGTTTACCTTTATCTTGGTACGCATAGTTTCTTATAAAAGTTGTTCTGGCGATGAGAGGGATCACAAATGACCAATAATCTGTGGAATTAGATCACTTTTCTTTTACTGGAAGGTGCCCAATTTATACTTTATACTTTATACTTTATTGTCGCCAAACAACTGATACTAGAATGTACAATCATCACAGCGATATTTGATTCTGCACTTCCCACTCCCTGGATTACAGGTCGATGGTATATATAAAAAATTTAAATTATAAATCATAAATAGAAAATAGAAAATTGGAAAGTAAGGTAGTGCAAAAAAAACCGAGAGGCAGGTCCAGATATTTAGAGGGTACGGCCCAGATCCGGGTCAGGATCCGTTCAGCAGTAATATCACAGTTGGAAAGAAGCTGTTCCCAAATCTGGCCGTAGGAGTCTTCAAGCTCCTGAGCCTTCTCCCGAAGGGAAGAGGGACAAAAGGTGTGTTGGCTGGGTGGGTCGTGTCCTTGATTATCCTGGCAGCACTGCTCCGACAGCATGCGGTGTAAAGTGAGTCCAAGGACAGAAAGTTGGTTTCTGTGATGTGCTGCGCCGTGTTCATGATCTTCTGCAGCTTCTTCCGGTCTTTTTGAAACAATAACAGAAAATGCAGAGAATATATAGCAAATAAATTTTGATTTCACTGTAAGAAATGAAATGAATGTCAGCTGGATTCTGCAACTCACAGGAAAGGGTAATTACACTATAAACAAGAAGCAATAACAGAAACCTAACAGAGCAATATGCTTTTGTTCATTTAGAAATACAGTATGATAACAGGCCTTTCCAACCCAACAAGCCCAATTACACCAGTGAGACCAATTAACTTACTAATCCGTATGTCTTCGGATTGTGGGAGGAAACCAGATCACTCAGAGGAAACCCACACAGTCATGGGGACAATGTATAAACTCCTCTCAGGTAATGGCAGAAATTGAACTCGGATGGCTGATATGGTTATACGCTACCGTGCCGCTCTATAGATTTATGGATTGCAAAGCTGAACAAGTAGTGGAAGCTGATTTTCTGATGAAATTCAGAAGACTTACGAGCTGTGCAGTAAAATGTTACAGTGAAATAATATGGGGCTGGGACTTACTGAACAGTTCTATCAGAGAAATTCTCCTTCTGTCTTGATAACTTATATGTCATCAGAAAGACAGATTGGTAACCCATGAAAATGTAACGCATTTGCATCTCAGCCCAAATTTCAGAAGTAAATTTCAAATTCATCATGTTCTTTTTTTGTAACATGATTTCTGTTGAATGGTCTATGCAATCATGATCGGTCAATGCAGAAGCCAGCTGTTGTGACATCAATCAAAAGTATCAGAAAGAACTAATGTTAGATTTCTTAGAAAGCTCCAAAGCAAGCATTTTTCAGATATCAGAGGATATTGCTCTGTGCCTGGAGAGATTTTCATTCTCATTATCTTGAAATCTTTCAGTTTTCAGAATTTACCTTTCATCTGATTCACTCCTGTAGTGTTTGCAATCACAAGGAGGTGAAATTTTCGTGAAGTTCACAGCAGATTTTGTTTTTGATTAGATCACATCTGCCATGAGATGACAGCTTCTCCAAATGGAATATCTCCAAACCCAAGGCAAACAGATAAAGAACAATTGCAATTTGATTTGTTTCAAACTCAGAATTAGCATTTTGGACCATCCGACATATATTGCAATTGTACATAATTAATTTCAGTTTACTGGCCAATATATCTAAAGAATGCCTCAAGGTTAGATCAGAACAATTTACCAATTCCCTTTGAAAACAAGAGTGAGAATTGTCTTTAAGATTAAACATTAAACTGAGGTCTCTTCTGTTTATTTGAGGTGAGTACTGTATGAGTCATCTTCCATTTATGCTCTAGGGTACTGGAGGATAGACAGTCATGAGGTTAAGTCGTAATGCATTGTTGACTTGTTCACTGATGCATGCATGAGGATTTTCTTTAAACTCAAAATTCAAAGTAAATTTATTATCTAAGTACATACATGTCACCACATGTAAACCCTGAGATTCATTTCTTTTGTGAGCATTAACAGTAAATACAAGAAACATAATAGAACCAGTGAAAGACTGCGCCCAACAGGACGGACACCAACCAATGTGAAGAAAGTGAACAACAAACCTGTACAAATACAAAAAGAAAGATAAAAAATAGATAATAATAATAACAGCAATATATAAATAAACAACAAACATGGAGAATATGAGTGAAGAGTCCTTGAAAGTGGGTTCACAGGTTATGGGAACAGTTCCATGACAGCAAATGAAGTTGAGTAAAGTTATCCCCACTCATTCAAGGGATTAACTATTCCTGGACCTGGTGCTGTGGACCTGAGGCTCCTGTACCTTCATCCTGAAAGCAGCAGTGAGAAGAGAGTATGGCCTGGATGGTGGAAGTCCTTGATGTTGGATGCTGCTTTCCTGCAACAGTGCTCCGGATAGATGTGATTAGTGATGAAGAGGTCTTTACCTGTGATAGGCTTGGCTGCATCCACCATATTCTGCAGGCTATTACATTCAAGAGCACTGGTGTTTCCATAGCAGGCCATGATGGAACCAGTCAATATACTCTCCACCACACGTCGATAGAAGTTTGTCTATGTTCTAGATGACATGTTGAAGCTTCGCAAACTTCAGAGAAAGTAAAGGTGTTTTCTTAGTAATGGCATTTATGTGAAGGGCCCAGGACAGATCCTCTGAAATGATAACACCGAGGAATTTCAAGTTGCTGACCCTCTCCACCTCTTGTCCCCCCATGGAGATTGTGAAGGAGATGTTGTTGCCAGTCCGAACTGACTGGGGCTTGCAAGTGAGAAAATCAAGGATCCAATTGTACAAGGAAGTACTGAGGCCAAAATCTTGAAGCTCATTGATTAGTTTTGAGGGGGGATGGCATTGAATGCCAAGCTGTAATCGATAGACGGCATCCTTACGTATGCACCTTTGCTGTCCAGATGTTCCAAGGTTCAGCGAAGAGCCAATTAAATGACATCTGCTGTGGGCCTGTTGTTAAATTGGAACAAATCCAAGTTACTTCACCACCAACCTCTCAAGGCACTTCATCACTTTGGATGTAAGTGCTGTTGGACAATAGTCACTGAGGCAGGTTGCTACATTCTTCTGAAGCACTGGTATAATTGAAGCCTGCTTGAAGCAGGTGGGTATCTCATACTGCCGGAACAAAAGGTTAGAGGTATCAGTGAACACTCCAGCCAGTTGATCAGCACAGGTCTTTAGTACTCAGCCAGGTATCCCATCTGGGCCGGATGCTTTCCATGGGTTCATCCTCCTGAAAGATACTCTTACATCAGCCTCAGACACTGAATTGTCAGGGTCATTGGGGGTTGTGGGAGTTTGTGATGGTCAAAGCAAACGTAAAAGGCATTGAGCTCAGCCTTGCTATCACCTATGTCACTTGGTTTCACTAGTTTCACTTTGTGGTAGGTGATAGAATTCAAGCCCCGTCACTGCTATCGAGCATTCTTCAGTGATTCAGGCTTGGTCCAGAATTGACACTTCGCACATGAGGAGGCTTTCTGGAGATCATATCTAGATTTCTTGTATTTAATTTTGTCACCAGACTTGGATGCCACTGATCTGGTCCTCAGCAGATTACAGATTTCATGGTTCATGCAGGGTTTCTGGTTAGGGAGGATTCGGAATGATTTTGTGGTGACGCACTCATCTACAACTGATTTTATAAAGTCCGTGACAACCATGGTGTATTTGTCCAGCTCCTTGAACATAGGCCTGTCTACCGACTCAAAGCAATCCTGTAGCCGCTCCTCAGCCTCCTGCGACAAACTCTTTGTTGCCCTTATCTCTGGGGCCTTGTTCTTTAGCCTCTACCTATTTGCAGGTAGGAGAAAGACAGTTAAGAATCAGCCTGAAATGCATTCTGGACAAAGAATGGAAGGCATTCCTAATTATAGCGTAACAGCGGTTGAGTGTGTTGGGACCTTTGGTGCTGCAGAGGATATGTTGATGATAATTGACAGTATTTTCTTCAAATAAGCCTGACTGAAGTCTCTGACAATGATTTGAAAGACATCAGGGTAGGCTGTTTCTTGTTTGTTAATTGCTGCACTCAATACATTGGGTACTTGCATAACATCTGAACTGGCATGTGAACTGCAGTAGGATTATGGGGGAGAACTCCCTTGATAAGTAGAAGTAGAATGGTCAGAACTTAATCATCAAATGTTCCAGGTCAGGGAAACGAGTGCAACAAGACTGCTATGTCTGAGCACCACAAAGAGTTTGTCATGAAATGCAGACCCCTCCCCCCCCCCACCCTTTTGCCTTCTCAAAATCAGCAGTCTGGTCCATCCATTGTATTGAAGACCTCGGGTCTTATCAACATATCTGGCGCATCTGGGGTGAGGCATGTCTCGGTGAAGTTCAGAACACAGTAAGTCCGCATTTCCCTCCAATACAGCAATCTTGCCCTTGATTCCTTAATCTTGTTCTCCATTTGCTAACAGCCCTGAGATTCATTTTATTGTGGGAATATACAGTAAATCCAAGAAATATAATAGAATCAATGAAAGACCGCACCCAACAGGATGGACAATCAATGTACAAAAGACAACAAAATGTGCAAATACAAAAAGAATTAGTAATAATAATAATAAAAAAGCAATAAATATTAAGAACATGAGATGAGGAGTCCTTGAAAGTGAGTCTATAGGTTCTGGGAAGTTCAGTTCAGTTATGGGGTGGGTGAAGTTGAATGATGTTATCTGCTCTAGGTTGACAGACAATAACTGTTCCCAAACCTGACGGTATGGGTCTTGAGGCTCCTGTACCTTCTTCCTGATGGCAACAATGAGAAGAGAAGAGAGCACGGCCTCGGTGGTGGGGGCCCTTGATGGTGGATGCCGATATCCTGCAACAGTGCTCCATGTCGATGTGTTCAATGGTGAGGATAGCTTTACCCGTGATAGACTGGGCCACATCCACTATTATTTACAGGCTTTTCCCTTCAAGAGCTTTGGTGTTTCTGTACACCAAAACAACATGTACAAATCAAAGATCTTCTAGCAATTTGCCCCGCTAAACCATACTTGCTCTCCAACAATGAATTTCATGACAAAACCCGAGAAAAAATAATTAGAGTTAGATGCGGTTCACTTCTCAAACCTTGGGAGCCACATCTCAGACAAGCAGATATCGATCATGAAAATGATCACTGCCTGGAAATCTCCACTATGGTTTTAATTCAATTCAGTAAAATAGGTCTGAAGATCAACATGTTAGACCTGGCACAAAACTTATGGTCGAACAGGCAGTAGTGGGCCCTGTCCTTACTTATGCTTCTGAGCGTGGAAATCCTACCATCTCAGAGTGCAGGAAAAATACTCCAATGCTGTGTCCAAAATATCCACTAAACTCATTAGAAAGATCAGTGAACCAGTATCCGCATTCTCTCCCAGGCCAATGTCCCTAACATTGAGGCCCAATTTATTTCCAGTGAACAATAATGGGCAGGCCACATTATTTACAGGCCTGACATTATACTCCCGAGAAAGACGCCGTTCCGAGCTCTGCCCTGGAGATTACCAAGTGGCCAGAGAAACAGATTTAAGGATGTACACAAAGCTTCCTTAAAGAAGTACAGCATCCCCAGTGGCTCCTGGGAGCTTCAGACTCACAGTTTCTCAATGAGAAAAGGAAGCCTTTGAAATGGTTTTGAAAATCTCCAAGCCATGCATTGAGAACACATGAAGACCCTGGGTAAATGGAGTAAGGAGCAGACACCTCACATCTGCTTACTCTTCTACCCCCTCAGCCACATTCTGTCGTATTTGCAGAAGAGAATGAGGTCTCTCCTACAAAACCCACAAACCACAGTGAAAATAAGGCAGCTTTGCCCACAGAATTGCCCAGGAAGAAAACGATGACTTGTTTCATTTTTATACACTTCCTTTACATTTGACGGCTTGGTTCAGTGAACATGACACAGTTCTCCTGAGTCAAGCTGAAATATCACTAATATCCCGATATTATTACACCTCAAGGCTGTTCCTCCCATAGAAATGGCCTCATTTGGAATCAGGTATATTGGCACATTCTTGGGGGAGAAACACAGCAGACTTATCCCTGCTTCCTGGATATGTTAATGCAAACTGAAACAGCTGGCACAATCCCTTACATTGCTGATCCTTTACTTCATGCCTCTTCAGTATGAAAGACTCCTCCTACCCGAGACATTCTCTCTTTTCCCCTCTGCCATCAGGCAGGTGAGACAAAAGCCTGAAAGCACATGCCATCAGGCACAAGGACAGCTCCTGTCCCACTTTTCTCAGGCTCTTGCATGGACTTCATGTATGATAAGATGGACCTTTGGCCTCACAATCTACCTCATTATGATCATGCACTTTATCATTTATCTGCACTGCACTTTTCCAATAGCTTTTACACTTTATTCGGCTCAATGCAATGTCGAATTATTTGATCTCGTGAGACCATGGATTTGCGCCTTGGAAGGTTTCCAGGGCGCAGGCCTGAGCAAGGTTGTATGGAAGACCAGCAGTTGCCCATGCTGCAAGTCTCCCCTCTCCACGTCACCAATTTTGTCCAAGGGAAGGGCATTAGGACCCATACAGCTTGGCACCAGTGTCATCGTAGAGCAACGTGTGGTTAAGTGCCTTGCTCAAGGACACAACACGCTGCCTCAGTCGAAACGCGAACCAGCGACCTTCAGATCACTAGACAAACGCCTTAACTACTTGGCTACCTGCCAACACATATCAAAAATACTTATCATGTGCTTTTTAAGGGGAATTGCAGAAATGTAAATCTGCCTTTCTTTACAATCCAACTTTCAACAGTTTAATTATACCTCTGATGTTGAATTGTTTCAATGGCTTCACTTCAGAACCAAATAACGACCAGATACTTGTTGAATCTTGTTGAATGAATATTGCTCACGTATTATTTGATAAGTGAATTTAAAGGTAGAATTTGAATTCCACAGCATACACTGCTTTTTAGTGATGTATTGTGCGTGCTGTCAGTTTGAATAAACATACGAGATTGCTGTAATTACAACAGCTTTAAATGAATGAATCAAATTCCTGTCAACATTTATAACACATTAGAATTAGGTGTTTGATTCGATCACCATATAACGCAATCAGAATGCTCGGAGTATAAAGGAAGCAGTGAATTGCTCTCTAAAGATACGAAAATTAAACATTCATTCAATGTGTATTTTGTGCCTGGTACAAAAGAACAATTATGTTCATGAACAAATTCTTTTTTAAACTCATCTCCTTAGTTTACTGTGAATAGTAGCACAGATTTTAATTATTCTATATGAAAAGATGATGAAAATAAATTCTGTAAACCATCCAAAGGAGTCTGGTATATATTTGAACAGGGAGATTTTTTTATGGGTTATGGTTAAGGTATGTGTGTGAGAAATTGGATTGCCCTTTAAAGGAGGCAGTACAGGTAAAATGGGCTGAATGGCCTCCCTCTATGCTGCATCATTGTATGATTCAAAATATTCCCTTATGACAGAGTGTGCCACCACCTGGCAAGCTATATGAACTACACCTTCTCCTGAAAGCATCAGCTTAAAATATTTTTAGCAACACACATCAAAGTTGCTGGTGAACGCAGCAGGCCAAGCAGCATCTATAGGAAGAGGCGCAGTCGACGTTTCAGGCCGAGACCCTTCGTCAGGACTAACTGAAGGAAGAGTGAGTAAGGGATTTGAAAGCTGGAGGGGGAGGGGGAGATGCAAAATGATAGGAGAAGACAGGAGGGGGAGGGATGGAGCCAAGAGCTGGACAGGTGATTGGCAAAAGGGATATGAGAGGATCATGGGACAGGAGGTCTGGGGAGAAAGACAAGGGGGAGGGGTGACCCAGAAGATGGGCAAGAGGTATATTCAGAGGGACAGAGGGAGAAAAAGGAGAGTGAGAGAAAGAATGTGTGCATAAAAATGAGTAACAGATGGGGTACGAGGGGGAGGTGGGGCCTTAGCGGAAGTTAGAGAAGTCAATGTTCATGCCATCAGGTTGGAGGCTACCCAGACGGAATATAAGGTGTTGTTCCTCCAACCTGAGTGTGGCTTCATCTTTACAGTAGAGGAGGCCGTGGATAGACATGTCAGAATGGGAATGGGATGTGGAATTAAAATGTGTGGCCACTGGGAGATCCTGCTTTCTCTGGCGGGCAGAGCGTAGATGTTCAGCAAAGCGGTCTCCCAGTCTGCGTCGGGTCTCACCAATATATAAAAGGCCACATCGGGAGCACCGGACACAGTATATCACCCCAAATAAAATATTTTTATTCCATTTCTCCAACTTCTGGTAATCTCTCCACCCCCCTTTACACTTTCCCCATTCCTCCTTCTGGTTATGCTATCTCCTCTTCTCTTTGCTTCACCTGCCAGGTTCCCCTCTTCCTTGATTCACTGCCCTCTTTACTAGATTCCTTCTTCTTCAGTCCTTTACCTCTTCTAACTATCATCTCCCAGCTTCTTACTTCATCCCTCCCTCCCCCACACACCCACCTTCCTGCTCACCTGGTCTCATTAATCACCTGTCAGCTTGTACACCCAAAGCCATGATTTTCTGGTGTTTGTCCAGACTACCTATGAGTGAAGCACAAGAATTTTTCAGCATAGTCTGGTCTACCTGTGACCCAAGCACAAGGATTTTTCAGCATTGTCCAGGATATCTATGAACAAACAATCAAGGTCCACTTCACTGAATGCCAAGAACAGAGGTGAACTTACCAGGGATGGAGAAACAGTCAGGGACTACTGGATTTCCTTGACAACAACTTTGTCATTGGTACGAACGGCCTTGACTCCTTTCCCCATCAGACTAGCCAATCGAGCCTTTTTGCCAAACAAAGTTGAAAAAGTTATATGCCAAGTAAATCAATAAGGCCTCGAGCAGAATCAGAATCAGGTTTATTGTCACTGGCATGTGACGTGAAATTTGTTAACTTAGCAGCAGCAGTTCAATGCAATACGTAATCTAGCAGAGAGAGAGAAAAAAATAATAAATAAAATAAAACATAATAATAAATAAACAAGTAAATCAATTAAGTATATTGAATAGATGATTTAAAAATTTGCAAAAACAGAAATACTGTATATTAAAAAAAAGTGAGGTAGTGTCCAAAGCTTCAAAGTCCATTTAGGAATCGGATGGCAGAGGGGAAGAAGCTGTTCCTGAATCGCTGAGTGTGTGCCTTCAGGCTTCTGTATCTCCTACCTAGTGGTAATAGTGAGAAAAGGGCATGCCCTGGGTGCTAATAATGGACACTGCCTTTCTGAGACACCGCTCCCTAAAGATGCCCTGGCTAGTGCCCAAGATGGAGCTGACTAGATTTACAACCTTCTGCAGCTTCTTTCAGTCCTGTGTGGTAGCCCCTCCATACCAGACAGTGATGCAGCCTGTCAGAATGCTCTCCATGGTACAATTATAGAAATTTTTGAGTATATTTGTTGACATGCCAAATTTCTTCAAACTCCTAATATAGTCGCTGTCTTGCCTTCTTTATGACTACATCAATATGTTGGGACCAGGTTAGATCCTCAGAGATCTTGACACCCAAGAACTTGAAGCTGCATCACTCTCTCCACTTCTGATCCCCCTATAAGGATTGGTACGTGTTCCTTCATCTTACCCTTCCTGAAGTCCACAATCCGCTCTTTCGTCTTACTGACGTTGAGTGCCAGGTTGTCGCTGCAGCACCATTCCACTAGTTGGCATATCTCACTCCTGTACACCTCTCGTCACCACCTGAGATTCTACCAACAGTGGTTGTATCATCAGCAAATTTGTAGATGATATTTGAACTATACCTAGCCACACAGGCAGTACCCCTAGAGGAGCTTCAATCATAGATTCACAATCTCATTTTCCACATCTGTGAAGAAGAGTATGGGTCAAGGGATCTTAGAGATTCGTAGACTTGGCCATCTTCAAGAAACGTAACCAATCTGACTGAGATAACTAGGTAAGAACCTCCTCATTGTCTGTCACAGGGTACATTGTCGTCACCCAGTGGCCAAAGAATGACAGTATGGATTTTATCTCTCTAGAGGAACAATGGATATGAGTGAAAACTCCAAGTGATATACAAAATGTAGTACTAACAAGGGCTTTTGTTCCCACAAGTGACTTTTAATCTGTTAATCAAGTGGGATTGATGAGCAGTTTCTCAGCTTTGGCAGCCCAGAGAAAGGTACTTCCATCTTCGATCTGTTTCTTGAAGGTGTGCAAGTTACAATCAGGTTCTATAACAGACCCAAGCTCTGCTCTTCACCCTTGACCTTTCTCAACATAATTCACTCTACTCCAAAAATGAAAGTTGATCAGTTTCCCCCTTGTCATGGAGATTATCTCCATTACCTCCACTCCAACATCCAGATCACTCCCACCTTTCATCAACTTGCCCTGTGCCACCTGATGGTGCTTATTGAGCGTGCATATGCTTGGAGGCAAGCTCGAAGTACATATTGGATTGTACATTGAAATAAGAGAATTGACCTCACATTTCACATCCACAAAACAAAAATTCTCAACCAATCTGCCTCTCTTCTTTCTTAAATATCTGTGGCTTTAGCTGGGATAGAAATCCCAACAAAGATGATCCAATACAATGATACCGCCTCCACCCCCCCCCCCCCCAACCCTTTTGTCACTGCTGGCATCTTGATCTGGTTTTTCAGCTTGCAGTTTGTGCAGTTCAGATTCAGGTTCAGCTTGTAGTTTGCCCAATGTACGCTGACTCCGGATCAAACGGCTAGGATTCAAGATTCATTTATTATTAACGAATGTATAAACCATACCATCTTGATACTTGCCTGCTCACAGGTAGGCCCAAAGCAAGAAAACTAAAAGAACCCCATTTAAAAAGAAATAAGAATAAAAAATAAAAGGCCACCACTCGATGTGCAAGAGAAAGAGAGAAAATAGAGCACAGTAGCCGGGGCAGTCTTCATAATGGAGAGAGGAGTGACCATTGAGGAGAGTGAGTGAAATCGGCTCCAATTATTAAACATAGAAACATAGAAAATAGGTGCAGGAGTAGGCCATTCGGCCCTTCGAGCCTGCATCGCCATTTATTATGATCATGGCTGATCATCCAACTCAGAACCCTGCCCCAGCCTTCCCTCCATACCCCCTGATCCCCATAGCCACAAGGGCCATATCTAACTCCCTCTTAAATATATCAATGAACTGGCCTCAACTGTTTCCTGTGGCAGAGAATTCCACAGATTCACCACTCTCTGTGTGAAGAAGTTTTTCCTAATCTCTGTCCTAAAAGGCTTTCCCTTTATCCTCAAACTGTGACCCCTCATTCTGGACTTCCCCAACATTGGGAACAATCCTCCTGCATCAAGCCTGTCCAATCCCTTTAGGATTTTATACGTTTCAATCAGATCCCCCCTCAATCTTCTAAATTCCAACGAGTACAAGCCCAGTTCATCCAGTCTTTCTTCATATGAAAGTCCTGCCATCCCAGGAATCAATCTGGTGAACCTTCTTTGTACTCCCTCTATGGCAAGGATGTCTTTCCTCAGATTAGGGGACCAAAACTGCACACAATACTCCAGGTGTGGTCTCACCAAGGCCTTGTACAACTGCAGTAGTACCTCCCTGCTCCTGTACTCGAATCCTCTCGCTATAAATGCCAGCATACCGTTCGCCTTTTTCACCGCCTGCTGTACCTGCATGCCCACTTTCAATGACTGGTGTATAATGACACCCAGGTCTCGTTGCACCTCCCCTTTTCCTAATCGGCCACCATTCAGATAATAATCTGTTTTCCTATTTTTGCCACCAAAGTGGATAACTTCACATTTATCCACATTAAATTGCATCTGCTATGAATTTGCCCACTCACCCAACCTGTCCAAGTCACCCTGCATCCTCCTCACAGCTAACACTGCCGCCCAGCTTCCTGTCATCCGCAAACTTGGAGATGCTGCATTTAATTCCCTCATCCAAGTCATTAATATATATTGTAAACAACTGGGGTCCCAGCACTGAGCCTTGCGGTACCCCACTAGTCACTGCCTGCCATTCTGAAAAGGTCCCGTTTATTCCCACTCTTTGCTTCCTGTCTGCTAACCAATTCTCCACCCACACCAATACCTTACCCCCAATACCGTGTGCTTTAAGTTTGTACACTAATCTCCTGTGTGGGACCTTGTCAAAAGCCTTTTGGAAATCCAAATATACCACATCCACTGGTTCTCCCCTATCCACTCTACTAGTTACATCCTCAAAAAATTCTATGAGATTCGTCAGACATGATTTTCCTTTCACAAATCCATGCTGACTTTGTCCGATGATTTCACCACTTTCCAAATGTGCTGTTATCACATCTTTGATAACTGGCTCCAGCAGTTTCCCCACCACCGACGTTAGGCTAACCGGTCTATAATTCCCCAGTTTCTCTCTCCCTCCTTTTTTAAAAAGTGGGGTTACATTAGCCACCCTCCAATCCTCAGGAACTAGTCCAGAATCTAAAGATGTAATTAGTTTATGTAGCGTTGGCAGCATCAGCTGAATCAATGAAGTACCCTGGATCAAAAGACCCACCCCCAGTTTGTTCTGCAGTGTTTAAAAGCAGAGGCTGTATCCAGATTAAATGAAGCACACCAAACTGTTTCTAAATGTCATAAGGTATGCTCAAATACAAGACTTTGATGCATGCGTAAATGGAGCAATTTGATGTACAGTAGCAGCTACGCGATAAATATATTTCCAACACCCTTTTTGTGCACGGTGGGGGAGTTTTTAAACATTATTTCAAATCAGTGTCAATGACTGTCAGTGCTCAAAGTGTAAACAGAACAATGTTAAATTTCGTATCCATAATCATTGGTTTAACTGATGAGAATTAGGATGGAAATATTAATTTCCTTAATTAATTCATGGTACTAAGTGCATATTAACTGCAACAAATCCCCAAGATGACTTAACAGTCAGAACATAAATATATAGTTAAAGCTAATAGCAAAATAATATTTACACACATGAATAATTCTATTTCAATTTTATAAGACAGTCTGATAATAGTAATGTCACTTTATGTTCCAGGCTAATATTTATTGCTGCCTCCTCATTTTTATCATGTTAATTCCTGCAGTATCCATTAGGTTATTATGACATTGTGAATCCACTTTTAATTTCCATAACCATTGAATAAAAAGATGCCTTCAAATATTATGATGAATGTTATGGTGAGGTTGTATAAGGCATTGGTGAGGCCGAATCTGGAGTATTGTGTTCAGTTTTGGTCACCAAATTACAGGAAGGATATAAATAAGGTTGAAAGAGTGCAGAGAAGGTTTACAAGGATGTTGCCGGGACTTGAGAAACTCAGTTACAGAGAAAGGTTGAATAGGTTAGGACTTTATTCCCTGGAGCGTAGAAGAATGAGGGGAGATTTGATAGAAGTATATAAAATTATGATGGGTATAGATAGAGTGAATGCAAGCAGGCTTTTTCCACTGAGGCAAGGGGAGAAAAAAACCAGAGGACATGGGGTAAGGGTGAGGGGGGAAAAGTTTAAAGAGAACATTAGGGGGGGCTTCTTCACGCAGAGAGTGGTGGGAGTATGGAATGAGCTGCCAGACGAGGTGGTAAATGCGGGTTCTTTTTTAACATTTAAGAATAAATTGGACAGATACATGGATGAGAGGTGTATGGAGGGATATGGTCCGTGTGCAGGTCAGTGGGACTAGGCAGAAAATGGTTCGGCACAGCCAAGAAGGGCCAAAGGGCCTGTTTCTGTGCTGTAGTTTCTATAGTTCTAGTTTCTATTTGACAGACCTTTTAAATGCTATAGATATGATTCAAGTCCCTGAGCCATTACTGACTTTTCCTAACTGAACTTCTGTATGTCATTAAAAAAGCACTCAGTAGATTTTTTCACAGCCCATGACCGATGGGAAGACATAACATCTGAGGAGCAGAGTTGCATGGAAAACAGCTCCTTTTTCTATTTCTTTAGTTTGGAGTGACCGCATCAAACCTGTAAGTTTGAGAGTAGTAGGTGGGCCTGAAATATACCCATAGAACATCTCCTCTTGATAACACACAACGGGCTGCCCTACCCAGGCAGGAGGGGATTGGACAATAAAACGATATTCTGACCTTAGAGACTCACAGGAAAACTAGCCAAAAAACCTGCCAGGAGCACTTTAGTATCATATCAGCAATAAAACCTTAGGAGGTTCTGGTCCATGCCCCAACATCCACTATAGAAATTACTATTCATTTCTTTGTTATCTCTAGTAAACTCTTGAATTTACTGTATGTCCCATGTTCAACTTTCCAAAACTCTGCAGGTGTTGCTCTCTATTCTACATTTATTTGAGTTACCTTAGTGTAAAGGTTAAAATGCCAGACTAGTAGCTAGAATGCTGGATCAATAATTCAAAGGCATGAGTTCCAACCCTACTATGGCACCGAGAGAAATTAAAATGATCATGAAAGACTAGGAAATTTCTGCAGATGTACGGTGGAGAACATTGTGACTGGTTGCAACACGGCCCGTAATGGAGACTCCAATGCACAAGGGGGCTCAAGCAGCTTCATCATGGGCATAGCCCTCCTGACTATCGAGGACATCTGCAGAAGGTGATGCCTTAAGAAGGCACATCCATTGTTAAGTGTCCTCACCACCCAGGACATGCCCTCTTCTCATTAGTACCATTAGGGAGGAGGTACAGGAGCTTGAAGACCAAGATTCAACATCTTAGAAACAGCTTCTTCCCCTCTGCTATCAAATTTCTGAGTGGTCCATAAACATTACTTCACTACTCGTCTTTTGCACTGCTCATTTATTTTTTTTTATTGTGCTTTTAACAGTTTTATGTGTCTTGCACTGTACTTCTGGCATGAAACAAATTTCACCACATAGGTGAAATGTATATTCTGATTCTGATTCTCTTTCTAAAATGATTCTGGAATTTTAGAAAAGCTCTTCGGCAGGAGGAGAGCGGGAGGAGAGCGAGCAGCGCGTCGCGTGTGCGCAGCCCTCCAGTGAAAAATGATATCGTATCCTTTAAATAGGGGCCGTGGACAATTCTGATTTGATGGAGATGGACATGAAAGCACAGAGGAACATCTGGAAAAATTTCTGAAACGCTCGTTCGCTGCTGTCGTTACTGCGCAGTCGGGAATCTTTCGGAGGGGAGGCCTCAAAATCCCCGGCTTTACCTGCTGTTGGCGACCGAGATGGAGGTTGAATCGTTCGGATAGAGATGGCGCTCAGTACCCGGTGTCGGAGAGCTGATCAGAGATCGAAGTTTTCGGATGACTCAGAGTCGGACCGTGGTCGGGCATGGCAGGAAGAGTTTTTCTTCCTTCTCCCGTCTGCATGAGATGTGAGACATTTGAGAGACTTTGATCTTTTACTGTGCTCGTGGACTTCTTCATCAAGTTATGGTATTGTTGCACTGTTGTAACTATATGTTATAATAATGTGGTTTTGTTAGTTTTTTCAGTCTTGATCTGTCCTGCGTTTTGTGATATCACACCAGAGGAAATATTGTATCATTTCTTAATGCATGCATTACTAAATGACAATAAAAGAGGACTGCATGTCTTCATAATCTAATCATGAAACAACCAAATAGTAAAAAAAAATTCTGATTCACCAATCTCTTTCAGGGCAGGAAGTCTGTTTTTACTGGGCCTGGTATATAAATGACCCCAACTGACCTATATGACCATAAAATCATAAGATCATAAAAAATAGGAGCAGAATTAGGCAATCGGCCCATTAAGTTTACTCCTCCATTCTATCATGGATGAATTATTATCCCACTCAGCCCCATTCAGCTACCTTTTCCCTGTAACCTTTGGCACCTTTACTACTCAAGAACTTATCAACCTTCTCTTTAAGTATATCCAATGACTTGGCCTCCACAGCTGTCTGTGACAATGAATTCCCTCTAGTTTAAAAAATTCCTTCTCACCTCTGTTTTATGGGAAGTTCTTCTATTCTGAGGCTATGCCCTCTGGTCTAATCCAAATTCTGTCAGACTGTCAATTCTGATTTCTTGCCCCTGCTTGAATTTAGTTGAACTTTAACTGTCAACATCTCCAGTTACCTGACTTAGTTTCTTTATTTGTGTTTTTTTTCTTTTTGGACGTACTCCTGTGAGGTGTCTTTCTGCTGTTTTAAGAGTACTTGTCAGTACCTCCAGCTGAATTTTGTCTTTTTGTGTATTTTCCCTCTAGCCATCAGTCTGTGGTTTTGTATTGCCATGTGCTCTTGTTTGTTTTCATGTCCCATGTGCTCCTGTCCCCACTCCTGCTCTACTCCAGCCCCTGTATTACTGAGTACTCCGCCTCTCACCTGTTTCTCATTATTACCTGTTTTGCTGCCACTTCTGTCTCATTGTGCTCCACCTATCATCTGCCTCTTTGTTTATTGCTCAGTGTATTTTAGTTCTGTGTTTTCACCTGTTTGTTGCTAGATTGTGCCAGTGAGTTTTCCTGAGTCTTGCCAGTGTTTGTATCTGAACTCTGTTCATCTGAATATTGACTCTGCTTGTTTCCTGATTCTGGTTTTTGGATTTCTCTGGAATTTTTGATCTCTGCCTGAACTTTGACACTGACTTTATTGCCCCTATGGATTTGCTACTCAGTAAGTATCACAGTCTGCACAGTACTTGGTCTGTGATAGGGTCCCTGTTTCAGTGCCCTGCCAGTACAATCTGGCCAGAATGGATCTAGCAGACCCTGGTCATCTGAGAGCTGTTCTGGAACAACAGGGAGTGATGCTGGTGAGACACCAGAACCAGCTGGACTCTGTGTTCAGGGCTGTGGAGTCACTTTCTGCAAATATAGCTGATCTTGTGGCCCAGACTCAGTCACTCCAGGTGTCCCAGAGTGCCTATCAATGTTCTGTGACTGCATCTTCTGCCCTTCCCTCTGTGTTCTTGCTTACTCCTCCTGTCCAAGAGCCTGGTCTGCCTCCAGAAAAGTACTCGGGTGAGCCTGGTACCTGCCACTCTTTGCTTTCCCAGTGCATCCATTCTTGATTTACAACCAATAACCTTTCTGACTGATTGAGCTAAGGTGGCCTATGTCAACACCCAACTGTTTGGTCTGGTGAGAGAATGGGGAACAGCTGTCTGGGAGGCAGGCTCACCTTTCTGCATCAGTTCTCAGTTATTTTCTGAGGAGATGAGAAGTATTTGATTGCTCCAAACATAGGAGAGGGGCTGCCTGTGAAATGCTGCACATGCACCAGGAGTGTAGATCTGTGTCAGTTTATGCTGTAGAGTTCTGGACCCTAGCCAGTGGCTCTAACTTGGAGGCACAGTGCATCACCTTCCTGAATGGCCTCCCTGAAGACATCAAAGATGAGCTGCTCACCAGGACTTTTCTACCACCTTTGAGGCTCTGTTGGATTTGGCCATCCGTATTAATGTTTGCCTTCAGCAACACTGCAGAGGGAGGGGTTCCAGAGGGTCCCTGGGGGCACTGGGTGAGTTCCAAGCTCATCAGTCTACATTGCTGTGCCATTTGCCCCCATCTACAATTCCTGTTCCAGAACCTGAAGCTATGAAGGTTGACTGTACCTGCCTGAAAGACAAAGGAGAATCAGCACCTGTTCCTGTCTGTACTGTGGCCAACCAGACCACTTCATCTCCACCTACCCAGTGAAAGCCAAGCGCTCACCAGTAGGATGAGGAGTACTGGTGAATGTGACCCCTGTCCAGCCCTCCTTGACAACACTCATTCTCATACCTTCTTCCCTGGAGTGGTGTGTCCAACGGTGAGCAGTCTCCATCTTGGTCAATTCTGGTGTCGAGGAGTGTTTTATCGATTCTGGCTTGGCTGTCCAGAGGGGATTACCCATGTCTGCTCTCCAGTGACCACCAGTGGCCAATTCCTTGAACAGTTAGACTGGTTAACATCACCCATGTCATGGCCCTGGTGAGTCTCAGATTATCTGGCAATTATCATGAACAGTTATTGACTCTCCTCAAGCTCCCATTGTCCTGGGCTATCCCTGGTTAGTTAAACACAACTCCCACATTGTCTGGCTCAGTCGCAAGATTGTAGGCTGGAGCCCATTCTGTCACTCCCACTGCCTCTGCCATGCTCAGATTCCCTTGTCTCCAAGCCCAGATCCCCACAAAGAATTGCTGGACCTTGGTGCTATCCCTCCTGAATACCTGGACCTCAAGGCTGTGTTCAGCAAGTCCCAGGCCACTTCCCTACTGCCTCATCGTCCATATATGTTTGCACAATTGACCTCTTGCCTGGCACAGCTCCCCTAAGGGGCCGCCTGTATTCCCTGTCCATACTTGAAACAAGCCATGAGTAAGTACATTCAAGAGTCTCTGGCTGCAGGCATCATCTGGCCGAATTCCTCCCTGCTGGTGCAGGTTTTTCCTTTCCTTAAAAAGAAGGACGGCTCATACGTCCATGCATTGATTACCAGGAACTGAATGAAGTTACTGTTAAGAACCATTACCCTCTTCCAATCTTGTCCTTGGCATTTGAACTACTGCAAGGAGCCTCAGCTTTCACCAAGCTTGATCTCCATAACGCCTACTATCTTGTCCACATCCACAAAGGGGACGAGTGGAAGACTGCCTTCAACACCACCTCAGGTCATTGAGTATCTGGTTATGCCATTTGGTCTCACCAATGCCCCCGCTGTCTTCCAAGTCCTGGTAAATGACATTCTCAAGGACATGCTGAACCAATTAGATTTTGTGTATCTCGATGACATTTTAATATTTTTTCTAAGTCCCTTGCTGACCACACAGGTCCCATCTTCAGAGTTCTCCAGTGCCTTCTGGAGAACCAGCTCCTTGTGAAGGCTGAGAAATGTGAGTTTCATCGCAATACCGCCTCCTGCTTGGAGTATGTAATTTCAGGTGGTTCCATTCAGACGGACCAACAGACGGTCAAGGCGGAGGTCGAATGGCCCCAACCTTCGACTCGTCAGGAGTTGCAACGCTTCTTGGGCTTTCCTAACATCAGAAATTACAGTACACTGGCTGCACCACTCACTGCTCTTACCTCATCTGCTGTCAGATTCTCCTGGTCCCCTGCTGCTGAAAAAGCATTCGCTGACCTGAAGGAACCTTTCACTTCTGCCCCCATCCTGATTCAACCTGACATCAACCGGCAGTTCATTGTGGAGGTGGATGCATCTGACAATGGTGTGGGAGCTGTGCTCCCTCTCTCAGCACTCGGCCAAGGATCAGAAGGTACACCCCTGCGCCCCCTTCTCTCACTGCCTCACTCCCATGGAGTGGAATTACAATGTCGGAAACCAGGAGCTGCTGGCTGTGAAGCTAGTTCTGAAGAAGTGGAGGCATTGGCTGGAGGGAGCAAAGGTGCTAATTCTTAGTCTGGAATGATCACAAAAATCTGGAATATATCCGTACGGCCAAGTGTCTCAACCGTTATGAAATACCTTGAGGTGCATTACAAGATAGGCCGAAGCCAGCATAGTTTCATGAAGGGAAGATCCTGTCCCACCAACCTATTGGAATTTTTTGAGATAATCTCGAATAAGGTTGACAAGGGAGAGGCTGTGGATGTTGTGTATTTGGATTTTCAAAAGGCCTTCGATAAGGTGCCGCATATGAGGCTGCTTAATAAGATGAGAGCCCATGGAATTATAGGAAAGATATTGAAATGGGTGGAGCATTGGCTGATAGGTGGAAAGCAAAGGGTGGGAATAAAGGGATCCTATTCTGATTGGTTGCCGGTTACTAGTGGTGTTCCGCAGGGGTCGGTGTTGGGGCTGCTTTTTACGATGTATATCGATGATTTAGATTATGGATTAAATGGTTTTGTAGTTAAGTTTGCGGATGACACCAAGATAGGTGGAGGAGCAGGAAATGTTGAAGAAACGGAAAGGTTGCAGAGAGACTTAGTCAGTTTAGGAGAGTGTGCAAAGAAATGGCAGATGAGATATAACGTTGACAAATGTACGGTTGTACATTTTGGAAGAAGAAAAAATTGGGCAGATTATTGTTTAGATGGGGAGAAAATTCAAAAATCAAAAGTGCAAAGGGACTTGGAGGTCCTTGTGCAGGATACCCTAAAGGTTAACTACCAAGTTGGATTGGCGGTAAGGAAAGCAAATGCTATGTTGGCATTCATTTCAAGAGGAATAGTGTATAAGAGTAAGGAGGTGTTGGTGAGGCTCTATGGGGCATTAGTGAGACCTCATTTGGAATACTGTGTGCAGTTTTGGACCCCCTATCTTAGAAAGGATGTACTGATGTTGGAGAGAGTTCAGAAAAGATTTACGAGGATGATTCCTGGAATGCAGGGGCCAACATATGAGGAGCGTTTATTAGCTCTTGGATTGTATTCATTAGAGTATAGAAGAATAAGAGGGGATCTCAGAAACATTTCAAATGTTGAAAGGGTTGGACAGAGTAGATGTGGAAAGATTGTTTCCCTTGGTGAGTGAGTCCAGGACAAGAGGCCATAGTCTTAGAATTAGAGGGTACCCAGTTAAAACAGAGATGAGGAGAAATTTTTTAGCCAGAGGGTCGTGGGTTTGTGGAATTCATTGCCACATACAGCTGTGGAGGCCCGATCATTGAGGGTGTTTAAGGAGGAGATTGACAGGTATCTAATTAGTCAAGGTATCAAGGGATATGGGGAAAAAGCCGGAAATTGGAACTAGATGGGTGAATGGTTTAGCTGATGGGGGAGCTGCGGAGCACTCGATGGGCCGAATGGCCTACTTCTGCTCCTTTGTCTTGTGATCTTGTGAACTCCTGTCAAGCTCGTTGGTCCCTATTTTTCTCAAGATTCAATTTTACTCTGTCCTTCCACCCTGGTTCCAAGAATGGAAAACGTGATGCCCACTCCCAAAGATATCCTTCCTCTGAGACCCCTGAGGTACCTGATGTCATCCTCCCTGCTCACTGTCTTGTGGGTGCAGCACAATAGGACTTTGAAGCCATGGTGCAAGCTGTTCAACAGAGCAAGGCAGCCCCTAGTCAATGTCCCACTAACAGTGTTTATGTTCCCAGCTCTGTCTGCTCGCAGGTATTGCAGTGGGGTCATTCTTCCCAGTTATCCTGTCACCCTGGAACCAAGCGTACCTTGGCCTTCATCAATTTGTGGTTCTCGTGGCCCTCCATGGGAGATGACATCCGCAACTTTGTCTCAGCCTGCTCGGTCTGTGCTCAAGGCAAGAACTCTAACCGGTCACCTGCAGGTCTGTTACAACCCCTGTCTATCCCCAAAAGACCCTGGTCCCACATTGCCCTGGATTTTGTCACCAGTCTTCTCCCATCGGATGATAACACCACCATTTTCACAGTAGTTGATCGTTTCTCCAAGTCTGTACACTTCATTCCTTTACCTAAACTCCCCTCTGCCAAAGAAACAGTCAAATTACTAGTACTGCATGTTTTTAAATTACATGGTTTACCTGTAGATGTTGTGTCAGACAAGGGCTCAATTCACATCCAACTTCTGGAGGGCATTCTGTAATCTTCTGGGTGCCTCTGAGCCTGTCTTCAGGATTCCACCCACAGACCGAGTGAGCTAAACAACAGCTAGAGATTGTATTGTGGTGTCTGGTCCCCCAGAACCCCTCTGCATGGAGTTAGCAGCTACCTTGGGTCGAGTACACCATAAACTCTCATCTGTCCTCATCCGCTGGTCTGTCCCCTTTCGAGTGCTGCCTTGGCTACCAACCTGCACTGTTTACTGCCCGGGAGAAGAAGGTTGGCCTTCCATTTGCTGAGGTATTCATCCGCCATTGTTCGTGAATGTGGAGGCACACTCACTCTGCCATTCTGTCTCTGCTAGGATCAAGAGTCAGGCTGACCGCCTGTTTCCTGATTCCAGTTTTTGGATTTCTCTGGAATTTTTGATCTCCGTCTGGACTTTGACGCCGACTTTGTTGCCCCTCTGAATTTGCTACTCAGTAAATATCACAGTGCACACAGTACTTGGTCTGTGATTGGGTACCTGCTTCAGCGCCCTGACAGTACTAGATAATGATAAATATAATTATCATTGCGTATTGTGTTAAATCGGGCTGTTAGAGAAAGAGCTTGCACTTATTAGGTGGCTGATTAATAGACAAAGGCAGGCCAGATTGCTTCCATCCAAGGAATCACTTTTCAAGGCATCTTTGCTTAAACAAATACAGCAACCAGACTAAACATGGAGTTCTCCACAGGCAGCAAACAAGAACATTGAGTATCTGTATTGGTAGTGGGGAGTGTGTTGGCAAGAACCACTCTTTTCTTTGGATGGTTAATTGCTCTTATCATCAACAGCACATCTGATATTCAACACTCCCTCACTGAGTCTTGAAATGGAAACCTCAGACTGCAGGATAGAAACAGCAGGGTGCTGGGCCCTCAAGCCTGCTCTGTGATTCAGTAGCATCATGGGTGACCCTTCCTAACATCCACTCTCCTATCTAATGTCATATCCCTTAATTCCCTGAATACCCAAAAAATCTGTTAATTTCAGTCTTAGCATCCATGTCCTTCTGAGTTAGAGAATCAGGCTGACTGTGGTTAAGAAGGCATATGGTTTATTGGCTTTATCAACCGTGGGTTTGAGTTCAAGAGCTGAGAGGTAATATTACAGCTATATAGGATCCTGGTCAGACTGTGCTCAGCTCTGGTTACCTCACTACAGGAAGGATGTGAAAGCCATAGAAAGGGTGCAGAGGAGATTTACAAGGATGTTGCCTGGATTGGGGAGCATGCCTTATGAGAATAGGTTGAGTGAACTTGGCCTTTTCTCCTTGGAGCGACAGAGGATGAGAGATGACCTGATAGAGGCGTATAAGATGATAAGAGGCATTGATCGTGTGGATAGTCAGAGGCTTTTTCCCAGGGCTGAAATGGCTAACATGAGAGGGCACAGTTTTAAGATGCTTGGAAGTAGGCACAGAGGAGATATCAGGGGTAAATTTTTTTTCTGCAGAGAGTGGTGAGTACATGGAATGGGCTGCCGGTGACAGTGGTGAAGACATATACAATAGGGTCTTTCAAGAGGCTCTTGGACAGGTATATAGAGCATAGAAAAACAGAGGGCTATGGGTAACCCTAGGTAACTTCTAAAGTAAATATAGTTTGGCATAGCATTGTGGGCTGAAGTTTTGTGCTGTAGTTTTTCTATGTCGGCTGGTGGCGCAGTGACGTCAGTGACGGACTTTGGAACAGAGGTTCCCGGGTTCGAATTCAGTCGGACCGTTCTCGAGTACACTTTCTATCCATGCCGGGTTGAGTGTTGAGCTCGCAACTCGACCTCGTAAAATAAAGAAAAATACTGTACCGCAAAATGTCTGTGCAAGGAGTGACACCCCACACAGCCTTCCGATCTACACCTTGTAAGGCATGAAAATGCCCGACACTGGCCTCTCAGGCCTGAGTCGACATCATCATCATTTACTATGCTGTTTCTAATCCCAAATCTTTTAGATTAAGAAACATTCCTCATGTCAGTTCAACCCATTGCCCTGAGATTAAGTCTCTGATTAGAGTCTTCACATTACCAGAAGAAGCCACCTTTGCATTTTCCTGTCATTCCTACTCAGAATCTTGTAAGATAAATCCAGAGAGTTACTCAGCCCTTCTATGCATGAGACTATCCCTTCATTAGTTGGGGTTCTAGGGAGTCCTCAATTCATCCCCTCTTAAAAATTAGTATCTTGTATACACTACTGATATTAACTTGAATTCCAATTCCACAGATGTAAAGATGTGACTTGAACTCGTATCTCTGTAATGCTAATATAAGCCTTTGTCTGCTAAGTTACCTTCTCTCATCACAACACTGAACACAACCTATGGACTTGCTTTCAAGGACTCTGCAACTCATATGACTTGTATTTATTAATTATTTGTATTTGCACAGATTATTTTCTTTTGCACATTAGTTGCATGTCAGTCTGTCTTTGTGTGCAGTTTTCACTGATTCTATTGTATTTCTTCTACTGTGAATGTCTGCAGGAAATTGAATCTTGGTAGTATATGCTGACGTATATGTACTTTGACATATATGTGTTTGGCACGTGGCCAAGTGGTTAAGGCGTCGGTGTAGTGATTTGAAGGTTGCTTGTTCGAGCCTCAGCTGAGGCAGCGTGTTGTGCCCTTGAGCAAGGCACTTAACCACACATTGCTCTGCGACGACATCGGTGCCAAGCTGTATCAGCCCTAGTCCCTTTCCCTTGGACAAGATCAGTGGTGTGGAGAGGGGAGACTTGCAGCATGGGCAACTGCTGGTCTTCCATACAACCTTGCCCAGGCCTGTATATATACACACACACTTTGATAATGTTTACTTTGAACTAACATGCTACTGGTTTGGTGGAACATAAATGCTAATATGAATAGTGGGCAGGTTGACCTGCCCCTGTGCTGTGTGGTCCATGAAATTATGATAAAACATCCTTTATAAAACAGGTAAATGCTGGAAATACCCATCAGGCCAAGCAGCATCAGTGGAGAAAGGAAGCTGAATAAACTTACAGGTCAATAACTCATTAGCAGAATGAAAAATAAATTGAATAAGCAAGTCTTAAGATGGAAACAAAAGTCTGGAGGATGTGAAGAGAAAGGGAGAACAAAAGAAAAGATATGGGATGGAAGTCAGGAATGAGTCACTGTAAAAGGGAATGATGTTTCAAAACAAGGTTTTAGGCATTCTGTGCTTCTATTGCATATTTTCAATATCTACAGAGATTATTTTTAGAAAGACGTTAAGTCAGTACTGTGGAGACTAAGCTATCTGATGAAGCTATTATCAAAGCTCCAGGGTGCTAAAACTGAGGTCTAGCATCATGCTGAATTATAGTTACAGCTCTGCAAAATGTTACTGTCATTGCTGTCTATTTGTGTCTCTGATGCTATTCTGATGTCATATCACAGTTAAGTGACTCTCAAGAGGGTATGTGGAGTATGCCAATTTGAAGCTAACTTTACTTCTGAATGTCATTAAAAACTTGGTTAGATTTTGTGTCCTCAGACGATTAGACAAAACACTGATAACATACCAATCTTTTCATTGCTATTTTGATATTTCAGGGAAGATATAATTCAGTTTGAATAGTCAACCTGAGCATTGAGTTTGTGAAATATGCTAAGAGGGCATCTTTGTATTTCAACTACATTAACAATCATTTGTCTCTGTGGACGGTTATTGCCAAGCACAATGTGGCATCAAACAATTCTTGATATGACAAAAAAATGGTCATAAAGGGTATGTTTTAAAGATTGTCAACAGCGAAGAAATAGAAGTGGAGGAGGAAGAGGTGGAGAGAAGAGTTTTTGGAAGAATATTCCTAAGTTTCATGCCTTACAACTGAAGGCATGAACGTTAGTACTGGAAGAATGGATGTGATGTGCAGTTTGGAATTCAATCAAATAATCTAACCATCTGGTGTCCCCAGAGAGGACTGAGAGCATGAGCTGCCTTGCGGAGAAGACCAGGGATGAGGTGCAGGGTCATGAACAGCTCCATTTCAAAGTGTCGAGGAAGATCAAAGCATCTGGGCAAAAGTGGAGGAGATGAGCAGTAACTCTTCATGGAGGCCACCGGATTGACAGCGGTCAGTAGCTGGATCAGCAGCAGACGGTCACTCTTCACAGAACTGAGTTTATGCAGCCACTCCTTGATGCTGACAGGAGGTGTTTTCGAAGTTTGGAAATTATGTGATTAGTGGATTGTACTTTCCTTCAGTTTTTGGTGTTTTCTTTCTTGATGCCGATTTACACAGGCAGGCGATTTATTACTTTTTGTGCAAGGGAGGAGTTGGAGATTTGGGATCTGATGTTCTTATTGACGTTTTTCTGTGTGGGTGACCTGTTAGCTTTTGTGTGTGAGAGAGGGGATTATGCTATTATTGTTTATTTTGTGAGGAAGGAGTTGGAATTTGGGGTTTTGACGTTTCAGCTGCCATTTACTGTGTGGGTGATATCAGTTTTTCATGCACGGGAGGGGTGGGGGATTTGTGGTTTGCGAGTTCTGTTTCCTTTTTCATGCAGGGTTGGGGGTTGATGTCTTTTCTTTCAACATCTCCCATGGTTTTTCTATATTTCATGGCTATTGAGCAAAGACGAATAGTGGAGTTGTATTGTACACGCACACTTTGACAATAAAATGAAATGTTGAATCTTTGATCATGCATAATGAAGAGGGTTATAGTGATTAGAGATGTGGAGAAAGGAGCCCAACTGGGATCTGACAATGACACTTGGATTTTTTTTAAATTGAGACATTGCCAGTCAAGAACCCAGTGTAAGCTATTGGGTAATGGCTAAATGAGATTAAATGTTAATTGGGATAATTGTGATACATTTTTCTATTGGTTCTTGAAGTTCTGAGTGCAGGAAGATAAGATATACCCACGACTATTTGATTGTCACTGAGCAGTTTTCAGAAGGAGGTATAGCACACCAAATATCTCAGATGCTTTTGAATCCCAATACAGCACCAGGTCTGAGAAGTGTCATCTTAACAAAAGAACCACTTCTTTGCTTTCTGGTGAATGCATTTTTCATCAATACCTGCATGCCAAATTACACTTTAGAAAATGCCAAGGCAGCGTAGATGTGTCACTTTGGTGATGCAATCAGCATTTTTGTAAAGTAGAATTAAATACTGGTTAAAGCAATGCCACATAGATACAGGCCCTTCAGCCCATCTAGTCCATGCCAACCACAGTGCCCATACAGCCAGCTCCAAATTCCTGCTTTTGGCCTATATCTGTCTAAGTCCCCCTCTCCATGTATCTATCGAAACTCTGGAAGAATGCTGAACTTGCCTTTACCACAGATTCAAGTGTATCAGAGGTGCATGTTTAGCAAGGA
The DNA here is from genome assembly GCF_963921235.1 of Mobula hypostoma. NCBI lineage: Eukaryota > Metazoa > Chordata > Chondrichthyes > Myliobatiformes > Myliobatidae > Mobula > Mobula hypostoma. Next base: position 23,248,532 of record NC_086113.1, read on the forward strand.
AGAACAAACCAGAATAAAATAGCAAAAAAACAAGGTTTGTTAACTGCTGCTTATGATTAGTTGATCATTTTAGAGCTGGGATAGAGGGACGAGTACTACAGAGAATAGGTGCTGGGCACACTGGATATATCAGTAACAAGAGTTACGAGCCTCGGTCTGCAGAATGGAGTACTTACGAGTCACAATCGGCTACCTTTACCTCATTCAAATCTGCAAGGCCCAACTTACTTGCCAAGAATGTGCTGTATGCAATCAACAAGATCCTTATGACAAAATCAATCACATGGTTAGGCCAGAACAAACTCCTGCGATGAAATCTTTGACATACAGCAAAGCCATTTTTGTTACATTCAGAAGCACGTAGAAAAAGAATTAAGGGTGAAATAAATGATAAAACAAAGGAAAAATTGTTAAAACACATCAACCATACTTAAATTATGTATAAGTGCTGTTCCATGTCTAAAATAGTCACTGTCAACACAACCTTTTTGTACAGTTTCAGCTAACACACTGTCTCTTTCTGTGTCAGCACTGGCCAGTCCATCTGTGATTTTGTGCTCTTCGGGTTGGAGAAGTCCAGTGGTGATCTGACAGGTTTGCTGACTGGATTCTCTCAGCTGATTTTGGGCTTGTTAATTCGGAAACACGTGCCAGAATACTGTATTACTACAGCTTATCTAGGTGCTTGCTATAAAACTGCTGGCAGTTCTTCATCTAGATCCATCCCTGCGGTAAAATGCTTTGGGCTAACTTCATCCTTGGCCATATATTTTGAACAAGTGGTGCAATAATTAGAGTACATTGAAGATGACTGGACTGAATTTTGCTCTGCTCTACTCTCTCTACACCCACAACTGTGTGGCAGGGCACAGCTCAAACACCATCCATGAATTTGCAGATGACGCAGCCATTGCTGGCAGAGTTTCAGATGGTCACGAGGAAGCGCACAAGAGCAAATGGTGTGGTGTTGCAACAACAACCTGGCACTCAACATCAGTAAGACCAAGGCATTGACTTGGAATGTCACCAAAGATTCTCGCAAATTTCTATAGATGTACCGTGGAGAGCATTCTAACTTGATGCATCACTGGTTTGGAAGGGCCACTACACAAGATCGGGGAAAAAGCTGCAGAAAGTTGTAATCTCAGCCAGGTCCAGCATGGGCACTAGAGTCCCCAGCATCCATCTCCAAGGGCCCCCATCACCCAAGACATGCCCTCTTCTCATGGCTATCGTCAAGGAGGAAATACAATGTTTCAGGAACTGCTTCTTCCCCTCTGCTGTAAAATTTCTGACTGGGCAATTTGTAATTTTTAGTTTTTTATTACATATTGTAATCTACTGCTGTAACAAAACAACAAATTTCGCGACATCTGCCAACGATATTAAACCTTAGTCTAGTATTCTGATTCACACTGTTCATCAACCATAGCTTACTAAGTAGCAGGCTTTGCACAATGGAGGATGAACAGGATAGATAAAGCTGTTTTACAAAAAGGTTCCATGATCTATTGGTATAGTAGCATAGACCTGACAGACTGAATAACCCACCACAGTTCTAAATTTACTGCCTCTCCTACAGCATACCTGGCTGGGCTCAGCACATCGATATTAGAATGTGGAATGTGACTGAGATTCTTGTTGGGGCATGACCCTACTGTAGTTGCTATCTGGATAATCCATGCAGTATTCATGAGTTCTTTGGTGCCGGTAACACACATAAAGCTGGCAACAAAGCACTTTTTACTGCTGGCTGCCAATTTCCAAACAACAGCAGTACCTGATAGAACAATCTAATCTATTAAAAGCCAAAGCACATGAGATACTTAATTTTTAAAGGTGCAGTAATTCATCTAAATCCTAAAATTCACCTCGCATTTGGGTGTTATCCTCAACCTCTGCAAGCTCTAGAGGAAATCTGCTCTTCTGAGTTTCTTGACTACTAACCTAGCCCCTACACCAGCTCTCTCTGCTTGAATACTGGCACTGGGAATTCATGGAAAAAATATGGGTGCACAGTAGTTTAAATTAGTCAAAACTAATAAGGAATCAGTGCAGGCAAGCACATTTTTTTTAAATTTACATAGCTGCTTTCATGCCTCTTGCAGAACTTCCAAAGCTCCAACAGTCAGAGAAGTATTCTTGAAGGCAGGTCACTCTGAAATGTGAGAAAAAAAGTCAGCTAATTTACATGTAGCTAACTCCCACAAACAGTAATATGATAACAACCAGAAATGATGTATTACCATCATTGATCGAGGGATAAGCATCAGTTAGGGACTTGTGCTCATGGGATTTTTTACATCCGCCTGAGAAAACAGAGGCGACATTAATTAATGGCTTATCTATAAGACAAAAACTAAAACGTGCATTGTGTGCCAATAATCTCCTGATACAAATATATGTCATATTTCTCCCTCTATCACGTCCCAGTTTTCACTTCATTAACCCCCCCCCCCAACACCTACCCATCTTCTCCCTCAGCTGCTTTCATCTATCACCTGCCAGCTTGAACTCCTCCCCCTCCTCCCATTTTCTTATTCTGGCTTCTTTCCCCTTCCTTTCCAGTCCCAACGAAGAGTCTCGGCCTGAAACATCGACAGTCTATTCCCTCCATAGCTGCTGCCTGACCTGCAGAGTTCCTCCAGCATTTTGTGTGTGTTGCTCTGGATTTCCAATATCTGCAAAATCTCTTGTGTGTTTTAGGTGTCATATTTTATGAGCATTCACCCAGCCCATTTTCTACACTGACCTGAAAGGTTCCTCTGCTAACAGTGTAGAGTTGTAAAACAATTAAGTCTGCTGACTTCTAGCATGGCTGATAAATATCTTGTAAGCTAATAGGTTGAACATGGTGTAAAGACAGTGCTGTGGTGAATTTATCTGTGTGGGCACGTGGCCAAGTGGTTAAGGTATTCGACTAGAGACCTGAAGGTCGTGAGTTTGAACCCCAGCCGAGGCAGCATGTTGTGTCCTTGAGCACACATTGCTGTGCAACGACACTGGTGCCAAGCTGTATTGGCCCTAGTGCCCTTCCCTTGGACAACATCGGTGTCGTGGAGAGGGGAGACTTGCAGCATGGGCAACTGCTGGTCTTCCATACAACCTTGCCCAGGCCTGCGCCCTGGAGAGTGAAGACATGGTCTTGCAAGACTAACGGATGCCTTTAAAGGTGAATTTATCCATCTTATCTGTTGTTCTGGCATTCATCTCTGCTACTCTTAACAGCATTCTAATTAGCATGTAAAATTTAATATTTTTATGGACTTCTCCCCTGCATCAAGGACATCTTTGAAAGGCAATGCCTCAAAAAGACTGCATCCATCATTAGGTACCCCCACCACCCAGTACATGCCCTCTTTTCATTGCACCCTTCGAGGAGGAGGTACAGGAGCCTGAAAACACACACACAGGTTTTAGAAACAGATTCTCTTCCTCCTCCATCAGATTTCTGAATGGATAGTAAACCCATATACACTAGTGAATTATTCTCTATTGCTCTATTTTTCACTACTTAACTTATACACTACACACACATATATACTGTGTGCGTATGTGTGTGTGTGTATATATATATATATATATACACACACATATATGTGCAGTATGTTAGATTAGATTATGAGGACACTCAGTCCTCGTTTATTGTCATTTAGAAATGCATGCATTAAAAAATGATACAATGTTCCTCCAGAATGATATCACAAGAAACATGTGATATCATATGTTTACATATGTGCATATATATATAAAATGCTGGAGGAACTCAGCAGGTCAGGCAGCATCTCTGGAAATGAATAAACAGTTGATGTTTTGGGCCGAGACCCTTCATCAGGACTGAGAAGGAAGAGGGAAGATACCAGAATAAAAAGGTGGAGGTAGCGGAAGGAGGCGAGCTGGAAGGTGATAAACGAAGCCAGGTGGGTGGGGAAAGTCAAGGGCTGGAGAAGAAGGAATCCGATAGGAGAGGAGAGTGGACCATAGGAGAAAGGGAAGGAGGAGGGGACCCAGGGGGAAGTAATAGGCAGATGAGAAGATGTAAACGGTCAGGGGGAAGAATAGGGGAAGAGGGAAGGTAGTGAAATTTTTTTTTACCTGAAGGAGAAATCCATATTCATGCCTTCAGGTTAGAGGCTACTCAGAAGGGATATAAGATATTACTCCTCCAGGCTGAGGGTGGCCTCATCTTGGCACAAGAGGAGGCTATGGACTGACATGTTGGAACTGGAATAGGAATCAGAATTAAAATGTTTGGCCACCAGGAAGTTCTGCTTGTGGTGGATGGAGCGGAGGTGCTCGACAAAGTGGTCCCCCAATTTACAATGGGTCCCACCAATGTAGAGAAGGCCGCATTGGGAGCACCAGACACAATAGAAAAACCCAGCAGATTTGCAAGTGAAGTGCTTTGCCTCACTTGGAAGGAGTATTTTGGCCCCTGAATAGAGGTGAGGGAGGAGGCGTTTGGGCAGATGTAGCACTTGGGCTGCTCACAGATATAAGTACCTGGAGGGAGATTAGCAGGGAGGAGACCCAAGTGAGGGCAGCATCAATAGCGGAGGGAGGAAAACTCCATTCTTTGAAGAAGGAGGTCATCCCTGATGTCTGAAACAGAAGGGCGCTTCCTGGAAACAGATGCGGTGGTGGTAAAGGAACTGAGATGAGGCAATAGCATTTTTACAGAAGATAGGGTGGGAAGAGGTACAGTCAAGATAATCGTGGGAATCAATAGGTTTGTAAAAGATGTTGTTTGACACTTTGTCTCCAGAGATGGAGACAGAGAGATCAAGAGAGGGGAGGAAGTTGTCAGAAATGGACCAGGTGAATTTAAGGGCAGTGTGGAAGTTAGATGCAAAGTTGATGAAATGATGAGCTCAACGTGGGTGTATGAAGCAGCGCCAATGCAGTTGTCAATGTAATGAGGGAAGAGCTGGGGAGTGTTACTGAGGAAGGCTTTGAGCATGGACTGTTCTACATAGTCGACGAAGCTGGGGCCCATGGCTACCTGTCCTGTCCAGTTTGGAGAAAGTAGGAGGAGCCGAAGGAAAAAATTCTTGAGGGCAGGACCAGTTCTGCCAGATGGTGGACGGTGATGGTGGAGGGGAATTGGTTGTTTTTCTTTGTTAAGTAAGAAGCAGAGAACCTTGAGGCTTCTTGATGAGGGATAGAAGTGTGTAGGGACTAGGGTTTCCTTCCCTCCACTACTGATACTACTACTACTCCACTACCTGCATTTCCTCCATTTCCCAAACATTCCTGCTCACCCCAACTTCCCAACGGCTTAACAGTGGTAGAAATCCATTTGTCCTTAGCTACCACCCCATGAGCCTCTGCATCCAACACATCATCCTCTACAACTTCTGTCACCTCCAGAGAGATGCTCCCACTAAACATATCTTTACCTCCTCCCCCTCTCTGCTTTCTGCAGAGATCCCTCCCTCTGCAATTCCCTTGCCCGTTCATCCCTCCCCACTGATCTCCCTCCAGGTACTTGTCCCTACAGGTGGCCCAAGTGCTGCATTTACCCATACACCTCCTCCCTCACCTCCATTCGATGTCCCAAACAGTCCTTCCAGGTTAGGCAGCAAGTCACCTGTGAATCTTCTGGGGTTGTCTATTGCCTCTGCTGCTCCCGATGCGGCCTCCTCTACATTGCCGAGACCCATCATAAGTTGAGGGACTGCGTCGTAGGTCACCCCCGCTCCATCCGCCACAAGCGGAACTTCCCAGTGGCCAAACATTTTAACTCTGATTCCTATTTCAGTTCCATCATGTAAGTCCATGTCCTCTTCTAGCGCCAAGATGAGGCCACCCTCAGGGAGGAGGAGCAACAGCTGATATTCTGTCTGGGTAGCCTCCAACCTGATGGCATGAACATTGATTTCTCCTCCTAGTAAAAAAAATCCTCCCCCACCCTTCCCCTATTCCCCAATCTGACCTTTTACCTCTTCTCAACTGCCTATCACTTCCACTTGGGTCCTCTCCTCCTTCCCTTTCTCCTATTGTCCGCTCTCCTCTCCTATCAGATTCCTTCTCCTCCAGCCCTTGACCCTCGCCACCCACTTGGTTTCACCTACCACCTTCTAGCTACCCTCTTCCCCCGCCCTTTCATTCTGGCATCTTTCCCCTTCCTTCGCAGTCTCAGCCGGCCCAAAATGTCAGATCTCCCATGCCACAAATTGTGGGATGTTTTACACATTCATAGCATTGAATGGCAACACGCTCAGCATGAGTTTCGTGAGAGAAACCAGCCCATTGAGCATTTTCAGGGGAAAAAATCAATTGTAGTTGCACACATACATCCTTCGTTTTGTATAAGACCGCAGGTCAGAAAAAAAAGATGTACTAAAATTTAATAGGATTTGACAAGTTGATTTCAATGATCTGTTAATAATGCATGCAGTGTTTAAAATTCTATCCCAGATAGGCTGCTGCTATACAATGCAGTCAGTAACTGGGTAAGTCGCTCCTTCAATTGTAACGACCAGCAGTGGTATCAAAAGATTTTGAGAAAGATAATAGGCTATCCCTTTCCCTTCTGAACATGTCTAGGGTGTTATGTTCAATCAATGGAATCAAATTCAGAGGCAGACTGTGCTTAGTTCCATTAGCTCAATCAGCAGGAAAGAAATTTGTAGGCAATCTCAGCTCTATTCTTGAGAGATTTTATACTAAATTTTACACTGAATTTCCCAGTAATCTCCTCAACTAGCAAAAATATTCATCTTTGTCTATCAGAGGATCGTAGAGAGAATACCTATGCAGTTAAACAAGAATACAGTTTAATAAAAACCGGGTGTGGGGCTGGTTTGATGAGAAGAGTCTTTGCAACTCAGGCTACGCCAGGCAGTCTAGGATTGTTATTTTCCTCCCGGTCAACAATGTCATTACCACAACATGGAAGCAGAAAGAAAGGTGCCCCCACTTGTTGGGAACAGCAGAACAGGCACTGCCCATCACCATGGAAACAACTGAACAGCGAGCATGGAGAGAGTTAAGCTGCTGTCGTGGGACAAAGACCAATATGTGTCTGTGGAATTTACAGAACCAATGATTTTACTCAAACATATACAAAGGCGAAGAACTTCAGCACTTCAAACACAGAGTTTGCTTCATATGATTGTAGTTATAATCTTTCTTTTTTTTCATTACAATACATCACAATGGTTACTAATACTAAATGATTATGCAGGCCCAGCAGATGTTATTATATTCCCAACCTGGGCTTGATAATTTTTGTGGTGGCTTTATTGCTCCTGCCTGGCCTTTATTTCCCCTTATTTTTTTCCTCTGTACAACAATGAATTGAGTATTCATGCTGGCTGTTCATCTATCATTGCCAGAGTCATCATCTAGTTACAGATCCCATTGTGTCTAGTATTAACCACAGCACCTACTTTTGAAACCTAATATTGACCATAGTAGTTTAGTTCCTTGGTCCACACTTCACTCCTGTAGAATGGATACTCAGTAAAATGACTACAACTGCTGCCATTCACAAACAGATCAGCAGCATCCATCACCAAGAACCTCCACCATCCAGGAGGTACAGAAGCCTCAGGTCCCACATCAACAGGTTCAGGAACAGTTATTACCCTTCAACCATCAGGCTCCTAAACTAGTGTAGATAACTTCTCTCAGCTCAATACTAAACTGATTCCACAACCTATGAACTCACTTTCAAGGGCTCTGCAACTCATGTCTTAATAATATTTATTTATTGATTGATTTAGTATTTACCATTTGTTGTCTTTTGCACATTGTTTGTTTGTTTGTCTTTATTTATGTGCAGTTTTTGAGGACTGGAAGATTGCAAATGTCACTCCGCTATTTAAGAAGGGGGCAAGGAAGCAAAAAGGAAATTATAGACCTGTTAGCTTGACATCGGTGGTTGGGAAGTTGTTGGAGTCGATTGTCAAGGATGAGGTTACGGAGTACCTGGAGGCATATGACAAGATAGGCAGAACTCAGCATGATTTCCTTAAAGGAAAATCCTGCCTAACAAACCTATTGCAATTTTTTGAGGAAAATACAAGTAGGCTAGACAAGGGACATGCAGTGCATGTTGTATATTTGGATTTTCGGAAGGCCTTTGACAGGGTGCCACACATGAGGCTACTTAACAAGATAAGAGTCCATGGAATTACGGGAAAGTTACATACGTGGATAGAGCGTTGGCTGATTGGCAGGAAACAGAGAGTGGGAATAAAGGGATCCTATTCTGGTTGGCTGCCGGTTACCAGTGGTGTTCCACAGGGGTCAGTGTTGGGGCCGCTTCTTTTTACGTTGTACATCAACGATTTGGATTATGGAATAGATGGCTTTGTGGCTAAGTTTGCTGATGATACAAAGATAGGTGGAGGGGCCGGTAGTGCTGAGGAAACAGAGAGTCTGCAGAGAGACTTGGATAGATTGGAAGAATGGGCAAAGAAGTGGCAAATGAAATACAATGTTGGAAAGTGTATGGTTATGCACTTTGGCAGAAGAAATAAACAGGCAGACTATTATTTAAATAGGGAGAGAATTCAAAGTTCTGAGATGCAACGGGACTTGGGAGTCCTCGTGCAGGATACCCTTAAGGTTAACCTCCAGGTTGAGTCGGTGGTGAAGAAGGCGAATGCAATGTTGGCATTCATTTCTAGAGGAATAGAGTATAGGAGCAGGGATGTAATGTTGAGGCTCTATAAGGCGCTGGTAAGACCTCACTTGGAGTACTGTGAGCAATTTTGGGCTCCTTATTTAAGAAAGGATGTGCTGACATTGGAGAGGGTATAGAGAAGATTCACTAGAATGATTCCGGGAATGAGAGGGTTAACATATGAGGAATGTTTGTCTGCTCTTGGACTGTATTCCTTGGAGTTTAGAAGAATGAGGGGGGACCTCATAGAAACATTTCGAATGTTGAAAGGCATGAACAGAGTGAATGTGGCAAAGTTGTTTCCCATGGTGGGGGAGTCTAGTACGAGAGGGCATGACTTAAGGATTGAAGGGCACCCATTCAGAACAGAGATGCAAAGAAATTTTTTTAGCCAGAGGGTGGTGAATCTATGGAATTTGTTGCCACGGGCGGCAGTGGAGGCCAAGTCATTGGGTGTATGTAAGGCAGAGTTTGATAGGTATCTGAGTCGCTGGGCATCAAAGGTTATGGTGAGAAGGCGGGGCAGTGGGATTAAATGGGAGAATGGATTGGCTCATGATAAAATGGCGGAGCAGACTCGATAGGCTGAATGGCCGACTTCTGCTCCTTTGTCTTATTGTCTTTTTCAGTGATTCTATTGCGTTTCTTTGCATCTACTATGAATGCCCAGAAAAAGTGAATTTCAGGGTAGTATATGTATGTATTTTGATAATAAATTTACTTTGAATTTTGAAATTTGAACTGCAGCCTGACAAAGTGGCTTGACTAATCACAACATTATACTTTGCTTGAAGTAAACGTATCACAAGATATCATATTTGCAAAGCCTGTCACCACATTAGAGAAAAAAAACATGAAAAATTTCAAATAGAATCCAAACTTTTTATTTCTTCCTGTATATGTGAATTATTTCTGTTTTATTTTGTGTGCTCCGTTTGTCACCCCACGTGGTTCTTTCATTTTCAGTCACCTTGCCTACATCTTGCCTCTCTGGTAGAAGTAATTGAACTGATTGCTACTGAGTTGCTATGGGAGCCTCCTGTAACTGCAGTGATCTTGATTCACCTTTACAGTTTCCAGTTGCCAGAACTCTTGCTCAGTTACTGACCTGTCCATTGTTCTGTGTGCGTGCGCTGTTCAACTGGAATGGATGCGACACTGAGACGACAGAACGCAGCCTCATCCTTGTTATCTGCCGCCATTATTTCAGAGTTAATTTGGAATGAGCTTTAAATGCTAACCTTGTCAGTGACATCTACTGTATATCCTATTAATGACTGAATTTCAAAATACAGTACTCATAGATTATGTGAATTTCTCAATTGAATAGACTTGATCATAACTGATAACTTAAAGCAGGAGAATAAGTCAATTTAAGCTGATGGTATCCAATACAAGGTTACCCCAAGGCTATTTATCCTCCTCTTACTATGCAGGTTTAAAGTTGCTTTGAAGTGAAGTGTTTATACTCAATAGCTTTAGATGTTCTTTTGATAGTATTGATCTCTATCTAGCATTCTGAGCAAGAGATACAAGAGCCCTTTCTAAATTTCTCTATTAATTCTATCCTCGTATTAACTCCAATATTCTCATTATCTACCCAAGAGATGATTCAAAAGCAAATGTAAAATTTATTCAGTTGGTTTCTGAAAGCTAAGAATTAGTCCTTAAGGTATATGTGTTATCTTTTCTGGTGTTCTTGAGGTCTTGCAGTGTTTCTGGGGATAGAGCAAAGGTCACAGAAAGAATTTGAGAGGCAGACAATCATTTGGAAGCTAATAATAAGATATCATTTTATCTTCAAAAGCAAAATTCTATGCAGAGCATAACTTTTGCAGTAGTTTGACCTGGGATGGTAAATATAAAAGGTAACATTTGTCAGAAATCTCAAGCTTGGGTATTGGAAACCAGGTGTCATCTACAGGGTGCAGGACAGAAACAATGGCATCCACCACACATGAAAGTCTTATAGATTCTGTTCCAATGTATATGATGACATTAATCATTTCAAAGAGAATTAATCAAAGGGACATTAACCATTCATGTAAATGGAAACTGGGTTAACACAGGAGGGCAAAGCAGGCAGAAGGAATTCCTAACAGTGGGAGGTGTAGTAGGCTAGGAGGAAAATTATGCGGAACATGAACACGGGCCATGATCACTGGGCTGAAGAGAGTTGAGTGGGACTTTGCCGTATATTATACCCACTCACATGCACTGTAATACATTGATGTAGACATAAACTAATATGTGGAGCTGTTAATTAATTATGATGTGGAGTTTCCCATTATTCAATCAAATTGTTGATATAGCTTTTAAGTTCTTATATTTTAATTTCTAACACCTCTCACTCCTTATTTCACACATTGCCATCCTCTTTCACCTTTCAGGCCATCACAGAATATTTCACAGCCAACAAAGAACCTTTGAAATATAACTACGATTGGAAAGTGAGAAATATGGCAGCAATCAATTTCCGCATAGCAAGACCGAACAAACAAAAATGGGACATGACCCTCTCAACCCTTTGGAGCAAAATGGAAATTCCTTTGCTCTTTTAAGTAATAAAAAGGGCTGGATGGTTTGGAGTTTGTAAAATGTGTGCAAGATAGTTTTTGGCAGCAATACATAGAGGTACCAACTAGAGAAGGGGCAGTGTTGGATCTCCTGTTAGGGAATGAGATAGGGCAGGTGACGGAGGTATGTGTTGGGGAGAACTTCGGGTCCAGTGGTCACAAAACCATTAGCTTCAATATAATTATGAAGAAGGATAGGACTGGACCCAGGGTTGAGATTTTTGATTGGAGAAAGGCTAACTTTGAGGAGATGTGAAAGGACTTAGAAGGAGTGGATTGGGACAATTTGTTTTATGGGAAGAAGGTCATTTAAAGGTGAAATTTTGAGGTTTTCAAGGGATATTGCAAACTTGGTTCGGAAAAAGAGAGGGATCTACAATAAATATAGGCAGCTTGGAGTAAGTGAGGTGCTCGAGGAATAAAAAGAATGTAAAAAGAATCTTAAGAAAGAAATTAGAAAAGCTAAATGAAGATATGAGGCTTCTTTGGCAAGTAAGGTGAAAATAAATCCAAAGGGTTTCTACAGTTATATTAATAGCAAAAGGATAGTGAGGGATAAAATTGGTCCCTTGGAGAATCAGAGTGGATGGCTATGTGCGGAGCCAAAAGAGATAGGGCAGATTTTGAACAATTTCTTTTCTTCGGTATTCACTAAGGAGAAGGATATTGAATTGTGTAAGGTAAGGGAAACAAGAAAGGTAGTTATGGAAAGTATGATGATTAAAGAAGAGGAAGTACTGGCGCTTTTTAGGAATATGAAAAAGGATAAGTCTCCGGGTCCTGACAGGATATTCCCTAGGACCTTGAGGGAAGTTAGTGTAGAAATAGCAGGGGCTCTGATAGAAATATCTCAAATGTTATTAGAAACGGGGATGGTGCCGGTGGACTGTCGTATTGCTCATGTTGTTCCATTGTTTAAAAAGGGTTCTATGAGTAAACCTAGCAATTATCGGCCTGTGAGTTTAACGTCAGTGGTGGGTAAATTGATGGAAAGTATTCTTAGAGATGGTATATATAATTATCTGGATAGACAGGGTCTGATTAGGAACAGTCAACATGGATTTGTGCGTGGAAGGTCATGTTTGACAAATCTTATTGAATTTTTTGCTGAGGTTACTAGGAAAGTTGACGACGGTAAAGCAGTGGATGTTGTCTATATGGACTTCAGTAAGGCCTTTGACAAGGTTCCACACGGAAGGTTAGTTGGGAAGGTTCAATCGTTAGGTATTAATATTGAAGTAGTAAAATGGATTCAGCAGTGGCTGGGTGGGAGATGCCAGAGAGTAGTGGTGGATAACTGTTTGTCAGATTGGAGGCCGGTGTCTAGTGGTGTGCCTCAGGGATCTGTACTGGGTCCACTGTTGTTTGTCATATATATTAATGATCTTGGTGATGGGGTGGTAAATTGGATTAGTAAGTATGCAGATGATACTGGAGTTGAGGATAATGAAGCAGGTTTTCAAAGCTTTATACTTATAGGTTATACTTTATTGTCACCAAACAATTGATACTAGAATGTACAATCATCACAGCAATATTTGATTCTGTGCTTCCCGCTTGCAGAGAGATTTAGACCACTTAGAAGAGTGGGCTGAAAGATGGCAGATGGAGCTTAATGCTGATAAATGTGAGGTGCTACATTTTGGTAGGACTAATCAAAATAGGACATACATGGTAAATGGTAGGGCATTGAAGAATGCAGTAGAACAGAGGGATCCAGGAATAATGGTACATAGTTCCCTGAAGGTGGAATCTCATGTGGATAGGGTGGTGAAGAAAGCTTTTGCTATGCTGGCCTTTATAAATCAGAGTATTGAGTATAGGAGTTGGGATGTAATGTTGAAATTGTATAAGGCAATTGGTAAGGCCAAATTTGGAGTATTGTTTACAGTTCTGGTCACTGAATTACAGGAAAGATGTCAATAAAATTGGGAGTGTACAGAGGAGATTTACTGGTATGTTGCCTGGGTTTCATCTCCCAAGTTACAGAGAAGGGTTGAACAAATTGGGTCTTTATCCTTTGAAGCGTAGAAGATTGAGGGGGGACTTGATAGAGGTATTTAAAATTATGAGGGGGATAGATGGAGTTGACGTGGATAGGCTTTTTCCATTGAGAGTGGGGGAGATTCAAACAAGAGGACATGAGGTGAGAGTTAAAAGGCAAAAGTTTAGGGGTAACATGAGGGGGTAGAGAGTGGTAGCTGTCTGGAACGAGCTTCCAGCAGAAGTGGTTGAGGCAGGTTCGATGTTGTCATTTAAAGTTAAATTGGATAGATATATGGACAGGAAAGGAATGAACGGTTATGGGCTGAGTGCAGGTTGGTGGGACTGGGTCAGAGTAAGAGTTTGGCATGGACTAGAAGGGCCGAGATGGCCTGTTTCCATGCTGTAATTGTTATATGGTTATATAATAGCATGGGACATTTTACATCCATTGAAGAGCGCATAGGACTTTAGTTTAGCATCCCATTTGAAGTATCGAGCTACAGCAATGTGGCAGCTAGGGTGAAAAGCTGCAGAGGTTGAAATTTTTAACAAAGACAAACAATACTGGAACAGTGCGATGCATCAGGCAGCTTTGGATGAGGAACACAATCTAAATTTTGGATCAAGGACCCTTCTCAAAATTGGGAAAGAATCAGAATTGGAATCAAGTTTATTATCACTGACATATATGGTGAATTTTAGTGTGGGCATGTGGCCAAATGGTTAAGGCATTGGACTAGCTACCTGAAGGTCGTGAGTTCGAGCTCCAGCCAAGGCAACATGTGTTGTGTCCTTGAGCAAGGCACTTAATCACACATTGCTCTGCGACGACACCGGTGCCAAGCTGTATGGGTCCTAATGCCCTTCCCTTGGACAACATTGGTGTTGTGGAGAGGGGAGACTTGCAGCATGGGCAACTGCCGGTCTTCCATACAACCTTGCCCAGGCCTGCGCCCTGGAGAGTGAAGACTTTTCAGGCGCAGATCCATAGTATCGCAAGACTAACGGATGCCTTTTATATGGTGAATTTTGTAGTTTTGTGGCAGCATTACTAAGTTACAAGGAAAATAAATAAATAGTGCAAAAGGGAACAGCAAAGTAATGTTTGTGAACTGTTCAGAAACCTGATGGCAGAAGGGAAGAAACTATTCCTAAATTGTTAAGTCTGGGCCTTCAGGATCCTTTACCTGCTCCCTGGAAAGTAGTAATGAGAAGGGAGCATGTCCTGAGTGGTGAGTGTCCTTTATGATGGACGCTGCCTTTGGAAGATGTCCTTGATGGTGGGGAGGCTTGTGCCCATTAAAGTGAGAGAACGATCATATTAAGTGCCACGGTAGCATAACAGTTAGCGCATCACTACGACAGCTCGAGGATGCTCCGCAGTTCAGAGTTCAATTTCGGCACTTCCTGTAAGGAGTTTGTATGTTCCCCCCATGAAACGCACGAGTTTCCTTCGGGCGTTCCGGTTTCTTCCCACATTCCAAAGACGTACCGGTTAGTAAGTCAATTGATCATTGTAAATTGTCCTGTGGTCAGGCTAGGGTTAAATGGGTGGGTTTCTGGGCAGCACGGCTACTGAGCTGGAAAGGTCTGTTCTGTACTGTATCTCTAAATGAATAAATAGGTTGCAGAGAAGAGGAGGTTAGATAAAACAGAAAGAATGTCTACAATAGGATACAAATCAACGCTGTCAAGGTGATAATCATTTTTGAAAAAGGCATTTGGAGACAGAAGAGAAGAAAAAAGGAAATTGCAGGTGGAACAAAAATAGAGAAGTTACCTAAAGTTGTTCTATTCACTCCTGAGTCCTGAGGATTGTGATATCCTCAGACAGATAATGAGGTGATGTTCCTTGTCCGAGCAATGCACTGGAAATCAAAGAAGGAGAGCTCAGAGGAGGTGAATAGGAATTAAAATGACAGATGACTAAAAGCTTTAGGTCTCCATCCAGAGTGAATGGAGCTGCTCTGCAAATTGATCACCCAGTCTTGTTTGGTTAAGGAAGCCACGTCATTGGTACCAGATGCATTACACTGAACTAGAATAAGTCTGAATGCTTAGATGGTGGGCAGGGGTGTTGTGTCCTGTACCTGCATAGAACCGTGCCACGGAGAGGGTTGTGGTTGTTGGAGATGGGAGAATGGATAAGGACTTCACACATGGAATTGTCCATTCAGATGCTGAAAGGTGAGGGGAAGGAATGACATCTGGTTGAGGAGTTCTCTTGGATGTGGCAAAAAGTTATGGAGGATGATCTGCAGAAGAATTGGAAAGTACGGGAAATAGTGGAGAATGTGAGGTAGGGGAAAAGGAAGAAATCTTCACAGCACCAGTATGATAACTTTTGTCATCAGTGTGGATACGGAGAAATCTAAGGAGTGGAATGGAGTTCTTCTAGAAGGCAGGATAGGAGGAGGCCTTACAGTGGATATTGGCAGCTTCCTCGTTACCTGAGATGGAGAACTACTGTAGCACTCCTTCAATGCTGCTTTGGATTGTCAGCCTGGATACTTGTGCTCAGCTCTCTGGGGTGATCCACAACTTTTGAAATCAGAAGCAAAGTGCACTGAGCACTATCCTCATCTCTCATAACTTGTAGCCATAATATCATCCACCTCCAGAAGTGAAAATCTAGCATTCCAGATCGATTATCAGTGATGGTAGGGCAAAGAGAAAGGAAAGAAACTGTTCAGCATTTTGCTAGGTTAGGTTGCCCACAGACATAAGCCAATATATTAATTTTGCTAAATTATCAGTTTTCCAATAATATGTAAGCATCCCTGGCTCAAGGATACTTTATTTTTGTAAAGCTCTTCAATGTCCTGCTAACTTTTCCTTTTGAATGCTGTATGTTTGTAATTTTATTTCAGATTCTGATTTTAGAGTTTTCTGCTAGAAATAATGGTTTAATTTGAAACAGGAAAGCAGCCTCAGAAATCACAGGTAAACAATAGGATGTTTACCACGGCTGTGAGTTTTATTCTTCATATAAATTTTACCTTTCAATTAACAATTTTATCATTTGAATATGAAAAGAAATGCCTTGTTCGTGTGATCCGCCTAGTGGCCATGGTAAAAATAGAATTCAATGGAAACATTTGTACATAAAGCAAGTAAAGCCAGCAGTGGATCCTCTCAAATGCTTAGCATAGGTGACCAAAGATGAGTTTCTAAAGTATTGTAGATACAAGAGATTCTGCAGATGCTGGAAATCCAGAGTAACACACACAAAACTCAACAACTCAGGAGGCATCTATGGACAGGAATAAGCAGTCGATGTTTCGGGCCAAGGCTCTTCATCAGGACTGGAATAGAAGGAGGAAGAAGACATTCTAAAGTATCTTCTCCCAGTTTTGCTACACAACAACCTAGGGAAAAGAGAATGAATGCATTTGGAGGAAATCTTATTTGTTCTCTCAGCAGGTGCAAGTAATGGAGCAATGTTGAACACTGGTTTGAAATTATCTAAAAGCATACTTGTGATCTTAAAAAGTTTGCAACTGTTGTGAAAGAAGCTTCGATGATAACTTTCCAAGGGAGTTTACGCAATTACAGCGAATTGCAGTTAATTGAGCTACTGGTTAATCAGGCCAGCTGTTTAATGGGGACATCTCATAATGAACAAAAACAAAATCAAGAAAATTGCCGGCATTCCCTTCATTCATTTTGGACACTATGTCACTTAGTTGGGTAGGAGACCATTGCCGAATAGTTTTTAACTAGTGTCAGTTTTTATGCACTTGCGTGGCAATTAGACACTACTCTGTGCTTAGAATGATCAGTTTTTTTAATAGTGTCAGTTGCGTGTGTTAGAGTTAAAAAATTAGTGATTTTTGTTGCTGGTCATAGGTAATAAATAAGGAATAAAACAATTCAGAACTGTTTCGCCCATTATAGTTTCAAGCATTCAGGCTTGGATACCCCAGAATTGACTGGGAATGAAATTAAATGATTTCACTACTTCAACAAGTTAGGAATTATGAAGGTACAAACAACAATCTTGAATGTTACAATGAAAATTAAGATTTGGAGGATGCAATCATTTAAAATAATTGTATAAAACTAGTTCATTATCTGTACTGGATGTCTCTACTGATTTTATTCACTTACAGAAGAACATGGCAGATGAATACCTCTGTCGATAACTATTCGGAACTAATACATGATTTTATTCACTTACAAAAGAACATGGCAGATGAATACCTCTGTCGATAACTATTTGGAACTAATACACATATTTATAGTACTGCAGAGATATTGATAGTGTTCTAATTTGTACTGTAATTCATTTAAATACATATGTTGTTACCGTGTTAAACAGTACTTTATCTTCTTTTTCCTTTTAGTCATATCCATGAAATTTCAACAATTGGGGCAGCCACTTAATCGGGCCAAAATGTATTGGTCACGATGTGTCCTAATTAACCAGAATCCACTCTACTTGCAGGGACACAGCACAAGACCAGGAAAGTGAATAACTCAGATGGGACTTCCCCAAGCATTGGAGTGTTGAATGGTTTCTTTCTGGATTATTTCATGAAGAAAGTAGTGGACTTTAAGACCTGAGGAGTAAGCAATGCAAAATTTCTGCTGAAATGCACTAAGCTAATTAATGATTCAGTATGTCTGACCATGCGGTGCATTCAGGCCTGAAGCCAGGTAATCCATTAATTTCACATCTATTGCCTTGCTGTGTTCCACTATAGTCCTTTCTCAAAATAACTTATCAATAAAAATTATTGGTCAGGTAAGCTTGGTGAAATTTCAGTTACCATGGAATCAGAATAACATGGCAGGGTTCTGCTTTGTCACAATGAGCTCTGATTCATACAGTTTTTATATTTGAAGTATACGTTTGGGTCAGTGGCAAATCATTATTTATTAACTTACTGACTTAGTCCAACTCTTGGAATAAAATAGTTTTTGAATATTGGGGTCTTTTCAGAGTAACAGGAACTTGCTATCATAAGAAACTACTGTGGTGAATAGTATACATGTATTTAAAGGAAAGGCAGGTTAACACTTGTGAGCAAAGGGAATAGAGACAGACGTAGATGATTAAAGAGGCATGAGAACATCATTAATACTGGCAAGGTCAAATGACTCATTGCTCCACTGTACTGTACACTAATATACAGCACTGTGCAAAGGACTTTGGCACAGTATTGTATTTTTCAACTTGGAGTGAAGAGAAAGTTTGTAAATTTGGTGGGAGAAAAGCTCGGGTGCCTAAAACTTTCGCACAGTACTGTAGTAATTTTAAGTATTGCACTGTACTGCTGCCACACGAAAAAACTAATTTCATGACATATGTGTGTGTGATGATAAACCTGATTCTCATATGGGTCTCTGTTGTGGACTGAGAGTGGGAAAGGGGGACAGGGAGGTGGGAATTATGGTTGGGAAAAGAAGGGAGAGGGAGGGAGCGGGAAGTACCAAAGATACATTCTGTAATGATCAATAAACCAATTGTTTGGAATAAAGTGACCTTGCCTGGTGTCTCAGGGCAGGGTGTGTCTGCACCCATCCCACCCCTGCCCCTGGCACTTCTCCTCTGCCACCTGTCCCACACCCCTCACATGGTGCTCCACCCTCGCTATTTCCAACATCCTTTGCTCCCACCAGATTTACAAACTCACTCTTCTCTCCACTTTGACAAATACAGCACTGTGCAAAAGCCTTGGGCAGTCTAGCTATATATGTACATGCGCCTAAGACTTTTGCATAGTACTTTATCTGAGCATTTTCATTGCAGAAAACAGAACTTTCCCAGTTGATAATATGTGACACTGTACACATAAAGTCTGGATAAAGCAAAGTTCCCTCAGGACGTGAAGAATGATATAGGTGCAGAGCTGGTGGACATTTATAGCCTCAGAGATGATAACAGGTTATGGGATCAACAAAACAAAGTGAAGAAGAAGCATAAACTGAAGACAGTAATGAATAGCTATTCCAGACTTCACTGTGAAAGCAATAATATGATACAGATTAAAAGGGCCATTGATCCTTAAACAATAGCTTCTTATTGTTGAATAATAAAATACAGTCTTCAAACAATAAAACATCATCAGGAAATCTACCAGAACCATGGACCGTAGCTCCTGAACTTCCACATTTGTATGCAATTTCTTAAGATAAGATCATAAGACATAGGAGCAGAATTAGGTCTTTCAGCCCATCGAGTCTGCTCTGCCATTTCATCATGGCTAATCCACTTTCCTTTTCAACCCCATTCTCCTGCCCTCTCCCTGTAACTTTTCATGCTCTGACTAATTAAGAACCTTTCAACCTCTGTTGTAAATACACCCAATGATCCACAGCCACCTGTGGCAATGAATTCCACAGATTCACCACCCTCTGGCTAATGAAATTAATCCTCATCCCCATTTTGAATGGTTGTACTTATATTCTGAAGCTGTGACCTCTGGTCCTGGACTCCCCCACTATAGGAAGCACCCTCCTCACATCCACTCTGTTGAGACCTTTCAATATTCAATAGGTTTCAATGAGATCTTCCCTCATTCATCTAAATTCCAGTGAGCACAGGTCCTTGCCATAAAATTCTCCTCATATGATAACCTATTCTTTCCTGGAATCATTTTCATGAACTTCCTTTGAACCCTCTCCAATGTCAGCACATCCTTTCACAGATAAGGGGTCCAAAACTGCCCACAATGTTCCAAGTGAGGTCTCACCGGTGCTTTATAAAGCTTCATCATTATACCCTTGCTTTTATATTCTTGTCCTCTCGAAATGAATGCTAAAATCGCATGTTTTCCTTACCACTGACTCATTTATTCCTGACTCTATGATCCAGCTGGAACTTCTTTGCCCATTCTCCCAATCTAAGTTCTTCTGCAGTCTCCCTGCTTCTTCACTCTTTGCCTCCTGCTAATCAGCCAATCTTCTATCCATGCTAGTATCCTTCCTGTAATACCATGGGCTCTTATCTTGTTAAGCAGTTTCATGTGAGGCACCTCATTAAAGGCCTTCTGAATATCCAAGTACACAACATCCACAATTACGCAGGAAAACTTCAGCAAGAACGGTGGGAACTCCCAATGTTACTGCACAAAATCTGAGTTTGTGATCAAACATCTATGAGCTACTGATGACTCTTAGACATTCCCACTGGACAGATATTCCTGAATCACATTCAATTATATTAGAGATTGGCGGACCATCAATAGCATTAACCACTAAGTACTGGGCCATTAGAACTTAAGAAATAGAGGGCAGAGTACTACACCCTCCCACCACCTACCCACCCAACCATCCACCCACACCGCTTAGGCAGCTCTAACACTCGTGTTTGATACAAATTTGATCTTAGGTCTATTTTCACACCTGACCCCTATAACTTTGACTCTCCTATAGATCAAATATCTATCTCAACTTTAGATATATTCAATTCCTTGACAAAACTAACCCACCAAGAGCAGAATCTCCACTCTGAAATGATAACCTACAGTTCAAGATTTCTCTTTTGAATGGGAATTATGTTTGCCAGATTAATCTGGGACAGCATGGCCTATTCCTTGCTGTATCTCTAAATAAAAACTAAATAAACAAATAAATAGATTAAAATGAACAAATAAAAAATAAACTGACTTCCATCCAATGAAACGTATGGAAAAGTATTAATCAGCTTGCCATCACTTCCTCAGTCCCTTCCCACTTCCCCCAGTGTAGCAGCATGGGTAGCCTTTTAGGTCAGTTTAATACCAATTTTTGACTGTCAACTATTACACAACCTGGTTAAATTTCATGACCAAACATTTAATTGAAGGACGTGAGTGAACCCGGTGGGTCTTTAGTACTTTCTAATACTTCAATTGGTCACCATTAGAGAGGTTTTAAATGTTTAGAGGTCAACAATCTAGGCCTCTGGACATTAATGACAACAATCACCACTCTGTCATGTTTGACAGGTTTTCCTGGCTTGTTTTTCTTCAATTACACACTCTCTGGACCATCAATTGGTGAAATACTTTTACTGAAGATAAGCAATAACTGTTCCGGTTTAGATCCAAACTAAATCCTAGCAAGAATACTCACCATGGGATAGAGCTTTGAAACTGCTCAGATTTGATTGAAAGGACTTGCAACTTCGGTGTTTATGAATCTCCATCTAGTGGTAGAAACTTACAGCTGCAGTAACACTGATGTGCGGAATACATGGCATAGATTGCCATTATCATCCTTAACCACCTCCTCCCAGTCAACATAGAACATTTCCTCATACAGATTTTTTTCAATATAGTGGTTATCATTTTCACAAGACAACTCCAAAAGAAATGCAGGAAACAGCACCAATTACTGCACTTGGCTTTTCATGACCTCAGTAAAGTCTCTGTCTCTTTTCAGCAGATCAGTGGAGCACCCTCTTCAATTTGGACTGACAACATGCAAACTGTGAACTTCACTTTCTGGTCTAGAAAATACCCAATCTCAGTGAACGTTGCTGTCCAGTGAAGCTACATCATTTCCCAACACATTTTTAATTGTTTCTCATCCTCCCCTCCAATTGCCTATCAACTTGAAAACTGCTGATTTACAATGCAAACTCTTCAACCCAGAACACCAATGTTTCAGCACCAAGGACAGTGCAACCTCAGAGATGGTGCTGCATACATTCAGGTGCCAGACTCCAAGTCAACGTCAACTCACTCACTGAAGCAAATGAGGGAATTGGCTTTCTACCAATTGTCCATAAGACAAAGGTCCACTACACTGCCTTCTGCCAATAAAAGTTCACCGTGACATTCTATAAATGTGGTTTCATTCACAGATCTTAAGTGAGATCACTGAGCAAAGACGTACATCCAAAATGAAAGTCAAGGTTGCCATCTCTGTGTCAGCAGAGACTGTGACTCGCTGATGAAAAAGGTATTTGAATACCAAGACTTCAGACCTGCAAAATTCATGGTCTACTAGGCAATAGTTGCCCTTTTGTCAAGAGGTAGGAAGGACAATAACCTGAGAAAATTTCAAGGGGCAGTATTTATGTAGTAGCATTACAAATAGTAGTGTGCTTCTGAGAATTGGACTACTCTTCGTGGACACCTTAAGAAAGTGGACAGAAACCACCAAATTTGTCTGTGCTAAATCTTCCAAATTCATTGGAATGATAAGAAAACCATTATCACATGTCCTTCCACATCTCCGGCACTAAGGCCCTAGTTACACTCAGTCAATTCTTTTGTGTAAACCACATCATTTACGTGGCTAATATCATACTCAAAAAACAAACACTGGGATGGGAAGAGATTACCATGGAGATGAGGGAAAAGATTCAGAAACACACTCCAGGTTTCCTTCTTTTAGAGCACGCAACACCCTCAGTGATTCCTTGTGATACCTTTACATAACTGGTGAATGTAGAGGAGCAACAATCAGATGTTATCAAGAATCCCAGAGTAAACAGTGGAAGGAGCACACTACCTCACAGATTACCCATCTCCTTGTCTTAGAACACTATAACACAGTACAGGCCCTTCAGCCGCCAACATCATGCTGGAATTTTAACCTACTATAAGATTGGTCTAACCCCTCTCCTGCATAGACCTCCATTTTTCTTGTTAGCCATCTCTGATGGATTTGCAGTGGAGCCTGCAGCTCCCACATTAGCCTCAGCTGTCATATCAGACTCATGGAAAATTGGACTGGATAGATGTCACCCTTGAGCCTGCCTGACAGAAGACCATGAATGTTGCACTGCTGCCTCACTGCAATCTGAGTTCAGTCCTGACGTCCAGTGACATGGGTTTTCTCTCACACCCCAAAGCTATGGTAGTTGGTAGGGCATTTTAGATTCCTTTTGGTGTGTAGAAGTACCTGAAGGGATTTAGTGGGAAGGTGGTGAGAATACATCATAGAGAAATCAGTGGGAAATAGAAATGCTGTGTGAGCCAACACAGACTTGAGGAGTCAAATGGCAGCACTGTAAGGAAATAGGAAATAAGAAATAAGAAAAAGCACCTAGAGCATAAATATTGATAGTCTCCAGTCCACTAAATTAATTTCTCTGTCAGTAACACTGTTTTCTACAGCACCCCATATCACTTGGCTGGATGTACGCTTCCCACAAATCCTTCATTTCATTGAAACAATCACCCAGTGTAACACTCACACAATATTGCACTACAATATCAACCTGGATTTTTATTCTCGAGGTGCCAGGGGAGGGCTTGAACTAAGAATCCTTAAATACACAGTCAATAATGTCAACAGCTGAGTGAAATTCTATGGCATGAAAAATTAAGCACACACGTAGTGGCCACTTTATTCAGTACACCATCTCATTAATATGCTAATCTAATCAGCTAATCATGTTCCAACCACTCATTGCATGAAGACATGCAGACACAGGCAAGAGATTCAGTTGTTCTTCAGACCAAGCATCAGAATGGGGAAAGAAGCGTAAGTGACTTTGACCGTGGACTGATTGTTGGTGCCAGACAAGGGGGATCAAGTATCTCAGAAACAGCCGATCTCCTGGGATTTTCACGCAGAACAGTCTCTAGAGTTTGCAGGGAATGGTGGAAAAACATCCTTGGGAGTGGCCGTTCTGTCCACAAGTATACCTTGTTAGTGAGAGGTCAGAGGAGAATGGACTGGTTCAATGTCAGTAATTCAAATAACCATGCATTACAACAGTGGTGTGCAGAAGAGCATCTCATAATGCACAACACATCAAACCTTGAAGTGGATGGGCTACAGCAGCAGAAGACCACACCGGATTCCACCCTGTACCTAGTAAGGCAGTCACTGAGTGCAATTAGACTTTTTCAGTTTGTTCCGATTAATGGAATATGTCTTGACCCTAGGGTGTACTGGCTCAGAACAGAGGAAGCTGCTGTCTGGAAGGAGTTTGTACGTCTCCCCATGAACGTATGCGTTTCCTCTGACACGTGCTCCAAAGACGTATGGTTAGTAAACTGCGGGTATGTTATGTTGGTGCTGGAAGCACACTGATACTTGCAAGCTGTCCCCAACACATCCTCAGATTGTGTTGGCCGTTCATGCAAGTAACGCATTTCGCTGTATGTTTTGATGTGCATGTGACAAAAAATCTTAAGCAACTGATTTGATCTTTCCAAATATAAGTAAAATTAAAACTATCTTGAGAAACTAAACAAATGCCTTTTGTCATCCACAGCATGTCACTAAGGGCTGCAAAACACGTAAAATCATCTGTCACTTAGAATTCATTATGAATTGCATAGTTGAAGGAAAAGCATCAGAAAAGCATTACACGAGTAGTGGTTGTTAAAAATTAGGATTTATTCTTTAAATAATATTTTGCTCCATCAGTTTAACAGAAATCTGACTCTGGTCATTCTGGCAAGAGTACAGGGAAATCAGACACACTCAGTACTCCAGGTGAACATCTAAAGAGCCATAGCTGGTCTGCAGCACTTTCAACATTCTCTCTTGTATGGAGTCCACCTGCTCAGAAGGACAGTAATCATCCAAGCTGGACCTGAAACAGTAACAATGCATGGGTTATTGAAAGCATCTAATGAATTACAGAAAGGCTGAAGGAGTTACTCACTTAACTATAAATGATCTTAACCCCCCCCCCCCCCTTATAGATGCTGCCAGACCTACTGCTTTCCTCTGGTGCCTTTGTGTATTGCTTCAGATTTCCAGCATCTGCAGTCCCTTGTCTCTGTAAATTATGTACATTTTGCATTAAGGGCAAATATCACCTTAGACATTTGGATTAATGGAGGCTCAAGAGATCGTAAAAGCTGGAATCTACAAGCGAACACAAAATACTGGAGGGACTTAGCAAGTCGAGCAGCATCTGAGGAGGCAAATGGGCAACTGATGTTTCAATAAAATCAATGGCAAAGTAATTATAAAAAGGGACCGCAGGAAGTTGTCAAGAAGTCAGCAGCAACTGTAGAGTGGGAAAAAAAAGTTTTACGTAAAGATTGTCTTGGAGACAAAAGACACTGCAGATGCTGTATCCTGGAGCAACAAATAAACTGCTAGAGGAACTTGGCATGTTGATCAGCATCTGCGGAGCCAATGGGATGGGCAACATTTTGCATTGAGATTCACACCATTTGATATGAGTGCCGAGGGACAGGGCCAGTATTAAGAGGTGAGTAGGGCAAGTCAGGGATTGGCAGTGAATGGTGGAACCAGATGAAGTAGGGGCGATAGGGTGATGGAGCCAGGTAGGGGATGGAGACTAGTGATGGAATTGGAGATGGGAGATGAGAGACAGAGGAAGGGAGAGGGTTAGGCATGGGAATTGATAGGTAGAGACAGGCAGGAGAGGGAAAAATAAAAAGGGTCATAGGAAGTTTGGTGGGGGAGGGTGGAGATGGAGTTAGAGGTTGAAAGGTGATAGTTGAAACACAAGAGGATACAGATGCTGAACTCTGATAGATAGAGTAAGATGAGGGACAGATGATGGACGGGGGAAACACTGGGGATGAGAGAGGAGAGCTGGTAATGAAATGGCAGATGGAACCAGGTGGGGGAGGGGGAAACTTGGATGGATCAGAAGGTGAGATTGTCAAACAATCAATGAGCGAAAGATAAACGGTGCAATTTTTTTAAAAAACAAGTAAATAAATATTATTGAGAACATGTGTTGTAGAGTCCTTGACAGTGAGTTCATAGGTAGTGGAATCATTTCAGAGCTGAGGTGAGTGAAATTATCCCCAATAATTCAGGAATCTGACAGGTTGGAGTGTGAATAGAAATGGGAGCTGAAATAGGAGTTCCTTGTAAGCATGGGCTCAGGATGGTAATTGCAGGGGAAAGATGTGTTGCTGAATGGTTTCCCTGGGTATACCTGGCATTCACTAATGTGGGAGAGATCACATCAAGTGCAGTAGACGAGACTGGTGGAGGCAAATGTGAATCTCTGCCTCACCAGAAAGAGCCATTTAGGTTCCTATGTGGTGGAAGGAGAAATGCTGCACCTCCTTTTCCAGGGGACAGTGCCAGAGGATGAATGAACCAGGGAGAGAGCAGTTCCTATAAAAAGCAGAATGGGGGTAGGAAAGGGAAGATGAAACTGGTGCTGGGATCCTATTGCAGCTGGCAGAAATTAATATTCTTCTTGTCACCTAATCTCACCTTCCATTTTCTCAGACCTCTCCGTAAACTGCCTCTAGAAATCTTTGATAAACTTCAAAGTCTTGTTGCCTACTTTGCCATCTGTCAAAGCTGTCAGTTTCATTCACCCACCCCCTTGCCCAAAGACTTTCAAAAGAATCAATCAAATAATTGAATATAAAGTATACAAGATCGAATAAAAACATTAAAACCCTTAATTAAAAGTTAAATTAAACAAACATCATTAAAATAACCACCTTATTCTTGCTTTTCTTCCCCATGGTCCTGAAATCACCACCTTGCACCCAGTCTGACTTGGTGCAGGATTGAGACTAAATTCTTCAGTGTAACTCTGGGGAATTTCAGTGAGTTCCCGCTCAGTGCTCGACTGCCAAGTTCAGAAGCAGAGAGTAGCCAGGAAATCTCTGGCTTAGTTTAGAAAGTTAAGTTCAGGAGTTCCACGTTTGCACGGGAATCCTTGAATTGTCAGTAATGTCATATGGAAATTTTGGCAGCTCTACATGGAACCTTACAACAGAGCAATATACTTCTGTCAGCATTGGACTGAAGCTCATCTCTGTGAAGAGGAGACAGAGAATTAAGCAATACCACTGACTATCTGGTGTAGTAAATGCATGCTTCTGTGGAAGACAGTTTTATTATATCCCACCAATCCGGGTTCACCCTCTTTAAGACATTGTGCTCACAGACTGAATAAGAGCCAAAATCATAGCATAAATCTCTATGTTTCACACCCTGCTCTGCATTGAAGTAACTTTCATACCGTGCTATTGTTATCAGAGTTGGCTTTGGTAATGTTTCAAGGAGCTGTTTCACAGACGACATGAGATTATCTATCTCTTCCTCTGTGCTAACGTGATGTGGGAGCTCTGAGTAATCACAGGTCAGACCTGCCTGGTGAACCTGAAACCAAGAAGCAGTCAACATGTCAATACAAGCTGAAACAATGAGGCAGAAGGAATAAATTAGATGCAACAGGTGCAAACTTTAATTTGCAACTGAACCATAAACATAACTGCTCCCACCTTGTGAGTAAATGAGGTAGTTACTATTTTACAGGGAGAGGGAAAATGCTCATTTTAAAGTGGAGCGGAGAAAACTCTGAAACTGGTCTTATGATTCATGGGGCAGTGGGGGGGGGGGGGGGTAGATGACGGGCGTTTAATGAGAGACCTAGCAGGGGACAGGGTCAAATTCAGTAGCTCGAAGTTCAAAGTAAATTGATTATCAAAGTACATACGAGGGGTGATTGATAAGTTTGTGGCCTAAGGTGGAAGGAGTCAATTTTAGAAAACCAAGCACATTTATTTTTCAACATAGTCCCCTCCTACATTTACACACTTAGTTCAGTGGTCGTGGAGCATACGGACCTCCAGAAAGTGTCCACAGCAGGGGTGATTGATAAGTTCATGGCCTAAGGTAGAAGGAGATGAGTTATACAGCTCCTGTTACATGCACATGCAGTTCAATTCTCTGAGTGATTATGCAGAAAGTTTGAAGTTAATAACTCATCTCCTACCTTAAGCCACAAACATCAATCACCCCTGATGAGTTATTAACTTCAAACTTTCTGCATAATCACTCAAAGAGTTGACCGACATGTGCATGTAAAGAGAGCCGTATAACTCATCTCCTTCTACTTTAGGCCACAAACTTATCAATCACCCTGCTGTGGACACTTTCTGGAGGTCCAAGATCCATATGCTCCACGACTGCTGGACTAAGTGTGTACCTGTAGGAGGGGACTATGTTGAAAATAAATCTGCTAGGTTTTCTGAAATTGACTCCTTCTACCTTAGGCCACAAATTTATCAATCACCCCTCCTATATGTTGTCATATACTACCCTGAGATTAATTTTTGTGCAGGCATTAACAGTAGAACAAAGAAATATGATAAAATTAACGAAAAATTACACACAAAGACTGAAAAGCAACTGGTGTGGAAAAGAAGATTAACAGTGCAAATACAAAAAGAAACATACTAGTAGTAGTCATGTGATCGCTTGAGCTGTTAAGATTTTCTCCCAAGGAGTTGGGTACTAGTGGGTCCTCAGGTGCTGTAGAGGCCGATCTGGGATCCACATATTCTGGTGCAGTGTGGACACGAATAAATGATGGCTGTGGTTAGTGTTTGGGGGGTTTTAGTTGTTCGTTCTCCCCTTTCGCAGCTGCCACTTGTTCTCTGCGGTACAGCAGAGGTCGCTGTCATGTAGTACTGCTCCCTCTTGAACAGATTTCCTCCAGGTGTCCTCCCAGTTCTCAGATGTAATATTGAATTTCTTCAGGCTGATTTTGATGTCATCTTTGAAGCGTTTCCTTTGCCCACCAGAGGTTCACTGACCTTTGTTCGACTGGGAGTAAAGGATCTGTCTGGGGAGACTTGAATTAGGCATCCGAACGACCTGACCTACCCATCGGAGTTGGTGTTGCTGTATCGTCGTGGAAGTTCTGTCCATGTTGGCCTCCTTCACTATGCTAGTGTTAGTGCGTCGGTCCTTCCAGCTGATCCTCAAAATCTTTCCTAATGTTCTTTGGTGGTGGTGTTGTTCCTGAGATGTCAGGTGTCCACTGTTGTTGGTCCAAGATTCAGCTCCATATCGTAATGTAGGAAGGACAACTACTCTATGGACCAAAAGTTCTGTTTAGACCTGTAGGATGTGGTCTTCAAAGTCTCTTTTCCTTAATCTTGTATAGGCTCCACCAGCACTACTCAGGCAGTGGTTAACCTCTGAGTCAATATCTGCTTTTGAGGAGACAGTGTTGCCAAGGTAGGGAAAAGAATCTACATTTTCAATGGTGATATTGTCAACTTTTATGGAGGGACAGGAAAATGGTTGGTTGGGAGGTGGCTGATAAGGACCTCTGTCTTTTTTATATTTGAAACAAGCCCCAGGGCTCTACATGCCTTGACAAAGGCATTTGGGATACATTGGAGGGCTTCTTCAGAGTGTGCAGCAATGGTGTTGTCATTGCATACTGAAACTCCGTGATAGTGGTGGTACTGGCCTCGTTCTTGGCCTTGAACTGGTCGAGGATGAAAAGCCTGTTATCCATTCTATACACAATTGAGACAGGAAGTAATCAAATAACCTGAATTGAACAGAATATGAAAGTGAGTCCATAGGTTGTGTTTAGTGATCAGTTAATCACACTAGTTCAGGAGCCAGATGGTTGAAGGATAATAACTGTTCCTGAACCTGGTGGTGTGGGACCCAAGTATCTCCTCCCAATTGGCAGCAGAGAGAAGGGAGCATGGCCTGGGTGGTGGGGGTTCTTGGTGATGGGTGCTATGGCAGTGCTCATGTAGATGTGCTCAATGGTGGGAAGGGCTTTTCCAGTGACAGCATCTCTGCTGGCATACATGGCTTGGCATCATTATCACTGAAAAACTACATTTATATAGCACTTCTGACAGACCTTCATGTTAACAGGTGCTTCGCAGGACCAAATAATAATCTGCTCCTGATCCATAATAAACATTAAAATAGATGAGGGTAAAAGCTTGAAAAAAGATGTACATTTTAAAAAGCCAATCAAAAAAATGTGCTTAAATTTTCACTCATATTCCTGCCTTTCAGTTTGGAGTGTCAACAGCCAGGGGCACAACTAAAGGAATTAGCAAAAGGCTCAGAGGTGACGAGCGTTCACTTCAGCTTAAAACACAAGCTGTGATTGGAATGCACTAGACAAAAGGCCGAATCTGAACAAAGCTGAATCTTTCTCAAGACAATATAGGAATGGAAGCTATCTACAGGACTATGGGGAGAGATTCCGGTTCCTGATTAATAACCAATATTCAGCATAGACACGACAGGCTGATGGTTTCCTTCTGTATTGTGTGTGTCGATAGAAATCAATTCAATAGAATGAAAAATTATGCAAAATTTTCAGTCCTGTCAAAATGGATTGTGATCTTACACAAGACCTTTATTATGAAGAGAATAGTTAAATTTAAATGTCTTCTGGTTTCAGTAGTCTTACAACAAGGATGATAAAACAATTATCAGGAAGATGAAGGCAGCCAGCTTTCAATGCTTGTGCCCAGTTGCCTGTTTAACTGCGTGGCTTGCTAAGCCATTTAGAGAACAGTAGAAGAAACAATCACACCCTGATATGGTCTGAAGGCATGTGGGAAATGGATGGGGCAAAGACTGATTTCTTCCCCTGAAGATGTGACTGAACTAGGTGGTATGTTTGTTCCCTAAATGACATTCAGTGCTCCTATCATTTTATTCTCGGTTTCTTTAATTAACCAAAGCTAAGTTCCCTAGCTAGTGAGGTGGGTTTGAAGGTCGATGTGGCTGAACTTACCATTTCATAGTCAGGTGTTCCCATTCTCTCCTTCAGGCTGAACACGAGCTCTCCAAGCTTTTCCATTCTACAAACAAAGCCCAAACTCCAGTGAGACAATGACCGTGACATGCAAGGATGACTTTTTGGAAAACAAATCAAAATAGCGCAATGTTCTGAGAAGCAAGCACAAGCTATGGAAACGGAAGAGTAAACTACACAATATTTTCCTTAAATCCTCTTGTTTGACCTTCATTAACTGAGTTTTGAAGTATTTTCCTTCCCTCTAATAGAATTATAGTTTTATCTAATACTTAAATTCATCTGTTCATCTGATACTAAATTCATAAAGTATTTAGCTCAAATTCAACAACATTTAATTTTTCTTTAATCAATTTTTTTTTTCCAAGAGCATTCACATCATTTCTAAAGTGTGACATTCAGATTTACTACAAGTAAGCAGTTAGGGGTTGACCAGTATTGCATGTTTAACATCATTTCTTATTTTTTTGTGCACTATGCTTCTATGTTTAAACTCAAATTCCTTTATCGATGAGAAAAATCTTGTAAAAGACAATAAGAAGACTAGATTCTAAAAGGACAATGAGAGTATGCGCACTTCCTCTAACATGGTCTGAAATTATGGCACAAATCACTATAAAGTGGTATGATTTAGTAGTCATTACCGAGATGTAGCAGCAGGGTGGTGATGATTGAGAATTAAATGCTAAGTAGCTTCATATATTTTTGAAGAATAAAAAAGGAATGATTTTAAGATGGTGTCGAGCTACAACCTCAATTGAGTTGCAGCTGAGATTTAGATGTTTTTAAAATTGATTTTTAGGTTCACAAGGATAGCTCTCAGGACAAAGAGGAGAGTTAGGGGTCAGGACAAGGATGAGGGGGAATTAGAGGTCAGGAAGAGTCCAAGTCTCCTCTCCACATTCAAATGCAGGTGACGCAAACGTAGGAAATCCATGGTCAGACGTCAGACTTGAGCTGGTAGAGAGTGGACGAAGGCCACCTCAGGTGGGTTCTGGAGTCTAAGTTCCTTGTGGGCAGGAGGAACAAGTGACTCCCTGTGTTTGCCAATTGGTGAAACTGGAGTTTGAGGCCTAGTGTTCACCATCCCTGCACTGGTGAGTCCGGAGCTGAGGCCTACTGTTTGGTGATAATCGTGTCCTGGGGTTGATGCTGAGGATCGAAGGCCGGGTTGGTTCAGAAGTCCGCAAGTCGAGGTCAAATGTGCAGCTCTCTGCGAGTCTGCTGGAGAGGTCAAAGCTCAAAGTCTGCAGGTCCGAGTCCGCTAGAAGCAAGAGGCCTTAAAGCATTGTATATGTGTGTGTGGTTGGAGGAGGGAATGCGGTTTGTTTTGCTGTTGTTGTTTTGTTTCTTGTT
The DNA here is from genome assembly GCF_963921235.1 of Mobula hypostoma. Lineage (NCBI taxonomy): Eukaryota > Metazoa > Chordata > Chondrichthyes > Myliobatiformes > Myliobatidae > Mobula > Mobula hypostoma. The sequence goes on from NC_086113.1 coordinate 23,280,525, forward strand.
GTGTTTTGTGTTGTTCTGCCAAGCATTGTGGGCACCCTATGTTGGTGCTTGGATATGTGACGACACTTGCAGACTGCCCTGAGCACACCCTCAGGTGTGTTAGTTGTTAACGCAAATGACTCATTTCACTGCATGTTTCAATGTATATGACAGAAAAATTTGAATCTTGAGGAAGGTAGAGGAGGTGGACTAGTGCTCTTAATTAAGGATAAGATGAGGGTGATAGTGAGAGATGATACAAGAGTTAAGCAGCAGAATGTTGAATACATCCAGGTAGAGATTAGGAATAGTAAGAGGGAAAAAAAATCACTTCCCCCCTCCCCTTCTCCTGCTCCTATTCTTATGTTCTTAACCAAACTTTTCACTCTTAAAATTGAGTACACCAGTGACATATCTCTTGTGTTCTGGCACTCTTTTAAATTGAACCATCTTGAACAAAATTAGAATAACTAAATTTAAAGAAAAATACCAAGGTGTTCTTTTTCCTGTTTAACAAAATGCTGTTTTTGCTTTATTGCTTGTAAAGGGTTTGGGACATCGCAAAAGGATAACCAAACTTCAAAACAAAAAGACGGTTGCTATATTTCAGAGCAACACACACAAAATACTGGAGGAATTCAGCAGGTCAGGCAGCATCTACGAAAATGAGTAAGCAGTGTACGTTTTGGGCTGGGCCCCTTCATCAGGACTGGAGAGGAAGGGAGAGAATGCCAGAACAAGAAGGTGGGGGGGGGGGAGGGTAAAGAGGACAAGCTAGAAGGTGATAGGTCAAGCCAAGTGGGTGGGGGAAGAGGCACGAAGTAAGAAGGTGGGAAAAGATAGGCGGAAAAGGCAAAAGGGTGGAGACGAAGGAATCCGGTAGGAGAGGAGAGTGGACCATTGGAAAAAGTGAAGGAGGGGCACCTGTGGAGGTGATAGGCAGGTGAGAAGAGGTAACAGGCCAGAGTGGGGAGTTGAAGAAGGAGGATAGGAGGAGGGGGAAAACAATTTACTTGAAGTTAGATAAAATAATGTTCATGTCATCAGGTTGAAGGCCACCTAGAAGGAATTTGAAACGTTGCTCCTCCAACCTGAGCGTGGCCTCATTGTGGTAGAGGTGTAGGCCATGGACCAACATGTCAGAATGGGAATAAGCAAAGCAATTCAAATGATTGGCCATTGGGAAATCCTATATTTCAGATTCTCATGAATAATTGAGAGGTGATTTGATAGAGGCAATAAAATGGTGAGTGGGTTTGGCAGGGTAGACGTAGAGAATGTTTCCATTTGTAAGAAATTCTAGATTTGAGCACAAAATCAAAACAAGAAATTGAAAATAACAGGAAAGAAATGTTGAAAAATCTGTGGTGATGTGGATGGAACAAGAACACATACATCTGGGGCATAAAAGCCTGTACAAATTAACTGCACCAAATTCTCAGTGCCTCATTAAAGCAGCCAACATAATCAAAAATCCCACCCACCCCAGATAGTCTCTCTTCCCCCATTCGGCAGAAGATACAGAAGTGTCAAACCAAGGACAGCTTCTACCCTTGCTGTTATAAGACCATTGAATAGTTCCCTAACACAATAAGATGGACTTGTGACCTCACCATCTATTTGCCTTTCTTTTTGCATTCGAGTAATGGAATGAAATTTGACCACATAACCATCTAACTTAGAGGCAAGAATGCCCCGAGAGCTTGAACTAGAGTTGCACAAGAGAAGGGAAGACTGAATCAGTAATTCTCTGGTTTCTGCACTCATCACAGAAGGTGGGACATATTTGAAGGGGGGTACAATAGGGGACAAGCAGCTGACAACAGGAAACAGAGGGAAAAAGATTCATGGAGGAGAATTAAGAGCAGGCAATAGAATAAAAAGCAATTTAGCTAAATTTGACAGAGAAACAACCACAGGCTGTGCCATAGATAAGAGTTATTTCATTTACCCAGGGATTGCTGACCACTTCTTTATGTTCTCTTCGCTGTCGTCATCACACAAATCTGCAAATGCTGCTTCCATATCTTCCAGTTGCCTTGTCCGGGCTTCCACACAATCAGTTACGGCCTCCTGGACACAATAAATGTGCAGATCTGTATTATTTTAAACTACAGTACTTGAACCTCCAGTCACCTCACTCTCAATGTGAAAAGAATACATCTGGCAAACTGGTACTCTGCAAGGAAAGAAAGGAGCACAACACATAGGGATGGAATTAGGCTCATAGGAGGCCATATCCAATGGCTTGGCCTCCACAGATGTCTGGGACAATAAATTTCACAGATTCACTACCCTCTGGCTAAAGATATTCCTCATCTCTATTCTAGAGTGATGTCCTTCTTTTCTGAGGCTGTGCCCTCTGGTCCTAGTCTCTCTCACTCTCCCACAATAATACATCAACATTCTCCATAAATCCCATAAACTAAGGGCAACTTAATGAGGTGCATCTGAATATTTTCTGAATTAAACAAGAGCTGGTTAAACGTTGCCTTGATGCCATGGCCAACCCTTCTCACCTCACCTCGTGCCAAGAGTACTTGGATATCAATTAAACTCAGTTACAAGTTACACGATTTTAACTTCTGTCCAAACACAGCAAAACTTCTCTTTTATTACCTCCAAGATATAGAAAAATAAAATTTAATATATAATTTATTTGTGATCAGATCATTAAAAATAGAGCAAGACAGCATAAATATTTCAATTCTAGAGTTAAATTATCAACAAATTTACACATTCCATTTGAAAATAACCCTGAATATAGAATAAGTTTAGATTAGGATTTAAATAAAACAGCTTCTGTATTAACTTCATGGTTTATAGACACAAGGCAATGATTGACCTGATATTAAAGTTTAAGACGATTTTTTTTTGCAAAGAACTGACATTTAAGAAAGTAAATTTAAGAAGCTAATTAGAATCTGAAGCAGTTAAGAAAACATTTAATTCAATTTCTTAATCTGGTTCACAGACATAAATTTCATGCTGCCTTTTGTTACAAAATACGGCAGACTACCAAATGAATGGAATATTGGAATATTGATTTGAAGCTCCAATCTAATCATAGCTGCTGGGAATGTGAACTGAAGTAATTAAAAAGCTAGTATCAATAACAATAACCTTGATATAACTGGATCATTGAGGTAAAGAAATCTGTCATCATACCTGGTCTCGCTATTGTGGAACTCCAGAGCCACAACTTGATTAACTCTTAACTGCCCTCTGAAATGGCCAAACAAGTCACAAACTTCAGGGCAACAGGGCAATCAATGTTCTCCCTAGCAAAACTCATATCCTGAGAACAAATAAATAAAAACTAATAGTATCATGCTTTGATCATCATGTACCTCATTTGTCCCTTCCCAGTCAGGCTTGGTAAAACTGTACAATTGCTTGAGAATTTCATATTCATCCTGTTGAGGGAAAAAAATTAAAATGATTCTGGATTTATATACTGGCAAGGATTTCAGCCAAACAAAAAGACATTAGAAATTCTTGAGGTAAAACATTACGTTTACTTGGATGACATTAACATTGACAGAAATAGTTACATTTCTGAAGATTTTTTTCAACACCTGAGAATAGCGTAAGTGCTGTACAGCCAATGAAAGCTTTGATGTGTAGTCACCATAATTTAGAAAACTTGGCCAATTTGCATTCAGCAGGCTCCCATATATACACTACAAACTAATGATAATGTACAGATCAAGTGATGACGATTAACAGATAGGTTCAGCTGAACCTATCTGAACATCAGGGAGAATACCCTGCTCTTCAGTTAGTGTCACGAGATCTTTTAAATCTGAGATGGGCGCTGGCCCATCAGTTTCATTTCTTGCCTGCGAGCAGCCAGTCCAACAGCACAACACTCCCTCAGTACTTGACAGATGGGCCACAGAAACCTTACAGGAAAACTGATCAAAGCTTAAAAAAAAATCACCTTTGTATACATTTCTTTAAAGGGATTTTTAACCGAAAAAAAATCCAAGTCAATATCTAGGATGTAGGCTTTCTGTTTCTCTAATACATGAAGCAGATCCTTAACCGTTTCATCCTGGTGATGCTGTTCAATCTCACAGGTTGGTGCTGCTTTACGTGGCTGACCAGTTTCCAAAAAAGCACTCTCAATGGCAGTGGCTGATCCTGCTCCCGAACAATGATTGCTAAGTTTGTATTTGACCTGCGGAGCATTCACTCTGGAGCTTGTGGGACAGACTGAATCACATAAGTCTTTTCTAGCCGAATGGTCCAGCTTTGGTTTCTTGGCAACAGATTCTCCAGTTTCCCTCCTACAGGCTCTGCTGTTTGGCTCTGTTGGATCTACTCTGATGACCTGCAGACCCAGTGCCTTCTTGTTTTCCAGCAGCTCCTCCGAGACATAGAGACCATCACTCAGGAAGTAGCTCTCCGTACTCGTAACCCTGACCAGATAAAGAACAATCAGTTTAAAAAAGAAACCATCTTGTGCTGCAAAGGTCTCCTTATGTTTATGATTGGAACTGAGTTTAATCTCACACTTTGCTTTTGCTTAATCACATAGTTAAAAACTACATACTGTCAGATATTTTAGGGTTTAAATTTGAGTAGGGTTGGTGACAGAGCGGAGGGGAGAGAGTAGTGGAGGAAGGGGTGGGAAGTGAGAGGTGAGGAAGAGCTGCGAGGGGAGAGGAGGAAGGGGTGCGAGAGGAGGGCAGCAGCTTGGAGGAGGGTGAGTGAGAGTGAGTAGGGCAAGAGGAATTCATATTGGGAATTCCATGATTTGATAACAGAGGTGACTGTAATAATTGTTAAATTAATTTGTAATAATTGTTTATCTGCATTCCCAATTCTGCTTAATCTGCCAAGACAATGCATCTAACTTTCCCACTATTCTCAGCACTGATCACCATACCTGTCTCACAACGCTTGCTGATATAGTGTGATTTCTTAATATGATTTCTGTAATACCTGATTGTTTTTGTTGAGGAATCTTTACCGACAATGAAGTTGTGTTTCCCTTCAGTGATTTGCTCAGCCCAGAATGGGTGAAGCCAAAATACATGCGAGAAGTGGCCAGCATAAACTATAGGCATGATCCAATTCTCAATGCTCAGGTCTCTGGATGAAGAGAAGTGTGGAGAGAAATGGAAATTCCATTACTTGTCCAAAACACAAAATATTTAGAAATAGAACGCTCTATTTTATGAAGAAGAAAATACAAATTGGTTAAATCTTTAAATACAAAGAGATTTGCTTGCATTACCCAAAAAGTATCTCTTTATCAAACACACTGTCAGCTAACATATCGATTGGAATCAGGAGGTCTGGGTGAGAATCCAAGTGAACCAGGGCAATATTTTCAATTGGCAAATGTTTTGAACCAATTGCTCGATAGATGTAAGGCACCACCTGTAAAACATTAACATAATGAAGGTAGAAGACATTTTAGATACAGTAATTTTGATCTATAAATATTTAATTTACATATTTTTGCTGTTACACTATTGACTCTTTGGAGCATGCTTTGATTAATGAAGTTAATTTTCACTTTAATGGAAAAGTACGCCTGATACTGAAAGCCCCAGAGTGCACTATGTCTAGGCACTTGGATTTATATAAGTAAAAAATTATTGTTCAGAAATTGGAAATAGAAGAAACTGCAGATACTGGAAATCTGGAACAACACACAAAAAACTTGGAGGCATTCCATCCATGAAGGGGAATACTCACTAGTGAAGGATCTCAACCTGAAATCTTGACTCTATTTCCCTCCCATAAATGCTACCTTACCCTCAAAGCTACTTCAGATATTTGTGTATTGTTCAGAAATTAACTTCTATATAAAACAAGAAATAGTTTTACTGTAGATTAGCTCATATTTCACCTACACATCATAATCAGACCAGAGTATATATCTCTTATAAACTCCCAAAACTCACTTTGTTAGAGGCAATCTCAGGCTTAAAACTGATAAAAGATAATGATACCTGGATAATACATTATGAGCTTTCTCAACTTAAGCTGATAAACCAAATTCTGACACAAAATTTCCAAGACTTTTCTCTCTCCTACCTTACCCCACTCCCAACACACTCCGATAACATCACTCACATTCATTAAAAAAAGGTTACTATTGTATAGAATTAGCAAATAAAGCAACACAGAATGAAGTTTTTGGTGCTATTGACTCATCAATGCCTCTCGCCTGGTCTCTCCTTATCTCTATAATTTTTTTTCAGAAATCTCTGGTATAATCCTTAAAAATTAACAACACTACTGAGGAACTAACTCACTTTATAACGCTAGATGGCATAGAAAACTGTGGGATGCAAATTCAATTACATCTTCTAAAACAATTAATCCATCAAATATTGGAGGAAGTTACTATTTATGGAAATGTGTAAGCAGCTGCCCTGATTATCGGCGAACTCAAGCAATTGTTTCAGTAAAGTTAAAGTGTAGACTTTGTGGCACTTTGTAACCAGTGAAACACTTAAGTGTAATCACCTATCGTAATGTAGGATACTCTTTTTATGATGCTAATTTAGGGATTTGCCAAAATACTGGATTATCTGCCCTGCTCTTAGTTATAGAAATGCCATCGGATATTTGACGTTTGATATTCAGATGAGAGGCAGACAGCAGCTAGGTGGAAAATTCTGTTTGAAGGATAGCACACTGAACAACGCAACGCTCCTGCAGATCAATATCAGCTTTTTGTTTTCAAGTTATTGGAGTGTCCTCTGGAGTACATCTGCCACCTCTCGACTTAATGGTGAAAGTGCAAGTTGACGAGCAACAACTAATATTTTTTTGTGAACAAGGACACTAGCAGCAAGGTGTCAAATCATAAATTAATGCCGTAAAGATAGCTGCCAGTCGACACCAAGCTGAACGCCTGAACTTTCTGAGCGCTGGCATGTTTTATTTTGACATCCACCTGCAGGAGTCGGAAAGTGGCAGCACAGACAGTGCAAATAATTTCCGAACAACGTGCTTCAGCGTGAGCCTCGGCTGTGTGATCACGGTACACAACAGTTTGTGGAGGTGATAGAGGAGTGACCAAAACATACGGGAGCATTCCGGCCGGAGTTCCATTCCCCCGAGGCATCATTCTGACTGGAATTCCAACATGCCAAATGGAATTTAAATACCCTGGCAAGGTTCGACAGAGTTTCAATGCTACGGGTTCCAGCTCGAAGCTGCGCTTACATCATGATGATCCTCGACTATCCACACGGGCAACTCTTTATAACAACGCAGGCAAGCGGTAGTGCTGCTCATGGCTCTGGTCGCTTGCTTGCAGAGGATAATGTAAAGCTCCGGGCCCGTCCCTCTCTTTGAAACAGTATGGCCGGAGGAAGCAGAAATTGCGACGGACTCCTTTTCCTTTCCTCTGATTGGACAGAAACCGGTCCTGTCCCATAAGCGGCCCGTGCTGATACAAATACAATTATGTGGTGCATCTGTTTGTTTAAAATAGCTTGTGTAAAGATTACATGAAATAAATCTCCTCTGAAACTGGTCTTTTATCATGAGAAATTACTGTGGGTAATTTATACTTATGGAGGCGTTTCCATCTAAATCGTTTCAAGTTTCCCCAATTCAAACCAAAATATATTCAAGTATTTTTCCCGTCCATGCGTCAGAGCAAAATAATATTTCCAACTTGTTGTCCCCATTTATAATTTTAAAAATAAACACTATATTTAAATTTGACAGGAAACCTGAAAACAAATATTGTTTTTTCCTCCCTAAACGGAATTACCGCCTTGCGGCCAATAGGGAGAGACCGTGGGCAGCACTTCCGAGAGATTCAGATGGTTGCGCTTCTGTTTCCTGTGATTGAAGCACCGGAACAGTTGTAGCAATTTTGCACCAGCATGCACTTGCAGGATTATATGTAATTTTTATGCCTTAAAATCCGTTTCATGAGTAATGCATTGATTTGTGGTGCTTAGGAATAAGGAATTCTCTTTAAGGTAAGGGGAACACACAAAGTGATGCAACTACAGGTGGAATAAATGTGGAGAGTGTAAAGCAATTAGACCAGGAGACGACTTATCCCGAGTTCCCTGGCCACGTTTAAAAACAAACTCAAGAACACAGATTTATTTTAAGGAGGCTTAATATTGCATAAACTGCCTGTTGCTTTTGCCCGCTCCTCAAAATAATGCATCATTGTTAAGTAACTGATTTGGCTTTGAGGTCGTAAAATACAATTTACACATGCATGATTGTTTTCTTCCTGTCTCTAGCATAATCATTTTCCCAACCCCGTCCATTCGTAGTAAACGGTCTTTCCTGGGGGTCGGGCAACGTGATTGCCATTTTCTACCATTTATCTCATAGCCGCATGTTTACAACAATCGATTAGTAAACAAATGAAATAGGTATTGCAATCTAACATAACTTATTACTGGCTGATTAGAGCTAAGTCTTATTTTTATTTAGAAAACAGTAATTTTCATATAACATAAAGCTAATCTAATTCCGTTTTGTTCATGCAGTGTCGATTCGTAACTTTGAACAGTGTTTCCTTAAAATAGCTTCATTGTAATTAAGCTATATTTCATTTTTATTTTAGGAAAACTTTGACATTTCTGTGTAGGTCCTGGAAGGAATGGCGTTCAGCAGTAGCTTTTTATAAAAAAAAGAGTATATGTAGCAGGTCATAGTGGGATGTTGTGATGCAAGTTCTCCATGTAAAGTATTAGAGAAGTTGATTTATCCACTGTAGAAAAACTTAAAGGGTAGATTCTTCTGTCCCTAATATGGAAATGGACATCGGACAACAGTACAAAGTTCAGTTCTCAAGTTGTCTCAGCCAGTACTGTTAATTAAAGATACAATCATTTGATCTCCTTCCTTCTCTCAGCCACCACGTGGAGGCTGTTAATTTGGATGTGATGCTTTTGCTAACCGGTACTGCTCTTGGGACATCTGGAAACCATTGGACGTCCATACAAAAGGAGAGAGTCGGTGCTGTCAATTTCATGATAATTAAACAAAAGTAAAGAAATTAAAAAGACAATTATAAACCTATTAATATTCACATTGGGCACAAAACAAAAATTAAGTATTAATAAAATTTTAGTTACTAGGCTGTTCACTCTTAGATTTGGTGGTAGAACACCATCTGACTCGATAGTTTTCTGTTTGTAGTTGGATGTGAAAGATCCTTTGGCACTATTTCAAAGAAATACAAAGGTATTTTTGGTGACTAGTCAATATTACCTCATTCATTATTTGTAAGATGGACCATCTGGTTTTGTCATGTTACTGTTTTTGAGGAAATCGCTGTAAGTCAAAAATTAGCTTCTGTGATTCCCGTACTACAGTAGAAATAGCAACTTGGATGTTCTTCATTGATTATAAAGTGTGGCTGGTATCTGAATGTACTGTCTATAGATATTAATGAAGGCAGATTCCGTTGTCAAAGTCAAAGTAATTTTATTATCAAAGTACGTAGATGTTACCATATAATACCTTGAGGTTCCTTTTCTTGCAGGCATTTACTGGAAAATAAGGAAGTAGAATAGAATTTATGAAAAACTATGCATACACAAAAACTTCAAGCAAGTATTTTGTTATGTATGATGAAGAAAAATATTACAAGGCAATGGAGAAAGGGCCAGGGGATAAAAGTAGTGAGAAGCTCTGGAAGAGGGAACATAGAACGGTACCTCACAGGAACAGGGTCTTTGCCTCACAATTTATGCCGAACCAATTAATAATCAGATGCCAACTGAACTAATCTTTTCTGCCTACGCAGTGTCCATATCCTTCCATTTTCTAAAAAGTCTCTAATGTATCCGTCTCTACCCCGGGCAGCACATTCCAGGCACTCACCACTCTCTGTGTAAAAATAAACTGCCCCTTACATCTACTTTGAATTATCCCCTCTCGCCTTAATTGCATACCCTTTGGTATTAGATACTGTATTTCAACCCGGGAGATAGATATTGTCAGTCTACTCTATGCATATCTCTAATGATCCTATAAACCTCAGTCAAATCTCCCCTCAGCCTTCACCACTCCAGAGAAACCTACCCACGTTTGTTCAACCTCTCGTAATAGCACATGCCTTATAATGGAGGCGGCATTTTCTGCACCCTCTTCAAAGATGGGGCGACCGGTACTGTATGCCATATTCCAAATGCGGTCTTACTAGAGTAGCATAGACATAGTTGGCCAATTGGTATTCCTCTATGCATGGTATTCTGAAAGTCAATGGATTAACAAGAGTGTTCCTTTAAATCATTGTAAATCTTTATTGTAGTGTGGGTCAGTCTCTTCTGTTATTTCTTTAAAGAATTTGTGTGGACTGGATGTAGAAGTATGTTGTGCATGTGGTAAATCAAGATCTGGTTAGTCTTGGTGCATTATGTTTTAATAATTAATTTTGTGTTATTTTGAAGGAAATCATGTCATTTCATTCAGGACGAGCTGGAGTAACGCACACAGGCCATTGCACTGTCCCTAAAGTTGGGGGGCCTCGAGGTAGGGGGACCTCTGGAACCAGAATGCCTCACCAGAGCTACCAATCTCCAAATTTTCAACCTCCCCACCCGCAGCAGCCCCCGCCATTCTTCCCCTATGAGCAGCAGGTCGCCCCTCCAGCACTGCCTCCGCCGCCCCTGCCCCCTCCGCCTCCCCCTCCTCGGTTTCCAAACCCTCCGGGCACGGCTTACGCTCCTCCTAGCTTCATGCCCTACCCTCCCAGCGTTCCCCAGGCCGGCGATGTGGATACGCGCCAGAACACCATCCAGGATCACTCTCCGCACCCGCGGGCTCCTTTTCCCAGCCCGCCGGTGCGCCAGGGCTTCCCCGGGTTGCCGTGTTTTACCCAAGTGCCTCCTTTGCCAAATGCAGCAACCGTGGTCCCGGGAGCACCTGATAGGCAAGCTGGATTCCACCACATGATACCATCACTGCCAACACAGCCCCCTCCACCCCTCGTTCCGCCCCAGCAGATGGGTTATCAGACTCCGTACCCAATGGGCTACTCACAGCACTACCCACCTCAGCAGTATGCAGGCAGCTATCCTCCGACTTCCAGCCCCAGCGGCTATCCGCAGGGCCCCGCGGCCACGGTCTATCCGCAGACCCCTGGCCCCCACCCTCCTGACCACTTTCACCACAAGCAGCCCTACCCTGCCAAAAAGTCATCCGGCAGCCGGCACTCGCCCGAGCGAAGCCGTCACCACGAGCATCACCGCCGGGGCCACGGCGACAGAAGCCACAGCGACAGGCGCAGGTCCTCGTCTCGGGGGGAGCACAGGATGAGGAGCCCGGAGCGGCGGAGGGTGGAGAGCAGTCACCGCAGATCCAGTCGCGAACGGGGACGATCTCCACCTCGGCACAGGAACCGTGATCACAGCAGGTTAGGACTGGGAACTGGACTTTTGTTTTAAAAGAAGGTGCTTCTGCAATGCTGGAAATCGTCGGTGAAGTTTGGCTGCTGTACTTTTTACATTGCAACAATCTCCCAAACGTCATTGGTTCTAAAACAATTTGGGATGTGATAGGGCGTTTGCTGATTATTAGTCGCCCCATGCAGTTAATTAGCTAGTTTCAGAATGAGGTTAAAACTACGATAACAGCATTTTGAAAAAAGCTCCTTTGTAGTCAAGGTCTTACAAATCTTGGTCTTGGTTGCCATGGTAACATAGCGGTTAGCGCAGTGCTATCATGGTTCAAGGGTGTTCCAGAGTTCAATTCCGATGCCATCTGTAGGTTTGCACGTTCTCCCCATGCACTGCGTGGATTTCCTCCGGGTGCTCCAGTTTCCTCCCACACTCCAAAGATGTACTGGTTATTTGGTTAATTGGTCGCTAAGAATTTTCCTGTGATTAGGCAAGGGTTAAATAGGTGGGTTGCTGGGCGCTGCAGCTCGTTGGACCGGAAAGGCCTGATCTGCGCTGGATCTCGAAGCAAAATATAATAAACAAGGAAACTGGCTTAAAAAACAAAAATTAATTAATATATGTACTGAAAAATGGATTATTATTAAACTCGGATTATATAATTCACAGTTTGTAGTATTTGGAGTAGGTTAGGTAATTTATATGTGCAAACTAACACTTAAGAGATACGTCTTTTCATACCATTTTTGAAACCCGTTACTGTACTCCTTTCAGCTATAATTTACTCAGGATGTCCTTGAGATGGTGTCAGATGGTAAGATGCTAAAATCCATATTCCTTAAACATGACTAATCTGTTGACACTTTATTGTGTTACATAGGGAGGTAGGGCAGCCTTTTGATAATATTTACCAGAATGTCTATTTTCTCTCCCTTTTTCAGTTTTGTGTACTGAGATTTTTCACAAAAAAATTGAAGACCTTGGCATTGGATTTTAACCTGATTAAGAGCCTTGTGTTGCAGTTTATTCTGTATGCTCACGGGCAGGGCGCATGGACTTGTTCGTTTGTGGCATCAGAAGGCTTGAAAATATATGCAGCCTCAAAGATGGAGCCATGACCAGAAAGCCTAATCACGATCAAAGTACTTCAGACAAATACTTAGTTCAAATGGCCCACTTTGTGTTTAACTTTAGAATGTACGAAGTTTTGAAAGGGTAACAGATTAATTGAATTTCAAATTGATCTGACCTTGAGCAATGGATGTCGGCATTCTGCATGCTTGGAAGGACATCACAGCTAAGTGTATTCCTGCACTTGGCCCATGCTGACACCAGAGGTTGAGGTTCAAGTTAATTTAGGTTTGATGCTTGCTTGCTGCAAAAGCTGAGTGTCTTTTACGGATCATGTGCTTGATATGTTGGGACTGTGTTTGGATTTTCAGTTAGGAATTCCAAAAAGCTATTGACAATTGAGAAAGAGTGTAATTTTGGAGAATATTTGTGGGTATTAGGAAATTCATTTTAAACTGTTATTATTTTTATTATGATGTGTTATGAAGAGTGGATACCCCTCTGTGTCATTAGTCCCACTTAACTTTAAGGTGAAATAAATATAATGATTAGGTTCAAGAACAGCCATTACTCTAAACCATTATTCACCAAAATTCCAAACTGACTGTGTGACCTACAGCCTCATTTACAACTCCTGTTTATAGTTTTTTATTTGCACATTTTGTCTTTGTTTACACATTGGTTGTTTGTCTGTCTATGTCTTAGAGTCTTAGAAAAGTACAGCACAGAAATAGGCCCTTCGGCTTATCTAGTCCATGCTGAAACCATTTAAACTGTCTACTCCCATCAGCCTGCACTGAGACCATAACCCTCCATAACACTACCATCCGTTAACCTATCCAAACTTAGCTTAAACGTTGAAATCGAGCTTGCTTGCACCACTTGTACTGACAGCCTGTTCCACACTCCCAGGACCCTGAGCGAAGAAATTTCCCCTTATGCTTCCCTTAAACTTTTTACCTTTCACCCTTAACCCATGACCTCTGGTTGTAGTCCCACACAACCTCAATTGAAAAAGCCTGCTTGCACTTACCCTATCTATACCTCTCATAATTTTGTATACCTCTTTCAAATCTCTCCTCTCAATGTTTTACTTCCGAAAGAATAAAATTCCAATCTGTTCAATCTTTCCTTATAACTCAAGTCCTCTTGACCCAGCAACGTCCTTGAAATTTTTCTCTGTAGTCTCTCAACCTTGTTTACATATTTCCTGTAAGTAGGTGGCCAAAACTGCGCATGATACTCCAAATTGGGCCTCACAAACATCTTATACAACTTCAACATGCCATCCCATCTCCTGGACTCAATATTTTGATTTATGAAAGCCAATGTGCCAGTAGCTCTCTTTATGACCCTATCTACTTGTGACACTACATTCAACGAATTATGGGCCTGTATTCCCACATCCCTTTTTGTTCTACCACACTCCTCAGTGTCTTACTGTTCACTGTGTAAGACTGACCCTGGTTGGTCCTCCTGAAGTGCAAAACCCCGCACTTGTCTGCATTAAATTCCATCTGCCATTTTTCTAGCTGGTCCAGATCTCCCTGCAGCTATGGTAGCCTTCCGCACTGTCCACTACACCCCCCAGTCTTGTTATCAGCAAATTTGCTGATCCACTTAACCACATTATCATCCAGATCGTTGATACAGGTGACAAACAACAATGGGTCTTGATTAAGAGTCTCGGCCCGAAATGTCGGCTGAACTCTTTCCCATTGTTGCTGCCTGGCCTGCTGAGTTCCTCCAGCATTTTGTGTGTGTGGCTTGGATTTCCAGCATCTGCAGGTTTTCCCTTGTTTGTGATTGGACCCAGTGTTGATTGCTGAGGTCACATGTATGCTATTTTTGTAAATTCTATTGTGCTTCTTTATTTTTCCTCTAAATGCTTGTAAGAACATGAATCCCATGGTAGTTATGGTAATATATACATACGTGATAATAAATTTACTTTGAACTACTTTGTGTTTCTCAGGGAGAGACATAAACATCGTGATATCTACCGGTCTCCTTCCTATGAAAGGCAGCACAGGAGGGATCGGAAAAGGACACACAGGTAAGATTTTCTTATCTCTTCAATTCTTTCACAGACGTTTTTGATGTTGTTTAATCATATTGTCATCATCAGCCAAGCCCTTGCCTCCCATGGCCAAAAGGCAAACCTTGCTGTCCATCTGCCATAAGATACTTCTCAATAAACAGTTCACAGTTTTCTTTTTAAATGGCTTGACATTTTTTTTGAGAACTCTCCTATGAATCCCTTTGTGGTGTACTTTTGGTAAAGGTGCCTTTACCACCCTCCCGTCCATAAACTCTATCTGTACTTCCTCAGTAAAGTAGCCGGCATAACTAAAGATCCCACCCATCCTGGACAATCTCTCTTCTCCTCTCTTCCATCGGGCAGAAGGCACAAAAGTTAGAAAGCACATACCACCAGCATCAATGATAGCTGCTACCCTGCTGTTATAGGATTATTAAATTGTCCCCTAGTACAATAAGGTAGACTCTTGACTTTATAATCTACCCTGTTATGATCTTGTACCTTATGGTTTTCCTGCTTTATACTTTTTCTGTAGCTGTTACACTTTATTCTGCTTCTGTTAATAGTTTACCTTGTTCTACCTGAAGACACCAGGTCATGATTTTATCTTTATGAACAATATGCAAGACAAGCTTTTCATTGTATCTCAGCACATTGACAATAATAAACCAATTCCAGTTCCGATTTCTTTACCGATGTAAGCTGTTTATTCTAAACCTGCGATGGCGGAAGTCTTCTGTTGCCCTGATCTTGATGGCTGTGTGCCTCCGGGTCATGCTGTTGGTTCTGATGTGGTTCAAAGCACTGTTTAGAAGTTAGTTCCGTATAGTTAGGCTGCTGCACCCACAAGCAGGTTTTGACAGCTGTGGAGACTCCGTCCCCAGGCTCAGTATCTGCTAAAAATATGTATAGTGTTACAACTTTGTGTGTCTTTGACGTTCACAAATAATAACATGTAAAAACTATTGTAAACATTTAGTTCTGATACTGTTCTGGGAGAACATGGTGGCATTCTTTCACTTACCCTACTCCTTTTCTTGGGAACAGATCTCTCCCAATGAGTTGATCATGGACTGCTATGTTTGTGCCAGGTTTAACACAGAATAGATTTTAAGGTCATACAATTATCAAAATAAATTATTGCATTATTAATCGTGAAGCTGCAATATTGTCAGCATTGACGGAAAGACTCAGGTCAGTGCGAGATGACAGTGACATTTTAAACTCCATTGCACTAAGCACTGGTGCCTCCCGGGGCTGTGTGCTCGGCCCGCTGCGGACTCTGAGCTACGCTGCCAGTTCCAGCTCAAACCGCACGTCGAGTTCACTGATGACACAGCAGTGGTTGGCCTCGTCAGCAAAAACGATGAGCCAGCGCACGGAGAGGAGGTGTGAGAACAACAACCTGAGTCTCTGTGCGGACAAGACAAAAGATGATTGTGGACTTCCGGAAGGAGCAGGTTGACCACTCTGCTGTGGAGAGAGTGAGGAGCACGAGGTTCCTTGGTGTGCACATAACAGAGGATCTAATCTGGACTCCTCACTAGTCAAGAAGGCATAGCAGCATCTGTAATTTCTGAGGTGATTGACGCATGCCTTGCTCCCTGCCCCCAGTCTAACAGCTTTTTACAGGAGCACCATCGATATTCTCCTGTCTGGGTGCATCATTGTGTGGTAAGGAACAGACCACAGGTCCCTACAGAAGATCGTATAGGCTGCTGGGAGGACCTCCCGGATCTCACTCCCTCCCATTTGTGACATTTACTGGGAGCATTGTAGATGAAGGGCCCGAAGAATTGTTGAGGATCCCTACCTCCCATCCCACAATCTCTTGGACCCATTACTGTGCGGAAGGAGGTACAGGAGCATCAGGACTGGGACTGCCAGACTGTAACAGTTTCTTCCCTCAAGCTGTGAGACTAATGAATACCCTGCCACCGTCGAGGTCTCGTCACTAGAACAGCGAGCTATACTATTTACTGTTTACTTCTGTAGTGCTCTGTATGCATTTTGAATTATAGTTTATTAATTTATGGTAATATGTTGTTTTATGTGCTTTATGTGGCATACAGTGGGTGTGCTGTGGTCTGGAGGAACATTGTTTGGTTGTATGTATGTACATTCAGAGGGCAATGAACAGAACCTGAACTTGATTCTTGTTTATTCGTTATAATCTCTTGGGCCATGACCTGATGTTATGTTATGCTCCTTTGTCTTTAATATTGTGCCAATGGGATATTCATTGTACTTCAGGGGTCTCCAGCCTTTTTTTGCACCGTGGACCAGTTTAATATTGACAATATTCTTGCGGACTGGGCGGGGGGTGGGGGTGGGGTGATGCGTGTTAATCACGACCAGAGTATAGGTGATAAGTCAACAGGTGATAACTCATAAGTGGCTAATACACTCAATTTTGTTTCTAAAGGGGTTTATCTAACAAATTCAATATTAAACACACAGCACCTATTTTCCTTGCATGAATGTAGTGTTAAGTCAATTATAACAGTGGTCCCAAACCTCCGGGCCGCAGACTGATACATTGCCGCAAAGAATGCAGCGGTACAGCGGTGGCCAGAACGCACCCAACATATTTTTAAGAAAAAAGCCGAAATAAACAAGCTAATTGATCAGGTGCTGCCTGGCACGTAAATGTCGGCCCAGATCAGAGACGATGCAATTGGCAATTGCCTCTGATCTGGGCCGACATTTACGTGCCGGGCAGCACCTAATTAATTAGCTTGTTTATTTCGGCTTTTCCCTTAAAGATGTGCTGGGTGTCTTCTGACTACCACTGTACCGCTGCGTTCTTCACAGCCCGGAGGTTGTGGATCTCTGAATTATAAGTCACTTATACGTCAATATCATCATAACAATTTAAGTAACGTTTGGATAGTAAACACACAGCGCATATTTTCCTCGTATGAACATACAAAATCATTGCAACACACCAATATCGTTGAATCAGTGGGAGCCCTGGGCTTGTTTTCCTGCAACAAGACCTTCCTATTGATGGGTGATGGGAGGCAGCGATACTCGAAGGCGGTTCCTTTTGTCCAGTCTATTCCGCAATTTAGTTTTCGTTGCATTCATTGCAGAAAGCTCTGCTTTGCAGCGATATGATGTTGGAAATGGAAGCAATTTTTTCAGTGCTTTCGTGGCTATCTCAGGATATTCAGTCTTGACTTTGATCCAGAATGCTGGCAGAGATGTTATGTCAAACATACTTTTCAGCCCAGCGTCATTTGCAAGCTCAAGGAGTTGATCTTCTTCCCGCGCTGACATGGATGATTCACCAGGGACATTCACAAATGGGTCACGGACCCATTCCTTTGCATGTCTTGGGTCACTGATGACCTCGCGTGCGTTAAAGTTCAACAGTGGGCATGACAGGGAATGAGGAAAGGTGCAGCTGACTCATATCGTTTCATATGGCCAAATCATATCGTTTCCTCGCGACCCGGTAGCACATGCTTTGCGGCCCGGTGGTTGGGGACCACTGTTGTATCTAACTAGTCAATTCTTCTTAATGTTTTAAACTCAAATGGATCACTCTTTGAATATAGAAAGTGAGCCAAGTTTTCAAAATTGACTCTAAACGTACAGGACGTATAGCTAGGGAGCCTAAGTTGTTTGCACAGTACTGTAGTGATTTTATGTATTGCACTGTACGGCTACTGCAAAAAAAAACAAATTTCATGACATATGTGAGTGATGATAAACCTGAGTCTCTATGTGGAATGAGAGTGGGAAGGGGGCAGGGAAAGGGAAAGGGAGCAGGAAGCATCAGAGAGACACTCTGTAATGACCAATAAACCAATTGTTTGGAATCAGATGCCTGGTGACTTACAGCTGGGTGCACCCTCTTGCCACCCCAGCCATCTGTCCCACACCCCTCCTGCAGCACGTCACCCTCATCATTCCCAACATCCTTTTTTCTCCTGCGGGATTTACAAACTCACTCTCTGCTCCACGTTGACAAATACAATGGTCTGCACAATTCTTAGGCACCTTAGCTATATACGTGTGCCTAAGACTTTTACACAGTACTATGTATTTTTTTTTTGCATGTTTTTCTTCTTAGACAATCGTTTCATTTTTTAGAGAGTGTAATGAATACTTGATTAGAAAGCCAAGGTTTTTCATGTTGCAAGTCTTGAAAGCAAATGAGATCATTCTGTTTTTTGTTGAAGCCGCTCAGGTAGTAGAGAAAAGAAACGACTTCATTGGGAGGCTGAGAGAGACCGAAGGTCTGGCCACAGTTCAAGTAAGGAGAAATCTCTTCCAGCCACTCGAAGCAAAGAGCCAGAAGAGATCACCTTTGCTGAGAAAATTGAAGAAGAGCGAGAGGATGAGGACCTGTTAAATACAAAGCCGGTTTGGATACGCTGCACTCACTCTGAGAATTACTATTCCAGCGATCCCATGGACCAGGTGGTAAGGCACTTGATGCATTAAGTGGGATCACAAAGTGTTAAAGCACAAGTCCGAAGAGGTCAACACATGCATTTGTTCTCTGCCCACTCTCTTCCCAACCTTTTTTTATTGCATCACCACATCCTGCTCTCTTTCTCCATATTGTTCGTTCCAACTTTCTAAATGCATCTATTCGATTCAACTCAACCACTCCTGGTAATGATGAGTTCTGCGGATGCTAATCTCTCTTTGCGTAAAGTTTCTCCCAGATTCCCTGTTGGATCTGCTGGGGATGGTGACCTCTAGTTTTGAATTGTAGCATATGCAAACAACTTCTGTCTGGCTATCTTGTCAATTCTTAAATTTCAGGTCTCAGCCTTTTTTTATAAAGAACAGAAAACAGTTGGTCCAATTTTTATAGTTGAATGTAATTTATCAATTTTGATCAACTACATAAATTTATTTCTATCTTTTTAGTACTTTATTTTTATTATAGAATAAGATAATATTAAAGAATAATAGTGCACAATGCTGTAAGTGTCTTTCAGTGAAAGTTCTTATATGGTTAATATGAAATATAATATTAAACACTGTTAGCATAAGCTAAATTAAATAGTTTTTGCATTGGGCTGGCATATGCATGGTGGGCCAAGTGACCATATTCTCTGCTGTATGGTTTGACTATTTTCTTCATGTTTTGAAATGGCATACAGCACATGCAGTTGTGACAACTCAGAGTATTCCCAAATCCCATCAATTCTATTAGATTAGATTAGATTATGAGAACACTCAATCCTCTTTTGTTGTCATTTAGAAATGCATACATGCATTAAGAAATGATACAATGTTTCTCCGGAGTGATATCACAGAAAACAGGACAAACCAAAGACTGGCACTGACAGAACCACATAATTATAACATATAGTTACAGCAGTGCAAAGCAATACCATAATTTGATGAAGAACAAACCATGGGCACGGTAAATAAAGTCTCAAAGGTCCCCGAGTCCCCGATAGCGGGCAGCAAAAGGGAGAAGCTCCCTCCATAAACCTCCAGGCACCATCAACTTGCCGATGCCTTGGAAGCAGCCGACCACAGCCGACACTGAGTCCATCCGTCCGAAAACTTCGAGCCTCCGACCAGCCTCTCCGATACAGCCTCCCAAGTGCCATCCTCTGCCGAGCACTTTCAACCTCACCCCGGCCGCTGAAACACGCAAAGCCGAGGATTTCAGGGCCTTCCGCTCCGGAGATTCCAGTTACCACACAGTAGCAGCGGCAGTGAAGTGGGCATTTCAGAAGTTTTCCAGATGTTTCTCCGTACTCTCACGTCCGTCTCCATCAAATCAGAATTGTGCACGGTCCCCTACTTGACAGAAAACAGACATCACTACCGAAGTGGCCGCGCGCACTGCCGTCACGCTGCCATCTTCTCCTCATTTTATTTCCCTGAAACCTGTTCTCTCTCACGTGCCCATTTTAGGTTCCCTACCCAACCCCCCCCCACCCCAAGATCCTCCTTCCTGCTTACCAGAGCCATAGGTTATTTACAACAGACAGCTCACAATGAACCAGTACATTTTTGTGCAGTGGAAGGACATGGGATCACCTGGGAGAAATCTATGTGGTCATAGAAAGATTGTGCCATGTCGACATGGTGCCAGAAGTTAGGAAGTGGAGAAAAATTAAAGGTTAACAGTTTTGCAAACATTCTTCTGTATATAGCTATGCAGAAAATGTTTCTCATTTGAGGGCATTGCATTAAAGTAAACATTTAATGTTGCAGGGCGACTCTACTGTTGTTGGCACAAGTAAACTACGAAATCTTTATAAAAGGTTTGAAGAGGAACTTGGACAGAGACAGGAAAAGGCTAAAGCTGCTCGACCTGTATGGGAACCCCCAAAAACCAAACTGGATGAAGAGCCAGGTGAGGAAAAATTGATTGTACGTGTAAATATATAGGCAAGTTCTCAAAAGATGCAAGAGATTTACTTGAATGGTTCCTGAATGTGAGATTAGAGAGAATGGATTGGGTAGTTCTTAGAGCAGAGAAGGCAAAGAAGATTTGAAGATTCAGTTTGAATTGAAGGCAGATAACTTAGGAGGCAATAACAATTTTGTTGTGAGGCAGCTGCCAAAAGGATCTGAAGAAAACTAAGGGAAAGCTTGGAATGCAGTGAGTGGTTGGATTTGGAATACAGTATTCTATAGGTCGTAAAAGTAGGTTCATTGAGAGCCTTGAAGGAGTTGAATTTGTAGGAGAAATAAATGCAGGATTGTAGAGGATATAAGAATATTACAAACATTGTAATATGGAGGATGTTACAAACAAATCAGTGGTGATGGGCTGCTTCTTGCTGTTATTATTATGTTCTTCAATGGTTCAGTGAGTTTTCTAGTAAGTGGATTAACTGTAGGCATCCAGGGCCATTCCCTCATTTTAAAGCAAAATATCCTGGCTGCTGCAAATCCAAAATAAAACATAATTAATTAGTTCTTACTATATTCCTAGAACCTTTGATGAGTACTTCCTAATGCTATGATTTGTTGCTAATCAAACTTCGAAGTAAATTTATTATCAAAGTACATATACGTAACCATATCTAACCCTGTGGACATACTCAACAAATCCATGCTAGAATAACAACCATAATAGAATCAAATGAAAGACTGCTTCAAATTGGGCGTTCAGCCATTGTGCAAGAGACAACAAACCGTGCAAATACAAAAATAAAGAAATAATAAATAAATTGTCAATAAATATGGACTACATGAGATAAAGATTCATGAAAGTGAGTCCATAGGTTGTGGGAACATGTCAGTGATGGGGCGAGTGAAGTTATCCCTTTTGGTTCAAGAGCCTGATGGTTGATGGGTAATAACTGTTCCTGAAGCTATTGGTGTGGCACCTGAGGTTCCTGTATCTTTTCTCTGATGGCAGCAGTGAGAAGAGAGCATGCCCTGGGTGGTGGACGCCCCTGCTGATGGATGCTGTTTTCCTGTGACAACACTTGAAGATGTGCTCAGTGGCTAGGAGTTTTCTACCTGTGATGGCTGGGCTGTATCCACTACTTTTTGTAGGATTTTCTGTTAAAGGGCGTTGGTGTTCCCATACCAGGCTGTGATGCAGCCAGTCAATATACTGTCTACTACACATCTGTAGAAGTTTGTCAAAGTTTTAGATGTCATGCAGAATCTTCGCAAACTCCTAAGGAAATAGAGGTGCTGCCGTGCTTTCTTTGTAATTGCACTTACGACAGCACGTTATTATCAGGGACTCATTCAGATTTATAGTAATTCATATTACTATAAGGGCAACAACATGGAAATGGGGAGGAGGAAGGCATTTTGTGGCGATAGCCCATTTTTGAGGAGTAAGGGCAAGTCAGACGTATATCCCAAAGGAATAACGGTCATAGCACAGTTGGATGTGTTCCCCTGGCAACATTCCAGGACAATATAATATTTTTTTAAAAAGCTTATATGTAGTAAAGAGATCCATATAATTTATTGCTCAGTGTAAAAGAACACATGTATTAACTAGCTCACTAGGATATGGGCATTTGATATAAATCTCAACAGAACTGATGATTCTCCTTACTATGTGTTTGCATCTGGTGTGGACTAAGTTATTGAGATTGTTGAAAAGCAAAATGCTGCAGATGTTGGAAAATTTGAAATAAAAGAAATGGCTGGGGATACTCAGCAAGACAGCATCTGTTTCTCCAGAACACTGTCTGATCTGCTGAGTAGCTATTAACATTTTATTAGGTTTGTTACTATGAATTGGCCATACTGTCATATAATGAGATCAGTGGTAGAAGATCTTGGTCATTTCTATCTGTTTCAAGTTGCTCATCGTGACCTCTTCACAGACAGTGGGAGTGCCATAACCTCATAATGGCAGGAATTTTCTGAGCCATGCAATGTTTTTCCTTTATCCTCAGTCTGTTTTATCTGCTGTGGGATGTGTAGTTCTAGCAGGTTATAGAAGCTGATGCCTGTACCTACTTTTATCTCCATCTATTCTGGACCAGCTTAAAGGAGAGTCTTAATAACCAAACCATTGTACACAACTAAACTTGTCCTTTGTCATAACCTGTGTCTCACTTTAAATATTCTCATTTCTGTAATAATGAAATATTGCCAACCTCCTTTGGTTTAAAAGAGGACAGGCTCTGCCTATCTGTTGCATCTGTTGGATTGCCAACAGCACTTTTGGTGCTTGTGGGAGCTTCCTGCCAGACTTTACAATCTGAAACTGTGACTGGGTTTTAAACGTTCATCATTGTTTATGAACTACCTGGGGGGATAAAGCATAGAAGTTGCTGTGGACACACGCACCTTTTCATTTCTGTATTCGGAGAAACGTTTTGTATTTCTCCATCACCCTAGTGATCTATTATTAATTATAATGTTAATTTGATTTCTGTTACTCAGAGGACAGCTCCAGTGACTCTGGCTGTGATTCGGATGATGACAGCAGTGGAAGTAGTACATGTAGCTCAGATTCCGAGATTATTGATGTCATTGAAGAAATCAAACGTCGAAAGGCACACCCTGACCGACTACATGAGGAGCTGTGGTACAATGATCCAGGCCAGGTTTGTCAGCTAATATTACAGTGCACAGCTGACGTGGATATGCGCTGACAATGACCTCTTTCCATGCTATAGATGTCTATAAATCTGTGAGAAAGAACCCTCTCTCAATGAAATTCTTTTCTTGGATTTAGGATTGTTTTTCATGTGTCATGAATTTTCTGCAAAAATTAAACCAGGCTGCTGAATAAGACAAAAATGAGGGAAAGATTCAGCAAGTCAGTCAGCGTCTGTGGAGAGAGAAAGAGAATAAGTCAGGTTGATGACTTTTCATCAGAACATATCAGAAAATACTAATTCTTTTCCAGATAATATTTATGGTTTCAATAATTTTCCAATTTTTTTCCCCAATAATTTTCCCTAAGAAAAGAATTCTAATTGGCTCATGCTGGGTGTAACATGCCTTGACTGGGCCAGATTTGTAGGGTTATATTTCCAGGCTTTTATTGAGTTGTACTGAGGGGTATGCTGACAAATTAGCAACCTGTGACTGGTATGCTTAACTCAGAAATAATGGTTTTACATTATTTTTGAAAAATTCAGGACATTGTTAATTTTACTAGGTGGGAAAAACTGTTGGTAGAAATCTGCCTCCTTCCACTTTATTTTCTTTGCATGGATTCTACTGGCTCACTGGGTAGTGAGCTTGCCTTTCAGAGGAGTTCCTCATGTCTCTTTTTTCAGATGGCTTGAGCAGAAATGTCCAGTTTGCCATTCCTTGATACTGAGCAGATACTACATTGTCTAGACTGCTACTTATCAGATGAGAATTTAAAATATGGCCCTGTCTGCCTTCTCAGTTGGACATAAACAGCTTATTGAAATGAGTTGCACCCCATTCCATTTGGGAACTAGAAATGTTGAGCTTTATGAGACATTGTCTGTATTCTGTGATTAAAGGAAAACCTCATTAGAATCTTTGATTGCCTTATTAATGTTAAACCAGGATTATTTTATCCTGGTCACATGGGTGTAGATTTTTTTTTAATCTTCTTTGTGCGCACAATAACTTCATGTACCTCTCAGTGTCCCGTCTCTTTGCTTTACTCTGATATTCACTGTTGTACAGAGTTCAGGGAGACTATTCCAAAGATTTAAAGAGCATTTAGTATCAAACAATGTGTAAATTGTACAACCTTGAGATTTGTTTGCTTACAGGCAGTCGCAAAGCAAGGAAGCCGAAAGAACCCAATTTAGAAAAAAAATGTAAGACCAACCCCCGGTGGATACAGAGAAAGAGAACAAAAAGACAAATCGTGCAAACAACAGAAGCGAGCAACAAAAGCAGCATTCTGAACCAAATTGAGTCCTTCGGTCCGAATCCCTGCAGTAGGCCCAAAGCAACATCCATTTCAACACACACTTAACTTCCTGAAGTTTAATCCATAACCTATGAGAAGGAACTCTCTCGTCCCTGAGAGTTGCCTCAAAAACATCCAAACTCTTAAAAACTTGGTGTTTTGCCTCAGTCTGTCCTTGTTTGTCCTCGAAATCATTTTGTTTTTGTGGGAATGAGATCACCACTACTCAGACTTGCTTCACAGGAGTACTTAATATAAGAGTTGGGACATCATGTTGCAGTTGTACGTACAAGATGTCAGCGAGGCGACACTTTGGAGTAATGTTTGCAGTTATGGTAACAACTGATGTGGTAGTGATAGAAAGAGTGCGATAGAGATGCCCGGAGATGTTCCCTGGAATGTAGAGGTTTGGTTATAAGGAGAGATTGGATATCCTAGGGTTGTTTTCACTGGAGCACAGGATGCTGAGGGGTAACCTTATAGATGTTTATAAAATCGTCTGGGCATAGATGGTAACAGACTTTTTCCTGGGTTAATAAGTCTAAAGTTATGATTATACAGGGGTGGTAATGGGGACAAGCTTCCATTGCCTATTAAATGTTCCCAATGGCGTGCCCCTCAAATAGCCTCTGACAACCAAATACAGCTCCTGGCCTTCACAAATGGCTTAGCTACTAAGCCCGGCAGAACCGTTTCTACTGACAGGAGAAGGGGCAAAGGCGGGTTACTGGCGCCTTAAAACCAGTTGCTTTTGGGCAAATGGGGCTCATCAGCTGTGGTTGGCGACTCGTCTAGGGGAAGGAAACTGATTACAAACCTCCGCTGCCTTGCGGCTATACCCACTCATGGGGAAGGCTTTGGGAGTAAACCCCGAGGGGAAAAATCGGGAGCTGGAGTCCCTAAGGCAGTCCTGCGTTGACTTCAACGCTGACTGGCAACTCCTGCGACAGTGCTGGTACCAAATTGTATCGGTCTCTGCCACTCCTTTGAGTTCATCAGATACGTAGAGAGGGGGAGCTTGCTAAATAGGTGACAACTCGCTCTCTGTATCGGACTGCCCAGGCTTGTGTATCTAGACAGCCAGGGTCCATGGCCAACCTTGACCGACTCACTCACTCAAGTGAGTCTAAAACTAGAGGTTTAAAATGAGAGGGGAAATGTTTACAGGAGATCTGAAGGGCAAGTTTTTCCACACAAAGGGTGGTGGTTATGTGGAACAAGTTGCCAGAGTTGGGCTAGAGTCTAACACAATCACAACATTTTAAAAAGCATTTGAGCAGGTGCATGGATAGCAAAGGAATAGAGGGTTATGGACCACATAAAGGAAAATGGCTTTAACAGATTGATGTCTTGGACAATTCAGGCTGAAGAGCCTGTTTCAGAACTGTATGATAATGACTGTAGTGGTTCAAAGAGGACAAGAGTTCAAAGATGAGTGTTAAATGTTGGCTTTGCATGTGATTCCCATATCCCAAAACAAATACCTTGGGCGCTATTGGTAATTGGAGATAACATTCCTCAGGGTTTCCAATGTTGATTTTTATTTAGTTTCTGCTTGTTTGTTTCACAGATGAATGATGGTCCATTATGTAAATGTAGTGCCAAGGCTAAGCGAACTGGGATCAGACATAGCATTTACCCTGGTGAAGAGGTAAGACTGGTTTGCCTTCCCTAATTTAATGGACCTTTGTGCCTTGATCATTATGGAAGCTTTGCTGCCTGTAAATTTAACTTTATTCTAATCATAGATGTGCTTCTGTTGTGTGCTTGTTTAATAGCATCTTTTAGTTTCCTGATGCCTGGAATAATTCTTTGAAATAAGAATTGGAAGTACCTGCGAGAGACGCCACCTCATCCAAAAGATCCCATCCCTGTCAGTGTGGTGCTACACTATAGCTCAACCTAGGTTTCCATGCAACTTTTTCTTGCCTGAAACTTGAACTCCCAACTTTCTGATTCAAAGGGCAAGAGTGCTACTGACTGCTGGCCCCGAGGGAAAAAAGTTAACACCTGGAACCAGAGACCTTGAGATGTGTTATATTTGTATTTCATTACAAAGTGGAAAGAGGCTATTTGATCTACAAGGCTATTTGATCTCACACTTTCAGAACATTCCCAACAGTCCTTTTCCCTACTGACCTCCTGTAATCTTTCTTTTTCTTCACATGTTCATCAACTCCCCTGGTTCTCCTACCATCTGCCCATAACAGGGCAGTAGGCTAACTAATCCAGCGTCACATCCACGAAAACATAGAAGAAGACTGGAGCACCAATGGGGCGGGAGGTGGTTGGTGGAAGATCCCAAACTAGGGACAATGTTCCTGGTCAGAAAGGACCCCAGGTTCCTGGAGCAGTGCAGCAGTAACCCTCACGTCTGTGCCCCTTTGCCACATGTGTACGTTTTTGATGGATCATTAAGCTTGTCCATATTCGAGAGGTGAGAAGCGTCAATGTTGCTGAGTTTGGGTTTACCTTCATTGTAAAAGGGACTTACTTGCACCAAATCTGATTTAAAAAGTAAGAACTTGATAACAGAAATCTGCTCACAACTGCAGTCCATTAAAGGCCAAGAGGATAAGAAAAAAAGTAATTGTGCTATGCTCTTTTTCTGCAATGGTATTAAACTTTGGAATGCTTCTTTGCAGGCAATTGAAGCGTGTCGTCCCATGACGAATAATGCAGGAAGATTATTCCACTATCGAATTACAGTTTCTCCACCTACTAACTTCTTGGTAATTGTATTGTCAGCCTTATAAGAAAATTAGTAAGAACTCTTCAATGGTATCCTCTGAATATCTTACCTTTAACCTTAATTTTCTTCTTTTAGACTGACAGACCAACTGTAATAGAGTATGATGATCATGAGTACATCTTTGAAGGATTTTCCCTCTTTTCTCACGCTCCTCTTAATAATGTGAGTACTGCAGTTGAACGTTATCGGCCATTCCATTACACTGACTGCATTCTCCTCATAAAGATGGTATAGGACCTATCAGATCGTATTGATCCCAAGGCATAAGTGTCACAAAATATGTCATCCAAAAGATTTAACACTCAGTATGCAGTGATTTGTGATGTGCAATGCATTATCTGAAACAGCAGATTTAATAGGAATGCTCAGAAAGAAATTGGATAAGAGCTTGGAGAATAGATTTTGCAGGGTAGTGGAGAAAAGCAGGATGAGTCGACTGATGCAAAATCAACTGTAATCAATAGGGTGGGTGTGGAATCCTGCCGCCTTTTGCTTTCTGTTGTTTTTGATTTTAAAATCACATTTCTCAATTGATCCTATGTAAAGGATCAAGCATCCCATTTCATGCTGAAGTTTTATATGTTGGGGTGATCTGTGCATGTTAATCATTTGGCTTTCCAACCCCTGAATATTGATACAGGTTGAGCATCCCTTAGCCGGAGTGCTTGGGGCAGGAAATTGTTCTGGATTTTGGAGTATTTGCGTCTATATAATGAGATACCTTGGGGATGGGACCCAAGTCTAAAGACAAAATCCATTTCGACTACATATACAGAGCATGTATAGCTGGTGTGATGCTCACAGTGAACGGTCTGCAGTCAGAGCTGAGTCCTCTGCAGACTGAGTTGAGTGACTGCCCCCCGACCATATCTAGTACCGGGTTCCAGCGCTACAGTTGTCTTCATATCCACCATCAATTGCAAATGGCTGCCTGTTCCACAGCAACTACGATGGAAGGAGGGGTCTAGTTTGGAGTTTTAATAATTTTGTGCATGAACCTTCAGTTTGTGGTTCATGGTGATAGATCTCTGCTTGTTTCCTGATCAGCATACTGTTCTGCGCCAGATGTTCACCCTGATGCTGATGAACCCACTCTTTCAATACATGATTGAGATCTTCATTTTTAATTTTTATAGTGTTTTTTAAATTTTTCGGTAAATTTTCTTATGTGAGGTCACTTCTCAGAAATGTCTGTGGTGCGCGGAGGCTTGCGCATCGCCTGGGAACCTTCCCAGTGCTTTGTGGAATTTTAACATTTGTCCTGTCTTGTCAGTGCTAAAATTTTGGAGGTTTTTAGATTTTGGAAGTTTGGATGAGGGGTACTTAACTTGTATTTGTGCCTGAAGTCCTTATTTGATGTGGGTGATGGTGGGGAGGGGTGGATCAGGGATGGAAAAAGTTTGTGGGCAGAGAATTCCAGACACTTCTACCCCATTCAGTCTGACCTCATCCTCTGACTCAACCCTACTGTTTAATTTCTTTTAACAAAACAAATAGTTTTTTCATAGTTTAGATTCTTCTGTATTATAAATAATTTGCATTTTTCTCACAACAGCATCCTAAAATAGCAGAGCTCATTTGTTGAGGGAACACGTTTTGTTTCTTCTGCACCTGGGCATGTTAAATAATAAACTCTAGTTTTTTAGGCAGAATATACCCTAGTCGGTTCCACAAAGAAAATGTTATTGATCTTCAAAATCAGGTTTATTATCACTGACGTATGTTGTGAAATTTATTGTTTTAGTTAAAGCAGTACATCGCAAGACATAAAAATTACTATGTTACAATAAAAAAGAACTGGTAGTGCAAAAGAGGAATAGTGAGGTATGATCGGAAATCTGATGGCAGATGGGAAGAAGTTGTTCCTAAACTGTTCAGTGTTTATCTGCAGGCTGCTGTGCCTCCTTCCTGACGCAGTAATGAGACGAGGGCATATCCTGGAAGGTGAGGGTCCTTAATAGGGTTGCCTACTGTCCCGTCTTAGCCGGGAGATCCCCTATATTGGGCTAAATTAGTTTGTCCCATATGGGACCGCCCTTGTCCCGTATTTCCCCCGCTGAGGTAGAGCATTCCTATGAAACGGTATGTAAGCCAAAATGGCGTAAAGCGAAGAAGCAATTACCATTAATTTATATGGGTAAAATTTTTGAGCGTTCCCAGACCCAAAAAATAACCTACCAAATCATACCAAATAACACATAAAACCTAAAATAACACTAACATATAGTAAAAGCAGAATCGGGAAGATTAAGCCAAAGGCGATTTGTAGAAAAAATCGCCACGTACACACATGCACACACAGGTGCCCGCACAAGGCCTCGTGGTAGTCTTTCTCGGGGCAAACACAAGTGTCCCTTATTTGGGAGTGAGATAGTTGGCAACCCTAGTCCTTAATAATGGATGCCGCCTTCTTGAGGCTTTGCATTTTGAAGATGTTGTTGATGGTGGGCAAAGCTGTGCTCATGATAGGGCTGGTGGAGCTGGCTGAATCTACAGCCATCTGCAGCCACTTTTAATCCTGTGCACTGGAGCCTTGATGCAAGTCAGAATGCTCTCCACCGTACATCTGTAGAAACTCCCTGGGGTCTTTGCTGACATAGCAAATCTCTTCAAGCTCCTTCTGAGTTGTGGCTGAAGGCGTGCCTTCATGATTATTTCAATATGTTGGCCCTAAGGCAGGTGTTGATGCCCAGGAACTTGAAGCTGTTCACCATTTCCATTGCTGACCTCTCAGTAAGGACTGGTCCATGTGCTGTCCATTCCTAAAGTCCATAATAAGTTCCTTGGTCTTGCTGATGTTGAGTGGAAGGTGTGCTGTTGTGCCACCACTAACCAGCCGCTATATCTCACTCCTGCACTCCTTGCTGCCAACCGAAATTCAGCCAACAAAATGGCGTCGTCGGCAGATTTATATATGGCGTTTGAACTGTGCCTAGCCACACAATTATCAGTGTAGAAAGTGGAACAGTGCAGGCATGCATCCTTGAGGTACCCCTGTGTTGATTGTCAGCGAGGAGGAAATGTTACTACAAGTCGACCTTCACTAATCCGGCACCATTGGGACCTGAGGAGTGCTGGATTAGTGAAAGTGCTGAATTACTGAAGGATCACATTAGTGATCCATCATTGTTGGCGCATGGACAAGTGGTTAAGGCATTGGTCTAGTGATCTGAAGGTCACTAGTTCGAGCCTAAGCTGAGGCAGCGTGTTGTGTCCTTGAACAAGATACTTAACCACACATTGCTCTGTGACGACACCAATGCCAAGCTGTATCAGCCCTAGTGCCCTTCCCTTGGACAACATCGGTGGCGTGGGGAGGGGAGACTTGCAGCATGGGCAAGTGCCAGTCTTCCATATGACCTTGCCCAGGCCTGCACCCCGGAAACCTTCCAAGGCGCACATCCATGGTCTCACGAGACTAACGGATGCCTATACATGAAGCAGTAGCTAACCTTCACTAATCCGGCACCTTTGGGACCTGAGGAGTGCTGGATTAGTGAAAATGCCAAATTACGGAAGGATCACATTAAACATAATCAGTGTCGGATCATCGAAGGAACCGGATTACAGGTAGTCGGATTAGTGAAGGTCAACTGTACCGATCTGCATTGACTGTGGTCTCTCGATGGGGGTGTCAAGGATCTAGTTCAAATGGCTGTTTATTATCAGAGAATGTATACAATATACAACCTGAAATACTTGGTCTTTGTAGACTTTCACAACAAACAGGAACACCCCAAAAGAATGAACAACAGAAAAATGTTAGAACCCCAAAGCTGCCTCTCCCCTCCCCACCTGTCCGTTTCAGCAGAAAGCGTCCGTGCTCACCACCCACCAAGCAACAGCAAAGCACGCAAAGAGGGACCACGATCTGCAGGCAAAAAAATCTATTGTTTACCCGGCAGTTCGACATGCCACAGGCTCCCTGCCTCCGTCATTAACAAGGCACAAGGAGATACCACCCATTTTCACAGCGAAAGGGGAGGCTGACTGTTGCTGTTATGACATTACAATCTACTGCAGCGCTTTTCCACACAGCCGCCACAGCGAAATCCTGATGTTCCATCTCCAGCGACGCCTCAGTCGGCAACACCGGCCTGGAATCGGTCATCCACGGGGCCGCACCCCGGAGGCACCATCTTCAAGTCAGTTCACTTTATTTTTCATGAGAAACTCCGAAGCCGAGCCTAGGGAATGTCGGAAAGCGGTTAGCCGACGAGCTCCAGGAACAGGAACTCATCCGCCGTAAAAATAACGCAGTCTGAGTGGCACTTGCAGGTCAGGACCAGTTACAGAGAAAGATACAAACACCCAGGTTTGAAGCTCATTGATTAGTACTGAGGGTATGATAGTGTTGAATGCCAAGCTGTAATCAATAAACAGCAGCCTGACATTGGTGGTCCAAGTTGTGGTAAGCAAATTGCAGTGGGTCCAGGTCCTTGCATCAGAGAGGAGTTAATTCTAGCATTGACTAACCTCTCAACGCACCTTATAGTAGTTGTGAATGTTACCACATACTAGATAAAAAAATGTTATTTTCTAACTGAATGTGTATTGATATTAATTTTGCAGATTCCTTTATGTAAAGTCATACGTTTCAATATCGATTACACTATTCATTTCATAGAAGAAATGATGCCAGAGGTAAGCACAGATTTTATTTTTGTTAAATACCTAATGGTCAAAAGATCTATATTTGTTAATGGTACTCCCATTTAATTCATAAGAATTGGGTACTGTTGGCAAATATAACTGTCCTTTAGAATTTGGTGGTGATGGTGTTTGTAAAGCACTAAGTTCCATCATTAATCCTGAGATAATGAGACTCAAATGCCATCGTACCCAAGCATCTTATTGTTGCAATCACAATAAGTTGATGAGGTGGATGGCAGGCCAAACAAGTAAGTTAATTTGTCCCGGATGGTGTTGGGCTTAATTTATCTCCTTTCAGCTGAACCCATTAAAAGAAGTGTATAGTGTTCCGTGAAACTGGTGCCGTGTGTCTTGGAAATGGTGGTAAATATTTGATGACATAGTTAATCAACGCAAGGCAGTCTTTCCCCTTGCACCGTAGTGTGGCAACACGGCATTTTCTGCCATCGTCTGTAAGGACTTTGTCCATCGTTCCCAGTCCAGAGACAGACTGGTTGGTAGGTTAATTGGTCACTGTAGATAGTCCTGTGATTAGTCCAGGGTTAAATTGGGGGTTGCATGGCAGCACAGCTCAGAGGGCCAGAGGGGCCTATTCTGCACTGTATCTCAATAAATAATTAAAAATTAATTACTGCTGCAGTATTCCTGCGGGTGGCCTCATTAACTGACTGATTGTTAGTGATCTCCTGTAGATGTTTATGCTGGTGGGATTTGACACTCGTAATGCTACTGAATGTCATGGGGATATGGTTAAGCAAATGTTTTGAAGATAGTCATTGCCATGTTTGATTCGAGTGAAACGTTTATAATGGTACATAAGGTCAGGATGAAAAACTTAAAACAGTGATTGGATAATGTCCTCGTTAGTGGGCTCGTCCTGCTTCAAGTCCTACAAAAATTTACATAGGATTAAGAATTGCAGGTTCAGTTATATTAGTTCTTAACACATGTTTTGTTTCTGCAATTAAAATGCAATATTTTCATTTCATGTAAAGAATTAGTGGGGAACAACATGTATCTCAATCACAAGAGGATGTAGTCTTCTGGTGATTTGTAAAGGATTAAGGGAAAGTTGATGATTTCTTTCTTCGCCATTCAAAGAGAGATGGGATCTGGAGTTGATTGTGGAAAGAGGAAACACCATCACAGTTTAAGTAGTAGTGGGGTGAGCACTGGAGGAAAATAACCTGCGGGGGAAGTGTAAACCAGGAAGGATTAACCTAAATAGCTCTTGGTCTGTCTGTTTGAAGATTTGAATTTGATATGCTTGTTCCTGTACTTACTGCTTTGTGTTGTAGTTTAATGTATTCTCATGAATGAATAAAAGTGTAGGTTTCTGATTTTGTAAAAGTTTTTGAAGTTTTATTTTATTGGCTTTTCAAAGACTTGGGATTTTGTTTTTTGTTTTGATTACAGAATTTCTGTGTGAAAGGATTGGAAATGTTTTCCTCATTCTTGTACAAAGATATTTTGGAGCTGTACGACTGGAATATTGTTGGTAATGTGAAATATAATTATTTTTAATTTTCGGAAAAATCAGTTATTTTGCACAGTATATTTGCATTAACTTTTGGCACATGTACTTGCTCATGTTGGTGATTTTGTATTGGCACATGTTCAGAAGAATGGTCCTTTGTATCATTCTCACCCAGGGCACTCTCTTGTAGCTACTTGCATCTCCTCTCGTCAGTCACTTGTGTGTTCCAGTTTCTCTCCAGAAGCCTGAGCATAAAGTTGTAGGTTGACATTTCAATGCAGTATCGCGGGAGTACTGCATGATTGTAAGATGCTGCTTTTGACTGAGACATCAAGCCAAGAGCTCCTCGGTGTTCTCAGATAGACTATTTAGGAGAACATCAGGGGAGCTATCCCTGGCTCGCTACCAATACTACTCTTGGGCTACGTCCACACTAGACTGGATCATTTTGAAAACACCAGTTTCGAGTAAAAACGACAGGCATCCACACTACGCGTTTTTCAAAACATCTCTGTCCACACCAAAACGGATACCTGGTGTGATCTTTGCAGGACGCTGACTCCTGGGGAGAGTAGCAACAGGACTGAATTTCCTCCATTTGTAGATAATTTCTCTTGCTGGGGCTGATGAACACTTAGGCCTTTAGAAATGCTCTTGTAGCCTTTTCCAGCTTCCTGCATCTCCACAATTCTTCTTCTAAAGTGCTCTGAAAATTGTTTTGATCGAGGCATGGTGCACATAAACCGATCTTCCTTGAGAAGAGGCAGGAATGGATTCTCAATATGCCTGGATTTCAGTGCTTTAAAAGGGATAGAGACGGTGGAAAAAGGGGAGGAGGGGTGGCATTACTGGTCAGGGATACTATTACAGCTACAGAAAGGGTGGGTAATGTAGCAGGATCCTCTTTTGAGTCAGTATGGGTGGAAGTCAGGAACAGGAAGGGAGCAGTTACTCTACTGGGGGTATTCTATAGGCCCCCTGGTAGCAGCAGAGATACAGAGGAGCAGATTGGGAGGCAGATTTTGGAAAGGTGCAAAAATAACAGGGTTGTTATCATGGGTGACTTTAACTTCCCTAATATTGATTGGCACCTGATTAGTTCCAAGGGTTTAGATGGGGCAGAATTTGTTAAGTGTGTCCAGGATGGATTCCTGTCACAGTATGTGGACAGGCCGACCAGGGGGAATGCCATACTAGATCTAGTACTAGGTAATGAACCGGATCAGGTCACAGATCTCTCAGTGGGTGAGCATCTGGGGGACAGTGACCACCGCTCCCTGGCCTTTATAATTATCATGGAAAAGGATAGAATCAAAGAGGACAGGAAAATTTTTAATTGGGGAAAGGCAAATTATGAGGCTATAAGGCTAGAACTTGCGGGTGTGAATTGGGATGATGTTTTTGCAGGGAAATGTGGTCGATGTTTAGAGATCTCTTGCGGGATGTAAGGGATAAATTTTTCCCAGTGAGGAAGATAAAGAATGGTAGGGTGAAGGAACCATGGGTGACAAGTGAGGTGGAAAATCTAGTCAGGTGGAAGAAGGCAGCATACATGAGGTTTAGGAAGCAAGGATCAGATGGGTCTATTGAGGAATATAGGGAAGCAAGAAAGGAGCTTAAGAAGGGGCTAAGAAGAGCAAGAAGGGGGCATGACAAGACCTTGGCGAGTAGGGTAAAGGAAAACCCCAAGGCATTCTTCAATTATGTGAAGAAAAAAAAGATGACAGGAGTGAAGGTAGGACCGATTAGAGATAAAGGTGGGAAGATGTGCCTGGAGGCTGTGGAAGTGAGCGAGGTCCTCAATGAATACTTCTCTTCGGTATTCACCAATGAGAGGGAACTTGATGATGGTGAGGACAATATGAGTGAGGTTGATGTTCTGGAGCATGCTGATATTAAGGGAGAGGAGGTGTTGGAGTTGTTAAAATACATTAGGACAGATAAGTCCCCGGGGCTTGACTGAATATTCCTCAGGCTGCTCCACGAGGCGAGAGAAGAGATTGCTGAGCCTCTGGCTAGGATCTTTATGTCCTTGTTGTCCACGGGAATGGTGCCGGAGGATTGGAGGGAGGCGAATGTTGTTCCCTTGTTCAAAAAAGGTAGTAGGGATAGTCCGGGTAATTATAGACCAGTGAGCCTTACGTCTGTGGTGGGAAAGCTGTCGGAAAAGATTCTTAGAGATAGGATCTATAGGCATTTAGAGAATCATGGTCTGATCAGGGACAGTCAGCATGGCTTTGTGAAGGGCAGATCGTGTCTAACAAGCCTGATAGAGTTCTTTGAGGAGGTGACCAGGCATATAGATGAGGGTAGTGCAGTGGATGTGATCTATATGGATTTTATTAAGGCATTTGACAAGGTTCCACATGGTATGCTTATTCAGAAAGTTAGAAGGCATGGGATCCAGGGAATTTTGGCCAGGTGGATTCAGAATTGGCTTGCCTGCAGAAGGCAGAGGGTGGTGGTGGAGGGCGTACATTCAGATTGGAGGATTGTGACTAGTGGTGTCCCACAAGGATCTGTTCTGGGACCTCTACTTTTCGTGATTTTTATTAACGACCTGGATGTGGGGGTAGAAGGGTGGGTTGGCAAGTTTGTAGACAACACAAAGGTTGGTGGTGTTGTAGATAGTGTAGAGGATTGTCAAAGATTACAGAGAGACATTGATAGGATGCAGAAGTGGGCTGAGAAGTGGCAGATGGAGTTCAGCCCAGAGAAGTGTGAGGTGGTACACTTTGGAAGGACAAACTCCAAGGCAGAGTACAAAGTAAATGGCAGGATACTTGGTAGTGTGGAGGAGCAGAGGGATCTGGGGGTACATGTCCACAGATCCCTGAAAGTTGCCTCACAGGTGGATAGGGTAGTTAAGAAAGCTTATGGGATGCTAGCTTTCATAAGTCGAGGGATAGAGTTTAAGAGTCGTGATGTAATGATGCAGCTCTATAAAACTCTGGTTAGGCCACAATTGGAGTATTGTGTCCAGTTCTGGTCACCTTACTATAGGAAGGATGTGGAAGCATTGGAAAGGGTACAGAGGAGATTTACCATGATACTGCCTGGTTTAGAGAGTATGCATTATGATCAGAGATGAAGGGAGCTAGGGCTTTACTCTTTGGAGAGAAGGAGGATGAGAGGAGACATGATAGAGGTGTACAAGATAGTAAGAGGAATAGATAGAGTGGACAGCCAGCGCCTCTTCCCCAGGGCACCACTGCTCAATACAAGAGGACATGGCTTTAAGGTAAGGGGTGGGAAGTTCATGGGGGATATTAGAGGAAGGTTTTTTACTCAGAGAGTGGTTGGTGCGTGGAATGCACTGCCTGAGTCAGTGGTGGAGGCAGATACACTAGTGAAGTTTAAGAGACTACTAGACAGGTATATGGAGGAATCTAAGGTGGGGGCTTATATGGGAGGCAGGGTTTTGAGGGTCGGCACAACATTGTGGGCCGAAGGGCCTGTACTGTGCTGTACTATTCTGTGTTCTATGCTCTATTAAGAGCAGGCTCTGACAGTAACCTGACTTTGTCTGTTATTTTTATAGGCCAGGACACCTCCAATCTAATCTCATTGATTGGAAAACCTGACTCCAAACATCTTTCGTAGAAGGCATTACCCCAGAGTTTCACATACTTTTTTGAACCTAGACTGTGATTGTTTAAATGGTGTACTCAGTATAGATGAGAATAAGTCCAATTTTTTGTGTGTTATTAGTTTAAGCAGATTGTGATTGTCTATTGTTGTGACTTAGATGAAGATCAGATCACATTTTATGAGTAATTAATGCAAAGGGTGCCAAAATTTCTCTTGCAGCTGTATCTGGGTTAAATTGCTTTGCTCCGTTTGGCAGTTCTAGTCACAAGTCACCTGCCGATGTGGTGATCCCTGCATTAGTTACTGAGCAGGGTGTGTGTTCAACATTTCTACGTACAGTAGCCGCCTGGATCAGGTGCTAGTCCCTATGCTGGCAATCTGGTCCAGAGAAGCCCCTTTTTAGAGTTTTAATATAACTTCTTGGGGCAGGGGAGTTCAGAGCACATTACTCCTCTTCCCCCTCCCCTCTACTCAGTACTGTCCCTGTCACAAATATGCCAACCCCTGCAACAATTCCAGCTCCTTGTGACATCCCAAATGATCAGCTTATCACCTCATCAATCCTTGGTTTGCCTCAACTGCTGGCCATCTTTCCTCTGCTCCCGAAGACAAATTTACTTCTGTGCTTTCTTCAGTGCACAGAGAATGATATATCCAGGGGATTGGTGATATATCTCAGACAGTTGCAGGCCCATGACTGAAACAGGTATTTTATTGCCCTCTCATCAGCAGAGAAGAATTGCTGTTTTCACTAGTGGCTGAATCTGCAATCGAAGGCCGTAAAAATAAGAATAGTCACTGGTAAAAGTAGTATATCAAATAAAGTCACTTTTCCTAGAGAGTGATTAACGCATAGTTGATGCAGAAAGCACAAGCGCATTTCAGGGAAAACATAAAGAAAGGAATAGATGAAAAGAATCATGGATATTGGC
Organism: Mobula hypostoma; assembly: GCF_963921235.1. Taxonomy (NCBI): domain Eukaryota; kingdom Metazoa; phylum Chordata; class Chondrichthyes; order Myliobatiformes; family Myliobatidae; genus Mobula; species Mobula hypostoma. Next base: position 23,318,687 of record NC_086113.1, read on the forward strand.
TATTTTAGAACAGTTATATCTTGAGACATATATGTTATTAAAAATAAACTTAGTGAAAATTAAATTATCTCCTTTGGCAAAAGTTTTGCAATTAAGTTTAAAAAGAAGTGCCAGAGTTGGATCTGAACTGAGCTTCAAGTTCAAGTTTATAGTCACTCATCCATACACATGTATACAGCTAAATTAAACAATGTTCCTGTGGGACCAAGGTGCATAACATAGTACATATATTACATTAACTGATATTAAAAAAAAATTGGTGGAGGGGGGGAATCTCTGATGATTCTCTCAGCAATCCTCTCAATCGGTTGCAGGGTCTTGCTTTTTCAATCACATACCGAATCAGGAGTCATTTCTGACTGCATAAGACCATAAGACAAAGGAGCAGAAGTAGGCCATTCGGCCCATTGAGTCTGCTCCGCCATTTTATCATGAGCTGATCCATTTTATCCTATTTAGTCCCACTGCCCTGCCTTCTCACCATAACCTTTGATGCCCTGGCTACTCAGATACCTATCAATCTCTGCCTTAAAGACACCCAATGACTTGGCCTCCACTGCTGCCCGTGGCAACAAGTTCCATAGATTCACCACCCTCTGACTAAAAAAATTTTTTCGCATTTCTGTTCTGAAAGGGCGCCCTTCAATCCTGAAGTCATGCCCTCTCGTACTAGACTTAACTTTGCCACATCCACTCTGTCCATGCCTTTTAACATTCGAAATGTTTCTATGAGGTCTCCCCTCATTCTTCTAAACTCCAAGGAATACAGTCCAAGAGCAGACAAACGTTCCTCATATGTTAACCCTCTCATTCCCAGAATCATTCTAGTGAATCTTCTCTGTACCCTCTCCAACGTCAGCACATCCTTTCTTAAATAAGGAGACCAAAACTGCCCACAGTACTCCAAGTGAGGTCTCACCAGCGCCTTATAGAGCCTCAACATCACATCCCTGCTCCTATACTCTATTCCTCTACAAATGAATGCCAACATCGCATTCGCCTTCTTCACTACCGACTCAACCTGGAGGTTAACTTTAAGGGAATCGTGTACGAGGACTCCCAAGTCCCATTGCATCTCAGAACTTTGAATTCTTTCCCCATTTAAATAATAGTCTGCCCGATTATTTTTTCTGCCAAAGTGCATAACCATACACTTTCCAACATTGTACTTCATTTGCCACTTCTCTGCCCATTCTTCCAATCTATCCAAGTCTCTCTGCTGACTCTCCGTTTCCTCAGCACTACCGGCCCCTCCACCTATCTTCGCATCGTCAGCAAACTTAGCCACAAAGCCCTCTATTCCATAATCCAAATCGTTGATGTACAATGTAAAAAGAAGCGGTCCCAACACTGATCCCTGTGGAACACCACTGGTAACCAGCAGCCAACCAGAATAGGATCCCTTTATTCCCACTCTCTGTTTCCTGCCAATCAGCCAACGCTCTATCCAAGTATGTAACTTTCCTGTAATTCCATGGGCTCTTATCTTGTTAAGCAGCCTCATGTGTGGCACCTTGTCAAAGGCCTTCTGAAAATCCAAATATACAACATCCACTGCATCTCCCTTGTCTAGCCTACTGGTAATTTCCTCAAGAAATTGTAATAGGTTTGTCAGGCAGGATTTTCCTTTAAGGAATCCATGCTGAGTTCTGCCTATCTTGTCATATGCCTCCAGGTACTCTGTAACCTCATCCTTGACAATCGACTCCATGGTAAAGCCCATTCTGTTGTACTGAAGGTACACCATAATTGCTTGATGGAAGCTGTAAATCTGTTGGAAAGCTCATTTTGTGTATGATTTGTTGATTCTTCATACTGGATTTAAACACCAGCACTCTTTTCCATTATGCCTTCAGAGTTAACATCCTTCTCGATCGTGTCTAATGGAAAGACAGTGCAGTTACAGAATTCCAAATTTACTTCAGGGAAATTCCATTAAAGAATGTGAAGATCAGTATTTATAATGGAAATTGAAAAGTAAGGACAGGATGAGGTTTGAATACATCCTATGTTCACTGAATGAAATAGTCAGAGACATTTCACTCATTTAAATGGTCTTCTCTCTCCTGATTCCCTGTCCATAGTCGCATTGCAAGTTGTCTGGTCCAAAATATCTAATGGCTATAAATTTGGTCTTTCTTTTCCATTCTCCCTCATGTATTTTTGACTCGGTAAAATGTGCTATACTATCCATGTCAAGATTCATTATGGTCATATGTTCTACATTCCAACCAATCTGGGGAAAGAGGTTTCCGCTGAATTTTCTATTGGATTTACTAGTGACCATTTTTATTCCCATGGCCTGTGCAAGTGTGTGTACCTGCATGTATGTTTCTAAAACTTGCTGTTTTCTAGGTCCAGTATTTGAGAATGGAGCTGCATCCTGTCCAAGGTTTCATTTCTTCCCCCGTTTTGTTAGATCGATACCTGGTGAGTAATGATGATGTTACTGTCAAATTACGGGAGTACGGTTTTAACAAGCAATACACTGTGCAGCTTGCACGTTGTGATACAAAAAAAGATAACTCTCATAGTCAAAAGCTCAAAACCAGAACAGCCTATTTAATAATCAATACTTATTTATTACCTATTTATATTAGGATGGGTTTTCTCATACACTAGGACTCTGGAATTAACTTTAAGATCTTATGGCAGTGTTTCCTTATCCCCAATAAGATAAGCTGCCTTGTCCAATCTTCCTGCACCTTTGTTCTTTTTAAGTAAACAGCAGTCCACCACTTCATGTTTTAATCATAACTAAAATTCAAAACTGAGGCCATTGTCAGTTTGCCTTAAAGACTTTTTTTTCAGTTTCAACCAAATTAATGTCTTTCCATAATTAAGTAAAGGTGCCATTTTACTTCTAGCAGAGGGAATTAAGATAGTTTACTGTTATTTCCAGTACACAAGTGTAAAAGAGAACAAAGTTATTATTACTCCATATCTGATCCACAGTCCTCCACAACATCTGCTCCACAGTTCCTGTTAGCACCTGTGCACCACAAGGCTGTGTGCTGAACCCCTGGCTCTACTCACTTTGTACTTACGACTGTGAGGCTAAGCACAGCTCCAATGCCATATTTAAGTTTGCTGCCGACACTGCTGTCATTGGCCAAGTCATAGGTGGTGATGAATCAGCATATGGGGGAGGGGGGGAGATTAATAATAAATATACTGTGAACTTTGAACTCTGCCAAATTTTCGAAGTGTGTATATATCATACAACCTTGAGATCTGTTACAGGCAGCCACAAAAGAAGAAACGCAAAAGAACCATTAAAAAAAAGAAGACAGACAAGCATCCAATGTGCAAAGAGAGAAAAGCAAAATAAATCATGCAAACAATGAGAGTAAGCAAGTAGCATTTAGAACAAAACTGAGTCCTCAGACCCGAAACCCGGAGCAGGCCACACCTTCATCCTCAGACACGAAGCCCAGAGCAGGCCATTGCCTCAGCCTCAGACCCGAAGCCCGGAGCAGGCCACACCATCAGCCTCAGACCTGCCTGAAGCCTGGAGCAGGCCACACCTTCAGCCTCAGACACGAAGCCCAGAGCAGGCCATTGCCTCAGCCTCAGACCCGAAGGTTGGAGCAGGCCACACCTTCAGCCTCAGACCCGAAGCCTGGAGCAGGCCACACCTTCAACCTCAGACATGAAGCCCAGAGCAGACCATTGCCTCAGCCTCAGACATGAAGCCCAGAGCAGGCCATTGTCTCAGCCTCAGACATGAAGCCCAGAGCAGGCCATTGCCTCAGCCTCAGACACTAAGCCCGGAGCAGGCCATTGCCTCAGCCTCAGACACTAAGCCCGGAGCAGGCCATCGCCTCAGCCTCAGACCTGAAGCCCAGAGCAGGCCATACCTTCAGCCTCAGACACGAAGCCCAGAGCAGGCCATTGCCTCAGCCTCAGACATGAAGCCCAGAGCAGGCCATTGTCTCAGCCTCAGACATGAAGCCCAGAGCAGGCCATTGCCTCAGCCTCAGACACTAAGCCCGGAGCAGGCCATTGCCTCAGCCTCAGACACTAAGCCCGGAGCAGGCCATCGCCTCAGCCTCAGACCTGAAGCCCAGAGCAGGCCATACCTTCAGCCTCAGACACGAAGCCCAGAGCAGGCCATTGCCTCAGCATCAGACATGAAGCCCAGAGCAGGCCATTGCCTCAGCCTCAGACACTAAGCCCGGAGCAGGCCATTGCCTCAGCCTCAGACGCTAAGCCCGGAGCAGGCCATTGCCTCAGCCTCAGACCTGAAGCCCAGAGCAGGCCATACCTTCAGCCTCAGACACGAAGCCCAGAGCAGGCCATTGCCTCAGCATCAGACACTAAGCCCGGAGCAGGCCACGCCTTCAGCCTCAGACATGAAGCCCAGAGCAGGCCATTGCCTCAGCCTCAGACACTAAGCCCGGAGCAGGCCATTGCCTCAGCCTCAGTGTAGCGAAGACTGGAGTAAACATTGCGGAGCAGTGAGCAGAACTGGCCTGACCGACGCCTCTGGTTTCGACACCCTGCCTTTTCACAACAACCTCTCACGCAAAGTCAGCAAGACCATGGAGCTGATTATTGTCTTCAGAAGCAGGGAACTGTAGGTCTAAAGCCAGTCCTCATCTGGGATTCAGAGGCGGAGAACTGATAAATTCCTCAGGGTTATCATTTCAGAGGATCTGTCCTGGGCCCAGAACATAAGTGTCAAAGAAAATACAGCAGCACCTTTACTACCTGAGAAGCTTGTGTAGATTCGACAGGACATCTTAAACGTTGACAAACCTCTATAGGTCTGTGGTGGAGAGTATATTGACTGGCTGCATCACTGCCTGGTCTGAAAACACCAAATCCCTTGAATGGAAAATTCTACAAGAGGTAGTGAATATGGCCCAGACTATCATAGGTAAAGTCCTCCCCACAATTGAGTACATCTGCACGAAATGCTGTCGCAGGAAAGCAGGATCCATCATCAGGGACCCCCACGACTCAGGCCATGTTCTGTGATGCCATCAGGAAGAAGGCACAGGAGCCTCAGCACTCACATCACCAGGCTCAGGAACAGTTATTACCATTCAACCATCAGACTCTTCAACCAGTGGGGATAACCTCACTCATCTTCACTCACCCCAACACTGAACTGTTCCTATAACCTACACTCACAACATGCTGGAGGAACTCAGCAGGTCAAGCAGCATCCGTGGAAACGATCAGTCGACGTTTCGGGCTGGAACCCTTCGTCAGGACTGAAGAGGGAAGGGGCAGAGGCCCTATAAAGAAGGTGGGGGGAGGGTGGGAATGAGAAGGCTGGTAGGTTCCAGGTGAAAAACCAGTAAGGAGAAAGATAAAGGAGTGGGGGAGGTGAAGAAGGAATAGGGGAAAACACAATGGGTAGTAGAAGGAGGCGGAACCAAGAGGGAGGTGGTAGGCAGCTGGGGAAGGGGGCAGAATGAAATAGGGATAGGGGGAGGGAATTACCGGAAGTTGGAGAATTCTATGTTCATACTAAGGGGCTAGAGACTACCTAGACGGTATATGAGGTGTTGCTCCTCCAACCTATACGACTCACTTTCAAGAACTCTTCATCTCATGTTCTCAATATATTGCTTGTTTATTTATTATCATCATCATTATTATTATTATTTCTTTTTTTTTTGTATTTGCACAGTTTGTTGTCTTTTGCACATTGGTTATTTGTCCGTCCTCTTGGGTGCAGTCCTTCATTGACTCTATTATGTTTCTTGGATTTACTGAGTATGCCCACAAGAAAACAAATTGTTTATGGTAACTCACATGTACTTTGATAATAAATTTACTTTGAACTTTGAAGCACAGAAACATGATAGGATAAAGAAGACAATAAATATAAACACATAAAATAGCTTAGATACATAGATTGATTGTATGTCCATAAATTGATGCTAGGCAAGGGATGTCTGTATATAAGGTGACTGACATGAAATAGTAAAGTAGGGGTGGTGGGGTTGTGGAGGAGTGGATCAGCTGGTGGAGGCATTGATCAGCTTTACTGCTTGAGGAAAGTAATTATTTTTGAGTCTGGTGTGGATGCTTTATAGCCTCCTCCTGATGGGGGTAGGACAGCAGTCCTGGAGCAGGGGGGTGGGATCCTTCACGATGCTTCTGGCCCTTTTCGGGCACCTTTCTGTATATTTGTCCTTGATGGTGGGTAGGCCGGTGCCAGTGATGCATTGGGCATTTTGCACTACTTCCGATCTGCTGCAGTACAGCTTCTGAAACAGCAGATAGGATGAAATTTCTTCCTTAGACTGTTTTGCAAATCTTTGGAACTCCATAGCTGAGAGTACTGGAGACTGAGGAATGATTCTACAGTGTTGTATAAAGTCACAGGAGTATTGAAAGGGTGAATATACACACTCTTTTACCTTGGGCTGGGGAGTCAAAAACTAGAGGGCATGGGTTTAAGGTGAGACGCGAAACAATCAGGGGTTGAGGGGCAACTTTTTCATCCAGGGACTGGTAAGTTAATGAATGGTCAGAGGAAGTAGTCAAGGCAGCTATAAAAACAACATTTAAAAGACAAGAAGGCTACATTCAAAGGAAATGTTTATAGGAATATTGATCAAACACAGGCAAATGGGACTAACTAAGAAGGGTGTTTAGCTCAGAATAGATGAGTTCGGGTGAGGGGTGTGTTTCCATGCCGTGTGTCTATGGTTGGACAAGGTCAGTTGCTTAGAGCAGTGGTCCCCAACCTCCAGGCCGCATGCTGATACCGGGCTGCGAAGCATGCGGGGGTGCAGCGGTAGCTGGAACGCACCCAGCACACCTTTAAGAAAAAAGCCAAAATAAACAAGCTAATTAATTAGGTGCCGCCCGGGGATCTGGGCCGACATTTACGTGCTGGGTGGCACCTAATTAATTAGCTTGCTTATTTCGGCTTTTTTCATAATGATCTGCTGGATGCGTTCCGGCCACCGCTGTACAGCTGCATTCTTCACGGCCCAGTATCGGTCCGCGGCCCGGAGGTTGGGGACCACTGGCTCAGAGAACTGAGAAATCGGTGGATATTTGGATATAAGGAAATCCAGGGTTAACGCAGAAAAATGGGTCTGGGGTGAAAGATCGACAATGCTCGTTGAGCACAAAGAGGATGACTTTCCATGATCTCGCGTTTAATATATGGTTACTCCCGTCATGCTTACTTTATGCTGCTCACGCCCTTGTGTTCTGTTTTCTTGTCTTCAGACAGCGGGAAAGAAGTGCTGTCAATGCACCAGGTGTTGCTTTACCTGCTGCGCAGCAATAAGCCCCTCGTTCCTGAGGAGGAGATTGCCAACATGCTGCAGTGGGAGGAGCTGGAGTGGCAGAAGTATGCTGAAGAGTGTAAGGGTATGATCGTCACGTATCCTGGCATGGTACGTATTAAGATGGGAGTGAAAGTGTGCTGACAACTTTGTGCGCCACAGTTGTGATAACTACATTGACGCACAAACTACGCACAAACACTGACAGCCAATGAGCAAAAGACAAACTGAAAATACAAAAACTAATTATAATAATAAATATGCAAATCGATAATGCATATTATAGGGTCGTTGAAAGTGAGTCCATAGGTTGTGGAATCAGTTCACTGTTGAAATGAGTGACGTTATCCAGACTGATTCAGGAGCCTGATGTTTGAAGGGTAATAATTGTTCCTGAGCCCGTTGGTGGTTTCCCTTGCTAAAAGCGTATTTATTGTGTAAAATCATCCAAGATATATCTTGATTATTGCCAGAAAATGATGCTGAACTATATTTGGAGATATTAGGCCAGTTTATCATGAATTGGGACGAAGAGCCGCTTTAAGGTGAAACTACGGTGAAAAAAGGAGTCAGACAGTGGAAATGGTTAGGGAGAGAGTTCCAGAGCTCTATTCAGGAAAAGCTGCAAGCGGTTGTACACTCACCTAGTTCCAGCATGAGCACTAGCCTCCCCAGCATCAAGGACATCTTCGAAAGGCATTGTCTCAGAAAGGTGGCATCAATTATTAAGGACCCGGGACATGACCTCTCCTCACTATTACTGTCTGAGAGGAGGCACATACTCCGTTCTTTAGGAACAGCTTCTTCCCCTCCACCATCACACAATGAACCCATGAACACTGCCTCACTAGATTTGCTCTCCTTCTGCACTACTTATTTAATTTTTTTAATAATATATTAAAATTTATAGTATATTTTGTGTATTGCATTGTACTGCTGCCTCAAAACAACATGACACAAGTCAGTGGTAATAAACCTGATTCTGAGTTCAGGCAGTCGATAGCGAGGAGATACCATTTGGAGATGAGTTGATTTGAAGCAAAAATTTCTCATGAAAATCAGCAATAGTTTGAAGGTTTAATTTTGGTTAAAACACCTGGGATAACACCCACCTTCTTTGAAATGGCAGATGTGGGACTTTTTTTTCTCTCGTCATCTTTGCATCTTCAGGGTGCAGGAGTTAGAAATGGCTTCAGTGAAGTGCACTGGAGTGTCAGCTGAAAATAGTTTTGTGCGCTGGTGTGGCTGTAAAAATCCACAGTTTTTTGATTGAGAAGTCAGCGTGCCACCCATCAAGCAACAGCTGATGTTAAGAGGGCAGAATGGTGTGAAGCATGCTGATGCCATGGATGCTGTCAACTGATTTTGTCTGGAAGGTGTTGCTTCTCCCTTGACTCACAGCTGGGTAATGCGAACTGACGTGTGCTGTGAAATGTGTCCTATGGTGTTGATTTTGTTGTGGCATCTCTTTTGCTGCAGCTAAATCCCCACCTTGAATAAGATGCTCTAATTGTGGCATGGCTGCTGGTTTCTGCTTCAGTTGTGGTCATTTCTGACCAGGCCCCACCAGGAAAGAAAACCTTCAAGTTTTCTTACGGAATTCAGCAGTGATGTTTTGAACTTGGTACCATCAGCACCACGAAAGGAATAGATCACAGAGAGAATTTGTTTCATATTTAAATGAGATAAAGGCAGATTTTTGATCTGTGTATTCATGTCTTCTTCATATCCCGAATTGATTAATAAGATCTATCCATCTCAACTGGAGCAACATCTATTATTGTTTGTGGAAGAAAGTTCCAAATTTCTACCATCCTCTGCATGGAAATTTCTTTTGAAACTCCTGAAGCAGATTTCTGGACGATAACCTAATATTTCAGACATCCAAACCAAAAGAAATAGTTTCTCTCAATCTTACAGCTCAATTGCTTGACGTTGTAAATAAAATGAATATTTGAAGCCTGCACGGTAGTGCAGTGGTTAGCGCAAACCTTTACAGTGCAGTGACCTGGGTTTAATTCCCACTGCTGCCTGTAAGGAGTTTGTACGTTCTCCGTGTGACCACGTGGGTTTCGTCCTTCTACGCCGGTTTCCTCCCACAGTCCAAAGACATGCTGGTTGGTAGGCTTCTTGGTCATTATAAATTGGGGGAGTTGCTGGGCGGTATGGTGCGAAGGGCCAGAGGGCCTGTTCCGCGTTGAATCTCAATAAATAAGTAATGAGGGTGGCTCTCGGAAAATATTATTCATTTTTCAAAGATCGGAGCCTTTTTGAGGTACATCTTGTTTGGGGCACACATTCCGATCAGGAAGTGGAACAGAAACTAACTCAGTCAATAAGAGACTTGAATGTGAGACTTGCTACTGCACCGAGAGATTGAAACGAATAGATCTTTAAGCAAAGTTAGACAAGTACACAAGGAGGTAATAACTACATTACTAGAATCCGGTCAAGAGGGCGTTGAGAGAAAGTCTAAATAATACCTCAGTATCAGTACAGATTTTTTTAAATATTTATTTGTTATGAGATGTGAACATTACTGGCAATATTGTCGTTTATTGTCTGAGCATGAAGGTATTTACCTGTCAAGGATATTGGGTGGAGTGTCCTGCATTTAATTACAGAATGCATGCAAATTATTTATGTAATCATTTTTCTTTTCAAGATTCTATTGTCATTTATGTTCAAGAATGAGAACTTATTTGCAAAGGTGTTTTAGTTTTGAGGTATTAAATGTGTTGAATAAACTCTTCCCAGGCTTCCAGCCAGGTATAGATTTTGATTGTAACCAATGTTTTGATGACAAACTCTGCCATCTTCATCATCAGTTATAATTAAAACTTATATCCGGCTAGAAGCCCAAGAAAAGTTTATTCATCATGTATACCAGGAAAGCATTAGATCCTTTTTTGTATTAAATGTATGTTCTTTTGCAGAACTGGTGTATGTGTTTGTTTTCATAAAAATATTTCCATAATTTTTCTAAAAAGGACTTCAAACTGGCTCACTCTCGTCATAATCAATTGGACGTTACTCATGTCAAACAAAAATACCACTCCAGATTTCCTTTTGAGGAGGTTAGGTTGAGCACATGCCTAATGTATGAAGTGGGGGAAATTTTGCTTTGCATTTTTAAAGGTATGTTTCGGTTACAGCTGGAGAACTGTATACAGTTCCGAATGCTGACCCTCAAGTAGTTCATAATTGCCCAGGAATGAGTGAAACACCTGAACCCCCAGGGGTTACACAATGACAAAAGTTTACATAAATCAGTCTGATACTCTCTGCAATATGGAAAGTTCAGTTGGTTATGTTTTTCAGCGCATTGAAAAAATCGATAAGGGAAATAGGATCTGGGATTCAAGGACAGGGTAAAATAAGCTCAGTCTGGCCATTTGGAAGAGAAGCTGGGAAGTGCTTCTTTAGCCAAAGTACGTTAGAAGTGTGGAGATCTTCCATAAAGTGCACCAGATACATAAGGAAATGATTGCTTGTATTTCATTGGCTATATATATAAATATTCCCATTGTTTTGCCTTAATGTATCCAATAATGTAATACAGTGAGTGCTATGGTTTGGGATATTGTATACAACAGCAACAGTTTGCACTTGTATAGCACTAAAGTGCTCTACAGGAGTGTTATCAAATTTAACGTTCAGTCATATAAGAAGGTATTAAAGAAAATGACCAAGAGATTGGTTTGAGAGTGGGTTTAAAGAGTGCCTTGAGAAGATTGAGAGACAGTGGTTGAGGGAGGGAGAGAAGGCCTTGGTAGCTGAGGCAAAAGGCTCAAATTTCAGCACTGCAGTTACCCTAGAGGGTTAAAAGGCTCAAAGTGACTCATGAGACATGCAGGGATTTGTAAACCAGAGTGAGTTTTTTAAACGGGTAACTCAAGGGGTGAAGTATGCACTGTTAATAGTGTGAATTTGAACAAGACAGAGTTTTTAGTCACAAGTGAAGGTAGGGAAGAATGAGGTTTACCGTATAGTAACATAGATTACACAGACTAGTGTTTCAATAACCAGGTAAATCACGTACTAAAGCACGTCCTACAAAGAAAAGTAACTCCAGATATGGCTCCTTGTTAGACTTGAGTGAGTCATTTTCTGTGCTAAATCATTTTATGTCAGCTGTAAGATTACTAAGCAACATAATTTTGTGAAGTTTACATTTATGAATTTTTGTTATTTACCAAATGATTGTTTAATCTTGGCTCTGTTAACAGAAGCCCAGCTCTGTTCGCATTGACCAGTTGGACCGGGAGCAGTTTAACCCTGAAGTCATCACTTTTCCAATCATAGTGCATTTTGGGATTCGGCCTGCTCAGCTTAGTTATGCCGGGGACCCACAGTAAGTTGAACTCTTTGCACAAAACGCAGAATGCATGTGGTGTGTGTCCTGAAAATCTGAAGTAATAGTATTTTTGGGGAGGATGACATGAACTAAAAATTCAGTTCTGTCATGAAGTCAGGCAGTCTGTACTTTTAGAAGATTCTCCAATATTGTGCAACTAATCAAGGATGAATTTTTAATCATCTGGAAATGGGGAGAATGGCTATTCAGCTTGTTACACCTGTTCAGGCTCTTCTGATCAGCAGTCTGTCAAACCATATCCCAGCACTGATTTTACTTTTCTTCAAGTACTTACTGAGTTCCTTTTTGAAGGCTGCCATTGAATATAAAATCACTCTGTCAGTTGGTATGCTTCAAATTCAAGCTATACCTTGCATTTAGAATAGTTTTCTCTCCCTGTCGCCACAGTTGCTTGCCTAGAGCAGGGGTCCCCAACTTGTTTTGCACCACGGACCGGTTTAATATTGACAATATTCTTGCGGACCGGCTGACCCGGGGGTGGGGGGGGGGAGTGTTCAAGTAGGGTTAAACTCACTTCAACATGTCTTTTACAGTTAGGGTTGCCACCTTTCTCACTCCCAAATAAGGGACAAAAGTAGCAGTCAAATCCTGGGACACTTTACCCCAGGAAAGACTACCATGACCATGAAGCCCGGCGACTGCGCACGCGATGTGCGCATGTGATGTGCGCGTACGTGCCTATTCTTTTTCTCACAAATCGGTTTTGCCTTCATCTTCCCAACTATGCTGTACATACATTATTTCTACTTTGTATAGGCTGAGTATTTATCATATCATTCCTGCTTTTACAATATGTTAGTGTTATTTATTTTTGGTTTTATGTGTTATTTGGTATGATTTGTTAGTTATTTTTTGGGTCTGGGAACGCTCAAAAATTTTTCCCATATAAATTAATGGTAATTGCTTCTTCACTTCATGCTATTTCAGCACGAAAGGTTTCATAGGAACGCTCTACCTTAGTGGGGGAAATACGGGACAAAGGCGGTCCCATATGGGACAAAGCAATTTAGCCCAATATACAGGATGTCCCGGCAAATACGGGACAGTTGGCAACCCTATGTTCAAGTTCAACAGTGCGTGACAGGGAATGAGGAAAGGTGCAGCTGACTCGTATCGTTTCCTTGCAGCCCGGTGGCACATGCTTTGTGGCCTGGTACCGGTCCGCGGCCCGGTGGTTGGATACCGCTGGCCTAAAGTACACTGGCAGCAACTCCAATACCTGTACCTCTGCAATCAAGAAAAACATACATACGTTAGCAAGACCATTGATAAGGTCCTGTATGGCAGGCTTGTCTGGAAGGTCAGGTCACATGGAATCCTGGGAGAGTGAGCTCACCATTGGTTCAGTGGTGTGAGCAAAGCAAAGGGTGACAGTGGAAGGATGTTTCTTGAACTGGAAGCCTGAGACTAGTATCTGTGGTAGAATCTTTATTTTTGGTTATTATATAAATGATTTAGGTGAAAATGTGCAAGGCACGGTTCATAAGTTTGCAGATGACACGAGAGTAGGTTGTATCTTACATAGTGAAGAAAGTTATCAAACATTACAGAGGGATCTTGATTAGCTACTGTAGGTAAGTGAGCAGAAGATTCGGAAATGACTTTCAATTTGAAGAAGTGCAAGGTTAGGCATTTCAGGAAGGGTAGAACGTATAGTACTGTGTAAGAGTATTAGGCATCCAAGCACACATGAATCAGTGACAAGGGCATTGTCTGCATGGGAATACTATCCTTTGTAGGTCCAGTCCCACACAACTTCTTGATTTGGAACTATATCATGGCCCTTCATCATCACAGGACCTAAATCCTGGAAATCCCTGCCCAACACCACCATGACAGTCTCCTCACCATGAGAATGGCAGTGGTTCAAGAACGCAGTTGACCAGCATCACTGAAGGACAACTAGAAATAGTCAGTAAATGCTGACCATCCCAGCACTGTCCGAATTACTAAACATGAGGGAAAGGAAAATGTACTTCTGCTTAGTCTATTTCTGTGCCTTCACATTATCTCTTCTTCCCTGGGTGTTTCTCTTACTTATAGTATCTGAATTTTCATGATGTTAGACAGTAAGTCAATTCACCTCTAAGGAAAAGAACTAGAGCTCTTTCCCCTCGTTCTCCAGAAGCATAATTGCAAACCTGTTCTCAGCAAAACTGTCTACTCCCTTCTGTATGGAAGGAGGTAACAGAGAAGCTTGAGATTGGTGGTGTTTGGAACAATGAAGGCCAACGGTTGATTGAGCTGATTTCTGCTGCTGTATGTTGTTGACCAGAAAAACAATGATCGAACAATTATGATAGAAATTCAATCCTGGTTAATGCTAACCGCTGGAGGATTGGCTACTAATCTGTACTTTCTCAATCACATCTGGATTCACTGATAGCAGTGTAAGAAAATATCAAGAGATGATGATATCTGGTAACAAATGGGAGTAAAGAGTAATTTCTCACCCACCAAGCGTTTATGGCATCACTGATGCACCTATTTTAGCAATTGATTTATTAACGAAGAGCTGCCACCTAACTAGGGACTCCTGAAGAAGACTCAGTAGCAATCAATAGAGTAGTGGTCGAGAAGGAAGGAGATCTTAGCTTTTGTTAGCTTAAGTGCAAGTTTGCTTACTCAGCCTATTAGTGTAAAAGTTAAGGATTCTTGGACTGGTTATAAGCAATAGCAATAGGTACTTTAATAGAACAATATCGTGAAGCCAATTTGATAGTCATCAGTCTGGCACAGTCACCCAGGTACAAACTGAGTGGGCTGCAGTGTCCACTGTGCTATTATTTATTGGTGAACTAGATGCCCATTGATTACTTGTGTTCTTACAGGACCTACCATTCAGGGGAAGCTCCCAAATGTAGATGACTTCCAGCTTTTTATTTAGGCTTCTGTAGGCATGCCCGTTCTTAGACATTATAATCAGTTCCTGTGTGCCGATGGACATGGGTTTCAGGAAATTACAGGAAATCTCTTGAATACTTTCATTAAAGTGATTCTCATTGGCGGCTGCTGAAGTTGTTCAAGAGGATATTGGAAGTTTAATTTGAAATGGGTTCCCTCATTTTTCCTTTAGTCTGTGAACTTCAAGTGTAATGCATTAGGAGGTCGGGTTTCAACTCTGCCACCTTCAGTCGACGAGAAGGAAACTAATGACCAAGGCTTGAGAAGTAAATAGATGGTGCAGCCTTCAATGGGTAACATTTCAGAGTCAGGAGGCTGTCATTTCGAGTTACACTTAGGTGGCTTAGGCAAAAAAAACAATCAACACTATGCCTCCATTGCAGTACTGAGCGAAAAGTGCTTCCCTGTTGCAGATGAACGCAGCAGGCCAAGCAGCATCTATAGGAAGAGGCGCAGTCGACGTTTCAGGCCGAGACCCTTCGTCAGGACTAACTTCCCATCACTGTTAGTCCTGACGAAGGGTCTCGGCCTGAAACGTCGACTGCGCCTCTTCCTACAGATGCTGCTTGGCCTGCTGCGTTCACCAGCAACTTTGATGTATGTTGCTTGAATTTCCAGCATCTGCAGAATTCCTGTTGTTCCCTGTTGCAGATCCTGTTTAGGATTAAGAGCCACATTAAGACCCCGCTTGGTAGACGTAGAAACAGTCTTGTGGCACCATTTCAAAGAAGAGCAGTGGTGTTTTCCCTGCTGCTCTAGCCAACATTTAAAACCGATTATCTGGGTATTAACTTCAAAGACGCTATATAAAGCAAGTCATATTTTTTCCTCTGTCACTTGCCCTTCCTTCCTTTCTCTCCCTCCTCTACGGCATTCTACCCTCCCATTAAATCCTCTATGCTAATTGACAATAGCTGTTTTTAAGCCATATCCTTGAATGTTATTTGAAGCCTCCTCTGTATCTCAACTATTTTCATTCTTGCACCATCAAATTTTCCTCATCGTACTTGCATTCCTCAATGCCCAGCAGTTTTCCCATTTCCCAGGTTAAACTTCCCATCACTGAAGTATTCGCCTCTGTCTTACTGTCCTGACTACTGTATTTCAGTATCACATCTGCCTTCAAAGCTGACAGTCATGCCTTAAATTTAGTGCATGGCTTTGTTGTATTGCTCTTATCTGCAATGTATTTTAAATGTGTCTTATCGGCATGTGTAACTTTTCTCTTTAATATGCCCTCACTGGCCACTTTTATCAGGTATACCTGCTCATTATTGCAAATATCTAATCAGCCAGTCATGTAGCATCAACTCATGGCATTAAAACATGCAGACATGATCAAGAGGTTGAGTTATTCTTCAGACCAAACTTCAGAATGAGGCAGAAATGTGATCTTAGTGACTTTAACCATGTAATGGTTGTTTGTGCCAGACAGGGTGGTTTGAGTATCTCAGAAACTGTGGATTTCCTGAGATTTTCATGCATAACAGTCTAGATTTTTTATACAGAATGATGTGAAAAACAAAAATAAAACATCCTTGTTAATGAGAGAAGTCAGGAAAATGGCCAGACTGGGTCCGCTGACAGGAAGGCAACAGGAACTCAAATAACCGCGTGTTTCAACAGTGCTGTGCAAAAGATCAATTCTGAGCGCACACTTGTCGAACCTTGATGTGGATGGGCTACAGCAGCAGGTTTCCACGAACATACCTCCTGTACCTAGTGAAGTAGCCATTGAATGTAATTTTCTTTACTTACCGTCATTTGTGCAACTTTGCCTTCCAACTCGCACCCTTCATTAACGTGGGCTTACACTTCTGGGTGCACCATTATAAGCAGTGTCTCAGTCATCTCCTCTACTTATTGACATGCAGAAGTTTCAGATCAGGTGGCATCCCTATAATTCTTATCATTTGCGAATCCTTTTTTGACTTTGCCTCCGTGGAGCTCCAAATATAATCTCCTCCAGCCCAATATCATACCACGATCTCGGATCTCTTCCAGTGGCTATTTCGTCCTGTTTTAATTACAGGTGTCCCCCGCTTTTCGAAAGTTCACTTTACAAAACCTCACTGTTACGAAAGACCTACATTAGTACCCTGTTTTTGCTTTCAGAAGGTGTTTTCACTGTTACGAAGAAAGGCAGTGCGCAATAAAAGGCAGCGCGTGCCCCGGGCAGCCGCTCTGCCCCGGATTCGGAACGGCTTTGCTTAAACACGGTGCATCGAGCAGCCGTTTGCAAGATGAGTTCTAAGGTGTCGGAAAAGCCTGAAAGAGTAAGGGTGTTACACTTAGCGTAAAACTATACATAATTAAGCGTTTCGATCGTGGTGAGCGAAGCAAGGACAAAGTGAGTTTGGCTTGTGGAAGTTGACGAAGATGATGTTGAAGAGGTTTTGGCATCCCATGACCAAGAACTGATAGATGAAGAGCTGATGCAATTGGAAGAGGAAAGGATAACAATTGAAACCGAATGCAGAAAGTGAAGCAACTGCATGAGATTTTCGCTGCAATGATAAAGTACGACTTTAATTTTGAAAGGGTACGTAGGTTTAGGGGTTATTTGCAGGATGGTTTGAGTGCTTGCAAACAACTGTGTGATAGAAAAATGCTCGAGGCTCAGCAGTCAGGCAAGCCTTCCACATCAGCCACAGCAGACGACGAACCTCGACCTTCGACATCGAGGCGGGCAGTCATAGGAGAAGCTGAGCTGCCTGCCCTGATCGACGATGAGATGACACCCCCGTGTCCCACCACCCCAACACCCGGGCCCTGGACAGATACTGTACCAATTTGCGAAGAATGCAGCAGTAGCCGGGGGGCACACAGCACATCTTAAAGAAAAAGCCGAAATAAACATGCTAATTAATTAGGTGCCGCCTAGCACGTAATTGTCGGCCCAGATCAGAGGCGATGCAATCGGCAATCGCCTCTGATCTGCGCCGACATTTACGTGCCGGGCAGCACCTAAATAATTAGCATGTTTATTTTGGCTTTTTTCTTAATGATGTGCTGTGTGCCTCCAGGCTACCGCTGTGTTCTTCGTGGCAATGTATCGGGTCGGTGGCCCGGAGGGTGGGGGCCACTGCACCACCCAGCCTGCGATGACTCAGTCTAACACACCATCATCAGTGTGCTCGGCGCTGTTTTCCCAATTCCGGTAAGTGATACTACACTGTACGTACATTATTTCTACTTTATATAGGCTGTGTATTTTTACGTGTTATTTGGTAGATTTGGTAGCTTAGTAGTTTAAAGGTTGCTGGAGAGCGCGTGTATGCCAACAGCGCTTGCGTGAGATTTTCGCTACGGAGATCTGTGCAGGCAATCGTTGTAGAGAAGTATTTCTACTTTATATAGGCTGTGTATTTATCATATCATTCCTGCTTTTACTATATGTTACTGTTATTTTAGGTTTCATGTGTTATTTGGCATGATTTGGTAGGTTATTTTTGGGTCTGCGAACGCTCACAAAATTTTCCCATATAAATAAATGGTAATTGCTTCTTCGCTTTACGACATTTCGGCTTACGAACCGTTTCATAGGAACGCTCTACCTTCGGATGGCGGGGGAAACCTGTATTCCGGCATTGTTGGGTGTACCTTCATCAGACTCAGTGCTCAGCTTTGGAAAACCCTCACTAAACCCCTCTAACTCTTTTACAACTAAAATATTGTGTGTAAGATTTAATAATGTACATGCCTTTGAGCAATTTCATTTCCAAAAGAAAAAAAAAATCTGCCTTTCTTAGTTTGGGAGTCAAGCAAAAAAAAATTCTTGAAGTTAATTTGCCTTAAGTATTTGTGCTCCCTTCACTCAGACATTTTTTAGAGTCATAGTGGATCGTTGTACCAAGTAGAGAAGTATTCCTTCAGGTACTATTACAATCAAAGCATAGATGTTCTCTATAAAGTGCCAACTACACTCTGTGTGAGAACATGTAAGAAAAAGGATTGCCATTAGAAAACTGAGCGTCATATATTCCTATTTTTAAAGGAACAAAACACCAAATGGTGCAAAAAATGACTTATTTCTAATATGGGCAGTGTGGGCATGCTATGTTGGCCCTGGAACGTGTGGCAACACTTGCACTCTGCCCCCAGAACATCCTTAGGTGTGTTTGTTGTTAACGCAAACAACACATTTCGTTGGATGTTAACATGTAGATGTGATAAATAAATCTGAATGTGTTGTTAGGATTAATATATTTTTAAAATCCTATTAACTATGTTTGACAGCAGGGAATCACAAGCCTCTTTGTGGTGATTCGGTTTATCTCTTGAAATGAATTCACAATTGGTTTAAGATATATACAGATTTAGTGAGGTTTAGGCGGGCTTTACACAGACAAATAAAACTTCTGTTAAATGTAATGTGCGTTCAAAAGTCCCACTTAGTAATTGTGTTACTTCACCCAAAGGTGGCAGCAGTGTTTCAGAAAGTCCAAAGAACATCTTTATGTTATGCAATTGTCAGTGAATTCACGGTTAATCTTTAGATAACTAAAACTTGTTTGGAATTCATGATGGTAATTTATAGTACAATTTGATACCCATTGCTTCATTTCCCAATCCACCCATCCACTTCACCACGCAATTGGACTTCATCTTTGCAAACCATTCCCATTTGATATTTTCTACAATGTAAATAATCTTGTTCCCAACTCCTTAACTACCAAGTTGTATTCAAAAAATATGAGGTATTAAGGCATTAATTTTCTGTTCCTTTTAGTAATTGATCATGTAATTAAGTGCATTCAGAGTAACAAAAACGGAGGTTGCAAGTCTGCTAATTGAATATTGTAAGTGTATCTTTCCTGAAAGTCAAAACTTGGTAATCAGCTCGTTCATGTTTTGGAACTTGTAGTTCATTTGCTTGGAAGTTGCAAAGTTAACATTGCAAAAAAAAAGCACGTTTATTTACTTGGCAAGTTCACCCAAAAGATTTCACAGAAAACTTTTTGAAACAAAAATTGATGTCGAGGTTCTGAACAGTTTATTAAAAGGGAGCTAAGTCTCAAAGAGGGCCGAAAGAGAACCTGAGAGCTTTTGGGAAAGAATTTCAGGGGTTAGGACCCAGAAAATCCAGAATTAGAGCACAAAGACCACCAGGGTATTTAAGGCTGAAGGAAATTGTGCAGATAAGAAAGTCAAGGATGGATCTCAAGTGGAGTGACATTCTCTCTCTGAGGCATTGAAGTTCACAAAGTTGACCTACCAATAAGATTTCCATTTCAAATCGCTGAAGAACAACCACTTTGACCTGCAGAAAAGAATAAAAAGACAATTTATGGACCATTACAAGTCTTTCATTGACTTTTTGCATGTGTGCAAGTAATCCAAACAGCAAAAGGTAACAAAATAATCAGCCAAGTTAGTTCATTGCAAATAAAGTGATTTATATGAGAAAGGAGAGCAGAAATAATATTTAAGTAATAGCATTGTATTTTAATGAGCAAGAAGATTTGAGGATTGGGAAGCGGACACTGGAGGAGGCAAATGGATGGGCTGCATTCTCATGTTTATTCATTTATTTTTTTCACTTTATTTTATTTATTAAAACATAAATCTTGGAGTGCAAAACCCGTGAGACTTCAATGACCAAGTCTTATTTACTACCTCCTCCCAAAATCTGATGTGAGAACTCATCAAGGCATCATGTCTGGTGAAGGAAAGATCAAAATATCTTTTAACTGTCCATAATTGCCAGAACTGACTCGCAGCCGTCTGACAGGATAGATTGGGATTGAAATGAAGTTTGGGGTTGGGAGAGAGGTGAATAAAAAGGGCAGTAGGCTGCTGTGTTTTTTTGGGAGTTGGAATCACACACATTCAGGAGTACCAGTGTTTCTTCTTGATGTATCTCTGTGGATTGGCTGGTTAGGCTCCTCCAGATGAGGGAAGAGTAATCCAGAGGTGCTATGTTGTGTCTGTCACTCAACAGGCTCTTAAAATTTACTACTGTGCCTAACTTAAGACCATAAGATATAGGAGCAGAATTAGGCCATTTGGTTCATCGATTCTGCTCTGCCATCCCACCATGGCTGGTCCAGTTTTCCTCAGTCCCTATCTCCTGCCTTTTCCCCATATACCTTTATACCCTGACCAATCAATAATCTATCAAACGCTGCCATAAATATACATAAAGACTTGGGCTCCACAGCTGCCTGTGCCAAAGAATTCCACAGATTCACCACTCTCTGGCTAAAGAAATAACTCCTCATCTCTGTTCTAAAAAGATGCCCCTCTATTCTGAGGCTGTGTCCTCTGGTCTTAGGCTCTCCCACCATAGGAAACATCCTCTCCACATCCACTCTGTCAATGCCTTTCACCATTCATATAACCATATAACAATTACAGCACGGAAACAGGCCATCTCGGCCCTTCTCTTACTCTCACCTAGTCCCACCGACCTGCACTCAGCCCATAACCCTCTATTCCTTTCCTGTCCATATATCTATCCAATTTAACTTTAAATGACAACATTGAACCTGCCTCAACCACTTCTGCTGGAAGCTCGTTCCACACAGCTAACACACTCTGAGTAAAGAAGTTCCCCCTCATGTTACCCCTAAACTTTTGCCCCTTAACTCTCAACTCATGTCCTCTTGTTTGAATCTCCCCCACTCTCAATGGAGAAAGCCTATCCACGTCAACTCTATCGGCGGGTGCTGCCAAGGCGGCCAGCGAGAACAAACTGGAGGAGAGGCTGTACTCGGTGCTGTCGCAAGATCGAAGAAGATGGAAGTGCATAGCCGCCAACCCCGGATTCGGGACGGCACCCACTGACTGGGTTCCCACAAAAGTAGTGGATACAGCCCAGTTCATCACGTGTAAATCATCCTACATCATTGAGCACATTTACTCAGAGTGCCGTTGCAGGAAAGCAACATCCATCATCAAGGACCTCCCACCATCCAGGCCGTGCTCTCTTCTCGTTACTGCTGTCAGGATGAAGATACAAGACCCTCAGAACCCGCACCACCAGGTTCAGGGATAGTTATTACCCCTCAACCTTCAGGCTCTTGTACCAGAGGGGATAACTTCACTCACCTCAACACTGAACTGTTCCCACAACCCATGGACTCGCTTTCAAGTACTCTTCTTTCACGTTCTTGATATTTATTTTTTATTTTATTATTGACCTGTTATTATTATTTCTATCTTTATCTCTTTGTATTTGCAGAGTTTTTATTTTGCACATTGGTTGTCGTGTGTCCTGTGGGTGTGGTGTTTCATTGATTCTGTTGTATTACTTGTATTTACTGTGATTGCCCACGATAAAATTAAGTTCAGGGTCGTTTATAGTGACGTGTATGTACTTTGATAATAAATTTACTTTGAACTGTCTACCTGTGATGTTACTGTCAGTGAACTATGCACTTGCATTCCCAGGTCCTTCTGTTTGATAAGCCACCCCAAGATTGTTGCACATCATTGTGTAAGTGTGGCAGTTCTGTGGGCAAAAACGCTTTGCTATTGAGAGAGGTCAGGTTAGAATGGCCAAATTGGTTCAAGATGACAGTAACTCATCTAACCTTGTGTTACAACAATGGTGTGCTGAAGTATATAGCAGCAGAAGACCATGAAAGTACACTCAGTGGCCACTTTATTAGATTCAAGTCGTACCTAATAAATTGGCCACTAGGTGGATGCCTTCTATTGTGAGAGTAATAAATGGTTCCCTTGTGCGATAAAATGAACGCCTGACCTCACAACCTACCTTTTTATGATCTTGCGCTTCGTTGTTTTCATGACCTGCACTTTCTCTGTAGCTGTTACACTTTAGTCTGCATTGTTATTTTGCCTTGTACTACCTGGATACGCTGTGTAATGATCCGATCTATATGAAGAGAATGCAAGACAAGCTTTTCACTGTACCTCAGTACACGTGATGATAGTAAACCAATTCTAATCCCATCGGTGGAATGCTCTAAGGAACCTGGAACTCGCAGGTACAAAGTTGATGTAACTTGGCTGGGTGAAGAATACTTTTATATAATTAGTTCTCATCTTTCTGTCTGCTGTTGCATTCTGTGGATCATATCTAGATCTTGCTCTTCTTCGCCCTCCCTTTGCTCCTTGACCAGCTGCCACTAGTCATTGTGAGTTGAGCTTGAATTTCTCAGTTACTCATTTCCCTGCTGCTACTAATCAAAATCTTCCTGATTTGTGCAGTTGCCTTGTATCCTGATTGCCTGGCTAGGTTTTGCTGTTGACACGTTCACTTGTCAACAATGCCTAAATGCTTTGTACGAAGTCCCTTGTAAACTTCGAATCGTAAGACCTTTGTGGCTTCCTGTCTAGTTGTTGAGAGCATTGGTCCGACAGTGTAGCCAGTTTATGCTCAATGTATTTCATTCCTCATCAAGCAGTTGCTGCAGATATACACTCAGTGCTCACTTTATTAGGTACACCTGTACACCTACTGGTTAATGCAAATATCTAATCAGCCAATCATGTAACAGCAACCCAGTGCATAAAAGCATGCAGCCATGGTCAAGAGGTTCATTTCCTCAGACTGAATATCAGAATGGGGAAAAATATGATCTAAGTGACTTTGACTTTAGAGTGATTGTTGGTGTCAGATGGGGTGGTTTCAGTATCTCAGGAACTGCTGATCTCATGGGGTTTTCACACACAGCATTCTCTAGAATTTACAAAGAATGGTGTGAGAAACAAAAAAAAACTTCCAGTGAGCCTTAGTTCTGTGGGCGAAAAAGCCTTGTTAGTGAGAGCGGTCAGAGGAGAATGGCCAAACTAGTTCAAGCTGACAGGGAAGATGGCAGTAACTCAAATAACCACGTGCTACAATAGTGGTATGCAGAAGAGCATCTCTGAACACACATCATATCAAACCTTGAAGTGAATAGGCAGCAGAAGTCTACAAACATGCACTGAGGTTGAGATATTGATGTGCATTGAAATTCCTAAACTTAGAGTTGCCAGTGCTGCCACATATCACAGTGCAAGTTAGGATAACTAATGATTTGAGGACTTCTTTGGAAATAATAGGGCAGAATATGCAATTATTGATAAAGCAATGATACCTACCACTGACCTTGAATGCTTTCTGCAACAAAGTAGACCAGAGGAGGTCTTCACTACTTCCAACATTCGTTGGTGTTGTCTTGGTCTCTAACACATGGGACATCAGCAAATCTGGCTGAGGATTTGACCATATTGAAGAGAGAAAAAAAAAACTTTTTTATTTTTCTCTTTAAACATCATATAGGGGAAGTAAAGTTTAGAAAATACACAGCAGGTTGAAAAAATTAAAACCTTTCTTTGGCATGTTTATGTAAGGGAATTAACAAAATATATCTTTAAAACATGTACGTAGACTTAAGACCATCTATGTTGCTAAGCAAGAGTTGTCCACCATAATGACCACTGACATCACATAATAAAACATGAGGTACCTGGTAGGATTAAATTTGTGTCGGTTCAAATGAACCCGTGTAATTTCTCTCTGTATATTTTTTCTTCTTTTGCTCTTTTGCAGTCCTTATTTATTTTCTTTAAATATATATATTCTAATTTTAATGTATAGTTTTTTATTAATATGGATTTCCCTGTACAACTGCTGCAAAACCACAAAATTTATGTCATATGCCAGTGATATTAAACCTGATTCTGATTTTCTTCTATTCCTGGGCTTCTTGATTAGCCAGGGCATCAAAGGGTATGGGGTGAAAGCAGGGGAGTGGAGATGACTGGAAGAATTGGATCAGCCCATGATTGAATGGTAGAGCAGAGTTGATGGGCCGAATGGCGTACTTCTGTTCCGACATCTTATGGTCTTATGGAGGAGAGACGGTATCATTTGATGCCATCTCTGAAGTTCTGTGTTGCACTATCTCATTTACTGCCAGCTTCATGAACTGATGGATGCAATGCCAGTAGTTTCAGTGTCATTACTGCTGTAAAATACAGGCCATTACTTTTGACAGAATTCTTATTTATCATGCGCTGCAATTAAATGAATGAATTTATTTCACGTTCTCATTGGTTGTGATTTCATCTGAAATACTCGCTCTAATTATTTCTAATTTTCTCATTGCAGCTTTTGAACAGACCAGTCATTACTAATTGTGCAAAAGAGCCTTTTTATTACTTTCCACTTTACTGGTCAGATTTGTCCATATCTTTATATGTGCTAATTGTTGCTTATCAAAATAGACCTCCTTTAAAAAAAATGTATGTGTTTTGTAATTCCCTTAAGAAATTTGAAATAATGTTTTAAAATTCATTACTTCTCACCGGCTCAGTAGGGTAGCCGACATAATCCAAGACCCCTATTATCTAGGGCATTCTCTCTCCTTCCAGCCCTCGCATCGGGCAGAAGAAACAAAGAGCCTGAAAGCATGTACCACGAGGCTCAAGGACGACTTCCACCTACCGTTATGAGACTGTTGAGTGGTCCTTGAGCGCAATGAGGTGGACTCTTGTCCTTGCAATCACTTCCATCATCACGGCCATGCAACCTTTTTGTTTGCCTGCATTATGTTTTCTCTAAAACTCATGTTTTATTTTGTATTCTGTTGCTGATTTCTCCCCTTTGTACTACCTTGTACGGATGTGATAAAACCTGAATAGATGACGCGCAAAAGAAGATTTTCACTGCACCTCGATTCGCGAAACGGTAATAATCCAATTAATATTGCTCTTTGAAAGTTTAAAAATGCTTTTGAATTCTAGCTGCTAAAAAATATAAGGAATAAATGTAGTTGTGGCCCGTACTGCACCTTAAGCTTATCTATTTTTTAAATCAAAGTGAGAAGATCTTAACTTAATTAAACTGATTGTCCAGAATGCCTGTGTCTGGTTGGGCTGTAATATAGGAAGGTGCCTCAGATTTACTCACTGAGCCAAGGGCCAAGTTCCTTTCTGGGTTTAACTCAGCTACGAGCCTCCTTCTATTTAGCTATCGAGTTATTTTGAGAAATATTGTTGAATGGAGGGGCCTGCTTATCAGTGAAAGGGCAGAGGATTCTGCCTTACAGTGAGGAATTTAGGGATGTCTCCATCAGCAGGTAGACATGATCTTGTGTTCTTTATGGCATGCCGCATATTTGACTGCCATCGGATTGCTGTAAGCACTTACTCCTGCAATATATGATTGTTAAGTCAGATGTTCTGGTCTGTCACTGTCTTCTCTGCCTCATCCCCTTATTCATTAACCTTTGACATCAGTGAAATCTGTTTATCTGCACCTTGATAAGAAATGTGGCAGACTGGCCCTCCACAACCACATTCACTTTCCACTCAACCAGTTCCAAGTAACAGCTGATACGTGAGGTACAGACTCTGGGATGAGGAAATGCATCGTTTTTCTGCGACCACGGGGAAATACTTGTTGCTGGAAGCAGTGGGATTGCAGCTAGTTTTCCTCCAGTCTTAGTTCGAGTCATGGAAAGAGGCTTTTCGGCCCAGCAGTTAGTTTAGAATAAGCAAATTCCTGAATTAAACCAGTATGCTTTTACACTCAAACTACCAAACATGGGTCTGTCTTGTATTTAATTGGAGAACATGGTGCTTTTCCAGTCGTTGAGCGTTAAGTGGTGTCAGCTGGAGGTACACAGGAGCTTTGGGTTTACCTGTGAACCCAAAATGAGTTAATAGTAAACAGTTTTACCTATCATCTCCTGTGTTCTACTCCTTCCCCAACCTCTTCCTTATTCTGACTTATGCCCCCTTCTTTTCTAGTGCTGATGAAGCACCTTGGCCCAAAACATTGACTGTAACAGATGCTGCCTGACCTTCTGAGTTCCTCCAGCACTTTGTGTGTGTTGCTAGTGGGAAGCCAGTCAGTCCAGGTGCTGACCTGCTCTTGTGCAGTAAAAGGAATATTTTGCACTTCACTTCCTTTTAGAGTTTTCCAAATCCTCTCATACGGCTTTGAGTTGTAGCAGTGCTGAACTAAAGAAAATACAGCAGCCATTTTGCGTAGATTCGATTTTCCCCAAAAAGAGCAATTAAACAATGACCAGATTACCTGATTTAGTAATGTTGATGGAGGGATAATTATTGACCATGATGCCGGGGAGAACTTCTTGCCTTTCTCAGAGATGTTCACTTAAGAAAACAGATGGAGGCTTTGTTTTAGCATGTAGCATGTACTGAAAGCTCATGCCTCCTTGGTGCTGCAGTAGAGTATCTGCATAGAATTTTGTACTCCAGTCCCTGGGCTGGGACTTGAACCAACAGCCTTCCAAGTCAAATATTTGGGTGCTGCTAATTGTACTGATGCTAACGCTGTATTTTTTTTTTGTTCAGCATTCTATGTAAATATAGCAGAATACTCTGTAACTTGTGTGCAGTTTCTACTTCCAGAAAGAGGTCAAACTAATATATCCACGAAGTGCTCCCCACTGATAGCTGAATGTGTCCTACTAAAAAAGGCTGGCATTAAATTCCCTGCAGATTTTGTTTTCAATGGTTGCTTTTAGAGTTGAACTAGATATGGAGGTGAAACCGAATTTGTAGGTCATTAGTGGCGCTACATTATTGTGAATGTAATCTTGTTGCAGCTGCTGTGCTATTATGGAAATTGTGAGATCCCTCACTGGAATTCTTCTCTGTAAGTTGCCTGAAGGTTGATTGAAGGTACAATTATAGGTGAAAAGTATATCTGGAATTTGGAAGAATGAATCTGATTGTAGCTTCAGGGTATTGCAGTTTTGAAAACTGCAAGAAATAATGGTGCATAAAGCTTAGCATATGAAGGATGATGATCAAGGTAGCAAACCCAGCAGGGTATACCAGACACAAGAGACTACCAGAGGAGCAGAGCAAGAAAAGCAAGTTAAGGGTGTGTTCTGAAAGACTTTGAAAAAATTGTAGCATCTTCATCACCCTGGGTGTCCTTAGCCCAATGACTGCTCAGAATGGAGAAACATTCATGATGACATTCAGCCCATTAATTGGGAAAACACACTGTAAAAACAATGGAAGACATACCCGCTACCTTGACAGCCACCTCAGTGTTTAAAAGTTCAAAGTAAGATTTATTATCAGAGTACATACATCTCACCGCATACAACCGAGATTCTTTTTCCTGTGGGCATCCTAAGCAAATCTATAGAATAGTAACTGCAAACTGGATCAATGAAAGAGCAAAAACTTGAAAGACAACAAACCGTTCAAATCCAAACATAAATAAATAGCAATAAATAACAAGAGCATGAAATAACAAGATAAAGAGTCCTTAAAGTGAGATCATTGGTTGTGGGAACATCTCTATAGATCCTTTTGTTCAAGAGCCTGATTGTTGATGGGTAGTAACCTCCTGCTGTACCTGTGGCAGAGTCTGCAGGTCCCAAGATGATCTCCTTAGACACCTTAGATCATGTAGAAAAAGAATGGATGCAAATTATCCATAGTCAGTCAAGGAAGATACCAGATACCAGATGCTGGGATCTGGTGCAAAAAGACAATGTAACGGAGGAACTCAACAGGTCAGGCAGCATCTGTGGAGGCAAAGGGATACAAGGTCATGACTGGAAATGTTGATAATCCCTTTACCTCCACAAAGTTTCCCCAGTAGACAGTATTTTTGCTCTACCCCAAGGGACTACCTATGATAATATACCAACAAAAGATAAGTTCTTAGTATTCCTGCCTTAGTGCTGCAATAGCCACAGACGGATTCTAAACAGAACTGTTCAAACTGAAACAAACTTTGATGTTTGACTTTTATTTGATTAAATTTATAGCCTGGCTTGGAACAAAACACTCTGACTGCCCTGTGCTAGGAAGAAGCTACTCATTTGAAGTTATGTAACTGCATTTACGATTTTAGATCGTGATTCTGAGCATTCTCAAATGTCAGATGGTTTTTATCTTGTAAGGCTGGAGGAATGCTGTAGTTGTGTTAAGGAAACAATTTTCCGTTTTAAGTGCCTGACGTCGACTGATTTCGAGATTTGAGTGCAGTAGGAACCTGTCATTGAGCTGGAATCCTAGAATGTGTATACCATTCAACTCATCACTTCCATGTTGGCCAGTGCAAGAGCTGTTTATGCCTATCCCACTTACCAGCTCTCAGTCTATTGCCTGGTAAGTTATGAATTTATCCAAGTGCTCAGGTTTGGAGAGAAGATAGTGGCCATTCTTTTTCTTTCATATGCTGTGGGTTTTGCTGCAGCATTTTATTTCTAATCACCTGTTGCTCTATTAAGCTGTTTTTTTTTGCTGTAAATTCTGGAAATTCTATTAATCAAGTAATCTCATCTCCCTCCTCTGTTGATCTAGCAGCCATGTTATCTGTTCAGACCATTTACTGAGGGGTTGAGTTCCATAATCTGGTTGTGTTCTGACTGAAGATGATTCATTCTTTTCATTTTTGTTAACCATCTTATACTAAGGACTTCTGGTTTCGCTGTTTCCATTTGTGGAAATGCTGTTGAAGGAATTTGATTGCTGAATATGGCATAAATTCTTTCCCTTGTGTAATCTTCTGAAATTTAGTTCTACTGACATCAGGGACTTCACAAAAGCTTATTTCACTCTGGGAATCTTTGCCTATCCTTATCAAACCCTTAGATAATGTAGACCTCAGTTCTACAACGACAAGTTTCTTTGTTCCTGTCCAGCAAAACCGTTATTTACCATAGCAACAAACGTCTGCTGGAAGAACTCTGCGGGGTGAGAGGCATCTGTGGGAGGAAAGGATTTGTTGATGTTTGGGTGCTGTCTTATTGCTGAGTTCCAAACTGAAACATTAACAATTCCTTTCCTCCCACAGATACTGCTTGACCACTAAGTTCTCGCATCAGATTGTTTGTTGCTCCATACTCTAGCATCTGCAGTCTCTTGTGTCTCTGGCAGCCTTCATTGGGTCCTTTGGATATAGTGCTCAAAACATCTCACTTCTCTGAACAGAGGTTGGGCTTGCAGTTCGGACATTAAAATGGCTTGATAGCAAATTAAAGTTTGGTCTTGGACTTCCATTCTTTCAGAGTTTTCCAACAATCAGACACTGCACCTTCTGCATGTAGTGAACACATCAGCCTTGGCTATTGTATTGGACACCTGGGCAACAGCTTTCTGTCTGAAAGAACATAGGACATCATTGCTTTTTTAATTTTTATTTATTTAGAGTTACACCACACTGTCCAGCAATCCCTGAAAACCCTGAATTAACCCTAACGTTATCATGAGACAATTTACAATGCCCAGTTAACCTACCTGGTATATCTTTGGATTGTGGGAGAAAACCAGAGTAACTGAGAAAATCTGTGGGTTCCATGGGGAGGACGTACAGTTTTCTTGCAGGGGATGCTGGGATTGAACTCTGAACTCCAGTGACCCTGAGCTGTAATAGCTTCGTGCTAACCACTACACTACCATGGCACTCCAATCTAATCTTCTCAAGGTTGATATCTCCGACTCAATCCAAAGTGAAACATGCTATCATTTGCTCACTCAAATTCCAGTCTATTTACGTTTAGCAGAAGGATTATGATTAGCTGAATTGAAAGTTGAAATTTATTTTCTTTTCAGGTACCAGAAGCTGTGGAAGAGTTACGTTAAATTGAGGCATCTACTAGCAAATAGTCCAAAGGTCAAGCAAGCAGATAAGCAGAAACTGGCTCAGCGAGAGGTGAGATGTGCTTTCTCTCAGTTTCTCTTAACACTGGTTAACCTCACCTGGTGTATGGCTTCAAATTCCATAGTGTGCAAGTGGGTGCTACAGTTTTATTGAATCTATTTCATGATGAAGATTCTACTTTATAATAAAAGGGTAACGTTGAATAATACTGAACCTGCTGGCAATAAAATTAGATTGCAGTGGGTACTGGTTCCCTTATACATCCCATAGATGCAAATTCTTTGTCTTGAGGGTAGTGGCCTTTTCTCTGTACAGCATTCATCCCACAAGGGTGTGACAATCTTCAAAGATTCGAAGTACATTTGTTAGCAGGGTATGTATGCAATATACAACCCTGAGATTCATCTTCCCCACAGACAGCCATGAAACAAAGAAAACCATGAAACCATTCAAAGAAAAGTATCAAACCCTCTGCCCCATTCGCAAAAATAAAACAAATTGCACAAACGGCAACAAAAAAACAAGCGAAAAACACAGAACCTTAAGATCAATCCCTCCTACGTAACCTTCGAGTTTCTATCATACATGATAGAAAGCTTCAGCTTTCCTAAGCTCTGTCGACTCAGATGAGTAAAGACATACTTTTTCCTACGTTTCACTATTGCAGTGATTTTTAACAATGTAAAGGCCTTGTAAGTTACTGCAAAGAGTAAAGTATAATGTAATGATCTTTGACTGAGGGTGATGTTTGCACTATTGTAAAGCAAAAGAAAGAACATAAAGGCAGAAGCCGTCACTAGCTGGAGCATAAGTACTTCCTTCGCCTTTGTGTCATTGCATGTGGTCTAGATCCAAACAAAGCTGGAAGCTAAGCCGTGGGTTCTCGGACAAGGTTTTTCAGCAGAATGACCAGAATGGATGGAGTTTTCTGTCACGTTCAAAGGAGACAATGCTGAAGGCACTGGAGTAATTGTCAGCTGCAGAATAGCATGGTGTTCAAAGATGATCATTTGGGAGCTTGGCAATTAGATACAGCAAGCAATCAGCAAGGAAAATAATATGTTGGCTTCACTTGCAAAAATATTTGAATACAAGACCAGAGCTGTCTTCCTCTGAATGTCTAGTGACCTGGTGAAACTGCATGGGTATACCGCGTACGGTGCTCCCGATGTGAGTCGGCTGGGGTGATATACTGCGTCCGGTGCTCCTGATGTGGCCTTCTATATATTGCTGAGACCCGACGCAGACTGGGAGATCATTTCGCTGAACACCTACGCTGTATCCGCCAGAGAAAACAGGATCTCCCAGTGACCACATATTTTAATTCCACGTCCCATTCCCATTCTGATATGTCTATCCATGGCCTCCTCTACTGTAAAGATGAAGCCACACTCAGGTTGGAGGAACAACACCTTATGTTCCATCTGGGTAGCCTCCAACCTGATGGCATGAACATTGACTTCTCAAACTTCCGCTAATGCCCCACCTCTCCCTCGTACCCCATCCGTTATTTATTTATATACACACATTCTTTTTCTCTCTCTCCTTTTTCTCCCTCTGTCCCTCTCACTATACCCCTTGCCCATCCTCTGGGTTTTCCCCCCCTCCCCCTTTTCTTTCTCCCTAGGCCTCCTGTCCCATGATCCTCTCATATCCCTTTTGCCAATCAACTGTCCACCTCTTGGCTCCATCCGTCCCCCACCTGTCTTCTCCTATCATTTTGGATCTCCCCCTCCCCCTCCCACTTTCAAATCTCTTACCAGCTCTTCCTTCAGTTAGTCCTGACGAAGGGTCTCGGCCCGAAACGTCGACTGTACCTCTTCCTAGAGATGCTGCCTGGCCTGCTGCGTTCACCAGTGACTTTTATGTGTGCTCCATGGGGAATATTGTCTATAGTTTGATTGCCCTACCTGAGAATGGGTATATTGTCAGTAGAGGACTGCAACAGAAGTTCACCAAATGGATTTCTGGACTGGTAGGCTTGGCACATGAGAAAAAAAATGAAGCAGATTGCATCTGTGTTCTAAAGTTTTGAAAAATGATTTAAAGTTCAAAGTAAATTTCTTATCGCAGATATGTCACCACATGCAACCCTGAGATTCATTTTCTTGCAGGCAATTACAGTAAATCCAAAGAAACACAATAAAATCAATGAAAGGCTGCACCCAACAAGACGGACAAACAACCAATGTGCAAATACAAAAAGAAAATAAACAAAACAGCATAAATAAATAAGCAATAGATTCATTGAAACATGCGAATAAAATCTTACTGGACTTGACACTAGGTGAGAGTTTGATTTTTTCTTCCTGCGGCTGAGGTATCTAGAACTGTGGATTATACTGTCAAAATTAGGGCTGCTGTTGAACATAGGAACATAAGAAATAGGAGCAGGAATAGGCCATCTGGCCCATTGAGCCTGCTCTACCATTCAATAAGGTCATGGCTGATCTGCATGGATTCATCTCCATCTACCTGCCTTTTCCCCATACCCTTTAATTCCCCTACTATGCAAAACTCTATCCAACATTGTCTTAGATATACTTATTGAGGTAGCCTCCACTGCTTCATTGGACAGAGAATTCCACAGATCATTCACCCTCTGGGAAAAGCAGTTCCTCCTCATCTTCATCCTAAATCTTCTCCCCCAAATCTTGAGACTATGTCCCCTAGTTCTAGTCTCACCTATCAGTGGAAACAAATTTCCTGCCTCCATCTTATCGATCCCTTCCATAATTTTATATGTTTCTATAAGATCTCCTCTTATTCCTCTGAATTCCAGTGAGTTCAGCCCGAGGTGACTCAATCTCTCCTCGTAGTCACACCCCCTCATCTCTGGAATCAACCTGGTGAATCTCCTCTGCACCGCCTCCAAAGCCGGTATATCCTTCCTCAAGTAAGGAGACCAGAACTGCACGCAGTACTCGCAGTACCGTGTTTAGTTGCAGCATAACCTCCTTGCTCTTAAATTCAATCCCTCTAGCAGTGAAGGGCACCATCCCATTTGCCTTCTTGATAGCCTGCTGCACCTGCACACCAACCTTTTATGATTCATGCACAAACACTCCCAAATCCCTCTGCACAGCAGCATGGTGCAATTTTTTATAATTTAAATAATAATCTGCTCTTCCATTTTTCTTACCAAAGTGGATGACCTTGCATTTACCAACATTGTACTCCATCTGCCAGACCCTTGCCCACTCACTTAGCCTATCTATATCTCTATGCAGACTCTCCGTATCTTCTGAACCATTCGCTTTTAAATACTGATTTAGTATCATCAGCAACTTCGGTACAGTACACTCGGTCCCCTCTTCGAGATCGTTAATGTTTATCATGAACAGTTGTGGGCCCAGCACCGATCCCTACAGCACACCGCTCATCACTGATTGCCAACCAGAGTAACACCCATGTATCCCAACTCTCTTCTTTCCAATCTTCTTCCTCTATCCATGCATCGCCCCCAACTCTATGCATCCTTATTTTATGGATAAGTCTTTTATGCAGCACCTTATCGAACACCTTCTGGAAATCCAAGTAAATAACGTCCATCTGTTCCCCTCTATCCACTGCGCTCATTACATCCTCAAAAAAGTCCAAAAAGTTTGTCGAACGGGACTTGGCTGAATCCATGGTGCGCCTGCCTGATGGATCCATTTCTTTCCAGATGCCTCGCTATTTCTTCTTTAATGACAACTTCAAGCATTTTCCCAACAGATGTTAAACTAACTGGTCTATAGTTACCTGTCTTTTGCCTGCATCCTTTTTTGAACAGTGGTGTGACATTCGCCATCTTCCAATCTGCTGGGACCTGCCCAGAATCCAGAGACTTTTGGTAAATTATCACCAAAACCTCTACAATAACTTCTACCATTTCTTGAAGTACCTTGGGATGCATTCCATCAGGATTGGGAGACTTATCTATCGTCCGGCCCACAAGTTTGCTCAACACTATCTCTTTAGTGATAGCTATTGTATCGAGGTCCTCACCTCTCATCACAAGGGCATCTCTCTTTGGCATGTTGGACGTGTCTTCCATCGTGAAAACCGACACAAAAATAGTAATTCAAAGCCTTTGCCATTTCATCATTACCCAATATCAATTCTCCCTTCTCGTCCTCCAAGGGACATACATTCACTTTAGCCACCCTTTTCCGCTTTCTATAATGATAAAAACTTTTACTATCTGTTTTCATGTTTTGTGCTGGTTTATTTTCATAATCTATCTTCCCTTTCTTTATTGCTTGCTTAGTGGTTCTTTGTTGCTTTTTAAATTTTTCCCAATCTTCCAGTTTCCCATTACTCTTGGCGACTTAGTACACGTGAGCTTTTAATTTGATGCCTTCTTTTATTTCCTTAGTTATCCAAGGCTGGCTCTCGCCACCCTTATTGGCCTTGCTTTTAATTGGAATATACTTCTGTTGAGCACCATGAAAAATCTCTTTGTAAGTGTTCCATTGTTCCTCAACCGTACACCACCGTAGAGCTTGTGCTCCCAGTCTACACAAGCCAAAACCTCTAATGTGGTCTCCATTATTTAGATAAAGTACACTGGTTTTCGATCGAACTATTGCACCCTCCATTTGTATGAGAAACAATCAGTCAGTCTTTTCAAGAGGATCCCTAACTACAAGATTACTGCTTTTACCTTTCTCATTGCACAGGACCAGATCTAAGGTTGCATATTGATACCGAGGAGGCAGTAAAATTTTGGAGATATCACTTGAAGAGGGCTGTGGAGGCTTGGACACTATTTTCAATGCTATTTTGAATGGTGGAACAACCATGAGGGGACAATGGCCTGTTTTTGCTTTTTCTTAAACTTTTGCATGGGAGATGGGACATGTGAGTGCTGAGGAAGAAAAAAGTGGTCAGAAGTGGCCTCACTAGTCATGGAGGCTGTATTAACAGCTGACATACTAACCCTTTAAGAAGTACAGTTGCCTGATTTATACAATTCTGCTTGAATATATTTATCCTTGGAAGGCAATGAAAAATATATTTTGTTTGTCACAGAAGCCATAAACCTTGTTAGAAAGGAAACTGTTTGCAGGCTGCTCACAGGGGACTAAAATAGATTTGTCGCTTGTTTTATGTTTGAACAAATAATTAAATGTGTAGTAGAGGAAAGCAAGACAATTGCATCTAATTGTACTTTCTAAAATATTGTGCACAGCCCAAGCAGAATATTGTGCACTGCCAGACACTGGGGAGTTCAAAACAAAAGGGAAAAGTCAAATAATTTTTTAATCAAGCTTATTTCACGTCATTTTGGATATATCAGTCCTGTAATTTCTTTAGACTTCATCTATGATGAAAGAGCCATAATATTTGCTGAGAACCTTAATATAACCTTTCAGAAAATAAACTGTTTTTGGAGTCCAAGCTAATGCTTCTGCCAAAATGCAATTTTGCGATGCTTGACATCATCTGTTTTCCATTAGTTTACTGAAGTGATCACTTTAGCATTTTAGTGCATTAACCAGATAAATGAACTTTTACCAAGATACTTTGAATCTCCAAGCAAATTGTAGGGGACAAGATTAGATCATATTGAATTGATGAGAATAGAGAATGAAAAGGCTGCGTGCATCTTAATCATCTGTTGTATTAACTTGCGAGCTTGGTTATTTTTAGAGTCCTGGCTTTAGAGCACCTGAATGGGGCAGTGTTTAAGACATGCATCTTTATCACTATCAACCCTTGCTCATTGTAGAAGCTCAAATGTTCTGCAGGCTAGTTAGCAACTGAAGGGCACATTTGTTGCACAAGCTATGGAGTTTAAATTCATACCAGGTGGCATTGTAATTAGTACTGCATGCAGTCAAAGTCAAAGTAAATTTATTATCGAAGTACGTGTATGTCACCATATCCTTGCTTGAGATTCACATTCTTGCAGGCCTTATAGGAAGTTAAAGAAATTTTAAAAAATTATGAAAATCCATACGCAAAGACAAGCAAGCAACCAATGTGCAGAAAAAGACAAATTGTGAAAATCAGAATAAATAAATAATACTAAGAATGTGAGTTATGGCATGCTTGAATGTGAGTGTGTAGGTTGTGGAATCAGTTCGGTGTTGAGGTGAGTGAAGTAATCCACGCTGGTTCTGAAGGGTAATAACTGTTCCTGAGCCTGGTGGTGTGGGTCCTGAGGCTCCTGTGCCTCCTTCCCGATGGCAGTAGTGAGAAGAGGGCATGACCTGGATGGTGGGGGTCCTTGATGATGGATGCTGGTATCTTGTGGCAGTGCTCCTTGTAAATGTGCTCAATGGCTTTCTTTACTGTGGACGCAAAAATTATTAAAACTTAATGAAAAAATTTCTGTGGAACGTAAAAAGTGCTAAGCTTTGTTTGTTCATTGAAAATATGTAGCCTGCAGATGCATTTGCTTAGCATTATTAATTTAGGTTTGATTTTATGTCTATTCTAAAATATATACTATTGTCCAAATAATGTTTGGTTCAATATGAAATAGCAGTAACATACTTGCTTTCCGAAAAAAGCAGACTTTATTTATATTCAAACAACAGGATTTCTGCGGATGCTGGAAATTCAAGCAACACACATCAAAGTTACTGGTGAACGCAGCAAGCCAGGCAGCATCTGTAGGAAGAGGTGCAGTTGACGTTTCAGGCCGAGACCCTTCGTCAGGACTGATGAAGGGTCTCGGCCTGAAACGTCGACTGCACCTCTTCCTACAGATGCTGCCTGGCCTGCTGCGTTCACCAGCAACTTTGATGTGTGTTGCTTTATTTATATTGCCCTGTTAACATCGCAATTCTCAGTAGTTTACTTTGACTCCTGAGCAACTTATGGAACTTTAATGACAAGGTGACCAGGTTTGCCAGCTAGTTATAAGACCATATGATATAGGAGCAGAAGTAAACCATTTGACCCATTGAGTCTTCTGTGCCATTCAATCATGGGCTGATCCAATTCTTCCAGTCATCCCTACTCCCCTGCCTTCTCCCCATACCCTTTGATGTCCTGGATAATCAAGAACCTATCTATCTCTGTCTTAAATGCACCCAATGACTTGGCCTCCACAGCCGCTTGTGGCAACAAATTTCACAGATTTACCACCCTCTGACTAATTTTTTCGCATCTCTGTTCCAAATGGACGTCCTTCAATCCTGAAGTCGTGCCCTCTTGTCCTAGACTCCCCTACCATGGGAAATAACTTTGCCATATCTGCTCAGGCCTTTTGTATTATGGTATCAGTGAAGGAAGATGATGTAGTAAGTTGGAGAAATTTAAGATTGAAATCTCCAAGTGCAGTTACCTGAAAGGTGAATCAGATTAAAAGATGGGGCTGAAAAATACGCCAGAAACAGACTCTTGCAGAGTTCCTGGGAGATTGTAGTGATGTGGTTTACAGAGAAAGAGACCCAATGCGATGAAAGAATTTGAAATAAGAAAATTTTAAAGTTTCAGTGTAGTCAGACAAAGAGCTTTTGTAGTTTGCTGAGCATATTGGCTGTAGCTGAATGGAGTTAGTGTGAATGCCTCCTGTAAATACAATAGAACATTATAACATTACAGGTCCTTGATGTTGTGCTGACCTTTTAACCTACTCTAAGATCAATCTAACCCTCCCCTCCCACATAGTCCTAAATTTTCCTATGATCTATGTGACTATATAAGAGTTTCTTAAATGCTCCTAATGTACCTGCCTCTACCACCCACCCCTGGCAGGGCGTTCCACGCACACTCCTTTTTGTACAAAATGCAGTTTAGGATTCTGAGAGAGGTGTTACTTTGAACAGTGCGTTTCTCCCCCCCCCCCCCCCACACACACACACACCACCAAGATCTCTACATGCCAAAAATCCTCTTGTATTAATTTCAGGAAGCCTTGCAGAAAATCCGACAGAAGAACACCATGAGGCGTGAGGTGACAGTAGAACTGAGCAGTCAAGGTTTCTGGAAGACTGGTTTGCGATCTGATGTCTGCCAGGTAAGCAGTGCCTCGACTGAAGTGAATGGCTTACTTGGCATTGTAGGCACTGAATTTCTCTGCGTGATGCTTTTGAGCATCTTTAAGTGATTAAGGTTTCCAGAAGAAAGCTGCAGAATTATCAGACCATGAAATCAGCTTTGTCCCTCCATTTGTTCAAGGCTGATTTATCGTGTCTCTCTTTCTTCATGTACCTTTGTTTTCTTAGACATAAGAAATCAATGAATCTCTCTTAAAAAAATTTAACTACCTTTTAAGCAATTGGGTTTTTAATTTCACTTGCCTTTTATGTGGAAAATCCTTGTACTCTGAAGGTTTTGCCTCCTAGTTGTGTATTCCAGTTTCTGTGCAGCCGCTTGTGTTGAATCCTTTTTGAATTTTTAAATACTCTGATAAAATTCTTACTTACTCTTCTAAACTCGGTGTGTTTATAAGAGTGACTGAAAATTGTCTTCCTTATTTTCATTCTTTCAATCCTGATATTCTTTAAATGCTTCTGAATTTGTGCATTTCCATCTCCTAATCCATGCTGCAGTTTGATGCCAATATTGATGGGATTCTCTGCAATTAAAGCACCACTACAATCTTCTGGGGTTGGCACCAACACGCTTTTCTTTTTTTGACTGCCTTTTTGCACCTGCTTCTGGTAATTAATGTGCATGTTCACCTCCAACCTTTCTCTATTACAGCTGTTTGTTTGTCAAAATTAGAAAAGATGTATTCTGATATCTGTCTTATCTTTCTATAATCTCTATCGATATATCTATCTTTCTTACTCTCACTCTGTTTCCCTTTTTCCCTCCCCCTTTCTGTCCCCCTTTTCTCCCACCCTTTCTCCCCTGTATCTCCCCCTTTCTCTCTCCCCTTCCTCTCCCCTTCTTCTCTCCCTTCCTCTCCCTCTTCTCTTCCCCAGACCCTCTTCCCCTCCACATTCGCCTCTCCCTTTCCTCTCCCCGCACTTCTTCTCTCCCCTCACCCTCTCCCCAGAACTTACTCTACCCCACTCCACATCCTTGCCACTCTTCTTTTCCCCTTCTCCCCCACTTTTCCTCCTCCCTTCCCTTTTCCCTCCCTCCTTTTAACTTTCTTTCTCTCTCTCACCCTCACCCTCACCTTCACTCTCTTCCCTCCTCTCCTGTCCCCAGCATATTCCATCTGCTGCACTTTACCTTACTTCCATGATCTGTATCATTAATTTTAACGTTTGCTAACTATGCCTTTGGACAGCATTATCTGTAGCTCTGTTCTTTAATTTCTGTGATTGAATTGTACGTGAAACGTTAACCGCGCTATTCTTTGAGAATTGTCACTTTTGCCACTCACCAACCGCTGAAGGTTTTCAACCAGTTATCTGCCCTGTTTGCTTTTGAATACAAAATGTTAAGAAAAAGAGAGAACAATGCTGGCCTCATGCTCTTTCAGTTTTTGCAAATGTTCTTGTTTTTCTTTTAATCTTATTAAGTTACCTCAATGTTCTAATAGTCAATATTTATAGATGCTCCCTGTATTACTGACGTGCACTATAAAAGGCCTAACCGTGTTTGTAAGGCATGGCCCATGTTTCACCAAGACATTTGTGATCAGATCGGAATTCACAGCTTTACTTTTTCTTATGATGTACGCCACTAACTTGTACGGAATCGACTGCGGCATCCTCAATCATGTTTCTTGGATTCGGGATATTCTGAAGAATGATAATGTACTCTCCTTCAAAGCTCACCCACCACTAGAGGATTATAGAGATTTGCAATGTATGATTTGAACATCTTGAAATATTTAAGTGATGAAATTACAGTTCACATAAATAAAATTAGTTTAATTAAAGCAAGATCACTTGCTGATGAGTAATAATGGTTTCATACACCATTAAAAACTCATTTAGACGTTGTATGATGAACCAGGACTTGTAAATTCACGTCAATGCTATTGGTTTTCCTTGATTGCATTGGAGATAGCTGTCACCAGTAGTGCGTGTGCAGGAGCATTGAATCATTGGCAGCAACTTTGAGATTACTGCATTTAACTATATTTGCATAGGATATCATTTGTTTCTGTCAGTTTTACAGGATCATCATGGCAAACACTGATAGTATTGTCATTATCCCCACTCTAAAATCTGGATTAGAGTTAATGCTAGGTGTCTTATCGAAATTTTCAGATTTTTCCACTTACTAGAAAACATAGAAACATAGAAAACCTACAGCACAATACAGGTCCTTCGGCCCACAAAGCTGTGCCGAACATGTCCTTAGCTGAGAAATTATTATGTTTGAGGACTGTGTTGCTTTGCATAGAGTGCTATGCAATCAGGATGTCTTTCCAACAGAATTACTTTGATATTATATAAGTTTAAGTCCTTTACTGAGCAGAATTATGTCTCTGCATGGGAGCATTTGAAAATTATAAGGATATGTCTGCACAATTTCTTAAATTAGGGTGCCATGAAATGTAGTGATTAGCGTGACTCTATTACAGCTCAGAGTATTCCAGAGTTCAGAGTTCAATTCAGGCACCGTCTATAAGGAGTAT
Organism: Mobula hypostoma; assembly: GCF_963921235.1. Classification (NCBI taxonomy): domain Eukaryota; kingdom Metazoa; phylum Chordata; class Chondrichthyes; order Myliobatiformes; family Myliobatidae; genus Mobula; species Mobula hypostoma. Next base: position 23,359,273 of record NC_086113.1, read on the forward strand.
GTACGTTCTCCCTGTGAACCGCGTGGGCTTTCTCTGGGTACCCCGGTTTCCTCCCACAGTCTAAAGAACTACCAGTTAGCTTGTAAATTGTCCTGTGATTAGGCCAGTGTTAAATAGGTGGGTTGCTGGGCTGTGTGACTTGTGCCTGAAAGGCCTGTTCCTCACTGTATCTCTAAGTAAATAACATTAATGAGTAATTAATAACAATCACTCAGAACTGTCTGAATTATGATGCAAATCAAATGGCTGCTTATATTTTAATTAAGTGAGTCGGACATTAATCAATATAATTTTATTTAAGCAATAGCCAGGAGGAAGGTGAGAATTTTTTTGAGGAGGTTCAGTCAAGGGCTTCCCTTTCTGACAGTACAGGTGGATTTTCTGGTAATTTCTGTGATTTAACTCTCTTTTAAGCTCATTTTTGTCACTGGAGCCCAGACGTGCAGATATAACGATCGTAGGGGCCGTGGCTAATTGGTACTTGGCAACACGGGAACTAATTATATTTGCTGCGCTATTGTTCTCACCTTGGCTGAGAGCACCTTATCAGCACAGCTTAGAAGCTGACCACTGAATCTTCAAGGATTCAGTTGTTTGATGCACGGGTTTGTGAAAATGAAAGGCTTGCAATCATATAGAGCCCAGAACAGTTCATTGACAGCAAATGTTTTCTGAGTGTAGAAATTGTTTTGTAGGAAACAGAAGAGGTTTTTATGTGCCAGTTTTCCTCCCATTGTCCCCCACCCTCTTAATATTGACTCCAACAAGGTACAGTGGTAGAAATGACAAAAATCTGAACCCAGGCTGTCTGGTGTCAACTGGGCAACGCTGATAAAAAATGGAGTCAAGGCAGTTGGGCACGGTAGGAGCAGTTGACCATTTGCTGGAGGAGCTTAAGGAGGACGTCATTTTACAATGTAACATTAGAGCTGCACTCAGCTGGGAGCCAGTGTATGCTGATAAGCACGACACAAATGCATGAAGGGGATCGGTGTGTCGGGATACAGAGTGTCAGGTGAGCTTAAGCTTGTTGAATATTGAGCTTGGAAATCATCCTGTGCTGGAGTATAATGACATTTCAGAGTCCCATCTACCGGAAAGTGAACTAAAGATGAGCAAAGGAAACTGCACCCTGGTACAGCACAGGAGCAGGGCTTTCCATCTGCGATGTTGTGTTGAACTAATAAAGATAATAATGCTTAATTATATTAGTATCTTCTGTGTGCACATGATCCGTATCCCTCTATTCTCTGCATATTTATGTGCCTATCCTAGATCCACTTAAGTGCCTATTTATCTATTGTGTCTTCCTCCCCAACAACTCCTGGCAGTGCATTTAAAGCACTCACCACTCTGTGTTAAAAAAAAATAATAAATTTGCCCTGCACTTCTCATTGATCACATTTCTTCTCCATGCTGATGTTTGGCCCGAACAACAACTGAACCTCTTGACCATGTCTGCATGCTTTTATGCATTGAGTGGCTGCCACCTGATTAGATATTTGCATTAATGAGCAGGTGTAAAGGTGTACCTAAGCAAATAGCCTCTGAGTAAGCAGCCCGATGAACAGATGGAAGGGTCAACGAACTTTACAAACCAATAGAATAGATTGGCGAGATTGCCTCCTCCTGAGCTCGAGATATTTATGATTATTGGCATGTGGATTGTGTGTGTGTGTTTCATATAATGATACCCAGACAAACATGTTTGAGTTGATTTTTTATTTACTTAGAGATGCAGCGCGGAATAGACCCTTCCGGTCCAACAAGCCACACCACCCAGCAACCACCGATTAACACTAGCCTAGTCGCTGGACAACTTAACTGCTGGAAGTGAACTCCGAGCTCCAGAGGGCCCCGAGCTTTAATAGCGTCGTACTAACTGCTGCACTACCGTGGCGCCATTCCTCTTAACTAGCGGAACATCTTAACAGCATTGTGCATACAAAGGAGATCTTCTGACAACAATAGGTTAAAACAAATAGGATGGAACAGCCTTGAAAACAAGCTGGTTCCTAGTGTTTAACTTGGTCTGTTTCGCACATGAGCACAAATTAATGGAAGCACCTCAAGTGGGCCAGCATGGTTAAAAGAGAAACCGTCATTGCTGTCAAAGCACTTACCATGTTATCTTGTTTCTTCCAGCATGCCATGATGTTGCCAGTATTGACACACCATATCCGATACCATCAGTGTCTTATGCACTTGGATAAGCTGATTGGTTACACCTTTAAAGAACGCTGTTTACTACAGGTAAGTATACTTTATCCCATCTTTTCCCCACTGTAGAAATTTACTAGCAGACCTATGTCTTCTGGGGTTCATATTTTTGAGTGGGGCACAGAATTAAGGTCAGAAAACAGTCAACTGCTTCCCTGTTTGGTTTGGTGAGATTGCGGTGTGGGTGTAAAATGGGTGCACTGTGCAAAATTCCCTTGTCCAACATTCTAACTGTTGTCCCTTGTCACCCAAAAAAGCATGGCGATGGTCTTACATTGGAGAGCACATGACAAATGCGCTGTTTTGTCTGTTTTAGTGTAAGCTAGCATTTTTAAAGCTTGAGCCTGTAGTAAGAGCCAAGACAGGTTATAAACTATTTGAAGGTTTCCCAATTACTGGAGAAAGCATTCCATTTTATCTCAACAGAGAATCAATTAGCATTGGAAGGGTTGTGGGGATTTCAATGTGCTGCCCTACTTGACCCCCTGTTTTCTCTGTGGAATATGTTGAGCGCATTCAGTAGATTTGTTGTAATATTGTGAAGATGTGTTCATTCTTTACTCTTTCTCTCACTTCAGTGGTGTCTTTAATGTTGAAAAGACTTGTGACCCACCATTTTTATCATGTACTGAAAGGTGTGACCTTTCCGTTAGGAGCTAGTCCCTTTGCCATAGACGATTTGTATTCTGCATTGGAATTTGGCGGGTCAGCTGAACTATCTCTTCATGTGCTGGCGCCTTTTTGTCAGTTATTTCCAGTTACTTCTGCTTCAGCAGTACTGTTGAGACTGAAGATTCAAATAAAAGGAAATTCTGTTCTCTCTTCCCATTTCCCTGGTCTTTAAATCTTAATATTCCATGAATACAGAATGAAAGAATTATAGTTACTGCTATCCTGCTTTTAATAGGGAATGGTGGCGGAAGAATTACATTGCAAGCGCTGTTGCCTCTAAACTGCCCGAGCGCACAGCCACAGAGTAACTGAAATGCTCCCGCGCACATAATCTTTGTTGCCACGCAGCTAGAATTGTCTTTTATACAATGTTTAAATTAAATTAAAGTACCGGGCAGTTTTCAGGGCATGTAAAACTTTCCTGTTCAGAGCAATGGTTGGTCCATGCAGCTGTAAAAGAAATTAGAAGAAACATTGGCTACAGGCCTGGTGCACTAATGCACCAAAGACACAAGCTCAAATCCCACTGCTGCACTGGGAGAATAGGAATTTAGTTGGTTATTTCAAAAATAACTGAAATGAAAAGCTGGTATACAACAGGAATTCTGCAGATGCTGGAAATTCAAGCAACGCACATCAAAGTTGCTGGTGAACGCAGCAGGCCAGGCAGCATCTCTAGGAAGAGGTGCAGTCGACGTTTCAGGCCGAGACCCTTCGTCAGGCCAAGGGTCTCGGCCTGAAACGTCGACTGCACCTTTTCCTAGAGATGCTGCCTGGCCTGCTGCGTTCACCAGCAACTTTGATGTGTGTTGCTTGAAAAGCTGGTATAATTTGTTAAGCCTGTATTTTCCAAGAATAAGGTTCTGCAGATGCGGAAAATCTGAAACAAAAGCAAAGTATGTTAAAAGAGTTCATGACCTGAAATAGTAACTGCTTCTCCCACCTTATCCACCAACAATTAATTTTTTCTTCATAAAAATCAGTCTAAATCAAGGCCCCTTTGGGGATGTGTGCTGTACCTCACCTGATTGACGTAAAACATGGAGCAGTGCGGTTAACTCAACCATACACAGTGCGGTTAACTTAACCACACACAAGAAGAGTCAACTTTCTCGCCAGCTGAACTGAGCTGTTTAACAAAGGCAGTGCCTTGCTACCATTTGGGATAAGGCATGGTAGTCAATATCCTACTCGGGACTTTGGCTTCCACACGTTAGCTAAAAGGTCTAAATCTTTGGCAGGTTTATATTGTGCGGATACTTCAGCCCCCCCATTGAGGAAACATGAGGGCAACATTATTTTACATAAGGTGTTGAACTAAGCCCGCTTTTGTCCTTTCACCTTGATGCTAAAGATCCTGTGGCTCTGCTCTGAATAAGTGCATGAAGATGCTATTTCTTCATCGTCCATATACTTGTTCAGAAGAGTTCCACAGAATCTGAATGTTTTGCAGTCTAAAATTGTTCTCATTACAGAAGAAATGATAAATTAATTAGTTCATTACACCTCTGATGGTATTAGTCGAATATAAATTTGTATATTTTTAATGATTGCGCATTACATTGCATATATCTTTACATTTGAAGACCAGAGCCATTTTGAATGTGTTTATTCATCGAATGTTTAAATTGAAGTCAAATTCTTGAATGATGGAATTTGAAATCATGTACTCTGCTTTATTATCCCAGACCTCTGAATTAGTTGTCCAATAAATACCATTAAACTGTTGTGACCAATTTGCCGTCAGGTAGTAGCTGACAGATAAAGAACTTGAGTGAATCAGAGAGAGCACTAGTAGTCGTTAAGGCATTGACATTTTATGGAAAATCGGTCGTTAAAGTTAGCTCGCTGAAAGCATCTGCATCTTTGATATATTCTTAGCTTGCCATGACCCATCCAAGCCACCATCTGAATTTTGGAATGAATCCGGACCATGCGAGAAACTCTTTGTCAAATTGTGGTATCCGGCAGCCCAAATACGGAGACAGGAAGGTTCACCACATGTACATGAGGAAGAAAGGTGAGTAGGAACCTCCTCACAATGGTGGTTGAGTTTGCGATTTGGAGGAGAGTTTGCAAGCTTTTTTAATTTCCAGTCATCATCGTGGTTGGTTGGAATGTCCAGGAGGAGAGCTGCTCCTGAATATCCAATGCCTTCAATGTGATGAGTGCATTTGGAACTCTTTGAAACCCCTTCTGGTGGGCAAAGTTCCAGATAGGGGTTGCAAACCTGCACATTTAAGTAAGATTATGAATTGTGGCTTTCTGGGTAAAGTGGCTCAAAACATAGAATCTGTGATAGAAATTCTGGACTCTTTGGAAATAAAAACAAAGCTCCTCCTCATCAGTTGTGGTATCACTTGCTGCGGCAAACCACACACACTGATGATAGGCTTTGGGAACTTGTGTGGAAATTGGGCTAGAGAGCGCTATATAGTGTCGCACAGTGGACCTCATCTGTTGTATTAATATTCTCCTTCCCTAGATTAGGTGTTTCAAAGCCACTTTGTACTCCATTATCTTGTGTATATATAGAAGAAAATCTATATCCATGGCCTATCTTTTTCTCTGCATTCTACACCCTTCACCTGATTTTTCCAGCCCTACGACTCTGAGGACTCCATACTCCTTCAAGTGTGCCCTCTGTCATGTCCTCAAATATAATCACTCCATCATTAGCACTGTTTTTCAGCTGTCAAGTTCTGGAACCTTTGACCTATCTAGTCTTCCATTTCTCCTTAAATCTTATCTCTCTGAGAAAGATATTGGTCATTTGCTTGAACAGATTCTTTTCTGGTTTGGAATCAAATTTTGTTCAGCAACACCACTGCAAAACACCTTGATTAAATGAATGATGTAAGTCCAAGTTGTTAATATGATTTTTCATTGGGTTGCCTTTATGTGTGGGCCTCCACCACATTCGCTGTTGCTATGTTCCTTTTTAACAGGCATAAACACCTTAATAAATATCATGTCACGCCTTGGCCAAGATGATCCGGCTCCGTCAAGGTATGTGTTTGATTTTTATCGTTTTTTTTTCTTCAGCCAAAGCACACACCCCCTTCTCACCACACACCCAGAGTTATATGTACATGTGTAACCTGAAGTTGGCATGAATGAGCACGCAGTGTGCTCTTCAAATCTGATAGATTTGAATTCTTAAGCAGATCCCTGGCTGCTGCCATTGTTTAATTGTCAAAGGTAAAAGAAAGTCCGACTGTTAAAGAGTGAGTAAATAGTAAATCTTTGTCAGCCAGAGCTCAGTTTGTAGTTGTCACCCCTTATAAGTCAGATAAAGACACTTCGAAAGAGCACAGTCAAGAAATATTTTTCTTAGGTACGAAGAAGGGAAAGTCTCTTAATTGTCCTGGCTAATGTTTTCTCCATCCACCCTCCTAAAAAATAGTTGATAGTTTAGTCATTAGGGCTTTTTACATTAGAACATGGGTTCAACTCCAAAATGACTTAATTGATTATGAAAGCCTTTGTGGTGCTGCAGTGCTATCTACATGTAATTCCTGAAGTTATTTTGTGGTTGTTCAGCGAGCATCTTGTAGTAATTGAAAATACTACAAATTTGGTTGATGTGCCCTTTAATGTTGCATTAAGGAATTTTGTGTGCCTTTTAAGAAAAGTGTTTTGCAGAAGATACAAAATACTTCAAGGCCTACTGTAAAATATTAGACCAGCTGCTTAACCGGTAAATAGAAATGACTAACAATGAAACCTAGTGTATTTCAGAATGTTAACACAAGAGCTTGCAGGTGTTAGAGTCTGGATAGACATAGACATAGAAATCTACAGCACGTTACAGGCCCTTCGGCCCACAATGTTGTGCCGATCATGTAACCTACTCTAGAAACTGCCCAGAATTTATATTAAAAAAAAAAGAAATCCAGCTGTTAAATGGTAGCTCCGGGAGGCAAAGGGATAGTCAGCTGTCAGGTTGAGAGCCTGTGTCAGGACGGAGAGTGTAGAGGGAAGGTAGTCAGTATAAAAAGGTGAGAGGGAGATATGGATACAGGAGGGATGATGGGCAGATGGAACAAGATTTGGAGGAGTTAGAAAGGGTAGACCAGGGAGGATGAAGAAACCCAAGTGGCTTTTCGTATGGATGATGGGCAGATAGAACCAGGTGGGGGAAAGTGACTGATCTAGGTAGTGTGGAGCAGGGTGGGAACGGAGAAGGAGAACAGAAATAGAAGCAAGTAAACTAGTAGGAATGGAAAAGGAGTACGGGATGTGGGGTACTTTAATTTTGAAAATTTAATGTCTGTACCATTGAGCTGCAGTCTACCAAATGGAATTGCTATAAACCTACTGTCTATACCACTATAAAGCCACTGATTCTCACAGCTGTCTTGCCTACAGCTCCTGCCAACCTGCCTCTGTAGAGGCGCCATTCCTTTCTCTTAGTTTCTCTGCCTCTACTGCACCAGTTTTCCAGATGACGTGTTTCATTCCGGGAATTCTGAAATGTCTGTTTTCAACATACTCGGCTTTCCCTTCATCATAGTTGATTCAAAGTTTCAAAGGTACAATTTAATGTTAGATATACAACGTACATCCTGAAATGCATTTTCCTCGCAACCATCCACAAAAACAGAGGAGTGCCCCAAAGAGTGAATGACACAGTTATATGTTAAAACCCTAAAGTCCGCCCCCCCCCAGCTCCCTCCTGCCGCGCGTAAATGGCAGCGAGGAACAACCCCCCTCCCTCCACCGGCAGAAAAGAAGCAAGTGTTGACACCGCCACGGAATACTCAAGCGTGAGCAAAGCAATAGCAAAGACACAGGACTTACAGTTACCCCAAAGACTTCGCATTTTACCCGGTATTCGACATACAGCAGGCTTTCTCTCTCCCTAACAAGGGAGAAGGAGGTGCCTCCATTTTCCCTGCAAGCGGGGAGACATAACAATCATCTCGCAGGTTTACAATGTTAGAAGTCCGTTATGTCGCTTTTTTCGAGCTCTGTGCCTGAAGATCGCAAAGATCCTGGGTCTCCAGGCACACAGCAGATATCCCGACTCCCCCAACGACACAAAGGTCTCCTGTTGTGACATTGACCCTCGATCTGCCCGTCTCCAGAGCCCCAAGATCCTAGGCTTCTGAATCCGAGCCGGACTCTTAGGCCGAGCCTTTGTCGTGCCGAACAACAGCCAGTTATGGAACCCTGAGAGCGGATCCTGTTTCCGCAAAGAACGGTAGTCAGCATGTAACTCCAGGTTAGGGTCTTCAAAAGAACCCTGAAAGGGAAAAATAAAGATATTAAAGATGGAAATAGAGCTGTTTCCAAAGATGCAAGCAAAGGAGTTGCCATTAGGTGCCATTAACCGTCCTAAGTTCCGCCTTCCTAGCATTTCCTCCATTTCTCACACACCTACGATCACATCCCCCTTCCTGACACGGAACAGGGATGGAGTTCTCTTTTTCCTCATTTTTCACTCTCCTGGCCTCCATATCCTTTGCCATTTCCACCTGCTGTATCAGCATTACTCCACCAGTCACATGTTCCTCTCTCCACACCTTTCTGCTTTTGACAGAGCTCATTTTCTTATTGATTGCTTGGTCCTTCCATTTGTTCCCTGGCACTTTTCCCTTAACCACAGCAGCTGCAACACTTGTTCCTATAGAATCATCTATAGACTAAACCAGTCCAGAGATTCATGTGCACCACCTCCAAAGTGATCTCAGTGTGCCCCCTTCAACATTGGCGAGACCAGTGACCATTTTATGTGCTCGGCCTGCAGCAGCCATTTTGAGCTTCCAATTGCATTTCATTTCAGCTCGTCTTCCCATTCCCACAAAGAACTGTAAATCATCAGCTTCACCACTACCGTGATTAGAGCACACACAAACTAGAACAACAACTCCTTATAATCCACTTGGATAGTCTGCAACTCAATTGTATGAACATTGTATTCTCCAGTTTTAGGTAAGCCTTACCTCTATGTTTTCCACTCCTAGAAGGTCTACCAGGTTTCTCATCCTGTGTTTGCCTTGATCTTCCTCAGACACCATTCCCACCCCACCCCCAGCCCAGATTACCTAGATACATACTCAAATGGTTCCATCTTCCACCACAGTTCTATCCACCTGGATTTCTGCTCCCTTGTCCTACCCTCCATATCCCCTTAGCCATCTAGTTCCATATGGCCAATGTCCCTCCCTTAAGTGGTTGCACTGATTATCGTCTAGCCTCCATCTCTCCCTCTCCCACCTGGCTCTATCTGATATTATCCCACTCCTCACTTGGCCCCACCTGACACTTACTAGCTCCACCTCACCCCTCTCACTCACCACTGTACACTGGCTTTCTTCCCTCCTTATGATTGGTCTCGAACAAAATCTTCAACCATACTTTTGCCTGCACAGATGCTACACGCCCACTGGCTTCCTCCAGCAGTTTTTTTTAAATCTCTGTATGTTTTTATTGTAGTTTAATTTAGGCAGACATTTCGACTCTTCAGACACACTTTTCCAATCTAAGCTCTTTGGTTTCTGCACAGCCCCTATGTAGACGGACAGGACTGTACCCATGAAATATATCAGATGTCTTTCTGTGCAACCTGAGCTGCTGGTTCAAAGAGTGAACAATAGACTGGATAATTGCTATAAGATTATTAAGACAAAGGAACAGAATTGGCTATTCAGCCCACTGAGTCTGCTCTACCATACCATCGTGGCTGGTTTACTTTTCCCCTTAACCCCATTCTTCTGTCCTCTCCCCATAACCTTTGACACCCTTACTAAACAAGAACCTATTTACCTCCACCTGAAGTATACCCAGTCAATCGGCCTCCACTGTCATCTGTGGCAATGAATTCTACAGGTTCACCACCCTGTGGCTTAGAAATTCCTCCTCATCTCTGTTCTAAAGGGATGTACATGCTTGAATTCTGAAGCTGTGCCTTATGATCCTAGATTCCCCCACTACAGGAAAATTTTCTCCACTTCTACTCTACCTAGGCCTCTCTAAGTATCAGCATGCGTTTACAATATAAACAGCATTATTAAGTGTGGTTTAAAGTGTTTACAGTACAGTAATAGAGGGGAGTGAGAGGGGGCTAACTAGTAGGATGTACTGACATGGGAGAGGATCCAAAAGAGGAATATGAGAATGAACCCTGGAATGAAAGGGTTAACGTATGATTATACAAATGCTTTCCTATCATCAGCATGGTACTCTCACCTCAACATCAACCTTGTTGAACACAGCTTATATACTCACTTTTAAAGACTAAACAACTTAAGTTCTCATTACTATTTAGTTACTTACTATTATTACTGTTATTACTTGTTTCGTTTTGTATTTGCTCAATTTGTCAGTTATTGCATGTAGTTTTGCATTGATTCCATTGTACTTCTTTGTTCTACTGTGAATGCCTGCAAGAAAATGAGTCTCAGGGTAGTATTTGGTGAGATAAGACCATGAGATAGGAGCACAATTAGGGCTTTTGGAAATTGAATATTGCAAGGCCTAGGTAGAGTGGGTATGGAGAGGATGTCTCCTATAGGGGCTGAGTTTTGGACCTGAGGATACAGAAGGACAGCTGTGGAGGCCAAGTCATTGAGTGTATTTAAAATGGAGGTTGATAGGTTCTTGATTAGTTAGGGCATCAGGGGTCACAGGGAAAAAGCAGGAGAATATATTTGTGAGGGATAATAAAATAGAATAACAGAGCAGACTCGATGGGCTGAGTGGCCTAATTCTACTCCTATCTTTTATGGTCTTATGAATGTGCGTGCTATGGGATTTGCAGGGCTTTTCTTCAGGACCACAGTATCTGGAAAAGGCAGCTGTACACTTCGTTGTGGGTATGGGATAACCCAATTTTCTGATTTCTATTGAATCCTGGTGTGAGCTGGGACTTGCAATTCCTCTCGTTTGGATTGCTATTTTTATTCGTGTTTTAAATCAAAAATTCATCCTTTCCACCTCCTCGATCCCCTGTTCCCAGATAAGTTCTGTATAAGGTTTGTACACTGATGCCCCTTGTCTGAGAGTCACAGTTATGTTGGGTTTGACTTGGTAGAAGAGGAAAGAACATGCTTGAAAGTTAAGATCAATCAGGACATATAAATTAAATTAAGTCTACTTGTTTAAAGGATGATAAATTTCTTTCCTTAAAGGTTGCTGGTAAACCTAGTGGGGTTTCACAGCATTTGGATGGTTTTGTTGTCAGTTTAACTGAGCTACAGCACTTCCGTGCCCTCCCCACTCCCAGTTTATTTAATTGAATAAATTTTGATGTTCTGTGATTATTTGCCCGTTGGTAATTGGTAATCATACAAATTACCCCTCCACTTTGTTTGCAGGATGTACTGAGGCGTTTTATATTGCTTTACCAATTAGTGAATATTGAGGCCTTGTAGCAATGGGAAATGCCTAATTGCAGTCCCACGAAAGTTTTGGATCCAGCTTAGAGACAAACGATTTATCTCGTGACAATGAATCAAAGTCATGATAATATTTACAGAAATTAACATTTAAGTAGCTCTCAAATTGACTCCTTTTGTATTTCTAATGTTAGCGTGATGCTGATTTAACACTTCCCTTCTGCTTCAGAGTTTTACTGCCAGCTGCCAGTTAAAACAGCCACCAAGCCAGTGAGGAAATGCGTATGTGTTTGTGTGGAGCTCTGTTCTTGATTGCAGAGTAAACTTTATTCTGCCAACTTTCACCCTTACCCTCCAATGGAGCTTTTAAAAGATGCCTTTGATTTAGCAAATGGTAATGATGCAGCCATCATCCCTACTGGGATATAACTTATTAAGATAGTTTGATTGCATTCAATAGTCATGCCTGTATATTTCAATGAAATGAAATTGATTTTGATTTATAAGGCCAGACAACTGAATTTCTAATTAATTGTAAATTTTATAATGTTTTAAATTAGTAGCTATATTACAATCATTTACTTTCATCTTTCTGAAGGATTAACCACAACGAACGACTAGAATTTTTGGGAGATGCAGTGGTTGAATTTTTAACAAGGTACGAGCTTAATGTCCATACATTTGTCATAAGTTTGTAGTAGTTTTAATTTTTAATATTGTTATCCATTTTTAATGAATGCATGTAGCAAAAAGCAGTGGAAACTTAGTGCAGAGTGCCAAGACATGATAGGTTGGGGTGTTGATTTCATGCTCTTACCCAATGGACAATCAGTCTCCAACACAGTGTCAGCTGGGAGAACATGGTAAGAATGGAAGCCCTGTGGAAAGGAAGAGAAGGTCAGTCTAAGGGTCAATGGGAATAAGTTCCAAAATCCAGCTGATTCCTAGTCAAGGCCAGTGTTATGTGGGGGAATGTCAACGAAGTGAATAATCTTGATGTTCACTATTGCTAGCATTTGTATTTTATTTTCACATTTCATATTTTCATAGAACGCATCATGAGAGTCTGTGTTGGCTCCCTGAGCAACCTCACCAACTTCATACTTCAAGTTGTTTCCTTGTAATCTGTTTTCTCTCACATATGCATCACCTCTCTGTGATTCTCCTGCCAACCAACCACCTACATTAAGTGGTGATTTACATCAGTCAATTAACCATCCAGAAACTTGTGTGCAAACTGGAATGTGCTGTTATGGGGAAGATACGTGAGTTGTACAATTGTTAGCTGATGTCAGGAATGAACTCTGGTTGCTGAGTTCTATGACAGCAGCACTACTTACAATGATACTCATGTGCATTTTAGACTTCCTTCCTAAACTTTAGACTCCTTACCATTCTGGGTAGTCCTGGGTAGGTCTGTGGTCTAGTGTAGTTTTGTGTTGTTTTACGTAGTTCAGTGTAGTTTTTGTAGCACCATGGTCCTGAAAAACGTCGTCTCGTTTTTACTGTGTACTGGTACCAGCAGTTATGGTTGAAATGACAATAAAAAGTGACTTGACTTGACTTCTGTAAGGCATTATTTAAAATCTACCATATGGTATAACCTAAGGTTATAGACCCCTGCAGTAGTTAGCTTAGTCATATTTGATAGTATTTCTATGATTTGCTCTGGGATGTTAGATTTGAATAGGAAGTATTCACAATTATGAAATATTAGTAGAATTCCTGTGGAAGAGAAGTATTTCAGAAATGTTAATCATTATTGAATTAATTAAGGACGTTGTGGGCATGCTATGTTGGTGCTGAAATGTGTGGTGACACTTGCACACTACCCCAAGCAGAGCCTTAGATTGTGTAGGTTGTTAATACAAACAGCTCATTTCACTGTATGTTTCATTGTACCTGTGATAAATAATTGTAACTGAATCTGAAGATTTGCATTTGTGATATTCCAAATAACAGATTCGAAGGCACGGTTATTTGTTCTCTTGTTGCTGATGGTGTATGTGAAATAATAGCAATAACTCTCGTACCCCACATTGTGCATTTGAAGTTTGGGAGCAGAGTTTATTTAGTGCTAGCAGCAGAGACAGCTTTACTATTATTATGTATTTTGAAGGAACTGAAATCAAGTGTGAAGCTTAGCTGCTGCAGGAAACATTTTATCGAATGCATCCTGTTTACGTTCCCTTTGTTTGCTTTCAGTGTCCACTTGTACTTTCTATTCCCGAATCTGGAAGAAGGTGGGTTAGCTACGTACCGCACTGCGATTGTGCAGAACCAACACCTTGCTATGTTGGCCAAGGTCAGTATTGTGATTTGCACAAGGTTCTTAGTGATTTTATTTTACTGCACACTTCTTTCTCCCCGCAAAGCCTTGTAATTGTTTCTGCTAATGTTGAATGAGCGAGCAGGAAGAGTAATGCTTGAGCTCCATAGTAGTCCTTCAGACTGAGGATCATTTCAACTAAATGGGAATTTGCACAATATGAGGAGAGCCAGAGGAGTTGGCCTCGGTGCCCTGAGCCGTCTCAGCCATTCAGTAAGGTCATGACTGAATGATGGCATCACTTTCCTTTTTCCACCTGAACTCTTGTGTCTCTGGAAATGTATTGATCTGGGTGATGGATGATCCTGGTTCGTGACCCATTAATGTCCTAGTGATCCTGTAAACAATGCCGAAATTAAAAATATCATCTAGCCATTGATGTACCCCGTGTTTAAATTTTGGCAGCATTTGAGAAGCACTTCGCTGCCTGTTAAATGCTTTGTGTTGCTGTAAAGTAGTATTGAAATTCAGTTTTATTTAAATCTATTAAATTGTTTGCTTTGATCATGGCTGATGACCATGAATTAATTATTATAATGAAGTTAGAAATAAGGGAGCGTGAGTAAAGCATTAGAACAAAAGGCAAAACTTCTTGGGAAGGAATTGTTGTGAGGTTTAGGTTTAGCATATTTATAGCCCATCATGAAATGCTCTGTGTAAGTAGGATGTTCCTTGATTTGCTGCTCACCTTCTACAATAAAGTGGTCTATTTCAGAGGTCCAAAAGCAACCATTACATGCAAGGCTAAGTGCACATTTTGGTCAGAATGGGCAGCACTCTCAATTTCTCTCTCCTGGTTCATGGAATTTCTTCAGCAACCTAACAGCATTCTTCATTATTCCCCAGAAATCAAGTGCAACTGAATGCATTTTTTTTTGTATTCACAGGCTGCTGTGTTGTGATTTGATCTCATGACCTTTTGGGTTGCTATTGCTGTGCCAGAAACACTGCCAGTTCTTAATGGATGCGCTTTTGGAATAAATGTATTGATTTTGATTTTGATTTCTTCTTATAGAAACTCGAATTGGATCGTTTTATGCTGTACGCCCATGGACCTGACCTCTGCAGGGAATCAGATCTACGTCATGCCATGGCTAATTGCTTTGAAGCCCTAATGGGTAATTTTGAAAGAGTTGTACCATTCAACAGAGCAGTGTGTGAACACTGAGGTTAGAGCTGCAGCTTAGCCTAAAGAATTCAATTGCAACATGACCTTTAGGGTCATTGTTGATGTGTTCCTTGCATGATCAAATCAGCTGTCTCCTGTATATCGCAAGGTTGCTATGAAATTATACTTAGCTTAGCCATGCAGGGAAGTTGTTGTTCCTCTCCACGCCTCGTGGTGCATCAGGCAGCAACCTTGCCACTTCTTCAGCATTTGTCTACTTTTTATGAGGCTGAGTTGCTAGCTCGACACCCAACCCAGCATGGGTGGAATATGTGCGAGGGGCTGACCAGAACCCGGGACCACTAGCCTCAAAGTGTGGTGCAGATGCCACTAAACCACAGGTTCACCAGTTTTTCCCATACCCTCCCCAGTCCATCACCCTACACCATGAAAAGTGTTGGCGCATGGCCAAGTGGTTAAGGTGTTGGACCAGTGATCTGAAGGTCGCGAGTTCGAGCCTCAGCTGAGGCAGCATGTTGTCTCCTTGGGCAAGGCACTTAACCACACATTGCTCCTGAATGTTTATAGCCCAGCGGCGGCAGTTGGTGCAGTATGGACAAGACGAGACAAAAGCCTATGCCATAAGAAAGCTGTAGTTAAACTGTGGAACAATAATGTTACAGCCTCATCTCTGAGCAACAGTGCATTAAAATCTAGTTCTGCTGTGGATTTCTGGAACTGATGAATGTACTGTTAGGCGTAGAAATTTATGAGTTAGATTTTCATTAGCTCTGCAATATAAAACAGGATTACTGGAAACAATTGCCAGCTTACGCAGCACCTGTGGAAAAAGAAACATAACACTGGACAACAATTTTTTTCAAAAGTGTTGCTTGCTCAGAAATTTTTTTGTCTATGATAGACCACTTGATGCAGAACATAAGGATAATTTCAGACTACTCGTATCACCTAGGAATTTGGAGAAACATGAAATTAACTTTTATTGAATGTAATGATTTAATTGCATGATGTTGCTGAGACTTTGCAATAGTTCAACTAAGCTAAAAATGTTTTGTTGATGATTTTCATTTGTATTCAGTGTCTGAAGCTTCTGGCTTAAGTGTCCAACAATAATCAGCCAGCATTGATAGATTTAAATTAGCCTGATACCGTTTCTCCAGGACCACCATCCTCAGCGCTGATAGCACTAGAATTTGCAGGGAAGAAATCTAAATGGGAACACAGAAAGTGAGTCTTTAATGACATGTTGTGCTTCATGGTTTTGTATGGTTGAAGCATGTTCTCAGCACTCTGCATGCAGTTTGGTGCTCTGCAGTTGCCAAGAGATTTTTCAACAGCATCCTGGAATGTCTGCCATGCAGTTTACTTTGGTCCCACTCGAAGTTCTTAGAATCGCCTGTCACGATGTCCTGTTTGATTTGTAGACCAACAAAAATGCCTTCATTAATCTTGGCATCAGCTTTTCTGACTTGAATTATGAATTGAAATAATAAATATAGGCAACTTCAAACAAATGATGAGCGATAGGGAAATTCTATGGTGATTTTCTTTATCAGCAGCCCAGTATTTAGGAAGCAAAATCTTTGTTGTCTAGTGTAGTTAATGATTCAGGTCGAAACTGAATCTTCACAGTTTAATGTGAACTGCTTATTTTACTGCTGTTTCTGCCTGATCTGCCAATCAGGGTTTCCAGCATTTCATGATTTTGTTTCAGATTTTCAGCATCCGCAGTTTTATTTATCCACAAGCCACAGTCCACCATCAAAGATCCTCACCGCCCAGGCCATGCTCTTTTTTTGCTGCTGCCATCAGGTAAAAGGTACAAGTGCCTTAGGACTCGCACTACCAGGTTCAAGAACAGTTCCTACCTCTCAACCATCAAGGCTCTTGAACAAAAGAGGGTAACTATCCACTCATCTATTGAGATGTCCCCTCAGCCAATGACCTCACGTTAGGAACTTTATCTTGTTATTTCGTGCTCTCGCTTATTTATTGCTATTTACTTACAGGTTTATTTGCATTTGTGCAGTTTGTTGTCTTTTGTGCTGTTGCTCTTTCATTGACCCTGTTTACAGTTAATAATCTATAGCAGGGGTAGACAACCTTAAGCCAAGTGATTTTCTAGCATGTGTTATTCATTAATCTGTGGCAAAACATAACTAGATGATTTTAAATGTATAATTCCCATATTTCAAGTTTTTTATGGCATTTATCTGACCCACCGTCCTCTCATTAATATGCGATCCGGCCCACAGAGGCAAAAAGGTTGCCGACTCCGATCTATAGATTTACTGAGTATACTCACAGGAGAAAGAACCTCAGGGTTGTATGTGGTGACATACTCTGATATGTACTCTGATAATGAATTTCACTTTGAACTTTGGAAGCTTACAATGGTCAAAAGATTTATAGGACATTTATTCACAATTTCCCAGTCACCATTTTTCGTTAGCCTAGATCTTTGCTATGGTTGAGGACTTCCATTATTGATCAAGGAGAACTTAGACAACTGAACGAGGTATTCCTAAACATTCACAAAACTGATATTTACCTGTATGGTGGATATTATTGAGAACATATGTTAACCTTGATACAAATATGTAACAACTTAAAACTTTGGTTAGCCCTGCATTTGGAGTATTCAGGTTATTCCTTTACAGGAAGGGTATGAAGGCTTTGGAGTTGGTGCAGAAGAGGTTTATCAGGATGCTGCCTGGATTAGAGAGTAGTAACTATAAGGAGAGACTGGATGAACTTCGGTTGATTTATCTTGAGCGTCAAATGCTGAAGAGATATCTGATTATGTTTTATAAAATTATGACAGAAAAAAAGATGGAGTAACAACCTCAAAGCTTTTTTCCCAGTGTAGTACCAGAAGACTTGATGTAAAGCAAAGTTTTTTGCTGTGTCTTGGTACATAGGATGATATACAGGTGAACAGGAGAAAATTTAAGGGAGATGCGCAGGGCACATCTTTTGTTTGTAAAGAAAGTAGTTATTACCTGGAACAGGCTATTCCAGGTAATGGTGGAATAGGTAGGATAGTTGTTTTTAAAGGGCTTTTAGGTAGGTACATGTACAGGCAGAAGGGATTTGTTTTATTTGTCATTATGAATGGTGCAAGCACTATGTGCTGAAGACCCTGTACCTGTCCTATACTGTATTTTTCTCATTCAAAGACTTACTCCTTGGCTTCTGCTGATGCCTCATGGATTCCTACAATACCCAGAATGTGAAAATGGATTGGATAGTTGTCCACAATGTGCCGTGTTGGCTGAATTTCTTTCCACATAAGTCTGTAGATCTGCTCTTTATCTTCTGTATTGTATAATCTGTTTAGATTTACTGTGGATCAGCTAAAGTGACACTACATATGTCTACTGGTGAGAGAAGTGTGATGAACACAATAATGATACCAGGAGGCCATTCTACACACAGTTAATTACTTCTGGCAAGAAAGCAATTAGTGGGAACAATGTGTTTTTACTCAGATTTTACTTTTAAGAAAAGGAAGTGTTTGTATTTTAGTTTGAAAAAGAATAAAAATACCAGTGGTTGTCTTCCACTTTTCATTATTCACTCATGAGATGTGCGGATAGACAATCCTTATTTATCCAAATAAGCTGAGTAACTCCCTTAGTCATTTGAAAGGACAGTTCCGATTTCAACCATTGTTATCAATGGATCTGGAGTCAAGTGAGCAGCTGATCTAGTAAGTGTGGCAAAACTCCTTCCTTTAAGGACAGTGAACCAAGGTTTTACAACAGCCCTAAAAGTTTCATTGTCTTTCTTTCTTTTTAAATCTTTTTATTAGTTTTTTCAAAATTATAAACTCAATAACAAAGTTGGTACAAAGAGATTGGAAAAATGTTCATCAGCATATATAAAATGAATTTTAAGTAACATAGGAATAAAAGACTTCCAAACTCATAATGAGATTAAACATTGACAAAGAAATAAAAAGAAAAAAAATATATATAAACAAAAAAACCCCAAAAGAAAAAGAGAAAAAAACCCCCCAAAAAAGGGCAAAACTGGGCTAGACCAACAACTTGTATCAGACACGATCAATAATGTCGTTAACTCCGCTCCTCTCATCATATAATTTTAGAAAAAAGATTCGGAAAGGTCAGATTATATCATATGAAAATGTTGCATAAAAGGTTTCCAAGTATCTTCAAATTTAACTGAAGGGTCAAAAATATCACTTCTAATTTTTTCTAAATTTAAACTTAATATGGTTTGAGAAAACCATTGGAATGTAGTTGGAGGATTAGTTTCCTTCCAGTTCAACAAAATAGATCTTCTTGCCTTTAAAGTAACAAAAGCTATCATTCAAGAGGCTGAAGAAGACAAAGATCTGTGTTCTACCATTGGCAATCCAAAGATTGCCGTAATAGGATGGGGTTTTAAATCAAAGCATAGAACTGTTGAAATAATATCAAAAATGGCTTTCCAATATTTTTCCAAAAGAGGACAGGGCCAAAACATACGAGTTAAAGAAGCCATTTCAGAGTGCCATCTATCACAAGTAGGGTTTATACGGGAATAAAAACGAGCTAGTTTATCTTTGGACATATGAGTTCTGTGTACTATAAATTGTATTAAAGTATGTTTAGCACATATAGAAGAAGTACTAACTAATTGAAAAATTTTATCCCATTTCTCTGTAGGTAGGGAAAGTTGAAGTTCCCTTTCCCATTCATTTTTAATTTTATCAGATATATCTGGCTGTAATTTCATAATTATATCATAAATTGTTGCTATTAATCCCTTCTGCAAAGGATTAAAACCTAACATTTTATCAAAAATGCCAGAAGGATTTGAAGTCGGAAAGGTAGGCAACATAGTATTTAAAAAATTTCTTATTTGTAAGTATCTAAAAAAATGGGATCTAGGCAAATCAAATTTCTCAGATAACTGCTCAAAAGACATAAAGCAGTTATCCAGAAATAGATCACGAAAACATATTATACCTTTCGTTTTCCATATCAAAAAGGCTTGGTCCATTACCGAGGGTTGGAAAAAGAAATTAGATATAATAGGGCTTGATAACATAAATTCATTCAGGCCAAAAAATTTATGAAATTGAAACCATATTCGCAATGTATGTTTAACTGTAGGGTTGAAAATTTGTTTATTCAATTTAGATAATGCAAAAGGCAGTGAAGTTCCTAAAATGGAAGCTAAAGAAAACCCTTGTACAGAATGGCCTTCAAGGTTTGCCCTAAAGTTTCATTGTCATTATTATCAAAACCATTATGTTGCAGATTTAGATAACGAGTGTGATTTAAAATTGCCAACAAATGGCACAGTAGCACAGTTGCTAGCACAACACTTTTAACAGTCCAGGAGACCCGGGTTCAATTCCCACTGCTGTCTTTAAAGAGTTCGTACGTTCTCCCCATGACTCTGTGGGTTTCCTCAGGGTGCTCCAGTTTCCCTCCACAGTCCAAAGACGTACTGGTTGGTAGGTTAATTGCTTGTTGTAAATTGCCCCATGATTAGGCTAGTGTTAAATCAGGGGTTGCTCAGAGGTGTGGCTCAAAGCCCTTGAAGGGCTGTAACTCAATAAATAAATTAAAGGTAAATAACTCATTAGGATTCAAATGTCTCTTTCCAAAATTCACTGAGACAGTAATTTAACCTTTTCTCCACTATTTTCTTGATCTTTGCCAGGAACATTAAAGAACATTTTAAAAGGCATGGCCTGTGAGAACTAAATGCCATGGAGTCAGTCATTGGATTGAGCTGTGCAGTTGGCTGAAGCAGTTTAGGATGCTCCTCCCACCAACTTTCCTGTCGGAATTTAGGGAGATCTGATCGGCAAGACCCTTGGGTAATCTGGTTTAATCATGAGACTAAATTGTGTTCTACCCTGTTAGGTGAACTGTGCAAACACTCATTGTGCAAAGCAAATTAGTAATGTTTATGCAATTGACAGAAGTTATTTTGCATTGGTGTCAGATCTTGGGACCCTTCTCTCTCCGGCTGCCTCAAGACAAGGAGGTCAAAGCAGTAGCTTCTGACTCCTTTGCCCTATGTGTATGCATTTTAAATGAATGTAGAATGACTGTGTACATTTGCATTATCATCTGTGCAAGAATTTAAGTGAAATGTCACTCACTGGGCTTTCATGCTGGTTGTATTTTATTGATATGTGAGGGACAGTTTTTGGGACTGAAAAGAAACATTTAGAAAAGGTGAATCTGAGATTATGGCCAAGTTTGCGGATGATACAAAGGTAGGTGGAGGGGCAGGTAGTGTTGAGGAAACAGGGAGTCTGCAAAGAACTTGGGCAGATTAGAAGAATGGGCAAGTAAGTGACAAATGAAATACAGTCTAGGGAAGTGTACGGTCATGCACTTTGGTAGAAGGAATAAAGGTGTAGACTATTCTAAATGGGGACAAAATTCAAAAATCAGAAGCGCAAAGGTGCATGGGAGTCTTTGTGTTCAATTCCCAAAAGGCTAACTTGCAGGTTCAAAGGTTTCGAAGGTTGAACCTGTAATAAGAAAGGCAAATGCAATGTTGGCATTTATTTTGAGAGGACCAGAGCTTAAAAGCAAGGATGTAATGCTGAGACTTTAGAAGGCATTGGTCAGACCTTATTGGAGTGTTGTAAGCAGTTCTGGGCCCCTTATCTCAGAAACGATGTGGTGGCAATGGAAAGGGTCCAGAGGAGGTTCACGAAAATCATCCCGGGAATGAAAGGGTTGGTGTATGAGGAACGTTTGATGGCTCTGGGCCTGTACTCGCTGGAGTTCAGAGGAATGAGATGGGATCTCATTGAAATCTATCAAATATTGTAAGGTCTAGATGGAGTGGGTGTGAAGGAGATGTTTCCTATAATGTGGTAGTCCAGCACCAGAGAGCACAGCTTCACAATAGAAGGACACTCCCTTTAGAACAGGAATGAGGGGGAATTTCTTTAGCCAGAGAGTGGTGACTCTGTAGAATTCATTCCCTCAGATGGCTGTGGAGGCCAAGTCATTGGTTATATTTAAAGCAGAGGTTAGTAGGTTCTTTATTAGTAAGGGCGCTAAACGTTCTGGAGAAGAAGACAGGAGAATGGGATTGAGAGGAATAATAAATCAGCCATGATCAAATGC
Source organism: Mobula hypostoma (assembly GCF_963921235.1). Lineage (NCBI taxonomy): Eukaryota > Metazoa > Chordata > Chondrichthyes > Myliobatiformes > Myliobatidae > Mobula > Mobula hypostoma. The sequence goes on from NC_086113.1 coordinate 23,381,077, forward strand.
AGAGTAGTCTCGATGGGCCGAAGGGCCTGTTTCTGCCCCTATGTCTTATTGCACTTATTGTACTGTAAGTGCAAACGTTGATGACAGAAGGGGCAGAATGCTTAAAGATGTGCTGAACCTTTTTGCTGCATATTCTTTAATATACATTTGCTTGGAAGACTGGCATTTATTGACCCTTCATGATGACTGCTCAGGAGGTAGTGATGGCTGCTTGTGTAGTTCTGCGATCTCTTTGTGGTGCAGATGCTCTGGAGTGCTGCTTGAAGTTTCAGGATTTAAACCAAGTAGTGATGAGGGGACAGCAATTAATTGGGGGACTGCTTCATTGAGCACCACCACTCCATCTGCCAAAAGCGGGACCTCCTGGTGGCCAAACAGTTTAGTTCTGATTCCCATTCCTGTACTGACATGTTGGTCCAAGGCCACCTTTTGTGCCAAGATGAAGCCACCGTCAGGGTGGAGGAGCAACATCTTATATTCCGTCTGGGTAGCCTCCAACCTGATGTCATGAATATTGGTTTCTCCTTTCGGTAAAAAAAAATTCCCTCCCCATCTCCTCTTCTATTCCCCACTCTGGTCTCTTACCTGTTCTCACCTGGCTGTCACTTTCCCCAGGCTCCTCTCCTCCTTACCTTTCTCGTCAGGTCCACTCTCCTCTCCTATCAGATTCCTTCCTCTCCAGCCCTTTTTACCTTTCCTACTCACCTGGCTTCACCTATCACCTTCTAGCTATCCTCCTTCCCCTCACCCACACTTTTTTATTCTGCCATCTTCCCCCCTTCCTTCCCATTCCTGATAAAGGGTCTCGGCCTGAAACGTTGACTGTTTATTCATTTCCACAGATGCTATCTAACCTGCTGAGTTCCTCCAGCATTTTGTGTGTGTTGCTTTGGATTTCCATGTTCAGATAGTGTGCAATTGGAAGGACAGTGCAGGTGGTAACTTGCTTTGCACCTGTTGCCCTTATCCTTTACAGGATGTGGACATCACTGGTCCTTCACCATCAGTAATAGCCTCTGGCGAAAGTGGAAGCAGGCTGCCACTTTCAATTATTGCATTCCAGCTGGTGAAATAACTGTCAGAGGGGCTACTGCTTTGATATCATTAAACTATTTCTGATCACGGTTAAGATTCTGATGTATTTCACTGAGCACCCATCCGATATAATATTCTTTCTTATCATTTGTGTGTTTTGATCTCCTGTGCTGACGTGTATACTGTTGTGTCCTTTTAACCACCAACGTAGACATCGAGAGTTATTCCAATAACGTTACCTGCTGAGATTAACTGTGATTATTGAACACTGGTTTCGGCTTGGCCATCTTTGTTCTCTGCATCGACTTGTTATCCTCCCCACACAGATTTACAAAGTAGTACACCACCTTTTCCATCTACACTTGCATCCACCTGATTTTAAAAAATATTCAAAAACACAAACACGAGGAATTCTGCAGATGCTGGAAATTCAAGCAACACACATCAAAGTTGCTGGTGACCGCAGCAGGCCAGGCAGCATCTCTAGAAAGAGGTACAGTCGATGTTTCAGGCCGAGACCCTTCTGTGTGTTGCTTTAAAAATATGCATTCCTGTTTTCAAATCTCTATGTTCTAATATTCTTTGGCTCCATGTCCTTAAGCGGAGTTACCTACACCACTCCAATATAGGTCTCTTGATCTTTCCCAAACTTAATTGCTGCGTGATTACATGACTTCAGCTACCCCCAGGTTCTGGGCTTTCCTTACTAAATTCTTCACATCGCTTTCTGGTTTTTTTTTGCCCCAGTGGTGTTCCTTAAAGTGTACCTTGCTTAAAGAAAAACCTTTGATCATCTGCACTCATCTTCATATGCATGAACAACATTCCTGTATGAACCGTATCAGATTGCATGGTAAATCGATTGGGATTCCTACAAGTGGACAGCACTCTCTTTTGGGCGAGGGCTTTCAAGTGCGCATGTTTTTGTCTAGGCAGGCCTGGTCTATCGCTCCCACACTGTAAGTTGCCAGCATGTACCGTACTAACATGACTCTGAAAAATTTTTAATCATTTTGTCTCATTTTCATTCTTGCTCTGCGCATACGTAACACAATACAAATAAATATCAGCCTGACTCGTTTACTAATTAATATAAAATATGTTTCAACTTGTTACAATGTTTTGGCCACTGGACAAAATGTCTTTTATTTACTCATAAAATTTAACACCTCTTAATCTCTCTTTAACCTTCCGTCAGATAAGAAGGGCATACTCACCTTTTGCAGTCACTGCATTTTTCCATTGTTCCATTCAAATAATTTTCTGAACCCCCCCCAAAGCTTAACACTGTCACTGATAAGGTGCACAGACATGATTCAAAACTCCAGCTCCGATAGGATTGATGACTTAATATATCTTAAACATGAGAAAATCTGCAGATGCTGGAAATCCAAAGCAACACACGCAAAATGCTGGAGGAACTCAGCAGGCTGGGCGATATCTATGGCAAAGAGTAAACAGTCAACATTTTGGGCCGAGACCCTTTGTCAGGACTCTGATGTAACCAGGAGTCCTGATGAAGGGTCTCAACCTGAAATGTTGACTGTTTACTCTTTTCCATAGACGCTGCCTGACTTGCTGAATTCCTCCAGCATTTTGTATGTATTATTAGGTATATCTTGTTACCTTTTATTTTCTGCAGTTCACAGCATTGGCCATTTACTGAAATATATGGAAATAATTGAGACTCAAATCATCTATTTTACACAGATGATACAATTTCACAGCTATAGATTTAGATCTGGGGCTCCCAACTTTTTTCTGCCATGGACTACGACCATTAGCCAAAGGCACTGAGGACCCCTGGTTTAGATTTGTTTTGATGAAGTTTATGAGAGAAGGCATGTGGCTGGTGATCTGAATGGTCACCTCCTGCGTGCAGGTCACGAGGAAAATTGGTGTTGAGGATAGCAGGAGAGGTAGGGTATCAATCACTTGGGAAGTTTGACAGAGCAGAGGCAAACAAAATTTAATTCCAACAACTGAGGTGATGCAGTTTGGGAAGGCAAATAAGGAGACCCAACAATGTTCAAAGTAATTTATTATCTAAGTACATATTTGTCACCATATGCAACCCTGCGATTCATTTTCTTGCGGGCATACTCAATAAATCCATAATAGAATAATAACCAGTATCAATGAAAGACCACAGCAACTTGGGTGCTCAACCAGTGTGCAACAAACTGCAAATAGAAAAATAATTGAATAATAATAAATAAATAAGCAATAAATGTCAAGAACATGAGATGAAGAGTCCTTGAAAGTGAATCCATAGTTGTGGGAACATTTCAGTGATGGGGCAAATTGAGTGTGTTTATCCTCTTTGGTTCAAGAGCTTGATGGCTGAGGGGTAATAACTGTTCCTGAACCTGTTGCTGTGAAGCCTGAGGCTCCTGTCCCTGATGGCAGTAGCAAAAGGGATTGGTGTCCCTGACCCTCACATAATCCTTTTTCCCCCAGGGAGGGGGTGCTCAAAACATGAGGGCATAGGTGTAAGGTCAGAGGTGAGATATTTAAAAGAGACATCCAGGGCAACTTCTCCACACAAAAAATGGTACGTATTCGGAATGAGCTGCCAGAAATAAAGGTAGATGCAGGCACATTGGTAATGTTTAAAAGCCATCTAGGTACGACATGGACAAGTGTGGAGAGCTATAGACCAAATACATATAGATGGGACTCACTCCCTGGACAACACAGTGGCATAGATGAGTTGAACCGAACGGCCTGTTTCTATGCTGTATGACTAATACACCTTTTTGTTTATTATTATTCTTGTGACGGTTCTCTGTTACATTTTTCTGTATTAAAAAGCATGAAATGAAATCCGTTATGGAGGAATATCAAGGATCAACTGTTGCCATAAACATTTACATGTATTAGGAATCTGCTGTGGTGTGTTGGTCAGGGTGTGATTTGCAACTGAAAAACAACAACATTTCAGCAATTATAAAGATAAACAATTATATAAAAATAAAGTCAGATGTATAAGTATGGATTCAGAATAAAATGTGCATAAAAACCAGCATGTATTTACAATGGCAGAATTTAAATGGCTGAAGAAAATTTCATACAGTCATAATACATGGCAAGAACTGTTAATGCCCTCGAGACTTCTAGTATTTGTAGCTGACACCATGGGCAGTGACTGAAAACGTCTCTACAGTGGGTAATGTTAAGTTCTTGCCAGAAGCAGAACCATTGCTGGAGAAGTTGACCTTCATTGAGAGGAGGTAAAGTTAAATGGTATTTTTCTTTTCACACTGCATTTCACTGGTGTAGAACTTTCTGATACAGATTGTAAATTTATCTTTTGCCATTTTGAGTGAAAGAGGTCTGAGAATTAAATTTGTGCTAGATTAACTGGTAGGACAGGCTACCAGGTAATGCAGCAAATGCAAATAAAACTGTTTCAGGAGATAATTTTTGACAAGTGATTCAACTGATAGGACCCCGGGTTTTGGGGTGAATCTTGTACACCAGTGTACCTGATTGTGAATGTTTATTTTCGTTTGATGGATTGTCAATCTATCAAGGAAAAAATGGAATTGCATCAGCTGCCGTACTTTTGTTCTTTTACATAGATTAATTGTTGTGATTCTGAGGTAATTAATCAGTTTGGAGCAGATACAACCATCTGCCCACTGGGATTAGTTGGGTGTTCTAGATTGTGTTTGATTTTGGATATTAATTTTGCAGGTGCTGTGTACTTGGAGGGTGGCCTAGAAGAAGGCAAAAACTTATTTGGTCGACTGCTGTTCAATGGCACGGTAATGTATGCAAAACCCTTTGAATGCCTTCCTCACTTGCTTTTAATAGCCTGTTTTCTTAGAATCATTGTGCAAAGTTAGAATACATTACCTAGGCCCGATAGTACTTTCATGGTACTATGTTTCCCAAGAGAAAACTAATAGTTATTTTTTGGACTGCTGGCTACCTATCTTAGCAAAAATTTGTTTTCAAGTAATCCTTCTCAGTGGACTTTTGTTTAATAGTAGTTCTGATAAACAAATAGGCAGTGTTTTAAAGTGGCACAATCTCTGTAATTAGTCTCTGCTTCGTTGCTACCGTGGCAACAAATAGGCCTCCGCTTTAATTTCAGGCTCATGGCAGCAAATTCATTATGAGGTAAAAGAGAGACAGAATGAAAGCTGTAGAGATGTCCTGTGCAAATGTAAACTGAAGTTGTAGATGTTAATTGATTGCTAATTCTGCTTAGCCTTCTCTTCTATTTATTCATCTTACGGGACATGGGCTTCATTGGAAAGGCCAGCGTCTATTACCCATGCAAAGGTGGTGGTGCGTTGCAGTGATGAACCGTTGATTGCTGTCCGTCCACCCCAGTGCAGCGTTGCAATATTTGCTGCAGCACCAATGAAGTATGTTGATGTTGATTAGTGCATTAAATGAAGAAATGGGGGCAACTGTCAGGAAGGACTTGGATGTTCTGGGATGATTTCCCATATCTTGGTGGAGAGAAGTTATAGATTCCTAGTTCCATAAAGCATGGAAGCAGGCCCTTCTGCCTATTTCATCCGTGCCACCAAAGATGTCAATCTAAGCTACTCGACTTTGCCTGCACCTCCCTCGAACCTTCTCATCCCTATACTTGTCCAAGGGTTTTTTTAAATGTTGTAATTGTACCAACCTCTTATACCCCCTCTGCAGCTCATACCATTCCAAAAACAAGCCCCTCCGCTCCCCTTTAAATCATTCCCCTCTTATTTTAGACCTACGCCCTCGAGATTTAAGTACCCTTGCCCTGGGTGAAAGGTTGGAGATATCTCTCTACCAAAGGTGCTCCTTCCCTCTGCTGGCTTGCAGGTTAACTTTGGGCAAGGTGTAGCATCTGCTTAGCAACCCCCACCCCCCCATCACAGATCAGGGTTATATGAAGCAATGAGAGCAGCTGACAAGAGGCTGCAGGAGCAGCTGGTACTTATCACAGCTCCTGGTTATGCGATCACTGAGGCCAGGCTGACAATCTCTGAAGAGTATTGATAATGACTGGGGTCACCCTTCTTGCAAAGAGGCTGCCCAGAAGAAGGCAATGGCAAACCATTTCTGTAGGAAAATTTACCAAGAACAATCATGGTCATGGATAAGACCATGTTCACCCATGTCAGCACAACATGGCACAGAATGAAGATGATGACCATGGGGCAAAGACTGACTGTTGAGCTTATCTCTCATAATTTTACAGACTTCTCTCCTCACCCTCCTTTGCTCCAGAGAAGACTACCTAAACCTATCCAATGTCCCCTGATAACTCGAGCCCTCTAGTCTAGGCAATATCCTTTTTCTTTTTCTTTTTCCAATATTTGTTATTGATTTCTATGTAGAAGAATAGAGTCCAAGAGAAAACAAAAGAAAAAATATAATAATACCAGATACAGTATACTGAATCACATTAAAGAACTCCTTACTCTATATTCATATAGATTAGATTAATTTGTACATTAGAATATAAACAATTTTATTAAATAAAAAGATCTACACCCACTACCAAAATCGAAGCTGTTTGGGGAGAAAAAAAAGAAAAAAAACTTATCAGATAATAAAATATGCTATTAACCAACTTCTCTACTTTAACAAGAGGTCAAAGATTATGAAAATAACCTCGTGAATTCATCCAGGCAATACCCTTGTGAATTTTTTATCCACCCCCCTCTCGCATAATCGCATTCATCTTGTGGTGACCAGAACTCTACACAATGCTTCCAGTGTTGTCAAAATGTTTTGAAATGGAGCTTAACATCTAAACTCTGTACTCAGTTTACCTGGGTGGTCACTTTCAGAGAACTGTGTACCTGTAACCCATTTGCACACTGCTTGCTTGTCAGTCTTTGTGTGTAGTTTTTCATTGATTATATTGTATTAATTTGATCTACTGAAAATGACTGCAAGTAAATGAATCTCAAGGTAGTATATGGTGACATACACATTCTTCAATAATAAATTAACTTTGAACTTGAAGATTTTCTGTTCATTAACACTCCCCAGGACCCTTCGGTTAATTGTGTATGTCCTGGCCTGGTTTAACTTCACAAAATTCATCATTTTGCTCTTTTATCTTCCATTCCCTTGCACGCTTTCCCAGTTGATCAGAACCTGTTGTAACCTTATACGTTCAATGCAATCATCTCATCCAAATTCCTCATCAAGCTTCAAGGCCTGGGCTTGTGTACCTCCTGCTGCAACTGGATACACAGCTTCCTCATCAGCAAGTCTCAAACAGCGAGGATGGTATCAATATCTCATCCTTGCTGACCATCAACACAGGAGCACTTCGAGGCAGTGTACTTAGCCCCCTGCTCTGCTGCCTATACACAAATGACCGTGTGGCTAAGCACAGCTCCAGTGCCTTCTTCGCATTTGCCGGCAGTATCACTGTTGGACAAATCACTAGTGGTGATGCGTCAGCTTACCGGGGCGAGGTAGGTCACCTGGGTATGTGGTGCTGCAACAATAACCTCTCGCTCTACTAAAGAGCTGATTGTTGACCCTTAGGAAAGGAAAGGAGGGTGAACGTGTGCCAGTCTACATTAGGGGATCAGCAGTGGAAAGTGCAACATTAAATTCCTGCGTGTTAGCTTATCAAATGACCTGTCTTAGGCCTAGCAGTAGAAGTAATCATCAGGAAACTGTCCTAGCGTCTTTAGTTTTTTAGGAGGTTTGGTTTATCATTCAATTTTCCATATGCTATTTTTCCCCATTCTCCTAATCTAATTCCTTCTGCAGCCTCTCTTTTTCCTCAAAACTACTTGCCCCTCCGCCTATCTTCATATCATAAGATATAGGACCATAATTAGGCCGTTTGGCCCATCGAGTTTGCTCCACTATTTCATCACGGTCGATCCAATTTTCCTCTCAGCCTCAATCTTCTATTTTCCCCCACCATATTCCTTCATGCCCTGACCAATCAAGAATCTATCAACCTCTGCCTTAAATATACATTAAAAACTTGGCCTCCACAACTGACGGTGGCAAAGAATTCCACAGGTTCACCACACTCTGGCTAAAGAAATTCCTCTTCGTCTCTGTTCCAAAAGGACATCCCTCTATTCTAAGGCTGTATCCTCTGGTCTTAGACTCTCCACAGCTACTCCATCAAGACTTTTCACGATTTGATAGTTTTCAATGAGGTCACCACTCATTCTTATGAATTCTAGAGCATACAGGCCCAGAGTCATCAAATGCTATCTTGGAATCATTTTTGTGCACCTCCTTCGAACCCTCTCCAGTTTCAGCACATCCTTTCTATGATAATGGCCCCAAAACGGCTCAGAATTCTCCAAGTGAGGCCTTACCAGTGCTTTAGAAAGTCTCAACATTGCGCCCTTGCTTTTGCATGAATTATAACATCGCATTTCCTTCCTCACCATAAACTCAACTTGCAACTTAACCTTTAGGAAATCCTGCAAAAGGACTCTCAAGTCCCTTTGCACCTCAGTTTTTTGTATTTTCTCTCCATTTAGAAAATAGTCCACCCTTTCATTTCTTCTACCAAAGTGCATGACACATTATTGTAACAAATTTGTACAGATTACTGTTGAACTTATCCTGACTGGTTGCAGTATGGTCTGGGGTTATGGCAATTCAAATGCACAGAAATGTAAGAGGTTGCAGAGAGTCGTGGATTTTGCCCAATTTATCTGCAGGAAGTGCTGTCTCAAGAAGGCAATATCCATCACCAAAGGTCCCTACCATCTTTTGCAGCTACCACTGGGGCAGGAGATACAGAAGTCTGAAGTCCCATACCTACAGTTTCAAATACAGCTGCTTTCTTTGAACCATTGGCAAAACTCGAATCACTACAGTTTAGCAACAGTATGAACACTTTGACCTCTTTGTGCTAAAATGGACTTTGATTTTTATGTTATAATAGTGTTTACTTATAAAAACAATGTATGTAATTTATCTTTCTCCTGTGAATGATGCTTATATGTGCCCATAATGTAACGAAAGGTAAGTTTTCACTGTACCTGTGCAGACATGTAAGTGTGCAAATGATAATAAACTCGACTTTGATGATGTTCTCCACTGTCCACTATTCCACCAATATTGGTAAGAACAGCAAACTTAATAGCCATTGCAACTACATTCTTGTCCAAATCATTAATATACTGTATATGACAATCAACAGGGTTCCCAGCAATCCCTCTGGCTCACCACTGCTCACAGTTCTTCAATATGAAAAATAACTCTCAGTTACCACCCTGTGCCTCCTACCGCCTCGCCAACTTTGTATCCAAATGGCTAGGACACCCTGGATTCCATGTATTCCTTCCAGTCCAGGCTACCATATGGACCTTGTCAAAGACCGTGCTAAAGTTCATGTAGACAACGTCCTTTGCCTTGCCCTGATCAATCCTCTCGGTCACTCCTTCAAAAAATACCCAAATCAAATTTGTGAAGCATGATTTTCCTGAACAAAGCCACACTGACTAAACCTAATCAGTTCTTGCCTTTCCAAATGTTGGTAGATCCAAACGCAGAATCCAGTCTAGTATCTTTCCCACTACTAATGTTAGGCTTGCTGGACAGTGGTTCTCTGGTTTATCCTGGTAGCCCTCCTTAAATATAGGGACAATGTCAACTATCCTCTAGTCAAAATGTTTAGCACTTGTGTTAAGGTTCAGGATAAGGGATCTCAAGTCGAAGGGAATCACTAATAATTCTCCACAGGACTTTAAAAGACTCTGCACCTCATGTTCTCAGTGTTAATTATTTACTTGTTATTTGCACGCTTTTTCTTGTTTTACACATTGACTGTTCCTCGGTCTTTCTTATGAATAGATTTTCATAACTTCTATTGTACTTCTTTATTTTTTTGTAAATGCCTGCAGAAAAGTGAATGTCAAGGTGACATATGCATACTCGGATAATAACTGTACTTTGAACTACTTCTCTACAGACATCAGGTTCTGAACCAATCTTCACATAACCCTAATCCTACCTCAGTAACAAAGGGCCACTTCTTGTCCGGACTTGTCTCTCTGCTTTTTTTTTTGCACTAATGTCCTGCTTTGCACAATCTTTTACATAATTGATATTTCATGTGTTGATGACCCCCCCCCCGCCGTACTTGTCCACATGACAATGAATTCAGTGGAATTTGGGAAATTGAAAGTAAATGCAATCATCAGAGTGTGGTGAAGAATGTGGAACAGACCTTTACAGGGAACGAATAGCAGAGATGTATTCAGTGGGAAGCTGAGTTAGTTCACGCCAGGGGATCGAACAGGAGAATGTGTTGATTGGCTTGGATGAGTGAGGCTTATATAGAACTAAAACAGGCTGAATAAGTTAAGCCAATAGGTCCTTTGAGTGGTTCGAAGTACTTTGTAACCTCTGCAATTACTTGTCATTGAGTTGCAGTTCGTTTCTTTCCTTCAGTACAATTACTTTTGCCCCGTATATTGACATTCCTGTAACAAATAAACTCTAGGTTAATTGGTTCTGATTTTAATTCATATTTTACTCTGCCTTTATTTTAACAGGAGTATTGAATTTTTAGGAGTGGGTCAACATTAAAAATGGTGGTGTAACCTTTTATATTGCAATATGTCTATTGAGCAATGTAAGTCTTTGTGATCCATTCTCACAATAATGACAAGATCTTTTCTATCCCTACAGGATCTACGAGATGTGTGGCTTAATTACCCGCTTCATCCTTTGCAAGTAAGAGCCAGCTTCCATCATTGTTCACTGAGTAGCTTGTTTATTAGGGTGGATGTTTGACTTAGAACATAGAACATAGAAATCTACGGCACATTACAGGCCCACAATGTTGTAACCCACTCCAGAAGCTGCCTAGAATTTCCCTACTGCATAGCCCTTTATTTTTCTAAGCTCCATGTACCTACATAAGATTCTCTTAAAAGACCCTATTGTATCCGCCTCTACCACCTTCGCTGGCAGTGCATTCCACGCACCCACCACTCTGTGAAAAACTTATCTCGGACATCCCCCTTGTAACTACTTCCAAGCATCTTAAAACTATCCCCCTCATGTTAACCATTTCAGCCCTGGGAAAAAAGCCTCTGGCTATCCACACGATCAATGCTTCTTATACACATCTATCAGGTCACTTCGCATCCTCCGTCACTCCAAGGAGAAGAGGCCAAGTTCACTCAACCTATTCTCATAAGATATGCTCTCCAATCCAGGCAACATCCTTGTAAATCTTTGCACTCTCTCTATAGCATCTACATCCTTCCTGTAATGAGGTGATCAACACTGAACACAGTACTCCAAAAAGGGTCTAACTAAGGTCTTGTATCGCTGTAACATCACCTCATGGCTCTTGAACTCAATCCCACAGTTGATGAAGGCCAACACACCATACGCTTTCTTAACAACACTGTCAACCTGCGTAGCAACTTTGAGTGTCCTATGGACATGGACCCCAAGATCTTGCTGATCCCCCACACTGCCAAGACTTCTTTAAACTCTTAACTTGTTTTGTTGGGAATATTGCTGTGTAATCTTGAACATGCACTTAAAATGTTATTCCATAAATATCAGTGAGTTTCTGTAAACCATATCAGAAGGAACATATTTTATAAAGGTGTTAAGCTGATGCTGTTAATACAGAGCCAATTACACTTCTATTCCCCTCCCCCCTCAATCAAGAAGGCCTTAAAACTCTCTGCTTCCTTCTCAATGAAAGAACCAACCAGTTCCCTTCCACCATCACCCTCCTCTCTCTAGCAGAACTGGTCCTCACCCTCAACAATTTTCCTTTGGCTCCTGCCACATTCTCCAGACTCGAGAGGTAGCCATGGGCACCCACATGGGCCCCAGCTATGCCTGCCTCTTCGTTGGCTATGTAGAACAGTCCATGTTCCAAGCCTTCCCTGGTAATACTCCCCAACTTTTTCTCCTCTACGTTGATGACTGTACTGGTGCTGCTTCATGTGCTCATGCTGAACGTAGCAGCAAAGCTAATCCAAAATTTAAACAAAACAATTGCTGCTTGCCTGCGACCATACGAACTTTTAAACTTACGTGACACACGCACAGCTTCAAAGATTGCTTCAAAAGTTGAACCTTTTATTCAATCCTTTATTAGCAGTTAGCAAGCATACAATTAAGCATTTTTGAGCGTTATCTCAGAGATATCTCAGTGGTCAGTAAAAGATACAACCTCTGCCAGTCCCAAGCTACAATCTGCCGCGAAATAAGCAAGAATACGTAACTTTTCCCCTTCACTTTTACCACACCCCCACTCATGTGACTAGTTATCTTAATAAACATAATAAACATGCAACACAAAGTACAAAGCAGATAGAAATCAGATGCATGGCCTCTACACTGAACTCATCAGCTACATCAACTTTGCATCTACCTTACACCTTGCCCTTAAATTCATGGTCCATTTCTGACGCCTTCCTCCCATTTCTCGATCTGTCTTCATCTCTGGAATTAAACTATTGACCAAAGTCTTTTATAAATCTTCTGATTCCCATGGTTATCTTGACTGTTCCTCGCTCCACCTTATCTTCTGTAAAAATGCAATTCCCTTTTCTTAGTTCCTGTGTCTCTGCCGCATCTGTTCCCAAGATGCGGCTTTCCTTTCCAGGACACAGGAGATGTCCTCCTTCTTCAAAGAATGGGGTTTCTCTTCCTCCACAATTGATGCTGCCCTCACCCACATCTCCTCCATTTCCCAATCATCCACTCTCACCCTGTCTTCCTGCTTGCTTAACAGTGATAAAGCTGCTCTTGTCCTTACCTACAACTCCATGAGCCTCCACGTCCAACACGTCATCTTCCTCAACTTCTGCCATCTTCAGAGGGATCCTACCACCAAACATATATTTAATCTCTCCATTCTCCGCTTCCTGCAGGGATCACCCCCTCCGTGATTCCCTTGCCACTAATCTCCCTTCTGGCACTTATCCCTGCAAGTGGCCAAAGTGCTACACCTTCACATTCATCTCCTCCCTCACCTTCATTCAGGGCCTGAAACCATCTTTCCAGGTGAGGCAACACTTCACCTGCGAATCTGCTGGGATTCCCTATTGTTTTCGGTGCTCCTGATGTGGCCTCCTCTGTATCGGTGAGATCCGTTGTAAATTGGGAGACTACTCCATTGAGCATCTCTGCTCCATCTGCCAAAAGTGGAACTTCCCGGTGGCCAAAGGTTTTTATTCCGATTCCCATTCCTGTTCCAACAGGTCTTATTTGATAAGGCTTTGCTTGGCAAGACCAATATTTTTTTTCCATCCAGGATGACTGCTCAGGAGGTGGTAATGGCTGTTTTTGAAGTTCTGCGATCTCTTTGTGGTGTAGATGCTCTGGAGTGCTGCTTAGAGTTTCAGGATTTAAACCAGTAGTGATAAGGGGACAACAATTAATTGGCGGATAACTTCACTGAGCACCTCCGCTCCATCTGTCTCAGCCCAAAATGTCGACTGTTCATTTCTTTTCATAGATACTACCTGACCTGCTGAGTTCCTTCAACATTTTGTGTGCGTTGCGTTGGTTTTCCAGTATCAATAGGATTCCTCCTGTTTGTTAGTGTGTGAGATGTGACTGATAGGACATAGAACATAGAAATGTACAGCACATTACAGGCCCTTCAGCCCACAATGTTGTGCCGACCATGTAACCTATTCCAGAGACTGCCTAGAATTTCCCTACTGCATAGCCCTCTATTTTTCTAAGCCGTGTCCTCAATTTGGCCTTCTGAAAGGATGAAGTAATACCTGATTAACATGTTGTGAAATCTACTGAATTTTCAACTTAACCTGCCTTGGAAATTACTAAAACTGATTTATTTTGAAACCTATATTATACATTATCTAATATATGTAAGTCTTTTTAAAAAATATGTATTTTATACATTTTTGTGAAATTTTGTTCTTCTTACTCCTCTTGTTAGCTTTTATATTTTTTCTCTTTTTACTTTTGCTTTTGAAATCTTGCCAAGGAGTTGTCACTTGTTTTTTCTTGCTGCCAGTTCCTTTTTTTGCTACCACTGTGTGTGGGAGTTGCCAATTTTCGGTTAAGACTTCAAACCTAGCTTGCTGATAATAGATCCTATGGGACTACTTTGTAGTAAAGGAGTGGTGTTCTGCAACGGTGTTCAAAGGGGCTTCATTGGCTGCAAGTAGCTTTGAAATATTCTGAAAGGGGTAAGAAATACCAAAAATGCAAAGTATTAGAGATACTCAGAAGGTCAGGCAGTGTCTGCTGAGTGAGGACCAAGATTAATGTGTCAGGTCAGCCTCCCTTCACTGTTCTGAGTTCTTCATAGCTGTGGTTGTCTTTCCACAGGTGCTGTCTGACCTGCGGAATATTTTCAGGACTTTGTTTTTATTTCAGACCTTCAACGTCCACAGTCCAAGGAAATGCAATCGTTTAACTTGCTTGGCTGTAATAGCATCTCTTGGTCCCTAGGTGGTGCTCTGCAGCAGCAAAACAAATAACATGGTCTTCATCACTTCACCCAGCACTGAAAACTGCAAGATAGTCCTCTCAGTTAAAGAAAAGTAATATTCCCTGGGGTTCAAAGGAGAATTTCCTGCAGACCACCAACCAAAAAGAGACTCGTGAGCTAATGCGTTTCTTTTATTGATTGCCAGGCAACAACAAAAGGCTCCTGATGCCATTCAGTCTAAGTAAAGGGCAAAGCAGTAGCTAGCTGTTTTAATAAGTGCATCATCTTGTCCATCTTTGGGGCTTAAGAGTAGGATCTGCACAAGAATTGCCCAGGCATGAAACAATGAAAGAAAAGTGTGCTTCAATATATTTTCTTTTTCTTTCACCATCTGTTGGGAGAGTACTGTGAATTCTCCATGGATTATTGCTCAGGAATAAAAAAAAATTCAATCCCTGATGTTCCTTCTATAGTGTTACGTGGTTAAAAAGCAAATATGTTTTGAAATTCCACCAGGGATGTCTTTATATCCATTCTCTAAACACAGAAATGGGCATATAAGGTAAATTCTGCCCCTTCCCCTTCCTTTGCCATGTGCCAGTGACTCTGAGCAATTTTGTTAGATGTTGGAGTTTCACATGTGTGCAGGTAGAAGGGAAACCATAGGGGGTTGTTCGTACAGAAGGAGGTCAGGTGAAAATCAGAATCAGGTTTATTATCACCAGCATGTGATGTGAAATTTGTAAACTTAGCAGCAGCAGTTCAATGCAATACATAATACAGAAGAGAGAAAAAATAAATAAAATAAAATAGTAATAATTACCAAAGTAGATCAATTACAGTATACGTATATTGAATGGATTTTAAAACCGTGCAAAACTACAAATGTTTGTATATTAAAAAAAGTGAGGCAGTGTCGAAGGGTTCAATGTCCATTTAGGAATCAGATGGCAGAAAGGAAGAAACTGTTCCTGAATCGCTGAGTATTTCAAGGGGAGCAAACAGTCAACATTTTGGTCTGAGGCTCTTCATCAGGGCAAGAAAAGAGGGGGTAGAAGCCAGAATAAGAAGGTGGGAGGGTTGGGAAGGAACACAAGCTGGTAGGTGATAGGTGAGACCAGCTGAGGGGGAGTGGGGACGTGAGGGTGGGGTATGAAGCAAGAAACTGGGAGGTGACAGGTGGAAGAGATAAAGGGCTGCAGAAGAAGGAATTTGATAGGAAAGGACAGTGGATCATGGGAAAAAGGGAAAGAGGGAACCAGAGGGAGATGATGGGCAGGTGTGAAAAAGAGAAGGGATGAGATGCTAACCAGAATGGAGAATGGAGGAAAAGCAAAGGAGGGAGGGGGAAGAAATCAGCATGTTGGAGAAATTGATGTTCTTGCCATCAGGTTGGAGGCCACCCAGATTGAATGAGAGGCGTTGTTCCTGCAACCTGAGTGCGGCCTCAACTTGACAGCAGAGGAGGGCGTTGAGAGACATGTCACAATGGGAATGAGAAGTCGAATTGAAATGAGTAGCCACTGGGACATCCTGCCATTTGCAGCAGATGGAATGAAATATGGGTCGCTGGCTTTTGTGCTTGACAAAGCATTGTTCTTTGTGCTTGGCTTCAAGTCGCAGCTCTGAGCCAGTGAACTGCAGCACAGTGCACGTTTGCAGCGTGCCAGTTCCCTGTCAGTGAAACTTCATCTTGAAAAGTGCAGCCACCCTTGTGTCTATGAGCTCAGCAGTCAGTCACCTGCATCATCTGTGCTGGAGTTAAAATGTTGCACTGTGGTCACTGAGAACTGTGCACTGATGATAATATCACAATTAATTATTTATGTTTCAATTGTACAAATTGACCCCGTCTTTGATATTCTCTCTGTAGCATACCATTTATCCCTTTGCACTTTCTATTTAGATCACGACTACTTTCGAAATGCCTGTGTAATGAATTTCTGAGCTGACCATCATGGTCTAGGAAAATTAACATGAGCTAATCGCTTGATGAGATTAATGAAACATTTCTGGGTAATAAGTACATTCAAAATGTTAATCCAACTCCTCCACGCGCCTTGCATGCAGTAATGCCTCCTGGTGACTCTCCAGCCTTAGTGGTATGGCTCGAAAATACAAAAAAAAGACAAAAATCAATTGCAGTTATACCAAAACGGGAGTAAAGGTTTTCAGGGATAATTGTAAATGTTTTGTAAATATTTAATTTTTGAATGAGACACCAAGAAGATAAGTTTTATGGTGCACCTTTTGTGTGGAGGTCAATGCATATCGCGCTTTAAAATTAGAATTGAATGTTTTGCATTGTACTCCTTCTCTTGAGGATGTAAGTAATAGTCCGGAGTTGTGGATTTTCCCATCTGCTGACAATTTGCAAAAATACTGCTGCTGGTTTTTATCACTGCATAAGCAATTGTGCTCTGAATCTATATTTCAAGTGCACTCTCTTTTCCTTTCCAAACAATTTAGAACATATGTACATGATAGACAATAATCACACAGGCAGATTGAAAAGATCTGAGGAAATCTCCTATTTGGCATCATCTTTAGACTTTGCCAACATAGTGTTTATTTGTTTTTGTTCTTTTTATCAAGAGCTTTGGAGCCTGTTTTTGTGGTTTCTTCCACTTCATGGAAATTGAAAGTTGAGGTTCTGTTTCTGTCCCCTTCAGGAGAAGTGAAATAAACTCACATGTTTGGAATAAAATAGCCAGTGACCTTTAGGGTTGTATTCAGTACTAATGACATAGTAGGTTGTCAGCTGGGCATGTCAGTTCCAGTGGAGATTGCTACTAAGGTACAGTGGAGTGTCTCTGGTAGGAGATGTGAAGACTAATGAAAGAATGCAAAGAGTGAAGATTTTGCACGTTGACTGCTGTCATTGAGTTGGATGAGGTACTGGTAGAGCAACCACTTGGTGGCTTATAGTAAGTTGGGAAAGTTCAGTTGTATTTTTTACGGAGAGTTCCCATTTGGACTTACTGTTGAGCTAGATTGGTCAGACAATCACCAGCTGAAATTCGTGATACATATTAGCTTTGTCTTTCTGAAAGGATGTTGAGGTTGCTATGGACTAGTTAGGCTGCAGGGTCTGCCTCCATACTGTATCAATTAACTCCAATTATATCTCGGATCTTGACCTCTGCTAATGATGCAAAGATAGGTGGAGGTGTAGGTAGTGTTGAGGAAGCATTGAGTCCGCAGAAGTACTTGGGCAGGCTGGGAAAATGGGCAAAGAAGTGGCAGGTGGAATACAGTGTAGAGAAATGTCTGGTCGTGCACTTTGCTACAAGGAATAAGGGCAATGATTATTTCCTAAATAGGGAACAAATTCAGAAATCAGAGGTACAAAAGTTCTAGAGGTCCTAGTGGAGGATTTCCTAAATTTTGAGGGAGCTAGGATGAGCATTTAATAGGATGTTGGTCAGACTGCTTCTGGAATATTGTGTGCAGCTTTGGGCCCCATATCTAAGAAAGTTGTGCTGGCATTGGAGATGGTCCAGAGGGGGTTTATGAGAATAATCCCAGGAATGAAAGGGTTAAGCTATGAGGGGTGTTTGATCTCCTGGGCTGTTACTTGCTGAAGTTTAGAAGTATTGGGGGCGGGGGGGGGGAGGATTTCATTGAAACCTACTAGATATCTGAGACAGAGTGGACATGAGGGTGATGTTTCTGATGGTGAAGAGTCTGCAACCAGAGGGCACAACCTCAGAATAAAAAGACACCCTTTAGATTGGAGCTAAGGAGCAATTTCTTTAGCCAGAGGGTAGTGAATTTGTGGAATTCATTGCTATAGACAGGTAGGTCATTGGCTATATTTAAAGAAGAGGTTGATAGTTTCTTGATTAGTAAGGGCATTAGAGATTATGGGGAGAAGGTTTTGAGAGAGAATAATGAATCTGCCATGATTGAATGGTGGAGCAGACTTGATGGGTTTAATGGCCTAATTCTGCCCCTATGGTCTGTGGTTGTCTAATGACTCAGCAATGATGTGTAACTGACTGGATGAGGGCGGGTAACAGTCCTGAAGGCACCCCTGTGATAAAGGTAGTGGACCGCAGCCCTTGGTAGTGGATATTGGGGTTCACTTTGTCAGGTCCATATTTATTTTTCTGCAGATGATTGACTCGTTGGCCTGGCTCACCTGCAAGACCACATAGGGACAGTCCCCATAAAATATTCCCCAATTCCTCCCAAAGATTGTTTGTTGGATATACAAAGCAGATTTTATGGTTAAAATGATACTGAAGGAAACTGAATCCATGAAAGTGTCTTTGAAATTTCAGTCTCCCTCTTCCCTCAACATGCATCAGGCACATACTTATTCAAAACTAGCATACCAGTCTAGTTTAAAGTGAAGAGAGTTGGTCAATATCTCAGTTAAAAATATTTACTAAATATGTTTAATAAAAATGTGATTAGATTGGTGAGATTGTGAATAGAAATTAACTAAAATAATTTTGTCCCTTTGTATCAGTTACAGGAGTCGAATACAGATAGGCCCCTGATTGACACATCTCCTGTTCTGAAGAAGCTGACAGATTTTGAAGAGACAATTGGAGTGAATTTTATCCACATCCGTCTCCTGGCTCGAGCCTTCACTTTGCGCACTGTTGGATATAATCATCTGACCCTGTGAGTTGAGTGAATTCTGCTTCACCTCCACAGTGGGGTCAATAGCTGTATTAGTGATGAGTTTTTGAATTAAGCTTTTGAATTGTCCAATTTGATATACTCATTCAAAGTAATTCTAACAATGAGCCTATTCTGAACTCAGCTTCATGTCAAACAATTCGGTCATTTAAACAGAACTCAAAGGTCATTCGCACAGGAGATTCTGCAGATGCTGGAGTCCTGGAGGAGCTGAGCATGTCAGGCAGCGTTTCTGGGGAGGAAATCTCGATGAAGGGAGTCGGCCCAAAACGTTATTGCTCTCCAAAGACGATGCCTGACCTGCTGAGTTCCACCAACGTTTTGTGTGTGCTGCTGAAAGATCGTTCTCCTCTACCCCTCCCCCTGTAAGCACATGCTCGGCCTTCCCCCTTTCTCCTGCCTGGCCACGTTTGGTCTTTCTCCTCCGCCCCTTCTCCCCCCCTCCTCCCCTACTGGCTGTCTTGTTTGTAGTACAATTTCTGGCATGTGGTCAGCCTAGCAACGTTGGTGGTCTTATCTTCAGTTGTTGCCCCTTTGAGAAGCAATTCTTGCTATAATTAAAGTTAGGGTGGCCCAGTTGCTACCTCACAGTTGTAATGATGTGAATTTGGTCTGGGGAGTCCGCATGTCCATCTGTGATCGCTGGTTTCTTTTCTTCACCCCACAGGCATGGTAGTTAAATTATCCCTGTAAATTAGCTCCAAGTGTGAGTAAGTGGCAAAACAAAGGAGAGTTGATGGTCTTGTGAGAGGGAATAACCTGCAGGGCGACAGAGAAATGGGAATGGGACTGATGAGATTGCTCTGCTGGAAGCTGGTATGGATTCTGTGGGCAGAATGGCCTTCAGTGGCATAATGTTAATATTGCAAATGCAGTATGAAAAAAAAAATGAAAGAAGTGATCTATGGAAGGGAACGAACAGTCAATGTATCAGGCCGAGACCCTTCATCAGAGCTGTCTTGGCCCAAAACGTGACTATTCATTCCTTTCCATAGATACATGCTAAGTTCATCCAGCATTTTGTGTGTGTTACTCTGGATTTCTGGCATCTGCAGAATCTTTTGTGTGCACAATTGAAATAGTGTTAATTTCTTTCTGTATTATTTTATGAACTTTAATTTCTTGAGTTATATTATTGAACTAAGTAGTTGAGCAGCCAGGATAAAGAGAGTTTATGGTTGTTTGAAAAATCATAGGCTTAGGAGTTGTGCTGTGCTGTTTAAAGTACTCTGAAGACCCAGGACTGTTATGCCATGGATTGGTTTGATTGTAAGCCTGCTGTTACAAGTGTCTGTTGTGTCTCTGAATCGCTGATTGCACACTTGCCCTCCTAAAGGGAAGTATGGCAGGATATAAGGACACAAGAACATAAGAAATAGGAGCAGGAGTAGGCCATCAGGTCCGTTGAACCTGCTCCACCATTCTATAAGATCATGGCTGATCTGGTCACAGATTCATCTCCACCTACCTGCCTTTTCCCCACAACCCTTAATTCCCCTGCTATGCAAAAATCTATCCAACCTTGTCTTAAATATACTTACTGAGGTAGCCTCCACTGCTTCATTGGGCAGAGAATTCCACAGATTCACCACTCCCTGGGAAAAGCAGTTCCTCCTCATCTCTGTCCTAAATCTACTCCCCCGAATCTTGAGGCCATGTCCTCTAGTTCTAGTCTCGCCTACCAGTAAAAGCAACTTTCTTGTCTCTATCTATCCCTTTCATAATTTTATGTTTCCATAGATCTCTCATTTGATTGAAAGTGCCTTAAATAAGGAGTTGAAACAGCCAGAGTTTTTCAGAATAATGGGACCAGTTCATGAGTGTCAGGGTTGGGGGAGGGGAGAGAAAGTTGGAGATTAGCCTGCTGAATCTCATTTGCACCTCCTCCAGGAAGCATTTAAAATGGAAATGGATAAATATTTAATAGATCAGGAGAAAGCGTTGTGGAGAAACGCTGCAGAAGAGGAGTTGATGCCAGCATAGATCAGCCAAGATCATAATCCTATTGATGTTCCTATTTTCTTGATTTCTTATGAGAGGGACCATATGAGAATCAGAAATCAGGTTTTATATCACCAGCCTATGTCGTGAAATTTGTTGACTTTGAGCCAGCAGTGCAATGCGATACATAATAATAGAAAAAAATCATGAATTACGGTAAGAATATGTAAACTAAATAAGTAGTGCAAAAATGGAGATTAAAAAAATAAGTGACGTAGTGTTCATGGGTTCAATGTCCATTTCGGAAATCGGATGGCAGAGGGGAAGAAGTTGTTCCTGAATCATTGAGTGTGTGCCTTCAGGCTTCTGTACCTCCTTCCTGAAGGTAGCAATGAGAACAAGGCATGACCTGTGTGATGGGGTCCTTAATGATGGACTCTGCCTTTTGAGACATCGCTTCCTGAAGATGTCCTGGATTCTACAGAGGCTAGTGTCCATGATGGAACTGACTAAGTTTACAACTCTCTGCAGCTTACTTCGATCCTGTGCAGTAGCCCCCTCCCCATACAGCCAGTGATGCAGCCAGTTAGAATGCTCTCCATTGTACAACTGTAGGTATTTAAGGTTGTTTTAGGTGACAAACCAACTCTTCGCAAACTCCTAAAGAAGTGTAGCTGCTGTCGTGCCTACTTTTTAGCTGCATCTTGTAGAGTGGGAATCTTTAGAGATTAACAAATAGGGTTGAAGGTTAATAAAAGGTTAGCTTTATTTATCACGCGTACATTGAAACACAGAGTGAAATACAGCCAACCAACACAATCTGAGATGTGCTGGGGGGCAGCCCATGCTTCCAGCACCCACATAGCATTGCCCATAACTTACCCGAACTCATACATCTTTGGAATGAGGGCAGAAACTGGGACACCCAGAGGAAACCCACGCGGTCATGGGGAGAACGTAGAAATTCCTTTCAGACAGCGGTGGGATCTGAACCCTGATCTTATACGAGCTGCAATGCTACCTTGCAGGCTTTCTGGCCCTTTGAGCTTCCTCTGCCATTCAGTCCTGGCTGATCTTCTACCTCAGTGCCATTTTCCAGCATGGCCCTATTTTGCTTAGTTTCCTTGGTAACCACAAATCTATCAATCTCTGTGTAAGGGGTTTCTTCTTTTATGTTACTGCGTAGGCTAATTAAAATGGCTTCTTTGTTATGTTAACTGCTGAGAAAGTTCTGCTAGCAGCTTGTTTGAGTTATATTATTGATAAGAGAGCGAACGAACCAATTGGGATAGATGTTATTCTTTCTTGTGTGTCTGTAAGCTATTGTGATGCGCGGGTTTTTGGGGCAGAAGGCGCGATGGGGAGAGGGAGAGTGGACGCGGTGCTGTGAGCTGGCTAACGGGGTCGGGCCCCGAGCAGGAGTCCGAGGTCCAGGGTCTTCAGCGAGGAAAGTGGAGACAGAGACAGACTCGTGTGGAGCGTCTGGTCGACCACCGTGGTTGGTCCCAGGCGGCGGGTCGAGGTGGTCAGAGGGGATCGAGTGGTGAAGAGAGGATCGTCATTAGAGCTCCAACTGTTTGTGCATGAAGAGATTGAACTTTGATAAGTTTGGCGCCTTTTATATTTTATCTCTATTAATTACTTAGTTCCAGTAATATCTATAAGTTGTAATTCATTTAATCGTAGATGGTGTATTGTCTGTTACTTGGCGGGGTGGGGTACATCACACAGCATCCACACAAACTTAATTACCCAGTTTGGTGGGGCGGAGGGCTGCTTCCCCTAGACAACAGCAAGTTGAGCGACCCTGAGGCTTAGCATGGGGGCTACGTCTGTTTTGAGTGGGCACAGAGAGCATCCACAACCCTTTTAAAGAATTCTAAAGGTTCAACACCTCCCCTCCCCCAAGTTGGTGGACCTGCTTGTAGATTGAGAATTTGTACACTCACTAATCCTGTAAGGAATTTGTCCTCTGTCACCCCGTGTGATCAACAAAGTCTCTGCAAGGCTGTTTGTGAATTCCTTACTGATTTGACCCGTTCTTTTAGAGATACACCATGGTAACAGGTCCACAGGCCCTTCCAGCCCAACAAGCCCACGCTGTCTAATTACCACCATGTGACCAATTAGCGTACCAGCCCGTGCACCTTTGGAATTTGGAAGGAAGCCAGAGCACCAGAGGTTCAATTCAACCCATTTCTTGAATTCTTATCCTGAGCTGTCCTTTTCTCAAAACTTTTACCCATTAAATCTGATCAATAAGAACTGGCAGACACGTTCAACGGCTTGATTGTCACCAGCACACACTTAAAGGTTAAACGTGGACACAGCACTGTGACGTAGCGGTTTACAGTGACAATGATCAGAAAATAGTTCAATTCCTGCCGCTGTCTGTTCAGCGTTTGTATGTTCTCTCCTTGACCTCATGGGTTTCTTCCAGCTGCTCCAGTTTCCGCCCCCATTCCAAAAGATGTACGGGTTAGTTTTATTAATTATGGTCTTGCCAGGTTGGTACAGGAAGCACGGCAAAACTTGAGGACTACCTGCAGCGCATAGGGTTATGTTGGTTGTTGACACAAATAATGCATTTTCCTGTATGTTTCAATGTATATATGACAAGTAAAGCTAATCTTTTTCTTTTAAAAATGGTTTGCTGAACTTTGAGAGAAGGGCAGCAATGTGAGACTAATGGAATGGCTCTGCCAAAGAACACATTGGGCCTAATAGTCTCTTTCCATGCTGCACCTCTCCAAGATTCTTAGCAATCAGTTCACAATAATACACTTGATCTATCTATACGATTCCAGATCTCCCCCCTCCCCCATTATTCATTCTTAGAAGTTCATCATCTAGAAGTTAGATTGAGCAATGTTCATTTGCTATCAGGTAGATCTATTCACCTTTACAGAGTATTGCCCTGTAACTAGAGGTTACAGCAGTAGAACACTTGGATTTTCTACTGACATTACTTTAAGTTTTTACATTATTCCACATGCTCCCTGATCCCCTTGAGAATAAAAAAAGTATCTGTCTCTTAAGTAAGCATTGATGATTGGTTAACAACTCTTGTCACCGGTTTTGATGTCCAAACTGTTAGAAATGATTAATTTTACCCTCATAATTAATATATAACCATCCTTCAGTGACTAATTTCTATGCAATATTAATGCTGCTTTTGTTGGAAAATGTTTCAGTAGTATCTTTCTCTCTGCTCTAAGTATTTACTGGTTTCTGACTAGGAGACAGTTCTAGTGTCTGATCCTGAGTTTATTTATCTATTTATTTATTTACTGAGATACAACATGAAGTAGACCCCTCTGGCCCTTCGAACCGCACCACCCAACGATCCCCTGATTTAACCCTAGTCTAATCACGGGACAATTTACAACGACCAATTAAACTACCAGCTGGTACGTCTTCGGACTGTGGGAGGAAACCGGAGCACTCGGAGGAAACCCATGCACTCACAGGGAGAGAATGTACAAACTTCTTACAGGCAGTGGCAAGAATTTCAGGCAGACATTTACAACTATCATGACTGTTCACACTGCAGTAGTTTAAGTCAATGGGAGGCAAAATTCTTTCCCTGATTCTTCCCCACCACACCATCCCTTCCAACTTCAAGCACGTTTATTAACTTCAGTCCAGAACCATTAAGCAGTGAGTAAATGCAGGAGGTGGAATGTGCAGATTTATTTTGAAAAGTCAATTTAATTTATGTTTTGGATCCATTAGAAAATATATTTCTGTATCTCAGTAATTCCACTGAAATCAGTAATAAATCATTCAGGGCTATCATACATAATCCTGATGACAGGTTCTGACTGCTTATTTTATTGTCAAATAATCTTAATAGTATTGAAATGAATTCAAAAATTCTACTGATTTTTGTACGTTAGGTATCATTCTGAACATATTGCTGAATGTTTTTTCTTTGGGAATTATGGTTTGATGCATTAATAATACGGAACTAAAAAGGATCCATTTCCTTGTCTGAAGGGCTTGAATGAGATTGTTTGCTGAAGCTGATTTGATGTCAGTGACTTTGAATAGCTTTTCCATTGAAATAACAAGCTATTGCTGCCTCATTAGAGGAAGGCGTGTCCTCTCTCACAAAGCTTTTTTTCTCACTAAAATAATCTCCCGGTTGAAGGTGAAGACTGGAGACTGGTTTCAATGGAAGGTGAAGGGGTGGGTGGGTTTTTAAAATGAGCAAAATGTCCATGGTGTGGGAAGTGCATCTCAGATTGAACTTGGAAATGAGCCCTTATTCTTTATTGGCTGGCTGTGACTCTAAAATGTGAAATATTGGCTATGTCAACTCTTACTTACAAGTAACTCTTATCAATGTATGGGAAGTGACTGAGCCTGCACACTTGAAACTTTACTAAATGGTGGCTGTTTGCTTAGTTTCCTTGCTTTGTTTGTGCTCGCTGTTTTGTACAATAAAATTAATCTCTGGAGCATGTTAATTCAGTCTACCCTGACTTGACAGAAATGCTGCAGCTGGTTATGTCTCAATCGACACTGCTTTCTTGTAGTTGTAGTACTGCCCTTTAGGGGTTCTCTTTTGATGGTTTAGCACCATTTAAATATTTTAAAAAAGCCATAGCAAAATCCATGAGATTCAACAGTTTGAAACCCCCATTTCTGCAATTTGTGTCTAGAAATCTGTGCTTATGCACCAGTGGAGGACATACCAGACATTAAAATGAAGTCCATGTGCTCTTTCTTAGGTGGATGTAGGAGGTCCATTGGCATTTGGAAGGAACGCGGGTGTGTTTCATGACAACTTACTCCCCCTCCATTATTCTTCCCTCAGCCAACATCACAAAAAGAAATTACCTTGTCATGGGCACATTGATATTTTGTGGGAGTGTGCGTACAAACTAGCTACAGCATTTCCTACATTGCAACAATGAATTTTCTTTGTTAAGTGCATCATTAGCTATAAAATGTTTTGGGATGCAGTGAACTGAATGTAAAGGCACTATATGATTGTACGTGGTATACTGGTTAGCACAACGCTTTACAGTACAGGTGACCCGGGTTCAATTCCCGCTGCTGCCAGTAAGGAGTTTGTACGTTTTCCCCGTGACTGCGTGGGTTCCTCCGGGTGCTCTAGTTTTCTCCCATAATCCAAAGGCGTACATACCGGTTGGCAGATTAATTGGTCATTGTAAATTGTCCCTTGATTAGGCTAGGATTAAATCAGTGTTTCCTGGGTGGCGTTGTTCGAAGTGTGCTGTATCTCAGTAAATAAATAAATAAAAGTCTGTCTTCAGCATACAGTTGGCTTTTGTTAGATGTTTTTCCATAATTTGTATTGACACAGGCTTCACAGTAGCTCTACATATAAACTCTTATAAAGTATTTAATCCTAGATATGTCATAATGTCCTTAAGAGTGCTTTTAATCTGCACAATAGTTTGCTCTGTTCATTTACAAGAATGTCAGATAAAGGAAAATAAATTGAACTTTATGAATAGAGCTGTACAACACAAGATTCTGCTTTAATCAGAGATGTAAAGAACAGTCTTTGGATGTTTATGAAGCTAGTCAACAGTCATTTTTAATCGTGCCCTAAAAGCTCTTTGGTCCATGTAATTACAGAGACCCAGCATAATTTGAGTGCTTTTCAATTTAATTTGTTGTTTGCTTAGCACTCATTGATTTTCTCAGTATTGATCTTTCTTTTGCAGGGGTCACAATCAGAGGATGGAATTCCTTGGAGACTCTATAATGCAATTGGTAGCTACTGAATACTTATTCATACACTTCCCAGACCACCACGAGGGCCACTTAACGGTGAGACACACTCAAGCCATTATTATTTAAATTAATATCTTATTAGGATCTAAGCGTTGTGCCAGGCCTCTGTAACTTTCCTCATAGGTACTTATTTATGCCCCGGGCTTGGGGTTGCTCGTCCCTTGCCCAACCCTCCTTTCACAGCTGGGCTAGGGAACGTCCATGGTGGAGTTATCTTTTCTCACCTTGGCATAAATTAACAACTTCTATCAAAGCTCCTCGCACTTTTTGTAGCATTGAAATGTTTTGTAAATCTTCTAAAATAGGTCAATAAAAGTAGTTATGAAGCGATGTAAAGTTTTAACATCGACTTATTTGAAAATTCTTATGATGGGTGACCACTTCCATTTACTTTATCTTCTATTTCCTGTTTTATCACACTGTTTGCATTTCCATTATCAATTCTTAGTCTGGGATTTTTATTGAACTTCTTGCTCTGCCACTGGCCTCTCCCATCAGGGATGATGAAGTGGTGTGTCTGTCCAATTTTCCCTGCTCTCTCTGTTTTTGTTCCTTGCCCTCAGTGATGTGATTCTTCATTTTTGATATTCAGTTTTCGGCTTTGCTGTTCAGTTAACAGCGGAGTGCAATGAAAGAGATCATTAAAAGATAATTACTGGATGAATGTTTATAATTGAAAAGGCACATCATATCTCAGGCTTTTGTTTATTTCTTCAGTATCACCCTGTATCAGAACTACAGTGGATCCTAATAAGCCATGTGTCATGCCAAAGAGCATGCCTTATTTCTAACCAGCATCTTTGGGTTTGCAGTTCCATTATATCCACAATCATTTTTTAAAAATGGGTACAATGTGGTACTTGTAGTTATTTTTTGTTATTTTCTTTATATTTTGTTTGTCAGTTAGCTTTCTTCCCCACCCTTTGTTTTGCTCTCTACTCCTGATTTTACCAGAACTTTGTCTGTTCTTAGACATTTTCTGGTTCAGATTCTGCTCACTTCAGTCAGCTTGCTGTGTAACTTCGGGGGCAATTTGCTGTGTCCTGGTTACTGGATGTTGTGGGTTTGCTGCAAGAGTCCTGGTAAGTTGTGGCAGTGCGCTTTTACGATGGTACAGACAGAAACCATGACGAGTACTTAGCGTGGTATCGTTCCTTTGGGTTCATTTGTTCCAGAACCACAGTAGTCTTGCGAAAAAATCTGAAGGGAAGGTCAAAAATACTGGAAGCAGACTGCAGGTCACTGACCTGAAACATGAACCCGGTTTCTAGGCATCAAACCTACCAGGATTTTTCATTTCTCAATAAGGGATGACATTATGTACAAGAAACTACAGCCATTCAGAAATTGCTAAGAATGTTTTGATGAAAGAATTTCAATTCGAAATGCCCTCTTTCTATACAGATGCTGGCAGACATACTGAGTGTTTCCAGCATTTCCTGTTCTACTTTGCTTTTACATTACCTTGCTTTAGCTTAATACTGAATGTTGGAAGGAGGTGGTTGTAACTGTGTTCCTGCTGGGATTGTTGTCGTTGTAGTTGCTGCGAAGCTCCCTGGTCAACAACCGCACGCAAGCCAAAGTAGCAGAAGAACTGGGCATGCAGGACTTTGCTATCACAAATGATAAAACCAAAAGACCTGTAGCGCTCCGAACCAAGACCCTCGCTGACCTTTTAGAATGTGAGTGCTTAGTGTGCATTGTGTTACATAAGCAGAACACCGCTTTCTGATCTCATACAAGTTTATACTAAATAATTTATTTTTGTTTCATTCAAATGCTCATTGAAAGCTATTGAATGTTGAAAGACCTCAACAGAGTGGATGTGGAGTAGATGTTTCCTACCAACCCCACCCTATTTCTGCAATTTTTGGTTTACCAATGATAGAACTAAATCTTTTAACATCTTCAGCTTATCGGATGATTGCATTTCTTACACTAATGTCCAGAAGATCCATTTTGCTGAATTGGAAAGAGATCAATCCCCCCACCACATTTCATTGGTTCTCTCAAACTATGTTGTGTTTAAAATTTAGAAAAAATAAGACGTGTTATGTATGATCCCTCTAGTAAATTTGAAAAGACTCGGAGGCCATTTATTCATGATATAATTTGACCTTTTCCAAACCTACTCTATTTCTTTTTAGTATATGTTGAGGGGAGTAGTGTCAACGACACTAATGATTCTTTTTTATGTTTCACAACAGCCCATGTCTTTTTTTTTCTGTAGTTTAGTTGGTTTATCTTCGAAGATTCATTTTTTTGGGGGGGTATATTTTTTTTTCTTTTTTCCTTTTTCATGTTAATTTGTCTATATATAATATTCGTATCCTGTAAGATTGGGAGGTTCGATATCCATGTAATAACTGGGTTTATATTTATATATGATAATTACAACAATGTAATCCCAATAACTCTGTATGATTACTAT
The DNA here is from genome assembly GCF_963921235.1 of Mobula hypostoma. Lineage (NCBI taxonomy): Eukaryota > Metazoa > Chordata > Chondrichthyes > Myliobatiformes > Myliobatidae > Mobula > Mobula hypostoma. Next base: position 23,410,299 of record NC_086113.1, read on the forward strand.
GTTATGTTAATCTTTATCATTATGATACTAATAAAAAGATTGAAAAAGAAAAGGATGTTTCCTACAGTGGGGGAGTCTAGAATCAGAGGGCACAGCCTCAGAGTGAAAGGACGTCCCTTTAGAGCAGAAATGAGGAAGAATTTCCCAATCTGGGGTCTGTGGACCCCTTGCTCAATGGTATTGGTCCATGGCAAAATAAATGTGTGGAACCCGTGAGCTAGATGCTGGTGAATCTGTCCAATTTGTTGCTACAGGTGGCTGTGCGGGGCAAGCCATTGGATATACTGTATTTAAAGTCGAGTTTGGTTGGCTCTTGATTAGTAAGGACGTCAAAGGTTACAGTGAGAAGGAAGAAGAATGGAGTTCTGATAAAGCAAGAACGTAGGAATGACAGAACAGACTCAGTGGGCCGAATTGCCTAATTCTGCTCCTGTGTCTTATGGCTTAGTGGATGACAGTCCTTCCTCTGTGTTGGAAGGATAGAGATTTGCTTCTCACTCCAGAATGCAAAAATCCAGGCTGATGTTCCATTGGTCTGCAGCTGGAGATGTCTTCCTTCATGTAAGGAGTTAAACCCAGGCCCATTCTTGCCTCATGGGATGACCATAAAAGACCTTGTGACAACACTGAAGGAGAACGGTGAGGATATCTCCAGTGTCTAGGCCAATATTCATCTCTCTCTCTCTCTCCATATCACCAAATTAGATTATCTGTTTGCTACTTATGGGAGCTTACTGTGTTCTACTCAAACATACTGCCCCATTTCATACATTGCAATAATGGCTGTACCCCACTGTCTGCAAAGGTGACAGGAGGAGTGCTGTTGAAGGCGTATTTTTTTCCCTGTATCTCTTTTAATTCATAAATATATGCTGATTCCTGAAGCCATGCCCAACTTGTAGTATTAGATGCACAGTAATTTGAGAAAAATCGTGCAGAACGTTAGGCTGTTCACAGTAAAGTAAAAGCTTTATGACTCTCCGCCTGTGGCACATGCAAGTTATGATGTGAGAAATCTACCATCTTCCATTTCAAAGTACATTTGCAGCCAAAGTTTGCTTGATAATGCTCCTTTGAAGCATCTTAGTGTGTTTAACAGTGTTAAGGGTGCTATATAGATGTTGTTAAATAACCAGCTTAAATTTTAAAGGAAGGTACTGTATCTAATCCAGAGAGAGGATTCAAGGAAATAACTGCTTTCACACAGCCATCTCTTGTGATCTTACTTGCACTGCCTATAAAGGTAGTGGAAGCAGCTTCATTCATCACTGTCAAAAGAGAATTGGATGCATACTTAGTTGCACAGGAAAAGAAAACAGGGCTCTGCTGAGGAACGAGTGGCGTAGGAGTGGGATTAATTGGCTCTCTCTCTCAAAGCACTGGCATGTGTGATGGGCTAAGCAGGTGCTGTGTGTTGCCATGGTTTCTGCAATACAAAAAGGGCATTCTGATACCATCGCAAGGGCATATTTAGGATGCCACCGGTTGAGTGTGGAGTTGAAGGAGGGAATGGGGTCAGGAGGCAGTAAGTCGCAACTGAAATACAGAGGCCAATGATCTCATGGGAAATCTAGGCTCTTGCCGTAGCTAAATTCTGCATTTTCATGGTTGTTAAATTAGTGAAATTGTTCTATTATTGTCACATGACTGAGGTACAGTGGGTGGGGAAAATGGCTTGCATACCATCCATATGTTCATTGAGGTTAAACAATAGCAGAGTGCAGAATAAAGTGCTATAGGTAGATAGTAAGGGGCAAGGTCACAACCACGTAGATTGTGAGGTCAACAGTACGTCAAATTGTACGAGGGAACCATTTGATTGTCTTTATGATAGTCAGATAGAAGCTGTCCTTGAGCCTGTGGTACATTCTCTGAGGATTTTGTATCTTTGGCCCGATGGGAGGGGGGAGAAGTGGGAATGTTTGTGGTGTGTGGGGCTTTTGATGATGGTGGCTGCTTTACCAAAGCAGTGAGAAGTGTAGACAGGGTCCATTGAGGGGAAGCTTGTTTCCCTGACGTACCGAACTATGTTCACAACTCTAGATTTTGTAGTCACGAGCAGAGCAGTTGTCATACCAAAGCATGATGCATACAGATAGGATGCTTTCTGTGATATATCTATAAGCATTGGTGAGGGTCAAAGAGGACATAGGGTCATGGAGAGGTACAACACAGAAACAGGCTCTTTGGCTCATCTAGTCCACACCGAAATGATTTAAACTGCCTACTCCCCATCAACTTGCACCAGGACCATAGCTCTCCATATACCATTACTATCCATGTACCTATCCAAACTTCTCTTAAATATTAAAATCGAGCTCGGATGCACCTCTTGTGCTGGCAGCTCATTCCACACTCTCACGAGCCTCTGAGTGAAGAAGTTTCCCCTCATGTTCCCTTAAACTTCTCACCTTTCACCCTTAACCCATACCTCTGGTTGTAGACTCACACAAACTCAGTGGAAAAAGCTTGCTTGCATGAACCCTATCTATACCCCTCATAGTTTTATATACCTCTATCAAATCTCTCAATCTTCTATATTCTAAAGAATATATAGTCCTAACCTATTAAACCTTACCCTAAGCTCATAACTTTCCTATAACTGCCAAATTTCTTTAGCCTCCCAAGGAAGTAGAGGCGCTGGTGAGTTTTCTTGGCAATGGAGTCAGTGTGGTTAACCAGGACAAGCAATTGGTGACGTTCACCCCAAGAAACTAGATACCTTCAACCCTCTCAACCTCAGCACCGTTGATGTACAGTAAACAAGAGCATGTGTACCACCACCTCCCACTCTCCTCTTTCCTGAAGTCAATTACCAGCTCTTTTGTTTTGAAAGGTTGTTGTCATGACGCCATGCTCTTTAATTACTTCCTCTTCTCTGACTCATCATTATTTGAAACACGGCCCTCTATAGCGGTGTCACCTACAAAATTTGACGGAGGTCTACTCTAAAGAGCATGTTTGGTTAAAATTTACATTTTATGCTGGAGACGAAGTCGTTTTAAAACGATAGAACACTGACACGCAGGGTAAAGACTGTCATCGGTTGCTGGTGTTGGTCAGCAGTTGTATTTAACCTGGAGACCATTTGATTCCGTTGGAGGTGATAGAATCAAATGTATGGGAATGATTTGAGGCAGATAAAGAGTGTACACACTTAATGTTGGTGACCAGTGACCAGTTTCAACTCTATTGAAGCTCTACTTTCTATCCACTACTGCCCACCCCCTATTTCCCCTTCTCCCAACCCAGTCCCCCTGCTCCATACCATCTGTTGTAGTTACAAGGTCCTGGGGTTGGTATATAAGAGGCTGCCACTTTTCACACTGTCAGCAATGATCATGTTGAGCCCAACCCGTGCTTCAGGTTCACCTCTCATGGAGTGTCTTCACAGCTTCCACTGCCTGCCACCAGCCCTGCCAGGGCCATCCACAAAGTGTCAGGGGCTTCTTTCATAGTTTTCAAATGTGTCTGATAATCTGGGGTATTGAAAATAATAGTAACATATTTAAATACTTAACATGAGTATAGAATTAATACATTTATTTAAAACTACATTCAGCATGTTAATTAATTATAACATTAAGAGCATTTCAGATATTTTTTAATATAAAACAAACTGCTTCCTTTCTGGTGCCTTTTTTATCTAGGTTGGTGACACTGTTAACTGAATGGGGCCAGGCTAAGTGCCCCAGCTAGGCGTGGCCTAAAACTGAGGGGACTGATGTGACGTGTACTCACCCCCTCGCTCGGTGCATTATGGAGCTGCTGCTAGATTTGCTGCTGTGAGGACAGTCTGCCTCAGTATATTGGCACTCGAGCAATGGCTACTGTTAAAGGACACATGTTCAGTAAGGGCATGAGGTGGCAGATTGTCTTTCAACAGGATGTTCTTGAGGGGTTTCCCCACACACTTAAAGGTGTGCCTGAAACTGATTCAACATTTTTTTTGAAAATAGACGTTTCTTTAATCTTTGAATGCTGGCAGATAGAACAGTAACTTAAGAGGTCATAGGTCCTTGGATCTTTAACAGGTTTTAGTAAGACGCAGGGACATAGATTTGAGTAGTTGTACTCTTTAGACAGGGAGTGTGAATCTGTGGAATTCTTTGCTACAGGCAGCTGTGGAGGCCAAATCTTTATGTATATCTAAGGCAGAAATAGATAGATTCTTGATTGGTCAGGGCATGAAGGGATATGGGGAGAAGTCAGGAGATTGGGGCTGAGAGGAAAATTGGATTAGCCGTGATGAAATGGCAGAGCATTCTCGATGGGCCAAATGGCCTAATTCTGCTGCTATATCTTAATACATTATGATCTTATGATTGGAAGGAAACTGTTTTAACTTGGAGTGTCGTTGAGATCTGGAACTCACAAAGTGAAAAGGTGGTAAAGGTAAAAATCCTCATTGTTTTGCAAACGCTCCTGCACAAAGACTTGATGTGCTGAAACTTGTAGAACTGTACACTGTGAGCAAGGAAGTGGCTTGAGACTATCGATGCTTTCATACATCAAGGACACAAACTGAATGGGCTCATTCAGTGCTGAATACAGTATATCTGTGACTGGGGAATTCAACAGATGCAATATGGTCAACATTAATAATGCGTCATTGCTAAAACTTAATTTTCCCTTTTACTTAGCATTCATAGCTGCACTTTATATCGACCAGGACCTGGATTATGTCCGCACCTTCATGAATGTATGTTTTTTCCCAAGACTGAAGGTCAGTACATTTCAATGTAACTCTTCTTACTGTTGTGGAAATCTTTACATCTGATATTGCAGATCAATTTCAATCTGATATTGGAAATATTCTTTCCTTTCTTTTTAAATCTTTTTATTGAGTAAGTATACAAAAAAGGTAAGCCATATAAACATTAATACAATGTTAAAGTATAATAAAATTCCAAAAGATAACAATACCAAAAAGAAAATACTACAAACAATGTAATTTAAGCATAAGAAACCAAGATAACATAATAGTATACTAGATTTTATATATATCAATGGAAAAAAAGAAAAAAAAACCCCAAAAAAAAAACCCACCGTGCAACTAACTAAAAGCAAAGCAAAGCAATGGGCTAACTTGAAACCAAACAGAGTTAAACTTAAAATCACGTCCTCAATCCCGACCTCCATTAAAACAGTGAAAAAAAAACAAGAAGGGTAAATATTACATTAAATGAAAATATCGAATAAAAGGTCCCCAAATCTGTTCAAATTTAAATGAAGAATCATAAAGGTTACTTCTAATTTTCTCCAGATTCAAACATAAAATCGTCTGAGAAAACCAAAAAAAGGTAGTTGGAGCATTAAGCTCTTTCCAATGTTGTAAAATACATCTTTTCGCCATTAAAGTAAGAAATGCAATCATTCTACGGGCTGAAGGGGAAAGATTACTAGAAATTTTAGGTAGTCCAAAGATAGCAGTAATAGGGTGAGGAGAGATATCTATATTTAATACCTTAGAAATAATATTGAAAATATCTCTCCAAAAAGTTTCCAAAGTAGGGCAAGACCAAAACATATGAGTTAAAGAGGCTATCTGCCCCGAACATCTATCACAGAAAGGATTAATATGCGAGTAAAAACGCGCTAACTTATCTTTGGACATATGTGCTCTATGCACCACTTTAAATTGAATTAGGGAATGTTTAGCACAAATAGAAGAAGTATTAACTAATTGTAAAATCTGCCCCCAATCATCCACAGAAATGGTAAGCCCCAATTCCTGTTCCCAATCTACCCTAATCTTATCAAATGGAGCTTTCCTAAGTTTCATAATAATATTATAAATCATAGCCGATGCACCTTTCTGACATGGATTAAGGTTAATTATCGAATCTAAAATATATATAGGAGGAAGCATTGGAAAGGAAGAAAGTATAGTACTTAGGAAATTTCTAACTTGTAAATATCTAAAAAAATGTATTCTTGATAAGTTATATTTATTAGATAATTGTTCAAAAGACATAAGGGAACCATCTAAAAATAAATCCAAAAACCGTAAAATACCCTTAGTCTTCCAAGTTTGAAAAGCGCGATCCGTAAAAGAGGGAGGAAAAAATATGTTACCTAAAATAGGAATCGCTAACCCGAATTGATTAAGATCAAAAAATTTTCTGAATTGAAACCAAATACGCAAAGCATATTTAACGATCGGGTTAGAGACCTGCTTAAGGCGTTTCGAATCAAAAGGAAGAGATGAACCTAAAATAGAACCAAGTGTATAACCCTGAACAGATTGTAATTCCAATGCTACCCATTTAGGAATAGATAGTATATCCCGGTCAAGTAACCAAAATTTCATATGTCGAATATTAATAGCCCAATAATAAAATCTAAAGTTAGGTAATGCTAAACCTCCATCTCTCTTAGCTTTCTGTAAATGTATTTTACCCAGTCTCGGATTCTTATTCTGCCAAATAAATGAAGAAATTTTAGAGTCGACTTTATCAAAAAAAGATTTAGGAACGAAAATTGGTAATGCCTGAAACACATATAAAAATTTTGGCAAAAAAAACATCTTAACTGCATTAATACGACCAATCAAAGTTAAATATAAGGGAAACCATTTAGATGAAAGTTGAGTAATATGGTCTATTAATGGTAAAAAGTTAGTCTTAAATAAATCTTTATGTTTACAAGTAATTTTAATCCCAAGATATGAAAGGTAATTATTAATCAATTTAAATGGAAATTTATAATATAAGGGAAGATGTTTATTAATCGGAAAAAGTTCACTCTTACTAAGATTTAATTTATAACCTGAGAAAAGACCAAATTGTGCTAATAACTCTAAAACAGCAGGAATAGATCTCTCAGGATTAGAAATATATAAAAGTAAATCATCAGCATAGAGTGATAATTTATGGGACTTTAATCCCCGAGTTATCCCAGTAATATTTGAAGATTCTCGAATAGCAATTGCAAGAGGTTCTAATGCAATATCAAATAATAGGGGACTAAGAGGACAGCCTTGTCGAGTACCACGAAAGAGAGGAAAAAAAGGTGAATTTAAAGAGTTAGTACGAACCGAGGCTAGAGGGGAGTGATATAACAGTTTAATCCAGGATATAAATTTCAAGCTAAAATTAAACATTTCAAGCACCTTAAATAAATAAGGCCATTCTACTCTATCAAAAGCTTTCTCGGCATCTAAAGAAATAACACACTCAGGAACATTTTGTGAGGGAGTATAAACGATATTTAACAATGTACGAATATTATAAAAAGAGTAACGACCTTTAATAAAACCCGTTTGGTCTTCCGAAATAATAGAAGGGAGTACTTTTTCTAGTCTATTTGCTAATAACTTAGAAAAAACTTTAGAATCAACATTTAATAAAGATATTGGTCTATAAGATGCACATTGAGCAGGGTCTTTATCCTTCTTTAGTATTAAAGAAATTGATGCTCTATTAAAAGATTCCGGAAGTTTACCAAGTTTCAAAGAAGCCTCAAAAACCTTATCGAGCCAAGGAATCAATAAAGAAGCAAAACATTTATAAAATTCAACAGTAAACCCATCAGGGCCAGGAGCTTTCCCCAGATTCACAGAAAAAATAACATTCTTAATCTCATCCATTGTAATGGAAGTATCTAATAAAGAAGACATATCCTGTGAAATCTGAGGAAAGTCTAACTTATCTAAAAAATCATTCATATATTTAGAATCTCGAGGAGACTCTGATTGATATAAAGAAGAATAAAAATCACAAAAGGTTTGATTAATCCCCACATGATCCAATATCAATCGATCATTTTGGTTATAAATCTGATTGATTTGAGATTTAACATAATTAGATTTCAATTGATTAGCCAGCAGCTTGCCAATTTTATCACTGTGAACATAAAAATCACTTCTTGTTTTCTTTAATTGGTTTACAATCGAGGACGAGAGTAGTAAACTGTGTTCCATTTGAAGTTCAGTTCTTTGTTTGTATAGCTCCTCAGAAGGAGCCATAACATATTTCTTATCAATTTCTTTAATCTTGTCCACAATTGCCATCTCCTCCTGCTTCTGTTTCTTCCTCAAAGCAACGGAATACGAAATAATCTGACCCCGAATATAGGCTTTAAAAGTGTCCCAAAGAGTGTTAACCGAAATATCTTCTGTAAGGTTAATTGTAAAAAAAAGCTCAATCTGTTCATTCATAAAATTAACAAAGTCCGAGTCCTGAAGCAACAGCGAATTAAAACGCCATTGTCTATTGTTCGGTATATTGGCCATAATTTTAATAGAAAGCTTAAGTGGAGCATGATCCGAAATGGTTATAGAATCATAATCACATTTAATCACTGAAGGAATGAGACGAGAATCAATAAAAAAATAGTCAATTCTTGAATAGGAATGATGAACATGTGAAAAAAAGGAAAAATCTTTTTCCTGAGGATGCAGAAAACGCCAAATGTCCGTCGACCCAGAATCAGAAAGGAAAAAATTAATCAAATTTGCAGATTTATTAGGTAAAGTCCGTAAAGGAGCCGAACGGTCCAAAGCTGGAGATAAACAGGTATTAAGATCTCCGCCCCAAATCAATGAAAACTCGTTCAAATTCGGAAACTGATCAAACAATGATTTATAAAATTCCGGACAATCCATATTAGGAGCATAAACATTAACCAAAACTACTTTTTTATTAAATAGTAAACCACTAACCAATAAAAATCTACCATTCGGATCAGAGATAATATCCTGTTGTATAAAAGTAACTGAGGAATCTATAAAAATAGAGACGCCTCGAATCTTAGCATTGGAGTTCGAATGAAATTGTTGTCCCTTCCAGAATTTGAAAAAACGTAGTCTGTCCCCCCTCCGTACATGGGTCTCTTGTAAAAATAAAATTTGTACTTTAAGTCTCCGGAACACTTTAAAAACTTTTTTTCTTTTAATAGGATGATTAAGACCATTAGTATTCCAGGAGACAAAATTAATAATAGACTCCATAAATCCTAAAGTCAACCCACAACAAGGAGGATTGACAATAGGCGCGACCCACAAACCCGGAGAGGAAACAGAACATACAAAAGATACCGGGGAAAAGGACGCAACCAGTACTTCAATAATGTATATAGCCCAAAGAAAAACAAACTAAAACGTGAAGCCCCTCCCGCCACCCCCCAGCCCAAGACCCCAAGGCAAAATCTAAAGCAGACCCGCCAGAAAGAAGCAAGCGCTAAAACTACCCCCATGACTTCCGGTATACGCTCCCTAAAAAAAAGGTATAAATATGAAAAGGATCAGCTAATTGTAAAACAGTAAAAAAATAAGTAAAAAAAAGTTAGCTCAATTAGAATACACACAGAACAGAACAAAAGCCGGAAAATATATATTAAAAAAAAACCACAATAAACCTCAAACTCATGAATAGACACAGCAACAAAAAAAAAATAGGATTATTAACATAAAGTGATTATAAAAAGCAAAACAGAATAAAATTTAAAAAAAACTACAAAATTTAAGGCCGCACAGGAAATACGTAAGATGACAAAAGGGAAGTAACCACCCAGAATCCCCTGGGAAAAGAAAGAAATGACGCAGTTAAAAAGAAAGTTTAGCAGCCATATTAAGAAATCGAAAGTAAACTTTTCTGCCCGAATAGGGCACAGAAAAGTTAAAACCAACCAATTCACAGCCTCCGATCAACGGAGAAAATTAAAAAGAAGGCAATTAAGATGTTGGAGATGAAAGTTGATCCAGATAACTCTGGGCATCCGATGGAGAATCAAAAAAACGAAGGGCTCCATCTAACATGCGAATCCTTAGACGTGCAGGGTACAGCAGCGCTGGTCTTAAATCCATCTTATAGAATTCCGACATCACGGATCTGTAACGGACCCGTTGGTCCCAGATTGGTTTACTGAAATCTTCCACGAATCGGAACTTAAGATCCGAAAAATCAATGAAACCTTTAGATCGAGCGAATCGAAACAGTCTCTCCTTGTCTTGAAAGTAATGAAAACGTAAGATAACATGCCTAGGTCTATCTGACCTAGACGAGTATGATGGGATTCTGTGAACACGATCCAGTAGCGGTGGTTGGTCAGGAAATACAGTAGGGAATGCATCTTTTAAAAGTTGGGAGAAATATTTCATGGGGTTGTTAGCTTCAACGGCTTCCCTGACGCCAATCATTCGTAAATTCTGCCGTCGCATTCTAGATTCCAAGTCAGAGTTTTTAAAAGTCAAAAAGTCAAGTTTCTTCTTCATTACATTAACTGTTTCTTCGATTTTCCCCATCTTAAGCTCACTTTGTTGCGCGGATTTTTGAAGATCAGATATAGCCGACTGATGTTCCGCAATACATGTTTGCATCTTATCAATTAAATCGGCAATTTTCTGGAAATTAGTTGAGATTTCCGTATGAATCAGGTCTTTAACAAAGCCCGCAATTTCCGTACGAATCATCTCCCTAACAGAGGTTGAAATTTCCCTCTGAATTAACTCCGATATCGCTTTCAAAGTCACCGGTGATTCAGTCGGAGGGAGATCCGTAGCTTTCGGTTTAACCGGAGGTTTACCATCCTTGCCGTCTTTCCCGTTCTTAGACATAGCAGATCTAAGTATCATCCAATTGTCAGAGAATTCAGTTTAATTCAAAGTATTGTAAAAATTGATGCCTTAATAGTTAATTAAAGTATAGCTGACCATAGAGAAAAAAACTCAGAGGTAATGGAGCGAGTCTGATATTGGAAATATTGCAGATCAATTTCAAACTTGTGCATCAGTATTTGGAACTCTAATTGAAAAAAGATTTTATCACCATATATGAACTTCAGAATTGTGCATCTCATTTTAATACCAACCAGTGATGTTTTCTGACAATTTGCAAATGTCAATGCTGCTGTCAGTGGAACATAACAATAATACTTGTAAACCAGCATTTTCTTCAGTGTACTTGTGCTTTTTATTTCCCTGTGGTGTAGTTTGTGGCAAGGCTCCCAAACAGATGCATGTAAAGCTATATAGAATTGGTCTGACTCCTAGACTGTTTTGGTGCTACTGTGTTACCTATGTCCTATCACTTGTTTGCTTCAGAAGATAAAAGCTTATATGTTAAGTATGCAAAGGTTATGTTTGATGGAAAAGATAAAGTGAACAAGTTAATTCAGTCGACATGCACAGGTTTTAATTTTTAATGGCCTTTCTTCTATGTTGCTGCAGGAGTTTATACTGAACCAGGATTGGAATGACCCCAAGTCTCAACTACAACAATGTTGCCTGACCCTCAGAACAGAGGGGAAAGAGCCCGACATCCCTCTGTACAAGTGAGTTTTATTATGTGGAGCGAATGCAAATGCTTTTGTTTTGTGAAGATCATTAACTGCAAGCCGAGATTATAAATTTTCTTCTGTGCCTGTCTGCATCACCAGAATTATTGCGTTCCTCTCTGGTCTCATATACTTCAGATTCAAAGAGGATTGTTGGAGCATAACTAAATTGTTATTCAATTATTTGTAATCAGAACACTTAGTAGTGTGATTATTCTGCAATATTTTGGAATGCAATGCTGAGATGGGTAGCCTCCATAGACTATGTATTTCTCACATCAAATTTAGCAGACGAAGATACGAGGAAAATTATTGTGTTCCCAGAATTAAGCACCAACTAACCATTGCGAATGTTTTAATGCAATTTTGAGAATTTTTATCCTCTAAAAACAAATTAACATCGAAAAATTATTAGGCAGTTTGTTTTTCTTTTCCTATTAAGGCCTCACTGGAGTCATTAATGGCAAATTGATATAGTATTCCACAGTTGTACTGTCAAAACAAGAGTAAATATTTTACTCCAAGTCTGGCTTTATGCAAGGTTTTGCAGCAAAGAGTAAAGTATTTAAATAGTGCAGATTTTGGTCTGGAATTGCAGATCTTGTCAAAACTATGGACCATGTATTACCAGCGTCCCACCTTTTATTCACTACAGCCACATGAGGATCTACATGTTTCCACTTTACCACTCACAGTTAATTGTAACAAGTTCAATTTTCATAAGATTTGTTCTCCAAAGCTTAGCCTTGACTGAACTGTAAATCAAATCATTAAGTTGGACTCAGTTACATGGAAATAAAGTGTGTCTTCAGGGACTGTGTTCGGCTGTAGTCTGATGAATCACTCTGAAATATTTGCCTTCTCATTATTAGCTAAAACGTTGTCTGACTGGAAACCATTTTAATAACTGAACATTGCTAATAGGAGATCATTTTAAAAGTTAAACCTGATGAAAAAAAATTAACTATTTCCTGACTGTAGGACGACTTAAGTGCTTACGTTCCAATACAGTGTTGATCAAATCTGAGGTCAGCCTGTAATGTTTAGATAGGCACATGAATGTGAAGGAAATGGTAAGATACAGACATTGTGTAGGCAGAAGTGATTAGTTTAGTTGGCTATTTGATTACTAATTTAATTGGTTCAGTATAACATGATGGGCCGAAGGGCCTATTCCTGTGATATACTGTTCTATGTTCTATATAACCAGCGATCTAACAACATATGATCTAACTCTGCATCCAAAGCCGTCACATGTCTTCACATAGCTACGTCTAGATGTGCCTGCCTCATTATTCTCAAGGCGGGCTTCAAAATATATCTTAATTAACACTGGTCCATTCATCCCGTCACCCCCTGTGCTGTCTCCATTGATGCACCGTCCAGCAGCACTTTGAGTTTAACTCTTTCTTCCTTGTTTTTCAAATGCTTTGTTTTAGCTGTCCTTCTGCATGGGGAACCTCTCAGCTGTTTAAATCCCTCCCTTCTCACCTACCGATCACCTCTCAGTCTGAAGCTGTTTGAAACTGTCTTGGCCATATTCGGAATATTATATTCAGTTCTGCTCGTTCTGTTATGGAAGGGTGTGCGGAGAGAGTGCAGATATGGTTCAGTAGGGTCCTGCCTGGGTTAGGGAGTGTTAGCGAGAAGGAGGGCTTGGACAGATTTGGATTGTTTTCTTTGAAATATCTCAGGGAAGACCTGGTTTGATTGTTAAATTATGAGGGGCGTAGATCAGGTGATTGTGATTATGGTTATGATTATGAGGACATGCAGTCCCCTTTTATTGTCATTTAGTAGTGCATGCATTAAGAAATGATAATCAAAGCCACTTTCCCAGGGCGGATGGGAAATACTAGAGGACATAACCAAGGTGAGAGGAGGGGAGGTTTCAGGGAGGTTTGTGGAGCTGATTTTTCTTAAGCAAAGAGTGGTAGTTAGCTGGAATGCAGGGGTGCTGGAAGCAGACACAATTTAAGAGAACCCCAGACAGAAGCATGAATATGAAGGGAATGGAGGGATAAGAATCATGTGCAGGCAGATAGGATAATTTTCATTTGGCTTCATGGTTGGCACAGTCATTCTGGGCCAAAGGGCCTGTTCCGGCACTATACTGTTCTATCTGTATGTTCTTTAACATTTTATAATTGGCTTCCGTGTCTTTGATTTAACATTCTAAGCTGTAATTCCTTTACTCTTTCTCTCAACCTTGAGCTCTCTCCTCTGTAAAGCCACTTTAAAGGCACCATTTTAAATTATATGTGATAATATTCCTGTGAAGTGCCTTGGGAAATTTTTACTGTGTTCAAGGAAGTACGGTGATTGACTCTTAACTGCCTGCTGAAGTGACACAGCAAGGCACTCAGTTGTATCATTAGAATAAGAATAAAGCTGAACCAAACACCCAGCTTTCACTTAGAAGCTGACTCTGGACATAGCAGGCTGCTCCCAACCTTGTCGACTCGCAGAATCCTTCTCGCGAACGCTTGGTGACTGATCACTAATTGGGAAGCTGTCCCGCAGACTTGTCGAGCAACAGCCTGACAATCACACTCACAGACTCTGCCTTAGCAGACAAGGTACCGGATTTCCCATCACAATTCCAGATCTGTTGCTTCTGTACTGATGACAAAGTTGGTTTCAAGGCTTATCACATTTCAAATCCTTCTTTCTGTGTTTCTATAAAGCTGTAAATTGCATGCAAAAATGAGCATTTAATCCATTGATCGAGGCGAATATAGACTTTTAATTTTTTTTTCCCAGTTGTCATGTTCCTTGTCATTTTTAAAATATATAAGTCAGTCCTACTGCCTCTACATCAATAGATACACATTTTTTTCTGATTTTTATCTCTCTCTTTGCTGTAGGTTGAAATAACTCAGTGCTTAGTTCAGTGTTCACCAAACTTTCTGTAATGCCCCACTTCAGGGGTTTATTTTATGCCCTTTCTTCATGATTCTGTACTTGAATTCTTTACAAGGCTCTCCCAAATCTAATAGGGTGATAGATTCAAAGAATTTTACAGCAAGAAAGTAGGCCCTTCGGCCTAACTCATCCATACTGACCAAAGTACTTAGCTGAGCTGTTGCCTGCATGGCCCATATCCCTCTAAGCCTTTCCTGTACGTGTATCTCTTTGAATGTCTTCTAATGGTTGTAATTGTACCTGCCTCACCACTTCCCCTGGCATTTCACTCTGTATACCCCCTGGTCAGCTGTGTGGAAAACCTGCTCATCTGATCTCCTTTAAATCATTCCCCTCACTTTGCTTTCTAATTTTAGACATCCCTACCCTGGGAAAAAGACTGTGATCATCCTCCTTCTTTAGGCCTGTCATGATCTATTAAACCCTGATGAGGTCACTTTACAGCCTGTTGTGGTCCCTGGAAAGTAGACCCAACCTATCCAATCTCTCCTTCTACCTCAGGCGGCACAGTAGCGCTGCGTTTAATGCAATCACTTTACAGCACCAGAGATCGCCGATTGGAGTTCGATTCCCGCTGTCTGTAAAGTGCTCATATGTTCTCCTCATGACCTCTTGAGTGCTCTAGTTCCATAAGACACAGGAGCAGAATTAGGCCACTCGGCCCATCCAGTCTGCTCCACCTTTCCCTCATGGCTGATTTATTAACCCTCTCATGCCCATTCTCCTGTCCTCTCCCTGCAACCTTTGATGCCCTTACTGATCAACCTCAGGTTTAACTATACCCAATGACTTGGCCTCCACAATTCAAAGATGTAGGGTTAGAGTTAAAGCAACAGGCACAACACACTGGAGGAACTCAGCTGGTTGGGCAGCATCCATGGAAACGAACAGTCAATGTTTCGGGCCAAGACCCTTCGTCAAGACTGAAGAGGGAGGAGGCAGGGGCCCTATAAAGAAGGTGGGGGGAGGGTGAGAAGGAGAAGGCTGGTAGGTGCCAGGTGAAAAACCAGTAAGAGGAAAGATAAAGGGGTGGGGGAGGGGAAGCAGGGAGGGGATAGTCAGGAATGGTGAAGAACGAATAGGGGAAAGCACAATGGGTCGTAGAAGGAGGCGGAACCATGAGGGAGATGATAGGCAGCTGGGGGAGGGGGCAGAGTGAAATAGAGATAGAGGAAGGGAGGGGGAGGGAATTACCGGAAGTTGGAAAATTCAATGTTTATGCTGGAAACTACCTAGACATTATATGAGATGTTGCTCCACCAACCTGAGTTTGGCCTCATCATGGCAGTAGAGGAGGCCATGTATGGACATATCCGAATGGGAATGGGAAGCAGAGTTGAAGTGGGTGGCAACCGGGAGATCCTGTCTGTTGTGGTGGACGGAGCGGAGGTGCTCAACGAAGCAGTCCCCCAATCTGCGTTGGGTTTCACCGATGTAGAGGAGGCTGCACTGGGAGCACCAGATGCAATAGATGACCCCAGCAGACTCACGAGTGAAGTGTTGCCTCACCTGGAAGGACTGTTTGGAGCCCTGAATGGTGGTGAGAGAGGAGGTGTAGGGACAGGTGTAGCAGTTACGCTTACAGGGATAAGTGCTGGGTGGGAGATCCGTGGGGAGGGATGTGTGGACCAGGGAGTCGCGGAGGGAACGATCCCTGCAGAAAGCGGAGAGGGGTGGAGAGGGAAGGATGTGCTTAGTGGTGGGGTCCTGTTGAAGGTGGCGGTTAGGATTAGTAAGTTGTGGGCATGCTATGTTGATGCCAGAAGTATTGCAACATTTGCGGCACAATCCTTGATGATTTGATTTGATGCTAGTGCACATTTCACTGTATACTTTGATGCACGTGTGACAAAGCTAATCTTTTTCTTGAAACTCTGCAGTCCCAGCAACATCCTTATGAATCTTTTCAGCACCTTCTCTAGTTTAATCACATTTTTCTTAATTGCTTGCCAACCAGAACTTTGCATAATACACCAAGTGTGGTCTCACCAGCTGTAATATATTCAAGCGTGTCATACATCTTCACTCCCCTGTCTAACTGTGTTGCCAATGTCAGGAAACTAAGTTCTGTTCCCCTAGTTCTCCCAGTTCTGCAACATTCTCAATGGCCCTGTCTTTTACCTGTAAGTCCTGCCTTGGCTTCACTTCACACTTGTGCTAAATTCCCTCTGCCTATTTTCCCAATTGATCCTGATCCTGTTTCAGCCTCCTTTGTTGTCCATTACACTGCCAATTCCTTATACTCTGGGGATTCCTGGTATTCCCAGCTGATTTATGCCTCTTTATTTTTCCTGTCCAGACCATCAGTATCCCTCATTAACTGGAGTTTTCTTAATTGGAACTGGAATTAGTTTGTTGTTATGCTGAGCTACAGTGAAAAGCTTGTCTTGTATACTGTTCATACGGACCAATTCAGTACTCAGTGCATTGAGGTAATGTGAGGTTAAAAACAATAATAGAATGCAGAATAAAGTGTTACAATCACAGAGAAAATGCAGTGCAGGTAGACAAATAGATGCAAGTTCATAACGAGGTAGATTGTGAGATACAGAGTCCATTTTATAGTATTAGGGAACCATTTTATAGTCTTATAATAGTGGGGTAGAAATTTAGCAGAAGCTTCCCTCAAAGTTCATAGTAATTTATTATCTTAATATATGTCACTGTAGTGGCACGGAAACGCACTACTAAAACATACGGAGGCAGAGAGAGCTGAACTCAGAATGCCTTAACTGATTCAAAATCGCGCGCTTAAATCTCCCCTCCCATGGGCCCCTGGGACCCGCGGGGCGGATGTGACCTCAGACTGTCCCCGGAAGGTCCGGCCCGAGCGGGTAGTTCCAAACGCGCTACCGCGTGTCTGCCCGCGGCTCCCGATGGCGGTTCGAGTCCCACGTGTGCGGGCCGCCACATCACCATATACTACCCTGAGGTTCATTTTCTTGCAGGCATTCACAGTAGAACAAGGAAATACAATAGAATCAATTAAAAACGTAAATACTGACAAGGAACTAATGTGCAAAAGAAGATAAATTGTGCAATTAATAATAATAAATAAGTAAATATACAGTATAATACCGAGAACATAAGTTGTAGAGTCCTTGAAGGTGAGTCCATACGTTGTGTTGAGTGATCAGTTCAGTATTGAAGTGAACAACTGGCCAGATGTCCTTTTACCTGCTAGCAGCTTCTGCAGTCAGTCTTTGCATGTACCTGTCTAATGCCAACAAAGTTAGCCTTGCCTCAATTTAGGACTTTTACCTGTGGACCAGCTTAATTCTTTTAGCATGACCTAAGAACTTGCTGAGGTCTACTTAGTGGTTGCATGGGTTTAATTGTGTAGATGCACTGCTTGTGTGTGGGGATGCTTCTGATTTATTAAGTCGGTGTTCTCAAATGTGCAATGAATGATCTGCTTGGCTTTCCCAAGCTGTCGAAAGTTTTATTTTAAAATGTTTCATTGCTTTTATGCACAAGATATAGTTATTTTTGTTGAGAGCTATTAAGATTATATATTGTTTTCTCAGGATTCTTCAGACAGTGGGACCATCTCATGCCAGGACATACACTGTAGCTGTATATTTCAAAGGAGAGCGGATTGGCTGCGGTACAGGTCCAAGGTATGTCTTTATAAATACTGAGGCATTACTTGGATCGTCTTTTATTCAGCAGGGATGCTAACACGGTAATCATTGACTTGCAGAGCAATAAACCAAAGGTCAATGGAATACTTATGAACTCACCATGATCAGAAGATTATTCAGTCTGTCAGCCCTGCTAGTTCCTAGCAGAACAGTCCCATCAAACCCATTGTCCCTGCTCCTTATTTCCATGTGGCTCTGCAATATATTCTGTATCACATGTACACCTGTTAAAGATCCGGCCTGAATGCTGGGTCGAAGGGCCTCTGCTGGTAGCTCTGGATCATGACGGTCTTTAATTTCTGTTTTCTTTCACCTGGCCATGTGGGTTCTCGTCCAGCCCCTTTCCTTTTTGGACTTGCTCCAATTACCTGCTTGTCTCCTCATTTGCACCCACCTGTTTCTAATTTTCACTCATTACCCTGTCCATTTGAACCCTGCCTTAACTAGCATCCTCTGCCAGTTCATCCCAGTTCTGACCTGTGTCATTCTAGCCCGTCATTGCAACTTCTGCCAACCAATTTTGCCTGATTCTGTGTTTTGGATTTTGCCCATTCTTAGACCTGATTTTTGCCTGTGCGCTCTGGATTGTCTGCCCTCGCCTGACTGCCTTTCCTGGTTAAGACCTCTGCCTGCCATTTTGGATTCGTGCCTGCCTTCTGTTTTTGAAAGACTGTTGCCTTCGTTCTCCCTAATAAATCCTGGTGAAAAAGTATTCATTGGTCTGCACTTGAGTCCCACCAAAACCCGACAGCACCAACTCATCTTTGATTCTTTTACCACTTATCTATTCTAAGGAAATTAAACTACCAGTATTTCTTTGGAATGTGGGAGGAATCCCAGTCAGTCACAGAATATGCACTGGAGGAGCCATGCATCTGATCTCTATCTGCATTGTACTCTGTGTTGCATGTTTATTATGTTTATAGTGGTAACTAGTCATATGAGTGGAGCCGTGGTAAAAGCGAAGGAAATAAGTTACGTCTCCATGATTTGTTCTTGGCAGCTTGTAGTAGCTTGCATCCGTTGGTCAGGGGTCAACCGTGGATGTTGCATCCTAGGTATCTAGATACACACGCCTGGGTAGTACGATATGGACAGCAAGCTGTTGCCTATGTAGCAAGCTCCCCCTCTCCACACATCTAATGAACCCAAAGGAACGGCAGAGACCAATACAGGAGCCGCCAGTCAGCATTGAACTCAACGCAGGACTGTGTTAGGGACTCCAGCTCCGGATTTTTCCCTCAGTGTATACTCCCGAAGCCTTCCCCGTGAGAGGGTGTAGCCACAAGGCAGTGGAGGTTTGAAATCAAGAGTTTTCCTTCTCCTAGGTGAGCTGCCAACCACGGCCTGAAGCAACTGGTTTTAAGTAACCAGTAACCTGCCTTTGCCCCTTTTCCTGTCAGTAGAAGGGGTTCCGCTGGGTTTAGTAGCGAAGCCACACCTGGAAACCAGGAGCTGGACTTGGTTGTCAGAGGCTATTTGAGGCGCACGCCATCGGGAGTATTTAGTAGGTAGTGGGAACTTGTCCCCATTACCACCCCTGGCTTTAACAACCTTAAGGTAAAACTGTATATTTTCTAATTGCTAATGAAGGATCGAATAATTGATTCAACTTTTGGAACAATCCCTACCAAAGTGAGGGCACATTATGCAGGTATAACAAATCCGTAGGGTCACGGGCAGCGGCAATTGTTTTGTTTTGACCACTACATGCAGGCTTCACTGCTGAGGTCAGGGTTGCACTGGGGTCTCTGGGGCTGTGAGGCAGCAACACCGACTAGTGGTCACTCTACCTGAGTTTTGAATTGCATTAGCTCTGTTGATTGGGGTAGTTGGCCAATTTGCTTTGCTTCAGCTAAGGATGGCCATCACCAGCGTCACTTCACATCACAGTGAAGAATTCCAAAACGCCATCCTCATACATCTCCTCACCACTGTTCAATGCTCAGTTTTTGGATCCTACAGAAAACTTGTCAAAGTTATGGGACAAATTTGTTCACTAAAATCAAAGATTAGAACAATAAAGTGGTGAACTCAAGAACTGTGTTTTTGAAGGGAGGAACAGCTCAGAGTCTTTATTCATGATCCAGTCTCTCCAAGCAGTTGAACGACACCTGGGCTGTCCAGTTGTGTTTGTACCGTGGCAAGATGATCCGATTTGTGATACCCAGTGTCTTTAGCGATGCATGACCTGTACATGCTTGAAATGCAAGTCCGTTTGTGTCTAATGGAAAATGTGGATAAGAATCATGGGAAGATCAAGATGGAGCTGCTTTTCGTTATGAAGGTTGATTGCTCTGGAGCTAACTAGTGCAGAGGTGAAGCTAAAAGCAGGTAGTACTGTTACAATTAACTTTGATCCAGTGATACAGTGACATATTTTTGAATCTGGTGTCGATATTAATGCCACAGCTTTTCTGATTATGTGAACACTGTCCAGAGAAAGAAAGAATAAACTGAAAAGCTTTTCAAAAACTTTGAAGGGAGTCTAGTATTAAATACATGAGAGTTAGAGATAAACCTATTGCATGCTCTTTTATCTCAGTTCTACAATTACCTTAATAGTGCTATTGTTAATGGAAGTTTGCGTGGTATACTTTTACCTATTATTAAAATGTGTGTGTTACTGAATTATCCATAGTCTGTAAACATTTAATTCCAGTGGAGTAACAGCATAGACCCCTGTAAAATCTGCTGAGACCATTTGCCCATTGTACTGGGCAGGTCTGTTGACTGGGGATGCATTTTTATTCCTGTTGATGTGAAATGCCATTTTGGCATTAGTTGGACTAAAGGCTGATTTATACTTGTGCGTACTAGCTTACGCCGTAGCCTACGCAAGTGGGCTATACCGTTGTGAGCATTTATACTTGTGTGTTGGTGTGTCTGCGTTGCTCTGCAATTCACTGCCAAAACACTAGTTGGTGGTGGGGTTTCTATGCCACTGTGTTGAGTTTCTTTGTGTTGAAACTCAACACGAAGGAACTCAAACTTCAAACAATGGCAACTGAAACTGAAGGAGGGTGAATTTTCTGGGCTTATCCAGCCACTGAGAGACATGGACGAGGAAATGAATTTCAAATATTTTCGGATGTCGGCAGGTAGATTTGACGATTTGGTTCATCTTCTCCAACCATTTATTTCGCATCAGTGTTTGCACAGTATACTCAGAGACTGGCAATCACCATTTGAGTTTTAGTTTCAGGTGGAAGTCAACAGGCTGTAGCAGCTAGCTACAAGCTGGCGTCAAGCACAGGGTCCTCCATAATTTCGGAGGTCTGTACAGCTTTATGGAAAACATTGCAGCCAAAGCTCCTTCCCTGCCCTTCAGTCGCCCAATGGGAAGCTATTGCAGCGTAGGAGGAAATGCGATGCTACCAAGCGGACCAATCACAGTTGTTGCGGTCTGCGTCGCAGTGATGCTTAGTTATATTTTTGCGGATGTGCACGTCAGGCTACGGCGTAGGGTACGGTGTACACCGTACCTATGGCATCGATTTGATGCACAAGTATAAATTAGTCTTAAGTCTGGCCATGTGTTCCAGGCTGCCGCCTGCAAGTAGTCAGAAACAGCCACAGCTTTCCTCTGTGATTGTGTTTAATTAGTGTAGGTGTGAGGTTTGAAAGTTCCCAAGGGACTCCCACAGCTCAACAGGAATGTGTTTATCTTCATTCTCACCTTTTTAATAGCATTACATTAACTCTGCCCTCATTGCTTTGTTAAGAATAGTTTACTTGAAAGGAATGAGTTGTAATCCTGGCCTAGTGACTCTTCATATCTCGTATAAAATCCCACCTTCTACCTACTTTGGACCTTTTCCAGTTCGCCTGCCACTCAAACTGGTCTGCGAATGGAGACCATTCCACCGGTCCGCCGGGGAGAGCATTCTAAACTGGCCGGATCACCGTCTGCTACTGCACGGGATTGATATTAGCTGCAGAAAGTTGTGAACTCTGTCGGCTCGATCTTGGGACTATCCTCTGCGGCATCGAGGACATCTTCAAGGAGCAGTGCTTCGAAAAGGCAGCATCCATCATTAAGGAGCCCATCACCCAGGACATGTCCTCTTCTTATTGCTGCCTTCAGAGCGGAGGTACAGAAGCCTGAAGACATACACTCAACATTTCAGGAATAGCTTCTTCCCCTCTGCCAACAGATTTCTGAAAGGGCATTGAACCCATAAACGCTCCCCCTTTTCTTTTCTATTTTTCTCTCTTTTTGCACTACTTAATTAATTTAACTTTTAAAAAACACAATTATTACTGTAATTTATGGTTATTATAATGTATTGCAATGTACTGCTGCTTCATGACAACAAATTTCACAACATATGCCAGTGATAATAAACCTGATTCTGATTCTGGTTTTGATGATGCCATTGCCTCGGCCCTCCACTCTGTCCCGTCCCACACAGAAAATGATGCCTCATACAGCAGGATGTTGTTCATTGATTTCAAAACAGGACTTAACACAGGTTGTTGTGTAAGCTGTCTTTGTCGGGAATCAGCACCCCTCTCTGTAACCGAATCTTGGACTTCCTAGCGGAAAGACCCCAGTCGGTCTGAGTTGGCTGCAACATCTCAAGCTGAGCACTAGTGCTCCCCATGGTCTGCTGTTTACGCTGCTGACTCATGATTCCACTGCCAGATTCAGCTCAAAAAACAGCATCATCAAGTTCGCTGCTGATGCAACAGTGGTTTGTCCTCATCAGAACAATGATGAGGAGGCAGAGAGGCTTGTCGAATGGTGCGAGAACAGCAACTGGACAGTTCAAAAGAAATGATTTTGGACTTCAGGAGGGCATAGGTTGACCCAGCCTCCATTGCACATCAATGGCTCTTATGGAGAGAGTGAAGAGCACAAAGTTCCTTGGTGTACACATATCGGATGAACTTTCTGGACCCGCAACACCTCCTCACTACTCAAGAAGGTGCAGCAGCTTCTACTCTTACTGAGGGGATTGAGGTGTGCAAGGCTCCCTGTCCCCATTCTAACAACTTCCTACAGGAGCACCGTCGAGAATGTCCCATCTGGCTGCATCATTATGTGACAAGGAAGCTGCAAGGCATCAGACCACGAAAACCTGCAGTAGATAGTAAAAACTGCCCGGAGGATAATTGGGGGCTCCCTCTCTTGTGTTTGTGACATTTACTGGGAGCATTGCGGATGAAAGGCCCAAAGCATTGTTGAGGATCCCTATCAGCCATCCCACAATCTCTTTGACCCACTACCATCGGGAGGGAAGTACAGAAGCATCAGGATTAGGACTGCTCGACTGTGTAACAGCTTCTTGCCTCAAGTTGTGAGACTGATGAATACCCTACCCCTACCGAAGTCTTGTCACAAGGGCAGTGAGCTGTTTACTGTTTACCTGTGCCTCACTTTGTGCATTTGGAATTATATTTTATTAACTTATGTCCGGAGGAACATTGTTGTGTGTATGTACAATCAGATGACAATAAACTTGAACTTGAACTTCATTCCCCCGGGATCAATAAAGTATGACTATGACTATTCTTCTGAAACCAAGAAATTCCGCAGATGCTGAAAATCCAAAGCAACACACACAAAATGCTGGAGGAACTCAGCAGGTCAGACAGCATCTACAGAAACGAATAAACAGTCAACGTTTCAGGCCAAGACCCTTCCTTAGAACTGGAAAGGAAAGGGGAAGATGACAGAATAAACAGGTGGGGGAGAAGAAGGAAGATAGCTAGAAGGTGATAGATGAAGCCAGGTGAGTGGGAAAAGTAAAGGGATGGAGAGAAAGGAATCTGAAAGGAGAGGAGAGTGGACCATAGGAGGAAGGGCACCAGGGGGGAGGTGATAGGCACGTGAGAACAGGTAAGGTGCCAGAGTGGGGAATAGATTAAGAAAGGAGAGGGAGGGAATTTTGATTTTAACCGGAAGGAGAAATCGATATTCATGCCATTAGGTTGGAGGCTACCCAGATGGAATATAAGGTGTTGCTCCTCCACCCTGAGGGTAGCATTGTGTTGGCACAAGAGGAAGCCATGGACGGACATGTTGGAACAGAAGTGGGAATGAGAAAGTGTTTGGTCAACGGGAAGTTTGTTTTTGGTGGTGGAGTGGAGTTGCTCAATGAAGCAGTCCCCCAATTTACAACAATGTGGTTCTCATCGATGTAGAGGAGGCTGCATCGGGGGCACCGGGCACAATAGATGACCCAGCAGATCAGCAGGTGAAGTGTTGCGTCACCTGGAAGGACTGTTTGGGGCCATGAATGGAGGTGAGGGTGAATGGGCAGGTGTGACACTTTGGGTTGCTTGCAGAGATAATTCTTCTGAGCAGATACCAGTTGCAAATCTGTCATTCAACCATACACATCAATACAGCCAAGCAAAACAGCGTTCCCCTAGGGCCAAGTTCCAAAACAGAACACAGCCCATATAATTATGATTTCAGAAAACATAAAAATTTAATAAGTAAAAGATAGCCCAAGTCCCTGAGTGTCATTGCGTGTAGATTGGTGGTGCTGTAGCGATGTGCTACACACAGAGTTAGAAATAACGACACGCAGTCTGTAAGTCGCACTCGAGACTAGTTTATTCAAACTTTGCAGCACTGGCTTTTAAGCAGTTCCCTTCCAGCCCTCTCCCTGCGTGTCCGAATCACGTCGGGGTCACCAGTGTAGCAATGTGCTACACACAGAGCTAGAAATAACAACACGCATTCTGTAAGTCGCACTTGAGACTAATTTATTCAAATTTCGTGGCACTGGCTTTTAAGCAGTTCCCTTCCAACCCTCTCTGGGTGGAAAATGATGTCAAACATGCATTACAAAAGTCTCTCCCCGCGCACGGGCTATTTTGTGAGCCGATTCGCTTGGGTAGAAAGTGGGTCACCACAGTGCCATGTTTCTACAAGAACAGCCGCAGTAGTTCCTCATAGCCACAGTCAAATGCAGTCCAGCTTCTCTTCCACCGAGCGAACACTGGAGGGCAGCACGGATGGGAGGGGCCAGCGCAAGAGTCCGGCAGCACACAGCCAGCTCTGGTGTCTCCTTCCTTGGCTGCCGCAGCAGGTGACACTGAGGCATTAATGAAGCCTAGTCTGCGCCACAACCAAGGTTATAGTAAAATAAGAAATTAAATCTGAGTAGAATAAATCTGAAATCACCTTGAAGTCCTAGTTTTGCACAGAAGATGCTGTAAAAATATCTATAAGGCCTGTTGAACATTCTTAATGAAAGAATAGAATGTGTTATTTTTCTTTATTATAATCCATTTGTGAACTTTGATTGTAATCACTATTGTGGCTGACAGCATGCACTGGCACTGTGAGGCAGTAACAAAATAATTGACCTTTTGAATGAATGTAATTCCTGTGCAGTTTAATTTTCTTTGACAATACTTATTGATCCGTGAGAAGTTGCTATTGTTGAACAGGTTTGTGAAAGTATTAATGCATGCAAAAGAATCTCAGGGTTGTATATTGTGACGTGTATGTACGTTGACAATAAATTTCCTTTGGATTTGGAAAGGAGTTTTCTCCTACTACATGCTTGGTCTTGTTTAGCCTTTCTTCGGACAGCAAGTATTAGGACCTTTCTTCAGTGACTGTGGAGAAAGAGAAAGGGGTCTATGTTTTTGCATAAAATTGAAAACGCTTGAATTCTCAGGTGAAAATAATGGGGGAAACTACAAGTGTTTCATGTCATTATTACCTGAAACTGACAACAATTTCTGGTACATTACATATGTAGTGAAACGTGAATGCTGTCCTATTCCTCCAGAGGTATAATCAAGGCAAATCAATGACTTGACGAAACTTATTTGCCAACTAATTAACTGTGAAATATCTTGAAGGTGTTATATTTTGTTGTATGAGTGATACTTGTAAGGTTCAAAGGTCATGTTCTTTGCTTGGTTACCCCTTTAAGGCTGATTTATACTTGTGCGTCAAATGGATGCCGTAACCTACGCAAGTGGCCTACGTGCGTTGTGAGCATTTATACTTGTGTGTTGGTGTGTCTGCGTCATTCTGCAATTCTGGCACGCCGCGCACGCGCACACACCTGCCCATGCAAGGCTTCATGGTCATGGTAGTCTTTCTCGGGGTAAACAAGTTTAAAGCAAGCGTCTTTTTTTGTAAAAGCGAAATGTGTCCTCCATAATTTCGGAGGTCTGTAAAACTTTATGGAAAGCATTGTAGCCAGAGTTCCTTCCCTGCCCTTCAGTCGCCCAATGGGAAGCTATTGCAGTGTAGGAGGAAATGCGATGCTACCAAGCAGACCAATCACAGTTGTTGCGGTCTGCATTGCCGCGACGCATAGTAACATTTTGGGAGAGGTGTGTGTCAGGCTACGGCGTAGGGATCTGAGTTGGCTCTGCGTGGGGTTCGCAGCGACGCCGTACCTACAGCGTCGATTTGACGCAGTTGTATAAATTAGCCTTTAGTTGCCATATCATAATTTTATGTATAAGGGCTATAATTCCCTCATATTCCTCTTCAGAATAAATTTTAAATTGATTTTCCCATTTAAAGGTATTTGTGCATGATACCTGAGCAGCTTTTTTCATCCTATGTATGTGTTCCATTCTATATTTTGTACATGGTGAAATATTGAAAAATAGTTAATAGTTATGCATTTTTGACCTGGTTTACTGTAAGAGAATTCTTCAATTTTGTTGGTTCTCCTTTTGATTGATGACATCACTATTGCTGGTTACCAGAGCATTCAAGACTCGATGCAGATAGCAATTGACTTTCGGAAAGGGGAAGATTTTGACATTGATAATGGATTTAATTCCCCACTACTCTGAACTGATTCTATGACCTACAAACTCATTTTCAAGGGCTCTTTACAACACATGTTCTCAGTATTCTTTTTATTTGCACAGTTTGCCTTTTTTTCTTTTGCACATTGGTTGTTTGTCAGTTTTTGTCTTTTTATGTATTTATTTTTCCCCTTAAGTGCCTGTAAAAAATGTATCTCGAGGTAGTGCATATACATACTTCTGTAATAATTTTACTTTGTAGTATGAATTTGACAGGTTTTTGTGGGTTGTTTTCTTTGAGACCACAGTGGGTGTCGTTGCTCTAGCACTGATTAAAGTATCTAGTGAGATATATTGAAAATTATCCGCAGCTCGGGCACAGAGCGCACAGAGAGAGACAGCGAGCAAAGGGGGGAGAGAGAGAGAGAATGAGGAGGGAGAGAGACAGAGTGGTAATATTTCAGGTCAGTGAGAACATTTTCCATTATTCTCTCCCTAATACATATTGTGTCTGTTGAAATGTCTGTCAAAGAATTTTTGCATGAGAACTGTTAGGGTAAATCGAGAGTTTTTCATTCAGTGTCACCATTCAGAGAGTTTGGCCAGTATTCAGATAATCTAACTCATAAGCATTTGGGTTTGCTTTGGGAGTTGAATATTGTTCAATCTGTAAAGCAATGCACATGAAAGTTTCGTGTGAACATTGCCTTGTGGGAGTAAATAGAAGACCCCTGAATCAGTGCACTTCATTCTTTGGCACATTTTAGATCCACAGATGATAAGCATGATAGGGCAGCGCTCCATCTGTGCTGCCAGTCAAGAAACGGTACATTATTAGGACATATGCCAAGGATGGAGGAATTCTTCTGAAAGGAGGCTGGGGCCTACATCCCATGGCAAAAATGGGAGGTGATCTCATTGACACATAATAGTTTTAAACGATTTGGAGTTATAATTGCTGTGAGACTGTTTGCTTTGTTGGTGAATTAGAGACTTCGGTGTCATTGCCTCAGAAAAAGAAGGCAGGGCTGAGTTGAGAAAAGACTTAAAGGTTTCAGGTCTTTGTTCCTCCGGCATTTTGTGTGCTGCTGTATGCAGCTGCAGAACCTCTTGTGGTTATGTTGTGGATCTTTGGATTTGTTTACCTCTCGAGATGATTTTGGATTTAATGAATGCAGAGATCAGTGGATCCTTGAAGGCCAAAGGAATATGGGAAGAATGCAGAATGATCAACCATGACACTGCAATGAAAGTGTGGTGTCACCTGTGGGCTGTCCCCAGTAAATCCTTAGGCTGTGTTGGTTGTTATCACAAACAACGCATTTCATCATATTCTTCAATACACATGCGGTAAGTCACTGAATCTGAATCTGAAGGCCAGCTAACCACTGTCTCTGCTAATGTCTGTGGAAAGACAGGTAAAATCAGCACAATATATTACAAAGACTGCCATTGTTCCTTGTCCAATATGGTATTTTTAAAACAAACTTGGATTAATTGTATCATTTTGCACAGTCTTCCAATAATTCCTGTGGCCTCTGGAGAGGGGAAGGGGGAGGAATGACTAAGTTATGTTGCAAGCCCCTTCAGCTGCAGAGCAGTGGAGGAAATTATCATTGAAAAATTTGAATTGCAGTTTCACATTTCCTAACACTGCTGGCCTCATGAATTCTGCATTCAGCACTGAAATTATTTGCTGTGCCGTACGAGCCTTATGTGATCATAAAAGGAAATTTGCTCACTAGATAGATTACTGAAGAAGTGTGTAGGAGATAGAGCTAAAGGATTAGCTGTACTCCCTGCACCTTACATTTGGGAGCCATGATTTAAACCCAGTGCCAGTAAAAGCAATAAAGGGCATCACTTTAATGATAGTTGGCTACTTCTGTAGGTGAATCAAAATCTGGTAGTTTAGCGTGTTCTGTAAAGATTATAATTAAAGAGTGCAAAGTCATTTGCATATGCATTCTTGGAACTTCAAGTTTTTAATCATTTTGTCAGAAGGGCAAACTCAGTGTTGAATTTTTTTTTGCTCTAAATGGCTGCAGAATAAAATCTGCTTTTGAAAACGACTTGAGGACTGTCCAGAGTCCTTGTGGGTAAAACACAAAATCCTAAACTGCTGATCAGTGTTCTTCAATATTCAAAAGTTCAATGTAATTTTATTATCAAAGTACATATTTGTCGTCATATACTTTTCTAATGGAGGAAATGCAGCACCCAGTTGTTAAACACCGCCTCCCATAAAGAGTAATATGATGATGTCCAGTTAAACAGCGATATCAAATGAAGAATAAATATTAACCAGAACACGGTTTAACTCCGTAGCTGTCTGTAAGATAGTGTTTGGTATCTTTTGCCTTCATCTGAAGGAGCAGATGGGGGCCTTGGTTTATCACATTAAGCAAGAGGCTGAAAGCAGCATATAGAGACAAATAGTCATAAATCAGGAGGGATGGTCGATGTCAGAGAGTCTCGGAGCACCACAGCACAGAGGCAAGCCCTGTGGCCCATCTAGTCCATGCTGGTGTGGTTTTCTGCCCAGCCCAGTTCCCTGCACCCGGACTACAGCCTTACATTCCCCAGTCCTCCATATCCTTATCCAAACTTCTGCTAAATGGAACCTGCATCTACTATTTCCGCAGGCAGCTTGTGCCACGCTTCCATCACCTCTGAGTGAGGTATTTCCCCCCTCAGCTTCCTCTTAAATATTTCACATTTCACCCTGAACCTTTGACTTTTAGTTCTAGGCTCTGCCAACCTGTGGGAAAAAGTCTGCACACATTCGCTTTATCCGTACTCCTCATAATTCTTTATACTAATATCAGATCTCTCCTCATTTTCCTGCACTCCAGGGAATAAACTCCTCACCCAGTCCATTTTTCCCTGTAACACAGGCCCTCAAGTCCCAGCAACATCTCTCAATTTTTCAAGCTTATTGATATCTTCCTTGTAGGCGGGTGACCAGAACTGCGCACACTATGCCAAATTAGGGATTGTACCAATGTCTTACACACCATCCCCGTTCCAGTATTCAGTGCTAACTCATTACGACCCTACCTGCCTGTGATGCCAGGTAGATAGGGTAATAGTAAATAATTGCTATTGTGGTTTTCTTCCATTTGCTGAGGAACCATAGCATCTGCCTCGGCACATAGCTGCCATCTCATTTGTGCAGTGCTAAATGAGAAATAGGTCAGCATTTATAAGGAGTATTTTCCATTGAAGCTAACGAGGCTGTCAATGAGTTATGGGAAACAGATAGGGAGGATGGAAAATCCAGAAGGGAAGTGTTGAGTAAGGGAGGGCTGGGATGACAGTGTGTTGGGGAATACGCAGTACCCAGGTTTTCCAATCTTTTCCAAAGCTGCCTGTCTACAAAAACACGATACTTGTAAATAAATGGAGATGAGTCAGTAACAATAAATGTCCCATTTGGAGCTTTTGTGGTCCCCTGCATTTACTTGATTATTCCAAGTGAGTGAACGGCAGAAAACAACAAGCTTGAACCATTCTCTTTGATAGGGAATGCACAAAAGATGACGAGGAACTTGGGTGTTGTGCTTCAGATGAATTATGACAGGAAGTGCCAATTTCCAGACAGTTGGCACTTCTGCTGGAAATGTGCTCAGACAATTCAAAACATCTGAATAACGCCCATTATGTTTGATTTCCTTGCAAAGCATGCACAATTTACTTTTTCCAATCCAATTTCTAAGCACGTCTCTTTGCTCCTGCATGTCTGTTTATTTCTATTCACATTGTGCATTATCTTACAAAGTACTTTTTCCTTTTTTTTCTCTCAGCTTATTTTCAAGATCTCAGAATAACCTCTGGCTCACTGTACATATATAATGGTAGTAGAGCTCTACTGCTGATAGCAATCTTCAGAAAATATATTTCCATTGAGCAAACAATAACTGATAAGTGACCATTTTGATATTTTTGCAAATTTTCAAATACCTGGTGGAGTCAATTCAAATTATGTTGTTTCCATTTTTCGTGCTTCATTTTCGTGGAGAATCACTTGTGTTGTCTTTTTGCAATTAAGTTATAGGATTTTAAATCATTTGTAATTGTGCCCAATCCTATGTGTGCAATTTTATAGTCAAGTGTGTCAGTCTTCATTCTACACAATTCATGATGTTGATAATTTGTGTTCTATTATTTTCCCATCCCTAAACTACCACTTGATCCTGTGAGAAGCAAAGAAAATCTAATTCTGATGACGAATCTGATAGCTTAATAATGTCCAATTCTCTGATCTTAGTCTGTGCATTACCTTGCCATCCTTAGAACTGTTTTCTCTTTCGAATAGCATTCAACAAGCAGAAATGGGAGCTGCCATGGATGCATTGGAAAAATGTAAGTAAATTGTTTTTATTACTTTTATTGTCATTGTTCTGCTCCCAAAGTCCATAATTTTTACAGTTGGACATTCGACCATAAGATGTAGGAACAGAGCCAGTCTGCTCCACCATTTCATCATGGCTGATTCATTTTTCTTCTCAGCCCCAATCTCCTGCCTTCTCCCTGTATCCCTTCATGCCCTGACTAATCGGAATCCATCAACCTCTGCCTTTAAATGTACACAATGACTTGGCTTCCACAGCTGTCTGTGGCAACAAACTCCACAGATTCACCACACTCTGGCTAAAGAAATTCCTCCTCATCTCCATGGCGTCCTTGTCTGGTCTGGGGTACGCGGTGGGCGGGGTGGAGGAGGTCACTGCACAGGGTCAAAAGAAGCTACAGAAAGTTCATTGGGTAGTGGCTTCCATAGTATCCAAGACACCTTCAAGGAGCGGTGTCTCAGAAAGGCAGGGTCCATTATTAAGGACTCCCACTATGCAGGATGTGCCCTGTTCTCATTGTTACCATCAGGACTGAGGTACAGAAGCCTAAATGCACACATTCTGTGATGCAGAAACAGCTTCTTCCCCTCTGCCATCTGAATTCTGAATGGACATTGAATCCATGAACACTACCTCACTTTTTTTTATTATTTCTGTTTTTGTGCTATTTTTAGTTTAACTACTTAATGTACACTTATATACTTACTGTAATTAATTACTGTAATTAATTACTGTAATTAATTACTGTAATTAATTACTGTAATTATTTTTTCCTCTATGTTATCATGTATTGAATTGTACTGCTACTGCTAAGTTCACAAATTTCATGACATATACCGGTGATATTAAAACTGATCCTGATTCTGATTCTAAAAGGATGCCCCTCTATTCTGAGGCTGTGTCCTCTGGTCTTAGACTTCCCCACCATAGGAAACAGCCTCTCTACATCCACTATATCGAGGCCTTGAACTGATGTTGGACTTGAACTGATAAAAGATATGACTAAGGTGCTTAGCAAGCTCCGTGGACTGTGTAAAGCTCTCCTCGTTTGACACGAGTTTCATTCTTGTATTTCCTTTGCCAGTGATCTGTAGAAACAGATTATGTTAATCATAGACTTGATTACCTGTCTAAGAAGTATATACAAGTAACTCACACTGTTACTAATCATCGATTAACCACTTGTCATTAACTTTAAGTTAAATGGATATTCTGGAAGCAGTATCCTGATGCCTGAAGCTTAAGATCAGAAAATGTTGAGGTATCAAATAAATTAGCTAAAAAGAACATAAGAGGCTGCCCAAGGAACATCAGTGTTATATTAATATATGAGAAAATTGCCAGTTCCCTGATTTGCTTACTTGATTAATCTTTCAATTGTTTATATTCAGTCAAAATAAATATTAATGACTGTGTTGGCTCACTACACTATTAATAAATTATAATGGACTGTTATTTTTAGTCACTGCACTAACTTTTGTAGATAAGAGCCTAAACTTCACTTCTGATATTTGACCTGATTGAAGCCAGTGTTGCTATTTTGTGCATTTATTGAATGCAGCTCCAAATTAATTTCTAGCCCGAGGTTTGTTGTTGGTTGGACCATGTGTTACACCTATTTGTGCTGTAGGCCTTCTTGCCCTCTTTTTTTTTTGCAAGAGGAAAATGTCAGTGTAAATGGACCTCTTCAGAAGCCTAATAACGTTGCTTCCCTAAAATGATTTTCCTCCCTCTCACATTTGCAGTTCTCAGACTGCCTTGCATTTATTTTTTCTTGATGTGGCTGAGTACCACAGTACAAGGTTAGTTATATTACCAGACAGGTTATCCAGAAGTTTGAACTAAAAATCTAGATATGTGTGTTCAAATCCTTACTACAGTAGTTAGGGAACTTTCAACCCAGAAGAGTATGATTCACTTTGGAAGATCAAATTTGAAGGCAGGATATGGGGTTGATGGCAGGATTTTTAACAGTGTGAGGGAACAGAGGGACCCTGGGGTGCATGTTCATGGATTCCTCAAAGTTGTATCGCTAGTTGATAGGGTTGTTAAGATGGTGTATGATGTGTTGGCCATTATTAGTTTTAAGTTCAAGCCCTGTGTAATGTTGCAGCTCTATAAAACCCTGGTTAGACCACACTTGGAATATTGCTTTCAGTTCAGATCTTCTCATCACCAACAATGATGAGACAGTCTACGGAGAAGAGGTGGAATGGCGTGAGGCCTGGTGCCAGGCAGATAACCTCTTCCTCATTGTCAATAAGATAAAGGAAATGGCTATCAACTTCGGGAGAATTCACACCACTCACACCCCTCTTTACATCGGTGGCACAGCAGTGGAAGCTGCAAGAAGTTTCAAACTCCTGGGGGTGCACGTCTCGCACAACCTCTCGTGTTCGGTCCCAGAACACATAATACAAGAAAGCTCACCAATACCTCAACTTTCTAAGGAGGCTGAAGAGATCTGGATTATGCACGTCTATACTCATGTCATTCTACGGAGAGCATCCTAACAAACTGCATCACTGCTTGGTATGGAAACTGCATTGCGGCGGACAGAAAGTCTCTATAAAGAGTAGTTAATACTGCCCAACATATCACTGGCACCAGTCTATCCTTCATCAAGGACATATATATGCAGAAAGGTGCCAGAGAAAGGCCAGGGAAGTATCCCACCCACCCTGCTCATGGCCTGTTTGTCCCACTCCCATCAGGAGGAGGCTATCTAGCATCCTCACTGGGACTACCAGATTCAAAAACAGACACTTTCCCCAAGCAATCAGGCTGATCAAACCATAATCCACTAACCCATCCCTCCATATCCCAACCACCACTATTCTATCATTTCCTGTCAGTCATCATATGTACAGGCACTTCTGTGCTGAGTGTCACTTTATAGACATACAATCAGTCTAAGTATAGAAACTATCATAAGCATTTATACCTATGTGTTTGTTTTATTATTGTGTTCTTTATCTTTCTTTTGTGCTGCATCAGATCCAGAGTAGCAATATTTTTGATTCTCCGTTACACTTATGTACTGGAAATAACATTAAGTAATCTTGTATCCTGAATTTTGTTAAATGGCAGGCAGGCTTGAGAGGCTGATGACTGCTTCTGGTCGTGTGGCTTCTCCCAAGGTTACGACTGGTTCCACTCATGTGAGGTGTTCATAACCCAAGTAGTTCACAAGTCCGAAATGTGGCTGCAGACCAAGTTCCCAGGCAGCTGAAGAGTCCTGTGGCTCTGCAGCTGTTGTCAAGTTCATACTTCTGGCTCTCCCAACACTCGTTCGTGTCTATGGGATGTACATAGATCAGATATCATAAGCTGAGGAGGAAGTGGTCAAACAGAGCACTTAGTTCAATGGCATTTAGGATTGTTCTATCATGGTCACCCATGTATACTGAACATTTAAAATCATTTGAATATTTCTTTCAGATTTTTTTTTCCTTCTCCATGGCTAATGTCACAGTGGAGAACCTGCTGTATCATTTCAATTGCCCTCAGGTTATAAAGTCCTAATTTTTAAAAAAACATCTTATTTATTCATTTATGGGATGTGGGTGTCACCAGCTAAGCCAGCATTTATTGCCCATCCCTAGTTGTCCTGGGGAAGGTGGTGTTGAGCTGCCTTCTTGAACCGCTGCAGTCCCCGAGGTGTAGGTACACCCACAGTGCAGTTAGTGAGGGAATTCCATGATTTTGACTCAACGACAAAGAAGGAATGGCGATTTCTTTCCAAGGCAGGATGGTGTGTGATGGAAGGGTATTTCCAACTGGTGGTGTTCCCAGGTATCTGCTGTGCTCGTCCTTCTGGATGGTAGTGGTCGTGGGTCTGGAGGCTGCAGCCTTAGGAACTTTGGTGTGTTGTCGCAGTGCATCTTGTAGATAGTACACACTGCTGAAACTGTTCATTGATGGTGGAGGGACTGGATGCTTGTGGAAGGGGTACCAATCCAGTGGGCTGCCTTGTACTGGATGGTGTTGAGCTTCTTGTGTGTTGATGGAGCTGCAATCACCCAGGTGGGTGGTGAGTATTCCATTACACTCCTGACCTGAGCCTTGTAGATGGTGAACAGGCTTTGGGGAGTCAGGAGGTGAGTTATACCCCACAGGATTCCTAGCCTTTGACCTGCTCTGGTAGCCATGGTGTTTATATGGCTAGACCAGTTCAGTTTCCTGTCAGTGGTAACCCTCAGGATGTTGATAGTGGGGGATTCAGTGATGGTGATGCCACTGAATGTCAGGGGACGATGGTTAGAGCCTCTCTTGTTGGAGGTGGTCATTGCCTGGCACTTGCATGGCTCGAATGTTGCATGCCTCTTGTCAGCCCAAGCCTGGATATTGTCCTGACGGTTATGGTGACTGAGCCTAGGCTGTGTGTAGTCCAACCGCCAAAATCTCCATTGGCAGATCAGACAGAGGAGGACACTGAAATTACAACTATGGATTGTCCGTGGCCTGGACAATTCAGTAGTTGTTACTGTGACTGAATGACCTTTTAGGATCAACTTGTGCTATTTGCATTTCCTGTGACTCCCAGATCAGATCACCGAGTTATTCCAGATTCTGTCAGTAATTCATTGAAGAGATGATTTTCAAATCAAAGGATCATCGAAGGTGAATTTTCTTGCAGATAAACCTTTGCCTCTTGATTCATAATATTTTTCATAACTTTAACAAAAGTTTAGCCTTCCTTTAAACATTTTCATTGAGCTAAAGTGTACCACTGAAGAGCCTTTAGTCTTTGCAATTTTAAAAAATGTTTTCTACATTTAATGTTACGTAAGCATGTCATGCTTTTGGTTTTATGATCTAATTTGTTTTAAGTGATAAAAGTGTTCTTATTATGATCCAGTTGCAACACACTAACAAGCAACAGTAAACCAGTATCAGCTGCTCATTATCAAACACAATATAAAGCTTGAGTCGCATCGGGAGGGTTTGGGGCAGGTGACAAGAACAGAGTCAAAGAGAAGATGTTAGAGTGTACAATATAGGTATGAGAGCTGGAGAGACAGAGGTTTGTGAAAAGAATTCTTAAAGATTAAAGGCCTTGGCAGACAAAGCCATCCTGAGCCATTTGTCAGAACGTAGAAGCATAGCAGACTTAATTTTTGGTAGTCTGGAGATGCTTCGAGATGAGGCGGCACCATGGATGAATATCCAGATTAGAATATTTGTGTATTTGTTAATATAAAAATATTATACACCACATTGTTTACAACCCACAAGGATACGGACTGAGGGATTGCGGCAAGTAGATTTATTAATAATTTTCTCAGGAGAATTGGGTAAATGCATGAAGGGGGATGATTGCAGGATTTTATGAAAGAGCATGTTAGCTGGGACTAAAATGGATAACTCAACCAAACTGAAAACAAAAATTATACCTGAGGGAACAAAAGAAAAGTGGTTGGCCATTTATCCCCTTGACTTTATTTGGCTATTCACTCAGTTCGTTGTCACTCTCTGACCTACTCCATATACTCATTCTTGGCTTTATGTAATCTTGATACAGCTGGCTGACATTAAAAATTTATCAGCCTCTTTATGCAGGTAACTTTCAGTCTACTACTGTACCTTCCACATCTGATTGCCTTCTCTGTAATTTTTTTCAATTTTGCCTTCCCCTTTCTTGACAATTCAGTCATCAGAAATTCTTGCTTTTTCTACCCATGCTGATGGAATGAAGATGTGAAGGAAACAATTTTATGCAGAGTGGTTGTAAACTGGAGCTCATTCTTTGAAGGGTGTGGAAACAGAGTTTTAAAATAAAAAAAATTGTACAGGCATTTTGGAAAAATACTTTTATAGTACATGGAAAGAATGGGGGAAAGTCAGTGTCCAAATTGCTCCATAAATTGACTGCACAGATTCAATAGGCTGAAAGGCCTCCTTCTGTGCCATTTTGTTGGATGACACAGTACGGCAGCTGGAACTGTTGCCTCAGTGCTTGAGACCAGGGCTTAATCCTGACCTTGGATGCTGTCTAACTGGTGTTCACATATTCTCCCAGTGACTATGGCTTTCTTCAGCTGCTGTGGTTTCCTCGCGCATCGTAAAAATGTGCATGTTGGTCGGTTTAACAGGACCTGAAGCTGAGTGTTAGAATCTGGGTTAATTTATTGAGAATGTGGGGAGAATAAAACGAGATTCGTGGAGGATTAGTGTAAATGGGTTGTTGATAGCACAGACACAGTGGGCTGAAGGACCTTTTTTGTGGTGTAGCTCTCTATGACAATTCTGTGAAGCCCAATTCCATACAATCCAAAAAGTTGTGTAACATGGCGGAATAACTTGAGCAGAGAGATACTGAATTTTGAAATCTAGTGTGCAGGAGAAGAAAGGGAAAACAGGAGCAAATGTCTCTGTAAAGCTGACTACAAAAACAGAAACTTCTGAGGACTCTGAGTGAAGTCCAGAAGCTATCACACATCAATAAAGTGCAAAAAGCAACAGCCCAAACTTTTATCTCCAGAGCAATAAAGTAGAAATATAGATAAAGTTTGCTAATTCTGCATTAAACCCCTCTTGGAGTTCTGCATATGGCTCTCTTCACCTCATCTTACACATGGAGGGAAGAGAGAGAGAATCCAGAAAAGATTTGAAATGATAATAGGACAATGAGATTTTACCAATCAGCAAAGTATGTTTGGGCTGAGTGTTTTGTTTTAAAAGGGCTGAGAAGTGATCAAACACTGGTCTTAAAAATTATGAGAATTTTCCTCGAACACAGTGTTTCTCCAGCATTGAGGCCCAAATTGCAGTTAGTTCTGATGCCTAGGCCACCTCATGCATATGTTTGACACCAACTTTGCAAAACAGACACTGTATACCAAGTTTTGTCAGAGCAAGAGTTTACCATATGGACAGAGGAAAAATATTCAAGAATGCTTCCAAAGTCGTCTTTAGAGAGTGTAACATCTCTAGTGACTCTTGGAGCCCAAAGTCAATAATTGCTCAAATTGGAGAAGTAGTATTTGGGATGGCATTGAGAACCTCAAGACCATTTTCTTAGACAAATTAACCCAGCATAAGTGTCATAAATGAAGTTACCACAATTCCTCCCCTCTCCACCTAATCCCAGTAGACCACTAGACCCACATGCACTGGAGTCTTCTGGTCCCATATTAGCCATTAATCACCTCGGAACTGGGGGGTAAGCAAATCATCCTCAATCTCAAAAGGCTGCCTAAGAAGGAGAAGAACTTACTTCAGAGCAGTCTGTCCATCTTCCCCTCAAATAACATGAGGCTAAACTGAAAGCAGTTTATAGTTAAATTGAGAAGGGTTCTTTTAAATACAGTAAAGGGCAGATTAGAAGGCCATTTATATTCAACTTCCACTTATCAATGACCCTAACTTTTTCATTCATGGATTACTCGTTTGTCATTAAATAAATATTTGTTGTTGCAGTGGCTTTCTTTACATATTTATCATCTCCTTTTTGTGTGTTTGACAAATTGAAAGCGACAGTGTGCATGAGATGGGAATAATTGTTTCATTCTTGCATGCTGAATTCAGTCTTCCCTTCTCTTCTCTCGCCACCCCCATTTCTCCACTGCATTCTCAATGAACCAATTTGCAGTAACGTTATAATTAAGTAAATTAATTGCTCATTGTTCAGTGACTGCTGCTGTGATTTTGTGACGATTTCAATTACGTTGCCCATTTAGTGCAAGATTGAACATTGCAATCTGCAACGGGAAGATGGTAATGTATTTGTGTGTATCTGCGGAGATATATTTGAACAGGTAACCAACAATAGGTTGAAATTAAGTGTATTGCTAACGAAATTACAGTCATAAAATATTAATGAGCACAAACATTTGGATTTTAAAACTAAAGGGAGCCAGCAATAAAGCAGTACCCTTTAATAAACTATGCAGTAATACAAAAATGGCACTTCAATAACATAATTTTACAGCCATGCATTGTAGTGATTAGCAAATCCACGAATAGATTCAGTTCAGTGAAGCCTTTTATAAAAGCTACTTTGCAGTATAAAAATCAAATTAAAGAAAATAATTTAAATTAAAATAAATCTTCTGCATGTTGCAGTTATTGATATTTTTCAGATATTTACAATGACAAAAGCCTTTGATACTTCAGTGTTTTAATCGTCCCAGAGTGCCAGCATTATTCTCTTCTACCTATTGGGTAGTCCCTCAGGATTGAGGCTGACTTGCTTCCATTCTGGTTTTGTGGGTCTGGGGTGCCTAATGAAGCCATAATAGAAATAATGAATTTGATTTTTTTTAAATTTTATTGAGGTAGAGCAAGGAGTAAGCCCTTCCAGCCTTTCAAGCCACACCGTCCAGCAATCACTAATCCTGGCCTCATGTCGGGACAATTTAGAATGCCCAATTAACCTACCACCCAGTACATCTTTGGACTGTGGGAGGAAACCAGAGCACACGGAGGAAACCCACGCAGTCACGAGGAGAATGTGCAAGCTCCTTACATGCAGTGGTGGGAATTGAACCTTGGTCGCCTGTGCTATAGCGTTGAATTCTTCTATGTATGAGGCAGGTGGAGCCGGATGCGGTGGGTACGTAGGTGGGCAGTCTGTGCTCCTGATGCACAGGTTGATGGTTCGCAATTGCAGCCCAAAGCCTTTATCTCAAACTGATCGTATGGAAACAACAGCTGAAACACAGAACCAAACTTCAATGATTTCAAATCATCTAAATGTGTGTTTAGAGGAAACTATAGGTGAATTGTTTCACCTTATTCAAACAATATTTACCCCTCTACTTAAACAAGACTACCATGGACTTTTTTTTACTAAGCTGGAAGATCTCAGAAAACTTTGTGCGAAAGCAAAATACTGCAATTGCTGGAAATCTGAAGGAGAAACAAAAACTACTGGAAAAAACTCAACAGTTCACACTACAGTTGCAGTGGGTGAATTGCCTTTTATCAGAAAGCATCAGGTAATATTATTAGTTTTGTATGCTGAACTAGGACAAAGTGCCAGACTATCAATCTTGGCATCTAATATTATTCATCTTAGTCAGTCTATTTCTTGAAATTGAAGCTTTCAGGAATCAATATTTCATATATTTTTTGCATTGTAAGCAGGCTATGTTGGCAGCAGATGTGTGGCAACACTCGCAGACTGCCTCCAGTACATCCCTATGTGTGTTGGTTGTCAATGCAAATGACGCAATTTCACTTTATGTTTCAGTATACATCTGATAAATAAATCTGATTATAACATTGGATTATTTCTATTTCAAGTCGCATTTCTGATAAGCTTATCCATTTTCAACATTAACTGTGAAATCCTTCCAACCTTGATTGAGATCTTGCTAGTTTTACCTATTGGTGCCTTCCAAAATTATCCATCTGCATTATGAGAGTAGATGAACAGGAGGAGATTGTCCACTCTCAAGTCCATTCCACTGTTCTGTGAAATCACAATTCTATCCAAATCCCTTACCTCCAAATTATCTATTTATTTCAATATTTTAAAGAATTAGGGTTAATTTTCTGTCACTAAAATCTTTAGGAGGATAAGCAATCTGTGAGCTGCTCTTAATGTCTCCTCCGTTTTACTGTGAAGATGGTTTTGAGTAACATTATTTTGGCAAAGAGGAATTGAACAGAAGTTTGTCTCGTTCTGATCAATCTTTGTACTTAAATGGAATTCACTTTCTGATCAAGTAATAATGTATTCTTCCTGTAATATCTGTAATGCTTTGGAATATTGTCAGACTTGATAAAGAACTATCTCTTATGCACTTCATTTCCTTCCAAGCACGTACGCGATGTCTGAATCCTGTTTCTTGGCTTGATAATTATGTAGAAGAGCCCTTCACATCTCTTTCAGGATGCCTTAAAGCTCTCTTTTCTGAAAATAAATTAATTTTCTATTAATCCCAATGTAACAGAAGGAATATTGCAGCCAATTTATATAGAGCAAGTCCCCACATCAAATTACAATTTGTTTATCACGAAATCATCAGTTTTTGTTTAGAAATGCTGATGGGGGCAATCAGATGGATATAGTTTATAAGCTCTTTTTTGAAGTACAGTGGATTTTGGTTAATGAGACACATGGGGACCAGTACATTTTGGCCCAATTAAGCAGCTACCCCATTAGCTGAAGTTTCATGAAAATAGTTAAAAAGGTATAAAAAATAATTTAAAAATACAAACTGTCATTTAACTGAGTACCAAATTATGTCTTTAAACTAATCAGAACATTATCAGTACTACTAAGGTACTACTAAAATTGTGTATTGGTTCGTAGTAGTTATTGACAGAAGAATTCATCCAGTGTATGTTGCTGTGTCCTTTTGACTGGAGATGAACAAAATCAGCGCAGACACCGATTGCATACAATACTGTTGACGATTGCATCCTTCAATCTTCATTTTCATTGTAGCATTCAGGATGATTGTTGATACCTTCAAATTCCTCATAGTTCTTAACTTGTTGAAGTAGTGAAATCATTTCATTTTCACTTCTGGCCATTTCTGGGCTTCTCCAAACCAGAATGCTTGAAACTGCAGTGAACAAAACAGCTCTGAATTGTCTTACCAATTATCAGTGACAAAAATCACTTTTTTTTAATGCAAAGACACGCCACTGACACTACTTCAAAATTTTGCTCTAAGCACGTTGTAGTATCTAACATCCACGCAAGTAGATGTGACTTACACTAGTTAGAAACGGTTCAGCAACAGTTGCCTGTCCCAATTAAATAAAGGGAATCCTGGCCAATTTCTCAATTAGTTTTTGTTCTTTAAGAGTTGTCCCAAATAAGCAGCTGCCCTGATTAGCCGATGGCACAATTAACTCGAATCCACTGTTATATTTAAGAGAACAAGTCAGAGATTGGTTTCAATGTCTCATCCAAAAGGTGGCATTTCCAACAGTCCCACTCAGTAATGCTTAACTTGCTGGCATAGATTTTTGTACCCTTGTTACAGGATTGGAGCTTGAAATTAAAGATAAAAGCAGGAAATGCTAGAAGTACTCAACAAGTAAGCCATGAAATTACAAACTTGACCCAGTGTGACTGAATCAAATACCTTTTAAAACTAAGCTTATTGATCCTTTATAGATGGATGGACTGGGGGCTTGTCTTTTGGTTGAAATGTGGAAATAATGTCCACGAAATTGGTTTTAACTGACTGATGTGGACTCCTCTTCTTTCATCTTACCAGTTTCCCCCGAACCCCGTGCTTCCTTGAAAACATGGATTCTTTGCTGGGCCATTTGCCCACTGTCTTCTGTGTGAACCTTAAGCGACTGTTTGTTAGGATGTCTTTGTCCCTCATGTGAGCATCAAGCTGAGCCCAATTCTGTCACAGCTTGATATCTTCAAATTCCAGTATAACTTTAAAACTATGTTATTAAAAGAAACTGCAACAGGATTCTCACAGCATCCTGTTCATCATGTCCTTGTGTGACGCAGCTTCATACTTTACTGGCACATCAGTTTAGAACAAAGAATCTTTTTTTGTTAAGTTTGTGGGTTGTCAGCACTTGCTGTTCCTGTAGGTCAGTCTGTGGAGGGTGTGCATTTAAAGCTATTCTGGGAATCTAGCATTCTCTAAACACCATAACAGAGCAGGAAAGTTTGCTATTTTGAATCTGAGTTTTTAGGTGATTTGCACATTGGATCGAGCTGAGGCTCCCGCTTGCCACTGGCAATCTTGGCACAGCTCTGTGTAACAGATTGAAGGAAGCTGAGCAAGTGTAACATACAACCAAATATATCTTTCAGCTCTCACTTTAAAAAAACAAGTCCTGGTATTTAAATCATTGAAAACACAAGCCGTGCTGAAGGATCACACTGGAGTGAGCCACCTCGACTAAAAGTAAAGGCAAAACTCTATGGAGGATGTAAATTTGAATTAAACTCAGAAACTGCTGGAGACACTTGACAGCTCTGCCAGAGTTAGAAAGGAAGAGAGATTATTATTGATCACATGTGCATCAAAACATACAGTGAAAGGCATAATTTGCTTCAACGATCAGCACAGTCCAGGGATGTGCTGGGGGAAGGTCACCGTGCTTCTGACACCAGCATAGCGTGCCCACAGTT
Source organism: Mobula hypostoma (assembly GCF_963921235.1). Classification (NCBI taxonomy): domain Eukaryota; kingdom Metazoa; phylum Chordata; class Chondrichthyes; order Myliobatiformes; family Myliobatidae; genus Mobula; species Mobula hypostoma. The sequence goes on from NC_086113.1 coordinate 23,453,309, forward strand.
TACTAACCCTAACTTGTACAGTAGAGTTGGTAAAGTTAATAAGTGGGTTTCCTCCCACTTTTGTAATGTGGGAGCGAACTGGACTGCTAGCAGTAAGCCCACACATTCACTGAGAGAGCGTACAAACTCCTCACAGACAACAGTAGGAATTGAACTATGACCTTCCAATCAGTGACACTGTGAAGCATGACAATAATGACAGGAGTAGCGCTGCCACGAGGGCCAAATGGAAGTCACATTAGAGGGTAGGGCAGATTTCTCCAAGGTGGGCATTACTGGAGCAGGTTGATGTTGAATTCAGTGCTGAAGCAAAAAAAGCTGCAGATGTTCAAAAACAAACAAAGGGTGTGCTCCCTGTCATTTGTATCCTTGTATATTGAGACACTCTGTCGCTTTTTTTTCTGCCTTGTGGTTGTCAAGTAACTTATCTTGCAGTCCCTATTTAAAGTTCCTTGCTCTCTAAATAAAATTAAATAATGTTTTAAATATTTGAGCAAATAGCAAGCTGTGTTAAGAGAGAACTAATTGTGGAAATCTCCCAATAGTTGGATCAGCAAATTTGTGGATGTCTGCAAGACTGGGGGTATAGTAGACAGTGGGGAAGGCTGTCATGGCATGTGGAGGGATCTGCATCAGCTGAAAAAATGGCAGATGGAATTCATTTGCACTTCGGTAGAACCAACCAGGGGTAGATCTTACGCGGTGAATGGTAGGACAGTGTGGTAGAACAAAGGGATCGTTGAAAGTTGTGTTACAGGAAGATAGGGTCGTAAAGAAAGTTTTTTGTCACTTTGGCCTTCATAAATCAATGTAAGAGTAAAGGAGTTGGGATGTTATGTTGAAGTTGTATAAGACATTGGTGGGGCCTAATTTGGAGTATTGTGTGCAGTTCTGGTCACCTACTTACAGGAAAGATGTACACAAGGTTGAAAAAGTACAGAGAAAATTTACAAGGATGTTATATAACCATATAACCATTACAGCACAGTAACAGGCCATCTCGGCCCTTCTAGTCCGTGCCGAACGCTTACTCTCATCTAGTCCCATGTACCTGCACTCAGCCCATAACCCTCCATTCCTTTCCTGTCCATATACCTATCCAATTTTTTCTTAAATGACAAAATTGAACCTGCCTCTACCACTTCTACTGTAAGTTCGTTCCACACAGCTACCACTCTCTGAGTAAAGAAGTTCCCCGAGTTACCCCTAAACTTTTGCCCCTTAACTCTCAACTCATGTCCTCTTGTTTGAATCTCCCCTAATCTCAATGGGAAAAGCCTATTCACGTCAACTCTATCTATCCCCCTCATAATTTTAAATACCTCTATCAAGTCCCCCCTCAACCGTCTATGCTCCAAAGAATAAAGACCTAACTTCTTCAACCTTTCTCTGTAACTTAGGTGCTGGAACACAGGTAACATTCTAGTAAATCTCCTCTGTACTCTCTCTATTTTGTTGACATCTTTCCTATAATTCAGGACCAGAACTGTACACAATACTCCAAATTTGGCCTCACCAATGCCTTGTACGATTTTAACATTACATCCCAACTCCTATACTCAATGCTCTGATTTATAAAGGCCAGCATACCAAAAGCTTTCTTCACCACCCTATCCACATGAGATTCCACCTTCAGGGAACTATGCACCATTATTCCTAGATCCCTCTGTTCTACTGCATTCCTCAACGCCCTACCATTTACCATGTATGTCCTATTTTGATTAGTCTTACCAAAATGTAGCACCTCACACTTATCAGCACTAAACTCCATCTGCCATCTTTCAGCCCACTCTTCTAACTGGCCTAAATCTCTCTACAAGCATTAACTTTAATAGGAAACCTTGAGGGAAAATGATGCCAATGTTTGTACATGTACTAAGCATGTGACAATATTATCTCCTTTCTCTAAAGTCTTTTAATCTTAAGAATTGGAAAGCTTCTTGAACCAAATATGCATACGTCCATGCATTGAAGAAAATAATTGTGCCCTGGAAGAATTGTGTACAGTGAGGACTAGAGAAACATGATCCAAGTTTCGAGGTTACCAAATCCAACTGATCACCAGGACATATCACATTTCATGTAACCTTGTTTCCAAAGATTTATTGGTAAAGTTTCATGAAAAGCCTTTTGCTAAATTAAAGCTCCATAAAGTGAAGGGAGACTTGTACAAGGGGCAAAAACAAGCAGGGTACTTTTTTGTTGATTTATCCCCATATTTAAACTTAAGTTCAGTCCGTATGCAGTGTTCCAGAAGTTGATCAAAGAATTAACGAAAAGCAATATTTCACAGCCCTGAAACTTCTCAAAGCATTTTATAGCCAGTGACACACACACAATGCTGGTGGAACTCAGCAGGCCCTACTGAGGGGTCTCAGCCCAAAACGTCGACTGTTCTACTCTTTTCCTTAGATGCTGCCTAGCCGCTGAGTTCCTGCAGCAATTTCTGGATTTCCAGCATCCGCAGATGTTCTCGTGTTGGTTACAGCCAGTGAAATGCCTATCAGGTGTCATCAGTCTTGTAACAGCCACTTTTCAAACAACATGCTCGTACAAACAGCAGTGTGATAAAATGACTAAATCAATTGTTTTTTAATGTTGATTGATGGATAAATATTGGCCAAGACACCAAGAAAAGATGTTGTCGTTTTGAATTGGCATCTCTTCACTACCTGACGAACAGGCGGAGCCTGAGTACAATGGCTTATCTGCAAGAGGGCACTGTTGACAGTGCATCATCCCCCTTGTTCTACAGTGGAGTGGAGTGTCACCTTTGCTCTTCTGCATGGAACATGAAGCCTCAAGCTCTGACTTAGAAGCAGAAGTGTAACCAGTTAAGCCAAAGTTGGCACTCGTTCCCCCCCCCCCCCCCCCCGTATTTTGAAGTGATTATCTTTTTTTCTTACAGTTTCAATGCAACATCCTTGAAATGCTGCAGGGCACAGTTCATTAATAAAATATTTCCTCCTTGCACCAGATAACTTTCCCCAGATGGCTCATCAGAAACGCTTCATTGAGCGGAAATACAGACAGGAGTTGAGAGAAATGAGGCGGGAAAAAGAACGACAGGAGAAGGATCCCACTGAGACTGAGGAAAGCAGAAAATAAACGAGGACATAAAAACCGTGGCATATTTACCTTCTTAAACAACTGCAATTCCAGCCACATATGCCTTTGGGGACATAACCTATTTTTAATGTGAAAGTGAATGAGGAGCTATGAAAGGCGTGTAACAAGACCAAGTCTTAGCTGTAAGATCTCAAATCCATAGATCTGCAGAGGAAGCATTGCAGTGGGGAAGGTGGGTTTATAGTTTTTTGACAAGTCTCATTTTAGTTTTAATTATTGCCTTTGAACCTTGCACATTCATCTTGTGATTTTAATTTCCAAAGCAGTTGAATGTTTTTGTTACTTGTTGCATTCATTACATTGATGCAAAAAAATGGTGGATTTTATCTGTAACTGGAACTCTATTAAAACTTGCTAATAAAATACCTCACTATTAACTAAAAGGCACCTCCATATGCCACTACAGTTATGCCCTGATAAATGCATAATAGTTGCCAAAGGAATATTGTGCTTTGATCAAGGTCTCTTCAAGCCTTTGATAAAATGATATATTGAATCTCAATCTTTGCACCATGTCCTGTTAAAACATTCAGTCCTACTTCGTATAAGCACAGATCGCCTAAGTATCACCTGAATTCTGCACGTTTTACATTGGTAACACCTCAAGGTGTGCTGCTTCATGTAATTAATATTTGACTGTCGCCTGAGTTTAGTATGTGTACCAAGATCATTATGTGATTGAATCTGAACCTGGTATTGTTCAGTGTTACAGGCCTGACATTCAGTGCATTGCGGCAAGGAAGTGATATGTTAAACTGATGTGTTCTTTAATATAATTAAATTAATGCTTGCAATTGCACATAGTTTATGTCTCTTCTTAAAATTTAAAGCTTAGGATTCACCAGATAGATAATTTATTCAATGTTTACTGCATTGTGACTCTGCAACTTTGTGAAGGGATTTCAGATTCAGTGTGTTTTTCTTTACAAACGATTTCACACAAGGCATTGCTTTTGCCTCCACACATGCAATTGTTTTTACACTATTTGTCTTTAATGATATTTCCTGTAAAATGTCTTCCACTCACACAATTAGATCTTCACCAAAACGTGATACTGACTTGTTACGTCTTAATAATCTGTATTGCTTTTTTTTGTAAAGTGATTCCAGAAACGTTGGAAGAAGGGGGAGGATATGTATTCTTCAAGAGGACTGTCTATAAAGAGGATGATAGCGTTTATTTATGGGTTTGTGAGTAAGAGATTAACATTGCAGACTTTGCTCTGGAGAGTCTTGATATTTTGAATTCCAAGCTGAAAATGAAGGGAGAGGGCAGTAGCATTTCAAATCAAAATTCTGATATGTGCCAACTGCATCCTCTCCTAACCTCCTGACTTCGAGTATGATAATTTGGCAATTAGTTGCGAATACTAACAGGCATCTGGCATGATTTTTACTTCAGCACAAAAATACAAGCATGTGTTTCAAGACACGTATTAAACATTCTGACATAGCTGGCATTTCAAACAAACAGGCTTTGCACATTAAGCAGCCAGGTCCAATTGGGGCCAGTTTCTTTTCAAAGTCAGTGACTTCGCCACCTTGACTACATGTTATGGCTGTATGTTAGTTGGGGCAATCGTTGTGTATTGCAGTCATATCCAGGTATTCCACCTGGATGAAGAACTGGCTGATTCGAAGAGAGAAGTGGAAGAGGAGCCAACTTTGAGCTTTTCTTTTTAATTTGCAGAATACAATTTGGTAATTGTGGAGTATAAGCAGTTATGGTGTGGAGCTAACTTCATTCAATGGCGACTTTCATTTATATAACGCTTTTTATATTGTAAAGTGCCACAGCTTGTTTCACAGGACCATTCCCACACAAATGTGATGTTGAGACGCAGATATTAAGATAGGGTCAACAAAGGGTGGCACGGTAGCGTAGTGGTTAGCACAACACTTTACAGTACCAGCGACCCAGGTTCAATTCCCTCCGCTGCCTGTAAGGAGTTTGTACGTTCTCCCCGTGACCACGTGGGTTTCCTGTGTGAGTGCACAGATCAAAGACGCACTGGTTGGTAGGTTAATTAGTCATATGTTGTCCTGTTAGGCTGGGATTAAATTGGGGGATTGCTGAAAGGGTCGAAGGGGCTTACTCTGTGCTAATCTCAGTAAATAAATTAAATATAAAGAAAGGCTTGATGAAAAGAGTTAAGTTTTAAGGAACATGGTTGGGGGAGGGGCACCGTGGGGTGGAACTCTTGAACTTAAGGCTGTGGCAACTGAAGATGTGACCAATCATGATAAAGTTATTGCATCTTGGGTAACTTTCCTTATACGTCCCCATTTCCTGTTTGCCCTGTAGATTCAGTATAGTAATTGTGATGAGAGACCAGGCAAGATTGGATTCAAATGCAAATTAGGAAATGTTGCTGTTATGTGTAGCAGCCAGCTGATGTTGATGCTCAGTGCATTGTGCCATCTAACAGTTTGTCCCTTGGAAGTCTGGTGCAGTAGTTGTACACTTCATGCATAACCGGCTAATTTTCATCACAATCAAGTCAGTGAGGTGAACATTGAGACCATCCACAGGGACGTGGATATACTTGAATGTACCACTGTATTACTGCATACTGGTCATATTTAAACTTTTATTCCAAAACCATTGTCTTTACATCGAGTCAAATTTCCCATAAATTGGACACAGCCTTTTTACTTGCTACTCTAACTCCTGTTGTGTTTTGGTGAATTTGAGAACCCTTTGCAGTCTAATTAGTAGAATAACCTAGCAATAGTTATTTTAATGTCTCTTCATTTTTATTTATATTGAAGCTGAAACAAAACCAGAAGAAAGAAGTGCAAGATGGACTGGTCATCTGCTTTTGCCCACTTTCCACTATTGGCGAAAGTCAAAACACACTCTTATCTGGAACCCCAACCCTCCGCTTCCTTTCGTTGACACAATTTTAAAGAATGACTGCGCAGGCTTTTTGTAGTTTGACTTCGTTAAGCAGACTCTAGCCTGACGGCCATTTGCTGGATGTAGCCTTAATCCTGCATCAGGTGTCTCTGCACCTCGGAGTTGTTGGGTGAGGCCTCATTGGTGGTTGCCCTCGTGGTATTGTTCCAAGACTCCGCCTCCAGGCCGAGGAAGGTGACTTATCATCAATCAAAGACTCTGCGATTTTTAAATGTCTCTGATATTCAATCTGTTTAAAACGTATCACTTAACCATGAAGAAATATTTGTATTATATTATCTATTTGCCCACTATCCTGGACCCCCATCAATTTGCCTATCACACCAACAGGTCAACAGAGGACGCCATCTCCACGGCACTTCACTCTGCCCTGACCCACCTGGACAGCCCCAACTCTTACATCAGAATGCTGTTCATTGATTTTAGTTTGGCATTCAATACCGTGATCCCCTGCAAGCTGTTCGCCAAACTTTTGTCAGCTTAGTATCAGCTTATCCCTCTGCAATTGGACCTTCGACTTTCTGACTAACAGACCCCAATCATTTAAGTCAGACAACTTCTCCTCCTCCACTCTCACCCCGAACACCGGCGTGCCTCAAGGCTGTATGCTGAGCCCTCTTCTGTACTCCCTTTTCACCTATGACTGCATTCCTATACACGGTTCTAACTACATAATCAAGTTCGCAGACGACACCATGGTGGTTGGCCTGATCAGAGGCGATGACGAGACAGCCTACAGGGATGAGGTCCAGCACCTGGCCGCGTGGTGTGCCGACAACAACCTGCCCCTAACACCCAGAAGACCAAGGAGATCATTGTGGACTTCGGGCATGCTAGAAGCCACACTCACGTCCCCATCTACATCAACGGAGCTGTAGTGGAGCGTGTATCAAGCTTCAAATTCCTTGGTGTCCACATTTCTGAGGATCTCAGCTGGTCCCTGAACTCCTCCATCCTGGTCAAAAAGGCATTGAGAATAAGATTGAAAGAGCACAGAGAAAATTTACTAGAATGTTGCCGGAACTTGAGGACTTGAGTGAAAAGGGAAGGTTGAATATGTAAGGACTTTATTCTCTGGAGTATAGGAAAATGAGAGGTGATTTGATAGATGTATACATAATTATTGCAGCTATAGATAGGGTAAATGCAAGCAGGTTTTTTTCCAGTGAGGCTGGAAGTAGAGGCCATAGGTTAAAGATGTAAGTTAAAATATTTAACAGAGAAATACTTCACTCAAAAGGTGGTGTGAGAGTTGAACCAGAAGTCAGCAGAAATGGCGGATGTGGATTCAACTGCAACATTTAAGTAAGTTTGGATCAGTACATGAATGGAAGAGGTTAAAGAGGGCTATGCTGCAGGTGCAGGTTGATGGGACCAGGCAGAATAACAGTCCGGCATGGACTAGATGGGCTGAAGGGGCTGTTTCTCTTCTGCGGAGTAGATATAAGACAAGGCCTTGGGAAGAGCTTCCCTGTTCCACTTCAAAATAATGCCAGAGGATCTGTTATATCTGACAAGCCAGATCAAGATTTAAGTCAGCACCTCCAAAAATGTTGCACTCCCACAGCGTTTAAGTCTCAGGTTTATCAGTGGTGGGAAAGTTACTGGAGAGAATTCTGAAGGATAGGATCTACCAGCATTTGGATAGACAGTGTCTGATTAACAAGAGTCGGCATGGTTTTGTGCATGAAAATATATGCCTGAATATTTTTGAAGAAGAAAGATGATGAGAGGTTAGGGCAGTGGATGTTGAGTGTTTGTATTTTAGGAAGGCATTTGACAAGATCCCACATTGTTGGCTGGTTTGGAAGGTTAGCTCCTGTGCAATTCAGAACAGATAGACGGATTCAGAATTGGCTCAGAGGTGGGAAGCAGAATGTAGTGGTTCAGGTTCGTGACCAGTGTGTCGCACAGATCGGTGATGGGATGTTTGTTACTCATTATTTATATGAACGATTCAGATGCAAATCCACAATGTTTGATCATTAAATTTGCAGATGTCATGCAATAAGAATGTGGAGTTGATGGTGAAGAACATTGTTGTAGATTACAAGGCAAGTTGGCTGACTAGTGGCAAATGTACTTTGATGCAAGTGGAGTGATACATTTTAGAAAGTCAAACCAGCATAGGACTTATACTATGAATTTCAGGGCACTAGAGAATGTAATGGAACAGAGGGGCTAAGGAATAAAAGGGCATAATTCATTGGAAGCCACGCCACAGATAAACAGAGTGGTAAGAAAAAGGCATTTAGCATGCTGCCATTTATTAATTGGGGACTGAGTGTAGGAGCTAAGACATTGTTGCACTTATATAAATCATTGGTGAGGCCACACGGAGTAAATACTGTCGGCCATGCTGTTATAGGAAATATGTGGTTATACTGGAAAGATGTACACAGATGTTTCCAGGATTTGAGGGCCTAAGTCATCGGGAGAGTTTAGCAAGGCCTTTATTCCTTCGAATGAGGAAGGAATGTTTAGAAATGTTTAAAATTTAGATAAGTGTACCTATATATCAGGTGGATGGCAACAGCCATTTGCCTAGTTTAGGGGATTACAAAGGTAGGGGGCATAGATTTAGGCTAACATGGGAAATACTTAAAAGGGACTTAAGGGTTAACATTGTCATGCAGAGGGTACTGAGTATATGGCACAAGCTGTCAGAAGAAGTGTTTGAGTTCTATTTTAATGACTTGTTATGTGTAGGCTGCAGTGCAGTTTATGATGCATGCTCCTTTGTCAGACTAAGGTGGTGAGTATGCATTGGTGTAATTCATGCCTTATTAAAGAGATTTCTTTACTAATTTCTCTGCTACTGTGTCAGCTTGCCCAAAAGAATTACATTTATATTTTACTTAGTTCATAAAATATTCTTCCCATTCTCTATCTATGATTTAATCTTTTATTCAGTTCTGATAAAAGATCATGGAGCTGAAACATTAACTCAGCTTCTGTCCATAGGTGTTGCCTATTTCTCAAAGTTTTCCAGTGTTGCGCTGTTTTATGTAATTGCATTTAATGTTCTTGATAAAAGATTATTCAAGATTGTGCCATTAAAACTCATATAATCATAAATTTTAAAAAGATATAACAAATGGTATTGGCATTCAATATGTTATTGAGAATTGCAGAGGCATGAGAGAGGAGCTGGCCAAAGTTGATTGCAAGGGGACACTAGCAAGGTTGATGGCAGAAGAGCAATAGCTGGAGTTTCTAGGAGCAACTCGAAAAGCGCAAGATAGATATGTCCCAAAGATGAAAAAGTATTCTTAACAGAGGATGAGGCAAACATGGTTGATAAGGGAAGTCAAAGGCAGCATAAAAGCAAAACGGGCATATAATAGAGCAGAAAAAATAGTGGAAAGTTGGCGGATTGGGAAGGTTTTAAAAACCAACAGAAGGCTACTAAAGAACCCATGGGGAGAAAAGATGACATATGAATATAAGCTAGCCAATAGTATTAAAGAGGATACCGTTTTTTTTTCAAATATATAAAGAGTAAAAGAGGGGTGAGAGTGGATATTGGACCACTGGAAAATGACGCCAGAGAGGTAGTAAAAGGGGATAAAGAAATGGTGGACAAACTTAATAGGTGTTTTATGTCAGTCTTCACTGCATGCCAAAAATCAAGAGTTTCAGTGCAGAGGTGAGTGTAAAACCACAAACGAGAAAATCTGCAGATGCTGCTAATCCAAGCAACATACACAAAATGCCAGAGGAACTTAGCAGGCCAGGCAGCATCTACAGAAAAAAGTACAGTCGACGTTTCGGGCCAAAACCCTTTGACAGGACTGGAGAATAAAAAAAGCTGAGGAGTAGATTTAAAAGGTGAGGAGGGGTGAGAGAAACACCAGGTGATAGGTGAAACCTGGAGGGGGGAGGATGAAGTAAAGAATTGGGGAGTAGGTGAAAGAGACAGAAGGCCATGGGAAAAAGAAAAGGGGAGGGGGGAGGAGCACCAGAGAGAGGCGATGGTGGGGGGGGGGGGGCAAGGAGATAAGGTGAGAGAGGGTAAAGGGGGTGGGAAATGGTGAGGGGGAGACATTACCGGAAGTTTGAGAAAGTGATGTTCATGCCATCAGGTTGGAGACTACCCAAACGGAATATAAGGTGATGTTCCTCTAACCTAAGTGTAGTCTCATCACGATGTGGAGGAAGCCGTAGATGGACATATCGAAATGGGAAGTTGAATTAAAATAGGTGGCCACTGGGAGATCACGCTTGTTCCGGCGGACGGATCGTAGGTGATCGACGAAGGGGTTTCCCAATCTACTTCAGGTCTCACCGATATACAAGAGGACTCACCGGGAGCACCCAACACAGTAAATGACCCCAACACACTCACAGATGAAGTGTCGCCTCACCTGGAAGAGCTGTTTAGGGCCCTGAATGGTGTTGAGGTAGCAGGTGTAGCATTTGTTCCGCTTGCAAGGGTAAGTGCCAGGAGGGAGGTCAGTGGGGAGGGACGAATGGACAAGGAAGCGATCCCCGCGGAAAGCAGAAACTGGGTGGGAGGGAAAGATGTACTTGGTGGTGGGATCCCGTTGGAATCGGCGGAAGTTTCAGAGAATTATGTGCTGGACACGGAGGTTGGGGTGGTAGGTGAGGAGGACAAGAGGAACCTTGGCGGAAAGATGGGGTAAGAGCAGATGTGCATGAAATAGAAGAGATATGGTTGAGGGCAGCGTTGATGGTGGAGGGAGAGTAACCCCTTTCTTTGAAAAAGGAGGACCTTTCCTTCCTTCTAGAATGAAAAAACTCATCCTGAGAGCGGATGTGGTGGAGACGGAGGAATTGAGAGAAGGGTTTGACGTTTTTACAATTAACAGCGTGGGATGAGGTGTAGTCCAGGTAGCTGTGAGAGTCCGTGGGGAGACATAGGTGGATAAGCTGTCTCAGGAGATCGAGAAAGGGAAGGGAGGTGTCGGAAATGGACCAGGTGAATTTTAGGGCAGGGTGAAAGTTGGAGGCAAAGTGGATGAAGTCGTCGAGTTCTGCACAGGTGCAGGAAGCAGCATCAATGCACTCATCTTTGTAGCGTGGGAAAAGTGCAGGATGGTCACCAGTTTAGGCTTGGAAGACTGTTATACGTAGCAGACAAACAGACAGGCATAGGTGGGACCCATGCGAGTGCCCATGGCTACACCTTTTGTTTGAAGGAAGTGGGAAAAGCAAAAGGAAATATTATTTTGAGTGAGGACAAGTTCCGCTGGACGGACGAGAGTGGTGGTGGAGGGGATCTGGTGTTCAGAAAAACAACGGAGAGCTTTGAGGCCTTCCAGGTGGCAGGGTGGGGGTTTATAGGGACTGGACATCCATAGTAAAAATAGATGATGTGGGCCAGGGAACTTGAAATCCTTGAAAAGATCAAGAGCATGTGAGGTGTCACAGACGTAGGTGGGAAGGGACTAAACTAGAGGGGAATAAAACAGAGTAGAGGTATGTCTATCTGAGTTCAGTGGGGCTGGAATAAGCTGAAACAGTGGGTCTACCTGGACAAGTGGGGTGTCGATTTTTATGCCTGGACCGCATCTCTTCCATTTCACGCACGTCTGCTCTTAGCCCATCTTCCCATCACCCTAGCAGGATTAGGGTTCCTCTTGTTCTCACCTACCATCCCACCATGCCCTCCGGATCTAGAACATAATTCTCTGAAACTTCGCCAACTCCAATGGGATCCCGGGATCCTACCACAAATTTTTCCCTCCCCCCCCCCCCCCACAGTTTCTGCTTTCTGGGGGGATCGCTCTCTACACGACTCCCTTGCCCATTCATCCATCACCAGTGATCTCTCTCTCCTGACGCACGGCACAAATGCTACATTTGACCTTCACCTCCTCCCTCACTAATATTCAGGGCCCTAAACAGTCCTTGCAAGTGAGGCGATACTTCACCTGTGAGTCTGCACAATTTACAATTTTACAAACACAATTTACTGTGTTCGCTGCTCCTGGTGTGGCCTCCTGTATATCGGTGAGACCCAATGTAGATTGGTAGACTGCTTCGACGATCACTTATGCTCTGTCCACCAGAGCAATCGAGATCTCCCAGTGGCCACCCATTTTAATTCCACTTTCCATTTCCATTCCAGTATGCCCATCCATGGCCTCCTCCACCATTGTGATAAGGCCACACTTAGATTGGAGGAACAACACCTTATATTCCGTTTGGGTAGCCTCCAACCTGATGGCATGAACATTGATTTCTCAAACTTCTGGTAATACCCCCCTCCTGCACCATTTCCCATCCCCTTTTCTCTCTGTCACCTTATCTCCTTGGCCGCCCATTGCCTCCCTCTGGTACACCTCCCCTTTTTTTCTTTCTTCCATGGCCTTCTGTCTCTTTCACCAATCAACTTCCCAGCTCTTCACTTCATCCCTTCCCCTCCAGGTTTCACTTATCACCTGGTGTTTCTCTCACCCCTCCCCACCCGCCTTTTAAATCTACTCCTCAGCCTTTTCCCTCCAGACCTGCTGAAGGGTTTCGGCCTGAAACATCGACTGTACCTTTTTCCACAGATGCTGCCTGGCTTTCTGAGTTCCTCCAGCATTTTGTGTGTGTTGGTCAAAAGTTAGTGTAGTTACTATTACTAAGGAAAAGTTGCTTGGGAAGCTGAAAGGTCTGAAGGTAATCAATGTCACCTGGACCAAATGGACTACATCCCAAGGTTCTGAAAGAGGTATCTGAAGAGATTGTGGAGGCATTAGTAAAATGATTTTTCAGGAATCACTTTAAAAAGAGAGTGTGGCAGAAAAAAAGGAAATTTTAGGCCAATTAGCCTGACTTCAGTGGATGGGAAATGGTGGAGTCAATTATTAAGGATAAAGTTGCGGAGTACTTGTAGGCAGATAAATTAGGCCAAAGTTAGCATGGTTTTCTTAAGAAGAAATTTTGCCTCACAAATCTTCTGGAATTCTTTGAGGAAATAACAGGTAGGATAGACAAAGGAGACTCAGTGCATGTTGTTTACTTGGATTTTCAGAAGGCCTTTGACAAGGTACCCCATAAGATAAAAGTCCACAGTATTATAGGAAGGATATTAGCATAGATTGCCGATTGGCTGATTGGCAGAAGGCAAAGAATCAGAATAAAGGGGGCCTATTCTAATTGGCTGCCGTTGACAAGTTGTGTTCTGCAGGGGTTATTATTGGGGCCTCTTCAAATTGTACAGTACTGAGCAAAAGTCGTAGGCACATATATGTAGCTAGGGTGCCTAACACTTTTGCACAGTACTGTATTTGTCAATATAGAGTGGAGAGTGAGTTTGTAAGACTGGCAGAAGCAAAAGATGTTGGAAATGGTGTGGGTGGAGCATTGTGGGACAGGTGGCTGAGAAGGAGTGCCGGGCATGCGTTGACACGGGTGCACAGACACCCTACCCTGAGACACCATGCAAGGTTATTAGATTCCAAACAATTAGTTTCTTGATCATTACAGAATGTCCCAATGGTTCTCCCCTTTCACTTCTCAGCTTCCCAACCATGATTCCACAGTCCTTGACCCCTTCCCACTCTCAGTCCACAATAGAGACTCATAGCAGAATCATGTTTATCATCACTCACATATGTCACAAATATATTTTTCTTGTGTGGTGGCAGTACAAGTGCAGTACATAAAATTACTACAGTACTGTGCAAAAGGATTAGGCACACAAGCTATGTATATGTGCCTAAGACTTGTGCACAGTACTGTATGTCAACGATTTGAATGACAGGATCGATGGCTTTGTGGCCGCATTTGCAAAAGATACAAAGAGAGGTGGAGGGGCTGGTATTGTTGAAGTACGGAGCCTATAGAAGGACTTGGACAGATTGGGAGAATGAGCAAAGAAATTGCAGATGGAATATAGTGCAGGCAAGTGTAAGGAAATGCACTCTGTTAGAAGGAATAAAGGCATAGATTATTTTCTAAATGGGGAGAAAACTCAAAACTTAGAGGTGCAGAGTGACTTTGGAGTCCTTGTGCAGGATTCCCTAAAGATTAACCTGCAGGCTGAGTCAGTGGTAAGGAAGGCAAATGCAATGTTAGCATTTATTACAAGAGGATTAGAATGTAAGAGCAAGGGTGTGATACTGGGGCATTATAGGGCATTGGTCAGACCACCCTTGGAGTATTATGAGCAGTTTTGGGTCCCTTATCGAAGAAAGGATGTGCTGGCATTGGAGAGGATTCAAAGGAGTCAGTGAGAATAATTCCAGGAATGGAAGGATTAATGTATGAGGAGTCATGAATGGTTCTGGGTCTGTACTCGCTGAAATTCAGAAAAAATTAGGGGTCCCCATTGAAACCTATCAGATATTGAAAGGCCTAGACAGAGAGGATATGGAAAGAATGTTTCCTATTGTGGGACCAGAGTGCACAGCCTCAGGATAGAGGGATGTCCATTTCGATCAAAGGTGAGAAGGAATTTCTTAAGCCAGAGAGTGGTGAATCTGTGGAATTCATTGCCACGGATGGCTGTAGAGACCAAGTCTATATTTGAAGCAGAGGTTGAAAAGTTCTTGGATAGTCAAGGTGTCAAAGGTTACGGGGAGAAGGTAGGAGAATGGGTTGAGAGGGATAATAAATCAGCCATGACGGAATGGCTGAGCAGACTCGATGGACCAAGTGGCATAATTTTGCTCCTGCGCTATATCTTATGGTTATTCTGTCAACAAATCAGCTACCAAAACTCAGCCCAACCGTGATTATATTTTGCAGTGTTACACTGATAACCTTAGTCTGTTGAAACTTGCTAATATGAACCTCCATATCACTCCACGGCTGCTCAATTAAGTCTGATCAAAGCATTTTCACATTGGGTTGAATATATTCTGCGGTGTGTATCTTTGTATGTCAGGCATTTTTTGTCACACCGCATTTGTATATCTTCGTTAGAGATATTCCACTGTGAAATATTTGTTAAAGACCAAATGTAATATACTTGTGTAACATATTTGGAGTTTTTCATCATAGTGCCTTTCACTGATGGTGTGATTTCTACCATGTCAATGTTCCTTTTAGCATATCCTTGACCTCTGTGTTGCAAAATATTGAGAGAGAAACCATGTTTTGAATAGGTTATCAGTGATAATATTAATAATTGAAGTATGGAAGGTAATTTCTTGCTTGGGAGGATTTAAGGCCTTTTGCTGTTTTTTTTCTATCTATTTGGAATATGTCAGTGCGGTACTGTGTCAGCTGATGATTTGCATTGTAACCAAGCCAAAGGTTATGGGTCTAGGTCTCAACCCAGAGACTGGAGCACAAAAACCACACCTGGGACACCAGTGCTGAAGGAAAGCTGCACTGTGGGTTAAGCCCTTATTTAGATCATGGTGACATCTCCTCTCTTGGGTTATGTGGTAATGTAGCAATTAAATTACTGAGCATGTATCGGGAGAACCAGCGGTGGGTCGTGTAGCTTTGAACTCCCATGCCAGTATGTCAGCTGGGCAATTTATATTCAGGTAAGCAAGTATTTTTTTATCTGAAATAAAAATAAGCTACTGTTAGTAATGGCGGCCATTGCAATATTTTAGGAATCCATCTGATTCACTCCCTTCCCAAAGGGGCAAAAATAACTTGCAGAGCTGGAAGTTCAATGAGTTTCACTGTAGTTTTTGGATGCCTTCTTCTTAAAAACGATCTGTAGAGCAAAACCTGATATTAATATTTTCCTTTCACATCACTAGAGAAATTTGACTGGACACTTCCAGCATTAATTGTCTGACCTTGGAGTTGCACAATATTAGCTTTGGGCAGTACCAAAGTTAACAGTCTATTACGTTAAGCCCATGTTTACTTTCTCTTCTTTGATCTGTCTGAAGCTTCAAACCACCATGCACACCCAGCTTATCTTTCCCTATGGTAGCGTAGCGCTTAGTGCAACACTATTACAGCTTTGGGCTTTCTGGAGTTCAGAGTTCAATTCTGGCGCCATCTTTTAGGTGTCTGTATGACCTCTCCGTGAAATGTGTGTGTTTTCCCCGGGTGCTCCAGTTTCCGCCCACAGACGTATCGGGTAAATTAATTGGTGATTGTGTATTGTCCAGTGATTAGGTTAAGGTTAATCAGGTTTGTCGAGGATTGCTAGGATGGCGTGGCTAAAAGGGCTGGAAAGATCTGCTGCGTGCTGTATCACTAAATAAAATAAATAAACTTCTTGAACCCTAGGTACCAAACCTCTGGAGACCTGAAATTCATTGCCTGTCCTCTCTAGGGTTGATGATGACCACAAATCACTGTTTCTAGTCCAGTAGTGATATCTGGCCTGACCCTCTGGTTACGGATCTGACCCCGCCCTGACACCACTGCTCCTTTGACTCAGGCTGGCTTCACCAATCTGACTGGCTCTTCACTTCCATCTGGCAACCTTTCCCTTTGCTCATTTCTGCTCTGTTGCCAATTATATCAGTTACTGCAAATCACTTTGGAATGTCCTGTGTCATGCCTTATTCTTTAGAAAAATCTTTGTTATTACTTTTTTTTGTGTGATGGACCAGTACTGCAATCCAGCAGTAAAACCTTTTACAATATTTTTGCTGAGTTAAGGAGGCAAATACATCCTCCAAGGAAAACCTAGATGTCTATAAGAGTGCATTGAGTCATGATCCCTTAGTTTTCCTCTCCAGACTTATACTTGGCCAGTTCCTTGAGGCCTTGACTTTGTTCAGCATGTTTGCCAATGGTTGAACCTAACGATTACAAACTACTTTTTATCCAACCCGATCAGCACACCGTTTCATCTTTTTCTCCCTAGTGTGCTTGGCTGGCTTTCCCTTGAAGCCATCTATGCTATTTATTCATGTGCTAGCAAGTTCTGCATTCTGACACCTCTGGGAAAGGAGTTTTCTCCTGAATTCCCTACTGGATTTATTGGTGACTAAATTATCTTGACTCCTAAGATCTGGATTTTTAAAATATTTGCATTTTTTTTCTTGATGGCCTTTCAAAATCGTTATCGTTACTAAATCGTTCTGAGGCACCCCATTCACAGTTTACTTTTGTACCAGCAACCAAGATCAATATCAGTTGTTTTAGCTTTAAAAGCATAACTCTGAAGTAATAATCAAGTAACCAATTATGTTGAATTTTTAGATTTTGTTTTAGTTCATTTGCACATTTTCCTTTTGCACAGTAGTATTCATTTTGTTTTTTTATTATTGCCTGAGTACAATCTGTCTGATTACAGACTTGGGTCACATTGCACAAGGGAAAGAGCTTGTAGCTTAATGTATCAATGGATGTATCAAATTTCTCTTATAAAAACTTCTTAACTTCACTGAAAACTAAAGCTGTTATTTTTCAGGATTTTATGGAACTGATTTAAAAAGGCATTTAGACACAGGAGCAGAATTAGGTCACTCGGCCTATCAACCCTGCTCCACCATCCCATCATAGCTGATTTATTATCCCTCTCAACCCCATTTCCCTGCCTCTCCCTGTAATCTTTAATTCTCTGACTAACCATGAACCTATCAACCACTGCTTTGAATTTATTCAATAGCTTGTCCTCCACAGCTATCTAGAGATTTATCACCCTCTGGCTGAAGAAATTCTCCTCATCTCTGCTCTAAATGGACATCCCTTGCTTCTGAGGCAGAGTCCTTTGGTCTTCCCACTCTGGGAAACATGCTCTCCACATCCTCTCTCTCCAGGCCTTTCAATATTTGATAAGTTCAGTGAGATCCCCGTTATTCGACTAAATTCTAGTGAGTACAGGCCCCGAGCCTTCAAATGCTCCTCGTACATTCACCCTTTTATTTCCGGAATCAGTCTTGTCAACCTCCATTGGAACCTTCCTAATACCAGCACATCCTTTCCAGATAAGGGGCTCAAAACTGCTTATGATACTCCAAGTGTGGTCTGACCAGTTCCTTATAAAGTCTTGGCATCACATATTTGCTCTTATATTCTAGTCCTCTTGAAATGAGGATATTCCGGCCGTCCTTACTGTGAACTCAACCTGCAAGTTAACCTTTGGAAATCCCACAAAAGATCTACCCACTCCCTCGGCACCTCTGATTTTTTAAATTTTCTCCCCATTTAGAAAGCCTTTATTCCTTCCACCAAAGTGCATGACCATACACTTCCCTACACTATATTATACCTGCAACTTCTTTGCCCATTCTCCCAATCTGTCAACTTCTGAAGTCTCCCTGTTTCCTCCACCTATCTTTGTATCATCTGCAAACTTCACCACGAAGCTATCAATTCTGTCATCCGAATCATTGGCATATAACTTGAAAAGAAGTGTTCCTAATACCAACCCCTGCAGGGCACCACTTGTCACCAGCAGCCATCCAGAATAGGCCTTCTGTATTCCAACTCTTTGCCTCCTGCCAGTCTGTCTTCTACCTACACTGGTATCTTTCCTCTAATACTATGGGCTCTTACCTTGTTAAGCAGACTCATGTGGCAACTTGTCAAAGGCCTCTGCAAATTCAATTTAACACCATCCACTGAATCTCCCTTGTCTATGTTGCCTGTTCATTCCTCAAAGAAGTCCAACTGATCTGTTAGGCAAGATTTCCCCTTAAGGAAACCATGTTGACTTTGGCCTCCTTTATCATGCACCTCCAAGGTCCCCGAAACCTCATCTTTAATAACGAACTCCAACACCTTCCCAACCACAGGGGTCAGGCTAACTGGCCTATAATTTCCTTTCTTCTGCCTCCCTCCCTTCTTAAAGAGAGTGTGTCAATTACAATTTTCCAGTCCTCTAGAATCATTCCAAAAGCTAGTGATTCTTGAAAGATCATTATTAATGCCTCCACAATTTCTTCAGTGACCTTTTTCAGAACATAGAGTGTAGTCCATCTGATCCAGGTGACTTACCTACCCTCAGGTTTTTCAGTTTCCAAAGCACCTTATCCTTAGTGATAGCAACACATTCATTTCCACCCGCTGATACTCTTGAATTTCTGACAAACTGGTAGTGTCTTCAACAATGAAGACTGATGCAAAATACTTAATAAGTTTGTCCACCATTTCTTTGTCTCTCATTACTACCATTTCAGTGTCATTTTACAGCTGTCAAATATCCACTGTCATTCTCTTACACATTAAATGTCTGAGAAAACTTTTGGTATCCTCTTTGATATTATTGGCTAGCTTACCTTCATATTTCATCTTTACTTTCCTTGTGTTTTTTTTAGTTGCCTTATTTTAAAGCTTCCCAATCCTCTAACTTCCTATTAATTTTTGCTATATTATGTGCCCTCTCTTTTGCATTTATGTTGGCTTTGACTTCCCTTGTCAGCCAAGGTTGTGTTGTCCTGCCTTTAGAATACTTCTTTATCTTTGGGATGTATCTATCTTGTGCCTTCCAAATTGCCCCTGAAACTATTCTACTGTCATCTCTCCTAGAGTCCCCTTACAATCAACTTTGGCCATCTCCTTTCTCATGCCTCTGCAATTCCCTTTAATCTGCTGTATTACTGATACATCTGGCTTTATCTTCTCCCTCTCAAACTGCAGGGAGAATTCTATCTTATTATATTCACTGCCTCACAAGGGTTCCTTTACCTCAAGCTCCCTAATCCAATCTGGTTCATTAGACTACACCCATTGCAAAATAGCCTTTTCCCTAGTGGATTCAACCACAAGCTGCTCTGAAAAAACATCTCGTAGGCATTCTACAAATTCCCTCTCTTGGAATACAGCACCAGCCTGATTTTCCCCACAGATCTACATACGGAAATCCTCAATGACTATTGTAACATTGCCCTTATTACATGCCTTTTCTACTTCCTGTTGAAATTTATATCCCACATCCTGTCTACCGTTTTGGGGGGGGGGGGGTCTGTATATTGCTCCCATCAGGGTATTTTCACCCTTGCAGTTTCTTAACTTTACGTACAAGGATTCTGCATTTTCCAATCCTATGTTACCTCTTTCCAATGATTTGATTTCATTTTTTACTAAAAGGGCCACCCCAAGGTGTATCCTTGGATGTTAAGTTCCCAACTGTGATCTTCTTTTAGCCACATCTCTTAAGCCCACAACGTCATACCTGCCAATCTCTGACTGCAATACAAAATCACTTACTTTATTCTGTATACTGCATGCATTCAAATATAACATCTTCAGTCCTGTATTCATCAATTCATCACCCTTTTCGATTTTGCCTCCATGTTGCACTTAGCTCATCCCATTGACTGCAATTTTGCCTCATCATCTGCCTCTCCATCCTCACAGTCTCATTACCCACTGCATCGTCTTGATTACAAACTGCTCCATCCTCAGCCCTATCACTCCAGTCCCCATCCCCTGCCAACTTAGTTTAAACCCTCCCCAACAGCTCTAGCAAACCTACCCACAAGGATATTGGGCTTCCTCAGGTTTAGGTGTAACTCGTCCTTTTTGTATAGGTCATAGTACCTATCCCAGAAGAGATCCCAATGATCCAGAAATCTGAAAACATGTCCCCTGTACTACTTCCTAAACCACTCATTCATCTATACCATCATCCAGTTCCTGCCCTGACTAGCACGTGACACGGGGAGTAATCCAGAGATTACTACCTTCAAGTTACTGTTCTGTGGCCATTTCCCTAAGTCCCTATACTCACTTTTCTCCCTGTCTACCTATGTAATTAGTGTCATTGCGCGCCACAATCTCTGGCTGCTCACCCTCCCTCTTGGGAATCTTCTGCAGACCCTCAGACACATACTGGTCCCTAGCACCTGAGAGGAAACACACCATCCTGTATTCTTTTTCGAGCCATAGAATCTCCTGTCTTTCCCCCTGACTATTGAGACTTCAATCACTGCTGCTCTGCCTGACTTTCCACTTCCCTGCTGAGCCTCAGAGCCGGCCACAGTGCCATTGGCCTGGCTGCCGCTGCTGTGCCCTGATAGGTCATACACACCAGCAGTGTCTAAAAGGGTATACTTGCTGCCGAGGGGGATGGCCACAGGAGAATCCTGCTCTTATTGCTTACTCCCCTTACATGTAGTGGTCACCCATCTCCCATCTGAAGCCTGCACTCTGGGTGTGATCACCTCAGTAACAGACTCAACTGTGAAGTTTAAAGCCTCTTACATGGTCCTGAGTGCATCCAGTTCCAGCTCGAGTTCCTTGACCTTCTCAATCAGGAGCTGAAGTTGGGTGCACTTCCTGTAGATTTAGTCATCAGGGAGACCATTAAGTACCCTGAAATCCCACATCTCGCAGGAGGAGCATTCCACTGCCTGAACTAGCATCCTGCCTACACATGTTATACCTCTAACGTTTCAAGCTTTAGCACTGGTCTTTGCCCGTTCTTGCCCAGGCTTGTTGAGCCAAAGCCTGACCACTTTATAACTGTCCACTCACACAGTAGCCACTCTGCTCAGACCCCATTTTTTAAAATTGGTTTGTGCTGATTAACCCTAGTTACTACTAACCCAATCAACCTCCTGCCCCACAGACAAGTCCCAACAGGCCCTGCTCACTTTTTAAAACTGGCGCTTAAAGTCCACAGGGAACTGTCCACAACTCACTCCGTGATGCTCCACTCCGCAGACTGTTGCTTCCTGTCAACAGTGCAGAAAATTCCAAGGAGGAGTAATAAGTTCTTAAAGGAATTCATTCTAAAGGGAACAGCTGGTTTGAACACAAACTTCACTTAATATATGAGTGTAATGTATATGAAGTGAAAATAAGAATTAGCAGGAAGCATTTAGTATAGAATTCAAATATGTACCAATGGAAATTCACCGTGTTTTGTTTATTAGCATATGAGATGTGACATTGTAAATCCAAGCTGCTGGTGTTGAGAAAGTGGTGATGTGGAACCACCTTGACCTGCTACAATTTTTCTGGTGAAGTTACTCTCAAAGTTCTCTAAGGTAGAAGGTGCCAGGATTTAGACCGAGTGACAATGAAGAAGCAAAGATACATTTCCAAATCTGGATGGTGAATGAGGGGAAATCTACAGGTAAAATGTTGCCATGAACCTGTTACATTTCTCCATTGAAGAGAAGGTATGGAATTGTTAGAATACATAAATCTAATTACACATTCTATTGTTATCTGCATTCCACAGAAAGAGCATTTATAACATGCCAGAATCATTATTATCATTCATAATTGCCTTGAACCCCATTTAGCATGCTATTTCCATTTCAGAAAGCATTTAAGGTTGCTCACATTAGAGGGTCCAAAATCATGCAAGGCTAAATGAGCTAATTTTGCCAAATTTCTTTCCCTGAAGGATGTCAGTGAACTGGATGATCTTTAATGACAACCCAGTAATTTCATGATCATCATTACTAATAACTAGCTCCTTTTTAAATTTCAGATTATTAACAAACTCAAATAACACGCTGAATTTGAGCTTTGAACTCTGAATCATTAGGTGAGGAGACAGAGACTGCATTTTTATTTAAAAAGCTCTAGCATAATCCAAAACTGGTAAATGGAATTACCTAAATAATTTTATAGCATGAACAGTGTGGACTGACTTGACCTTCAGCTAGGCAGTAACTTTGTTTCCAATAGCAGAAAATTGACCATTGAACTCAGGCTGAAGCCGGAATAAGCAAAGATCACACCGAATGCAGAAAAGAATGTTAAGCAGCTTGTCCGAATGAAAGCCCCATTGAAGGGCTACAGACCCATCACAGGAACAAGCCTCCCCTCATTGAAGACATCTTCAAAAGGCAGTGCCTCAAGAAGGTGAGAGTTCCATCATTAAGGACCTTCACCATCCAGTACAAGCCCTCTTCTTATCACTACCATCAGGGAAAAGGAATAAGGAGTCTTTCCGTCCACCATCAGATTTCATGAACCTATGAATACTACATTACTATTCCCCTCTTTGGGACTGTATATTTATTTTATTTTTATTGTTACTTATGGTAATATTTTATGTCTTCCATTGTAATGTTGCAACAAAGCAACACATTAAGTGGCATGTATCAATGAAAACAAACCTGATTCTAATTCTATGGGGAAGAAAAGCATGGACTAAACAACAAGCCTTTTTGAACTCATCCTTCCTGAAGGTATAGGAGACCCCATGTCCCTATCGAGGATATCTTCAAGAGGTTGTGCCTTAAGAGTGTGGCGTCCAGCACAAAGGACCTTAACTCATTTGGGACATGCTCTTTTCTTGTTATTACCATCACGGAGGACATACAGGAGACTAAAGGCACACACTCAACAGTTAAAGAACAGCTTCTTCTCTTCTGTCATCAGATTTCTGAATGGTCAATGAACCGATGAATAGTAACTCATTATTCCTTTTAGTTGCACTATTTGATATTTTATAATTTATAGTAATAATGTCTTTATATTGTACTGCTGCCGCCAAACAACAAATGTCATGACAATAAATCTGATAAAGCTAATTCTGAATCAGTATAGATTGTAAAACTGGGAAGATTTGCTACAGATAAAGCCTACAATGGCTTGTCAGATTTGTTGTCCCAAGTGATTCAAGGTTAATGGAATGAAGGCAATTGTGCAGAGTTCCAGTCACCTGAATGAAAAGCATCTGGAAGCATTGGTAAAGGTACAAGAATAATGCATGAAAGGTGATTTAACTTTAGAGCAAGTCTGAACTGACTACAGGAAAGATGTCAGTAATATTGATGGAGTGTAGAGAAAATTTACAAGGATGTTGCCAAGATTTGAGGATCTGAGTTATAGCGAAAGGTTGAAGAGGTTAGGCCTTCATTCCCTACAATGTAGGAGAATGGAGGGTGATTTGATAGACGTATACAAAATTACAAGGTGTACAGATAAGACAAGCAGGGTTTTTCCACTGAGGTTGGGTGAGACTAGAACGAGAGGTTATGGGTTAATGGTGAAAGGTGAAATGTTTCAAGGGAGCGTCAGCGGGAACTTCACTCAGAGGATGGTGTGAGCATGGAACAAACTACCAGTGGAAGTCTTGGATTCGGGTTCGATTTCAACATTTAAGAGAAATTTGGATGTGTATGGAGGGCTGTAGTTTGGAAACAGGTCATGGGAACTAAGCAGAATTATAGTTAGGCATAGACTAAGTGGGATGAATGGCCTTTTCCTATACTGTTGTGTTCTATGACACTGAGTGAAAGGCTGAGAGGTAACCAGAGAGTAGGTTTTAGAGGTTCTGATCAGTTTACACAGAAAAAAAATGTTTCTGATTGTGGAGGTGAAAATTGGAGCCTTTAAGTATTATATGTATAGTTGCTAATAAAACCAATAGGGAATTCAGGGGAAATTTCCATATCTGAAGGGTGATAAGAATTGGAATTCAAGGAGTGGTGAAGAGAAATAACATTGTTTTAAAAGCAATCAATATACCAGCCTGTTTGTGGGAAAGAATTGTGAAACTGTTGTTCTGCATTAGCATGGGGTGAAATCTTTTGTTTATATTCCTCTTCTGCACATGAACAGATGAGCAATTAATCGTCTGATGGGTAACTAAAGAGGAGAGTTTTAAAGATATGTAAAGTAACTGTATTACTTTGCGAGTTGTAAACTCAGTCTGCTCCATCCTGGGCACTAACTTTTGTAGTATCCAGGACATCTTCAAGGAGCGATACCTCAAAAATGTGACATCTATCATTAAGGACCCCCATCACCGATGTCATGCCTTATTCTCATTGCTACCATCAGGAAGGAGGTACAGACATCTGAAGACACACACTCAATGATTGACGAACAGCTTCTTCCCTTCTACCATCTGATTTCTGAATGGACATTGTACCCATGAACACTACCTCACTACTTTTTAAATTTCTATTTTTGCACTTCTTACTTAATTTAACTATTTTATATATATAAATTATAAAATATCATGCAGAGGGTGGGTTTCTCTTTCATGTCATTCCAGCAAGAGCTGGGATTTTCTTCAGTTCTGGAAGTGGCAATTGTGACTACTTAACTATGACTGGTATGCTTATGTTGAATATTTTGTGGGTAAGTAGTGTGATCTGAGGTAACAACTTGTGATCAGATCATCTCCCTTAAGGCCCTCCATGCCCATCTTTACTCTCTGCACTAATCCATTGCGGTGTTCTTGGACCTCCTGTCCAAATCCTCAAAAGTACATTCCGGTAATCTGTCCTGAGCACAAAGCAAGGTACTAGTATATTCACATTAAAGCTATTGGGACTAATATACTGGTTTTCAGTATGATGCATCTTTTTGAAAGAAATAACTCCAAAATCAATGGCTTTTAAACACCAGCATGTTTTTCCTTCAAACGCATTCTTTGCTTTAGTTGTGGACTTCAGAAATAGTGAAATTTGGAATTCCCTCTGACAACTGAGAGACCTTGATCAAAACTGTTGCTAAAAGAGAAGCAAGATCTCGCAGTCATCAAAAAGAGCCAACAGAGGGCCTAGAATAAGGACCCAGCAGGTCAGCCAGGACCCAAATGCCCTCTAATCTCCAAACGTATTGCTGAGTCAACCTGTAACTCTTTCCCGACAAGACTGCCAAGTAGTGCTGACTGATATTGTTGCATCTCCTTTTGTCTGCAGGATGTTGGAAGGCCTTCATTTTATATAGATTTCTTATCTGCTTTTATGCCGAACAGTCACAGCCATATCATCCTTGAGAGCTTGCTATATTATTATTCCCTTCAGTACACTGAGGTAAGTAAGGCTCTTGCTGATGGACTGATCTATTGAGTGCAATTGACCTTTAGCCTTTTGTCACATGTGGCCCAGACTTTTCACCCTGACTCTTCTATGCAATTCAAGATCCCTTCGGCTATTTGAGTCTTAAACTCTGACAGTATTTTGCCCTCAAAGACACAAAGATAGGTGCTTGCATATCCAAATAAATACTACTCACCAGGTCACAGTACTAAGACATGTACAGAGCAAATGCATTAGATCATAACTGCTAGATTATTATCTAAGTGAATATTAATCCGTGTAAAATTAAGGTATGTGTAGTTTTTGATTTAATCATGTTTTCTCTCTGGAAGGTTGGTTCATATGAGGTCTCATGTTGTGGCAGAATGCATATTGAAGAACTTTGCAGGTGGCGCAAAGATCAGCTGTGTGATGGCAGTGGGGCAGAAAGCCTAAAATTGGAGGCAGATTCGGATGGTCCGATCAGCTGGGCTGAAAAGTGGCATCTTGAAATTCGAGTGTAGGAGCTATGTATCTATTTTCTGTCTGCATTGTATTACGTGTTACATGTTTATTGTGTTTACTATGGGAGTTAGTCACGTGCGTTGGGGCATGGTAGAATTTAAGAGTTTAGTTAAATGTTCATGCTTTTTCTTTTTGGAGCCATTCTAGAGCTAGGGAGTGAGTTGAGGTGATACCCTTTTTGTTAACGGATTTAAATGTGCTTAAGTTCACTTAATTCCACTTAAGTACACTTAATTTTGCTTAATTGCATTTAGTATTGCTAGTTTTAGTTTCATTAGTTTTATCGGTCTAAAATTGTTTGCTTTGCTAGTGGCTTAATAAAGGATCAAATACATTTCTTCAACTTTGAATATTATTATTGGATTGGATCTGAAGGTGCCTCATACAGGATAACTCCCCATGCTTGGTCTCTAACAGCGGAGTTTGGTTTGTTTGAGTAGCCTTTACATGTGAGCTAAAGCATTTGGAAAGCAAGGGAATAAATGAGAGGATATGGCGAACAAGGTGACCTTGGAGTGTATTCTTCAGGGTACGAGGACAGTCAATTAGTTACATAAAGAGACATCAGGATGATTGCCTGTATTGGCAGAGGTATAGATTTATAAGGTGTGGGAGAGTTAGGTGGAGGTTATACATTATACAACATAAATTTGGCCACAGCTTCTGTATAGGATATATTTCTAGTGGCCATATTGCATGAAAGTTGCGATTGGATTGAAGATAGTGCAGAGTGGATTTATTATAGAATCATAGAAAACAACTCAGAAGGAGGTTATTTTACATTTTGAGTCCATGCTGATTGCAAAAGAGCAATTCAGCCAAATCACACTTCCCAGCATTCAGTCCTACTCTTTCAGTTCATATCTTTACAAGTACATATCTAAATTCCTTTGAAGTATAATGATGTTGAAAACCTTTTGAACAGCGAATTTCAGACGTCACCAACCATGGGGTGAAAATATATTTCCTCAACTCCTCTCTAATCTATCCATAAATCTGTGCTCTCTGTATAATAAATTATTTAATAGATGTGGACTGGGAGCAGGTATTTTGTTGTTTTCATTGAAACAGAATAGGCTAAAAGAAGAGCTAATTGAAGAATATGATGTGCCAATGTTGAGAAAAAAGGAAGGATCGATTACCTTAGCAGATAATAAAAAAACAGAGAACTATGATCGATTTGACTGCACTATGATAAAATAATTGGTATGGTAAACAGTGTAGAAGGTTACAAAAAAATTACTGGGGCATCTTGATTCACTAGGTATGTGGCCTAAGGATTAGCAATTGTGAGATATTGCATTTTGGGAGATCTAACCAGTGAATGACATGTACAGTGATTGGTAGGGCCCTGGGGAGTGTGCATAGTTCAGAGGGATCTTGGAGTGCAAATGCATGGTTCACTGAATGTGGCACCTCAAGTAGAAAGGGTGGTGAGGAAGGTGTTTAGTATGCTGGCCCTCACTGGCAATCTGAAGGGAAATTTTACTACCCATGACACAGCTGGCGTTCAGGGCAGCAATGCAGGTTCTTGATCTCTGTCTGTCCTTGGTCCATTGCACACAGATGTAGGAGGATTCTTCATTGCTTTTTCCATAACAGATTTGTTTGACCAGTCAGGATTGTTAGTCCTCAACTGAACCCCCAAATCTGGAGGACTGGTGGACTACTCTTAGTCTGACTTCTACCCTTTGACCTGTTCGGCATGGGTGACCCTACCAAGAGCCAAAGCGTATGGCCCCAACTCCAGCCAGCATGCTGTAGCTCTTTGTGTCATTGAGGCCTGCAAGCCTCCAAACCATGACAAGATTGTGGAGATTTAATTGAGTTGCAGAGTATTATGAAGAGCTTAGGCAGAGTTTAGTTTGAAGGATTCTTATTGGAAGAAATAGAAATGGAACAATTTATCTGAACTGAAAACTGTTTTTATGCAGATTAATGTTCCATCTATTCTAGCTGGAGGAGAATTCGCATGGCATTACAGTCGAACAAAACTGAAATGTGTTTATGCTTTGAACATTCTATTATATGTAGTATATACAGGGAATATCAACAGGTTGTGTTTCCTTTGCAAAATATCTCTAAGGTAATTGTCAGAGAAAACAATGCTGAGTCCTGTTTAGAAGTATCAGGATGGAGTGTCGGAATTAGGAGTTACGATGAAGGGAACAAAGTTTAAAGTGTTTAGAAGTTTGTAGCTGAAGGGCTGAAGGACAAGGCAGCTGAAGTCAGTCATTGCCATCCCATTTCGATTCAATGGGCAGCCCTGTATATGATCTCTGTGTGTATTTTTTAGCTCGTTATCTATTTATTTGAAAAAATGTGCTCAAAAAGCATTTTATTTAACTGTCAAACAGCCGGAGGAAAGATCTCCCATGAACTCTATCTTTGACGTAATCCCAGCGGTGAGCAATAGAAATGTACACGCATTGAAGAAGGATTGACTGTCACTTCCGCACACTTCTAAGCTACTGTTATTCCTTTCAATCTCTCTGTACTACTAAAACCTCATCCGAAGACTGTAGATGTTTAGAATCCATCTGCTACACCTTTTAGCCACCTTTCTAATTAGCCTCCATTTGTGAGATAACAAAAACGGCTAATTACAACAGTGTAGCGTGAAAGTTAAACCTCACCCTAGGTAACGTGCAGTCTTCTAGTATGGAGATAAGATTAAAACCACATTTACAGTAAATTAATCAAAGATTTGCCAAGGCTGAATCCATACATAAAAACATTTTATTGAATAGTATCATATAAATAATCCTGGTACAAAATGTTACTTAGCAAAAGAAAATGACTGAGATTTTCTTCCATTTGCTAAACATACAGATGCTGCTAACAGTGACTATTTTTGCAGATCTTGAAATCATAAAAAAAGCAGGTATCAATCAGAAACGTAAGCAAGGATCCTTCATTGGCATTAGCTATTTTCAGTTGTACAAACTGGCCCAGCCACATTGAAATATTTCACATTAACATAAGTGTTAATAGCCACAACGTTATTTAAATTGGCAGGTCAATACTGTCAAACGACATCTGACTGGGTTAGTGATAAAAAAAAACTTGACTTTAAGATTTAAAACAGATAGGAGTTAATCATGCAAAAATGAATATATAGAAGATGAAGATGTAGCATATGAGAAGTTACTGTCATTTTCCCCCCTCCCCCCTCATTTATCTCCCATCCTGGGACACTGGGGTAGAGACTGTTCATCCATCACTTGCTCTAAATGCACATGATGTTATGATCCATGTGGGTAACCTGGTTTTGAATAGAAATCAATGGAACCAAATCTTGGAGACAGAATAAGAAAGGGACCACCTCTATTTTGTATGTTTGAGGCAAAAGGCCAAGGATTTTTTTTTTTCTCTGCCCATCTGACATACTTTGCTATACAGATGTCCTTTGGTATTTCACTTTAACCTTAAGTTGAGTGATACAAATAGAAAATGCTGCAAATATTCAGCAGCACGGGTAGCATCTTTAGAGGGAGGAGTAGAGTTAATGTTACAGTTCGATAACTTTTCAAAAGAACCTTCCTCATTTCTATTACTCACTGGCCCATTTAGCCTCAAACCAGTTGGTGATTTGGATCTTACGCCTGTGTTGTTTCTTAAACAAGTTAGATTATATAGATAAGTCTTTACATAGGTTAAAACATTGAGTTTTATGGCATCTAAAGTGAGTGAAATCATATCATTACTACTTATTTGTTAGAATAACAAATTGATTGGTCAGGCATGAAGGGATATGGGGGAACGGCAGCAGATTGGGGCTGAGAGAAATAATGGATCAGCCATGATAAAATAGTGGAGCAGACTCGATTGGTCAAATAGCCTAGTTCTGCTCCTTCCCTTTTATATTCTTGTGGTCTAATAACTTCCACAGCTGGACATCAACTTCTCTTCGCATAATCTTTCCATAGCCATCCAAATGGATGCTAAAATGATGGAAGAAATTTGATTTTTTTCAAGTGCCAGAAGAGGATTTAAAATACTGTTATTATTGGAGTGTTTGTTCTCTCTTTGACTGAACAGACTTAAAATATTCAGTGCCCAAGTGAAACAAAAAAGTCTCTCAAAATTCCGTGAGCCAAAATGTTAATTAATTGGTAAGATTGTCTAAGCCGATCCAAACTGGACAATGAGTACAGTTATGGATTTTAAAGTAATACTCAACTTAAGAAATGTTTCTTTATGTATGATTGAAATAGAACAAATGGATCCAGAATGTACTTAATCTCAATTAGCTCAGTTAGTTGATCAAAATGTTCATAGAATGTAATTGGTCAATGAATCCAATTTGAATATTTATGAAATATTTTAGCATAAAATATGTACTGGAAAGTTGGTAGATTTTTTTTCCTGTTTTTTTATTCCATCCACTACAATCCCCCACCTTGTGTAAGCATGGTTTCTTAATGGCTAACCCCTAATTATATCTCTCGATCCCCTGGGTAATTTTCCTTTGGTAGACATGAAACATTTTGCCTTGGGAACTTGCTGATAGAGATTCTGTTGAGTGCTTCTGAGTCATGTTTGAGTCTCCTTCTCTTGGTTGGAGGTTGAGGATCTGGGCTTCTTCAGTAGAGCTGATATAATTCTCTAACTGGACACCAGAAGTATTGGGTTCCCATTGTTCAACTCTGATTTCAATTATGGGATTTCTTGAAGCTGCTTTTTTTGTGTATCATTTCTGTCAAAGTAGACTCTGGATTCTTGTCCATTGGGTTTATCTTGCACAAAAGCCCGAAATGTTCAACCTAAGACTGAGTCAAAGAAGCTGGCAGTGATATTGCAGAAGAGAAGCCTTATCTTTCAGATTTACATAGATGAAGTAAAATGATAATATTGTAGGAATCCTTTCACAAAAGTGCAGTACATTAACAAGGTGTGTACCTTTAAATTCTAGTTACTAGAAATCTGGAACATTAAATTGAAACAATGTGAAAAGAAACAATGGATCTTTGGGTCCACATTGAAATGATATTTGAAATATGCCTAACATTTCCACATCCCATTAATAATCCCAGCAAGTTCAATTTCCACAGTTATATTTTGTCTCCATTGGAAAAAAATCATCATTTTTTTTCTGCAGTAATCCCCTGTAATTCTATTATGTTTTGAATGCAGAATAATAAATCACTTTTTTGAATGTTCACTTCCAGAAAATCATCACTTACATTTCCAAGTGGTTCCGACAGAACCATCTTATCATTTGCGCTGGCAAGGAAAACCTCCAGAACATGTTCACAGAATGTGAGCACTTGTGCACCTTAATGAAAACCTGGTGACATTTCAGTTTTGTTAAGTGCAAATCAGCCAGGAGACGTTGGTTTGGTTCCTTGATCAACATTTCCCAATTTAGGCATCAGGCTAATTCAAAGTGAAAAAGAGATTTTATAAATTTATATTGCATCCCTAAACGTTTGGTTAGATTGGGAGTCAGCGCTCCTGTGGACCTGCCCTTAAAGGTAATCGCAGTTCTTCCCTCTTTATATCCCTCAACCAAATGTCAATCTTTCACAGTGCAAAGGCAGGGCCAATGCAAAGCTGCAAGTTTGGCAAAGGCTCGGCAAATTTCTGAACTGTGAGTGGTCCATTCTGAGACAGCAAGCGGTCTGAAATGTATTCCATGGTCTGTCCATCACTGCAATCTCTGATTGCAAAAATATCTAAAGTTCAGCAAAGGGTCCCTTGGGCTTCTGCTCTCCTTGTATCAAAGATGTGATTTACATCATTATCCACTTATCTGATGGATGTTGCAAACAGGATAAATGGTTTTAAAGAATTTAAATTATATTTATTGAATCCCCTTTTGACAGAACTCCATTAACGATGCTTTGTAAACACCAGAGCGCTGCTTAGGTTTTGCAATAACAAAGATGGAGTGAATTTATTGGATAATTTTATTGGCCTTTGAGAAGATGCCGCTGTGACAATTTATGGTGACAAGGCCAACTAAAGGGCCCGTTCAGACTAACATTACATTGGCCATTAGGAGTGGAGCATTCAATGAAAGACGTCTCCTCCAGTCTACAGGTAAGAGTGCTCAAGTCGAATCGTTGGTGCTTTCTTGGGAATCTGCAATTCTGACCCAATTCTTAGTTTTGCAACAGGAGGTGAACGTTTTAGGTAGTAAACTAAATGGGAACCTTATGTCATTAGGTTAACTTTGCAGCTTAAATCTGCTGCACTTCAAATGTCAACTACATCCAGCCAATTAACTTAGTTTTAAGATGCACCTGTAGTGATTTACATCCACACTACATAATACAGCTCTGCATACAATATGTATACATCAGTGTATATTGAATCTAAATTACAGTACAGTACATTGTGAAAGAAAACAGTTGACTTGACCACACGTTCAGCTCAAACATCTAATTCACTAAATTCACCAAAGGGATGTGCTGGCCAGCAGGCTTGCAGGTCTAAGACTGTGAACCTTGGATAGATCCCAGCCCTTTTATTAGACCAAGTCTTGTTGTTCAGTGGTACACACATAATCTTTCATTTCTTAGCAAAGTGCTTGTTGGTTTGTTGCACATTTTATTGGGTTTCCCAATGGAGTTGATATTTTTTGCTTGCCTGCCACTCCTGTAAATGGTTTCCATGTAATTTGGGACCAGAGGTGAGAGGCAAAAGTCAGTTTTGAACCCAGAAAACAAGAATCAATGATCATGTCTAATGCCTGCCTCCAACCTGAATCCTCCAAACCATCCAAATCTACCTCTGGCTGTTTTTTTAAGATCTTGTTCTGTGCACATCCCTATTTTATTACATTTTCTATTCTTCTGTGTAGACAATAATACCTGTGAAGTATTTCTATTTTAGAAACAAAATGATCAATATAACATGTGTCTCCACTAGTGCAACAGTGGGTCGTGTAGGCATATAGTTAAAGTATAAATTCTCATAGAGTTGCCTTCTTGGGGATGCTCATTAAATGAAGCAAAAGTTACACACTTTTCACACTGGAACCATTCTGAAGCCATGAATATATGGAATAAAAGTCCAACAGTACACAATAAACGTTTTAGTGAGATAGATTTTGGAGAAAGTACTGGCCCGCATGTTTACACAGCAATACTCTGTTCTGTCGAAAGCTGAACTGAAGGGAATGATTTTTGTTGCTAAGAGTCCCTGTCACTGTCATCTCCGCCATACATGTCTGACAGTTTTTTGAACCTAGGTCCCCAGTCACTCAAGTAATCATAATCTTGGTCTGTCTCTGTGGTAACTGATTCCAAGGAGCTGAGCGACTCTGCTATGGAACCATTTCCTTCATAGGCATACGTTGCTAGAGAATCATAAGGAGGGGCACTGGGATCTGTATCATTCTCCTTTAGCCTCTGATTGATGAAATCTCTGACATCAGTGTTGTCTGGTATTGGGGGGTTTGGCCGAGGTAGAAGGAAGTTCTCGGGTTTGATATCCCTCCGTAACTGTGTATCTTCGATAACCTCAGGATTCCGCAGTGTGCTAATGTCGAAAGCTTGGGTGTCCTCCTCACCACCACCCTCGTCATTGTAGCTGACAATGTTGTCTCGGATATCCTCTTTGGAAATGATAAGAGGTTCTTTTTTCCTCTGTTTTCGCATGGCGGCAAAGAGCACCACAATAACTGAAAATCAGAAAATAGGATTAGTTCCGTTTATAAAACCTGCACGTTGAAAAAGGCTGTGGAATAGGGATAATATGAGGGAGAGGGGGAGGAGAGAGAGGGAAGGAGGAGGGGAGTGAGGAAGAGGGGAAGGAGGATGGCGAGAGGAGGAGGATGATGGGGAGGGGAGTGTGGGAGAGGGGAAGGAAGAGGAATATTAAAACCAATGACGTAGGTAGAAAGTGAAAAGACGTCCTGTGCAGTGAGTATAAGGAGTTAGGAAAGAAACCAAAGAGCAGGACCTGAAAGGTAGACCTTTCTGGAGTACTTCTGGTGTCACATGCTAGTTGGCGCAGGGACAGAAAGACAGAACAGGTGAATGAGTGGCTGAGCAACTTGGTTGGGTGCAGAGTTTCAGGTTCTTAGATCACTGGAACTTCTTCTGGGGTAGGGATGACTTGTATGGGAGTGACATCAATTTCTTGACCAGGAAGCTCACTAGTTCTACTCAAGAGGGTTTAAAGTAGTTTGAGAGGGGATGGCAACCAGTGCACCAGGTCAGAAGGTGGAGGGATTGAAGGAAAATAGAGGTCGTGACCAGTAAGAACAAGTAGGAGTAAGATAATGGGATAGACAGGTTGAAGCATGTGTGTAATTTAAAGTTAGGAGTATTATGGAAAAGGTTGTGAACCTAGAACATAGTACATGGTACTATGATGTTTTTTAGATATAGATGAATTAGGCCATTCAGCCCATCTAGTCTGCTCTGTTATTTGATCATGGTTCGAGTACAAGAAAGATGAGACTGCGCAGGCGCGTGACATAGACAGGACAGTGCGGAGAGTTTAAAAAGGAAGGAGACTTTGGACGGGTGTTTTTTGGATTGGGACAAGAAGAGCGGTGGAAGAGCTAAATTCTGAAGGAAGGCAGTTTTTTTAAAAACTTCTTCGAGTACAAGAAGGACGAAACTGCGCAGGCACGTGACATAGACAGGACAGCACGGAGAGTTTAAAAAGGAGACCACCCTATACAGCGGGCAGCAGAGTGAGTGGTAGCAGAGTGTAGGGCTTTGGCTCAACAGGCTTAGGCAGTAATGGGAAGAGGCGAGAGCAAGGCACCAACTCTTGTTTTTACCCCTTGGTGAATCGGCCCGGACAGACAGAGGAACTGCAGGGCTCACCCAGCTAACAGTATGAGCTAACGGTTTAAAAAGTTTGTGTGTTTGGCGAGGTAAGTGGGTGAGTAAACTTACTTTTCCTTGTTTCATTCCTGTAGAATTAGGTAGCATGTCTGCAGGGTTAGTGCTTTGTTCAGGGTGTCAGATGTGGGAATGCTGGGAAACCTCCAGCCTCCCTGATGGCTACATCTGCGCCAGGTGCACCGAGATGCAGCTCCTCAGAGACTGTGTTAGGGATCTGGAGCTGCAGCTTGATGACCTACTGTTTATTAGGGAAAGTGAAGAGGTGATACACGGGAGCTGCAGGGAGGTAGTCATCCCTAGGCTACAGGGGTCAGAAAACTGGGTGACTGTCAGGAGAGGGAAGGAAAATGCCCAGATAGTCGAGAGCACCCCTGTGGCTGCCCCCCTCAGCAACAAATAACTTGCTCTGGGTGCTGTTGAGGGGGATGACCTGACAGGGGATGGCCATTGTGACCGGGTTTCTGGCACTGAGCCTGGTGCTGTTGTGCAGGAGGAAAGGAGGGAGAAGAGGAATGCGGTAGTCATAGGGGATTCCATAGTCAGGGGAACAAACAGGAGATTCTGTGAGCCTGATAGAGATACCCGCATGGTGTGTTGCCTCCCAGGTGCCAGGGTACGGGATATCTCGGATCGGGTCCAGAATATTCTGAAGGGAGAGGGCGAGCAGCCAGTTGTCTTGGTACATGTTGGTACCAATGACATAGATAGGAAAAGGGAGGAGGTCCTGAATAGAGATTTCCAGGAGTTAGGAGGGAAGCTGAGAGGCAGGACCTCCAGGGTAGTAATTTCGGGATTACTACCTGTGCCACATGCTAGCGAGGGCAAGAATAGTAGGATCAGGCAGATGAATGCGTGGCTGAGAGACTGGTGCAGGGGGCAGGGCTTCAGATTCTTGGATCATTGGGATCTCTTCTGGGGGAAGTATGACCTGTTCAAAATGGACAGGTTACACCTGAACTGAAGGGGACCAATATCCTGGTGGGAAGGTTCAATAGAGCTGTTAGGGAGGGTTTAAACTAATTTTGCAGGGGGATGCAACCAGAATGATAGAGCAGAGGAGGGGGAAAACAGAAATAAATCTAAGATAGTGAGCAGTAAAGATGTCAGGAAGGACAGGCAGGTGATGGGGCAAATTTGCAGCCATTGGGATGAGTTGCAGTGCAATAAAGTTGCAGTGCAATCAAAGCAAAATGTACCAAATACTGGATTTAAGGTGTTATACTTAAATGCACAAAGCATAAGGAATAAGGTGGATGATCTTGTTGTACAGCTGCAGATTGGCAGGTATGATATTCTGGCCATCACTGAGACATCCAAGGATACACTGTGTATCGGAAGGATAGGAAGGTAGGCAGAGGGGGTGGTGCGGCTTTATTGGTAAGAAATGATATTAAATCATTAGAAAGAGGTGACATAGGATCGGAAGGTGCAGAATCTTTATGGGTTGAGCTAGGAAATTGCAGGGGTAAAAGGACCCTGATGGAAGTTATATACAGGCCTCCTAACAGCTGCAGGGATGTGGACTACAAATTACAACAGGAAATAGAAAAGGCTTGTCAGAAGGGCAGTGTTATGATAATTGTGGGGGATTTTAACATGGGAAAATCAGGTCAGCACTAGATCTCGAGAGGGAATTTGTAGAATGTCTGCGA
Organism: Mobula hypostoma; assembly: GCF_963921235.1. NCBI lineage: Eukaryota > Metazoa > Chordata > Chondrichthyes > Myliobatiformes > Myliobatidae > Mobula > Mobula hypostoma. Next base: position 23,489,889 of record NC_086113.1, read on the forward strand.
GATGGCTTTTTAGAACAGCTTATTGTTGAGCCCACTAGGGGATCGGCTGTACTGGTTTGAGTATTGTGTAATGAACCAGAGGTGATTAAAGAGATTGAGGTGAAGGAACCCTTAGGAGGCAGTGATCATAACATGATTGAGTTCACTGTGAAATTTGAGAAAGAGAAGCTGAAATCCGATGTGTCGGTATTTCAGTGGAGTAAAGGAAATTACACTGGCATGAGAGAGGAACTGGCCAAAGTTGACTGGAAAGGGACACTAGCAGAAAGGATGGCAGAACAACAGTGGCTGGAGTTTATGCGAGAAGTGAGGAAGATAAAAGACAGATAGATTCCAAAAAAGAAGAAATTTTCGAATGGAAAAAGGATGCAACAGTGGCTGACAAAAGAAGTCAAAGTCAAAGTTAAAGCAAAGGAGAGGGCATACAAGGAAACAAAAATCAGTGGGAAGACAGGGGATTGGGAAGTTTTTAAAAGCTTACAAAAGGAAACTAAGAAGGTCATTAAGAGGGAAAAGATGAACTATGAAAGGAAGCTAGCAAATAATATCAAAGAGGATACCAAAAGCTTTTTCAAGTATATAAAGAGTAAAAGACAGGTGATAGTAGCTATAGGACCGATATTAAATGATGCTGGAGAAATTGTAATGGGAGATAAGGTGATGGCGGAGAAACTGAACAAGTATTTTGCATCAGTCTTCACTGAGGAAGACCTCAGTAGTGTACCGGACACTCAAGGGTGTCAGGGAAGAGAAGTGTGCGCAGTCACAATTATGACAGAGAAAGTACTTAGGAAGCTGAATAGTCTAAGGGTAGATAAATCTCCTGGACCAGATGGAATGCACCCTCGTGTTCTGAAGGAAGTAGCTGTGGAGATTGCAGAGGCATTAGCAATGATCTTTCAGAAGTCAATAGATTCTGGCGTGGTTCCGGAGGACTGGAAGATTGCAAATGTCACTCCTCTATTTAAGAAGGGGTCAAGGAAGCAAAAAGGAAATTATAGACCTGTTAGCTTGACATTGGTGGTTGGGAAGTTGTTGGAGTCGATTGTCAAGGATGAGGTTACAGAGTACCTGGAGGCATATGACAAGATAGGCAGAACTCAGCATGGTTTCCTTAAAGGAAAATCCTGCCTGACAAACCTATGGCAATATTTTTGAGGAAATTACAAGTAGGCTAGACAAGGGAGATGCAATGGATGTTGTGTATTTGGATTTTCAGAAGGCCTTTGACAAGGTGCCACACATGAGGCTACTTAAAAAGAGAAGATCCCATGGAATTACGGGAAAGTTACGTACTTGGATAGAGCGTTGGCTGATTGGCAGGAAACAGAGAGTGGGAATAAAGGGATCCTATTCTGGTTGGCTGCCGGTTACCAGTGGTTTTCCACAGGGGTCCGTGTTGGGGCCGCTTCTTTTTACGCTGTACATCAACAATTTGGATTATGGAATAGATGGCTTTGTGGCTAAGTTTGCTGATGATACATAGATAGGTGGAGGGGCCGGTAGTGCTGAGGAAACAGAGAGTCTGCAGAGAGACTTGGATAGATTGGGAGAATGGGCAAAGAAGTGGCAAATGAAATACAATGTTGGAAAGTGAATGGTTATGCACTTTGGTAGAAGAAATAAACGGGCAGGCTATTAGACTTGGGAGTCCTCGTGCAGGATATCCTTAAGGTTAACCTCCAGGTTGAGTTGGTGGTGAGGAAGGCGAATGCAATGTTGGCATTCATTTCTAGAGGAATAGAGTATAGGAGCAGGGATGTGATGTTGAGGCTCTATAAGGCACTGGTAAGACCTCACTTGGAGTACTGTGTGTACAAACTTTGTAGTTTTGGGTTCCTTATTTAAGAAAGGATGTGCTGATGTTGGAGAGGGTTCAGAGAAGATTCACTAGAATGATTCTGGGAATGAGAGGTTTAACATATGAGGAACGTTTGATCCCTCTTGGACTGTATTCCTTGGAGCTTAGAAGAATGAGGGGGGACCTCATAGAAACATTTCGAATGTTGAAAGGCATGGACAGAGTGGATGTGGCAAAGTTGTTTGCCATGATGGGGGAGTCTAGTACGAGAGGGCATGACTTAAGGATTGAAGGGCGCCCATTCAGAAGAGAGATGCGAAGAAATGTTTTTTAGCCAGAGGGCGGTGAATCTGTGGAATCTGTTGCCACAGGTGGCAGTGGAGGTCAAGTTATTGAGTGTTCTTAAGGCAGAGATTGATAGGTATCTGAGTAGCCAGGGCATCAAAGGTTATGGTGAGAAGGCGGGGGAGTGGGACTAAATGGGAGAATGGACCAGCTCATGATAAAATGGCGGAGCAGACTCGTTGGGCCAAATAGCCGACCTGCTCCTTTGTCTTATGGATCAATTTCCCTCTCAACCCCATTCTCCTGCCTTCATTTCCAGACCTTAGCAACCTCCTCCTTAAATACAGCCAATGATCTGGCCTCCACAACCTGCTGTGGCAATGAATTCCACAGATATACCACCCTCTGGTGGAAGAAATCCCTGTTCATCTCCTTTTTAAATAGATGTCTCTCTACTCTGAGGTTATACCTGCTGGTCCCAGGCTCCCCAACTATAGGAAACATTCTATCCATATCCACTCTATCTAGGCCTTTCAACATTTGATAGGTTTCAATGAGATCCCTCTCAGTCTTCTAAAATCCAGTGAGTGCAGACTCAGAACCATTAAAATGCTCTCGTATGATAAGCTTTTCATTCCTGAAATCATTTTCGTGAACTTACTTTGAATCCTCTCCATTGTCAGCACAGCCTTTCTTAGATAAGGGGCACAAAATTCCTCACCAGTACCTTATAAAGCACCAGTGTGACATTCTTGCTTTTATATTCTAATCCTCCTGAAATGAATGCTAACATCGCATTTGCCTTGCACACCACTGACTCAACCTGAAAGATGACTTTTAAGATATCCTGCAAATGGATTCCAAGTTCCTTTACATCTCAGATTTTTTGAATTTTCTCCCCATTTAGAAAATAATTTATACTTCTTTTCCTTCTACCGAAGTGCATGACCATACACCTTCCGACACTCTATTCCATCTGCTATGTCTTTGCCCATTCTCCTAATCTGTGTAAATCCTGCTGCAGCCTCACTACTTCCTCAACACTACTTGACCCTTCACCTATCTTCGTATTGTCTGCAAACTTGGCCACAAAGCCATCAATCCGTCGTCCAAATCATTGACATACAACGTAATAAGAATCGGTTCCAACACCACTAATCACCAGCAGCTAATCGAAAAAGGCTCCCTCTATTCCCACTCTTTGCCCCCTGCCAATCAGCCAAAGCTCTATCCACGTTAGTATCTTTCCTGTAATACCATGGACTCTAATCTTGTTAAGCAGTCACATGTGTGACACCTTGTTAAAGGCCTTCTGAAAATCCAACTACACAACACCCACCAACTCTCCTTTATCTATCCTATTTGTTATTTCCTCAAAGAATTCCAACAGATTTGTCAGACAAGATTTTCCCTTAAGAAACCACGCTGATTTTGCCCTGGTCTTCCAAGTACCCCAACACTTCATCCTTAACAATTGACTCCAACATCTTTATAACCACTGAGGTCAGTTTAACTGACCTATAACTACCTTTCTTCTGCCTCCCTCCATTCTTGAAGAGTGACATTCGCAATTTTGCAGTCCTCCAGCACTATTCCAGAATCTAGTGATTCTTGAAAAGTCATTACTAACATCCCCACAATCTCTTCAACCACCTCCTTTAGAATGCAGTGGTGTAGTCCTTCTGGTCCAGGTGACTTATCTATCTTCAGACTTTTCAACTTCCCAAGCACCTTCCCCAACTGCACTCACTTCTGCCCCCTGATACCCTCAAACTTCCAGCATACTGCTAGTGAAGACTGATGCAAAATACTTATTCAGTTTGTCCCCCATTTCCATGTCCCCCATTACTACCTCTACAATTGCCGATCCTATGTCACCTCCTTCTAATGATTTGATTTCAGTTTTTACCAACAGAGCCTCACCTCCCCCTCTGACTTCCTGTCTGTCCTTTTGATACGATCCACATCATTGTGTGTTAAGCTCCCAACTAGACCTCTCTTTCAGCCACAACTCAGTGATGCCCACAATGTCATACCTTTTTCAAGGCATCCATTAGTCTTGCGAGTACCTGGATCTGCGCCTAGAAAGGCTTCACTCTCCGGGGCGCAGGCCTGGACAAGGTTGTATGGAAGACCGGCAGTTGCCCAGGCTGCAAGTCTCCCATCTCCACGACAGTGATTTTGTCCAAGGGAAGGGCAAGGGCCGATACAGTTTGACACCAGTGTCGTCGCAGAGCACTGTGTAGTTAAATGCCTTGCTCAACGACACAACACGCTGCCTCGGCTGGGGCTCGAACTCACGACCTTCCAATGCCTTAACCACTTGGCCACGTGTCATACCTGCCAATCTCTAATTGTGCTACAAGATCACCCACCTTATTCTGTATACTTCGTGCATTCAAATATAACACCTCCAGTTCTGTATTCGTCAACCTTTTCGATTTTGTCCCCTGTTACACTGCAAGTCATCCCACTGACAGCAATTTTCCCACATCACCTGCCTGTCTGTCCTGACAGTATCACTACATACATGTATACCAACTGGCCCTATCACTCAGTTTCTCATCACCCTGCCAGATTAGTTTAAACCACCCCCTCCCCCCCACAACAGTTCCAGCAAAACTGCGCACAAGGATATTGTTCCCTACATGTGGCCATAACAGACCTGGTTGATAGAGGGACAGGAAAGGAAGCTTAATGTTCCAAGATTTCAATGATTTAGAAAAGACTGAGAAGGAGGTGAGAGTGGGGGAGGTGGAAGGACAATATCACAGCTGCACTCAGAGGGGATAAAGTGAAGGGCTCACACACTGTCTAATGGTAGAACTTAATAAAAAGGTGTAAGCATTCTGATGGGATTATACCACAGCCCCTCCCCCCACCACCCACCAACGGCTTCCAGGACATTGAGGAACAGATACCCAGGAAGATTAGGGAAAGATGAGGGCAAACTCCAGTGGAGCATGTTGTATGGTGTATATGCTGTTGACCAGAAAGAACTACAAGTCTATAAATCAGTGAATTTGAATGAATCAAGGACAGTGGAAGCAGACAGATCAATTGCCTTTGTCTTTGCCATAAGGCAGGAGATAGGGACTGCCATTTTATGAAGAGACTGTGTTCTCCATTTTGTGAGTTAAAGTCACTTGGCTTGATCAGTGTTTTAAATTACACACAATGATGCCTCAGGTAATCTGCCAGATTAAAGATCATTTGCAAATAACTTATTTGTGAGGTGTTCTTTGGTTGGATATAACATGCAGGGTTTTGACTGCTGGGGTCAGTGTCTGTTCTGCGTGATTCAAGCTGGTAGCTGACTGAGAACTAAGAGCCATAAATTACCGATTGTCATTTGCTGGGAAGAGGGCAACAAGCGGATGCTGGCCTCGAGCAGAGCCAATAAAAAGGTTTCAAAGGTCAGGCACATGGCCTACAGCCAGTGACACTGGAATGCAATATTTGAATTAGTAAGTACTGAGTATAAAAGCACAGGTTTTCACATACAAGACAACAATGACTCGGTAGGACGTTCACCACCGTGGATGTAAGGCGGCCCACGAACATATGGAGGTTCAAAATGGGACCATGAGGAACACGCAGCCAGCAGCCAAAAACTTCTTTTTAACTGGTATTATATTTTCTATTGTTTGACTGTTCATGGAATGTCAGGAAAACTTAGTAGATGTACACACAGGTATTTGGTATATAAGTTTATGTGTTCCTCCGTTGAGCCAAAGGTACTTATCGGTAATTACAGGTTCTCTCTGTGCCTCCCTGATCATTATTACAAAGGATGATTCTGGTAACAAGCCATTCAGTTGTGTACTCCATGGTGAAATGTGATGTGGCATTGGGTAGTAAGTATAATCTAATTTTTCCTCATGACGGGAAAATGTTAAATTAAAAACTCAAAGTACCTTCTTGTTGCTATGCAACAGCAGCATTTGAGGGAGATTTCCTACATTTATTTTCACTTCAGTTCCTGATTAGAAGAAAGCTTGTAACTACATTTACAATACTGTTTGTAAAATTAATAGCCAACCATTGCCCTCCCATAAACTTCTTGCTTCCAGTTAGTTAGGTGATGTTGAATGGAAAAATGCCTAGACATGGTTTGTCACACGTCAGCCTTCCTTTAATCTTTTCCTGACATTTTTAGCAGTACTCTGTATACCTCAGGTGGCCAAATAAATTCTGCTAAGTCGACTGCCCTTTGTCAGTTCAGACATTCAGCACTGTTCTTCAGTATTCTCTTGCAAATGTACCCTACTAGTTCATGATGATGGGCAGCAGCAGACAATAAATTGAAATGAAATTGTGACTGATTAAAAAATAACTCACCGAGCAGAATAATGATGCACAGCAGAATGGCAATGAGGGCTCCAGTACTGAGCCCAGGAGGAAGGATTATAGCTTCAGTATTGCAGGACTGCATGGTGCCGTCGCTATCACAGGCACACACTCGAATCAGAAGGGTATTGGTGCTGCTCTGAATAGGATGTTCCTTGTCAGAAATGAAAACTGGCAGAAGGTAGGTGTTCATTTCTTGACGGCTAAATCCTCCTCTCCTGGTGAGAATCCCTGCTGTGTTATCTGAAAAATAATATTGAATAGGAAAGAATCAAGCAGTTATTGTTGTCCCTTTCTCCCAGCCCCTTTCACAAGAAGGCAAAACAAACACTGAAAAGACAAATGATTAACAAGCTATCCTCATGAAACTTATATTTATTGTTTGGTATGCCTTTGTGCCTCAGGGATCATAGGAATGCTGTCTTATCTGCCATCTTTCAACCTTCCATCCAGTTAATGCAAGATAAATGGTCTGAGGTAAGGATAACAGCTTTATAGTGTGCAGAACTCAATAAATTTGATCCTGTTCAAAAAATTACATTTCTGTTAGAATAGACATGACAATAAACTATTAGAATCACAATGATGTTCCCTAGTATTCTGTTTGTAAAATGAAGAAAAAAAGACTACAAACATTGAATCTGAATGTATAAGGACACGTTAACTGGTGAACAGAAGCATTTTCTTTGTGCAGAATCATAATGGTGATATACTTCTCAATACAGGCAATTTGGCCTGGCAAGTATATACTTTCACACAATGGAATGGTCAGGCTGCTCTCTCCTTCCAGGAAATTACATGGACAGTCTGGCATATGTCTCTCAAGAGGGCCAGTTAAGAATCATAAAATCACAGAGTCATAGAGGACAGAAAAAGTAGCTTTGTCTCATTGCATCAATGCTAGTCATCTTGCCTATCTATATGAATTCCACTTGTCTGCATTAGTTACTTGTGTTCAGCTCACTCAGGTACCTGTCCAGATGCCTCTTAAATATTGTGACTGGTCTCGCCTCCAGCATCTCCTCTGACGCTCACTCCATTTACTGACAACTGGATAAGTGTTAAAATCAAATTTATCACCTGAAATACAAAGTGTATCACCCATGTCTGTTCTGTAGATTTGGAGATTTAGTCCTTCAAATTCCAGAGTAGTTTTCCCAACCTCCCAATGAAAATCGTTGGAATTATCAAAGAAAATACATATATACTGTTTCCCATGGAGTTCTGGAGAGTGGGAAAACTGCAAAATTGTTGTCTTCCATTCTTAATAGAATGACGTGGTTTGTAGAATTCCTCTGAATCTACGAACATAATTCATTAGATATTTCTTGTACAAATTAACCGTCCAACCATTTTTGGAGATTTCATGTCCAAAATTGCTGAAAGGTGAATTTGTACAGAACTCTTCCAATAATGAACAAGGTGGGTAACCCAGGATTTTGTCAGAATGATTAACGTTGTCCTAATTTTATATATTATATCTGGACATACTGAAAAACAGGATGGATCTCTACCGCGGCTTCGCTCTCTGCAGAGAACTGCTGAAACGTGCTTGACGTTCTCAGTTGAATTCCCAAGTTCTCTATTGGCATGCTGTTTATGAACTGCACTTTGCATATGCCAACGGAGTCAGATTTATATTTTAAAAGGAGTCACAGTGGTGAGAGTTCACATCAGACCAGCTGTTGCTCTTTGTGTGAAAGCTGGCATAATACTGGTCTGGGAATTAATAAAGGGCACAACTGGAAGTTTCTTAAAGGCTGAAATTAATTATTCTGATGCTAAGAATAAACTCTGCCTCATTTCCATATGAATTATATTTTATCATACATGTCCCGATAATAAATAGCCCAATATTTACCTAGAATGTTTAAACCTGTTATATTTTCCTGATCAATGAGCCTGCTGTTATAGCAAAACACTGTAATTTAAAACTCACTGACATAGTGTATTTTATAATAGGAAAGCCAAGAATGTTCTACATACAAATAGGTAAACTGAGATTTATGTATATCTAATCCAACAAAGTGTACTGCATATTAACACTTAGCCCTGCAAGGGGAAGGAGTGCTACACCTGTCCATTCACCTCCTCCCTCTTCTCCATTCAGGGCCCCGAACAGTCCTTCCAGATGAAGCAACACTTCACCTGCAAATCTGTTGGGGTTGTCTACTGTATCTGGTGCTCCCGATGTGGCCTCCCCTACACAGGTGAGACCCGACATGGATTGAGGGACTGCTTTGTTGAATATCTTCACTGCGTTCTCACAAAACAGGATTTCCTGGCGGCCAGTCATTTTAATTCCAATCCCCATTCCAATTCCGACTTGTCGATCCATGGTCTCCTATGCTGCTACATAGAAACATAGAAAATAGGTGCAGGAGTAGGCCATTCGGCCCTTCGAGCCTGCACCGCCATTTATTATGATCATGGCTGATCATCCAACTCAGAACCCCGCCCCAGCCTTCCCTCCATACCCCCTGATCCCCGTAGCCACAAGGGCCATATCTAACTCCCTCTTAAACATAGCCAATGAACTGGCCTCAACTGTTTCCTGTGGCAGAGAATTCCACAGATTCACCACTCTCTGTGTGAAGAAGTTTTTCCTAATCTCGGTCCTAAAAGGCTTCCCCTCTATCCTCAAACTGTGACCCCTCGTTCTGGACTTCCCCAACATCGGGAACAATCTTCCTGCATCTAGCCTGTCCAATCCCTTTAGGATCTTATACGTTTCAATCAGATCCCCCCTCAATCTTCTAAATTCCAACGAGTACAAGCCCAGTTCATCCAGTCTTTCTTCATATGAAAGTCCTGCCATCCCAGGAATCAATCTACTATGAGGCCACTCTCAGGTTGGAGGAGGAACACCTCATAGTCCATCTGGGTAGCCTCCAACCTGATGATATGAACATGAATTTCTCCAAATCCAATTAATTTTCCCCATCCCCCTTCTGTCATCTTCAATTCCCCACTCTAGCTCCCTTCCTACCTCTTCTCTTTTCCTTACCTGTCTATCACATCCCCTCCCCTCCCGGTGCCCTTCCTCATTCCCTTCTCCCATGGTCCACACTCCTCTCCTATCAGGTTCTTTCTTCTGCCCTTTACCTTTTCCACATCACCTCCCAGCTTCTTACTTTATCTCTCCCCCACCACCCACCTAGCTTCAGCTATCACATTTTAGCTTGTACTACTTCCCCTACCCTCACCATCTTTTTCTGACTTCTTCCCCCTTCCTTTCTAGACCTGAAGAAGGGTCTCGGCCTGAAACATCAACTATTTATTCATTTCCATAGATGCTGCCCGACCTTCTGCGTTCATCCCTTCCGCATTGTGTGTGTATTGCTCTGGATTTTCAGCATCTGCAGAATCCCTTGTGTTTAGTATATATTACTATGGGATGAGCTAAGAGTAGTTAACTGAATATTATGTTCTTAAAGCTTGGAAGTTTATGAAGTCAGTGAGTATCTTCACCCAGTTATCTTGCCATCCTAATTTCTTTATCTTTTGTCTATTTGTTTCACAACTAACTTGAGTATCATGGAATAGAATAATTTATCATTGAGAAACTAAAGGTGATATCTCACCTCTGGTGATGTGCTTCGATATTATTTAATGATTTATTACAGATACTGACAATTAAATGAAATTGATTCTTCACATTCCTTGTACTTTTGCAGGATTTTATATTCTGTCTCTCACCCACAGGTCCAGATGAGATTTTAGCTTCAATTCTGACTCTTGAGATAGGAACACTTAATATTTATATGCATGAGTGAGGGAGGGCCACAACGACTTTCAAAATAGATGTCAAACTGAAGATGCATCTGCTTTCTGTTGGAAGTAAAAGATCCAAAGGAACTACCATGAAGAGGAGGAAGGGAGATAATTTTGGCATGGAATTGTTCAAATAAAAACAAATTTTCAGTAATTATTTTGTCATTTTGTGGAATCCTGCTGTGTGTATATTGGCTGCTGAGTTTTTTTTACATTACAACAGGTACTACTCTCCAAATATACAGCAATAGCTTGGTGTACTCAAAGATACGAAGCATGCCAAATTAGTAAGAAGAATTTTCCTTTTAGGAAATACGAATCTTAATGAGGATAATTTATGGTGAGTTCTTAACACTTTGCTTCCATTAATTAAAAAATAATAGAAAGTAAAACATTATTCATCACAAAAGGAAAACAAACTTGTTCTGCTGCATGCAATTTGTACTAAGGTCTTAACGTTATCATGTCAGTGGTGGATAGCTTTGCAGATGAAGGGGTAGCAGTTCCTCAGACATATGTTTCTATAGGTTTGAGTAATTATTTTGGATGTGGCTTTCAACAGAGTTGGCCCCGTTTGGGGTTTCAGAAAATGAACAACATGAACCAGTTGCATCAGTAAAGAATTCCCTTCCTTTCCTATTTTCTACATTGGATGAATAGTGGATGAGAATCAACCAAAACCAGGTCAGTGGTCTTGTGACTTTAATCTTGGGAATTTAATGAAACTGGTCAAAAGCCTGCAGCAGGTTGTACTTGGGGTACTGACAGCCAAGCGGCAGATTGATGGTTGCCTGTTGAATGCTTTGCAAAAACCTGCTACTTTGGATGGTGGCTAACTCTTATCTACATTTGCCCTTCTGCTTGGAGACCCCAATTAGAGCAGTGGTGTGTGAAGCTTTGCCATTGGCAGAACAGTAAAATACATTGAAGTGCAGCGGCCTCAGCTGTGGTGTGTGTTTAAAAGTCTGGCTTAAACACTTGCAAGCATCTCTGCACCGCATCCTTTCTGATTATGCAGAAAGCTGACAGACCCAGGTGAAGAAGTTTGAATAACCTGGAGCTTACAATCCTTTAACCGGCCCACTCAAATGCACCAAGCTCCTGAGCAAAAAATTTCTCTTATTCCAAGGTTTCACAATAGTCGCAGGTGGGCTTGCTTTAAAAAGAACTCAGTTTGTAAATAGTAGTCACTACTGAAGTTAGCAAATATGAAAATGGCCATTGTGATTTGCAGTGATACAAAAAAAACAGGTTACGATCCACCATCTTACTCCAACATTTCATCATTCTTAATTCCAGTTGTGATACATTAAATTGAACATAATTAGTTGGAATTCCCACTAAGTGTTTTGTTTCTAAGCTTTAAACCTTTCTGGCTGTTTTCAGACAGTTTGCAAGAAATATCAATGATAGTCCCACTCTGACAGGTTTCAACTGAGCTAAATCCATACCTTCATTATCCTGGACTGTGAAATTAGGGTTATTAGCAGCTTCTGGAGTCAAGCTGAAGAAGAATCTGGACCCACTTGATGGGGAGTCTTGATCCACAGCACTGATAGTTTGGATCAGCTGTGTGTTAAATAAATATAAAACTCAATGTAACCAGCATTCAGGTGGTATATATGTACAATATTGATTATGTACAAACAAAACCAGAACAGTAATCATGTAAATAAAGTAAATGCCAATATTTTGCGATCTGCCTATCAGAAATTCTAAGTGATGATTGCTGCGATCCCTGTCCACTTCCTGGGATCCCAATTCCAATGTCTCCCATTTGTTCATCACAGCTCTGGTGCCTATTTATTGGTGCCCCCATTTCTACCTTCCCCATTCATTCAGCAGTTCCCATTCTCCCGTACACTCACCAGGAAACTTGGTTCTGTTTGCCGTGCTTCTGGGGCCTTTCCTCCAGTCATTCCTTCTAAACTAACCAGGTTTATCGGTAAGTGAATTATTCTAGTGTGTGACATCTTTGGAAAAGTGAATTAAAAGTTTGTTGGCTTATTAGTAACGTCTGCCAGTCGAGTAGATCTTCTGTTCCAGCACCAATAACAAACTGAACATGCAGGATTAACAGTTTTACCGTGTCCTGGTTGCTGCTTCGCAATATTTACTCCACTAAGCACTGAACTGAGACTAAGGCTGTGGCCTGCATCGAATGTTCTGGGCTTCGTGTCTGAGGACTCACTTTTGTTCTAAATGCTGTTTGCTTACTTTTATTGTTTGCACAATTTGTGTTTTTTTTTCTCTTTTTCTGCACAGTGGGTATTTGTCAATCTTTTTTATGGGTTCTTTTGGGTTTTATTTTGTCGCTGCCTGTAATGTGACTAATCTCAAGGTTGAATAATGTATAGATATTTTGATAATAAGAGCACTTTGAACTTTGAACTTTTGTGCTCCAGGTTGTAACAATTTCTTCCATATATGTAGATCTATTCATATTCATAGCATCGTAAAATAGCCCAAAGGTCTTTGTGTGATTGATAAGAAAAGTTAACAAATAGGTATATATTAGAATGGAGACTTGATTAAATTGATAGGTTTTAAGACCAGGAGACCAAAAGACATAGGAGTAGGGTTAGGCCATTCAGTCCATCGAGTCTGATCTGCCATTCATTCATGGCTGATTTATTCTCAACCCCTTTCTCCTGCCGCTTCCCCATAACTTCTTGACGCCCTTGCTAATCAGGAACCTATCCACCGCCACTATAAATAAACCCAAGGTTTTATTAAATGAGGAATGAGATGCAGAAAACCGATGAGGTATAAGGAGGAGCTTCAGTAATTTTTGAGCCAGGAGGCTAGAGGCATGACTGCCAGTTATAGAATCCCGAAATGTACAAGAGGGCAGAGTGTTGTAGGTTCCGATGAGAATACAGGGATAGAACGGGCATGACCAAGAAAGCATTTGGAACAAAGGTGAGGAGTTTACAATGAAGGATTTGCTGGACCAGGTGTCAGTCACCTAGTAAGCTGATATAATTATTAGCAATGACTATACCCAAAGATATTTTAAATAAGATAGAAGAATTTAGTGGATTACTGTGCTGTTTTTAAGCTAGAAAGTCTTGTTATTCTCTTCCATAAGAGTGTGGGTGCAGAGTCTGATACATTTTAGTGGCCTGGCTATAGTATCCTCGTATCAGATTAGAATTAGAATTGTGGGGGAAGAAGTTAGACTGCCTGGAGTGGACTGGAGTGATAGCAAGATAGACAGAAATAATAAAATCAGTGGAATAGAATGGTTTTATAAATAATTCACAAGGCTCGTATATTAGCATGGCATATTAAAAATATTCATTTTTGGGTTGTTCAAATCTTAAGAGGCTCAGTAATGATATATCTGATATAAATTCATCCTCTGTCAACTGCCTTCAGTGGAGCCACATTTCAGAAGTAGAGCTCAACTTGCTACTGCTATCTCATTACAAATATAGTACATCCACTCAGTGGCTACTTTATTAGGTCCTCCTGTTATTAGATATCTCATGAGTCAACCCATAGCTGGGGAAGTGGTGACCCCTCCCATTAGACAGTTATTAACCTCTGTTTACCAGAACTCTGTTTAGCTCTGTTTACCATACCCTGCCAGCGCGGACAGCCTGTGCAATACGGAGCAACACTACCATCACTTCTTACCTGGATGGTGTGATTGTGTACCCATTACTGTATAATTTTACGGTAATTCTTGCATTCCACCTTATCAGTGTGAACTTGGAAATCTAATAATCTTTGACTTGGAAATCTTGTGCATCTTATTTTTAAGGTGACTCTTTTTATTCTTTTTAATAATATTATTCTCTAATATTTGTATGTCTGTTCACTTGTAATGCTATGGTGACACAGTAATTTCCTTTAGGATCAATAAGGTGTCTATCTATCTATCTAATAAGGTACCTACTGAGTGTATGTTTGTGATCTTGTGCTGCTGTAGCCCATCCACTTTAAGGTTCAATGTGTTGTGCGTTCAGAGATGTTCTTCTGCACATCACTGTTGTAACATCTGGTTATTTAAGTTACTGTCACCTTCCTGTCAGCTTGAACCAGTCAGACCATTCCCCTCTGACTTCTCTCATTAATAAGGCATTTTCACCGACCTTAAGGCATGCCACACACTGGATGTCTTTTTTTTTGTTTTTCATACTATTCTCTATAAATTCTAGAGACCATTGTGCGTGAATCCCTGGAGATCAGCAGTTTCTGCGATACTCAAGCCACCCCATCTGGCACCAACAATCATTTCATGGTCAAAGTCACTTAGATCACATTTCTTCCCCATTCTGAAGTTTGGTCTGCACAACTGAACCTCTTGACCATTTCGGCATATTTTTTATGCATTGAGTTGCTGCCACATTGATTGGCTTATTACTGGATATAAAAGTGGTCATTGTGTGTATAAACAAAGATGAATTTCTCGCCTGTGTATTTAAGGTATTGAATTGGATCTTGGCCCATTCTTCTAAGTGTCCTGAAGTCAGTTCCAGTTTATGGTAATATAAGGAGTAGAGTTTCTGAATAGTGGTTTACACACAGCGTGGATGAAAATCACACAATAATGGATCCCTAAAACATCAATAACAATCCTATAATCCCCTATAATAAAAAAATGAGATTTGTTGAACTATCATAAACCCATAGCCTCAGATAAAAATAGATACTATTACTGAGTGTGTACCCAGAAATACTGGTGAATACTGGAGTTTGAACTCATGGTCTTGGGTAACACTTTAGGCAGCACTGTTGCATTGTCAGGAAACTTCCGTTCAGATTTTTCCCAGGAGCTAGTCTGTTTGGTACAGCGATGCAGGTAGAGAGGAAATATCCCTTGGTATTCTTCCAATAGCTGCTGAGTTTCCCAGTAACACGTTTAGCAATCATTTGCTGGTGGAGTAGGATCTTACACGCACGTATTTGTCAACAGCATGACAGATTTCATGGAATTTTAGGACAACTTTAGAGAGTGATAATGTGGTGTACACATCTTTGGGGTAGTCGCATAGAATAGCTGTAACTTGTCAGTCAATATTGGTGCCCCAGGGAGATATGTGAATCAAGCACACAGGTATGCCACCAACATTTCAAAGTCAAACTCTGTCTTGACATGAAGAGATTGTCATTGTTTATCAACCTGGGATCAATACACCAGGAGTACTATCCAATTACACAAAATTATGAGAGGTATAGACAGGGTGAATGCATACAGGCTTTTACCTATCAGGTTAGGTGAGACTAAAACTAAACATCATAAACGCTGCCTGGGCAGGGTGAAAAGCATTATCAAGGATACATCTCACCCTAACCATGGACTTTTTACTCTCCTCCCATCCGGTAGGTGCTACAGGAGCCTCCGCTCCCGCACCAGCAGGCACAGGAAGAGCTTCTTCCCTGAGGCTGTGACCCTGCAGAACCTCACATCACAGCGTTAAGCAGTATTGCACCCATATTGTACTGTCTCAGTACTTTATTTGTGTGCTGTAGCACTTAATTTTTATTCGCAGTTATTTTGTATAAATAACACTATTCCTTGCATTTCTGGTTAGATGCTAACTGCATTTCATTGGCTTTGTAACTGTACTTGGCACAATGACAATAAAGTTGAATCTAATCTAATCTAATCATAAATTTAGGATGAAAGATGAAATATTTAAGGGGAATCTGAGGAGGAAATACTTCACTCTGAGGGTGGTGTGAGTGTGAAATGAGCCAGCAGAAAATGGTAGATGCAGATTTAATGCGGGGTCAGTTTAAGATTTTCAATACAGATTGGCCATATCAGTGGATTATATACAACAAATAGATTTTTAAAATTTTGCAATGTTGCTTGTAACTATCCCACAATGGAAAATTTGGGAAAATGTTGAATTTCTGCTAACTTAGCTGATTTTATGAAATTCAATTTGAGGGCATTACACGCTGGGTTATAGTAGACTTGGCACTAACATGTAGTTATATGCAGAATTTCAACCATTTTGTACAGGTGAAGGAAAATGTATCTATACAGCCAATCATCCTGACCATCTGCTTTTATATTACAGAGATAAAACTGTTATTATCTCAGTGTTCACACACAAATCTGGTTGGATTATAGTTCCACTTAAATCTACTTAAAAACAAATGAACTTCTTTTAATGATGTGGTAAGATTACACTGAGATATCTAACTGAGACCCATCTTCAGCTTCAGGAAGGAGTTCCCTACACTATAGGGCAGATTTAAAAAGGATGTGAAATTAGGAGTGTAGACTGAATGATATGATAGTACAGCTAGGAAAAAATCTGCAGATGTTGGAAATCCAAAGCAACACACACAAAATGATGGAGGAACTCAGCAGGTCAGGTGACTTCTATGGAAAAGAGTAAATAGCTGGTGTTTCAGGCCGAGGTCCTTCATCAAGACTGGAAAGAAAGAGGAGAAGTCAGAGTAAGAAGGTTGGGGGCGGGGGGAGGGGAACAAGAAGTACAAGGTGGCAGGAGATAGGTGAAACTGGGAGAGGGGGTGGGGGTGAAGTAAAGTGCTGAGAAGTTGATTGGTGCAAAGGATAAAGAGCTAGCAAAGGGGAAACCTGATAGAAAAATATGGACCGTGGAAGAAAGGGAAGTATAAGGAGCACCAGGGGGTGATTTCTCAAACTTCTAGTAATTGCCCCCTCTTCACCATTCCCCATTCCTGTTTCCCTCTCTCACCTTGTCTCTTTATCTGTCCATCACCTCCTCCTTCCCTTTCTTCCATCGTCTTCTGTCCTCTCCTATCAGATCCCCCCTTCTCCAGCCCTTTATCCCTTTCACCAACTTTTCAGTTCTTTACTTCATCTTTCCCCCCTCCCAGTTTCACCAATCACCTGCCACCATGGATTTCTTCCTCCCTTCACCCCACCTTCTACTAACTTCTCATCTTTTATTTCCAGTCCTGAAGAAAGGTCTCAGCCTGAAACCTCAACTGTTTACTCTTTCCCATAGATGCTGCCTGGCCTGTTGAGTTCCTCCAGCATTGTGTGTGTGTTGACAGGACAGCTAGATTGAAGTGTAGTGAATACTTCTGAGAACAGGCAGCTTGATGGATTGGCAAGAAATCTAGGACACCCACTTCTTCACTTCTGCTTTAGCTTATCAGCTGCTGAAACAATTGTGTATGCTGGTGTAACCCCCGGGATTTGACACCACCAAAGCAGTCCTGGTCAGTTGCAAGTTTTCAAGAGGTGTGGATTGAGATGTTCTCCCCTCAAACTAGAGAACTCAGATCTTGGAATAATGGACCAAGGTGAGTAGAAATTTGTGCTTGTAGATGGTTGGAACTCTTTGGCTGGTTAGTCAGTGGGTACATTCAAAGCTGAGGCTGATGGAATCTTGGTCATGAGAAGTAACAGAGAATACAGGGATGTGGCACAGAATTAGCCACGATCACACTGGATAGCAGAGCAGGTCCAAACAGGTAATATTGGCACACTCCTGTGGACTTGATCACTCAAAAATTCGTGGCCAAAATCCTCAATCCAAAGTTACTTCCTTAAATCTCCCTTTCTTCTTCTAGTATGCTCTTTGAAATTCACCTCTCTGGCCATTCTTTTAGTTATCTATCCAAATACCTGTGACTTGGGGGTGTCAAGATATCTGACTACTTTCTTGTGAAGGCCATTTTTACTATGTCCATTACACTTTGTAAATAGTGTAACTGGGTCTTGGTTACACTGGCTGCTGAGGTGTCTAAAATGGCTTCTTTGTATGTTATATAAAATGGCTTTTCTGTAATAATAACTGCGATGTAAGGAGTTCTCTCTCTCCCTGCTTGTTTGGGTTATATTATTGTTAAGGGAAGGAACAAACCAATGAGTGTCCATGTTATTCTTCTTGTGGTTGATATTCTGTCTCATATGGCTGGGAACCGAGTGGTTTGGCGGGCTTTTCGGGAGGTGAACCGAAGAGGAAGGATGTGCTGGACGCGTTCTGGTCGACCACCGTAATTGGTCCCAGGTGTTGGGTTGAGGGGGTCGGAGCAGATCGCGTGGTGGAAAGAAGACCCCGTTCATTGAGCTCCAACGGTTGTACACGAGGGGTTGAACTTTGATAAGTTTGGCGCCTTGTACTTTCCTTTTGAATTGTACCTTTATTAATTACATAGTTCCAGTAAGATCTATAAAGTGTAATCTGTAAGTCATACATTGTGTGCTGTCTGATATTTGAGGTGTGAGTTTGAACCTGGGTGCATTACACAGCAACTACGCAAAACGTGAGACACGGTCTGGTGGGCGGATGGGGTTTCCCCTAGACAAACATGAGCCGATAGCCCTGAGTGTTACAATAGTTATTCTCAAATCAAGGAACTGAGGTCTCAGGGAAAGTCAACGCAATGAAGAAGTTAAGGATTGGGCAGATTCCCCATGAAGACTTGAAAGGTGCAGCAGACTTGGCAAGGCTAAGTGACCTTCTCCTGCTCCTATTATATTGTATTCCTGTTCACCAGTTGTCAAATTGTGCAAATAAAATAAAATGTAAGTAATTAAAACAGCTTACCTGGCCAGCCTTTGCATTTTCACATACAAACGTTTCATAAACCTTTGGAAATTCTGGTGCATTGTCATTGACGTCCAAAACCTTGATTTGAACAGGTACACGGCTACTTTGTTTAGATTCTTCTGTAACTGTAAACAGGTAAAAAGATACAATAAATAAATATAATTCACCTTGCAGTTCAGTTGAAATTGGCAGGGCAAGTTTAAATCCTTATTAATGCTTGTATTGTGTAACCATTGAAGCAAAACTACATTGGAGGCATGTCTTGAGAAGCAACATTCGAGGCTCATTGTTTCCACGTTGATTAAAGACAGTTTGACCAGACCAAAACCACCTCTCAGCTTGTGTTCCATACACCTGCAGATAACATCCATCCAGATCAGACTACTGGAGAGCAAAACAGCCCAAAGGTGCTCCATCATGAGACCAAAAAGTCCAACTTATATTCAAACTAAAGCAACGTCTTCAGCCCCACTCCATTGAATAATTTTCCCTGCCCCAGTTGCTCATACCAGCACTTACAAGGAGACTGTTGAGATCTATGAAGGATGCTTGGTTTATAATAACCTGAAGACTCAGGAACTATCTCAGAAACCGTGCTCCGAGTTTGGGGGGTGGGGGGGGGGTGGCGAGCTGAAGGATAGCACAGATCCCAATATTTGCATTTAAAAGAACAATTCCCAGTAAAACCAACGTCTAACCCAGAACATAAAAAAGCTTTGTGCCTTCTCTGGTTAATGAAATTCAGCACTGCTTGGAGAATAACAGTAAGTCATGTGTAAACGCCAAAGTTTTTAATTTTTAACAGTACTACATGCAAGCAAATCACTTCCTACTCCACTTTTTCCGAGTGAAAAAAGAATCAAGTGGATATTCAGAAAATGCTCACAGTGATGAAACGTTCTTTAGTTAAGCCATTTTTTACACTGAAAATGAGACCAAATGTTGGGGTGGTATGGAAGCGTGGCAGTTAGTGTAACGCTATTTACAGAGGCAGTGACCAGGTTCAGTTCCGTCACTGTCTCCAAGGAGATTGTAGGTTTTCCTTTGTGACCCTGTGGGTTTCTTCCCACTCGCTAAAGGGTTACTAGGTTAATTAGTCACAGGAGTGTAATTGGATGCTGCAGTCTTGTAGGGTTGGAAGGGCCAGTTACTGTGCTGTATCCCTAAATAAATATATAAATGTTATCTGTTTAGGGACTATGGTTCAAATTAGGAGTTCAGTCTAGCTCCGGGCAAAGGAGACTTGGTCCAGACGTACTGTATGTGCTCCCACTGTGATTTCCAGCCGTGTTTGCAAGCTGTACCCTCTAACTGTGTCTGCTGGTGATTTCAGTGGAGGCAAAAGCTTAAACCAACGGCATTTGCCTCCGTCATCTGAGACTGCTGTTAATGGAATGACATTCCCTGTTGAAGTGTACAATCAGAGGCAAAAATCCCCTTCCTTCTTGGGGAATGAAGCTTAGAGGACTGTAGGGATCCTCAGCGCACTGAGCATTAGGTTTCATGACATTCTTAATTCTTCCTTTCAAATGATCATATTGCTGGACGCAACAACTATCTTTCTCCAAGTATCTCTCTAGTCAAGTGGCAAGACAGATTCTTCAGTAGTAAGTCTGGATGAGAAAATGTCACTATATTGTATTTCAGTTTAAATTCACCTAAAATAGCAGCTGTAACAGATGGCCACCAGTTATTCTCCCCTCCACTTTCGTTCCGGGTGGCAGCCAATACATGTGCATGCATTCACTGCCAGTCACCAAAGCTGAACACCCAGCCCAGTGGGTAAAATGGATCTTTTTTTGTTATTAAGTACCCTGCAGTGATGCCAACCGAGAGTCATTCAGTAACACAGAAGAGAAACGGGTCCTTTGGTCTAACTGATCTGTGCAGCCATAGCGTTCTCCATGCTAGTCCCAATTGCCCATGTTTGGTCCGTATCCCTCCAAGCCCCTCCCCTCCATATACTGCCCAAATGTCTCTTAAATGTTGCAATTTCTTCTACCTCAAACATTTCCTCTGGCAGCTCATTCCAGGTACTCACTACTCTCTTGGTAACAAAGTTACCTCTCAGGTCTCTTTTAAATCTCTTCCCCTTAATCTTGTATTTGCACCCTCTCGTTTTGGGCTCCCAACCCTGGGGAGAAGACTATGATCATCCACCTTATCTATACACCTTGTGATTTCATAAATTTCTATGGGATCACCCCTCATTCTCCTATGCTCCAAGAAATAAAGACTCAACATCCTCTGCCCATAACTTAGTCCAGGTAGCATCTTTGTTACTTTCTTCTGTACTCTCTCCAGCTTGGCAATGTCTTTTCTATAACAGGGTGACTAAACTGTACACAATATGCCAAATGCTGCCTCAAAGGAGAGACATTGACTTGTATAACAACATAATGTCCCTACTCCTTGAGGCCCTGACTGAAGGACAGCATGCTGTCTTCTTCAGCACCTTGTCCACTTGTGTGGCCATTTCAGTAAACAGTGTACTTGTAGTCCCAGCTCCCTTTATTCCAGAATACTTGTTAGTACCCTGCCATTCACCGATTATCCTGATTTGAATGTCCAAATGCATAACCTTGCCATTGCCATTCCTCTGTCCATCTCCCTAATTGACCAAGGTCTTTTTGCAATTTAGTGTAATCTAGTTCACTGTCATCAAGACTTCCAAAATCGTCAGCAAACAACAATATTCAATCTAATTGTAACCACAAACATATCAATTCAAAATTTGTGATTTTTCACCTTGTAGTCCTCAAAATGACCTCACTTGCATAATATTATAGTTTCTTCTGCAAAGGGTATAAACCAACTAATTAGCCAGGCCTCACAGCTGTACATTTAAGCATAGAAACATTAATTTTGGGAGACTTTATAATTTTCTGCATAAAACATGGAACTCCCACCCATAATAAAGAGGAAACAGTTTGGACAAGAAAATAACTAAAATAACTGTGTAAAACTACCTTTGATAAGTGAGAGTAAGGCACACACTTACTTGTCTCAGTTGCTATTATTGTGATGTTATGCCATGATGTTTCTTCCCGGTCAAGTGGTTTTAATGTAACAATTGATCCGTTCATAGAGTATATGTTGAAGTACCTGTCCAAATCAGTGTGGCGATCGATTGAATAACTGAAAAAAATCAAAGGTGGTAAAAAATCCTTACAACTTCTTAAAACTTTTCAAATTCTAAAAATGGACATATTTGACTACTGTTGCAGATTGAATTGTTCCATCACCACTTCATGTGTTTTTCTTGTTTCCTACTCAGGATAACTCTCCAACTATTGCCAAAACTTTAAGTGCAGAGCTAAGGGAGTGCTCTGGGAAGTACCACATTTCAGATGAGACATCAGACTGTGGCCAGCCAAAGTGCCATTGCATTATTCTGAAGAACAGCAGTGGAGTTATGCCAGTGTCTTGGCCAATCTTTATCCCTCATACAGCAACACTAAAACAGATCATGTGATAATTATTACAATACTGCTTATTAGAGCTTGCCCTATGAAAACTGGCTGCTCCATTTCCCATATTACACCAACAATTACACTTCATAATTACCTTACTGATGTAAAGTACTTTACGATGTAAAGCACTTGGGTATCCTGAATTTATTTTTCATGCCTTTTTAGCTGCCCCTGGCACTGAAACTTAAGCATGGTCTTTAAATGGCCCCTAAGGTGTTTCTGAGCACAGACGATCTCTGGGATGAACTTTCTTTCTGTTTTCATGATTCTGCTTCCCAATATGTTAGATGCTTCTGCAGTGATGTGGGTATTGGTCAGATGTCCTGGTAGTACGTGTAGTATTGATGCATTTGTAGTATTGTAGCCCATATCTCAGAAAGGATGTGCTCGAATTGGAGAGGGTAGAGAGAAGGTTAATGAGAATGATCCTGAGAATGAAAAGGATTACGTAGGAGGAGTATTTGATGGCTCTGGGTCTCTACTCGCTGGAGTTTAGAAGAGTGATGCAGGAATCTCATTGAAACCTTTGAATATTGAAATGCCTAGATAAAGTGAACGTGAAGAGGATGTTTCCAATAGTGGGAGAGTAGAGGACCAGAGGGCACATACACTGAATAGAAGGATGTTCCCTTAGAAAAGAGATGAGGAGGAAGTAATTTAGCCAGAGGAATTCATTGACACAGCATGAAATGGAGGCCAGGTTATTTGGTATATTTAAAGTGGAGGTTGATAGGTTCTAGATTAATAAGGATGTCAAAGGTTAGAGGGAGAAGGCAACAGAATAGGTTTATTTCTTTATTTAGTGATACAGCATGGAGTAGGCCTTTCCTACCGGAGACGCCCCAGCAACCCCATTTTAACGCTAACCCGATCATGGGATAATTTACAATGAGTAATGATCCCACCTCTTTGGACTGTGGGAGGAAACCGGAACACCTGAGGAAACGCCTCGCATTCCATGGGGAGGGAGTAGAGACTCCTGATCGATCACAACAGAATTGATCTCTGAACTCCGCCGCCTCAAGCTGTAATGGTGTCATGGTCACCATGGCACCCGGTAGAGGGAAAGTAAATTGGCCACCATCATATGGCCTAATTCTGCTCCTACGTCTATGGATTTAAATCAAGACTGTGGACTTATCACGTAAATAATTATGGTCCTGCAACTGTCTCAACACAGTGCCCTCAGTACGTGCGTACACGTAATAAAATGGATTAAAAATGCAGTACCCTGCTCTACTGAACAAGGTATTTCCCCTGAAATTCTTTGTAATGCAAAAATTTCATCAGATTTTTGCATCACCAAGAATTTCCAATATACTAATCCATACTGAGTTCGCCTGTCTCAGCTGGGATGTAGGTTTGGGTACTCATCAGCATTCACACCAATGCATTAGTTAATGTTACATCAAACAAGTTCTGCTCCCAGTCACTATTCAGATGCATATGTGTGTGGAAATTGAGTCAAGAAAAGACCATGTGTGGATTTTCTGCCTGTGTTATAATAAACCTTGAAGGGATTTCAAGGCTCACTTAAATAAATGAGTACTTGAGTTAGGAAGCTCCCCAGGAACTGCAGCACAGCAAGGAATCATCACTTCAAGTGCAAGGCATGAAGGAAGGGGAGAAAACCAGTAACAGAAATGATATATTTCTCATCATAAAATAATAGGTGTTGAAACATACATTTATGACCAGCTGCAGTCCAGCGTGTGGTGACAAAGAGGGGGATGCAGCAAGTACCGAGAGTGAGCTGTGCTCTGGATATCTATAAATAATGAAGCGTTAAGCGTGGGATAGATTATTTTCAGAAACAATGAGGGAAAAATTAAGGGATGGGTGTTCTGGTCACACCATTCCCATGCACTGTCTTAAATGTCTTCGGCAAAGACATTTTCAGAAGTCAAAGGCAAACTACTACAAATGCTCCAGCAATCCAAATTCAATCCTGACCCCAAATCCAGCTCTGTGTGGAGCTAGCAAATTCTCTCTGTGGCCATGTGGTTTACTCCGGGTGCCATCTCAAATGCTAAAGATATGTGTTAGAAGGTTAATTAGCTGCTGTAAGTTGTCCCCAGTGTGTAGGTGAATGGGAGAATCTGACTGAACGTTATGGTTATGTGGGGTGTAAAACTAAGTGGGATTAGTGTAGGGTTGATGGCCAGTGAGGCATGATGGGTTAACTTCCTTGCTTCCATGTTGTATACTTCTCTATTTCTAATTAGACAGCAGGTCACTCGGCATCTGTGGAGAGAGATACAGGCTTAAGCCTCATATCAATGGATTGCATCAGAAAATTTCTATCCGCAAGTGCTGCTCAACTTGCCAAATATTTCAAGCATTTTCTGCCTTTATGACGAATAGTAGTTATCCGAACTTTTCCAAATATCTGATGGGTAGTTGATCTGGTAAAATAAATTACACTGAAATCCCACAATTTTTCATGTTATGTTCTCCCCATAAAAATATTGAAACAAAACAAAACTTCTTGAGAAATAAGTCTTGCTTTGCAGCCGATTTCAGGAAAACCAGCACAGGCCAAACATGAGGAGGCTTCAGTTCCACCAGCTCATGCAGACTGGTGGTTATTAAATAATTGCCTTCATGGTAGGATAGGACATGTTGAGGAACAGAAGGAAGACATGAATAACAAGGAGAATGGTGGAAGATTGACCAAAAAGCTCAAGGAACAAGGGACTGAGCGAGCATTAGAAAGGATCGACAGGTATTAATGTAGCACAGTGAAAGGAAGTTCAATTTTACGTCAGAATCTCAAGGCAAACATTAGGAACATAGCTGGTCTGTGATCAGATTAACTTGGGAAATCTGATTTATATGCCACCAAATGATGTCGCATGTAACGTATCATTAAGACAATGGGTATTTCGAAATTAGAATCTCTACTTGAAAGCCAGCAGAGGATTGTACAATGAAATAAGTGACCAATTTGAATGCATTATGGACGTTATTCTGCACAGATAAATGCAGAAAATAGATTGCATGAAAAGCCATTTGTCATTTAATCTCATCTGCCAGCTACCTATCCCTTTTGTTTTAACGTTTCCTCTTTCTGGGCTTAAGACCTTACATTTTTAACCTTTGATGGTTCACCGTGCGGTGCACTTGTTCTCATTTGTGATCTGAGGATGAAACCTCAGTTCTATGCCAGAACGATGTTATACAGTCCAAGCCGCTATCTTTAAAACTAAGACCCCCTCATACTGTCTTCGGTAGGCTGCTCCATCATGGACACTATCCTCTCCACCATCAAGGACATCTTCAGAAGGCAACACCTCAGAAAGGTGGCATCCATTGTTAAGAACCTTCATCATCTAGGACGTGCCCTCTTCTCATTACTACCATCAGGGAGGAGGTACACACACACACACACACAACATTTCTGAAACAACTTCTTCCCCTCCGCCATCAGATTTCTGAAGGGACCACTAAACCTTGAACACTACCTATCGTTTTGCTCTCTTTTTGCACTAGCTTTTAAATATATTTCTTTAAGTGACAATAAGAACGTGGCCACGTGGTTAAGGTGACAGTCTAGTGATCTGAAGGTCACTAGTTCGAGCCTCAGCTGAGGCAGCGTGTTGTGTCCTTGAGCAAGGCACTTAACCACACATTGCTCTGCGACGACACCGGTGCCAAGCTGTATCGGCCCTAGTGCCCTTCCCTTGGACAACATCATGGCATGGAGAGGGGAGACTTGCAGCATGGGCAACTGCCGGTCTTCCATACGACCTTGCCCAGGCCTGAGCCCCGGAAACCTTCCAAGGCGCAAATCTCATGAGATGAACGGATGCCTATATAATGTAACTTATAGTTTTTTTAATGTATTGCTCTGTACTGCTGCTGCAAAACATCAAATCTTGCAACCTAATGTCAAGTGATAATAAACCTGGTTCTGATATAAACAGTAAATGCCATAATTTTGAACCAGAGGAACCTTTTGTTATCTCTGGTGTCAATACTTGTTCCTTGCTATCAAAAGCAGGTTAGCAGCAATGATTAAATTCTTGTTTTTGGATGCAAGACCGGTGTTGCTTGCACTGTAAGAGCTTTCTGCTAACCTCTACACAACTGTGCCACCCTTGTCCTGGTGTCAGCCACGTATTCAGCAAAAATAAACATACAAGCAGAGTGTGCTCCCAGTCTCACGGTGGTCAGGATTTGGAGCTTTGAGTTCCAGTTTATGCCAGTGTGGACTGATACCTGTCTATGCCTCCCCATCGAATATTGAAAGGCCTAAATAGAGTGGATGTGGAGGGGATGTTTCCTATAGTGGGGGAGTCCAGAACCAGAGGGACAGCCTCAAAATAGAGGGACATCCCTTTAAAGCAGAAATGAGGAAGAGTTTCTTTAGCCATAGGGTGATGAATCTGTGGAATTAATTGCCGCCAACAGCTGTGGAGGCCAAGCCGTTTGTACATTTAAAGTGGAGGTTGGTAGGTTCTTGAGTAGTCAGGGCATCAACGGTTTTGTGGAGAAGGCAGGAGAGTGAGGTTGAGAGGGAGAATAAATCAGCCATGATGGAATGGCGGAGTAGGATCTTTGGTCCGAATCCCCTAATTCTGCTCTTATGGTCGCATGGTATATATGACTCTATATAGTATGATCTGTTTCTTTCTGAACAAGAGTAACTATATAGCTGAAGAAATTTTCTGGCTAAAAAGTACTTTGAGATAACATGAAAGGTTGTCAGCTGTTGTCCCTTACACCTATCCTCTGAGATAAGCCTAAATCTGTCCAGACAGGGTAAAACTAGACAAGACTCACAAGAGGAGTAAACCCAGAGTGTATTATAACAGAGGAGATAAATTAAGTGAAATAATATAGATATGTATATAGATAATAATGTGATATAGACGTAACAATAATATAGATGTGATTACTATAAATAATATTACACAAGGAGTTAAATGAAATTACTGAAGACTAAATACAGCAAGCTAGCGTACACAAATGCTTTGTAGCCTACATGGTCCTAACCCTCAGCCATACCTATAACATTCTCATGTATATTTTTCTGTAACTCTATCCAGGCATTCAATTTTGTGCATCCTTCCCTTGCAAATTACCACTTCAAATTTAAATTTTCCGTAGTAATTAACTCTGGATAAGTTTGGATTCAATTTGCACCATCCATCACTGAAGCTGAAATGTTCTACACACAACTCTCTGCAAGCTCCTAAACCATTCTCTAATCATTGTTCATTGAACTATCCAAAAATTCCATACACAAATATTTGGGTTGGCTGATGCAACCCCCACCCACCAGCCCTCTTCTCTCCTCTAACCCTCCCGTTTCCATCTTTCATTGTACTACCTTCATCCTGTTTGCCTGCTACAAGACCATGAAATGTCCCAGAAAGGGAAGTTTAGTGTCCTATCATTAACTCAACAAAAAAAAATCTTTCATGGGAAAAGGATCGTTTCTAATCATCCTGAAAATCTGGATGATAGATTTTATCGTGATGTTTACCACTTTCAAAATTGTTTTGAGGACAGGACTCACCAATCTGGCACCACCTTCATTATTTATGAGCTAACTTATAAATCTTTGGTGACATTGCCACATGGCGAGAGTCCAGAGAAAAGCATGTGTTTATATAAACACTTTCTTCAGTATTTTCTTTCTGCTTTAAACTCTTTGTAAAGTTCCGCAGTCCTGATGTCGTGCTTTGACCTTAAATATTTTCTGTATTTGTTGCTGCATGTATCTGACCACTGTTATTACCTAATATTTATTTACTTATTGAGATGCAGCGTGGAATTGGCCCTTCGAGACATGCTGGCCAGCAATCCCTAGCCTAATCACGGCACAATTTACAATGAACAATTAATCTACCAACTGATACATCCAACGACTGTGGACTGTGGGAGGAACTCGGAGCACTCAGTTTTGTGCTGTCCCACACGGCCACGGGGAGAACATACAAACTCCTTACGGGCAGCAGTGGGAATTGAACCTGGGTCGCTGGTTCTGTAAAGCATTGTGCTATCCACTACGCTGCCTGCAAGTCACTTTCTTTCCACCTCCGACTACAGATCATCGATTTGCCTTGTCTTCTCTCTCCCTATGCTCCCTGACTGAAATTTCTTGGTTTTCTTGCGAGTTCCCAGCACCTGCGGAATCTTGCCTGAGCATCCTCCAACTAATTGCTTCCAGTGATTGTACCAGCCGCAATGTGTGAATCATACTTGTCAACATGTATAATTCCCACAGAAAGAGTGACGTTTGCAATCGTGGCAAGTTACTAACATAAACTTCAGTGACCACAATCTGGCCAGCCTGTTGGGAGTTGCTGCCGCAGATTTCAGAACAGGGAGCAAGATTGTTAAAGTACAAGGTGGTATTTTAAAAGTCAGCTGAAAAAGGTCCTCCCCTCTCATGCTTTCAGTAAGCACAAAATAAAAGTTGCATCTGGCCCTGATTGTAGCACTTCATGTTGCAAAGCAATTTTCTATTATTATTCCGAACTTGATTCCTGTTTTATCTTGATCAAGGTATGCTGTGGAAATTGCACAGTTATGACATGTAGCTCCTTGGAGCTTGTGTTATAATGTAGGTGTTTTTTGCTACCACACTACTGGTGTTGTATGACTAAACGTCCATCACGATTCAGCCAACTCCTGTTACCTCGCAGTTGCCTGCATTAATAGTGTCACCCTATAGTTGCTTTTCATTTCTGATTCACCCATACTGCCAGATTGATGGATCAGAATGGTTTTGAACAGATATTTCTTCGAGGTGGTTAGATGAATATGTAGAATTGGATTGCTAGGGTGTGGAAACCATAAAAAGGGTGCAGAGGAGGTTTACAAGGATGTTGCTTGGATTGGGAAGCACGCCTCATGAGAATAGATTGAGTGAACTTGGCCTTTTCTCTTTGGAGTGACGGAGGATGAGAGGTGAACTGATAGAAGCATATAAGATGATTGATCATGTGGATAGTCAGAGGCTTTTTCCTAGGGCTGAAACGGCTAACACAAGAGGGCACGGTTTTAAGGTGCTTGGAAGGAGGTACAGAGGAGACGTCAGGGGTAAGTTTTTTTATGCAGAGAGTGGTGAATGCATGGAATGGGCTGCCAGTGACAGTGGTGGAGGTGGATACGATAGGTTCTTCTAAGAGACTCCTGGATAGGTACATGGAGCTTAGAAAAATAGAGGGCTATAGGCAACCCTAGGGAATTTCTAAGTGTGAGGGGATCCAGGAGTGCCCCTATTAACTGTTTGGAGAGAGACATTTATCATTGATGCTTTGTTTGGAAAGGAGAGAGAGACAGAGTTATTTACCACCGATATGTTGCTTTTGAAAAGAGAGAGAGAGAGACGAAGATTAACAGTTGGACTGTCACTTTAAGGTATCGGAAGTAACTTTGGATTTTTACTGAGTTTGGAGTTGGAGACAGCACCGAGCAGCTCGAAGGTTGCTATGGTGACCGAAGGCGGTGTTAATTAATGGACACTCGATGTTATGATTTTCAGCAGGTTGTTGATGTTACTTCCAAGGACAGGTTGCCTGCTTGTGCACTCCTTTACAGACAAAGGAAGGAGGGACTCTTTGAATGACAGGTGATGCTCAGCCTGGTGAAATAAATGGGAGGTCAGATGACACAGACCTCAGGACACATGATCTGGACACTGAATGAGCATAGTTGTGCCCGCAGAAAAAGTGGGTTTCGGAGGATCGATCAGGCGGATCGATCCAAATTGCTATTCCATTGGTGAAGAAGGGGTTGACTGGTGGGGAGTTGTCTATGTGTCCACCCTCACCTGGGTGATAGCTCCACCACAGAAGACCGGTCTCCCTGGTTAAAGTCACAGTCGGTGACTTGTAAAGGATTTCGGAGGACGACGAGAAGATTGACGGCATCAGCTCACCTGAAGACTCAACTCACTCTCTCTCTCTCTCTCCATCACTATTCAACTAAATACCATGAACTGAACTGAACTGAACTTTACTCAACATCGTAAGACTGTATCTTTTTACCCCTAGACTTAAAGAAGCTTGGTTTTTTCATACATATATATATATTCCACACTTACTTTTATGTATAATCATTGCTAACCTGTTTGATTTATTTACATTTATATTACTGTATTGCGTAGTTACTAAAAAATATCAGTAGTTTATACCAATACAAGACTCCAAAGTGTTTTCCATCTCTGCTGGTTTCTTAATCCCCGTCATGGGGTACGTGACACTAAGGTAAGGACATCTTCAGCACAGTTTTGTGGGCCGAAGGGTCTGTATTGTGCTGTAGGTTTTCTATGTTTCTATGTTCATCCAGAGCCAGGTGCCAGCAGAGTAGATAGACCTGTTTCACATTGTGCTTTAGGCTGAGCGAAGCAGGACAACGACAGCTTACCTTTATATAGCACTTCCATCAAATTCAAAATATAGGCAGATCAGTCAAAAGCTCTTTGCAGGAGATTATCAACAAAAATCTGTCATAGTCACATAAACAGATATTAGTACTGATAGTAAAGCTTTAGGCCAAAGAGGCAGGTTTTAAAGAACAAGTTTTGGGAGAGAACTCCAGAGCTCAGGATCTTAGCTGAAGTGGATCACTTCAGTCTGCTGATGATGAAGAAGATCAGTAATGTGGGACAGAGATCTCTTAAACATACAAGGCTGACGTAGTTACAGGGAGGGAAATAAACAAGGAGAAAAACAATGAAAGTGATGATGCAGCAGGTTACTGATGTAAATTTGTTTTGGCAGCAGAAATTTGCTGGAGCAGTTCACATGTGACGGGAGCTGGGGGCAACAAATATAAGTCTAACTCTGTTCACCAACATCTGGGCTTGTCTGCCAGTGTTCCACCCTGAATTCTACTTTCAGGTAAACTACTCAGCTTCCATGCAATAAGCCTCTAAGAAAGGTATGCCAAGACCAGGATACAACATTCGGCTCAGTTCAAGTAATGATTAAGCTGCATTAACACTGATTCTCAAAGTTCAACGTAAAATTATTTTCATAGGACATTTATGACATTATGTCCTTCCTTCAGATTCATTTTCTTCTGGTCATTTAAAAGAAAATTAAGATGTACAATAGAATTTGTGAATAACTATACATAGAAAGGCTAAGAAGAGGGAATGCACACCAATCCTCTGAGAGGGTTCAGAATTGGAAAGAGTGAGCAATTTCAAGTTACTGGGTGAAAATATCTCCGAGCAACTAACCTGGACCTGATATATCGATGCAGCTACAGAGAAGGCATGACCCTGGCTATATCCTATTAGGAGTTTGAGGAGATTTGGTATATCACCAAAGACACTTGTAAATTTCCACAGATGTGCTGTGAAGAGCATTCTAACTGGCTGCATCACCATCTGGTATGAGGAAGGGCTATTGCACAAGATCGAAATAATCTGCAGAGAGTTGTAAATTTTGTCATCTCCATCATGGGCACTAGCTTCCATAGTATCCAGGACATCTTCAAGGAGCGATGCCTCAAAATGGCAGTGTCCATCATTACGGACCCCCATCACCCAAGTCATGCCTTCTTCTCATTGCTACCATTAGGAAGGAGGTACAGAAGTCAGAAGGCACACACTCAATAATTCACGAACAGCTTCTTCCCCTCTGTCATCTGATTTCTGAAAGGACATTGAATCATAAAGACTACCTCACAACTTTTTTATTTATATTTTTGCACCATTTATTTAATTTAACTATTTTACATATATATATTATATACTTACAGTAATCCACAGGTTTTTGATATCATTATGTATTGCATTTACTGCTGCCACAAAGACAACAAATTTCTCAACATATGCCAGTGATATTAAACCTGATTCTAATAACAAAGACTGACAAACATCCAATGTGCAAAAGAGGGCTAATTGTGCAAATAATAAATTTTAAAAAATAAATAAATAGTACTGAGACCGAGCTGTAGCGTCCTTGAGAGTGAGTCTATAGGTTCTGAGGTCAGTTCAGCATTGAGGTGAGTGAAGTTATCCATGGTGGTTCAGGAGCCTGGTGGTTGCAGGGTAATTGAACCTGGTGCTGAGGGACCTAAGCCCCTTTGCCTCCTGCCCAGTGGTAGTACAGTAGTGAGACGAGAGCATGACTCATAACACGCTGGAGGAACTCAGCAGGTCGGACAGCATCCATGGAAACGATGAGTCGACGTTTCGGGCCGGAACCCTTCGTCAGGACACGAACGAAGTCCTGACGAAGGGTTCCGGCCCGAAATGTCGACTCACCATTTCCATGGATGCTGCCCGACCTGCTGAGTTCCTCCAGCGTGTTGTGAGTGTTGTTTTGATCCCAGCATCTACAGATTATTTTGTGTTGAGAAGAGAGCATGGCCTAGATGATGGGTGTCATCCCTGATGTGATCAGGCTAGACTATCAGTCCTCAAATTATGTGACTAATACATCATAATTCACATGTCAGGACCATGCTCCTGAATTTATACTTGATTTATTAATAGCTATCATGTAATTATGGTCTCCACCATCAGGTGGAAATTCCTTCCTTAGATCTACCCTGTCTACCCCTTACATCATTGTAAAAAATATCAAACCAAACATCCTCCTGACTTCTCATTTGTAGAAGAAAGGGTCCCTGTTTGTTTGACCAATACCTTACCATTTCCAAAGCCATTCCTAAAAATTTGTTGTACGTATCCAAAGTTTCAATGCCCTGTTGGCAATACAAAGACTACAACTGTAGCTATTTCTACGGTGTGTTACTGTGGGTTTACCTTCACAAGAAAGAAAGCAGCTCATCTAACATAATATGGGATGGACAATAAATGCTGGTTTTGTATGTATCCCAACAAATAATGAATTTAGTCAAATATTTTGCCTGTATTCTGTACTCTGCTTTTGAAATTTTGAAAACAGAATTTGACATGCACATTTCTGCCCCACTAAGTATGTGGACTTCTTATCCCTTTAAATTAAAAATTCAAGAAACAATATTGAGTTCTATTATTATTACAAGATTTCAAATTAAGCAAAGCTGTCCCCTGAGGAAAGAAACGTTCATTGACAAGTAAGGAGCTGGCAGCTTGATAAATTTCCACCAAAGTACTTTTTGAGTGCTTGACTCAATGTAAGACTAAAGCACAATGTATTCAGAAAATCTGTAGCATTGATTAACATGCCATTTAATGTGAAATAATGTTTTAGTGAATTGTAAATAACATTTTTAAATTACCCTGTGACAAGATACAAAAGTTGTGTTTTAATTTCAATACATTATTAACACATTGGTTTAAGACTCTGGTGTGAATTCTCCATTGCAGAGAAACACCGCAGAAGGAATTTAATATAATGTGTGAAACGTGGTGAAATAACACACCAGGGGAGCTTTACCCAATAAAAATGATCCATACAAAATCTGTTGAAGAAAAATGTCTTCATGATGAAGAATTTTAGTAGAGCTGGTGTGGCTCCAGTCAATGTGAATTGGACTCAATTCAGTTATTACATTCATGTTTGAGGTAATGTGCTGTAAGTACGTGATGTAATTTAAAGACACTTTCAGCTTAGAGTCAGCCACAACATAATAAGACAAGACTCACCTCTGGAACAGAAGATTATGGGTTTCGTTCCCACTCCAGAGATCTGAGGTTTAAAATCTAAGTTGGAGCACCCTGTGTAGAAGTGGGGGAGGTACCATCATTTCATCAAGTCATCTTTTCTAGAAGGTTATATAAGAGCCCAGGATAATACTTCAATCAGAACCTATGGAGTATTTCCAAATGTTCTAGCCAACCGTTATTGCTCAAACAATAAAAAAAATTACCAAGTCATTTACTTCATTGCCATTGTGGAAGCTTTATGTGCACAAGCTGGCCTCTGTACTTCTATATCACAACAGTGACTAAGCCTTAAAATGTACTTAACCGGCTGCAAGTTGTTTTAGAATGTCATTAACAGTGAAATGGAAGTCTATCATTTCTAGTACACTGGGCTGGTTTGAATGGAGAGGATTTTCCATTTCTTCATCAAATTAAAATTTGGGTTTAGCTTTGTAAACATTTGTGTTGCATCTGCCAAAATATCTTCAATGACACATTTCAAAATGTTTGTCATAGGTAAGCAGCAGTGTTTTATGGAAGCTCAAATGGATTTGGTACTTCTGGGTGCTCTGGACAGGTTTGACCACTAGATGGCTCTCAAAGACCAAACTGATTTCTGCTGGCTTAGTAATTAACCACAGACTGGGTCAAGACAAAACCCTCACAGAGCTAATATAGTTTTCCCATCTCACACCTATGGAAAGAAGCCATTCAAATAAAGACTGTAGCACGTTCCTCAGAGATTCCTCATTTAAACATCTTTGCAGTTTCTCTGCTCTTTAGTACAGACCAAATCCACGCTCTAACTGACAGAACATAACAGATCAGAAGCCAGCAAGTATCCTGAGCCAATTATCTAATCTTACTGCCATCCCTCTGGTCTAACTGATTCAGAGGATGCTTACACAGCTTTGGCTATTAGTGTCTGGGATGAGCAGTGCCATCTATAAGGTGACTGTGAACTTCCTGCATCTGCCTGTCACTTTAATTCCCCACCTCACTTTGCACTCTTGGTCCAGCCAAAGCCCACGGTAAGCTGGTGGAACAATAACTCATTTTCCATCTCAGTATGCTGTAGTTCACGCGACTCAGCAGTGGATTTGAGGAACACAGATGACCAGGTTACTCTAACCAGTTCTGACATAACCTGGTTTTATTCTCTCCACGGATGCTAGCTGATCAGCTGAACCTTTCCAGCAGTCTCTGTTCCTTCAGATCTCCAGCAGTTGCTTTACTCTGTACCTCAATGTCCAACAGATTTTATTCTCTGCCCCATCCTCCCTCTCCTTCACGTTCTCCACACAGATTAGTTGCTATCAGTAAGCCTCCGCCACCCTCTTCTGCTCATTAACATTCCATGTGTTTGGTCTTCATAAAGTCATCCTGCACCAAAATAGGCCCTTCAGCCCATCTGGTCTTTCCAAGATTGCAATTTTTGCTAGTCCCATTCACCTGTATTTGGCTCTAAACCTTTCCGATCCATGTTCCTATTGAAGTATCTGTTAAATATTGTTAATGTACTTGCCTCAACTATTCCATATACTGACTACTCTCTAGGTGAAAAAGTTGCCCATCAGTTTCCTTATTAAACGTCTTCCCTCTCACCTTAAATATATACTCTCTAGTTCTTGATTCTCCAACCTCGGGTAAAAAGATTGAGTGCTTTCACACTATTTATGTCCCTCATAATTTTATACACCTCTATATGACCATACCTCATTCTCCTAAACTCCAATGAAATAAGTCTCAACCTGCTTAGTCTCTTTTCATAACTTAATCCCTCAAGTCCTATCAACATTCTCATAAATCTCCTCTGCACTCTTTCCACCTTAACAGCATCTTTCCTATAACAGGTTGACCAAAACTAAACACAATGTTCCAAACGCAAACACGAGGAAATCTGCAGATGCTGGAATTTCAAGCAACACACATAAAAATTGCTGGTGAACACAGCAGGCCAGGCAGCATCTATAGGAAGAGGTACAGTCAACATTTCTCAGCCCGAAATATCGACTGTACCTCTTCCTATAGATGCTGCCTGGCCTGCTGCATTCACCAGCAATTACAGTGTTCCAAATGCAGCCTCACTAACATCTTGTGCAATGACAACATAACATCCCAACTTCTGAATTCAGTTCTCTTGTCAGGTGAGAACCAAAATTCTTCTTCACTACCCTGTCGACCTGCAAAGCACTTTCAGGGAATCATGTATTTGTTCTCCTAAGTCCCTCTGCTGGACCACACTCTACCGTGGGGGTCCTACCCTCATTAGTTTTCTCAAAATACAACATTTAACACTGGTCTAAATTAAACTCCATTTGCCATTCTTCAGACCAGTAACCCCGCTGATCAATCCTGAGAAACTCTATTCTATCACCATCCATTCCTTTTATTCTCTACATTTACAGACACTCCAGTTTTTCTATAAATTGCCCATTCCTGTTTCTCAATCCAAAACATAAACTGTTTCTTTCTCCACAGATATGATCCAAACTGCTGAGTATTGCCAGATTTTTTTTTATTTTAGCAGCTGGGGATAATTTTACCTGGATTCTCCAGATCCCTTTGCAGATTGGATTCATGTGACACAGAGCTGGAACAGAATAAATCAATTTGTTCATTCTGAGTAACATTTTCAGCTACCGGTTTAGAAGGATTGATTTTGACTTATTGAGAACTTCCCTATTTATACTGCCTGCTATCAGCTTCAAATGCATTTAAGGTCAAGCAGTGAATAAATAAATTTCCAATATTATACCAATGTAAGTTCATCTGATGCATTATAAGCTGCTTTTTTTCTGAGAAACATACTTCTTCACATTAGCAAACAAAAGAACAATACAGTAATGTTCTCTATTCAGAACTTCAGTGTAACCCACTGAAGTTAGAGAAAGCAGAAATGCCTGGAGAGAAGAGGTGCTGTCAAATCTACTTTCAGGTGTAATAGAAGGGAATTTCATGGAGGGTAGGGAACAATGGTGACTCTGTCACTACTCACCTTGTAATAAAAGAAACAGGGAGCAACTTCCGAAGACTGAATAATTGCATTTAAAAGCACTACTTCAAATGATGTCACCACTGCTAACCTACTCCTTCAAAGGCTGTGTTGTTGCAATCTTTATAACCGGAAATAGCCATCAAGGAACAAATGGGGTTATCAATATTTTTATAAGAAACTGTTCTCACAGTGTGGGCACGTGGCCAAGTGGTTAAGGCATCGGACTAGCTACCTGAAGGTCGTGAGTTCGAGCCGCAGCCGAGGGAACGTGTTGTGTCCTTGAGCAAGGCACTTAATCACACATTGCTCTGCGACGACACTGGTGCCAAGCTGTATGGGTCCTAATGTCCTTCCCTTGGACAACATTGGTGTCGTGGAGAAGGGAGACTTGCAGCATTGGCAACTGCTGGTCTTTCATACAACCTTTCCCGGGCCTGTGCCCTGGAGCGTGAAGACTTTCCAGGCGCAAATCCATGGTCTCGCAAGACTAACGGATGCCTTTACTGTTCTCACAGTAATTGAAAATTTTCTTTTTATCTTTTCAAAGTTTACTATAAGTCATCCACTATTCTAACCCCACATTTATATTGCAACCTTTGTAAATAATTTGTAACTTAGTTAAAATTCATGTGTGGTTATCTGTGACTATTTCACATTATGGTTGGTTGCTCAGGCTGTTTAATTTTGCCGGACATCGCTGATCTCCAATTTTTGATAATAAAATGGAATTGATTTTTGTAAACTAAAAATTCCTGTGACTACAAGATAATGCTTTCTCTCTTCATAGACACTGTCCGACCTGCTGGGTATTTCTAGCATTTCCTGAGATTGCATAAATATTGACTCCAAATTCAAATCATGAAGGCCTGATCATTAAGGAGTTTGGATTATTTTTTAAGCGACAACATGACAACAGGCCGCTCTGGCCCAATGTGCTTGTGCCACCCAATTATACACGTGAGCAATTAACCTACTAACCCGTACATCTTCGGAATGTGGGTGGAAACCCATATGGTTACAGAGAGAATTTATAAATCCCTTACAGACAGTGGTGGGAATTGAACCCAGGCCTAAAGCGATGTGCTAACCACTTCTCAACACATTCTCTTGTTGCCAAGTTAATGGTTCAAAACTGACCAATATTTGCTATTCCAAGTAAAGAGAAAAATCCCATAAATATTGGTGAAATAGTTCTGTGAAACATGGTGAGAGAACAGGTCGGAGGGAGTGAGAGACAGATCAGGGGCAGGGGGTGGAGGGGAACAGCCAGAGCGAGATCAGGGAAACAGCCTGAGGGAAACAGAGACAGAAATCAGCAACACAAAACATGAGCAGAACAACAGAAAGATCATGGAAATAGAAGAGAGGGAGAGACAGAGAGAAAAATCATGGGCTCAAAGGAAAATCAGAGAGAGGTCATGGTCATGGGAATAGGGGAGATCAGGGTCATGGGAAGAGGAGAGATCAAAGAGATCAGAGAGAGATTAGGGTCATGGGCATAGAAGAGAATTAAAGGGAGATCAGGAACCTGACAGACCAGGAGAGACAGAAAGGGAGATATTGGGAACATGGAACAGATGGAGAGCAGGAAAGATAAAATCAGCTGCCCAAAAGCAATTGGAGCTGTCCAGATATCAAAAATTTTTGTTTAGTATGTAGTAAATCACGCATGTAGATGATGTAATGTCACCATTAACACAGGTATTAGTTTTTATTTATTAGTCAATAAGAGAGTGTACACTCAAGCTCTGGTGTCTCCTGGAGATTATTATAAATAGAACCTAACAGGTCTGCAGACCACCTCCAGGTTTACTCTAGCGAGGTATCAGTAACATGGTAGGATGAGAAAAATAACACTGAATGTGTGTGACTGGACCATCTGTGGCTCTTTTCATTTACCTTATGTCTGAAACATTAGCTCTCAAGTCTGCACTTCATCCTTACAGGCTCTAAGTTGTGTTATCACTTAAATAGTTCAATGGTTTCACACTTGCAACACTTCAAGCTTAAGTTAAAAGCAATTGCATGTCATGTGGCCTGACTTGTGCTTCAGAAAAGGGATCTGGATGCTGTCAATGTTCTGCACTGTCTTCAGCCACACGACTGAAAAGGACGCGTGCGCAATACTAAATGGTTTTATAGTAGAACACACTGAGGTCTATGGCAGCCGAAAGGAGCTGACAAGTGCTTTACCTGCAGAATTTATCAGGTGACATGCAGTTCTTGATCAGATTGCAGGAGACACAATATATTAAAAATATTTAAAAGTCTGTCGGATTTTGCCTGAGAGTGCAGTCGCACTTTGATTTCCTCTCCATGCCGGGCAAGTGCGGTGCTTCTGTATCCTGACTACTGATTCACGTCACGTCTCGAAATAAATTTGAGAATGATTGATACCTGTGCAAGGTAGGAAGAAAACTGAGCATGCTGCAGTGGCATTTTAAAGTAAACGCGAAGCTGAAGTAGATTACTAATGGCAGTTGTCAATCATGGCTCAGTGGCAACACATTTGTCTCTGACTCAGTAAATTGTGGGTTCAAGTCCCACTTCAAAGGCTTGAGCTTAAAAATATTGCCTACTGCTCCGTTGCCACAGTGAGGGAATGCTGCACTCTGTATGAGTGTTAAACCACAGTCATTAAAGTAGAAGAATTATCCCGAGTTCCCAGTCCAACATTAATTCCTCACCCACTGTCACTGACCACAGAAAAGTCACGTTAACTATTTGTGGTCATTTGTTATGTGCAAATTAGTTCCCATGCCAATTAGCAGTAATTATCATCAAAGACCCCCTACCATCCGAGCCACGGTTACCATCAGGTAGGTCGGAGAGACACCTGAAGTCATGCACCAGGATTAAGAACAGCTACTTTTCTTCGACCATTCACCTCTTGAACCAACCCACACAAACATAATCATGACCCTGATATAGTAACATTATCACTACATTGACACTTAGCACTACAATGGGTATATTTTTCTTCCAATTACATTCTACTTCGTATAATTTATTTCAATTTTTCTTTATTTTTCTCCAATGTTATGTGCCTGTGATGCTCTTGCAAGTACTTTTTCATTCCACCTGTACATACTTTCCTTCTGCATTGGATATAAACATGACTTGATGTATTTCATAATTCAGATTCAGATTCATTTTTGTAACGCCCTGGTTTAAGACCATGCTTTATTTTATTAACACAGTTATGCTGTGGGTATTTTATTTTCTGCAGATTTTCTTAAAATGCAATAAGTGTTCCTTGAGTATTTCATTTTTGCTGTTTAAAATAAAAATTCAGTTGATTGTTCAGTTGGGTTTGTTGAATTAGCTAAGAGGATTTGCCTTGTTAATGTATTTTTTGGAGAAAGTGTGGGAAAAGAACGGGGAGCCATTTTTGAGAGAGAGCGCGGGATTGAAGAAGGGGAAAGAAGCAGAACGGAAACAGACAATGAACATAGCAGAGGAACATGGTGAAATGCTCACAGAACCCACTTGGAAGGACAGGTACTGAGGTGGAAAGATCCTCATGCAGATAATGGTCTCACGGAGAATGTGCAGATAACTTTTAGTCAGTTACTTAGCACATGACATTGAAGAAAGTTTGATGCCTCTTTCCTGGACATTGTGTGAGTATTTGTTTCCTGGGACAGGTTCTTCAGTGCAAAACATTTTCAGTACTGTGAATAAACAAAGTGAAGCAAACTGGATTCTATGAGCTCAATAATTATGTGCATTTATATTAATTCATATATTTATATAATGAATTTCTCTTTATTTTGTATTATATATTATTGTGTTTGTTATAGTTTAAAATATTTTATCAATACAATTTCAATCTAAGTTTATACTGGTGCGAGTTAAATTATTGCTTCTTGGCCAAAGGTAAATTTGTATGTGTGTGTCTGATTTCATACAAGCAATTCCCTCTGTCTTCCATGAGAAGCAACATTCAAACTTTTACGTTTGTGTTTACCCAAGTCAAATTTACCCTGGACGTGTTTATTTATTGGAAATGGCCTTTTCATCATTATTCCCCATGCATAGTAGAGTTACGTTGCTGTTAGCTTGTATTTGCGGTAATAGCTAACTCGTTACGAGCCCACGGTGAGAGGGTTACATTCCTCATCACACGTACATTGAAACATACAGTAAAATGTGTCATTTGCGATAACTTAATGATCTGGAGGGAGGAGAAGATGGCGGCGTGACGCAGCGCACGCGGCCGTTCCGAATGAGTATCGTATGTGTTAACTAGGGGGCCGTGCACAATCCGGATTTGATGGAGGCAGCCGTGAGAAGCACGGAGGAACACCTGGAGTAACTTCTGAAATGCCCGCTTCGCTGCCTCTGCTACTGTGTGATCGAGAATCTCCGGAGGAGAAGGCCCCAAATCCTCGGCTTTGCCTATTGCCGGGACCGGGGTCAAAGCACTTGGCAGAGATGGTGCTCGGTGCTCGGTGTCGGAGAGCTGGTCGAAGGCTCGGAGCTTTCGGACGGACTCGGAGTCGGACTGTGGTCGGATGCTTGCGGTATCCTGCATCGGCCAGTTGGGACTTTCGAGAGACTTTGAGACTTTTACCGTGCCATGGTCTGTTCTTATCAAATTACAGTATTGCTTTGCTCTGTTGTAACTATATGTTATAATCATGTGGTTTTTGTTAGTTTTTAAGTCGGTTTGTCATGCGTTTCTGTGATATCATTCTGGAAAAACATTGTATCATTTCTTAATGCATGCATTACAAAATAACAATAAAAGAGGACTGTGTGTCCTCATAATCTAATCTAATCTGATGGAGGCAGCCTGCAACTGTCACCACACACTCTGGCAACAGCATAGCATGCTGCAGTGTTTTCAGCAACAGAATCAGAATTTGGTTTAATATCACTGGCATATGTCATGAAATAGGTTGTTTTGAGGTGCAGTACGATGCAATAAATAATAAAAACCTTTAAATTACATTAAGATATATATATATATGTTTATATTTCTTCTTGTAATTTAAAGTTTTTTTAATATTTATTGCAATGTACTATATATATTTTTTTTAACTAAATAAGTAGTACAAAAAGACAAAAAAGAGGGAAAAAACAAGTAATGTACATTGGTTCATTGTTCATTCACGAATCTGATGGTGGTGGGGAGGAAACAGAACAGCACAGAACACAACAAAACAACAAAAAATATTTATTAAAAAGTAGATCCACTCTTTAAGCTCTTTGGAAGTTTGAAAAGTGATAAAATAAATTAACAATTGAACTGTGTGGGCTAAATATTCTCTTTGTTAGGGAACACTAGTGGCTCGCTACATTATCACGCACCCACACCATTCCCAAATATGCAGTTTTGTTTATCTCCTTTGAACTGAAAATCTGACCGGGTGTACGGGAGACAAAGGGGAAGCTCATTTAGTGCTTATACCTTTTACATTTATGTTCGTCACAGCTATTCCAAAGGTACAGTTAAATAGCAATAGCTGACTTGCATTTAAAAGGCTGTTCTGATTTCACAGCAAATATTGAGGCACCATTTTCAAATATAGCACGAGTGTTTCACAGCAATCTTGTCAACACTACAGGACCCACCACAGGAGGAAGTCTAGTGCAGAAGCCACATGAAAGGTGTATGTTTCAATTTTGCAACGGGTTCGAAACACCTTGTGTGGAATTGCTAATGCTGCTCATGCTCCACTAGTGTTGAGTTCTCCACCAGTTCTCTGAAGATGAAAGTTCGCTTAGTTCAATATTTTACTGCGTAGCGATCAGAAGCAGTAATGATAAATGTCAGGCTGTTTGCTCAGCAGTTTATGAGCAGCTACTGTACTCTGCACGATGAACCTTCCAATATTCCAGTCAAATTACACTCACCATTCCCCTAACCATCCATTTTCATTTTCACTCAAATCATTCATCGACAACAAAAGCCTCTATGTCTTTCTAACGCACTGTCATCTCACTATTGTTCCCACTGATCCTCAGCAACGACCCCTTCCCTAATCTTCTCCAGCACTGGGCTCACTCCGCACCAAACAATTAGCATTGCAACTTCAAACACTGTAAACTGCAGCAAGGCACATTTACAGGCCAGAAGAATGTTTAGATTTCAAAAGAGATCAACTTTAATCTTAAAAGAGAAGAAGAAGAGAGAAAGGGAGGAGGGTTTAATGTGGAAAATTATGGACCACTAATGGTAGAGCACAGAGATCTTAGAAGGCAGCCAATTTAGGGGTGATCAAAAGGAAGAAATGTGGCCAGGGCGAAATTTGAATAGAAAGGATGAACCTTTTTGTAGTAGGCCTAAGCCAAACTGGAAATAACTGCAGGTTAGCAAGCAAAAGAAACAAAAGCATCGGGTTTGGTCTGAGTTAAGATAGAGTTACTGAAAGTTT
This sequence comes from Mobula hypostoma, assembly GCF_963921235.1. Taxonomy (NCBI): domain Eukaryota; kingdom Metazoa; phylum Chordata; class Chondrichthyes; order Myliobatiformes; family Myliobatidae; genus Mobula; species Mobula hypostoma. Next base: position 23,533,029 of record NC_086113.1, read on the forward strand.
TGATAAACACAGGGTTACAGAGGGTACAAGTTAGGAGAGCATTGAAGTAGTTGTCCAGCCGTGATAGTGCCATTGCTGCTAATTTCAGCTCCTGGGTTAACTCCATACCATAACATGGCACCTCTCCCTTAAGACTACAACCCTCTCAAATGATAATATCTATACAAGCAACACACATAAAAGTTGCTGGTGAGCGCAGCAGGCCAGGCAGCATCTCTAGGAAGAGGTACGTTCAAAGTTTCGGGCCGATACCCTTCGTCAGGCTCTTGGCCTGAAACGTCGACTATACCTCTTCCCAGAGATGCTGCCTGGCCTACTGCGTTCAGCAGCAACTTTTATGTGTGTTGCTTGAATTTCCAGCATCTACAGAATTCCTCGTGTTCGTGATAATATCTATACATTGATTAGATCACTCCGATTACTGCATTCCCCTTGCACTTTGTCTTTGCTTCTTCAAAAAGAGTTTACTTTAAACTATAATGGTCTAATCCTTTGTGTGATCCAACACAAGTGCTGAACATTACCACGTGAGTTTATTGATGATTACTTTTCTTTCCTACGAACTTCTTGGGATGTGTTTATCTACTATGAATCCACAGGAACAAGGAAATGTAGGAGCAAGAGAGGTAACTTAGCCCATCTGTCTGCAGTTCAGTGAAATCATGGCTAATCGGTGACTGTGCATCCATCTTTTAATAATGCTCTTTACACTTTTGTAAATAAGAAACTCACCCAGACTCAATTTTAACAAAATGACCCAGCATCAAACACAGCTTGTAGAAGAGAGTTCTAAATCCCGATCACTCTCTGGTTGGAGCATATTTTACCTGAAAGGCCTGACTTTAATTTCTAAATAGAAGATAGACATTTCAACCAGAAGAAATAGTTTCTCTTTATTTGTATACGAGCACTCCCTTAAAGTCTTGAACATTGCAAACAAATCAGCCTTCATTCTCCTGCGTTATATGCAATAAAAACCTCACTTGTGAAGTCTCTCTTCCTATTTTATCCACAAAGCCTATGCATCAATCTGGCAAGACTACACTGTACTACATCCCTAGCCAATGTACTCATTTTGAATTATTCACAGAACACACAAAGTGGTTTAGCTAGAATGAGGCTTCTACCCTTCCATATTCCAGACCTGTAGATATATACACAGTGGCCACTTTTTTTTTAGGTATACTGTACCTGTATGCCCGCTCAGTAATGCAATTATCTAATCAGTCAATTATGTGGCAGCAACTCAATGCATAAAAGCATGCAGACATGGTCAAGAGGTTCAGCTGTTCTTCAGACCAAACAGCAGAATGGGGAAGAAACGTGATCTAAGTGACTTTGACTGTGGGATGGTTGTTGGTGTCAGATTGCTCAGTGCATCGAGTAGCTCAGAAATAGCTGATCTCTTGGATTTTCATGTACAACAGTCTCTAGAGTTTATAGAGCATGGTGTAAAAGAACAACAAAACATCCAATGAGTAGCAGTTCTGTTGGTGAAAATGTCCTGTTGATGGGAGAGGTCATAGGAGAAGTCTATACTGGTTTAAGCTTCCAGGAAGCTTGATAATAACTCAGATAACTATGTGGTACAACGGTCGTGTGTAGAAGAGTCTCCAAATCCACAACATGCCAAAACTCGAAGTAGATGGGCTACAGCAGCAGAAGACCACAAGTATACACCCAGTGGCAACTTCATTAGGTACAGGAGATATCTAATAAAGTGGCTACTGAGTATAAAATGACTATTCTGTGGACTGAAAAGCTGTTGCTTGAGATATCCAGCATATCAACTAGAATAAACAAACAAACAAGTTTAAAACTTTGGGTCAATAAACTTTCATCAGTAGTGTACCGCAGAGTTCAAATGTAATGTCAAACTTCAACTGAAAATTTCAGTTTATCAATTAGCTCACCATTTCAAAGGTGGCCTTGGTGACTGTGTGAGACTCTGGTAAGGAAGGTTTGACTGTACGTGCCAAAGCTACTTCAAACGTCAAACTGTTCCTGAAGTGATTTTCAATTATGAGCCTGGCAGTCTTATACGAAGTTGATCTTTGATTTGCTTGAGAATTGTATGAAACAGACATGCAAGGGTTTCATCTGCAGGAATCTGCAGCCAGTGTCTTCCTGCCACTGAACGTTGGTGCATCAGTTTAATATCTCACTTTAAAATATTGCAGAATTATGACTGCTTATCTAAATCTATTGCTAAAGGTAACATAGAAATAACATTGTGCAAAGCTTGCTTTGTGAATCGCTTTGTTAGAATGAAATAGTTAAACTAATTAACCTTAAATTTAGCAACACTTTACTCTTCTAAATTATGATTAATTATTTGTAGCAAACATTCCTTTAAGCAGTGAAGACAAATGCTCATCCTGGCTCAAAGTGCTTGCTGAGTGTGCACTGAGGCAGAATTAATGTCAGTAGAGATATAATCACAAAGACAAGAAAGTTTTGGCTTCATCTTTACATCTGCCAATTCAGCTGTCTCACAAGATCAAGCTCAAAGCCTCTTCTTGGGCAGTGCTTTCCACTGATGTCATCAGCACTCAATGTTTAAACATTATTTACAAAGATCAGCAAGTAGAGAAGAACTGAAGAGATGCAAAGATGTACAGCTGTTTAATTAAAAACAAATAAGATGCTCAGCTCCTCACTTTCTTTAGGTTATCTTTTGGTTTTCACTGAGTCAAGCTTCTCTGCCTGCTACTAAGGAGGTATTGACAGATTTAAAATAAGCGAATTTCCATGTCCACATTGATTGTGGAATTTTGCATTTGGAATCATAAAAACTGATTTGGCCCAGAACCAAACAGAAGATACCTATACTAATTTCTATTTCTGGGTTCAAAGTTCAAAATAAAATTTATTATCAGAGTATATACATGTCGCCACATAAACCTTGAAATTCTTTTTCCTGCAGGCATACTCAGCAAATCTATAGAATTGTAACTGTAAGCAGGATCAATGAAAGATCAACAGCATAGAAGACAACAAATTGCAAATGCAAATATAAATAAATAGTATTAAGTAACCAGGGCATGAAACAAAGAGATAAAAAGCCCTGAAAGTGAGATCATTTTTTGTGGGAACATCTTAATAGACGAGTGTGGTTATCCACTTCTGTTCAAGAGCCTGATGGTTGAGGGGTAGTAACTGTTCCTGAACCTGGTGGTGCAAGTTCGGCGGCACCTGTACCTCCTACCTGATGGCAGAACGAGAAAAGAGCATGGCCTGGGTGGTGAAGACCTTTGATGATGGTTGCTGCTTTCCCATGATAGCACCACATGTAGATGTGCTTAATGTTTGGGAGGGCCCTACCTGTATGTTTTGTAGAATTTTGGTGTTCCCATACCAGGCCATAATGCAGCCAGTCATTACACTTTCCACTACACATCTATAGAAGCTTGTCAACGTTCTTAATGCCATGCCGATGTAGGTAAAGGCTTGTTAAATGCGTATTCAACCACTTGTTTATGTTCTCAAGGTTTATGCTTTCGATTCTCCCGTTTACTTGTCTCTTTTGCAACTGAAATTCTCAATTCCCACTAATTCTTTGACCAATTACTTTAAATCCACGTTGCTGGTGGTAAAAGTGAGAGAGCATAGAAACAATCCCCATGGTTATTAATGAAAGAAATGTAAATAGATCCTTCCTATTGTCTCTTTCTGGAGCCCTCATTATTTGTAAACACCATAAATGTCCATGAGCTTTCACTGTTTCAAATAAATCAGCTCCAGCCTATTTTATATTTTCCTCTTGCTATGCTCTCCAAATCTGGCAACACCCTTGTAAATCCTGGTTTTATCTCAAGTGTTGAGATAAAACATATCTGTCCTATGACGATAACTACCTTCCCACAGGTTTGTCTATTTTTATGCATTCTAGCATTATCTCCCTGCTCTCATATTTCATGCCCACTAAAAAAAAATAAAAGGAACCTTTTAGTTCTTAACTTCTCATCACCTACCTGGACTGTATCATTGAAGGCTAATATTCAGAAACACTTGATATTTTAAAATAGCATTTCTCAACACAGTGGATTCTGGTTTATTGGGACACATTGGGCCTAGTATATTTGGCCCAATTAAGTGGATGGGCCAATTATCTAAAGTTTAATGGAATTTGTTAAAAATGTATAACAAGGAAAAACTACCATTTAACTGAGTAACAAATTACATACTGAAGTGAAATACAGAACAAATTAGAATATTACTAATTCTACTACAGCACCATAAGGCTGTGTATGCTTCTAATAGTTATCGATAGAGAAATTCATCCCGTGTACACCACCATGTTGTTCTGATTGACTGTAAGTGAACAAATCCAGCCAGAGACCTAGTGCAGATAATGGACTGCCTTAATACAATGCTTTTGGTGATTGCAAATCTTCATTTTCATTGTAACATTCAAGATCATTGTCAATAACTTCAAATTCTTTGTAGTTTCTAACATGTTGAAGTAGTGAAATCATTTCATTTTCACTCACAGTCACTTCTAGCATCTCCAAGCCTGAATGCTTGAAACCACTGCAAGCAAAGCAGTTCTGAATTGCCTTACTGCTTAGTTTTCACCAACTATCAGTGACAAAATTCACAGCTTTTTGAACATAAACACATGCAACTGATACTTTTGATAAAGTGCTTGCTCTAAGCATAGTGTAGGGTCTAACAGTCACACAAGTGCAGGCAACTGACGTTATTTGGAAACTGTTCAGCAACGGTCTCCTGTCCCAATTAGGTGGCACAGAGTCCCAAATAAATGAAGAAAATCCCAGCAACTTTCTACATTACTTTTTGTTCTTTAAGAGTTGTCCTTAATAATTATTCATAAAAATTGTAAAGTATGTAACACAGAAAATTTAAATCAACATTTTCATGCTACATTTTATGATCTCATAAAATGGTTTTGAAAAGGATAACAAATCAGCCATGATGGAAAGATGAAGCAGACTCAATGGGCCAAATAGTCTAATTCTGTCCTATGGCTTATGGTCTAATGTCATGTTATTCCATTTGCTTGACATTAGCACATTATCAATTTTCATCCTTTTACAACCTTAAAGCAATGGTTCATGGGGTTTTAATAGACATTGCAATTAATTTATGTGCAGAGGGAAAAGTGCTGGAACTGTGGTCTGTCTTTGTAAAGTCTTAGCAATAACTTCATCCAAAGGCGGGAGGAGAAGATGGCGGCGCGATGCAGCGCACACAGCTCTCTGGTGAAATGATATCGTATTTGTTAAATAAGGGGCCATGCACAATTCTGATTTGATGGAGACAGACGTGAGAAGCACAGAAGAACATCTGGAGAAATTTCTGAAATGTCCGGTTCGCTGCCGCTGCTACTGTGCGATCGAGAATCTCCGGAGGGAAGGCCCCAAAATCCCCCACTTTGCCTGCTGCTGGCGACCGAGGCTGGGGTCGGAGCGTTCGGCAGAGATGGTGCTCGGTACTCGGTGTCAGAGGGCTGATCGGAGCTCGAAGTTTTCGGACGACTCGGAGTCGGACTATGGTCGGGCATGGCAGGGAGAGTTTTCTTCCTTCTCCCGTCTGCGTGAGATGTGGGACTTTCAAGAGACTTTGAACTTTTTTACTGTGCCCATGGCCTGTTCTTCATCAAGTTATGGTATTGTTGCACTGTTGTAACTATATGTTATAATTATGTGGTTTTTGTTAGTTTTTCACTTGGTCTGTCCTGTGTTTCTGTGATATCACACTGGAGGAATATTGTATCATTTCTTAATGCATGCATTACTAAATGACAATAAAAGAGGACTGCGTGTCCTCATAATCTAGGCTAATCTAATCCACCTCCAACATGGCCCTCAGCAAACGGTCTTGCACCTTAGACCAAGCCAGTTTGAAGCACTTGATCAGAAACATTTTTTTCCAGTGGAGATTGCCATTTGTTTCACTGTGTACCTCTGACAACAATTCATACAGCAGAGAATTCTGTTTCATATGGTTGTTTGGAATGACCCTCATCTCCTACTTCCAGTCTCCTTTCCTTCACCCTGGTGGTAAAGGCACATTTAACACGTAGATGCCAAATGATTTTATTTCCACCACCCTCATTAGGGCTGCACTCTGCATGGACATGATGCAGATCAGATATGAAACATATGATGGCAAGGGTCTTTTACAACTCCAACTATGCAAAGTCTTGTTGGTAGTTTGAAAGTTTTGATGAAGAGATATTCTGCCAACTGGCCTTGACAATTGGTCATAGAGCACTACAACATTGAAACAGGCTTTTTGGCCCATCTTGTCTATGACAACCTGACCTTCTGCCTAAGTCCCATCTACCTTCACTGAAACCATATCCCTCCAAGCCCCTCCCTGGACTTATCCAAACTTCTCTTAAGTGTTACAATTAAACCATATCCAACACTTCTACTGGTAGCTCGTTCCATAATCGCATCAACCTCTGAGTGAAGGGTTCCCTCTCAGGTTTCCCTTAAATATTTCACCTTTCACCCGAAACCTAAGGAACTTTCCTCACAGATCTATCATCTCCTTTTCTTGCAGGGGTCTGAGAACATCTCAAACGGACCACTGCTTAATGGATTGTGATCAGGTGTACGCATTTGGAACAAGAGTTCACACAGGAGAGTTGATGTACACCAACAGAAAATAACACCCTGAGGCAAAATGGCCAGAGCTACCCTTCACAAAATCTCGACATGCTGTGATCCTTGGTGTTCACTTTATTTCAATCTATGCATACAGTAGCCTGATTCAGCTGCGTACAAAGGTAATAATCATCAGAAGAAGGACCTTCTCCCCACTTTTTCTCAAGGTACTGCAAAATTGCACCGTGATTGAGGTATAGATGATCTTGGGTGGTTGCAGCTATGAGGTTTGAGTAATACTTGCACTGAGTTGCAATATCTGGTGACCTTGGTTTTTTTTCCCTGTTAATAGGCTAAAAGGCTCAATCTGAAGGATTTGGTGACATGATCTATTTCAAGTGCTTATACTCCACTTTTGCTGTTAGTACACTGGTCAAGTGCCCTTTACCATTATGATTTAATTCTGGCTAATTTAGTTCTCCCATTAACTTCACATTTTCAGGGAAAAAAAAGACTGGTTTGAAAATGAGCATTCATCCCTGTTGTTTTGTCGATGCTGGTCACCTAGTTTTGATTGTAACCGAGCAGACTGAATCTTGGGGTGTTGGATGGATGACAAGAAAACTATTCCCTATTCACTCCTCCCTAAAAGATCCTGGATCTACCCTCACTCTAGTTACATGCCGTAGTGCCTTCTACTGTCTTGCTTACTTACAGCCTGTTACACCGCTGGCGTTTACGGCAGCAACAAAGATCCTCTATCTCTGGTGATGTTCAAGGCTTCCTTCATCATGTCAGCAGCTTCCTCTCTGTTTTCACTACTGTCAATCATGCAAGTTCTGAGTTGAGACTCAGGAATACCATCGCACTCAGATGTACAAGGATTCTTCATTGCTGTTTCTGTAACAATTTTGTTTTACCAGTCAGGGTTGTTAGCCCTGAGCTGAACCTCTGAACCTTTAGGACCAGTGGACAACTCTTAGCTTGTCCTCTACTCTTTGACCTGTTTGGCATGTGTGACGCTACCCATGCATAAAGCATAAAACCCCGACTCCAGCCAAATTAGCTCTCTGGGTCATTGACGCACGCAAGCCTTCAAAGCACGACAAGATTGTGGTCCTCTTGGGAGGCTTCTACTGTCTGATTCCCATCAAAGAATGTGCAGGTTTGTCAGGAAGCGCATGAATGCTCCCACCATGTTTTCTACCGCCGATTTGTCAGATTTGCTGATGAGTCAGCATGAGTAGGCCATTCTTCTCTTTGGGATTATTCTATATTGATTCTTGAATAGTTTGCTTTTCCTGTCCAAAATACTTCCTTATGACACAGTTTCATGACCATGCTGTATATGGAGATTCCAGACTTCATTTTCTGGTATCTCCTACTGATGAGAACAGCAGCTCAGTAACTCACCTATTGCCTCATATTATCATGTTAAAGACAACAATTGAGTCAAGTCTCAATCATCGAAGCAGTTTATAAAGCTGTCAAAGGATAACCATTGAAACAACGTCCAGCGGCAACTGAAGGACATCATTCTTCAAGGAACAGATTGGAATTTAAGACAAATGGAAAATAATGAGTAGAGATTGTCCCAGGTTTCAATTGCTAACCCAAAATGCAACTGTGGTCAGGGCATTAAAAATTTGGAAGTGGATCAGCATGTGGTTGCTGTTGCATTGCAGGTTAAGAATGAAAGTCCACCCCTGTTATTCAAAACTGAGTAATCAGAACAGTAAAAAGTTGTTCACAACACAACTCAGGGAATGTTCTGATGAAAGTTCACCAATATGAAATGTTAACTCTGTTTTGCTCTCTGAAGACTCAGTATGGTCTGCTGACTGCTTCTAGTATTGTCTGCTTTAATTTCATTATCTTCCAACAGCAATTTTACAAGAAGGGTATGACATTTGTTTTTACAGCAGCCCTATGCAGATCTTAATGGTTGAGTGCGAAGGGGATTAAATCAGAAATGCCAGAGAGATCAGTTGGCATCATAAATGAACTGTCTGCACTTGCCATATGGTTAAAAACTGCATTTGCAGGTGACTGTGACCTGCAAAGCAATTAGCGAGGGTAACAGACTCTGTGGGCTAGTGGCAGCTTAGAGATTTCTGCCATCTGCTCTGAGGGAAACAAGTATACACGACATATAACAGGTACATAAATCTGTTCTCATCCAGGGCATTGGCAGGTATATTCAAACTCATATTAAATCCTTACCATTCATCTACAATGTCTCCACAGCATCTGAATTTTAAAATTCTCATCTTTATTTTCAAAACTCTTCACGCCCTCAGTCCTCCTGATCTTTGCAGCTCCTCTGGATTTGACAACGCTCTGAGAATTTTGTATTCAGATTTATTTATCGCATGTGCATTCGGACGTACAGTGAAATGTGACATTTGTGTTAACAACTAGCACCATCAACATGTGCTGGGAGCTGCCCACAAGTGTCGCCTCACAGTCTGGCACCAACATCGCATGCCCAAAATGCTCCACCAAACAGCACAAGCAGCACCAACAACAACACAAAGCAAGACCACAGCAGCAGGATGGCCGATCATGGCTTTGACCTTCTAGCCTCGTCTTCTGGACCCGCATGGACCCAGGCCCTTGTGACGTCTTCGGTCCTCCAGACTTTGTGGGTTTGACCTTTGGCCTCTACTTCCAAATTTGCATTGTCCTTGACTTCCAGGCTCAGATGGACGACCCCTGAACCTGGTAGTGTTGGGGGAGCTCACCAGCCTTGTGAACCCCATCTGCACCCAGGACTCGCCGCTCGTATAGACTTCAAACCTGGAACCAGTCTCCGACTTGTGCATAACTGGTCTCCTCAGCATCTGCAATACAACTTACTTTAATTCCTTGGTCATCTCAGAATCTAATCACTCCACCATTTGATACCAAGCTTTCAGTGCCTGGGTTGTAAACCCAAATCCACTCAATCTTTCTATGTTCCTTCTTCTTTATGGCACTCCTTAAAAACCTAGTTACCTGAGCAGCCTTCTGTCTCAATTGCTCTTTCTGTGGTTTAGTGTCAAAAGTCTATTTCATGCATTGGAATTATAGAAGTGCAAATTATTGCACATACATAGCAAATGTACACACCTTCTGGTTCATGCCAACACTCATATTACACTAAGCTTCCTGCCATCTTGTCTCTTTTCATCTTGAACTCATATCTCTTAAAAACCGCCGCTTCCCCCAACAACACCTCCTTTCACCTGGAACCATTTTCTGCCCAGCGATCTGCAAACGAGTAAGAAACAGAATGCACTGCCACGTCTGTTTTTACCGTTACTTTCCCCATAAAATATTAATACCAACGGGCCTTAGCTGTCAAATGTTTTCCATGGCAAGATGTGAAAAGTTTGGGAAAATAACGCATGCCATTTACATGGACCCCTGGACTTCAGTTGAAAGGAAAGTGGTTTTACAGCTGAAACCCAGTCCTGGTGCAGGGTTTTGGCCGGAAATGTCAACTGTTTATTCCACTCCACAGATGCTGCCTGACTTGCTGAGTTCTTCCTGCAATTTGAGTGCGTTACTCAAGCCACTTGCATGGATGCTCCTCCTATTGCCAAGATTCAAAAGAATTGCATTGCAACACCAGGCAAAGACAGCACCTGACAGAAGATGATACAAAGGACATCCTGTTGCTGGGGTCACTGCAGCAACTTGAAATAGACCTCCCGAATACTTCACGTTGTTCCAGCCATCGCACTCCCAACTCTCCATCATCCAGACTAATACCTTTCTCTCTTTCTCACTTCCAACATAGGACCTTCAACCTGAAATTTTATTTGCTTCTCTTCCTATTTACGCCTCTCGATCTCCTGACTGTCACCAGCATTTTCTGCTTTTGCTCCAGATAACTTGAGGATTGTTCCATTTTTGTCTCTGAGATCCTCAATGTTCTGCAGCACTTACTACCTTACAGGATATGGGCTACCCACTGAAAAGGAGGAGGATGTGATCCCATCCACAACCGCAGAATGGTATAGGCTGCGGTCGTGTGAATTTTTACTGCAGAAATATCCACACAGCCAAGAAGATGACAAACAAGAAATATTCAATAGCTACACAAGTGTCTGCAGATACTGGAATCTGGAGTTCTAGATTCCAAGAAATATCCAAAAGGGTGTTCAATGATCTATTCTAATTCCAAGGCATACAAATCAATGCCCTCTGCTGTACTTCAGGGTCCTTTGAACAATAATAATGACAAATTAAAACAGTGCAAACTCTCATCAAGTGAAGTATCTTTAGACTTCAAACAATATCTCTGGTTCTCCTTTCGCAGGTGCTTCCTGACCAGCTGAGTATCTTCCAACATTTGTTTTTGTTGTGATTTCAGCTCCAGCTTTTGATTTCCTTTGAATACTGGTAAGTATTATCCCTCGATGCTGTCAGAGGATGGTGCCAAAGTTCTGGGTCTGCAGGTTGTGGATTGCACTGTAGTTCACGTTATGATGTGTTTTTTCTGGTTCCTGTTTGCTCCCTTTTCTGTTGCTATTTTGGGCACCTTTGAATTGGGTCAGATAATGAGCACTGAGCTGAAGTGAGTATGGACTCTTTCGATTTTGTGTTTTTTGCTCGTTCTTTTTTGTTGCTGTTTGTGTGATTTGTGTTTTATGCGGGTGGGGGGGAGGGGTTGACATTTTTCTTTGAACGGGTTCCCTGGTTTTCTTTGTTTCATGACTGTCTGTGAGGAGGGTGAATCTCGGGGTTGCATATTGCATACATACTTTGATAATAAATGTACTTCGAATCTTTGAATATTTGAAATATTCTAGATAGATACTTTATTGATCTCAAAGGAAATTATAGTGTCACAGTTGCATTACAAGTGCACAGATATAAAAATTAGAAGAGAAGTAGATAGAATAAAAAATAAGTTACATCAAACAGTCTAATGGGGAGGAAGGGGGTGTTGTCACTTCCCTGCCTATAGGTTGACTCATTATAGACCTTAATGGGCGAGGATAAGAACGACCTCATATAGCGCACTTTGGAGCACCGTAAATCAACATCAACATATAAAACTTCACTGGTCAAAGATCAGGTAAATCAAAACTGACACATTTGCCCATTTTCTGTTCAAATCTCACTGACCTGAAATGTTAACTGTTTTCCTCCACATATGCTGCTCGACCTGCTGAGTATCCTCACAGCATTTTCACTTCTCATTGCCTATTTTCTGCTCTGCAATGAAGTTTTGCAGTTTTTGTTTTGTCCAAATTATTACTGAATCGTATAATTAGTATACATAACAATTTAATATTAAACAGTTTCCACCCTCTCCTGTGGCAGCTGGCGAGTCCTCTTTATTTCCTGCTACTTCTACCGTTGTTTTCCCTGGGAAGGAGTGGATGTGCCATTGAGAGATGGAAAGGCTTTCAGTGTCCCACATTGGATCAGGACTGATGCTGGAATCTCCCACAGGGTGAATCATTTATGGATCTGTGTGGGACCTGATTTATAAACACCATTGAAGCCCTCTCTCAATGCTGATTCCTTAAGCCTACTTTCTGATTCCTTGGGACTATTATAGCTAAGGCAGTGCTTGCAACAGATGGTACATATGACGCATTGCTCTGTGGGCTTGTGCTAACATTCTGTGGCTCTTGGGTGTTGTCTATAAAAGTGGAAGAAGGAATATGTGCTTAAAATGTAAACTATAACTGTCAATACCTTACATAACATTTGAGGGGAGAGAGAACGGGAGAGAGAGGGAAAGAGGGAGGGAGAGAGAGAAAAGAAGGAGAGAGAACAAGATACAGAGTGTCTGTATGTGACTGAATCATGTTATTTTCATATTCTTCTTTAATATTGCTTTGTTCCATCTCTCCCAGCTCTGAAATTCTCCAGAGTCTTCATTTTTCTGCCTGCGGCTTTGAGAAAGTTCTGAATAGGAAAACTCCACCACTGGTGGCCATGCTCTAGGCTGTCAAGCCTTGAGGCTGTGCAATTTTCCCCCATATCCTCTTCAGTCCTTGGGCTTTAATTCCACCTTTAATCTGATCCTTAAAATGCATCTCTTTAAGCAACATCAAACAAGAGAAAATCTGCTGGTGCTGCAAATCCAAGCAACACACACAAAATGCCAAAGAAACTCAACAGGCCAGACAGCATCTATAGAAAAGAGTAAACAGTTGATGTTTTGGCCTGAGACCCTTTATCAGGACTCCTTTAAGCAACAGGGCTCTTCAGGCTTGGTCATTATTGTTTGATAATGCTACTCTGTCCTTCTCAGTGGTAGAGGTCATGGGTTTAGATGATTCTACTGACATCTTGGCTGGGTCTTGAACCTGACCAATAGGTGGCAACCATGCTGCTGCATCACACAACCGTCATCTGTCTCACCCAACGGTGGCACACAACCCCCCCCCTCGCTTCACTAAATCACACAATGAAGCCTCAGCCTGTAGGACCATCCCCTTGCTTTATTCTTCCTTTGGCATCTCTTCACAACTACTCATTTTCTCTATAATCTCAGTCTTCTCCCTCCTTTCCACCATATCTTTAAACTCAATCTCCGACTCCTAGTCCTCTGTTCTCCAAATTGATCATCTTCCTGCTTGCCTTAATAAAGCAAGCAACAAAGCAACGTTTGCAATAACTTCTCCAGTTCCTGTGGTACCATGGCATCATAAAGCAACTCCAGTAACTTTAAATCCTTTACCACTCTGGAAGAAAACAGATTCCTAGATGGCATTGGGCTACCCCATGTGAAGTAAAATACAACAGACGGCTCAAATTTGCTCTTATGATATCGCTCCTTTGAAGATGTTGCTTTGTACAGACCGACCACATTTTCGGCACTGCAATATGAACTATGCGTTAAAATAGCTTTTTTTGTTGTAAAACACTTTGGGACATCCTGCAGTTGTGAAAGGCACCATACAAAGGTAAGCTTTTAGTCACATGTGCTAAATTTGCAACTTAGTTGTTGGACTACAACATTTCAGCTTGGAGATCCACTGAACTGAATAGAAATCATCTCTGGAAAAAGGAGACAAAGCACAACTGCTAATGAATATTGTGTATCTAATTCTTGTGCCTAAGGGTGAATTTTTAGCCCCTTTTTTCCCTCTCATTCAAAACCACGCCAAGTAATTGACTACAAGTTTGAATATTCATAACCAAGTTTTTATATTATTTTACTCGATTTCATTATTGACCAATCAAAGGTTTAAAATTCATTACAGGACAGTTTGATACAAAAGAATATTTCCCTAAAACACTAATCTCTCTGTTCTCCTAGCAATGTTTACTGGGTGGTCCCCAATAAGAATTCAACACACATCCTGGTTTCTGAATAATTAACATTCATCATTCAGGGCCTTTCACAGAGTTCAGTCAGGTTCATAAGGGGAATTCTGTTTTCCAACGCTCTATTGATTTTCTTCCAGCACAAGTACCATTTCACCTAATTGAGGAATTACTTCTTTTTCTGGGGTTCCTGCACTTTTCTCCTGTGAACTGGTGGGGATCAATAGGAGTAACCTGCATTTTTGAATTCCATTATTGAACTGGGACACCTTATAGTCTGACATTAACTGGAAGGCATGAGGCTGCATTTTGAAAAGATATTACATCTGGATATTCAATGCTGTGGGCATGTTGAAGATCAACAATTAGAATTATTTGTGGCCTGACTCTCATACTTGGCATGTTTATGAAGGGAAATGCATCGTTTGTGGGTTAGGTGCTTCTCTATAAAATGGATTTCATTTCAGTTTTGTCCCAATCATTATTTAGGCATGTGACCAAGGCATTTTCCAACCAAGAAACAATTTATAAAATTTTAAGCAAAGCTAGGATTAAAAACAGAAATGGAAATATATAGCATAATTCAGGAAACAAATTGGAAATATATAGGATAAAGGAGGAAAATATACAGGGCATAACTTTCAGTCAGCTTTAACTATCTTTCTCATTCTCATTGTCTTTTACAGTGTCATCAATCTTAACAAGAGTTCTCTCTAACTAAAACCTTCCACACAGAGAGTCTGGAAGAAAAATTTCTAAAGACCATAAGACAAAGGAGCAGAAGTCGGCCATTCAGCCCATCGAGTCTGCTCCACCATTTTATCATGAGCTGATCCATTCTCCCATTTAGTCCCATTCCTCCCTCTTCTCACCATAACCTTTGATGCCCTGGCTACTCAGATACCTATCAATCTCTGCCTTAAATACACCCAATGACATGACCTCCACTGCTGCCCGTGGCAACAAGTTCCATAGATTCACCACTCACTGGCTAAAAAAATTTCTTCGCATCTCTGTTCTGAATGGGTGCCCTTCAATCCCTAAGTCATGCCCTCTCGTACTAGACTCCCCCATCATGGGAAACAACTTTGCCACAGCCACTCTGTCCATGCCTTTCAACATTCGAAATGTTTCTATGAGTTCTCCCCTCATTCTTCTAAACTCCAAGGAATACAGTCCAAAAGTGGACAAACGTTCCTCATATGTTAACCCTCTCATTTCCGGAATCATTCTAGTGAATCTTCTCTGTACCCTCTTCAACGTCAGCTCATCCTTTCTTAAATAAGGAGAGGATATCTAAATGCAATGGGAAACCAGAATGGGAAAAACAACAAGGAAGTGGAAATGGAACTTGCATTTGATTGTGTGTGTGTGTGTGTGTGTGTGTGTGTGTGTGTGTGTGTGTGCGTGTGCATTCATTCAATGAATCTAAAAGTTTGAAGTCTTTTCTAATTCTTGCAAGTCTATTACATATAAAACGACTTTCCAGCATTCACACAAAACTTGACCTGCCAGTTAAACTGATGATAATCACTGATTAACTTTACTAATTGCACCATCCATTGGGAATGCTGATCTTATGTTCTTATGTTCCTGGTTGCATCAGCACTTCTGCTCATAAAGTAGGTCTAGATTTGATGTGCCAGGCTACGCTGTGAAATGTTGATTTAAGCAGATTAGTGAACCACGGAATACAGACATCAAGTTATTCAGATTGCTGAGCAATTATAGCATAATGTTTTCAGAAGGATTTTAATAACGTGGGACTAAAAAAAAAACTGATGATGTGGAAACTATCTTAAAATGCAGGATTTAATTTGGCACTGTTCCTACTGATCCAACTCAGATTTCAGGTGATCCAGCTTTAGTTTGGCTTGGAAATCTGAATTTATGTAATTTCACAACCTAAAGACCTACAAATTCCAGTTACTCCAAGAGTCTTGTTACTTGTGTAGAAAATATGTGCTAATATAATTTATTTTAATGCCTTTTACCTTATTTTAACCTTTATTGGGTTAGGCATTTATATTTTTATGTTAGATGACATGCTCTGAAGATGTACAAAGCTCCATGAGTGACAGGTTTAACTGACATGGCTCAGTGGAAGTTGTGTAATTGCATGTACAATACACAGTACCAGCCAAACACTATCCTGGATCTACATTTCCACACCAGATTATAGCATCACAGCAGCATGGTCCCTAACACTGGTCTTTCCCGATCTCACATCTGTGCACCACAGAAAAACTGTTTGGTTTTCACGACACACAGACAGTGCCTAGTTGAAGAAAAATCAGTCCCCCATCATTAGTGCTAAACACGCAGTATCATAGTGGCTGTGCATTTTAACCGAGTTCCCAAGTTTTGATTCATTGTGCCAGATCAAGCTGACAGACTGCCAACAGCTCTGTAGCAAATTGCAGGCTCTCAGCCATTCAAGGCTTGGCTTGCTTTGATCTTCGGTGCTTGCTTGGCCAAAAGCAAAAGCCTAAGGTGAGCCAGAGGCTAAATACCTGTTGACCTCTCAGTGAGTGGACTCAACACTAATGGACAGGTGAGTGAGGCTGGACCATTCTAGCCCACCAACTTTCTGCAAAGACTAGTTGGTGTTTGGAAGGCAACTCTGTTCTAATTAATTAATTTAAAAAATAGTTTAGGTATTTTTGATGTTATCATATAAATCTATTTAAATAGTTTTTAAAATTACCCTGATAAAAACAGTTTAAAAAAATACCCTGTAAAGACAGTTGAAAAGACTTTGACAGTAGAGCGACAAGAACAACTCACAGCCTGCTTCACTTTGGAGAAGCCTCTTAGCTTGTTCACATTTTTACAGACAGCCAAAAGACAACAGGCAGCAAATGGGATGGTAGGTTGGGTCCAGCACAAACCGCAACATTACGTTCAACAGAATGATCTATATGAAACAGTATAATATGCATGGAGCCATAATATATTAAAGCTATGAGCGTTAGAGGATATGTTTTAGAATCTGTTTTGCACATGCATTTATGTGGTTTAACAGTTGGAATCAAGAGATATAACTGCTAATCACAATAAAGAGGCTATGACCATAAGTTATACTTGATAACTTTCTGGATAAAGAATCAGAATAAGACAGGGATTTTAAGTAATCTCTGTGCTAACAAATTAGACACAAGTGTTGGTAGGTGTGATAATACGCTACCTCGAAGACTTATTACACTCTGCCAAGGCAGTAAAGCTCACCTGATGAGGTTACGAGACGCGTCAGGATCCTGGGCATTTACTGTGCCAATGATAGTCCCCACTTCAACGTCTTCATACACCTCCAGCATGTAAAAGGATCTGCTGAACACTGGTGGCTCATTCACATCCTCAACTGTAATTCTTACTGTGGCCGTGTCTTTGTATGCACCCAGGTAGAGAAATCGAGCATCAAGGTGACTGTTCTGTGCTTCTACTTTCAAGGTGTAGCTTTTCTTGCTCTCATAGTCCAACATCTGAATTGAGAGGAACAAAGCCTTGATTAACGGGATGGAAAATAAATAAAATAAATGGAGAAACACTGCATGAGGTTAAGCCACTGAACTCATATCCACCTTTCGCACAAGAATGACCCCCTCTTGTGAAGCCTCATCTGTGATGATGTCAAACATGTTCATCCCGTCACCATCAATGATGCGATAATTAACCTCCGCATTCTCCCCAATATCTGCATCAAATGCTTTGATTCTGCCAACAGCAGCACCTTCTTGGGAAGACTCTTGCACACTCATTTGGTATACACCTGTAGAGATAAGAGAAGTCCTCAGCTGGTGTCGGACTATTCGTGTGTAATAAGACTTCAGAACTCCTTTTATCAGCAAGGGCTTGACATGAAATAACTAATTTAATAGAGAAAAAAAACAATCTAATCAAATATAAAAGCAACTTGAGAATACAATGGAAGTTTGACAGTAGAAAACAACTGACCCTTTTAACTAAGAATCTAAAAACTCTTCAGATGGTCAACTTCTCTAACCCAATAAGAAAATATGTCTTGGAACAAAGATTTTCTTACTCCAGCAGATCTGAAGGAAAGGATGTGCAGACCAAGTCTGGTTCGTGCCAAGCTCAAGCTGAACTTTATCTGAAGAGGCTAAATTATCCTCTGGTTGACATCACTGTCACATTTACGCATCATTGCTCTTCCTAGAAAGGTTTTTGATTATTTTGTCTGACTCTGCTTACAGATCTCAGTAAAAAAGTAGGTCTGAGCAGAGATGCAATTATAAAATTATGTACTTCATTTTATGATGTCAATTAATTCCAGTTATTTGGTTATTTTTCTGTCTTCCATTTATTTGTTATTTATAGTGTGAAACACAAATAATTGGAAGAGTCAATCACTTGTAGAAAGAAATAGCACTGAAAAGGGCAATTACCTTTGTTCAAGTTAGCATAACTGGCTACTAATCGAGAACATGATATCCACATATTATTTTATTTCATATTGTGAACTCTTGAAAATACCAAATCAGATCATAAATGTGATAGGTACATAT
This sequence comes from Mobula hypostoma, assembly GCF_963921235.1. Taxonomy (NCBI): domain Eukaryota; kingdom Metazoa; phylum Chordata; class Chondrichthyes; order Myliobatiformes; family Myliobatidae; genus Mobula; species Mobula hypostoma. Next base: position 23,551,411 of record NC_086113.1, read on the forward strand.
ATATATAGCATTAAATTTTGCTTACTTTGTGGAAATCTTGGAGGATTGTCATTTACATCAGTGAGTGTGATGTTCACAGATGTTGTCCCTGATAATCCCCCCATCTGGCCTCCCATATCCTTTGCCTGGATGATCACTTGATACTGTTCCTTTGCCTCTCTGTCCATGTTTGGTAAAGCTGTTCGAATAATACCTAGATAAATCCATAAAGACAAAAACAAATCAGTCTGAGCATCAGGGTATTAGTAGAGCAGCAAGCATGCACCATATTCACGGTCAATTCCCAGCTCGGTCGATCAATGAAGTCTGTCAGAATCTCACTTTGCCTTTAAAACTGCTAAGAATTCTTAATTACCCACAGCAGGAAAAGACATCGCTAGGAAGAAATTAAATGTCAGAAGTTTAGTTGGTAAATACACATGATAGTATAAGAGCATAAGAAAAGAGGATCAGGCGTAGGCCACTTGGTCCCCTGAGCCGTTTCCTTGAGTTTTCAAAAATAAATTTATTTATTTATCTATCTATCTAACTATCAATTTATTTATTTGTTTGCATACAATGTGGAATAAGCACTTCTGGCCCTTCGAGCCGTGCTGCCCAGCAGTCCCCTGATTTAGCCTAAACACGGGACAATTTACAATGACCAATAAACTTACTAACCGGTACATCTTTGGACAGTTCGAGAAAACTGGAGAACTTGGAGGAAACCCAAGCGGTCACAGAAAGAAAGTACAAACTCCTTACAGGCAGCGGCAGGAAATGAACCCGGGTTGCTGGTACTGTAAAGCATCCTGCTAACCACTATGCTCACCTGCCCTCCAATCTCTTTAAATACTCCCGTGATCTAGCCATGAAATCAACCTGGTATGAAACTGGATGGAGGGATGTCAGGTTTGACAATAATAGGCATACTAGTTGATCTTGCTCAGGATATAGTGATTGATTTTAGGTGGGGAAGAGGGAAACAAAACTAGCCAAAGAGACTGTTCTACATTTTTAAAGAATTTATAATTAATAGAACATAGCCATTACTGGTATTGTTATTAATGGTCACTCACTTCCTGGATTTTGAGGCTACATGGAATAGCATCTTTCGCTGATTTTGTCTCCTTCGGCCTCACCAATTATAAATTGTTCCATCCCTCAATCTTTCAACTGCACTCTTCAAACCTTCTTCTCATACTTTCCCCTTTGCCTACAAAACATTTCTATTTTTCTACAGTTGTCCACCCCCTCTCATCTTTTTTAATTGTTCCCTCCTCACTGCTCCACTCCTTAGATGTGACTCGGTGTCAAAGGCTACCTGTTTACAAGGAAACTCTTGATCTATCTGATGATGCACAGGAACCATGAGACCGTATGTAAGTTAGGCTTCTTCCTTCCATTTGACAAGACCTTAGGAAGTAGTTTTGATTTGGCTACCTCAACAAATAGATCTACCTCACAGGGAAGGCTACTTGGCTTGTAAAGATTACTTAGAATCTCCATGGAGATGACTGGAATATTCTAGGAATTGTGGCATCTTTCTGTGCAAAGAGGTCACAGGCTCGAATTTAAAACAACATCTTGCTTTGACGGTTTTCCACTGGCTCATGATCACCCTAAAGACATACACAAATAGAAAAATTATTCATTTCTAACAATGATGACTTCTGTTTTTCCCCCTTCGGAATACTTCTTTCAGCATAACAAGCATCATATAAAAACTCTGACAAGCCTTATAGATGGGTGTATTTTTATATGAAAAATTATCAGAGTTTAGAATATTTCTCATCATTTTTAATGAAGTGATGATTCGATTTCTCTATCCCTGCTTGCATTAATAAGGCAATTTGACTAAGAGCAACTGTCATTTTTAATATGTTCTCAGTTTTATGATTGCACGACTCCTTCAGTGCTCACCTTTTCATGCATTTACATGGCAGGTTTGCTACATGATTGAAACATTGGGTTGCACCATAACAGTACAGGTCAAACATCAAGAAATAGCTTTGCTTTATGAACAAATGTGGATTAGACTAGTTTATATTGGGTAGACAATTATATAACCAACTTATGCAGATGGTTGGGCATCTTCTCGGGAAAAATGTTGCTTCTCGCTATGTCTGTACCTATTTCAGGTACTCTAGTTGTATAAGGCCCTGGTGAGATACTAGAGCTCCTCCAATTCTGGGCTCTTGTCTACCATCAGTTCAAAGCAGTGCATTATCAGTACCTTCAATTCATTTGGCCAAGTTCTGAAACTCCCTCCCAACTTCGCTTTGTTTTTAAGTTTTCTCACCTTCCTTAAGATGCTTCTTAAAACCTTTTTGACAGATGAATCATGTGGTCACCTCTTTAATACAATTTTCATGGTTTGGTGTCAGTCTTCAATGATGCTAGTGTAAAGTGACAACATCTCCTCCTTTCTGATCATTAATACAGGTGTACACAAAAGATGTGTGCTTAGCTCACTGCTCTATTCTCTTGACACCCACTACTGTGCGGCTATAATACCATTATAAATTTGCAGGTGACGCAACCTGTGTGACTGGCACATTGCAGGTGATACTGGGTCCTGAAACGTCAGCTGCTCATTCCTCTCCATTAATGCCACCTGACCTGCTGATTTCTTCCAGCACTTTGTGTGTATTGTTCAACATTTCCAGCATCTGCGGAATCTCCTGTGTTTATGACACTATAGTTGCTGGCTGAGTCATGGGCGGTGATGAATCAGAACACAGGAGTTATATAGATTATCTGGTCGATTGGTGCCACAGTTACAACCTTGTACTTAATGTCAACAAATCCAAGGAGGTCATTGTTGAAGGGGAAGTCAGGAGAACATGTGCTCCTTTTCATTGGTGGATCAGAGATGGATACAGAAACAACTACAAGTTCCTGGGCGTTAGCGTCTCAGATGACCTGTGCTGGGCCCAGCAGATAAATGCAATCATGAAGCAGATGAACCACTGCTTCTACTTTCTTCGAAACCCAAAGAGATTTGGCATGTCTTCAAACACGCTCACAAACTTCTACAGTATCCTGGTTGATTGTATCATGGCCTGATACGGCAATTTCATTGTACAGGAACACGAGAGGCTGCGGAGAGTAGTGAACACAGCCCAGTCCACCACAGACAAACAGCAGCCCTCTCCACCACCAACAGAATCCACAGGGGGCACTGCCACAAGACAGCTGTATCTATCGTCAAAGATCTCCACTGTCTAGGTTATACCCCCTTCTTGCTGCTACCTTCAGGCATGAGTTACTAAAGCCTGAAGTCCCATACCAACAGCTTCAGGAACAGCTTCTCCCCTGCACACATCTGATTCTTGTACAGATCTTCTTCTTCTTAAGCCCATCACTCCTACTGGGGCAGAGGCTGCTGACAGTAGCTCACCAGAGCCCTTAGCTGTGGGGCCATTCTTTCATGTTGTTTCCAGGGGTGCGGCCCATCTTCTTGGTGTATCCTTCCTCTCCCACGGATGAGGCCTCTGGAGCTTCAGTTGGCGTTCCTGCAGCTCTGGGTTTTTATGAGATAGGGTTGCTAGTCCTATGCCCAAACCTCCTCCTCTTGCAGCTGGGTGTGGGACCATCCATGGTGGAGTTCTTGTACAGATTTGCAGAACTCTAAACCTACCTCAGCAAGGGAAAATTATAGATCATCTCATGCACTACTATGGACTGGGCTCTGATACCGTCCCTTTTTTCTTTCTCTCTTCGCTGTCTAATATAATTATTGTGTATGTTATTACTAATACTGGAAGTATGTATTTATATTTTGTGTGTTGTCTGCACCTATATGCCTTTAATACTACTGTAAGTTAAATTTTTCATTGTACCTGTACTTCATCTTCCTTGTACACACGACAATAAATTCAACTTGACTTGAAGTGGATTGCTTTGGTTTACTGCATTAAAGGTGCATTTTAAATGTAACTTGTGCTATTGCGACAGTGCATGACAAATGTTATGTGTCAACGCATTTTAAATTAACCTAAAGTGTTGCAAAGTTGCAAAATGTTGTTACTAAAATCAACTTTATAGCTAATAATGCTTCATGAAATCAAATGAACATATGGATGCATGGTTTTCACTTCACATAGAATACATTTAAACAAAGCATGAAAATATTTTGATTTTATCAAGTTAGGAAATTGCATTTTAATTTTGCATACTGGTGAATTTTAACACAAATCAAATTTGCTATCCAATATACCACAGCTATAAAATAATTGTGGGCTGAGAGGAGAGTGCAGCAGGGCTTGAGGTCAATATAGATGGATTAAGAGGATGGGTAAGGTAATGGCAGGTAGAGTATATGGTGAAGAAAATGAGGTCATCTACTTTGAAAGAAACAAATAGAAAGATTATATGTTTTTCAAACTGTCAGAGACTTAAATGTATTGGTGTTCAGAGGATCTGGGTGCCTTTGTACAGGAATCATCAAGTTAATCTGCAAACATAGCAACAATTTAGGAAAGTATATTGGCCTTTATTGCAAGAGGAAATCAGTACAAGAGTAGAGATGTATTGATTTAACTGTATAGAGTGATAGAAATGTACAGCAGAGAAACAAGCCTTTCGTCCCACTGTCTCTGTGCTAATCATCATGCCCAGCAATACCATCTGGGACATGATCTCTTTTCAATACGAAAGCACAAATTTCACGAGATATGTCAGTGACAATAAACCTGACTCTGATTCCCATCCCATTTGCTTGCATTAATTCCACGTCCTCAGTGCCTTGTATTTTTTTATCAAATACATGTCCAGCTGCCCCTTAACTGCTGTTACCACCTCCTCTGGCAGCTGTTTGCAAATCTCAGCTACTCTTTGTGCGCACATTTTCTCTAGAGGACCATGGTGATACCTTATTTGGAATACTATGCACAGCTCTGATTTCTCTACCTAGGAAAGGATCTACTTGAAAAAGAGAGGGTAAAGAGAAGGTTCACTGGATTGTTTCCTAGAATGGCAGACTTGTTGTATGAGGGGAGAGTAAACACACTGGGTCTACATTTGCAAGAGTTCAGAAGAAAGAAAGCTGATTTCTTTGAAGCATACATCTCTTTGAAGAGGCTTAGCAGGAATAGTATGGATTTGAAGTTGTCTCCTTCTGGTGAGTCTCAACCTGGGTTGATAGTCTCAAATTAAAAAGTAAGTCATTCTGGACAGAAATTAAGAGAAATTACTTCACTCAGATGGCTCCAACATTTTGAGATTCTCTATCTAGATGGTCTGTGGAGGCTTGGTCTCTGAGCACAACCAAAAGGGAGATAGATAACTTCTGGTTATTAATGGAATCAGGAGTGGTGGAAAGTGACATAGAGGTAAATCTCAAACACAAGAAAATCTGCAGATGCTGGAAATCCACGTGTATCACCCTGAGAAAAGTTTCATTGCTAACGTAATGGTCTTTCTGTAGAAGCAGTGTTTGGGTTATGGTGAGAGATGATAGATGCTTCGGTATGGGAGCCATCCAATCAAGGGGTGATTTTTTTTGTGTGTGTCTGACACCAGTGTGAACTGGGGTTTTTGTTCGGCGGGACATGAAGAGAGAAGATGCTGGAGAGAACCGGTCATAATATTCGACCTGGTGGGGGACCGTGATCCGATGGAGCAAGGTGCAGAGGTCTACTGAGAAGTGGCGAATATGACTTTCGGAAGAGTTGAGCTCCAACTTGTGAAAATTTGACTGTTTAATTATAATGGGCTCATTTTGTTTTATTCTTTCTTTTCTTTACTAACCCTTTAGTTAAGTTAAAATTCACAAATATATCCCTTTAATCACATGCAGTGTGCTGTCTGGTATTTCCCGGCACTGAGTTATAACAAGGTAGCATAGCATCCACACAAACCACGGTTCAGGTTGGGAGAGCTGTCCCAATGTCACGGATTTGATGGGATCAAAGTGTGTATTCCCTAGACTTACGTAGCCCAGGGAAACCAGGGTTTTCACAAGCAGCACACACAAAACACACACAAAATCAGCACTCAAATCAGTCCTGATGAAGGGTCTCGGCTCTTCAGTCCCGATGAAGGGTCTCAGCCTGAAATATCAACTGTTTACTCTTTTCCATAGATGTTGCTTGGCCTGCTGAGTTCCCCCGGTGTTTTGTGTAAAGGTAAATCTTACTGAATGTTAGAACAAGCACAAGGAGACAATCAGGCTACCTTGGTCTCAAATACTTGTAAACTAACGGTCAAATGCAGTTGATTGGATTGGGTACTTTAATCTTAAGCCCAGTTATCTATATAGTGTTAGTACTGAGTTATCATTTTAGGTTTCAATTTTTGGTATATAACAATTAATAAAGCCTTGCACTGTTATTAGTGCTTATATGGAAAATGCAGTCTTCAGCACTGTGGAAAATACATCTCTTTGTGACTAACACTTGCTGAAGCGAATGGTGTATGAAGCTGTAAAGCAGCTCATCTAAATACAACCCAAATCACCTCAAGCAATCACATTATAGCTCTATAAATGTACCATTTCTCTGCCCATTTTAGACTAATCCAATGTAATTTTTTTTTGCATAAAATCCCATTAGTATTGGAACAGTTCAAGCCACGGAATTAATGAAAGATTAGAACAGCGAAAAGGGGCATTGCAGCTTTGTATTACAGAGATTCACATATATTATATTCTCAGCCATGTATCACTCTTAATACTTGAAAGGTATTGCTAGTTACAAAGATCATGCACACCTTGTGAGCTCCAACTTTTCAAATATGTAGCGTAGGTGGTGGTATTAGAGGTGATATATCCACCAAGAAGGCAGGGCCATTTGTGCAGAAGCATTTGACATTCACAGGGCTTATATATCCAGCTGAAATTCCTAACAGCTTCTTTCATCATCAAAATAGCTTGTCCTTTTTTTTCAGAAGCTATCATTTCCATCGTAACTGCAAAATTTCCTCCTCCTAAGGGAATAAAAATCTTTTTCACATCAATGGAAACTCTCTCCTTAGCTGTATGGAAATGAAGTTATAAGCCCTGCATATGTTGTGACCTCAGCTAAATTATTAAGAAAATAACTCAAGAAGGAAAAGTCTCTGACCTGTGTCTGACTCAACGGAAAAATAGGGCTGGCCTTGTAAAATACTGTAGACCACCCTGGCACTGTATCCGTAAGTGGGGTCATCAGCATCTGTAGCTATGACTTGAATTACAGATGTACCTGTAAAAAAAACAAATCAAATCACAAAACATTTCAGCAAGTCTTATTCCAATAAATTCCATAAGTATTCATCTAAACTCTGCATTTACATTCAAATACTTGCTTTCTGAGTGTTGTTGATAATTATAAGCATTTGTATAATTTAATGGATAGTGTGGACAATGTTGGAAACTGTAAACATTTTAAGTTAGCTTTCTTTATCAAGCATTATGGAAATGGAAAGATCTAGGGAAAGTGGACGAGGAGACTGCAGGAGATTCATCTCTGTTAAATGTTATTAAATATACATGAGAGGGCCAGCTGCCTGCTGAACTCACACTGCACTTCTTCAATGAAAACATGAGTGAAGGTGGGTGTAATGGGTGACTCTGACATACAAAACATAGAATATTACAGCACAGTACAGACACTTCGGCCCACGATGTTGTGCCAACCTTTTAACCTACTCCAAGATGAATCTAACCATCCATCTATTTTTCTATTATTAATGTGCCTATCTGAGAATTTCTTAAATGCTTCTAATGGATTTGCCTCTAGCACACCCCTGGCAGGGCATTCCATTCTACTCTCTGTGTAAAGAACCTCCCTCTAACATGCTCACTATACTTTCTTCCAGTCACCTTAAAATTATGTCTCCTTGTATATTTAGTACACTGAGTGTACTATAGTACATTAATTGTACTATACTGCATATATTTAGTACACTTGACTAAAGACAATATTTTTCCTTTCTTTAATCTGACCATTTCTGGTAATGTGACCTTTTTTTTACCACTTTGGTACCTTTGATAAGTGATTTTTGTTATTTTACAGATTAAAAGGATAAAAGAATATAGGTAATTATGAACAAACTCTTCTTGGGCTTCCAGCCAGGTACAGGTATCAATTTTAACTGACGTTTTGATGACAAACTCTACCAACTTCATCAGGGATGATGCCTCGGCATGTCTAGTCCGGTGGTATTTATGCCCCCGTAGCTCATCCCTCCCGATTATAGCCCTTATCTAATCAGATTTCCACCGTCCCTCCTTACTTACAATTGAATTCCAGTTCTTACTTAGAACGAGATCTTTGTCTTTGTTAAAATTCTTTTCCTCTAGTTTTCTTTCAATGGCTTCCTTCACTAGGTGGTCCCAAAATCCATCGGTGTGGCACAGTAATTTTGTTCCGTCGAAGTCAATCCTATGGCCATTGCGAATGCAATGTTCTGCTACCGCCAATCTCTTCAGGTAATCCCAGACTAATACACCTCCTGTGCTCCCTGATGCAGGTTTCCGCCATGCGTCCCGTCTGGCCAATACACACTGTTCTGCATTCACAGGGAAAGCTGTGAATGCCAGCCATCCTGAGTCGCATTGCTGACACACATAAGCTATGATTTGAACTCCCTTATGGGTTTGTGGATGGTATTAATCCAGTATTTCTTCAGGATCCTGGTGATCCTTCCAGAAACCGAGTAAGTCCATGTGAGTACTTGCCTCCTGTTCCCGGGAGTGTAGTGTTATGTGTTTCACTGGAACGGGGCTGCACGAGGACATACCCGATCAAAACTTTTCCATGGATGGCTTCCAGACCATTCGGGCTGACCAGAAGTGCACTGAGAGCGGTAAGCGTAAAGGAGTTGGGTGCTTACTGTTCTGGTTAACAACAGATGGTGCAATCCGGGTCATATTACAATCGAGGAACGTGTTTGTAGACCGGATATTGAACTTTTTGCTGTTGGACTTCGGCCATATTCCACTGAGATACAACACTGGGCGGCACGGGAGGTTGCTCCTGCCAGTGGCCATCGAACTTTGCAGCTCCTCCTGTGGAGGGTCAGACACCCTGAGCCAATAGGCTGGTCCTGGACTTATTTTCCATCTGGCATAGTTTGCATTTTGTTGTTTGATTGTTTGTGGATTTTGTATTGCTATATTTATGCTCTATTCTTGGTTGGTGTGGCTGTAATGAAACCCAATTTCCCTCGGGATCAATAAAGTATATCTATCTATCTATATTCTAATATGATAGAAACTGAACGGTAGCCTTGGACATAATGTCTATCAGAAACCCACTCACATGGACTTATATCTCAACAATAACAGCCACCATCATGCTTCTCAACATAAAGCAGTTCTCTCTACTTTGATTAACCAGGCGAAAACCATTTTGAACCCAGAGATTCTCCATGAGGAGATAAGACAATGACGCATGACTTTCCTACAAAATGGTTACAAGTTGAAGGAAAGCAATCAATTAAAAGGGCTGACAGAAAAACCAGGAAAGTTAACAACAAGGAGGAACGTCACTACCACCCAATATTTTCAAGGTTTCTCGAAGGATCATCAGTATCCTGAAGAAATACCAGATGATTACCATTCACAAACCCGTAAGGAAGCTCAGTCACAGCTTATGTGGATGTCCTGAGACTCAAGACGGCTGGCATGTACAGGATTCCCTGTGAATGCAGAGCAATGTTTATCGGCCAGAGTGGAAACCTGCATCAAAGAGCACAGGAGGTGTATCCATTTGGGTTACCTGGAGAAATTGGTAGTAGCAGAACATTGCATCCACAATGGCCATAGGATTGACTTCAATAGCACATACGTCATATACACCCGGAAAGCACTAGATCTTTTTTTCAATAGGTTCATTATTCATATTTCAGAACTGATTTACACTCTGATATCTCAAACCAATAGTACCTATATATGATGAAATATTTGCATAGTTCTCTCTGGAACATGCAGAAGAATTTAAGGATTGGAATGATTTTCAACATGCAGAACTCATTCGGGCAACTAAACGTACATCTGTCTGCAAACCCCAACAAATGCAATGTTTGAAGTTCTCCATGCTGTTTTTCTTGCATTCGAAGTTCTGATGAACTTTTATTGACCTAAAATGTTAACTCTGATACTTTCTCCTTAGATGCTGCCTGAATTGTTGAACATTTCCAGCATCTGCAATAAGTCAACTCAAGTCAAGTTTATTGTCACTTAGCTACATACATGCACACGATCAAACGAGACGTTTCTCTGAACCAGGGTGCAAAGCACTGTCGTACACATAACACACGTAACACACATTAACTTATGAAAGCAAGGATGAAATCTACAGATGGGCTACACATAAATATACAAACTAAAGTGCATAAATTAAATACTGTAAGGTACAGAACAGATTAACCAGTGACAGTTTGAATGTGATGAGGCAGGGAGTTCAGAAACCTAATGGCCTGAGGGAAGAAACTGTTTCCCATCCTGACTGTTCTTGTTTTTATGCATCGGAGTCTCCTGTCTGATAGCTGAAATTTAAAAAGCTTCTTAAAAATTCTTATATAAATGATTTTTTAAAAGTCAAATCATAATAGTTACAATGGTTTGTAAACTGAATTATCAATTTTAGTCTTTCATATTTTAAATTATTTTCATAATAATGAACTTCCTTTCTAAACTTTACTAAATGTATCTGACCATCAGAGGGCCCATGGAGAGTGCCTTGGCTCCTCATACCTGCAGCTCAGGCACCTTCACCAGCCTGCTAAGCTTTTGTAGAAACCTGTAACAGTGCCCTCCACACAATGTGAAGAGCAACACCATGCAAATCTTTAAATCAGCCACCACAAGCAACCACAAGCAAGGTATCCGCATCAAGGTACACTGTTCCTGGAAATGCTTCATGCGGTTCACTAATCATGGCTTGTGAACAAGTTCTTCTTAGGACGTAGTTCATAAAACAGTACACAAACTTGAAAAAGTCTGCAGATGCTGGAAATCCAAATAAGACACACAAAATGCTGGAGGAACTCGGCAGGGCAGGCAGCATCGATGGAAAAGTGTAAACAGTAAACAACAGGTCCTGATGAAGGGTCGCGGCCTGAAATATTGACTCTTAACTCTTCCATGGATGCTGCCTGGCCTGCTGAGTTCCTCTAGTGTTTTGTGTGTGTTGATAAAACAATACAGCACAGTACTGGCCCTTCGGCCCATGGTGTTAAACTGACCTTTTAACCTACTCCAAGATTAATCTAATCTTCGCTCCTACAGAGCCATGCATGTTTCTTTCATCTATGTGCCCATCTAAGAGTCTCTTAAATGTCCCCTTATCCATGTCTCTTGTCATCTTATCCACCTGTTTCAAGTCACCTCTCATCCTTCTTTGCTCCAAACAGAAAAGCCCTCGTCCAATTACAATTCCCTCATAAGACACCCTCTCTCATCCAGGCAGCATCCTGGTAAATCTCCTCCACACCCTCTATAAAGCTCCTACATCACTCTATCTTGACCAGACTCTGCTGGGTTTCAGCTGCAACTGCAGAAGCGGATTCTTGCAGATTGAGAACACAATCAACCATTACATGCTTTACCTTTCAGTTAATCTTGCTGTTGCTGTGGTGAGATGCAGACAATTTCAATGTGGATAGAATTGTCCATAAGGCATAGAAGCAGAATTAGGCCATTCGGCCCATTGAGTCTCCTCCACCATTCCATTATTATCAATCTCAACCCCATTATCTATTGAGATACAGTACAGAATAGGCCTTTCCAGCCCAAAGGGACACACCTCCCAACAACCGACCTGTTTTACACCAGCTCATTCACAGGTCAACTCACACTGACTTATTAACTCACTAACCGGTACGTCTTTGAACTCCAAAATCCGATGCCGCGAGCTGTAACAGCTTTGCGCTAACTGCTACACTACGTCTCCTATCTTCTCCTCATAACCTTTGAGAACCTCACTAATCAAGACTCTGCCGGCCTCTGTATTAAATACACCCAATGATTTGGCCTCCTAAGTCACTTGTTCCACAGATTTACCACCCCACTAACTAAAGAAATTCTTCCTCGCCTTTGTTCTAAAGTTACATTCTTCTACTCTGAGGCTGTGTCCTCAGGTCGTAGATATCCTCACGAAAGGAAACATCCTCTGCACATCCACTCTATCTAGGTCTTTCAATATTGAATAAGTTTCAATGAGATTCCCCCTGCCCCCATTCATCTGAATTCCAGCAAGTACAGACCCAGAGCCAAATACTCCTCATACATTAACCCTTTCATCCCCAGGAACATTCCTGTGAACCCCTTCTGGACTCTCTCCAGTGCCAGCATAACCTTTCTTAGATAAGGGGCGCAAAACTGCTCACAATACTCCAAGTGCAGTCCGATCAATGCCTCATATAGGAATCGTACCAGCAGGAAATGATGTGGCTGTTGTCAGGGTTATATGGGTATACTATGATAGCCTTAGAATGTTTGCTTGTACAGGGAGTGACAGCTCTTTAGCAAAGATGCAAAGTGGGCAGCCGAGAATTGATAGCCAGCTTTATTTCCCACTGACTTTTTACTGAAAGCAAATCAGTCTGGTTATTGAATATACACTCAGTTTCAAAATGAGCTATCTAGATTCATGAGCAGAAATCAAACAAGGAGGACACATTGAACAGCACAAACTCATGTGCAATGACAGCTAATAACTTATCAATTTGTAATCTACTCCACTAGTAGCCAGTATGGAGAGGCTCTTTAACAACAGTACAACATGGTTCAGTGATTGCTTTCAATTCAATTTGGCTCAGAACCACCCTCATTCCCACGCTTCTTGTGATGATTCACATCTCTCTCTGCGTCTAAGGTCAGAGCTTATGCATGTCCCATTTGCTTTTGATTTGCCTGGAATGCATATTAATAGTTCTATCTTTTCTCTTAATGATCCCTTTTTTGTCTGAATGATCTGCAGATGGACACTGTATAATTTCTTGATGAAGTTTATCCAGCTCAGTTAATGCATTGACACTGTTGGAAGCAGGTAATAAAAGACACCCCAAAAATACCAGAATTGAGTGGTCACATTAGATCCACCTCAGCTTTAACAGGTAATTATCTCCAGAAGATTATGCTTCCTTCTCTATTGCTGCAAAAGCTTGTTTTGCTTTTAATGCGTACAGTAGCAGAGGGGTTAGCATAATGTTTTATACATCAGCAACAAGGTTCAATTCCTGCCACTGTCTTTAAAGAGTTTGTCTGTTCTCCCCATCACCATCTGGGATTCTTCTGGGTGCTTCAGTTTCCTCTCACGTTCCAACAATGTACAGGTCAGAGTTAGCAAATTGTGGGCACGCTATGCTGATGATGGAAGAGCGGCGACATGTGCGGGCTGCCTCCAGCACATCTCGGACTGCGTAGGTTGTTGATACCAGCAACGCATTTCACTCTATGTTCCGATTTACATTTGACAAATAAAGCTAATCATTACCTTTGTGAATAATGGACAACTAACCAGGTGTATGAATCAAATGTGTCTCTCTGATGAAACTATTAATTATTTTATCTACAGTTCTACTTCGAAATAGAAATTCGATAAACTTCTAAGTAAATTCAAAAGTTTATCAAATACGGTACAAATTCTGTATTTGCTAACAATATGCATATTCTATTCCAGCACATCCATTCTTTAAATTGTAGGGACATCTTGAAATAAATAAGTCATTACTAACTCCAACAAAGTTATAACTGTGTGAAAAATAAATTCCAATCTATTTCTTCCAAAGGATTCGAAACCACACATAACCTAGACTTTTGAATATTTTTACGCAGAAAGATCTTCACTTCTCTGCAATGATGTATGTTCCGCTTAAATTTTATCTTAGAGCAATAAAAAGACAGAAAACCACAAACTGCTGCTTATAAATAAATGATCCTTTTTTAGTGAAAAACTTTTCTTCCTCTTCATTTTGGCTTTATTCTAGATAAATATCATCATCGTCCATACAGCTGAAATTGATTCAGTGGCAGCGGAGAGTTCAACTGAATGAGGTCTTCAGACAGGAATACATCAACAAGCAGAAAAGGAGTGGTAGTGAATTGAAAACCTATTATGCACCCTGCACTGTTTTACTACCCATCGACTTCAATGAACAGGAAAAGTGTCCCCAGGAGTGCACAGCTGGAGAAAGTAAGAAACGTTGATTCTTTTGTGACTTTGCTGACATCAGATTACACCAACACTCCTTACAGAAAATGAAGAATTTTTCAAGTTCACCCCTGTTGTAAAGTAGGGATACACAATAGCAAACTTGTGCACATCTCCTTCCCTTCTCTCATGCTTGAGGAAGATGTTTAGTTCTTCTCTAATTCTCTGGGTTTCTTCTTCTGCATTTGTCCTCCAAGCATCTCTGTTGTAAAGACTGATTTATGCTGTGCCTTACGAATGCACTCTCTTCATTTAATTGCCAAAGATTCCCTCTTTCCTCTAAGCAATGCTCTAAGAGTCTTGAATCTCTCCTTTCTCTTAATAATCTTTTGATGTGACTGATGAGAGTACTGAGTGCTGTTTCAGGGGTAGGGGGTGGAGATCTGATGTCAAACACTTGGCTGACCTAACCGGTCCAGTGTACCTGTGCACGGCCAGCACCTCAGTGATGGGGACGTTAGCCCAGGATAGGATGCCAATATTGGTTTATCTATCTTTCTTCCCTCCCAGTCAGTTTAGAGGGTGTTGCTGAAACAGTGTTGGTAGTGTGTCTACAGGGCTTTGAAATGCCCACGGCAGCCTCTCCATGGTTATGAAGGATACTGGAGGGCGGGAGCACTGGTGACTGTGATCTTGTTGCAGGGTTTGAGAACCATTTCCCTGACCGGTTGGTACCGGTGCACTGGTGGTGATGGTAAGCTTTTCTCATGAAGGTCCCACCTTTGCTGGGTAATGGTGCTCAAGTTATGGAAAGTGATCACCGATCAATTATTAGGGGACAATATTGTGGGACGTGGAGAGGGCTGAAGGCCTTTGTCTTCCAGATGCTGAGTGCACATCTCATCCTCCTATAAGTTTCAATCAAGCCCAAAGGCCAACTGAAAAACTGGAAGTCAAGGCCTGGTGAGAAATGGGAAGTCCAATGTCTGTGAGTGCAATGGAGGAAGGAAGCCCGGAGGCAGCGAGTCCTGGTGTTGGAGGACTCCATGTGTGTCAGAGTGAGTGGGTGGGTGAATGGGAGGGAGGAAAAGGGCTTGTTTTACTGCTGTGATTTTGTTGCATTGTTCTGCTGAACATTGTGGGCATGCTGTATCAGCACCAGAGTGTGTGGCAACACTTACAAGCTATCTCCAACACATCCTTAAGTTGTGTTGATTGTTAACACAAATGACACCATATGTTTCAATGTGCATGTGGTAGATAAATGAATCAGAATGTCAACAGTGACCTAAAACACAGCTTCTGACTTCTTCAACACAGACTTCACCTGCATACTATAAACTAGTGTCTGAGATTGAGGAATCTTGGTTCTTGAGTGGAAATGGATAAAGGCTGAACAATTCCCTTGCAGTCACTGATGAGAAGCTTCTGGTGTTGAGCCGCAACATGATGGCATAGAAGGCCAAGGGGATTGGTATGATGATAAAGTTTCATTTCACTCCAGTCTCTGGTTGGGTCAATGATGCACTTACCGGCTAGGATCACTATCTTCATGTCATGTTGCTGCAGAAGTCAAATGGCTATTAATTTCTAAAGAGAACTAAATTTAAGAAAAATTCTCCATAATTGCTTACAGGTGAAAAAGTTGAATTTTGTAGTGAAATCATAAATACCATATTAGTGCTAATATCTACATTGTTCTTGTGGCCATAAAGGAATCAGAACATGGAAAAATCTCTCAATACCCACATAAGGCAACTTCCGTCAAGGGCAAGTTCATCCTGGCGATGGTAAAAATGGGGGAACTGGGAATTCTGCTGCATATTACAGCCATTTTGTGTTGTAATGCAGATCTGTTAGAGTGTGGGTTCTTTTCTGGTTTCCCTTTGGATCATCTCTGCCATAATATGGAGACTTTTGATTTGCATTAGTGAGACCATGTCAAGAGGACTGTCCTCTTTCATAAATTTTTCAAATATTTCCTTTCCCAAGAGTAAATGGCACATTCCATTGTAATTTCCATGATTGGTTGTAATCAATCTTGTAACTATGTCCTGCAAGAAACAGAGCCCATCTCTGCATTTGTGTTGCTGCTGTTAGTGGAACACCCTTCTGTAGTTTGAAAATAGACACTAGTGATTGATGATCGGTAACAAGGGTAAACTCTCTCCCACACAAGTACTGGTTGAAAAGTTTTACACCCCAAACCAGACTCTCTGTCAAGCTGTGTGTACTTTTTCTCTACAGCCGTAAGGGAATGTGATGCAAAACCTGTGGGGTGTTCACTTCCATCACTCATAACCTGTGACTTGACTGCACCTACACCATAAGGTGAGGTGTTCCAGGCAAGCTTCACTAGATGGTGTGGATCATAATGTGTGAGCACAGTACTGGATGTCACCATTTCCTTTACCTTTGGGAAAGCGATGTCACACTGCTTTGTCCATTGCCATTTCTTCCGGATCTGCAGTAATGAGTTCAAGGGGTGGAACACAGTAGACAAGTTTAGCAGGAAACTGTTAAAGTAATTGACAAATCCTAAAAAAGGACTCCAACAGTATCATGTCCTTTGCTGGAATATTCTCAGCACACTTCTGTAATTCTTGTGCGTCAGTAGCGTGACCATCGTAAGTGATGCTTTGTTTAAAGAATTCACACTTGTTAGGTCATGCTCTGTGTCCATAATCTTCTAATCTTTTTACACTGTCTTCATATTTTGGAGGTACTCCTTGTCAGTAACAATGAAGTCATCCAGGTTACTCTGAGTGCCTGGGTAAGCTTGCAGTGCCTGGTCCATAGCTTTTGGCCAGAGTGCAAGTGTGGATACTACTCCAAAAATAAACCTACTAAAGAACAAACGCCTTACTTAAGTGTTGATGGTGACTTTTCCTCTATCTTCCATCTGTAGATAGGCCTCAGCTGAGTCTACTTTGCTGAAGTGTCTTCCTCCAGAAAGGTTTGCAAAGATATCCTCTATCCCGGGCAAAGGGTATTGATCTACTTTCAGTACTGGGTTGACGGTGATCTTAAAATCACTACAGAGCCTGACAGACCTATTCTTCTTGGTTACTGGGACCACTTGCATTGCCCATGGGCTCCACTCAACTTTGGAAAGAATTCATCAGCCTCCGTGCAATCTGGCTCAATGGCTACTTTGCCATGCATTGTATAAGTATCTGGATGGGGTTTGCATTTTCAATTAACACTATTTTACCTTTGATATGCTTGAGCTTTTCCAGTGCCATCCTTGAACACTGCTGCGGTATCATCCAGTACCTTTCTTAATTCGTTCTCAGTTGACTCTATTGCAGTGGATGTGGTATGCAAATGGTGGATCGATCTCCAATTAAGTTGTAGTTTTTTTAAATTTCAAAATATACTTTATTCAAAAATAAATATATACAATAAACCATTCAATAACTTTTCGTCCTTTACATACGTTTGCATTATACACAGTACATATCCGTATTTATAGCCACCCACGTGGCACTCCAGTAGTTCAGCTTACCATATCATTGTTGAGGGGTATACTCCCCGCCCACCGACCCCTCCCACTCCCACGGGTGGAGAAACCTATACTGTGGTCCTTCCCCACCGGGCCCTTGCGGTGGCTGCACCGAGTTTCAGTGCATCCCTCAGCACGTACTCCTGCAACCGAGAATGTGCCAGTCGGCAGCATTCTCCCACGGACATCTCCATGTGCTGGTAGATCATCAAGTTTCGGGCCGACCAAAGAGCGTCTTTCACCGAGTTGATGATCTGCCAGCAGCACCGGGCGTTGGTCTCCGTGTGTGTCCCCGGGAACAGCCCGTAGATCAGAGAGTCCTCTGTTACGCAGCTGCTGGGGATAAACCGTGACACTAGCCCGTCCATCCTCCTCCACACCCTCTTTGCGAACTGGCAGTGTGCAAAGAGGTGGGTCATAGACTCCTCCTCACTGCAGTCCTCCCGTGGGCAGTGGGGTGCGGAGATGACGTTCCGGGCGTACAGGAGGGCTCTGACTGGGAGGGCCCCTCTCACCGCCAGCCAGGCGAGGTCTTGCTGCCTGTTGGTTAGATCTGGCGATGAGGCATTTTGCCAGATGAACTGGACAGTCTGCTCAGGGAACCACCCCACTGTGTCCATCATGTCCTTCTCCTGCAGTGCCTGCAGGACACTACGTTGTCTCAGCCAATCACGACCCCCACAATGCTGGCCCTCTTGTTTTTACCACATACAATGTGGCTTGTTGGTTGTTGCATTTCACTTTTATGTGAGGGTTGTTGCACTCCCACAGGTCCTATCTTTTCTCCAGTATAAGTTCTTAGGTGGATATTTGCAGGCTTCAGTTCAATTTCTCTGAAATGTTGTACAAACTCTTTTTGTGGAATGAATGAAACAGCTGAGTCAATCTGCCATTCATTTCTGGTGTAAGCCGCATTGCTTGTCCATTGTTAGTTTTCACTTTGTAAATCTTAAGGCTACACAATTCCTGCCTCACTCTCATCATTATCAGATTTTTCAACAACATCTTTTTGAAACTACAGCTTGACATTTATTTTTATTCTCTTCCCTGTGCAGTCCAGTTATTTTTGTCTGCCCAACATGCCACAATGGTAACACAATTTATTTTGGCAGGCTGGTTTCTGTTTACACATTGCAATTTTATTCACACTCATTTTCATTCCTGGCTACAACTCAACTGCATCACTGTCTGCTTTTCCCATTGATACAACTGCACTTTTTCAATTGCAACTGTACTTTGAAATGTAAGGTGTGTTTCAGGTAGGAGGTGTGTTTGAATGCTTACTTGTAAGATTCCTCAATCAAAACAATGTCTCAGTGCATCATTAAGTTCATTAATGTATGGACAATGCTCAGACAACCTCTTCAATTCAGCCATGCACAATGAAATAGTCTCCCCTTCCTTTTGATTCCACTTATGAAACCTAAAGCATTTTGCATTCAACAATGGTTTTGCTTCTAAATGTTCCTGCATTATGTTCATGATATCAGCAAAGCTCATTTTGGCTGGTTTTGCTGGAGCAGTCAAACTTCTAAGCAAACTGTATGCCTTTAAACCCAATGCATTCAGCAAAACTGGCAATCATTTCTCATTGGTTATTTCACTTGCTTTAATATAGTTCTTAAGTTACTCAGTATACAACATCTAGTTAACTTTTGACCAAATAAATGCATTTATTTTTTCAATATGGCCAGCCATTTCTATTTTTTTAAATTTATGATTATTATCAATCGGTACTCTCTGTTTATGAACCCATGAATTCGTCTGTTTGCTTGCCTTTTTCTCTCTCTCTTCTGAAGAGACACGTGCTACACTGCTTTTTTAAAATCTTGAACATCTTGCTGTGCTTCAACAGGTAGGTAGTCTTCCTGGGTTCATTTTAAAAATATCATATCACCATTGTTATGTTTTGTAACTCCAAAACAAAATAACTATCCAAAATAAAAACACAGTAATAATGCATCTAACTTTTTTTAATTTTTCTAATTTTTGCTTCAAGTGAGGCACATGCATATGATGTGGTAGCATGATGACGTATGCCCTTCACGTACTTTTATATATAACCCATAATGAATTATTTTAACGAACAAGAATGCTTAATCAACAATATAGTTACAATATTACTCAAATATTACTGAAATATTAAATGTAAAATGGTCCTAGTCTTTTCAGAGGATGGGCTTTCTACTCTTAGACCACCCCTGCTATAGAAAACATTCAATCTCTATCTAGGTGGATATTCAATAGGTTTCAATGTGATCCCCCCTCATTCTTCTGAACTCCAGAGAGTACAGGCAATCTTGGATCAGCTCTTCACACACTGGGAGGAGGAATGTGACGATAACTTTCCTTGTGGCAGACTGTAGGGAAACATCTCTGCACTCCCTCCAACTGGACTTGTCACCCTCTTTGAAGATGGTCAGGGATTTAATGCATCTGAGATCGCCTGGCATGCCTTTTATTCCAGAAGTATTTCTGCATCATATTTTAACATCTTTGGCAGTATTTTAATTGCTCCAGAGATGTCATTATTTTCAACTTCTTGCCAGACTGTAATGACACTAAATTCATAGCAGGTTATTTGTTGCAGATGAGTTCAGGGACAGTCTGACCAAAGATCTTGCTTTAATTGATCAGATCTTTTTCCAGCTAACCCTGACCATTTCTTTGTGCTTGATAATCTCTCTTCTGTTCCTGGCTATCAGTGGGATGGGTTCTTTGGAGATTGGTCCGAGGAAATGATGCATGTCAAAACCATTGGCTGATTTACAGATCTCTTGCATTCTTGGTCTTACCATCTGTTTTTATGTCACACATTTTTCTTTGTTGGCTTTCAGATGCCAGTAAATTCTTTTAGTTCTTGAGACATGATGATATTTTCACATCAAGATTGCCTTGAATTTCCAATGACCTAGTTTCTGGATCTGGTTGTTCTCACCAAACCAGTTTCTTGTGTTTTCTGGGTGATTATCCATTGGTCGCACAGCAAGTGTTAATTGTGATGACTATCTGGGCAGCAGACTCTCTTGGTTCCTATTGACTAGGAATTGTAATAGTGCATGTGGTGCTCTGAGTGAATAGAGCTTTCCTTGAAGAGCTCTTCAATATTGATTTGCTGTGTCTGTGCCCTCATCACCATTTACAGGCCAGGTTAATAGAGATAATATTCTGAAAGATGTGGTGGTTAGTCCAGATTTGGCATAGTAAAGCATAACAAGTTTTCACAAACAATATTGTCAAAATGGCAACGTAATCAGTGTGAAAACAGCAGAGAATATGATGTTGCTCTGCTTATTCCTGGACATCATCTTTGTATCCCATGCATGGTATGGTACTTCATACACTTGACCATTGTAATCCTACTCTTAGCTGTTAGCCACCGCCGCCCCCCCCCCACCAGGTCCCCACACTCAGACCTCCATAGGCTCATTGTTCATATCAATGTTGTTCCTTTCATACTCTCAAGCTAACTGGGACTGTTTGTAACCTGCTGCCATGCTCAACCCTAAAATGAATTTACAAACATTCTGGTACTGCAAAACGACTAAAATGCCACTCTGCAACTTCATTCAATAGTACAGCATGTCATTCCACCACTCTCCCAAAATATTTAATCAGCTCTAGAGTGAATTATTCCAAAGACCTCAAGACCTGTGTTCCGATACGTAACCTCATTATTAGGCTGCTTTAACTTCCGTTTTAGGATAGCACTGGTGAAGCACAGCGATGACTTGCAGGAAGCAAACAAATCTACTAACTACTTTATTAATCACAAGTTTTCTCAAAAATGGTCACTGCAATCAATAGCCTGTAACCTCCCTTTTGGAGTGGAGCTTTTGAACCGCCTGTACACAACTTGGCATTTTTGCAGCGTGAACTGAAGTTTCGAAGGTGCAGGATGGGTGCGGTGTGGTGTGTATGGGCCAAAGTAAGATGCCAGGTCCCGGGCCAGAGAGTGGAGAATGAGCCAATATTTGGTCTTTGCTGGAGCAGGCTTGGGGCCAGTTTGAAGCAGCAGATCTGAGGCAAGGCAGAGTTGTGGCAGAAGGGCTTGGATCCTGGAGTGGTCGATTTTAGTGCCGGGCCAGATAGATAAGGTTAGGGTGTCGGGGCCAGAGACGAGGGACAGGTCAGTATTCAGCTCACTGCTCAGCGGGGTTTACTCATCTCTGTGATGAACTGAGGCTTCTAATTGAAACTGCAACTAATTGGCTTCTAGACCAGCTACAATGATGACTGGCTTTGTGGCTGTGGAATCATTTTCGTGAACTTTGGTTCTGAATGTTACCTGCTTACTTTTATTGTTGGCACAATTCTTTTTTCAGCTTTCTGCACATTGGGTGTTTGATGGTCTTTTATTAAGGGGTTCTATTGGGTTTCTTTGTTTTGTGGCTGCATGTAAGAAGACAAATGTCAGCACTGTATATAGTATAATAAATGTACTTTGAACTTTTTGCAGCTTCTTGGATAACCTAACAGTTATATTAGTTCATTATCCCTCTCTTTGTTGAACCTCATTGGCTCTTATTTCCCTTATAATATAAAATTAGAATTCTTGCCTTGCATTTAAGTCTCCCTATTGATGTCCCTGTAGTTATCAATTGTGGCTCAGCAGGGAGATATATTATCAAGAGAGATGAGCTTGCTTTGTTACATAAACACTGAAATATTGAAATATACAGTGAAATGCATTGGGCATCATCGTTTGTGATGTATTACACACAGCCAGCAAATGTCGCCATTTTTCAGGTGCCAATATAGCAATCCCACAGATTACCAATCCCAACCTCTACATCTTTTTGGAATGTGGGAGGAAACCGAAACACCCAGAGGAAACCCACGCTGTTATGGGAAGTATGTGTGATCGCTGGCACTGTAAAGCCTTACGCTATCCACTACATTACCATTCCGCCCCAGAGCAGTCCGTTCAGGTTATGGTTTCCATAAGACCATAAGACAAAGGAGCAGAAGTCGGCCATTTGGCCCATCGAGTCTACTTCGCCATTTTATCATGAGCTGATCCATTCTCCCATTTAGTCCCACTCCCCCGAAACACTTTCCTCGTGTTTCCATTCAGGGAATTGTGTTTCCTTGTGTTTCCATTCAGGGAATTGTGGGTTTAAGCTCCACACCAGCTGTTTGAGTATAAAATTCTGGGCTGACAGCCCCAGATCAGTACTGAAAGTGCTCTGCTCTGCTGTACATGTCTATCTGATGAAACTTTAAACCAATCAGAGTGCAGATGTTACAGCAATTTTCGGAGTAGAGCTCCCAAATAACTTGGACTACTAAAAGTACATTTCTACGGTGCTATTTTGTTGTTATTACATTGTGGTTTGAAAACAGTACAAACATTACTACAGTACACATACTTCCGATGAAATTTACTGTAGAGATCTTTTGGACTCCCTAAAGATGTGGAAAGGTGCCTTCCCATGTTCTGATCATTCTTTCTGTCCCATTTCCAGTCCTATGTCTCACCTCCAGTGTTAAGAGTCTGTGGCACCTTCCTACTGCTTTGTCCACCAAAGTTGATGAGTATACCACTATTTGGATGCAATGCCCTCCATCTTCAGTAACTTCACAGGCCATGCATGTGCAATAGCAGAGCCAGCCAAATCATTAAGTTCCTCAGGGTAATAATTGGTATTAATGCTATAATCTTCTAAATACTGAAAATATACCATTTATTACTGAAGCAGTGAAACTCAGAACCAGAGTTTTGCCAAATTCACTTTGCTAATTTAAGAAATGTGAGAAGATTTTATTACCTCAAAAGAAACACGAGCTACAGCACTGACATGTAATTTCTGCTGTAGTAATTTCTATTTCAGCCTGCATGATTTATCTGTCTAGACTGATGATAATAAGTGGTGAATAGTAAACTTATAATGGACTGAGGCAAAACTTTGAACCACTGGAGGGTGGTCCCTTATGAGAGTGGCAGAGGTTTCATCCTCTTCCAAAGCAACAATGGCAAATATTTTCTTCTGCCAACACTGAGCTCACTCAGAGCCAAAGCTGATGAAGAGACACATCAATTATAAATAAAGTTTGATTTTTAACACTAACATTCTCAGACATAAGGCTGCAAATCAACAAAGCAAAGTGTTCACAGGCATGAAATTTATCATGACAGGACTTCCCTTTATTTTGGCACATTGGTGTAGTGTGTTTGTGTCCACTAGTGGCAGTCTGTCTGTAAATGGTTAATGTTACTATTTGAATCTCTCCTGATCTCATAGTTGACTTAAGTCCATACACCAACGTTCTGTTGGTGAGTTTTTCTTTTTTTCTTTTTCTTTTTCTTTTTAGTTAGCAATACAGCGCAGAGTAGCCACATCTGGCCCTTCAAGCCACACTGATCCAGCATCCCCATAACCCCCGTTTAACCCCAACCTAATCACAGGACAATTTACAATGACCGATTAACCTACCCGGTAGGTCTTTGGACTGTGGGAGGAAACTGGAGCTCTTGGGGGAAACCCACAGATTCTATGGAGGGAACGTACAGAGACTTCTTACAGAATGGGACCGGAATTTAACTCCAATCTCCGAAATGCTCTGAACTGCAATAGCTCAGCATACATTGGTCATCTGACGTTTGAAATCAACAGCACCAAATATACAGGAGATGATTGAATCAGATGGCCGATGCTCCTACGAGCATTCAGCTCCAGTGAGCGTAGATGAATTGTCCCTCTGTTTTAGCTTTGCACTCTGCCGGGGGGAAATATTTGGCTATGAAGGACTCACAATTCTTTATAAAAGTCAGAAAACGCTACCTAACATGGATCAGTTGAGCTGACAGGCCTTTTTCCATGTTGTATAATTCTATGATACCCTTCTCTAGAACACATTTCTTTTAACTGAGCATAATCCATAAGAGCTAGGTATTATGCAGAATTGTCTTAGATTGATAGGTGGAGACTATCCAATATTCAGTAAACTTCTTCCATCTTTGCACAATTGTTTACAGTTCATCTCAAAATGATTGGGCATGTGGCCAAGTGGTTAAGGTGTTCATCTAGTGATCTGAAGGTCGCTAGTTCGAGCCTCAGCTGTGGCAGCGTGTTTGTGTCCTTGAGCAAGGCATTTAACCAGGCATTGCTCTAGTGTCTGTGCAAGGAGTGGTGCCCCACACAGACTTCCAGTCTGCGCCTCGTAAGTCATGAAAATGCCCGACGCAGGCCTTTCATGGTCTGAGTCGATGTTCCCCTCCCTCAAAATGATGTGAAGGAAGTCTCCTCATGATTCAAAGTTCTGGAGCTGAGATTTTATTTTTAATCATTATTTTTATTTAGCGATACCCTGTGGAGTAGCCTCCTCTGGCCTTTCAATCCAGGTGACTCCAGGAACCCTACAATCCCAATGAACCCTTACCTCGAAGACTCTTGGCTCTGAGTTAGAGCCCAAGAGCATGAGCCCAAAAATCACAATACTTCTGGGGATTGCTGAGGAAAACTGTAAACTGGTTTGCTACTGTCACATGTACCAAGGTACAGTGAAAAACTTTGTTCTGCATGCCATTCATCAAATCAGTACATTCTTATCATACAGGAGGTCTATCCAATACTCTTATAACAGTGGGATAGAAGGGACAGTTGAAATGCTGCACTGTGAGAGGAGCTGCATTTCAAGTGAGAGATTAACATCAGGTTCTGCTTTTTCTTTGGAGAAAGTATAAAACCCCATGCCAGTAATTTGAAGAGAAACTAGTAATAATGCCAAAGTCCTGACCAATAGTCATCAATCAGATCAACATTGCTATGCCAGAATGCCACATGACTGTCATCTTGAACACTGGAGCTTGCTTTGCACGGGACCTTGGTTAGGACACACTCGAAGGAGCATGTACAGTTTTGCGATCTCCATTATTAAGGAGTGATTTCCTTGTATTGGAGCATGTGCAGGGGTTGGTTGATTTCTAGAATGGAGAGGTTTGCTTCGAGAGCAAGCCTTGGTGGAGGACAAAGAGTAGCAAATCACAGAAATTCTGTATCTTAGAAAGCTGTGGGGTGAACTAATTGAATATTCACAGCTGAACAATAGGGGAGTCAGGCATTGTAGGGACTGGGCAGGGAAATGAAATTGAGGCCAAGATTAAATCAACCACAATCAACACAAATGAGGTATTGTATTCCTGGTCCCACTGTATTCCTCAAGCCTATTCCAATGTGTGCTGCTGACTTGTAGTCACATCCTAATATTACAACAGTGACCACAACTCAGATGTACTGTACTTCACTGATTAATTATTTTGGGACAGGCTGAGACTGTGAAAGGCTCTACATATTTACAAGTCTATCCTCTTTTTCTTTGTTCTCAAGATGTACATAGAATGTTCTAATTTGCCTAATTGTGGGTGTAACTGAATAATGTTCATCGATTGCCATGTATTTAAAAACAAACTAGAGTGACGAAACAAATTTTACAGTCCTGTCTGGGAGTTGCAGTAAAGTAACTTCAGGGCAGGATATAAAAAAACTTTATGCATCTTTACTTGATTTGACCTGGAAATGGCCAATATTAATCATTGATGTCAGAACTTCCTCCATTTGTCAGTGCTAGTATTTCTCACAGAAGCATTTTTACCATTGGAAACTAACACTCTCTACGATATCTCCCTTGAACAAGCATTGATTGAAAGTGGGAGAATTTACACTTCCTTAGAGATCTAGCCCTTCCTGAACCATTTAAGAATGGGCAAGGGAAGATGCGGCTACCAACAACAGAACAGAAATGAGAAAACATCCTTGTCTCTAAAGCCATCGAGGAATATAACTCCAACTGTTTCCAGTAGTAGGACAGCCTAGGACCAGAGGGCACAGCCTCAGAAAAGGACATCCCTTTAGAAAAGAGATGAGGAAGGATTTCTTTAGCCAGAGGGTAGTGAACCTGTGGAGTTTATTGCCTTAGACGGTTGTGGACACCAGGTCAATGGGTGTATTTAAAGCAGAGGTTGATAGGTTCATGAGTAGTCAGAACATCAAAGGTTACAAGAAGAAGGTAGAAGAATGGGGTTCAGAGGGATAATAAATCAGCCATGATGGAATGGTGGAGTAGACTCGATGGGCTGAATGGCATGATTCCGCTCTCACAGCTTATGTCTTATGGTCTAACTTGCTGTTCACAAGCCAAAAAGAAAAGGCAAGTAATAGTAAATAGAAAAGCTGATATATTCCATTCAATAAATTTCTGTGCTAATCAGGTTATCTCTGTACCAAGATCTCCAAAAACTTACCGACATCAGACATTTCTGGAATAGTAGCCATGTACGTTTCCTTTGAAAACTTTGGTTCATTATCATTGATATCATGGATTTTAATGATAAACTCAGATTCTGGTTCCACAGGTCTGCCAGTCCGTCGTTCAATGGCTTGGGCTCGTAATGTATAAAAAGATTTTTCCTCGCGGTCCATTTTCTTTAAGGCGTGAATATCCCCAGTGTTCTCGTCAATACTGAAAACTGTACCAGCCCCGTCTCCAGACAAAATATATTTCAGTGTGCCATCTCCCTTGTCTACGTCAGAGTGCAGCTGTGGAAGTAAAAGAGAAAACAGGATTTACAAATTCTGAAGGTAAACAGAGATCGCTGTCTTGTAACAGATAGGCAAGAGCAACATTATATAGTGGAGGACTACAGCATAATAAAGCATATCTCCCAACATGGAAAATGGTCATGATATATAGAGAACCATGTCAGCATTAATTTTTTAAATCAGCCTCTCTCCATCTCACCTTGGCTTCACCTTCTATTTCTGATTAACGGTTTTGGCCTGAAGCATCGACTCTTTATTCCTCTCCAAAGATGCTACCTGAGCTGGTCTTTCCTCCAGCATTTTGTGTGTGTTACCTTCTATTTCTTTACCTCTTGGGTGCTTATCTAGATTCCTCATATGTAGCTTTGCTCTCTGTTTTCCTAAATAAAATTGTATGTAATCAAATAAAAGAGGATTTCATTTTATTAAGTTGTGAGCAGAAGCTGTACAATTTTCCAGTCTTTCATAATACAATAAGATTAGAACTCTTTTATTGATTTGGTTACTCATGTTTCAGGACAAAAATAAATAAAGAATAAATATTGAAGATGCTGGAAATCTAAAATAAAAAAAAATTATAAGATGCTGGAAGCACACACAGCAGATGAGGCAATGTCTGTGCAAAGACAGTCAGGTCCAGGTCCCTTCATCAGAGCTACCTGATCTGATGAACGTTTTCACCTGAATCAGCTTCAGGTTTATTATCACTGATGTACATCTTGACATTTGTTGTTTTGTAGCAGACATAAAAATTACTGTAAGTTACAAAATAAATAAATAGTGCAAAAGATGTATAATGATGTAGTGTTCTTGAGCTGTCCAGAAGTCTGAGATGGAATTAACGGCATTTATTTCAGATTTCCTAATGTTTCATTTGCCGTTGATTTCACAGCCACTTGCCTTCCAGGAATGCCAGCCTTCCAGCCTTGAAGAAGTTCTGCCCTGCTCCCTGGCAGAATTTCTATGTTTCCCTTTTGAGATCTTCCTTGTTTTCTCTTCTAGTTTTCAGCCAGGCGCTGATTGAAGCTCGCTTCTGCCATATCTCTTTCCTCAATGTGTCTAATCGCAAGTCATCCCACTCAAATATTTCAGTAAGATTGGCTCACTGTATCTACATTAACATGGCCAGTTGGCTGTATAATTGAGTGGGCCTATGGTCCGCACATCAAGAAAATAGCCAAAAATTTAATGTGCCAGCACACACTAAGACCAAGGGCTCCCTGAAGTCCAAGTTTGAGAACATGGGAGAGAGACACACAGAATATTTGTCCTTTTCCCTCTCACGTGTCTTTTTTCCCTCTGACCCGTGATGTTTATCTACAAGTCCACAATTTTCACAATGAAGCCAGAAGCAGGTTGCAATGCCGAAATGCTGCACCCACAGTCCCTGGAAATGATAGTAGTCAAAAGCTCTTGAGCTGGAAAAATATCCATCATGAAAAAAGTACTTCAGCTATGCAAACAAACAAAGGAGTACTGTGGATGAACACTGCTCATTGTTTGAAGGACTTGCTTGTTTACCTGTGGCATTTTACATCAATATGCTGTCACTGGTTTCAACAAAAGAGATGTGGGTGGGGAAGTCTTAGAGATTCTGATTTGTTGTACTGTCATATACACAAGGGTGAAATGGAATTCCTTGCTGGCATGAAGCTCAAAGAGTAAACAGTATGCATGTTAATAATAAATACAAACAGTACAGCAATAAACTCACAATGGTGCCGGGAATAGTCGTGCAAACTGAAATAGTACAAAAGAAATGTTGAAGTGACAATAATGGAAGAGGTAGAATTAAGGGGTCGAGAATGAGTCAGCACCACTGGGAGGGGATGCAAAAGATGAAATTGGTCTGGCATTCAGTGGGGAAAAAAGCTGTTCTCAAGTCCGGTTGTCTGAGCTCCTGTGTCTTTTAGAAGGTAGAGGAAAGAACAGGGAGTGCCCAGGGTGGCGGGCATCCTTGATACTGTCAGGTTTCCCAGGTGCAATGCACCTGGAAGATAGACTGTCTGTTAGGAAGTGGGTTATGTTTACCACACACTGAACTTTGTATTAACACCATATGTAACTTTATTGAAAGCATTTTTTACCACCCACTTGAAATAAATTCCCATTTAGTGTGCAACCCCATTGTAATAAACTTCTGTTTATTAATGTTAAATGTATCAAAACTAGATTTTACAAATTAAGATACCATCTGGAGAGTGATTTGGTTCTGTTTGCTGGGTGTGGAGGAGAAAATTGTAAAGATTTAACAGTTACCTTTATTTGTCAGACGTACATGGATACATATAGTGAAATGGTTCAAATGTGTTAGTGACCAACACAGTCCAACGATGTGCTGGGGACAGCACACAGGTGTCACTATGCTTCCAGCGCCAACATAGAATGCCCACGACTTACTAACCCATACGTCTTTGGATTGTGGGAGGAGACCAGATCACCTGTAGGAAACCCACATGGTCACAGGGTGAACATATTAATCCTTTACAGACAGTGGCAGGAACTGAACACCAAGCGCTAGCACTATAAACCCTGTGTTAAGTCAAAATAGTAGCAGAGATTATAGTTGTTAATGGCTTTAACTTAAAAGAAAGATGTCTCAACTATGAGAGCTCTGCACTGGAGGAAGAGCCTGCTGATTGACCTGGACAACAACCTATCTTTGTGCCTCAGTGGAGTGTCTCTGAATTGATTGCTGGGACAATGGGAAGTAGCTGAGCATAGTTTACTGTCAGCTGTCACATTAAGGTTACTGCAATCTCTCAACCACAAATATATCACCACAAAACTTGTATTTATAGTCTCTTGTCATTTGTTAAATCACAGCCAGTGGCTATCCAATTATTGGCCCAATGTAAACACAGGTAGGCAGGTGATGAGACCAGAATGGTACTCGTATTAAATGCTCAAAATAGTAACATTTGGACTTCCAAAATTCAGTCCATTCACTGCAGACCATACTGTGATTTGCATTTAATGAATACAACCAAGGATAAATTCCAACCCTATTCAATCACATGTCACATGGCAGGCCGTTCAGCACTCTGCACTTGTGATAGTTCTTTGCAAGGTCAGTTTAATTTCGTTACCATTTTTCCATGCCCCTGCCAATAACTTCTTTTGGAATAGAAAAGGCAGACAGGGAAAAGAAAAAGTTTTAGTCACGGTCTCTCGATATTGCAACAGAACAAAGAAATGTGGTAGGATAGCAATCAGAAGTAGAAGTCATGACTATGTGGTTGAAAGTGGATTAGTTTCAATACTAGAGGAAGACTACAAACCATGGAAAGGGGGCCAGAGAAATTAGTAAAAAGAGTAAAAATATCTTGGGGGATTTCAAATACATGAGATGCGGATAAAAAGAGAAAGGAATAGAGCTTCTACAATTTGTGTGAGTGGACAGTGTTAGTGGTTCAGCTTTGGCTCAACAGGCTTGGACAAACACAGATGCAGGCTCTAAGTAAGTTTTTTTTGTGCTGAGAATGGGTCCAGATTTAGTGGTAGTTTCATTCTGTGAATTTTAAGAACTTTGGGAGACTGCCAGTCTCCCTGACAAATATGTCTGCATGAAATGCACTGAGCTGCAGCTTCTTAGAAACTGTGTTAAGGAACTGGAGCTGCAGCTCGATGACCTTCGACTCGTACGGGAGAATGAGGAGGCAACAGATAGGAGCAACAGGGAGGTAATCACCCTTAAGTTGTAGGAAGCAGGTACCTGGGTGACTGTCAGGATAGGGACAGGGAATAGGCATCCAATGCAGAGTACCCCGTGGCTGTTCCTCTCAATAATAAGTATAATGTTTTGGATACCGTTTGGGGAAAATGACCTACTACGGTGAAGCCACAGTCTGGATCTGTGGCTCAGAAGAGAGGAGACGAGCTGTAGCAGAAGAGAAAGGAGGTTTTGTGGACAAGAACAAGATTTCCGGGTGGCTTGTTGCCTTCAGGGTGCCAGGGTCAGGGACATCTTGGATCAAATCCGTAGCATTCTTAAATGGGAGGGTGAGCAGCCAAAGGTCATGGTCCATATTGGTACCAATGACATGGGTAGAATGGGTGACAAGATCCTGCAAAGTGATTTCAAGGAATTAGATGCTAAGTTAAAGGATGGGAATGCCAGGGTTGTGATCTCAGGATTTCTACGTGTGCCACATGCTAGTGAGGCCAGATATAGGAAGGCCATACAGTTTAGTGTTTAAGGAGTTGGTGCAGGTGGGAGGGCTTCAGATTTTTGGATCATTGGGCTCTCTTCCAGGAAAGGTGGACATGTACAGAAGGGACAGTTTGCACCAACTGGAGAGGGACTAATATCCTAGTGAGAAGGTTTGTTAGAGTTGCACGGGCAGGGTGAGGCTTTAGATTATGAAGACACGCAGTCCTCTTTTATTGTCATTTAGTAATGCATGCATTAAGAAATGATACAATATTTCCTCCAGTGTGATATCACAAAATACAGGACAGACCAAGACTGAAAAAACTAACAAAACCACATAATTATAACATATAGTTACAACAGTGCAACAATACCATAACTTGATGAAGAAGTCCATGAGCACAGTAAAAGTTCAAAGTCTCTCAAATGTCCCACATTTCACGCAGACGAGAGAAGGAAGAAAAACTCTCCCTGCCATACCCAACCACGGTCTGACTCTGAGTCATCCGAAAACTTCGAGCTCTGATCAGCTCTCTGACACCGAGTACTGAGCGCCATCTCTATCCGAACGATTCGACCTCCATCCCGGTCGCCAACAGCAGGCAAAGCCGGGGATTTTGAGGCCTTCCCTCCGAAAGATTCCCGACCGCGTAGTAACGACAGCAGCGAACGAGCGTTTCAGAAATTTTTCCAGCTGTTCCTCTGTGCTTCCACGTCCGTCTCCATCAAATCAGAATTGTCCACGGCCCCTATTTAACGGATACGATATCATTTTTCACCGGAGGGCTGCGCATGCGCGGAGCACTGCTCGCTCTCTTCCCACTGTTTAAACTTGATTTTCAGGGGGATGGGAACCAGAGCACCAGAACAAATAGTGGAATGGTTGTTGAGAAAGATATTGTGAAACCTAATTGCAAGGTCAGGAATTAAAAGGTTAAGCTTGGTATGACTAATGTTCTGCACTGCATATATTTCAATACAAGGAATATTATAGAAAGGGCAGATGAGCTTAGGGCATGGATCAACAGGTGAAATTATGACATTGTAGCAATTAGTGAGTCTTGGATGCAGGAGGGGCAGGACTGGCAGCACAGTGTTTCGGGATTCCATTGTTTTAGATTTGACAGAGTGGGAGGGATTGTGGGGGTGGCATTACTAGTCAGGGAAACTGTCAATGCAGGGCTCAGTCAGGACAACAGACTGAAGAGCTCATCTAGTGTGGCTTTATGGGTAGAACTGAGGAATAAGAAAGGTATGACCATGTTAATGGGATTACATATATTATAGACCATCCAATAGTTCACGGAATTTAGAGGAGCAAATTTGTAGAGAGATTGCAGACTGTTGCAAGAAACATAAGGTTGTGATAGTAGGTGATTTTAACTTTCCACGTATTAACTGGAACTCTCATACTGTAAAAGAGCTGGAAGAGAAAGAATTTGTCAAGTGTGTTCAGGAAAGTTTCCTTAATCAGTACATAGAAATCCCAATTAATGAGAGTGTGATACTATCTCTCCTATTAGAGAATGAGACAGGGCAGGCGACGGAAGTTTGTGTAGAGGGCCACTTAGCAGCTTATGTTCATAATGGTAATTATGATTACCATTTCAAGGTTTCAAGGTAATTATGGAAAAGGATGGGTCTGGCCCTCGGATTGAGACACTAAATTGGAGAAAGGCCAATTTTGATGGTATAAGAAAGGGACTGGCAAGTGTGGTTTGGGATAGGTTGTTTTCTGCAAGGGTGTACTTGGTAAATGGGAGGCCTTCGAAAGTGATATCTTCAGACTACAGAGTCTGCATGTTCTGGTCAGAATACGTGTTAAAAAAACAAATGAGTTTGCTCGAACAGACAAGGTGAAGGAGAATCTGAAGGGCTTCTGCAGATATATTAAAAGCAAAAGGATAGCAAGGGACGAAATTAGTCCTCTGGAAGAGCAGAGTGGTGTCACTGTGTGGAGCCAATAGAGATGGGGGAGAGCTAAATGGAATTTTTGCATCTGTGTTCGTTTGGGAGATGGACACAGAGTGCTGGGAGGAAATGCATCAGCAGGACCATGGACCATATACAGATTACAGAGGAGGAGGTATTTGCTGTCTTGAAGCAAATTAGGGTGGATAAATCCCCGGGATCGGACAAGGTGTTCCCTCGGACCCAGTGAGAGGCCAGTGCAGAAATTGCAGGGTAGTGAATGCACAGAATGCGCTATCAGGGTGCTGGTAGAGGCATGTACATTGCAGACATTTAAGAGACTCTTTCATAGGCACACGGATGAAAGTAAAGTGGAGAGCTATGTGGGAGGAAATCACTAGTTTGATCTTAGCATAGGTTAAAAGGTCAATACAACATTGTGGACCGAAGGGCCTGTTCTGTATCATACTGTTCTACTAAATTCTACGTTCTATTACTTCCATAGAATGTATTGACCTGTGAATTAATTTAGCTGAGTAACAAGTTTAAAACATGAAGATTTCTTTGGCTGGGCTATAGTGGGAAAGTCAGTAATTTAGTTAAACACCGATCAAAGAATCAATAGTAAAACAGCAAACAAGCACATTTGAGTAATTCTAGGATTCCCTCAGAGGTAATCAATGTTGCAGGAACCTGGAGACAATTGACAGGTTGAAATATTTATATTCTTGCCAAGGGTGAAGTGCTCACAGTAGCGTCTTATAGCAAAATGCCAGATCTTTAAGAAGATGACTGAACACCCTTGAAAACATTTTCCATCAAGCATCTGATAAAGTGAAAACTGCTACAGAGTGGCGCTTGGATAAAGGTCAGGATAAATATAATGGTTGTCAACATTGTAGCTGATCATTAACTTGAAAGGAGTAAGTGTGGTTGGGTTTCAGATTGCAGTTGCTTTATTCATGTAGGATGGGTCTGAATGAATCCGTTTGACTATAGTTCGATGGGAGGACTATTGGCTGAAAAGAACGAGTAAGAGCTGCCATTTCAAAATTCAATAGGTGGAAATATTTGCTTCAGCTGTTCTCTGAATGGAGAGTTTTCACAGCCACCGACACAGTTAGGGAATAGAATTTGTGCGCTATTGAACCTTAGCGGCAGCATGTAACAATTCTCAGGAAAGATATGATATGGCTAAAAAGATGACTAAGATTCCGGTTAACCTTTATCCTTACATACAGCACAAAGCAGAGACTTCTGCCGTACTGGTTGAAACTCAATGGGGAAAAATTAGCCCATGTTTATAAGTTATAAGCATACTACAAGGATGTGTAAGAGCAAGCTGCCGATTTTAATCACCTCCTGCATGCTTGGTTCCATTGAAGTTCATGAGAGGTGAATGGAATGAGCAGCCAATATTTTTGCATGCCATGATGGGAAACAAAGATGGACTGATAACTTCTGCATGATGTATTTCTGAATAAAATCGACTACTTGGCCTAATTTGCATGACAGTGCATTTGATGTACACTGATTGGGAATTGTCCCCAAGTTTGCTCAATTTCACGGGGGAAATTCTAAGAAACTGAAAGCTGACTTTGAATCTATGCTGAATTGAAATCCAGGCAGTACTGGTGGAAGACTGCAGTTTCTTCAGATGGAGTTCAGTCATAGATCAGCAATGAATGTCTCTGCATAGAAGAACACTTTTGGGAAGCTGAATGGCCTTCTCCCAGCCAAATCAATTTCTTTTACACATGTCATCTCTAAAGTCACTTCTTAGTGACAACACTAATCTTCAGGTCAATTCCTATTGAATATACATAGCAGAGTGTCCTGATCCCTACGGATCACAATGTGAAGCTGATGTTCACGTTTATTCCTAGCACAAATATGTTTAAAAGAAAAAAAAAGCAAGTAAAGCCGAAATAAGATAAATGAATATCTATTTCTCCCTCCAGTGAACAGTAACTTCACCTCTCCATCCTCCTCTTTTCCCCACTCTGACCTTTTACTTCTCAGCTACCTATTACTTCCCTCTGGGTCCCATCCTTCTTCCCTTTCTCCTATTGCTCACTCTCCTCTCCTATCAGTTTCTTTCTTCTCCAGCCCTTGACCTTTCCCACCCATCTGTCTTCACCTATCATCTTCCAGCTAGTCTTCTTCCCCTCCCCCCACCTTTTAATTCAGGCATCTCACCCCTTCCCTCTCAGACCTGATGAAGGGTCTTGGCCTGAAATGTCAACTGTTTATTCTTTACTATAGATGCTCCTCCAGCATTTTGTGTGTGTTGCTTTGAAATAACTACAGCCCTTTCTTTTAGAATAACTTTAGGAGAAATGCAGGAAAGATTTGATATTGTAGTATCTGTACATTGTACTCTGCTTCCAAAATTTGTCTCTGTTGACCATCAAAATAGTTTCTATTGTCTCTCATCAAATTCCACAAGCACAGTTCAAATATAAAAACATTATAATACTGTATGTGCATAGCACTTCTATTCCTAGGGCATAAGATGAAAATACTGGGGCCACTTAACAATATTCATATAATTCAGGAAACAATTCATTGTCAAAAATCAGTCTCAGGCCAGCCATCCTATGATACATACAATCAAATCAGAAACAACTATGAAAAGAAATCCCTTTGGAGTCATATTTACCTCTCAATCAACATTACCAAAACAAAACACATTATCTGCTCATTATTGTGTTGTTGTCTGTGGGAATTTGCTGTGCAAATTAAATGCTGTACTTCCACGTACAGCTGCCTTGCTATATTAACATATTTCACTGGCTGCAATGTGTTTTGAGATGTTCTGAAGTCATTAAAAGTGCTATGGAAATGCAAGCCTTTCTTTTATTTCAGCTCAGAGGTTTCAGCTGCTGGGTACAAATTAAAGAACAGTTACTTGCCCCCTATAGAATTGATTAATATTCAAATCTGATAGCTCTGAGAACACTACTTAAAAAGGAATACTGTGAATCACTCTGCCCATTTAACTATATTAAATCTAATAAAGAAGCATGCAGTTATCTGACAAATCTGCTTCTGCAAAATGTCAGATTTCATGATGGATCAAGCTTTTAAAACTCTACTGGAGATTTTTTCATCAAAAGAGCGAAATTACCATGAATTGTTTCTGTCTCCGCTTAAAATCCATCAGATGTCAGGACAATAGTAGTTTCTAAATGAATATTAAGCTCTGTATTGAAAATTATATTTGTTTACCAATTTATAATCTTTGTTTCATGAAATACATGGAAAATTAATCTGTAGGAATTCCGGCTATCTTAATTCAAAACTAACAATACTTACACGAGCTGAAAGTTCTATCCAAGTATGTACTATAAACCAATTGTGCTGGTGTAATGAGCAAATCTGAGTATTATAGTGCATGAGGAATCAGAGGAGTAGAGCAGATTGGCCCTGAACATGGTAAAAGTTCATCTTTGAACTTGTACAAACCTGAGACCATCCACAAGAGCAAGTCTACTAAATGGTCACTCCAAAAAACGATGCTTTAAGTGTTTTACTTACCAGTGGGTGACTGAAGAGTTAAAGGACAGCATAAATCAACTGTATTGGTGCTGCTCAGCTTTTCAGATGGATGACTGTCTTGTTTATCCACTTGATACATAGAACTGACCTAAAGCCTGACCTGCTCTCAAGTCACCGGCTGCTCTAGAAATCTGTACTGGATCTCCAGATTTTGTTAATTACATATTAATGATTTGGATGAGAATGAGATGCCAACGATTCGTAAGTCTGCGCACGGCACCCAGTTGCTGGAGTGGCTGAACTTGGAAAGTGGACACACGGCAGTTGGAATTTAACTTAATTAATTTATGAAGTGATCTATTTTGGGAAGTTAATCCAGATGAACGTTCACAGTGAAGAATACATCCCTGAGGAGTGTTGTAGAACAGAGACCTCAGAATCCATATATATAATTCCCTGAAATTGTGTGATGAAAATGATTCATAGCATGCTTGCCTTCATTGGTTGGGGCACTGAGCACGAGTCTGAGGATGTTATGTTACAGCTGTACGAGACATTGGTAAAACTGCACTTGCGGCACTGTGTATAGTCTAGTTACACAGTCGCTATGCTATATGATTACATAAGAGAGTTGCAAAAAAAAAGATTCACCAGGGTGTTGCCATAAGTGAAGAGGTTGAGCTAGAAGGAGAGACTGAATAGGCTGCGACTGTTTTCTCTGGAATAAAGGAGGCTGAGTTGGTGACCTTAAAGAGCATTATGAAAGCATGAGGGGTTAGATAAGATGGATAGTCATAGTCTGCTTCCCAGGGTAGGGAAGTTCAAAGGTAGACAACAGAGGTGAAAAGGGAAAAGATGAAAAGGGAAAGATTAAAAAGCATAACATTAAGTTGATTGAAGAAAAGTGTGGGGGGAGGCATGTCAGAGATAATTTTCTTTACACGGAGAATGGTGCATGTGTGGAATGCTCTGCCAGGGTGGTGGTGGCAGTTAAACAAGGGACATTTAAGAAATGCTTAGATAGGCACATGGATGATAGTAAAATGGAAGGTTATGTAGGAGAGAAGAGTTAGATTGATCTTAGAGGAGGTTAAAAGGGTCTACACTGTACTGTAATGTTCGATGTTCACCCAGAAGATGGTTTGTATAAGGAATGGGTTTCCAGAGGAAGTGACAGAGGCAGGTACAATTACAGCATCTAAAAGGCATTTGGAGAGCTACATGGGAAGGATAGGGTT
Source organism: Mobula hypostoma (assembly GCF_963921235.1). Classification (NCBI taxonomy): domain Eukaryota; kingdom Metazoa; phylum Chordata; class Chondrichthyes; order Myliobatiformes; family Myliobatidae; genus Mobula; species Mobula hypostoma. Next base: position 23,589,324 of record NC_086113.1, read on the forward strand.
AATGTGAGATGAGACTAACAGAGGCAACTGGGGACATCTCAGGTAGGTACCCTGGCCAGCATGGATGAGTTGGACAGGAGGGTCTGCTCCACACTGTATGGCCCTATTTACAACATTTCACCGCAAGCACGTCAGCAAAATACTGATACTCTGCAGTGGGAGAACGGATTTTCATCCGTGCAGATCAAATCATCAAACATCTCCTGGATGACAGCATTTGTGATCCTATCACTGCCACCTCCTTCAGTGCCCCTGCTATGCCCTGGCGGATAGTTTGTCCGGATTACTGCTGCTCACTGTGAGGCTGTGCAGCCTGAGGCCTAACCATCCAGGCTCACGGCAATTTGAATGTGACTGAAAATTAGCTTTTGATTATTATCAGGCTGCTCTTTACGGCATCTTGCTGCTTGCAAAGTGATGACAAAGGATTAAAACTATTCAATGCATTCAAAGTACATTTATTATCAAGAATGTATAAATTATAGAGCCTTGAGATTTGTTTGCTTACAGGCAGTCACAAAACAAAGAACGCAATTAAAAAAAAATAAAGACCAACTCCCAATACGTAGAGAGAGAGAGAGAGAGAGAGAGAGAGAGAGAGCGAGAGAGAGAGAGAGAGAGAGAGAGAGAGAGAGACAGACAGACAGACAGAGAGAGAGACACAGACACAGACACAGACACAGACACATCATGCAAACAATAGAAATGAGCAACAACAGCTTTCTGAACTAAACTGAGTCCTTACATCCAAATTCCTGGAGATTTGTAGATCCACATCCTACATTAGATTGGTGACTGGAGCATCCTGGGGCACCAGCATAGGTGCACCTTAAGGATGCGTGCTTAACCCATTGTTCTACTCTCACTACACTCATGACTATGTGGCTAGGCACAGCTCAAACTCATCTATAGATTTGTTAATGACACAAATTGTTATTGGCAGAATCTCCGATGGTGACGAGGAGGTGTGCACAAGTATGATAGATCAGTTGGCTGCGTGGTGTTGCAATAATCTTGCAAGACCAAGAATTGATTGTGGACTTTAGGAAGGGGAAATCGGGAGAACGTACACCAGGAGTCAGCAGTGAAAAGGGTGAGCAGCTTTGAGTTCCTGGGCACCAACATCTCTGAGGATCCATCTTGCGCACAGCCTATTGGTGCAATTATGAAGAAGGCACACTAGCGGCTACATTTCATCAGGAGGTTGAGGAGATTTGGTATGTTGCCAAAGATTCCGACAAATTTCTACAGACGTACCATGGAGAGCATTCTGACGGGATGCGTCGCCGTCTGGTATGGAGGGGCCAGTGCGCCGAATCAGAAAAAGCTGCAGAAGGTTGTAAACTCAGTTAGCTCCGTCATGGGCACTAGCCTCCCCACCATTGAGGACATCTTTGAAAGTTGATGCCTCCAAAAGGCAGCATCCAGCATTAAGGATCCTCACCATCTGGGACATGCCCTCTTCTCATTACTGCCACCAGGAGGTACAAGAACCTGAAGACACATATTCATCATTTTAGGAACAGCTTCTTCCCCTTTGCCATCACGAACCATGAACCCATGACACCACTTACTACCTTGCTCTCTTCTTGCACTAATATATTTATTTTTATATTTCTTATCCTAACATAGTAAATTTTATGAATTGGGCAGCACTGCTGCTGCTGTAAAACATCAAACTGCACAACATATGTCAGTGATTATAAAATTGATTCCAACATAACAACTCGTCAGAAACATCTTTGAAATTGCAGCATTCTCTAAGGACAAGGCACACCTCTGCAGCTTTCTGATCAAAGATGAGTGTACTGCCTACAAGATGGCCACATGGAATGGATTTTTGATTGATTCTGGGTAGGTGTTTCTCAATGCCACAGTCAGTTGCAAATCTGCTTAGATGTCTCTATAAAACCGTAAATTATAAGTGTAACCCCTTCACTGGGCTCATATGCAAATTTGGCTCATTAGCCAGCTCTGCTAACAGCCACTGGATTCAGCAGTGAGAACACTTTTCATAAACAGTAGACATCTAGGGTGAGTATGATTTGGGGTTCAGCCAAACAGGAACGTCATGATGTACCAATTAAAGAAACCTCTATTTGAGCTAATGCTGTGTAAATACTGCCCATACACAATTGTCAATCTAGATGAAATAACAGATTGTACACTGCATAAAATCATGAAGAAAGTATACTTACAAATTTCAGCTTTATGGAACAGTTAGTAGCTAAAAGAAAAAAATAAATAAAAGGGCCCATTTCAATTAACCCAAGCCAACTGTACACATAAAGTTGGAGCTCATCTTGAAGTTGTCCTTTTGACTCACACTCTGGACCTACGGTCTGCGTGAAAGCACACAATACATTCTGAATTTCGCTCAAAATCCATCTTAAACAAATGGGCCCTCTCTCTGGAGTATTGGCCCTACCTCCTTGGAGCCAATAATCTGCACAAAGCAGCTTGTGCAATGGAGACACTTCTTACCATGGCACTTTCATCCATCTTCACACCTGTCCTCGCCACAACTCCTGCCAAAAAGACCATGAACTCCACCAGTGTCTGTTCCAAGTCTCTTTCTGCACAGCTCTCTCTAGAACCTTCTCCCAATTTCACCATCCTGATTGGCTGACACAACATTGCTAAATTGAACATCATAGCCCCTTATCTTTAGCCAAAACCAAAGCATTCCATCAGCAAGACACCCTGGTTTTACAGGAAGCAACTAAATCAACTACCCTATAATATTAGCATTAAAAATATTAACCAGAGCAGCACATAAGAGCAGAATTAGACCATTTGGCCCATGAAATCTACTCTGCCATTTGACCATGATTAATTTATTATCCTCCTCAACCCAATTCTCCTGGTTTCTCCCCATAGCCTTTGATGTCCTTACTAATTAATAACTTATCAACCTCCACTTTAAATATAGCCAATGACGGCCTCCACAGCCATCTGTGACAATAAATTCCACAGATTCATTACCCTTTGACTAAAGAATTTCCTCCTTAGTTCTGTTCTTTGAGGCTGTACCCACTGGCCCTAGACTCTCCCACTATAGGAAACATCCTCTCCATGTCCACTCTATCTAGGTCTTTCAATCTTCAGTAGGCTTCAGTGATATTACCACCCCCCCCCACACAACACCTCATTCTTCTAAACTCCAGTGACTATAGTCCCAAAGACATCAAATGCTCCTCATATGCTAATCCTTTCATTGCTAGTATTATTCTCATAAACTTGCTTGGGACTGTCTATTGCAAGTGTATGGGGTTTCTTCTTTGTATGTTAAATTTAAAATGGCTTCTTTGTTATGTTAATCTTTTAATATGCTGTGTATGTGGATTAAAATGGCTTCTATGTTATGTTAAATGCTGTGAAAGTCTCCAGCTAGAAATTTGCTTTGGTTAATACAGATAGCAGAGGTACTGTTAGCCCTTGGGTGTCCATGTTATTCTTTCTTGGGGTGATATGCTGTCTCATATGGCTGGGAACCAGGGGCTTTTGGTGGGGAGTTGGAGGAGAGACCGTGAGGACGACAGACGTGTGGGGAAAGCTCAGGCTGATCACTCTGGGTGGTCCTGAGCCGTGAGTCGACGGGGTCCGGGTGGTCCCGAAGAGGGTCCTGAGCTCCAACGTGTGCATGAAGAAATTGAACTTTGATAAGTCTGGCGCCTTTTCCATTCCTTTTTTCTGTATTGGACTTATATTAATTTCATAGACTTAGTAATATCTATAAAGTGTACTTGGTAAAACGTATTGTGTGTGCTGGCTGATGATTGACGTTTGAAACTGATTTCAGTGGCAGTGGTACAGCAATCGACACAACCGGGAGCATCCAGGCGGGCAGCGGACGGGATTTCCCCTAGATATATACGAGCCAATATAGCTGAGCGTTACACAAGTATATTCTTCCTTAGATAATGGAGCCCAAAACTGCTCAAAATACTCCAAATATCATTTGACAAATGCCTTATAAAGCCTCAGCTTATACTTACATATATATTCTTGTCTTCTCAAAATGAATGCTAACTTTGCATTTGCCTTTCATACTGCCGACTCAGCCTGCAAGTTAACCTTTAGGAAACCTGCACTCGGCCTCCCAAGTCCCACTACACCTCTGAATCCTGAGTTCACTCCATGTTTGGAAAATAGCCTCCACCATAATTCCTTCTACTGAAGCGTACTTCCCTACACTGTGTTCCATCAGCTCCTTTTTGTGCATTCTGCAAATCTGTCTAAGCTCTTCTGCAGACTCACTGCCTCCTCAACACTATCTGCCCCTCCACTTTTCTTTGTATCATCTGCAAACTTGCCACAAGCCATTACAGTAATTCCGTCACTTTGATCATTAACATATAATTTTAAAAGTAGTGGTCACAACACTGATCCCTACGAAACACTGGCACCCAAACCAGAAATGGCTCGCTTTATTCCCACTTTTCCACTCCTGCCGATCAGCCAATTTTCTGTCCATGCTCGTATCTTTCCCGTAATACCATGAGCTCTGATCTTGTTTAGCAACCTTATCTGCATCCTCGCGTCAAAGGCCTTCTGAAAATCCAAGTAAACAACATCTGCTGAGTCTCCTTTCTCTATACAGCCTGTTGCTTCTTAAAGAATTCCAACAGGTTTGTCAGGTAAGATTTCCATTCAGGAAATCATGCTGTCTTCAGTCTATTTTATTGTGTGCCTCCAAGTATCCCTAAACTTCGTCCTTAATAATGGACTCTAACATCTTGCCAAACAGTGAAGTCAGGCTAACTGCCCTAGAATTTCCTATCTTTTACCTCCTTCCCTTCCTGAAGACTGGAGTGGCATTTGCAATGTTCCAGTCTTCTAGACCCATTCCAGAATCTAGAGATTCTTGAAAGATCACTATCAATGCCTCCACAATCTCCTCAGCTATCTCTTTCAGAACACTTGGTGCAGTCCATCTGATCCAGGTGACTTACCTACCTTCAGATCTTTTAGCTTCCCAAGCACCTTCTCCTTAGTAATAGTGACTATACTCATTTTTGTCCCCGATGCTCCCATATTTCTAGCATCCTGCTGATGACTTACACAGTGAAATATGGCATAAAATACTTATTCAGTTAGTCCACCATTTCTTTGTTCCCATTGCTACATCTCTGTTTTTCTGACTCGTTTCTTACTCTGTTCTTCCTCCCCAGTAAGAATATTTTTATTAAGTGAACAATGTCACGATCATCACAGGACATGACTAAAAGAAGATATTACGAGCGCAGGGGAGCTAAATTCACAACTAGAGATTAAAATTACATTCTATTTTTATACAAGTGGTTTGGTGCATTTGAATCTATTTCTTTCGCATATTTTTTTTAACAATATCTTGCATTTATAAAGCACTAACTACTTGCATAAGATATTATGATGTCCTGTCTAACAAAGAATAGAAACCGAGGAGACTTAGTGAAGATGAGACAGAAAACTGTATCCACACTTCACAAGAAGAACTTTAAAACTCTATTTGAAAAGTAGCTGACATGGGGCATAGGTTCTGGATAGAGGTTTTAAGGAAATTTAGCCATAGTCATAGTCATAGTCATGCTTTGTTAATCCCGGGGAAATTGGTTTTCGTTACAGTTGCTCCATAAATAATAAAAAGTAATAGAACCATAAATAGTTAAATAGTAATATGTAAATTATGCCAGTAAATTATGAAGTAAGTCCAGGACCAGCCTATTGGCTCAGGATGTCTGACCCTCCAAGGGAGGAGTTGTAAAGTTTGATGGCCACAGGCAGAAATGACTTCCTATGATGCTCTGTGCTGTATCTCGGTGGAATGAGTCTCTGGCTGAATGTTCTCCTGTGCCCAACCAGTACATTATGTAGTGGATGGGAGACATTGACCAAGATGGCATGCAACTTAGACAGCATCCTCTTTTCAGACACCACCGTCAGAGAGTCCAGTTCCATCCCCACAACATCACTGGCCTTACAAATGAGTTTGTTGATTCTGTTGGTGTCTGCCACCCTCAGCTTGCTGCCCCAGCACACAACAGCAAACATGATAGCACTGGCCACCACAGACTCGTAGAACATCCTCAGCATCGTCCGGCAGTTGTTAGAGAACCTCAGTCTCCTCAGGAAATAGAGACGGCTCTGACCCTTCTTGTAGACAGCCTCAGTGTTCTTTGACCAGTCCAGTTTATTGTCAATTCGTATCCCCAGGTATTTGTAATCCTCCACCATGTCCACACTGACCCCCTGGATGGAAACAGGGGTCACCGGTACCTTAGCTCTCCTCAGGTCTACCACCAGCTCCTTAGTCTTTTTCACATTAAGCTGCAGATAATTCTGCTCACACCATGTGACAAAGTTTCCTACTGTAGCCCTGTACTCAGCCTCATCTCCCTTGTTGATGCATCCAACTATGACAGAGTCATCCGAAAACTTCTGAAGGTGACAAGACTCTGTGCAGTAGTTGAAGTCCGAGGTGTAAATGGTGAAGAGAAAGGGAGACAAGACAGTCCCCTGTGGAGCCCCAGTGCTGCTGATCACTCTGTCGGACACACAGTGTTGCAAGCACACGTACTGTAACTATTGACACCAAAAAGGCAGATCTTCAAGAAGATGACCTGAAAGAGGGGAGTTCATTGAGGAACAGCAGAGTTATGGCATGGAAAGATATGAAGTTGAGTTTGAAGTGGAATCACACATAAAACTTTTCAGCTTCCAAGGTCAAGCTCAAGCAGTAGGGAAATAATTATATCAAGACAGAGACACAGGAGTTGAAATGGCATTGTTTCCCTTGTTAACATTCAACTGGCAATTTTACTGTCTCATTTAAAGTTAATGAGTGTTGAAACAGAAACACTCAGGGATGTCATGGGTAACTTTGGTACACATCACAGGGCATGCATGAGGGATTTAAATACTTTTTCCTATTATAGATTTCAAACTACTGATATGAATAGATCTTGCTGTTCTGATGCAATGTTTATCTGCTAATAAGGCAAAGGAGCAAAGGACAGCTCTTTTCAAACCTCCTGACCTGAATAAAGATTCTGCTAATGTCCAGGGGGCAAGTGATACATCTTTCATGTTATCAGCAAAGCTGTCAAGTTGAAGTGAAGTATAGAAGGAAAAAGGAAAGCACACTGAAGTAGTACAGACCATTCAGCACATACAGTGGCATACAAAAGTTTGGGCACCACTGGTCAAAATTTTTGTTACTGTGAATAGTTAAGTGAGTAGAAGATGAACTGATCTCCAAAAGTCATAAAGTTAAAAATGAAACATTCTTTTCAACATTTTAAGCAAGATTAGTGTATTATTTTCATTTTGTACAATTTTAGAGTAATAAAAAGGAAAGGAGCACCCTGCAAAAGTTTGGGCACCCCAAGAGATTTGAGCTCTCAGATAACTTTTACCAAGGTATCAGACTTTAATTAGCTTGTTAGGGCTATGGTTTGTTCACAATCATAGTTAGGAAAGGCCAGGTGATGCAAATTTCAAAGCTTTATAAATACCGACTCCTCAAACCTTATCCCAACAACCAGCAGCTATGGAGTCCTCTAAGCAGCTGCCTAGCACTCTGAAAATTAAAATAAATGATGCCCACAAAGCAGGAGAAGTCTATAAGAAGATAGCAATGCATTTTCAGGTAGCTGTTTCCTCAGTTTGTAATGTAATTAATAAGTGGCCATTAACAGGAATGGTGGAGGTCAAGTTGAGGTCTGGAACAATAAGAAAACTTACCGAGAGACCATCCTGTTGAAGGGCCTCAGCCTAAAACATTGACTGTTTGTTTCCACAGATGCTGCCGACCCACTGAGTTCCTCCAGCGTGTTGTGCATGTTGCTTTGACCCCACCATCTGCGGAGTATTTTGTGTTTCCGAGAGAACTGCTTGTAGGATTGCTGGAAAGGCAAATCAGAACCTTTGTTTGACTGCAAAAGACCTTCAGGAAGATTTAGCAGACTCTGGAGTGGTGGTGCACTGTTCTACTCTGCAGCGACACCTGCACAAATATGATCTTCATGGAAGAGTCATCAGAAGGAAACCTTTCCTGTGTCTTCACCACAAAATTCAGCATCAGAAGTTTGGAAAGGAACATCTAAACAAGGCTGATGCATTTTGGAAGCAAGTCCTGTGGACAAATGAAGTTATAATAGAACTTTTTGGCTGCAAAGAGCAAAGGTATGTTTGGAGAAAAAAGGGTGCAGAATTTCATGAAAAGAACACCTCTCCAACTGTTAAGCACGGGGGTGGATCAATCATGCTTTGGGCTTGTGTTGCAGCTAGTGGCACGGGGAACATTTCACTGGTAGAGGAAAGAATGAGTTCAATTAAATAGCAGCAAATTCTGGAAGCAAACATCACACCATCTGTAAAAAAGCCGAAGGTGAAAAGAGGATGGCTTCTACAACAGGTAACTATCCTAAACACACCTCAAAATCCACAATGGACTACCTCAAGAGGTGCAAGCTGACGGTTTTGTCATGGCCCTCACAGTCCCCCAACCTAAATATCATTGAGAATCTGTGGATAAACCTCAAAAGAGCAGTGCATGCAAGATGGCCGAAGAATCTCACAGAACTAGAAGCTTTTGCAAAAAAAATCCCCCTAATAAGAATTGAAAGACTCTTAGCTGGCTACAGAAAGCGTTTACAAGCTGTGATACTTGCCAAAGGGGGTGTTACTAAGTACTAACCATGCAGGGTCCCAAACTTTTGCTTCAGGCCCTTTTCCTTTTTTATTTTTAAACTAAAAAGATGGAAATAAAAAAAATCTTAAAAATATTAAAGAAATGTGTCATCTTTAACTTTATGCCTTTTGGAAATCAGGTCATCTTTTACTCGCTTAGCTATTCACAGTAACAGAAACTTTGACCGAGGTGCCCAAATATTTGTATGCCACTATATCAAAAGGTACTTGCATGCTTGACAAATCATGCAAAATTCTGAAGAACTAATATTTACTGAATAGGAGGGAGATACAGTAATTGCGGAACATAAAGACTTCAGGAAAGATTTCGAGACAGCATCATATGGGGAATAACTAGAGAATCTTAAGAGGATGAGAACTGAAGGATAATGTTTTGGATTAAGAATTAGTGAGAACATAGAACAAAATGCTAAAAGAACTCAGCAGGTCAGGCAGCATCTATGGTGAGGAACAAAGATCCGACATTTTGGACCGAGCCACTTCATCACACAGGTGATGAATCTTTAGTCTGGAATGTTAGCTCTGTATTTCTCTCCATCGATGCTGCCTAACCTGCTGAGTTCCTTCTGCATTTTTTTTGTGAGTTACTCTTGATTTCTAGCATCTGCACAATCTCTTGTGTTTCTGAACTAATTAAGCTCAAAATCAGAATAAGAATCAGAATTAGGTTTATTATGACTGGCATGTGTCATGAAATTTGTTAACTTAGCAGCAGCAGTTCAATGCAATACATCATAGAAGAAGAAAAAATAATAAGTAAATTAATTACAGTATGTGTATATTGAATAGATTAAAAATAGTGCAAAAAGCAGAAATAATATATATTAAAAAAGTGAGGTAGTGTTCACGGGTTCAATGTCCATTTAGGAATCAGATGACAGAGGGGAAGAAGTTGTTCCTGAATCACTGAGTGTGTGCCTTCAGGCTTCTGTACCTCCTACCTGATGGTAACAATGAGAAAAGGGCATGCCCTGGGTGCTGGGTGTCCTAAATAATGGATGCTGCCTTTCTGAGACATCACTCCTTGAAGATGTCCTGGGTACTTTGTAGGCTAGTACCCAAGATGGAGCTGACTAATTTACAACCCTCTGCAGCTTTTTTTTTTAAGTCCTGTGCAGTAGTCCCCCCACCCCCATACCAGACAGAGATGCAGCCTGTCAGAATGCTCTCCACAGTTCATCTATAGAAGTTTTTGAGTGTATTTGTTGACCTACCAAATCTCTTCAAACTTCTAATGAAGTACAAACATTATCCATCCTCCTTTATTACTGCATCAATATGTTGGGACTAGGTTAGATCCTCAGAGATTTTGACACCCAGGAACTTGAAGCTGCTCATTCTCTCCACTTCTGATCCCTCTCTGAAGTTTGGTATGTGTTCCTTCGTCTTACCCTTCCCGAAGTCCACAATCCCCTCTTTTGTCTTACTGTTCACGTGCCTGTCTAAGAGGCTCTTAAACAGCTGTATCACATCTCCCTCTATCACCAACCCTGCCAGTGTATTTCAGGGACCCAACACTCTGTGTAAAAATCTTAGGGCCCTTTTGAACTTTCTCTGTCTCAACTTAAGTGCATGCTTTCTGATACTAGACATGAGGTATAACGGAGAGTTTAGTGCATTCAAGTTAATGTGCTTTCTCAGAGCCATTGGGAATGAGTAAATGTTTCAAAAGGTTTCATTCTGAGCCCAATACTCTTTGTTATGCAGACTTATAATTTGGCTGTAGCCACAGAAGTGGTTCCCAAATATATTGACAATATCAAATTAGAAAATTTAGTTCATTCCTTGTGAGACAAATGAAGGTGCAGTGGGTTATTGATTGAATGTGAATGAATGAGAAGAAAAAGAAATGCAGAGTTAATAGACATGGTGTGATGCCTTGTAAATTAAAATAGAAACCTCATTCTGCTCTGAATCTAAGTTGCTGTCAATTGATAGTAGAGAGAAGTTTTGTTTTAAGTTCATATGATACAAATGATTGCATCTCAGTTGGAATATACAGTGGATTCCAATTAATTGGGCCATTGGTTAATCGGGGAACACTTGGGCAACACTTCAAGAACAAAAACTAACTGAGAAAGTAGCTGCGATTTCCTTCATTTAATTGGGACATGATACGGCTTAACTGGAGCAGGAGGCCATTGTCTAACAGTTTCTAACTAGCATCAGCCGTGTGCACTTGGGTGGCCAGTAGACACGACACCATACTTGGAGCAAACAGATTTTAAATAGCATCAGCTGTGTGTGCTTGTGGTCAGAAAACGGTTATTTTTGTCACTGATAGTTGGTGAGAAGTAAGCAATGAAACAATTTGGAACTGTTTTGCCCACCACAGTTTCAAGCATTCAGGCTTGGAGAAGCCAGAAATGCTCAGGATTGAAAATGAAATTATTTCACTACTTCAACAAGTGAGAAGCTATGAAGAATTTTAAGGTATCAACAGTCATTTTGAATGTTACAATGAAAATGAAAATTTGGAGGATGCAATTGCCAAAGTCATTGTATGAAGCCATCTATTATCTGCACGAGGTGTCTGCACTGATTTTGTTCACTGACAGTCAATCAAAGGAATGCAGCAGTGTGCACTGAATGAATTCATCTGTTGATAACTATTAGGAACTAATAGATAGTTTTATAGTACTGTTAGCTGTATTTTTCTGAGTTTCAATTAAATACATAATTTGTTACTCAGTTAAATGGTAGTTTGCCTTTCTTATACTTAACTATTTGCATGAAACTTCGGCTAATTATGCTAATCACTTAATTGTGCCAAAATGTACTGTCCCGATATGTCTCAATTGATTGGAATGCACAGCGTTATAAAAATACTACCAGTATTCCAGATCACATGTCAGGCAGAAATGTTGGCTATAAAAGTTAAGAGTTATAAAATCTTTATTCATGCAACGCACACAAAATGCTGGAGAAATCAGCAGGCCAGGCAGCATCCATGGAAAGAGTACAGTTAACGTTTCAGGCCAAGATCCTTCCGTAGTACTGGAGGGGAAAAGCTGAGGAGTAGATTTAAAAGGTGAGGGAAGGGCAGAGAAAAAACACAAGGTAATAGATGAAACTTAAAGGAGGAGGGATTAAGTTAAGAACTGGGAAGTTGATTAGTGGAAGGGATACAGGGCTGGAGAATGGGGAGTCCGATAGAAGAGGACAGAAGGCCATGGAAGAAAGAAAAGGGGGGAGGGGCACCAGAGGGAGGTGATGGGCAGGCAAGGAGATAAGGTGAGAGAGGGAAAAGGGAATGGGGAATTGTGAAGGGGGTGCTGGTAATACCAGAAGTTCAAGAAATCAATGTTCATGCCATCTGGTTGGAGGCTACCCAGACGGAATATAAGGTTTTGTTTCTCCAACCTGAGCATGGCCTTATCATGACAGTGGAGGAGGCCATGGATAGACATATTGGAATGGGAATGGGAATTGGAATTAAAATGGGTTGCCACTAGGAGATGTATAGTTACAGTTGCCTGAGCTAAAGGGAGAGGCAGGCCAGGCCAGGTCATTGTGATTTGGAATGTAAGAGAATGTTGGGTGACATTATGAATCCCTTCATTGGTCGAGGGTCAACCATGGATGTTGCTGCCTGCTGTCTACTTGATACCCAAACCAGAGTAGTATGATATGGATAGCAAGCTGTTCCTCATGTACCAGGCTCATCCTGTCCACACAGCTGTTGAGTCCAAAGGAGCAGCTGAGGCCAATACTAGCAGCATCACAGGATCTGCCAGTCAGTGTTGAATTCAACCTAGGACTGCCTTAGGGGCTCCAGCTCTGGAATTTTCCTTGGGACTTACTCCCCCGGCTATAACAACCTTAAGGACGCAAACACGAGGAAATCTGCAGATGCTGGAATTTCAAGCAACACATATAAAAGTTGCTAGTGAACACAGCAAGCCAGGCAGCATCTATAGGAGGAGGTACAGTCGACGTTTCGGGCCAAGATCCTTCGTCAGGACAAACTGAAAGAAGAGCTAGTAAGAGATTTGAAAGTGGGAGCGGGAGATCCAAAATGATAGGAGAAGACAGGAGGGGGAGGGATGGAGCCAAGAGCTGGACAGTTGATTGGCAAAAGGGATATGAGAGGATCATGGGACAGGAGGCCTAGGGAGAAAGAAAGGGGAAGGGGGAAGCCCAGAGGATGGGCGATAACGGATTGGGTACGAGGGGGAGGTGGGGCAATAATGGAACCTTAAGGAATCGTGATGTTACAGAGGTGCTTAAAATTATGAGAGTCAGGTAAGATGGATGGTAACACATTCTTCCCCACCCCCAAACCCTCAGAGTAGGGGAATACAAAACTAGGGGGAAGAGGTTTAGGATGAAAGGAGAAATATTTGGAAGGGAGCCAAGGGGCAACTTTTTCATGCAGACAATGATGAGTATATGGAAAGAACTGTCAGAGGACGGGTTTGAGGCAGGTACAATAGTGTTATTTAAGAAGCATTTGGATCATACAGTGATGTTGTGGTCTGGAGGGTTGGGGGCCAAAAGGATATTGGGACTAGCATGGACAACATAGTGGCATAGAGTGGTTGGACTGAAGGGTATTTATAATGTTCTTTAGTTCTATGACTCTATGACTCTAAGAGTATTGCATTGGGCAGCATCTCCTAGGAAGAATAGTGAAGCAGGGACAATATAGATTCAATAATACACTGCCCTGATTGGGAAATACAGATCTGCAACATTTTTCATTTTTATTTTTAAAATAAGACAGATTAAGTACCAACACGATAGAAAAATAGGAGAGTAAATTAAGCATGGAATGGTATGAAAAAGTCTCTTTTGAGGGCTGAAGGGATAAAAGGTTCAGAGCAAATGATAGTTAGAAATGTCATCATGGAAGTGGGTTGTGAAGTGGTAAAATTCATTTCCACGATTAATGGCTTAAATAGAAAGTTTATCAAAGTTAAAAATAAGAATACTTAAGTGGTTGAAAGAAGCAGATTCAAAGTGATATTGGAACAGTGTTGGTAACTGAATTCAAGACCGTTTTACTCAATTTGAATCTAAAATGCTGACTTCTGCTACATGGGTTCAAGGGCCTTTTATCAGATTGTTGTTTTTTTACCGTGCCTTGTGGCACATTGGCTGGAAAGCTTGGCGTTTCTTTAACATTTTTGTCTGTTTTTATGAGGCCGAGTTGCCAGCTCGATGCCCAATCCAACACGTATGGAAAGCAGGGAAGGAGCTGGCTGGATGTGAACCCTGGACCACTCACCTTGAAGTCTGGTTCAGATGCCATTACACCACCAGCCAGCTTTATTATGTTGTAATGATCTTTTATTATGTATTGATATGAAACCTACTTCAAGCTGACTCTGAACTCCAGTCCAGAGTAACTACTAATCTTCCCGGAAGTGTAATGTGGAGCTAATTAAATTCTAGTGCACCTGGTCCTTGCAAGACATGTGAGGTCATCCAAAACTGCTGCCTGAATCCTAAGCGCATGTCCCATTCCCTCTGGGTTCACTTCCATTCACTTCCACTTAAAATTCACTCCCTTGATTTCAATTCCCTCTGTGGTCTTGGCCCCTTCCTGTCTGTGATTCCATTTGGTTCCATTACCCTTCAAGATCATGTCACTCCTTCAATTCAAGCCTTGATCTGATTTTAATGTTGCACTGTGCCTTTCGTTGCCAAGATCACAAGTCCATGAATCCCTCCTTCTTGCTTCTAATCTTTAAAAGGGTCTGCAACACCTAGCTCTGGTAATTTGCCTAATATCTCCTTATCTGACATCTATTTTTGTTTATGTTCTTTTGAAACACTTTGGAATGCAAATGCTACATTCGAGATGCTACATAAATAGAAGTGGCTGCAGACATTTAGACATCAGACATTTAGGGGCACATAAGATTTCAAGTGAATATAGTAATTAACCTCAAACATTAATGAGCAACCAATCCTCTGCTCTTCATGCACAGGTCTAAGGTTAGGTCAATAAAGGTCAAGGACCCTTTTATTTCTACACCTGCCATACCACCATAGATTTGAATGAAATGTCTGTCATGGTCCTAAGCGGTTTTTTCCTTGGTTCCCTTTAAATTTCGTTTGTGTCACGATCGGGACCGTTGACTCCTTGTTTTCCTTTAATTCATTGTTTCCCTGAGTTTCTTGGGCTCTGTAATTAAAGGCACTTGATTCTCAGCTGAACAAGCAGTATCTAGTGTCCGGCTTACAGCTGCTCAGCGCTAGACCATCCCCTGACGTCACCGAAGCAAGAGCGGGCAAGTCACCTTGCCAAAGCGAGCCAAGTCTTCTCCCCAAAACGAGTGCCAGTAAATCGCCTCTCCTCACCGGAGCGAGCCCGTTAAGTTACCGCGCCTGAGCGAGCCTGCTATACTACCTCGCCGGAGTGGGTCCATCAAGTTAACCTGCCGGAGTGAGTCAAGAGCTGCTGTCCATAGTTCTGGGGCCGATTCGAGAGCTCGCTGCTACTTGGAGCCACTTCGTGCCAAGATAAAAGAACTGTCTATCGTTGTGTGGTTTTGTCTCTTTGTGTCCTTGTTTCCACTGGGTAGGTCCGGCCGTTATCCGCTACCCTGAGTGGGGAACTGTCTCTTCGTGTTCTGTGTTCTGTGTCCTGTGTCCGAAAAGAGTCCTGGCCCTGTGTTCTGCATCCAGGGAAGAGTCCTGGCTCTGTGACTTGTATCCAAGAAAGAGTCCCGGCTCTGTGACCTGTATCCAAGAAGAGTTCCAGCTCCGTGTTCCAATGTTCCAAGTTCCAAGTCCAGGCTCTGATGTTCCGAGATTCAAGTTCCAATACAATTCCAAGTCTGGGTCCCTAGTTCCCAGGCCAAGCCCAAGACCAAATCCGGGTCCTGAGTTCCGAGTTCCCAGGCCAAGCCCAAGTCCAAGTCCAGGTCCCAAGTCCCAGGCCAGGCCCTGAGTCCCAGTCTAAGTCCAGGGTCCGAGCCCAACTCTAGCCACGTATATTCCCGCTTCCACTTCATTCACTCCTTGATGTCTCTCTGTACAATCCTTGCTTCCCTGCTTTCCTAGTAACTATTAATAAACTTTATTTTTGTTAACGCTACAAAATGTGTTTGTGTCCTGCATTTGGATCCACCCGTGCTCTGCACCTGTAACAATGTCAGTCCTACAGATGTGATTAAAATTAAACAGTATGGGATCCAATCTACCATTTGTATGTTCTTAAGATTTGGGAACTGGATGAGGGTACACAGTTATGGTTTGGCACTTCTTGATCCTTCTTACCCTCCTTCCAGAAGATGTTCTCTTCTGGCTATTTCAGTTCCTTCATATTCTGTCAGATCAATCTTTGCCCCTGAACTCACTTCACCAATTGGAGACAAAAGAGAGAATGAAGCTGCTAGAAATCTGCAGCAACACATGCAAAATGTCGGAGAAACTCAGCAGGTCAGCTAGCGTCTACGGAGGGAAATGACCAGACAATGTTTTGGCCTGAGGCATCAGGACTGGACAAGAAGAGGGCAGAAGCTTGAAAATAGGAAGGTGTCAGCACAATCTGGCAGATGATAGGTGAATCCAGGTGAGGGATACAACTGATGGTCCTGGTGTGGCCTCCTCAATGTCATTGAGGCTTGATGCAGATTGGGGGATTACTTCATTGAGTACCTTTGCTTCATCTGGTGCAGCAGCTCGGATCTCCTGGTAGTCAGCCATTTTAATTCCACGTCTCATTCCCACACTGACATGACTGTCTACAACCTTCTCTACTGACACATTGATGCCAGATACAGATTGGAAGAGCAACACCTCATATTCTATCTTGGTAATCTCAAACCTGACAGTATCAACATTGCTTTCTTTAACCACTAGTATCCACTCCTCTCTGTTCCTTGCCTTCTGATTTCTCTTATTTCTGTAGCTCCTTTACTCCTTCTCTTTTACCTCCCCCACCCACACAATCTACCTGTCACCATACCTTCTTCCTTTTGGTTCACCATCTCGTTCCTTTTGTTCTGAGGTCTACTACACTCTCCAATCAGATTCCTTCATCGTCAGTCTCGTGCTTCTTCCACCTATCACTTCTTAGCTTCTGACATCATTCCAATTTCCCTCCTCTCACCACTTCCTACCTTTCCTCTCACCTGGATTCACCTATCACCTAACAACTTATGCTCCTCACCCTTTTATTCTGCCTTCTATCCTCTTCTTTTCCAGTCCTGATGGAGAGTGTTAGCCTGAAGTGTTGAACTTTCATTTCCCTCCATAGATGCTGCCTGACCCGTTGAGTTCCTCCAGCATTTTGTACATGTTGTACCTCATTTCTCCAATTGACTCATTGGTCGTCGTTGTGGCTATCCCTCGAGGTCGAGGATGATGGTCTTCATTCTGTTAATCTACTTATGGGCTCTCAAGTGGCTTATGAACCCAATCTTGGCTTTGATAGTTCTTCCGCATTCAGGACAGGTAGTTCCAGATGGCAGATCGGGCTTTGGTTGTTGCTGCCTCTCTTTCCATTTTCTTCTCTTTTCTTCTAATTCTGCACATCTGTTGGCTTCGAAAGTTGCTGTTCCTTCTCGGATGATGGCTTGCCAGAGTTTCCTGTCCTTGGCATTGGTTTCCCAATTGTTGATGTCGATGTTACATTTCTTCATGTTGGCTTTTAAGACGTCTTTGAATCTCTTCTGTTGTCTGCCTCTTTTACGTTTGCCTTCTTTAAGCTGGGAGTAGAAGATTTGTTTCGGCAGACGTTCGTCTTTCATCCGAAGAACATGACTGCTCCATCCTAGTTGGTTCTTGATGACGTAGGCTTCAATGCTTGTTGCTTTTGCTTCATTTAGCACAATGACGTTGGTTCTTCTATCTTCCCAGCTGATATTTAAGATGTTTCGAAGACAGCGTTGATGGAAATTTTCAAGTGCCCTCAGATGTCGTCGGTATGTTGTCTAGGTTTCTGATGCATACAGGAAGATTGGGATGACTACTGCTTTGTACACTGGCATTTTGGTGTCTGTTCGGACATCACGATCATGAAAGACTCTTGTTCGGAGACGTCCAAAAGCTGTTCCAGCGCATTTAAGATGATGTTGCACTCATTGGTAACACACACTTAAAAAGTGTAAGACTGAATGCAATTCTACACAATACGAGATTCTTATGACTAATCTCTTAATTTGTATAAAGACAGAGCTGAAGGTGATGCAAATATTTAATAATAAAAGCTCCCATTTGACAGAATGACTTTGCTCTGGAGATTTGGACAGTTGGATCATTTGAGTTGAAGAATTCTGGCACCATACAGTCACAAACTTGAAAGACTTGCAGATGTGAAAGGAGTTTCCCTGCTGATTTATTATCTCCTTCTTCTGTCACATCAAAAGCAGAAACGTGTGCTTTCACATCTCATGGTTGAATACTTTCTCCAAGCATGATTCAGCAGGTATGTCACTGCTTATGCAAGTTATGACTCTTCTTTAAAGCAGCAAATTGTATTTTAAAAATGCTGATTAATGCTTGCTTGGGAACTGAATGCAAGTAATCAAGCAGTAAGAGCAGAAGTGGACCATTCCATCTTGGGTATGAATCTGATTCTTGGAGAGTACAGAACTTCAAAGATTCACCACCCTCCAATAAATTCCTTCTCACCTCCACATTAAGTGGCGACCTCTGGTTTCAAAATTATACTTCCAAGTTTGTTTTGCAGAGGCAAACTGAAAGTTCCAACAGAGTTGGTGTTGGAAATAATGGGTGATTTAATAAAAACCGGTGCGCACCAGGAGACCAGTCATAGCTGATCTTCCTGAGCATGAATTTAGTAGATCTATTAGATTCTCAATTGATGTATTTTACAACATTGGAAAGAGCTTAATGCTCCAACTACCTTTTTTTGGTTCTCTCAGACGATTTTATGTTTGAATCTGGAGAAAATTAGAAGTAACCTTTATGATTCTTCATTTAAATTTGAACAGATTTGGGGACCTTTTATTCGATATTTTCATTTAATGTAATATATACCCTTCTTGTTTTTTTTCACTGTTTTTAATGGAGGTCGGGATTGAGGACATGATTTTAAGTTTAACTCTGTTTGGTTTCAAGTTAGCCCATTGCTTTGCTTTGCTTTTAGTTAGTTGCACGGTGGGTTTTTTTTTGGGGTTTTTTTTTTCTTTTTTTTTCCATTGATATATATATATAAAATTTAGTATACTATTATGTTATCTTGGTTTTTTATGTTTAAATTACATTGTTTGTAGTATTTTTTTTTGGTATGGATACCTTCTGGAATTTTATTATATTTTAACATTGTATTAATGTTTATATGGTTTACCTTTTTGTATACTTATTCAATAAAAAGATTTAAAAAGGAAAGATTCTCAATTGACACGATTACCCGCAAATTCTGATAACATAATGGTAGCGATAGAAAAACCGAATTGTTCCTGATTACAGAATATAATGATTATCCACAGATCAAACAGTAAATTCAATTTTCTATTACAACAATGGGTGCATGCAACTCAGGTTCACCGCCCACTACTGCCTGTAAGGAGCTTGTAAATTTTCCTCGTGATCGCGTGGTTTTCTCTGGGTGCTCTGGTTTCCTCCCACAGTCCAAAGACATACCAGTTGGTAGGTTAATTGGTGATTGTTAATTGTCCCTGGATTAGGCTAGGGTTAAATTGGAGGGATTGCTGGGTGGCATGGCTTGAAAGGCCAGTAGGTCAATTCCATGCTGTGTTTCAATTTTTTTAAAAATAGGTCAATTGAAACATTGCTGTTGTTGTTGCTGCATTTCATGTCTTTACTTTTGTCTGCTATTCCCACATTAGCACAATCCACGTCACTACTTACCAGTTATTAGCTCTCACTATTTTATCCTCTGCAACAGTTCCAGTCAGGAACATCAGCTCCATTAAGCCCCATCAGAAGCTGAATAAATTTGAAGGGGATTGCACTCCAATAAGCATAGGTAAATTGCTCAGACTTTCCCGGTAAGACAATCCCTTCCAGCCAAAAAAATCAAGTAATCCTCCTCTAAGCTGCCTACAATATAAGTACATCCATAGATACGGAGATCAAAACTGCAGGTATTCCAGTTGTGATCCCATCAATCCTGTGTACATATATAGGAAGAGTTTCTTGCTTTAAAACTCCAGTGTCCTTCCAATCGTGGTCCCAATTCAATTCGCCTTCCCAACTGCTTTACTTGCACACCGACCTTTTTTGTTTCATGTTTGAAGATAGCCAAATCCCTCTGCACCACTGCATTGTACAGATATTAACTTACTCTTCTTCCTACCAAAGGCAATAACATATCTCCACATTATCCTTTATCTATCCAATTTTTGTTCACTTAATCTATGTTCCTTTACCTTTCATCTAATTTGCTTTTGTAACTCTTCTGTATTATTAGCAAATTTGTCTGCAATATATCCCAATTCTTTATTAATACAGATTTTGACCATAGCATTGTTCTTTGGCTATCATGAAATTAAGAATGGTATCAAATTGAAAGAAAAGTCATACCATTGTATAATATTCTCCAACATTGAGATAAGTATTTTATGCAATACGGATAGAACCTTTTATGTTGTCTCTTCACTAATTTTTCTCACTTTGATCCTAGTTACAACTGTGTGAGTATGTTCATCCATTTTATCCCTTCCTGCCATCGGCAGGTCAGAAGACAGAACACTTTGGAAACCAGCAAATGATGACTGGGAAACAAAGGGGGACAAATCAGGTAAACAAGCGAGACTATATGAAAAGAGCAGACAGTAAGAGCTAATGCAAGAAAGGAGAAGCCACCTAAGTAAATGCCAAGATGAAATAGCCCATTTATCTCTATGGGTTATTGATTGACAGCCAGATCTCTATTTATGCTAATATATTATCTCCGGCATTCTGCAGCAATCTTTTATATGACAACTTATTGAATGCCTTCTGGAAATCAAATACACATTTCCTTTTATCCAACCTGTTCATTGCATCCTCAATGAACTGCAATAAATCCAGCAAGCATGCTACTGCTTTCATTAAACCATGTTGACTGTTTGATTGTATTATTATTTTTTTAAATGTCCTGTTTCGATTTCCTTGATAATAGTTTCTGACATTTTAACAAAACCAGATGGTCAACTAATTAATGTAAGCATCCTACTTCTGATTGCCTCCCCCCCCAAATAAAACTGTTTCATTTTTGGTTTTATAATTTCCTAGGTCTTTTTCCAGAATTTAGATATTTTGGAAAATAATACCCAATATAGCAAGTATTAGTGAGAAACGAGAAGATTGGGAAGCTTTTAAAAAATCAACAGAAGGCAACCAAAGAAGGAGTGAAAAGGTGAAATATGAAGCCAAGGGTGGCACTGTAGTGTAGTGGTTAGCATAATGTTTTACTGTAGCAGTTACCCAGGTTCAATTCCCAGCACTGCCTATAAAGAGTTCATATGTTCTTCCTTTGACCACATAGGTTTCCTCTGGTTGTTCCAGTTTCCACCCACAGCCCAAAGACGTACGGGTTGGTAGGATAATTGGTCACTGTAAATTGTTCTGTTATTAGGGTAGGATTAAATCAGGGGATTACTGGGCAGTACTGCTCCAAGGGCCAAGAGGGTCTATTCTATGCTGCATCTTAATAAATTAAAAAAATAATAATAATATGTAAGAGAATACCAGAAGTTTTTTTTTGGATATATAAAGAGTAATAGAGGGATAAGAGTGGACATCAGACCCCAGGAAAATAACACTGGAGAGGTAGTTATGAGGAATGAAGAAATAGTAGATGAGCCAATTAAGCATCTTGTATCAGTCTTCACTGCAGAAGACAGTAGCAGCTTGCCAGAAATTAGAGTGTCGGGGGGGGGGGCGGGCAGAAGGGAGTGTAGTTGCTATTACTAAAGAGAAGGTGCTTGGGAAGCTGAAAGGTCTGAAAGTTGATACGTAAGTCACCGGGATGGAGATGGATTATACACCAGGTTTCTAAAAAGGGAAGCTGAAGAGATTGTGGAGGCATCTTTCAAGAATCACTGGATTCTGAAATGAGAACTGGAAAATTGCAAATGTCACTCAACGCTTTAAGAAAGGAGGGAAGCAAAATGTAGGAGATTATAGCCAGTTAGCCTGATTTCAGTGGTTGGCAAGATGTTAGAATTTACTATTAACGATGAGGTTTTGGGCCTTTTGGAAGAACATGAGATCTTTGAGGAAGTAACAGGCAGGATAGACAAAGAAAGTCAGTGGATGTTGTTTACTTGGAATTGCAGAAGGCCTTTGACAGTGTGCCACACATGAGGCTGCTAAAGATAAGAATGATACTAGCATAGACAGAAGTTTGACTGGCTGAAGGCAATGAGAGGGAATAAAGGTGGCCTTTGCTAATGACTCTTAATGCTCCTCAAGGGAAGGTGCTGGGTCCACTACTTTTCGGGTTATATGTTAATGATCTGGATGATGAAACTGATAGTTTTGTGGCCAAGTTTGTGGATGATACTAAAATAGGTGGAGGAGCAGGTAGTGTTGAGGAAGCAGTGAGTTGCAGAAGGACTTGGACAGATTAGAAGAATCTGCAAAGAAGTGGCAGGTGGAATACAATGTATGGAAGTGTATAGTCATACATTGCTCTACTCTCTGTATACACATGACTGTGTGGCTAGGCATAGCTCAAATATCATCTTCAAATTTGCTGACGATACAATCATTGTTGGTAGAATCTCAGGTGGTGATGAGAGGCATGGACTAGAAAGGCTGAGATGGCCTGTTTCTGTGCTGTAATTGTTATACGGTTATTTGGAGAGGGCGTACAGGAGTGAGATACACCAACTAGTGGAATGGTGCTGCAGCAACCACCTGGCACTCAACATCAGTAAGATGAAAGAGTTGATTGTGGACTTTAGGAAAAGTAAGATGAAGGAGTACATATCAATAGTCATAGAGGGATCAGAAGTGGAGAGAGTGAGCAGCTTCAAGTTCCTGGGTGTCAAGATCTCTGAGGATCTAACCTAGTCCCAACATATAGATGTAGTCATAGAGAAGGCAAGACAGCAGCTATACTTTATTAGGGATTTGAAGAGATTTGGCATGTCAACAAATATAATCAAAAACTTCTATAGTTGTACCGTGGAGAGCATCCTGACAGGCTGCACCACTATCTGGTATGGAAGGGGTATTACACAGGACCAAAAAAAGCTGCAGAAGGTTGTAAATCTAGTCAGCTCCATCTTGGGCACTAGCCTACAAAGTACCCAGGACATCTTTAGGGAGCCGTGTCTGAGAAAGGCAGCATCCATTATAAAGGACCTCCAGCATCCAGGGAATGCTCTTTTCTCACTGTTACCATCAGGTAGGAGGTAGAGCAGCCTGAAGGCACACACTCAGTGATTCAGGAACAGCTTCTTCCCCTCTGCCATCTGATTCCTAAATGGACAATGAAGCTTTGGACACTACCTCACTTTTTTTTAATATACAGCATTTCTGTTTTTGCACATTTAAAAAAATCTATTCAATATATGTAATTGATTTGCTTGTTTATTTATTATTATTTTTATTATTATTTTTCTTTCTCTCTCTCTCTCTCTCTGCTAGATTATGTATCACATTGAACTGCTGCTGCTGTTAAGTTAACAAATTTCATGTCACATGCCGGTCCTAATAAACCCGATTCTGATTCTGATTCTGATTTGGTAGAAGGAAAAACAGGCACAAACTATTCTATAAATGGAACAAATTTAGATATTGGAGGCACAAAGTGACTTGGGAGGCCTTGTGTAGGATTCCCTAATGGTTACCTTGCAAGCTGAGTCAGTGGTGATAATACAAATGCAATATTAGCATCCCCTTGGAGGACTAGAATATAAAAGCAAGGAGGTAAAGATGAGGCATTTTAAGACATTATTTAGACACATTATGGACTTTATAGCTAAGAAAGTATGTGTTGGCATTGGAGAGGTTGACAGAGTAAGTTTACAAGAATGATTCTGGGATTGAAAGAGTTAATGCATTAGGACCATTTGATGGCTTTGGGCCTGTGCTTGCTGATATTTAGAAGAATGAGTGGGGACCTCACTGAAACACACTGAATATTGAGAGGCCTAGAAAGAGTGCACGTGGAGAGGATGCTTCCATTATTGGGAAAGTCTAGGACCAGAAGGCAGAGCCTTAGAACAGAGGTACGTCCCTTTAGAATCAGAATCAGGTTTATTGTCATCGGCATGTGTTGTGAAATTTGTTAACAGAAATGAAGAGGAATTACTTTAGCCAGAGGGTGGCGAAACTGTGGAATTTATTGTCACGGATGGCTGTGGAGACCAAATCATAGGGTATACTCGAAACAGAAGTTGATAGGTTCTTGAGTAGTTTAAGGGGTCATAGGTTGTAGGGAGAGGCAGAAGAATGGAGTTGGGACTCAAAATAAATTGGCCATGATTGATTATTGGAGAAGACTAGATGGACTGAATGACCTAATTCTGCTCCTATGTCTTATGGCCAATACATCAGCTATTTTCACAGCCAATTTTTTAAACAGTCAAAGTTTTAAGCCACTAACTCATTAGGCACATAGATTGACCTGGCGATTTCTCTTATTGAGAATCATTGTTTTAAATTCGTCCCCAACATTTACCAGTTAAGAAGGAATTTCTGGTACATTTCTACCTCTGCCACATCTTCCCATTATTAATTATACTCCATGGAATTGACATTTGCTTAAGTAGTTTCTCCCTTCTGGGACACTTGTATAAGTTTTTACTGAATGCTTTTTTGCCTCAAAATTCTTACTTGTTTACTTGATTTTCTCTCCTTGTTTCCTAATCACCATTTGCTTTTTTCTGAAGTGTTCTCAGTCTTCTAGTCTACCATTGATCAGAGTATGGCAGGAGTGATAGAATGGACAAATGTATGAACGCAGCTGTACCTAGGATCAAAGTGTGGAAGAATAATGAAAAGACTACATGAAAGGCTTTATCTGAATGCAAAGAATATCCAACATAAGAAAGGAAAATTGTAACATTATACACCCAGTGACCACTTTATTAGGTACACCTGCACATCTGCTGGTTAGTACAAATATCCAATCACCCAATCATGTGGCAGCAACTCAATCCATTCAAATATGCAGACGTGCTCAAGTGGTTCAGTTGTTGTTCAGAACAAATGTCAGAGTAAGGATGAAATGTGATCTAAGTGAGTTTGACGCTGTAGCCAGGCAGGGTGATTTGAGTTGCTGATCTCCTGGGATTTTCACGCACAACAGTCTCTGGAGTTCACAGAGAATGGTGCAAGCAACAGTGAGCAGTAGTTCTGTGGGTGAAAGTGCCTTGCTAATGAGATAGTTCAGAGGAGAATGGCAAGACTGGATTAAGCTGACAGGAAGGCAACAGTAACTCAAATAACCAGATGTCACAACAATTGTTTGATAAAAGCATCTCTGAAAGTACAACACGCCAAACCTTGAAGTGGATGGGCTACAGCAGCAGAAGACCATGAGCACGCACTTAGTGGCCATTCTATTAGATACAGAAGGTGTCTAATAAAGTGGGCCCTGAGTGTACATCTTTTCTTTCAATTTGATATCATTTGTGATTTCATATTAGCATTGGATGTATTTCAGAGTGGACTTCATCTTTAGAAGTATAGAAAACCTGCAGAACAATACAGGCCCTTCAGCCCACAAAGCTATGCTGAACATGTCCCTACCTTAGAACTACCTAGGCTTTACCCATAGCCCTTTATTTTTCTAAGCTCCATGTAGCCATCCAGGAGTCTCTTAGAAGACCCTATGGTTTCCCCCTCCACCACCACCACTGGCAGCCCATTCCACGCACTCACCACTCTCTGTGTAAAAAACTTACCCCTGACATCTCCTCTGTACCTACTTCCAAGCACCTTAAAACTATGCCCTCTTGAGCTAGCCATTTCAGCCCTGGGGAAAAGCCTCTGACTATCCACACGATCGATGCCTGTCATCATCTTGTACACCTCTATCAGGTCACCTCTCATCCTCCACCGCTTCAAGGAGAAAAGGCTGAGTTCGCTCAATCTACTCTCATAAGGCATGTTCCCCAATCCAGGCAATATCCTTGTAAATCTCCTCTGCACTCTTTCTATGGTTTCCACGTCCTTCCTGTAGTGAGGCGACCAGAATTGAGCACAATTACCCCAAGTGGGGTCTGACCAGGGTCCTATATAGCTTCAACATTACCTCTCGGCTCTTAAACTCAGTCCCACGATTGATGAAGGCCAATGCACCGTATGCCTTCTTAACCACAGAATCAACCTGCATGGCAGCTTTGAGTGTCCTATGGACTCGGACCCCAAGATCCCTCTGATCCTCCACACGGTCAAGCATCTTACCATTAATACTATATTCTGCCATCATATTTGACCTACCAAAATGAACCACCTCACACTTATCTGGGTTGAACTCCATCTGCCACTTCTCAGCCCAGTTTTGCATCCTATCAATGTCCCGTTGTAACCTCTGACAGCCCACCACACTATCCACAACACCCTCAACCTTTGTGTCACCAACAAATTTACTAAGTCATCCCTTCACTTCCTCATCCAGGTCATTTATGAAAATCACAAAGAGTAGAATTATGAAATATTCTTGAGAATTATGAAACATTTCATAACTTAAGACAATAGGTATTAAAAGTTTTAATCTATTTTCTCAAACACGAGGAAATCTGCAGGTGCTGGAAATTCAAGCCACACACATCAAAGTTGCTGATGAACGCAGCAGGCCAGGCAGCATCTCTAGGAAGAGGTACAGTCGACGTTACAGTCAGGACGAAGGATCTCGGCCCGAAACGTCGACTGTACCTCTTCCTAGAGATGCTTTGACGTGTGTGAAATCTATTTTCTCAGGCCAGATGAGCTATCTCTGCTTTTATTTCAATTTCCTACATTTCAGACTTGCTAACTGAATGCACATTTTTTCATGCTATGTTTACTCTTCCCCACAGGTTCCTTTATGATGAGATCATTAATTAATCTAGCCTTTTTATACTTGGTTAGAACAAAAGAGTCTGTTCACTGCTTAGTTCCACAATTTACACATAAGGTAGTGACCTGAAGATACTCCATGGAGTTATCCTCTGGACAACTTGTGCATATTTGATTTGACTATTTCATATAAAGATTAAGTCAATATATTTGCTGTACTTTTGAAAAAATTCCATTATTTCTTAGCTTACAGCCTGCCCTACAATGTAGCTACAATTAGGAGGTTCTGGGGAGGTCCACAGTGCTCTTGTTCCATCGAAAACCAATTCCACATCTTGATCCATTGAGTCACGATTATTCTGCTCAACTATTCCAATATCACTCTTTTATAAGTGAAGCTTCCCCAATTTCATTTCTTTTCTGCCTGTTGTTCTCCCTTTAAGCTCTCAAACATGACAGAATATGCAGATCCCAGCCCTGATCTCTGTAACGTCCATGAGATCATAATCACTAATATGTGGGTTTTGTCAGTTTTTTTTAGTCTTGGTTTGTCTTGTGTTTCTGTGATATCATTCTGGAGGAACATTGTATCATTTCTTAATGCATGCATTACTAAATGATAAAAAAAGAGGACTGCCTGTCCTCATAATCCATATAAAAAATAAATAAATTTGCTTATGGTCACTCATTCCACCTGGTAACAAAGGGTGGGTGGATTCAGACAACAATATTTAACTAATTATTCATAAACTGATTTACAAATTTAACTTTGGGTTTATTTCACCATCTACCCCTCTCTCACCATTCGTAGGTGCACCCTTTCTTCTATGTTCTCCCCCTTTTTATTATACTCCGGATATTGCTTCTTTCACTTATATTCTGCGCTATCACCTTGAACCTTCTCATGAACTTTCTAAGTTTCATCTCATTTGAGCACCCCATCCCAGTCCCCTTACAAGTTAGCTTGAAGTGGGAAGTGGATTGCTAATCTGCCATCTACTGGGGCTGCCACTTTGTCTTTCTTGCTCGTATGGGCCACAGAAACTCCGTAGTATTGATCCATTGCACTGATGGAAATTATATCAACAATATAATAAGTTAAAATATGCCAATAGCCAGTTATTGGTTCCACAAAAGTTTGGAAACTTCTGAAAGCCTCAAGAAAACAATATTTACTGTTTCCATAATCATTAATTCCAAAATTGAATTCAGGTGTCAACATGGTCTCTAAATCTGGATACCAGCTAATCGTTGTGGCCATCTATTGCATTCTGCCCTCTCTCTGGAAATCCCTTTATGTGTCAGAACAAGAACATGCCCTATGGAAGAAATATTTTACTGGCATTTTAAACCATATCCATAACTAAAGTTGATGCCATGGACCTAAACTGGCCTGCAAATTGGTTAACACACACAAAATGCTGGAGGAACTCAGCAGATCAAGCAGCATCTATGGAGAAGAATGAACAATCAACGTTTCAAGGTGAGGCCTTTCAGGAGTTCTGATGAAGGATCTCAGCCTGAAACACTAACTCTTCACTCCTTCCCACAGATGCTCCCTGACCTGTCGAGTTCCCTTAACTTTCTGTGAGTGTTGCAATGGATTTCCAGCATCTGCAGAATCTCTGGTGTTCATGATTTTCTAATCGGTTGGAGTTTAATGTTTTTCCAACATTCACTAATGTATAAACAGAGTCAAAAAATTATTTGCATCAGGGAGGAATTTCAAACGTTCTCCATTGTCAAACTTCAAAGTTCAAAGTTCGAAGTACATTTATTATCAAAGTATGTATACATTATACAACCTTGAAATTTGTCTCCTTGCAGGCAGACTGCATAAGGAGTCCAATGTCTGAGGGCAGTTGTGATACTGCCAGTGCTTATAAGAAGAAAGTTAGGGACCTACACTTTCACCTATATGTGTGCACAAATTTTAAGCTTGCATACAGATAAGGAGGGAAATAACATGAGAAACCTGGTATTTCTCTGGAAAATGAATGGTGTTATTTTCTAATAATTTTACTGAGGATTCATGGCAATACAGGATCATGTGACACAATAAATCTTTACAGATATTTGCAGCCTGGTATAGTTTGATTTATATGACTGTTATCATTAGGTGGTACACCTTTCAGTTTCACTGTTGAGGAGCCTAACTACAGCTCGGGTGAGGAAGCAAGCTACAGTGTTTAATGAATTGACTGCCAGTCAATTTATTATGGGCTGTCTGCTGTAGTCCCTGGGCTACAGCAATGAAGTGAAAAAAAACACTACAAATTGCCTAGAAAAGGCAAACTGGCATGGGATTCCTCTGCACTAACATCAAAACCTACTTAGTGTTCAGCACAAGAACATTAGACAGACAAATTGAAGTGTTTACAGCAAAACACAAGCTTCCTTCAGCATCCTGTCACGCAGCTCGGACTTTTCAATGAAATCAAATTTTTCCTTTCACTACCTCACTGCAAAAATGCCTTTCCAGGTTAACACAGTCATTAGCTGCCTCAGAGAGGGCAAAGGTTTGTTTTTATGTGATCAATTTGGAATGAGATGAGGCAAAATTTCTCTTCAGTCATTTGCACTAAATATGTGCTTGTAGAAGCGGACGTGCTTCTGAAAATCTGCCCCACAGATGACAATAGATCCTATTATTACAGTATCTCAGCAGGAGTGGCCAAGAATGAATTTCTCCTCCAACACGTGAAGCAACAGACAACATTGGACTTTGATGTTTGGGGTGCTTGAGAAACACGGAATCAAAAGTCCATATGCTCCTATGAGTTTATTGATGGAGATTGATGGGTCGGATTAGTCAGCAACTCTATTATTGTAAGAACATATAATTACCAGCATGAGAAAGGGTGAAGAAAATTGATTTTGGTCTTTTTCTGCCAATCTTTATGTTGTAGTTGTAATGCACAGTGCATCAGACCCCTGGGCTACATGTTTCATTCTTGCTTCAAAGGCCAAAATACCATGCAGCAAAATTTCATGTAACTATTAAATGCAGCACAATCAAATGAAATTAAATTCTTTGCTGAAAGTCCATGGACAGTCCACAATTGCCAGACAGGACCTCAGATAAAGATCTCAGTTACTCTTCTTTTTGACCAAAATAGATTTCAAATTAAACTGTACTCCGATTTAATTTCACACATTTTTTCTTCCATTTACACCTTCAGTATGAGAAAATATTACAACTTATTTCTTCAATTGTGTTTCATCATTGGGCTGAGTCTTTCTGTGTGAATTATTCAACCCAAGTCATTAGGACATCAGATCTCCAGGTAATTCTGATCAACGCAAGTCATGAGGCCTTGGGTCTCCTGGTAAAACAGTCCTTTCAGAAATCAAGCTGGCTACAAGTTATGACAAAATTCCAGAAGTGTACTGTAATTGCTAATAGCTGATAAACAAAGATTAAAGAAAGGAAGATTAGCTTCATTTGTCACATACATTGAAACACAGAGAAATGTATCACTGGCATCGAATTTAATTAAATCAGCGAGGATTGTACTGGGCAGCCTGCAAGTGTCACCATGCTTTGGGCCCACAACTTACTAACCTTAATGGTGCATCTTTACAATGTGGGAGGAAGGCGGAGCACCTGGAGGAAACCCATGCAGTCACTTGGAGACTGTCCAAACTCCTTGCAGACAGCGGCAGAAATTGAATCCGAATTTTGCAGCTGGTGCTGGAAGGCACTGCACTAACTGCTTTGCTAACATGTCGTCAGACTAAGCTGCATGTTTTTTGATGAGTTTTGACAGAAGCTGAGGGCCTCAGGAATTCTGAGCTGTTATGAAATCCAGGGTCTTTGCCTTGGTATTCACCACGTAATATTAAGTGAGATGAGGCATAGAGTCAACGTGTGTGTGGTGCTTTCTTGCAACTGTCAACAGCAGCTGCTCTAAATATGGTGCATTTATGAAAGTGATCCTTTGTTACATTAAAATAAACCCCCACAAAAGTGGCAGCTTCAGAACAAATTGGTTATAAGTAGCTGTTTATATTCTTGATCAGTTTTGCAATAGCTTATATTTTCTATGATAGATTAACTTTACAGTGGATTGCGTGTTTTCAAGTCATTCCATGATTTCTCCTTTTCCTGGATCATTAATCTTCTCTGACCATATTTCATCCAAGATGTTGTGCTCCTCTAATTCTGCTTTATTAATCACGATGAATTTAACTAGCAAAAAAAGTAAAAACAGGGTGAATCATACACACAGGAGATCCTGCAGATTCTGGAAATCCAAAGCAACACAAACAAAATGCTGAAGGAACTCAGCAGGTCAGGCAGCACCTATGGAAATGAATATACAGTTGGCATTTTGGGCCAAGACCTTTCATCTGGACTGGAAAGGAAGGGGGAAGATGGCAGAATAAGAAGGGGGAGGGAATGGAGAACAAGCTAGAAGGTGAAGCCAGGTGAGTGGGAGAAGCAGTGGATGAAGTAAGAAGTTGGGTGGTAATAAGTGAAAAGGCAAAGGACTGGAGGTGAAGGAATCTGATAGGAGAGGAGAGTGATCATGGGAGAAAGGGAAGGAGAAGGGTCACCATGGGGAGGTGATAGGTGATGAGGAGAAGAGGTAAGAGGCCAGAGTGGTGAAATGAAGCTGAGGGAAGGGGGAGGGGAACATAATTACCAGAAGTGGAGTCATCGAAGTTCATGCCATCAAGTTGGAGTTTACCTAGATGAAATATGAGGTGTTGCTCCTCCAACCTCTGAGTGGCCTCAGTGGCAGAAGCAGAGGAAATGGACTGACCTGTTGGAATGGGAATGGGGACAGCAATTGAAATGGTTGGCCACCGTGGAATTCTGTTTTTTGTGGATGGAGCTGAGGCGCTTGACAAGGCAGTCCTACAATCTACATCGGGTATCACTAATGCAAAGGAGGCCACATCTGGAGCAGTGCATACATAGCTGACCCTAACAGATTTGCAGCTGAAGTGTTGCCTCACCTAGAAGGACTGTTTGAGGCTCTGAATGGATGAGAGGAAGGAGGTGAATAGGCAGGCATAGGACTTCTGCTGCTTGCAGGGATAAGTGTCGGGAGGGAGATTAGTGGGGTTGGATGAATGGACAAGGGAATCACGGAGGGAGCAATTCCTGCAGAAAGCGGAGAGTGGGTGGGAGGTAAAGATGTGTTTGGTGGTAAGATCGCACTGAAGATGGCAGAAGCTGCAGAGAATGGTGTGTTGGATGCAAATGCTCATGGAGTGGTAGGTGAAGACCGGAGGAACTCAATCCCCGTTGAGGTGTTTGGAAGATAGGGTGAGTGCGGATGTCCGGGAAAAGGAGAGATATAAAGGTGGAGGATGGGAAACCCCATTTTTTGAAGGAGGAAGTCATCACTTATGTCCTGGATGGGAAAGCCACATACTGGGAATGATGTGGCAGTGATGAAGGAACTGAGAAAGAGGACTGGCCTTCTTACTGGAGACTCGGTGGGAAGAGGTACAGTCAAGATAGCTGTGGGTTTATGAAAGATATAGGCAGACAGTTTGTCTCCAGTGATGGAGATAGAGAGATTGAGAATAGGGACAAAGCTGAATCTAATCTGGAAACTTGGACAAAAGTCACGGAGAGGTGTGAAAGCTGCAGAGACCAGAATGCTGCAGGCACCACTCAGTATTGTAGTAGCTGCCTGCAGAATTCAGACCCATAACACTGTATTTGATACTTAATGGCCTCTGTAATGACCTGGCAACCAATTCAGATCAATGGCAATTAGAGATAGGTAACAGGTGCTGGTTTTACTAGAAATGCCCACATACGATAAATTAATAAAATCAATATCCATGCCATGTTTTTTACTATACTGGAACTCAGAATTATCTTTTGGAAAATGCATATTCATGGATGTAAATTATGATTACTCACTAATAAATAAAGTGTTCATGTGAATATACAATCAGATACAGAATTATCTTCAAAAGATCGAAGCATCCTAGTGTCCATCTTGTCCAGTCAGACTACAGGGGGCCAGTAGTTGCCATGATAACTTACTGAAGTACATAGCAACAACAGAACATGAAAATTCACCCCTCTGTGTCTGTACTGACACTGGGTTAGATTATGATTGAGCTGGAGCACAACTCCATTTATCTGCTTCTGGACCGTGCAGATTAAAAAGAAAGTCAGCCGAGCCTCTTTGT
This sequence comes from Mobula hypostoma, assembly GCF_963921235.1. Classification (NCBI taxonomy): domain Eukaryota; kingdom Metazoa; phylum Chordata; class Chondrichthyes; order Myliobatiformes; family Myliobatidae; genus Mobula; species Mobula hypostoma. The sequence continues at coordinate 23,622,063 of NC_086113.1, forward strand.
TTCTGATTGTTATCCATAGTCCCCTGAGAGCAAGTACAAAAGTATGGAGGCTCAGTGAAACACATGATCAGGATAGGTTCTGACACTCTGACTGAACGTCTTGCCATTGCATATTATCTAAGCTCAAGCATGAAGTCTGACCACTTGCACTAAGTACTGGAAAGTGATTGTATGCCTGAGGAATGCTACCCTCAGAAGAATCCAAACATGATAAAGCAAGGAAATAGGAACAAAAAAAAACACAAAACTATACTATTCAGGCAGTCATTTGGAAATATCTGCACCATATATTGACTAACACTAGCACAAACGTCTGGGAGCTGTCTAAATATGAAGTGCAAGCTTTCCTCTAGCCACTTGGGATCCACATTCGTCCTTAGTTGCATATATTTAATGCACAATGTGCTTTGATTACAACTTCCAAAATTTGGTTCTGTTGACTCCAATAAAACCGATTTTCAAAAGCAGAACATAACACACAGACACCACTAAATCATGCATTTACCTCAGGCTACTGACATGGTGAACACTAACATTATACAATGCTATTTTCCAGCAAACCTATAAACTTGTTTCATTAAATTGCATTTACATTTACAACAGCAATTGCAAATTTATGGAAATCTCACAGCTATATTTAAGGTGCCATATATTTACATTATTGCAAGGAATAATTTCATCCACGAGTTAATTTATCAAGAGTTGAGCATTTCCACAAACTACGTTTCCAATAAGAATCTTGCAATGTTACATTATTAAAGCTTAATAATCATTTGCAATAATGTTAGTCATTCTCCAAGCAGGCAAATGTTTGCCTCTTGGTCATAATGACCTTATTGTAGGAGTGCTTTCAGCCATAGCTCAGCTGCAAGCATTCATATCCACTAAGAATCAGAAGCAGGTACCTCTTCATTGACTTCAGGACAAGTATGAAATCTAGCACACCTGTATGACTTTGAAGGAATACTTCACTGTTGTGATGTCGCCTTCTGGATAAGTAAAAAAAAACAAGTGGATGCAAGAGATCTCATGGAATTTACTTTGAAGACCAGTCAGAGGGTTACCCTAGCCGAAATGTCATTGTCACATGGAGCTTCCAGGGCACAAATTGGCTTCAGACTATCCATAATCCCATTGGTTGCTATACTTCAAAAGTAAATTATTTAGTGCAATGGCTTCTGGGAAAACTGGGTGTGTGAAAGGTGTTAGCCAATTGCAAGCCACTCTTAAGCTATGTCACTGCTCATATACCCATGTCAATTATGAGGGCGTTACATTCTCATTGTCTTCTAATATTTCAATACTGACTTGAACTTTGTATTCTTGAATAAACAAAGAACAAAGTAGCAGTGCACTAAGAAACCACTTAGCCCCCATTGTTCACTGCCTTGCTTGCTTTGCAATAGACTAGTATGAACCAAGAGCCATAATTCTCCTAGGAAACTTAAGCACTAGGATTTAGCATGTGAGTTTAGAGCAACTATTCCAAAAAATTGACTTCAGTAATGGAAAAAAAAAGATATTTCCATAACATAGCCAATTTAAGTATAAAAATAAGTGGCAAGCAATCTTTCCAGACAATGATTGTTACCTGAATCTCATTTCCATTTTCATATTGTCAACCCTATCTTTGTGTGATAACAGAGATTGATAGTACTCTAAAGAATTGGGAGAAATTAATTGGATGAGCTGAGGAATGGCAAATGGAATCTAATGTGGATCAATGCAAGCTAATGCATATTGATACAGGAATGATAAAATATGTGCACACAAGGACTGTGTGTCAATTAGCAAAGGTGAAAAGGAAGATGGATATGGATGCATCTATTGATCATCCATTAAGCAAAAGCCAGTTGAATCAAGCATTAGGATGCACATTTTTTCAAAGTTTGAATGTATTACTTTAACCCTCTGAAACTTGTTAATCCAGAATGTGAATGGCTCTTTTGGTCATATTACCTGCAAAGGACATGAAAGAGGGTTCAAAGAAAAACTGCCAAGATTACTCTGAATTATAACATTCAGCGTGCAAGAAGAGGATATTAAAGCAGGAAGCTTCTATTAATTAGAAAAATGATCAAAAAGGCATGAAACAGGTTAGAGAACTGGAGTAGAAATTGGTCCATAGTCCTCCAGATCCACTCCACCATTTAAAATCTTGCTCAATCTGAAAATATTTCCATCCAATTTCTTTCCTTGGTCTCTTCAGCTCCTGATGACTTTGGTTACCAAAAATCTTTGTGTTTACCTTTGAGTTACTTTTTCAAGTCAAAATATAACAGAGGGAATGAAGGAACTTGATGAAAATTACCCATACACAGCCAAATAATGCTAAGTCTAACTGTAACATTACATTTTGTGTAGTGCAATACAAATCATCAGCAAAAATAGATACCGTGCCATGACATAGTTTTTACTTAAGAATTTTGGGGACCATTAAAGAAAAATGGGATAATGGTTGACAAGTTACAAACTAATTCTTGGTATTAAGAATGGTCATGAGGCAATGCTGTAGCTCCATGAAACCCTGGTTAGACTGCACTTGGAATATGGCTTTCAGTTCTGAGTGCTTCATGATAAAAAGAATATGGGAGCTTTAGAGAGGAATCAGAGGAACTTTACCAGGATGCTGCCCAGATTAGAGAGCACATTTTATGAAGCTAGGTTGACAAAGCTAGGGCTTTTCATTTTGTAATGAAGGAGGATGAGAGGAGCCATGATACAGATACACAAGACAATAAGAGACATAGATTGAGTGGACAGACAGATACTTTTTTTGTCCCCCAGGATGGAAATGGCTAATAGAAGGGGCACAATTTTAAAGTGTTTGGAGAAAATATAGGGAGTATGTCAGAGAGAAGAATTTTTTTTTACACGTAGAGTGGTGGGTGCATGGAATGTGCTGCCAGGAGTGATAGAGGCAGGTATGTTAAGGACATTTAAGAAACTCTCAGAAATGCACATAGATGATAGAAAAATGGAGAGCTACAGCAGATGGAAGGTTAGATTGATCTTAGAGTGAGTTCAAAGGTTGGAACAACATTCTGGGCCATAGGGTCTGTACGGTGCTCTAATGTTCTATTGCTCTTGATCATTCCAAGCTAGCTGTTCTCCTCCAATTCTGTTATTTTGATCATACTTGAAGCTAATGGCTCTACCACCAGCTGTCCCAAGTTCTGGAATTTAACGTCTCTAACCTTCTCCCATTTTTCATGCCTTAAGACCCATGTCTAGCTAGCCTAATACCTCCTGTTGCCCTGAAGTTTCAAATTCCTATAAGGTGGTTTGAAATTTTTTGCCAGGTTAAAGGTGCAGCATAAATGAATAGTTGTTGATAGGTGCCAATATCAATGGTTAATTAATCTAGCAAATGTTCTTGGGTGGCAGAGAGATTCGGGAGGGATGCTCAACTGATTTCAAGTGTCCTGGAATCTGGCAAAGGAGGGGTGGGGGGAGGTTGTGGAAGCACTCAGTGTATTTGTTACATCAGCAAACTCTGTGATAGCTGTGTGTCAGTCAGAGGGCAGGATCAGCTCTTCAGCTTTATTAAAGAGCCTCTTAATATTATTAGCAAGGCTCAAACATGTCACTCTGGTAAAGCACCTAGTATTTATAGAAATTTAGCACACAAAGGCCAAAGTCCTTTAGGAATGGAAGACAGAAAAAGAACCAGCAGAGAAACCATGGAAAGCTGAAAAAAAAAGTTACCTGATTTCATCCAAATTTAATTTGGTTTTCATTTTTGAACTGACTTGATTTTGAATTGAAAGGAGCAGACTGTAATTTCAAACATCTGCATGTTCCTTGACACAGAGTCTAAGAAACTTTTAGGAGTCATAGAGGTCTTCAGCATAGAAGCAGCCTTATCTAGTCCATGCTGAATCCTTCATCTTTATGCAAAAGAAAGCATAAATCATTAAGAATTAAGCACTTAGGTTGGCTAATTAATCAAGCAATTGTTCTTGGGTGTTGGGCACGTGGCCAAATGGTTAAGGCATTCGTCTAGTGATCTGAAGGTCGCTAGTTCGAGCCTCAGTTGTGGTAGCGCGTTTATGTCTTTGAGCAACGCACTTAATCACACATTGCTCTAGTATCTGTGCGAGGAGTGACACCCCACACAGACTTCCAATCTGCGCCTTGTAAGGCATGAAAATGCCTGACGCAGGCCTTTCATGGTCTGAATCGATGTTCCCTCCCTCCCTGCTCTTGGGTGACAGGGGGATTTGGGAGGGATGCACAACTGACTTCAAGTGTCCCACAATGTGACAAAGTGGGGTGGAAACACTCAATGTATTTGCTAAATTACAGATCAATAGCCTTTGTGATAGCTATGTGTCGGTCAGAGGGCAGAATCAGCTCTTCTACTTCATTAAAAAGACAATATTATTAGCAAGATTCAAACACGAGTGGAGACGACCTTTTTTGATAGCAAAACGTGGTAAGGTAATAAACTAAGATTTGTGCTGCAGATGTGCAGCTTCGGAGGCTCAAAGCTGAGGGAGGAGAAAATTCCATTGAATCTTTCAATGGAAGAAAAACATTCAACTTTTATTTACGCTGACTGTTTTAAAGCACTGGCCAATTAGTTCCATACTTTAACGCTGTAAAGATTTTTCCCCCCTATAATGCTGTGATATTTTCCTTCTCTGTTTTCTAGACCATTTTGCCTGATATGGATTCACTGCTTCTTCTTGTCATGGAATAAATGTGACCATGTTTCAGGATTCAAAGATTCAAAGTACATTTATTATCAAAGTATGTCGGGAGAACACAATTCTGAGATTCGTCTTTGCGCAGGCAGCCACAAAGCAAAGAAACACCATGGAACCTGTTCAAAGAAAACATCAAACACCCAAAGCGCAAAAAAAAATAAGAACAAATTGTTCAAACAGCAAAAAATGAACAAATAACACAGAGAATATTAAATATCAAACCACAGAATCCTTGAAATGGTCTAGGAATTTTCAGCTAAATTCAACTTAGTGCTGTAACGTTTGTTGACTGTAGGCCGCAGAGCCTGTGTAAGTCAAAATGCCCCAAGCAAAATCACACAGAGTAGCAATTAAAAAAAAGAGTAACCAGATGTGCACGTAACATAAACTGCAGAGTCCTCTAAAATATAAGACCAATCCAGGAGCCACACCTCATTATTTCGTCCATTTTAACTTCAATATCATATCACGGTTGAACAATTTTGGAAAGACTGAAAAATTCATCCCAGTTGCTAAAGAACAATGTGTTATATAATTATGTCATAATTCTGTATTCTTCCTTTGAACTTCATCCCACGGAAGTTAAAGTCATTCATTTTGCCTGAGGACAAGATTCTGGACACCTAAGCATGCTGATTGTTTGGACATAAACTAAAGCATTTAACAGAATCTATGCATCTCTGCTTTCCTTATGCACACTTAAAATAAAAACATCTTCATAAATGTTGTAATCATCAATCACTTGTGATGGCTCAACTCATTGCTGACAATGTCAAAAATATTTAAAATCTATTAATATCTCTATTAATATTCAGTATCTGAAAAGGTCACACTACTTGTAGTCAAACCTTACTTGCAAGGCATCCAGACAAAAAAAAATGCACAATTCACAACTGGCATGTAACTAGATTACACCACTTCTGAAGCATGCTAATTGCGTAAAGGACAGAACTAGAACTGTAAAAATATATGTGGATCAGGACATTACGAGCAATTTATTCACTTCAAGACATTAAACCTATGGACTTAATGAAAACAAAATTAAATTATAATTCACTCAGGAATGGATACAAACCAAATTAAACCTTTCCAGTTCCAAGCAACACTTTATCAACAAAAATAAATCGAAAGGTTGTTCTTTTAAAAGCAATCTTCTGTCTATCTTGCCCTGCGTGAACACTTTTATCACCAAAGCACATTAGGCCTGACTGCTGAAGCAGCACCATAGTTAAAATGACTAAATATGACAGCTGATAGAGTAGGCCTGACATGATTTGACAATAAATTTGGTTAAGAGAAGCAAAGTGCAGTAATGTAAGCAGTTGATGCCCTTGGTTTCTGTAAAAAGGTTTAAGCACTCTCTGTCTTCAGCTCCTCCTACTTTAATCCTGTTGTTTGAAATTTCCCTACCAGCTTAATGCGATATTATTTAACAAATCGAATAAACTGGTAAATTTCTGGCCTGCACTACTCAGTGAATGAGGAACAACAGTGTACACTTGTAAAGCACAATGATCAGGGATTTCCTCTGGCTGACCTATACTGGCTCCCAATTAACCTATTGCTGAACATTTAAATCCCTCCATGACCTTGTCCACCCCTTTCTGGCATGTCCTGACCTTCAAGTACCTGCTCTCCTCTAATGTCGCCAACTGAATCACCCCCAAACTTAATTGCTAAACGGTGGTTGCCAAATCCGTAAACTCCACATCTTTCCCCAAATCACTCTACCTCACTCTCCTATTGTTATTGTCCAAACTTGTCTTCTCTAATATTTGCTGTGTCCATTTTTATTCCATACACTCCAGTGAAATGTCTTGAGATATTATTTGTTAAAAACGTTAAAAAATGCTTTTAATACATTGTTCAGGATCACAAAAAATATGTCAATTGATGATATATATGATTTATGCCTTCCATTTCCAATGTGCATAATAGATTCAATTACACCATTTAAAAGATGAGCTCTTTCTGATGCCTCTGCCAATATTACCAAAAGAGATAATTGTTGTGTATTTAATATTTCGGTAATACTTGAGTAATATTGTAAATATATTGTTTGATTTAGCATTCTTTGTTGTTTACATAATTCATTTTGAGTTACACCCTATCCTCGTTACATGCGGGGGATACGTTCCTCAAAGTTGACGCATAATGTGAAATTGCATAATGTGAATAATTATTTAAATGGAGAAAATAGGGATGTGTTCAAGCGGACTTCCTAAATATCTTTTATCTGTAATTTATTCACATTTTCATACCAATACGACACAAAAGCAGTACTACAAGACAACGTTTCTATTATATTTCATCAATTTAAGGTAATATTCAATGTAATAAATCACAGGAAGTTAACATCCGAGGGTGTACAGTACTCACCAACAGTGGCAGGAGTGTTCGCTCCGAGAGGTGAGTGGTTGTTGTGGTGTCGGGCAGCTTTACATAGATAAGGTGGATGGTTGTGGTCATCAGGATCATATCAAGCACAGCAAGGGGTGAAGGAAGACTCACAGAACTCTTAGAACTGCCGGCAGAAGGTGTTACCGATTTGAATAAAGTGGTGAGGGTTGTTTGCTTGGCAGCATTTTGTTTTAAATTTGCTTGTAGGGAAGAAGAGTTGACGGCAGGGAACGACTGAAATGCTGACTCCGTTCTAAACGTGGGTCCATGTCCATCGTCATTTGTGCCAAGTGTTCCGACTTCCACCATTCCCTCACCGTTGGTAAACTCCCAGGATTTTCAAGATTGTTTGTTGCTTGCGGCATCTGAGAGATAGTTCGCGGTAAAAAAAATACGTACGCCTTGAATGTGGATTACACCGGTCGAGTGGTTGAATCAGCGATGTTATGTTAAGCAGCAGGCCTGGCAGCATCTCTATGAAGAGGTGCAGTCGACGTTTCAGGTCGAGACCCTTCGTCAGGACTAACTGAAGGAAGAGTGAGTAAGGGATTTGAAAGTTGGAGGGGGAGGGGGAGATCCAAAATGATAGGAGAAGACAGGAGGGGGAGGGATGGAGCCAAGAGCTGGACAGGTGATAGGCAAAAGGGATACGACTCGAGGCAAAGATTAAAAGAGGCAAAGACTAAAGGCAAGATTCTGTTCCCGGTAGTAGCGTCCCAGATCTGTGTTACCTTCAGCTGATGCCGTGCTGTTTATAATTTCCAACTTTTTTTTCAAGCGTTAAAGCAGTTCTCTGCCGCTCGGCTGACGGCCCAAGACATGACAACGAACGCTTAGGAGACATAGTTAATATTTCAAGTGCAAAATCACTGCACCGCAGGCAAAACCAACAGAAGTTTAAGATTGCGCATCCACACCTTGCCAAAACCAATGCGAGAGTGGCGGAAGTGATATTGTGAGGCGCGCACCCGACTTGTATTGGCGGGAAAGTGGTGCTTCTTGTCCCAACAGTGAGACCGTGAGGCGGGCGCACGGGACTTGTATTGGTGGGAGGTTTGTGCTCCTCGCATAACTGTGAGTTTTGGACGCATATAACGAGATGTTGGTAGAAATAGGTTCCTCACATAACCGTGAATCCTCATTGTCTGAAGACGCATATAACGAGGATAGGGTGTATATGTAAAAGTATGTGAATGGCATACGTCATTGCACCACCATGTCATATGCCCGTACCTCACTAAACTGAAAACAAAGTAGATGAGTATCTCCAGGCTCCATGCCTTTCTTTCAATTAGTTTTATGTCTTGGAGTTACAAACCATAACAGTAATCTTGTCTTTGCCACTTCACTGTTAGGAAAGCTTGCTTTGCACCATATATCCTACATTTAATGATGATTACACTTCAAAAGAATTTTTTTGTGGAACACTTTGGGATGGTATGAAAGGCGCAATTTAAATCCAAGTCAATTAGCATGTCTGAACTCTCAAGAAAATGGGGTTGTTAATTAAAAACCATAGGGAGTGATTCAGTTACTGGGATTTCCAATCATCAATCTAAATTCCTTCTCTCTTGCTCTCCACCTCTGTTGTCACTAATGGAATGGGTTGTCATTTCACAAACACCCATTTCACACAAAGTCAAAAGTACACCCATCGGAGTTTTAAAATTTAAATAACTAGCTTTTAAGGAACAGCTTCTTTTCCTTGGAGAAATTACATTCCTGTTCAAGATTTTCAGGTGAAAGGTTTTAGAATCAGATCAGTGGAACTTTTTTGAAAATATACAACCAGGTATTTCAGCAAGCCTAGACTTAATAAGAGTCGACACTACAGTGCCAGTGGTTATTTGAATCCTATTAATGCAATGTGATGCTTCTGCATTTAAAAGGGGCAATATTCCATTGAGGAATAAGGGTAAAAAATCACACTTGATGACTGTTGTGGCTTCTTCTAGATGTATCTCAGCAAAAATTGCAATCGTATTGCCTAGTTGATTTATTCAGTATTGACAGCCACATTGGATGTTGCCATAAGATTACCCAAGTAGGCACAAGGAAAGCCACACCCTGTTTCAGCATACTTATTGACTGGCTCGAGCACTATCGTAGACTTCATGTGTCATGATCCATAAGGACTTAAGTGAGCATAGATCAAATCGTAAGGTACCAAAACACCATGTTATTGGAATACTGTACACCCCTACATTACAGAACAGCTGCCTTCCTAGAAACTGTCCAGATTGAGATTTTCCGTAAAAAAAACATGACAAAAATTCACAAGATGTGTCATTTCATTTCAAATTTTGTGTTCATTTTTTTTGCTCGCATGAAGTTTGTGAGAGTTAAACTTAATTCCATACCTCAAACTCTTTGCAAATTCCATAAGGGCAAATTCTGTGGTAATATGCAGATACACTGTATGTGTAAGTACTTCCATTAAGTAAAGCTGGTATTCATAAGTCAAACTCTAGTGCTGAATAGAGATCTTCCATTTCAGTTAATTGGTTTTAAAACATGAAAGGTAGTCAATTTTTGAATGATTGTGGTGCTCTCCAACAATGGAATGCTCCATCATGACAGCCAGTTCCATCACAGGTACAGTTCTTACCACTATCAAGGACATCTATAAGAGACAATGTCTCAGGTAGGACATCCACCCTTAAGGATCAAACTATCTGAGCCATTCCCTCCTCTCATTACTGGCATCAGATAGGATATACAGGAACCCGAAGACCCACACTTCAAGGTTCACCAGCAGCTTCTTCCCTACCGCCATCAGCTTCCTAAACTGACCTGAAAAACACTAATTCTACATCGGACTACATTCCCTTAACTTGTACTAACGTAGTTACGTTTATTTTTGCTTATTTGATTGTGCAAGTTATGTACAACTTAGGTTAATTTCAGCCTGCATAGTTTAAGTTCTTCATGTCTGTAATATTTGGTGCTACTGCTGCAAAAAGCTAATTTTCATGGCATTTATACTCTGCGTATGTTTGCCTATGACAATAAAATTGAACATGGTGATGTTTATGCTTGATGTAAAAATGCAAACCTACTTAATAATTAATAATAGTAATAGGCATCTGTTAGTCTATGAGACCGTGGATTTGTGCCTCCGAAGGTTTCCAGGGCGCAGGCCTGGGCAAGGTTGTATGGAAGACCGGCAGTTACCCATGCTGCAAGTCTCCTGTTGTCCAAGGGAAGGGCACTAGGGCCGATACAACTTGGCACCGGTGTCGTTGCAGAGCAATATGTGGTTAAATGCCTTGCTCAAGGACACAACACGCTGCCTCAGCTGAGGCTCGAACTAGCGACCTTCAGATCACCAGACCGATGCCTTAACCACTTGGCGACGCGCCAACTTAGTAATTACCCCAGTTATATTTAAGGTTAGGTTTGGCATGGGATTCTCATCAAATCAAGAACTCTGGACCTGCAAAGCATTTAGGTTGGAAAGGAAGACAGGGAAGTCACATGGCTGTGAGCATCGTCCTAACTATCACAGCTAATGCAAAGTGTGTACAATGACTGCAGATGCTGGAACCTGGAGCAATATTTGCAATCGATTGCAACATTTAAGAGAAGTTTGGATAAGTACATGGATGTGAGGAGGATGGAGGACTGTGACCCAAATGCAGGCTGATGGAACAAGGCAGAATGATAGTTCAACATGGTCTAGATGGGCTGAAGGGCATGTTTCTGTGCTGTATGACTCTATATAGAGCACTAGTGGAACTCAGAAGGTCAGGTAGCCATCTATGGAAGGAAAAGGACAGTCAAAGTTTCCGATCGAGACCTTTTATCAGGGCTGAAAGAAGGGGAGCAGATAGCTAGTATAAAGAATGGGGGGAGTTGGGCAAGTGCTGGCAGAGGATAGGTGGATCCAGATGGAGGAGGTGAATGGCAGATGAGGGATGGAGGAGAATGGCAATGGTAGGAGAAGCTGGGAGGTGACAGGTGAAAGTGGAAAAGGGCTGAAGATGGTGGAATTTGATAGGAGAGGAAGGTCGAGCAAGAAATAAGTGAAGGGAGGAGGGGAGGATAACAAGTAGGCAATGGGCAGATCGAAAGGGTGGGGGGGGAAGAGATAGGGTTTTGGGGGTCAGAAGGATGAAGATGCCACGGTTGCATAGCTGTTAGTGAGATGCAATTACAGCTCGGGGCATCGGAATTCGGTGTTCAGTTCCGACGTCGTCTGTAAGATGTTTGTACATCCTTCCCATGAGCGCCTGGGTTTCCTCCGGGTCCTTTTGTTTCCTCTCATGGTCCGACGGCGTACCAGTTAGTAGGTTAATTGGTCATTATAAATTGCCCCGTGATCAGGCTTGGGTTAAATAAATGGGTTTCTGGGTGGTGTGGCTTGTTGGTCTGGAAGGGCACATTCTACACTCTATCTCCCAGTAAAATAAAGAGGAGAGAAAAATGATAGAGGGAGAGCAGTTACCACAGTTTATGAGCTCAATATTCCTGCTATCAGGTTAGGAACTAAGGCAGTGCACGAGGTGCTATTCCTTTAATTTATGTTTTGACTTTGACTTGGCAGTAGAGAACATGGACAGACATGTTGGTGTGGGAATGAGAAGAGGAATTAAAATGTTTGGCCACCAGGAGATCCTGGATGGAGCGAAGGAGCTTAGTGAAACAGTCACCAAATTTGCATCCTGTCTCATTAATACAGAGGAAGCCTTACAGGAGCACTGGATGCAATAAATAGCATGTGAAAGACTACTGTACCTGGAAGGACTGTTTAGGACGCTGGATGGTCTTGAGGGAGGAAGTACAGGGACAGGTGTAATGCTTCGTGTGGTTACAAGGGCAAATGCCTGCGAGGGAGGAGTCTAAGCGGGTAGGAATGAGTGAATAAGAAGAGTGATTCCTGCAGAAAGTGGAGAGGGGTGAGGAGGGCAAGAGGTGCCTGTGGAGCCTGTGATCAAAGCTGACATGCACAGACAGTCCCAGTACAGCTTCCGTCCAGTGAGTAGCACTCTCAATTTCAATCCAAAAGTTGTAGATTGAGTTCTCTCCTAAAGGAGAAGCACCAAAATCAGGTCTCTCACTGACTGTGCAGTGGAAAAAAATGTCTTCCTCTTGAAAGGGTTACATTTTTAGATTATGAGGACACTCAGTTCTCATTTATTGCCATTTAGAAATGCATGCATTAAAAATGATACAACGTTCCTCCAGAATGATATCACAGAAACACAAGACAGACCAAGACTAAAACTGACAAAAACCGCATAATTATAACATATAGTTACAACAGTGCAAAGCAGTACCGTAATTTGATAAAGAGCAGACCATGGGCATGGTAAAAAAAAAGTCTCAAGTCCCAATAGCCCATCATCTCACGCAGACAGTAGAAGGGAGAAACTCTCCCTGCCATGAACCTCCAAGCGCCGCAAATTTGCCAATGCAGCACATTGGAAGCACCCGACCGCAGTGGACTCAGAGTCCGTCCGAAAACTTCAAGCCTCTGACCAGGCCTCCGACACCGAGCACCATCCTCTGCCGAGCACTTCGACCCCGCCCCGGCCGCCGAGCGACAAGCAAAGCAGAGGACTCGGGGCCTTCCCTTCCACAGATTCTGAACCACACAGTAGCAGCAGCAGCGAAGCAGGCATTTCAGAAGTTTCTCCAGATGTTCCTCCATGCTCTCACGTCTGTCTCCATCAAATCAGGATTGTGCACGGCACCCGACTTCACAGATAACAGGCATCACCACAGGAGTGGCCGCTGCGAGCTGCGTCGCGCGGCCATCTTCTCCTCCCACCTTTGTAGAAATATTGCATTTTGCAGAAATATGAGATTGATATCCTTCTGCCCCCAAGTTCAAAGTACATTTATTATCAATGTATGTATAAATAATACACACTTGAGATTTGTCTGCTTACAGGCAGCCACAAAACAAGAAACCAAAAAAAAACTCAATTAAGAAAAGGACCAACTCCCAATGTGCAGAGAGACAAAAAAACAACAAATCATGCAAACAACAAAAACAAGCAACAGCATTCAGAAAGAAAGTGTGTCCATAGACCTGAAGCCCAGAGCACCCAGCTCATGGCCTCAGCCTCAGCGGGAAAAATTGTTGCAAAACCCGCAGACACGAAGTCTGGGACAGGTGGAGCAAGACACAGCCTCAGGCTCGGCACCGAGGAGATTGGAGTAAACATTGCAGAGTAGTGAGCAGAACCAGCTCAGTCCTTGCCTCTGGTCCTGACACCCTGCCTTTCCAGTCCATCTGACCTTGTGTTTAAATTGTCCAGACACCGGGTCATCCCCCATACTAGGGCCCCAGCCCTGACACATCAATGTGTAGCATTGTAGGTATTATTATGAAGAAGAGAGCTGCAGTTATTTCCTATGTCTGGCTGAAGTCCACCCCTCAGACAATATAATCAGAAACAAGTTGTTTGGTCATAGCCACAGTGCTGTTTACAACAGCTTGCACTGGTGTAATTGGCCTTTAACGTAGCCACCATGAATACACATCAAAAGTGTAACTTCTAAAAGCAAGAACTTTTTTTTTGATTACTTATGTTCATGAAGAACAGTATAAAAATGCACGCAACACACAAAATGCTGGAGGAATTCAGCAGGCCAGACAGCAAGTTATGGAAAAGAGTACAGTCGACATTTCGGGCCGAGACCCTTCAGCAAGAATGGAGGAGAGAAAGATGAGCAGAGTTAAAAGGTGAGGGGAGGGGAGGGAGAAACACAAGGTGATAGGTGAAAATGGGAGGGGGAGGGGTGAAGTAACGAGCTTGGAAGTTGATTGGTGAAAGAGATACAGGGCTGGAGAAGAGGGAATCTAGCAGGAGAGGACAGAAGCCATGGAAGAAAGAAAAGGGGGGGAGGGGCATCAGAGATGGACGGGCAAGGAGATAAGGTGAGAGAGAGAAAACAAGATGGTGGATGGTGAGGGGGGACATTACCGGAAATTCAAGAAATCTAAGTTCATGCTATCAGATTGGAGGCTAACCAGATGGAATATAAGGTATTGTTCCTCCAACCTGATCGCAGCCTCATCGCAACAATAGAGGAGGCCATGGATGGACATATTGGAATGGGAATGGGAAGTGGAATTAAAATGGCAGGCCACTGGAAGATCCCACTTTGCCTGGCAGATGGAGCGTAGCTGTTAAACAAAGCAGTCTCCCAGTCTATGTCAGATATACAGGAGACCACACCGGGATTACTGGGCAGAATACATGACACCACAGACTCACAGATGAAGTGTCACCTCATCTGGAATGATTGTTTGAGGCCCTGAATAGTAGTGAGGGATGTGGTCTCGGGGCAGGTGTAGTACTTGTTCCGCTAGTAAGGGTAAGTGCCAGGAGGGAGATCAGTGGAGAAGGACGAATAGACAAGGGAGTCACGCAGGAAGCTATCCCTGTGGAAAGCAGGAAGTTGAGGTGGGGAGGGAAAGATGTGCTTTGTGGTGGGTTCCCATTGGAGATGGCAGAAGTTGCAGAGAATCATGTGCTGGATGTGGAGGCTGGTGGGATGGTAGGTGAGGACAAGAGGAACCCAATCCCTGGTAGGGTGGCGGGAGGATGGGGGTGAGAGCAGATGTGTGTGAAATGGAAAAGATGCAGTTGAGGGCAGCGTTAATGGTGAAAGGAGGAAAGCTCATTTAAAAATGCACATTTATTTTCTTCCAAACTGGTAAACTTACATTTAGAAGAGAGAATGTGGGTTGAATGTTTTGCATCTGTACGGACACTAAGGGTAAAGCTCATTACCATTTTGTAGACCTTTGTAAAGTTTTGAGACTAGGAGAAATTATACCTGAGAGCAAAAGGTGATCAGATTCATTACTGTGCGCGTATGAAGGCCATAGGAATAAAATGTCAGGGTACCACTGCTTCTGGCATTTCTTCTACATACATAATATAATGGCATGTCAAGACCATACTTTAGAGCAAGGAAGATGATCTGAGCCAGGGTTAACCAGAGTGATTTTTAAAAAAAATATGCTTTCAGATTTCAGTATAACTGAATATAAAAAATAGCAGAATTATCATCTCAAGTGAATATTTAGAGATTTTGTCCTTGTCTAGAAATTGGACGTTGGGGATTTTTTTTTGTACCCTAACTAGGTGCTGCATGTACTGCTACTTCTCATGAGTATTCTCCTAGGAACAAAAATAAACACACACAATTGGCAGAAAGCCTTTTTCAGAAAGAACACTGATGTGCTCCCCCCCACTCCCCCAGAGCGGTGTGAGTTTGTGAAGCACACAGCCCAGATGCAGTATCCCTCAAAGTCTCCCTGCATTAAGCATTGATTCCAGCAAATTACATAATGGCGGCAGGACAGAGGCTGCAGGGCTGAAGGACAGAGCCTGAGGCTCATCCAGGGCGACTTTAGAGCCACAGAGCAACTTGCAAGTAAAGGATGTCCTTAAGCTACAGGAACCCTGGAGATCCAGCATGGTTGCCATTTGAAATAAGGCAGATGAGGCTGGGATAGTACATGGCTGTGGTGACTAACTCTACACCAGTAATCTTTTCTCCCCCACTTCCCTCTTCTTCCTTCTTACCTCTTAATTCTTCTCCTCAGCTGCCTGTCACCTCCCTCCAGTGCCTCTCTTTCTTCCCTTTCTCCTATGGTCCATTGTCCTCTATCAGATTCCTTCTATTCCAGGTGTTTACCTTTCCCACCCACCTGGCTTCCCTATCACCCACTAGCTATTCTCCTTTCCTTCCCACACCTTTTTTCTTCTGGGATCCTTCCCCTTCCTTTCCAGTCCTGAAGAAGGGTCTTGGCCTGAAATCTCAATTGTTCAGTCATTTTCATAGATGCTGCCTAACCTGCTGAGTTCCCCCATCATTTTTCGTGCATTGCTCTGGATTTTCAATTTTTGCAAATTTTTTTGTGGTTATCAATCTTAGTTACTTTTTTTCTATTTAGAGCTTCAGTGTAGTATCAGTCCTTCCAACACAATGAGCTGTATCACCCAGCAACCCATCTATTTAACCCTAGCCTAATCAAGGGACAATTTACAATGATCAATTAACCCACTAACCGGCAAGGCTTTGGACTGTGGGAGGAAACCCACGCACTTATGGGAAGGACGTACAAACGTCTTGCAGAAGACACCAGAATTCAACTCTGAACTCTGACATTCAGAGCTGGAATAGCATCGTGCTAACTGCCATGCTACTGTGGCGCCCCTTCACCTCAACTTTATCCGGTAATCTGTTCTCATCACCCTCTATGGCAGAGAATACCTTTTGAGGAAAAAAAAACTACGTTCCTCAATTGTAAATCACTAGCTCCTAATTTGGCAAATATGTTTCATTATATGTGACTCTCCCATTTGTGAAAGCATCTAATCAACTACATGGTCAAGCCACCTTAGGATCTTATATGTTTGAATAAGATCACTCCTTATTCTTCCTTTAGCTTCTATTATCTTTGTTGTGTCTTCACGTTGGAGATCTGAGGTGGAAAACGAGGTATGAATGAAATAGGGAGGCATGAACAAGAAGTGTATTTGGGTGAGAGGAAGAGGCGGGCACAATACTGAGGGAAGAGAGCAAATGAAAGGGACACTGGATAGAGTGAAGCAGAAAGGACCCTGAAGGGTGCAGGCAGGGTGCGGGTGACTTGTAGGGGAGTGATGGAGACTGAGAAGCACTTTTAGATGGGGGAGAGTGAAAGGAAAGTAAAGGGCAGTGAGGAGCTTGAGAAGACAAGACTGGAAAGCAAGGGGAAAGATGAAAAGAACAAGGAAGATTTGCATATTGCACTTTTGCATGTGAAATACTGTGACATTACCTCACAGCACCTCCATATCTAACATTTGATGGACTTAGAGGCAACAGCGTACAGTCAGGCAGGAGAGAGAGAATCAGGTGTGGAGCTTAAGAGGTGTGCCAAGCACAGGAATCAGCTCAGAGCCACAGATGTGGTGTCTTCCTGATGAAAACGCCCAAGCATTGGTGACTGCGCTGACTGACCTATCTGATCTGTTGTAAGAGATGACAAGGAGAACAGGAACCACCTCTTTTCTCCTGCCCAGTTAGGTGGTATGATATGAGGAAGCCATAATATGCCTGTCGAGCATTTGCCGACGCAGTGCTTAATGGAATAGGTGTCAGCTGCAGCAGATGGACAAAGTCTGAATACATTCGTGCAGTCCTGACCTGATCCAGTTGGCCAAGTGATCGCTGCCCCATGAGTTCATTTTCATGCTCTAACTGAACAGCGGCAAGTCAACAAGGAGCGAGTGTAAAGAAGAACAAAATTATTTTGACTCTGGATCTGATGCAGCATAGAAAAAACTCCAAAAAGCATAAGGAAAACAAAAACAAAAAAAAACATAATAATATGATCAAGGAGTCATGCAATTATGAAGAGTTGTTCAGATGCTTGTTTTGTAGAGAGCTGATGATACTTTAAAGCTCTCCCTTTGTGTTCATGCTCTTGGGGGGGGGGGTATTGTAGACTGTGGTGATGTAAAACTCCCTGAGTAGATAATGTGACTGGCATTTAATTGTAAGATGTTCAATTGTCACAGAGCAGAACAGTGACAGCCCACTACAAAAGAGTCTATGCACCAAACTCCACTTCCCCTTGATTTTCCCAACAGGGAGCTCCCATCTGTGCAGTATAGAGTCATCCCGCCCAATCTTGCTCAGATGTCGAGTACTTCCGGCCTCCCTGTTTGCATTTCAGATTTTCCGCATTTGCTGCCATCTGCTCTAATCGGTGTTTGGGTGCATCATTGAATACACCCGGAGGGTGACGTTATAGTGGAGCAACATTTGATCCCTTTGAATTGCAGGCTGACAGGAAGTAGACAACTGCAGAAGCTGAGGGTACTGTACTTATCAATCTAATAGAATCTGATTGATATTCAAAAGTTATAGAGGTCCTGAGAGTGGTTAACATACCAGCTTCACCACCTTTCCACTGTTCCACCAACTAGCTGTGCTTTTTATTACATCTGTGTGTGTATATGTATTCTGCACATGATGATAAACGCGACTTTGATTGATCTGAAGACGGCCCCTCAAATTGCCTTAGAGGCCATCTCTTCACACTCCTGGTTAACAGGAGCAGCCTTCAAAGCCTAACAGACACTGTGACAGATTCTAAGGAAATGTAAACCCGGTGCATGGAAGCAGAACAAGGGCAATGGGGTGTTCATCTTAAAACAATATTTATTTTCCTGTTTAAATTCATTGTCTTTGGTATAAATTTCCATAAAGCACAACCATGTACAAAGAGTGCATAATGAACACAAGAGATTCTGCAGATGCTGGAAATCTTCAGCAATACACACAGAATGCTGGACCCCTATAGATGCTTCCTGAATTGTTGAGCCCCCCAGCACTTAGTGCGTGTTATCTTTTTGTTTGTGCTCCCATTACCAGCTGGGTGTAACAGATGCTGTTCGGGTTCATGTTGGTAGAGTCATGGTAGCTGGTGTGACTCAAGCTAGGAAGTTTGTGAACTGGGTGTGATGGCACCAGACTATTCCTCATCTGTGTGATGTCTTCCCACTGAGGATTACAGCCTCTGTCCCTCTGACTATACCCCTTGCCCATCTTCTGGGTTTTTTTCCACCCCTCCCCCTTTTCCTTCTCCCTGGGCCTCCTGTCCCATGATCCTCTCTTATCCCTTTTGCCAATCACCTGTCCAGCTCTTGGCTCCATCCCTCCCCCTCCTGTCTTCTCCTATCATTTTGGATCTCCCCCTCCCCCTCCCACTTTCAAATCTCTTACTAGCTCTTCCTTCAGTTAGTCCTGACGAAGGGTCTCGGCCCGAAATGTTGACTGTACCTCTTCCTAGAGATGCTGCCTGGCCTGCTGCGTTCACCAGCAACTTTGATGTGTGTTACTTGAATTTTCAGCATCCGCAGAATTCCTCATGTTTGCAGCCGAATGGTAGCAGCTCTCTTCACTGTGAGAGTTGTCTACAAGTGTCATTGGTTATTGAATCTGGTCTGCTATTGATTGCACCTGATCCCAATGACATGTTATGGCCCTCTTCATGATGTTCCTCCCCAGCTGGTTCTGCACTCACTTTGAATTTTGGGGTCATTTCTGAGATAGAAATCTGTACGGAAGTGATAGAGTGCAAGAACCCCCTCCCCCCTCCCCGCAGAGATTGAATTTCTTCTGCAAACCCCTTCTGTTGCGGACCCCGGTCTTGAGGTGATGTGGGCGGGAGGGTATTAAACCATCATACTAAATTGAAAGAAATGCAATGAGAACTGACTGATTGTGTATCCGATTCATCAGGTAATTGTACCATGCGAACAAAGAGCTTCCTTTAATTAAAATCAGATGTTGCACACTTGTGCCCCCTTTTCATTCCCACCCCCACCATGAAAAGATTTACTTCTCCAATGGATTTAGGTGATCCTCAATCGGGGACTCGTAAGATTGCATTGATTCCTGATGTTTTAACCACTCTCATTATCTCATGACATACAAATGAAAGGTAGCCAAGCTACACTGCTGTCACGTACAGGTCCAGCTTCTGCGCTTATTCTACCAGCTATGTATACTGATTAGCAATTCAAACGGATCAAATGCTGAAGCTGTGCTTACACCTGCAAGGAGAAAGGGATTTTGCTTTCAGAATACAGTTCTGTTTAGGAGGCAGCAGTCTGTAGGTAACACAAAACTGGCAGTCAGCTAACGCAGTAGGTGTATGATACATTACTACTTCGAAGTAAACTGAAAACAAGCAAAGGTGGAAGGGAGAGATGAATGTTCATACTTCATTATTTTCCAGACAAGTAATGGAGAATTACCTACCTCCTGTACCTAATAAAGTGGCCACCAAGTGTGTGTTCATAGTCTTCTCCTGCTGTAGCCCGTCCACTTCAAGAATTAACATGTTGTGCTTTCAGAGATGCTCTCCTGCACAGTCCTGTAGTAATGTGTGGTTATTTGGGCTACTGCTGCCTTTCTGTCAGCTTGAAGCAATCTAGCCATTCCCCTCTGACCTTTTAATTAACAAGGCTCTTTCGCCCACAGAACCGCTCACTGGATGTTTTCTATTTTGCACACAATTCTCTGCAAACTCTAGAGATCGTTGTGTGTGAAGATCAGCAGTTTCTAGAATACTCAACCCTCTCCACTTGGCATCGACAATCATCCCACAGTGAAATTCACATAAGTCACATTTCTTTCCTAATCTGGAAAAACAACTGAACCTCTTGACCTTATCGGCATGCTTTAATGCACTGAGTTGCTGCCACATCATTGGCTGATTAGATATTTGCATTAACTGGTGGATGTACAGACATATCTAATAAAGTGGCCACGGAGTGTCATTGCTTTGAGTGAAGCTTTGATGATCTGGACACCTGACCATGCAGATTGGCTATGAGAAGTGTTTATTTATGAGGGATTGCCCTTATCCTTCCTACTGCTGGTAAATGTTGGTGTGGGTGACGGTTCAACAATATCACAAGTGGTAAGTCACATCCAAGTGATTTAGAATTTTAAATCAGAAAAGAAAGTCATGCAGTGAGTCATGCCATGAGCTGGATATATTATGGCTGAAATCATTTTCTGCACAAAGCTATATAATAAATGAAATGCTGGGTCCAATTTCATTATGAATGTTATTTCTATTAAATTTGATGCTTTCCTTGAATTCCTACATTAGTGTTATTTATGTATCATCTGTATTAAAAAAAGAAATGGACTAATTTCTAAGCTATTTCATTACATGCCTTTTTTTGTAAATTGTGTTACTTTATAAATCGCATGACATGAGACTCTTTCGTCAAATAATTTAAAATGTTCCATTGGAATTGTGAGTTTTCTCTTGTTGCAATAGCTCCCTCGCTAAATGCAAAATGAATTTCCTTGCAGATTTGCAAAAGTCTGAATTTGATTTCAAAAATTAGATGCAAAAATTCTAAATAATGATCACAGTGAAAGATGTACAGTGTCATAATTAACTATAATATCATTGTAGATGAAATCCAGTTGACAGTGAAGAATGTGGAGTGTTACAATTAACAATAATAAACTTGTGGCAACAATCCAATTTATATGGTGACGTACAGATTGCTATAATTATCCAAAATAATATTGCAAATGTAATCCAGACCAACAAGCAGCATTCTTTAACCGTGCTTAAAGCTGCAGTTATGGTGTGACTGATCGTATCTTCAGGATCCGTCGTAACTCTGGTTTACTGCAAAGCAGAAGGTGCCATTAGGAGACCGAAATTGAACTTTTGTCCTGATTGTGAATTCTGCTCGCAGACAACCGAGTCCATCCTTCACCCGAGACAATTTCTCAAGTAAATGGGAGCGTTCACATCTTTGATAACTCTTCAGTCTTTCCTGTGCTTAAGAACCCATCTCCTCTCCATCTGGAAACTTCGCAACATCAGCCAGCTCTTCTCCTTCCTCAGATTTTTTATCATTGCTAAATTTGCATGTGACCTTGTCACCTGCAGGTTCGAACACTCCTCTTACTGGGCTTCCATCTTCTGCTGCCATCCAGTTTTACACAAACACAGTCATCTGCACTCTGCATGTCCACACACTGCATGGCTAATCTATTTAATTTTCTATTTAGTTAATTACTGAAGTGTATCAAACAAAAACCCCATGTCCATCTGCAATTTACAGATTTAGTTTATTTAGAGATATAACAGGCCCTTCCAGTTCAACGAGCCCGTGACACCCCATTAAACCCATGTGACCAATTAATCTGTAAACCCGTAAGACTATAGAATGTGGGAGGAAACCAGAACACCCACAGGAAGTCCACGTAGTCATGGGGAGGTCGAATAGGAAAAGTCCCTACGGGCAGCGGCAAAATTGAATGCGAGTCGCTGGTGCTTACACTAACTACTACGCCACTGTGCTGTCCCAAATATAATTTCCTTGTAACATTTACTATCAGGAGAGAAGGCAGCATTGTCACCAGTGGAGTGTTTTGTCCTCTCAGTTTGACCCTCCGTGCTTTTTGTTTCTACATTTGAAGACTTGAGCACATTCAAAGTTTAGTAGCATTGCTATAAATTCCATGGTCTAAATCAACACTATCACGTTTCACTGTGTAAGATAAAGCACTCGAAAATAATCCGTTTCAACTTGCGGTACAGAAATTATTACAAAGTCATGTCATTCTGCTCAAGTCTGTGATGTAATTTCAAGCTGCTGTGTCTGTAATCATGAAATATGGATGTTGTGGTCCCTGGCATTGATTTCAGTGGCATCCTGAACAGCATCTGCATTTATAAAGAAATGCAGAAACCGTGTTTAAATCGATATCCCTGAATCACAGCTAAATGCAGAGCTATCCTAATTATCCCACCGAGTTTGGCATTGAAGTCATCCTCAGCGTTGCACCCATACTCTGCACCAGAAACATAAGCACCTATTTCTGCACTGCAGCCAGACCATTAAGCATCCTTGGCATTTAGAATATTCAAATAAAATCTGTAAATTAGTTAAGGTCTGTTCATCCATCTCCTCATTAAGTCAGTGGCCTAGATCCGATATTGAGTAAGTATGATACCTCCCTAAATAAACAATCAAACTTCACTTATGACTTAATCTGTGAATACTATTATGAAGCTCTCAACTGCAGAAGACTGGAGTCTATGAAATGAATACATAATGTGCCTTTGACAGTCTTGGACCATCCCAAATTGCTCTATTGCCTGCAAGGTTTCTTTGGAGTCCAGTCACGGCTTTGGTGCTACATCAGCTCCCGTTCAATTGGTAGGCCTTCAGCCACCCTGACTCAGCGGATTGTGGATTCGAGTCACACTTGAGAGCTTTGAGATTTCAGACATTAATCCAGCCTGACGAAGGACATCTGGAATCTAGGCCTCCATTTCACGCATGAAAGTGAGCGATATGAACACTTGATGACGAATACCCTGTTGGTTTTGAGCTGTCCAAGGTCAGTGGGTCCTGTGCGAGCAGGAAACATGAAGGCCAGTAAATCAGCAGGTCTGGAGTTCGGGGTGCCATCATCTGCTAGTCTAGGGGTCGACGCTGAAGATTGATTGCTGAAGGTCAATCAGAAGTCTGGAAGTCAAAACCCAATGGCCGAAGCCTAGAGACCTGGAGGCCTGGGGCTGAAGGACTGTCCAGTGTGTGGGAGAGTGGCAGGGAGGAAAAAGCCTTGTTTTGCAGCATTTCTATTGCTTGTTGCTCTGCTGAGCATTGTGGGAAAGCTGTATTGACCCCGGAATGTGTGGCAGCGCTCGTGCATTTCTCTGTGATAAATAAATGAATCTGAATTTGAATCAGATGCTCCCATGCAGTGCTGAAGCAATGGTGCAGATGTTGAGCTTGTAATAGATGTTTACATTAATACGTCACTGGACAATAATTGTCAAATTAATGCTGTTAACCCTTTAGAGGATTGCACCATTTAATTACCTTTTCTCTGTGTTGCTATAGTGATTACAGCAGAAAATTCCAGATCCTTCCTGCTTATAAGAAAGCCAGGGTAAGCATGCCAGCTGGCAATGTAAGCTGTGCTTTCAAAGTACCATTTCTCTATTTAAAAATGCAGATTTTTTTTTATTTTTTATTTTTTTTACAGTTTTTAAGGGAGTGAATAAGGGAGACCTGGTGTCAGAGAGGCTGGTTGATAAAATTATGAAAATTGGATGACACATCTGAATTGGAATTTGAAGACTGGGTGTGATACCCCCTACTGAGATAGTTCATGGATATGCATTGATAACAAGCTGTTTGGTTCAGTTGTGACTCTAAATGAAATAAAGTCACCTGGGTCACTGGAATTCCAAGTGAATATTTGAACTAATGTAGAGAAGCATAAATCCTCTGTGATGGCAAAGCAGAACACACAAATCCTCTACCTTACTGGTCACAAAGAGGGAAACTGTACCACACCAACACGCATAAAATGCCGGGGGAACTTAGCAGGTCAGGCAGCATTGAATAAACAGTCAGCATTTCGGGCTGAGGACCTTTTCCAGGACTGAGAAGGAAGCGGGAAGATGCCAGAATAAAAAGGTGGTGGGAAGGAGCTGGAAGATGACAAATGAGGCCAGGTGGATGGAAAAGGTCAAGAACAGGAGAAGAAGGAATCTGATAGGAGAGGAAAGTGGGCCATAAAACAAAGGGAAGGAGAGGACCCAGGGAAAAGTGATAGGCAGGTCTGACGAGGTTAAAGGTCAGAGTGGGGAATGAGGAAGTGGAGGACTTCTTTTACCGGAAGGATAAATTGATATTCATGCCATCAGGGTGGAGGCTACTCAGACAGAATATAAGGTATTGCTCCTCCACCTTGAGGGTGGTCTCATCTTGGCACCAAGAGGAGGCCATGGACCACACCATAAAATATTGGCTGTAATCTTACAGAATGTGTTCTATATAATACACACACATAATGACTCATCTAGAAATGAAGCAGTTGACTGCTTTTGCTTCTTTGTACACACCAGGTATGTGGAGAATCCATTGCTATTTTCTTAAAGGAGCTAACAGTTTTAGGAGCACTGATGTGAAAGCCTTGCTCATTGGAGATTGGATTGCTTGTAGAATTTGGGCAGATGACTTCCTGAGGCACTGCTGGTTTTACAAAAGTGTACACAAAATGTGCAGAACTATTCGTTCCAAGGAAAGGAATACTGAAAGGCCAATGGAAGGAAATGCATGCAGTGAAATGCAAGATAAAGGAGCTATGGCAACATCGCTTAAGTGGTTTAAGTGTTATGGGTAGTAAGTGAATAACCAAGATGCTGGTTATGGGCGGTAAGATGGAGAAGAGTGTGAAGGAGTGAACAGTGCTGATAGCATGAGAGGGAATAGCACAGGTCAGAAGAACTGCTGTATGCAGGGATAGCCAGTGGAGTACAATATATCTGAAGCCAGATTGTGAGAGAAACACTCAGAAGACATATCTCCATCAAAACTGATCCAACGGCTACAAATTTTATCATCAACGTAGATATATGCCACCATACACTACCTTGAGATACAATTTCTTGCAGGCATTTACAGTAGACAGAGAAACACAAAAAAAAAAACATGAGTTGTCAAGTCCTTGAAAGTGAGTCCATAGGTTGTGGAATCAGTTCAGTGTTGAGAAGAGTGAGTTTATCCACGTTGATTTAGAAGTCTAATGGTTGAAGGGTAATAACTGTTCCTCAACATGGTTCTATGGGATCTAAGGCTCCTGTACCTCTTAACTGATAGCAGCAGTAAAAGGAGAATAGCCAGGGGAGGGTGGGGGTTCTTGGTGATGAATGCTGTTTTCTTGTTGCAGTGCCTCTTGTAGATATGCTTAATGGTGGGGAGGGCTTTTCCTTGATGGAATACGCTGTATCTGTCACTTTCTGCATGTTTTTTTTCCAGTTTTGGGTGTTGGTGTCTCCATACCAGGCCATGATGCAACCAGTCAGGATAGTCTCCATTGTACATCTGCAGAAGTTTGTCAAGGTTTTAGATGACATACCAAATCCCAGTGTCCTCCCAAAGCAATCCACCAGTCTTGAAGAACTGCAGACAAAACCAATGAATCAATGTGCAATGGTACACTGAAGCTTGGTGGGAGATGATCTCTGGAGGTGCTGAACCCAAACAATCAAGATGGCGATGAGATGGATTTCATTATGGCAAATCAGAAGGACATTACACCTATTCTTGGAAGTATAGCAAACGAGATGGTAAAAGGTAGATAGATCTTGACAGGAGTAGGAATATTGATACAATGCAAGCATTCATTTCAACTGTGTAACTCGGGTGAATATGGAGACATTTTTCATGGAACAAGGAAATAGAAGACTTAACATGAGCCTTGGATAAAAGGAAATAGCTGCTAATACACAGACCCCAAAATATCTTCCAGTGATTTTCAAGAAGAAAAATAAAGTAATAGAGGAAAAACTAATAATGCAAAGATTGCAACCCTGGTGGGCATACCAACTCCTGCATATCCAAGTTGGTGTGTATAGAAAAATAAAATGCGTAGCTGAGAATTTGCCTAGAACCAAGAGGCATTAACAGAAAGAGGTGCGTAGAGGAGTCAATACTCTATGAAAAAGATAGACGATGTTCTGTTGGAACAGGATCTTGTTGCACATCCAGCAGCAAACAGTCAAATGAATCAAGGAGGCAGTCACAGTTGAGCCAGTGTTGTGATGCTTTGATGATAAGAAGGAGCTAATACTTCAGGAATATGCCTAAGGAAAGAACCTTGGAGCATGGTGTTGGTGCTGGGGGTTCAGAACTACACACAAGGAGTTTTAGTGGATGCTGACATGGGTGAAGCACAAATTGAGAATGAGTAACTTGTGATCATTGGACAGGAAAAGTTTCACCATTACACATAGTGCAGAATTATACACGTGCATGGTGTTTGAAAAACATCGAGATAATTCCTGCAAAGCCCCTCATAGGGCACCAAAGAGATTGTAAAGAATATATATGAAGGTAAAGGTATATAATGCAAAGATTTGCAAAGCATGAGCAAAGTCAGGGATGTGGCTGATATATTCAGCTGAGCCAATCTCAAGGACACAAGAGATGCCAAGGATTTGAGACTGAGACAGTCAACGTGATGACACATATTCCAATCTCTCAGTGGTTAATGAAAGAGACTGAGGATTCTGCCAGATAAGATGATATGATCAGCAAATAATTTGGACAGGATGGAAAGAGGCTCAGCATAATGCTGGACCTATTTTAATGTGAGAGACGATCTGATTGTCAGAGGCCAAAGGCACTTGTTCCCAAGCTACATTGGAACATGATAAAATTAGATCAGTCCCTGAGACCAAATAGTTGCCTCTACAGAGGAGAAGAGGGTATCTTCCAACCAGTAATGACTGGATAGATTATGAAAATGCAAGACTGCCAGTACCCACAAAGGGAAATTTTAATTGTCATCAAATCTCAAGCAGAAATAGGGCAAAAGTTGTCACAGATGAATGATATACATTTCAGACATCCTACCCTGCAAAAACTCATTTCAGAGAGGTAGCACCATCAATTTGTGGGAGACTCCCGGAACTTCCGGGAGAGGCGGGATGTCTGCAATAGAGTAGCTCCTTAGCAGCTAGCCAGCTAGTTTAAATAATGTTAGCTATGCTAATGAACGAATGACACCTGTTAAACTCACCTCAACATGTCTTTTACAGTCTTAACCCACCATGGACAACAGAAAAGTCACTGTTGCAAACAGTGCAGCGAGCAACACTGTCATTATTTTTGACCCCTATTAGGTAGGGGTACACTTTAGTGTAGGCTGGGATGAAGTACGTTTTATATTTTCTTTTTTTGGAACACTCTGCCACTCTGACTTTTTCTGGAACTCTCTCACTCTCGCTCTCTCTCGCTCCTGGTTGCTCTCTCTCTCGCACTTGCTTTCTCGCTCTTGCTCTCGCTCTCTCTCTCTCTCGCACTTGCTTTCTCGCTCTTGCTCTCGCTCTCTCTCTCTCTCGCACTTGCTTTCTCGCTCTTGCTCTCGCTCTCTCTCTCTCGCACTTGCTTTCTCGCTCTTGCTCTCGCTCTCTCTCTCTCGCACTTGCTTTCTCGCTCTTGCTCTCGCTCTCTCTCTCTCTTGTGCTTGCTTTCTCGCTCTTGCTCTCGCTCTCTCTCTCTCTTGTGCTTGCTTTCTCGCTCTTGCTCTCGCTCTCTCTCTCTCGCACTTGCTTTCTCGCTCTTGCTCTCGCTCTCTCTCTCTCGCACTTGCTTTCTCGCTCTTGCTCTCGCTCTCTCTCTCGCACTTGCTTTCTCGCTCTTGCTCTCGCTCTCTCTCTCGCACTTGCTTTCTCGCTCTTGCTCTCGCTCTCTCTCTCTCTCTCGCACTTGCTTTCTCGCTCTTGCTCTCGCTCTCTCGCACTTGCTTTCTCGCTCTTGCTCTCGCTCTCTCTCTCGCACTTGCTTTCTCGCTCTTGCTCTCGCTCTCTCTCTCGCACTTGCTTTCTCGCTCTTGCTCTCGCTCTCTCTCTCTCGTGCTTGCTTTCTCGCTCTTGCTCTCGCTCTCTCTCTTGCGCTTGCTTTCTCGCTCTCACCCTCTCTCTCTCACTCGCGCTCGCTCTCGCGCTTGCTTTCTCGCTCTTGCTCTCGCTCTCTCTCTCTCGCACTTGCTTTCTCGCTCTTGCTCTCGCTCTCTCTCTCTCTTGTGCTTGCTTTCTCGCTCTTGCTCTCGCTCTCTCTCTCTCTCGCACTTGCTTTCTCGCTCTTGCTCTCGCTCTCTCTCTCTCTCGCACTTGCTTTCTCGCTCTTGCTCTCGCTCTCTCTCTCTCGCACTTGCTTTCTCGCTCTTGCTCTCGCTCTCTCTCTCGCACTTGCTTTCTCGCTCTTGCTCTCGCTCTCGCACTTGCTTTCTCGCTCTTGCTCTCGCTCTCTCTCTCTCTCTCGCACTTGCTTTCTCGCTCTTGCTCTCGCTCTCTCGCACTTGCTTTCTCGCTCTTGCTCTCGCTCTCTCTCTCTCTCTCGCACTTGCTTTCTCGCTCTTGCTCTCGCTCTCTCGCACTTGCTTTCTCGCTCTTGCTCTCGCTCTCTCTCTCGCACTTGCTTTCTCGCTCTTGCTCTCGCTCTCTCTCTCTCGTGCTTGCTTTCTCGCTCTCACCCTCTCTCTCTCACTCGCGCTCGCTCTCGCGCTTGCTTTCTTGCTCTTGCGCTCTCTCTCGCGCATTCTCTCTCAAAAAAATTGATTTCCGTGATATTGTATATAATTTGTGGGCATCAGGGAGCCACTATTAATATGCGGGAGACCCCCAGAACTTCCGGGAGAGGTGGGATGTCTGACATTTATAATTCAACTTCTGGAGGGTACTCCTTCCAGAAGACATTCACTCATTGATCAACATACACAAAATACTGGAGGAATTCAACAAGTCAGGCAGCATGTATGGAAGGAAATGAACAGTTGGCATTTCCGCCCCTTTATTTTGGCTTCCGACCTCTTTTCTTTCAGTTCTAATGAAGGGACTTGGCCCAAAACGTTGACTGTTCATTGCGTTCCATAGATGCTGCCTAATTTGCTGTGTTCCTCCAGCATTTTGTGTGTGCTGCTCCAGATCTAAAGTATCTGCAGTCACGCTTCTGAACTCACTCATTGATCATCATTCACAAGCTCAAATGACCTTTTAGCCAGACTTGGCACAACTAAGGTACTAGTCACAGATATTGAGCTACAGTTCATAAAACCTTAAGAGATAGGAGAAGAATTAGGCCATTTGATCCATTGAGACTGCTCCACCATTAAATTATTGCTGAGTTATTATCCCTCTCAATCCCAATCTCCTGGCTTCGTCCCATAACCTTTGACACCCTTACTAATCAAGAACCTATCAACCTCTGCTTTAAATATACCGAATGAGCTGGCCTCCACAGTCATCCTTGGTCATGAGTTCTACAGATTCACCACTATCCGACCAAAGATATTCCTTTTCATCCCTGTTCTGAAGGGATGTCAATGTTTTCTGAGGCTGTGTCATCTGGTCCTAGACTCCCCCACTATAGGAAACACACCCTCAACACCCACACTATCCAGGCCTTTCAATATTCAACAGGTTTCAGTGAGATCACCCCAGCTCACATTCCTCCAAACTCCAGTGGGTACAGGCCCAGAGCCATCAAACCACCCTCCCCGCAAGATCTTCTGACATGTTAACCCTTTCCTTCCCAGAATCGTTCTCATGCTCATCCTCTGGAACATCTCCAATGCCAGCACATCTATTTTTTTAGATAAGGGGCCCAAAACTGCTTACAATACTTTGTGTGGTCTGGCCAATGCTTTGCAAAGCCTCAGAGCAGGCAGTTTTGAGATTCTCTGAGGATTGGCATTTTGATCAGCAGACAACATCACCTCCCCTTCTGCAAAGTAATAGAAAGGGAGAAAACACTGCAAAGCTGGCCAAAGAGCTAATGAAGGAAGATATATCATCACAGTCAGACCCTATCTTGAGAATACGAGTCTTCCATAATATCCCATAGGCTTGAACACCTACTCCCATCAACAGGTTGGTTGCTTGAGCCAGATGGATTAAAAAAGTATAAGTGAATAGTGCAGTCTGTCAAAATATGATGGGTTTAATTCTGATACAGAAGTGTCAACCATCTGCCCCTAAGACCCAGTAAAAATTTGAGGATAAAGCCCGAACTGTAATGACTTGACATACACCACATCTCACGTATACTGCTAACGATAAAGAAGCTTATCTCATTCTGCAGGTATAAGCACAAGATCTGAAACTTGATTAACTGAAGCAGATATATTGGAGAATACACATCCAGTCCTTTGAAATAAGGACAATACAACTCATTAACAGTCACCTGGTGAACTGCAAGCAATTTAACGCTGATCTACGTATCTTGAAGACTTTGTGCCAGAGTAAAAGATGTTAGTTAAGCACAGTGATTTAGATATTTTGATTGTTTTTCTTATTTTAAAGGAGGGATATAACAAGTGCAATTATTTATACTGTTGATTCATTGGTGTTTCATTACTGTCGTGCCTTTAAGGATTGCATGATGTGACAAAATGCTCTCTAGTGCTGCTACAGTATGATGTCAAGCAGGCTTCAAAGGCAGTCTGTTTGGAAAAAAAAGCCAGCATAACTGTGCTGGCTGGCAGCGTGAGCTGCTTCATTAATAAAGTATCTTACTTCATATTTTAAATTATAGGTTACTGTCAGTTTCTGAGGGAGTGTGTATGTGTTAGAGAAACTCCAAACTACTAAGATTTCTAGCACCATGAAATCATTCAGCTCAGTGAAAGGTTTTTGAAGATCTGGATCTGAAAATCAGAACCATCAGTTAGTCAGATGCAAACTCTGGCTTTTAACTGGCCACTAAAATCTTCCTTGGGCATATTTCAGATACCAGTGTGTCAAAATGAATGGTAATATAGTCTTTTGTTACAAGTAAAGCAGAAAACACTGAATCAAATATCCTTTAAACAACATTTTGGTTTGATCTCCTGTGGAGAATGAATCATGGAGGAATTCAAGAGTAATCACGACCGATTAAAAATTCTCAACAAAAGTCAAAAAGATGCGTCCACAATAAAGGTTAGACAGCTGGTTGTGGGATCAATAGCAAACAGATTTTTAATCATAACTTCAAACGTATGCTCACACTTGTACAAATCAAGGCAAAGCAGTAGCTGACTGACCATTGGCGACACAGTATTGAATAGTTTGTTTGGCTGTTAGCAAAGAAAGGTTTGCCCGACCAGGAGGTGGGTCCTGAAAACTTGTATCAGATTGGGATCGGATGTCACCTGTGTATCTCAGGCCAAATAGACTTGACTTTCCATGTTCGATCTGGAAGAATATCCCTATGATTTGTTATTCAACAAAACAATGTTGACTTGGGCTTTGGCTGGATGAAGGGCATCAACTTTGTCTTCACCTACCACAAGAGCCGAAGTTCATAACCTGTCCATGTATGGTTAATGAAATGGAGCTTTATCTCTAGTAGGCACCTCAGCCAGCACAGAAGTGATAGTTCAAGTTGAAAGCAAATTTATTATCAAATTACAAAATTTATTATTAATTTATGAATTTATTATCAAGTTAAATTTATAGTTAAAATAATGACCAGCAGATTTTTTCTTTCAAAGGCCACCCATCTGATTGCTCTCCCAGGAAATGTGGGTTATTATTTCCCCTGAAACTCAGACATAGCAATATAAGGCGCTAACCTATACGTTCTGTTTATTTATTCCTATTACCATGCTTTGTCCCCTCCTTTCCTATAAAGAATGACCACTTCTGCTGCACACACACAAAATGCTGGAGGAACTCGGCAGGGCAGGCAGCATCTATGGAAAAAAGTACTGTCGACGTTTCGGGCCAAGACGTCGACTGGACTTTTTTTCCATAGATGCTGCCAGGCCTGCTGAGTTCCTCCAGCATTTTGTGTGTGTTGCTTAGATTTCCAGCATCTGCAGATTTTCTCTTGTCTGAATTTTGCTGTACTTTGTTTTAATGGCCTTTAATCCTGTGTGGATTCCAAGTTGACGAGTTTGACTTGCACAGGTTTTTGAAAGTGTGCTGATTTTCCTTGGAGTGCATGTGATTATCACTGGTTTGGAAAGATTTTTTTTATCTCATGGGATATGTATTTTACTATGAAACTAATGCCAATGGAAGTAATAATTGGCCCAGTGTAAATTTTCTAAAAATAATTCAGTGTCCTTTTAAATTAAGCTACTCACAGGCTAGGTATCTGTTGAAAAACTCTTGAATTCTTATGCTAAACACATTTTCGGCATCATTACGAGAGAAGAGCTTCCTTACAGAGAGAGATTGGAACATTTATATTGAAAACTTATGAAATGGCACAGATTTTGAGTCTGTCTTCAGGAAAGAAGAAAAAAAAAGCTTACATAAAGCTTGATGTCTGGCAAGAATCAGGAACTAAAGGAGATACATAATAACTAAAAAAGTGAAAAAGTGGTTTGTGAGCTTGAAAGCCAGTAAATACTTGGGACCCGGCAATCACAGAGATTGATCTTGAGGTAAAGGATGCAAAAGTTATCATTTTGTAAAATGTTGAAGTTCAAAGTAAAATTTATTATCAGTGTACATAAATGTACTGCTCCTTTGTCTTACGGTCTTATGTCCCCACGTACAATCCTGAGATTCTTTTTCCTGTGGATGTACTCGGCAAATCTATAGATCGGTAACTGTAAACCGGATCAATGAACAATAAACTGTTGACATGCAAATATAAATAAATAGCAAAAAATAAGGAAAACATGAAAAAAAACAAGATGAAGAGTCCTTAAAGTAAGATAATTGGTTGTGGGAACACCAGAAATAGAATAAATGTAGTTACCCTCTTTTGTTCATGGGCGTGATGGTTGAGGGGTAGTAACTGTTCTTGAATCTGGTGGTGCGAGTCCTGAGGCTCTTATACCTTCTAGCTGATGGTACCGGCGAGCACAGAGCATAGCCTGGGGGGGTGAGGATTTTTGATGATGGGTGCTGCTCTTCTATGACAATGTTTCATGTAGATTGGTTCCAGATGATTGGTGGCAGGAAACATGACCCTACCATTTAAGAAAGGCGGTGATGTGTGGGTGGGGTTGTTAGATAAGAGAGAGAACTACTAATCTGTTCCGATGAATGTCAACTGTTGCACTTTCATAGATGCTGTCCAACCTGTTGAATTTTCCTAGTATTTACTGTTTTAATACAAATGTCAGGGAAATACTGGCACTAGTAATAAAGAACATAATAACAGAAGGAGCTAGTAGAATTGAGCAGAATCAGAATGGATTTATCAGAAGGAGATAATGTTTGACTAACCCATGGAATTCCCTGTGGATGCAACTGATACAATAGATTGGGGGGGGGGAATAGTGCATGTGGTGTATCTAAACTTTCAGAATGCATTTGATTAGTTTGGATTTGAAGGTTATAGGAGCTGGAATTATGGGCAATATACTGACAAGGATTGAGAATTGGTCGATTGACAGAAAACAAAGAGCAGGAATAAAAACATCTCCATAATGTTGGCAGACTATGACCTGTGCAGTATTGCAGGCATCATTAATTGGGCCCCTCCTATTCCCAAAATGCAACAATGATTTGAATGAGGGACAAACTGAATGATTGAGCAAGCACATTGTAGAATAGAATATCATGTACAAGATTGTTGGTGTACAAAAAGAAAAGCAGAGTATGTTTTTTTTTAATGGTGAGGGATTGGTTGAACATCAGAATAAGTTCTGATATTAATACTCTTCTATAAAAGTCACTACAAGCTGACACATGGCTACACCAAGCAGTTAGGAAAGTAAATGACATGTTCAACTTTATTAAGAGAAAGGAAGTCTTACATAAGGCCTTGGTGAAACTCCACATCGAGTTTTATGTATAGTTTTTCTATCCCGTTGGGCTGTAGAAGTCAGCCATTGCATTAATTGAAAACAGAGATCAATAAATTCTGGATATGAAGGGGACCCATTCATACAAGGATACTGTTGGAAAACGATGCTGAGGTAGAAGGTAACCCATGAACTTTTCGAATGGTGAAGCTAGCTTAAAGGGAAAGTTGGTCTACTCCTCTTTCTAATTGTTATGTTAATAACACTGGATTTCCCCTCAAGAATGAATCAAGAAGTAAGTTTGACACCAAAGAGACTAAAGGCTGAATTATACTTGTGTGTCAAATGGACGCTGTAACCTACGCAAGTGGCCTACGCATGTTGTGAGCATTTATACTTGTGCGTTGGTGTGTCTGCGTCACTCTGCAATTCGGGCACATCGCGCATGCGCACACACCTGCCCATGAAAGGCTTCGTGGTCATGGTAGTCTTCCTCAGGGTAAACAAGTTTAAAGCGAGCGTCTTTTCTCGTGAAAGTGAAATGTGCCCTCCATAATTTCGGAGGTTTGTAAAGCTTTATGGAAAGCATTGCAGCCAGAGTTTCTTCCCTGCCCTTCAGTCGCCCAGTGGGAAGCTATTGTAGCATAGGAGGAAATGCGATGCTACCAAGCGGAACAATCACAGTTGTTGTGGTCTGCGTTGCCGTGACGCGTAGTTACATTTTGGGAGAGGTGCACATCAGGCTACGGCATAGGGGTCCACGTAGGCTCTGCGTAAAGTTCACGGCGACGCCGTAGGTACGGCGTCGAGTTGACACAGAAGTATAAATCAGCCTTAAAGTAAACAACTCATACTGTTGCACTCATTAAGTCCAGCCCCCTATTCCAATCCTACTGTGACCCTCCTCAGCTTCTGATATCATTCCCATGGAACTCTATGATAGATAATGCTGAGACATATAAAGATATATCTGATTGGATCACCTAAAAGTTTGGTCAGTGAGGTAGGATTAAAGAAATGAGAAAGGGAGATGCAGAAATGTTGAGGGAATAAAACTATAGGGTTTTGGTGTTTGTCTGATGAAAGCAAAACCACTAGCTTTGAAAGGATTTTATCTTGGGAATATCAAGAGAATAGAATGGAGGAATGTAGGTATCTGAGAGGGTTAGAGGGAAAAAAATTATTATAGAGCAATCGACAAAATGCTAGAGTCTGACCTTCAGCATTTTGTGTGTTGCTGTGGATTTCCAGCATCTGCAGAGTCTCTTGTATTTATGAGTTGATTACAGAAATAGGGCTGAAGGTTAAGACCATGAAAATATTGACTACAGGACTGAGAATTTTACAACTGAGCTGTTGCATGACCTGGAGCCAGTGAATACCAGCAGCGGCAGTAAACTGAGTAACTTGGCTTTGAATGATTAGGATACAGAAAACCGATTTTTGTTGATCACAAGTTTACATCAGCTGGAATAAGGATAATACTGCCCGAGAGATCTATTTGACACACTATCCATTTCCCCCCTCCCTTTTTGATAAAGTGTATATTTCCAAGTATCTTCCTACGAGCCCTGTCAACTTTACTGCCCTCACATTATAACTAGGACATGGAAGAAGTACCTGTTCTTAATGCCACAAATTGGGTTCAAAGTTCAAAAGATAAAAGTAAATTTATTATCAAAGTATGTATACATTATACATTGAAATTCATCTCCTTACAGGCAGCCACAAAACAAAGAAACCCTAAAAGAACCTATTAAAAAAACGATTATCAACACCAAGGTGAAGAGAGAGAAAAAAAAATTGTGCAAGCAATAAAAGTAAGCAAATAGCTTCAGAATTGGCGATTTATGAAAGACGCAAAGACAGACAACGCAGCCGGAGCAGGCAACAGCTACAGTTCATTACAAAGCCGAGTAAACGCTGCAAGGCGCAGACGTGAACCCGGCATCACTTCAGCCGGCATTGCAGTTCAGCGTAGAGCTGAGGAAACTTTGCGGATCAGCGAGCAAAACCGGCCGTCGCCTCGCCTCCGGTCGCGACACCCTGACCTTTTCTCCTAGATGACCTCTTTAAACAAAGGGTATCATCCGCAAGAAGGGTTAAATGAAATAAACCAGAAATTTCACAAAGATATCCCTCCGTAACAGTCATAGATGATTGCACTACGTTTGTAACAAATCCATGTAAGTGCAGCAAGGAAGTCGCTCAATGTTATATCTCACATCTCCATTTTTGCAGAGGCGTGAAAAAGGGAAATATTATACCGACTGATTTATGTCCAGCCTTCTCATCATAACCAGTGGACAGATAATCAGAGAACACATGATGAAGTATAATGAGCAACCTAATCTATATTCACAAGAGACTCTGCAGATGCTGGAAACCGTGAGCAACACACACAAAGTGCTGGATGAACTCAGAAGGTCATACAGCATCCATGGAGGGGAATAAACAGTTGATATTTCAGGCCAAGATTCTTCATCAGGAGTAGGACAGAAGGGGCCGAGCCAGAATAAGAAGGTTTTGGGGGTGGGGGGGAGGCACGGAGCATTAGGGAACTGAACAAGCTGGAAGGTGATGGGTGAGACCAGGTGCGGAGGAAAGTTGGGTGAGAGGGAAGGGATGTTTTATAGGAAACAGGGTTTTTTGGGGGGCTTTCTTTGCTATTGCTTGGTTGGTGGGTGTTGGGTGCTGATGCTTCTTGCTAGAACAAGTGTGGGGAGAGGGAAGGTTGATGCTTTGCTGCATTGGAGGCTTTGGGGGTTCTAACATTTTTTTGTCATGCATTCTTTAGGGCTTTCATCTGTTTCGTGAAGGTTTGTGAAGAGTAAGAATTTCAGTTGTATACTGTATACATTCACTGTTATTAAATTGAACCATTGAACAAGGAAATAACGGGCGGAACAAGTAAAGTGCTGAATAAGGAGGAATCTAGTAAGAGAGGGCGGTGTACCACGAAATAAAAGACAGAAGGAGGGGAACCACAGGGAACTGATGGGCAGGTCATGAAGATGGGAAGAGAAGAGAAGGGGTGAGATGGTAAACAGAATGGGGGAAAGGAAAAGAAGGGAGCCAGAAGTGGTAAAAAAGGGAGGGGGGTGTACCCTGACACATACTGTTGTTCAAACTCCATTGCCAAAACTGATAATTGTGCCTGACATATCCATTTTGAAAATACTTTCTGGACTAAAGATATCAAAGCATAGGAGCAAAAGGCAAGCGTGTAGATTTAAATCATAAGTCACTGGTGGGAGCTATAGGCTAGAGGAGCTAAATGGTGTCAGGAAGGTGTGGATCATGGCAATTTCATTCTCCCCACCTCCTATCCAATAATCATGCATCATGTGTGGGATGTGCCTGCTTACGTTCTTGTATAACATGCACTTAATGAGTCCTTTGAGAAGCAGTCACATTTAATTTTAACGCATTCCCTTGTGTATTTTATTACATAACTTCTTAGAATGGCTGCAGATTAAATCTTTTTTATCACAATAACTGCTGACAAGTATGTCAGTGGAAAATCAAAAGAATTAATAGTATGTAGGATTACCAAACAAACCAAAGCAAATCTTCCTTGTTGAATGAAATTTCAAAATATTTCTTAAATCTATGTCTTGGGGAATGTTGTTTGTGTTCTAACCATTCTTTCTATGAAATGATACACGCAACTGAAAAGCTCGAAATCTGGGAGAGTGCTCAGTGAAGTGGAAATCATAGCAAAGCGACTAGATAGCAGAAAGATGGAGACAACTATCACATCGATGGTAATCCTGATTAGATAAATAGATTTACAGTTAAATGTAAGGTTTGCATTTGCAAATTGCTGCAGGGTCTGGAGATTACCAAAGGAGGTGATTGCTGATTAAGTACGAATTGGAATTTTGATGATGTTTAACAGAATTAGAGAGGCTTGAAAGTAACCCTTCTTATATTAATTTTCCTGTCACCAGATACTTATTTCACTTCCACTACATATCCGGGTATAAAAGGTGGTTTGGTTCTGACTAACTTTAGGTTATAAGAGGTCATGTTCAAATAACTCTGATCTAGACATAAGACCATAAGTCATAGGAGCTGAATTACACCATTCGACCCATTGAGTCTACTCCGCCACTAAATCATGGTTGAGTTATTATCCCTCTCAACCCCGTTCTCCTGCCTTCTCTCCATAACCTTTGACACCCTTACGAATGAAGAACCTACCAAACTCTGCTTTAAATATACCCACAACTTGGCCTTCACATTCATTTGTGGTAATGAATTCCACAGATTCACTCCCCTTTGGCTAAAGAAATAGATAGTTAGTCATTTTTGCAACAACTACTGGAATTAAAAATTCTGATTTTAAATGCCTTAGCTTTGAAACTACTTATGCCAACATTGGCAAGTAACCACTTAATCCATTCGTGTTATATCTGTCAGTGATTATGAAGACCCAATTAACTCAATCAAAGGGACTTATCCTGTTTTGAAACAGAAAAGAGCAAACCATCATGGCAAAGCAAAGTACAGATACATAGACAACTTTCTAAGTCGACTTTGTGTTGCTTACCTTGCCGACGTATTGTGGCTCTGACCCAGTGTATTCCTCCAGTAAAAAGAACTGATTCCACATCCAGCCTCGTTTAGAGCGGTGCAGCATGGCGAACTTGCTACCCGAAGATTCCTCTGGTATGCCATCCTGCATCACTTCAGTAGTCCTTTCTGATAGAGGACTCGGCTGGCTGGGCTCGGGAAGGCAGATCCAGAGCAACATTAGCAGCCAGCAGCAGCTCGATGTCGCCATTCTTCTCCCTGCGTTGAAGACTGCAGAATCTAACTGGGTGGGTTGGCTGGGCTCCAGGTATCTGTCACCAGGCGGTGTTCCTCCAACTAACCTTTTTGCTCCATTGCTAAACGGCAAGATCCTCAATCAATTTTCAAACGCTTAGTTTCAGACAATTTCTAAAGGGAAAGAAAAGAAATAGAATTGACTTTCAAACAAGTTCTTGGATTTTTTAAAATTACAAATATAAAATGCAGCATAAATCACTGTTACTTTATTAAAATTGTTCGTCTCTTCTCACTGATAATTGTATTTTAGTATAGCTATGATTCTCCATCGCTGAATCAGAAAGTTGTAACTTTAAATCCACAGAGCAACAGATAATCAAAAGCTAGGCTGAAGAGGAGGGCTTCCACTGACTGATGTCCGACATTTCAGTACTAATCCAAGTCCTTAACTGGTCCCTCCCTGGCACTGTTAAAACAGATGATTTCGGTTTGTGGAAATTGGACACCTACACATGGGTAGCTGCATTTCCAACATCTCAATAGTGACCACATTTTAAAAGTGCTTCATATGCTGTAATTGTAAATCCTGAAAGGGATGAGAAAGGTGAGATAGAAGCGTAATTTTTTTCCCATGTTTGAAAACCCCAAGCCTCACTATTTGCCCACCAAGCCACTGTCCTCAGATAACGACAAAAAGTATGCACCATTTCAAATCACCTTCATTGTGAATTTTGAATTTGCGGTCATTTTTCAGTGCTTTGTGCATCAGTGATGGCAAAGCTACTGTCCAAGGGTCAAGAACCAACTTTGTTCACTATATACGGTACATTTACATGTATTAGGAATTTGCAGTTGTGCGTTGGCTTGACATGTAATAAAAACAGGAACATACAACAATAAGAATAAAGAATTGTATAAAAGTAAAGTTAAGAGGTTAAAGGTACAGATATGGATTAAAAGTGTTTAAAAATACATGAATACCAGCGTTATTTACAATGTAAACAGCATTACATCAAGTGCCCATAGGGGGTTGTCTCTGAGAAATGAATTTTGCTGCTGGAGCCAGCAGCCAATATCTTCTGGCCATTGCTCTTTGCTCTAAATTGGAGGTGAGGCACGTCTTGAACTACTCCAGCCCTGGTTTTGAAAGTACTCTCAGAATACGGTTAGTCGAAAAGTTCCAAGATTAGATGCAGTGACCAATAAGAAAGGTCAATATATTTCCCATTCACAATGACTAATTCCTTTGCACCTGCTGTCATCATCTGATAGATATTGCTCTTCTGGGAAGTGCTGCTAAACAGATATGATTTAGCTTCTCCAAATGCTGGTCAGCCGACATAAACAAAACACTGACGGCTCTGTGCAGGTTGGGTAACGTTTCGCTGAACCACTTCAAACCTGACTGTGAAAAGTTCTTATAGTACACTAAATGTCAAGTGAAATAGTTGTAATTTTTTCACACTTATCACATTTTATGAGGTTTTCCCAGAATGGGACACATAGGCAACAACTCACACTGCTGTCATATTGGGATACTGGGTTCGTGTAATGAAAGCTGCTTTGCTGTTTGGGAAGTAGCGAGATCGCAACACTAAACTGTGCTTGCTCCTTACTTTCATTTGCAAAATGAGTAAATGCCATTTTCAGGTACTATCCCTTTATGTCCCTTTCTCTCCTTCAGTAAAAAAAAACAAGTAACCCATCTCTGAAACGTTATTAACACTCACACAGCAGCAGTTATTCTATATGTTTGGCACCTCTTTTGTCCAAAGAAATTCAATGCAACACTAGGCCACAGACTTTTCTGTGTAAAGTAGCTAGATGCAAACAGATGAAAAGGAAAAGGACAAAAGAGAATTTAGAATTGTTTAAAATCAATGAGCTTACATTTGAGAAAAAGACCAGGCAGTTTTTTTCTGTCTCAGAGGATTGTGAGTCTTTAGAACTCTCTTCATCTAGGAACAGTGAGGTGGTTGAGCTAGGTGGTAGAGGCAGATGAATCAGTGTCATAAACAGGACATTTGGCCCATCAGGTTCTGCCCCAATCATCAAGCACCTGGTTTAACACTAATCCCAATTTAACTCATTTTATTCATGCAACATTCCCATCGATTCCACCACCCCCCCCCCACCCCACCACCACCACTACTGGATTTCTCCATTCATCTACACTATAGGGACAGTTTACAGATCTAAATCAATTTACCTCCATCACACATGTCTTTGGAATAGGAAGGAAACCAGAGCACCAGAACAAGCCCACACAAAGACCGTGCAGACACCACAAATACTCTAGGGTAACTGGAGCTGTGTGGCATCAACTCTATTGGCTCTGCCGCTAAGATACCCCAGTCCTTGAATATCTTGAAGACAGAGGTAGATTGATACTTGGTAAGTGAAAGAATAAGTGGTTACCAAGGATAAACCAGAACGTGGTTACAATCATATCGGTCAAGACCTTGTTAAGTGCTGAGGAAGCTGGAGCAAACAAATAACCTACTCCTCCTACAATCAGAATTAGGCTTATTTGTCACAAAATTTGATTTGCAACAGTAGTACAGTGCAATACATGAATATACTATAAATTGCAATAAGAAATATGTATAAAATTAAATGAAATAAGTAGTGCTTAATATGTACATATGATTAAATATGTTCACATGTAAAACATGTTAAATACTTCAAAGCCTTTTCTTTATCCCTGAAAAATGGAGAAAGGATGCAGAATTCTAACTAATATGAATATATGGGACTAATTTGTTTCTACTTGATAATGAAGTTTAATTTTAATTTCCATGCGAAACAATTTTAAGGCTGCAATAGAAGTAAAGGGCATGTTACATTATTTGCTGTCATGTACTTAGCTGAAGATATCAACTACTATAAAAGAAAGTTCATTAAATGGTCTTTGTGGTCAGCCTCTGGAAAATGCAGAGCAATGCATTATATTAAAACATTAATGTGCAATCATTAATGCTTTCTCAACAGCTTTAACTCTCAAGAGGAAGGGGTGAAGTGAAAGAGATGAGCATGTACAAATTCTCGGTGAACAGACATTAAAGGCAAACAGAAGAAGCAATGAACGATTTGACTCAATATACATAAAGATTTGAATAGTTTCTGTAGTTGGCCCAAATCAGTTTTACCCTTGAGCTTTCAGACTGAATAACCTACACCAATCATTTTGAAGTCAAACAGGACACAATCAACTGAAGCTTTGTAAATATGTATAATTTTCCATTCCCATTTCTTTCCCTGAAAAGTCAAAGCTTCTAATCCTGAGTGAAGAGATGTGCTTGTCATTATTTTTTTTTTAAATCACCAAGTACATTGTTGGAAAACTGAGTGCATTTGAACAAAGGTGACAGGTACAAAATAATCTGCAAATTTCTCCCGAGAATTACTGTATTGTGACTTCGAAATATCTCACCATCTCTTTGTTATTGCTGGCAATAAATTCTTGTACCTCTTCCTAACTGTACTATTAGGTCAACAGTTCAAGAAGATTGCTTATCACCACCTTCTTTTATACATTGTATAATATTTTTTAAAAAGTTATTTTACATATATTTTGTCACTTAAGTTGCTCTGTCAGGACATAGAAATGTTACTCTACATGGCTGATATCTGATCCAACCAAATAGCATGAAACTGTCAGTATATTCCATGCATTTTGTATGTCATCTATCCCTGACAGATTATTTACTTTGATTCCACTTATCCTAGATTTATTTCATTCCTGAGAATTTAAAAAAATTGTCTTCCAAAACTAATATCCAAAAATATGTGTTCTCAGGCTGTGTAAGATTAAAATGTTCAGCAGGTCAGATGCAAGAAAAAAAAGTTTACAATTCTAGTCATGTCAGAGTTTTCATTGGAATGATTCTTCTGAATATTAAAGTTCTTCGCTCCATAGATGCATCCAAATGCATGACATATTTCCAGTCTTTTCTGTTTTTTTTTTAATACTCCCTTTGCTCTTTAATTCTTGGAATCTGTTTGCATGAAATGAAAAGTACCAGGAAAAAAAAAAC
The DNA here is from genome assembly GCF_963921235.1 of Mobula hypostoma. Taxonomy (NCBI): domain Eukaryota; kingdom Metazoa; phylum Chordata; class Chondrichthyes; order Myliobatiformes; family Myliobatidae; genus Mobula; species Mobula hypostoma. The sequence continues at coordinate 23,664,760 of NC_086113.1, forward strand.
AGAATTACGGTGCACTGTTCAGGATCCTAGGTTATCCCTAAACGCTTTGCAGCCAATAAAGATCTTTTCAGGTTACCACCGAAATGCGGAACATAAGAAACAGGAAAAGTTGGCCTTTCAGCCCTTGTGTTTCTGTGGCATTCCATAAGCCCTCGGCAGTTCACCTCACACCATGTTCTTACACTCCTCCTATATCCTTTGATTTTTTTTAGTACTCAACAATTCTATCAGTCCCTGCTGAATGCACTCAACAACGAAGTCACCACAGCCTTGTTGGAAAGATGACTTCAAAGATTCACCAACCTGTGAATAAAAACATTTCTTCTTCATTCTAAATGACTAACCTATTCTTTTTTAAGGCTATGGAATCTGGTTCTACACCAAGGGAAGCATCAACTCACCATCCATCCTGTCAAGCCTCAAAAGTATTGAACACTTTAGTGATTTTACCTCTGATTCTTCCAATATGTAGGACTCTCCTGATGTCACATCTGAGATAGATTGAGGGGTCATTCTATACAAAAAGTAACACTTAAAATTTCATCTAGAAAGATGATACTTCCGAAACTGGGACACTTCTTTTTCCCTTGTTAGAGAGAGAGAGAGAGAGCCTGTGGTATGTCGAATTACTGGGTGAACGAGTAGTCTTTGTGGTACTGCAAGTCTGCGTCTTTATTGATGCTTTGCTGCACGCTTGAGTGCTCGGTGGAAAGTGCAGATGCTTTTTTTTGCAGGTGAGGGAGGGGGTGATTGTTGCTTTGCTGCTGCTTACACGTGGCGGGGGGGAGCTGGGACAGGCTTTGGGTTTCTAACGTTTAACTGCCAATCATTCTTCTGTTTTCATGCATCGTTGCAAAGAAAAAGAATTTTAGGATGTATATTGTATACATTTCTCTGACATTAAAAGTACCTTTGAAACCTTTGAAAAACATCAAATTTAATAAGATCTTCAGAACATCAACCTCTATGCAACTTCTACCCCAATGCCATAGTGCTTGATTTTCTCAGTATCCAAAAATGTATCAAACTCTGTCTTGAAACTGAGTCAGTTGCTTAAGACTTTGAAAGATTCAATATCACCAAATGAAGAAATTTCTCTCAGTTCTGTTCTGAATGGCTAATCCTTAATTTTAAGATAACAATTCGTAGTTCTAAATGCCACAATTGCTGGAGATATTCCTTTTTACCTGCCCTGTAAAAGTTTGCATGTTTGAATAGATTCAAACATCTACTCAAACTCTTTCTTCTAAATCAATAATGCATAGCTCCGTGTACTTAAACTCTTCTTGGAGAAGAATCCCCACGTCCAAGGAAAATGTCTAGAAAATCTTTCATGTATTCCTCTGTCACAAATGTTCAAAGTACATATGTGTCACCTCCACGAGATACAACCCTGAGATTCATTTTCTTGCAGGCATACTCAATAAATCCATAATAGAATAATAACCATAATAGAATCAATGAAAAACCGCAACTTCAGTGTTCTACCAGCGTACAAAAGACGACAGACTGTGCAAATACAAAGAGAAATAATAATAATAATAATAATAATATAAATAAATAAACAAATAAATAAATAAATAAATAAATAAGCAAAAATTATCAAGAACAGACATAAAGAGTCCTTGAAAGTGAGTCCATAGGTTGTGGGAACATTTCACTGATGGGGGAAATAAAATTAAGCGACATTACCCCATTTGTTCAAGGGCCTGATGGTTGAGGGGTATGTTTTCTTTAGCAGTATATCAGACCTATACATAGCATTCCTAATGTAGTCTCACCAGGGTCCTGCAAAATTGCTGGAAGGTGACCTTACTCTTGTTCTTATTTCCACTTGCAATAAAGGCCCGCACACTGCTTCTCATTATAATTGCTCAATACTGCATACCTACACATTAACTTTCAGTCATTCATGAAGGAGGACACATGGGTCTCTTTGAAAATCAACAACTTTCAATCTCTCAGCATGATAAAATGCTCCACTTTTCTGCCAAAGTGGATGGCCTTACATTTTTTCCACAAGACAGTCCAAGTTTACCCTGGAGATTTATGAAGTACTTGCATGCAAGCAAAACAGAACAGTGTAGTAAGAGTTTACAGAATGTGTGTGTCTATGCTTTCCTAGCCATTGTTTTGTCATTTCTTTTCCTTTTATCTTTCACACCAAATGGTAATAGGGAAAAACTACACTTGTGTCACAAAGCAAATTAATATTGTCACAGAAACCATCAGGTATGTCCAAGATTTGATCTTTGCCAGCTCTCTGACTACACAGAGTCACACAGCATAGAAACTCATCAAGTCTACACAACACAGCCAGCATTCATCTACATCACTCTTGCTTTATCCTCAACACATTTTGATCAATGTTCCCCTAGTTTCTACTCACCTCCACACCAGGGGCAATTTACAGTGGTTAATTAACCGACCAATGTGCACATCTTTGGGATGGGGGAGAAATCCAAGCAACAGAAGAAAGCTCACAGGAAGAATGTGAAGACCCTGAGCAGACAGCACTCAAGGTCAGAACTGAACCCAGGTCAATAGAACTGTGATGTTGCAAATCTACCAGCTGTACCACCCCATTTCAATTTAATAAGTCCAGGTGCCAAATCACATGTTTACAATTCATTTAAAGTTATCCTTATGAAGACATCCAATGCTAAGTTTTAACCATGCTAGTATTCCCCTGTGAGCAATACTTTGAATACATGGTAGGGCAATATTTAAAAGCAGTTGAAATACAACTCCAATTAAAATCAATGCTTCCTGCCCATACTTCCTTCTTAGAGAACTGCTTTATCACAGGCACTGTACCAGCAAGATCATATGATCAGAAGTTGATTATTCAATACAATTATCTTGATATTTCTCAGAAATATACCTCACACCATCCCATATCCCTTTATCTCACCAGTACGCAAAATTTTATTGATATGAGTCAGGAGCATATTCAATGACTGACCTTCCACAACACCATGGGATAGAGAATTTCAAAAGGATTCAGAACCATTAAGGTAAAAATAATTCTCCATCTTTTAGTCCTATAAATAGTTGTGTTGCTATTCTGACAATATAACCTTCATTTAACCTTCATTCCAGACTCCACGGGAGAAACATCCTCAAAATTTTACCTTCTAAGGTCCATTTAGAATTTCATTTGTACTCTCCTGGCATTTGTCTAAATTCCCTGAAAGGAAAGCCTCTGCTCAATCCATTAGTGTAGTGGCCTTATATATTATGTGATTAGTATGCTCCTATGTTCATCCATCAGATGGAGGTACCTTATGCTATTCTGGGCAAATCCATCAGCTGTTGAGTGATTCTAATAGAAAGATAGCCCTTTGAAGCATTTTCCTTGATTTTTATATGATATGCATGAAATAAATCTTTTGCAAGAAAGGCTTAGCTTTACTTTCAAGTTCATATCTTCATTTTCCATGCATCCAAAAGCAGGCAGCGTGCTGTTTACATCATTTCTTTTGGTAACAGGAATGACATAGCGTCCTCAAAACAAATGCAGCAAAGGTTTCACAAACCCTGTCCTCAAACTACAAGAGCTGAGATATCAGTGTGAGACGAAGCTTCAGACTGTTTGTATCTCTCTGCCTTGACCAGGACTGCTTGCTTCACAAATATGCTGCTGTCTCTTTTTGTCTGCTTTAACAAAATCTTCCATAACATTGAAAACTTCCATTCAAAAGGAAAAAAAGACAGCACCAATTTAACCTTCCTAAAGAATAATACATTAGTTATCATTTATTTATCAGTACTGAGCAATCAGGGCACTTGGTAAAGCATTGAAATGGCCAGGTTGCTTTATTCCCTGCTGTGGAACTTCCAAAAAGAGGTCAGTATATTCTAACACATGTCCCTTTCACATTAAATTGCTCTAATAAGACCATTAATGAAAGGCTATAACCTGTAGAAAGCTAGGTTCAGTTTGACTTGATATCGTTAGGATTTCAGAATAACTGATGGATAGTGGGCAGCTAGCTCAGCAACACCATCGTAGCAGCATTGATTCTCATATATTGAGATGCATCAGTGGGCATTTCTGATCTCAGTTATTTTATTATTACGTGGTTTTATTTATGAACATTCTCAGCTTTCAACAGACAATTAAGGTACGTTTCTTCTTAAACTTCACTTGAATTGAAGGCAATGTTAAAATTTAGGAATAGCATTCAACTTCTACTACTGTTTTAGTTAATTTGCCACGTCTGTAATTAGGCAGTCATCACTAGAAATGGCAAATCTATCTGATCTGCTGCCTTCACATCACATGGCACTTAAATAATGTATAAAATATGGGATTATGTATCTTGCAGCAGTCCATTTAAGGCTTGCAATTTACCTTCTGATTTACCCATTCTTGCAGCTCATAGAATGGACAGAACTGATAATCACTGTCAGAAATCCTTAAACGGAGAAGTGCAGAGAAATCCTTAGGCAAATCAGCTCTTAATTTAGACAGTGCTTTAGCATCTATCCTTACCTTATCCAACTTTGTTTTGTAACTATAACCCACTTTCATTTGTCACCGAATGTTTACTGGAGATATTACTTTGTGAGCAATTATCACATCAGGAATATACTATCTGAAACTGAATTACCCAAAGAAAACAGCGATGCTAAGATTCAAAACAGAACATTGATAAAGTTTCACAATTTGCTCTTCTTATAGCTCAACTCTTCAGAATGACAAACCTCTTAAAGTTAACATTAATTAACAGTTTAAATAAACTGTGAAACCAAAAAATAATAGATTGCAAGATTAATAAAACACTTACAGTGCACCATTAAACAAACTTTATTACAAGCATCTTGAAATCAGCAAGTTGAAACAAACCCAAAAGCAATACCTAGGCAACTCCAATAACAGAGAGTCAAGTGTCACTATTAATAAGCCTATCCTGGGAATTAATAACTAAGTGGTCTGCAATTTTCTAACTTCTCACACATTGCAAAAGCTGGCTGATTGATAACCTTGCAACCTGAATGATGTCTGTGTACACAGAACAAGCTGAATCTGAAGACAAATCTTATCTTCATCAATATGAACCTTGCCACCATCACAAAAGATGGGGCTGGTATTCAAAGCAGGATCTATTGATTGAGGCAGGATCCTACATGTACTTCATGAAATATTTAGCAAAATTGAGACCTTATTAAATGTTGGCATGACATTGTGGGGACAGAATTTCTGCCAGCCCAGCCAAGTCCTCCATCCAAATCACATTTTTCAGCATGTCAAATGATAAATTTCTGGTGAAACAAATACAAGTCGAGAATACCCAGTGGTATTTGAAAGGATAATAAACTAGCATCCAGCTCAGGGGCATAAATATAGTGAACTATGAAGACATTATCAATAACCAAAGCTATGTAATGACTCCAAGCACGTTATTTTCCTTTCCACAGTTGGTGCCTGATCGGTTGAATAATTTTTACATTATCTTTTGCCTCAGATTTCCAACAACTTGTTTCCATATTTTTCAGTTCCAACACAAATGTTTATTTCTCTCCCCTTCTCTCTAAATGCTCTCATTCATCTATTAACCGGATGGCTACAAAAACATCCTGTCACCAGGACAACCTTGACCTTCACCTTATCACAAAAGTGTTCCTTGGTTCTTTCCAACACCTCCCCTCCTCCTGCAACTGCAATACACACTTGTTTTTCCTTTTTCCTTTGCACCAAGCATTCATTGGCATTGACCATTAATTCTGTTTCTCCCTCCACAGACGCTGACTGACGCCCTGCAAATTTTGCTTTCATTACTTTTTGTTTACAGTAATTGTTTAATTTATCTAAATCTTTTAGCCATTTCTTTTTTATTTAACCATCTTTTTTATTAGAGATCTTATTTATTTTATTAAAGAATTTAGGCATCTCCTTTAAAATCTGCAGTCAATAGAATCTCCTCACTTCCTGTGCCTTATGTATGTACAATACCACAGAATAATCAGAATCAACATCACTGGATTGCATTTGTATAGTGCTTCAGCTGAATGCTCCGGTGAAATCTTCAGTCAGAAAACTAATGTTAGCAAAAGCTGAAGGAACGAGTTCTTCCTCGCAAGCTCCATTGGTAAAGCTGCTCCACTGCCTTGCATTGTGGGCACTAAGCACTTGACAGTAGAACACCATGTGCCCAGTCACATGGGCAAGGCTTTCTGGTCTCAGTACTCAATGTATTGTGCACATCCCAGAAAGTTATTCTATCTCATGAAAGGGATTGGTGGATGGGCAAATGATGAGTATTTGGGATTGGCCCTTGCTCCTAACCTCAACTGTTTCAGCTCCACAAACACAGCGAAATTTAGCTTCTGACCTCACTGTGCATTTTGATCAAGTAGGTTGCCTTTGTGCTATTTATCTCTTGTCTCAAGATGGACTCTTGTCCTCATGGTCTACTTTATTATGATCTGGAAACTTATCATAAACTTCAGTGCACTTTCTCTGCAGCTGTTACTCCATAACCGTTAGTTTGATTTTGTACTACCACAATGCACTGTATGGACAGTATAGAGACCAGCCATGTCACTGTACCTCGGGACATGTACCAATAATTAACCAATTCCAAATCTTCCCAATCTATAATTCAATGGACCTTCTGGAGAAAAAAAAAAGTTACTCTTTGATGTAGTCCTCTTTGTACCGCTTCCGCGTCACTGAGAACGTATTAGTGACTGAAAAAAAATTTTCAAAAATTACCTTAAAGCAATAAATTTGACTGTTAATTTTGCATTGAAAGAACTAGCTGATTCAACCACAGGGGGGAGCCAGACTCCGTTTAAAGACACCCTTTATCAATGCAATGTAGCATCAACATCGTTTCGCCTTTAGGAGAGCATGAACACTTTTTGCTTCAAATGTTTAAACTAAAAGTGGAAATGAAACAGAAATCGTGATGTCTCTCAAGTGTAAGTTTGTGCAAAATGCTAAACACTTTATGCCAAACTGCTAATAACTCCGATCTTTCCCAGTTTATATTATTTGACCTTGGGGTGGGGGACGTGATGGAGCATAGGGTCAGGTGTGACTCACACGTCTGCATTGGCTTTTAAATCCAATCAGGTTTGCTAGAGTACAACCCAGATCAAAATTTGGGGTTTCTCTTACAAGTGCTTTTATTTTGTTACAAACTTCAGAAGATTTATTTTGGTAGAGTTGCTTTCTCACTTCACACTTGAAATTTTAATTCACGCTGCACGGCTCAGATTGCCGGAGAATATCCCGAATTATTCCTGAAAATATGTTCCCGTCACTGAACTGAATGCTGAGCCGTGGCAACAGATGTTCCTGAAACATCAGGGCACGCACTGGCATTGTGAACCTCAGGCAAAACCTCTCTCTGGATACCAATAAATTGTTTCCTTCTCTTTTATTCGCTCCTCTTATACTCGTTCCTAGAGATTGCTGATGAAGGATCTCGACCCGAGCATCCCTCTGCAGATACTGCCTGACCCGTTGACTTCCTCGAACAGTTTTTTTTTGCTCCATTAAAACGGGCCTTTGCTGTCACACGCATCTCCTTCCCGCCTTGTCACGTTACACCACTGAATAAAGACTACCCAAAACTATGAATCTCAATATGGTCATGAATCATGGCGCTTTACTGGCCAATCTGCCGTCACTGTACTAAGATATAAACAACCCAAAGGGTTTCTGTTAACTGACTGGCAAACACTGCAATATATATATCTTTGAAGGCAATGGATAAGAGCTATACTTGATAAAGTGAAGAACTTTTGTTCTGATAAGGTTTATGAACGTCTGAACAAGACTTTGCATTGTTTTGTTTATGACAAATTAGAAGCGGTTGGATCTCCGGATTTCCCGCGTTGGCTAAGAATGAGAGAGGGTTGAATACCGGCGCACCGGAGCAGAGTCAGGCGAGCCACAGTTTACAGTTGCCTTGCTTCTGCCCTCCACGATATAAAGATACTTTTAAATCTCTATATTTTCTCAGCACCACCGTGACGTGTGTGCGGAGAGGGGGCAGTGTTTTTTTTTTGTTTGCACTCCGTTGTAGTTGTCATTTGCTTTCATAATCCGGCTGTGTGGGTGAAGGGTGTTCCAAGAGGCAAACTGCCGCTTCGCTCTTTCCAGACAGAAGCTTAGCTGGCTGATTAGCATCCTGTCAATTTCAATCCCGAACCAAAGCCTCCAAGGTGATGTCAGTGAGCAATTGAAACAAGTCGCATTTGGAAACGGATGGAGAAAATGTTTATAGTCACGCACATATTAATAGGAACAAAGGCACGGCAGAAAGGAGGAGAGATGGGGCAAGAGTGTCTAGGTTAAGATTAAAATAAAAGATGCGTGTTTTTAAGACTCGCTCCCAACGACCATGGTTTTGATCAGGAAAGACTAGTACTGTGCACTTTGAAGTCAATGCAAAACTAAATTGGGAGCCTGAGTTGATTTTGCAAATAAAATTAGCTGGATATTATCGGGTTGGCAACAGTTGGGTTTTATCCAGCTCTCGGTCTCTTCCAGGGCGGAGTACTTCCTCACCCCACCGCCCCCGCCCCCACCCCCCGCACACCAAACTTCCAATTCTCACCGGGACAAGGCTGACGTCCTAATGATTTCACACGGCGGACGCAGGACATTCGTGTCAATGCCATCTCTTTGTTTGTCTCACTTCCCTGCTTTTACAGCATAGCACTTCGCAGGAGTTGAGGGTTTAACTGGGCAGACTTCCATGCGGAGAGACTAACTGTCCACATGCATTCCCCTGGAAATGGAGGCAACCCATATTGCGAAGACATACTGGGCTGGCGAGTTAATTCATAATAGACCTGTCTCTCCCCGAGCCGCTCGGCGGAGAGTGGGAAGTGTAGCGAGGACCGATGGGATAACCTGCCTCAGAGGAGTCCATACCTTTCATCTATATTCCACTCCCTGCTGTTCATTGCGCGCTGCCGCACTAGCTGGGAGGGCTGTGCCCTGGTATTGGCAGGGAGGCTAGAGGAAGGGAATGGTAATAGAGAAGGCAAGGGGTTAATGAGGGTACGGACCGAAAAGACACTATCCATGCCGAATGCTTGGAACAGATAGGATCAGGAGTTCAATAACACTCTCCCCTACCTAAATTGGCCAGGCTAGATCCAAACGGACGAAAACTGCACTGCCAACTCGCCTGCTTTCCTTTGCCTTTCATTGAAACTCTGGGCAATTGTATTATGGCACTGCGGCGCTGTCATGCTAATATTGTGTCGCTCCGCATTGATCGAACCTTGAAAGAAGTCCCCAGCCGTTTATACCATTCGTCTAGTTTCACAGAGAACGCTTACCCTTTTCAAAGGATGTTTATTGGTAGATGAAATGGAGCAAGATGAATGCCATCTGGTCATTTTCCTTGTGATTAATTTCCTTTATGGTTGAGTTGGGGTGAGGCTGGACACTAGTGGCTAAATAAATCCCTCTGACGATTCCTCAATTGTTGAAGAATGGGAATGGGAATGTTCAATGACTAAGCATTTGGGAATATTAGGATTGATGGGGAAAAGCTAACGGGATAGCTGGGAATTGAGGACTTGTATGGCTCTCAGTAGAAATGGGGGTCCTAATGTCTTGGAATACTTAATACACTAATGCTGCAGCCACCAGGCAATACACCAACGAACTCCACAACAAAAGCTAACTTAATCACTTACCGTTTAAGGGGATAAGGAATCAAGAAGGGACAATTGACCTGCAGCCAATCCTATTTTTAATGCAACCAGCAAGGTAATGTAGACCCTAACAACTACCACCACCGAAACTGTTGGGAACCGTTTGTATTTTCCTATATATGCTAGCTGACCTGTGGAGTTAATTCACCATCTGATGTTACCTTGCCGCACATAAAAAAAGGAATACTGCGAACGTGATTATCACACAGAGCCCCATTCACATGTTCATACATTTCAAATAAAACTTTTCATTTGATTCCAGTTTGCTATGTTAAACTTCAATAACCTCCATAAATTACACCAAAGATATTAGGCAGCTTCTTAGTACTGTAAACGCCCTTTTCGATTTGAAAACTGAAGTAGGTAGCAAGTACTTCATTTCAGTTTGTGTTTAGATAATATTAATTAGAAACACGTCAGGTCAGTCAGCTTTAATTACAATACGAAAATGTCTTTCTCAAAAAGAAAGTATACAGTTAAATACTACAGATGCTAGCGATCTGAAACAAAAACAGAAAAAAAAGCTTTCAGTACTAAATGGGGGAGGAAGTTCTGAACGGAGAGGACAATTAGCCTGAACTACTCACCAGCTTCAAATGGATCTTGGCTCAATTTTGTTTTTCTCCCTTTCCCAGCAAATCACTTTTTCTCTTCATCCTCCCTGGTTAGTAGACAAGTTTCCTTTCCAACTTCAACTAAGTGTCTTGCATGGTAGCCACTATAAGATTCTGAACTGAACTTAAAACTGTCTGCCTAAAATTGTAATTTCTCCAGTCGATTGCTGCAAGCAAAGGCAAATGCCCAACTGATCCACAATTTTCAATAAATAGCAGCTCAATAATCATTAATATCAACCTTCGTAAGATCAGTATTATTTTGTCAGGACTCTTTCAATTACTGTACCTATAGCAAGGCTTGCAGATTAGAATTGCTGCTTCCATTAGAGCTGTCAGAATAGTATGCAGTCCAAAATTCTGTTCGTTGAAGCAAGTTTAAGTTATGATACTTTCATGTCTCCATTAGTGCCGGGATCAGAATGTTTCCTTCAAAAGTCCAGAGACTTAGGCAAATATTAAATCTTTCCAACCGATAAGAGTAAAAGGAAGACAATGTTATTCCCCAAAAAGGTTTTTGATTTTTTGCCAAAAAGGCACCTTCACACCTAATGTGATTTTATACAGACATACTTATGTAAAGTCCATATGCATTTTGTCAAAAATCCTTTACACACTGTGTTAAAATAAAAATGCAGTAACATAAGGATAAATGTGATTGGTATGGTCACCATGATGTATTTCTAATGCTAAAGGTGTCTATATGACTTTTAAAGTTGCTTTGAATATATTACATAAACTCTTCTCAATTCATGGTTCTGAGTGTAAAATTGACTCTTGTATCTTATGAGTCTAGCAGTGCATAGTTAATCTCATAGAATCGTTTTCCCCCTTTTTCCATGACATATGAGGGAGCCTTTTCAATGTCATGTCAACAGTGAGCTGTAAATCACCCCGTTTGCCCAGAATGGAAACCAATGAGTTTACAGGGGCAGTAGTAATGAAGTTGCTGCTTTCTCTCTATATATCTAAAATCCATTGCAATATAACACAGAAATTACATTCAAAAGTGCTCACATATACAATACAATAAAATCAAATGCATCCAATATAATAACAGACAAATCTTAATCAAAACACTTTAAAAACACGATGCCATATAATGTGTAGGGGTAAAGCATCTCAGGCATATCAATACTTGCACAAAATGAAATTTAGTTTTGCTGATCATTTAATATAAATTAAATTATTGCACCATTAGTTCAACAAGGAGTAAATCATACGGAAGAAAATAAATATACATCGCCAGCCAATTCCTTCCAGTGTTTCATACACTGCTGCCCAGATTGAGACTTCATGAAGACTCAAGGCAACAAGTCAAAATCTCTGCCAGACTTCCCGAGCAGTATCAGCACCAGACGCATATTGGAGGCCTAATTTGTCAGGAAGATTCCCAAGTGTACCATAATTTTAAAACAAACCCTCACTAGATAATTATAAATTTAAACATGCTTACATGAAATATTTGACAATGCGTTTCTAGATTTACTGTCGAACAAAGATCTCGCAGGCGAATTATTGCATTACTGGAAGCATGACTTGGCCTTCGCAATCCCATGGCTGTAGTATCAACCCGGATCTAAGCACCTGCCGTTTAGCGTCTGTGACTTGTGCGCCTAACCTTCTTCAATCACTCCCAGTCTCAGCGGGGAAGGAGGAAGAGCGACTTGTTTAGATAATGGGAATTGCATTATTGTCGTACACATCAATCTTGATTTATTTAATCTATCAAGTCTCGTCTGAGCTATAATTAAGCGTCTGTTTTTCAGAGTCCATACAACGCAGACACAAAAGAGTCAGAAGGATTCATTTAAACAACCAAGAGCCTTAAAAAAAGTTCGAAATTACTTTATCGATAATCAGTGCTCTCAAAGTCGATGGACGGAATGGGGCTAAATAGATCAACAGAACCATGGTTAAAAAAATAAAACATGGATTCAATCTATCTCAACCGTCAAAGCTCGAACCTCAGATATTAAAAAGTTAATTTTGGGCGAGGAACCCTGATAGTTAAGCGTCTGTGAAGGGATGCAAGGAAGCAAAGAAGTGTGTGTGTGTGTATGTGTATGTGTATGTATGTGTGTGTGTGTGTGTGTGTGTGTGTGTTGGGCGGTGCGATTTTTGTCACACTTTTGGAATCGAGCTGAAACGACAGCAGAGCGCAGCACGGGAGGTTTGTGAGAATGTTTCTGTAGTTGGGGTACCGGAGCTCATCACGCAGCGGCAGAATGGGTTAAAACACTTGCAGTGTGTTTACACTGTGGGCTCATTTTATATTATTCAAATTGCGCCTTAGAACTAAACATCGTTCCACTCCCAACCAACGACTGAAATTAGCGCGGCTGATTTAGAAAGCCCTAGACGCTTGAAACATCCTAATCTTTTCCTCACGGAGACTGTAGATATTTGTCACTTTTTTCCCCCAAATAAGGTTGCATTTATTACACCGAGGAACGTAGAGCGCTCAGCCCCTTAACAAACACACATCATGTCAGGTTCACCAACAACCGATGCACGAGAGTAGCACTGAATACACACACTTATCCCTTGTACAAATCTTAAAGCCCTCTACTTAGTGCGCCCCGTTTATTCCCGTATCATAATCCTGTTGAGGAATTTATCTTTTTCCATTGGATGAATAAATGCAGTACAATGGACTTCTCTTTTAAAGAGCTGGTAAGGGTAAAATGGGCCGAATGGCCTTATCCTGAGCAACCGTTCTGCAAATACCTCGGGGGAATTTGGCCACTCTGCGGTCGCAGGGCGAACCAAGGGCATACGGTCTCCAGAGGGTTAACTCGCTGGCAAGTTAAATCAAGCCTGTTAGTGACTCTCTCCCCTGGGGCTTGACATTCACTGGGATTTCCGACCAGTACTTGGGTTACTTACAGTACCTGACAGCCCAGCCAAATCGCAAGACGACACCCGCCTGTGGTTTCTAGCGCGACAGAAGCAGGCGAGCTCAAACTTCGGTGAAAATATAAAGGGTTTTAGCGTTCAGAAAAAAAAACAATTACAGAAAGTAAACCGGTTTTGTCGGGGGCGCGGGGTGGCGTGCCTGCATAATACACGAGAACCAGTCTTTCTGTAAACCGTTAGTGAGGAAGTGGACAGACACGCACCCTCACAAAATATTGGATATCCTGTATAATACAACACTGCATATATTATACACTGCGTACACACAGCACACACACGGGCACCTGTACACTCAATGATGTGTTGCACGCGAGTGCACCTGTACACCGAATGGGTTAAAACTGCTCAGTGGTAAATATTGAGAGGCGGTGTGGGAAGTGATGAAGCCAGCAGTTGGCTCCGACAAAGCCGGTCCATGCTAAACTCTGCTCATTTCGGGGTCGGGTCTATAGCGGGGGTAACTCAGGTTACGTTTTATCTTCCATCTTCATTGCATGCTGTTCTCCAATTGCAGGGTTGACCTTGGGCAGAGACATAGACACCGAAGTGGCAGCCACCCCTCCCACAACATCATCACCCCCCCCACCCAGTCTTCTGTCTCTAGCCCACCGCGCCTTTCGCCCTGCTTTGCCTCAGTACCAGCATCCCGCCGATTCCTTTTATTTTGGTGTGTCTAGTCTGTGTGTATAGTGGGGAGGGAGGGGGTGCAATTTAGCAGACTCGAACACCCACTCCCCTCAATAACACGGAGCTTACTGAGAGATGTTACAACGCTGTCGGCCCACGCCCCTCGCCACAAGGTGCAGAGAATTAACACAAACTACTGTATTAAAGTTGAGCCGGAACACGCACAAACCACACGCATTTCTCGCTTCCACTTGGCGCCGCACAATCGAGCCACTTTGGAGCAAGACAAAATTGCTCAGCTAACTCTAGCCCCGCTCCCCTGAATCCTGTCCCCGCCGACAAGTGTTCCCATGCGAGCCTCCCCTGCATTTGAGAGCTGCCCGAGGCAGCTGGAGTGAAGGCACATTCAAGATACATAGCGCAACAGCCGCGGCAAACACGGGCGCTGTTTTCACACGGCGACAAACGATGGAGAGGGGGCAAAAACAAAATGCCCTCCGGGTGATCTTTGTTAACCAGCAGACAACATTCAACAGAAAGCGCTGCCTCGATGCCAGAGTGAAAGCACTTACCTCTAACGCGCATTGCCCATCAGGTAGGTTGATGTGGCTGGCGAGAGTACCGCTAAAGTAAGGCGCCGCTGTTCAGCGCTGCGGTTGCTTTTAGGATGTTGAGATAGCAAGGCTGACTTCTTGTTCTGTCTAGTTCAGGCATCTGGTCGTAGCATCACTCCTTTATTTGGCACTTGGAAGCAGCGACCCGCAGCCGAGAGAGATAGAGAGAGAGAGAGAGAGGGAGGGAGAGGTGGTGGAGTGGGGGGGGGGGGTAGATTCTCTCTGCCCGTCAGCTTGCTGATTGGTGACCATTCGGTTCTCTGATTATTATTAATAATAACATCCGCCTGAAGGACTGACAAGGCTGTATGCTTGCTGTGCAGTCTGCGCTCTGCACGGACGAGGGGGCAGTGGGAATCCTGTGTCTTTCAGGGCTGAGGAATTTGCAAGTGAATTCAGTGGGAGTGTTACAGTGAAGAGCTCTCTGTTCTAAGAGCCTCCCTCTGCGTCCTCCCCCACCCCTCCAAGACACACATACACACACACATGCATACACAGTGATGGATTGAACTCCCCCCTTTTGAAGTCTGAAGCAATTGCATTCTTCCTTGGCCCCATCCCCCGCTACTTTCTAATCAGCGTTCTTTCATGAATTGCCGATAATAAACGGCGAAGCTGCCCACGAATTGTAAATCATTTTCAGATCAGGCATCTTCGCCCCACTCAGATGAAGTGATCTTTGCTTCTCCCACTTACTCCGAATCCGACCAGAACCCGGCAGACTGTTGATCAAAGCACGGACCCAACAACAGCTGGAATTTGCAGCATGCACTTGCAGTATGTGTATTCTTTTTATTCATGTGGGGCAAATCTAATATGCAAAAACACACAGAATAAGGGAATAACATTTAAATGGGAAAACATTCAATTATTTTGGGAATATGTTATTTCTTTATTCATAGAAATCTGTGGCTAAAGAACTAATATATTCATAGAATCTTACCAAGAAAATAGTTTTGCACTAAATGACTTATTTCAATTGCCTGGCATATAAATATTTAGCTGTAAAGTAATCCTGCGCAACATGCTTCTAGTGGTTAACCCTCTGTGGAACCAAATGCCTTTTTCTCTCTGTATCTGAATGAATCCCCTGCGTTTTCTGAATTTCCACTTTTAATTCCCAGGACACTTCATGTCAGGAGACTCTAAATCTAACTGATGCTCCAAGGGCATGCTTTCTTGGAACAACTGCCTTGCTTTTCAAAGGCTGCTGGATATTTTCATGATTTTTCTGTAAGCCTCAATATTTGTTTGTGCCATTGAATGCTCGAGATTGGAGAATGAGGGGAGATTTGACAGAGGTACACAGAATTATTAGAGGTGTAGATAAGGTAAATGCAAGCAGTCTTTTTCAATTGAGGTTGGGTAAGACTAGAACTAGAGGTCCAAGGTTAAGGGTGAAGGGTAAAATGTTTAAGGGGAACATGAGGGGAAACATTTTCACTCAGGGTTGGGGAGTATGTGGAATAAGCTGCCAGTGGAAGTGATGGATTCAAGTGCAATTTCAACGCTTAAGAGTAATTTGGGTAAGTCCATGGATGGGAGGGGTATCGAGGACTATGGTCCAGGTGCATGTCGATTGGACTAGGCAGATTAAGAGTTTGTCATAGGCTAGATGGGCCGAAGGGTGAGCATCTGTGCTGCAGTGCTGTACGGTTCTATGACATTTTACTTTCCTGGCTAGAATTCACAGAAAGGAATAGGCAAGAGCCAACATCAGTGAAAGAGAGGGGAAAAACAGAACAACACGCACAAAATGCTTGCTGGAGGAATTCAGCAGGTCAGGCAGCATCCATGAAAATGAATAAACACTCGACATTTCAGGCTGAGGCCCCTCATCAGGACTGGAAAGCAAGGAGGAAGATGCCGGAATAAAAAGGTGGGGGAAGGGAATTAGGACGATTTAGAAGGCGATAGGTGAAGCCAGGTGTTGTGGGAAAGTAAAGGGCTGGAGAAGAAGGAATCTGATGGGAGAGGAGAGCGGGCCATGGGAGAAAAGGAAGAAAGAGGGACAGGAGGGGTAAGTGATAGACAGGTGTAGAGAAGAGATGGGAGGCCAGAGGGAAGGGGGAAGGGAAAAGAAAAAATTTACCAGAAAGAGAAATCGATGTTCATGCTATCAGGTTTGAAGCTATCCTAATGGTATATGAGGTCTTGCTCCTCCAGTTTGTTCTGAACATGTTTTTTTTTGGGAAAAATCAGACTGTTGGTTGATACAGAAGTTGTTACGATGCTTCCACAAATGCTCTCAGTGGAAGAGCTAACTTTAGCATGAAAAAATGGAACTAATTGAAAGGTCACTCTGCTTAATAGCACATGCAGCATTATACTGGTGCTAGATGATTGGCACAGTTCACAGCACTTAAGAGAATATTCCTATTAGCTGAATGGCTGATGATAATCCAAAACCATTCTGCAGTATTTAATTGGAGTCACTTCTGTTATTAAACTCTTACGTTTTAAGCTGCAGTTTCATTGGACGGACCCCCTCCCTGAGATATTCTTCCATTAGGAACGGCCCGCCTACTTCTATCCACTGCAAGGCAATTCCACTTCGCAGCATCTGCCTGGATTTTCAAAATGTGTAATAGGCAAGTAACTTTAGAATGGAGCCTGTACTTTACTGATATCTCCTGAAGAGAGACTGGACCAAAATAGAAATGAATAATGCAGTGGGTGGGCTGGGGAATGAGGGATCCATTTACTCACATGCCAACACACACCATGGCTAACTTCAACCTCAAGCCATCCACACTCAGTGGCCACGTTATTAGCTACCTCCTGCACTAAATAAAGTAGCCACTGAGTGTAAGATCGTGGTAGTCTGCTGCTGTAGACCATCCACTTCAAGGTTCAATGTGTTGTGTGTTCATAGTTGCTCTTTTGCGCACCACTGTCATAATGCGTGGTTATTTGAGTTAGTGTCACCTTCCTGGCAGCTTGAACCAGTCTGGTCATTCTCCACCGACCTCTCTCATTAGCAAGGCATTTTCATCCACAGAACTGCCACTCATTTTTATTTTTGTTTTTTGGACCGTTCTCTGTAAGCTCTAGAGACTGCTATGTATGAAAATCCCAGGAGATCAGCAGTTTCTGAGATACTCAAACCACCCATATGGTAGTAACAGTCATTCCATAGTCAAAGTCACTTAGAGCACATTTCTTCCGCATTCTGATGTTTGGTCTGAACAACAACTGAACCTCTGGACCATGTCTGCATGCTTTTATGAATTGACTTGCTGCCACATGATTGGCTATTTAGATATTTGCATTAATGAACAGGTATACAGGTGGATCTAATAAAGTGCATGTGTTGATGGTACCAATGGAGATGAGATTACTGCTTTGGTGGTATGTGGCATCTCCACACTGTTAGCCAACATTCACTATTTCAATGAACGTATAGTAGGCAAGTGCCTTTATTAGTTGCTCTTGTTAAATACGATCTGCTGAAGCAGGCTTAAGGATGCATTTTTAGGTTTTTTCCCTTGCTATTCCTGGTTAATTTCTCTCACTCCTGTATCTTTCGGTGGCATTTCAATCTGCAAGAACAGGTAAGAGGCGAGAAGTGCAGTAGCAATAAGGTAGAAGAGCTTTTAATTATGATCATCTGGCTTGACCATTATACTGTGAGAAGATGTGACAGGCCAGCTGGTATTTTTCTGTCCATCCATTTCATTGATTTTTATTGACTTCTGATTGTGCAGCTCCTATCAGCAATAAACATTAAAAGCACAAGCATTGCTCTTTATTCAATGTTACTGCACTGGTTATATGTTCAACAGATGTTTAGTATAATTTCTTCATACATGCTCCTATTACTTAGAAGAATGCACTGGAGCATAACAATATGAAACAGTTTACATGTTGGAATACCTCTGACTAAATTTAAATGACCCAACAGTATATTAGAACTGAAGTTACATTCTATTCTGCATGCTACATAATAAAGTTGTTAAAAAAATACTAGCTACTCTGTGATGTGGAATCCTAAATGACTGTATATTTGGGATAATGGGCTGCTTACATGACAAAATTATCTATACTCAAGGGAGAAAATTTGAATGGCTAAGAACTGTGCTACAATCAACTGTGAGTTCAATGCATTTAAAGTGAATGAGCAATGTTTAAGCTTCATTTCTAACTTGTATATCGTGGTCTTAACAGAGTTGATGAGCCTTGTAAAGTGATTCAGAATAATCTCAAACTAAAACTCTTAAAAAAAACATTTTTGCTCTCTGATTATGATTCAAATTTCCATGTCCACTAACCTTTAGCTTTATATCCCTCTGTGACTTACTGTGTTCCATGTCACCAATTTTAGTCCTTCCACCTAAGGCAAGGTGTCTTGGTTGCCTCTTCCTTCATGCCTGGAATTCCTTTCTTGGCTTCAGCTTCTCTCTCCCTTTGACCAGCTTTTGGTCAGCAAGCCTGCTGCGACTTGATGGTGAAAGTTGTTTAATGATGCTCTTCTGAAATACTTATGGGACTTTTGACTAAAAGAACATTTTTTAAATAAAAATCTGATTGATTTCCTTCCGGTTGGCTATTTCATTGCTTTGCTTGGTGTGTGATATGAATTAGAAAGATAGTACTCAATATGTTTGGAATGGGAAGCTAACACTCAACAGGGTTCATATTCTTTGGCCCCATGCGTTTACCCTTTTTGGAAATGATTCCTTTGGGAAAATGCATCCATAGAGATGACAGCAGGCCAGGCAGCATCTCTAGGAAGAGGTACAGTCGACGTTTTGGGCCGAGACCCTTCGTCAGGACTCAAATGGGTCTCTGCCCGAAACGTCGACTGTACCTCCTCCTAGAGATGCTGCCTGGCCTGCTGCATTCACCAGCAACTTTGATATGTGCTGCTTGTATTTCCAGCATCTGCAGAATTCCTCGTGTTTACGTCCATAGAGATGAAACGGCTTCCGAGACTTCCATTTATTTTATTGAGTGATACAGCACAGAACAGCAATCCACCTATTTAACATTAGCCTAATCACAGGGCAATTTACAATGACCAATTAACCTACTAACCGACTGCGAAAGGAAATCAGAGCACCCAAATGAAACTGACACAGTTCAAGGGGAGAACATACAAACTCTTTTCAGATGGCGCCGGAATTGAACTCTGAACTCTGGAATGCCCCGAGCTGTAATAGCCTCATGCTAACCACTATGCTACCATGGTGGCCAGATTCAGTCAGGTAGTTATTCACAACAGTATAATCATAAACACAAAATATTCTGAAGATGCTGGAAATTCTGAGTAACAGGCACGACAAAATTTGCAACTGTTGTCACACTACTCAACCACAAAAGGCATCCAAGTTCGAACTTGTACCCAACCATATCTATATGCACGCACTTATCAACTTGAGATAGGTGGATGGCAATTAGGAGTGGGAACTCTGACAAACTCCCACTACAGCTCCATTCATGACTGTCAAGTGGAGGTCAGCTACATCAGAGAGCAGGAAGCAATCCAAACATCTTCCATGCATTACAACTGGGCACTGTCTCTTAAAAAATAAATTGAAACGTTTGGCACTGAAGTAACTACACGAGTGAATAACTAGTTTATCAAGTGCAGGCACCAATCCCAAAATAGAAGGTCAGACACGCAAGAATTGTTTCACCATACCAGAAAAGCAGAATGAATGGGATTTTAGAAAATAAACGTGCTAATTCATGTGTTTAATCAGAACAGGCAAAATGCTTCAGTCATTCCTGATGACATGTGTTAAGGATTCCATCTCAGTTTTCAAATGGACCTCAAATTGGTTAATGTTCAAGGAGTGCGGAGAGAATTTTTTTTTTAATATACACTGCTGAAGGCTAGAGGTTTTGATCACGGAGCTTCTTCTATTTCCTGATTGGTGCAGCATGCCAAAGTTGGATCCTTATGCTTTTGTGATCCAAAGTTTCTCTGGAAGTTAAGAATGAGGCATAAACTTGTTGCTTACAATCGGTTCACTAAGTGTTTCAAGTACAAAGGAAACAAGGGGAGAAGCATGGTGAGAGATGAAGAAGGATAAAGAAAAGTGCAGAGAAAGAGCGAGCAGAGAAGAGAGAAAAAGAGAATGAACAAAGGTACTGGTCTTCTTATACTGGACCACTGATAGCACATTGAAATTCTATTGCTTAAAGTAATCAACAAGATAGCCCCATTCAGGTAATATGGCACTCCTCAACTGAAACCAAAACGTGTCCAAAAATATACCAAGGCAGCTGTAACCACCAAAAAGCTCACTGAACAATCACTTGTACATAGATGATTATATAAATATACAAACAAGTACAAGAAAGTTGAACTACAAGGAAAATAAAAATTATGCTGCCCAATTGACCAGGTCTGAAACCCCCGGTTAGAAAATTGTTTCTATAGGTGCAATGCTTTCATTCACTCAATGATCTATTAAACTTGAAAACATCTTTTCCAGGTTATTAGACCATAAGACACAGGAGCAGAATCAGCCCATTTGGCTCATCGAGTCTGATCCACCATTCAATTATGGGTGATCTTTTTCTCCCCTCCTCAGCCCCACTCCCCGGCCTTCTCTCTGTAACCTTTGATGCCGTGTCCAATCAAGAACCTATCAAGCTCTGTCTTAAATACACCTAATGACCTGGCCTCCACAGCCATCTGCAGCAACAAATTCCACAAATTCACCACCCGCTGGCTAAAGAAATTTCTCCGCATCCCTGTTTTAAATGGATGCCCCTCTATCCTGAGGCTGTGCCCTCTTGTCCTAGGCTCTCCCACCATGGGAAACATTCTGTCCAAATCTACTCTGCCTAGGCCTTTCAACATTCGAAAGATTTCAATGAGGTACTATCCTTATTCTTCTAAATTCCAGTGTATACAGACCCAGAGCCATCAAACATTCCTCATAAGATGACCTTTTCATTCCCGGAATCATCCTTGTGAACCTCCTCTGTATTCTCCCAAATGCCAGCACATCTTTTCTTAGATGAGGAGCCCAAAACTGTTCATAATACTCAAGGTGAGGCCTCACCAGTGTCGTATAAAGCCTCAGCATTACATCCCTGCTCTCGTATTCCAGACCTCTTGAAATGAATGATAGCATTGCATTTGCCTTCCTCACCACTGACTCAACTTGCAAGTTAACCTTTAAGCTGTTCTGCACAAGAACTCTCAAGTCCTTTTACATCTCAGATTTTTGGATTTTCTCCCCATTTAGAAAATAATCTGCACATTCATTTCTTCTGCCAAAGAGCATGACCATGAATTTTCCAACATTGTATTTCATTTGCCACTTTCTTGCCCATTCTCCTAATCTGTTTTAAGTCCTTCTGCAGCCTTCCTGTTTCCTCAACACTACTTGTCCCTCCATCAATCTTTGTATCATCTCCAAACCTGGCAACAGGGCCATCTATTCCATTACTCAAATCATTGATATACAGTACAACATAAAAAGAAGCGGTACTAACACTGGCCGCTGTGAAACACCACCTGTCACTGGCAGCCAACCAGAACAGGATCCTCTTATTCCCAGTCACTGCCTCCTACCAATCAGCCAATGCTCTAATCATGCTAGTAACTTTCCTGTAATACCACGGGCTCCTAACATTGTAAACAACATTGTGTGGCACCTTGTCGAAGGCCTTCTGAAAGTCTAAATATGCAATATCCATTGCAACCCCTCTATCTATCCCACTTGTAATCTCTTCAAAGATTTCCAACATTCTGCTAGTGTCTTCCACAGTGAAAACTGATACAAAATACTCATTTTCAAGTGGTCCTATATCCATTTCATTGTTTTATTTTTTACATACTTGAAAATGCTTTCGCTATCCACTTTGATATTGTTTGCTAGCTTGCTTTCATATTTCATCTTTTCCCTCCTAATGATTCTTTTAGTTGCACTCTGCAGCTTTTTAAAACCTTCCCAATCCTTTGTCTTCCCACTAATTTTTGCTTTGTTGTATACCCTCTCTTTTGCTTTTACATTAGTTTTGACTTCCCCTGTCAGCCATGGTTGTACCATTTTGTATTTGAATATTTCTTTATTTTTGGAATATATCTATCATGCACCTTCCTCATTTTTCCCAGAAACCTATGGCATTGCTGCTCTGCTGTCATCCCTGCCATCATCTCCTTTCAATTTATTTTAGCCAACTCATCTCTCATACCACTGTAATTTCCTTCACTCGACTGAAATACTACTACATCCGGCTTTACTTTCTCCCCATCAAATTTCAAGTTGAACTCAATCATATTGTGATCCCTGCCTCCAAAAGGCTGATCTATACTTGTGCGTACCAGCTACGCCGTTGTGAACATTTATATGTGTGCATTGGTGTGTCTGCATCCCTCTGCAATTCGCGCACATCACGCATGCGCACACACCTGCCCGTGCAAGGCTTTATGGTCATGGTAGTCTTTTGAGGGGTAAACAAGTTTAAAGCAAGCGTCTTTTTTTGTAAAAGCGAAATGTGTCCTCCATAATTACGGAGGTCTGTAAAGCTTTATGGAAAGCATTGCAGTCAGAATTCCTTCCCTGCCCTTCAGTCACCCAATGGGAAGCTTTTGCAGCGTTGGAGGAAATGCGATGCTACCAAGCGGACCAATCACAGTTGTTGCGGTCTGCGTTGCCGCAACACGTAGTTACATTTTGGGAGTGGTGCACATCAGGCTATGGCGTAGGGATCCGCGTAGGCACTGCATAGGGTTTGCGGCTACGCTGTACCTACAGCGTCGATTTGACGCACAAGTATAAATCAGCCTTAAGGGTTCTTTTACCTTAAGCTCCCTAATCACCTCCAGTTCATTACAAACACCCAAAGCAGTATAGTCAAGTAGGCTCAATGACAAACTTCTCTAGCAACCCATCTCTGAGACTTTCAATAAACCCACTCTCTTGAGATCCATTACCAACCTCATTTTTCCAATCGACCTGCATGTTAAAATTTCCCATGGCTATCATAACATTCCCCTTTTGACTCACCTTTTCTATTACCATTGTAATCTGTGGTCGACATCCCAACTACTGTTAGGAGGCCTGTATATAACTGCCATCAGGGTCCTCTTACCCTTGTAGTTTCTTAGCTCAACCCACAAGGATTCAACATCTTCCAGTCCTATGTCATCAAGGGTCTTGGCCCGAAACATCGACTGTACCTCTTCCTATAGATGCTGCCTGGCCTGCTGCATTCACTAGCAATTTTTATGTGTGTTGCTTGAAATTCCAGCATCTGAAGATTTCCTCGTGTTTGCGTAAGGATAGTTGTAGATGGGAGCTGAATATCCAAGTTTACATGTTCTATTGGAGGGATAGGAACATATGTAGAGGGGGTGACATGGCTCTGCTGGTAAAGAATGTCATCAAATCATTAGAGAGATGTGACATAGGACTGGAAGATGTTGAATCCTTGTGGGTTGAGCTAACTGAAAGAAGAGCTAGTAAGAGATTTGAAAGTGGGAAGGGGAGGCGGAGATCCGAAATGATAGGAGAAGACAGGAGGGAGAGGGATGGAGCCAAGAGCTGGAAAGTTGATTGAGAAAAGGGATATGAGAGGATCATGGGACAGGAGGCCTAGGGAGAAAGAAAGGAGGAGGCGGGCAGCCCAGAGGTTGGGCAAGGAGTATAATGAGAGGGACAGAGGGAGAGACAAAGAGAGAGAGAGAAAGGGGGGGGGGAGGGAGAGAGAAATAATTAAATAACGGATGGGGTATGAAGGGGAGGGGGGCCATTAACTGAAGTTAGAGAAGTCAATGTTCATGCTATCAGGTTGGAGGCTACCCAGACGGAATATAAGGTAACACACATAAAAGTTGCTGGTGAATGCAGCAGGCCAGGCAGCACCTCTTCCTAAAGATGCTGCCTGGCCTGCTGCATTCACCAGCAACTTTTATGTGTGTTGCTTGAATTTTCAGCATCTGCAGAATTCCTGTTGTTTGCAGAATATAAGGTGTTGATCCTCCAACCTGAGTGTGGCTTCAACTTAACAGTAGAGGAGGCCGTGGATAGACATGTCAGAATGGGAATGGGACGTGGAATTAAAATGTGTGGCCACTGGGAGATCCTGCTTTCTCTGGTGGACAGAGCTATCCTTAATCATGATTCAGTGACGTCATACCTGACAATCTGTAATAGTGCAACAAGATCATCCACCTTATTTCTTATACTCTCCGTACTAAGATATAACACATTACATACCGTATTCGCTACCCTTTTTGATTCTGCATCCCTAATGTGCTGGTACTCACCCTGCTGGCTGCAATTTTGTCCTATCATCTGCCTGCCTTTCCTGACAGTCTGACTGCACACTATCTTTCCTTTTTTACCATTCGTCCTATCCTGAGTCCCTTCACTCTGATTCCCACCCCGCTGCCAAATTAGATTAAACCCTTCCCAACTGCTCTAACAAACCTACCCGCGAGAATGTTAGTCTACTTGGGTTCAGGGTCACTTTTGCACAGGTCATACCTCCCCCAGAAGAGATCCCAATGATCCAAGAACATGAAACCCCGCCTCCTGCACCAGCTTCTCAGCCATGTATACATCTGATAAACCATCCTGTTTCTACCTTCAGTGGCATGTGGCACAGGAGGCAATCCAGAAATTTCTACCTGGGAGGTCCTATTTCTTAGCTTTCTGCCTAGCTCTGACTTCTTTACTTTTCCTTCCTGTGTCATTGGTACCAATATGTACCTAGTCATCTGGCAGCTCTCCCTGCCCCTCCAAATGCTGTGGACGTGATCTGAGACGTCCTTGACCCTGGCACCTGGGAGATAACATACCATCCGGGTGTCCCATTCTCATCCACAGAATCTCCTCTCTGTTCCCCTCACTACTGAGTCCCCTGTCACTACTGCTCCCCTCCTCTCCCTCTTTTCCTTCTGCACCACAGACCCATGTTCAGTGCCAGTAACCAGGTCTCCATGGCATTCCCCTGGGAGGTCATCCCCCACAACAGTGTCCAAAACTGTATATTTATTATTAAGGGGAATGGACACGGGGTGCTCTGCACTAACTGCAAATTCACATTTCCATTTCTCCTGACAGTCACCCAGTTGCTCACCCCTCCGCAACTTAGGGGTGACTACTTCCTTGTAACTCAGATCAATGATCTCCTCACTGTCCCGTACAAGCTGAAGGTCATCTGCTGCTGCTCCAGATGTCTAAGGATATTCTTCAAGGAGCTGTAGCTGGACGCACTTCATGCTGATGTAGTTCCCTGGGAGACCCAAGGTCTCCCAGGACTCCAATGTCCGACATGAAGAGCACACAATGGCTATTGATGGCACTAGATATTGTCAGAGAAAAAAAGGAAACCTTAACAGAATCTTAGCCAGAACCAATGCCTCTTTTGAGCTGGTCTCCTTTGAGCCAAAGCCTTATTGTTACAAGGATTTCAGTTAGATCCCCTTCAGCTATGTAAACCCAAAGAAGTGCAGGTCAACTTCATTCCACCTGCTTTCATATTTTAGGCCTCCAAGCCTGTTTAGATGATGTTGAATCTCTACATCTTCTTATGACTAGGATATGAGATCAGACTGAAGCTGGTCAGACCCATAATTGGTCTCAGTATTCATTCACATATGCTCATCCATATGTTTATGGAAAAAGTATTTCCCAATAGCACTGCTGAGTAGGTTGAACATCCCCCTTTGTTCTCATCCTTCCTGCAAGAGGAAATAGGTGAGATCAGGGGTTCCCAACCTGCGGTCCACGGCCCCTTGCTTAATGGTATTGGTCCATGGCATAAAAATGGCTGGAAGCCCCTGGGCTAGATGCAAAGCATTATTTTCTTTAATTTAAACCTAATCATCTTGTATAGGTAGGGAAAATCTAGCCTCACCCATGGGACATGACATCGTAATGTCACCCTTTTCACCTTCCCAGAGCAATTCTTGCCTAGACTTCCATCTCTAGCTAAACAGAAAGAACAATGTGCTGCCTCTACCATGTGTGATATTTGTAGGAGGTGAATTTCCCAGCTTCTCTTGTTTCTAAAGCGTATTACCCAGAACTGAACATAATGTCCCAGGGAAGATTGGACTAAAGCTTTAAACAACTCAACCATCAGGCCCTCCCCTCTAGATTCCAGTAAAATTGAGATAAAGGTCAATGTTCTATTTTCTGTTTAGATTACTTCTTGTCCCTGGGCATTAGACTTCAGTGATGTGTGTACAGGGATACCCAAATCCCTTGCATAATGCTTCACTGAGAGATAACCTTTTCTTTTGAAGATTGCAAGAAAGACTGGCAATAGTTACAGTTCAATGCTGCCATATCTGGTATATAGAATGTAATAAGCAGGGTGTTAGAATTTGTACTGGAAAGGTGTCTATGTTAAAATATATATCATACATAGTACTGCACAGAATGGCATTCATCATTTCCCACACAGCTCTGCAGCTCCGGCTAAACCTTCTTTTCTGCATAATTAACCTAAGCTAGCTGTATGATGGAAGATTTGAAACCTTAATCCCTTTTGTTGAATGATATATAAATTTAAGCTTAACCATTGTGAAGCACTTTCTAGTTGTCTCTTGAGACAATTATGCCACTTTCCAATGTATGTCATCTTTAAATATTTACATTTTCTCAAGTACCTTCAAAGATGCTTTGCAGTGAAAGCAGAGAATACAAGAACATGTAACGATATTCAATAATACACTGACTATGTTATTTTGTTATTTTATGAAGAATGTATGAAATATAATGAATATGAGAAATACAACAGAAGAACACAACAAAAACAAAATAGGAGCTGGAATAAGTCACCTGGTCCTACAAACTTGCCCTGCCATTCAGCATGATCAGGGCTGATCTGCATCGGGTCACTCTACTTCTTTGTTTCTCGATCTTTCGCCTTGACCCCCTCTTTAAGTGCCTTCAACTTTCTAGCTTCTATATCCCACTAAGATGGAGAATAGTGGAGAAGCACCATTCTCTGTGATAAGAATAACATCACAGATCCTTAGTTCACATTCTTGCCTCATCATTCCATCTTTCATTGCTTTCTACAAAGTATATTTTGGGTTCAGCCTTAAGTTCACCGAACAACTGAATTTCTGGACCTCTCTAGGTTATGAAATTCTAACGATAAAAAACTATCTGAGTAAAGTATTTTCTCTGTATTTTAGATATAAATCAGTTACCTGATCCCCTCGATTTAAATATTCCAGCCAACAAAAAGAATTTCTCAGCATCTATTCCCAGTTATCAAAATTTAATATTTTATATGAAAACATTTCTCCATATACAGTAAATGCTACACTATCCCATACTCTTCATAGTACAATCCTCAAATCCCAGTAATCCATCCTATGAGCCTTTCTTACATTGCTAGAATTCCCTTTTTTAGATTTTGCCCGAAGTATATTGTAATAAATCTGTAGCATACAGACTCATTATCTTTGGCACCCTGTATTTGCTGCACAATGTAAACCCCATTGAATAAGTAGTTATTTGCAATTAGCTTGCAAATATACAATGAAAAGTGAAAGAAATTGGTGCACGCAGTATGTTCTTCAGATAAGATAACTAACTGCGAAAATGCAAGTGCAGAGTATTATCTGGAAGAGGGAACTAGCTGTGACTATATCCCATTTACTAACAAATTCTTTGATAATCTGCTGAAAGGTGATTGACCAGGAGTATTAGCTTGGTTTTCCCCCTCCACAGGTTACTTCCAACAACTTGAGTTTCAGTTTTTGAATATCCACGGCTTCTTATTTTGTACAACGTCTTTGAAATTGCTGGAAGAATTTGGAATAATCATATTGAACCATGTCCTCTTCTCTAAAATCCAAGGCTGCTTGAATCATGAGCATATGATTTTACAGATTTGAATCATATCATCTGCCAGTTGATCTCAAGCCAATTTGTTAGCAAACAATGAGGGATATGAGTGGCAGCTTCCTTTCTCATCTGGAATGAAGACAGTTGAACACTTATAGGTTAGCTTGTCTGAGGTTGATTTGTTTTTTATTCAGATGTAGATGTCACCTGCAAGGTCAGAATTTCATATTCATCCCTGTCTATCTTTGAGTAGATGGTGATGAACCATTTTTGTAGAATGTGGTTAATCTAAAGTGGCTTCAGATCTCATATTTGGATAAATATGGGCGTCTCAGTCAATATGTATTTGCACAGGAGAGAGGAGAGTGGGATGGGTGTCCTGTCTCAGAAACTTGCATGGTTTTATTCCAGGAAATGAAGATGATTGATGATCATAAGCCATAGGAGCAGAATTAGGCTATTCGGCCCATTGAGTCTACTCTGCTATTCCATCATGTTAGATTTATTATTTCCCTCAATCCCATTCTCTTGCCTTTTCCCCATTACTTTTGACACCCTTACTATTTAAGAACCTATCACCTATGTTTTAAATGTACCCGATGACTTGGGCTCCACGGCCATCGGTAGCAATGAATTCCACAGATTCACCAACCTCTGGCTAAGAAATTCCTCCTCATCACTGCTTTTAAGGGAATTCTTTTGTTTCTGAGATTGTGCCCTCTAGTCCTGGACTCCCCCCAGAAGCTGAATGAGGATAAATGGCTACCCACTAGGCATCTCTTTATTTTCCTTTCTCTTTAAAGGCAAGGGTAGATAAGAGTGTAGATAGAATGTTATCTAAGTGGACTTTAGAAATCAACACTGGACAAGGTCCCTTGCTGGTCCATAAGATTTAGTCACGTGGGATCCATGGTACATTTTAGATTGGATACAAAACCGGCTTGGTTTTGGAAGACAGTGAGTAGTGGTGGAATGGTGTTCCTCTGACTGGGGGTCAGTGATCAACATTTTTCCACGAGGATCAGTGCTGGGACCTCGATTGTTTTATACAAATAATCTTTATGAAAATATAGGAGGTCTGATTAGTAAGTTTACAGAGGACAAGAGAGTTGGTGAAGATGTGCATAGTGTGGGAGGTTGTGAAAGGATAGAATGGAATTTAAATTAGTTGGAAATATGGGTGGAGAAATCCTTCCAGGTTTCACCTATCACCTGGGTGGTTCTCTCTCCCTTCCCCCTGCCTTTTAAATCTACTCCCCAGCCTCTTTTTCTCCATTCCTGCCAAATGGTCTTGGCCTGAAATGCCGACTGTACTTTTTTTCCATGAATGCTGCCTGGCCGGCTGAGTTCCTCCAGTGTTTTGTGTGTGTTGCTTGGATTTCCAGCATCTGCAGATTTTCTCTTGTTTGCGGAGAAATGGCAGATGAAGTTTCATCAGGCAAGTGTCAAGTTTGGGAGGTCAAGTCCAAGAGAATACGGCAGGACCCCCAGCAGTGTGGGTGCACCGGTGGATCTTGACATGCAAGCCCATAGTTTCCTGAAAGTAGCAACATATGTGGATGGTGTGCTAAAGAAGGCCTGTGGTGAACTTGACTCCGTCAGTTGGGACAGATGATAAAATTTGGGAAGATCTGTGGCAGCTACATAAAACTTTATTGAGGCCAGTTTGGGAGTATTGCATGCAGCTTTGGTCACCACATTACAGTAGGACGAGGAGAGCGTGCCGAGGAGATTCACCAGGATGCTGCCTGGATTGGAGAGTATTGGCTGTAAGGTTGGACAAATTTGGATTGTTTTCAATAGAGCATGAAAGGCTAAGGGACAAACTGATAGAAGTATATACAATTATGTGGGATATGGATTAGGAGGACACACTCCTTTCCCAGGGTGGATTTGTCCACCCTAGCACATTTTTATGGGTCCCCTCGTTCTATGGTTCATTCTCCTCTCCTGCTCTTCAAGTTCACCTATCACCTTCCAACTAGCCTCTTTCCACTCACCCCATCCTTTTATTCTGGTATCTTAGTCCTGAAGAAAGGTCTCGACCTGAAACGTCAAGTGCTTATTCTTTTCCATAGATGCTGCCTGGTGCTGGGTTCCTCTAGCTTTTATGTGTTTGACAGTTTAAGGGAGACGTGTGAGGCAAATTTTTTTGACACAGAGAGTGACGGGTAACGGGAATGTGCTGCCACTGGAGTAGTAGAAATAGATATAATGGCAATGTTTAAGAGGCATTTGGACAGACGTATGAACAGGCAGTGAAGAGAGATATAGAACATTTGCAGGCAGATGGGATTAATTATATTGGTATCATAGTTGCTACAGACGTGGTGGGATAAAGAGTATGTTCCTGTGCTGTACTGTTCCATGATCTTGAATCTTAATTGAGCACAATGTTGCAGGATTGGATAATATGCAAGATGAACCAGGGACAACAGAATTCCCTCAATTAAGGGACATAAAAGTGCAGGTAACATTCTATGAGAATCAAGTGTTTTTCATTGCTCATACTAGCTTTGTATCTCAGATTATTTAATAAATTTTAATTCCCCAGCTGCCATAATGGGATTTAAACTTATGTCTCCTCTAGCCCTGACCTTCTGATTACTAGTCCACTGACATAATCATTAAGCTAGTTTTCACTGACTGTTCCCTTGGATACAATGAATAAAATTATTTTTGAGTTATGTTTATGATTGCTCTCAACCGTTACCTTTGAAAACTTTGGACCATGGATAATTCAGTCATGCGTGACTGTAGTCATTAGGAAACTTGTAATTGACCAGTAAGAACAGACCCAAAAGGTGCCTGTTTGGCAAGCTCTTGCACACACTGGTGTTAATTAAGAACTCTGATCTATCTTACATAACAAGAATATAGTACTATAGTTCTACTTCTGAGCAGTGATATATTTCTGAATATGCATTTCTGAATTTCTTTATCGATCAGAATGGCTAAGTAGATAAACAACATCCTGGGATAGTGAAGAACAATTAAATAACCAGTGTGAAAGAATAAAAAATGATCAATGTAAGAGTGAAAGAGGGCAAAACATTTCTGTGAAATGTTTTGCTTCTGATAATAGGCTGCAGATGTGCAACATTTTTATTAGTATAAACATACATTCAAAATTCAAAGTTCAAAGCAAATTTATTATCAAAGTACATATATGGCACTAAATACAACCCTGAAATTAATTTTCTTGTGTGCATACTCAATAATCCATAATAGAATAATAACCATAATAGAACCAGACAAAGACCACACCAACTAGATGTTCAACCAGCATGCAAAAGACAACAATCTGTGCAAATACAAAAAGAAAGAAATAATAATAATAAATAAATAAACAATAAATATCGAGACCATGAGATAGAATCCTTGAAAATGATTCCATAGGTTGTGGGAACATTTCAATGATGGGGCAAGTGAAGTTGAATGAAGCTATATCCTTAACGACATGAAGGAAATCTGGAAGTCAAACCTGACCAGACGGCTTAAAAAGAGGATTTTCATAGCAGTCATGGAGTCCATTCTCACATACGGATGCGAGATGTGGACACTCACCAAGACGATGCGGAAGTCTCTAGATGATTGCTATACACGAATGCTCCGGATGGCTCTTGACGTGAGTTGGCAATAGCACATGACGAACGTTGAGCTCTATAACAACCTACCGATGCTCTCCACTAAAATCGAGGCGAGAAGACTGCAACTAGCGGGGCACTGTCTATGCCACCCTGAGCTACCTGCCAGCCTAGTCATCATATGGGAGCTCAAGCACGGGAGGATGAACCCTGGGCACCCTCCCAAGACAATGGTCAACACGCTCCTAGAAGACAGCAGCGCGGCTAATGTAGATGAACTGAACACACTGATGAGGGAGAGGGAGAACTGGAGAGTCCGTCATCATGCCCGACGCCAGCCCCCTAGGCCTGAGTTGACGTAGTAGTAGTAGTAGTATATCCTTTGGTTCAAGAACCTGATGGTTGAGGGGTAATAACTGCTCCTGAACCTGGTGGTGTGAGTCGTGAGGCTTCTGCTCCTTCTTTGTGATGGCAGCTGTAAGAAGGGAGCATGAAGTGGATGGCGGGGGTCCCTGATAATGGATGCTGCTTTCCTGCGACAATGCTTTGTGTAGATGTGCTCAATAGTGAGTAAGGCTTTACTCGTGATGCACTGGGTTGTATCCAGCACTTCTTGAAGGATTTTCTATTCAGGGGCATTGGTTTTTCCATACCAGGTTCTGATGCAGGCAGTCAATATACTCTTCATTACACATCTATAGAAGTTTGTCAAAGTTTTAGAAGTCACACTGAATCTTTTCAAACTCCAAAGGAAGTAGAGGTGCTGCCTTGCTTTCTTCATAATTGCATGTACTTGCTGGGCCCAGGACAGATTCTCTGAAAAGATAAAACTGAGGAATTTAAAGTTGCTGAACCTCTCCATCTCTGATCCTCCAATGTGGACTGGCTCATGGACTGGTTTCTTCCTCCTGACGTCAATAATCTGCTCCTTGGTCTTGCTGACATTGAGCAAGAGGTTGTTGTTGTGGCACCTCTCAGCCAGATTTTCAATCTCCCTCCTATTTGCTGATTCGTTACCACCTTTGATTCAGCCGACGACAGTTGTGTCATCAGCAAGCTTGAAAAATGGCATTGGAGCTATGCGTAGCCACACAGTAGTAAGTGTAAAGCGAGTCGAGCAGGGGGCTAAGCACCCAGCCTGTGATGTGCCTGTGCTGATGGAAATTGTGGAGGAGAAGGCCAAGGTGGGCTGAGGTTAATTTAGGTTTGTTATCTTACCTTTGCATAAAAGATCTTCGGTATCAGTGCTATGTAGAATTTCATGAAAACTAATGAGTAATATTAACTTATACTGAAGTCAACAGTAAAATCTAATCTATAGCTTAAGTTTTGCTATTGACTTCAGTAAGGTTTAAAGTAGGTACTTTGGTGACTGAGAAACAAATGATTACACTAATAACAGAAAATGCTGAACATACCAACAGGGTGGCAGCATCTCTGGTGAGATATACCAGGAATGCTTCAAAGCAATGACTTTTTTTCAGAAATGGAAGCTTTAGAAATCAAACAGGTCTTAAGTTTCAGGAGAGTGGAAGAGTTGGGTGATCAAAAAGGCTGTGGTAGGGTGGAGACCGAGAGAAACTGAACAACTAAAGGGACAGTGATGTTGGCAGATAAAGAGTAGGAAAGGGTTGTTACATGCAGCTGATCTGTATGTAGCAGGAGTAAATTTAGACCAAGAATACAGGAGAGAAAAAAACGAACAAAGTTAAAACTGGGAGGTACAGAATGCAGCAATAATTGGAAATATGAAGGAAAAGATTTGGTTGATATACCCAGTAGTTAAGTCAATGTAGGTGTATAAATTAAAATGGAGTGTTAAACTTTCAGAATGGTGATCCTCAGTCAGAATTGGCCAGTTTTAGCATAAACTGGGAAGATTTGTTATCTGAAATTGTAGAATTCAATGAGTTCCACGGACTGGAACATGCTGGTCAGATGGGATACTGGGCCTTGAGTTGGACTTCTTTAAAATAGATTAGGAAGCCCAATGTAAGCTTGAGAAACAGCATTCCATCTTCCTCCTGGGTTCTTATAGTATTCTGGACTTGACTCAAACTCACCTTAAGACCGCCTTGCTTTCTGCCTTTTCTTTGATCTGAAAAGTTAACTTCATAGAAACATAGAAAATAGGTGCAGGAGTAGGCCATTCGGCCCTTTGAGCCTGCACCGCCATTTATTATGATCATGGCTGATCATCCAACTCAGAACCCTCTACCAGCCTTCCCGCCATACCCCCTGATCCCTTTAGCCACAGGGGCCACATCTAACTCCCTCTTAAATATAGTCAATGAACTGGCCTCAACTGTTTCCTGTGGCAAAGAATTCCACAGATTCACCACTCCCTGTGTGAAGAAGTTTTTCCTAATCTTGGTCCTAAAAGGCTTCCCCTTTATCCTCAAACTGTGACCCCCCATTCTGGACTTCCCCAACATCGGGAACAATCTTCCTGCATCTAGCCTGTCCAATCCCTTTAGGATTTTATATGTTTCAATAAGATCCTCCTCAATCTTCTAAATTCCAGAGACTATAAGCTTAGTTGATCCAATCTTTCATCATATGAAAGTCCTGCCATCCCAGGAATCAATCTGGTGAACCTTCTTTGTACTCCCTCTATGGCAAGAATGTCTTTCCTCTGATTAGGGGACCAAAACTGCACACAATACTCCAGGTGTGGTCTCACCAAGGCCTTGTACAACTGCAGTAGTACCTCCCTGCTCCTGTACTCGAATCCTCTTGCTATGAATGCCAGCATACCATTCGCCTTTTTCACCGCCTGCTGTACCTGCATGCCCACTTTCAATGACTGGTGTATAATGACACCCAGGTCTCGTTGCACCTCCCCTTTTCCTAAACGGCCACCATTCAGATAATAATCTGTTTTCCTGTTTTTGCCACCAAAGTGGATAACCTCACATTTATCCACATTAAATTGCATCTGCCATGAATTTGCCCACTCACCTAACCTATCCAAGTCATCCTGCATCCTCTTAGCATCCTCCTCACAGCTAACACTGCCGCCCAGTTTCGTGTCATCTGCAAACTTGGAAATGCTGCATTTAATTCCCTCATCTAAGTCATTAATATATATTGTAAACAACTGGGGTCCCAGCACTGAGCCTTGCGGTACCCCACTAGTCACTGCCTGCCATTCTGAAAAGGTCCCGTTTATTCCCACTCTTTGCTTCCTGTTTTTCAACCAATTCTCTATCCACCTCAATACCTTACCCCCAATACTGTGTGCTTTAAGTTTGCACACTAATCTCCTGTGTAGGACCTTGTCAAAAGCCTTTTGGAAATCCAAATATACCAGATCCACTGGTTCTCCCCTATCCACTCTACTAGTTACATCCTCAAAAAATTCTATGAGATTCGACAGACAAGATTTTCCTTTCATAAATCCATGCTGACTTTGTCCGATGACTTCACCGCTTTCCAAATGTGCTGTTATCACATCTTTGATAACTGACTCTGGCATTTTCCCCACCACCGACGTTAGGCTAAGCGGTCTATAAGTCCCCATTTTCTCTCTCCCTCCTTTTTTAAAAAGCAGGTTTACATTAGCAACCCTCCAATCCTCAGGAACTAGTCCAGAATCTAAAGATTTTTGAAAAATTATCACTAATGCATCCACTATTTCTTGGGCTACTTCCTGAAGCACTCTGGGATGCAGACCATCTGGCCCAAGGGATTTATCTGCCTTTAATCCCTTCAATTTACCTAACACCACTTCCCTACTAACAAGTATTTCCCTCAGTTCCTCCTTCTCACTAGACCCTCAGTTCCCTACTATTTCTGGAAGATTATTTACATCCTCCTTAGTGAATACAGAACCAAAGTAGTTATTCAATTGGTCTGCCATGTCCTTGTTCCCCATAATCATTTCACCTGTTTCTGTCTGTAGGGGACCTACATTTGTCTTAACCAATCTTTTTCTTTTCACATATTTATAAAAGCTTTTACAGTCAGTTTTTATGTTCCCTGCCAGTTTTCTCTCATAATCTTTTTTCCCTTTCCTAATTAAGCCCTTTGCCCTCCTCTGCTGGACTCTGAATTTCTCCCAGTCCTCAGGTGAGCCGCTTTTTCTGGCTAATTTGTATGCTTCTTCTTTGGAATTGATACTATCCCTTATTTCCCTTGTCAGCCATGGGTGCGCTACCTTCCCTGATTTATTCTTTTGCCAAACTGGGATGAACAATTGTTATAGTTCATCCATGCGATCTTTAAATGCTTGCCATTGCATATCCACCGTCAACCTTTTAAGTATCATTTGCCAGTCTATCTTAGCTAATTCATGTCTCATACCTTCAAAGTTACCCTTCTTTAAGTTCAGAACCTTTGTTTTGAATTAACTATGTCACTCTCCATCTTAATGAAGAATTCCACTATATTATGGTCACTCTTACCCAAGGGGCCTCTCATGACAAGATTGCTAATTAACCCTTCCTCATTGCTCAATACCCAGTCTAGAACGGCCTGCTCCCTAGTTGGTTCCTCGACATGTTGGTTCAAAAAACCATCCCGCATACATTCCAAGAAATCCTCTTCCTCAGCACCCTTACCAATTTGGTTCACCCAATCCATATGTAGATTGAAGTCACCCATTATAACTGCTGTTCCTTTATTGCACGCATTTCTATTTTCCTGTTTAATGGCATCCCCAACCTCACTACTACAGTTAGCTGGCCTGTACACAACTCCCACCAGCATCTTCTGCCCCTTAGTGTTATGCAGCTCTACCCATATCGATTCCACATCCTCCCAGCTAATGTCCTTCCTTTCTATTGTGTTAATCTCCTCTCTAACCAGCAATGCTACCCCACCTCCTTTTCTTTCATGTCTATCCCACCTGAATATTGACTATCCCTGAATGTTGAGCTCCCATCCTTTGTCACCCTGGAGCCATGTCTCTGTGATCCCAACTATATCATATTCATTAATAACAATCTGCACTTTTAATTCATCCACCTTGTTACGAATGCTCCTTGCATTGACACACAAAGCCTTCAGGCTTGCTTTTACAACACTCTTAGCCCTTATACAATTATGTTGAAAAGTGGCCCTTTTTGATTTTTGCCCTGGATTTGCCGGCCTGCCACTTTTACTTTTCACTTTACTACTTTTTGCTTCTACCCTCATTTTACACCCCTCTGTCTCTCTGCATTTGTTCCCATCCCCCTGTTGTGAACTAACCTCCTCTCTCCTAGTCTCTTTAATTTGATTCCCACCCCCCAACCGTTCTAGTTTAAAGTCACCTCAGTAGCCCTCGCAAATGTCCCTGCCAGGATATTGGTCCCCCTAGGATTCAAGTGTAACCCGTCCTTTTTGTACAGGTCACGCCTGCGCCAAAAGAGGTCCCAATGATCCAAAAACTTGAATCCCTGCCCCCTGCTCCAATCCCTCAGCCATGCATTTATCCTCCACCTCATTGCATTCCTACTCTCACTGTTGCGTGGCACAGGCAGTAATCCTGAGATTATTACCTTTGCAGTCCTTTTTCTCAACTCCCTTCCTAACTCCCTATATTCTCCCTTCAGGACCTCTTCCCTTTTCCTACCTATGTCATTGGTACCTATATGTACCACGACCTCTGGCTCCTCACCCTCTCACTGCAGGATATCTTGGACGTGATCAGAAATATCCTGGACCCTGGCACCAGGGAGGCAAACTAGCATCCGGGCCTCCGGACTGCGACCACAGAATCGCCTATCTGACCCCCTTACTATTGAGTCCCCTATTACTACTGCCCTCCTCTTCCTTGCCCTACCCTTCTGAGCTACAGGGACGGACTCTGTGCCAGAGGCACGGCCACTGTCGCTTCCCCCGGGTAAGCTGTCCCCCCCAACAGTACTCAAACAGGAGTACCTATTGTCAAGGGGCACAGCCAATGGGGTACTCTCTAGTACCTAACCCTTCCTCTTCCCCTTCCTAATCGTGGCCCCGGTGTGACCACCTGCCTGTAACTCCTCTCTATCAGCTCGTCACTCTCCCTGACCAGATGAAGGTCATCGAGTTGCAGCTCCATTTCCCTAATGCGGTCCCTTAGGAGTTGCATCTCGGCGCACCTGGCACAGATGTGGACGTCCAGGATGCTTGAAGACTCCATGACCTCCCACATCCGACACAGAGAACAACAAGCTGCCCTCGCCGCTCTCCTCAAATAACAACAAAAAATGAATACCAAACCCTCTACGCCTCGTCCATTTCCGCCTAAGCCCATTGAGCCGAAGCCCTTAAGCCTTCACTCTGCTCCCGGCTCACTCCGCAGCCCACACACTACACTGCCCACCGTGTAAGGCTCTGTTCCTTTTAAATCTTCCGCGCTTCACTGTCCGACGTCATACGCCTGTGCAGTCCCGCCTCTCTGAACACCAATGGGGAAAAAAAAAGAAAAATTCAAAAATGGCCTCCTCCGCACTCCCACTCCGATTCTCAGACTTCCTTCTCCGAATTAAACCTGAAGCAGGATTTCTGTCCTTTTAAATCTTCCGTGCTCCACTGCCCGAAGTCACACGCCAAACTTTGTTTCCCTCTGCACAGATACTGCCCAACTGATTGGGTATTTCCAGTACTTTCTGCATTTTTTTTTGTAGTTTTTCCTCTGCTCTTCAATGAAATTATCCAACACTTTTCAAAACATAGAACCTCTTGTCTTCTTTTTTTTACAGCACCCTAGATGGCAAGAAGGACTTCTTGATCTTTTTATGACATCACATGGCAACTGATGATACACCTCCGAAATTTTTGCAGGGACAAAGACAGGACAAAGGCAGGCCAAGGGTGAGCAGCAAGATCTCATGAGCATCAATAAGATTCAATTTTAGCAATGTTGGATCGGGATTAAAAATAACCAGGATAATCAAAGAGAACTGCTTTGTTTGCCATTAAGAAATTGCCCTGGGATCTTTTATACTCCAAATGAGTTTAACATTTCCTCCATAAGCAATGCATCTAAAAATGTACTGCTCCCTCAATAATACACTGGAATTCGGCCCAGATTACCAGCTCTAATCTTGGACAGCTTCCTTCCCAGCAATAAGAATCTTGTTCAAGAAACAAAGGCTTTCAGATGACCAGAAAACAAATATCACAAACTCCTTTTGAGATCAAATTTGGAGCACTGGTTTCTTCTGAAATCATTCTGATGTCTTTTTCATAGCTGTTTAAGTTCAATCCATGGCAGTGAAATGATTAAACACCAGCACTGAACAATCAATTAATAAAGCCTGTATTTTGAATTGGCAGTAGGTAGTTATAAGGATATCTCTGGTATTCACTCTTTCTGGTCATTTCAGTATACAACAGGGTTCAGTGTCATGCATCATGCATTTTACTCTGAAATAATGCAGTCAGCTCAGTAATGCTGCAGACCACATTGTAGGGTTGAAAAATGCTTTGTTGTCTTATATAATTCAGAACAAATTAATTAATTCTGTACAAAAGACCACTGGCCAAGGGGTCTTCACAGATCAACACTCGCCATAATGGAACCTTAATATAAAAGATTCTTAATGAAGATTTGGGGCAATAAGGGCACGAGATCTGTTTAATGCGTAGGCAAAGGAAGGCAAGTGTTATGTATCAGCTGCACAGTTCATCTAGTGGTGCTGCTTATTCTGCTAAAATACAAAATGTACTAACCTGTGGCTGTTTGCTGAACCTTGTCACCATGTTATGAAATGTGACTGCCTTGACATAGGAAACAGATATTAGGCCCTGGACAGCAATAGAGCAGGCCATGGCGAGACAGCAAAATGATTACTTACATGATCAATGGTAAGCAAGTTAGCCAGCTGGAGTTTTGTGCCGAACACAGATTGCTACCTCTGACAAACTGACATTGTGAAATAATTTAGTTATTTCAATCCCACGTTCTTAAAAAATTGTTTTAAATGCTCAATTTGTTTGAAATGTCCAATTTTGTTTAGATGTGCCAGTGCTGAATTAATTTGTGAATTGTTTTGGGTATTGTTTCCAAGGGTAAAATTTCTTCCTAGCTACAAATCACGCACAAAATCACAGATTTTGCAGACACTGTGCAGGAACTGACACATAGAGTAATTTTATAAAGTTTTCACAGGCTTTCGAGCAAGGTTTGCTGCTATTGGTCATCTAATCGATTTTGGTGCCACATATGAGAAGAGCAAGAAACAGCATTGCTCTTCAACCAATTACACTGAAGAATCATCAGAGCCTTGCGAGGTCCAATGTGAAATATAAATTAGATTTTAATCACATGTAGAAAGCAAAATAAAGTGAGAGAAAAAGGGAATGGGAATCAGGGGGAAATAAATGAATAAATGAAGATAAACATTTTTATATATGTATAAAATCATTTCTGACATTGATCTTACTCTGGGAAAACGAGTTTCTGTACACCTAAAGTGAAATTTCACTGTTAGGTTGGGTGCATGATATTCATTGGGACTTCAAAATAATTAAAAAGAAACACTATTCTCATTATTAATTTTCCAGTCCTAATTATGTGTCAGTGGCCAGCCAGTGGCATAGTGGCATCTGCACTGGACTTTGATACGAGTACTCCAGGTGGCTCCTTGCATGCTTTCCAATCGTGCTGGGTTAACCGTAGAGCTAGTAATTTGGCCTCACAAAAAAAAAACAGACAAAAAAGTGCTGGACAATCAGCAAGGATGCTGCCAGATGCACCACAAGGTGTGGAAGGGAACAGTTATGTGTCAGTGGTGAATTAGTACTGTGGTGTTACTCACACCCATAGAATTCAAGGCTTTTCTCTGATAGGATATTGGTATCTTGTAAGTTTATAAAGGAACAAGTTAACCTGGTCTGCAGCATCAGGGTTTCCCCAATTAATTGGACGGATGGTGGCAGTTATCTGATTCCATCATCTAGAACACCACTACTCCAAATGCAAAATGCAAGCCAATGCTTACCCATGGAAAGCTGCAAGATCTTGGATGCATGCATTTCCAGGCTCAGCAGATTTTAAAAAATGGCAAAACATACACAAAGCTTTCGCATTATTTACTATTCCATTTTATCTCTTTCAAAGACTACTTTTAGCTTTGTGTATAATTAAGGCATAAGGGCATTCTGGAAGGTTGAGAAAATGGGGGACCGCTTTGTTGAGCACCTCTGCACCATTTGCCAAAAGTGAAATTTCCCGGTGGCCAACCACTTCAATTCCAAATCTGATATGTTGGTCCATGGCTTCCTCTTTTGGCATGATGAGGGGACGCTGAGGGTGCAGGAGCAACACCTCATATTCCACTTCGGTTGTCTCCAATTTGATGGCATGAACATTGATTTCTCCTTCTGGGAAAAAATAATCTTTCCCTCCCCTTTTTCTCTTCTTATATTCCCCAGCCTGGCCTTTTACCTCTTCTCCTCACCTGCCTATCATATACCTTGATGTCCCCCATTACTTTCCTTTCTCTCATGATCCCGTCTCCTTCCCTCTCAGATTCTTTCTTCTCCGACCCTTTACCTTCCCCACCTACCTGGTGTAATACCCTGTTTCTGCTGCCATGCTATAGATACTTCATTTTCACAGTTTCTGCAAAAAGCAGCATATCCTGCTGGTAGAATCCTTTGGTTTCGGTTCGAGATAAGAAGCCTTGCTGCTCAACTTAGGGATGTTGTGTCATCCAATAGAGGTGGTGGAATGGGGAGAAAGTTCAAGAGGGTGGGGCGGAGAGAGATTTATGATGGACAGTAGTCTGGTTCAGGGTCTTTTCGACGGGAGCTGTGGAGCAGACAGGAGGGAAAGTGGCCGAGAATGCCATGGGAAGGAGCATCCCTGTTGCACGAAGTGCTTTGTGCAGATGAACGGCTTCAAGGAGGAAGGGCCAATACTCCTGAGAAAGAACTTCTTGTTCGAGATGGACTTCGAGCGAAGTTTGGAATGTGGCGTGTGCTTTCACACAGACCACGGGACCAGCACATGAGTACCAAGACAGGATGAACTTCAATGTTATGTGCACATTTGTTCTGGTTTAATTCTAATGGGTCCTTTTATTTTTTCTTTCCTCTTTCCTACTAACTGCTCAATTAAGCTGAAACTTAAAATTTTTATGCAGTGTACAGTCCATTATTTCTTGCCGACTGACAATTGTGTATGGGCAGTATTCGCTCAGATCGAGTTTCCTTTAATCAGAACATCATGACGTTCCTGTTTGGTCGAACCTCAAATGATACCGACCCTGGGAACAGACAGGAGATTCTGTATATGTGAGTGGGACACCCGGATGGTACATTTCCTCCCAGGTGCCAGTGTCACGGATGTCTTGGATTGCATCCACAGCATTTTGGAGAGGGAGGGGGAGCAGCTGGACATCTTGGTACATAGTGGCTCCAATGACAGAAGAAGGAAAAGCAAAGAGGTCCTGAAAAGAGAATTTAGAGAGCTAGGTAGAAAGCTGAGAAGCAGGACTTCTTGGGAAGTAATTTCTGGGTTGCTGCCTGTGCCACTTGTAGCCAGTGAGGGTAGAAACAGGATGATCTGGCAAATTAATGCATGGCTAAGAAGCTGGTGCAAGGGGCAGGGCTTCAGGTTCTTGGATCTCTTTTGGGGAAGGTATGACCTGTTCAAAAGTGATGAGTTGCACCTGAACCCGAGGGGGACCAATATTCTCACGGGCAGGTTTGTTGGAGTTGTTGGGGAGGGTTTAAACTAATTTGGCAGGGGAGTGGAAACCGGAGTGAAGGGACTCAGGATAGGACGGATGGTGAAAAAGCAAAGATAGCATGCAGTCAGACTGCAGGAAGGGCAGGCAGATGATAGGACATAATTGCAGCCAGCAGGGTGAGTATCAGTACGTTAGGGATGCAGAATCAAAGAGGGCAGCAAATGCAGCACTCAAAATGTTAAATCTCAATGTACAGAATATAAGAAATAACGTTGATGATCTTGTTGAGTAAGATGTTGTGGCCATCACTGAATCGTGGCGGAAGGAGGGTTGTAGTTGGGAACTGAATGCCCAAGGTTACACGTTGTATCGGAGGGATAGAAAGATCAGCAGAAGAGGCTCTGCTGATGAAGAATGGCATCAAATCAGCAGGAAGATGTGAGATAGGATTGGAAGATATTGAAATCCTTATGGGTTGAGTAAAGAAACTGTGAGAGTAAAAGGACCCTGATGGCAGTTATATACAGGCCTCCGAACAGTAACTGGAATGTGGACCACAGATTTCAACAGGAAATAGAAAAGGTATGTCAAATGGACAATGTTATGATAGTCATAGGACACTTCAGCATGCAGGTCGATTGGGAAAATCAGGTTGGAAATGGATCCCAAGAGAGTGAGTTTGTTCAATGCCTATGAGATAGCTTTTTAAAACAGTTTGTCATTGAGCCTACTTGGGGATCAGCTATACTAGATTGGGTGTTATGTAATGAACCAGAAGTAATTAGGGAGCTTAAGGTAAAAGAACTCTTAGGAGGCAGTGATCAGAATATGATTGAATAGGGAGAAAATAAACTCTGATGTAGCAGTATTTCAATGGAGTAAAGGAAATTACAGTGGTATGAGAAATGAGTTGACCAAAGTAAATTGGAAGGAGATGCTGGCAGGGATGACAGTAGAGTAGAAACGGCCTGTGTTTCTGGGAAAAATGAGGAAGGCGTAGGGTAGATGTATTCCAAAAACAAAGAAATACTCAAATGGCAAAATAGTGATAATGGATGGCAAAGCTACTGTAAAAGCAAAAGGGAGGGCCTACAACAAAGCAAAAATTAGTGGGAAGACAGAGGATTGGGAGGTGTTTGAAACCCCACACAAAACAACTAAAAGAATCATTATGAGGTGTAAGATGAAATATGAAAGCAAGCTTGGAAACAATATCAAAATGAACAGTAAAAGCATTTTCAAATATGTAAAAAATAAAAGAGAGATGAGAATTGATATAAGGCCATCAGAAAATGAGACCAGAGAAACAATAATGGGGGATGAAGAGATAGCAGATGAACTAAATGTGTATTTTACATCTGTATTCACTGTGGAAGATACAATCAGTGTGCCAGATGTTGAAGGGTGTGAGGGAAGAGAAGTGAGTGCAGTTACTGTTACAAGGGAGAAGATGCTCAACAATCTGAAAGTCCTAAGGGTACACAAGTCACCCAGACCAGATGAACTGTGCTGTAGGGTTCTGAAGGAGGTAACGGTACATATTGTGGAGCCATTAGTAATGATCTTTCAAAAATCATTGGACTCTGGCATAGTGCCAGAGGACTGGAAAATTACAAATGTCACTCCACTCTTTAAGAAAGGAGGGAGACAGCAGGAAGGAAATTATAGATCAGTTAACCTGACATCAGTGGTTGGGAAAATGTTGGAGTCTATTGTTAAGAATGAGGTTATGGAGTACTTGGTGACACAGGACAAGATATGACAAAGTCATTATGGTTTCCTGAAGGGAAAATCTTGCCTGACAAACTTGTTGGGATTCTTTGAGGAGATTACACGTAGGATAGATAAAGAGGATGTAGTAGATGTATATTTGTAATTTCAGAAGGCCTTTGATAAGGTGCCACACATGAGACTTCTTACCAAGTTAAGAGCCTGTGCTATTACAGGAAAGTTACTAGCATGGTTAGAGCATTGGCTGATTGGTAGGAGGCAGCGATTAGGAATAAAAGGATTCTTTTCTGATTGGCTGCCAGTGACCAATGGTGCTCTGCAGGTGTTGGTGTTGGGACTGCTTTTTGTGCTGTATATCAGTGATTTAGATGATGGAATAGATGGCTTTGTTGCCAAGTTTGCAGAGCAATGAAGACTGGTGGAGGGACAGGTAGTGTTGAGGAAACAGGTAAGATGCTGAAGGACTTAGACAGATTAGGCGAATGGGCAAGAAAGTGGCAAATGAAATATGATGCTGGAAAATGCATGGTCATGCATTTTGGCAGCAGAAATAAATGTGGAAGAATAGTTTCTAAGTGGGGAGAAAATCC
Organism: Mobula hypostoma; assembly: GCF_963921235.1. NCBI lineage: Eukaryota > Metazoa > Chordata > Chondrichthyes > Myliobatiformes > Myliobatidae > Mobula > Mobula hypostoma. The sequence goes on from NC_086113.1 coordinate 23,709,517, forward strand.
AAAAATCTGAGATACAAAGGGACTTGTGAGTCCTTGTGCAGAACACCCTAAAGGTTAATGCAGGTGGCGAGGAAGGCAAATGTAATGTTAGCATTCATTTCAAGAGGTCTAGAATACAAGAGCAGGGATGTGATGCTGATGCTTTATAAGGCACTGGTGAAGCCTCACCTTGAGAAATATGAACAGTTTTGGGCTCCTCATCCAAGAAAAAAATGTGCTGGCATTGGAGAGAATACAGAAGGTTTATCATACAAGGAATGTTTAATAGCTCTGAGTCTGTCCTTGCTGGAATTTAAAAGGATGAGAGGGGATGTCATCGCGTCCTTTAGAATGTTGAAAGGCCTAGACAGAGTAGATGTGGAAAGGATATTTCCCATGGTGGGAGAGTCGAGGACAAGAGGGCACAGCCTCAGGATAGAGGGGCATCCATTTAAAACAGAGATGCAGAGAAATTTCTTTAGCCAGATGGTGGTGAATTTGTGGAATTTATTACCACAGGCAGCTGTGGAGGCCAGGTCTTTGGGGGAATTTAAGGCAGAGCTTGATAGGTTCTTGATTGGACATGGCACCAAAGGTTATGGGGAGAAGGCTGGTAAGTGGGGCTGTGGAGGAGAGAAAAGGATCAGCCATTATTAAATTACTGTACATTCCCAAATCAAAAACCGTGGATGAACCAGAAGATACATTGTCTGCTGAAGGCTAGATCTGTGGCATTCAGGTCTGGCGACCCAGGCCTGTAGCAGAAAAGCAGAGATGATTTGAGGAGAGCTATTTCAAGGGCGAAGAGACAATTTCAAATGAGGTTGGAGGCGATATTGGATGCACGGCAACTCTGTCAGGGTCTGCAAGACATTACTTCCTACAAAGTGAAACCCAATAGCATGAATGGCAGCGATGCTTCACTACCAAATGAACTCAACGCCTTCTATGTGTGCTTTGACAAGGAGAAAACAACTACAGCTGTGAAGATCCCTGTTACACCTGATGACCCTGTGATCTCCGTCTCAGAGGCTGATGTTAGACTGTCTTTAAAGAGAGTGAACCCTCGCAAGGCGGAAGGTCCCGATGGAGTACCTGGTAAGGTTCTGAAAACCTGTGCCAACCAACTAGCGGGAATATTCAAGGACATTTTCAATCTCTCACTGCTATGGGCAGAAGTTCCCTCTTGCTTCAAATAGGCAACAATTATACCAGTGCCTAAGAAGAATAATGTGGGTTGCCTTAATGACTATCACTCAGTAGCGCTCACATTGACAGTGATGAAATGCTTTGAGAGGTTGGTCGTGACTAGACTGAACTCCTGCCTCAACAAGGACCTGGACACATTGCAGTTTACCTATTACCACAGTAGGTCACTGGCAGATGCAATCTCAATGGCTCTCCACATGGCTTTAGACCACCTGGACAACACAAAGACCTATGTCAGGATGCTGTTCATCAACGAGAGCTCAGCATTTAATACTATCATTCCCACAATCCTGACTGAGAAGTTGCAGAACCTGGGCCTCTGTACCTCCCTCTGCAATTGGATACTCAACTTCCTAACTGGAAGACCACAATCTGTGTGGATTGATGACAACATATCCTCCTCACTGACGATCAACACTGGCGCACCTCAGGGGTGTGTGCTTAGCCCACTGCTCTACTCCATATATACACATGACTGTATGGCTAGGGATAGCTCAAATACCATCTATAATTTTGCTGATGATACAATCATTGTTGGTAGAATATCAGATGGTGACGAGAGGGCGTACAGGAGTGAGATATGCCAACTAGTGGAATGGTGCTGCAGCAACAACCTGGCACTCAACGTCAGTAAGACAAAAGAGCTGATTGTGGTCTTCAGGAAGGGTAAGATGAGGGAACACATACCGATCCTCATAGAGGGATCAGATGTGGAGACAGTGAACAGTTTTAAGTTACTGGGTGTCAAGATCTCCGAGGGTCTAACCTGGTCCCAACATATTGATGTAGTTATAAAGAAGGCAAGACAGTGGCTATACTTTATTAGGAGTTTGAAGGGATTTGGCATGTCAACAAATACACTCAAAAACTTCCACATTTGTACTGCGGAGAGCAATCTGACAGGCTGCATCACTGTCTGATATTGGGGAGGGGGGATGGGGGCCTACTGCACAGGACTGAAAGAAGCTGCAGAGAGTTGTAAATCTAGTCAGCTCCATCTAGGGTACTAGCCTACAAAGTGCCCAGGACATCTTCAGGGAGTGGTGTCTCAGAAAGGCAGCATCCATTATAAAGGACCTCCAGCATCTAGGGAATGCCCTTTTCTCACTGTTACCATCAGGTAGGAGGTACAGAAGCCTGAAGGCACACACTCAGCGATTCAGGAACAGCTCCTTCCCCTCTGCGATCCAATTCCTAAATGGACATTGAATCCTTGGACACTTCCTCACTTTTTTTAATATACAGTATTTCTGTTTTGCACATTTAAAAAAATCTATTCAACATACATATACTGTAATTGATTTACTTGTTTATATTATTATCACTTTTATTTTATTTTTTTTTCTCTTCTAGATTATGTATTGCATTGAACTGCTGCTGCTGAGTTAACAAATTTCACGTCATGTGCTGGTGATAATAAATCTGATTCTGATTCTGATTAAATGGTGGAGCAGACTTAATGAGCCAAAAGTCCTAATTTTGCTCCTATGTCTTATGGTCTTGTGGTCTTATAGACACCTACTGTTTATGAAAGGTGGCTTTTTCACCGATGAGTCATGTGGCTGTTAGTAGAGTAGGTTAATGAGCCAAGTTTGCATACGAGCCCAGTGAGAGGGCTACACTAGTTTCACCTATCATCTTCTAGCTCCTTCCTTCACCCCACCTTTTTATTCTGGCATCTTCCCCCTTCCTTTCTAGTCCTGAAGAAGGTTCTCGGCCCAAAATGTTTACTATTTATTCATTTCCATAGATGCTGCCTGAGCTGCTGAGTTCCTCCAGCATTTTCTGTGTGTTATCCTGGAATATGTGTAGTTCAAATGGCAATTCCATTCTCTGTCATCTGAAATGTGCCAGTTTATGAAAAACTGCTTTCTTCTCTGTAGTCATCTACATCTTCATGCAACAAGTGGAACAGATGTTCTGTGACAAGCAAAGTATCTGTTCCTCATTCGCCATCAGCTTCAATGAGCCTAGTGTGTTTGTAAAAAAAAACACAGATGCATTTTTAATTACTATTTTGTCTCCCCCAGTATTTGAATATTCATACTTGCCAACCCAGAGAATTAGCAAAAAGCTGGTCAACAGCTTGACAAGAGCTAACAAAGCCTTCAGAAAACTAGCAACTCAAACATAGCACTGAATACAAACCATGCAAACAGCAATGACTTTACGAGTTAACATAGAACCTTCACTTTCACACAAAAAAAACTACCCAGAAGTTTCATTCATTTAGAAATTAAATGAGGAGAAGATGAGGAGGAGAAGATGGTGGCGTGATGCAGCGCGCATGGCTGCTCCGAATTGATATCGTATTTGTTAAATAGGGGCTGTGCACAATCCTGATTTGATGGAGACGGATGTGAGGAGCACAGAGGAACATCTGGAGAAACTTCTGAAATGCCTGTTTCGCTGCTGCTGCTATTGTGTGATCGAGAATCTCCGGAGGGGAAGGCCCCAAATCCTCGGCTTTGCCTATTGCCTGTTGCCGGGGCCGGGGTCGAAGTGTTCGGTAGAGATGATGCTCGGTGCTCGGTGTCAGAGGGCTGGTTGGAGGCTTGAAGTTTTCGGACGGACTCAGAGTCGGACTGTGGTCAGGTGCTTCCAGGATGCTGCATCGGCAAGTTTGCGGCGCTGGAAGCTCATGGCAGGGAGAGTTTCTCCCTTCAACCGTCTGCGTGAGATGATGGGACTTTCAAGAGACTTTGAGACTTTTTTTTACTGTGGCCATGGTTTGTTCTTCATCAAATTACGGTATCGCTTTGCACTGTTGTAACTAAAAGTTATAATTATGAGGTTTTTGTCAGTTTTTTAAAGTCTTGGTTTGTTTTGTGTTTCTGTGATATCATTCTGGAGGAACATATTGCATTATTTTTAATGCATGCATTATTGAATGACAATAAAAGAGGACTGCGTGTCCTCATAATCTAATCTAAATAGCAAGTGCGATGCGATCTTATCTTGACTTGAAATATCTTTTCTGCAGAAAAGATGATGGATAATGTTCTGAATCTAACACCGTGAGCAGGAATGTTCCTTTTGATTTGAAAATGAATCACTTATTTCCCCAACTCTATCTTCTCTCTTGAAGATAATCACCATACTTCTGGATTTGCAAACTCCCTCACTGACCTGACTTTCATTCTTGAAACTCCATGGCCTCTCCTGTAATTCTCACTCCACACTGTAATTTCCTGCTGTCCAGTGGACTCTAACTTCCCCATTTCTGGACTTAGTCTCCTGAAGCACCCAATTTTTTTGGCTAGCAACCTAGTATTCTTCTGCTCTTCTCTCTCGTCTTTGCTGCAAATTTTTCTCTTTGGAGTGAAGGAGGATGAGAAGTGATTTGACAGAGATGTACAAGATAAAAAAGGGAGCCATAGGTAGAGCGGATAGCCAGAGTTTGTTTTCCCAGGGTGGAAGTGGCTAATACAAGGGGGCATAATTTTAACGTGATTGAAGGAAAGTTAAGGGAGATATCAGAGGTAAGTTCTTATTACAAAGCACGATGTGTGAGTGCAATGCCTTGTCAAATATAGTGTTAGAGACAGATGCATTAGGGGTATTTAAGAAAGCCTTAGACAGTCACATGAATAATAGAAAAATGGAGAGCTACAGTCTGTAGGAGGGAGGGTTAGATTGACTTTAGAGTAGGTTAAAAGGCCAGCACTAAATTGTGGGCCTAAATGTCTGTACTATGGTGTAATGTTCAATGTTCTATGGTCATCTATTACAGTACATTGGCTCCATTATACCAAGATCCAAGCTTCAATATCAGTGGTAATGTAGACCTCACCATTTACGGTCCCACTTGTGAGGTGCCTGTTCTCTTCAACAATCAACAACCTCCTCTTCCTTCCAGTAAACTTGCACTCAATGACCAATTTTTTTTTGTCTCAAATCCTAGACACGTTGGCTCCTAATGTGCAAAACTTCACATCTAGAATCAATAGTGCAAATGAACAATGAATGCTCCTTTGCTAAAATTGAAGACACTTTAGCTTTCACAGTTTAATTTAAATCCACACCTTATATGCCAGTAGAAGTTTATTACTTTTTGCTTCTTTTAATGTTTTTTTTTCAGTTACAGTGAAAGCAATTGCTGGGAGAAATGTTTTTAATTGTAGGTTGATACAATAATACCTAATAAGACCCAGTGTTCTGTAATGTCAGATGTGGCTCAGCTGGTAGTACTCTTCTGTCTGAGTCAGAAAGTTCAATTTCCACTCCCGAGCTGTGAACACAAAATATGATAGTGACACCACAGTGCAGTGCCGTGGAAATGAGAATATCACTTTTTAAAATATTTACTTGTGTAGCCGGTCTAAATTAGCTAGTTTCTTGTCAATTCAGGTATCAGAAATCTTTTGCAGGTCCCAGTTGCTGCCTCTGCATTGAAGGAAGCAACTGTGATGGGAGAAGCCTTAGAAGACGAGTTGGATAGGTAGAAATTCTCACAGCCAAATTCAGGAGATGGGGTGGGGTAAAATGGCCAGCTTTGTTGGTGGAGCTTGATCCATGCAAAAATAATCTTCAACTGAGATGAGAGATTGTGGAACATTTTAAAGCGAACAAGTTTTAGTGTATGTCATTTGTGTTTGAAACTTCCCAATCTTGACAGTGTTGATTGGTCTTCGACTGAGCTGATACCACTTACATAAACAGGCACAAACTCAATGTTAAGTGCAAACTGTTGGCATAGAAAAGATATTTGTAACTGCTCCTGCCATTTTGCACCTATTAACACAAGACTATCATGGCCAGTTATGCGTCTAAGCCAGGCATATGGTGCGGCATCAACTTGAGGAGCTGATAGCAGAATAGATATCATGGTGTACTGCAGAAAATATTACTTGTTGATACACTGGGGTAGTTCAGCCAAGGTTGGTGTAAACAGAGCAAAGGATTATGGACACATAAATTCTGCAGATGCTGAATATCCTAAGCAGTACACACAAAATACAGGAGGAACTCAGCAGGTAAGGCAGCATCTATGGAAATTAATAAACAGTTGATATTTCGGGACTTGACTTCTGAAGAAGAGCGTTGGCCTGAAAGGTCGCTTGTTTATTCATTTCCGTAGATACTGCTTGACTGGCAGAGTTCCTCCACCATTTTGTGTGTGTTGCAAAGGATTATGGAACCTTGCTGAACTGTGGGCCTGCTGCAAGTCCCAGCTCTACAGCTGGCTCCACCCCCGGGGGTAAATTAATCACCATTGTAAACGTTTGCTCAAAAACTAATACAGAATGGAAATAGGCCCTTTAGTCCAACCAATGTATCTGTCTAAGCTCGTCCAATGTGCCTGCATTTGACTAGCACCTGACTAAACCTGTCCAATCCATATATTTATCCAAATGCCTTTCAATTATCATTATTTCACATGCCTTAACCACTTTCCCTGGCCACTCATTCCATATGTGACAAGATGGCATCCCTTGGGTCCCTTTTCACCTTTTCTCCCTCACCGTAAATTTGCGCCCTTTAGCTTCTGGCTCCCCTTCCTTTGGAAAAAAACATCTCTTCAGAGAGGCTTTAAAAAGTAAATGCATTCATCTTGGAGGAAGGACCTTAACAAATGATTTTTATAAAGTTATCAATTTGCTTTATAATTTACAGACAAATTAACCAATGTATCCTTCAATTGGAAAACTATTTTGTATACCTATAAAAGTGAATCTCAGCAATTGAAAACTGATCTGCTCACAGTTGGCAATTTGATGACTAAAATTATTATTTTCTTAGTGAAAGCAGTTTTCCAGCTATTGTAGTTAAACTGCACCAGTTAATTTGGAAGTAAATCTTTTATAGCTAACCTTCTGTTTTGTAAAATGATCTCAGAGTGCGTAGGGTTAGGTCATACTTTGTATTTGTGTGTAAATGAGTTTGAGGGAAAATTGGTACATTTAGCACTGGAATCACTGATGATGCCCAAAGTTGAACTGGACATTGTATCCAATTTTGAGAATTAAAAAGACAGACAATAGGAAGTTCACCATTAAGTTAACACAATTTGCAGTTGTTGGGATGCTTGTAATTGACAAATGGTATTGACCCAACTTGCCAGTTGAATTTCTCTCCTGGTTTACATTTCTGTTCACATCAATGAATAGATTTGGTGGCACAGGGGCCTAGCGTTTAGCTTTAACACTTTACAGTCCCAGCGATTGGATTCCATTCCTGTAGCTGTCTGCAAGGAGTTTTTCCTTCACCATGTTCTCTGGGCACTTTGGTTTCCTCCCACATTTCAAAAGAAGGTGTACGGATAAGGGTCAGTAAATTGAGGGCCTGCTGTGCTGACTCTGGAAGCAGGCCAACACTTGTGGGCTGCCTGCAGCATATCCTTGGACTGTGTTAATCATTGATGCAAATGACGTATTTCACTGCATGTTTCAATGTGCATGTCGCAAATAAAGCTAATCTCTTAATCTCTCTCTCAAATGAGTGAAGAATTCAGAGATCAAGACTCATGGCTGGTTCACTCTTTTTAGCCAGCTCTCTGAAGAACTTCAACTTTTAGCAGACTCTGATGCCTTGAGCCTGAAATCTAACACTGGGGACAAACATGCATCTCTGTGGGGACTTACCGATTAGTCGTAATATAGAATTCACCCCATCGATACTAGTAATTTGCAAATATGCCACTTCCCATAAGATTGGCCCTGTTAAGTCCCATGAGAAATTCTCTCTCAGCTCTGTTGGGAAAATGTCACTGGGCCTAATGTGTTCATTTCCCCCATCCTTGAACTATTTGACTCTAAGGTACAAATAAAGTCATATCATCAAAATTACAAGAAATAGATCTATGTGTCTCACAAAACAAACTCTGTGTGGGACCTCTAATAGGCCTGCACCTCAAGATTTCAGAAACTCAGAAAATAGTGGGGGGAAAAAACTACTGTACATCAAACCACCCCCTGATCCCTAGTTTGTGCCCTTTTCCAGAAAGAGCATTTTGAATGTAATCCACTCACTTTAGTGCTGTGCACTTGGATTAATTCAGGTTTCAGATTCGGATTGACCCTAAGGGAATGGGAACAAACAGTAAAATATGAAAAGAAACGTGACACTACCTAACAGTAGTTGATGAAAGGAGCATCTGGCAGATGTCTGAAGAAATAGATAGTAGTCGGGACCCCTTGGCTAATTGATCCTATTATCCACGATACAGATACTTTGGCCATCATTTTGCTTCATTCATAATAAGAAGAGTCCAGATGTCTAGTTGCCAGACTATCACATCAATGACATGATACATTCAGAACAACCAAAAATATTACAGAGTTAAAAGCAAATATTTATTCTATATGGTGCTGCCCTTAAATTTACCTGTTATATTATCAGGCTCACGGTGTTATATTCACTTGCATATGTTTTTAAAAGGATTCTTTGTTGGGATGTGTGGATGATCAGCAATTGTTGCCCTTTCTCAAGAAAGTAAAGGGAAGCTACCTTCTGAACCATTGCAGCCTGTGTGAGAAAGGAACCCCTACAGTCCTGCCTGGTGGAAAAATCCAAGATTTTGACTGAGTGATGCAGAAACAACAGTGATATATTTCTAAGTCAAAGTGGTTCAAGGTTACAAGAGGATCATGCACTGTCCTGCTGCCTTCACCCTCAAACTTTGATGTTGTACTGTATATTTATCTATGAATTAACTAATTAGTTTAAGTAGTAAAATCCTTCAAAAAGGTGAAAAGTTGGCAGGAAAAACAATAATTGGACCAGTTTTCAAGCTTCAAAACAAATCTTTCACATGAAGAAAATTAGTCCCCATTGGAACTCCCTTTGACATATCTCATTCTTACTGAAGGCATTAAAATTTTAATAGATCTTTCACTCTTCTGAACTTACGAGGTTTGTTATTTTGAGCCCAAGCTCCCCCATTTTAAAATCTTAGTTAGAAAAATTACTTATGCTGCATTGCAATCTACTTTCACTGTAGCAGTTAACATATAACAAAACTGCCACTTTAATAAAAATAATTTAGAACAAAGAGGTTAACATACCTGCTGAGGTGCAAAAAAGATGTTTTTAAGAACACGAAAATCAATGCTTACAAACAATGATCAGGCCAATCTCATTGCATCTTTCATGAATGGAACTTACTTTTGGTTTAGAAAAATCATTAAAAAGATCCTTTCAAGATTCTTACTATGTTTCATTATCACTGAGAAAATCTCATAATTACAAGTGGAAATTGCCTTATTAGGAATTAAATGTTAAAGAGCAAATTCTGAAAAGGGTCAGAGAAAAAAAAATGATTGGTGAAGCTGTTTCTGTTAAAGATTCCAATTATCATTAAGTGTTTCAGCTCATTTATAACATTCACCAGATGTTAATGTGCTAGCTGTCTCTAAAGTTAAATGAGTTGCAGAAAACTTTTTAAAAACATACATCATTGTTGAAAGATACTACTAACAGAAAGTTTGATGACCAGTGTGATAGCTGACAGCTGGCAGAATAATCATATGTTTTGGCTGGACTTGGACTGGTTATGCTTTGTCTTACATCATTTAAATCCAGTCATTCTGCAAATGAATTAAATGGAAGATTTATATTCCATTTTTGAAGATATAATAGCAACGTTCTCATTGCTGACACTAAATAATGAGACTCAAATCACAATGAACGAAACACTAATTTCAGAATCACATCAATCTCCATAATTTGCTGGATTCAGATCCAGATTCATTTATTTGTCACATGTGCATTGAAACATACAGTGAAATGCATCATTTGAATTAAAATCCAACACAACCTTTGGATGAGAGGTGAGGATGTGTGGTGACCTGTTAGAGGTGTATAAGATGATGAGAGGCATTGATTGTGTGGATAGTTACAGGCTTTTTCCCCAAAGCTGAAATGGCTAATACGAGAGGGCACAGTTTTAAGGTGCTTGGAAGTAGGTACAGAGGAGATGTCAGGCCAAAGTTTTTTTACGCAGAGCGTGGTGAGTGTGTGGAATGGGCTGCCGGCGTCGGTGGTGGAGGCGGATACGATAGGATCTTTTAAGAGACTCCTAGATAGGTACATGGAGGTTAGGAAAATAGAGGGCTATGGGTACCCCTATGTAATTTCTAAAGTCAGTACATGTTGGCACAGCATTGTGGCCGAAGGGCCTATATTATGCTGTAGGTTTTCTATGTTTCTAACCTAAGGATGTGATAGAAACAGTCTGCAAGTAATGCCTCACATTCCGCTGCCAACTTAGCACACCCACAGTGCTCAGCAGAACACACAGAACACAACAAGCAACAAAACAACAACTGCAAAACAAGCTCCTTTCCTCCCTCCCACCCAAGCAGTCTTCCTACTCTAGGGTTGGCTTCCGGGCTTCCAGACTCCAGTGAACTTATCAACTCGCAGTCAATGGGACATACTAGGACTTCCCCAGTGGATTCTCAGTCTCATAGATCTAGAGCTTTGGACACTGGGCTTCAACTTATGGACCTCTAACTCCTCCACTTCCCTGTACCTAAAATCTATAATCTCAAACTCTCCTTCATCCCTGTCTCTATAAAGCCATCCGTTAGTCTTGCGAGACCATGGATCTGCGCCTGGAAAGTCTTCACTCTCCAGGGCGCAGGCCTGGGCAAGGTTGTATGGAAGACCAGCAGTTGCCCATGCTGCAAGTCTCCCCCTCTCCACGACACCAGTGTTGTCCAAGAGAAGGGCATTAGGACCCATACAGCCTGGCACAAGTGTCGTCGCAGAGCAATGTGTGATTAAGTACCTTGCTCAAGGACACAACACGTTCCCTCGGCTGGGGCTCGAACTCACGACCTCCAGGTAGCTAGTCCAATGCCTTAACCATTTGGCCATGTGCCCACACCCTTGTCTCTAAACCCCTACCTAATCTCTTACTCCCGTCTCCAACCCCAAAACAATTGGTATGAACTTATTCTGAACCATGACCTCAATGGAGACCACAGCTGAGCATCATCTTGGTGAAGTCCTATTCCTTGAGTAATGGGTATTCGCTCCTTGACCAGTGGGCCGCTTGGTTGTTTGCTGATCTCGGCTTTCTAAGCACTCCATCTGCTACTTGTAAGATCAGAAACAGATGTAAGTAATAATATTGCTTGTTATACTTTGGGTCATAAATGGAAGTCAGTCTTCAGTTCTTGAAATGTAATTGGCAAGCAGTTATCAGTGTGTAGTTAAAACAAAGTATTGTCTCCACAGCAGTTTTGCAGATGTGCTGTACAGAAGTCAGATGCTAGGTCACAGATTCATGTCTGACAGCTCAAGAATAGAGTATAAGACAACGAGTTGTTTCAAACAGACACGCTGACTTTTTAGTTGATTAGTTCAAGGGAGCTTGCAGAACAGATGGATAATATCATTTAGCATGTCAATAACTGATGTGTTTATAATTGGAAGGTTTATGCACTCAAGGAAGTTAGCTTCATAGCATTGATTGTAAGAGTTGAGATTTATGTCTCCAAAGAAGTGTTTAGACCGCTTATGTTAATAGGATATCTGAGGAAATGTCATGTTCATGAAGTCACCCAAGTGGGGGAAAAAGGGCATAAATGTAGAGAACAATTGAGGCTTATTAGGGATGGGGTAAAGGACCATCAAGAAGAAACACGGGGTGAACTAGAATCCATTCCTCCAGCTTCAGTTTCTGTGATGGACAATTTTATTCTTCTGCATCATGGTATGTCTTGACAGGAATTGTACTTATGTTTTAAAAATCCCCATTTTAAGAAATGCCTTATGCTTAGGAAAAGCTTTGTGTTTTAGGGATAGTTTGTAATTTGGAAATGTTTAAGATAGAAATCCTCTGTGAGTTTTAAATATGTTTCAAGAGTTTTGTGTGGATTTAATTGTGTATTTCTGAAAGCAAATGTGCTGTGTTTTAAACTACTTTGTTAGCTGCTAGTATATTCTCCTTGGTAAGGAGAGAGGACACACCACTTGAATAGTGGGTATTGGCAGCTAAGCTCACCATGGAGAATAAACAAGGAAATAAACAAGTCTTTGAAGACTGGGTAGTTACAATATAATTTGCCTTTTGTGAGAGTACTGGTGTCTATTTATATTCAATAGGACTTAAAGTCTTTGTTTGTGTTTAGAAATTTCTGGTCAACAAACCCAATGCCATTACACTTGCTTGCAATAAGGAATGCAACTGTAAGGCTGCAGCTGCTGCGTAAATTTGTGTTACTAAGAGGGAGAAAGTTGGTAGAATGAGTGGGTTGGTGCTGGTTTAGGAAACACGTAAATTTTGTAAATTGTAACGTTGTTTTCTAAAAAAAAGCAGCAACCAATAAAATAAATACAAAGGATAGAAACACTCAGTAGTGGAGCTGCATAACCTTGAAATCCCCACCTGATGGCTGGAGAAATGTGGATAAATGGGCTGGGGAAAATGATTATTTTGGTACTTCAGTGCACCCTCATCTTGAAGCCTAGTATTTGGGCTCCCGTCATCGGCGAGGCCAGGGTTCGGTGATTGTCATGTCCTGGGATCAAAATCAAGTATCATGGCCTGAGGGAGCAAGTCGGCGGAAATCTGCTTGGAAACTGAGACCAGTTGGGCAGAGCTGAGTCTGTGAATTTCTGCAAGAATGCTGGGAGGACGAGGCACATTGTCTGCAGACCTAAGGCTGCTCGAGGCTGAGTTAAAGGAATTAATATGTGTGGGTGGGGAGATGAATGGGGTTTGCTTTTGCTGTTGGTGTTTTGTTGCTGGTTGTTTTCTGTGTTGTTCTGTTGAGCATTGTGGTCATGATACCATTTGGTATCAAAACTTGTGGGCTGCTCCACCACACCCTTGGGTTTTTTGGGGTGCTAACACAAGTGTTGCATCTCACTGTATGTTTCAATGTGCATGTGACAAATAAACTTGAATCTTAGTCATAGTCATAGACATACTTTATTGATCCTGAGGGAAATTGATTTTTGTTACTGTTGCCCCAACCATGAATAGGGTATAAATATATCGATATAAAACCATAAATAATTAAATAGTAACATGTAAATTATACCAGGAAGTAAGTCCAGGACCAGCCTATTGGCTCAGGGTGTCTGACCCTGCAAGGGAGGAGTTGTAAAGTGTGATGGCCACAGGCAGGAATGACTTCCTATGACGCTTAGTGTTGATTCTCATCTGGGGACAACAATGTCACCAAGGTGACAAGGTGTGCTGGTCTGCTGAGTTAATCTGACAGCTGCGAAGAGTCTGCCAAAAGTGATACAACCCGCTGGTCCATTAACAAGTAAATGCTTCAAATATACATCACAAAGCATTGAATATTGGACACAAAAAAATGCAAAACCTTGAAATTACTTCCCTTTGATTGCTGACCATGCATAATCCTTCAGGACTCTTATCAAACTTTCAGCTAAGACGTAAAAGTCTTGGCTCCATCATCTTATTAAAACACTAGGTGAGTCACCATGCACATGAAGAGATCTTGGAACCTACTACCCCTATGGATAAATTTAACAGTTGCACTATTTTAGGAAATTTTAGTGCTGTGATCTGATTAGTTTTCTATGCACATTCATTGTTTTAGTTAGTCATGTGGAAAGAAAATAAAATTACTGATCTCACCAATCAATATGCAAGTCTCCAGTTTGATCAGAAAATGAGTCAATGGTGCATTTAATCCTTATGTTAATCTGGAAAGGCACAATTTATGCAAGTTAAAGGTAATGGCAATTATTGTTTGCAATTAGTACTGCTCTGCCTATTTCATTGACTTTGGGTGCCCTTTTCTCATGAAGGCAACAGCATGCTGTTCTCGGGCAAATTCCCTGCTTATGTCACTGGTGACAGAGCTACAGGAGTCTGGCTTAGGTGCCTGCACATCCCTCGAGACATCCTGCATCATTTTACGCTACTTTAGCCACAGAACCATGCACCAAGTACTTTTAGAATTAATCTTTGTCTTTATTAATAAACCCTTACCATCAATTAGAAAATCTACTGCCAATTGGCAGAACACTCTGTATTTGGATGAGAGCAATCATTGTTTAAGAGCTATTTGTTGTGACTGTTCCTTTTTTTCTTTCCCTTTCTTCCCTTGACCACAAGACACAGGAATGGCATTTGGCCATTTGGCCCATCAAGACACTCCTTGAATATTTGTCAATGCTTTGTTTATCTCCTATTTCCCAATTGGTTAATTTTATCCTTACTTATGTATTCAAACAATTAAACTGTAAATAATGGGTAGAAATAATTGATTCTCATTAACATTGCTTTCAGTTTATACTGGATAAATAGCAGAGAATGTCATAACTGAATGAGCTACCAATAATAGTGAAGTGACTAGAAAAAATAGGAGTGTTTCTACCCCTTTAAAGTCTTTTTGTGTATGGCATTCATTTCAAAACCCACTTTATTGTACAAACCCTGCGCAGGCTCTGGAGTAAATGGTGTGTGTTTAGATTGACATTGATTGCTATGTCTTGACTTGCTGGGGAGGTTGGGCTCCTGCCAAGACAAGGCCCAGAGAAATGAGATGAAGGCATGTTGATGTCACCTCTGTCTCATGAGCATTGTATTTAAATGTTTCTATCTGTTCCAGTGCAAAGGTTCCTGGGGAGCTTCTTGAATGTGCAAGTGAAGCATTAAGGTGGCAAGCACCTCCGTTAATGGGTCTGTCCATCTGTTTTCCTTGGATTTGCACCCATATAATATGCATAACCACTATACAAAGGGAAAACAAAACTGTTTCTCATCTTGCATTCTGCTGCACTCTTTCTTGACCTGTTAATCTTCACCGCCATAACAGTACCCGCCTGCGCATCTCCGCATCCATTACTATAATTCACCCATGTTTTTATTCCTTTGAGACTTGACCATTTCCTGGCCAGATTGCATGCTCTGCTCTTCATAGCTCAAAGTTCAAAGTAAACTTATTATTAAAGTACATATATGTCACCATACACAATCCTGAGATTTGTTTTATAGTGGGCATACTCAGTAAATCCAAGAACCATAATAGAATCAGTAAGAGGCCACACCCTACAGGATGGACAAACAACCAATGTGCAGAAGACAACAAACTGTGCAAGTACAAAAATAAAAAAAGAAATAATAATAAGAAATTAATATTGAGAACATGAGGTCAAGAGTCCTTGAAAGTGAGCTCATAAGTTATAGAAATAGCTCAGTGATGGAGCAAGTGAAGTTGAGTGAAGTTACCTCCACTGGTTCAAGAGCCTGATGGTTAAGGAGTAATAACTGTTCCTGAACTTGGTGGTGTGAGTATTGAGGCTCCTGTACCTTCTTCCTGATGGCAGCAGCGAAAAGAGAGAATGACCTGGGTGGTGGGTGCCCCTGATGACAAATACTTGTTTCCTGCTACAGTACTCTGTGTAAATGTGCTCAAGGAGGCTGCTGCTTTTTGTACGATTTTCCATTCAAGGGTATTGGTGTTTCCATATCAATCTGTGATGCAACCAGTCAATATACTCTCCACCACACATCTAAATAAATTTGTCAAAGTTTTAGATGTTATGTCAAATCACATACATAAAAGAAACATCCCCCCCCCTTTTTCTCTTTTTCCATTCCCCTGTCTGGCTCCTCTCTTACTCCTTTTTGTCTCCTCATAAACCTATCACCTCACTCTGGTGCCCCCCTCCTCCTTCCCTTTCTTCCACAGTCCATTCTCTCTCCTATCTTCAGCCCTTTACCTTTATCTCCTATCACCTCCCAGCTTCTCACTTCATCACCCACTTCCCCCAACGACCCACCTTCCCCCTCACCTGGCTTCACCTAACACCTGCCAGCTTGTACTTTTCCTCCTTCTCCACCTTCTTATTCTGGATTCTTACCCTTTCCTTTCCATTGCTGATGAAGTGTCTCAGCCTGAAACATGGACTGTTTATTTATTTCCGTAAATACTGACTGAACTGCTGAGTTCCTCCATTATTTTTTGTGTATTGCTATAAAATCATCCACTGGCGTCCTGATTCCTGCTGTGCCTGCTGACCCATTTTTGGCTTCTATTCCAACAATACCTCAATTTCTATTCAATTCTTAACCCATTTATCAATCTCTCCATGGTCTCTGCTTCCTCCATCTCCTATAACCTGCCAAGGCATCTCTGTTCACAAACAAGAGAAAATCTGCAGATGGTGGAAATCCAAGTAACACACACAAAATGCTGCAGGAACTCAGCAGGCCAGGCAGCATCTAAGGAAAAGAGTACAGTCAACAATTCGGGCTGAGACCTTCACAGGACTGGAGAAAAAAAGATGAGGAGTCAGAGTTAGAAGCTGAGGTGAGGAGAGGAAGAAACATAAGGTGATAGGTGAAACCGGGAGGAGAAGAGGGATGATATAAAGGGCTGGGATGTTGATTGGTGAAAGAGATACAGGGCTGGAGAAGGGGAAATCTGATAGGAGAGGACAGAAGACCATGGAAGAAAGAAAAGGGGGAAGAGCACCAGAGGGAGATGATGGGCGGGTAAGGAGATAAGGTGAGAGAGGGAAAACAGAATGGGGAATCATGAAGGGGGTGGGGGGCATTACTGGAAGTTTGAGAAGTTGATGTTCATACCATCAATAAAATGATGTTCATGCCATCAGCTACCCAGACGGAATATAAGGTATTGCTCCTCCAATCTGAGTGCGGTCTCATTGCAACAGTAGAGGATTGACATGTCAGAATGGGAAGTGGAATTAAAATGGGTGGTCGCTGGGAGATCCCACCTTTTCTGGTGGATGGACCGTAGGTGCTCGGTGAAGCAGTGTCCCAATTTACGTTGGGTCTATATCTCTGTTCATCTGTCTGGCCTTGGTCGGTCCAAAAATGAAGTATTCTACCGTAGACAGCTGTGACTACAGTTACCCAGGCTCGAAGTTCTGAAGTTCCTTCACTGAACTGCATTGACATTCTTTCCTCTTCTCAGCTGTTCTTTAAAAAGTAGTTCTTTAAGTATGTTTGTAGCTATCTGCACTAGTACATCCGCATTTGGCTCAGCGTTACTTTACGGAGTGCCATGGGATGCTTTGCAACACTAAAGGTGTTCCACAAATTTTAGCTCTTATTGTTGTCATCTCCTGGCTTTCTCAGGAAGTATAAAATAATCTCAGTGTGCCAGTTACCAGGGAGAGCAGCTGGGGCTCAAAGCTTAGTGGCATTCTGCTCAAACCTCAGAAGAAGAGTTTATTCAAAAAATCAGCTCTTCAAAGGAATCTACTTCCACCAAGGAATTAGCAAGAGTTTTACCTGTGCAAACTGAAAGCACAGTTGTTTGAGATGTTGTTAGAAAGAAAAAACAGTACCCGCTGGTCGTTGGGAAAAGCAACATCTGCCAGATGTCTGAAGAAATAGATGGCAGTGGGCATCCCCAGCTTTATTTATCGTGTTTTCCATGACACCGCTACGATGAGCCTGAGCTGCTTTTCCCAAATAAAATACCTTCAGATGTCCAAGCATTGGATCACCACAGCAACTGCTCCAATCTCTCAATTTTAGAGCGCAAAGTTAAATAATGCAGAATAAAAAGAAAAAAAAACTCTTGTTTCAGAAAGCCTAGAAATTGAATATTATTTTGATATTATTAAGCTCAGAGAGTTTGATTCATGTTACATCCAGTCCTGGATGGCTGACTCCACCATCACCTTTTTCAAGTGTCAAAAGTTTTGAAGATTCAAAAACTGGAGAGGTCCTGGTAAATCTCAGGAACAATGCTGCTCCGTGCTCTAAAATCAACATCACTCCATTAACTATTGTGCTTGGCTCTGTTCACAAGTCAGCAGCAGACCTGGTCTTCTGTGAGCTGTTGAAAGCCAATGCTTCAGGGTTAGAGTTCAATTCAATTAAAATAAACAATGCAAAATTAATGGCAGTTTTTTAGTATGTAAAACCAGTGTGTTCTTGAGCTCTCGCAAATTCAATTGCAGAATGTACAAACTTGTACAGTATACATAAGACAGAAGAAGCTCAAAATGTGTGCTTCTTAAAGGTCTCTTCACAACTCTTCACAACAGTAGAACAGAAACAGACCATTCAGCTCAACAGTAGAATAGAGAAACAGACCACTTGGTTCACACAGTTGCATAGAGAAACAGCCATTAAGCAGAGACAGGATAGTAGAGAAATGGATCACTTAGCTCAGACAGTAGAATAGAGAAACGGACCGCTCGGCTCAGACAGTAGAACGGACAGATGGACCGCTCGGCTCAGACAATAGAATAGAGAAACGGACCGCTCGGTTCAGACAGCAGAATAGAGAAATGGACCACTCGGCTCAGACAGTAGAATAGAGAAACGGACCGCTTGGCTCAGACAGTAGAGTAGAGAAATGGACCGCTCGGCTCAGACGGTGGAATAGAGAAACGGACCGCTTGGCTCAGACAGTGGAATAGAGAAATGGACCGCTCGGCTCAGACAGTAGAATAGAGAAACGGACCGCTCGGGTCAGACAGTAGAATAGAGAAACGGACCGCTTGGCTCAGACAGTAGAGTAGAGAAACGGACCACTCGGCTCAGACGGTGGAATAGAGAGACGGACCGCTCGGCTCAGACGGCAGAATGGAGAAACAGACCGCTCGGCTCAGACAGTAGAATAGAGAAACGGACCGCTCGGCTCAGACGGTGGAATAGAGAAACGGACCGCTCGGCTCAGACAGTAGAATAGAGAAACGGACCGCTCGGCTCAGACAGTAGAGTAGAAAAACGGACCGCTCGGATCAGACAGTAGAATAGAGAAACGGACTGCTCGGGTCAGACAGGAGAATAGAGAAACGGACCGCTCGGCTCAGACAGTAGAATAGAGAAACGGACCGCTTGGCTCAGACAGTGGAATAGAGAAACGGACCGCTCAGCTCAGACAGTAGAATAGAGAGACGGACCGCTCGGGTCAGACAGTAGAATAGAGAAACGGACCGCTTGGCTCAGACAGTAGAGTAGAGAAACGGACCACTCGGCTCAGACGGTGGAATAGAGAGACGGACCGCTCGGCTCAGACGGCAGAATGGAGAAACAGACCGCTCGGCTCAGACAGTAGAATAGAGAAACGGACCGCTCGGCTCAGACGGTGGAATAGAGAAACGGACCGCTCGGCTCAGACAGTAGAATAGAGAAACGGACCGCTCGGCTCAGACAGTAGAGTAGAAAAACGGACCGCTCGGATCAGACAGTAGAATAGAGAAACGGACTGCTCGGGTCAGACAGGAGAATAGAGAAACGGACCGCTCGGCTCAGACAGTAGAATAGAGAAACGGACCGCTTGGCTCAGACAGTGGAATAGAGAAACGGACCGCTCGGCTCAGACAGTAGAATAGAGAGACGGACCGCTCGGCTCAGACAGTAGAATAGAGAAACGGACCTCTCAGATCAGACAGTAGAATTAGAGAAACGGACCGCTCGGATCAGACGGTAGAAAAGAGAAACGGACCGCTCGGATCAGACAGTAGAATTAGAGAAACGGACTACTCGGATCAGACGGTAGAATAGAAAAACGGACCGCTCGGATCAGACGGTAGAATAGAGAAATGGACCGCTCGGCTCAGACAGTAGAATAGAGAAACGGACCGCTTGGCTCAGACAGTAGAATTAGAGAAACGGACCGCTCAGATCAGACAGTAGAATGGAGAAACGGACCGCTCGGCTCAGATGGCAGAATGGAGAAATGGACTGCTCGGCTCAGACAGTGGAATAGAGAAACGGACCGCTCGGCTCAGACGGTAGAATAGAGAAACGGACCGCTCGGATCAGACAGTAGAATTAGAGAAACGGACCGCTCGGATCAGACGGTAGAATAGAGAAACGGACCGCTCGGCTCAGACAGTAGAATAGAGAAACGGACCGCTCGGCTCAGACAGTAGAATAGAGAAATGGACCGCTCGGCTCAGACGGCAGAATGGAGAAACGGACCGCTCGGCTCAGACAGTGGAATAGAGAAACGGACCGCTCGGCTCAGACGGTGGAATAGAGAAATGGACCGCTCGGCTCAGACGGTGGAATAGAGAAACGGACCGCTCGGATCAGACGGTAGAATAGAGAAACGGACCACTCGGATCAGACAGTAGAATAGAGAGACGGACCGCTCGGCTCAGACGGTAGAATAGAGAAAGGGACCGCTCGGCTCAGATGGTAGAACGGAGAAACGGACCGTTCGGCTCAGACAGTAGAGTGGAGAAACAGACCACTTGGCTCAGACAGTAGAACGGAGAGACGGACCGCTCGGGTCAGACGGTAGAGTGGAGAAACGGACCGCTCGGCTCAGACGGTAGAGTAGAGGAACGGACCACTTGGCTCAGACAGTAGAACGGAGAGACGGACCGCTCGGCTCAGATGGTAGAATAGAGAAACGGACCGCTCGGCTCAGATGGTAGAATAGAGAAACGGACCGCTCGGGTCAGACGGTAGAATGGAGAGACGGACCACTTGGGTCAGACGGTAGAACGGACAGACGGACCGCTCGGCTCAGACTGTAGAATTAGAGAAACAGACCGCTCGGCTCAGACGGTAGAATACAGAAACGGACCGCTCGGCTCAGACAGCAGAATAGAGAAACGGACCACTCGGATCAGACAGTAGATAGAGAAACGGACCGCACGGCTCAGACAGTAGAATAGAGAAACGGACCGCTCGGCTCAGACAGTAGAATAGAGAAACGGACCGCTCGGCTCAGACAGTAGAGTAGAGGAACGGACCGCTCGGCTCAGACGGCAGAATAGAGAAACGGACCGCTCGGCTCGGATGGCAGAATAGAGAAACGGACCGCTCGGCTCGGATGGTAGAATAGAGAGACAGACCGCTTGGCTCAGACGGTAGAGTAGAGAAATGGACCGCTTGGCTCAGATGGTAGAACGGAGAAACGAACCCCTTGGCTCGGATGGTAGAATGGAGAGACGGACCGCTCGGCTCAGACAGTAGAATAGAGAAACGGACCGCACGGCTCAGACAGTAGAATAGAGAAACGGACCGCTCGGCTCAGACAGTAGAATAGAGAAACGGACCGCACGGCTCAGACAGTAGAATAGAGAAACGGACCGCTCGGCTCAGACAGTAGAATAGAGAAACGGACCGCTCGGCTCAGACGGCAGAATAGAGAAACGGACCGCTTGGCTCGGATGGCAGAATAGAGAAACGGACCGCTCGGCTCGGATGGTAGAATAGAGAGACAGACCGCTCGGCTCAGACGGTAGAGTAGAGAAATGGACCGTTTGGCTCAGATGGTAGAACGGAGAAACGAACCCCTTGGCTCGGATGGTAGAATGGAGAGACGGACCGCTCGACTTGGACGGTAGAATAGAGAAACGGACCGCTCGGCTCAGACAGTAGAATAGAGAGACGGACTGCTCGGCTCGGACAGTAGAATAGAGAAACGGACCGCTCGGATCGGACAGTAGAGTAGAGAAACGAACCGCTCGGCTCAGACGGCAGAATGGAGAAACGGACCGCTCGGCTCAGACAGTAGAATAGAGAAACGGACTGCTCGGCTCAGACAGTAGAATAGAGAAACGGACCGCTCAGCTCAGACAGCAGAATAGAGAAACGGACCGCTCAGATCAGACAGTAGAATAGAGAAACGGACCGCTCGGCTCAGACAGTAGAATAGAGAAACGGACCGCTCGGCTCAGACAGTAGAATAGAGAAATGGACCGCTCGGCTCAGACAGTAGAGTAGAGGAACGGACCGCTCGGCTCAGACGGCAGAATAGAGAAACGGACCGCTCGGCTCGGATGGCAGAATAGAGAAACGGACCGCTCGGCTCGGATGGTAGAATAGAGAGACAGACCGCTCGGCTCAGACGGTAGAGTAGAGAAATGGACCGCTTGGCTCAGATGGTAGAACGGAGAAACGAACCCCTTGGCTCGGATGGTAGAATGGAGAGACGGACGGCTCGACTTGGACGGTAGAATAGAGAAACGGACCGCTCGGCTCAGACAGTAGAATAGAGGGACTGACCACTCGGCTGGGACAGTAGAATAGAGAAACGGACCGCTCGGATCGGACAGTAGATTAGAGAAACGAACTGCTCGGCTCAGACGGCAGAATGGAGAAACGGACCGCTCGACTCAGACAGTAGAATAGAGAAACGGACTGCTCGGCTCAGACAGTAGAATAGAGAAACGGACCGCTCGGCTCAGACAGCAGAATAGAGAAACGGACTGCTCGGATCAGACAGTAGAATAGAGAAATGGACCGCTCGGCTCAGACAGTAGAATAGAGAAACGGACCGCTCGGCTCAGACAGTAGAATAGAGAAACGGACCGCTCGGCTCAGACAGTAGAGTAGAGGAACGGACCGCTCGGCTCAGACGGCAGAATAGAGAAACGGACCGCTCGGCTCGGATGGCAGAATAGAGAAACGGACCGCTCGGCTCGGATGGTAGAATAGAGAGACAGACCGCTTGGCTCAGACGGTAGAGTAGAGAAATGGACCGCTTGGCTCAGATGGTAGAACGGAGAAACGAACCCCTTGGCTCGGATGGTAGAATGGAGAGACGGACCGCTCGGCTCAGACAGTAGAATAGAGAAACGGACCGCACGGCTCAGACAGTAGAATAGAGAAACGGACCGCTCGGCTCAGACAGTAGAATAGAGAAACGGACCGCACGGCTCAGACAGTAGAATAGAGAAACGGACCGCTCGGCTCAGACAGTAGAATAGAGAAACGGACCGCTCGGCTCAGACGGCAGAATAGAGAAACGGACCGCTTGGCTCGGATGGCAGAATAGAGAAACGGACCGCTCGGCTCGGATGGTAGAATAGAGAGACAGACCGCTCGGCTCAGACGGTAGAGTAGAGAAATGGACCGTTTGGCTCAGATGGTAGAACGGAGAAACGAACCCCTTGGCTCGGATGGTAGAATGGAGAGACGGACCGCTCGACTTGGACGGTAGAATAGAGAAACGGACCGCTCGGCTCAGACAGTAGAATAGAGAGACGGACTGCTCGGCTCGGACAGTAGAATAGAGAAACGGACCGCTCGGATCGGACAGTAGAGTAGAGAAACGAACCGCTCGGCTCAGACGGCAGAATGGAGAAACGGACCGCTCGGCTCAGACAGTAGAATAGAGAAACGGACTGCTCGGCTCAGACAGTAGAATAGAGAAACGGACCGCTCAGCTCAGACAGCAGAATAGAGAAACGGACCGCTCAGATCAGACAGTAGAATAGAGAAACGGACCGCTCGGCTCAGACAGTAGAATAGAGAAACGGACCGCTCGGCTCAGACAGTAGAATAGAGAAATGGACCGCTCGGCTCAGACAGTAGAGTAGAGGAACGGACCGCTCGGCTCAGACGGCAGAATAGAGAAACGGACCGCTCGGCTCGGATGGCAGAATAGAGAAACGGACCGCTCGGCTCGGATGGTAGAATAGAGAGACAGACCGCTCGGCTCAGACGGTAGAGTAGAGAAATGGACCGCTTGGCTCAGATGGTAGAACGGAGAAACGAACCCCTTGGCTCGGATGGTAGAATGGAGAGACGGACGGCTCGACTTGGACGGTAGAATAGAGAAACGGACCGCTCGGCTCAGACAGTAGAATAGAGGGACTGACCACTCGGCTGGGACAGTAGAATAGAGAAACGGACCGCTCGGATCGGACAGTAGATTAGAGAAACGAACTGCTCGGCTCAGACGGCAGAATGGAGAAACGGACCGCTCGACTCAGACAGTAGAATAGAGAAACGGACTGCTCGGCTCAGACAGTAGAATAGAGAAACGGACCGCTCGGCTCAGACAGCAGAATAGAGAAACGGACTGCTCGGATCAGACAGTAGAATAGAGAAATGGACCGCTCGGCTCAGACAGTAGAATAGAGAAATGGACCGCTCGGCTCAGACAGTGGAATAGAGAAACGGACTGCTCGGATCAGACAGTAGAATAGAGAAAGGGACCGCTCGGCTCAGACGGTAGAACGGAGAAACGGACCGTTCGGCTCAGACAGTAGAGTGGAGAAACGGACCACTTGGCTCAGACAGTAGAACGGAGAGACGGACCGCTCGGGTCAGACGGTAGAGTGGAGAAACGGACCACTCGGCTCAGACGGTAGAGTAGAGGAACGGACCACTTGGCTCAGACAGTAGAACGGAGAGACGGACCGCTCGGCTCAGATGGTAGAATAGAGAAACGGACCACTCGGCTCAGATGGTAGAATAGAGAAACGGACCACTCGGGTCAGACGGTAGAATGGAGAGACGGACCACTTGGGTCAGACGGTAGAACGGACAGACGGACCGCTCGGCTCAGACTATAGAATTAGAGAAACAGACCGCTCGGCTCAGACGGTAGAATACAGAAACGGACCGCTCGGCTCAGACAGTAGAATAGAGAAACGGACCGTTCGGCTCAGACAGTAGAGTGGAGAAACGGACCACTTGGCTCAGACAGTAGAACGGAGAGAAGGACCGCTTGGGTCAGACGGTAGAGTGGAGAAACGGACCGCTCGGCTCAGACGGTAGAGTAGAGGAACGGATCACTTGGCTCAGACAGTAGAATAGAGGAACGGACCACTCGGCTAGGACAGTGGAAAAACAAACCACTCTGTCCACAGTGTTTATGCAAACATAATGCCAGATCTAGTTAAGACTCTTCTTCCTGCTTATGATCCATATCCCCCCATTATTCTTGTGCCAGTCTAAAAGCCTCTTAACTAACCATCATATTTGCTTCTGCCATCACCCTTGGCATCCTGTTCTAAGCAGATACAATTCACTGTGCAAATCAACTTGCCTGCACATCTCCTTTAACTTTTCCCTATCTCACCTTAAGTGCATGCTCCCTGAATCATTCCGCAAATCATTGTCATGATCTGGAGATCTGTTAGTCAATTGACAGTCTTTACAGTGGTGACAATCTTAGAGTAATCTATTTCACTGATGTCAAAAGAAGTTATGCTGAAAGAAATAACAACGATCGGGATCAGCATCATAGTGCTTTGGATTTCAATAGAACACAGATTTGGGAAATAATGCTGTAGAGTAGGCTTCTCTAACCAGATGTACTTTGAAGATTTTGGCTAAGTTGCTTCAGAGAAAAGTATACACAGGCATTAGTTTTGGTTCTTTGCTCAAGATATTTTTATCCTGGCATAAATAATATATGAAAGGTTATTTGTGTCTGTATAGCAGAACCATATAACAAAGTAGCCTCACAGGTTTTTTTCCAAGAATTCTTCACCTGTTTTAAGACTGGTTATGTGCTCCCATTTTGTATGCAACTTTCTCTACCAAGCTTAGAAAATGGAAGTCACCTTTCACAGACTGCTGTGTCTAACTCACGGGGAGATGTTCATGAATGGCTTGCTCTCTTCCATGCACTGGCTTTTTCTTTTTATTATACCCTTACCCATTCCAAGGCAAAACTAGAACAGAAACTGAATCAAGTCATTAAGCTAGGATCGAGGTTGGTCGTCTTAACTTTGGACAATGCTGCAAAGTCTGTGATGTCGATGGGGTTCAGCATGGGCAGCCCATTTGATCACTGCCATTTTGTATCCTTACTCATTGAGGTGCCTGCATCTACCACCACTGCCCAGGTCACTAGTGCACCACGGTAATTTCAAACACTTCTCCAAGAGCTGTCATTTTAATTGTTTGGGAAATGCTACCTTCGCCAGTAATGTGAAACTGCGAGTTAAAAAAAGAAGACCTCAAGGTCAGCACGTGCATCATTTTTAAATTATTACTGAGTGGACAAGAAAATACAGAACATGTTTTTTTGAAATGCACACACACACACACACACACACACACACACACACACACACACACACACACACACGATGCTGCCAAGTGTTCCACACTCAATGAAGTGTTGAAGTGTTTTATGAAGAGAAGTCATCAGTAAACTGCAGAAAATAGAATAGCCAATTTGCACACAGCATGTCCAACAAAGGGCAAAGTGATAATGACCCTACAACCTATTGCTTCTGTTTCTTGAATGACTTTTTATAGGACGTTAGTGCTGTAGGCAAAGTGAGAATTTATTGCCCATATCCAATTGCCCTTAAGATATTGCGAACAGTCTTTGAGGAGAACAATGTATGCACATTGCTCTTGTATAGGGAGATCCAGTATTCTGACTTAGTTACAATGAAGGAATACCAATACGTTTCTAAATCAGGATAATGCGTGACCTGATTGTATGCAGCAGATACATTAAGGATATTTAAGAAACTCTTAGATAGAAAATGTATGATAGAAAAATCAAGGGCTATGTTGGAGGGAAGAGTTAAACTGATCTTAGAGTAGATTCAAATCTCAGAGTTGGATACTGCATACATACTTGATAATAAATGTACCTTGAACCTTGAACCTTAAACCTTGAGGAGTTTGGCATAACATCATGGGCCGAAGGGCCTGTATTTTGCCATATTGTTCCGTGTTCTGTGGTGGGAAATTTTTGGGTACCTCCTATACTTTTTTAAGTGACAGAGTTCACATGCTTTGGAGGTGCTGAGCATCAAAATTTATGAATGCTGGAAACCGGAAATAAAATTTAATAATTGCTGGAAATACTCAGAGTCTGTGGAAAGGCAAACAGTGTTCCAGTTCTGACAATAAGTCCTTGACCTAAAGGGTTAAATCTGCTTCTCTTTCATAGATGTTACCAGACCTGATGAGTACTTTCAGCATTTTGCGATTTTACTCCATCTTCCATTATCTTTCTATCTCCCAAAGTCTTTCCATTATAGCCTGAATACAATTAACAACACAGCTTCCATTAGGAGAAGAACTTCTTTGATTTCAGTATTGTAGAAATGTCCCCACTCTAGAGAGTCCCCCCCAGAAGAATCTTCCTCTTTGCAGAATCAGAATTGGGTCTTTCGTGTCTTATGTTGTGAGATTTGAAAAGTGCAGTACGTAAAAATTAAGCCCTGAGGATTTATCCACTTTCACTCCTGCTAAGACACTGAATACTTCCTCCATCACTCCCCATGCTATATTCTCAAATTACAATGTCCCTCTCATTCGCAAATGCAGATGTGAATCACCTATTTAAGTCATTGCCAAAAATTGCTACTTTGATCTCTAATATGCCTTTTTCCATTTTTTTTGCTTTGAAATTTTCCTTCATCTTGCCCACCAGTGCCATCTTGTATCTTTTCCCTCCCAGTTAGTTGTATTTTTGAATACCGATTGTATATTTTCTATAACTCTGTGATGAATGCACAGCTGTGAAAGGAGGAAGGTTGGGTTTGGGGCTAGAAACCCCATCATGTAAAAACTCTGAGCTACTGAAGCACCAACAGAAGCTGCAAAGACCTCATCCCTGGGAGAGGAAAGATCCTCACCTGGAAGACAGAAAATGCCCTGCACCTGGGGACTACTAGATAGTCTGGCCCAGGACAGGGGATGCCGATGAACAGCTGTCAGTGGCCCATGCCCCAATAGGAGGGAAGGGCTTAAGAAGAAGAAGAATATTTTCTATACCAATGAACTTTCTCATTTGCAGTCCATATATTTTTCTTTCTGTATTTATCATTTGAGATCTTGGCCTTTTTTGACCTTACCCTTCACCATTACAGAAATATGTTGACCTGAAAGTTACAGTAGTTAATTTTTGACTACTCCGTATTGGACGCCTATAAACTTTCTATCTGTAGTTACCTTCTCCTGGGTAACTTTTGCCAGGCTATATCTTATATTGAAATTAGCCTTCCCCAATTCAAGATCTTAATTTCCAGTCAATTTTCATCCTTCTTCCTATTAACACTTGAATCTCAGAGAGCTGGTTATAGAATCTTAGGTTCATTCAATCCAGGGATAACTGCAGTTAGGCTTCCAAAAACCTAAGGCCAAACATGAGTAGAGATGGCCTGATTCAGATTTATTATCACATGTACACTTAGTGGCCACTTTATTAGGTGCACTTGCACACCTGCTCATTAATGCAAATATCTAATCAGCCAATCACGTGGCAGTGACTCAATGCATAAAAGCATGCAAACATGGTCAAGAGGTTCAGTTATTGTTCAGACTAAACATCAGAATGGTGAAGAAATATGATATAAGTGACTTTGACAATGGAATGATTCTTGGTGCAAGACTGGGCTGTTTGAGTATTTTAGATATAGCTGACCTTCTCTGAATTTCATGCACAACAGTCTCTAGAAATTACAGAGAATGGTGAAAAAAAACAAACAAAAGGAACATCAGTTCTGTGGACAAAAATTCCTTATTAATGAAGAGGTCAAAGGAGAATGGTCAAGCTGACAGGAAGGTGACAGCAGTTCAAATATCTACGTGTTATAACAGTGGTGAGCAGAAGAGCATCTCTGAATGCATAATACGTCGAACCTTGAGACAGGCTATAGCAAGATGGTGGTTTACAGAAGACTAAGAGTTACAGTGAAATGCATAATTTGTATTAATAACCAATGCACCCAAGGATATGCTGGGGCAGCCCACAAGATGGTGTCTTTCACTGTCTTTCATTCCATTTTCATACCAACTACAGATATTCCAATGCCATTATGAAATCACTAGAAACAATATTGAAATGAAAAAAAGAGCAAAAAGGACCCATGTGTCCTCATCCATTTTGTCTTCAAAAAGTCAGCCAGAGCAAGCAAATGAAAATTTATATTCTTATTTTAGATGAAATCTTAATCTCACGGTGTACCTCGTTATGATCTTTCACCTTATTATTTACCTGCCCTGAACTTTCTCTGGGGCTGTTCCTCTTTATTCTACATTCTGTTATTGTTCTGCTTTGTTCTACCTCGATGCACTGTGTAATGATTTCATCTGTATGAACAGTATGCAAGACAAGCTTTTCATTGTATTTCGGTAAATGTGATAATAAACCAATTCCAATTCCAGTTTCTGCAGATGTCTTGAATATATATGCCTTTACTGAGCCACACAATGTTCAATCATGATTCCAGGAAAAATAACAGTTATCTTTGGAAATAAAAGTTAAATATTTTTATCAACAATAGGTTCTTCTTCACCACAGGCATTCATTTCCCTGCATCTCCCTGTCTCTCATATGAGGAATTGTCTAAGACCAGCTGCTTCTTCCTTGAACTAGTCCCACTCCATCAACACACTCATTCCACTAGCTGAACTTTTTCTCAGCTTCTCCTTTATTTCCACTCACTTCCTGTAGATTGAATGTCGAGCAATGGGGATTTACCAATGTTTTTGTGGAATGCATGAAATAGACCCTGCTTTAGTCCAACTCAGGACCCTCCCCCAACACTTATTTTGACATATCTCTGCCTATATTGGTGCTTCTTATTGCATTCATACAGAACTCAAAATCTTCATCACTTTTATTATTGATTTTTTTTTGGATTATAAGAACACTCAGTCCACTTTCATTGTCATTTAGAAATGCATACATGCATTAAGAAATGATACAATGTTTCTCCGGAGTGATATCACAGAAAACAGGACAGACCAAAGACTAACACTGACAGAACCACATAAATATAACATATAGTTACAGCAGTGCAAAGCAATACCATAATTTGATGAAGAACAGACCATGGGCACAGTAAAAAAAAGTCTCAAAAGTCCCAAATCGATCGACTCCCGAGTCCCCGATAGCAGGCGGCAAAAGCGAGAAACTCCCTGCCATAAACCTCCAGGCACCGGCAACTTGCCAATACCTTTGGAAGCAGCCGACCACAGCCGACCCTGAGTCCATCTGTCCAAAAACTTCAAGCTTCCGACCAGCTTCTCCGTTACAGCCTCCCGAGCGCCATCCTCTGCCGAGCACCTTCGACCTCTCCCCGGCTGCTGAAACACGCAAAGCCAAGGATTTAGGGGCCTTCAGCTCCGGAGATTCCGGTTACCACACAGTAGCAGCGGCAGCGAAGCGGGCATTTCAGAAGTTTTCCAGATGTTCCTCCGTACTCTCACGTCTGTCTCCATCAAATCAGAATTGTGCACGGTCCCCTACTTGACAGATTACGGATATCATTCACCGAAGTGGCCGCCATCATCTCTCCCCCCCCTCCCATTCTACCCGTAGTTTCACAAGGTCCATTTTGACATTTCCCTTAGCTTTCTGGATTTCTCTGGCTCTATCTCAGGAGATGTTACCTGTAACAAACCTACAGAATCCCCCAGCTTGTTCAGCTATACTTACACTCTGTTTCCTATAAGGACTCCATTCCATTTTTTCAGTTCCTCTATCTGCTCTGATTGAGATTTTCCACGTAGATGCATCAGGATTGTCATCCTTTTTCCTTAACTATGGCTTCCTCACTACTACAGCTGACTGAGACTTTGACCTTGTCACTTTTATTTCTACAGCTCTGTTCCTTTTACACTCAGATACAAATTAAAGATAGGGCTCCCCCTTTCCTCATCTTCCACATTCAACTTTCGATCTTCCTTCACAATTTTGACCATCTTCAAATGCAGACACATTTTCCCCTTTCTGCATTATATTCCTTTTGCGACCCTTTCAGCTCCTACTCCCCTTCTCAGGGCTCTCTTTCATGAAACTTCAGGAGATGTAGCATCCCACTAACCTATCAACTGGATGATTCTGTAAGGATTGATAACCTATCAGCAGTCAACACCACAAGCCTCCTCTCTATGGATTCTGTCTATACTTCTTGCTGCCCCAGAAAAGCAGGTATTCTTTACCTGCACTACACCTTTACACTTCATGCTGAATTGTTATTGTTTTACCTTATTCTAGCTTATTGCACTGTGTAATGATCTGATCTGCATGAACAGTATGCAAGACAAGCTTTTCACTGTATCTCGGTACACGTGGCAATAATAAACCAAAACCAATTTGAGATTTTCACTTTGTTCCACCCATCCCATCCAATCCTGTCTGGAACTTAACACTAATTCTTTTTCTCACTTTCCCTGCTGCGATGAAAATTCTTCACCTGATATATCAACTCTTTCTTCAGATGCTGCCTGACCCGCTGAATATTTTCACCATTTTGTGTTTTTATTACCTGCTCCAGAAATATAGTCCTGCATATATAATACATTCAATTGAAAGGGAAATCTTTCAGAGTATATCATGGTAGCCAACTCAATCACGTCCAGTATATTCTTAAGTAAAAAGGATGAAATATTTGAAAGTAATAGGCCTAGAAGCAAATATATCATACACTTCTAGGTTTAATAGAAAAGCCCTGTAAATCTAAATACACTTGATGTCCTACAGAAGCATGATTGAATATATTGTTGCATTGAGACCTGAAAATTCTGGATTACCTCATTGCAGCAAATGGGTGGGATGGAGTTTGATAGCCTGCCAGCTGTTGACAAGAAGTGCTTTGGAAGATTTGAAAGTCTTGAAGATAGGAAAACAGTGTTTAAAGCTGTTTAGGGATCTATTACTCCAGTGGACAAGGCATCAAAAAAGATAGGGATTTGAGAAACTGTTAATTTCACAAGCTATAGAAGATAAGAAACCTGTTGAAATGACATAAGATGTCACATGTCCTGCCAAATCCAATTTCATGGGGGCTTTGTGCTTATGTACAGGAAGCAACCCCTTGTACCTTGGATCCTGGGTGGAATACATCAAAGCAGGCGTAAAGTTGAACAGCTTATGTAATTGCATGAGAGGCAAAAGTAGTTCTTCACCCAGGGTTTTACGAAGCTGTTTAAGAGCCATTGTCTTGTATGATTCATATTTCAACTGATGGTGGATTGAAGCACAAGGAGTGGACAGTGAGGACTGGAGGTTAGGCAGGTGTGTGTGTGTGTGTGTGTGTGTGTGTGTGTGTCAATGCCCCCATGTCGGCTACCCTGCAGAGTGTTATACGGCCAGCTACATCATAGTGGACGCTCAGCTGGAGGGCCAAAGAAGCGCTATAAGGATCAGATGAAGAATGCTTTAAGGAAGTGCAAGATCAGACCCGAGGACCTGGAGGATGTTGCTGCTGACCGTACCACTTGGCGACAGCTGTGTAAGGATGGGCTTTGTATTCTGGAGTTGGAAAGAACAACCAGAAGACAGCAGAAAAGAGCCAGGAGAAATGCAGCCATGGTTGCCACCACTACCACCACTACCACATATACATATCCCACCTGCAGTAGAGCTTGTGGGTCCGGGATAGGACTGTATAGTAATCAAAGATCACACCGTTAAAGGAGTGGACATCGTCATCGGATTTCGATGGACAACCGAAGAAGTGTCAATGTCACATGCGCACAGGGGAACAGAGACTTTTATTTCATGAAGTCGTTCTAGAGAATTTTTTGGAAACTATGGATATTGTAGATCTTCCTCTAAAACAGATAGCAATTCGAAGGGATCAAGCTTTTTAATATAAGCCTTGTTTTCAAATTTTTACTTTTGCTCGAGGCCTCTTAATTTTATATTACTCTGTTGTTTTTCTTTAATCAAACTTGAAGGGAAACAGTTTCTTTACATCTCATTTATTGATGCCTTTCAGCTTTTCATTCTTTATCTTTCTTTCTTCAATAAAAACAAGTTTCATTCTGCAATTTTTTCTTCACAACTTGGGGGCAACAAGTCAAGCAATCAGCCTTGATGCTCTTGCTGCACCTGCTCTAATAGCTGGCTTGATTTTTTTTTTGTAATTCTCTGTCAGGATGCATTTCTGAAGGTCGGATATAATTGCCTGTCCATAACTGCCCTTCTTCGCTGTAATATGACTGAATGGTGTCAAAAGTTAGTTTGGAGCCTACCACACCGATGAGAATTGATGTCACAAATAAGACACATCAGGTAAGATCAACAGCCCCCCTTCACAAAGGATATATGTAAACCATTTTAGCTTTAATCACATTGACAACTTCACAACTGTCCCTTTTAATGATACTAATTCTTTATTTCCAACTGAATGAATTCAAATGCTCAAAACTGTTATGTTCAGATTTGGCTGTGGTCTTTGAACTATTGGCATAGATATTGCTGTACAGCTTTTTAATGGTATTATAATGTCATTGTGGTTCATGTTAATACTGCTTGTGAATGTCCCATAAAGATTAGGATCTTCTATTGCAATGGCTGCTGAGCAGTGTTGTCTGGTTTCCCTTTGTAAAATCCAACTATGTCAATTTCAATATGCTATACTCTGTTACATGCTCCTCATGGTTACCAGGATTTAGGTTGGAAGCTGTGATCACTGCAACCAGATTTTAAAGATACATATCACAATACAATGAGCTTAAGAACCCCAGTGTGACCCTGATTTCCACTGGAAAACAATCCAGATGTACTTGTGAGGATGTTGCTGAGGGTGCAAGAGATCCCAGATCCCATTACTGTTTGAGTTGTAGCCTTTAAATGACACAATCTCATTGCTGTGGCATTAGTAAAATTTGGCTGTTGTGAGCAGTAAAAACCCAGGAGAGAAAGCACAGTGATCGTGACATCAATGGATCAAAGTGAAGTTCTGCAGTTCATTGCACTGGGTCATCAATGGTGGTGGATAATCCGGGAGCTAATGAGAAAATAGGGCTTCAAGAATATCCCAATCTTTCTTGAGGGCAGTTCAAACACTTGAGTGGCCAACACAAAGTTGAAACATTTGTTGTCATGTCTAGCTGCAAGTGCTAAGCAGATTCTGCAACTCTCCTATCAGAAACCTAAGCGAATTCAGGCCACTCCTCGCAACACTAGAGAAAACGGCTGAAAGCACAGATAATGACAGATGCCATGAGACCAGACAACATCCCATCTGTGGAACTGAAGACCCGCATTCCTAGCTGGGCTAGCAGAGTTACCTACTTGAGCATCTACCCCAATCTATGTAAGGACTTGACCTTGAGCCTTGTTCATAAAGAAGTGGGACAAATTGTAACCATAGCTGCATGAAGAACACACTTAAGTCATGGGAAGTCAATGGTAATTAAAATTGGCCAAACTTGACATTCTGAAAAAAAAGTGCAAGGGACAAGCAGGCTTTTAAATGAACATCCTAAAACAGGCTGAGAGCTAAAGGAAATGAACTGCTTCCTCTCCTGAACCCCTGTCGTGTGCTGGCCACTTGAATGATGAATCTACCGTGTTTAGATTCATCCCAAAAGCATTTTAAAATATTAATGCTTCAGTCGCTTCTAGAATGAAAGCTATTCAAAAGTATTTGAAACTGTCTTTCCAGATTTCTCACATCCTGTGATGTTAACATAGACAGAATGGAGAAAATCACAAGTCCCATCCTTGTAATGACAGCAATTACCCATTGTTATAATTTAATGACCACTGAATCTAAAATGATGCTGATCATTCTTCTATGCTCTTTAGACACCCATTGATTGCATCTTGTAAGCCAAGACCATAAGACATAGGAGCAAAATTAGGCCATTCAGCCCATCAAACCTGCTCCACCATGCATTCATGGCTGATTTATCTCCCTTCGCAACCGCACTTTTCTGTCTTCTCCCTGTATCCTTTGAAGTTGTTACTAATCAAGCACCTAGCAATCTCTGCTTTAAACATACCCAATGACCTGGCCTCCACAGCTTTCTGTGGTAATAAATTCCATAGAATTTCACTCTCTGGCTAAAGTGATTTCTCCTTATCCCTGTTCTAAAGGAACATCCTACTATTCTGTGGCTGAGTTCTCTGATCCTAAGCTCTTCCATTAACGGAAACATCCTCTTGAAGTCCACTCTGTCTAGGCCTTTCAATGTTTGGTTGGTTTCAATGACTTCCTCCTCACCTTCAAAACCCCAGTGAGTATTGGCCCAGAACATCAAATGCTCATTATACGTTAAGCCTTTCATTCCTGGGATCATTCTCGTAAAACTCCTCTGGACCTTCTCCAATGTCAGTACATTCTTGCTTAGGTATGGGGCCCAAAACTACTCAAAATACTCCAAATGTCATTTGACCATTGTCTTCAGTTTCTATATGCTAGTCCCCTTCAAATAATTCCTAACATTGTATTTGCCTTCCTTACTACCAACTCAATCTGCAAGTTAACCTTGAGAGAGTCCTCAACTAGGACTTTCAAGTCCCTTTGCACCTCTTAATTTGGAATTTTCTCCCTGTTTAGAAAGTAGTCTATGCCTTTATTCCTTCTACCAAAATGCATGATCATACACCTCCCTATACTATTAATTTTCCTAATCTGTCCAAGTCCTTCTGCAAACTCCCTGCCTCCTCAACATGGCCTGCCCCTCTACCTACCTTTGTATCTTTCATAAACTTGGCCACAAAGCCATCAATTTCAACATTCAGAACATTAACATATAATGTGAAAAGCAGTAGACCCAACACCAAACTCTGTGGAACACTACTAGTCACTGGCAGCTGAATGGAAAAGGTCCCCTTTATTCCCACTGTTGTCTTCTGCCTGTTAACCAATCTTCTGTTCATGCCGGTATCTTTCCTGTAGTACCATGAGCTCTTAGCTTGTTTAGCAGCTTCATGTGCGGCACCTTTTCAAAGGCCTTCTGAAAATCAACATCCACTGACTATACTTTGTTTATTCTGCCTGTTATTTCCTCACAAAAATTCCAACAAATTTGCCAGGCAAGATTGTCCCTTAATGAAACCATGCTGACTTTGATACATTTTTTCAGGTGCCTCCAAAAACTCATCCTTACTAATGAATTCTAATAGCTTGCGAACCACGAAAGTCAGGCTAACTGGCTTATAATTTCCTGTCTTTTGCCTCGCTCCCTTCTTAAAGAGTCGAGTAACATTTGCGATTTTCCAGTCCTCCAGAAACATTGCAGAATGTAGTGACTCTTGAAAGGTCACAAATGGTGCCTCTATGATCTCTTCAGCTACCTCTTTCAGAATCCTGGGTTGCAGTCCGTTTGGTCCATATGCTTTATCTGCCTTCAGACCTTTCAACATCCCAAGCACTTTCTCCTTAGTAATAGTGACTACATTCATTACTGACCTCTGACACACTTCAGTTCCTGGAATGCTGCTGGTGTCTTCCATAATGAAAACTGATGTAAAATTCTTATCCAGTGTGTTGGCCATTTCCTTGTCCCCCATTATTACCTCAGTGTAATTTTCCAGTGGTCTAGTGTCCATTTTTGCCAACCAGCTTTTCAATATGTATTTAGAAGATTCAAATTTTAAGTTAACGATGTAAGTACTTGAAAAAATAATGATGCTAGATTAAATTTTAGTCAAGATATTATTTCATTTGTGTTTATTTGAGTCAAAACAGATCATTACTTTGTACTGTTACTTGCTAGTGATATACAAGTTTTGTATCATATTTCTGCTGTACTTGTTAGGAGAGGAAATTGTTTGATTGTATAATGCTTGTTTGTTATATAGAATGATTAGTGCATAATGTAGAAAGGCGTAGTTCATGTGTGTAAGAGAGGATGAGTCTGTATTGTCAGCAATATATCTTATGTGGGCACGCGGCCAAGTGGTTAAGGCATTGGACTAGCAACCTGAAGGTTGTGAGTTTGAGCCCCAGCTGAGGCAATGTGTTGTGTCCTTGAGCAAGGCACTTAATCACACATTGCTCTGCGACGACAGAGCCAAGCTGTATGGGTCCTAATGCCCTTCTCTTGGACAACATCAGTGTAGTGGAGAGGGGAGACTTGCAGCATGGGCAACTGCTGGTCTTCCATACAACCTTGCCCAGGCCTGCGCCCTGGAGAGTGAAGACTTTCCAGGTGCAGATCCATGGTCTCGCAAGACTAACGGGTGCCTTTAATTTAAATTTAATATCTTATGGAGATTTGGCGTCCACCTGAACAAGTGAATAGTCTAATATTGAGGTTGCAGTTTCAAATACACAACAGAATGCCGGGCTGAAAAAAACATATACAACAGGAATTCTGCAGATGCTGGAAATTCAAGCAACACACATCAAAGTTGCTGGTGAACGCAGCAGGCCAGGCAGCATCTCTAGGAAGAGGTGCAGTCGACGTTTCAGGCCGAGACCCTTCGTCAGGACCAACAGAAGGAAGAGTGAGTAAGAGATTTGAAAGTTGGAGGGGAAGGGGGAGATCCAAAATGATAGGAGAAGACAGGAGGGGGAGGGATGGAGCCAAGAGCTGGACAGTTGATTGGCAAAACGGATGTGAGAGGATCATGGGACAGGAGGTCCGGGAAGAAAGACAAGGGGGGGTGGAACCCAGAGGATGGGCAAGGGGTATATTCAGAGGGACAGAGGGAGAAAAAGGAGAGTGAGAGAAAGAATGTGTGTATAAAAATAAGTAACAGATGGGGTACGAGGGGGAGGTGGGACATTAGCGGAAGTTAGAGAAGTCGATGTTCATGCCATAAGGTTGGAGGCTACCCAGACGGAATATAAGGTGTTGTTCCTCCAACCTGAGTGTGGCTTCATCTTTACAGTAGAGGAGGCCGTGGATAGACATATCAGAATGGGAATGGGATGTGGAATTAAAATGTGTGGCCACTGGGAGATCCTGCTTTTTCTGGCGGACAGAGCGTAGGTGTTCAGCAAAGCGGTCTCCCAGTCTGCGTCGGGTCTCGCCAATATATAAAAGGCGACATCGGGAGCACCGGACGCAGTATATCACCCCAGCCGTCTCACAGGTGAAGTGTCGCCTCACCTGGAAGGACTGTCTGGGGCCCTGAATGGTGATAAGGGAGGAAGTGTAAGGGCATGTTTAGCACTTGTTCCACTTACACGGATAAGTGCCAGGAGGGAGATCAGTGGGGAGGGATGGGGGGGACAAATGGACAAGGGAGTTGTGTAGGGAGCGATCCCTGCGGAAAGCAGAGAGAGGAGGGGAGGGAAAGATGTGCTTAGTGGTGGGATCCCGTTGGAGGTGGCGGAAGTTACGGAGAATAATATGTTGGACCTGGAGGCTGGTGGGGTGGTAGGTGAGGACCAGGGAAACCCTATTCCTAGTGGGGTGGCGGGAGGATGGAGTGAGAGCAGATGTATGTGAAATGGGGGAGATGCATTTAAGAGCAGAGTTGATAGGTTGTGTTACTTGAAAGAGTCTAAACTTAAATGAGCCTTGGCTACCTAATCTCACTGTCTGATAGGCCTAAACAATTCGAAAGGTTCATGCCAAATGGAAATAAATGCCTAATTTCACTTCACCTACTCAGTCAGCCGCCAGCTTTAGTGTGGCGGCATTCGCACCAGACTTCGAGGCAAGTGGTCCCGGGTTCGAGTCTGACCAGCTCCTTGCACACTTTCCATCCATGCTAGGTTGAACGTTCAGCTAGCAACTCGGCGTCATTAAAAAAAAAACAGACAAATGCTAAAGAAAAGGCAAGGTTGTCACCTGATGTGCCGCAAGGCGTGATGAGGAACAACAACAAAACCCACTCAGAGAAAGACTAATTAAATATTGAAATATTGATATCAAATTCTAAATTATTTGATTTAATAAATGGCTCATATTTTAAATACTTAGTAAATCTGAAAGAAATAGCTTTTTACAGAGACGACAGCAGGAAAAAGCAGAAGAGGGGTAAATAGTTTTCATTTATATGAATAGATACAATATCGATTTCTAAATTTGTGGGTGGTACAAGGCAGATTTAATTGGTAAAACTATTCTTGAACTCTGACCACATAACTGGAGGATATGAATACAAACAAAAAGCCTCAAATGAGACTCAATATTTTTCATTCCTGGGAATAATGATCTGTTGAAGCATTCTCTCTGAAAAAAATAATTAATTCATTGTTGATTGAACCTTTTATTTCTAATAAGAAACTGGATGAAAAACAAGTAGAATTGCAGGTTTTGAAGAAGAATCATACTCTGATAATCAAATGCATTATGGAACATAATGTAACTCTTGTACTTCAGAGAACTTGCCAATTTGGGATCGTAATTGTACTGGTACCCAGCATACATTTTACTCATAGAACCTGTCAACATCCAGTCCACACTACCTGTAGTGTCCCTTTGAAATCACTATTCAAAGAGTCTCTTCAAAGAGAACAAAGGCACACACACACACCCTCCACAAAAAAGTACAGCTAAGAAATATTACTGAGGGTTTCCTCAGCAAATGCGTGATTCCTTACGTGGAATGAACATTGCACCACTCTGTAAGCCCGGCGATCACTTAGCTCTTTGGATTCTGTCGCAGAATCAGCCTACAGCTGATTTCAGTGTTTTATATTTTCATCCACTGTTTGTAACATCCTCTAAACTGCTTCATCTACTTATACTGTTACCTTCTGAGATTAGAGTTCATGCACTCTGAGATCTCTGTTCCTGCTCTTTTATTGGTGTGCTACCATATCTTTTGGGTGGCAGGGTGGAGATACGTCTCCACAAAAGGAGGTGTTTGGGTAAGGTGTAACACCTGCTTAACCACCCCCCCACCTCCAAACAGGATCACATGGAGCCATGGGAGGAGGTTGTACAAGCAGCCAGTGCATATCTCAAATCCTGGTTATGCGACCACTGATGCCAGGCAGACAATCTCTGAGGAGTATTGATAATAGGCCTCCTGTAAAGACACTGCCCAGGAGAAGGAAATGGCAAACCACTTCTGTAGAAAAATTTGCTGAGGACAATCATGATCATGGAGAAGACTATGATCACGGTCATCTGACATGGTACATAATGAATGAACCATACATTGCGTATTGACCTCACCTTGTTTGCCCACTTCTACTACATCATTACCTTGCATGTTTCTGGTTTAAATTCTATTTGCCATTTGTACCCATTTTATCAACCACTGACACCTTCTCGTAGCTTCAATTTTCCCTCCTGAAGTGGTGTCCGTTTCACACGGTAGCAGCAATATCACTCATTAACACCCCAGACTTCTGCCCTATGTTTTTGCAAATCTGACAGTTATGGTCAGGGATAAACAAGCAATATACGCTGAAGTGTTATCTTCATTCAAATTTTTATGTATTGGTGATACTCAGCTCTTTTCCAATTATCATTGCTCAACATATGAACCACTAGAAACAATCAAGATACTTAAAAATATGCCACATATAACCTTATCATCTCTTGTGGTGTGATCAGTTACTGCCTATAATGTTAGATTACAAACACTTAACGTGTTTGTATCAAATTCATCTCTTTTAATGAAGGGATTAAGTTGCTTAAAATAAGTAGGTTAACGCTTTTTGTCAAAACATTGGTGAGAGGAATTTGTTATGAGGGCATTAAGTATTCATCACTCGTTGTGCCTCCATTTTGTAGGCACATAAAGGTCAAGAGCGAGGTTTATTCATCACATAATATAAATTGTCTGGAAGCACTAGTTTCTAGCATTGGTGAGGGACATGTGCTGTGGCACATTCAGCATTAAAACAGGAAAACTTATTATGGTGCAGTGAGAATTTGTACTCTCAAAGGCATGCTTGTTGCTGGAGAGTGTTTTTTCCCTTTGAGTTTAAGCTTGCCACACTGAATCCAGGGCACAACATTTATCTTAAAAGCAGATATCTACACATTTCTGCCTGAAATGTCAACTGTGTTTTTTTTTCCATCAAGGCTGCCTGGCCTGTTGAGTTCCTCCAGCATTTTGTGTATCTACACTCAGTGGCCACTTCTTTAGGTGCACCTGCACAGTAATCTAATCAGCCAATCACGCGAGAGCAACTCAATGCATAAAAGCATGCAGACATGGTCAAGAGGTTCAGTTCTTGTTTAGACCAAAGATCGGAATGTGGAAGAAATATGATCTAAGTGACTTTGACTGTGGAATGATAGTAGGTTCCAGACAGAGTGGTTTGAGTATTGCAGAAGCTGCTGATCTCCTGGGATTTTCACATGAAACAGTTTTTTTACAATTTACAGAGAATGGTGTCAAAAACAAAACTACATCCAGTGAGTGGCAGTTCTGTGGGCGAAAATGCCTTTGTTAAAGAGACAGGTCAGATGAGAATGGCCAGACTAGTTCAAACTGACAGGAATGTGGCCGTAACTCAAAGAATCACATGATGTGCGGAAGAGCATCTCTGGATGTGCGACATGTCAAACCTCGAAGTGGATGGGCTACAGCAGCAGAAGACCACTAATGTACACTCAGTGGCTACATTATTAGGCACAGGAGGTGGAAGAATAGTTGTGATAAGAATTTTTTCACCTTCAGTTTAATCACCCCCACCAATGGAGCCTTGGCTTTCAATTGCCAAGGCCTTAAGTTCTGGAATTAGAAACATAGAACTTAGAAAATCTACAGCACATTACAGGCCCTTTGGCCCACAATGTTGTGCCGACCATGTAACCTACTCTAGAAGCTGTCTAGCATTTCTCAGACTAAAATAACCAGGGAAATTTTCTAAGCTCCATGTACCTATCTAAGGGTCTCTTAAAAGACCCTATTGTATCCGGCTCTACCACCTTCGCTGGCAGTGCACTCTATGTAGCCACCACCCTCTGTGTGAAAAACTTACTGCTGACATCCCCCTCGTACCTACTTCCAAGCATCTTAAAACTATGCCCCCTGGTGTTAACCATTTCAGCCTTGGGAAAAAGCCTCTGGTTATCCACATGATCAATGCCTCTCATCATCTTATACGCCTCTATCAGTTCACCTTTCATCCTCTGTCGCTCCAAAGAGAAAGGCCACATTCACTCAACCTATCCTCATAAGGCATGCTCTCCAATCCACACAACATCCTTGTAAATCTCCTCTACACTCTCTCTATAGCATCCACATCCTTTCTGTAGTGATGTGACCAGAACTGAACACAGTACTGTTACATACCTCATGGGTATCTTGTGAGCATGATGTAATTGAGTATCTTATGAGCATGATGTAATGGTCTTGCAGAGGTCATATGATGTAATTTTCCCACCAGTGAGGTCCAATGATGACCTGTTCTCAACAGGTATATAAAAGGGACCCCTGGTGTGATGCAGTTAGTTTTAACTTTAGTTCGCTATTTAATTCGTTAGTTATTCCCCGTATTGCTGCGTATTCGTCTTATGATGCAGTTTTGTTTTAAAGTGGAGTTCTACTTCCTACTGTAAGTAGTATTGGAGAGTGAAGACCTTACCAAAGTATAG
The DNA here is from genome assembly GCF_963921235.1 of Mobula hypostoma. Taxonomy (NCBI): domain Eukaryota; kingdom Metazoa; phylum Chordata; class Chondrichthyes; order Myliobatiformes; family Myliobatidae; genus Mobula; species Mobula hypostoma. Next base: position 23,751,500 of record NC_086113.1, read on the forward strand.
GAATTCACCGAGTCGAGTAAGCTGATATCGTTTGGCGGTTTTGGAGAGGATCAACCTTTATTGAATCTTCGTTCAAGAAACAGTGACCTGCATGAGATAACCTCTGCTAAAGTAGGAAAGGTTGTTCAGTGTCTGTTCTCCAGAGGAAAAGGTCAGTTCATTTAAACAGTTTTATTTCTGTCGTCGTGAATCCTATGGGCAAGGCAGACTCCGGCTGGGATCAGCAGTAATGTCACGTCTTTAAGGAATTCTTTACTTCAGGAAAGTCTCTCCTATTTGACTTTCAAATTCACTATTCTAAGAACTGTGTTCGAATTTACCAATTTAAGAACTGTTTTTGCATTTACCTTTTTAAGAACTGTTCCAGAGTTGCCGTATAGCAGTTAACTTCCAGTTAAGTTAGTCGTTTAAATAAATTTTGCTATTTTTGAGTAGAGTTTAATAAATGTTTGTTTGTTTTTATAAAACCTGACTCAATTCTATATTCATTGTTGCCGGTCACGTGGCAGTACTCTAAGTGGGGTCTAAGATCTTATATAGCTGTAACATTACCTCACAACTCTTGAACTCAATCCCACGGTTAATGGAGGCCAACACACCATATACCTTCTTAACAACACAGTCATCCGGGGCCCCAAGATCTCGCTGATCCTCCACACTACCAAGATTCTAACCATTCTATACCTAAATTTAACTAACTCTCTTCCCTCTTAAAAACCACCAATTTTTTCCCCTCATAGACCCTCATGAACTCTATGCCCATTTGAATTTGGTACCTTTCTTGCAAAGTATCTCCAGATAATTTGCTGTATTGAAGCCACTATATAAATGAAAGTTTTCTGTTATTTTCTGCCACAAGGTACTACTGGAAGTTATCATTTCCAGACAATACTTGATATTAGGCAATGGTATTATCCTCAATCTAGCTGAGCTGCCAATTATACTGAAGAGTTGGAAATTTTTCCATGAAGGCATCTACTAAATGCATAGAAAACAACTCAGGAGATGTACTTCACTGCTGAAATTCATTTCCATTGGTTTCCATAGAATCAAATTTTAGAAGCAAGTTTTAAAGCACAGTTGCCTCTGTCCATGCAAATAGAGCTCTACAAAATGTGGATAAATTTCTCCCAAGTTGACACTGGCTTAAAGTTTCAACAGTCTGCAAGAAACACAAATTCTAACTAAGACTTACTCATGAGAAAGCCCTTTATTTGGTATGGGGCAGCAGTAAAAGAGGTCCAGTATGTGGATTGTCATGAGGGTCATGGATCTGAAGGGCAATTGGCAGCTGCTGTTGGCTTGGGTGCAAGGGGTAGGGGTGGGGAGAAAAGGAGGTGGTGAAAGTGAACTGGAGTCACTGGGTTAAATTGGGGAAGGGGATGAGGATTTTTAGTAAGACCATGTTAAGACAGCATATTAATTGTATATGACTAGGAGATGGAATGACAGATCAGATTAGGAATGAGGTTGAAAATATTTGGTCCAGGGGAGGATGCAGGCATGAGGAATAGGGCAGAGAGCAGAGGATTTGAAGGAGAAACATTCAGAAAGATTTGGAGGGTCTACTTGAGGTTGGTGTTCAGTGGTATACTGGGATCTGCCAAGGAAGATCCCAATTAAGTCACTCAGAAGCGGGGTTCACTAAAAACCCACTTAAATAAGGGCGTCTTACTCATGAAACATGTCCAAAGTAGTATTGTATGTCATTGGTTCCCAATAGATATCCATAGAACTGTGTGTTACCCATCAGGAACATATTGGGCGCCAGAAGGAAAACTTTCATTAGCAAAAACTAGGAACACACCAAGTGGATTATGAAATTATCATGATCTGTATGGAGGGTCCCTAATTCTCATTCCTTTTCTTTAAAATATAGAAAATGATACGCATGGCTGTCAAGAATATGGCATAAGGCTATTCTGTTTTTTGGCATACATGTCAATCTATTTGCTGATGGAAGGTCTCTGACCTTAAATATTAAATCTATTTCTCTCTCCTCTGAAGTGACTTGACCTGTAGCATACTTCACAATGATTTCCATTTGCATTTTATTCCAACCACAATTTGCAAGTCAAAAAATGAAAATAATGTAAAACAAACTGGCAGATACTGGAAATCTGAAACAAAAGGGATTAAAAGTAACATTAGCAAATTTGTCACACAAAGATGGGTGGCAGTATGAAATATAAGGAAGATGTTATGAGAATGCAGGGTGACTTGGACAGGTTGGGTAAGTGGGCAGATGCAGCTTAATGTGGATAAATGTGAGGTTATCCACTTTGGTGGCAAGAACAGGAAGGCGGATTACTACCTGAATGGTGTCAAGTTAGGAAAAGGGGAAGCACAACGAGATCTAGGTGTCCTTGTTCATCAGTCACTGAAAGTAAGCGTGCAGGTACAGCAGGCAGTGAAGAAAGCTAATGGCATGTTGGCCTTCATAACAAGGGGAGTTGAGTACAGGAGCAAAGAGGTCCTTCTGCAGTTGTACAGGGCCCTGGTGAGACCATACCTGGAGTATTGTGTACAGTTTCGGTCTCCAAATTTGCGAAAGGACATTCTAGCTATTGAGGGAGTGCAGCGTAGGTTCACGAGGTTAATTCCCGGGATGGCGGGACTGCCATATGTTGAAAGATTGGAGTGACTGGGCTTGTATACACTGGAAGATAGAAGGGTGAGAGGGGATCTGATTGAAAGATATAAGCTTATTAAGGGATTGAACACGCTAGAGGCAGAAAACATGTTCCCGAAATTGGGGGAATCCAGAACCAAAGGCCACAGTTTAAGAATAAGGGGTAGACAATTTAGAACGGAGTTCAGAAAAAAATTTTTCACACAGAGGGTTGTGGTTCTGTGGAATGCTCTGCCTCAGAAGGCAGTGGAGGGCAATTCTCTGGATTCTTTCAAAAAAGAGATAGAGCTCTTAAAGATAGCGGAGTGAAGGAATATGGGGAGAAGGCAGGAAAAGGGTACTGATTGTGGATGATCAGCCATGATCACAGTGAATGGCGGTGCTGGCTCAAAGGGCTGAATGACCTACTCCTGCACCTATTGTGTATTGTCTGTTAAAAGCCGATGCTGGATCAGGCAGCACCTGTGGAAAGAGAAACAGAGCTAAGGCGGCCCAGGGCAAATTGTCAGAATGATCTGGCAAAGAGCTTCTCATCTGAGATGATAACTAGGCTTTTCTTTCCACAAGTGCTGCCTGACCACTGAAGTAATCAGAACATTCCCTGCTATGCATGACATATTGAACCAGGGAGAGAGGGTAAGCAGGTAATTTACCAGATTTAGTAACTTTATAATGGAAAGGTAAACAGCATAGAAGTGGACTACAGCATTTCTGGGCTGCATGTCCCATAAGAGCAGGGTGCATTATTGTGGAAGGCCGAGAGAGAGTGCATGTGGAGAGGATGTTTCCTTTACTGGGCAAGCTTAGGACTAGAAGGCACAGTCTCAGAATACAAAGGCAATGAGGGTAAAGGTTCATAATTAGTAAGGGTGTCAAAGGTTATGGGGAGAAGGTAGGAGAGTGGGGTTGTGAGCGATAATAAAGCAGACGTGATGAAATGGCAGAGCAGATTTCATGGACAGAATGGCCTAAATCTGCTCTTACGTCTTGTAGACTTCTGGTCATAGATGTAGGGTTTCTCCAGCCCCTGGGTGCCAATCTCATACCTCTAATCATCAAGAAATGCCTCTCAATGAATTATTGTTCAAAGTTCAAAGTAAATATATTATCAAATATGTATTTGTCACCATATACAACCCTGAGATTCATTCTCTTGTGGGCAGTCACAGTAAATACAAGAAACAGAATAGAATCAATGAAAGACTGCCCCATTAAGATGGACAACAATCAATGTGCAAAAGACAACAAACTGTGCAAATACAAAACAAGAAAAAACACAAAATAATAACAATAAATAACTAAGCAATAAATATTGAGAAAATGAGTTGTAGAGTCCTTGAAATTGAGACCACAGGTTGCAGGAGCAGTTCAGTGATAAGGCAAGTGAAGTTGGCTGAAGCTATATTCAATGGTTCAAGACCTTAATGGTTGAGAGGTAATAAATGTTCCTGAACCTGGTGGTGTGGGTCCTGAGGCTTTTGTACCCTCTTCCTGATGGCAGCAGCAAGAATAGAGCACAACCAGCATGGTGGGGATCCTTGATGATGGATGCTGCTTTCCTGCAACAACACTCCGTGTAGATGTGCTCAATGGTGCGGAAGGCTTTACTCATGATGGACGGGGCTGTATCCACTGCTTTTTGTAGGTTTTTCCACTCTTGGACATTATTGTTGTTTTCATACCAGGCTGTGATGCAACCAGTCAATATACTCTCCACTGCACATTTTACAAGGTTGCCGAAGTTTTAGATGACCTGTTGAATCTTTGCAAACTTCACAGGAAGTAAATACGCTGCGATGCTTACTTCATAATGGCACTTACATGCTGGACCCCGGACAGATCCTCTGAAAAGATAACACTAAGGAATATAATGTTTCTGACCCTCTCCACCTCTGATCCCCAATGAGGACTGGCTCATGGACCGCCTGTTTCCTTCTCCTGAAGTCAATAATCAGCAGCTTGGTCTTGCTGACATTAAGTGAGAGGTTGCTGTTGTGTTACCATTCAGCCAGATTTTCAACCTGTCTCTATATGCTGATCTGTCATCACCTTTGATATAGTCAATGACAGCAGACTTAAGTATGTCATTGAAGCTGTGCTTAGCCTCACAATTGTAAGTATAAAGCGAGTAGAGCTGGGGTCTAAGCACACACCTGTTCTGATGGAGATTGTGGAGGAGATATTGTTGCCAATCCAAACTGACTGGAGTCTGCAAAGAAGGAATCGAGGATCTAGTAGCACAAGGATGTATCGAGGCCTATGTTCTGAAACTTATTGATTAGTTTTGAGAGGATGATAGTATTGAATGCTGAGTTGTAGTCAATAAAGAGTATCCTGTTGCATGCATCTTCGCTGTTCAGAAGTTCTAGGAGTGGAGGTAAGAACCAGTGAAATGGCATCTGCTTTGTGATGGTAGGCACATTGGAGCAGATTCAAGATGCATCTCAGGATATGTTTCATTACCAACCTCTCAAAACACTTCATCACTGTGGATGTAAATGCTACTGAACGATAGTCATTGAGGCAGATTACCAGCATAACAGAAATCTGCTTGAAGCAGGTGGATACCTCACACTGCTGAAGCGAGAGGTTAAAGATATCAGTGAAAACTCCAGCCAGTTGACCAGAACAGGTCTTTAGCAGTTGGCCAGGTACCCTTTTTGGGTTGGATACTTTCCAGGAGTTCATCCTCCTGAAGGATGTTCTCACATCAGCCTCAGAGACAGAAATCACAGGGTCATCGGGGGTTGTGGGAGCTCATGAAGTTGCTTCCATGTTTTGATGGTCAAAGTGAACATAAAAGACATTGAACTCATCTGGGAGCAAAACCTTCTTGGCAATTGTGTCACTTGGTTTCTCTTTGTAGGAGTGATAGCATTCAAGCTCCATTAGAGTTCCAATTAAGTAATTTTTAACACTTAACACTATTTTCCTCATTAAGTATATTTTAATCCTTTGACTGGCAGGAGCTTTTGCAGTACCTGGTGATGAAGCAGGGACTGGGGACGATCTGAAACATGAGTGATGTCATGAAAAGACAAGTGATTCTGTTGGCACAGGAAAGAAGCATGGATGGTAGATTGCCTCCCAGGTGCTAGGGTCCGGGATGTTTTAACTGTGTTCATGATATCCTGAAGTGGAAAGAACAACAGCCAGAAGTTGTGGTACATATTGGTGCCAACGACATAGGCAGGAAAAGGAAGAGGTCCTGAAAGCAGACTACAGGGAGTTAGGAAGGAAGTTGAGAAGCAGGACCACAAAGCAGGATCTTGGGATTACTGCCTGTGCCATGTGACAGTGAGTATAGGAATAGAGTGAGGTGGGGGATAAATGCGTGGCTGAGGGATTGGAGCAGGGTCAGGTATTCAGATTTCTGGATCATTGGGACCTCTTTTGGGGCAGGAGTGATCTGTACAAAAACGACGGGTTGCACTTGAATCCCAGCGGGACCAACATCCTGGCAGGGAAGTTTACCAAGGCTATTGAGAAGAGTTTAAACTAGGATTGTTGGGGGGTGGGAACCAAACTGAAGAGACAGAGGAAGAGGTGGTTGGCTCACAAATAGAGAAAGCTTGGAGACAGTGCAAGAAGGAGGATAGGCAGTTGATAGAGAAGGGACATGGTCAGACCGATGGTTTGAGATGTGTCTATTTTAATGCAAGGAGTATTATGAACAAAGTGGATGAGCTTAGAGTGTGGATCAGTACTTGGATCTATGATGTTGTGGCCATTACAGAGACTTGGATGGCTCAGGGGCAGGAATGGTTACTTTGAGTGCCAGGCTTTCGATGTTTCAGAAAGAACAGGGAGGGAGGCAAAAGATGTGGGAACATGGCACTGTTGATCAGAGATAGTCACGGCTGCAGAAAAGGAGGAAGACATAGAGGAATTGTCTACGGAGTGTCTGTGGGTGGAAGTTAGGAACAGGAAGGGGTCAATAACTCTACTGGGTGTTTTTTATAGACCACCCAATAGTAACAGGGGTATCAAGGAGTAGATAGGGAGACAGATTCTGGAAAGGTGTAATAATAACAGGGTTGATGTTGTGGGAGATTTTAATTTCCCAAATATCGATTGGCATGTCCCTAGAGTGAGGGGTTTAGATGGGGTAGAGTTTATTAGGTGTGTTCAAGAAGGTTTCTTGACACAATATGTAGATAAGTCTACAAGAGGAGAGGCTGTACTTGATCTGGTATTGGGAAATGAACCTGGTCAGGTGTCAGATCTCTCAGTGGGAGAGCATTTTGGAGATAGTGATCACAATTCTATCTCCTTTACCATAGCATTGGAGAAGGATAGGAACAGACAAGTTAGAAAAGTGTTTAATTGGAATAAGAGGAAATATGAGGCTAGCAGGCAAGAATTTGGAAGCATAAATTGGGAACAGATGTTCTCAGGGAAATGTATGGAAGAAATGTGGCAAATGCTCAGGGGATATTTGCATGGAGTTCTGCATAGGTACATTCCAAGGAGACAAGGAAAGGATGGTAGGGTACAGGAACCGTGGTGTGCAAAGGCTGTTGAAAATATAGTGAAGAAGAAAATAAGAACTTACGTAAGGTTAAAAAACTAGGTATTGTTAGAGATCTAGAAGATTATAAGGCTAGCAGGAAGGAGCTTAAGAAAAAAATTAGGAGAGCCAGAAGGGGCCATGAGAAGCCCTTGGTGGGCAGGAATGAGGAAAATCCCAAAGCATTCTACAAGTATATGAAGAGCAAGAGAATAAGACGTGAGAGAATAGGACCAATCAAGTGTGACAGTGGTAAAGTGTGTATGGAACCGGAGGAGATAGCAGAGGTACTTAATGAGTACTTCAGAATTCACTACGGGAAAGGCTCTTGGCAATTGTAGGGATGACTTTCAGCAGACTGAAAAGCTTGAGCATGTAGATATTAAGAAAGAGGATGTGCTGGAGCTTTTGGAAAGCATCAAGTTGGATAAGTCACCAGGACCGGACGAGATGTACCCCAGGCTACTGTTGGAGGCGAGGGAGGAGATTGCTAAGCCTCTGGCAATGATCTTTGTATCATCAATGGGGACGGGAGAGGTTCCAGAGGATTGGAGGGTTGAGGAAGTTGTTCCATTATTCAAGAAAGGGAGTAGAGATAGCCCAGGAAATTATAGACCAGTGAGTCTTACTTCAGTGGTTGGTAAGTTGACAGAGAAGATCCTGAGAGGTAGGATTTATGAACATTTGGAGAGGCATAATATGATTAGGAATAGTCAGTATGGCTTTGTGAAAGGCAGGTCGTGCCTTATGAGCCTGATGGTATTTTTTGAAGATGTGACTAAACACATTGATGAAGGTAGAGCAGTAGATGTAGTGTATATGGACTTCAGCAAGACATTTGATAAGGTACCCCATGCAAGGCTTATTGAGAAAGTAAGGAAGCATGGGATCCAAGGGGACATTGCTTTGTAGATCCAGAACTGGCTTTCCCACAGAAGGCAAAGAGTGGTTATAGACAGGTCATATTCTACGTGGAGGTCGGCTACCAGTGGTGTGCCTCAGGGATCTGTTCTGGGACCCCTGCTCTTCGTGATTTTTATAAAAGTGGATGTGGAGGGATGGGTTAGTAAATTTGCTGATGACAGAAAGATTGGAGGTGTTGTGGATAGTGTGGAGGGCTGTCAGAGGTTACAGCGGGACATTGATAGGATACAAAACTGGGCTGAGAAGTGGTAGATAGAATTCAACCCAGATAAGTGTGAGGTGGTTCATTTTGGTAGGTCAAATATGATGGCAGAATATAGTATTAATGGTAAGACTCTTGGCAGTGTGGAGGATCAGGGGGATCTTGGGGTCCGAGTCCACAGTACACCCAAAGCTGCTGCACGGGTTGACTCTGTGGACAAGATAGCATACGGTGCATTGGCCTTCATCAATCGTGAGATTGAGTTTAGGAGCTGAGAGGTAATGTTACAGCTATATAGGACCCTGGTCAGACCCCACTTGGAGTACTGTGCTCAGTTCTGGTCGCCTCACTACAGGAAGGATGTGGAAACCATAAAAAGGGTGCAGATGAGATTTACAAGGATGTTGCCTGGACTGGGGAGCATGCCTTATGAGAATAGGTTGAGTGAACTTGGCCTTTTTTCCTTGGAGCAACGGAGGATGAGAGGTGACCTGATAGAGGTGTATAAGATGATGAGAGGTATTGATTGTGTGGATAGTCAAAGGCTTTTCCCCAGGGTTGAAATGGCTAGCACGAGAGGGCACAATTTTAAGGTGCTTGGAAGTAGGTATAGAGGAGATGCCAGGGGTAAATTTTTTATGCAGAAGATGTGAGTGTGTGGAATGGGCTGCCAGCAATGGTGGTGGAGGCGGATATGATAGGGTCTTTTAAGAGACTCCTGGACAGGTACATGGAGCTCAGAAAAATAGAGGGCTCTGGGTATTCCTAGGTAATTTCTAAGGTAAGGACAAGTTCAGCACAGCTTTGTGGGCCAAAGGGCCTGTATTGTGCTGTAGCTTTTCTATGTTTTTATGTTTCTAAAATAATGGTCTCCACCTCAATACACTCCCATTTCAATGTTGAAGTAAAAAGCTTCATTAATTGAGGCAGACAGAAGCTTGGTCCATCAATAACGAAGGGCCTTAACCAATTTAACTCTGGCCCTTCTGCCAATGACAATAAAATTAATTATTGATGCATTCATTTTATCTCCCTATGATGCAAGAAACCAAAAGTATTACAACTCCCGCTGGAAAAGCTTTTGATCATCTTTATAATTAAAAACATAATATTCAAAGCATTTGTTTAGCATTATTGAAAAGATAAATTGAGAAACTGTATGTTGGGCTTTCCTTGACAATTTACTTAAATCACATTGCTCACTTCTGAATTGTAGTTTTAAAATGTTCTCTTCTTTTTTATTCTGTAATCTTTTTTATTCTTTTATTCAGGCTTAATCTATAACCTTGAACCATTTATTCAATTCTGGGCTGCACTAAAATTGTTTTATTTGTGTTACAGGGAAGCTGAGTGGCCGTGAATAACACACGAGCGATGGGGAGGTGAGGACCAAACATACTGTTTATTTTACTTGTAGCTCATCTATCCAGAATGCCCTTTCACATTACGTTCAGTACATAACACACAGGGAAGCTCAACAGTAACCAGTAAGCTTCCACTGCACACACTAGCTGCTGAACTATTAACATTCAATGGAGTAATCACCAAAATTTAACCAACAACATTTTTTTTTCTAAACTAGGGAAAGAAGGTAAACTGCCTCTATTCCCAGTCATAACCCCAGGGATTATTCTGCCACATGTGTTGAGGGTTAATCACTAAGTGAGAGATTCTGTTTGTCTGGGAGCGACCTGTTCCTATGAGGGTATTGACAACTAGGGGCGACGCAAAGTCATTTTATCTCTTGGTGGTGCACAGCATATATAGATCTTGGCTTGGGTATTGCATGTATAGATTTTGAACTTCGGGGCACCACAGAAAGCAAGGATGATGGGAGACAAATGGGCTTGCTGATTAAGGAGTGGCGTGTGATGACTCTGACTGCCAGGCAGGTCACCTAAAATATTTGGGGACGGAGGCCGCGATACGGGGGGTCGTAGAATTTCAGGGGGTTTTGATTGCAAAGGTAAGATTCCACTTGCCTTGATGCTGTAACCTAGCTTATTGAAAGCAGTCACATCTATGCATTTATATAGGACCAGATGATGCAGTTAGAGTCTGTTCCAGACGTTCCACCATGATGACACTGAGATGACAAACTTCCTCTCAAATTTCACTTTTGGACCTTTCAGACCTGCTTCTAATTCTTTCACAGACAAACCACTCCAGTCTGCACTCTTCTTTAATTTCTCCTTGTTGGCAGTGAGACTGGACAGCAGTGGTTTCACATCCATATTTGCTTTTCACTGTATTTCTAAAATATCAACTGTTTTATTAAACAACACACATAAAAGTTGCTGGTGAACGCAGCAGGCCAGCCAGCATCTCTAGGAAGAGGTGCAGTCGACGTTTCAGGCCGAGACCCTTCGTCAGGACTATTGCCTCCTTGTGATGGAATAGGGGCAAAGTAGTTTCCAAGCTGTGAGAGAGGAGTTGGGATCCTGTGTTCCAGACCAGCAAGTTGCTCAAGTTCTTTGTGTAGGGTAGTGGAGCGACCACCTGGTCTACTTAAGGTACTTGGAAACCATTGACTAAACTGGCTGAATGGCATTGATCCTTCAACAGGCATGGCTTCAATCATTAATGCGAGTCCTGGTACGCTTTTCTCCATGTTGAAGACCTCATTGGATTTAAAGTCCCACAGTGAGTGTTCAGGCTGGACTGCTTCTTGGGGAGCTTCAGATTTTGATGCAGAAACAGTAGGTATCTCCGCTTGGGGTAGCACCTTTGCATTCTACATTTTATTTGCCCATTTTGGATCCTCAAATAGCACCCAATCATCAAAGCCTGTCAGCTCGATTGTTTTTGATTGACTAGTGCAGCCATTCTGGTTCCCCTTTAGTACAGTAATCACATCGCCTCGTCTCACCAAAAATGCACTAGCCATCATCAAACTCTCTCCTAAAGCACTTTTCCTTGTATTCTCATTCCCTTCCTTTTCTCTCTCCCACAAGTCTTTGTCTTTGCCATTTCCAATCAAATGTTATTATGCACCCACTTCCAATTCTCTGCTGGCAGACAACCCATGAATATTTTTATTTTCCAATGAGCTTCCAGATCATTGACAACTGGATATATTGGTCACATGACGGCCACCACCAAAGCTAGTGTGCTGAGGACTAAGTACAACATCAAAAACTTCTTTTGTTTTCTCTCTCGTGGATCTGTAATTCTTCACTTGAGAACTGCTCTCTCCAAATCTGAAGCATAGTTTTTCTTAGTTCCATCCAGTGGCAAACTCCTGCCAGAACCACAATACAAGGATGCATGTCACCTTTCAGAGTCCCAGATACCTTCACTGTCAGAGTTTTCAAAAATACATGCTGGTCTCTGCTTTTCATAGCTGCTTTGATTTCTAGCAGCTTTTCCTTCAAATATCTATATGGTTTCTTCATGCCACACATTTTATTGTATCATTTAATTGAAAATTTTCTTAAGTACATTCTTTTTTATTCATGCCACCACAGAAGCTCAGCAGCCATCTTCACTGCTCCACTAAGTACCCAAGCTTAACAGCCTGCCTAACAATGATTCCTTTGATATCACCCACTTCTCTGTTCAATACTTGTGCATGTTTCTTCAATACCTCTTGTAGACCACTGCACCCACCAATCAAATGCACTTCATGCCAGTCGTGCTTGAGCTGCTCTAACCATGAGCAGCCCAGGAGTGCTGGAGAATTACCTTTAACAAAGTACACTGGAAGTTTCTTTCTGTGTTCATTAAACTCCACTGTAAAATGTACTACTCCCCTCACTGGAACAACCTCGCCAGCGCAAAGGCTGATCTATACTTGTGCGTCAAGTGTATGCTGCAGGTATGGCGTACCCTATGCCATAGGGTGACGTGCACCTCCCCAAAAATGTAACTCACGCGTCTTGGCGATGCAGACCGCAACAACTGTGATCGGTCTGCTTGGTAGCATCACATTTCCTCCTACGCATTTCCGGTTGCTTTTCTCCCCCATGTCTGTACACTGATGCGAAATAAATGGTTGGAGACGATGAACCAAATCGTCAAATCTACCTGCCGACATCCGAAATGTCTTGTCCATGTCTCTCACGAAGGAACTCAACACAGTGGCATAGAAACCCCACTGCCAACTAACGCTTTTGGTGGGGAATTGCAGAGTGATACGGACACAAATACGCGTGCTCGCTAAGGCGTAGGGCTATGCAAAAGTATAAATCAGGCCTACGGCGTAGCCTGTGTGCACAAGTATAAGTCAGTCTTTAGTCTTTAAAGTCAACCTTGCTGCTTTTGGGATGAGATGCTGCAATTTCTCTTTGTAACCTGTCTCTGACACCAGCGATACTGCAGCACCCATGTCCAGCTGCATCCTCTCTGTGGCCCCATCCAACTATGCGGTCACCCAATAGTCGTCTCTGAGTCCTGACAGGGATAAACTATGCAAAGCTTTTTCAACCACAGAGCAAGAATCATCCAGTCTGTTCTCAGTATGTTCCATCTTGTTCACATGTTTCTTATACTTTTTCAAAAGATCTTGGTTGATACATTCTTTTCATTTTTACAGGCACTTTCAATATGTCCCTTTTTGCCATAGTTTCAGTAATCTAAATCCTTATACTACCATCCTATTGCTGAATAACCAGTTTTGCCAAGGCGATAACATTGAATGCCAATAGGTGTCTTATTCTTAAAGTCAGTAGAAACTTTATGAACTTGGAAAGATGCGCTTAATAGCTCTGTTTCTTTAGCTGCCATCTCCAAAGATGTACTAATCTCCATCACCTGCTGTAAGGTTAATCTGTCTTTTGTAAGCAAATGCTTCTGAATTGCCTCATTACGCAGACCACATATAAGTCTATCATGTAACATGTCACTCAGCGACTGCCCAAAATCACAATGTTCAGACAATTGCTTCAGCACTGCCACAGACTACGAAATAGACTCGATTTCCTCCTGATTCCTTTTATGAAAGCTAAACCTTTATCGAATAATTGAGGGTTTAGATGAATAGTGGTCCTTTAAGGCTTTAACTACTGCATAAGGCTTATCACTAGGCTTAGCAGGTTGCATTAGACTCTGTAATAAATTAAATGTTTTTGCACCCATAACAGAAAAAAGTTGGAACATGAATATCATCTGAAATTTGATTTTCTGGTGCAAAATATTCAAATCTTTCAGCATATGAGTCCTATTGTTGTGTTGTTTCATCATACAGCCCAATACTTCCAACCATTGTCACCATTTTCAAACACAGTCACATTCTGGAAAAGGTAACTAGTCTTATCCATCTCTCTCTCCCTCCCTCTCCTCCCTCCCGCTCTCTCCCTCCTCCCCCTCCTCCCCTCCTCCTCCTGCTTCCCCTCCTCCCCCTCCTTCCCCTCTCCCCCTCTCCCCCTCCTCCTTCCTCCCTTCCCCTCTCTTGTCTGTTTCATTTTACCGTCCCATTCTTATTCTTTCCCCTTGGATTCTTCATTCACCATGCTTCCTGCGGCCATTTTGTTTTGTGGTGTCCAGCATCTTCTTTTCGCTCACATGCCAGCATTGGATACGGACTTTTCTTGCTGAAGGGAACAAAACAATAACTATTGCATGAGGACTTGGTACCTCATTGGCAGTCATTATGTTTGAGGTACAGGGGAGCCAGGTGACTGTGAATGACACACACGAGAGACGGAGAGGTGAGGAATAAACGAGCTGCTGTTTATTTTACTTGTAAGTCATTTACCCAGAATGCCCTCTCACATTACGTTCAGTATGTTACTCGCAGGGAAGCTCAACAGCAAACCCGTAAGGGTCAAAATATACAAGAACACATAACAAAAATCCTTTTGACTGTGAAGAGAATATGACCAGGTAATCTAGCATCCTCTTTTCTAGCACAAATGGAATCACAATCCTTCTGCTCAGATACATGATCTAATGCACTAGATGTAAAATATGGATACTCTCTGACTTAAGCCAGAATTTTGAAAGGCTTAACTCTGCACGGAATAAATTTAAAGAAATTTAAAATAATCTTTAAAATATAAAGCAACACACTCAAAATGCTGGAGGAACTCAGCAGGTCGGGCAGCATCTATGGAAATTAAAAATGCAGTCAACATTTTGGGCTAAGACACTTCTGGATTGTAAAAGAAGGGGGAAGATGCCAGAATATAAAGCAACATTGACAAAATTGTGAAGGAATTCAGCATGTCAGGCAGCATCTCTGGAAATGAATAAGCAGTTGATATTTCAGGCTGAGACCGAAGGTGATGGGGGAGGGGTAGGAGGCTAGTTAGAAAATGTTAGGTGAAGCCAGGTGGGTGGGAAAGGTAAAGGGCTGGAAAAGGAGGAATCTGATAGGAGTGGAGAGAGGACCATGGAAGAAAGGAAAGAAGGAGGGGCACTAGGGTGAGGCGATATGCAGGTGAGGAAAAGAGGGGAGATGCCAGAGTGAGGAACAGAAAAAAAGAGGGAAATGAGGTGGGGGGAGTGGAGAGAAAAAAGTGCTGAAAGGAGAAATCGATGTTCATGCTATCAGGTTGGAGGCTACCTGGACAGAATATAAGATATTGCTCCACCACCCTGAGAGTGGCCTCATTGTGGCAAACAGGAGGCTATAGACCGACATGTCAGAATGGGAATGGGGATATGGATTAAAATGGATGGCCGCTGGGAAATTGAAAAAATATATATTGCTCTTCAATCACATAAATGTAAAATGTTGCATGTACTGACAAACTAAAATAAAAATGGATGCTACAGGAGCAAACAGTTCAGGCAATATTGATGAAGAGACAAATAGTTAAGAATTCAAGTTAGCAAATTTTTGTTCAATTCTTTACTTTTATTTTGGTGTCCATTTATTGGCAGTTGCATGGCTAGTCATGCTGTAATTCAGTCTCATGACTTGCATCAAGAACCTATCAATCTCTGCCTTAAATACATCTAATAACTTGGCCTCCACAATCCTCTATGGCAACACATTCACCACTCCTGGCTGATGAAATTCCTTCTCATCTTAGTTCTAAAGGGATGTCCCTTTATTCTGAGACTCTGCCCTCGGATCACAGACTTGCTCACTAACGGAAATATTCTCTCTACATCAACTCTTTCTAGGCCTTCAGTATTTGATAGGCTTTAACGAGATTCACCTTTTTCCTTCTGAATCCATCAGAAACTGGCCCAGGGATATCAAACACTCCTCATACCTTAAACCTCTTATTCCCAGGATCACTCTTGTGAATCTCCACTGGGCTCTCTGTACAGCCAGTAAAACTTTCCTTAGATACTGGGCCCAAGATTGCTTACAATATTCCAAATGCAGTCTGATAAATACCTTATAAGGCAGCAGTGATATATATTCTAATCCTCCTAAAATGACTGCTAACAATACATTGTCCTTCCTTTTGTCTGATTCAACCTGCAAGCTAATCTGAAGGGAACACTGAACTAGGATTGGAAGTCCCTTTGCATCTCCAATTTCTGAATTGTCACCCCATTTAGAAAATAGTCTATACTTTTATTCTTCCTACCAAGGTGCAAACTCCACGCTTCTCTACCCTGTATTCCATCTGCCACTTCCTTACCCACTCTCCCAACAGGGTTCAAGTTCTTTTGCATATTCCCTGTCTCCAAGATTCTATCTCCATTTTATCTGCTGGCTGAACAATTCACTGGTGAGAGCCTAGCCAAATAGCAAAGTGCTCAATGGCCTCACTTGATCAGTCAATCCTAATCTATTGGGATAGGAAGATAGAACATCATGATAATGGAATGGTGAAACCAGAAGTTTTTCCTTGCTAGGAATATAACAAAATCAACCTAATCCACGCACTCTGAACTTAGTACGAATGTACTCCATTAATTTACAATCTAGAGTGAAAATGTTGACATATTTGTTGGAAATTCAGTAGTTGGAATTTAAAAACTAGAGCCAACACTTAACAACCTGCTTTTTCAAAATTATAAAATAAATTTACGATGAAACAGAGAAAGGAAAAGAAAGATATGTTGATAGGAAGAGAGATGGAGAGTAAATAAACCGGTTGGGCCAAGCATTTATTTCAGTGCTATAAAATATTGTAATACATTATGGCTGTCTCAAAACATATTCTAAACACATATCCTAAATATTGTAATACATTATGGTTGTCTCAAAACATATTTTAAACACATATCCCTTCCACTGTGTAGACAACTTTCCTGTTCACTACAGAATCCCTTGTGCTCCAAATATTAATGCACTCTAACGCAGGATTAGTAAAGGTATATATTACAACATCAAAATTTGGAACTGGACTTTGAGATAATTAAACAGCCAAATCATAAAATGTATTTTTTAGTTTTTAAATCTAACTGCTGAAACAAAAATGTTAATATCAGGATATATATATATATCACAGAATTGAATTGTTTCTTATAAAATAAATATGGGCTTGTATTTATTTTCATCCTTTCACAGCCTCTGCATGTACCAAACCATTTTATATACAAATTACTAATATGCAATCACCACTATCTTACAAGAAATAAAACAGCCATTTTACTCACAGCAAGTCCTTGAAAATAACAACATGATAAGACGGTATGTTCTAAGTGATTTTGATTGAGTGAAAAAAATATCAGAATACTGTGGATAACACCAGCATGCTTCTTTGAAATAGTACTACAGGAGAAAGCAGGGCAATGTTCCCTTCATTTGGATTAGGTCAGTAAACCACGGGAACTGGGTCCTGATTTAGAATTTAAGTAGCTTACATTATACAGATTCCACAAACAGATCTCTAATTTGCTCCTTGATTTATTTTTTTCTTGAACTGACTTTTACTTTGAGTTTTAGCTTTTATTTCTGAACTTCTGACTTGAGTCAAGGAGGATTTCCTTGGGAGTTCCAAGGCTACTTTTTATTTTGGTCTTAAAAGAACTCTGGGTGACTTATGTCAAATAACAGGTGGTGAGAGATACCTCGTGGCATTTTGACAGGACCCAAATTTTACCGGAACAAGATAAATTCTCCTGGAGGAAAATGATCTCATCTTGAGTAAATGCTTCAGTTTCACTCTGCAGCCCTATCATGTTGTGTGTGGCCAGATCAAAGCAAGTGCCACTGAATTTATCTTGCCAAGCAGTTTAATATCTGGCCCATGGACAAAGGAGATCCTCTTGGCTCTCGTCCTGTCTGTAATGCCTCTCTTCTTGAATTCTGGGTCACAAGAAATCAACATGTTGTTCATGGAACTTCAGCATAAGTGTTAACATTCAAGATAAGTTGTTCAGGGGCAGTCTTTATCCAAATAAATACATACGCTTTTCTCTTAATGAAGTATTTTTGAAGTTCAGTCATTGAAGACAGAGCCATTTGGCACACTGTAGCCTCTCACAAGTAGCATTGCAACAATGACAGTATTTACTCCAGTGAT
Organism: Mobula hypostoma; assembly: GCF_963921235.1. Lineage (NCBI taxonomy): Eukaryota > Metazoa > Chordata > Chondrichthyes > Myliobatiformes > Myliobatidae > Mobula > Mobula hypostoma. The sequence goes on from NC_086113.1 coordinate 23,769,142, forward strand.
TGAGGAAGGGATATACTGTACAATTACGCAAACACCAAGGATAATTTTCCTGCTTTCTCTAGTGAGCCAAAATTCAAACTTCAAAGTAAATTTATTATTGAAGTACATATATGTCACCATATACTACCCTGAAATTTATTTTCTGGCTGGCATTCACAGTAAAACAAAGAAATATAATAGAATCAGTGAAAAACAATACACAATGATTGTGCAAAAGAATGTGTAAATACAAAATAATAATAATAACAATAATAATAATTATTATAGATAAATAGTAAATAAATAATGCTGAGAAATAAGTTGTAGAGTCGGTTAAAGTGACTCCCTAGGTAGGTTAAGGAATCAGTTCAGTGTTGAAGTGAGTGAAGCTATCCATGCTGGTTCAGGAACCTGATGCCTGAAAGGAAATAGCCGTTCCTGAACCTGGTGGTGTGGGACCTAAGGCTCCTGTACCTTCTTCCTGATGGCAGCCGCGAGAAGAGAGCATGACCTGGATGGTGGGAGTTCTTGATGATGGAGGCCGCTTTCTTGTGGCAGTGTTCCTTGTAGTTGTGCCAAGTGGGTGGGGAAGGCTTTTTCCTTGTGATGGACAGGACTGTATCGACTGCTTTTTTGTAGGGTTATCAATTTCATGCCTCATCTAAAAGGCAGCATCTGACAGTGTACAACTCTCTGGCCGTAGGGTCAACCTGGATTCAAGTTCAAGTTTATTGTCATCGATGCAGCTGTAAAGAAGACAAGGCAGTGGTTATATTTCATCAGGAGTTTGAGGAGATTTGGTTTGTCACTTAAAAGACTTGAAACCTTCTACAGATGTACAGTGGAGAGCATTCTGACAGGCTGCATCACTGTCTGGTATGGAGGGAGAGGGCTCCTGCACAGGATCGAGGTAAGCTGCAGAGAGATGTAAAATAAGTCAGCTTCATCACAAGTACTAATCTAAGACATCTTCAAGGAGCCGTGCCTCAGAAAAGTCATCAGGAGGACCCCCACCACCCAGGGCATGCCCTTTTCTCACTGTTACCATCAGGTAGGAGGTACAGAAGCCTGAAGGCACACACTCAGTGATTCAGGAACAGCTTCTTCCCCTCTGCCATCTGATTTTATAAATGGACATTGAACCCATGAACACAACATCACTACGTTTTTAATTTCTTTTTTTTTTGCACTATTTTACTATTTAATATACATATACTTACTGCAGTTCAGCTTTATCTACATTTATCATGTATTACATTGTACTGCTGCTTCAAAGTTAACAAATTTCACAACATATGCTGGTGATGATAAACTTGATTCTGAAATATAAACAACCAAATGAAACAATGTTTCTCCAGAAAATGGTCCACCCACAAAACGTATATCCCACACAGCAGATAAAGCAAAATATTATCATAAATCAGTGAATAAAATATAATTCAAAATGCATGTAGTGCACAGCAGAGGTAAGCAGTAAACAGTAAACAGCTCTCTGTCCTAGTGACGAGACCATAGTGATGGCAGAATATTCATTAGTTTCAGAGCCTGCGTGAAGAAGCTGTTACCCAGCCTGACAGTCCTAATCCTGATCTCGTCCACCTCCTCTCTGATGGTACTGGGTCAAAGGGATTGTGGGATGGGTGGTCGGGATCCTCAACAATGGGTCCCTTCATCTGCAAAACTCCTGGTAAATGTCACAATTAGGGGGAAGAGGGAGACCATGGTGATCCTCTTGGTTGTTTTCACTCTCCTTTATAGGGTCGTGTGATCCGATGTTTTGAAGTTTCCATCCCACACAATGATGAAGCCAAAGAGGAGAGTCTCAAACGTGCTGCTGTAGGAAGTTATTAGAATGAGGATGGGAACCTTGCTCACCTTAAACTCCTCAGAATGTGTAACCCTAAAGGTTAACCTCCAGGCTGAGTCGGTGGTGAAGAAGGCAAATGCAATGTTGGCATTCATTTCTAGAGGTATAGAATATAAGAGCAGGGATGTGATGCTGAGGATCTTTAGGGTACTTGTGAGACCACACTTGGAGTATTGTTTGCAGTTTTGGGCTCCTTATTTTAGAAAGGATATACTGACATTGGAGAGGGTTCAGAGAAAATTCACGAGAATGATTACAGGAATGAAAGGGTTACCATATGAGGAACGTCTGGCAGCTCTTGGGCTGTATTCCCTGGAGTTCAGGAGAATGAGGGGGGATCTCATAGAAACATTCCAAATGTTAAAAGACCTGAATAGATTAGACATGGCAAAGTTATTTCCCATGGTAGGGAAATCTTGGACAAGAGGGCACAGGGTCAGGATTGATGGACGTCTATTTAGAACAGAGATGCTGAGAAATTACTTTAGACAGAGGGTGGTAAATCTGTGGAATTTGTTGCCATGAGTGGCTATGGAGGCCAAGTCATTGTGTGCATTTAAGACAGAGATAGATAGGTTCTTGATTAGCCAGGGCATCAAAGGATATGGGGAGAAGGCAGGGGAGTGGGGATGACTGGAAGAATTGGATCAGCTCATGATTGAATGGCAGGGCAGACTCAATGGGCCGAATGGCCTACTTCTGCTCCTATATCTTATAGTCTTATGGACATTGCTATGCCTTATTGATTCGTGAGGAGGTGTTGTGGGTCCAGATTAGATCATCTGTTATGTGCTCACCAAGGAGCTTTATAATCTTCACTGTCTCCATGGCAGAGCCATTGCTGTGCAATGGAGAATGGTTGGCATAGACCTTCCTGAAGTCCACAATCATCTCTTTTGTCTTGTCCACATTGTGATTCAGTCTGTCGTTCTCGCACCATTTGACAAGCCTCCTCTCTGTATGCCGACTCATCATTGTTGCAGATGAAGCCAACCAATTTAGTATCATCAGCAAACTTAATGATGCAGTTTGAGCTGGATCTGGCTGTGACGTTGTGAGTCAGCAACGTGAACATCAGTGGGCTGAGCACACAACCCTGGTGAGCATAAGTTCTCAGCATGATGGAGCATGAGATGTTGCTGCCAACTCAGACTGACTGGAATACTTCCATCAAGCAGCGCAAGATCCGGTTACAGAGAGGAGAACTGAGTCCTTACAATGACTGTTTACCCATCAGCCTCTGAAAGGTGATTATGTTAAACACTGAGCTGAAGGCAATGAATATTTTGGCATAAGAGGCATGATTTTGTAGGTGGGACAGGATTGATTGTCTTCAATCACCTGAGTGAGAGGCAACGCATGGTCCCAAATCACTGCAGCCAATACAAGAGGAGCAGAAGTAAGTCACCAGGCACTCATAGCACCTCATCATTCAATATTATCATGGCTGATCTACGTTGTCCTCAACTCCTCCTCTGCCCCATGGCCCTCAGTTCATCGACCTTCCGACTGCAGCTGCATCTGCTGGTATGGCTGCAGATTGAAGGCAGCGTTCGAACTGAAACTGAAATGCAGCTGCCTCTTCCTCCTATACAATAAAGATAGCATATGAGTGGGGGTCAAAATCTGGTCTGATTCTACCATGCCCTCCCGCCCCCCCCCACCCTCCTCAATCCCTCTACATCCCCCGCATCAGGGTCCGTACTGTGCTCTTAAGCTGGCATTTTATGTCTGTGTTTTACTAATGTACTTTAAGCCATATTCACAGCAGGAGTAGACTGTTCCAGTCCAGTGACTTCAGGGCTCTCACCAAGCTCGGTCAGCAGTAATAATTGTTGGAACAAACCTGTCATTTCATTGCCAGCTGAGAATACGCGGCTCCAGATAGAGCAACACAACAATACTGAATGTCTCAGGGGCGAACAACAACACCATACGAACCAAATGATTTGAAGGCGCTTCCAGCAGATGCTGTTTTGCTTAGCTCTCTGAAGGCAGCGGATATATGACCGTTTTAATCTATTCCGAGACCACCATCAAGGAGATTAGACTTGAAATTTGGTGGCACCTGAGGCTGCATTTATAAATATGGAATAGACTAAAGCTGTCATATCAGCAAGGCTTTGCTGGTTCCACTTCCAAGGATTTTCTTCTCTTCGGGCTTCTGCACTGAATGATAGGCGTGCGCCAAGTAGATCAATTACTCAACACGTAGATTCTGCAGCTCAGAAATTCAATCACAATCAAATCAACAAACAAGGAAGACTTGTAGTACAATAGCACCTTTCACAAATTCTACACCCCAAAGCGCTTCATGTCTTGAGGTCCTCGAGTAATGCAGTCACTGTTGTAGGATGGTCAGTCAGGAAGGTGATAATGATGGTGTATTTTGATATTGATTCAGAGTTAATTACTGACCTAGGACTCTCAGGGTAACCTTTGTGACTTTCAAAATAGTGACCATAAGCACAGACGATCTCAGGGGCAAAATTAAGCCATTTGGCCCAGTGAGATTAGCTATTATCCTCTCAACCACATTCTCCTGCCTTCTCCCTGTATCCTTTGACACCCTCACTAATCAAGAATCTATCAACATCCACTTTAACTATACCCAATGACTTGACCTCCATAGCTGGTGTAGCAAAGAATCCCACAGATTCACCACACTCTGGCTAAAGAAATTCCCCTTGATCTATGTTCTAAAGGAATATCCCTGTACTCTGAGGATCGGCCCTCTGGTCCATACTGTATGAAACATCCTCCCCATGTCTACTCTATCTATACGTGTGGAATCTGTGACATCCATCCGAATATATAAAGGACCTTGGTGTAATATTTTTCAGAAAGAGCATCTGCAATCATGCATTGCTGCAATAATATTGGTGAAGGGATGTGCCAAAGTCTCCACTCTGGGACTTAACCCCTGATTAGAAAGCACAAGTGCAGCCATAGGAAGCACCAGACTCTAAGCCAAAGCGATTGGCCGTGCTGGCAACAGAAATCTTACAGTTGATAATTTGCCCACTTTGTTTTCCTCTTTTGCACTGTTTGAGAAAATTTACTTTCAAACTCTCTGTTAACTTTCTTCCTGTCATTTTGAAAACTTTATTCTCATGATGCAGAAAAAATCTGTGCTCATTGCTCATCCTACATGTCTGTGAATTGCGGACACAGTTAGAACTGATCACAATGGGTCAGCCTGGAGGTCAGACTGGATCGTCAAGTGAAGTCATTTATAATTGTCATTTCGACCATAACTGCTGGTACAGTACACAGTAAAAACGAGACAATGTTTTTCAGGACCATGGTGCTACATGAAGCAATACAAAAATTACTCTGAACTATGTAAAACAACACAAAAACTACACTAGACTACAGACCTACCGAGGACTGCACAAAGTTCACAAAACAGTGCAGGCATTGCAATATATAATAAACAAGACAATAGACACAGTAGAGGACAGTAGGTTGGTGTCCGTCCAGGCTCTGGGTATTGAGGAGTCTGATGGCTTGGGGAAAGAAACTGTTACATAGTCTGGTTGTGAGAGCCCAAATGCTTCGGTGCCTTTTGCCAGATGGCAGGAGGGAGAAGAGTTTGTATGATGGGTGCATGGGGTCCTTCATAATGCTGTGCGGATGCAGTGTGTGGTGTAAATGTCTGTAATGGTTGGAAGAGAGTCCCCGATGATCTTCTCAGCTGACCTCACTATCCGCTGCAGGGTCTTGCAGTCCGAGATGGTACAACTTCTGAACCAGGCAGTGATGCAGCTGCTCAGGATGCTCTCAATACAACCTCTGTAGAATGTGGTGAGGATGGAGGTTGGGAGATGGACTTTTCTTAGCCTTCACAGAAAGTAGAGATGCAGCTGGGCTTTCTTTGCTATGGAGTTGGTGTTGAGGGACCAGGTGAGATTCTCCGCCACGTGAACACCAAGAAATTTAGTGCTCTTAACGATCTCTACAGAGGCGTCCTTGATGTTCAGTGGAGAGTGGTCGCTCCGTGTCCTCCTGAAGTCAACAACCACCTCTTTTGTTTTGTTCACATTCAGAGACAGGTTGGTGGCTCTGCACCAGTCCGTTAGCCACTGCACCTCCTCTCTGTATGCTGACTCATCGTTCTTGCTGATGAGACCCACCACGGTCGTGTCATCGGCGAACTTGATGATATGGTTTGAGCTGTGCGTTGCAGCAGAGTGAACAGCAGTGGACTGAGCACACAGCCCTGGGGGGCCCCCGTGCTCAGTGTGATGGTGTTGGAGATGCTGCTCCCGATCCGGATTGACTGAGGTTTCCTAGTCAGGAAGTCTAGGATCCAGTTGCAGAGGGAGGTGTTCAGGCCCAGTAGGCTCAGCTTTCAAATCAGTTTCTGAGGAATGATTGTGTTGAATGCTGAACTGAAGTCTATGAACAGCATTCGAACGTACATGTCTTTTTTGTCCAGCTGGGTTAGGGCCAGGTGGTGGGTTATGGCAATGGCATCGTCTGTTGAACAGTTGGGACGGTACGCGAACTGCAGGGAATCCAGTGAGAGGGGTAGCAGGGTCTTGATGTGCCTCATGATAAGCTTCTCGATACAGTCATGATGATGGATGTGAGTGCAACGGGACGATGGTGGCGGCCTTGAAGCAGGACATTGAAGTCATGAACACTACTTTTTTTACACTACTTGTTTAATTTCACTAATATATATACAGTGCCTCGGTAAAGTATTCAGAAGTTGTCATGTTTTATTGTTTTACAACACTGAATCACAGTAGATTTAATTTGGCTTTTCTGACTCTGATCAACAGAAAAAGGCTCTTTTGTGTCAAAGTGAAAACAGATTTCAACAAAGTGATCTATCTATCTATATATATATATATATATACTGTATGCAATTACTATAATGCATCGTTTTTATTATTATGTATTGCATGATACTGCTACTGCAGAAACAACAAATTTCACAACACATGCAGTGATATTAAACCTGATTCTGAAACTCAGATTCTGATCTGAGGTGATGCCTGTGCTCAGTGGCCCAAACATCTAGATACTAGCCCAATAACCTTGATGTCGAGCGCCATTGTTGCGTAGTGGTTAGTACAATGCTTTACAGTACAGGTGACCTGGGTTCAATTCTCACTCTGTGGTTTTCCTCCAAGTTCTCCAGTTTCCTCCCACAGTCCAAAGGCCTACTGGTTGGTAGGTTAATTGGTCTTTGTAAATTGTCCCATTATTAGGCTAGGGTTAAATCAGGGGCTGCTGGGCAATGTGGTTTGAAGGGCTGGAAGGCCTATTCCGCACTGTATCTCAATGATTAAGTTCATGTCCCTGCTAGATAGGGAGAACAGCGGACGTGTTCTGCCTCTGACTACAAGACTACAAGAGGAAAGACTTAACTGCTACCTGGGAGCGTTGAAACTTCCTCTATCTGTCAACATCCCAAAGCACACATTCCAATACTGCATGAGAGACAATGGTTGCCCACGCAGGTCATTTCCTGCTAACGTTTCCTTACTCTGCACAGTCACAGTGGTCATCAACTGAAGAGTCAGTTACCATGAAGCTCCAACCTCACTGGTGATGTTTTATAAATATTGCTTTACCTTTGCAAAATCTTGGATTGCCCCGCAGAAAATATTGTCAGTAGACAAAATATATATAAACCTATGTTTGGAGATGTGGCTAAGAGGCTTGATCTAAGCGGAATATTACAGGAAGAACTCAAAAGGAGAGCAGGTGATAGAAACATGAGAAATTCTGCAAAGGCTGGAAATCTAGAGCAACACACGCAAAATGCTGGAGGAACTCAGCACGTCAGGCAGCACCCATGGAAATTAATAAACAGTCGGCACTTTGATCCTGAAGAAGTGTCTCGGCCTGAAACGTTGACTGTTGATTCATTTCCATTGATGCTGCTTGACTCGCTGAGTTCCTCCAGAAATTGATGTGTGAGCAGGAGACATGATGCATAAACCCTTCTCAGGTTTCCAGCCGTGTGCAGGTGTTGATTTTAGCCTATGCAATGATTCAAAGCGACGAATCTTCCTCCCCGTAGAGTTAAGTGAAATATTTGTCACTTTGACGCCTGTACCCAGCTGGAAGCCCAAGAAGAGTTTAAGTATTATACATGCCAGGAAAGCACTGGATCCTTTTTCAGGAGACATGATGTTCAAAAAGAGACTGGGGAAGTCCTTAGGGAAATAAGTTCCAGAGCTATCATTCTGGTAGCTGAAGAACACCAGTACAGGGACAATTAAATTCAAGAATGTGTGGGAGTTCAGTACAAGAGCAGCACAGATGTTTTGGAGTGGATTGCACCAGTGACATATGGTTGATTATGCCATTATGACAAGTATGCATAAGACCCATTATCCCTGCTTTGCAATTTGAGGTAGACCTGTACCTTCATTAACTGGCGGATGCACATCAACCCTGCTCTGCCTCTTTTAGGACACAGTCCAATTTTCAGGCCTGGATCTTTAGGTTATTTGAGAATATTAGAAATGCAGACTGATTCTATAATCCTCGATGCTAATTGCAATTGAACATAATGTAGTGGATGCAACTAAGACAGAGAATAACTCCGATTTCATGGAGTGGCACATCTGACTTGAGGGGCTGAATGGCCCTCTGAAGATCCTTTGCACCTGAATGAAAGTTGTGACAATTATGCATCTGATAATACCCTCCTGTTAGTTCTTCAGACCCATGATGCTTCGCCTATGGTCTCTAAAAGGTTGAAATTGTTTTAAGCATTCTTTATAATGAGTATTTTAATAATTGACGATTTAAATGTGTAGTCATTATCTGTACAGCCATGAACAGACAATTAATGCTTGGAATGTCTTCATAAAATATGCATTAATGATCTCTACATACATTTGCTTGAGATTACTAGAGCCCGTTTGATTGGATCTGCAATTTTGCCACCATCTTTACTCATGAAAAATTACTTCCAAGAATGTATTTGCTCAACATGCTTGGCACATCTTTCTTTCTCATGCTATCTATCTCCACAGTAGTAATTACAAGAATCTGAAGAGGCCACAAGCAAAGCATTGCATCATTACTTATATGAAAGCTACGGTTCGTTAAGGATAAATTGCATGAAGCAATTCCAAGTTTTTTCATACTAAAGTGCTATATGAATGCACTTTGGTTGAAGGATCTTTGAAAATTTACTTCCTAAATTTAAAAAAAAATCTTCAGTTTTATATTGCTCTCAGTTTTGGAAAAAAATAAGTTTGGTTTCCAGTGTTAAAGTGTGTGAACACTGGCTGCCAATTGTTTACACCCTCTCGCAATAAGGTTCATTGATGACAAGGGACCAGATGGGAATGTCTCATATTATTGTCTCATATTGTTGAGCGCAGAGATGAATTCTTCGCCATTAAATCATCTCTCTTCATAACCCCAATAAAAGATATGTTTTGTTCTTTTTTTTTTGGAGGTCACATCTTTTAGACATCTCTTTGGACCAGATATCATGGTCCCCAGCTTACTGAATTAGTTGATCCTGGGCCAGGAGACAACATAAATATTGAGGGTGACTTAAGATTTCCTAGTTCAGGGAAAGCACAGTATTCCTGCTCTCTGTCGAGCAACATATGATGAAAGGTGCATACATAAAGGGTGGAATCAGGGCCAGGCCTCATATTTTCCACAAGCAAAAGTCATACACAAGGAGCATTACTTAGGCAAGTGAAGAAAAATAAAGGATGGTCAGTATCTGTTGCAGTCGCCCATTAACAGAAGAGAGAAGGGGAAAATGATCAGATATATCATGATCCTTCTCTAAAATGAGATTGCAGCCATTTACTGATGTGTCCCTTCTGTTCTTTGAAGCATAGCAGAGTTGCAGGTGATGTCATCCAAAAGGAATACCATTAACACTCTGTAGCCTTAATGTTGTGAAATTGAAACAAAAAGACTTCAAGTGAAGTTGGATCAGAAATGCAGGAGGTTGAACTGAAAATCCAGCTCAACGACAGATGGCAGAGAGCTTTTTAAATTTAATAAATCCAAAGTGAAAATCTGCAGATTTATGTAAGAATCATCCTTTTGGGAAGAAATTAAATTTCAAAAAGTATATTTATTATCAAAGTACATATATGTCACCACGTACAACCCTGAGATTCCATTTTTGTGGGCATGCTCAATAACTCCATAATGGAATAACCATAATAAAATCAGTGACTTGGACCAACTTGGACATTCAAACAATGTGCAAAAGACAACAAACTGTGCAAATACAAAAAGAAAGAAACAGTGATATAAGAAATAAATATCAAGAACATGAGATGAAGAGTCCTTGAAAGTGAGTCCATAGGTTGTGGGAATATTTCAATGATGAGACAAGTGAATTCGAGTGAAGTTATCCCTTTTGGTTCAAGAGCCTGATGGCCGAGTGGTAGTAACTGTTCCTGAACCTGGTGGTGTGAATCCTGAGACTCCTGTACCTTCTTCCTGATGGCAGCCATGAGCAGAGAGCATGTCCTGGGCCTTGGGTGTCCCTGATGATGGATGCTGTTTTCCTGTGATAATGCTCCATGTATAGACTAGGCTGGCTGAATCCTCCTGGTGGACATTGCTGCCTAACTGAGCCTGTGTCGGTCAGTGAGGGAGTACTCACTTCATCATTACCTTTTTATTTCTAGCAAAAGGCTGGAGAAACACAGCAGGCAAGGCAGCACCCATGGAAAAGAATAAATAGTTGATGTTTCAGGCCGAGACCTTTCATCAGGACAGGAAAGAAAGGTGAGAAGTCAGAGTAAGATGGGGGGAGGGGAGGAAGCAGTGCAAGGTTATAGGTGATAGGTGAAAGCAGGAGAAGGGAGGGGGTGAAGTAAGGAGCTGGGAAGCTGATTGGTGAAAGACCCTGTTACCATGCTGTATTACCCTATAACTCTAATCAGAAACATATCTGCAGCTCAGAACTGGGCATTGATGAAGTGTTGTGTACCATTAGCAGCAGCATAAAAGTGCATCACTACAACCTCATGGGTCAGCATTTTCCTCAGTCTACATTACTATCAAAGCAGAAAATCAAACCTGGTTCAATGAGAGCAGAAGGACTGACCAGAGGCGGCAGCAGATATTCTGAAGAACGTTGTGGTGAAAACCTGGTGAAGCTGCAAGATTGGACCACTTGCCTGTGAAACAACGGAAACAGCATACAATAAACCAGGCAGTGAAATCTCCCAATCAATGGATTATTCAAAGCTCTGCAATTCTGCTACATTTGGTCACAAAAGGTGATGGATAATTATGTGGGAGGATGAGGCTATGAGGTCATTCCCACTGCCAGCAATGGTGGGGCCTAGCACATGAATGTTTAAGAAAAGACTAAAGTATTTGCACCATGGTAATGGGCCCTTCTGGGCCAATGGCCCTGTGCCACACAATTACACCCATGTGACCAAATAACTGGCTAACCTGTACATCTTTGGAGTGTGGAAGGAAACTGGAGCACCTGGAGGAGACCCACGCAGTCACCAAAGTCAAGAAAAGAACGTCCAAACTCTTTGCAGACAGTGGCAATATTGAACCTGAGTCACGGGTTTTGTAATAACATTATGCTAACTCCTATGCTGCCATGCCAGCTGTGATCCAGTTTGCCTTGCTCCTGAGAACTCCCACCATACTAACCAGTTTCCAGCCAACTGAATGCACTTCATGTGAAATCAAGAAATGGCTGAGGGTGTCGCACACAGCAAAAGTAACAGGACCAGACATTATCCAGCTAAGATCATGCAACTCTTCCAGCCAAGTTGTTCCAGCATTTGCAAACAAAAAAAAACAGATTAGGATATTTGCCAACCAATCAGTCTAGTTAAGATGGCAAAATGATCGAAGCCATCATCAACAGTGCTATCAAGTGATATTTACTCACCAAAGCCATGTTAATTGATACCCAGTGTGGGATTTTCTTCTTCTCAAGAAGAGAAGATGGCGGCGCGACGCAGCGCACAGCCACCACTCTGGAATGAATATCTGTTATTTGTTAAGTAGGGTGCCGAGCACAATCCTGATTTGATGGAGACGGATGTGAGAAGCACGGAGGAACATCTGGAGAAACTTCTGAAATGCCTTTTCGCTGCCGCTGCTGCTGTGATCTAGAATCTCTGTAGGGGAAGGCCCCGAATCCTCGGCTTTGCCTGTTGCTTGGCAGCCGGGGCTGGGGTTGAAACATTCGGCAGAGATGGTGCTCGGAGCTCGGTGTCGGAGGGCTGGTCAGAAGCTTGAAGTTTTCGGACGGACTCAGAGTCAGCTGTGGTCGGGTGCTTCCAGGATGCTGCATCGGCAAGTTTGCGGTGCTGGAGGTTCATGGCAGGGAGAGTTTTTCTTCCTTCTACCATCTGCGTGAGATGATGGGGCTATTGGGACTTTGAGACTTTTTTTACCGTGCCCATGGTCTGCTCTTTATCAAATTACGGTATTGCTTTGCACTGTTGTAACTATATGTTATAATTATGTGGTTTTTGTCAGTTTTAGTCTTGGTCTGTCTTGTGTTTCTGTGATATCATACTGGAGGAACATTGTATAATTTCTTAATGCATGCATTACTAAATGACAATAAATGAGGACTGATTGTCCTCATAATCTAATCTAATCTAATCTAATTTGCAAGGAACACTCACTTCTGAACCTCCTCACAGCCTTGGTTCAAACATAGACCATGGATCTGAATGCTGGAGGTGAGGAAAGAGTGACAGTCTTTGACATCAAGACAGAAAATGACTCAAATCAAAAAGCATCAGACAGAAATAATTGGTAAGACTTTCACAAAGGAAAATGTGTATATCTTAACCATAGGACACCACTGTTTGAGTTCCTCAGGCTGTTTTCCCAGGCCAAACTATTCTCAACCAGCTTTCCTTTCTTAGATCAGAAGTGGGGATGGTCACTGATGTTTGTGCAATGTTCCATTTCATTCTCAACTTCTCAGCAAATGAAGTAATCCATGCCTGCAGTTAGTATGACCTAAACAAAATTCAGGCATAGTCTGTTAAGTGGCAAGTGCCATTTGCTCTGTAGAGCCATCAGCTATCACCATGACATTCAATCATATAACCACTGTCAATTCTCCACCATTAATATACTTGGGCTCAACATTGATCAGCAACTGAATGGGACCAGCTACTGTAAAGGATATTTACTGTGGAGAGGCCTCGCATTTTTGCCAGTCTCAGCTTTCTAAACACTAGCAGTTGACATTTCTAAAGATTAAAGTGTTGATTTTTGACAACACATTATTCTTTTTTTAGCTTCTTGTTGTAAACTCTAGCCAGTCTTCAGTTCTTAATGTAAATAGCAAGGAGTAATCAATTTGAAATTAAAATGACTATTTGGCAAACAAGCACGGTCTATGGAGGCACAGACTTGCTGGCCACAGCACCCGGGCTAACTACTCAAAATGTGCTGTACAAAGCAATGGGTTACTTAATTTAGCGTGTTTCAAACTAGACAACACTGGCTAAGTTGTTTAGTTTAAGGAATCTTGCAGACCAGATGAATAATATGCTGGGGAAGCACAGTAGTGCAGTGGTTAGCAGAATGTCTCACTATACCAGTGACATGGGTTCAATTCCCACCACTGTCTGTGAGGAGTTTGTGTATTCTCCCCATGACCATGTGGGTTTCCTCCGGGTGCTCTGGTTTCCTCCCACAGTCCAAAGATGTACCGGTTGTTAGGTTAATAGAGCATTGTAAATTGTCCAGTGATTAGGCTAGGATTAATCAGGGGATTGCTGGGTGGCGTGGCTCAAAGGGCTGGAAAAGCCAATTCTGTGCTGTATCTCAATAAATAAATGCATAATATCATTTAGCATATTAATAGCTGATGTATTAATAGTTGGAAGGTTTATGTACTCAAAGAGTCAGCTTCACTTTATTAATTGTGAGTATCTGGGAATTCTGTCTTTAGAAGCTTTTAGACCACCTGTGCTAGAAGGTATTTGAAAAAAATATCACATGCCTGTGAAGTCACCCGACTGACAAAAAGACAGTATAAGGTTAGAGAACAGTTCACGATTTTTAGGAATGGTCCAGCAGACCAAGAAGAATGACTGAAATACAGGGTGAATTTGAATCCAATCTTCTGCCGTCGACTCCTGTGATGTACGATTGCTTTGTCTGTGGTTCATGAGTATGTCTTTTTAACTTGTAGGAACTGTTCCTCTGTTTCATAAATCCTTTGTGTTTCAGAAATGGTTTGTAATTGGGAAGTATTTTATAAGTTTGAAATCTTCTGTGAGTTTTAAATGTGTTTTAAGAATGTTGTTTGAATTTAAACATGTATCACTTAAAATAAATGAAATGTGTTTAAACTAATTTGTTAGCTGGAAGTTTCTTCTCCTTGGTTGGGAAGGGGGACCCACCACTGAAATAGAAATATATCATTGTTTTTTCATCATAACTGAATCTAAGCCGTGGTAACGTAGTCGTTAGCGCGATGCTGTTACAGCTCGGGGCATCAGAGTTTGGAGTTCAATTCCAACGCCATCTGCACTTATTTTGTATGTCCTTCAAAGCTACAGCAGCTTCAATTTATATTCAGCAATAGGACTATAGCAGCTAATGCAACAGCTCATCGTTGCCTTCTGGAGTGCAATTACTGATAAACATTAAATACTGCGCTTCCCAACAATACCTAGATCTCAAAATGAATGTGAAAAACCATAATTTAATAGAAAGTTTATTTTTAATACAATTGCATATTATTCCATTAATGTATCTTAATCCCCTAATCTGAGGAGAGACATTCTTGCCATAGAGGGAGTACAAAGAAGGTTCACCAGACTGATTCCTGGGATGGCAGGACTTTCATATGATGAAAGACTGGATCGACTAGGCTTATACTCGTTGGAATTTAGAAGGTTGAGGGGGGATCTTATTGAAACATATAAAATCCTAAAGGGATTGGACAGGCTACTTGCAGGAAGATTGTTCCCAATGTTGGGGAAGTCCAGAACGAGGGGGTCACAGTTTGAGGATAAAGGGGAAACCTTTTAGGACCGAGATTAGGAAAAACTTCTTCACACAGAGAGTGGTGAATCTGTGGAATTCTCTGCCACAGGAAACAGTTGAGGCTAGTTCATTGGCTATATTTAAGAGGGAGTTAGATATGGCCCTTGTGGCTAAAGGGATCAGGGGGTATGGGAGGAAGGCTGGTACAGGGTTCTGAATCGGATGATCAGCCATGATCATACTGAATGGCGGTGCAGGCTCAAAGGGCCGAATGGCCTACTCCTGCACCTATTTTCTATGTTTCTATGTTTAATGTCTCATATTCTTTAACATGAATGAATTGCTCTTTCAATTTAATTATGATTTTTCATCTTTCCTATTGTAAACATTTTTGATTTTTTGTCTTAATATTCCTGGTCTGAAAAGTTTGGCAACAACATCCTGAATGTCATACTCGGAAGGGACAGGAAACCTTGACCTAGAGTTAACCTGGAAAATAGAGAGAAGCAACTTATTTGTCTACAATTGTATTTGTAAAATGTACGCATGTGTACGTGAACGATCGAATATCTCACAGCTTTAAAATCCCATCTAATTGAGGAAATCAAAAAGAGCATGTCCTTCTTCTGTCTTCATTAGACAGGTAATGATTTGAGTCCCAAATATCGTCATGTGATTTCTAGAATTGACGGTATTTACCATGAGGGTTTACTAAGCTTTTTATAGTATCTATTACTAAGTGAGTATTTTTCTGCTAATGGGAGAAAAACTGAGATCAGAAAAAGAACACATTTAAGATTTCAATAAAAACAGGAATAGTGAAAACATGTATACACATTACTGTTTACAAGAGCTTCAGTTGATTAGTTGTACTAGAGAGCCAGTCCTTAGTTTTTCAATTATTTTTAACCAAGCATGGCAATCAAGGTATAGGAAGCAACATCTCCCTAAAGTTCTCCTCGCTTTGTTTAATTGCTGGAGATTCAATGTGGAATTCCATCTGAGAAATTCTGAGGAAAAAAATTAAAACTTAGTTGCTTTATGACTATATGTTGTGAAAGCCAATATCTTGTATGAGGGAGGGTTCCTTACCATGACAACTGAAGTGGCTGAAAGAACCATATTTAAGACATGGCTCCTCATGATAAATACTCAATTCATTTAAAATGGATGAGTATTGCTGGTGAGATCAAAAACTTTTCTTCTTTACTTGTCCCTAAAAAATGGCAGGGAACTACGTGCAATTTTTAACCTGCTTCTGTCGCTGTGATGAACAGATTCCCATATTGCTGTGGAGTTGCAGGACTTCAACCAATGCAGGAATGGTAATATTTTCCAAGTTAATATGGAGTCTGACAGGAAATGTACAGGTTGAAGTGCTTCCATTGTCATTAAGTTTCTTATCTTTCAGATGGGATAGAGTGCAAGTAGGTGTATATTGCAGATGCCTTTGCAGGAATCGTTAAAATTTCATTGCCAACATTCATTCAATCAGTCCCACTAAAAATAGCTTAACTAGTCACTTAGCTCATCAGTTGATCATTGCATCCTGCCATGTAAAAACTGGCTTGTATTCTGTCTACATTTACAATACTTCAAAGGCACACAACACTTCTGAAAGCAGCAAGTAGAAGAGAGTTTTATGTCAACAGAAGTGTTTGCCACTCTTCTAATGATAGCATACATGGCAGATGATTCAACTGACAAAAAAGCCTTGGACCAGAAGATACATTTTGAGATTAAGGTGCAGGCTACTTATAATTGAAATATGTGAACATTTTCTTTACTGAGAGGTGTGTATCTTTGGAGTTCACTAACCCAAGGGACTGAGAATGTGCATTCAAATTGATTTTTTTAATATTAAAGAAATGATAGGGTGTGAAGACAATGCTGGAAAATGGTGCTAGGGCAGAGGATCAGCCAGGGTCAGGATAGATGGAGGAACAGGTATAAAAGCTGGATCCCTCCCTCCTCTCCTGCTCCTGCATCTTGCAACTAAAAAAACAATTCACTGGGCTCACTAATACCCATTTGGAAAGGAAAACAGAAAGGAAGGAGTTTTAGTTTCTAATTATATTTGAAAGTCTCTCCGAGGCTGGCTGCAAAAAACATATATCCAGTATAACAAAAGTGTCTCAAATGTGATCCCTTAGTATGTGCTTTATATTGGAGATCAAGTATTCATTAGCATTTGCAAATAATCTTTTGCATCAATTAATAACTCTAGAGCATAATTAACTTTTAGGTTTTATTATAAAAATAAAAATGAGCACTCCCTGGTATAGATTTCTTAAGAAGGGAATGGAATATTGTTTCTGTACAGATCAGTGATAAAATCTTCTGGTCCTGTTAGCTTAATTCCTTATTTCAAGTACCACCATGTTACACTTGTTTCACGGAACAAAGCTTTCTAGTTTTCCATGTTCTTTATGTTCTGTATTGTTTCACACTCTTTTTAAATCAAACTTAAAAGGACAATTAGTTTCCCTCCATTCTGCAACCCAACCTTTCTAAGATTGCTCCTCAACTGGCATCCATGCATTGAACAACTGCCGTCTAAAGCCCTGGAACTCTGTCCAGGAGAAATTTAATTCTCAAATTCTCACGTTTTAATGGTCCTTAAAAGATGTATTTTTGGTAAATTGATTTATTAATGTCACTTGTTGCAAAGTACAGTGAAAAAATCATCTTGCACATCATCCTTTCAGATCAATTCATTACAACAGTATATTGAGATATTACATGTAACACAAAAACAGTATACACAATGAAGTAGTACAGCTTAGAGAAAGCAATACTGTAGACAATAAGGTGCAAGGTCATAGTGAGGTAGATTGTAAGTTTACAAATTCATTTTGCTGTGTTGGGGAATCATTCAATAATCTTACAACAGAGGATAGAAGTTGTCTTTGAGTGTGGTGGTGTGTGCTTTCAGGCTTTTGTATCTTCTGCCAAATGGGAGAGGGGAGAAGAGAGAAGGTCCAAGGTGGGTGATGTGTTTGAATATGCTGGCTGCTTTACTGAGGCAGTGAGAAGTGTACACAGAGTTGGTGGAGGGGAGGCTGATTTCTGTAATTTGCTGAGTTGTGTCCATAACTCTCTGCAGTTTTTTTTTGTGGTCATGGGTAGAGCAGTTGCCATTTCAAACCGTGATGCATCTAGATAGGATGCTTTCCTACAGTGCATCGATAAAAATTGATGAGGGTCAAAGGGAGCATGCTTAACTTTTTTAGTATCCTGAGGAACTGGTGAACTTTCTTGACCATGGCAATAGTGTGGCTGGATTAGAACAGGCTATTGGTGATGTTAATTTGAAACTCTCAACCCTCTTGACCTCAGCATCATTGATGTAAACAGAAGTGTATGGATCCCCCTTGTCATTAATCTAGATTTCTCTCTTGTTTTTAAACTATACCAAGCCCAGTATTTGTTCTATAATTTTGTTAATACATCTGCACTGGCACTTTATTATGTCAGAGGTGCTAGGTAGAGAGTTCTCATTAAAACAGTTAACTGGTGATCAATGTAAGGAAAGAAAATTGGTGGATTCACATTTTAGATGCAGACTGTTGAGTGAAAAAGGTTTAAGAATTTTATAGAACTGACAAATGAAACATGAGGTAAAGGTAAACAGCATAGTTATAGCAAGAATGATTAGCATTCATACAGCATCTTTAACAAAATTTAGCATCACAAAGAAACTCACTGAAGGTTTATTAAATATTGTTGGATAGCGGCCAAGAATCTGTTTAAAGAGTTACTTTTTAACAAGTGTTTGAAAGGCAAAGAGAAATAAAGGTGTGGAGAGATTTAGGAAAGGACCTCCATTGCTCAGAGCCCAGTTAGCTGAAGGTATATCTGTCAACGATGGAATGATTAATTTTATAAGAATCCTTCTAAAGTGTGGAAATCCTGAAATGTTGCTCAGCTCATTGCAGGCAGTTTCCAGATCTGTTCCAAAAATGGACGCCTCAAAAAGTCCAGCAACAGACCAAGCATCTAGAGTTTTTCTCCAGCTCTTATCCTGGGAAAGGAACATTATAGAAACAGTGAACTTTGTCACTTGAAACAGTATCATGGCTGTGAGGCAGAAAGTAAGAACAAGGCTGGTTACTTTAAAAAAATAAGATAACTTAAGTCAATTTAATTATTCTTGTATATCTTCTAGTGTTAGAAATTGTTCTTACAATATTTTTACAATTTTAAAACCTCCAGTGATGGATTTGATTTTTTTCCCAAGCATTTGAGAATGTCAGAGACATTTGGAGTCAAACACCAGATTGACAGCTGGTAAGCTAGTGAGTGTAGCGTAACCAGCTGGTGCTTGGTGTTTACAATTGAAGAGGCTGTGGAGTGCAGAGCCATGTTGATCAGGTCAGAGCTAGCTTTCTTCCAAATGCTCACACTGGGGGACATTATTTAAGTTCCTGGGCATTAACATCTCTGAGGATCCATCCTGGGCCAACATAGTAATGCATGCCAGTGGCTCTACAACATTAGAAGTTTGAAGAGTTTTGACCTGTCACCATTGCATCATTGCCTGGTATGGAGGCTTCAATGCAAAAGATAACAAGAGGGTGTAGAGACTGTAAACTCAGCCAGCACAATCACGGGCACAACCCTTTCCACCATCAAGGGCATCTTCATGAGGTGGTTTCTCAAGAAGGTGACATCCATCATTAAGGAGCATCGCCATCGCCACATGCCTTCTTCTTATTACATCAAGCAAGGAGGAAGTACAGGAGTCTGAAGACCCATACTGAACAACTTAGAAACTGCTTCTTTACCTCCGCCATCAGGTTTCTGAACTGTCCATGAACCCGTGAGCACTACTTCATCATTTTTTCCTTTACATTATTTACTTATATGGTTTCTTTTTTGCAATTTATGGATTCTTATGCCCTTGCATTGTACTGCTGCCAGAAATGAGCAAATTTCACATCATTTGTCAGTTATTAAAAAAATTAAAGTCAGGCAGCATTTATGGAGGGGAATAAACAGTCAATGAGACCCTTCATCAAGACTGGAGTCTTGGCCCAAAACATCAGCTGTTTATTCCCCTCCATTGATGCTACCTGACTTACTGAGTTTCTCCAGCATTTTGAGCATGTTGCTCAAGATTTCCAGCATCTGCAGGATCTTTTTGTGTTTATGATTCTAGGCAAAATCTGGGCTGCTAAGAGGTAATCAATGAGCTGAGGTGGTAAGTGCTTTGAATGGATCTCTGGGTCAGGGACAAAGAAATGAGAGATGATTTAATAGCCCAAAAGTAGAATTTTTGTTTCATGAAGTGGAGAGATAACAAAGTATTGAAAGCCGAACAAATGCCATTCTAACCTTATTTTGGACAATTGGAAAGAAACATTTTAATGTGCAAAATGAGCCAACATTGACATGTTCAATATCTAAAGATAAAAAGGATTTAGAACAAAGGGGCTTGGGGCTACAGATCCATAATTCCTTGAAAGTGGCATCACAGGTAGATAGGGTCAAAAAGAAAGCATTTAGCACATTGATCTTCACAAATCAAGAAGACAAGAACTGGAACGTTCTAATGAAGTTGTACAAGACATTGGTGAGGCCATATTTAGAGTGGTGTGTGCAGTTCTGGTCACCTAACAACAGGAAAGATATCAATAAAATTGAAAGTCTGCAGAGAAAATTTAGAAGGATATTGCCAGGATATGAGTTTTAGGGAAGGGTTGTATAGCTTAGGACTTTATTTCCTGGAAATGCAGGAAAATGAGGGGAGATCTCATAGAGGCATACAAAATTACAAAGGGTATAGATAGGGTAAATATATGCAAGCTTTTCCCCTTCATATTGGATGAAACTAGACCGAGAGTTCATAGACATGAGAAATTCTTCAGATGCTGGAAATCCAAAGCAATACACACAAAATGCTGGAGGAACTCAGCAGGTCAGGCAGCATTCATGGAAATGAACAAACAGTCGTCATTTTGGCCGAGACCCTTCTTCTGACTGGCTGAGTTCCTCTAGTATTGTGTGTGTGTGTGTGTGTGTTGCTAGAGTTCATAGGTTTAGGTTGATAGGTGAAATATTGGAGGGGAATCTGAGGGGAAACTCTTCCACTCAGAAGGATGGTGCTAGTGTGGAACAAACTGCTAGTGGAGGAGGTGGATGACATAACACTTAAGAGAAGTTTGAACAGGTACATGGATGGGAAGGTTTTGAAGGGATATGGTCTGGGCGCAGATAGACAGGAGTAAGCAGAAAATCAGGTAGTTATGGACCAGATAGGCAAAGGGCCTGTCGTTGTGCTGTAGCATTACCTCATGACTCCTTTCCTTGCACTATTAATATCATTTTGTAATTTCTGGGCCTGTTTCTACGATTTTGATTCTATCAAAAACCAGTTGAATCCTGAGCGATATATAGAAAAGCAGCATCCATCATCAAAGATCCACACCACCCAGGTCATTCTCTTTTTTTAACTGCTGCCATCAGGTAGAAGGTACAAGTTCCTCAGGACTCACACCACAAAATACTACCCCTCAACCATCAGGCTCTTGAACAAGAGAGGATAACTGCACTCATCTATTGAGATGTTCCCACAAACAATTATCTCACTTTAAGGATGCTTTATCTTGTTATTTACTTGATTTACTTGTTTATTTATTATTATTTTTAATTTTATTTATTATTAATATTATACTTTTTTTCTCTGCTATATTATGTATTCCATTGAACTGCTGCTGCTAAGTTAACAAATTTCATGTCACATGCCAGTGATAATAACCCTGATTCTGATTCTGATTCATGCTCTCATTATTTATTGCTATTTATTAATATTTACATTTACACAATTTGTTGCCCTCTATTCTCTTTGCTTTCATTGATCCAGTTTATAGTTAGCGTTCTTTACATTGGCTGAGTATGGCCACAGGAAAAGAATCTCAGAGTTGTGTGATGACTCTGATAATAAATTTTACTTATTTATACTTGCAGCATCTGCAGAATATATGTATGTTCAGGGATTCATCTTCGAATCTGGATGAGTATGCTGCAGTTGTTAGCGTCTTCATTAAAACCTGTGTGGATGACTGTGTGCCTACAAAGGCTTACCGTACATTCCCAAACCAAAAGCTGAAGGCCAGATCTGTGGCATTCAAGTCTGGCGACCCAGCTCTGTACCAGAAAACCAGCTATGATTTGCAAAGGGCTATTTCAAGGGCAAAGAGACAATTTCGAATGAGGTTGGAGACAACATTGGATATATGACAACTCTGGTAGCCGTTGCGAGACATTACTTCCTACAAAGTGAAACCAATAGCATGAATGGCAGCGATGCTTCACTACCAGATGAACATAACACCTTCTGTGCCCACTTTGAAAGGGAGATCATAATTACAGCTGTGAAGATCCCTGCTGCACCAGGTGATCCTGTGATCTTTGTCTCAGAGGCCAATGTCAGGCTGTCTTTAAAGAGGGTGAAACTTTGCAAGGCAGAAGGTCCCAATGGAGTACCTGGTAAGGCTCTGAAAATTTGTACCAACCAACTGGCGGGAGTATTCAAGGACATTTTCAAGCTCTGTCTGCTACAGACAGAAGTTTCCACTTGCTTCAAAAAGGCAACAATTATACCTGTGCCTAAGAAGAATAATGTGAGCTGCCTTAATAATTATCACCTGGTAGCACTCATATCTACAATAATGAAATGCTTTAAAAGGTTGGTTATGACGAGATGGAACTCCTGCCTCAGCAAGGACCATGGCCTGCTGCAATTTGCCTATTGCCACAATAGGTCAATGGCAGATGCAATCTCAATGGCTCTTCTCACAGTCTTAGACTGCCTGGACAATGCGAACACCTATGTCAGGATGCTGTTCATCGACTATACCATCATTCCCACAATCCTGATTGAGAAGTTGAAGAACCTGGGCATCTGTACCTCCCTGTGCAATTGGATACTCAACTTCCTAATCAGAAGACCACAATCTGTGTGGATTGGTGATAACATATCCTCCTTGCTGACGATCAACACTGGAGCACCTCAGGGGTGTGTGCTTAGCCCACTGTTCTATTCTCTATATACACATGACTGTGCGGCTAGGCATAGCTCAAGTACCATCTATAAATGTGCTGATAACACAGCCATTGTTGGTAAAATCTCAGATGGAGACAAGAGGGCGTACAGGAGTGAGATATGCCAACTGGTGGAGAGGTGTCGCAGAAACAACCTGGCACTCAACGTCAGTAAGACGAAAGTGCTGATTGTGGACTTCAGGAAGGGTAAGACGAAGCAACACATACTAATCCTCATAGAGGGATCAGAAATGGAGAGAGTGAGCAGCTTCAAGTTCCCAGGTGTCAAGATCTCTGAGGACCTAATCTGGTTCCAACATATCAATGCAGTTATAAAGAAGGCAAGGCAGTGACTATACTTCATTAGGAATATAGTCAGATTTGGTATGTCAACAAATACCCTCAAAATTTCTATCGATGTACCGTGGAGAGCATTCTGACAGGCTGCGTCACTGTCTGGTATGGGGCGGGGGGGGGGGGGTGGGTTGCTCCTGCACAGGACCGAAAGAAGCTGCAGAGCGTTGTAAATTTAGTTGGTTCCATCTTGGGTACTAGCCTACTAATTTTTCTCAGTTAGTGGATAAATATGGTTTACCTAATGTACATTTCTTTAGATATTTACAAATTAGGAATTTTTTACGTGGTTTGCTGCCAGATTACCCTTCTGCTTATCCACCTAATATGACAGATGCTCTTTTTCAGCTTAAACCACTTCAAAAAGGGTTGATAGCTATAATTCATAAACAGATATTGAATTAACAAATGATGTCTAACGATAAAATTAAACGTGCTTGGAAATTGGAAGTTCAAGAGTCATTTTCAGATAATCAATGGAGTAAAATTCTTCATTTGGTTAATAACTCATCTATTTGTGCCTGCCATTCTTTGAAACAGTTCAAGGTAGTGCATCGGGTCCATATGTCAAAGGATAAACTAGCACGTATTTTTTCCAACATCAATCCCATTTGTGACAGATGTAATAGTGAGGTGGCCACTTTAACTTATATGTTTTGGTCTTGTATAAAGCTAGACAATTTTTGGACAGATGTTTTTAAAACATCATCAAAAGTCTTGGATCTGGACCTACAACCTAATTTACTTACGGCAATATTTGGGATTGCCCCATCAAAACCAGGAAATATTCCTGTTTCTGCTCATCATATGATAGCCTTTTCAACTTTATTGGCTAGGAGAGCCATTTTACTGAAGTGGAAGGACTCTAATCCACGTACTGTCTTTCTTGGCATTCCTCTATTATATCCTATTTAAGTTTAGAGAAAATAAGAAGTCGGACATTTGATGCATCCTTTAAATTTGAGCAAATCTGGTGATTTTTTATTCATTGTCTTCATTTAATTTGATGTATTACTCTTTCAATTTTTTTTTGAAGTTTTAGATTTGATCAGAAAGTCTTTCTTTTTTTTTGGTCGTATCCTCAGAATGGACTGCCCAGTCCCTTTTTTTTCCCCCTTTTGTTTTGTATAGTGTAGTGTTCTTTTCCTTCATTTAAAATTCAAAGTTTTTTCTTTCCTCTTCATGAACTGATAAGAGGAGAATTGCTGTTTTCTTTTTTATTATATGTTATATACTAACAACACTATGTATGATTTTGATAATGTCTATTTCAATCTCTGTTTGTATTGTTATTGATATATATATTTGAGATAATTCTCCTCTTGTTTGTATTTATGTTCCTTTTAAATCAATAAAAAGATTAATAATGAAAGAAAGATAGCCTACAAAGTACCCAGGACATCATCAAGGAGCGGTGTCTCTGAAAGGCAGCGTCCATTATTAAGAGCCTCCAGCACCCAGGGCATGCCCTTTTCTCACTGTTACCATCAGGTAGGAGGTACAGAAGCCTGAAGGCACACACTCAGCGATTCAGGAATAGCTTCTTCCCTTCTGCCAACCAATTCCTAATTGGACATTGAACCCATGAACACTACCTCACTTTTTTAATATATATTATTTCTGGTGTTTTTGAACAATTTTTAATCTATGCAATATACATATACAGTTATTTATTTATTTATTCATTCTTCTTCTTGGTCTACATTATGTATTGCATTGAACTGCTGCTGATAAGTTACCAAAGTTCGCGACACATGCTGGTGATTCTGATATATTCACAAGAAGCATGGTATTAAATTAAACTTGATTCAGAGTCGGTCATGACCATTTTTACTTGACCCAATCCTAAGTACCTATATTTTTTTTCTGGTAGCTGACCAATCCATAGAAGTAGAAACAATGTAACTTGCTATGCTGCATCTACGTTGCATAACTCTGGACCAGCAGACATGTGGTGTTAATAAACAAATCATTAGAGCAGGATAATGGCTTGACCGGGCCATCACAGCTGACCTGACCCAATTGCTTTAGCAGAACACACACCTATCCTGACTTGTGTCACTGTGTCCTCATCAGTCTCAGGTCAGGTTGAATCCTCTACCATACACACTATTACCATGTACAGACCAAAAGGGGAAGATGGATTTAAATCTTTCATGCAAACATAACACATACATTGCTAACATAACATTGAGCAATGTCAAATTTCACAGGGCAAGTGCTACCTCCAGTACTTTTAATGACTATGTTGGTGCTTTCACATAGAACTGTTAAGGATGTTTTGATGTACATGTTAATTAATTTTAAACAATTTCTCTTAAGAGACATTCTTACAGATATTCATTACTGAGGAAAAACTCATCTTCTATTTACACCATGACACTTATTAATTCTGATTATTTTACTTCAAGTGTTTTCATATACATCTTCCACTCTATTACTGACACTTTTACATCCTAGACCAATAATATAATTGTAAAGAGTGTGTAGTTAGTTACTTTATTGCACAATTACATTGGACACACTCTGGTTCATGCTTTGTCTCAGTGACAAATAATGGCCTCTTTCTCCTTCATGGCCACATCGTGAAAAAGACGTGGACAAGCCAGACAATGGGCAATTTGCAATGGTTGTTAGTCTACAATAATACAAACACTGACTCAGTCTGAAGCCAACAGACCCATGCAGTGCAAACATTATCAATAGCCCTTCCGACTCACTTGCTTCAGGTTATATATTTGGAAGAAATAAAAGTCTTTGTGCTGTGGTTCACACATGTAGGCCTTTGGTTAAAGCTCCAAATCTCCGGGGAGTCGTCACTTCAAGTGTAATTCTCAAATAACTGAAAACTTGTAGCATCATTATTTCACCCCTGAATTCAGTGCAGAATGACTGTGCCAAGTTTGTGTTAACAGAAAACTAGCAAATTAAGAATGCTTTCCTTGCTTTTAAACAAAGGCAGAGCATATAGAAATGTAACATTTTAAATTGCAAATGTAACATTTTTAACACTCTTTCGTGGGGAGTCTAGGACCAGAAGGCACAGACTCAGAATGGAAGGATGTCCCTTTAGAAAAGCGATGAGGAGGAATTTCATTAGGCAGAGTGCGGTGAATATGTGGAAATCCTTGCCACAGATGGCTGTGTAGGCTAAGTCACTGGGTAAGCGGAGGTTGATATGTTCTTAATTGAAGGAGGTTAAAGGTTATAGGGAGGAGGCAGGAGGATGGGATTGAGAGGGATAATAAATCAGTCATGATAGAATGGTTGAGCGGTCTCAATGGGCTGAAAAGGCCTCATTGTGCTCCTAGGTCTTCTAATGTTACTTTAAAATTTAGAAGGACCTGAGTATAATCTACAAAGGACCTAATTGCTTTAATTTTGATGTGAGAGAGATTGACATTGGAGAACTATTTCCATGTTTTTTAAGAAGTCATATTTATAATAGAAGATACTTCAACTGCTCAGATTAAAGTACATACATTTTGTACAGCATTCTTATGACCTCTGGTCATCCCGAGGTACTTTACAGTCAATGGAGTACTTTTGAAGTGTAACCACTGTGGTAATGAGGAAAATATGGTTGCTTATTTACAGTCAACATAACCCAACAAACAACAATATGTCAGTAAGAAGATGAAGTACTTTTAGGTGCAGGATAACTACTGGTTATGTGACCATGGAAAATACCTATGCTCTTCTTCAAAATTTGATATGCAATTTCCTTTTGTAGCCAATCTG
This sequence comes from Mobula hypostoma, assembly GCF_963921235.1. NCBI lineage: Eukaryota > Metazoa > Chordata > Chondrichthyes > Myliobatiformes > Myliobatidae > Mobula > Mobula hypostoma. The sequence goes on from NC_086113.1 coordinate 23,796,083, forward strand.
TTCAGAAAGAGTTTACCTTGGATGGCACAGCATGCCCCCATACTGTGCTGAAGTGTCAATTGAAGTTTTTCTCAAGTTTTGGGGGTGGGACTCAATCTGTTGATACAATCTGAGGTAACTGTATTTCATTAGCAGCAAGGAAGGCATTCCTGAGAGGATGTAACACACTTTCTGATTTCTGCATTACACCATTGAGCAAACTTTGAAGTGGTTAAGGAAGGTACAATATCACCATCGTTATGTGCCCTGTCATATGACATGGGTGATCATAGTCTTCTGTCTTTAATCTGCTTATATGGAAAACCCCTTCCCACTTTCGTTCTTACTCTTTTCTCTAGGTATGACCATGATTGTTCTTGGCAAATTTTTCTACGAAAGTGGTTTGCTATTGCCTTCTTCTGTGCAAAGTCTTTACGAGACAGGTGACCTCAGCCATTAATACTCTTCAAAGATTGTTTGCTTGGTGTCAATGGTAGCATAACCAGAACTTTGTGTTATGAACCAGCCCTCACACCTGCTCCCATGGCTTCATGTAACCCTGATCAGAGGGGGGGAGGTGGGGGGAGCTATATAGGTGCTACATCTGTCCCAAGGGTTACCTGTAGGCTAGCGGAGGGAAGGAGTGCCTGACCCCTCATTTGGTAGAGACGTATCTCCACCCCACTACCCATAAATACATTAAAACCTTGACAAGTACAGTATATTTCACCCTGCCCTCAAGTTTACCTGGTCCATTTCCGACACCTCCCTCCCCTTTCTAGATCTTTCTGTCTCTGTCTCTGGAGACAGCTTATCCACTGATGTCTACTATAAGCCTACTGACTCTCACAGCTATCCGGACTATTCCTCTTCTCACCCTGTCTCTTGCAAAAACGCCATCCCCTTCTCGCAATTCCTCCGTCTCCGCCGCATCTGCTCTCAGGATGAGGCTTTTCATTCTAGGATGAGGGAGATGTCTTCATTTTTTAAAGAAAGGGGCTTCCCTTCCTCCACTATCAACTCTGCTCTTAAACGCATCTCCCCCATTTCACGTACATCTGCTCTCACTCCATCCTCCCACCACCCCACTAGGAATAGGGTTCCCCTGGTCCTCACCTACCACCCCACCAGCCTCCGGGTCCAACATATTATTCTCCGTAACTTCCGCCACCTCCAACGGGATCCCACCACTAAGCACATCTTTCCCTCCCCCCCTCTCTCTGCATTCCGCAGGGATCGCTCCCTACACAACTCCCTTGTCCATTCGTCCCCCCCATCCCTCCCCACTGATCTCCCTCCTGGCACTTATCCGTGTAAGCGGAACAAGTGCTACACATGCCCTTACACTTCCTCCCTTACCAACATTCAGGGCCCCAAACAGTCCTTCCAGTTGAGGCATCACTTCACCTGTGAGTCGACTGGGGTGATATACTGCGTCCGGTTCTCCCGATGTGGCCTTTTATATATTGGTGAGACCCGACGCAGACTGGGAGACCGCTTTGCTGAACATCTACGCTCTGTCCGCCAGAGAAAGCAGGATCTCCCAGTGGCCACACATTTTAATTCCACATCCCATTCCCATTCTGACATGTCTATCCACGGCCTCCTCTACTGTAAAGATGAAGCCACACTCAGATTGGAGGAACAACACCTTATATTCCGTCTGGGTAGCCTCCAACCTGATGGCATGAACATTGACTTCTCTAACTTCCGCTAGGCCCCACCTCCCCCTCGTACCCCATCTGTTACTCATTTTTATGCACACATTCTTTCTCTCACTCTCCTTTTTCTCCCTCTGTCCCTCTGAATATACCTCTTGCCCATCCTCTGGGTCACCCCCCCCCCTTGTCTTTCTTCCCGGACCTCCTGTCCCATGATCCTCTCCTATCCCCTTTTGCCTATCACCTGTCCAGCTCTTGGCTCCATCCCTCCCCCTCCTGTCTTCTCCTATCATTTTGGATCTCCCCTTCCCCCTCCCACTTTCAAATCTCTTACTCACTCTTCCTTCAGTTAGTCCTGACGAAGGGTCTCGGCCTGAAACGTCGACTGCGCCTCTTCCTATAGATGCTGCTTGGCCTGCTGCGTTCACCAGCAACTTTGATGTGTGTTACAGTATATGAAGTTGGACTAGGAGGCCAACTTCATCAAGACAGCACTTCATTGGACCCCCGTTGGACAGAGGAAAAGCAGGAGACCAAAGAAAACTTGATGCTGTGCCATAGAGGGAGAAATGAGGACCCTGAGCCACACCTGGGTCACAGTAGAGAAGATGATCAAGGACAGACAGAAACACGAGGAAATCTGCAGATGCTGGAAATTCAAGCAACACACACAAAAAATACCGGTGAACGCAGCAGGCCAGGCAGCATCTATAGGAAGAGGTACAGTCGACGTTTCGGGCCAAGACCCTTCATCAGGACTAACTGAAATAAGAGATAGTAAGACATTTCAAAGTGGCGGGGGAGAGGGAGATCCGAAATGATAGAAGACAGAGGGGGAGAGATGGAGCTAAAGGCTGGAAAGTTGATTGGTAAAAGGGATATGAGGCTGGAGAAGGGAGAGGATCATGGGAAGGGAGGCTATCCCTTATTTATTTATTTATTTATTTATTTCCCCCCTTTTTTTCTCTCTTTTTTTCTCCCTCTGTCCCTCTCACTATAACTCCTTGCCCATCCTCTAGGCTTCCCGCTCCCCCTCCTTTCTTTCTCTCTAGGCCTCCTGTCCCATGATCCTCTCCCTTCTCCAGTCTTGTATCCCTTTTGCCAATCAACTTTCCAGCTCTTAGCTCCATCCCTCCCCCTCTTGTCTTCTCCTATCATTTTGGATCTCTCCCTTCTCCTCCCACTTTCAAATCTCTTACTAACTCTTCTTTCGGTTAGTCCTAGGGTTGCCAACTGTTCCATATTTGCCGGGACATCCCATATATTGGGCTAAATTGATTTGTCCCATACGGGACCGCCCTTCTCCCGTATTTCCGCCGTCTAGGTAGAGCGTTCCTATGAAACCGTTCGTAAGCCAAAATGGCGTAAAGCGAAGAAGCAATTACCATTAATTTATATGGGAAAAATTTTTGAGCATACCAAGACCCAAAAAATAACCTGCTAAATCATACCAAATAACACATAAAACCTAAAATAACACTAACATATAGTAAAAGCAGGAATGATATGATAAATACACAGCCTATATAAGGTAGAAATAATGTATGTACAAAGTAGTTTCACTTAACAGAATCGGGAAGATTAAGCCAAAACCGATTTGTAGAAAAACATTGGCACGTCACACATGCACACACAAGTGCCCGCGCAAGGCTTCATGGTCATGGTAGTCTTTCTCGGGGTAAACACAAGTGTCCCATATTTGACTGCTACTTTTGTCCCTTATTTGGGAGCGAGAAAGTTGGCAACCCTAGTTAGTCCTGATGAAGGGTCTCGGCCCGAAGCATCAACTGTACATCTTTCTAGAGATGCTGCCTGGCCTGCTGTGTTCACCAGCATTTTTTGTGTGTGTTGCAAGGTCAGACAGAGATGGACATTGCTGCCCTAAAACACCAGTGGTGTAACTGGCACAAGCCGATAATGATATGAGTAAGAAAATAGGTATGGTTTAGAGGAATGTGGGTCAAATGCAGACACATGGGACTAATTTAGAAGGACTACTTGCTCTGCATTGATGAGTTGGATCAAGCGGCCTGTTTCCATACTGTGTTACTCTGTGACTCAAAAGGTCTTTTAATCACATGCCTTTCTGTTTTATATTGCTAACTGATGTACCAAAAAGCAGGAATAAATTACCCAGTGAGATGCTGAGTCATTCAGATCTACAGGATCTCGAGTTTAAAGCATACTTCTGCGCCAAAGTAAAAGACACAAAAAGAAAATTTTAACATCATACAACATACTCAAGGCACCACAAAGTCCTTCATTCCAACTTGGTGCAAGGTAACCAAATACAGGTCCTGTAGCTAAGAAGTAGAATGAATGATCAAATAGTCTCACGGAGGCGGAAACCCTCATTCAATCCTGACCACCAGTTCTGTCTGTGCGGAGTTTGCACGTACTTCCTGCAATGGAGCAGATTTCCTCAAGCTGCTCCAGTTTCATCCCACATCCTAAAGATGTACGGATAGCTTGTGTAATTGGCCACTATAAACTGCCCCTAATGTGCAAGTGAATAATAAAATCTGGGGGCAATTGATGAGAATATAGGTGGAACAATAAAAATTGGATTAGTGTAGGAATACCACAGTGGTTAGTTGCTGTTCAATATAGATTTTGTGGGCCAAATGGCCTGCTTCCACCACGTTATGGCTGTACTTTGAAAGTAGTAATACAGACCAGGCCATTTTAATAACTCAGCGATAACCTCTTAATTTTACCTCATGATTTTTATGTCTTCAACTGAAAAACCAGTTTAATAGCTCTCTGGGAGGTGACAAATCCAGCAGTGTGTTCCACAGTGAAATAACCAAGTAGATTGTGTTCAATCCTCAATTACACTTTGTTCCTGCAAACTTCTTGTTCCAAGGCAAGTGTAACTAATTAGGTCAGACTGGAAACTGCTATCTCTGAAATGGGGCACAATGATTCTCCAAAGTTCTATGCAGGAGCCTCAATCGATTAGTTGGATTATGTGAACAGCAATTTCGGGTGTGAACTTGATGCCTCCTTGTGATTTATTCACTTTGCAGTCACAATCCAGACTCTGAACAAGACTCTAGGACTTTGTAGAAGCATAACTCAACAAACTGCAAACAAGTGTGTGCTGAGGATAAAACAAACCTATAAAATTTCTGCTGCCCAATTCATATAGTGACACACATGATCCCTTCCACATATTGAAATGGGGAAAGGATGGACAGGCACTCTATGGTATCTGTTGGTATCAAGAGCTGACCTTCGCAATAAACAGAAAATAATTTTACATGAACTATTTCTTACAGAGGACAGTGGCTCCGAAGAACACCAAAGAAAACATACATATAAATTGAGCAACACACACAAAAAATGCTGGTGAATGCAGCAGGCCAGGCAGCATCTGTAGGAAGAGGTACAGTTGACATTTCAGGCCGAGATCCTTTGTCAGGACAATATAAATTGAGCGACAGTTTATATATTTGGGGGATGGGATTTGAGTTCTGGGTTTGAGGGTTCATTTTCAGTTTTCGCATTGGAGCTTCTGTAGGTTTGATTGTGGAATGAACTGGCTGCCCCACTGGGGAATTTCCACTGGTTAAATATTAGCACAGGTCTATAGATGTTGGATGATCTTCTATATCAGAATCAGGTTTAATATCACTGGCATATGTTGTGAAACTTGTTATGCGGTAGCAGTGCATTGTAATACATAGTAATAAAATCTATAAATTAGAGTAAGTATATATGAACATTTTAAAGTGGAATTAAATGAGTTCTGCAAAAAGAGAAAAAAAAGGCAGTGAGGTAGTGTCATGGTTCAATGTCCTTTCAGAAATCTTTTGGCAGAGGGGAAGAAGCTATCACTGAATCATTGAATGTATACCTTCAGGCTCCTTTGCATCTTCAGCTTGAAGACAATCTAGATTAGCCTTGCAGATAGATTATCCCCAAAATGTTTTCTTGTAGTCTATTGAATCTATACTTCCTACTTGGATCATTGGCAGTCACTGTGTTTATATTTCTAACATTGCTGAAACATGTTGTACACTACTTTCAATATTTCAATAGGTTGGATAATGGGAAGTGCTCTCAATTTACCATATGAGTGTAAAACTAATTCAAATGAGAATGAAGTCCAGGTACATTCTGTTAGAAGCAAATGACTCAATGTGGCAAGTATTTCACTTGGCGGCTTAAATGAATATCAAACCACCTAATTTTGAAGACTGGAACACCAAAAGGTATGACACAGGGAAAAAGTACTATAGTCCTGATTTGCACCTTCAAAAAGAATGCAAGAGTTTTAGTCATTGTTCGCAAGCCTACTAACCCAGCACAACTGCCAGATTCCAAACAAAATAAAATCGTGCCTGCCAAACATCAGATAATTGCTAAGGAAACTTACCCCGTCTGCTCAGGAGAAGAACTTATCCTTACTCTCTCTCCCCTAAAAAAAAAGGCAATTTAGCATCAAACCTACTGCATAGGTATTTTTATAATAAATGATCTTAAATAATCTGAACAAAACTTTCAAATTATATGACACATTGCAAACTTTTGAAAACTACAAGACATTTATGGCCCAGACAACTCGATTTCTTTTGTCCAGTGGAGCAACCAACCTCTACTTGAAATGGAACAAGTCATCTTTCTGAGTATTTGCCTCAGAATGGCCCCTGACCCAGACATCTCAAAAAGGCACTATTATCTAAAGATCCAGCCCATGCCAACCAAGAATATTGTCATGGCTTTAACTTTCTCTTGAGCTGGGAGTAGTTCTTTAGTTGTCCATGAATTGTCCCAAGTAGTGCATTTACATAAAATGTAGAACAGTGTGGGACAGAATGGTCCATGATCTTGTGCTAATCTTTCTATTTCAATTATCAGCCTAATCCTTCCATTCTACATAGTCCATAATCCTCCATTTTCTTTCCTTTATGTGCCTATGTAGTAGTCTCTTAAATGCCCCGATTGTATCCCCCTCAACCACAAAACCTAAAAAGGCATTTCAGGCACTTATACACTCTGTGGAAGAAAAACCTACCTCTAACATCTTTCCTAGTTTTTCCTCTACTCACCTTAAAAAGTTGTCCTGTGGTACCTGTGTTTGCTGTCCACTCTTCTTATGTCTCTTATAATCTTATACACTTATTCATTCATTTACTTCTCATTCATCCACAGGTTGCTATATCTGGGCTAAGCAACACTTCTTCCAGATTCTGCTGTTGTTTGCCCCACAATCCTGCAACACAGTCCACTGAAAGATACCAGGTACAGACAGGTGTTTGTTATAATGTGAATTTGATGGATGATCCAAATACACGACGTGTTAGCACTTTGCAAATAAAACTGTGGAAAGCCTTTACATATGCTGACAGTCACTAACCTCCAAGACAGCTCCTCCAACACTATTTGCTGATTTGTCACTCAGATACAATTCAATGAGCTGCTGTTCTCCAGACAAAATTAAGAAGTCTTCCATTCTAGGAGTGGGATACTGATCAAGGAATAAAACTCAATTAACAGTCAGCTAATAGTCTTCACTAATTCTATTGCGGTTTGATATGGTGCAGTAGATGCTTTCTTTTCAGACAACTAAACAAGTAGCATTGCTTGATAGGGAAAATATTATAGCAGTGCTCAGGCAGGACAGATTAGAGGGCTTGTCTACTGAGTCCTTATGGGTGGAGCTGAGAAACAGGAAAGGTATGGCCACATTAGTGGGATTGTATTACAGACCACCCAATAGCCAATGAGACTTGGAAGAGCAAATCTGCAGAGAGATAGCAGGCAACTGCAGGAAACATAAAGTTGTGGTGGTAGGGGATTTTAATTTTCCATACATTGCTTGGGACTCCCATACTGTTAGGAGTCTAGATGGTTTAGAGTTTGTAAAATGTGTTCAGGAAAGTTTTCTGAATCAGTATATAGAGGGACCAACTAGAGGGGATGCAATACTGGATCTCCTGTTAGGAAACGAATTAGGGCAAGTGACAGAAGTCTGTGTAGGGGAGCACTTTGGTTCCAGTGATCATAACACCATTAGTTTCAATTTGATCATGGACAAGGGTAGATCTGGTGCTAAGGTTGAGGTTCTGAACTGGAAGAAGGCCAAATTTGAAGAAATGAGAAAGGATCTAAAAAGTGTGGATTGGGGCAGGTTGTTCTCTGGCAAAGATGTGATTGGTAGGTGGGAAGCCTTCAAAGGGGAAATTTTGAGAGTGCAGAGTTTGTATGCTCCTGTCAGGATTAAAGGCAAATTGAATAGGAATAAGGAACCTTGGTTTTCAAGGAATATTGCAACTCTGATAAAGAAGAAGAGGGAGTTGTATGAAATGTATAGGAAACAGGGGGTAAATCAGGTGCTTGAGGAGTATAAGAAGTGCAAGAAAATACTTAAGAAAGAAATCAGGAGGGCAAAAAGAAGACATGAGGTTGCCTTGGCAGTCAAAGTGAAGGATAATCCAAAGAGCTTTTACAAGTATATTAAGAGCAAAAGGATTGTAAGGGATAAAATTGGTCCTCTTGAAGATCAAAGTGGTCGGCTTTGTGCGGAACCAAAGGAAATGGGGGAGATCTTAAATAGGTTTTTTGCGTCTGTATTTACTAAGGAAGCTGGCATGAAATCTATGGAATTGAGGGAATCAAGTAGTGAGACCATGGAAACTGTACAGATTGAAAAGGAGGAGGTGCTTGCTGTCTTGAGGAAAATTAAAGTGGATAAATCCCCGGGACCTGATAGAGTGTTCCCTCGGACCTTGAAGGAGACTAGTGTTGAAATTGCGGGGGCCCTGGCAGAAATACTTAAATTGTCGCTGTCTACGGGTGAAGTGCTGGAGGATTGGAGAGTGGCTCATGTTGTTCCGTTGTTTAAGAAAGGATCGAAAAGTAATCCGGGAAATTATAGGCTGGTGAGTTTAACGTCAGTAGTAGGTAAGTTATTGGAGGGAGTACTAAGAGACAGAATCTACAAGCATTTGGATAGACAGGGGCTTATTAGGGAGAGTCAACATGGCTTTGTGCGTGGTAGGTCATGTTTGACCAATCTGTTGGAGTTTTTCGAGGAGGTTACCAGGAAAGTGGATGAAGGGAAGGCGGTGGATATTGTTTACATGGACTTCAGTAAGGCCTTTGACAAAGTCCCGCATGGGAGGTTAGTTAGGAAAATTCAGTTGCTAGGTATACATGGAGAGGTGGTAAATTGGATTAGACATTGGCTCGATGGAAGAAGCCAGAGAGTTGTGGTAGAGAATTGCTTCTCTGAGTGGAGGCCTGTGACTAGTGGTGTGCCACAGGGATCAGTGCTGGGTCCATTGTTATTTGTCATCTATATCAATGATCTGGATGATAATGTGGTAAATTGGATCAGCAAGTTTGCTGATGATACAAAGATTGGAGGTGTAGTAGACAGTGAGGAAGGTTTTCAGAGCCTGGACTTGGACCAGCTGGAAAAATGGGCTGAAAAATGGCAGATGGAGTTTAATACTGACAAGTTTGAGGTATTGCACGTTGGAAGGACAAACCAACGTAGAACATACAGGGTTAATGGTAAGGCACTGAGGAGTGCAGTGGAACGGAGGGATCTGGGAATACAGATACAAAATGCCCTGAAAGTGTCGTCACGGGTAGATAGGGTCGAAAAGAGAGCTTTTGGTACATTGGCCTTTATTAATCGAAGTATTGAGTATAAGAGCTGGAATGTTATGATGAGGTTGTATAAGGCATTGGTGAGGCCGAATCTGGAGTATTGTGTTCAGTTTTGGTCACCAAATTACGGGAAGGATATAAATAAGGTTGAAAGAGTGCAGAGAAGGTTTACAAGGATGTTGCCGGGACTTGAGAAACTCAGTTACAGAGAAAGGTTGAATAGGTTAGGACTTTATTTCCTGGAGCGTAGAAGAATGAGGGGAGATTTGATAGAGGTGTATAAAATTATGATGGGTATAGATAGAGTGAATGCAAGCCGGCTTTTTCCACTGAGGCAAGGGGAGAAAAAAACCAGAGGACATGGGTTAAGGGTGAGGGGGGGCTTCTTCACACAGAGAGTGGTGGGAGTATGGAATGAGCTGCCAGATGAGGTGGTAAATGCGGGTTCTTTTTTAACATTTAAGAATAAATTGGACAGATACATGGATGGGAGGTGTATGGAGGGATATGGTCCGTGTGCAGGTCAGTGGGACTAGGCAGAAAATGGTTCGGCACAGCCAAGAAGGGCCAAAGGGCCTGTTTCTGTGCTGTAGTTTCTATGGTTCTATGGTTCCTTTTTTTATTCCAAGGAGTCTGTCAATTTCTTCTTCAAGTTCATGGGAATTTCTTCCTGGGAACTGTAGGGGCAGGGGACGCAGTGGGAGGGCTGTGGAGGTGATAGGTAGTTGGAGTGGGTGGAGGAGGGGGAAGCTACAGGCTAATGGAGGGCTGGGCTAGTTGTAGGAGACAATGGGTAGATCAGGAGTAAGAAAAGAGTCAGGAGAGGAGCAGTTCACCTTAAACTGGAGAATTCAATCTCACGCTGTTGGGTTGCAGCTGAGCCGGATGGAATACGTGGAGCTGTTTCTCTAGTTTGCCTTTCGATTCACACTGGTAGTAGAGGCAGCCAAGAACAGACAAGTAGGTGTGGCAATTTCTCTTCTATCTCTCAGGTGAGATGAAGGGCCTCAACATGAAATATGGGCTGTCCAGTCCCCTCCACCGATTTTGCCTGACCTGATGAGTTTTTCCAGCTTCCCTTTTCTTGTATCAGATTCTACCTCTGATGTCTTCAGCTGCATATGCAGCCTTGCTCATTAGTGTAACACCACATCCAGAGTCAAGCTCAAATGCCATTTACCTTCATGATAATAGTCAAAAATTCCACTGTTATGATGTCAGCCAGCTTCAATATAGAAGAAGGTTCATAATGTTCACAGTTTTCACTTACTTCCTCTGTAGAGTCATAGAAAAGTACAGCACAGAAACAGGCCCTTTAGCCCATCTAGTCTGTGCCAAACCATTTAAACTGCCTACTCCCATTAACCTGCACTGGGGCCATAGCACGCCATACCCCTATCATCCATGTACCCATCCTAACTTCTCAATGGTGGTGCGAAAGGTGAAAATTTAGAAATGTTCAATGTTTTCCTTTTGTTTGCTCAGCTTTATTATTATCCTTTCGTATAACCCCTGGTGATGAGGCCTTTTAAACTACATTCAGAGAGGGTGTAGTGCTCCTCACCATCATCCTCCACACACAGTACCTTGTTTACCTTTTAAAGAATATGTTTGGTTTGCTGCAGAGCAACTTAAGGCTGATTTATACTTGTGCATACTAGCTCCCGCCGTAGCCTACGCCAGTGGCCTCCGCCGTTATGAGCATTTTAACTTGTGCATTGGTGTGTCTGCGTCTCTCTGCAATTCACCGGCGAAACGCTAGTTGGCGGTGGGGTTTCTATCTCACTGTGTTGAGTTTCTTCATGTTGAAACTCAACACGTAGAAACTTAAACTTCAAACAATGGTGGCTGAAACTGAAGGAGGGTGAACTTTCTGTGCTTGACCGGCTACTGAGAGACATGGACGAGGAAATGCATTTCAAATGTTTTCGGATGTCGGCAGGTAGATTTGACAATTTGGTTCATCGTCTCCAACCATTTATTTCGCATCAGTGTACGCACAGTATACTCAGAGACTGGCAATCACCATTCGAGTTTTAGCTTCAGGTGGAAGTCAACAGGCTGTAGCAGCTAGCTACAAACTGGCATCAAGCACAGGGTCCTCCATAATTTCGGAGGTCTGTAAAGCTTTATGGAAAGCATTGCAGCCAGAGTTCCTTCCCTGCCCTTCAGTAGCCCAATCGGAAGCTATTGCAGCATAGGAGGAAATGCGATGCTACCAAGTGGACCAATCACAGTTGTTTCGGTCTGCGTCGCTGCGACGCGTAGTTACATTTTGGAAGAGGTGCGCGTTAGGCTACGGCGTAGGGTTCGGCGTAGATACAGTGTAGGGTTCAGGGCTACACTGTACCTACGGAGCACATTTGATGCACAAGTATAAATCAGGCTTTATCCTGCATGCATACTTACCTGGAGTAGCTGGTCTCACCTGCAAATCTTGCATGTTTTTGCTCTGTTCCGTCTCCATGTCCAGTCATCACTGATTCTGAGTACTAACCTATCCCTTTGTAACTGTAAAAAAATGTGTTATTCTATTGTGAAGGCTTCTTCAGCTCTGCCACATACTCATCCACTATTTCTTTAGGTTTACATAAAACTATGAATTAAACCTTTGCACCATCACAAATGAAATGATACTACACCATTTCCACCAATTCCTGAAACATTTTATTACACTGTATTCAATTTTCTTCAGGGTCAGCTGTTAGACTATGTTCTGGAGGACCCACACGTTGGCTAAGATTAGATCTTTGAGGTGGCGTGGTAGTGTAGTGGTTAGCACAACGCTTTACAAAACAGGTGACCAGAGTTCAATTCCCACTGCTGCCTGTAAGGAGTTTGTATGTTCTCCCCATGGCCACGTGAGTTTTCTCTGGGTGCTCTGGTTTCCTCCAAAGTCTGAAAACATAATGGTTGGTATGCTAATTAGTCATTTTTATTGCCCTGTGATTAGGCTCAGATTAAATAGGGGGATTGTTGGGCAACACAGCTTGAGGGCCCAGAAGGGTCTATTCCACACTGTATCTCCATGAAAAACGAATCTTACTTATTTCACCATCAATGTCACTTGCAACAAAGAATTGCAACAGTATTTTCTAATATTCCTCATATAGCTGAGTTTGAGAGTCAAAACAATTGAGCCCATTGTTATGTGCAGTTTTCTTATTTATCTCTACCTTTCAGTTCAACAGGTTATTTCCCTTCTCTACCTGTCCCTTAAACACAAAATAATCTGCAGATACCGGGGTCAAGGCAACACTCACAACATGCTGGAGGAACTCAGCAGGTCGGGCGGTATCTGTGGAAAAGATGTACCTGTCCCTTCCTGTCTTATTTTGCAAAGTAGCTTTGTTATGAAATCTGATGTGTATATTTATTTCAGTTTGGGAACAATTTTCTCAATGTGAATAGATGTTACATCTTAAAAAAAAAGGAAGAGTTTGAGTTTCATACATTGGCCAGTCTTATTTATTTACAAGTCTACTGATCCACCATGTATCTGCCATCCCAAACTCTATTAAAGAACAAAATGATGTCTGCCAGACAGAATTACACAATGCATAATGACTCCTACTGGACTGGAAGAGAACAATCTATTAGATATCACTACAAAATGTTAAGTTATAAGGTTCTCAACAGAATGTTCATTGTTATAATTTTCCAAAAGCAGAGGTATAGAAACCTGCAATTGAAAGAGACCCGAGAATGGGAGTTGAATAATATTTGTTATATGTATTATACTAAAAATAGGTTTTGCTGAAATTACAGATGAAAGAAAAATAAGCAAGGATAAAAATTGCATATATAAAATGGAAGAGAAGTGGGTAATGGATGAAGAGATTTTCTCTTTCATATCTTGAATAATTGCGTCTTCGCTCTGAGGGATACATGAGCAAAATAGAAAGAGTCAAAATAGTCCAACTTATTCTGATATAATAATAACAGAATTTCAGACTGGGGAGAGCTTCCAATTTTTTGCTGAGTGTAGAAGAAGTGTTGTGAATTGTCGTCTAGTTATAGACCTGCTAGATATTCATCAGTTCATTTATTGTCATAAGCTGAAGCATGCATAAGTTCAATGAGAAACTTACTAGCAGCAGCATTACAAGCACATGTTACTAGAGACGCAACATGCAAAAGAAAATACTGGCCGATGGTGTTGTAGCATCTGCACCGGACTTCGAGGCAAGTGATTAGGTTAGATTAGATTATGAGGACACGCAGTCCTCTTTTATTGTCATTTAGAAATGCATGCATTAAGAAATGATCCAATATTCCTCCAGTGTGATATCAGAAAAACACGGGACAGACCAAGACTGAAAAACTAACAAAAACCACATAATTATAACATATAGTTACAATAGTGCAACAATACCATAACTTGATGAAGAACAGGCCTTGGCACAGTAAAAAAGTTCAAAGTCTCTCGAATGTCCCACATCTCACGCAGACGGGAGAAGGAAGAAAACTCTCCCTGCCATGCCTGACCACAGTCCGACTCTGAGTCGTCCGAAAACTTCGAGCCTCCGATCCGCCCACCGACACCGAGTACTGAGCGCCATCTCTATCCGAACGATTCGACCTCAGCCTCGGTCGCCAGCAGCAGGCGAAGCCGGGGATTTTGGGGCCTTCCCTCCGGAAGATTCTCGATCGCCCAGTAACTGCGGCAGCGAACCGGCGTTTCAGAAATTTCTCCGGATGATCCCAGGTTCGAATCTGTGCTGGGTTGAGCTTTGAACTAGCAACTCAGCCCCATTAAAAAAATAAAGACAAACGCTCAAGTAACGGCAAGGAAATGCGCCCAATGCACCACAAGGTGTGAAGAGGAATAACATCATTCAAAAGAAAAACTTAAGTTACACATAAATTACATAAAAAGGCACATAATTAGGACAAAATAAAGTTCAGTGAAGTGCAAGTGATCATAGTGTTGCTACACCGAGGTGCAATTTGGGATGTGCACGTTAGTTCTCAAGCCAAATCGTGGACAGGAAGAAGTTATTCTTGAACCTGGTAGGGTGGAATTTAAAGCTTCAATATCTTCTGTTCGTCAGTGGCTGAGAGAAGATGGCGTAGCTCAGATGGTAGGGATCTTTAATGTATATTCTTTCAGTAGTGGAGAGGGATGTACTGGTGATGTATTGGGTTGAGTTCACTGCTCTCTGCAGCTCCTTACAAACCTGTGCTTTTGAATTTCCATACCAAATTATGGTGAAACCAATGAGGACACTTTTAACAGTATATCTGTAGAAGTTTGTTGGAGTGCTTGGTGACACGCCAAACCTCCTTAAACATATCAAAGTGTAGAGGCACTTGGTATACCCTGCTTGGCTATTTCACAAGGAAAACATAAATGCTTAATTTATTCCATCTGACATCAGACCTAAATGATACAACTTGGGTGGTATTTACATTCTTCTTGACATTTTTTAAACCGAATTTATTTAATTACTTTCTTGCCATATACAGTGGATTCTGGTTAACTGGGCTAGTGGTTAATCAGATGGCTGTTTATTTGGGACGACTCTTAAAGAAAAGAAACTAATTGAAAAAATAGTTGGGATTCCCTTAATTTATTTGGGACATTGTGCTGTTTAATTGGAGCAGGAGACTGTTGCCAAACAGTTTTTAACCAATGTCTATTGTGTGCACTTGGGTCGCCATTGGACACTACACTAGACTTAGAGCAAAGTTTTAAAATAGTGTCAGTTGCATGTATTTGTGTTCAAGAAGTCGTGATTTCTGTCACTGATAGTTGGCAAGAAATAAGCAGTAAGACAATTTAGAACTGTTCTGCTTACTGAAGTTTCAAACGTTCACGCTTTGAGATGCCAGAAATGGCTGTGAGTGAAAATGAAATGATTTCACTGCTTTAACAGGTTAGGAATTACAAAGAATTTGAAGGTATTGACAATCCTCTTGAATGTTACAATGAAAGTGAAGATTTGGAGGATGCAATCAGAAAATTGTATGAAGACAATCCTACACTGAGTGTCTGCACTGATTTTTTTCATGAAAAGAACACAGCCATGTAATTCCATCGTCAGTAACTATTAGCAACTAATACAGTGTTATGGCACTGTAGTGGTACAGATAGCTTTCTAATTTGTTTTGTATTTCATTTAAATACATAATTTGTTACTTTATTACATGGTACTTACAGTGCTTACTTCCTGCCTGTTACGCCACTGGTGTGTAAGGCAGCAATGAAGGTCCTCCATCTCTGGCAGGGTTCAGAGCTTCCTTCATCATGTCAATAGCTTCTCGGTTTTCACCACCATCAATCATGCAGGTCCTGGGTGCAGACTCTGGAATACTGTCACACTCAAATGCAGAAGGAATCTTCATTGCTGTTTCCATAACAATTCTGTTTTACCAGTCAGGGTTGTTAGGCCTGAGCTGAAACCCCGAAACTGAGGATCGTTGGACCACTCTTAGTCTGCCCTCTGACCCTTTGACCCATTTGGCATGGGTGACCCTATTAAGAGCCAAAGCATAAAGACCTGACTCCAGCTTTCTGGGTCATTGAGGCATGCAAACCTCCAAACCATGGCAGGGTTCTGGTCCTCTTGGAGGAGTTAAACAGTAGTTTGTCTTTTTTTAATACCTTTTTAACTATTTCTATGAAACTTTGTCTAATTGAAGCTGCTATTTAAATGGGCCAAAATGTACTGGTCCCGATGTGTCCCCAGTAACCGGAATCCAGTGTATTTTTCTCCCTGTCTTGCATAAAATGAGGAGACAGGGACTGACACTGGAACTCCAAGCATTAAATTATATGGAGAATAGAAACTAAACTGCATTGCCTAGTATTTAGAAGGCTTTTGGCGGATAGTGCAAAAACATTTCTTCCAGTTGACAAGTCTGGAACTTGGACGTAAAAAATAGACATAAGCCTTTTAGGACTGCAACTAGGATAGAAAAGCAAAAAGTGGTAGATTCCCACCCCCCCCCACCACCACCACCACCAAAATAAAAGATAAGAATCCCAATCAATTATTGTTTTAAGTCTCTGACCGTCATACTTTTCATAGCCAAATTATCAACATATAGAGGAAAAGTGGGTGTGCATAGTTAGGTCACAGATCAACCATGTTCCCACTGAATGACAAACAAGCTCCAGGGTTTAAATGACCTAGTTCTATTCTTATGAGGAACAATAGATTGCATGTAGAATAATAGATTGCATTCTGTCCATTGCATGACTTAGGAAAGCTTTTTATTTCACATCCTTTTAAAACTTGAAGATTTCTGAGGAAGCACAATATAACAGATTGCCAAAATATAATAACAAGGGATCTCCAGTCAATCCTTGAGGCTTGTTACAAATTACCAAGTCAATGTGGAAATAAATGCCAACCCTGGGTCACATAGAAAGATCATGCACCCACAGGAATGGGTCAGAATGCTAGGTCTCAGAAACAAAACCAAAACTCAGATTATAACAGTACATCATGCTGGATAGTATAGGATATGTAAACAGCGTGTGAACTCAAAGCCTCGGGATAATGGGGACAGCGTGTATTGTTAAAAAGGAAATTCAGACTATTGTCAGCAGCAGTTCTTCCTGGAATACTGGACAAATATCTGGTTTTTGCTCAATGGACTGAAGCCAAAATTCTTGAGTCATTCAAGAATTAATAGATGTTGTAATCAGAGGACCACAGGATCGGGTAAATGGATTCTGAGGTTTCAGCTCCAATAATTATTAACTTCTGCAAGGCATCTGGTTAAATCTTCTACTCCATCATCTTTTATTCCCAGAAGATCAAGCTTAGGTGTCTGCAACAAATGGCACTTGAGCCAAATCCAACCACTAAGCCTTCAATCTATACCTTTCATCGCAGCGTGATAGCTCCTTTAGATGCAAGCTTAGTTTCAGTTTGAAATTTTCTGCATGGAAGACCAGTAGGTAGATAGCTTGCTGAAAAATGCCTTCAGGTTTTTAGATTAGTATGACTATTTGCCATTCCTCTAGATCCAGGCAACGTATAGAACCACACATCCAAGCTGCAAAATTTCGGAAGAGAATCAGAAATTGAATCACAACTGTTTAATATCCATGGCATTTTTCATAAGATTTGTTGTTTTGCGGCAGTAGTACAGGGCAATACACAATAAAAAAATTTTAAATTACGATGATAATATATAAATGGGTAGTGCAAAAAGAGAGCAAAGAGAAGAGTGAGGTTGTATACATGAAGATGTCCCTGATGCTGGGGAGACAGGTGCCCATGGTGGAGCCGCCCAAGTTTCTGCAACTTCCTGGCATTTTTTCTGATCCAGTGCTGTGGCCCCTCCATGCTAGGCAGTGATACAACCAGTTAGTGTGCTCTGCACAGTGTATTTGTAGAAATTTGCTAGTCTTTGTTGAAGTATCAAGTCTCCTCAAACTCCCATTGAAAGATGGTCTCTGTTGTGCCTTCTTTATAATTGCGTAAATACGTTGGGCCCAGAATAGATCTTCAGAGACGTTGATATCCAGGAATTTGAAATTGCTCTTGTTTTCGACTGCTGATCCTTGAATTGAATTGAATTGACTATATTGCTTCATATATATGAGTAAAAATCTTTACGCTATGTCTCCGTCTAAATGTGCAATTTATAGTAATTTATAATAAATATTATGTACAACAGGATAGTCAATTTAACATAGAAATACAGCTGCATCAGCATGAATTAAGCAGTCTGATGGCCTGGTGGAAGAAGCTGTCCTGGAGCTTGTTGGTCCTGGCTTTTATGCTGCGGTACCGTTTCCCAGATGGTAGCATCTGGAACAGTTTGAGGTTGGGGTGACTTGGGTCCCAAATGATCTTTCAGGCCCTTTTACACAACTGTCTTTGTAAATGTCCTGAATAGTGGGAAGTTCACATCTACAGATGTGCTGGGCTGCCCGCACCACTCTCTGCAGAGTCCTATGATTGAGGGAAATACCAGGCCATGATGCAGACAGTCAGGATGCTCTCAGTTGTGCCCCTATAGAAAGTTCTCGGGATCTGGGGGCCCATACCAAACTTCTTCAACCGTCTGAGGTGAAAGTGACACTGTTGTGCCTTTTTCACCACACAGCTGGTATGTATAAACCACTTGAGATCCTCGGTGACGTTTATACCGAGGAACTTAAAGCTGTTCACCCTTTCATCCCAGATACATTGATGTCAATATGGGTTAGCCTGTCTCCATTCCTCCTGTAGTCCACAACCAGCTCCTTTGTTTTTGCAACATTGAGGTTGTTTTCTTGACACCACTGTGTCAGGGTGATGACTTCTTCTCCATAGGCTGCCTCATTATTATTTAAGATCAGGCCAATCAGTGTAGTGACATCAGCAAATTTAATTAGCAGGTTGGAGCTGTGGGTGGTGACACAGTCATGGGTATACAGAGAGTAAAGGAGGGGACTTTGTACATAGTCCTGAGGGGCACCTGTGATGTGGTTCAGAGGGGCAGGGTTGAGGGTGCCCACTCTTACCGTGTGCCAGTGATCTGACAGGAAGTCCAGGGTCCAGCTACACAAGGGTGAAGCTGAGGTCTCTGAGCTTCTTGTCGAGCCTGGAGGAATTATGGTTTTGAATGCTGAACTGTAGTCCAAGAACAGCATTCTCACATAACCATCCCTCTCCTCCGGATGTGTAAGGATGGTGTGTAGAGCTGTGGCTATTGAGTCATCTGTCGATCGGTTGTGTCGGTAGGCGAATTGTAGTGGATCCCGTGTGGGTAGTAGCATGCTGCAGATGTAGTCCTTGACCAGCCTCTCAAAGCATTTGCTTATTATTAAGGTGAGTGCGACAGGACGCCAGTCGTTCAGACATGTTACCTCGGTCTTTTTAGGTACCAGAACAATGGTGGATGTTTTGAAGCAGGAGTGCACTCTACACTGAGAGAGGGAGAGATTAAAAATGTCTGTAAACACACCTGCCAGTTGTGCCACATGCATCTTGAGTGCTCGCCCTGGAATGCCGTCTGGTCCCGCAGCCTTGCGACTGGTGTATGCTCAATGAGGACTGGTGTATGTTCTCTCAACTTCCCCTTCCTGACGTCCACAATAAATTCTGTGGTCTTACTGACACTGAGTGCAAGATTGCTGTTTCAACACCACTCAACTAGCTGATCTATCTCACTCCTGTATGACCCCCCGTCGTCGTCTGAAATTCTGCCAACAATAATTGCATCATCATCATATTTATAGATGTCACTTGAGCTGTGCCTAGCCACATAGTCATGGATGTATAAGGAGTAGAACAGTGGGACAAATACGCATCCTTGAGGTGTGCCCGTATTGATTGCCAGTGAGGAGGAGATGTTACTTCCGATTTGCAGAGACTGTGGTCTCCCAATGAGGAAGTCAAGGATCCAGTTGCAAAAAGAGGTACGGACACCAAGGTTTTGAAGCTTGTTGATTAGTACTGAGGTATTGGACTGATGGTGCTGAATGCTGAGATGTAATCAATAAGTAACGTATTGTCCAGGTGATGTAAGGTCAAGTGGACAGCCAGTGAGATTACATCCACTGTAGACCTATAATGGTGATAGGCAAATTCCGACGATCCAGATTCTTGCTTAGGAAGGAGGTGACCTTGGCCATGACCAACCTCTCAAAGCACTTCAGCATAGTAGATGTGAGTGCAGCTGGGTGATAGTCATTGAGGGAGCTCACTTTACTCTTCAAAGTTCAAAGTTCAAGGTAAGTTTATTATCAAACTACATATATATATATATATATATATCACCATATACAACCTTAAAATTTGTTTTCTTGAGGGCACGCACAGTAAATCCAAGAAACACAATATAATCAATGAAAGGCCACTCCCAACAGGATGGACAAACAATCACTGTGCAAGCACAAAACAATAACTAAACAAACAAACAAACAAGTAAACAAATAAATAAATAAACAGGTAGAAAATATCAAGAACATAAGATGAAGAGTCCTTGAAATTGAGTCCATAGGTTATAGAAAGAGTTCAGTGATGGGGCAATTGAAATTTAGTGAAGTTATCCTCACTGTTTCAAGACCCTGATGGTTGAGGGGTAATAACTATTCCTGAAGCTGGTGATGTGGATCCTGAGGCCCTTGTATATTTTTTCATGATGACAGCAGTGAGAAGAAAGCACGGTGTGTTCGGTGGGGGTCCTGGTTGATAGATGCTGCTTTCCTGTGACTGCACTCAGTGTAGATGCACTCAATGGGCCAAATGGCCTAATTCTGCTCCTATATCTTATGGTCTTATGGTCTGGAGGGCTTTACCCATAATGGATTGGGCTGTATCCACTATTTTTCATAGGACTATCCATTCAAGGGCTTTGATATTTCCATACCAAGCCGTGACGCAAATAGTCCATATACTCTCCACCACACATATATAGAATTTTTTGAAAGTGTTAGATGTTATGCCAAATCTTCACAAACTTTTAAGGAAGTAGGGGTATTCACTCTCACTTTGGCGGTCTCAGTTACCCATCTGCTTCAAGCAGGCTTCAGTTATACCGGTATCTAAGAAAAAATCAGTAAGTTGCGTCACTGACTACCGTCCTGTACTGCACTTAGGCTTTGATGTCATTGTCGCCCTTTTCAAGCAGGTAGGAACCTCCAAATGCAGCAATGAGAGATTGAAGAAAAGCAGGTAGCACAGGTGAGCGTAAGCAAGTTGGAAAGAGGAGAAAGGTAGTTTGATTTTGACTGTACAGTTCTCATATTAATAATGAGTTTCCATCTTGTATTTATGTCCTTAATAACTCAAGCATTATGAGAATGAAGGTATGAGTGTATTTTTTCTTTTGTGAGGACATTGTATGCAGTGACTGAGATTTCCTGCAAAAATCAAGAGAACTCATTTTATGAATAAATCAGAAGCCACAGCTAACAAAACTTTGGACACTCCTGATCTGACCTAAAAGAAAGCAGAATAATTGTGAACCATAAATTGATGATGGCTAACTTTGCAAGTTATGCACTGTAATCTGAACATTATTAATGGCCTAAATTAAGTTCACCAGACTAAGATTGTTACATCATATGCTAAACTAATTACTCCGAGTTAAAATTGAAGCAATAACTTTATTTCAACTTGCGAGCTAACTTATGCATCTTTTCTTTGCAGTTCTTAGTACGTCAGATGTAATAAATCAACAACCTTTTTCCAAATAAAACCATCTCTTGTTTAGTTTTTTTTAACATTTATATTTGAGTCTGTGATTGTGTCTGTGATTGACACTGATCATGCTCCCATCACAATAAAACCTATTTTAAAGCCTTTCAAGTACTCATGAATTCCCTCCTTACTCATGCCTGAGTCTCTTTCCACCTATCAACAGTATGACCAATTTACACTAGTCATTTAAACCACCAACCAGAATCAGATTTATTATCATTCTTTTATACGATGATAAATCTGTTGTTTTGCAGCAGCAGTACAGTGCAAAGAGTTATAATTACTCTAAATTACAATTTAAATAAATAGTGCAAAGAAAAGGAATAATAAACCATTTAAATTCTGATTCCCATTCCCTTTCCGACGTGTTGGTCCATGGCCTCCTCTCGGGGTGGAGGAGCAACACCTCATATTCAATCTGGGTAGCCTCCAACCTGATGGCATGAACATTAAGTTTTTTCCCTCCCTCTTCCCTTTCTTTCTATTCCCCGCTCTGCCTCTTCTCACCTGCTTATCACCTCTTCCTGGGTCGCCTCCTCCTTCCCTTTCTCCTATGGTCCACTCACCTCTCTGCAGAGATTCCTTTCTCTACAGTCCTTTGCCTTTTCCACCCACCTGGCTTCACCTGGCTTCACCCATCACCTTCTAACTATCCTCTTTCCCCTCCCCTCACCGGTTTTATTCCCCTTTCCTTTCCAGTCCTGAAGAATCATTGACTGTTTATAGATGTCCGATCTGCTGAGTTCCTCCAGCATTTTGTTCGTGTTGCTAAGGAATAATGAGGTAGTGTTCATGCCCTCATGGACCATTCAGAAACCTAATGGTGAACTTTGCTTGTGGGAGGAAATTGAAGCACCAAGTGGTCACCTGGAGAAAACACAAATCCCACATAATCAGTAGCTGAGGTCAGGATCAAGTCAGCATTTGTGGAGCTGTGAGACAACGGTGCTAATAACTGTGCCACCAACATACAATGATTCTAAGGAAGCCAAACCAGGTACCACAAAAAGCATTAAATAAAACAAAATATTAATTGCAAAATGATGCCACCCCTAGCTCTGATGAGCAGCTGTTTATGAAAGTTCATGACCAAAGATCCCTTCATATACTAGGAACAGGAGGGATGAAAGCTATGTACGTTCAGAACTGGAAAGATGGACAACCATCAATAGGCCTTTATTATTTTTCCAATCAGCATCTAGAACTAGGGGACATAGCCTCAAGATTCAGCAGAGCAGATTTAGGACAGAGATGAAAAGGAACTGCATTCCCCAGATAGTAGTGAATCTGTGGCATTCTGTGCCCAGTGAAACAGTAGATATCCTGATGAAGGGTCTCAGCCCAAAACGTCGACTATTTACTCTTTACCATAGATGCTACCTGGCCTGCTGAGTTCCTTAAGCATTTTGTGTGTGCTGCTTTGGATTTCCCACGTCTGCGGATTTTCTCATGTTTGAATCAGTAGAGGACACTTCATTAAATATAACAAAGGCAGAGTTAGATAGCCTGTAGTAGAATTAGGGTTGTGGGGAAAAGGCAGCTACCTAGAAGGAGTTAAGTCCATGGCTTGATCAGCACAATTTTATTGAATGGTGGATCAGGCCCGACGGGCCAGATAACTTACTCTTACTCTTACTTCTTACGTTCTTTCAAACTCTTCATATGAGGTGATAGATGGGACTTATCCTGTTTGGTAAGAAAGTTTAAAATCTATCTTACGTTACTTTTATGCTGACAACTACACAGTAGAACACTGCAAAGTGCTACTTCAATGTTGTGCATTTTAAAAACTAAATAATTCACAGAAAAAGCTTCTGCTTTTTTTTTTTGCCATCCCAGCAATACTGCTCAACCACAAAATCATGAACATCTCAGCAACGAGCTTGATCTACGATGGGCTTAATGGCCCTTCACATGTAATGACCACAGCACATCTTTGTTCAAATATTTAGGTGAAGAAATTTATCTTGGTCACTTACGCTGAGTGCGCAGTACAATAACAGCAGCACCGCTGTGCTCCATTTTGGAAATTTGCTTCCATTAAAGTCAGTCCAGGTTAGAGGCATATCTTCGAAGCTTTGCATTTTATCTTTGAACAAGTGGCAATCCCAAGACAGCTGGGGATAAGAATTTTCCACTTGCTCCTGTTGTTATTTTCAGTCAAATCACTCTAAAACTAGCTGAAGCTGTCTAAAAATTCAAGAAAACTTCAAAGTCTGTTGTGTCTAGTGCAAATCAAGTTTCAGTGACCACCATGATATAAAAAGCCTTTTCCAATAAAACAAAATAGGACACCAATGTAGACTTGTCCATGTAACTGGACCCCAAGATGGAATTAATCACCATGGCAATATTATATTAATTCTACCTTCTGAGGAGTATTAACAAGACAACTGAAGCCAAGTTGTTTCATATGGACATAAAGACATTTTGCACATCCGAAGCATTTTTCAAGGGCTGAAATTGTGTTGACCAATGTGCAGAGAAAATAGAGCTGGATTCCTCCTTGAGCTTCAACTAGACTTCCCTTTCTAACTCTGTGCATTGTCAAAAACGAGCTGGAGGTCAAATGCTGATACATTTAAGCTCTCCATTCAGTCTCTCTGTTAGCCCCATTCTTTTGCATTTGTTGCTGACTTGGGTAAAAAGTGCAGGTCATTTTTATTTTGTAGCCTGGGGAAAAATACACATGCAAGACAACAAATACTTTTACAGGTCTTTAATTCCGTCATCTATTTTAGATGTTCTAATACAAAAAGAGGGTATCAAAATAAAAATGACAAAATGAATTTTAAAAAAAACAGTTCCTGCTGTTACAATCTCAGTTTAATTTCAGTCCAAACAACAGGAATTCTGCAGATGCTGGAAATTCAAGCAACACACATCAAAGTTGCTGGTGAACGCAGCAGGCCAGGCAGCATCTGTAGGAAGAGGTGCAGTCAACACAGCAGGCCTGGCAGCATCTGTAGGAAGATGCTGCCTGGCCTGCTGCGTTCACCAGCAACTTTGATGTGTGTTGCTTTAATTTCGGTCCACACACTTTTAGTATGCAGTATAAAAATAAATAAAATAAAATATACAAAACCAATATGTAATGGCAATTTTCAGCACACGCGTGCATAACTTCCAAAAATATATAGACTAGACCCTGAAGCAAATTCTCATCATCCACACTACTCGGCCGATAAGAAACTTTGCACAACCACACTATCCTGCGCTGATACCTTACTCATGAAAATCTTTCCTCACCATACAACTGGCTCTTGACATCCATTCTCGAACACTGTAACTCTTCTTTCTTCTCCACACCTGCACCATTATCCCTTAAGGGCACAGGCAGCTATTTTAGCATGACCAGGGTGATTACATAAGTGCACTTTAACAATAAAAAATGATATTCAACCTTGTTACATTTATTTTACTTTATCTTACTATTTTACTTTAATTTGCAGCATGTTAAGACATTACCAACTGATTTTTAAAAATAATCTTTTAACACTAAATATGTTAACTGCTTCTGTCAAAGGGCATTCTGGGAAATCTGTATTCATGGTTTTAGGATCTGCCTTATCAGTGCTCATCATGTAGGTTTTTGCAAATAATATGAAGTAAGGCATTTTATGTTTAATGAAACCTGTAACACATTTTATTGACCTCCAAATCCTAAAGACCCAAGCGCACTAAAAATCCTTCAAAGTCATCACGTCAGACCAGCCTCTTAAAGCGAAACCCCGCTTCAATGTCAGTGGTTGGGGATTATGTATGTTTTCCCAATTGTGATACTGTACAGAGACGCTCCCCCCTCCCCCTCCACCCCGGCCCACGAATTCACTAAAACCGGCATTGTGAGCTGTCTGGAGCCCAGGTGAACCGCCCTGCTTGGGTCCTGTGTTCCATGGGTGGAGGAAAAGCAGGTGCCTCTGACTCGTTCAGAGCTGAGCCGACACAGTCATGGCCATGTTGTGACAGGTTGCACCTGAACCCAAGGGGGACCAATATTCTCACGGGCAGGTTTGTTAGAGCTGTTGGGGAAGATTTAAACTCATTTGGCAGTGGGGTGGGAACCGGAGTGAAGGGACTCAGGATAGGATAGATGGCAAAAAGTAAAAGATAGCGTGCATTCAGATTGTCAGGAATGGCAGGCACTTAATGAGACTTAGTTGTGGCCAACAGGCTGAGTGTTAAAACATCAGGGATGCAGAATCAGAAAGGATAGCAAAAGTACTAAAGGTGTATCTAAATGCGCGTAGCATAAGAAATAAGGCCGATGATCTTGTTGCACCATTACAAATTGCCCGGTATGATGTTGTGGCCATCACTGAATCGTGGCTGAAGGATGGTTGTCGTTAGGAGCTGAATGTCTGAGATTACATGTTATTTTGGAGGGATAGGAAGGTAGGCAGAGGGGGTGGTGTGGCTCTACGGGAAAAGAATAGCATCAAATCAGTAGAAAGATGTGACATAGGATTGGAAGATGTTGAATACTTGTAGGTTGAGTTGAGAAATTGCAAGGATAAAAGGAATTGATGGCAGTTATATACAGGCCAACATGGATGCCAGCAGAGCAGCAATAGTGTGTGTTTCTGGGATAAATGAAGAAGGTGGAGGACATATGTATTCCAAACTGAAGAAATACTCAAATGGTAATATAGTACAACCATGGCTGTCAAGGGAAGTCAAAGCTATTGTAAAAGCAAAAGAAAGGGCATACAACAAAGCAAAAATTAGTGGGAAGATAGAGGAATGGGAAGCTTTTAAAAATCCACAGAGAACAACTCAAAAATTATTAGAAGGAAAAAGATGAAATATGAAAGCAAACTAGCAAGTAATATCAAAGTGTACAGTAAAAGTTTTTCAAGTATGTTAAAAATGAAAAACATAGGACCACTAGAAAATGAGGCAAGAGAAATAATAACAGGGGACAAGGAGTTGACTGATGAACTAAATGAGTATTTTGCATCATTCCTCACTGTGGAAGACACTAGCAGTATGCCTGATGCTGTGGTATGCGAAGGAAGAGAAGTGGGTGCAGTTACTATTACAAAAGAGAAGGTGCTCAAAAAGCTGAAAGACCTAGAGGTACATAAGTCACCCAGACCAGATGAACTGCACCCTAGGGTTCTGAAAGAGGTAGTGTTAGAGTTTGTGGTGACATTAGAAATGATCTTTCAAAAACCATTGGACTCTGGCATGGTGTCAGAGGACTGGAAGATTGCAAATGTCACTCCACTCTTTAAGAAAGAAGGAAGGCAGCAGAAAGGAAAGTATAGACCAGTTCGCCTGACCTCAGTGGTTGGCAAGATGTTAGAGTCGATTGTTAAGGATGAGGTCATGGAGTACTTGGTGACACAGGACAAGTTAGTACAAAGTCAGTATGGTTTCCTTTAGGGAAAATCTTGCCTGACGAAACTGTTGGAATTCTTTGAGGAGATTACAAGTAGGATAGATAAAGGGGATGCCATGGATGTTGTATAGTTGGACTTTCAGAAGGTCTTTGACAAGGAGCCACACATGGCTGCTTACCAAGTTATGAGCCCATGGTATTATTGGAAAGTTACTAACATTGTTAGAGCATTAGCTGATTGGTCAGAGGCAGCGAGTGGGAATAAAAGGATCCTTTTCCGGTTGGCTGCCAGTGACTAACAATGTTCCACAGGGGACAGTGTTGTGACCACTTCTTTTCATGTTGTATATAAATGATTTAGATTATGGAATAGATGGCTTTGTTGCCAAGTTTGCAGATGATACGAAGGTTGGTGGAGGGGCAGGTAGTGTTGAGGAAACAGGGAGGATGCAGAAGGACTTAGACAGATTAGGAGAATGGACAAGAAAGTCGCAAATGAAATACAATGTTGGAAAATACAAGGCCATGTACTTTGGTAATAGAAATAAATGTGTAGACACCTTTCTAAATGGAGAGAAAATTCAAAAATCTGAGACTCAAAGGAACTTGTGAGCCCTTGTGCAGAACATCTTAAAGGTTAACTTGCAGGTCGAGTCTGCGGTGAGGAAGGCAAATGCCATGTTAGGTTTCAAGATGTCTAGAACACAAGAGCAAAGATGTGATGTTGAGGTTTTATAAGGCACTGGTGAGGCCTCACCTTGAATATTGTGAACAGTTTTGGGCCCCTCATCTTAGAAAAGATGTGCTGGCATTTGAGAGGGTCCAGAGGAGGTTCACAAGGATGATTTCAGGAATGAAAGGGTTATCATACGAGGAACATTTGTTGGCTGTGGATCTGTACTCGCTGGAATTCAGAAGGATGATGGGGGATCTCATTGAAACTTTTTGAATGTTGAAAGGCCTAGACAGATTAGATGTGGAAAGGATGTTTCCCATGGTGGTAGAATCCAGGATAGGTGGAAGGCACAGCCTCAGGATAGTGGAGCACCCTTTCAGAACAGAGATGCTGAGAAATTTCTTTAGCCAAAGGGTGGTGAATTTGTGGAATATTGTTGCCACATGCATCTGTTGTTGGGTGTATTTAAGGCAGTGATTGATAGGTTTTTGATTGGATATGGCATCAAAGGTTATGGGGAGAAGTCCGGGAGCTGAGGTTGAGGAGGAGGGGAAAAAGGGATCAGCTATGATTGAATGGCGCTGCAGACTTGATGGGCCAAAAGGCCTAATTCTGCTCCTATGTCGTGTGGTCTTCTGGTCTTATGGTCTTATGTTGTGAAGTCAGAGACATGGCAGTGGAATACTTGCTGGGCCGGTTAATGCAATCTACCGAAATACATTTGGTTTACCCCTCTTATCGATGATAAAAGTCTTTTCTCCCCATTCCAAATAGGCAAATAGGCCATCGTAAGGGGGCCTAAGGGGACGTTGCTGTGCGTCATGGCGGAAGAAAGTAAACGGAGCAGAATGTAGGTCAACAAGAACCCAAGAGCGCTGTATGCCATGATGGGAGATAGGAAGATGTGAAAAGGAATTGAATTAACTGAGGGGACATGAACAGTATTGAACAGCCGACCAGGTGGTCATGGCGTCAGGAATGAGATTACCTGGCATTCTGCCTATATACCAACTCTGGCACAGGTGAGTGCAAGTCTGAGCTCCAGAGGGACCCCTGGGAGATGATCAAGCCAACACTGATCAGTCAGGGAAGCCCTCAGAGCAGTCTTTATGGAGTGGTGAAACCACTCGCATAGGACGTTGGACTGCTGTGGTCTGGTGTATCCTAACGCCGAGGTTCTGGACAATCATAGTCAAGAGGATTGATATGAATTGGGGACCGTGGTCAAAGGAAAGTCCAGATATGGTGCCAAACCCAGCAACCCAGGTGCTGAAGAATGCCCGAGCCACGTCTGCGACCGTCGTCCATGCTAGAGGGTTAACCTCTGACCACCTGGTGGTACAGTGCACCATGGAAAGAAGGTGCATGAAACCACGGAAGGGGGTAAGTGGACAAACAACGTCCATATTGACATTGTCAAATCAATGCTCAGAGACCACAAAAGGTGCAATGGCACCTGAACATGACGGTTAATTTTTGTCTGCTGGCACTCTACACAGCCTGCAGTCCAATCACACACGTCCTATCTGAGGCCGTGCCAAGCAAACTTTAGTGCATCCAGTTTCTATGAGGCCTTGCAGCCTAGATGTGAGAGGCCGTGTATGGAGTCGAGAACAGTCTGCCTTCAGTTTGCGGGCACGCTAGGGTGAGGGCGACTGGTTGATACATCACAGAGGAGAGAAACCCAAGCTTCCCCGAACTTAAACTCAGCCAACCGTAGGCCCATGTCTGCTGTTCTAATAGCCTGGACCTCTGGGTCAGTAACTTGGTTGGCTGCCATGGCGACACAGTCAACCCCTATGTGTTCAGCCTCAACACTGGCTGTGAGAGGCAATCAACAGCAGCATGCTTTCCCCTTGATATCTTGTCTATCAGTTGTGATATGTAGGCCAGATGGCATTGCTGACGTGCAGACTAAGGGTCTGATATTTTGGCCATCGTGTGCTTGAGGGGTTTATGGTCAGAGACCAAGAAGCAAACAGTCAAACGCGTCATAATTCCTTTCGGGTGGGGATGGAGATGGGGGCAGAAGTCGGCAAGCACTAGCCAGACACCTCTGAACAGCTGTTCGTACACAGTATCCACAGCACAGTCTGAGGCATCAGCAGTGATGGTTATGTATGCACTGGAGAGTGGGTGTGCCAGTAGGGTCACATCAGAAAGAGTTTGTTTGGTATCATTAAATGCCCTGGACATATCCACTGACAAGTCAAGAGCTTCTTTAGGGGTATTGCCTTTAAGCGCACTACACAGGGGAGCAGAAGTTCAGCAGCTGGCAGAAAGAAGAGCTTAGAGAAATTTCCCTACCTATAAACTTCCGTAGTTGTTTTGTAGCATGGGGCAGTGGGAAGTCCACAATTGCAACTTCTTTTGATGGGAGGGGTTTTGCACCTTCTGAGGAAATGTGATAGCCAAGAAAGTCAACGGTTGACAACCCAAACTAGCATTTAGCAGGGTTAGTAATCAGCCTGTCTTGGCTTCAGCTCTCAAAAAGTGTGCAGAGATGAGATATGTGCTCAGATTTGGACGCATTGGCAACAAGTATGTCTTCCAGGTAAACAAAATGAAAATCTAAGTCTTTTAATATAGAGTCTATCAGCTACTGGAAAGTCCAAATGGCAGGTACGGAAACTCAAAAAGACCAAACGGGGTAATCACAGCTGCACTGGGAATGTCCTCCAAGCACATCAGCACCTGATGGTAGCCCCTAACTAGATCGACTTTGGAAAATATTAATTTTGGTTAAACTTCCTGAAAAGTCTTTGATGTGTGGGACAGGGTAATGATCGGGGTGGGTGGGGTGGTGGTGGCCTTGCTAAGGCATTGGTAATCCCCACATGGGGAGCAACCACCATCAAACTTAGGAAATATATGGAAGGGTGAATCCCAGGGGCTATTCAACTGGCATACAATGCCGAGTTTTTTCATGTCGGCAAACTCAGCCTTCACAGTTGTCAAATTTTCTGGGTCTGATCTAAGCACACAGGCATGGACTAGTCAGCCAGTTGTGGGAGTGTGGTGCTCGACCCCCTGTTTTGTGACTGTAGTAGAGAATGTGGGCTTGGTGAGGTCTGTACATTCATCCAGCAGGGATCTAGCCACATTAGTCAGGACAAATCCCCTGTGTAACGTCGCTCACTGAAGCAGAGCATCACCTGTCGTGTCCTGTAAGTCTGGATGTTGCTGCTCTTGACGGCCTCCAATGAGGTTGTGTCAACCTTTTCCTTCTCATCAATTGGCAGTGTTGGCAGCACACTCACTTTAGCACCCATGTCACCCAGAAAGAGTTGCCCTGAAAGGCTGTCCATAATGAACAGTAGATGACCTTGGCAGCTGGAACCCATCGTGTTCACAGGCCACTGATGTCCTAATGCACTGGCACTGTCAAACCTGCATGGCAGCCAGCACTCATACCAAAGTGAGCGTGGTGAAAACAGAGGCCCGGCATTGTCTGTTTTGCAGAGATGGGTGCCGTTACGTTGAGGGCAATGTTCTCTCTAAGGCAGGGGTGGCCAACCTTTTACATTCCATGTGTCAATTTTTTCACGGACGAGTTCAGATGCGATTTTTTTCACGCATGAGTTCTATATTAACATATTTTTACAAGAATTGAATGGAGGTACAAGAGTTGTATAGCGCATCTGAACTCGTGAGTGAAAAAATTGACGCATGGAATGTAAAAGGTTGGCAACCCCTGCTTCAAGGTGTGTGTGTGTGTGCACATGCACACATCTTTTGCTATTAGCACACAGAGGAATTTAAGTGGTGCACAAAAGGTTGTCACCTTTTACCTCGTTGGCATATTAAGTATGTTTCACAATTGTACACAATCACATTTCCTTTTACAGTTTCTGATGTGGATGGTGTTGACAACATGGAGTCTACAATGAGTTGTCTGCCGATTTTAGAACTGGTGTATGTATACTGTTTTTTTCTGAAGAAATTATTTACTGCGCACATGTTGTTGTCACGGGGCAAAGAAATTGCCCAGCACAAGATTTTTGTGCACACTGGTCTTTACAAATTAGAAGGAACATTGGTTGAGGGCCTTGCTAACTGGACTTATTGAGGTCGAGAAAGGAGGAGGAACGCTGTCCAGCTGAGTGTAAACTATCACCCATTTTAGCAAGCTCTGTATAGTCCTTTACGGGTGCATTAGCGAGGGCTAAGCAAATTTGATCAGGCATTTGCTGCATGACAAGTTCTTTAAAACTAAAACAAGGATGGTGATTTCCCAGGAGACACTGCATGTGGTCCATCAGCTCTGAAGGCCTAGCATCACCGAGACTGGGTAAGGAGAGTGACTGCTTGGCCCACTCAGACTCCAATAGTCCAAAAGTCTGTAACTGCATTTTCAGCGATTGGTATTTTTCGTGTTCAGATGGGTGTTCAAGCAGACTCTCTAGTGTAACAGCCGTGGAATTGCCGAGCGATGCTACCACGTAGTAGAATTTGGTGTTGTTAATGGTGATTACTCGCAGAGCAAACTGGGCCTCAGCTTGCAGAAACCAAGCAATGGTATTTTCTGCCAACACTCTGGCAGTTTCAAAGCAACTGCATTGGCCAACATGTTCGATAACTCTGGAATTGCTCTAGATCATCGGGTCACCAATGTAGGTTTTCACAAATAAAACGAAGTGAAGTGTTTTATGTTTAATGAAACCTGTAATACATTTTATTGACAATCCTTACATAAGCACATGATTACGACAGACCAGCCTTTTAAAGCGAAACCCCAACTCAATGTCTGTGGTTGTGAATTATGTACGTTTTCCCAAACACGTTACCCTACAATCACTATCTGTCAACTGCTGCACTCACAGGAAGACAGTAGAGCTATCATTCTTTGTAGGCGTGCGGCATGAGACACTGTGAACTGAGCTGATAGATCAGATTCAGTGTAATCCGGCCCAGTAATATGCCAAATTGTTTGCTCCATTCCAATGGCTCCATTTCCTTAAACTTCACTTTCAGCTCCTTAATATTGAGTTATTCACTTGTGATATGATGCTTTTTGTGAAAAACTCATCTTCAGTTGCATGAGGAAATTGTCCATAAATATACAATATATTATTCAAAACACTTTTATTAAAAGATGTTCCAAAATACTCTCCAATTATGCTGGTTCATGACAGCTTTACTTTTATAGATAAAAAAGTAATATTCAATGGTAACTGAAGAGTCTTTGTTTGAAATGTAAGAAATTTGCACTGGAATGTCCCAAGGTGGTGAGGAAGTATGCGAATATCTGCTCTATTGGATAACTGTTGTGCCTTCTGATCTGAGTGAGTCTGAAAACAGGGAACGACAATTCTTCGCAAAGGAAATGGAATGTGTCCACAATTGCTTGCATTAATCTTTTGCACTGCGTACCGCTTCTGAAATTTAGTCTGAGAACAGGGACAGACAATGGGGGAGTTTAAAAGTGGGGCGTACTCTTCCACGGAAAAGTATTCAGCTCCATGATACTTACATCAGCGAAAGAGGCAATGACTATTCAGTCATTGCTGATGTTGATGGTCCATGAGATTTATACTCGCTCAGGTTCACCAAACTCTCTCAGTGTAATTATGAGTAGAGAAAGACATTAAAACATTGTTTTCATACTAAGAATTAAACTCAAGGAAACGTAATGTCATCATTGCTCTACACAATGCTGCTTGGGTGATTTCTTTGCAGAACACCCTACATTCAGTCTGTCACTTTAGTTCTTAATCCTAATCCAACTCTACAGTTTGTGCCTTTTTCCTTCTGTCCCAATAAAGCCCAATGTAAACTGAAGAAACAGCACCTCATCTTCCATCAAGTTAGTCTGCAGTTAATAGGACTTGATAATGAAGCCAACAGCCTGTTTTAGCAATGGCCAGATGCAAAAGCATCTACCATAATGTTAACAGAGATTTTTCCCCGTCTGAAGGTCTACCTTGTTAGCTCAGCATTTCCAGAATTCTCTTTTATTTCAGATGTCCAGCATCAACTGTGTTAGGGATCTCTCAGCCTTGGTATGTGTTTGCTTTTCTACCGCCCTCATTCTTCTCCAGTCAGCAAACATTCTTTTTCTAGTCTAGGATGCACTAATTTTGGACGTTCGTGTCCCTACAAAATAAAGTCCACTTGTTATTTTTCCACTTTTCCAGTTCTGACAAAAGGCCTTCAGCATGAAACAGCGATCTATTTCTCTCTCCAAAGAGGCTGTCTGACTTCTGGGTATTCCCAGTATGTATTTTCAATTTTATTTCAGATTTCTAGCACCTGTGTTTTCTTTCGCTATCAATCTCAGATCCTTTGTTCTAATCACTTTGCGTGTACTAGCGAGTAGGCAGAGCTGCACGGACCTGTGGAATATGGAATAAATTAAAGGAGTGCCTTCAGAATTTTGATTCCAGAAGCCCTTTACAGAAACCCAAGGCTTCAGGCATAATAGTTCAGTGTGAACAGCAGCATATTAAAAAACCCAGAACAGCACACATATGGCAGGAGGTGGAAAGAACTGTGGGGAGTTAAAACAACAATCAGGGTCTTGTCATAGTTTGAGAACGGACTATGGAGTTGTTCCATTTAATTACCTGAGAGAAAGATATGAACAATGAAACAAGGAATTGTGTCATATTGGCTCATCACGGTTTTGATGATTTTTTTTCCTGCCGTACTTCTACCACAAACCTATTCTTTCCTCACCCCCTTAGTTGAACTTTCTATTCAGAATGTCAGTTCAATGCATGTGCTGTCTTGAGCATGATAAACAAGCATTATAAATTAATTTTCGAGTACAACACACCAATTTGAATTAAATGTCTTACAGAACATGAGGCCCAGATTTTCTTAGTGGAATACCAATGAGAACATCAGGACTGGCCGTAGTAAATGAATAAATTCAAAGGCAGATTCTAGTGACTACACATAAGCAAATAAACACACATCGTGAAGTTCCTGTTCACTTTATACGACTGCTCTGTGAGCTGTAACACTACTGCTCTGTGGGCGATAACACTTCAGTATCTGACCAAGACATCTTTCACTGTAAGACGAGGAGCATCATTTTCCAACACCTGCACAATACATATCCAGTAAACATGCCAGAAAATGTGGTTCGGTCATTCAAATGTAAGTAAAATTTAACAATATAGTTTATTAATTGCTGCCAGACAACATGGTTACCAATAACAATTTGCTATCACAATTATCGCCTGAAGTTTTGATTTTTACTTTTTAAGTCTCCAGAAATATTTTTCTCTGCACTCTTTTGGTACCAGCTTATATTTCTAACCCCTCTGCTTTCCTTCCATCTGCACTTCACAAGTTTACCTAAATTTAATTAATTAAATTTTTTTTTGAGCGTGAGCCTGTATGCGTGCGATTCTGTGCATGTGCATCTGTGTGTGCTTTCATGCGCGTCTGTGCATCTGCGTCTGCGTCTGCGTGCGTGTGTCCATGCGTGCGTTCGTGATGATGTCTTTTTCATGGCTTTTACAAGGCGTGGAGCGAGAGTGAGACTGTGTAGCGCACCACTCCTCACACAAACATTTTCGCAGTACTTTTCCCTTTATTTTACGAGGTCAAGTTGCAATCTCGACAGTCAACTTGGCACGGATGGAGAGCGTACTCGGAAGCGGACCTGACTGGTTTCAAACCCGGGAACCTCCACTCCCGGGTCCGGCGCCGATATCATTGCGCCACCAGCCGGCCCAATTTTTTAATTATTTTCTTGAACACTTGTCAGACTCTGTGTCATGGTCCGGTCCGTGAAGTCTGCATTCTGATTCATGGTCCGGTCCATCGATCTGTATTCCAGGGTTTCCGGTTTTCCCTTGTCCTGTTGTGTGCCTTAATTGAGGCACATGATTCTCATTTTGGGCTGGCTACATAAATAGCTCCTGGGTTCAGCTTCATTTGCTGGACTGTTCCCTCCCCTTCGCATTCTGCCTGAAGCCTTGCCTGCGTCCTTGCCTATTCTCGTCGTCAAGTTCTACCGCTGGAGCAAGACTGGAGCCTTGCTGTGTCTAGATAAGGAACAGTCTAATGTTGTTTGGAACTGTCTCTGTGTCCACGCCTTCGCTAGGTAGGTCCAGCCGTTTGCCGCTACCTTGTGTTGGGAACTGTCTTGTCGTGTTCAGCATTCTGTGTATGAGTCACTGCCCTATGTCCTGTTCCCAAGGAGGGGTCCCAGCTCTGTGTTCTGTGTATGAGTCACTGCCCTATGTCCTGTTCCCAAGGAGGGGTCTCAGCTCTGTGTTCTGTGTATGAATCCCGGCCCTACGTCCTGTTCCCAAGGAGGGGTCCCAGCTCTGTGTTCCATGTTCCTGTCTCTCAAAACCAAGGCTCTGTGTCCTGCGTTCTTGTCTCCCAAGACCAAGGCACTGTGTTCTGCATTCCTGTCTCCCAAGATTACTAAGGCTCAGTGTTCTGTGTTCCTGTCTCCCAAGACCAAGGCTCTGTGTTCTGTGTTCCTGTCTCCCAAGACCAAGGCTCTGTGTTCTGCGTTCCTGTCTCCCAAGACCAAGGCACTGTGTTCTGCATTCCTGTCTCCCAAGACCAAGGCTCTGTGTTCTGCGTTCCTGTCTCCCAAGATTACCAAGACTCTGTGTTCTGTGTTCCTGTCTCCCAAGACCAAGGCTCTGTGTTCTGCGTTCCTGTCTCCCAAGATTACCAAGGCTTTGTGTTCTGCATTCCTCCCAAGACCAAGTCTGAGCTTCGTGTCCTCATCCAGTTGGTCCCACGTCCTTCCCAGGAGTCCCGCGTCCTGCCGCCACGTCCAGTCCTGTTGCCTTGCTATGTCTTGTCCTCGCCTAGGTCCGGGGTCCAAGCCTGAGTCAAGACCCAGGTTCTGGGTCCCTGTTCAGTCTCTGGCTCAGAGTCCCCCTGTCCAGGTTCCAAGTTCCATGTTCCTTGTCCAGGTCCTGCTTTCCTAGTCTAGTCCTAGCCCAGGCCCTGTATTCTAGTCTCGTCCAGGGCCTGTGTCTTGTCCAGCGTCGTTTCTTCCCCACTTCACTTGCTTTCTTCACACACCTAGTCCTGTTCCTAGTACTTCAGTGTCTGTGTTTTGCATTTGGGTCCGCTCCCAGCGCCCTGTTAGTTAGTAATTTATCTTGGTTAGGAACCAAATATGCAATAAATTGACAGCTGTATATTTTATTCATTTTCCACATTTCCAATGCATTCTTACAGGTTTCAGAACTGGCTTGCAGAGGTTCATGTTCACTGAATTTCTAATGCAAAAGACAGCAGAAAGTTTATGAAAATAAATATTGTGTATTCACAGTTGATCACAAAACCCTGGCCATTGTTTGAAAAATTCTGAATAGATATGATGTTATTTTTTCTTATGGGTACTTGCAGGACTGTCTGTCCACTATTTCCTCTTGGTGTAGTGTTGTTCCTTTCCATGTCTTGAGGTGCATTGTGCAGTAACCTTGCTGTTTTCTTCAGCATTTTGTCTTTTTTTATAAGGCCAAATTTCTAGCTCGATGCTCAACCCAGCATGGATGGAAAGTGTGAAAGGAGCCGGCTTGTTTCAAACCCAGGACGACTCACCTCGAAGTCAGGTGCAGATGCCACTATACCACTGGGCAGCTAGTTCTTCTTGTTACAGAATGTTTACTTATTGAAGATTTTATGCATGGGAATTTCTGATTTCCGATGATATTTTTATTCTGTTGGGCAAAGTAAAACAATTTTTCTTCTCATGCTTCTCAATATAATATATTTATTTGCTGTAGGTTTCTCTCTGCAGATTTGTTTTAATTCAATTTCCAAAATGAACCCTATTTTTCTTTAGCTGGAAATAAATTAAGGCTGGATTTGAGATTTATGAGAAGTTTAGGTTATCAGATATGGGAAAGTTAATTTTAAGTTAACCTCCTCTCAGAGGATAGCAAACTTAATTGAAGCATAAAATTATGCAAAGGTTCACTCTGACCAAACCAGCCTGTTGATAACCTTGGCATCATGTGATGATGTTTGGATTATAATTCCATGCCATTTATTTTCACATATGAACCATAAATTGACTTTACCCCGTGTCAGACGGTGGTGAAATCTGTATCTACATTTTCTTCACCTTCGGTCTTTGAGTTTCCAACATGGACTTGACCAGCCTACATGTTTTTGCTCTCTGTAAATCTGGTGACCTGTGAGAAAATGAGGTATAAAAAAAACATTAAATATTGGGAATTCCGAAGGACGAATGTCACGGCAAGTAAGGTCCAACGAAAATAAACTCTGAAAGCAATATTAAATAATGGGAGATCCGGATTTGCAATTTAGGATAAATACATTGTGAGAAAGGGGGGAAAAAAGGAAACACTGCTAATGCTCAATTGATTGGCAAGCTATAAATATTTTAACAGCAAGAAGAATTTCAAAGTAATCCAAGCAGAAATTAGAAAGAAGTAGTCCTGTTAATATTTTAAATTGCTCTGGACCTTACATAATGCATTTCTGCAACAGCGAAGACATAATAACTTCAATTTCTCAAACTTCCAGTAGCTGCCACCCCTTTCACCATTCCCCATTCGCATTCCTGTTTCTTTCTCTCACCTTTTGGTTTACCTGAACATAATCCCCCTCTGGTGCTCCTCCTCCTTCCCTTTCTTCCATGGTCTTCTGCCCGCTCCCATCAGATTCTTCCTTCACCAATCACCTTCCCAGCTCTTTACTTCGGTGCCCCCCACCCACCTCTCTCCCAGTTTCACCTATCACTTACCACCTCATACTTCTTCCTCCCCTCCCCCCAGCTTCTTACTCTGACTTCTCATCCTTTTTCCCAGTCGTGATGGAGTGTCTTGCCCAGAAATATCAACTGTTCATTCCTTTCCATAGATGATGCCTGACCTGCTGAGTTCCTTCAGCACTTTGTGCATGTTGCCTAGAATAACCCCCATCTTGAAGAACTCAGGTAGTATTGCTGCATACTTTGTAATTATCAGTACAGCATCAGGCCCTATAACCAGAACCTAGTTTATAGTCATAAAACACAAATAAAATCTGAATAGAGCATTAAGTAGCACAAATAAATTGTGATCTTCCTTTACATGGATGAGTTATGAAGACAATCTTTCCTAGAACTGCCTGGTGATAATGTCCCCTTCTATAATTAATTTTAGCCTTCAAAACTAGGTAACTTCTCAGAATATCTACCCTGCCTAGGGTATAGGTCTGGCTTAATCATTATCCGATTATTTTTTTCAAGTAATTGAGAGGATGGGAATATTTTTCTCATGTGCACCAAGTCTGAATTTCTCAGTGTAAGCATTTCACATAAAATGCTACAGTACAGATTACACTTTCAACTATGTTTCACTTTAATACTCTATGGCTTTAAATCATCCATTCCCCAACAGTGCCCACACTAGCCATTAAAGGATTTAGACTTTAATCAAGCCCCATCATTCTAGCAATATTAGTAAATACTCCATTGAGGTCAGGCAGGAATGGGTACAAAGAGCTGTGCTGCGCACACACTCAAAGCTGAACAATGCATCGCGTTACCCGATAGATTAAAGGTGCAGTCAATACAGCACATTCTTCACAATCAGATTGTATTATTAGAACTGCCAGTCCAGGGGAAGGAGAACTGATGAGATGAGCACTGGCCTTTGAGAGGAATGGTCCTGTCGGATCCATTAATACCACTGCACTCTAATGGACACTGCTTTTTCCAGCCTCGCGTTCTGACACAAAGCCAATAAATGTATGACTGGTTCTAATATATATAAAAAAAAATCTGCTACATGAATCCATAACAAACCCACTGACTCGTACTTGGTAAGCTATAATTGACGGGTTCTTTGGCTTATAAAGGACTAATTATTCCCTTCTCCGGACTATAATTGCATTTATTCAATGGATAATATTGCTTTAACGTGAACAAGCACAATTATGGGTGAGAAAGGCCTGCACCCTTTCCGTACATTTAAAAAAAAAATTTCCTTCATTATTTCAAGTTTATTTAAAGCAGAACCTATTATTGCAGATGCTTTCCAATTGTTTAATGCAGTAGTTATTACAAGAAATTAGTGCTCTACGACCTTCACAAACCCTAACTGTCCAAAATGGTGCAAAAAATAATTGTTGGGAGGAGGGAGGTAGGTCCTCAGTATACATCTTTTGGAACAAGCAAACAGGAAACAGTAATGTCTCTCATAGTATTGATCCTCTTTTCCAAAATATGCATCATTTCATGATCAGAGTTACATTGTAAGATATTTTGTAGCTCCCTGAGTAAGTGGAGAGAAGCCGGTAGGCCATCATAACTTACTGGCAATCTAAACAGTAGGATCTGTAATCCAGAGGTATGCATTCATATATCACCATAATAGCTGTGTAATTTTTCAGTTAATTAAAAGGCTAGTGTTCGTTATGGTGACCACACAACTACCAGCTTGCTGTAAAACTCCATGTAACCCAGCAAGCTATTCACTACAAGGGCAAATAATGATGGGCCTTGTTAAGACCTTAATGTCCACACCTTATGAATGAATGAATTTGTAAATAAGTGAATATTTTAAGTATTGGTCATTTCACATTGTACTATCTTGACAGTATTGAATTAAAATGCATTTTAAAAATAAAATGCTTCAGATAATCTTCCTCTTTGTCAGGCCATCTGTTGCTATGACCACCAGGACCCAACAATACATTACGTGGTCCAAACTTGTTCAGTCGCTTAATGTAAATTACTAGGATAAGTTTCACAGAACAGTGAAATAAGTAAAAATTTATAGGGGGTGGGACACAAAAATCTCTTCTCGGCTGCCTTGTTAGAATTCTGCCAGAACATTGTCAATCATATCATTAGCCATGATCAATAATTAAACTAATTACACAAATAGCTGTAATCAATTGCACTGCCAGAAAACAATACGGGCAACTGAGTTAATAATCACAAATGCAAAGGTTGAAATACCACTAATCCTTGAAAGGTGTCATTATTGATATTCAACATTACAATGGCTCGGATGAGACATAACTGCAAAAGTGGTATTATACAGGTTGTGTAGATTTTTGTAGGATTAATTTTAATTTTGCCATGTTTCAGATATGGGTCATAATCTAAGCTAGAACAACAAGTCTCCAAGCAACTTAGAGCATTTTCCTGTGAGCTAGCAAGAAACAAGTTTCACAGGATCACAGAATAATTACAGCACAGAAGCAAGCCCTCCAGTCTGTCATCTCTATGTAAGACCAATCGAGCTGATCTCACTCGGCCAACACTCAAATCTCCCTTTTTGTGTTCAGATACTCATCCAGCTACAGTTCAATTTGCTTCCACTAACACACTGACACTAGATTCTAGACCCTAACTAATCAAGAACCTATTGTTAAACCTCTACTTTAAATATACCCAATGACTTCTCCTATTGAATCTGTTTCTCTGTGAATTACCTTCATTTTATGTCCCTTGGTTATTGGCCCATTGGCAAATGGGAAAAGTAGTACCATTTAGGCATTAGATTTAATATCTTAACCTGCACTGTGAAAAAAAAACTTCTACTTCTGGTTTGCCTACAAATCACCTTAATTTTTTTGTCCCTTGGTTATTGGGTGTTTGGCAAATGGCAAGTGTTTGTCGACTATCCCGTGCTGTATACATACATCTATTGATGCTTATGGACACACCTTCAGTGATGTTCCTGGAATCATCGGGTGTTTCGGGTCTTTCAACATCATACAACCTCCTCCAGGTGACCCAGCCGGGGCTGATCAGACCCCAGCTTGTGTCCAGATGGCTAGCTACTTATGACTCCATGGCTCCCCTCTCTTGAGCCACAGCCATCTTGAGGCCCTCTCTGCCGCATTGGTGGTACTGCAGATGGCTCTCCTCTTCCTCTCTCCCTCGATGCCCAAAATGCTGAAGGCTCTAACTAAAGAACAGGCTGCGAATCCCCTACAACCAACCTCCACTGGGAGACACCTCGCTCTCCATCCAGCCTGCTGACAGTTGCTGACCAGTCCTGCGTACTTGGAGAGCTTCCTTTCAAAGGCCTCTTCCAAGCTATCTTCCCATGGGACTGTCAACTCCAGCAGCACCACTTGCTTAGTCGACTCAGACACTAGGACAATGTCTGGTCGCAGGGTGGTGGCTGCGATATGGTTGGGGAACTTCAGCTACCCTTCGAGGTCCACCAACAGCTGCCAGTCCCTTGCAGAGGTCAGGATGCCTGCAGATGTTCTTTTGGCAAGTATTGGCTGCTCCCCAGCTCTGACAAAGTCAATGGTCTGCTTGGAGGGTCGGGACCACTTCGCCCACTCAACTCCTGTGCTGACGGCTTCAGCGATGGTCTTCAGGACCTGATCATGCCTCCATCTGTACCGTCCCTCACCAAGTGCCCTTGCACAGCCGCTGAGGATGTGCTCCAGGGTTCCTCGCTTGGAGCACAGTAGGCACACAGATGACTCTGCCTTGCCCCATATGTGCAGGTTTGATGGGCTTGGAAGCACATCGTACACTGCCTGGATGAGAAATTGGATGTGGTGTGGTTCGGCTTTCTAAAGATCAGCCCAGGTCGAATACCCTTCATGATTGTCAATACCTGTTAGATTCTCCCACAGCCTCTTCTAGTTCAAGAACAAAATCACCAACTTGTCCACAGTATCCACATTGCTAAATCCTTATTCCTAGAAAAATTTTGGTAGGACCTTTCTCCATTCTCTCTCTATAAGCTTGGATGTAGTACATATAAAAAGGCACCTCCTTTGGAAGTTTTCATGTTTTATTGTTTTACAAAATTGAATCACAGTGGATTTAATTTGGCTTTTTTGATACTGATCAACAGAAAAAGACTCTTTCAGGTCATCATCTTGACACGGTGGTGTCAAGAAAACAACCTCTCCCTCAATATTGCAAAAACAAAGGAGCTGGTTGTGGACTACAGGAGGAATGGAGACAGGCTAACCCCTTTTGACATCAATGGATCTAGGGTTGAGAGGGTGAACAGCTTTAAGTTTCTTGGCGTACACATCACAGAGGATCTCGCATGGGTCCGTACATACCGGCTGTGTGGTGAAAAAAGCACAACAGCGACTCTTTCACCTCAGGCGGTTGAGGATGTTTGATATGGGTCCCTAAATCCTAAAGACTTACTACAGGGGCAAAATTGAGAGCATCCTGACTGGCTGCATCACTGCCTGATATGGAAACTGTACTTCCCTCAATCTCAGGACTCTTCAGAGAGTGGTACGGACAGCCCAGCACATCTGTAGATGTGAATTTCCCACTATTCAGTACATTTAGAGACAGGTGTGTAAATAGAGCCCGAAGTTTTGACTTTGTGTGTATAGGTCTCTATCAGCTTTGCACATCTCAACATTGCAATTATTCCTCAGTCTTCTTTACAAAACTGCACAAGCTCTGTCAGATTGCATGGGGATCGTGAGTGAACAGACCTCTTCAAGTCAGCCACAAATTCTCAATTGAATTGTGGTCTGGACTCTGGATTTGGCTACTCCAGTACATTCCCATTGTTGTTTTTAAGCCATTCCTGTGTGGTTTTGGCTTTATGCTTGAGGTCATTGTCTTGCTGGAAAACAAATCTTCTCCCAAATTTCTCTTGTAGACTGCATCAGATTTTCCTCCAGGATTTCCCTGTATCTTGCTGCATTCATTTCATCCCCTACTTTCACAAGCCTTCCAGGGCCTGCTACAGTGAAGCATCCACACACCATGATGCAGCCACTACTATGCTTCTTGGTAAACTCTAGCCGAGATTTAATTTGAGTTCTTTGCAACAATGGCTTTTTCTTTGCCATTTTCCCATAAAGCTGTGATCAGTGAAGCAGCAGGGCAACAACTGGTGTATGCACAGTCTCTCCCATCTCAGCCACTCCTCCAGAGTTGTCATACGTTTCTTGGTGGCCTCCCTCACTAGTCCATTCTTGCACGGTCACTCAATTTTTGAGGATGACCTGCCCTAGGCAGATTTACAGCTGTACCATATTCTTTCCATTTCTTGAT
The DNA here is from genome assembly GCF_963921235.1 of Mobula hypostoma. NCBI lineage: Eukaryota > Metazoa > Chordata > Chondrichthyes > Myliobatiformes > Myliobatidae > Mobula > Mobula hypostoma. The sequence continues at coordinate 23,839,470 of NC_086113.1, forward strand.
GATTGACTTAATTATACTCCAGGGGATATTCAGTGACTTGGAAATTCTCTTGTATCCATCTCCTTACTTGTGCTTTCCAATAACCTTTTCATGGAGCTGCTTGGAGTGTTCTTTTGTCTTCATGGTGTAGTTTTTACCAGGATGCTGACTGACCAGTAGTTGGACCTTCCAGATACAGGTGCATTTTTTTTTACAAACAACCTTGACTGCACACAGATCTCTATTTAGCTAATTATATGATTTTTAAAACCAATTGGCTGCACCAGTGATGACTTGGTGTGTCATATTAAAGGGGGTGAATACTTATGCAATCAATTGTTTTGTGTTTTATATTTGTAATTAATTTAGATTACTTTGCAGAGATCTGTTTTCACTTTGACATGAAAGAGCCTCCTTCTGTTGATCAGTGTCAAAAAGACAAATTATATCCACTGTGATTCAATATTGTAAAACAAAAAACATGAAAACTTCTAAGGTGGGGGGTGAATACATTTTATGGGCACTGTAAAACTTCAGTTGTGGCTGAGTCAGTCATTTAAAAGGCACACTGAGACTTCCTTGCTCTTGGATGCAATGTCTTCCTTTATAAAATCTAGGACCTCTTAATACTTTTAAAACTGCTTTCTCAACTTGTCCTGCCACTTTCAGCAAATTATGTACTTTTGCCATCAGATCTTTGTTCTTGTACCCATTTTAGAACAGTCCTAGTTTATATTCTATCACAATTCTTTATAAAATTTAACACTTCACAATTTTCAGCTCTGAAACTTGCATGGCACCATCTGCCCATTCCTTGAAATGTGTTACTGCCCACCTTGCGGACCCTAATGAATTTTCATTACATTATCCACTGGGTAGGTATGGTCATGACAATGAATTTGAATAGTGTCATTACACATCTGTAAACTGTGCTCTGTACACCTGTCCAACTCATTCATATATATACTCAGTGGTCACTTTATTAGGTATAATGAACAGCTACACCTGCTCATTAATGCAAACATCCAATCAGCCAATCATACAGCTGAAACACAATGCATAAAACCATGCAGGCATGGTTAAGTTGTTCAGATCAAATATCAGAATGAGGAAGAAATGTGATCTAAAGTGACTTTGTCCATGGAATGATTGTTGGTGCCAGATGTGGTGGTTTGAGTATCTCAAAGCTTGCAATCTCCTGGGATGTTCACGCACAGCAGTCTTTGGAGTTTTTAAAGCATGATGACAGAAACAAAAAATAAAAAAAAACATCCAATGAGCACCAGCTCTGTGGGTGAAAGTGCGTTGTTAATGAGAGAGGTCAGAGGAGAATGGCCAGACTGGTTAAATCTGCATACACAACACCTCAAACCTTGAAGATCATGAGCTACAGTTGCAGGAGACCATGAGCGTGCAGTCACTGGCCACATTATTAGGTAAAAGAAGAAACGATGATCCTGGTACAAAAGTTTCTACAAAATAAAGATTTAAAGGCTTCTGTTTCCTGCGGCATAGCTACTTTTATTCATCCACGTTGCCATCCTTGATGATAAGCTTATAATCTTGTTTCTATATGTTACATCAATTGCATCTTTCTCATTGACCAATCTATTGTTACATCAACAAATCATATCAGATTATTTGGTCATGATCAAATCTTAACTCTTTCATTCTGCCTTTTTCTAATTAATCTGTGACTGTGCTATGGTGACCAGGTTAATTCTTGCAAACTTTTGTGAACCGAAGTGCAACATTTACAATTTTCCCTGCATTATCCCTGAATCTACAAATGTCTGGAAGGTCCCCAGCAGGATATCTGCAATTTTATCCTTCACTTGGCCAGTAATTTAGGACCCAGTAATCAACCCATTAAGTTCAGCTCACATTTCTAGTACCTTATCTTAAAAAAAAATCTAAAATATCGACTATATTTTTCTTGATGAAAATTCCACCAGTGCTACATTTCTTGGTAAACACTGACACAAGGTGTCCTTGGTAGAAACTCAGCTATGAATAAATTTCTCCTTTGGTCTCTCAACAGCCATGCTTCTCCTTTGACAATTCTTTCATAGCTACAGAATATTTTAGGATTCCCTTTAATGTTTGTGGTGTTTTTTCTTGTCTTTGTCTTTGCCTCTCTTATTTTCTTTTGTCACTGCTCCAGTGAATTTTTTTAATCAACCTGGCTCTCATTTGGTGTAAACTATCAGGTATCTAACAAGTGCTGTTTCACAGTCCTTTTTTCAGTCATCTAGTGAGATCTGACAATAATTGTCCCACATTTCTGCCTCACAGGATGACACCCATAAGTGTAGTAGAAATATCTTCACCTTAAATGCCTCATTTAATTTTGCCTGCCAAGCTTCAACACCAAGATACCCAAGCCAAATCTGTTCTTTCTCGTTGAAACTGGCTCCACGTAACTTATCTTTATTCCGTGGTTAATATCCTTTCTTCATAACTATTTCAAACATTACAATATTATGTTGACTATTTTCAAAAGGTTCCTCTATTGATCTTTGGAGAATTGATGGCAATGAAAGGACAATAAATAGTGTGATTGAGGTAAATGGGTTGCCATGGAGCTGAAGTGCCGAAGGAGCTACTCGCATTCTGTATGACTCTTACGTCCCAGTGTTCACTGTTCTTTCGATTTTGTCAATGTTCCTGCAATCTGCTTTTCAGCATCCTTATGGACCATGGAATGTTACCTGGAACTCTTTCATTTGAAAACTCTAAACAGTTAAATTCTGTCCTTGATCATTCCATGATACATTCTCTCTCCTGCAGTGCAATAATCTCCTTTATCACTTCTCCATTCCTCCCATAATCTTTCTTAAACACCTTGTATTCAGGAATATTTAGAAGCCTTTGCTGTACTTACTTGGCCATCTCTCTATCACCAATGAGATATCTTAACACCTTATGATTAATTGCAACTGCAGCTCATCTTCATTGTTTAATACACTTCATGTTTTTATCTATATGTGTTGTAACCTTATTCAAGATCTTCTTGTTCTCTTACTCCGATACTATCTAAAAAATTAATTTCCCTGTTTTGGGGTTATTTATTTCTCCCTTTCTCTCCATCTCAATGCTTTAATCTGTGGTCTAAGACTCTACCAAATTAATTCCCCCCGAATGCTGGCAAAAGTTCTTGTGAAGGCTTTGGTCTCTCTGATTTATACAGATCATATTTCTTCAAATCTAAAGCTGTTCCTCATGCAGCAACTACAAATTTATTTCTGATATTCTATACCCAATAGTACAAGGATCAGCAATATTCTGGACAGTTTGACCCTTGAGTTCCTGCTTCTTAATTTCCTACCTAACTGCTTAAGATCTGCCTGCAAGACTTCATCCCATTTCAACGTATCTTTGGTTCCCATCTGGTGTGTGATCTTCAACCATGTTTCTGCCTCAGAGTGCACACTCTGGAAACAAAGAAGCTGCCAGATTTATTTCTATCCACTCCTGCCTTTTCTTGAGAGGATCTATTTTATAGATATGATAACATTTGTTTAGCTTGTGTTTAATAATAGATAATTCATTGGTAATATGACTGTAGTTGATTATTTTGCACTTCCATGCTGAGATAATGGGCTGAGGGCAGCTTCAATTACCTCCATAATAACTTTCTTTGCTGCAAAGTTGTTGTTACTTCACAGCAGAATGCAATAAAAATGGTTCTCCAATGAGTTTTTGGGTTAATCCCTGCTGTAGATTAATAAATACAAGGCATTCTTATAACAGCTAGTTAAAATAGATTAATGCATTCTTTAATAGATGCACAGAGTTATATGGCAATTAAACAGGACCTGGGGCCCAACTCACCATAATGACCAAATTGCTGACCTGAGCTAATCTCATTTGCCTGCATTTACCCCATATCTCATTGAACCCTTCCTATCCGTGTAACAGTTTAAAATGTTTTTTTTAAATCATTGCAAGTCTACTCATCTCTACTTATTCCACATATGCCCCACCTTGCGTGGAAAAAGTTGCCCTTCAGATCCCCTTTAAATGTTTCCTCTCTTGCATTTTTTTTAGATTATGAAGACACGTAGTCCTCTTTTATTGTCATTTAGTAATGCATGCATTAAGAAATGATACAATATTTCCTCCGGTGTGATATCACAAAACACAGAACAGACAAAGACTGAAAAAACTGACAAAACCACATAATTATAACATATAGTTACAACAGTGCAACAATACCATAACTTGATGAAGAACATGTCCTCTTTATGTCCTCGTTGTCCACGGGAATGGTACCGGAGGATTGGAGGGAGGCGAATGTTGTTCCCTTGTTCAAAAAAGGTAGTAAGGATAGTCCGGGTAATTATAGACCAGTGAGCCTTACGTCTGTGGTTGGAAAGCTGTTGGAAAAGATTCTTAGAGATAGGATCTATAGGCATTTAGAGAATCATGGTCTGATCAGGGACAGTCAGCATGGCTTTGTGAAGGGCAGATTGTGTCTAGCAAGCCTGATAGAGTTCTTTGAGGAGTTGACCAGGCATATAGATGAGGGTAGTGCAGTGGATGTGATCTATATGGATTTTAGTAAGGCATTTGACAAGGTTCCACACGGTAGGCTTATTCAGAAAGTTAGAAGGCATGGGATCCAGGGAAGTTTGGCCAGGTGGATTCAGAATTGGCTTGCCTGCAGAAGGCAGAGGGTGGAGGTGGAGGGAGTACATTCAGATTGGAGGATTGTGACTAGTGGTGTCCCACAAGGATCTGTTCTGGGACCTCTACTTTTCGTGATTTTTATTAATGACCTGGATGTGGGGGTAGAAGGGTGGGTTGGCAAGTTTGCAGATGACATAAAGGTTGGTGGTGTTGTAGATAGTGTAGAGGATTGTCAAAGATTGCAGAGAGATATTGATAGGATGCAGAAGTGGGCTGAGAAGTGGCAGATGGAGTTCAATCCGGAGAAGTGTGAGGTGGTACACTTTGGAAGGACGAACTCCAAGGCAGAGTACAAAGTAAATGGCAGGATACTTGGAAGTGTGGAGGAGCAGAGGAATCTCGGGGTACATGTCCACAGATCCCTGAAAGTTGCCTCACAGGTGGATAGGGTAGTTAAGAAAGCTTATGGGGTTTTAGCTTTCATGAGTCGAGGGATAGGGTTTAAGAGTCGCGATGTAATGATGCAGCTCTATAAAACTCTGGTTAGGCCACACTTGGAGTATTGTGTCCAGTTCTGGTCACCTCACTATAGAAAGGATATGGAAGCATTGGAAAGGGTACAGAGGAGATTTACCAGGATGCTGCCTGGTTTAGAAAGTATGCATTATGATCAGAGATTAAAGGAGCTAGGGCTTTACTCTTTGGAGAGAAGGAGGATGGGAGGAGACATGATAGAGGTGTACAAGATAATAAGAGGAATAGATAGAGTGGATAGCCAGCGCTTCTTCCCCAGGGCACCACTGCTCAATACAAGAGGACATGGCTTTAAGGTAAGGGGTGGGAAGTTCAAGGGGGATATTAGAGGAAGGTTTTTTACTCAGAGAGTGGTTGGTGCGTGGAATGCACTGCCTGAGTCAGTGGTGGAGGAAGATACACTAGTGAAGTTTAAGAGACTACTAGACAGGTATATGGAGGAATCTAAGGTGGGGGCTTATATGGGAGGCAGGGTTTGAGGGTCGGCACAACATTGTGGGCCAAAGGGCCTTTACTGTGCTGTACTATTCTATGTTAACAGTCCATGGCACAGTAAAAAGTTCAAAGTGTCTCAAATGTCCCAGATCTCACGCAGACGGGAGAAGGAAGAAAAACTCCTCCTGCCATGCCGACCACAGTCGGACTCTGAGTCATCCGAAAACCTCGCGCTTTGATCAGCTTTCTGACACTGAGTACTGAGCGCCATCTCTGTCCGACCAATTTGACCTCAACCTAGGTCACCAACAGCAGGCAAAGCCGGGGATTTTGAGGCCTACCCTCCGAAAGATTCCCCACCACGCAGTAACAACAGCAGCGAATGAACGTTTCAGAAATTTCTCCAGATGTTCCTCTGTGCTTTCACGTCCATTCTCCATCAAATCAGAATTATCCACGGCCCCTCTTTAACGGATGCGATATCATTTTTCACCGGAGGGCTGCGCAGGCGCAAGCGCGCTGCTCTCTTTCCTCCCGCTTGTTATCTGTAATGTCTAGTTTTAGACTTCTCTGTGCCCTTCGTGGTTTTATTAAGGTCTGTAAAGTCACGCCTCAGCCTTCCACACTTCAGGGGAAAAAATTCCCATCTCTCCAGCCCATCTATTGCAGCAACGTCCACAAGCACCCTTTCCAGCTTTTTGATATCCTTCCTAAAGCTAGATACTTAGAACTCACACAGTACTTAAAGTATAGTTGTTCTATGATGTCTCAATTCATGAACTTAAAGCCCTGACTGATGAAGGCCAGCATGCCAGATGCCTTCTTCACTGCCCTGTCTGTGTCACAACTTGCAGGGAATAATTTATTTGTACCCCTCGGCCCCTCTTTTCTACAATACTCCCAAGCATGCTGCCATTTACTGTGTAAGGTCTGCCTCGATTTAACTTCCAAACTGCAACACTTCACACATGTCCGAGTGAAAGTCATTTTACTATTTCCAGTTGATCTAGGTTCTTTTGTAACCTTGGAACAGCTTCTTTGCTGTCTATTACACAACCAATTTTGGTGTCATCCTCAGACTTCCTGAACACAGCACTGATGTTCTCATTGCAATCACTAATACAGATGATGAGCAACAGTGGATCCAGCACCGGGTATCCTTGCTGCACAATCACACCTCCAATTTTAAAACAACCCTCTATACCACCTCCTTCCATCATTGTGTTCAGTTCTGGTCACCTGATCATAGGGAGGGTGTGGAAGATTTAGAGAGGGTGCAGAGGAGATTTACCAGCCTGCTTCCTGGGTTAGAAAACATGTCTTACGAGGAAAGTTTGAGCAAGCTAGGGCTTTACTCTTTGGAATAATAGCGAATGAGGATGACTTAATAGAGATGCTTAAGACCATAAGACATAGGAGCAGAAATAGGCCATTTGGATCATCGAGTCTGGTCTGCTATTCTATCATGGCTGATTTATTATCCCTCTTAATCCCATTCTCTTGCCTTCCCCCTGTAACCTTTAATGCCTTGAATAATCAAGAAACTATCAAACTCTGTTTTAAATATACCCAGTGACTTAGCCTCCACAGTCATCTGTGACAATGAACTCCATAGATGCACTTCCTCTGGCTAAAGGAATTCCTCCTTATCTCTGTTCTTAATGGACACCCCACTATTCTGTGCCCTCTGATCCTAGATTCCCCCATTATAGAAAACATCCTTTCCACATCCACTCTATCTAGGCCATTTTATATTCAGTAGGTTTCAGTGAAAGTCCCCCTCAATCTTCTAAACTCCAATGAGTACAAGCCCAGAGTCATCAAATGCTCCTTGTACGGTAACAGAATGTTCTGGATATATTCTCATGAACTTGCGCTGGACCCTCTCCAATGCCAACACATCTTTTCTTAGATAAAGGGCCCAGAACTACTCATAATACTTCAAGTGAGGTCTGACCAATGCCTTATGAAGCCTCCTTACTTTTATATTCTAGTTTTCCTGAACTGAATGCTAACATTGTATTTGTCCTTACTACCAACTCAACCTGCAAGTTTAGGAAATTCTGCACAAGCACTCCCTTTGCACCTCTTAATTTCAAATTTTCTTCATGTTTAGAAAATAGTCTATGCCTTTGTTGCTTCTACCAAAGTGCATGACCATACACTTCCTTACACTATTTTCCATCTGCCACTTCTTTGCCCATTCTCCCAATCTGTCTAAGTCTTTCTGTAGGCTCCTTGCTTCCTCAACGCTGTCCACCCCTCCACCTATTTTTGCATCATCAGCAAACGCACCACAAAGCTATCAATTCTGTCATCCAGATCATTGACATATTATGTGAAAAGAAGCGCTCCCAACATCGACCGCTGCAGTCACCCACTAGTCACCAGCAGTCAACCCAGAAAAGGGGGAGGGGAAGGGAATGTCGACTCAGACCATGAGAGACCTGCGTTGGGCATTTTCATGCCTTACAAGGTGCAGATTGGAAGTCTGTGTGGGGCGTCACTCCTCACACAGACACTAGAGCAATGTGTGGTCAAGGACACAAACATGCTGCCACAGCTGAGGCTTGAACTAGCGACCTTTAGATCACTAGACAAACGCCTTAAACACTTGGCCATGTGCCCAACCAGAAAAGGCCCCCTTTAAACCCACTCTTTGCCTCCTGCCAGTCAGCCAATCTTCTATCCGTGTTCATATCTTTCCTGTAATGCCATGGCCTCATGTGTGGCATAAGGGGGATAAGAAGAGTGGACAACCATAATTTTTTTTCTCAGGGCAGGAATGGCTAATACCAGAGGACGTACATTTACCGAGTGTGGAGGAAATCTAGGGAGATGTCTGAGGCAGTTAAATTTTTACACAGAGGATGCGGGGAATGTGTTACTGGGGTGATGGTAGAGGTTGATATATCAGGGACATGTACTCTTAGATAGACACATGGATGCATGAAAAATGGAGGATTATGGGCAGTGTAGGAGGGAAAGGTTAAATTGATTGTGGAGTAGGTTTATTTTGATCAGTATTACATCGTTGGACAAAGGGCTGATACTGTGAGATATGATTCTATGCACTATGTTCTACTAACAGGTTTTGTATCCAATTGGGTATTTAGTATTCAACTGGGTAGTAATGGAAGGCCAATACTTCTACAAGGCGAAACCTAACATCAGGAATGATTATGATATTTCACTCCCAGATAAGCTAAGTGCCTTTTATGAACACTTTTAAAGGGAGAATAAAACTACGGTGGTGTGAATACCCACAGCATCTGGTGACCCTGTAATCTCTGTCTCAGAGCCCGACTTCTGAACCCTCGCAAGATGTCAAGATCTGATGGTATGGCACTGAAAACCTATGCCAACTAACTGGCAGGAGTGCTCAAGAGCATCTTCAGTTTCTCACTACTGGGGTTGGAGTTTCCCACGTGCTTCAAAATAGTGACAATCATACCAAAAGGAACTCAAGAAATGCAGCTACGATCTATGCAAAGGTCATCAAGGCAGAGAAATGAGAATACAGGGACAAGATCCAGACACAACTCTTCAGTAACAACACATGCAACTCATGGCAAGGACTGCACACCATCACAGACTCCAAAGCTAAGTGCAATGGTGCTGCCAACATCACCGCCTCTCTCCCAGATGAGCTAAATCTTTCTTACGCTTGGTTCAACATCGCCGATGCTGAGCCCCCGAGGAGAGCCATCGAAGCCACCTGCACCTTGGTCATCTCTGAGACTGAGTACACTGGTGTTTCCAATGAGTGGACAGTCGCAAGGCTGAGGGAACAGATGGCGTCCCAGGGCAGGTACTGAGGATGTACACGGCACAACTGGCAGGTGTGTTTACAGACATTTTTAATCTCTCCCCTTCCCAGTGCAGAGTGCCCTCCTGCTTCAAAATATCCACCATTGTTCTCGTACCTAAAAAGACCAAGGTAACATGTCTGAATGACTGGCATCCTGTTGCACATAGCTCAATTGTAAGCAAATGCTTTGAGAGGCTGGTCAAGGACTACATCTGCAGCATGCTACCACCCACACTGGATCCCTTACAATTTGACTAGGATGTGGAAACTATAGAAAGGGTACAGATGAGATTTACAAAGAGGTTGCCTGGATTGGGGAGCATGCCTTATGAGAATAGGTTGAGTGAGCTTAGCCTTTTCTCCTTGGAGCGACGGAGGATGAGAGGTGACCTGATAGAGCTGTATAAGATGATGAAAGTCATTGACCGTGTGGATAGTCAGAGGCTTTTTCCCAGGGCCGAAATGGCTAGCACGAGAGGACACAGTTTTAAGGCGCTTGGAAGCAGGTACAGAGTTGGTGTCAGGGGTAAGTTTTTTACATAGAGAGTAGTGAGTGTGTGGAATAGGCTGCCGGTGACAGTGGTGGAGGAGGGTAAATTAGGGTCTTTTAAGAGTCTCCTGGATAGATACATGGAGCTTAGAAAAATAGAGGGCTATGGGTAACCCTAGGTAACTTCTAAAGTAAGTATATGTTTGGGACAGCATTGTGGGCCGAAGAGCCTGTATTGTGCTGTAGGTTTTTTATGTTTCTATGTTTCTATGACACAACAGATTGACAGATGACACAATAGCTACAGCTCTACACACCGTCCTTACACATCTGGAGAAGAAGGATGCTTATGTGAGAATGCTGTTCTTGGATTACAGTTCAGCATTCAACACCATAATTCCATCCAGGCTCGACAGGAAGTTCAGAGACCTCGGCCTTGACCCTGCCTTGTCCAGCTGGATCTTAGACTTCCTGTCAGATTGCCAGCAGATGGTAAGAGTGGGCTCCCTCACCTCTGCCCCCCTGACCCTCAACACGGGAGCACCTCAAGGTTGTGTCCTGCACCCCCTCCTCTATACCCATGACTGTGTCGTCACCCACAGCTCCAATCTGCTAAATAAACTTATTGATAATATTACATTGATTGGCCTTATCTCAAATAATAACGAAGCAGCCTACAGAAAAGAAGTCATCACCCTGACACAATGGTGTCAAGAAAACAACCTCTCACAATGTTGCAAAAAGAACGGAGCTGGTTGTGAACTATAGGAGGAATGGAGACAGGCTAGCCTCTATTGACATCAATGGATCTGGGTTTGAGATGGTGAACAGCTTTAAGTTACTTGGCATACACATCACCGAGGATCTCACGTGGTCTGTACATATCCCAAACATAAACTGTTCCAGCTACCACCATCCGGGAAACGGTACCGCAGCATAAAAGCCAGGACCAACAGGCTCCGGGACAGCTTCTTCCACCAGGCCATCAGACTGATGAACTCACGCTGATACAATTGTATCTCTATGCTATATTGACTGTCCTGTTGTACATACGATTTATTGCAAATTACTATAAATTGCACATTGCACATTTAGACAGAGATGTAACGTAAAGATTTTTACTCCTTATGTATGTGAAGGATGTAAGAAAGTCAATTCAATTTGATTCAGTACCCCAAAAGAGCAGGGTGAGGTGCCTCGATGAACATCACCCAGTTGCCCACACGTCTATATGATGAAGTGCTTTGAAAGGTCAATCATGGCCAGGATCAACTCCTGCTTAAGCAAGGATGTGGACCTGCTGCGATTTGCCTATTGTCACAATAGATCTACAGTGGGTGCAATCTTACTGGGGCTCCACTCGGTCTTGGATCCTCTGAATAATAGCACTACCTATGTCAATCTGCAGATAAGAGATTATAACTCAGCATTCAACACCATCATACCCTCAGTGCTAGTTCTATATTAGTATAATACTAATTGAGGATCTAACATTTTTCTGTCATTCATTATTTGGTTATTTCTTCTGTTTTGTGGATGTCTGTGAAGAGTAAGAATTTCAGGTTGTATACTGTATACATTGTCTGATGTTAAATGGAACCATTGAACCATTGAAGAAGCTCCAAAATCTGGGCCTCTGTATCTCCCATTGCAACTAGATCCTTAACTTCATGACCAGGAGATCACAGTCAGAGCAAATCAGAAATAACGTTTCCTTCTCACCGACAGTCAACACTGGCACACCTCAAGGATGTGTGCTTAGCACTGCTCTACTCTCTCTACACGCATAACTGTCTGGCTAGGCACAGCTCTATGCCATCTGTAAATATGCCAATGACACAACTATTGTTGGCGGAATTTCAGATGGTGATGAAACAACAACTTTGCACTCAACATCAGTAAGACCAAGGAATTGATGGTGAACTTCAGGAAGGGAAGGGAAGGGAACACACAACAGTCCACATTGAAGGGTCAGCAGTGGAAAGTATGAGCAGTTTTAAGTTCCTGGTTCTCAATATCCCTGAAGATGCAATTACAAAGGAGGCATGACAGGAGCCATATTTCATTGAGTCAAAGGAGACTTGGTATGTTACCAAAGACTTACACAAATTGCTACAGATGTACTGTGGACAGCATTATAAATGGTTGCATCACTGGTGCAGGCCACTGCACAGGATTAGAAAAAGCTGCAGAAAGTTGCAAACTCAGCCAGCTCCAGATCAACATTAGCCTCCCCAGCATCGAGGACACCTTGAAGAAAAGCCGGCATCCGTCATTAAGGACCCCATCACCCAGGATATGCCCTCTTCTCATTGCTACTATCAAGAAGGAGGTACAGGAGCTTGAAGACACACACTCAACTTTTCAGGAGTAGCTTCTTCCCCACTGTCATCAAGTTTCTGAATGGACAGTGAACCCATGTATGGTATCTCACTTGTTTTTTTGGCTCTCTTTTTGCACTGCTAATTAAGTTATGCAGTATATAGTAAGTTATAGTTCTTTTATTATGCATTGCAGTGTACTGCTGCCGTAAAACGACATAGCTCACGACATATGCCAGTTGTATTAAACCTGATTCTGATTCTGACCTCACTCTGGATCCCATGTGATCTCACCTGTTGTGTCAGCCAACCATGATGGATCTTGCTAAAGACCTTGCAGATTTTGAGGCCACTGAGTGAAGATCAAAAGAATGAAATGGACTGGAGTATTTAAGAGATCCAAAAGACTTATTCTTTACATTGTAATGCCAGGCTCCAAAGGGACTACAGCTACACCATCTCTTGGTTGGACTACGTCAATGCAAATGCAGCATCTCTTGCCCATTCCCAATTTCCCCTGAGATGATGATAATGAATAGTTTTCTTGCACCATTGTAGTCTTTGGGCTGAACTTCCTCCAGTAGTGTGCCCTAGGATTTTAACCCAATGATGATGTAACAGAAATGTACTTTCAAAGGACGAGTTACGTGTTGTTTGGAAGCTAGTGGCAATCCCAGTATCCCTGCATCCTTGGTGGCAGTTTCGGCAGGCTTGGATGGAGCTGTCAAAATACTCGGCAAATTCTGACACGATTCAAGGGATTTCATCACAATGTGGTTCAATGTCCTTCTGCATTATTTGCTTATCCATACACACAGTCTTACCAGACTACTTGTATAATAATGATATATTCCTCTAATGACATTCTTTTACCTTGCACCTCTTCACCAATAAATGATGGCTATGCTTTGATTAAATGCCTTTCAGCACACAGCTTCAGAATTTAATCAATGCAAAAGCTGTTCATTGCCACATATACTCAGGCAAATGGAAGTTATTGCTTAATTAAACAACAGTCAAACTTCTTTATGATGGGACTTTAGAAGCTGTTACAAGATCAAGGATCTTATAAAGACACAAAAATTTAAAAAAAGTTCTTCAGTTTTTTGTTATGTCTGCAGTTACTAATCTAAGCAACCAGGAAATGATTCAAACTTACATATGAAACAAATCCTAACTTGATAATAGTCCTATTATCTCATTTAGGACGATGCAAAACACATCACAAATGTCATTCGCCTGTGGCTTAGAAGACTTGGCCCCCAGTTTGGCATGATCTCGCAGAAAGCCGCAGGCAGGCAAGTGTTATTTAATGCAGATTAAACCATATTGGATCTTCGCGAAAATGTGGCAAGTGCGCGTTGATCCGATTGATTGCGCGGTGAATTGGTTGGATCTCATATGTCCAGACCTACTGCCTGTTATGCCGCTGGCATTTAGGACAGAATAAAATCCTTCATCTCTAGCGCTGTTCAGGACTTCCTTCACCCTGTCAGTAGCTCGGTTTTCACTACTGTCAGTCTTGCAAGCCCCAGGAGTCCCAGGTGGAGACTCAGGAATACTGTTGCACTTAGGTGTAGAAGGGTTCTTCTTTGCTGTTGCTGTGACAGTCTGGTTTGACCACTCAAGGTTGTTAGCTATGAGCTGAACCCCCCCAAACTTTGGACCACTCTAGTCCAGCCTCTATCCTTTCACCTGTTCGGTATGGATGACCCCACCAAAGCACAAAGCCCTGACTCCAGCCAACATTTTGTAGCTCTCCAGGTCACTGGGTGCAAGTCTCCAAACCCTATGACAAGGCTGTGGTCCTCTTGGAGGATGTGTGCAAATGTCAATTTTTTTTGGTGCAGGCTTGCAAGAGGAAGATTTACAAATGAAATGCTGGTATCACAGGAGCGCCTAAAGTCAAGTCAAGTCAAGTCAAGTCAAGTCAAGTCAAGTCAAGTCGCTTTTTATTGTCATTTCGATCATAAACTGCTGGTACAGTACACAGTAAAAATGAATCAACATTCCTCCAGGACCATGGTGCTACATGAAACAACACAAAACTACAATAGACTGGGTGAGACAACACAAGACTACACTAGACTATGTAAGACAACACAAAAACTACACTAGACTACAGACCTACACAGGACTGTATAAAGTGCACAAAACAGTGCAGGGCAGTACAATAAATAATAAACAAGACAATAGGCAGAGTAGAGGACAAATAGAGATATAATAATAAATGATGTAGATATCAGTCTGGACTCTGGGTATTAAGAAGTCTGATGGCTTGGGGGAAGAAACTGCTGCACAGTCTGGTTGAGAGAGCTCGAATGCTTTGGTATCTTTTGCCAGATGGCAGGAGGGAGAAGAGTTTGTATGAGGGGTGCGCGGGGTCCTTCACAATGCGGTTGGCTTTACGGGTGCAGCATGTGGTGTAAATGTCTGTAATGGCGGGAAGAGAGACATCAAAGAAAGTGAAGTTTCTTTGTTTTCCATTATCAAGCAATTTAAGTCTCGAGGGTGAGCATGATGCTACAGAAAACAATATATTAGTAAACAAAATAATTTCATGAAGGTTCTGCTAATGATCTAGCACCCTTTTCCAGCTGAGACAAAAGGGTGGACAACAATAAAAGGAGATTTGGAAGCGGTTGGAGTTTTTAGAAGCTGGATCCTGGATCTCTGGAGTTAAGTGGTTTGGAATACTCAATCCTTTCATTCATCATTAAGGACTCCTATGACCTAAGATATTCCCTCTGTTCAATGCTACCATTAAGGACGATGTACTGGAGCCGTAAGACACACACTGAATATTTCAGGAATAGCTCCTAATCCTCTGCCATCAGATTTCCGAATGGGCAATGAATCCATGAAGCTACTTTAGTATTTTCCCTCTCTTTTGCATTACTTATACAATTTAATTTAATTTTTTTCTATATATATTTCTTATTGTAATTTATAGTTTTTATTATTATGAATGTACTGCCGACATAAAACAAGAAATTTCATGACATATGCCAGTGATATTAAACCTGATTCTGATTTGCTTGTTTTCTACTGTTATAGTGATGAGATTCTGAGATAGGGACAAAGAATAGGTGAAGTAAACTTTCAAACACTTGCTCTAAGATGATTAGTGCCAATAGATGAATAAGTCTGACCTAGGCTTAACCACTTTCCATGTCTTGCTGCAATCAAGTGGATGACTCTCAAGAGAGACAAAGAATTTCCTGAATGCATTGCCTGGAATCCACCATGAAGAAGGTGGGGTAAGGAAGAGCCCAGCAATAGGTCAGAAAAAAAATCATGTTCCTCTCCTTCCTCACTTCTCACTGATATAACTTATTTTCTTCTAAAGGACATGCAAGCAAAATAGTCCACAAGAAGCTCCCTGCGTAGAGGGAAATGAGGAGAGAGTACAGCATTAAATACATTACTGGACTGTTTGGTCATCTCCTGACCACAATGTAATTATGGAAATGAGCAATGTATTCTCTTTTTATGAGACTTGTGTGTGCTAATATGTGCTATTTGAAAATTAACAATTGTGTTTCCTACATTAAGCCAACAATAATACTTCAGAAGTTCTTCATCAGTCATAACATGCTTCAGGACCACCTTTGGTCACAGAAGGCACTGGGGAAGTACAGAGGCTTTCCCTGTAAAAGTAATCAGTTGATTATGATTGATTATTTGATTAGTAATGAAGAGGACAAAGGAATATAGGTTAAGTGAGTGGGCAACAATTGGGTAAAAGGAGCATAATGTGAAATTAATCATTTTGACTGGAATAATGATGTCTAATATTGTAATGGTCAGAGGTCTGTGATGTAGAAGGTTCTAGATGTCTGAGTCAATGATTCACAGAGGCTAGTATGCCGGTAGAATAAGTAATGAAGAAGGGTGACAGAATGCTATTGTTTTTTGAAAGGGTAATTGAATACATAAGCAGGGAGGCTATGCAGGGCACTGTTAAGACCACAGGTGGAATATTGTGGTCTTCTTATTTCAGGAGGAATGGAAATGTTTTGGAAACAATTCATAGAAAGTGAACCAGACATATCTAGATGAGCAGGTTGTCTTATGTGGGAAACCTATATAAACTGGGCTTGTACCTGTCAGAATTCAGGAGAATAAACTAGTATATGGCTGAAATATAAGATCGTGATGAATCTTGATACCGCAGATTTGAAGAGGCTGGTTCCTCTTAAGGGTTACAGTTTATTAATTGTAGGATCCCAGTTAAGACAGAGATGAGGCAACATCTTTTCCTTTTAAGAACTATGAGTCTTTGGAACCTTCCTCTTCAAAGGGTGGTGGAAACCAATTTTTGAATATGTTTGAACTGGTGGTGGATACATACTTGAAAGGCAAAGGGATGAAAGACTAATTTCACTAGAATGAACACAGAATTGAACACAGGGAATAGGAGTAAGCAATCTGATCCTTCCAACCTGCTCTGTCATTATGATTGTGGTCAGAAGAGTCATAAAGTCAATGAGAGATAAAACATGGAAGCAGGTGCTACAGCTCAATCCACACTAAAAATCAAGCACCCACTTTTAACCTAAATCAGCTGTCTTCATAGTTCTTTCTATTTCCCTTGATTCCCTTGATGTCCAGAAATATGTGCTTTGAACACAATGACAAGCCTCTTCAACTCTCCCGGATGGAGAATTGTTATGGTTTATCGTGTCGTGCATTATGAAATTACTCTTGACTTCCTAATGGTCTAATCCTCATTCTAAGTTGTGTCCTCTGGTCCTAGATTCCTCAGTTGGGGAAATATTTTATTAAATCTCTCCTGTCAAGCTCTAAAATGTGTATGTTTCAGAGAGAATACAGCAGAAAAACAGTCCTTTCAGACAACCAAGTCCACACCATCTACCCATTGCCCAATTACATTCAGTGGCCACTTTAATAGGTAGAGGAGGGAATCCATTGTGATCTTCTGCCTCCATAGCCCATACAGTTCAAGGTTCAATATGTGATATTCAGAGATGCTCTTCTGCACACCATTATTGAAACCATAGAAACCATAGAAAAACTACAGCACAGAAACAGGCCTTTTGGCCCTTCCTGGCTGTGCCGAACCATTTTCCGCCTAGTCCCACTGACCTGCACATTGGTGTAGTTATTTCAATTACTGCTGCCTTATTGTGAGCTTGAACCAGTTTGGCCATTCTCCACTGATCTCTCTCATTAACAAAGCAATTTTGCCCACAGAACCGCCGCTTACAGGATGTTTTTCGTATCTGGCACTATTATCTCTGGAAACTGATGTGCATGAAAATCCCAGGAGATCAGCAGTTTCTGAGATACTCAAACCACCCCATCTGGTGCCAACAAACATTCAAATTCAAGTTCAAGTTCAAGTTTAAATTCAAATTCAAGTTTAGTTGTCATTCAACCACACAACAATACCCATAAATAAGCCAAACAAAGCAACGTTCCTCTGGTGCCAAGATGCAAAACATAGCACCAACGGTCATACACAGCACAAGGCACATATGAGATAGTAGTAAACATCCAGTCCCACAAAAAAATATAACATAGCTCAAGTCCCTGAGTCCATCGATGTTGTTCCATGAACAAGTCTGCAGTAGGCCACAGACGAACGCAGTCCAGTTTGCCACATCACCTGGGCAGCTGTAGCAAGCGTTGAAGTGGTATGAGGCCTCATCCACACTACAAGTGAGGCCACATAGCTCCCCAGCCGTCGGTCTCTTCCAGTAAACTATAGTTAACCGGGCTTGCAATGTTCGTATTACCAATGTCCAACAGGGTCTTGCAATCACAAGAATAACATCCAAGATGATCACCCGCTGTTGGACTGCACATCACCTTCATGCACGGACTCCAACAACTTTCTGTAGCGCTCAGCAACACGTCTCCACCAAGTCCAGCTCCTCCACTAATGTGTAGCTCATTGATGGAGTAGATCTGCAATACTTGAAGTTCTCAATGTCCATCAATGTGTTGTGATTGTAAAAAAAAGTGCCAAAAGGACCATAGCACCTTTGGTTGGTCCTGTAGAGACTGCTATCCAACTGTGCCACTATTTTATTTGAAGTAAAAGTCACTTTGATTATATTTGGAAATGACCAGGACCACACGTCATCACCAAAGCTTCTTTCTTGTAGTTCTCCAGCTTCTTACTCAGAAACTTACTCAGGTGTAACACCCTAACTGTCCCTGAACATTATCCATTAAATAGTCTTCCCTGCTCTCCTTGTTCAGTGAATAATTATTGAGTCTGTTCATATGTTCACATTTATTTAAATCTGGATATTGATATGATTGTTGTTGATTACTCAGAGCTGTTTGCACTATTGTCCTGTAAATTGTTGGTTGCTATTGTGTTGCCTGTTATGCTATGGTCCAGTAATTTGTGCTTGGTTCTGAACCAGCATCAATTCTGGTATGTTTTACACACAGGCAATAAAGTGATTCTGATTCTGATTCTAATTTCTTCCCCATTCTGATGTTTGGTCTGAACAACAATTGAACCTCTTGACCATGTCTGCATGCTTTAATGCACTGAGTTGCTGCCACGTGATCGGCAGATTAAATGCATGCATTAACAAACATAATAGTGGCTAGTATATGTAATAAAGTGGCCACTGAGCATACATTAACACGAGGAATTCTGCAGGTGCTGGAAATTCAAGCAACACACATCAAAGTTTCTGGTGAACGCAGCAGGCCAAGCAGCATCTATAGGAAGAGGTACAGTCAACGTTTCGGGCTGAGACCCTTTGTCAGCATACATTAATCAGTTTTAAAATTCCCCCCACATTGTTATCAGCTATGCTGACATTCTACCCCTTGCCTGCACACTCGAGCAATCTACGGTGACCAATTAACTAACCAATATATCTTTGGGAGCACCTGGATGAAACTCGTGCTGCCTTATGGAGAACATGCAAACTCCACACAGACAGCTCCCACAGTCAGGAAGGAACTCGTGTTTCTAGTACTATGAGGCAGCAGCTCATCTAGCTGTATCACTGTGCTGCATAATCAAGAGACCTCCTATTGTTCTCTGCTCTAGAGAATACAATTGCACTCTCCTCAATCTCTTCTCACAGTTCAAACTGACCAGCCTGGAACCAGTTTAATAAATCTTCACTGAACTCCTTCTGTGGCAAGTACAGTACACAATTTAAGGTTACTATCATATCAGCCATGATCTTTCCAAATGCCAGAATAGGCTGGAGGGACTGAGTGGTCTATTTCTTTAGTTAATTCATATGTTTATGTGCTTTCCTCTTGCAACTCAGTAATCCTTTTGGGATTTATTCAATTCTTTTAATCTCTCAAAAGAAATAGGGATCATAGGTTAAGGGTGAAAGTTGAAATATTTAAGGGTGGCATTATTAGTCAGGGAAAATGTCACGGTAGTGCTCAGATGGGACAGATAGGAAAGCTTGTCTAGCGAGGCTTTATTGGTAGAATTGAGGAATAAGATAGATATGACCGGGTTACTGGGATTACATTGTAGACCACTTTCAGGCCATAATGCTTCTGAACGCCCAGCGCATCGCATTCAAGATGCCACCAGTTAATCTGCTCTGGAGCTTACAATATTTAATTTATGCACTTTACTTTGTTTATTTATGTGAAATTCATCTGTAGATGTTATCCTTACTTTCATAAGTTATTGTGTTATGTGCTTTACGCCCTGGTTTGGAGAAACCTTTTTCATTTGACGGTGTACATGTATGTAGTTAAATGACGATAAACTTGAATTGACTTGAAACTTGTAGAGAGATCACAGACCGTTGCAAGAAATGTAAGGTTGTGATAGTAGGTAACTTTAACTTTCCATATATTGACTGGGACTGCCATACTGTAAAAGGGCTGGATTGGAAAGAATTTGTCAAATGTGTTCATGGAAATTTCCTTAATCAGTACCTAGAAATCCCAACTAGAGAGTGTGTGGTACTAGATCTCTTATGGAATGAGACATGGCAGGTGACAGAAGTTTGTGTAGGGAGACACTATGTATCTAGTGCTCATAATGCCATTCCTTTCAAGGTAATTATGGAAAAGGATGGGTCTGGTCCTCAGGCAGAAATTCTAAATTGGAGAAAGGTCAGTTTTGAAAAGCTCTGGCAAGCATGGATTGGTACAGGTTGCTTTCAGGAAAAGATGTACTTGGTAAGTGTGAAGTCTTCAAAAGTGAAAATTTGAGAGTATAGAGTTTGTATATTCCTGTCAGAATAAAGGGCAAGGATGACAGATTTTGTGAACCTTGGTTTTTGAGAGTTATTGAAGTCTTGGATAAAGAAAAGGAGGAGTTGCGTAGCAGATATAGGCAGGAAGGAACAAATGAGGTACTTGGGGAAGATAAGAAATGCAAGACAGCACATAAGGAAAAAATAATGAGGGCTAAAAGAAGGCAGACAAGGTAAAGGGCAATCCTAGGGTCTTCTGCAGATATACTAAGAGTAAAAGGATAGCAAGGGACAACACTGGTCCTCTGGAAGATCAGAGTGGTAATATATGCATAGAATTGAAAGAGATGGGGATATCTTAAAATAATTTTTTTTTGCATCTGTATCTACTCAGGTGATGGACACAGAGTCTGTAGAAGTGAGGCAAAGCAGCAGCAAGGTCTTGGACCCAATACAGATTACAAAGGAGGAGATGCCAACTTGAGGCAAATTAGGGTAGATAAATCCCCAGGGTCTGACGAGGTGTTCCGTTGAACCCTGTGGGAGGCTAGTGCAGAAACTGCAGGGGCCTAGCAGAGATATTTAAAACATCCTTAACCACTAGTGATGTGCTGGAGGACTGGAGGATAACTAATATTGTTCTGTTGTTTAAGAAAGGTTCTAAGAATAAGCCAGGAAATTATAGGCTGATGAGCCCGACATCAGTAGTGAAAAAGTTATTGGAAGTTGTTCTAAGTGACTGGATATATGAGTATTTGGATAGATAAGGATAGATTAGGGATAGTCAACATGGCTTCTTGCATGATAGTTTGTGTGGAGCCAATATTATAGAGTTTTTCAAGGCAGTTACCTGGAAAGTTGATGAGGGCAAGGCAGTGGAAGGCCTTTGACAAGGACCCACATGGGAGGCTTGTCAAGAAAGATCAGTTGCTTGGCATTCAAGATGAGGTACTAAATTGGATTAGAGATTGGCTTCATGGGAGAATCCAGAGAATAATGGTAGATGGTTGCCTCTCTGACTGGAGGCATGTGATGAGTAGAGTGCCACAGGGATCGGTGCTGAATCCATTGTTGATTGTCATCTATATTAATGATCCGGAAGATAATGTGATAAACTGGATCAGCAAGATTGTGGATGAAACAAAGATTGGGGGTGTAGTGGACAATGAGAAAGACTATTAAAGCTTGCAGCAAGATCTGGACCAGCTGGAAAAATATGCTGAAAAATAGCAGATAGAATTTAATGCAGACATATGTGAAGTGTTACACTTTGGGAAGACCAGTTAGGATATGTCTTGCATGGTGGTGGGCACGGAGGAGTGCTCTAAAACTGAAGGATCTGTGAATACGGATCCATAATTCCTCGAAAGAAGCATCACAAGGAGATAGGGTCATAAAGAAAGCTTTTGACACATTGGCCTTCATAAATCAGTGTATTGAGTTGAGATGTTACGTTGAAATTTTATAAGATATTGGTGAGGTCTAATTTGGAGTATTGTGTGTAGTTTTGATCACCTATCTGCAGGAATGTTGTAAATAAAATTGAAAGAGTACCGAGAAAATTTAGAATTTGTTGCCAGTACTTGAGGACCTGAGATAAAGGGAAAGGTTGAGTAAGTTAGGGCTAGAATGTAGAAGATGGAGGGGAGATTTGATAGAGGTATACAAAATTATGATGGGTATAGATAAATGCAAGCAGGCTTTGTCCACTGAAGTTGGGTGAGACTACATCTACAGAACATGGGTTTAGGGTGAAAGATGAAATACTTAAGGGGAACATGAGGAGGAACTTCTTCACACCAAGGGTGGTGAAATTGTGGAATGAGTTGCCAACACAAGAGGTGGATGCAGGTTCAATTTCAACACTTAAAAGAAATTTTGATAGGTACATGCGTGAGAAGGGTAGGCAGGGTGGTATGGAGGGCTATGGTCTGGGTGCAGGTCAATGGGTCTAGGAAGATTAATGGTTCGGCATGGACTACATAGGCTGAAGGGCTTGTGTTCTGTGACTCTATGAAACTTGAGGGGAAACCTCTTCAGTAAGTCAGTAGCATGTGTGGAATAAGCTTCTGGCAGAAGTAGTGGATATGGGTTCGATTTCAACATGTACGAAAAATATTGTTAAGTACTTTAATGGGAGGAATATGGAGGGTGAGTTGATGGGACTACGAGGAATAACTTAGCGCAGACTAGATGGAGCAAAGGACATGCTTCTGTGCTATGGTGTTCTATGACTCAATGACTACGTAATGTTCTATGAAATAGAAGCAGCACCTCATCTCTTAACTCTTGCCCTGCTTAGATATTCTGGTTTAGGCTCTGCACATGACACTTCCTGTTCTCCTTCTCCTGTTTACTGTGTCTCAGAATCCCAGAATGACACAGCCCGGAAGAGACCATAGAGCTTATTGCATCTTTGCCAGCCATTTGGTTGAGTCTTCAAATTACAGGAGAGTGATAGTTAACTGGATGATAGAAGAGGTGATAAAAAATAGCAAGAGCAGGCTATATTGCGTTGGAAGCCACTTCAATAACTTACTCAGATTATGACTGATCCAATGCTTTAGTCACTGGGCCATCCAAACCTCATCATCTAGCTCAATGAAATACTGATGCAAAGCACTAGGGACACTCAGTAGGTCAGGCAGCATCAGTGGAGAGAGGAACAGAGTTGATATCTCAGGTCAAATGCAAAGCGTAATGTTGGGAAAACGAGAAAGAGAAATGTTGCAGAGAGGAGAGCTAGACAGGACAATGTGAATGTCTGCCTTAGGATGGAGATCAAGGTTGTCCAGTAGACATAATTACTTCCTTTTCAATGACAAGAGAGGAATGAACACATCTCATTTTCTGACGGTCATTGTGTTCAAAAGAAATCTGTCTCAACATAGACACAATGGCCGTGCGCCTATAGGTCATTGGGGAGTAACATCCCTTGGCTTTAGGACATTTCTGCTCCACTCAATGTTCAAAAGTTTTACCTTTTGCCTCCAACATGTTTCCTAACTTCATTTGGATGCTTACGCTAATTAGTCTGTTGACCTGGTTTAAGATGGTGCTGGTGAAGCAACTACTTATCAACAGTGATCAAAAGAAAGAGAACAACTAAGTACCTTATTAATAACACTTTATTAATATGATACCTGCTAACAATGGAGAACTGAGTGCAAGTGGGCTCAAGGTAGAGTTGAGATGTCCCCGAGAGTGAGGCAAGGCCCAGTGTTTGATTGATTTAAATACTGAGCCGATTGGAAAGGTCAGGTAGGCGCTGAATAATGGCAATGGGGTCCAGTCCCAGAGTGGTCTGATAGCAAGGAACAGCATGATGTTTGGACTATTTTTTAAGTGCTGGGTCAGTTCAAAAAGGTCAAGATCTCTGTACTGACGGGACAGGCGGGTTCTGCCCAGTTCTGCTCGGTTCTGCTCACTGCTCCACATTGCTTACTCAGCTCTGCACTGAACTGAGGTTGTGGCCTACTCTAGCTGTAGTACTGAATGTTATTTGCTTACTTTTATTGCTTGCACAATTTGTTTTTTTTTCTTTCTGTACATTGGGTGTTTGTCGGACTTCTCTTTTTTATGTGTTTCTTTTGGGGTTTCTTTGTTTTGTGGCTGCCTGTAAGGAGACAAATCTCAAGGTTGTATAATGTATACACACATTGATAATAAATGTACCTTGACCTCTGAACTTTCATAATTCTCGTGTTATATCCGTACAGGCTGGTGTCAACATACAGGTTTTTAGCTTGAAGGTTGAAACACAGCCTGCTTAAACTGGAGACCTATACATGAGTGGAATTAATAAAGACATCAAAATCTAACTGCTCCCACAGACAGGCATGTTCTTAGACAGAAAAAACACAGTTGTTTTAGATTAAGATAAAAAAACTCACATTTTGCTCTACAAAGAACTTTTGTTCCAGCAAAGTCACTGCCTGCTTACAATACCAGAAGGGAAATTACTGTACATTTTTTCCATTCTACTGTATATACAACATCAGAACAATGAAGCTACCTGAAAATGCACACCCAGTCACTTGATATTGAAAATAGGCAATGATCTTACAAAATTTGTTTAAAGAGACATATAAGCTAGTTTACCAAGCTAAAACAATTATGTTTTCTTTGCTATATTTCCAAGTGTAAAGATGAGAAAAGTGCTTTGGAGACAATCAGAATTTTTCCAGAATTGAACGAACATATTGATGAATATATGTAACGAGCGTTCAAATTGCAGATTTTTTTGTATTTGCTTACCAGACAGAAAACGTCAGGAACACAATCTTTTATTACCCACCCTTAACTGCATCTGAGACCTGAAAGAAGTTAACAGTCAACTATATTTGTGGATGAGGAATCACATATAGATCACATTGAGTAGGAATGGCCAACTTTCTTACCTAAAGGTCATTAGTTAAACAGTTTTTGATTTAAATAACAAATCTAAGTTTCATAATCTAAGTATTAAACATACTGTTGTTCAGAGAGATTGCTTAATTAATTCCATATTTTTCAAATTATTTAAACTTAAAATCAACAAGTGCTACAGGACCTATAAAAATTACTTAACCCCCCCCCCCCCAGGAGGTTTTCATGTTTTATTGTTTTACAACATTAAATCACAACGGATTTAGTTTGGCTTTTTTTGGGTCACTGATCAACAGAAAAATACTTTTCATGTCAAAGTGAAAACAGATCTCCACAAAGTGATCTAAATTAATCATAAATATAAAACACAAAATAATTGATTGCATAAGTATTCACGCTCTTTAATATGATGTGCCAAATTTTCACTGGTGCAGCCAATTGATTTTATAAGTCACATAATTTGTTAAATGGAGATCTGTTTTTGGAGGCCTGTGTGCAGGCAAGGTGTTTCAACTGATTGTAGTAAAAATGCACCTGTATCTGAAAGGACCAACTACAAGCAACTCTACGAAAAGGTTATTGAAAAGCTCAAGTCAAGAGATGGATACAAGAAAATTTCCAAGTCACTGAGTATCCCTTGGAGTACAGTTAAGTCATCATCAAGAAATGGGAAGAATATGGCACAGCTGTAAGTCTGCCTAGAGCAGACCATCCTCAAAAACTGAGTGAGCATGCAAGAAGGGGACCTATGACAACTCTGGAAGAGTTGCAAGCTTCAGTGGTTGAGATGGGAGAGACAGCACATACAGCAATAGTTGCCCGAGTTCTTCACCAGTTGCATCTTTTGGGAAAGTGGCAAAAAGAAAGCCACTGTTGAAAAAAACTCACATTAAATCTCAACTTAAGTTTGCCAGAAGGCAAGTGGGAAACTCTGAAGTCAGCTGTAAGAAGTTGTATGGTCTAATGAAACCAAAGTTGAGCTTTTTGGCCATCAGACTAAATGCTATATTTGGCGTAAGCCAAATTCCGCACAGCATCAAAAACACACCATCCCTACCGTGAAGCATGGTGGTGGCTGCATCACGTTGTGCGGATGCTTCACTGAAGCAGGCCCTGGAAGGCTGTGAAGGTACAAGGTAAAATGAATTCAGAAAAATACAGGGAAATCCCAGAGGAAAAATCTAATGCAGTCTTTAAGAGAACTGAGACTTGGGGGAAGATTTGTTTTCTAGCAAGACAATGACCTCAAGCATAAAGCCAAAGCTACACAGGAATGGCTTAAAAACAACAAAGTTAATGTCCTGGAGTGGCCAAGTGAGAGTTCAGATCTCAATCCAACTGGGAATATGTTGTTGGACTTGAAAAGGGCTGTTCACTCATGATCCTCGTGCAATTTGACAGCTTGAGCAGGGGAAAAGCTACAGTGTCCAGATCTGCAAAGCTGACAGGACTCAAGGCTGTAAATGCTTCCAAAGGAGCATCTACTGAATACTGACTTGAAGGGAGTGAATATTTATGCAATCAATTATTTTGTGTTTTATATGTGTAATTAATTTAGATCACTTTGTAGAGATTTGTTTTCACTTTGACATGAAAGAGTCTTTTCCTGTTGATCAGTGTTGGAAAAAAAGCCAAATTAAATCCACTGTGATTCAATGTTGTAAAACAATAAAACATGAAAGCTTCCGGGGGGGGGGGGGTGGTGAGGGGGGTGAATATTATTTATAGGCACTGTCTGACTGGATTCAACTTCAATACTTCTGGATCAAAGGCCCATACTCTTGAAAGAAAAGGAACATGCTGGAAACACTTAATCAGGTCAGACTGAATCTGTGGAAAATGAATAGTTAACTATTTCTTCCAAGTGAAATGCTAACTCTGCTTCTCTTTCTGCAACTACTACCTGACAGCTTTCTGCATCCTCCTTATGGCCAGCCCTCCCACTGAGCGTAGTCTCATCAGCAACATGGATATTTTTACACAATTGTCCTTGTACAATCATTGGCATAGAAAATGTGTATTGGTCCCTGCGGCACACCACTTGCCAAGGCCACCCTCGACCACAAATCAAAGATGTTCAGTTCATTTCTCTGTTCATTAGTCACCATCTTTTCCCCAATTTCTCAAGCTCTATATTTGTTTTAGAATCTCCTTTGAAAACTGTATTAAAGACATTCTGAAGGTCCAGATGCATCATATTTTGCTTTTCTATTCTGCTGGGTAAAACCTCAAAACTCTAATTTCCACACTGCCCTTGTGCCCACTGCTTTGTCTCCTGGGTGATAGGACAATGATACCTAATGTAAACAATGACAAATTTACTATTTTAAAGGTGGGTTTCATCACAGCTGCAAGAATTATATTGCAAAACTAGAAAAAACCCAGATGTCACACTGTGAAAGAATGGACTGAGGAAATGATTAAGATTTCATCATATGAACACATGTTGGGAAGAATGAACAGTGAGGGAAAAGTGCAAGATTCGTGGGATCAATTTTGGTTGTATGTTAATTTAAACAAATTAGAACTTCTTTCTGTTTCTAAGTTTTATTTGTTTTCCTGTCATGGGATGGCTGTGTAAATATGCTGTACTGTATCTGCTCTGTGATATGCCATGCTGCTTTGTAAAATAAGAATAGATAACAATAAACATTTGAATTACAAAAAGAATCCATGCCAATTGTGCTTAGTCCTATTATTATCATCTAACTGCCCTGATGCCATGTTATTATTCATTCTAGCATATTTCCTACTACTGACTTTGCAGCTATGTGCCCCTGTTGAAGATGATAGAGATTAGCTTTATTTTGAAACATATATTGAAATGTATTGTTCGTGTTAAATCAAATCAGCGAGGGTTGTGCTGGGGGCAGTCTGGTGGCAACGAAGCATACCCACTACTTACTAACCCTAACCCATACATCCGTGGGATCTGAGAATAAACCAGAGCTCCTTGAGGAAAACTATGTGGTTACTGGGAGAACCTACAAATTCCTTACAGAGTTTGCAGGAATCAAACCCTTATCTGTGATTGCTGGTGCAGTAAAGTAATTGTGCTATCTGCTATGCTACCAAGCCTCCCTTTTGTGACTCTCCACTGAAATCTATATCAACCCAGTCAAGTCTAGTTATGCTCTGAATGAAATCACCCCTCATTCTAAACTTCAAGGAATAGAGAGCCAAACTGACTAGCCTCATGCACATTTATTTCTATTTGTACCATTAATTCATCTACCTTGCAGAGAAAGAACCTTCAATGTTCCTTTTTTACAATTTTTCCTTGCTCCTACACTAATTGGGAGATGCGCTTGTATGTTTGCATGCTCTATCACTCCTTGATTGACTCTGGCTATCATTACCCATTTTGTTATTTTGTCTTTTTATCTTTATGCATTCCCCCTCACGAGAATCCTCCCACCAATATTTTTATATCCTTCATTCAATCGCACGGTTTTAAGTTGCAATCACAACCACAATAAAGGTCTAGATAAACCACGAGCTTGAAACGGATAATGGAAAGAGACTAGAACTTACAAAAAATGCATTCTTAATAGAGAGAGTGGTCAGAATATACTCCATTCAGAGAACTAGAATACTAAATCCACCATGATCTGATCTAGAAACATACATTGGTACAATCAAGGATAACTACCTTTTCAAGGCAAGTCAGTCATACTTGAGCAGAGAATTTATCAATACAGGTCCATTTATATTTCATTCCTGTGGCTGTAAAGAATGGGATGTGTACAGTGCCCTCAGCAGTACTATTGCTCTAGGCAAGAGAAAGACCTCTAATTCACCTCTCCCTCTCTGGTTCAGTTTTAACCAGAACAGATAATGAAACTGAGTAACTAAAACCAAATAATTTACCTGTCTTCTCAAAACCATCCACTTTAAGCATTTCGCAGTTTAATATGTAAGCTTTTGCAGGAGTATCATAATGCAGTGAGGGTTTCAGTAAATTTACTAACCAAGATATCATTACTTGATAAGACCTTGATGGCAGTGGAAATGGAGTGGCAACATCTCGCTGTTGCTAATACAGCTCACGGCTTTGCTCTGGACAGAAGAGCTCCAAAAAAATAAATTTAAGATTGCAGCAGTTCAAGGCAGTAAATCACCAGCACCTTTAGAAGGACAATTAGGAGTGACTGATAACTGTAAGCATTGCCGACGATGTTAACATTCATGAATGAATTAAATGGAGCCATGGTGTAACTAATTAGTTGCAGCAACTCTGGCTAATTTCCAAAGATGCCATTCCTCTCTGTCACATAGTCGTGCATTCAGGAATTTAATGCTCCTTATTGGCAGCTACTACAGAGATTAGCTCACAGATCAGAACACAAACAGGAGTGTATTCTAATGCCATGAACAGTAGCTCACCTTAACACTAACCAGACAGAATATAATTGATCACAAAGGGTACACATTCGGCATAAGCAATGTTCATTTCAAAAACCTTTTTACGATTTATTCTTGATTCAGAATCGCCATTTGTGAGACACCAGCTGCTGATAACAACTCTAACACTTGCATTTATTGCCCTCTGGAGCCTTGTGCTGAGCTTCATTATGAGTCTGTTTCATTTTCAAGCCATTTCCCGCTTTCCTATTTAATTTTGCTTCCATCCACGCCATCGTAGACTTCTCCATTTGTTCTTGCCAAATTCCCTAATCTCTCCATCTAAACTTGCTGCAAAACTGCACATATCTAATGTCTGGCTCTTATGAAAGAACAGCGTTCTAAAATGTCAACCAATCCAATTTCTGTTATTTCTGTTATTTCGCCAACATCAACGCACGCTTCATTGCATAGATTAGGTAACTAATGGTAGAAATCAATTCTATGTGCTTTTTCTTCTGAAAGTTTCTATTGTTGTCCCAACTACTTGTTTGGCAGTTCCTTAGGATGACTTGCTTCCATCCCAGTCCTGTGGAGGTTCTGTGGTGGGAGGTGAGGCCCATGTGAAACCTTTAGACCAATGTCACAAGCGGAGCACATGGTGTTTGGAAGGGTTTATGGGAGTGGCTAGAATGGGAGCATGTGTACGGCTTCTGCATTTTTGCTGGGTTTCCCAAACAGCTCAAAGAGCCAAAAGTTCTCAGTGTTGTTTGTTCATTTTGAGTGATGAACAGTTGGTAAGAATGTTCTGCTTTTCCTGTTGTTGGTATTTAAATAATGTGCCTTGCTTATTGGGACCCACTGTGTGCACTTAGAGCCTTAGTGCTTAGAATGTTAGTCTGGGAGTGGAAACAAAAGTTATTTTACTTAACTTTCCAGTGAATTTGGAGGATTTTGTAGAATCAATGTTGGCAACAGATCTCTGGGGTGCCTGCTGTAAGTATTCTATCTCTCAAAACAACAAGGAAGAGAAAAGATCACAGCTGCTTGATAGGCCATGACCTTCATTCCAGGTTTTCAGTCCTCAGCGTCAAATACATTCTCACAGATGATCAAAGGCTGCCCTGGCCACTGAAAGTAATGTGAATTTCCGGCTTCACTAAGCTGTGCTCCTGAGATGCTTGGACAGATTAAGAGAATGAGCAAAAAAGTGGCAGATGGAATATTATGGAGGAAACTGAATGGTCACGCACTCTGGTAGAAGGATCAAAGGCATAGACTACTTTCTAAGTGGAACAAATTCAGAGATCAAAGGTACAAAGGGACTTGGGTGTCCTAGTGAAGGATTCCTTAAAGTTAACTTACAGGTTGAGTTCGTATTAAAGAAGACAAATGCAATGCTAGCATACATTTCCAGAGGACTAGGATACAAAGGCAAAGATGTAATGATGAGGCTTTATAAGGCGTTGGTCAGAATGCATTTGGAGTATTCTCTATTCAGTGCATTTTTATCCTGGTGATGTCACATCTCGATGATACTGTTGAGAACAAAAGGGAAACATTCATCTCAACACTTTCCAAGAAATTACAGTGCGTAATAAATGAGCTTAACCACTCTGCCAGTTAGTCTGTCCAAGATTTCATTTCAAATTACAGATATTATACCATAATATATCAACCTCTGATAAAGCTAATAAATATAATTCAGTAACAAACAGATGATGTTATCAGTTAGAAATTCTTGGCCTTAACAAGGCCTGGAATCTAATTGTTGTTGTTCAAAGGAGAATTTCCATGAGAGCTCTTCAGTTCAACTATAAGTGGCAAGTTTCCTGGACAGAAGTCTTAGGTTTAATTTAAAGAAATGTGTGGTTGACAAGCTGTGTAAAGCTGAGGAGAATGTTACATACCCGCTCGTATTAGTGCAGACTTCAGCCAGCGGAAGATGACTTTGATTTGACCTAGGCAACGTGTTTGTCGATTAAAAGAGTCTTTCATTCTGTGGAGTTTTTATTGTTTTATGATCCCTTATACTCGAGGACGTGCCTCTTATGGGAAGTACAGAGTTGGCAAAAACTCGTATTAAAATGAAACTGATGCTGCTTCAGCTGGGAGCTATGAAACTTCCCGAATAGGGAATATTACCTGTCAGTAACTGAGACGGTTGCTGGTGGAAATATATACAACATCTTTTGGCAGCATTGTGGCCTCATACCTCATAAGCTGAAATAGTTAGAGGCTGTGACAGAAATATTTTCCTGGTAGAATGTAGCAAATACATCAACGTTGTAACATCATCAGATGTGTGTTGAACTCTGCCTCTGAAATTCATTTCGATTGAGATAAACAGAATTCAATGTTACTACATTGCACTTACGTGCTGCCCACATTCTACAGTGTTATTAAATCAATTTCTACCCTACTCAATTTTGGCAAAGTGTTTGACAAACTTCTCATCTGAATTTGCACAAGCTGCATCAAAATATCTTATTGTAATGGTCAGGTCCTGAGTGAAATAGGGTGAAAAAGGAATCGTGATTATTAGAGGCATTTCTGTCTAGCACTAAAGAGTGTGGATATAATAAAATAACTGTAAATGCTCTCAAATCCAACAACTTTTCAATTCTCCAAATTGACTTATTCGCTTTCACGATGAACACTTTAGACTTGTGTGCATTTAGTGATAAAATCAAGGTCCAAATACAAGATTATAGCAATTTTGATTGTGCTTCAATACTCCATATAACTCACGAATACTTGGCATACTGAGGTATGAAATATATTTAAGACATTTATTTCACACAAGGAATGCAAAACAATTCCAGCCTATAATGTTTCAATATCTCACTGAACATAATGCAACCACTCATTGGTATATTAAATATTAATCCATAATTTAATGGAAGACATACATTGTTGTAAATGGTGTACATACAGTACATTGTCAGCCTTAAGTCTCCATTATGATATAAAAAACTTAGTCCAGTACTTATAAAGATCACCATTTCCTGTGATTTCTTCAGCCACTTCACCAATGAACAACTAATTATCGCAGCTTAGTCTCACATGAAAATGAACTGCAATCACACATTTGCTGAATTAATGCTTCTGTGACTCAGGCACAATAACAGAGAAAGACAACACCTTTTTCTGGCAAGGGTAGGGCCCCGATGAGCCCAGAGAGCATGGAGTAGGCTTTGCAGTGAGGAAGACTTTGTTGAAGATGGTGGCAATGGATCTGAGCAACTTCTTTCTCTTCGTGGCAACACAGCCAAAGGTCCAGTTACTCTTGTCGGTGTGTATGCTCCCATGCTGTGCTCCTCATCTGAGTCGAAGGATGAGTTTTATGAAAATAAGGAATACCCCCTGCAAGGATTATCTTGTTCTCCTGCGTGTCTTCAGTGCCAGACTGGGTGTAGATCACGACTCATGGTCCTCCTGACTAGGTCAATTTGGCGTGGTCAAGATGAATAAGAGCAGATAGTGATTATTGGAATTCTGCACCTATCATGATCTATGTATCGCCGGCTCATACTTCTGGACCAAGTTTCAACACAAGGTTCCATGGAGACACACTCGCTCCTGACATTGGCATCAGTGCTCCTTCTTCAGCAGCATACTTTTCACAAGTTCCTATCATAGTGCAGAATGCATCACATTCACTGGTGAGTTGCAAGATCAGATTGTAGTCAAAGTAATTCCACTGCACTAAACAAGAAGGGACCCCTCACATTGATTTTAGCAGGATGTCTCACACAGACCTGCTTGAGCAGTTTGTTAGAACTGAGTGCCCAGCCGTTGGGAAACTGTAACAGAGAAATGGGAGCAATTGCGGAATACCATCTACAGCCCAGACTTAGCTGCCTTTAGGAAGAAGACCTCAAAAACAAATGACTGGCTTGAAGAGAGATCCAACAGGATGAACCCCATTATTGAAGCTCCACGTGCTGCTCTAACTGAGTATAAGCATCCAGCAACTGAGAGGAATCTACAGATCCTCAGAGCTGTTAGAAGTGAGGTTCAGCAGACTGCCAGATGCTGTGCCAATGAGTACTGGATGCAGCTCAGTGAAGACATCCAGACTGCAGCACTGATAGGATATATCAGGGACGTGCACGATGGCTTCAAGGAAACCCTTGGTCCCGCCCAGAGTAAGGTGTTTCCCCTCAAATCTATCAATGGGGAAATAATCAAAGACAGGAGCAGGCACATGGAGAGAAGGATAGAACATTACTCCGACTGCTGCCACAGAGTCACCACCTCAGGCTTGGACGCCATTGATTCCCAGCTGACAATGGAAGAACTGGAAGCAGAGATGACCCTAGAGGAGCTCAGCAAGTCCATCAGCAGCCTGGCCTCAGGGAAGGCACGGAGCAATGATGGGATTCTCCCAACCCAAACAAGCACTGCATAACTACCTTACTGCACCGGCTGCACCAAGTCCTCTGTCTGTGCTGGCAGGAAGGAGCTGCATCACAGGATATGAGGGACTCCAAGATCATTGCCCTCTACAACTCCAGGGGCATCTCCCTCTTGAATGTTGTGGGCAGAGTTTTTACCCGAATCTTCGTGATCTACCCATACATGTTGGCTGAACATATCTACCCAGAGACACAGAGTGGCTTCCGTGCTGGAAAGTCAACTGTGGATGCAATTTTCTCTCCCCAGCAACTGCAGGAGAACTGCAGATAACAAAAGATGCCCCTTTGCATTGCATTTATAGATCTCACCAAGGCATTTGACTTGGCCAGCAGAGACAGGCTCTTTCAAATCTCTCTAAGATAGTCTGCCTGCCCAGACTAGTGGCCAAATCCACAACAAAATGGAGGGGACGGTGCAATACACCAGCAGCTCTTTAGAGCCTGTTTTCATAAGCAACGGTATTAAACAAGGCTGTGTTCCTGCCCCAGTGCTCTCCAGGATTTTCTTTGCCCTTCCCCTGCGGCATACATTTGGTACTGAAGTAGAGAGGATCAACCTCCACATTAGATCAGATGGCAAGCTTTTTAACCTCTCCTGCCTAAGAACCAAAACCAAAAGGCACGGGGCTATGACCAGAGACATACTGTAGACTGATAATGTAGCAACCGCAACCCACACTCTACAGCACCTCCAGAGTTTGATGGATTGCTTCTCCCAGGCCTGCAAGGAATTTGATCTGTCTAACTGCCTGAAAGAGACAAACATCTTTGGAAAAGACATAGAGGCGCCACCAGTCATTACCACTGATAATTACTAACTTGATGTTGTTCATCAGTTCACGTACCTGGGGTCCATCGTCAGTGACAATCTCTCCTTGGATGCAGAAATTGACAAGCGCATCGACACTGCAACACTCTCGCCTGCCTCACCACGCAAGCATGGGAGACCTCCACACTCTCAGTCAAGATAGAGATGGCAGCGTATATTGCTTGTGTCACTAGCATGTACACCCTGCTCAGGCAGCTTGGGCTGCGCTGGCTAGCCCATGTCTGCCGCACGCAGGATGGCTGCATCCCAAAATACATACACAGTGAGTTGGCTTCAGGCAAGAGAACCGCTGGCCGCCTGCAACTGTGCTTCGAGGATGTCTGCACTTGGGACATGAAGGTGCTGGACATGAAGCCAACCACACCAGACGCAGAAGCACCCTGAAACAACACCTTAAGTCAGGCAAGGTAAAATTCCTAAAAGCAGCCAAAGACAAATGGGCCCATAGAAAGGAATGCTACGTCTCCTTTCAAACTAAAACTGCCACTCTTGCATTGGTCTCGTACAGATGGCGATGCACCAACAATGTGGATAGCTAGGACAGAACATTCATAGTCGACCTTGACCAACTATGTGACCATCTATTATTGGTCTTTTGGTGGATGCAAAATGGAGCCTGTAGTCTGTGTGTATCATGAGAGTGAGAAAATGGTATTTCCTGCACAAAGGGCTTATTTTAAAGCAGCATTATCTATAGCACCTCAACAGTGTTGTAAGTAAATTACCTTTGATTGGAAATAAATGCTGGTTCTGGTTGATTTCTGATTTCTTTATAAATTAATTAATGGGACGTAGGTGTCAATCACAAAACCAGCTTATTACATATCCTCAATTGCCCTTGAACTGAATTGTTCAAGGGTACAGATAGGGTAAACACAAGCAGACATTTTCCACTGCGGTTGGGTGAGACTAGAACTAGTGGTCATGGGTTAAGGTTGAAAGGGGAAGTGTTTAAGGTGAACATGAGGGGGAAAATTCTTCACTTAGAGGGTGGTGAAAATGTGGCGTGAGCTGCCAACGGAAGTGGCGGATGCTGGTTCGATTTCAATATTTAAGAGAAATTAGTATAAGTACATGGACCTGAGGGGTAAGGGGGACTATGATCTGAGTGCAGTTCGATGGAATTACCCATAATAATAGTTTGGCATGGACTAGATGGGCCGAAAGCCCTGTTTCTGTCTGTGGTGTTCTATGAATCTATGGCAACAGCAGAGGGAAGTTAACAATCAATAGGTGCTGCCCGACCTGCTAGGAGGTTCCAACATTGTATGTTTTTGTTTCAGGTTTCCAGCATCTGCAGTTTTGCTTAATTTGCATTACGAGTCAAGCATGTAGCTGCATCTGGAAACACATACAGCCCTGATTGTCTGAGGAGGTTGGTGAATCAGGAAGATTATTCAATGATAATCAGTAGGTTTCATGGTCACTAAATCCAACACTAGCTTTTAATTCCAGATTTGATTAACTAATTACATTTAAGTGACACAGTTGCTGCAGTGGGATTTTAAAACTGTATCTTCAAATCATGAGTCCAACCTCTGTGTTATTTGTTGAATAACAACCAGTGCACCACTCTATGTAGTGTGCATCATTTTAGACATTGAAGGTAGTCTGAATAATAATCTATGAATCTATAATGTCTTCTAACAAGGATGCTTAAGTGGCAGTATTATTTCCAGAGCAGGCAGACCGCTACCAATTACGCAATCTGCTTTAGTAATGTTATCTGTATCATTTATTCATTCATCAAAAACTCACTTACCTGAGTAAAATACACATCTTCCCTTTGATGATTAATGCACAACTAACACTGCATTTTCTGTATTTCAATTTGGCACACAACACTATTATCCCACAGACCTTGGTGAATAGGCTGCTACTCCTCGGTCTAAATATACCATTGTGCAACTGGCCTTCGTAACGAACAGACATCAGATTGTCAGGGTGCACAACCACTCCACCTTCCCTGCCATCCTCAACACAGTTTCCCCCTTAGGGTCGTGTGCTGGGCCCACTGCTGTACGCTTTGTACACACACAACAGCGTAGCCAGACACCTGAGCAATCACATTGTCACATTCGCTGACGTCGTGACACTGGTGGAGCTCATCACCAACAATATTGAGAGCGCCTACAGAGAGGAGGTGGAAGAGCTCGGGGCCTGTTGCCAGGCAAATAACCTCTTCCTCATTGTCAATGGGACAAAGGAAATGATTATTGATTTCAGGAAAACTCACAACATTCACACCCCTGTGCACATCAATAATGTTTCAAAACATTAGAACAGTTTCAGAACTGCATTATGGTGCACAGGAGGGCTCTACAATGGGTATTTAAAACTGCCCAACGGGTGCTCAGCCCCAGCCGACCTGCTATCAAGGACACTCTGTATATACGAAAAGGCCCCTCTCCCATCAGCAAAGAGACTATATAGCATCCATAGCAGGATAAGCAGACTCAAAAACAGCTGCTTCCCCATAGCCATCAGGCTGATCAACATCTCCATCCACTAACCCACCTCACCACACCTCCCACCACCACTATTTTATCATTCCCTGTCAGATCCACCTTATCTTAAACAAGAGAAAATCTGCAGATGCTGGAAATCCGAGCAACATCCTCAAAATGCTGGAGGAACTCAGCTGGCCAGGCAGCACCTATGGAAAAAAGTACAGTCGACGTTTCCGGCCAGAACCCTTCGGCATGACTGGTATGTCACGCCACTTTCTATACATACAATCAGTCTATGCCTATAAGCTAGCTTTATTTATGTTTGTTATGTTATTTTATTGTATACTTTATGTTTACAGTGTATTTTTTGCTGAATCAGATCTAGAATAATAATCATTTTTTTTCTTTATACTGGTGTATTGAAGAATGACAATAAACAAACTTGAATCTTGAAATATGATGGGTGCATTATAGGAACCTGTTTATATGTTTTGGGTCTCCAAATGAGATTAGAACGCAAGAATAAATTTCTAATGTATAACGATATAACATTACTCACATTGGATTAATTTGACATTAATCTTGCTTTATTGTTCATCATAGTTTTGACAGCTGTATATTTTGAAAGAAGTATATCATGATATTGTGGTATATGAGATAGAAAATTTGCCTTCCAGTCAGAGTTCAAACAACCACAGAACTTGTATTTATATAAAGGATGATTTGTCCACTATTGTTTATATCTACATGGAGCATAAGTGGAATAAATCCAAGGAAATGTCACTTCAACACCACTTGTATTATAAATCCTGAAAACCAATTGTGCAAAGTGGCATTTAGTTTGAACAGTGGCCCATTGTGTACATCCTGTGCACAATCTGATATACTATACATCTTCTTTATATCTGAATTGAGAGCATGTCAGATGCAAACTAATCAAACAACTGCGTGTTTCAGTTATGAAGATTCAATTGGAAATAGTAGGGAGATTCTTTCTCTTAAGTGCAAATGGTGAAGGACAATGGTCTCTGTTTTTCTTATGTTATTGGCTATAAAATTAAAAACCTTGAGAAATACTTGATAGATTTTTCAATGTTAATAGAATCCAGAGATCCATAATTAATGGAAGAAAAGTTATCCTGAGGGAAAGCATCTGTCATGATTGTGTTGATTAGTGGACATGTAGAAGCAGCAAAGTAGCCTACTCAGGCTTTTATTTCATTTGAAAAATCAACAGTCTAGTAGCATGTGAGCAGAGAGAAAATGAGGTAATGTTTCAGGTCAATGTTCTTTCATCCAAACAAGTGATTAGGAATACAGACACAAGAGCGACTGCAGATGTTGGAAATCTTCAATGACACATGCAAAATGGCGGAGAACTCAATCGGTCAGGCAGCATCTATGGAGGGAAATGGACTATCAGGTTTTCAGGCTGCGACCCTTCATTGCTAAGGAAGAGGACAGAAGCCAGAATAAAAGGGGTGGGGGAGAGGAGGAGCATGAACTGGTGGGTGATAGGTGAGTTGATAGGGGACTGTGGGAAAGTGGCAAGGATATGAGAAGCTGGGAGGAGATAGGTCAAAGAGGCAAGAGACTGAAGAAGGTGGAGTCTGATAGGAGAGTACAATAGACTATGAAATAAAGGGAAGGAGAAGGGGAACCAAAGGAGGAAAATATGGATGGGAAAGAAAAGACGTAAAGGGCCTGAGGGATAAGAGAAAACAGGAAGGAATGGTTACCAAACGTTAGAGAAATTGATTTTGAAGGCATTAGATTGGAGTCTACCAATATGGAATTTCAGGTGTTGTTGCATTAACCTGCATATAGCCTTAACTTGGCAGTATAGGAGGTCATGGACGGATGTCAATCTGGCAATGGGAAGTGGAATTAAAATAGCTGGCCATTGGGAAATCCCGGCTGGTATGGCAGATGAAGTGAAGGTCTCAGCAATGTCGAGGAAGCTGCACCGGGAGCATCAGATGCTATAGAGAGCACCAATGAATTCACCTGTGAAAGATTGCTTAGGGTCCTCAATGAGAGTGAGAGAGGAGGTGCGAGGGTAGGTATGACACTTAGCACAGTTGCAGGGTTAGTGCCTGGAGGGGGATCGGTGAGGAAGGACAAATGGACAAGGGAGTCAGGGTGAGTGTGATCCTTGCAGAGAGCGTAGAAGGGAGGAGAACATGGTCTTATGGTGGGATCCTGTTGG
This sequence comes from Mobula hypostoma, assembly GCF_963921235.1. Taxonomy (NCBI): domain Eukaryota; kingdom Metazoa; phylum Chordata; class Chondrichthyes; order Myliobatiformes; family Myliobatidae; genus Mobula; species Mobula hypostoma. The sequence continues at coordinate 23,878,464 of NC_086113.1, forward strand.
AGATGATGGAAGATGCAAAGAATGATAAGTCAGAGGTGGAGGCTTATTGGTTAGTAGGTGAGAACAAGAGGAACACTATTACTGTTAAGTCAGGGGTGGAACGAAATGAGAGCCGGCATTTTGGAAATAGAGGTGTTCATGAGGGTTGCATTCATGTGCAAATTCATGGCAGATGCAATTTAATGTGGATAAATGTGAAGTTATCCACTTTGGTGGCAAAAATAGGAAAACGGATTATAATCTGAATGGTGGCCGATTAGGAAAAGGGGAGGTGCAACGAGACCTGGGTGTCATTATACACCAGTCATTGAAAGTGGGCATGTAGGTACAGCAGGCGGTGAAAAAGGCGAATGGTATGCTGGCATTTATAGTGAGAGGATTCGAGTACAGGAGCAGGGAGGTACTACTGCAGTTGTACAAGGCCTTGGTGAGACCACACCTGGAGTATTGTGTGCAGTTTTGGTCCCCTAATCTGAGGAAAGACATCCTTGCCATAGAGGGAGTACAAAGAAAGTTCACCAGATTGATTCCTGGGATGGCAGGACTTTCATATGAAGAAAGACTGGATGAACTGGGCTTGTACTTGTTGGAATTTAGAAGATTGAGGGGGGATCTGATTGAAACATATAAAACCCTAAAGGGATTGGACAGGCTAGATGCAGGAAGATTGTTCCCGATGTTGGGGAAGTCCAGAACGAGAGGTCACAGTTTGAGGATAAAGGGGAAGCCTTTTAGGACCGAGATTAGGAAAAACTTCTTCACACAGAGAGTGGTGAATCTGTGGAATTCTCTGCCACAGGAAACAGTTGAGGCCAGTTCATTGGCTATATTTAAGAGGGAGTTAGATATGGCCCTTGTAGCTACGGGGATCAGGGGGTATGGAGGGAAGGCTGGGGCGGGGTTCTGAGTTGGATGATCAGCCATGATCATAATAAATAGCGGTGCAGGCTCGAGGGGCCGAATGGCCTACTCCTGCACGTATTTTCTATGTTTCTATGTTTCTATTGATAGCGATGGAATGGAAATAATTTTTTTTTTGTAAAAGCAAGACAACTCTAATTTTATGGGATGAAAAAACTCATCATGGGAACAGATGCAGTAGAGGCAGAAGATCTAAGAGAAGGGAATAGCATCCTTGCAAGTGACAGTATGGGAAGAGGTGTTGTCAAGGTAATTATGGGAGTCAGTGGGTGTGTAAAAAATGACAGGAGATAATTTAAATTGGAAGATGGAAGCAGAGAGATCAAGAAAAGGGAGAGAGGTGTTGGAAATTGACCAAGTGAATTTGAGGGCAGGGTAGGAGCTGGTTGGCAGGTTAGTGGTTGATTACACTGTTTCTATGTTGTTGCTAAACTCGCTGCAGTGTGAAGGACGGGAGGTTAGACTGGATTAAAATGCCATGCTGGTCCAAGATTTGTACAGTAATTTGTCTTTCAACAGAAAGACTATAGACTAAGACATGATTCAGGACATTTACAAAGACAGGTGTATAAAAAGGGCCCAAAGGATCACTGGGGACCCAAACCACCCCAATCACAATCTATTCCAGCTGCTACCATCCAGGAAATGGTACTGCAGCATAAAATCCAGGACCAACAGGCTCCGGGTCAGGTTTTTCCTCCACGCCATCAGACTGATTAACTCACGCTGATTTGAGTGTATTTCTATGTTCTATTGACTGTTCTATTTATTATAATTATTATAAATTACTATGATTACATTGCACATTTAGACAAAGATGTAACATAAAGATTTTTACTCCTCGTGTATGTGAAGGATGTAAGAAATAAAGTCAATTCAATTATAAGAGATTGAAGTGGAATTAGGCCGCTTGGCCCATTGAGTCTGCTCTGTGATTCCATCATGGCCGTTCCATCATTGATCATAACCCCATTCTCCTGCCTTCTCCCCGTAACCTTTGATGCCCTTACTAAGCAAGAATCTATCAACCTCTGCTTTAAATATATTCAATGTCTTGCTCTCCATAGGTGTCCATGGCAATGAATTCCATAGATGCACCACCCTCGAGCTAAAAAAAAATTCCTTTTCATCTCTGTTCTAAATAGACATCCCTCTCCACATCCACTCTGTCTAGGCTTTTCAATATTCAATATGTTTCAAAGACATCCCCTTCATTCTTCTAAGTTACTGTACAAGCCCAGAACCATCAAACACTCCCGATAAATTAACTCTGTCATTTCCAGAATCAATCTCATGAACCTTCTCTGGACCCTCTCCAATGCTAGCACATTATTTCTCAGATAATGGGCCCAAAACTGCTCTGTATACTCCTTACCTCTGACTCAACCTGCAACTTAACCTGCATGGAATCCTGGCCAATGACTCCCAAGTCCCTTTGCACTGCCGGTTTTAGAATTTTCTTCCTTTTTAGGAAATAATTTACACTTTTATTCCTTTTACCAAAGTGCATGACTATACATTTCCCTACATATATTCCATCTGCTATTTCTTCATCCATTTTTCCAATCTGCCCAAGTCCTTCTGCAGATTCCTTGCTTCTGCAGCACTCCTGCCCCTCCAACTATCTTTGTATCATCAGCAAACCTGGCCACAAACCAATGAATGCTGGGTTTTTTTGCTTACTTTATTATGTACCTCCAAATACCCCAAAACCTCATCCTTAGTAATGGACGCCAACATATTCCCAACCACAGAGGTCAGGCCAACTGGCCCATAGTTTATTTTCTTCTGCTTCCTTCCTTTCGTAAAGAGTGGAGTGACAGTTGCAATTTTCCAGTTCTCCGAACTGGAAATCAAGTAATTCTTGAAAAATCATAACTAATGCCTCCCCAATTTCCTTAGCTACCTCTTTCAGAACTCTGAAGTGTAGTCCATCTGGTCGAATTGACTTATCTACCTTTAGATTTTGCAGCTTCCCGAGCACCTTCTCCTCAGTAATAGCAAATACACTCACTTCTGCCCCCTGACACACAGGAAGTACTGGCATACTGCTAATATCGTCCATAGTGAAGACTGAAGCAAAATACTTACTAAGTTCATCTCCCATTTCTTTGTTCCCCATTACTGCCTCTCCAGCATCATTTTCCAGTGACTCAATATCCACTTTCACCTCTCTTTTACTCTTCATATATCTGAAAATCCTTCTGGAATCCTCTTTAATATTACTTGCTAGCTTACTTTCATATTTCATCTTTTCTCTCCTGACGTTTTTTTAGTTGCCTTCTGTTGTTTTTAAAAGCTTCTCAATCCTTTAACTTCCTACAAATTATTTTCTATATTACTGTATACGCCCTCTGCTTTGCTTTTATGTTGTCTTTGACCTCCCTTGTCACCAACGGTTGCTTAGTCCACCTTTTAGAATACTTCTTCATCTTTAGGATAAATCTATCCTACAGCTGCTGAACTGCTCCCAGAAACTCCAGCCATTGTTGGTCTGCTGTCATCCCTGTACACGGTCTCTTCCAATTAACTTAGGTCCGCTCCTACCTCATATCTCTGAAATTGTCTTTACTCCACCGTAATACTAATATGTTTGACTTTATCTTCTCCCTCTATCATATTCATGATCATATCGTCTATTATATTAAGATCAATGTCTACTAAGAGTTCCTTTACCTTAAGCTCCCTAATCAAATATGGTTTGTTACACAACACTCAATCCTTAATTGCCTTTCCCCTAGTGGGCTTAACCACAGGATGCTCTAAAGAGCCATCTCATGCGCATTCTATAAATTCCCTCTCTTGAGATCCAGTACCAACCAGGTTTTCCCAATCTACCTGCATATTAAAATCTCCCAGGACTATCACAACATTCCCCTTAATACATGGCTTTTCTATCTCCCGATGTTGTGTATACCCACATCCTCACTGCAGTTTAGAAGCCTGTATATACTGTAACCCTCATCAGGGTCTTTGCAGTTTAATTCTATCCTCAAAGATTCTACCATACATCTTCCGATCCTATGTCACCTCTTGATTTGATCTCATTTTTATCATCAGAGCCACCCACCCCCTCTGCTTACCTGCCTATCCTTTTGATACAAGGTGCATCCTTGGGTGTTAAGATCCCAAATATGATCTTCTTTCAGCCATGATTTAGTGATGCCCACAACGTCATATCTGCTGACTGTGCTACATGATTACCTACCTTATTCTGTATACTGCATGTGTACAAATACAACACCTTCAGTCCTGTATTCATCACCACTTTTGATTTTGCCCCCATGTTACCCTTCTCCTCATCCCACTGACTGCAATTTTGTCATATCATCTGCCTGACCATCCTCACAATCTCACTACACACTGCATCGACTTGTAAAGAGATGCCCCTTCTTTAGCCCCGCAGCTCAGTTTCCCAACACCCTCCCAACATAGCTGAAATCTTCCCAACAGCTCTAGTAAATGTGCCTGCAAAGATATTGGTCCCCATTGGGTTCAGGTGCAACCTGTCCTTTTTGTGCAGGTTATTCCTTCCCCAGAAGAGATCTCAATGACACAGAAGTCTGAAATCCTGCACCATTTCCTCAGACACTCATTCATCTGTGCCATCATCGTATTCCTGCCCTGACTAGCACACAGCTCTGGGAGTAATCCTGAACTGGAGGTCCTGTTTTACAGTCTTTTCCCTGATTGCCTGTTCTCACTGTGCAGGACCTCTTCCTTCTTTCTAGTGATGTCATTGGTGCCCATGTGCACTTAGGAGGCAACACATCATCCTGACTTCTTGTGCAGCCATTGAATCTCCTGCCCATCCCCCAACCATCAAGTCACCTATCATTACTGCTCTGCCTGATTTCACCCTTTCCGCTGAGCCTCACAAATGGTCATAGTGCCAATGGCCTGGCTGCTGCTACTGTGCTGTAATGGGCAATAACCTCCAGCAGTAACCAAAGAGGAATACTTGTTGCTGAATCGAATGGCCAGAGGGAAACTATGCACTGACTTCTTATACCCCTTACTTCTCCTGGTGGTCACCCATCTCCAATCTGAAGTCTGTACTCTGGGTGTGGCCCTCTCAGTAAAATACTCATCTATGAAGTTTTCAGCCTCCTGGATGGTCACGAGTGCATCCAGCTCCAGCTCGAGTTCCTTGACCTTTTCAGTAAGGAGCTGAAATTTGGGTGTATTTCCTGCAGATTTAGTCATCAGGGAGACCTTCAGATCCCCTGAATTTCCAAATCTTACAAGAGGAACATTCCACTACCTGAAATGCCATCCTGCTTGCACTTGTTATGCCTCTAACTTCTCAGACTTTAGTAATAGTCCATGCCTGTTCTTGCCTAAGCCTGTTGTGCCAAATCCTGGTCACTCTACCAGTGGCCACTCTGCTCAAACCCCACCTTGTTTTATTGACTGTTGCTAATTAACCCTTGTTACTATTAACCCAAGAAACCTCCCAGTCCATAGACAAGTCACAACAGGCCCCGGTCGCTTTTTAAAACTGGTGCTTAAAGTCCACAAGGAACTGCCTCCAACTCACTCCATGATCTGCCGCTCTGCAGACAAATCCCCAAGTCCTGACAGATCTTGTTCATTTTTTAAAACTGTCGGGTAAATTGTCTCCAACTCACTCTGTGGTCTCCCACTCTGCAGACGAGTTCCGACAGGCCCCACCTGCTTTTTAAAACTGGCACACAAAGTCTGCAGGGAACTGGACTCCTGCTTCACAGATGACAGGCCCTCCTGACAGGCCCACTCACTCTTTGAAACCAGTGCATATAGTCCACAAGGTACCATCTCCAGCTCACATTATAGGTGGAATACTGAACTCGGATTTGTTTTGACTTATATAGAAGTCAAAACAAGTTTCATGGTCACAGTAGATGTTTAAATGCCATTATGACAACTGCCTTGACTATTACAGCACATACGATCAATACCTACATAATGTCCAACGTTTCCTCAATATAATTGACAAGAGCTTCAAGATTTCTACAGGAATGTGGAGAGCATAAATTGCTATAATCATTTTTTCACTATTATGCAAGAACACATACAGATATTAGACTCAGGAAATATTAAGCCAATAATTGAATAATTAAACAGGATTTTAAAATTGCGCTTATTTTGGACATTAGTTACAAACGTACATTCAACATTATTCTCTCCCAAAAACACTCATAATAATTTCATTCTGCACATTTTAGCAACCATTTATTTATTCCATAAAACCACATTGTCAGTTACATTTAAAACTCAAACAAAATAGGAAACATTGTGAGACATTTAACACTTACACAAGCACAGCGGTAACTGTAATTACTGTTCATTTAATATTCATTCAAGGGATATTGCTTTAAAACACAAAATATTTTGTGGGACTTGTACTTCTGTAAATGTAACACTTCCAACAGTGGTTTTCTTTGCTTCCCAGCTCCTGTAATGCACTATACACTTGTCAACTGGTTAAAGACCAAGCAGTAGTCACAGGATTTGTCTTTGCTCTATTGCCTGCAAATTGCATGTGAAAATCAATTCTAGAATCATGGAAATTTACTACCTAAAAAGGAAGTTGTTGCATGCAATAAAAATTGAATTATTGAGAATAAATTTCACTTTCCAGCATTCTTTGTAGTCGTGGCATGCCAAATATTCGGGCATTCAGTGTGGTAGTTACTCGTTCCACCAAGAAGCGAGTGTAAAGATTCGCTTTATTTGTCAAAACACACAGTGAACACACCTGTCCCTGAACATGCCTCGAAAACAAGGACACATGTCAGAATGCTGCTTCTGGATTTGAGCTCGGCATTCTACACTATAGTGCTGCAAACTCCGGTGATCAAACACCCACTCTTCAGTCCAAGTACATCACTGTGCAACTGGTTGTCGGATTTCCTAAAGAACAGACTTCAGACAGCTAAGATGCACAACCACTACCCATCCCCATCGTTCTCAATGCAAGGACTGTGTGCTGAGACAGCGACTGTACACTCTGCTCACAGATTGACTATGCAGCAAACACCCGAGTAATCACATTGTCAAGTTCACCGATGAGTCGTGGGGCTCATCACCAACAATGGTGAGACAGCCTACAGAGAGGAGTGGAAAAGCTCGAGGCCTGGTCCCAGGGGAAAAAAAAATCTTCTGTTATGTCAACAAGACAAATGAGATGGTTATTGACTTCAGGAGAACTCGCACCAGCTACGCCCACCTTTACATCATTGGCACATCAGTGGAAACTGCAAGCAGTTTTAAATTCCTAGGAGTGCACATCTCACACAATCTCTCATGGCCCCAGAACACATCCTACACAGTCAGGAAAGCTCACCCACATCTATACTTTGTGAAGACACCGGAAAGAGCTGGACTATGCACATTCATACACTCATCATTGCACAGATGTGCAGCAGAGAGCATCCTGACATGCTGCATCACTGCTTGGCGGACAGGTAGGCACTACAACTGGTCGTCAAAACTGCCCACCCACCATCAATGACATGTATATCAGAGAGGTGCCAGAAAAGGGCTAGTAACATCATGATGGATCCCATCCACCCTGCTCATGGATTGTTTGTCCCACTACCATCAGGAAGGAGGCTACATAGCATTCATGCCAGGACCTCTAAACTCAAAGAAAGTTATTTCCCAAAGTGGTAAGGCTGATCAACACCTCCACCCATTACTACCAATCTACACTACAAGCATTTCTACTTTATTATTTACTGTCAGTCACCTTATGCACAGACACTCCTGTGCCCCTGTGCCTAGTGTCACCTTATGGACACGCAATCAGTCTATAACTATTGGCTAACATATGTATTTACATTTATTGTGTTTTTTGATTATTATTATTGTACTCTTTATCTTTTTTTTATGCTGCATTGGATCCAGAGTAGCAATTATTTCATTACCACCATGAATGGTGGAAAGTAATTTCCTTTTACTTATACAATTCTATCCACCAGTTATGCAGACCTTTTCATTGGCTATGTGCAACTGTCTATGTTCCAAGCCTTCCCTAGTAATGCTCAGGGACTTTTTCTGTGCTACATTGATGACCGTATTGGTGCAGCTTTATGCATCCATGCTGAGCTCGTCAATTTCATCCACTATGCCTCCAACTTCCACCCAGCCCTTAAGTTCACTTGTTCCATTTCTTACATCTGTCCCACCTTTCTCAACCTCTCGGTCTCCATTTTTGGAGACAAACTGTCTACCACCATCTTTTATGAACCTACTGATTCCCATGGCTATCTTGACAATACCTCTTCCCACCCTGTCTCCTGTAAAAATGCTATTCCCTTTTCTCCGTCCCTTCACTTCCACTGCATCTGGTCCCAGGATGTGGCTTTCCTTTCCAGGACACCAGAGACATCTTCCTTCTACAAATGATGGGGTTCCTTTCCTCAACCATTGATGCTGCCATCACCTATATCTTCTCTTTTCCTGGACATGGTGCTCACCTCATCTTCTTGCTGTCTTAACAGGGACGGAGTCCATTTTTTCCTCACCTATCAGCCCGTGAGCCTACACATCACGCTCTGCAACTTCTGCCACGCACCACCAAATACATCTTTACCTCCTTCTCACTCTCCACTTTCCGCAGGGATGGCTCTCTCCCTGCTTCCTTTGTCCATTCAACCCTCTCCACTAAACTCCCTCCTGGCATGTATCCCTGCAAGTGACAGAAATGCTACACCTGCCCATTCACTTCCTGCCTCACCTGCATTCGGGGGCCAAACAGTCCTTCCAGGTGAGGCAACATCTCACCTGTGAATCTGTTGGGGTCGTCTTCTCTATCCAGCATTTCCGATATGGCCTCCCCTACACTGCTAAGACCAGTTGCAAATTGGCGGGGGGGGGGGGGGACGTTTTTCAGCATCTGCAGGATAGCTTGTGTTCATAATTATTTCATTCCACATTACACTTGTGTAAAGGAACTGACAATAAACAATCTTGAATCTTGAATCTGTAAATGTGTCAAATTAGAGAAAGTTTTGCTGAGTAGTCAGCAAGTATCGCCATGGTTCCAACGCTAACATAGTGTGCCCACAACTCATTAATCCTAACTCATACATCTTTGGAATGTGGCATCCAGATTATTTGGAGGCAACCTACGTATAAACCCACTAGAGGAAGATGCAGGAAACAAATCCTTATCTTACAGCTGGCCCTGTAAAGAGTTGCACTAACTAGTACACCACTGTGCCATGCTTCATACCACTCTTCGGCTATTGAGGAAGAGAAACATTCAACTCCTCTGCCAAGCATAATTTTTATCATAAACCCTTGTATGTCCACATTTCCGAGGATCTCACCTGGTCCCTGAACTCCTCCATCCTGATCAAAAAGGCGCAACAATGCCTTTATTTCCTGTGGAGCATCAAGAAAGCTCACCTCTGTCCCAGGATACTGACGGACTTTTACCACTGTACCATTGAGAGCATACTCACCAACTGCATCTCAGTGTGGTATGGCAATTGTCCCGTATCGGACCGCAAAGCACTCCAGCGGGTGGTGAAAACTGCCCAGTGGATTATTGGCACCCAATTGCCCACCATTGAGAACATCTACCATAAACACTGCCTGGGCAGGGTGAAAAGCATTATCAAGGATGCATCTCGCCCTAACCATGGACTTTTTACTCTCCTCCCATCTGGTAGGCGCTACAGGAGCCTCCGCTCCCGCACCAGCAGGCACAGGAAGAGCTTCTTCCCTGAGGCTGTGACCCTGCTGAACCTCACATCACAGCGCGAAGAAATATTGCACCCATATTGTACTGTCTCAGTACTTATATATTTGTGTGCTGTAGCACTTACTTTTTATTCACACTTATTTTGTAAATAACACTATTCTTTGCATTTCTGGTTAGGTGCTAACTGCATTTCATTGGCTTTGTATCTGTACTTGGCACAATGACAATAAAGTTGAATCTAATCTAATCTAATCTAATCTCATGTCGATGCTAGATCTTCCAACTGGGAGAGACAGGCCAGTCCCAACTCATCGATTTTCATTTGGAAATGTCCAGATTGTGGCCAAAATTCAGAGAAGGAAAATCCAATGAAATTCCAACCTGGTACTAGGTGTTCAATTTCAAGAAAATATGTGAAAAAGCTCTCTGACAGCTGTCAGTTCAAACATAGAGCTGATATACACGAAGTTGAACAGGAAACTGCAACAGGACAAGGGTATATTTTAAATTAGGATAAACGTAAGAATGGGCCAACTTTGCTTTACTTGGCTCACAGTGTACACTCAATTGCTGAGTATAAATTGAGAGAAAAAAGGAGGACAAATATCTGAGATTATACAGTTTTCTACTTCTTTCTTCAGAAGCTTTTCAGGAGCGTGGAAGGGAAATATTAGAACGAATGGTAAAAACTGCTGCCAGACAGACAGACATGTGCTTCTAAACTACCTTTCACATCTGTTTCAGGATGCCCCCAAGTGTCATTAAGTGTAGTTACTTTTGTAAGGTCAGAAATGTCACAATCTGTTTCACATCAAAGCAATCACGTAGGCATGAAAGTGTCATGAAGTCTATGCTTCTACTTGTATAAGTAACAAAATAAAAAAGGGAAAAAAATCTTGGTTCAAGATAAATGTTGACCAGGATCCTGGGAATAATCTTTTGTTCTTCTAATAGAGACATCAAATCTACCAATGATCAGACAGGACCTTGGTTTAAGATCGCATATGAAAGATGGCTCTTGAACAGCAAAGCACTCCCTCAGTTCTCCATTAGAGTCTGCTTACAGTTTTACATGAATGGAGGTTTAGTGGAAAATGGCTGATCAATCAATGAATTCAATGTGTAATTCACTTAGTAAACACCACTTTGAAGTCTTTGAAGCACTTACAACATTTATTTATTACTCAGAGACTTCACTTCTATTCTAGCATTTTGTCAATAAATATATCTTGCATCCAGAGGGTTTCAAAATTCTGCTTTTGGGACAGAATACTTTGGCTCATTTGCAATACATTACGTTATCACTTTAGGACATGTCAACATTCCCCAGGGAGACTGCCCAAGATTTTCCTATAGGCCTCATGGATTTATAAATGGTTTCATGGAGACAGGGCTAGCCTACTTTGGAGCCTGAATTAAAGTAGGAAATGGCATTTTATCCCAGAAATAATCAGTGGTGAGTAGAAAATCCACTTCATAGCACCCTCATAGGCAGGAAATGCCTCCTCTTATTTTGTGCTTGGGAAAAAAAATACAGAACGATGAAAATAATAATGTAGAAAGTGGCAGAGAAACACTTGCTTTTGGATAACACTTCTCTGCCCACAATCATGAATTGATGCTTTAACCCATTTATATTAAATGTTTTCTGAGTTGCACTGTCAAAAGGATTTACTTTCTTGCACTGGGAATAAATATCACTACACAGAGCAATCATTTAGGAGCACCCAAACTACACAGCCACGGCAGCTGAATTTTCTGCATTCAGCTTCATCTGAATGACTGCACTTAGCCCGGGGTCCGGCATCTATTATATGCTTATTGATTATTAATGTCACTCCTCGTATTTCCCCTGTAGGTGTTGATTGTTCTTCATTCAGACAATGCAGCCTCCCTCTCTACAGTGAATAAGGCAGCTCTGCAATCAAACAGCTTTGCAAGTTGCAGAACATAATAGGGGTGCTACATCATTCACAATTAGGTAAAATAAAACCCACAACTGACATCATGGCAGTTAACCATGGCATCTCCCCAAATTTTCACACTGCAATATTAATCACTTTTTTCCTTTTTGCGCAAAAGGTTCCTGTTCATTCTTTTCCAAGAGGTATTAATCCAAGACCACAGTCTTATCCAATGATGATTCCATGATACAATTGTGAAAACAGTGAAGTTAAATCAGAGGTCCTGGCCAATTTAAATCCCTCAGTCAATATCCCTAACAGAAACTATACAAACTGGTTAATCTGAATGTGCTGTTTATTGTAACTGCTGTCTCAAAATGTTTCACATATTATCGCATAGGCCCACAAGTACTATGAAATGTCCTTAGGAAAATATTATATAAATGCAAGTACGTCAGGTCTTTAAACATTGCAATCTCTTCAATCTTATGAACCGTTGCAAGTGTGTGCGTCAAATTCCAGCTCCTGGCGATTCTCCAAGTGCGATGAGAGGAATGCTCAAGTTACTTTTGCTGGTGCAATTTCGCCCGGGATTCCATATGGTATGCAGTGGGAAGTATGAGGGTTTGTGAATTTCTGGAAAGAAGCCAATGGGATGAGAATCAAGATTCAAATTTATTTATCACATGTACATCAAAACTTACAGTAAATGCTTTGTTTGCGTTAACAGCCAACTTATCTGAGGGTGTACCGGAGGCAGCCTGCAAGAGGTGCCACACACTACAGCGCCAGCACAGCTCGCCCACAATGCTTGGTCAAACAATGCAGGACACAACATAACAGAGCACAAGCAACAAAATAACAATGGCAAAACGAGCCCCGTTCCTCCCAATCACCCATCCACTCATGTGGGGTGTGCAGGGTAGCGTAGTGGTTAGCACAATGCTTTACAGTATGAGTGACCCGGGTTCGATTCCCAGCACTGCCTATAAGGAGATTGTACTTTCTCTCTGTGATCTTGTGGGTTTCCTCCGGGTGCTCTGGTTTCCTCCCACGGTCCTCTCCAAAGACGTACCATTTGGTAGGTTAATTGGTCATTGTAAATTGTCCTGTGATTAGGCTAGGGTTTAATCATGGGATTGCTCGGCAGCACAGTTTGAAAGGCCGGAAGGGCCTATTCCGTGCTGTAGGTCAATAAATAAATAAACAAACAAACAATCAGACAGAACAGGATGTCTTTGACTTGCAGTGGATTCTGACATGGACTCACGGATATTGGGTTCTTGACTTTTTTAGCGGACTCACAGGGACGCTGTTATCCTCAACTACAGCAGCCCTGGAAAACAGAGGAAGCACCATATTTCATTCCTCTCCAGTTTCCAAAGCTCTTGCACCAAGTTACAGCTGACAGGCTGGAGAATTCTGACAGTAATCGTCCTTTCGGTTCAATGAAGTAGCTCTGTGACTCTCCTTTAAAACAGGCTATTTTGCAAGATAAAGCTGCATGCATGCTAACCATTTGCTGGAAAACAGAAGTAAGAAAAGCCACATGAGCTATTCAGTGAAGACAAAACAATGTAATAGTCTGATTATATAACCTTGGAAACTTTTTTTTGGAGCCTGCTTTTCTGTATGGTTAGATGTTGCCTTGTTTCTGTGGAGCCAATTTAAATAACTTATGTTCTTTGCAATGTTTTCACAAAGAGAGAGAGAGACACACAATGACATGTTCAGAAAAAAAAAGATAGCAGCTCTTAAAGGACTCTTTACTCATTTATATATTAGATCATCTAATGCAAGTGCATAAAATATTAATTGTGCTAACTTACAGCATTTAAACATTTGGAAATTAAACGCTGTCTGTTCTATTGGAACAGAGACCGGTATCTTTAATGACTGCAAAGAGATGCTTTTTTATTCAAGAGCTGCATTTTGCAATTTTTATGACAACTTTGATGGGAAGGATGTGGGATACACATCTTTTAAATAGTGCCTCCCAAAGATTTAAATGCAAAATACCTGAATGAAAAGCAGGTAACTGCTCATATTTATCCTACCTTCAATCTTAATGGAATATCCAAGCCATAAGAAAGAGAAATGTCTAAACACGTTACTGCATATTCAGAACGTGTTACACCCATTTTGTTGGGAAGACAACCTCAGCACTGAGAAAGTGGTCTGATAGCTCTTGTACTTGCTATAAATAGAATCTAGTGCCAATGGAAACAAGGCTGGAACAGTTGGTAAAAACAATAGCTGATACACCAGGACCTTTTGATGTTTAGTCACAGCAGTGAAATTTGTCTGAATAAATCTTTAACCATGGTACATGGGCCACAGGTGTTACGATTTACCACAGTACAATAGGGAGAAGACACCAAGGTAGCAGTTAGCATGAGGCTATTACAGCTCAGGGGTCAAAGTTCTGAGATCCATTCTAGTGCTGTCTGTAAGGAATTTGTATGCTCTCTCCATCACCGCATGGGCTTCCTACATGTGCTCCAGTTTCCTCCCATAGTCCAAAGATATACTGGTTAGTAGGTTAATTAACCATTGCAAATCGTCCTGTGATTAGGCTCGGGATAAATAGGTGGATTGCTGGGTGGCACAGCTCCTAGCACCAGGAGGGCCTGTTCCATGCTGTATTCCTAAACCAGTGGTTCCCAAACAAGACTCTGGTATGGCTCTGGATGACTGGAAAATTGCAAATGTCACTCCACCCTTCAAGGAGGGAGGGAGGCTGAAGAAACAAAATTATGGGCCAGTTAGCTTGACCTCAGCAGTTGGGAAGATCTTGGCATTAATTGGTAAGGTTGAGGCTTTGGGGTTCTTGGAGGCACATGATAAAATGGGCCGGTCAGCATGGTTTCCTTAAGGGAAAATCTTGTCTGACAAATCTGTTGGAATTCTTTGAGGAAATAACATGCAGAAAAGACAAAGGAGAATCAGATGGTGTTATGTGGTTGGATTTTCAAAAGACATTTGCCAAGGTGCCACGCATAAAGCAAGGTAAGACCCATGGTACACAGGAAAGATACTAGCATGAATAGAGCTTTGGCTGATTGGCAGGAGGCAAGGAGTGGAAGTAATTGGAGCCTTTTCTAATTGGCTGCCAGTGATTAGTGGTTTTCTACAGGGGTCAGTGTTGGGACTGCCTCATTTTACTTTTTACATCAATAATTTGAATGATGGAATTGATGGCTTTGTGGCCAAGTTTGCGGATGATACAAAGATAGGTGGAGGGGCAGGTAGTGTTGAGGAAGCATGAAGGTTGCTGAAGAACTTATACAAATAAGTCTAAGTTAATGGGCAAAGAAGTGGTATATGGTGTACAGTGTCAGGAAGTGTATGGTCATGTACTTTGGCAAAAGGAATAAAAGCATGGACTATTTGGTGTACAAAGGCTGTTGTAAATCTAGTCAAGAAGAAAAGAAGAGCTTACGAAAGGTTCAAAAATCTAGGTAATGATAGAGATCGAGAAGATTATAAGGCTAGCAAGAAGGAGCTTAAGAATGAAATTAGGAGAGTCAGAAGGGGCCATGAGAGGTCCTTGGCAGACAGGATTAAGGAAAACCCCAAGGCGTTCTAAAAATATGTGAAGAGCAAAAGGATAAGGTGTGAGAGAATAGGACCAATCAAGTGTGACAGTGGAAAAGTGTGTATAGAACCAGCAGAGATAGCAGAGGTACTTAATGAATACTTTGCTTCAGTATTCACTACGGAAAAGGATCTTGGAGATTGTAGGAATGACTTACAGGGGACTGAAAAGCTTGAGCGTGAAGATATTAAGAAAGAGGATGTGCTGGAGCTTTTGGAAAATATCAAGTTGGATAAATCACCGGGACAGGATGAGATGTACACCAGGCTACTGTGGGAGGAGAGGGAGGAGAATACTGAGCCTCTGGCGATGATCCTTTCATCATCAATGGGGAGAGGAGAAGTTCCAGAGGACTGGAGGGTTGCGGATGGTGTTCCATTATTCAAGAAAGGGAGTAAAGAAAGCCCAGGAAATTATAGACCAGTGAGTCTTACTTCAGTGGTTGGTAAGTTGATGGAGGAGATCCTGAGATGCAGGATTTATGAACATTTGGAGAGGCATAATATGATTGGGAATAGTCAGCATGGCTTTGTCAAAGGCAAGTTGTGCCTAACGAGCCTGATTGAATTTCTTGAGTATGTAACTAAACACATTGATAAAGGTAGAGCAGTAGATGTAGTGTATATGGATTTCAGCAAGGCATTTGACAAGGTGCCACATGCAAGACTTATTGAGAAAGTAAGGAGGCATGGGATCCAAGGGGACATTGCTTTGTGGATCCAGAACTGGCTTTCCCACAGAAGGCAAAGAGTGGTTGTAGATGGGTCATATTCTGCATGGAGGTCAGTGACCAGTGGTGTGTCTCAGGGATCTGTTCTGGGACCCCTACTCTTCATGATTTTTATAAATGATCTGGATGAGGATGTGGAGGGATGGGTTAGTAAATTTGCTGATGACACAAAGGTTGGGGGGGTTGTGGATAGTGTGGAGGGCTGTCAGAATTTACAGTGGGACATTGATAGGATGCAAAACTGGGCTGAGAAGTGGCAGATGGAGTTCAACCCAGATAAGTGTCATGTGGTTCATTTTGGCAGGTCAAATATGATGGCAGAAGATAGTATTAATGGTAAGACTCTTGGCAGTGTGGAGGATCAGAGTGATCTTGGGGTCCGAGTCCATAGGACACTCAAAGCTGCTGCACAGGTTGACTCTGTGGTTAAGATACCATGCGGTGCATTGGCCTTCATCAATCATGGGATTGAGTTTAGGAGCCTAGAGGTAGTGTTGCAGCTATATACGACCCTGGTCAGACCCCACTCGGAGTACTGTGCTCAGTTCTGGTCGCCTCACTACTGGAAGGATGTGACAACCATAGAAAGGGTGCAGAGGAGATTTACAAGGATGTTGCCTGGACTGGGGAGCATGCCTTATGAGAATAGATTGAATGAACGTGACATTTTGTCCTTGGAGTGACGGAGGATGAGAGGTGACCTGATAGAGGTGTATAAGATGACGGGAGGCATTGATCGTGTGGATAGTCAGAGGCTTTTTCCCAGGGCTGAAATAGCTAGCATGAGAGGGCATAGTTTTAATGTGCTTGGAAGTAGGTACAGAGGAGATGTCAGGGTTAAGTTTTTTACACAGGGAGTGGTAAGTGCGTGGAATGGGCTGTCAGTGACGGTGGTGGAGGCGGATACGATAGGGTCTTTTAGGAGACTCCTGGACAGGTACATGGAGTTCAGAAAGATAGAGGGCTATGGGTAACCCTAGGTAATTTCTAAGGTAAGGACATGTTCGGCACAGCTTTGTGGGCCAAAGGGCCTGTATTGTGCTGTAGGTTTTCTATGTTCTATGTTCCATATTCTATTTTCTAAATGGAGAGACAAATCTAAATCCAAGGTGCAAAAGGACTTGGGAGTGCTTGTGCAGGATTCCCTAAAGGTTAACTTGCAGACTTGATTTTGTGGTGAGGAAGGTAAATGTAATGTTATCATACATTGCGAGAGGACAAGAATATGAAAACAAGGATGTAATGCTGAGGCTTTATGAGGCATGCCTTATGAGAATATGAGGCCTCACTTGGAGTATTGTGAGCAGCCTTGGGCCCCTTTTTTAAAAAAGACTGTGCTGACATTGGAGGAGTTTCAAAGGAGGCAAGCAAAAATTATTCTGCGATTGGAAAGTTTATCTTATGATGAGCATTTGATGGCTCTGGGCCTGTACTTGCTGGAATTTAGAAGAAGCATGGGGGGAGTTCTCACTGAAACCTATCAAATGTTGAAAGGCCTAGATAGAGTGGCTAGAGGTCTGGATGTTTCATTTAGTGATGGGCCGGTGTTTAGAATCAGAGGGCATAGCCTTAGAATAGAGGGGCGTACATTTAGAACAGAGATAATTAAGGAGAAAGCCAGAGTGTGATGAATCTGTGGAATTTGCTGCATCAGGCACCTGTGGAGATCAGGTCTTTGAGTGTATTTAAGGTGGAGGTGGATAGATTCTTGATAAATCAGGGTGTGAAAGGTTATGGGGATAAGGCAAGAGAATGAAGTTGAGAGGGAAATGGATTAGCCATGATCAAATGGTGAAGCAGACTTAATTGGCCAAATGGTCTAATTCTGCTCCAATTCTGATGGTCTAAATATGCTGTTGGAAAGGTGATAAAGAACATCTTGACCTTTTTCCACAGTGAACAATAACATTCAGAGACTTCCTTCTGCAACCAAATGTCTTGATATGATTTATTGAAACCACAGCTTCAGCTCAAAGTCATTTTGTAGCGAGATCAGTTCTTCCTCCATCCTTCCTCTTAATTCCTCATTACAAGTGTTCAGGAATGGATTTATTACCCAATCTGGAATTTGTATCAAGAGAAAGTCCTAAATTCTCTCTAATATGTCTTTATGCAGCTCACCCAGCTGGGCAACGTATACTTGAAGATCATCATCTGGTATTCTTTCTTTCTCTTCCAACTCAGAGAGATTCAGAAATTGGAAATGGTTTTGATGGAAAAAGTTAAATAGAGTTAACTTGGACAGAAATGTGGACACAACTTAATTGACTTTGATAATATTCACATCATTTCCTTGCAATTGAGGGATGATCCCATTAAACTTTGTAAATAACTCTGACAAATAAGCATTGTCATGTCTATTATTCTTGAGTTATTTACTGAATGAAGCATTTGAGTCTTTAAAGAATTTTATCACAGTTTCTTTTTGACAGCCATCTGACTTCTATGTGCAACAGCAAACACTCAAGCTGTTCATCATTCTCTATACAACACTCTTAAAATAGTCGAACTGAGAGCATAGGACTTGATTTTATTTATCGCTGTGATAATAGTATTTAATTATTTGTGCAGCCGATCGCTTTAGCTCAGTCCTCATTTATTGTCATTTAGAAATGCATGCATTAAAAAATGATACAGCATTCCTCCAGAATGATATCACAAGAAAATGCAGGACAAACCAAGACTAAAACTGACAAAACCACATAATTATAACATATAGTTACAACAGTGCAAAGCAATACCATAATTTGATAAAGAGCAGACCACAGGCACGGTAAAAAAAAGTCTCTAAGTCCCGATAGACTTATCATCTCACGCAGACAGTAGAAGGGAGAAACTCTTCCTGCCATGAACCTCCATGCGCCGCAAACTTGCCGATGCAGCACCATTGAAAGCACCTGACCGCAGTGGACCTTTGAGTCCGTCCGAAAACTTTGAGCCTCCAACCAGCTCCTCCAACACAGCCTCTCTGAGCACCATCCTCTGTCGAGCGCTTCGACCCCGCCCCGGCCACTGAGCAACAAGCAAAGCTGAGGACTTGGGGTCTTCTCCTTTGGAGATTCTGGACCACACAGTAGCAGCAGCAGTGAAGCAGGAATTTCAGAACTTACACCAGATGTTGCTCCGTGCTCTCATGTCCATCTCCATCAAATCAGGATTGTGCAAGGCACCCTACTTGACAAATAACGGACATCACCACTGGAGTGGCCGCTGTGAGCTTGCTTAGTTTTTATGCAACCCATCATGTTCCCACACCACCCTATACCTCTTCTCCCCGTTACTCGTAAAATGCCATCCTCTTCTTTCAATTCCTCCGTCTCCACCGCATCTGCTCTCAGGATGAGGCCTTTATATTCCAGAACAAAGGAGGTGTCCTCCTTCTTCAAAGAAAGGGGCTTCCCTTCCTCCACCATCAACCTGTCCTCAACCGCATCTCTTCCATGTCACACACATCTGCCCTCACCCCATCCTCCTGCCACCCCACCAGGGATAGGGTTCCTCTTGTCCTCACCTACCACCCACCAGCCTCCACGTACAGCACATAATTCTCCAAAACTTCTGCCATCTCCAATGGAATCTCACCACCAAGCGCATCTTTCCCTCCCCCAACTTTCAGAATTCCACAGGGATCAATCCCTGTGTGACTCCTTTGTCTATTCATCCCTCCCCACTGATCTCCCTCCTGGTTCTTATCCTTGCAAGCAGAACAAGTGCAACACCTACCCTTGCACCTCCTCCCTCACTACTATTCAAGGCCACAAACAGTCCTTCCAGGTGAGGCAACACTTCACCTGTGAGTCTACTGTGGTTATCTATTGTATCCGGTGACCCGGTGTGGCCTCTTGTGTATCGGTGAAACCCAAAGTAGATTGGGAGATTGCTTCACCGAGCACCTAAGTTCCATCTGCCAGACAAAGAGGAATCTCCCAGTAACCACCCATTTCAATTCCACTTCCCATTCCCATTCTGACATATCCATCCATGGCCTCCTCTTCAGTTGCGATGAGGCCACACTCAGGTTGGAGGAGCAGCACCTTATATTCCATCTAGGTAGCCTCCAACCTGATGGCATGAACATTGATTTCTCTAACATCCAGTAATGCACCTCTGCTTCTTTATTCCCATTTCTATTTCCCTCTCTCACCTTATCTCCTTGCCTGCCCATTGCCTCCCTCTGGGGCTCCTCCCCATTTTTCTTTCTTCCATGGCCTTCTGTCCTCGCCTATTAGATACCCCCTTCTCCAGCCTTGAATCTCTTCCACCAATCAACTTCCCAGCTCTTTAATTCACCCCTCAATCCCCTCCCAGTTTCACCTATCACCTTACGTTGCTCCCTCCCCTCCCACCACTCTGGCTCCTCATCTTTTTTTTTCTCCAGTAATGCTGAAGGGCCTCAGCCCGAAACATCAACTATACACTTTTCAAGAGATGCTGTCTGGCCTCCTGAGTTCCTCCAGCATTTTGTTTGTGTTACTTGGATTTCCAGCATCTTCAGATTTTCTCTTGTAAATTTATTAGTTTATTAGTTTCAGCCTTTTTCGAGAAAGTGAAATCCCCACCGAGGCATCTTGTCTTTGATGGTTGTACGAGAATGGTGATGAGTGCAAAGTCCTTCCCTTTGAAAAATTGCTCAATAACCCAAAATAACGATTCTCCCTTCATAGATTATTTGTTTCCAGTCCCCTTTCAAATAACAACTCTTGAACCACGTTTTCATGTTTTATGAAGCAAGCATAACCAAGAAGCAAGATTCATTGCTTTGCCAAGTTGACTCATCCAACTGCAGAACAAATTCTGTTGTTCTAAGTACGTTGTACAAAGTGTCTTCCACATTCTCAGATATTTCATTTTTGAACAGTTATCACTGAGCGGGATCACTTTAATTATTTGGTCTTGTGACTTATGCAAAACTGTACTCAGAACCTCCCCTACTGCTGGCAGAATCAGTTCTTCTCCAATTGTATGGGGTTTTCCAGATTTAGCAATAAACAATGAAATGTTGTATGAAGCATACAAGCCATCACTGTTTTGTCGTGAAGTTCCGGCAAACATATTTTGAAGTGTTTTGCATTTCTGGAAGTTTTCACAAAGCGAATGAAAACAAGTCAAGTTCTTATTTGTTTTATCAATGTGTATTCTCTTCAAATGTTCAAGAAGCCTTGACAGTTCCATTGCCTCACTTGAAAAATCTTTTTTACAAAATAGACATATTGGCTGCTGATGGTTGCTTGGTACTGGTATAAATCCATATTTCAGATATTCCACACTATACTGTCTACACTTCTTTTTCATTTGGTCTGCTTCTGCTTTTTTCATTATAGATTAATAACCTTGGTCGATCCCCTATTGTGCAAGTCCAACTACAAGCACTGCGATTTACAAAGGAGAAAGTTATGACATCATCATAGCTCAGGCAAGACCTGACTCTCTGCCTGAAGGTACTTAAAGTAGGGCAGTGATATCTCAGTTAAGCCGTGGGCTACAGAAATGAGGTCGAGACCTTTTAAAAGGGTAGGTTCTGAACTTTACCCCAGAAAAACGCCATGCCCTAATTCACAGGAAATGTGTCACTGTGTGATTAGAATATGGGAATTGTACTAGTTAGTGCTGTACTATAGTAATAAGTAGCAATAAAGTGTGGGCTGAGCCCAGAAATAATAGATTCCTTCAGTCTGGATTTCATGGTATGCCAAATACAGAAGTGTTGCATTGCTTTTCAGTAACTGTAATGTACTTCAAGCAAAGTCGAAGAGAATGGTGGGTTAGCAAGAGATGAGGTGATTATGTGTCTATTGTAATCGATTGTAAGGCACTGGGGATCAAATATAATAAGTAATTCAGTTCTTAAAAAAAGCTGATAATCCTCCAGCTGCTCTCCTTGCAACTGAGCACACCCCCCCACTACCCCCTGTATTTTTACCATCCCCTTCAAAACACCCACTGCCCCCAAGACGGCAATATCGCCCACTTTGGGAACATCTGCTCTAAACAAGTAACATTTAAAAAATAATTAAGAAGAAAGCATTGACAGTATCATTTGTGATGTGATCATATTCTCACAAATAATTAAAAGTCTTGCACTTTCTTTAACATCCTTCTCATTTATCGAAGGATGTTGCCGCAAATTATATACGTATGAATTGTAGTCACAAATGTAAATGCAAAAACGTGAAAGTGGAATTAAACTGTTACTTTGTTCTGCTGTTTACATCTCTGACTACAACTCAAAAATTGTAATCACAGTGAGTTTACACACAGCAAACTCTTACAAACAGCTTTGTGAAATAACCAAACTCGTTTTCTTTTCAGTAATATTGAATGAGAGATAAAAATATAGTACAGGCATAACTTGTCTGCCTACCTGTGAATTAACTCCATTAGATCCATCGCAACTACATACCAAGGCAGACTTGGTCTCTGATTAATCAGAATGGCCTAGAGATAAAGGCCAAATGTACACAATTGTGGGAGCAGGATCCTGGACTGCTTAGCGATGCTGAAATCCCCACCACTGAGCTAAAGGACAACAAATGTCATGGGATGCTGGCAGAAGAGGGGAACCACGACAGCCAGGATTTGAAAACATATGATGGGCCGGCGGTGGTTGAGCAGATACCCAGGAGGTGGCAGCAGTGGGAACAAAGCCAGAACAACATGGAATAGGTCAAAAGATTCACTATCAACGCAGCCTCAGCCCTGATCATGTCTTCCTTTGAATAAGTGCTACGTCGTATTTGGTTGCATTCTACAGTGCAAGTCCATTCACTTTCAACATTCTGCAAGTGTTGGCAGAACCTTTTGCGGCTGTTAGTTCTACAGGAAATTCACTCTCCTGCTGTATCAGGAACGTGGCCACAGTGTAACACAGAGAACATTCTCACTTTGCTGGCTTTAAAACTTCATTGCGAGTGGAGTATGGGAAAATGTCATTTTTTGGAAAATTAATCATTGCTTAATGTACGTTACATGTCACGTCAACAAGATCCCTTGCGGTGTGGAGCAGCATCAACAAAACCACCTGTAGAGTAAGAAACAGCATCTGGTAATCCAAATCAAACCTCATCCATAAATGATCATTTCACTTCTTCTGTTCTTTTTAAATGGTATGCATTCAATATCATTTTGAAAAGATAATCATTGTGAGTTACTATCTCAACCAAAAAGAATCACCTCCAGCAATGTCACACTCCTTCAGTAGGAGACCAAAGTGTCAGTCTATATTTTTTGGGCTTAGTGCTCTGGAATTTTCAAGATGGTTGCCAGCTGAGCCAAGACTATCACAGTTAATTCTTCTTTCTTATATTACTTCATCATATGTATTTTCCTCACACGCTCTGCCCTTCATGATCTGCCTTGCTGGATGGTGAGCAACATGGGCCAGACTGAAGCAAGCACTTCAACTGTGGATACCTTGGTAACATGGACGCCACTGGCTCAGAGTATCCAGACCTCAGATATGCTGACTAAGTGGGTCAGCTGTACGTTCCACCATGACTGGAGCTACGGTGGGCTTTTCATCGTATCGACAATTCGACTGCTCTTCAGCACATTCTGAATAGAGTCATTAGCCAGGGCGCCATGGTGCAGCTTTAATCCTCTACCAGCAGCCATCCAGACTGGCTGCTCTTTCACACAGTTGTAGCATGTTGAATTGTTACAAAAGGCAGACATTGTGGCTGTTGTCATGGTACCATGCACTAACCTGAATTATTGTGTTTATTTGTCTCTACACCATCTGCATTTTGATTGCTTGTGTGCCTTTGTGTTTGCGTCTCTTTTGGGGTTTTACTAAGGAGCCCTGAGGAACAATCTGAGTGTGATTTTGAAAAGCCTACTCACTCATTCTCTTCCTTCTTTTGCAGGCTGCTTTTTAAAAGAAACAATTTAATGCTGCTGGTAACTCTCAAAGGATTCCAATAAAGCCATCATGTGAGATCATAACTGAACTTTCTTCCGATAAATCGGCAAAAGAATCTGCTGAATGGGAGACTTCTTCAGACATTACTAACCACTTGCATTTATGTGTAAAGAATGGGGATGTGAATAGAAGACAAGCGGATACCAATGTCCTTTGGGCATAATCATCCCAAAGCATCCTCTGTCTAATTCAAATCCATTTCCATCAAAAGGCCTTGTGGAATTCTTCCACTGGATATTGCAGTTCACATCTACAGATCATTAAACCTAACAGGATAGATCAATAAAGGTGGTTAAGTAGACAACTGGATGCTTTCCTCTATTAGCCAAAGCATCCAATACATGTTCAGGGAGGTTATGCTGGAAAGGTACACAACACAAGTTAGACCCCACCTTGTGCACTATACGCAGTTCTGGTCTCCACTTGACCGGAATGATGATGAGAGAGAATCAAAAAATGTGCAGACATGATGCTAGGACTGGAAAATTGTAACAATGAGGAAGAACCTGTGAGAGAATATTTAAATGATGTGAATAAAATTATGGGATGCCTCTGTGTAGATAATGGGAATCTATTTATCTTTGTGGGTGGGATTAAGGGTTTGGGAAGCAGATCAGTCAAAAAGCATGAGGGAAATTATTTAAAATAAATGTAAAAAGATTAAAAGTGAGATGAGGAAGTCTTTTCCATCCAGATTATGATAGAGATCTTTAACTTCCTTTCAAACATTGAGTTCAAGGCAGAAAAACTCAGAGGTACTCAGGTGAGTACAGGAAGAGCTCGTAGGCCTACGGACTTGGTGCTGTAAAGCAAGATAAGGCTGGATAACATGGATCGGGTGGGCTGAATAGCCTATAAATGTTCCATAATTTAACAGTGCTCCAGCAAAATAAATCTACTGAAGTAGACTTGCATCTGAAAAATAAAAAGCAGCAAAAATCAGGGGAAAGAAATCCATGAAATGCAATGCAGAAACGGCTATTTGTCAGGTCAAGCCATTGTAATCTATAATGCTGTAGTGAGAAGCAACTTCAGAACAAATCAAACTTCTTCACTGTCGAGCAAGAAATCCCATCAGCTGTTAGTTTAGTCGGCTGAATATTAGTAAAGAGTAAAACTGATTGCTTTTGACAAAGAATGACGTTGAGTTCTGTGCAATAAAATCAGCTGTTTATCCCAAATGGATTATATTAATGTATAGGCTCTATGTGAGCTGCCACATACTCTATTTACCTTATATTCTTTAGTATCTGACTACTGCCCAAAACAAGGCTAATAACTAAAACAGTACGACTGCTTCCTGGATCTTGGAAACCAGGTAACTCTCCACTTCCATGATGTACCAAATTTAGATTTTCCTTCAAAAATGTCTCTATCAATTACACATATTCTCTAATGCTGTCAATAGGAATTCTTACTGTTAGACTACAAGATTTTTATTTCTATTTGTAACATCTCCTGATGATTCAATTGCACAAAGAGGTATTGAAGCCAAGGTCTTGGAGCTTGTTGATTAGTTTTGAGGGGATGATGGTATTGAATGCTGAGCTGTCCAGTTGTTCCAGCATTGAGTTATCTATGTATCTCATAATTTTGTCAGGCCACTCCTCAGCTTCCAAAGCTTCAGAGAAAACAACCCAAGTTTGTTCACCTGTTCACTGGGGCTAATAGTCTATATTTTGGCAGCATCCTGATAAATATCCTTCTAAAGCTTCCACATCCTTCCTATACTATATCCTTACCAACATATTTGTAAAGCTGCAACATGACTTCCCGACTCTTACAATAATCAATGCTCTGACCAATGAAACCACCTTTAACATTCCATCTACTTGTGTGGCCACCTTCAGAGAGCGGTGAACAGCACATGCATACTGAAAGATGAATAGATAAAAGAAGCTGAGTCAAGGAAGTGCGTATTGTAGACACTAACTGCAGATATGCTTGCAGTGGATCTCACTCTAAATAGATCAGGAGTGGTCAAAAAAAAGGAGCAAAGATACAATTGATTTATTAACTCCAAATGCCTCCATTTTACACTTCAAAACCTAACGAAGGTTCAAAGTGATATCCAAGAACCAATGGGGAAGAAAATTGGTCAGGAATAATAAGGATATGAGATGCTAATTTTAAGTTCAAAGTATAGGCTATTGTTTACTCAGCATGCTTCAATCCAGGAGCTAAACAGGTTTGGAAACTTTGAGATTAAAAGTTTCGGCTGGTGAGCCTGATGTCGGTAGTGGCTAAGTTATTGAAAAATATTCTAAGGGACCAGATACATAAATAAAGGCAGTGACTGATTAGGGATTGTCAACATGGCTTTGTGTTTTGTACTGAGTTTTTCACAGAAGTTACCAGGAAAGCTGATGAAGGCAAGGCAGTGGATGTTATCTACATAGACTTTGACAAGGTCCTGCGTGGGAGGATGGCTAAAAACATTCAACTGTTTGGCATTAATAAATTGGATTAGACATTGGCTTCCAGAGAGAAGCTAGAGAGTGGTAGTAGATGGTTGCCTCTCTGACTGGAAGCCGATGATTAATGCTGTGGAGCAGTGGTCAGTGCTTGGTCCATTGTGAATTGTCATCAATATTAACAATCTGGATTTTAACGTAGTAAACTGGATCAGTTAATATTTGGAGGACACCAAGATTGGGGCTGTAGTGGACAGCGAAGAAGAATATCAAACTCAGCTGGTAAAATGGGCTGAAAAATGGCAGATGGAATTTAATGTAGACAATTGCACTTTGAAAGGACAAACTGGGGTAGGACTTACATGGTGAACACTAGGGCACTGAGGAGTGCAGTAGAACAGAGCAATCAGGGAATACAGCTCCATAACTCCTTGAAAGTGGTGTCACAGCTATAAAGTGTTGCAAAGAAAGCTTTAGGCACACTAACCTTCGTAAACCAAAGTACTGAGTACAGGAAAGAGGACGTTATGTTGAAGCTATAAAAGATGATTGTGCGGCCTAACTTGGAATATGGTGTGTAGTTTTGGTCACCTACCTAAGAAAAGATTGTGAGAGTGCAGAGAAAACTTACAAGGAATTTGCCAGGACTGGAGAACCTGAATTGTACAGAAAGGCTGAATATGTTATGACTTTATTCCCTGGAGCGTAGGAGAATGAAGAGTAATTTATCAGAGGTATGCAAAATTATGAGGGGTATACAGTGGATGGGGTAAATGGAAGCAGTCTTTTTCCACTGAACTTGGGTGAAACTAGAACTGGACATCATGTCGTAAGGGTGAAAGGTGGAATGTTTAAGGGAAACATGAGGGGAAACGTCTTCACTCAGAGTGTGGAACAAGCTGCCAGCAGAAGTGGGTTTGATTTCAATATTTAAGAGACATTTGGATAGGTACATGGATGGAAGGGGTATGGAAGGTAATGTTCTGCATGCAGGTTCATGGGACTAGGCAGATTCGTAGACTAGATGGGCCACAGGGCTTGCTTTTGTGCTGTAGTGTTCTATGAATCTATGACTCTAAAATGACATTCATTTTTATTCCCATGTTTTGATTGTGACTGGGCAAACCTGGAATATAGAATTGAATATTCATGTACATTTCTTTGTAGTATTATGGGAAAGCATTTTTATTTAGAAATTTACACACTCAAAATTTAGCAGGATTTGGCCTGAATTTTCTAATCTATCACTGAAAATGCTCAAGTAGGCATCGACAAATGAAAGTTTAAGTTAGTCAGAAATTAGACTTCCCAGACATCAATCCCAATCTCATGATACTCAATTACAATTTAACATTTTACTGAGCAAGGTATTGCCTCTGTTACATCTTACAATGTAAATAAAAATGACAATGAAAGGACAGAGTGCTTTCACCCTTAATAGAACGCATAGACTGATAACCAATAGCTACATGGTTAAAATTATCCTTAGCCCTGGAATGATTTAATTGATAAGTCTACATTTTAGTTCACTGAGTGAAAATATAACCATTGTGAAGGAGAACTGACATGGAAACAATATGACCAAAAACAGTTGAAATGTAATGCTTTGCATTCCAGTGGGAAGCAGTGTTACAACTCTGCTTGACCTCTTACTCTTGGCAAGAGAAAAGATAAGCTCATTGTTAACACTTTTAGTATGACATTCTTTATTTATGGGGATTGAAAAGGCCTGAAATACCCAACATTTTTAGAATAAAATTAATTTTCTGGCACCAGCATTAAATGTGTGCAACAATAGAGACTCAGTTATATAGTTCTCCACCTATCCTGTTATGATATTCTGCTCTACTGATGATTCGGGGAAGGAAATGAACAGTCTAAGGATACTATATCTTCTTTTCACACCAGAAATCAAAGACAAATTAGAGAAAGTTTCAATTTAATTATTCAGCAATGAAATGTAAATTCATAGAACATAAAACAGTGCAGCATAGGAAGAGGGCCTTTAGCCCGCAATGTTGTGTCAAATTAATTAAATTAGTAATCAAATGCTCAGCTAAACTAATCCCTTCTTCCTACATAATGTCCATATCCTTTCATTTGCCAATCTAATAACCTCTTGAATGTCTGTATCTTATTTGTTTCTACCCCCACCCCAGGCAGCGCATTCCAGCAGCTTACTATTTTATGTGTAAAAAACTTGCCCTGCACATCTCCATCTTGCTTCCCCCTTTCACCTTCATTGCATTCCCATAGGTATTAGATGCTTCAACCCTAGGAAAAAGACACCAGTTTTCTACCTAAGCATCTCATAGCCTTATAGATGTCTATCAGATCTCCCCTCAGCTTCCACTGCTCTAGAGAAAACAATCCAAGATTGTCCTACCCGTCCTTCTAATCCAGAGAGCATCCTGATAAACCTCTTCAGCATCCTTTCCAAAGCTTTGACATCCTATAATAGGGTGATCATAACCAAATGCATACTCCAGATGTAGCCTATCGAGAGTTTTATAACTAAATTCTCAATTATGAAAGCTCAGCTTAGTTAAAAGTGATGTGAAATATTTCGCCTGTTGTAATTACCCATTATTTATGGAGGAACATCTATCATCTTTCCTTGTGCCTCCCACGTGAATACAATTTCAGATCCATGAGCACAATTAATACTTAAATACCTGCTGGTGTGGCTTAACAAGACATTCAATTGAAGGAGCAACGAGGGACACTAAATGCCATTCTTGTCAGAGAATATGGATTTGGACAATATAAGCGTTAGGTCGGATTGACATGGTTGGGGTGTTAGGGTCAGAGGTGAGAGAGGGGCCAGTTCTGCTTGCTACTCCACAGGGTTTGCTTGACTCTGTGTTGGACTGAGGTTTCCTAAATCAGCTGAGGAAATATCTGGCATTGTGAACTTCAGTTCTGAATGCTGTATGTTTGCTTTACTGGTTGCATGATTTTTTTTTTGCTTTTCCTTCTCTCTCTGCATTTTGGGTGTTCAATAGTCTTCTTTGCTTTCAAGGGGTTCTATTGGGGTTCTTCGTTTCGTGGCTGCCTATAAGGAGACAAATCTCAAGGTGGTATAAGCTATACATACTTTGATAATAAATGTACTTTGAACTTTGAAGAAATATCCAATGTGAACGCAAAAGTGGTGATATCATCCTTAAGTTCCCTCAACCAATCTTGAGATACTTACATACTTACAAGTCAAGGAATTAGTTTTCTAACAGTTTCACAGTCTAACAATGCCATTTCTAAATGAATGCTATTTTGGCCGAATTATGCAGTTTGCCACATTTGACTCTGAAACCCACACTACACATGCTCATCATCATCTGCGGAACACATTGTACAGTTACTGTTTATTCAGCAATCTATGAAACAGCAGCTAAGTTAAAAATAATAGCCAGAATGACTTGCAATTTTGGAAAATCTATTATTATTGAATTGATGCAATGGAAAATTCTCACTAATATTTCAGTGGGAGTCCTTGATGAGTGCAGCTCTTATAGGAAGTTTTTGATACAACACTGTAACTTAATTATACAACCTTAGAACTTGAAGAAGGATTTCTGCACTTTGACATGTTTGGAATAAATTGTCTTCTTGACCTAGAAAGTGAAAACATAAATATTGTTCTGTTTCATACTTGCCAAAAAAGAAAGCTTTAAATGACATTGATACAAACTTCGGTACTGTTGAAACTATCCTTACTAGTTGCATTGTGGTCTGCCATGGCAATTTGAATGTTTGAAGTTTCAGACAGTAGTGGACCCAGCCCAATATATCACAGGCACCCCCTCCCAACCATTGGTAACATCTACAGAAGCAGTGTAGATGCAGCTGTAAACACAGAGGGCAATATCCATCATCGAAGATCTCCATCATCTGGGTCATACTATCTTTCTATAGCTGCTCCGGGCAGGAGAAACAGAAGCCTGAATTCCCACTGCACCAGGATCAAGAATAGTTGCTTTCCTTCAATCATTCAACCAACCAACCAACCAACCAGCAAAATCCAAATCACCACTTAAGGTTTAGCAACATGATGACCACATTGATCACTTTGTACTAAAATGGACTTTGGTGTATTTCCTTTTTTGAAATTGTACATAAATTATGATACTTATATAATACTATTTGCCTGTAATGCTGCTGTCCGTATGTTTTTCATTATACCTGTGATGTCCGGTCAAGATGGTGCTAGTGTACATCGCTCCCTCCATCTACATCTTCCAAAGAGCTCACAGAAATGTCTTTATTACTGATTTTCACCCTAAATATGTTTCTGGGACTGCTAGAGCCTGTGATTTATAGTTTGGAGATCAATTGGATAATCCAGTGCTATGCTATTTCCAAGAAGATTACGGGAAACAGGTACGTAATTGGGCAGCCTCGATGTGAAGAAGCTTCGACGGGTACGAGCTGCTGTTTGACTTCATTTCATGAGGAAACCATCCATTAATCGCTGATTCAAGCATTGAGGAAGATTAAGACATCAAGGCGAATGTGGAAGGCGAACGAAAGTTCAGCGCTGACTGCTTTCCTTTTGATCGCTGCTGGGAAGGAGTCTGTGAGCAGCCCATCACTGTGGCAGGTGGGTAGGCCTCTCTGCCTCATGTGGTGCCCTCTCTTTCGATGAATGCTGGTGATATCGGAGGATGGGATTGTGGTTCTGCGGTTAATTGGACAACTGCATTTGTGGACTGAGGACTTTTTCAGACTTGTGGTTTTTATATTCTGTGTTTTTTATCACCCATTCCTTTTCCATTTTGTTCTGTGAGGGGAGGGTGTTTGGGGGTTTATGGTCTGTTTGCCTTTTTGTGTGTAGGGGAGTTGTTTTGGGGGTCGAAGTTACCGTTCCATTTTTGCGGTGGAGGAGAGTTTTGAAGGTGATGATCGGGATGCCATTCTTTTTTGTGCGGGGGGGGAGCGGTGTTTCTCTCTGAACAATGTTCATGATTTTTCTTTGTTTCGTGGCTATCTGGATAAGGCAAATTTCAGAGTTGGATACTGATACATGCTTTGATAATAAATGAACCCTTGACCTTTGAATACGTGTGCTTGTGCATATGACAATAAATTTGACTATGATAACTTGAATTGCTGGATGATGAAAGCTGCAGATGTGGCTCCGTGTAGATTAGTAACTTATTTCAAATTTCCATCTCACTATTTACACAACAGCTCAATGATCTGGCAGCGTCCATCAAAAGTTTTCAGTGGGTAAGGATATGATTTTTATTGTCACCCCCACAGCAATGACCACCAAATATTAACGAGTACTGTTCATTAGCCTCAGAGTAGAAAGATTTTCTATTCATGACAATTCAGCCTAATATTCCTCAGAGATACTGATCAAAAGGTATTTGGTGCTTTCTCAGATGAATTTGAAAGGTCATAAAATTTTAAAGGTGAACACGGTGGTTATCTTATCTCTTGAACTACTTTCCTTTAACTCTAGGCAGCAGCTGAGATTATGATGAGAGAATAGAGATAATGTTTTAGGGTCTTCACCTTCCATCAGATGAAAGCTCATTGACTTTTCTGATGAAAAGACATTTGGTCTATTTTCTCTGCTTGTCCTGCTGTGTATTTCCAACTTTTCCTGTTTTTATTTCATAGCTCCAATAATGTCTGCACTCCTTTTCATTTAAGATTGTGTTATGACAAACGAGTTAGTCAACACCTCATTACTTTTTGTGGGAGTTTGATGCATATAGGTTCTTTCAACAATTGCCTCACATGAAAAGCACTTCATTGACATGATATGTTTTGATGTGTTATAAGGATGTGAAAGGTGCAACCTAATTGCAAGAACTAATTTTAATGGGACTGGAATTTAAATGTAGATTGGGTTAGTGTGGGATTACATCTGTCTATTCTGATTTATTCATTAAAGAATCTCTATTAAATTGAAAAGAAATACCAGCCCAATATATTCCCATAACTCAACACCAAATGTCAAATATTGTCATGGGTAATCACTGCAGATTCTGAAAATAGTTTGGTGTTCAATCATTGGCCAGTGGAGTATGTCACAGCTAATTTTCACCAACTTCTTTGTATGCTCTGGCTGCCATTTATGCTGGACTACTTGATGTATGGACCTATGTTTCAACATAACATTCCGAATATCCTTCTCCACTGGGAGCAGCCATGGGCCAGGGATTGCTAAGAAGTCAGTGGTGATGTTTCAAGGGGGCTTAGAGCACACGCTTGAATCTTTTCACTTTCCACCTGGTATGCTCTTCCTATTACAAAACACGGAAAAGAAGCCTGCTGTTGGGCTCAAAAATCGAGACAGATGAGTGCAATTAGATCCTCAGTGCCGGAGATATTGCCCTGAGAGAAGATTCTGAGGTTGGTTCATCTGCCCTTCTGGTGAATTTGGACACTTTGTAGAGAGCATTGGTGGCACTTTCCTCGTTTCTTGTGTGCCTATTGCAGGTAGTCCAGGAATCTGAAGCATTTCAGAGGCCCAAGATCACCACTGCCTAGTTCACTGTCAGCTCCATGCCAGCTGACTTTTAAACACCCATAAAACATAGACATAGGAAGAGAGTTACACATTCGGCCCATTTGCTCTGCCATTCAATTATAGCTGATTAGCTTTCCCTCTTAATCCAATCCCCTGCCTTCTTCCTGTAACCTTTGACACCCTTACTAATCAATAGACTATCAACTCTGCTTTAAATATACCCAATGACTTGGCCTCCACAGCCATTTGTGGCAAAGAATTTCACTGATTCACTGCACTGTGGCGGAAGAAATTCATCCTCATCTCAGTCCTAAAGGGATATTCTTCTATTCCTCTGTGTTAGACTCTCCCACTAATGGAAACATCCTCCCCATGTCCATTTTATCTACCCTTTCACCTTTACTATCTGTCAGCCTGAGGAATACTGCCTTCATTATGAGAATGCTGCTTAGATTTCAAGAGTGGTCCACCTTTTTCCTGCGAACATCTCGTGTCAGAAGCAAGGTGGTAGGTGTTTTTGTAGATGTTAAATGCAGTGCCTATTTGCTTGCACCCTTTAGGTACACAAATTGAAGTTGACATGGAACTCAACCTCGGGATGTGTGCACACACAAACTCATCTGCATTTTACAGCGCAATCATCAAGGTTTAAGTGCAGGGAATAAAGGCTGAACAGTTTATCCTCTGGCCCTGCAGATTAACATGAAGTCAGGACACTATGAGAGTAATATTGATTGAAGACAGACTTGGGGCCAAACATTAACCTCATTTGAATACAGTCACCATTAAGATTGGCCGCAGTTGGCTACAGTCAGGAAGCAGATGCAAGATGGGGATGAATTCCAGCAGACAGCTGATTTTGATAGAGGGTCTTTCACAGTTATCCTTGGTTGACAGTGGTTAAGGCACATGAGGTTGAAAACAGCAGACTGAATGGTCGACACTGCTTCCTGCATTTTTCTTGGTTCTCCTTTATGTATCTGGATGAATGGAAAATTCATCTCCTATAAGGCAGCAGAAGAAGGCTCTAGCAATGAGACACTTCCAATTTGATTCATTTCTTGAAATTGGCCAGTTCTATCCTCCTCTTTCCAAATGGGACCACGGGGTTGACTGAAATTCAGCAGTTATCAAGTCTTAGATCTCTAGCAGGGATTTCATTTGCTCTTACTCTTACTCACTCTTCTTTCAGTTAGTCCTGACAAAGGGTCTCGGCCTGAAGCGTCGACTGTACCTCTTCCTAGAGATGCTGCCTGGCCTGCTGCGTTCACCAGCAACTTTGATGTGTGTTGCTTGAATTTCCAGCATCTGCAGAATTCCTGTTGATTTCATTTGCTCTGTTGGCATAGTATCCTTTTATTTATTTCTCACCTGGCCTTCTTGACTTCTTTTTGGTCAGATGTGGTGGTGAGTTTGGACATAACAATCTGTTGTGGAATGGATTCAAAGCTATAGATGCTTCAGAAAGGACAGGGACGGAGGCAAAAGAGTTGGGGGCGTGGCACTGCTGATCAGAGATAGTGTTACGGCTGCAGAAAAGGTGGAAGTCATGGAGGGATTGTCTACTGAGTATCTATGGGTGGAAGTTGGAAACAGGAAGGG
The DNA here is from genome assembly GCF_963921235.1 of Mobula hypostoma. Taxonomy (NCBI): domain Eukaryota; kingdom Metazoa; phylum Chordata; class Chondrichthyes; order Myliobatiformes; family Myliobatidae; genus Mobula; species Mobula hypostoma. The sequence continues at coordinate 23,912,730 of NC_086113.1, forward strand.
GTCAATAACACTACTGGGTCTTTTTATAGACCACCCAATAGTAACAGGGCCATAGAGTGGCAGATAGGGAGACAGATTCTGGAAAGGTGTAATAATAACAGGGTTGTCGTGGTGGGTGATTTTAATTTCCCAAATATTGATCGGCATCTCCCTAGAGCAAGGGGTTTAGATGGGGTGGAGTTTGTTAGGTGTGTTCAGGAAGGTTTCCTGACACAATATGTAGATAAGTTTACAAGACGAGAGGCTGTATTTGTATTGGGAAATGAACTTGGTCAGGTGTCAGAACTCTCAGTGGGAGACCATTTTGGAGATAGTGATCACAATTCTATTTCATTTACCATAGCGTTGGACGGGGATAGGAACAGACAAGTAAGGAAAGTGTTTAATTGGAGTAAGGGGAAATATGAAGCTACCAGGCACGAACTTGGAAGCATAAATTAGGAACAGATGTCTTCAGGGAAATGTACGGAAGAAATGTGGCAAATGTTCCGGGGATATTTGCATGGTGCTCTGCATAGGTATGTTCCAATGAGACAGGGAAAGGATGGTAGGGTATGGGAACCGTGGTGTACAAAGGCTGTTGAAAATCTAGTCAAGAAGGAAAAAAGAGCTTACAAAAGGTTCAAAAAGCTAGGTAAGGATGGAGATCTAGAAGATTAAGAATGAAATTAGGAAAGCCAGAAGGGGCCATGAGAAGGCCTTGGCGAGCAGGATTAAGGAAAACCCCAAGGCATTCTACAAGTATGTGAAGAGCAAGAGGATAAGAGGTGAGAGAATAGGACCAATCAAGTGTGACAGCGGAAGAGTGTGTATGGAACCAGCGGAGATAGCAGAGATACTTACTGAATACTTTACTTCTGTATTCACTACAGAAAAGGATCTTATCGATTGTATGGATGACTTACCGTTGATTGAAAAGATTGAGCATATAGACATTAAGAAAAAGGATGCGCTGGAGCTTTTCAAAAGCACCAAGTTGGATAAGTCTCCAGGACCGAATGAGATGTACCACAGGCTACTGTGGGAGGTAAGGGAGGAGATTGCTGAGCCTCTGGCAATGATCTTTGCATCATCAATGGGGACAGGAGAGGTTCCGGAGGATTGGAGGATTGCAGATGTTGTTCCCTTATTCAAGAAAGGGAGTCGAGATTGCTCAGGCAATTATAGACCAGTGAGTCTTACTTCAGTGGTTGGTAAGTTGATGGAAAAGGTCCTGAGAAGCAGGATTTATGAACATTTGGAGAGGCAGAATATGATTAGGAATAGTCAGCATGGCTTTGTTAAAGACAGGTTGTGCCTTACGAGCCTGATTGAATTCTTTGAGGATGTGACGAAACACCTTGATGAAGGTAGAGCAGTAGATGTAGTGTATATGGATTTCAGCAAGGCATTTGATAAGATACCCCATACAAGGCTTATTGGAAAGTAAGTAAGAAGGCATGGGCTCCAAGGGGACCTTGCTTTGTGAATCCTTATGAGAATAGATTGAATGAACTCGGCCTGTTTTCCTTGGAATGACGGGGGATGACAGGTGACCTGATAGAGGTGTACAAGATGATGGGAGGCATTCATCATGTAGGTAGTCAGAGGCTTTTTTCCAGGGCTGAAATAGCTAACGTGAGAGGGCACAGTTTTAAGGTGCTTGGAAATAGGTACAGAGGAGATGTCAGGGGTATGTTTTTTACATAGAGAGTGGTGAGTACATGGAATGGGCTTCCGACAACGGTGGTGGAGGCGGATATAATAGGGTCTTTTAACAGACTCCTGGATAGGTACATGGAGCTTAGAAAAAATAGAAGTCTATGGGTAACCTTAGGTAATTTCTAAAGTAAGTAAATGTTTGGCACTGTATTGTGCTGTAGGTTTTCTATGTTTGTATGTTTCTATGAACTCAGGTCAGAGTTGCAGATGAGAAGGTCTTCCAGTTTGCCTTGTTCTAGCCTGTCTTTCGTTGAGCTTTGGGTCTTTGGGCTTTAGATGGCATTGTTAATGCTGAAGCTCTCACCAAGACATGTCTATCAGCAAGTTTCTGGGTTCTGCTGTGCTCTCTGTATACACTCATTCTTTTATCACATTTTTGACTAGATCTAGACCTGTAGAGGGTTTTTTTAATCCCTTGAGATATGGCCGATCTACCAATCTAAAAACACCCTCTCTTTTGCAGTTTCGTAACTGAAGATTTTTTAATCAAACTCTTCCTAGTTCTTCTGATACAAAAAACAATCATTTTGTTTCTGTTGCCAATCACTGTGAGCTTAAGGAAAGTAATACACAATGAACACCATATGGATCCCATTGGCTAGGTGTAAAAGATATCACCTCTGGATGTTTTCCCAAGAGTTAGCTTTGCTGAGTCTTCAAAAGATTCATTGCTGATTTTTCTTGTGGCTATGCATCCATTGCTGCTGGTGTCTTGTGACAGATTGGAGCAGATAACAGTTTTCAACTAGAGCGCAGCATTTAACACCATCATTCCCACAATCCTGATTGAGAAGTGGCAGAACCTGGGCCTCTGTACCTCCCTCCGCAATTGAACCTCGACTTCCCAACCAGAAGATTACAATCTGTGCAGGTTGGTGATAACATATCCTCCTCGCTGACGATCAACACTGTTGCACCTCAGGGGTGTATGCTTAGCCCACTACCCTACTCTTTCTATACCCATGACTGTGTGGCTAGGCATAGCTCAAATACCATCTATAAATTTACTGATGATACAACCATTGTTTGTAGAATCTCAGATGGAGACAAGAGGGCATACAAAAGCGAGATATACCAACTAGTGGAGTAGTGTTGAAGAAACAAGCTTGCACTCAACATCAGTAAGACGAAAGAGCTGATTGTGGACTTCAGAAAGGGTAAGACGAAGGAACACAAACCAATCCTCATAGAGGGATCTAAAGTGGAGAGAGTGAGCAGTTTCAAGTTCCTGGGTGTCAAGATCGCTGAGGATCTAACCTGGTCCCAACATATCAATGCAGTTATAAAGAAGGCAAGGCAGCAACTATACTTCATTAGGAATTTGAAGAGATTTGGTATGTTAACAAATACACTCAAAAACTTCTATAGATGTATCATGGACAGCATTCTGACAAGTTGCATCACTGTCTGGCATGTGGGGGCTACTGCACAGGTCCGAAAGCTGCAGAAGGTTGCAAGTATAGTCGGTTCCATCTTGGGTACTAGCCTACAAAGCACCAAGGACATCTTCAATGAGTGGTATCTCAGAAAGGCAGCGTCCATTATTAAAAACCTCCAGCACCCAGGGTATGTCCTTTCCTCACTGTTACCATCAGGTAGGAGGTACAGAAGCCTGAAGGCACACACTCAGGAACAGCTTCTTCCCCTCTGCCATCCGATTCCTAAATGGACACTGAACCCTTGGATACGACCTCACTTTTAAAATATATATTATTTCTGATTTTGCACGATTTTTAATCTATTCACTATATGTATACTGTAATACATTTATTTATTTATTTATAATTATTATTGTTTTTCTTCCATATGACGTATTGCATTGAACTGCTGCTGTTAATTTAACAAATTTCATGACACATGCCAGTGATAATAATCCTGCTTCTGATTCTAACTGTAGATGTTCATTATATCAGTTATTAGTACCTGTACCGAAAAAGTGATGTGGGCATTCTTGTGTTTCCACTGTTACGAGAATACACATAAAATTAAGATGTTTGCTGGCCTGGGCTAGCATCAGTGGCATCAGCAGTTGGTCTGCCACCTGCCCTCAGGGGAAGGAGAGATAAGGAACAATGGAGCAGCGTCTGGAGATGTGTAATGAAGGGATGTGGGAGGGAGAGCTGTCTGGAGCGGCTCCCCCCTTTGAACCCTGAACTGTTTGAAGTGATGGACAGGCGATACCCCAGCAGGGGGATAAAAAGGGGACAGGTTCGCTAAGACACACGCCACCCGAGGTAACGAGACCCTGGAAGCGGTGCGCCTCTCACGAGTGGTGAGAAGTACCGGACAACGCACAGGGTGGAAAGGTACGATCAGCGGGAACCCGGTGTGTGTCCGCCCTTGCCTGGGTGCCGGGTTCACTGCAGAGGATCGACCGCATCTGGAGGAGGGGTCACAGTCGGTGACCTCAGGTGACATCACCAAGGACCCGCCCAAAAGTTGCTCGTGAGCAATCTCGCTGGTCTGTGAGTGAAGCTGTGCTGAATGATGAGTTGTTCTCTCTGTCTCTCTTCCCCCACCTTGTCCATCGCCATGGCAACGATTACTGCGAACTGAACTTTGAGTCATTTTGAAATTGGTCATTTACCCCTAGACAACGATAGAGCTTGATTGATGCTGTTATCTTAATTCTGTGCACATGTGTGGTTATCATTGTTGAATTGTTGCATTTATTATCCTTTCGATTACTGTGTTGCTTGTTTCTTTAATAAAACTTTCTTAGTTCTAGTACTCCAGACTCCAACTGAGTGATCCATTTCTGCTGGTTTGGCAACCCAGTTACGGGGTACGTAACACCACTATCAAATGATTATAAGACCATAAGACTATACAACATTGGAGCAGAATTAGGCTAGTTGGCCCATCAAGTCTGCTCTGCCATTTTATCATGGCTGATCCATTTTTTCCTCTCAGCCCCAATCTCCTGCCTTACCTTCATATCCCTTCATGCTCTGACTAATCAAGAATCTATCTACCTCTGCCTTAAATACATATAAAGACTTGACCTCCACAGCTGCCTGTGGCAACTAGTTCCACAGATTCACCACTAAAAAGATACCCCTCTAATTTGAGGCTGTATCCTGTGGTCTTAGACATTCCCACCATAGGAAACATCCTCTCCACATCCACTCTACCAAGTCCTCTCACGATTCAAAAGGTTACAATGATTTCACCCCTCATACTTCTGAATTCCAGTGAATACAGGCCAAGAGGCATCAAACATTCTTCATATGACAAGCTATTTAATTCTAGAATCTTTTTTGTGAAACTCCTTTGAATTCTCTCAAGTTTCAGCACTTCCTTTCTAAGATAGGGAGCCCAGAAATGCTCACAATACTCTATGTGAGGCCTCACCAGTGCTTTATAAATTCTCAACATGACATTCTTGCTTTTATATTCTAGTCCTCTTGAAATGAATGCTAATATCACATTTGCCTTCCTCATCACAGACTCAACCTGCAACTTAACCATTAGGGAATCCTGCACAAAGATTCCCAAATCCCTTTGTACCTCAGATTTTTGTATTTTCTCTCCATTTAGAAAATCGTTCACCCTTTCAGTTCTTCTGCCAAAGTGCATGACCATACACTTCCCGAGATTCCAAACCATCTACCAATTCTTAGCCCATTCTCCTAATCTGTCTAAGTCCTTCTGTAGCCTCCTTTTTTGCTCAAAACTTTCTTAGAAAAAACGGGATTGCTAATACATCGAAGGATTCTGTTATATTTGTTATTTCATGCTTACTATTTGTTGCTATTTATTTATATATGCATTTGCACAGTTTGTTTACAGCTAATAGTTCCTGATGTTTACAGTTTACAGTTATTGTTCTATAGATTTACCAAGTATGCCTGCAGAAAATGAATCTCAGTGTTGTATGTGGTGACTGTATGTACTCTGATGATAAGATTCACTTTGAACTTTGAAAACTCCACCTACCATCATACCATCTGCAAACTTTGCAACAAAGCCATCAATTACATCATGTAAATAATTGACATATGACATAAAAAGAATCGGTCCCAACACAGACCCCTGTGGAACAGCAGTAGTCACTGGTAGCCAACCACAAAAGGATCCCCTTATTCCCATTCAATGCCTCCTGCCAATCAACCACTGCCTTATCCATGCTAGAATCTTTTCTGTAAGACCATGGGCTCGTGGCTTGTTAATTAGTCTCATGTGTGGCATCTCGTCAAAGGCCTTCTGAAAATCCAAGGACACAATATCAACCGATTCTTCTTTGTCTATTCTGCTTGTTATTTCTTCAAAGAAAGAACAATGAAGAATTCCAACAGATTTGTCTGCAAAGATTTTCCCTCAAGGAAACCAGCCTGACTACAGCCTATTTTATCATGTGCATCCAAGTACCCTGAAACCTCATCCTTAACAATTGACTCCAACATCTAACTGGGCTATAACTTCCTTTCTTTTGCACCTCTCCCTTCTTGAAGAGTGGAGTGACATTTGCAATTTCCTAGTTTTCCTGAACCATTCCAGAATCTAGTGATTCTTGAAAGATCATTGCTAATGACTCCGCAATCTCTTCAGCCCCCACTTTCAGAACACTGGGGTGTACACCATATGGTCCAGGTAACTTAATCTATCTTCAGACCTTTCAGTTTCTCAAGAACCTTCTCCCTCGTACTGGTAAATACACACCTCGTGACCATGACACTCTTGAACTTCCGACATACTACTCATGTCTTCAAAAGCGAAGACTGATGCAGAATACTTATTCAGTTCATCTGCCATTCCCTTGTTCCCCATCACAACCTCTCCGGCATTGTTTTCCAGTGGTTCGAAATCCATGGTTGCCTCTCCTTTACATTTTACATTTGTGAAGAAACTTTTGGTATTTCATTTGATATTGTTGGCTAGCTTACTTTTGTATCCATCTTTACCTCCTTAATGACATTTTTAGTTGCCTTCTGTTGGTAGTCAAAAGTTTCCCAATCCTCTAATTCCCCACTAATTTTTGCTCTATTATATGCTCCCTCTTTGGCTTTGATGCTAACTTTGAGTTCCTTTGTTGGCCTTGCTTGTGTCATCTTGCATTTAGAATATTTCTTCCTCTTTGGGATGTATATATACTATGCCTTCTGAATTGCTTCTAGAAATTCCAGCCATTGCTGATCTGCCATCATCCCTGTCAGTGTTCTTTTCCAATTAATTCTGGCCAGCTCCTCTCATGGCTCTGTAATTTCCTTTCCTCCACTGTAATATTGATACATTTGACTTTAGCTTCTCCTTCTCAAATTTTGGGGTGAATTTGATCATAGTAAGATCACTTTCCCCTCAGGGTTCTTTTACTTTAAGCTCTCTGATCAATTCCAGTTCATTGCACAACACTCAGTCCAGAATAACTGATCCCCTAGTGGGCTTATCCATTAGATGCTCTAAGAAATCATCTCTTAAGCATTCTAGAAGTTCCTCTCTTTGAGTCCGACAACAAACTGATTTTCCCAATCTACCTGCATATTGAAATCCACCATGACTATTGTAACATTGCTATTTTGGCATGCATTTTCTGTCTCTTTGTAACTTGTAGATCACATCCTTACTACTGTTTCGAGGTCTCTCTATAACTCTTATCAGGATATTTTTACCCTTGCAGTTCCTTAGCTCTATTCACAACAATTCAACACCTTCTGATCCTATGTCACCTCTCTCTAAAGATTTAATTTCACTTTTTACCAACAGAGCTGTGACACTCCCTCTATCTTCCTGCCTATCCTTTCAATACAGTGTGAATCTTTGGATGTTAAGTACCCAGCTATAATCTTCTTTCAGCCATGATTCAGTGATACCTACAACATTATACTTGTCCATCTATAACTGTGCCAGAAGTTCATTGACATCATTCCGTATACCGTGCACATTCAAATATAGCACCTTTAGTCCTGTATTTACATTTTTCGATTTTGTCCACCTTTTACGTTGCATTTCATCCTGTTGACTGCAATTTTGCCCTTTCATCAGCTTCTCTTTGCTAGGAATCTCACTACACATTGCCTCTGTTTGAAAACCAACTACCTCAACTTCTGCACTATCACTCCGGTTCCCATTCCCCTGCCAAATTATCTTAAACCCACTGAAACAACTCAAGTCAAACTTCCTCAAGTTCAGGTGAAACCCATTCCTTTTTACAGGTCATACCTTCCCCAGAAGAGATCCCAATGGTCCATAAATCTAAACCCTTGCCCACTGCACCAGTTATTCAGCCACGCATTCACTTGCCAAATAATCTTATTCTTACCATTCTTGGTACATAGCACAGATAGCAATCCAAAGATTATTACCCTGGAGGTCCTGTTTCTCAGTTTTCTACCTGCCTCCCTAAAATCTCTCTTCAGGACCTCCTTATCTTGTCTATCTATGTCATTTGTGCCAATATATACCAGGAGTTTTGGCTGTTCACAAGGTCCAATGCCTAGACTTAGAAAGTCTTTTGCTTGTTCCTATGAGGAAAGTGGTGCTGGTTATGACAAGAGCATGCTTCAATATTTTATCAGGCAGACCTCTACTCCTAAGTTAGCTGATCACACTCTGCAGTAATCAGGTTGCCTATGTGAATCGGTTTAAAAAAAAATAAAGTTGAAATCCTCCTTTATGCTTCCAGGGTTAAGGTGTATGCACAGATAAGCGTTCTGTTGATTCCAAGAAAGAATGAACCAAAGACTCGTAAGTATGTATATACTAATTCCACAGGGGAAGTTATTAAGTTGCCAGTGTAGCACAGACAACATTCCTTGTCCAGTTTACCCCTCCAGAAGATGTATCTACTGTCTTGTTCTTTGAGCTAGCCATCTTGTCTAACTTGGGATGGCAATGGTGATGATCTCATAGCATCCAAATCCATGAACTATGACAAAAGAGTGATGTTCAAGCCAATGGGATCGTCTGTAATGATCCTGATATTCCATGTTTTCAATGCAACATTATAGAATGAGGGTTTCCAGTACATGTTTTTATTTACATGGAGCACATATTGTGAACTCGCCACCATGCAGACCTTACATTAAGAGGTCTTTTTAATCAATAATATTCAACAAAGTCAGTCATCCTTTGAAGAAAAGGTCTGAACCTGAACTTTCTCCATCAAAGTAAATTTAATATTAAAGTATATACACATCACTGTATACCACACTGACATTCATTCTTCAAATGGAGATTCACAGTCGAACTAAGAAACACAATAGAATCAATGAAAAGCTACACACAAAGACGTACCAACACCCAATGTGCAAAGGACAACAAATTGTGCAAATACAAAAATAAAAAAAAATAATAAATAAGTAAGCAAAATAATCGTGAGAATAGCAGTCGTTGAGTCTTTGAAAGTGAGTCGATAGGTTGTGGCATCAGTTTGGTGCTGAGCTGAGTGAAGTTATTCACTGGTGGACTGGTCATAGTGGTTATATCAGTCGAAATATGCTTTCTCTACATCAAAACCCATCATCTTGATAACTTCAAAATCTGATCTCCAGGCCAACAAAGAGAAAGAAAAAAATGCACACAATTCTAAAGTGGCAATCTAATACTTTAGAGCCATAACATAGCACAAAAAAAGACAATTCTGTTGCAAATGTTGGAACAAATTATTAACACATAAGAAGAAAAACGAATGACTTGTCTTTAAAACTGGCGTTTTTCATTGAAATTAATGTTGAAAAATAGCTCAGGCAAAAACAAAAAAATCCCACCGAAGTTCATAAAGCAACACTCAAGGTATCCTTTGCCAAAGATATATATTACATATTGCATTTATGAACTCATTCATCTTCGCTGCTGTCACAGTAACAAGCTGACAACTGTTTTTGTCTCCTTTCATACTATGAGCTTCATAAGTGCATTAGCATTATATCACTTCTGGTGAACACTACCTCACCTATGTTGACTGGGGATTTATGGATGCAATTACCCTTTCTTTATATATCAGTTATCATTGTGTAATTTGAGCACAGACAGCCTAGAATGGAGTCAAGTTGAATCCTGGCAGAGGTTGTTTGCTATGCATGCCCACTTCCCTTTTTCTTGGTAGCAGGTGAACATGTTACAGCAATCATACCAAACTCCAATTTCAGAAAGAAATTTCATCATAAAATATGCATAGGTCATCTTATTGAATTAATGGAGCACATTTGAAATCACTCCATAAAAGAAAACCATTAAGTGAGTATTAAGGTTGGTAATGAGGTTGTCTCTGCCGAGTTTAGTCATGTTTGCTGTTAATCGTACCCCTTGCTGGAGCAACATAAAAAGCCACTGCAATGTTTAATTAACATCTGTATTCGCTGACATAAAGCTGATGATCAAAGAAAAGACAACATGGAGTGAGCGTCCAGGAAAAGACAAGCCGTTACATCTATTATTACTGCAACTCACAGCAGACTTCTCTCCCATCTCATTAACATCACAGTGGGCTGTGGCACTAGAAGCCATTAACTGGATGTCTGGTCACAGCTACAACATTGAACTGGGTCTCTTTTCAACCCTATTGTAATGCAGTATGCCTGCTATGACCTGTAAATCTGTAAATAAACAAGAAGTCTTTATAGTGCATTAACCCCTTAAAACTGTTAAGTATGTTGGTACTGCAGAGATCTCTTCAGATGCCCTGTCCTCATGTCACCGGCTGTACTCTGAATGGAACTGGGCCATATGGGAGCCCATGCCGTGGCAGGGCCTCACAAATGTTGGGCAGGAAACATGCCAGCTGAATAAGACAATGTGGGGAGCCATCCTCACGTGCCTCCAATTTGCATTGTGCTTCGAAGCACACAGTTTGGCACATCTTCGGGGACTTTCAGACAAAACAGAGTGAAAATCCAGGAGAACAGTTCAGAGGTCACTTTCAAGTCTGTAACCATAAATATCAATGAAGGCCAAAACATTCATCATGGAAAATGGGAAGTGACTTTAGAATACTTCTGAGAAAAATAGCAATCCAGTTATCTTCCAGATCAAGGAACAATTTCAGGATGACTAAAATTTCTTCCGGTTGGCTTCAATTTAAGCCCAATTTATATTTGTGTGTCAAATTGACGCCGTAGGTATGGTGTAGCAGCATACTCTACACCGTACCCTATGCCGTACCCTTCCCTGTAGCCTGACTTGCACCCCAAAAATGTAACTATGCATCGTGGCGACACAGACCGAAACAACTATGATTGGTCCACTTGGTAGCATCGCATTTCCTCCTACGCTGCAATAGCTTTCCATTGGATGACTGAAGGACAGGGAAGGAACTCTGGCTGCAATGCTTTCCATAAAGCTTTACAGACCTCCAAAATTATGGAGGACCCTGTGCTTGATGCCAGTTTGTAGCTAGCTGCTAGAGCCTGTTGACTTCCACCTGAACCTAAAACTCGAATAGTGATTGCAAGTCTCTGAGTATACTGTGCAAACATTGATGCAAAATAAATGGTTGGAGATGATGAACCAAATCGTCAAATCTACCTGCCGACATCTGAAAATATTTGAAATTCAATTCCTCGTCCATGTCCCTCAGTGGCCGGCCAAGCACAGAAAATTCACCCTCCGTCAGTTTCAGTCGTCACTGTTTGAAGTTTGAGTTTCTTCGTGTTGAGTTTCAACACGAAGAAACTCAACGCAGTGGCATAGAAACCCCACCACCAGCTACTGTTTTGGTGGTGAATTGCAGAGCGACGCAGACACACCAACGCACAAGTATAAATGCTCACAATAGCGTAGCCCACTTGCGTAGACTATGGCATAAGCTAGTATGCACAAGTATAAATCAGCCTTTAGTGTTCAGGTAAACTCCCTGCCTCAATTGGACCAGTCACTGAGTGTTTGACAAAAGGAAAGCAATGGAGCTTTTTTTTTCCGGTTAAGATGGCAACGTGGTTGGTCGCACTGGTCACTCCAGGTCCAATGAGAGGTTGCAAAGGTGAAATGTTTTCTCTTGGGATCACAAGAGTCTGATGGATAATGGTAATTCAAAATACCGCAAATCTGGTTCATTGGTTCATTGTTGAGACCGATGGCAGGGAAGCTGCGTAGCCTTAGTTGTTGTGTGGCCCAGGTCCTCATGCCTGCTGTCACCTCTTACAACCACCCATGGGAGGAGGAATAAGAGGTCGTGTGGGAGAAAGCAGAGGCGTGGTGGGCACTGTGTAATCTATGTTGGGTTAGAGGCTGCTCCCTGCAGGCTACCTCTCTCTTCAGTGTTGCTCTCTCGTGTTCACTCCCTGGAAGACAAGTTGAGGTGCCTCCATCTGCAGCTTCAGGGGATGAAGAAATGCTGCATGCTTGTCCTTGCAGAAACATGACACCTGGACAACATCCCATGCACCATAAATCTTCAGGCCATATCACTCAGGGACATGCTAATATTATTTTGTGACTAAATGTGATGTGTGTGACTGTATGTACAGTGTTTTGCACCTTAGCACTGAACAAATTCTGTTTTGTTTAGCCATATACATGTATTGGCGCGTGGCCAAGTGGTTAAGGCGTTCGTCTAGTGATTTGAAGGTCGCTAGATCGAGCCTTGGCTGAGGCAGCGTGTGTGTCCTTGAGCAAGGCACTTAACCACACATTGCTCTGCGATGACACCAGTGCCAAGCTGTATGGGTCCTAATGCCCTTCCCTTGGACAACATCGGTGGCGTGGAGAGGGGAGACATGCAGCATGGGCAACTGCCGGTCTTCCATACAACCTTGCACAGGCCTGCGCCCTGGAAACCTTCCAAGGCGCAAATCCATGGTCTCATGAGACTAGCGGATGCCTAAAAAAGTTGATGACAATTAAACTTGAACTTGATCTTGATAAACACAAAAGATACCACAGATGCTGGAAATCGAGGGCAACACACCCAAAATTCTGGAGGAACTCATCTGTTCCGGCATCATCTACAGAGAGGAATAAGCAATTGACATTTTTGTCTGACTCCTGATGAAGGGCCTTGACCCAAAACGTTAACTGTTTATTCCTCTCTATAGATGCTGCCTGACCTGTTGAATTCCTCCAGCATTTTGCATATATTGCAGTGGGACATCATGTTGGGTATATTACTGGCAAGGCAAAGATAAAAGGAAGTGGTAATTTCAGGTGGATTCACATGGAAGAATGTTTCTCTGCTTTCTTTCTGGTACCTGGAGCTTAGAAAAAATAGAGGGCTATACAGTAGAGTAATCCTAGACAGATTCTAGAATAGGTTACATGGTCAGCACAACATTGTGGTCTGTAGGGTCTGAAATGTGCTGTAGATTTCTAGTGTTCTATGTTCGATATTCTTTCTGAAGGCTGTAACATTGCAAAGCAAATTCCTGGAGTTAACAGATCACTAACAATATCATTTTGGTACAGATCAGCCTGTAACTCTCTGGCTGGGATATAAGAAGAGTATGCCTTAAGATTGTCCAAGTCTTGCGTGTTATGACCAATTTAAAAATATGTAGACCAAGATCCAGAAACAGGCATGCTGGGGGTTCAATTAAGCTCTCAAAAAATTTAGCATTCCCATTAATTCTAACTTCAATTTTTTTTAGATAACCTCTACTTTTTTATATAATGCTTTATTTTATGCTGTTGAATATTGTTTTCATTGTTTCATTTTGCACCTTGAACAACCCACTACAGCAAATTCCTAATACATGTAAATTTATATGGTGCATGAAGTTGATTCTTGATAAATGGGACTACCTTGCCCATTGGTACAAGATCTGAGAAAACTAGGATCCATGTTGCTATGTTACTGAAGAAAAGCCAGTGAGCCTGGGTAAGTCAGGAAACAGTTCCAACCTGCATCATTAGATGAAGGCAGACCTGCAGCCATTCAGGAACATTATCCTCTCAGGCATCTAACAATTCTCCCACAACAAGTGCAATAGTGTAACAGTTAAAGTAATGCTATCACAGCACCAGTAACCTGGATTCAATTAAACCACTGTAAGGAGTTTGTACATTCTCCCTGTGACTGCATGGATTTCCTCTGGGTGGTCCATTTCCTCCCACATTCCAAAGACATTTATGTTAATAGGTTAATTGGATGGCATGTGTTCATTGGCCCAGAAGTTCTGTTAATGTGCTGTAACTCTAAATAAACCTCAACAGTAACTGATTTTACTGCATCACTTTTCATCTGTCATGATGCCATTGATCTCCTACTGGAATTTACTGTGGGATATTTTGAGGTACAACTAGATTTACTGTGTGAAGAGATTGTTCAGGAGGTTCATGTTAACCAAAGAGTTAATGGAGGAGCACTGTTAAGACATTATTGTGAAGGAACCCATATGGAGAGTCATTAGGTCAGCACTTCAGACTGCTCTCATCAGATATCATCAGTCTAGGGGTGGGAGACAGTATAATGCAGGTTGAAAAGGTGCCTTTGACAAGGTGCCACACATGAGGCTACTTAACAAGATAAGAGCCCATGGAATTACAGGAAAGTTACATACGTGGATAGAGCGTTGGCTGATTGGCAGGAAACAGACAGTGGGAATAAAGTGATCCTATACTGGTTGGCTGCTGGTTACCAGTGGTGTTCCACAGGGGTCCGTGTTGGGGCCGCTTCTTTTTACATTGTACATCAACGATTTGGATTATGGAATAGATGGCTTTGTGGCTAAGTTTGCTGATGATACAAAGATAGGTGGAGGGGCCGGTAGTGCTGAGAAAACGGAGAGTCTGCAGAGAGACTTGGATAGATTGGAAGAATGGGCAAAGAAGTAGCAAATAAAATACAATGTTGGAAAGTGTATGGTTATGCACTTTGGCAGAAAAAATAAACGGGCAGACTATTATTTAAATAGGGAGAGAATTAAAAGTTCTGAGATGCAACAGGACTTGGGAGTCTTCGTACAGGATACCCTTAAGGTTAACCTTAACCATTTAGATATCCTCTCCTTATTTAAGAAAGGATGTGCTGACGTTGGAGAGGGTACAGAGAAGATTCACTAGAATGACTACGGGAATGAGAGGGCTAACATATGAGGAACGTTTGTCCGCTCTTGGACTGTATTCCTTGGAGTTTAGAAGAATGAGGGGAGACCTCATAGAAACATTTCGAATGTTGAAAGGCATGGACAGAGTGGATGTGGCAAAGTTGTTTCCTATGGTGGGGGAGTCTAGTATGAGAGGGCATGACTTAAGGATTGAAGGGCGCCCATTCAAAACAGAAATGCGAAGAAATTTTTTTAGTTAGAGGGTGGTGAATCTATGGAATTTGTTGCCACGTGTAGCAGTGGAGGCCAAGTCATTGTGTGTATTTAAGGCAGAGATTGATAGGTATCTGAGTAGCCAGGGCATGAAAGGTTATGGTGAGAAGGCGGGGGAGTGGGATTAAATGGGAGAATGGATCAACTCATGATAAAATGGCAGAGCAGACTGGATGGGCCGAATGGCTGACTTCTGCTCCTTTGTCTTATGGTCTTATGGAAACCTCAACTACTGCAAACAGAGTAATTCTTTCTTGTGGGAAGATGGCACCAGCAACCAATGTGACTAACGGCGACATCCTGCATACAGTTCACAAAATTACTACATCTTCCCCTTTTTCTTTTAAATATACTTCTACTACTAATCTGTGTGCAATTGGAGCCTGTAGTTTACATTTTGATAATGTGTTTCTGGGCAGACTGAGCAATCTAGCACTTCTGCTGTCTCTGAGAAAATTCAGCGTGCTTGAGAATGGACTGTGCTGCCTAATGGCAGAGTGCAGACCCACGGTCGGCTCCAATTCTCAGCCAATTCACTGATTAAAGCTTCAAGCAAGATTGAAATTAATGGGGACGGGGCAGAAGGTGAGCGGGCCTTCAGCGCTGTCTGCCTGCGTTTGACTGGTCTCCCTCTCCCCCTCACTTGCTGCTGTCAGAGGAAACTGCAGATATCTTAGATCTTGAGTAAGGATTAATCAGCGTGGTTTGTGGATAGGACTCATAATTAGAGGACTCTGTAGTTCATGTTATACTTGCTTCTGGTTTCTGATAACTCCTTTTTTTATTGCTATTTTGTGCAATTTTGATTGGTGCAGACAGGCCGTGCTGCCGGCCGTCAACAAAAGACACAACACAAAATTGAACTGGAATGAACATTTCTACACTGTCTCAAGAACAGTCAGGAAGGGGAAAGAGGTTATGGAGCAGGTTATATGCTAAGTTAAAGGGTTGTGATCTCAAGATTGATACCCATGCCATGTGCTCGTGCGGCTAGAACCAGGAAGATTATATTGCTTAATTGGAGGATTGGAGAGCTTTTACAAACCAACAGAAGGCAACTAAAAAGTCACTAAGGAGGTAAAGATGAAATATGAAATTATGCTAGCCAATAATAATCAAGAGGATACCAGAAGTTTCTTCAGATACATAAAGTGTAAAAGAGAACAGAGGGTGGATATTGGACCACTGGAAAATGATGCTAGAGAGGTAGTAATGGGGGACAATGAAATGGCAGATGAACTGAAAAAGTATTTTGCATCAGTCTTCATAGTGGAAGGTACTAGCAGTATGATGGAAGTGCCAGGTGTCAGGGGTAATAAAATTTGTGAAGTTACCATTATTATGGACAAGATTCTTGGGAAATTGAAAGGTCTGAAGGTAGATAAGTCACCTGGGCCAGATGTTGTACACCTCAGAGTCTGAAAGAGATAGCTGAAGAGATCATGAAGGCATTAGTAATGATCTCTCAAGAATCACAAAGTTCTTGAATGGTCCCAGAAGACTGGAAAATCGCAAATGTCACTCCACTCTTCAAGAAGGGACAGAGGCAGATGAAAGGAAACTATAGGCTAGTTAGTCTGACCTTAGTAGTTGGGAAGATGTTGTTGATTTTTAAGGAAGAAATCTCAGGGTACTTACCTGGAGGCACATGATAAAATAGACCATAGTCAGCATGGTTTCCTCAAGGGAAAATCTTGCCTGACAAATTTGTTGGAGTTCTTTGAAGAAGTAACAAGCAGGATAGACAAAGGAGAATTGGTTGATGTTGTGTACTAAGATTTTCAGAAGGCCTTTGAGAAGATGGCACACATGAGGTTGCTTAACAAGCTATGAGCCCATGGTATTACAGGAAAAATTCTAGCATTGATAAAGCAGTGGCTGATTAGCAGGAAGCAAAGAGTGGGAATAAAGGGAGCCTCTTCTGACTGGCTGCTGATGATTAATGGTGTTCCACAGGGGTTTGTTCTTGTTACGTTATATGTCAATGACTTCAATGATGGAATTGATGGCTTTGTTGCAAAGTTTGCAGATGATACAAAGATACGTGGATGGGGAGGTAGTTTTGAGGAATTAGCTATCTACAGGAGGGCTTAGCCAGATTAGGAGAATGGGCAAAGAAATGGCAGATGGAATATAATGTCAGGAAATGTATGGTCATGCACTTTGTTAAAAGAAATAAAAGGGTGGACTATTTTCTAAATGGAGAGCAAATATTTTTTTAAAATGAGGCGCAAAGGGACTTGAGAGTCCTTGTGCACAAATCCTTAAAGGTTAATTTGCAGGTTGAGTCTGTTGTGAGGAAGGCAAATGCATTGTTAGCATTCATTTCAAGAGGACTAGTATATAAAAGCAAGGATGTAATGTGGAAACTGTATAAAGTACTGGTGAGGCCTCAATTGGAGTATTGTGAGCTGGTTTTGGCCCCTTATTTTAGAAAGAATGTGCTGAAACTGGAGAGGATTCAAAGGAGGTTCATGAAAGTGATTCCAGGAATGAATGGCTTGTCCTGTGAAGAGTGTTTGACGGCTTGGGCCTGTATTCACTAGAATTCTGAACAACGAGGGGTAACCTCTTGGAAACCTATCGAATGGTGAGAGACCTTGATAGAGTGGATGTAGTGTGGGCACGTGGCCAAGTGGTTAAGGCATTCGACTAGCGACCTGAAGGTCATGAGTTCGAGCCGAGGCAGTGTATTGTGTCCTTGAGCAAGGCACGTAACCACACATTGCTCTGCGACGACACTGGTGCCAAGCTGTATTGGCCCTTGGCCTTCCCTTGGACAACATCGGTGTCGTGGAGAGGGGAGACTTGCAGCATGGGCAACTGCCGGTCTTCCATACAACCTTGCCCAGGCCTGCACCCTGGAGAGTGAAGACGTTCCAGGCGCAGATCCATGGTCTCGCAAGACTAACGGACGCCTTATATAAGAGACGATGTTTCCTATGATGGGAGGGTCTAAGACCAGACGGCACAGACTCAGAATAGAAGGGCATCCTTTTAAATGGAGATCAGGAGGAATTTCTTCAGCCAGAGAGTGGTGAACCTGTGGAATTCTTTGCCACAGGTAGCTGAGGGTGCCAAGTCTGTATGTATATTTAGGTATATTTAAGGCAGAGGTTGATTCTTGATTGGTCAGGGCATGAAGGGTTATGGGGAGAAGACAGGATATTGAGACAGAAAGGAAAATTGTGAAATGGTGGAGCAGACTCGATGGGCCAAATGGCCTAATTCTGCTCCTATATCTTATGTTCTTACAGTCTAACTCTCAGGTTTAATATTCTGTGTGTTATTCACTCGCTTTTTACAGTTTGTGTGGTTTGTCCTTTTTTTTGCATGTTGGATGTTTGATGTTTTCTGTGAACGGGTTCCATAGTGTTTTTTTGTTTCGTGACTGTCCGTGGGAAGACAAGTCTCAGGGTTGTATACTGCATACATACTTTGATAATAAATGCATTTTGAATCTTTGGTCATCTCCACAGTAGAACTAGCAAATGGGAGTGGTGGGCTCCAGACCAACAGGAAGTCAGTTTCCAACGAAGCTGATTACTTTGGTCCATTCCCAAACAGGAATGTCAAGATTATAGTGGTGGCTGCAGTTAATGCACTGCCTGCCACTTTCCTCCACTTGTTTTGCACAAATCCTTACTGTGGACGAAGGTTAAAGGTTGCAATCCAATTAATTTTAGTCAATCAATACAATGTGTGCAAATTGATCTAATAGAAGTAATTAGAGACCAACATTTTTAATTTATTATGTAAAGTCTTAGTATTAAGAAAATCTTCAATTTAAATAGGTTTCTGATATCCCTCTGATACTCATTTTCACATGCAAGCAAAAAAGAATAATCCATATGCAAGTAATGATATTACTAACACCTATTAGATGTTACTTTTTTGCATTTAATTTATTGCTTTCTTAATTCAATGCATGAATTTTGAAGTACCATATGAATCCTGATTCTGCTGTGACTCCAGGTTGTATCTCTCTAAAGATGGGTGTGAAACTGTTGCTGTCCTTCACGATACATGTCCCATAGCCAAATGTTGTTACCACAAACCACAAGATGGTAGCAGAATTAGGCCATTTTGCCCATCAAGTCTGTTCCTGGCTGATTTATTATCTCCTCAACTCCATCCTCCTGCCTTCTCCCTGTAACCTTTATTGTCCTGATTAATCAAGAACCTATCAATCTCTGCTTTAAGTATACCCAAAGACTTGGCCTCCTGTGGCAATAAATTCCTTGGATTCACCACCCTCAGGCTAAAGAAATTCTTCCTCATCACTGTTCTAAAAGGACATCCTTGTATTGTGAGTCTGTGCCCCCTGGTCCTAGAGTCCACCACAGGAGCAGAACAAAAAGATTTCGGCCTTTAGCTTGTATTACACTTAATACCCGATGAACCCAATGCTAAAATCACCTCAAACTGGTATAATGATGGGTGTCAACCACCGACCAAGGTGGCTTGGTTATGCTGAAGTGAGTTGGCCAGCTCCCCTGCCAGGAACAAAAAAGAAAACATCATAAGTGGGGAGGTAGTGAGTTTGTTTGTGGTCTTAGAGTGGAGGCAGGAACATACAACCATATTAAAGCAAGGCCTTGTCTACACTCTCAGATGATATGTTATCCTGTGCCGTTATTTCCAAACAGACCACGAAGTCCACGACACTTCAGACAACATATATAATCTCAATGCAGCCATTTATGAGAACACTGTGTGGAAAAATTGATTGCCATCCTTTCTGCAGCGCAAGAGTGACCACAATTCAAAAGTACTTTGATGGCTCCCAAACACAAGGATAACTTAAAGCTGTGAAGACTTTAAACACTAGTCTTAATTTTTCTTTTTCCCTTTTACCTATTAAAATACTGAATATTTTGTAGACAATCTCCTTCATGCTGAATGTAGACCATGTGATCAATTTCCTTCATATGAAAACATGCTAACCTGCTCTATCACTCAAGAAACACTTCAACAGCAGCCAAACTAGGATACTTGGAAAGTTACTGACAGTGCTTGGCTTGGAACTTAACTCCCTCAATCCGACATCTTGACACCAGGCTTTGATAAAGATCAATGTCATT
Source organism: Mobula hypostoma (assembly GCF_963921235.1). Classification (NCBI taxonomy): domain Eukaryota; kingdom Metazoa; phylum Chordata; class Chondrichthyes; order Myliobatiformes; family Myliobatidae; genus Mobula; species Mobula hypostoma. Next base: position 23,932,705 of record NC_086113.1, read on the forward strand.
TTTTAATGCAAATATAACACTATTCTATTTTTAAAATTAAAAAAATGAGTTGTCTTAGTCCCATGATGATTCTGTGTCTGCAAGTTGGAGATTAATTTCCTTTTCCCTCATCAAATAATTCACTGTGCAGAATTTCTGGGAACTTCTTCAAACATTTTACCTACTGCAGAGAGTCAAGGCCAGGGAACACGGACGGTCTGAAAAAAAAGTTAAACAGAAAGAAAAGCTGGCATTGGGAGTTTTCTGCATTCTGTTGCTCCAAGAGATATCTTCCTTTAAAATCAAATGTTTGGAACAACCAGAAACCTCCGTAAAGTTTGCACGTCATTTGAAAGGTCATGATACCTGGTCACTGCAAACAGTTTATTTAATTCTTGCAAAATGAGCGTCAATTAATGTTGCAGTGTTCCTCTGTGCTGATTGTTTATTCAAATATATCTAAAGACAAGAGTAACAATTCTCAAATAGCTGGACACCGTGGTGCCATGTGGTGTTTATTGAGCTTGTAATCCAGAATTCTCAACTAATGTAGCAGAAATACAAAATAATATTTCCTTATATAGCAGTGAAAGAACTTGAATTCAGAGAAATGACATGGAAAGCAAGATGCCTGGTATTGGTTAAGCTATGAGATTTTCATTAAGCATCCTGGATACAAAGGAGTTGAATACAGAAAAAGCTTACAATGCACTACCAGATAAAATCTTAACTCTTCTAAAGCATCCTGAGAAGCCAGTTGTAACAAACTCTTACCAATGATTAAAATGATTTAGATTTCTAAAGTACATTCAAGGTAGATGCTTGGTGAAGTGGAGGCTTATTGTTGTGGAGTGGAACTATAATGTGACCTAGCATTTCATAAGGGAAAACAGATGTATGAAAGTGTTGTTTGATATTGAACTCCAGCAACTCCCTCTCTCATAGCCCCTCGGAGTCAAGAATGGCTTGTTTTTACGCCTGTTCTAAAGAGGCTGATGAATCTTAAGCAGCATTCACAACCCTGATGCATGATTGGACAGATGGGGTGATCAACAAGTAGTAAGCTCCTTCAATTGCATGCACCTCGCCTCCTATTTCAGGTACAGAAAGTGTTCAGAACATCACCAACAGATGCAATGTAACTGCCTGCTATTAAAAACAGGAAATACAAAATTGCTTTAAATAAAATTGCTGCAACTTTATGTCAACATGGATTAAATATGCTCCACTCAGTGTTTTTAATGTCTGCTTTAATTCAAAGTACGTAGAGTTGTGGCGTTTTAGCAATGAATCAAAAGAGAAGAGAAGAAAATAAGATTAGCCATGAGCAAATGGAGGGTCCCAACTTTAATTCTGTACGGATGACGAGTCTGTGCCATTTCCATCCCTCCTCTTGACAAAAGGGATTGGACTGTCGCCTCAAGTCATGGACTGCCGTGCAAAATACTTCTCAGTTCTCTGCTGAATCTCCCTCAACCACTTTAACGAGGAGAGTGTGTGATGTGAATTGAGATACGGAACGCAACGCCCACCTTTCTCTGAATAACTGCCTGCTGTTAAAAACTGTGTGACAGCAGCTCTTCTGCACTGCAAAGAATTCCTGCAACATTCAACAAATAAGAGTGTGTTAATCACCAACAGTTGCAGAAGGAAATAAACGGCTGAGAATGATTACCATAATGAAAAAGTATGTTGGTTTTTAGGATCCTCTGTGTAATAAAGAAAATGATGAAACATTTAATGGCATTCAGTAAAGATAACAAATAAACCCATAAGAAAAAGTCTAGCTGATTAATCTTGCATGGTTTTCATTTTATATTTAGTCACCATCTGGCTAGGAAGTATTAGATTGAGAAATCAAGGGCATCCTTTTCCCCCTCATGGTGGGTGAGACTAAAACCAGAGGTCATAGGATTAGAGCGAAAGGTGAAATATTTAAAGGGAATGTGAGGTGGAACTACATCAGTCATAGGGTGGTGCGAATGTTGGATTTCCGCCTACTGAAGCAGTAGGTATGGGTTCAATTGTATCCTTTAAGAGAAGTTTTGATAGGTACATTGATAAACTGGCATGGAGTGCTATGGTCTGAGTGCAGGTAGACAGGACTGAGCAGCAAAACAGGCTAGAACAGACTATGTGGGCTGAAGGGCCTTTGTCTATGTTGTAGCTGTCTATGACTATATGATATAGACTGTAGTTTTGACAATGTCAGTCTAGTCATTTACCATCCATGAAATCCAAGCAACAAACACAGAATGCTGGAGGAACTCAGCAGGCCAAGCAGCGTCTATTGATAAGAGTACAGTCCACACAGGGGAAGCGTCGCCTCATCTGGAAGGAATGCCTGGGGCCCTGAGAGAGGAGGTGTAGCGGCAGGTGTAACACTTGTTCCCTTTGCAAGGATAAGTGCCAGGAAGGAGATCAGTGGGGAGGGATGATTGGACAAGGTAGTCGCTTAGGGAGTGATCCCTGTGGAAAGCAGCAAGTAGGGGCTTGGGGGGAGTGGTTGATGAGGACAAGAGGAACTCCGTCCTCCAGACCTGTGAGTTTGTTGGGGTCATCTTCTGTTCCTGGTGCTCCTGGTGTGGCCTCCAGTACATCGGTGAGACCAAAGCAGATTGGGAGACCGTTTCGCCGAGCACCTACCAAGAGAAAAAGCAGGATCTCCCAATGGCCACCCATTTTAATTCAACTTCCTATTCCCATTCTGACATGTCAGGCCATGGATTCCTCTACTGTCGTGATGAGGCCACACTCAGGTTGGAGGAACAACACCTCGCTCTGGGTAGCCTCCAACCTGATGGCACGAATATCAATTTCTCGAACTTCTGGCAATTTCCACCCCTCCCCCCTTCACCATTCCCCATTCCCATTTCCCTCTCTCACCTTATCTCGACCAGAAACGTCGACTGTACTCTTTTCCATAGATGCTGCCTGGCCTGCTGAGTTCCTCCGGCATTCTGTGTGTGTTGACAAAATTATGCCAATCCTGTCTCGCATGACAATGGATACACAGTTGCTTAGATGCAAGAATACAGATATATCTAGACAAATTAAGAAAGGGCAGAAATGTGCACCTGGTAGTTAGCATGAAAGTGTGAAAAATATAGCTGGAATAACTGGCTCCCTGCTGTATCAGGCTTTGCAAGGTGTGAATTACAGGAGCCTATTGAAAGGGGAAGCCGTAACCTGCATCAAAGCTGAATCATTTCTGATTTGTACCTAAGGTCACATTATTGTCAGGTTATGGTCCAATGAAATTTACAGGACGATTTTGTTTCCAATCATCTGCCTTGCTTTGATAAGGATGATCTTGAAGGCTGCCTCAAACAGGATGGGAGAGATAGAACATCCTATTGCAATGTCTACTTTGAGCAGCTGCTATCCCAGTGTAAGTTCTCAAAAAGGGAAGCCCATCTGGAGGTCACGGGAGTAATTGTAATCCAGGCCTCTAATGCAGTGGGAAATGTAAATGAAACCCATCACAAAGCTAATGAGCTGGTAAGGCACAGATCCACAGTCAATCTCAAGATCCAACCGCACAACATGTAGGTCACCTTTCCCATGCTTGGCTCATTTGACCTGGTCCCATATCAACGATGGATGCTTCTCACATCCCGGTAAGCCTGGAATGCCTGCTGTCCATCCATTGTCCATGAGGCAGTTGGTGATCCTTTTAGCCACAACAGAGAAGATTTCCCCCTTGACATTCAGCAGTGTAGTGCTCTTGAACTAGTTGGAGGAATTGGAGTTCAGCTCGGTTGGGATGACCACCACCACTCTGATGGGTTGCATGGGTTTTTCAAGTGAGTTCTCATTAGGTTCCACAGGACCTTTAGCACACAAGGGCAGCTTTTGTAGAGCTTGTCAGGAATTCCGTTCGGACCTGGCACTGATGCCGACCTTGCCTCTTTGATGACTTCTCTGACTTCACGTAGTTTGGGGGATGAGGTGTCAAACTGGTTGGTTGGAGGAGCAGGACATGGAACATACCCTAGTGATCCAAAGGAAGTTTTCTTTGCTAGATCAATGTACTGGCTTCTGATGTACTGCTCCATCTCTTTTTTGGTGCCTTCCAACTTCTTGCTCTTTTTTATCCTCCAATAGCTGTATGTGTATTTGAAGGGATTCTTGAAGAACCTGAAGAGGGAGTGAGTGAGTGAGTTTCTCTCTCTCTCTCTCTCTCTCTCTCTCTCTCCCTCCCTCCCCTTCTTCCCCTTCTGTCTCCTGCGCTTACAGATCTACTCTGCCCTTCCCAGCCTGGCCAGCTTCTGCTTTACTTCATTCCACAACATCTTCAAGCCCACCTTCTCCTCCTGTGTTCCTTTCTTCCAGTTCTTCCGCAGCAGGCTCCACCTTCGTACTAGCTGCTCTATGTTCTTCTTCCTTATTCCCTTTTCTCTCGGAGCAGTGACTCACTTGACATCAACATTCACAAATCTATCTCTTCATGCCTGGTAGAGGAAGACTCCAAATGAGTTAACCTTGTCTTCCACTTGGCCATATAGCGGTGTGTGTGCTCTAGGATTCTTGGGCCTTGTTCGCCTACCAGCAAATCGCTTGCAGCAATGTTGGGCCTTTCAACTCTGTGGTTTTCTATCTGGCTTTGGGTCCCTCTTGTCTGATGGGCTGCAACAGTGTAAGGTTGCTGTTGGCCTTTCTCACTGCATTTCATTCTCCCCTGATAGATCTGTAGCCCCCTATCTGTCATCATGTTCTCTCATCCTCCCCAGAACTTCCAAAGGATTTTTATCTCATCGTCTATATTCATTCTGGTCATTGCTGGGTAATCCATCTACCATCCCACCTCTTGGAGGGCCTTCGAGTTGTCTTCTCTTATTCGTCTTTGTAGTCATTGATGGGTTTCTCCGCTACAAGAGGCTGGTGGGTTGGGATCTAACTGCTCACTCCTACTGTAGACTTTCCTGCAGACATCCAGTCTTTCCTGAACATCCTCTAGTCTTCCCTGGACTCCAAATGTCCTTTCACAGCAGTTGTTGGATACCCAGAAGTCTCAATGAAATGAACAGGAAGATGTTCAGAATGGCAGGCGGTGACTAGTGGGGTACCGCAAGGCTCAGTGCTGGGACCCCAGTTGTTTACAATATATATTAATGACTTGGATGAGGGAATTAAATGCAGCATCTCCAAGTTTGCGGATGACACGAAGCTGGGTGGCAGTGTTAGCTGTGAGGAGGATGCTAAGAGGATGCAGAGTGACTTGGATAGGTTGGGTGAGTGGGCAAATTCACGGCAGATGCAATTTAATGTGGATAAATGTGAAGTTATCCAGTTTGGTGGCAAAAATAGGAAAACAGATTATTGTCTGAATGGTGGCCGATTAGGAAAAGGGGAGGTGCAACGAGACCTGGGTGTCATTATACACCAGTCGTTGAAAGTGGGCATGTAGGTACAGCAGGCGGTGAAAAAGGCGAATGGTATGCTGGCATTTATAGTGAGAGGATTCGAGTACAGGAGCAGGGAGGTACTACTGCAGTTGTACAAGGCCTTGGTGAGACCACACCTGGATTACTGTGTGCAGTTTTGGTCTCCTAATCTGAGGAAAGACATCCTTGCCATAGAGGGAGTACAAAGAAGGTTCACCAGATTGATTCCTGGGATGGCAGGACTTTCATATGAAGAAAGACTGGATGAACTGGGCTTGTACTCATTGGAATTTAGAAGATTGAGGGGGGATCTGATTGAAACGTATAAAATCCTAAAGGGATTGGACAGGCTAGATGCAGGTTGTTCCCGATGTTGGGGAAGTCCAGAACAAGGGGTCACAGCTTGAGGATAAAGGGGAAGCCTTTTAGGACCGAGATTAGGAAAAACTTCTTCACACAGAGAGTGGTGAATCTGTGGAATTCTCTGCCACAGGAAACAGTTGAGGCCAGTTCATTGGCTATATTTAAGAGCGAGTTAGATATGGCCCTTGTGGCTACGGGGATCAGGGGGTATGGAGGGAAGGCTGGGGCGGGGTTCTGAGTTGGATGATCAGCCATGATCGTAATAAATGGCGGTGCAGGCTCGAAGGGCCGAATGGCCTACTCCTGCACCTATTTTCTATGTTTCTATGTTTCTATGTTGTTTCCTGCTTGACATTGCTGCCTGCCTCACCTCCAACAGTACCTTTAAATCAGCTGCAGAGTCAATAGACAATAGACAATAAACAATAGGTGCAGGAGTAGGCCATTCAGCCCTTCAAGCCAGCACCACCATTCACTGTGATCATGGCTGATCATCCACAATCAGTACCCTGTTCCTGCCTTCTCCCCATATCCCTTGACTCTGCTATCTTTAAGGGCTCTATCTAACTCTTTCTTGAAAGAATCCAGAGAATTGGCCTCCACTGCCTTCTGAGGCAGAGCATTCCACAGAACCACAATCCTCTGTATCAAAAAGTTTTTCATCAACTCTGTTCTAAATTGTCTATCCCTTATTCTTAAACTGTGGCCTCTGGTTCTGGACTCCCCCAACATCGGGAACATGTTTCCTGCCTCTAGCATGTCAATCCCTTAATAATCCTATATGTTTCAATCAGATCCCCTCTCATCCTTCTAAATTCCAGTGTATACAAGCCCAGTCGCTCCAATCTTTCAACATATGACAGTCCCGCCATCCCGGGAATTAACCTCGTGAACCTACGCTGCACTCCCTCAATAGCTAGAATGTCCTTCCTCAAATTTGGAGACCAAAACTGTACACAATACTCCAGGTGTGGTCTCACCAGGGCCCCGTACAACTGCAGAAGGACCTCCTTGCTCCTATACTCAACTCCCCTTGTTATGAAGGCCAACATGCCATTAGCTTTCTTCACTGCCTGCTGTACCTGCATGCTTACTTTCAGTGACTGATGAACAAGGACACCTAGATCTCATTGTACTTTCCCTTTTCCTAACTTGACACCATTCAGATAGTAATCTACCTTCCTGTTCTTGCCACCAAAATGGATAACCACACATTTATCCACATTAAACTGCATCTGCCATGCATCTGCCCACTCACCCAACCTGTCCAAGTCACCCTGCATTCTCATAACATCCTCTTCACGTTTGACACTGCCACCCATCTTTGTGTCATCTGCAAATTTGCTAATGTTACTTTTAATCCCTTCATCTAAATCATTAAGGTATATTGTAAATAGCTGCGGACCCAGCACCAAGCCTTGCGGTACCCCACTAGTCATTGCCTGCCATTCTGAAAAGGACCCTTTAATCTCTACTCTTTGTTTCCTGTTCGCCAAACAATTTTCTATCCATGTCAGTACCCTACCCCCAATACCATTTGCTCTAACTTTGCAAACTAACCTCCTATGTGAGACCTTATCAAAGGCTTTCTGAAAGTCCAGGTATACTACATCCACTGGCTTTCCCATGTCCATTTTCATAGTTACATTCTCAAAAAATTCCAGCAGATTAGTCAAGCACGATTTCCCCTTAGTAAATCCATGCTGACTCGGACCTATCCTGCCACTGCTATCCAAATATGCCGATATTTCATCTTTTAAAATTGATTCCAGCATCTTCCCCACCACTGATGTCAGACTAACTGGTTTATAATTGCCTATTTTCTCTCTCCATCCTTTCTTAAAAAGTGGGATAACATTAGCTACCCTCCAATCCACAGGAACTGATCCTGAATCTATAGAACATTGAAAAATGATTACCAATGCATCCATGATTTCTAGAGCCACGTTCTTAAGTACCCTGGGATGCAGACCATCACGCCCTGGGGATTATATTAGATTAGATTATGAGAACACTCAGTCCTCTTTCATTGTCATTTAGAAATGAATACATGCATTAAGAAATGATACAATGCTTCTCCGGAGTGGTATCACAGAAAACAGGACAGACCAAAGACTAACACTGACAGAACCACATAATTATAACATATAGTTACAGCAGTGCAAAACAGTACCATAATTTGATGAAGTCTCAAAGTCCCGAGTCAATTGACTCCCAAGTCCCCGATAGCAGGTGGCAAAAGGGAGAAACTCCCTGCCATAAACCTCCAGGCACCGTCAACTTGCCGATACCTTGGAAGCAGCCAACCACAGCCGACACTGAGCCCATCTGTCCGAAAACTTCGAGCTTCCGACCAGCCTCCCGAGCGCCATCCTCTGCCGAGCGCCTTCGACCTCTCCCCGGCCGCTGAAACACACAAAGCCAAGGATTTCGGGGCCTTCAGCTCCGGAGATTCCAGTTACCACACAGTAGTAGCGGCAGCAAAGTGGGCATTTCAGAAGTTTTCCAGATGTTCCTCCGTACTCTCACGCCCGTCTCCATCAAATCAGAATTGCGCACGGTCCCCTACTTGACAGATAACAGATATCATCACCGAAGTGGCCGCGCGCGCTGCTGTCGCACCGCCATGGTCTCCCCCCTCCCGGGAGGAGAAGATGGATTTATCAGCCTTCAGTCCCATCAGTTTACCCAACACCATTTTCTGCCTGACGCGAATTTCCTTCAGTTCCTCTGTTACCCTCGGTCCTCTGGCCACGATACATCTCGGAGATTGTTTGTGTCTTCCCTAGTGAAGACAGATCCAGAGTACCTGTTCAGCTCACCTGCCATTTCCTTGTTCCCTATAATAATTGGTCATCAGCCAGGGACCACTGCTTATTGATGTTTTGCTCCCTTTGCCCTGGTACATCTCCCGGTGGCGGAGTAGAGACAGGGATGTCTCCTTATCACCCCCTGCAGATTTCAGTGGAGTTAGTCAGTCCCCCAATTTCTATCCTTCCTCCTCAGCCACAGTCAAAAGCTGCACTTTCCTGTCTCTTCAGCCACTCCTCCGGTGGCCCTGCTCCAGTCACTGCGGTAACATGGAGACACCTTGTCGTCAATGTGCTGATGGAGCCCTGGCATTCTACCTCTACAGGGTCGATGATGGTCCTCCAGCCAGCATCCTTACACTCAGCTGCCAGGTCTGAGTGCTTCAGCCTCCACTCCTTCCTCCCATCACTCCCTTAACTCAAAGACTGCCTCGGCGGCTGTGCAGCACAGTACTATGTCTGGGAGGAGAGGTGCGGGGGTGATTTCCGTAGGGAACTCTAGCTGTCGCCAAGATCCGCCCTCATGTTCCACTCTTTGCCTGTGGAGAGCAGTCCTGAAAGAGCTCTCAGCACTCTTACCAGCCTTAACAAGTTGGATGAGTTGTCTGCTTCTTGCATCCTGTCTGCAGGTCTCTAGAATCTCTGCCAGTTTCTTTAGGACCTGGTTGTGTTGCGCCCTTGGGGCAGTGTACTCATGCATCCTGCCAGGATGTGTTGGAGGTTGGCGCAGGTGGTTTCACACAGGGAGCGGCTAACCTCACTGCTGAACCACTGGTGAGGAGTTCAGAGCAAGGTGTCAAAGGGTGCCCTGATGAGGAAGCTGAGTCTGGCTTGTGGGAACTTCCACAGGTCAGACCATCCGAATAACCTACTGATACCGCCCTCGCATATTAGGGAATTGTTCTTTTTTTGTGTGTGTTCATAAACTGAGAGAGATTTTTGGTACTCACAGGTCCAAAGTCAATTTTTTTTTCCTTCTAATAGTGCTCTGCTGACAGGATCTCAAAAGGTTCAATAGAAATGTTTGATAATTTCAAGAACATTGCCTTGATTTTAATCAGTGTAGAAAGCAAAAAGCATATGCAGCAGAGTATGACTAAACAACATTGGTTGGAGTTGTCAGATTTGTGAAAAGATGCCCTATGATAATCAAAACTCCAGTCTGAAGCATTATCTTGTCTGTGTATTAGACTTAACTATCATTTGGAGAGTTCTTTAATTTCTCTTCCCTTTTATATTAGCTGTTAACATTGTTTTGCAAGTGAAGGGAAAGTAAAAACCACATGAATTTTTAATCAAAACCTTGAAGACCAGTGGTTAATCTGCTGATTGATGTCACTGTGCTATATACCAGTTCTGAGTTCTAACTCTTTGGGAATGAAGGTTGGTATGTGCATTTGTTCACATCTATTGACATTTATGATGGTGCTGGTATTATTTATGCACTCATACACATACTTATTTCAATCTGCAGATGTATTTGCATGTCTGTACGTAATGTATGCATGGGCATGCATTTTACTTTGAAATCTCATTGTTTGCAAGTGAATCTATATGTATGTACTTGTTGATGTGTTCTTGATTAATAGCAATGCTCTCTCCTTGATTATATAGATGGAATATCATTCCATTGTTTGTTAATCGCAAAACAACATGATTTAATAGTGTAAGTAACTGCTCGGCCTCCCCGGCTCATACTTCTAACCTACTCCACCAATCTTCCTCCAACCAAAGGCCCATGCCTGCGATGGTGATACCCCAGTGTTCCAAGCTGCAGCATTCCTCAAGTTTCCAGGATAGGGATATGATCCTGAATCAATTGTCTTTCCACCTCCATTGCCACAGGTCCCAATATTTCTGTGGGGTTTCCCCACCCACTTCCCAGTGGAGTTCCTGCCTTGAACCTTTGCCATTTAGCCACTTCAGATGGTTCAAATGATTTATTTAATATCAGAGAACGTACACAGTATACAACCTAAAATTATTACTCTTCACGCACATCCATGAAACAGGAAAAAAAAAACCCCGAAGAATGAAAGGCAGAAATGTTAGAACCCCAAAGCCCTTCCCCACCCCCTCACGCAAACAGCAATGAAAGCATCAATCCTTCCCCCTCACTCCACCAACCCCTCAACATCCAGCATGCAAGCAATAGCTAAGCCCCCAAAAAGGTCGTGATTTAGAGTCCATCAAAATACTGTCCATCCCAGCACTTCGACACCTCACACTTTCTCCCTCATCTAACAGATTGACCTGGCCCTAAGCCAGGTGGTACGGGGTATGTTGTGAACAAGGAAAGAGTGATAGAGGGAAGTTCACCCTTCTCACAGTAAAATCTGTATCAGCAGGCCATGACTGAAGTAGTCACTAACAAGCCACCACAACACTTACCCCGTGCACCCTTGTGCACACACTAGAATTCCAGGAGCAGTATTTTGCGGTAAGGGAAGTTTCCTTGGCTGATATGTGTTAGGTTCACTACAGCTGCATTCATGTATAAAAGCCACTTCTGAAGTGCTGCAGCAGTGAATGAGTTTTGATAATCTGTACCAAATTGAAAGAGTCAGATGGAATCTGTCAAACGTGTATTGTTTGCTGTTAATTCTTCAGCATTCATCAATGTCTTCAATACTCCAGTACAGAGTACACAAATGCAAGATGCATTTCTGAAACTGCAAAAGATTGGACACGACTATAAGCAGAGACAAGAGGTAATTTTGATTTTTCTGTAGGAGCGTACTTTTCAATGTGATTGAAGACTCATTGTGACTTAAAGCAAGAATCTTAATGAATCACCTGAAAGTTTATCCACTCATCATGTACTGAGGATCTCTTGATGCACTTGGTGTGAGTTGATAATCAAAAAGAGTCACCAGCCACTGTGCACCCTTAATCCCACATAGGTAATGAATGCAGAAACAATCAGGGGGCAGAGAGATGATCAGAAAGTGAGCAGCCAAACAACATGGCAGTGTCTCAGACAAACCATGAGAAAATGGAGCTTGGCTAAGAGGCAGTACATATATAACACAAGCATACTCTAATCCCAAACCAAAATTTAGCCACCATGACTATGTTAATAAAATAAAAGGCAGGTTATATCTGGTCACTTTTTATTAGAAAAAAATAGACAAGGGAAATTTTGACTGACGGAGAGTTGAATTTCTAAAAGACTTGAATGATTATATCAGAATGAGTGAACAAATCATTCACACCAGTGCACTGGAAACTTGAAGGAACTGGTGCGAATTCATTTACATGAAATGAAACACTTAGCAGGGCAACAGATTCTATCTAAACTTTCAACTTGCTATAGATCACCCTAACATACTCACGTCTGCAGTACTTGAAATGTGGGTCTTGCACTCGTTGTAAGATGACTATTACAACCAAAGTCACCCTTCATCAAAACACAGTCCTGCAAGGGATTCACTCCATTCGTTGCCACTCCATATCATGAAACATATTTCTCATTTAACAGGTATAAGGTTATGGGTACAGACAGCAAATAGCCTCAGCCTGACCTTTGACTAGTGATCTGGTAAATTTAAATATGGTGTCGTTCCGTCCCTTTGAATATGCATCGGCCTCTCATTAAAATGAATCTGCACTACATGAGAGTGGAGATTATGCCTGGCAATAAGAAGGGCAGACAACCCAGATTAGAGATTTTGAAGTGGGTGTGCACACTGGGCTCTTTAATTTCTATTGAAGTCCATTGTGACGTGGACAGATGCATACTTGAAAGAAAAGTAACTCAAACAAAGTACGTGCAGGTTGTTCAAGCAGACTTCACAGACTCCCTTTGGTTTATCGTATAAATTTTGTTGTGGCCTGGTATGCTGCAGCAATAACCTTTTGATAGTGAACTCATCCATTTTTTACTGGTAAGGCTAATGTGAGAATAAAATGTTTATTTTTAAAGGAATAAAATAATATAAGAACTTGCTCCAAATCTTCAGTGTGGACCATTACTCATGCTCAAAATTAGTTGCCCAATCAAATCCCAGACAGAAGAAGAACAGATGACTCCGGGGTGTCACCAGCAAGCAAGCAGCTCTGATGGATACCATCAATTTTCAGTCTGCTATAGCTGAGAACCACAACTACATCAGATCTGTACAGTTATTAACATCATTTTAATGTGACTAAAAAATTTATCACTACTTAAAATCGACCGAACTCAAATGGACTCTGGTTGCCAGCGCTGGCACTCTTCCCCTTTAAGATGGTGGAAGAGGGGATGCCGGGCTGGACTAGTAGTTCATTTAAAGAAGTGTGGCTTTCACCTCCCAGTGCTGACCATCTTGCTGGCAAACATACAGACTCTGCCAAATAAAATTGAGGATCTTAGAGCTAGGGTACTGTACCTAAAGGACTTTAGGACCACTTGCATCTTTTGTTTCATGGAATCTTAGTTAACCTCTTTCATTCTGGACTTTATGATTCAGATTGATGGATTCAGAATACACTGCCAAGATAGGACTGCTGTTTTTCAAAGGCAGGGGAGAAGGAGTGTCCTTATGAACAACTCCTTATGGTGTTCAAATATAACAGTGCTATCCCTGTCCTGTTCACTAGACCTGGAACAGCTCATGATCAAGTGTCAACCTGCCACGGGAGATTTCAGCGATCAGTTTGGTAGTAATGACCATTCCACATCAGGCTAGTGAAGAACAGGCTCTAGACGAACTGAGCAATGTAATCAACAAGCATGAAACAGCACATCCTGATGCCCTCACCATCATTTTGGGGGATTGTAACTAGAGCAGCTTGAAAAGATCCCTAAATAATTATTACAAACAAATCACATAGTAGCAGAGGAGCAACACACTTGACCATTGTTACACCACCACCAAGAGTGCTTCCCGTACTACCCCACGCCCATGCTTTGGAAAGGTTGATCACCTGGTTGTACTTCTACTCCCTGAGTATGGGCAGAGACTGAAGACTGCAGCACCAGTAGTGAGGACCAAGAACATATGGACAAGGGAAGCACAGGAGCGCCTATAGGACAGCTTTGAGTCGGTGAACTGGACTGTATTCAGCGATTCATGTTCGAGTCTGAATGAGTACGCCACAGCTGTCACTGACTTCATTAAAACCTGTGTGGATGAGTGTGTGCCTACGAGATCTCGCTGTACATACCCAAATCAAAGGGTGTCAATGAACCAGCAGGTTCGTAGTCTGTGGGATTCAAGTCTGGCAACCCAGGTCTGTACAAGATAACCAGGACTTGTGGAGGGCTATTTCAGGAGGTAAGGAACAATTCCGAACAAGGTTTGGAGGCAACATCAGACACGTCAACTCTGGCAAGGTTTGCAGACCATTACTTCCTATAAAGCAAAGCGCAACATCATGAGTGGCTGAGATGCTTCACTCCCAGATGAGCTCACTGCTTTTTATATTCATTTTGAAAGGGAAAATCAAACTTCAGCTCTGAGGATCCCTGCAGCACCCAGTGATCACTGTCTTGGAGGCCGACGTCAGGTTGTCCTTCAAGAGGGTGAATCTTTGCAAGGCGTCAAACCCCACTGGTGTACCTGGTAGGGCTCTGAAAACTTGCAACGACTCACTGGAAAAGGTGTTCAAAGACACTTCAGTCTCTCATTGTTACAGTCAGTAGTTCCCACCTATTTCAAAAGGACAACAATTATACCAGTGGTCAAGAAGAGCAGGGTGAACTGCCTTAATGACTATTGTACAGTAGCATTCACATCTACGGTGATGAAGTGCTTTGAAAGGTCGGTTATGGCTAGAATCAACTCTTGCCTCATCAAGGACCTGGACTAACTACAATTTGACTATCACTACAATAGGTCTACGGCAGATGTGAACTTATTGGCTCTCCAGGCGGCCTTAGATCACCTGAACAATACAAATACCCACGTCAGAATACTGGTTATTGACTACAGCTCAGCAATTAACACCAACATTCTACAGTTCGGATAGAAAAGCTGCAGAACCTGGGCCTCTGTACCTCCCTCTGCAACTGGATCTTTAACTTCCTGAACGGAAGTCCACAATCTGTGTGGATTGAAAATAACATCTCCAGCTCACTGACGATCAACACTGGCCCACCTCAGGGATGTGTGCTTAGCCCACTGCTCTACTCTCTCTAACCCCATGACGATATGGCTAGGCACAGTTCAAATGCCATCTATAAATTTGCTGATGATAGAACCATTGCTGGCAGAATCTCAGATGGTGACAGGAGGGTGTACAGAAGTGAGATACATCAGCTCGTTGAGTGGTGTCACAGCAACAACCTTGCATTCAACATCGGTAAGACCAAAGAACTGATTGTGCATTTCAGAAAGAGTAATATGAGAGAATACACAACAATCTTCATAGAGGGATCAGAAGTGGAAAGAGTGAGCAATTTCAAATTCCTAGGTGTCAATAGCTCTGAGGACCTAACCTGGACCCCACATATCAAGAAAGAAGGCAAGACAGCGGCTATATTTCGTTAAATGTTTGAGAAGATTTCATATGTCATTAAAGACATTTTTTATTATTTAATTATTTCATAATTTACTGGCATAATTTACGTATTACTATTTAACTATTTATGGTTCTATTACTATTTATTATTTATGGTGCAACTGTAACGAAAACCAATTTCCCCCGGGATCAATAAATTATGACTATGACTACTATGACACTTGCAAATTTCTACAGTTGTATCGTGGAGAACATCCTAACTAACTGCATCACTGTATCGCCGTCTGGTACAGCGGTGGAGGGCTACTGCACAGGTTCAATGTAAGCTTTGGAGAGTTGTAAAATAGTCAGCTCCATCTCCGTAGTATCCAGGACATATTTAAGGAGCAGTGCCTCAAAAAGGTGCCGTCAATCCTTAAGGACCCCCATCACCCAGTACATGTCCTCTTCTCACTGTTACCATCAGGCAGGAGGTACAGGAGCCTGAAGGCACACACTCAGTGATTCAGGAACAGCTGCTTCCCTTCTACCATCCAATTTCTGAATGGACATTGAACCCATGAACACAACCTCAGTACTTTTTTGTTTTTTGCACTGATTTAAATTACCCGTAAATATATATATATATATATATATATATATATATATATATATACTGAATAATAAGAGAAAAAAACTGAATTGCAGTGAGTGTATATGTGCATACACACTTCCTGTAATTCAGTTTTTTTCTCTCTTTAATTACGTATTGCATTGTACTGCTGCTTCAAAGTTAACAAATTTCAAAATTAATGCCAGTGATATTATACCTGATTTTGATTCTGATTCATGAACTAAGAAATAATATGCCAGAAAAATGATATATTAGAATAGTCATTGAATAATAGACATGCTTCTGCATATTACCAGAAAATATCAGTGGGGTTCGTATAAAGTGGCCTTAATTAATTAAATAATGTCTTTAATTCTAGATACACCACGGAGTAAACCCTTCCTGTCCTTTGAGCTGCACAACCGCAGGATCCCCCAATTCACTGCTAGCCTAATCACAGGACAATTTACAATGACCAATTAACCTATTAGCCAGAGGAAACAGGAGCTCCCAGAGAAAACCCACACAGTCATGGGGAGGATGGACAGACTACATAGGAATTGAACTGCGAAATCCGACACCTCGAGCTGTAATAGTGTCACGCTAACTGCTATACTACCATGGCGCCACTAGGCTGTCGTGACAAAATGTATTTACCAGAGTCCAGGTCAACACTGAATCATGAACTGCACTTTTTAGTAGGTACTGTCAGGGAGTCAATCGAGAAAGGTACAGTATATTTAGGCATTTAGGGAAATAGTAAGTTTGCTTCCCAGCAAATGAAGTAATGCCATTTTTCTCCCTCATTGCACAATTGATAATTGATTTTTTCTGCCCCTGCACCACAACCCCTTCCCCCACCACCATGTCCAAGTCGTTTCATGTCACTCTGTAAATTTGACCAAGGCCATCTTTGTGTGAGTGGCCCTTATGTGTTTCATGTGGTCTCTGCGTCAGATGGAAACAATGCAATGTAATTCTCCCAGAAGAACAAAGTTTTCACACTGTGGTGATGTATTGGAATATAACTAAGGAAACTCTCCCCTACCTTTTCATCTTCTGTCACTGACCTTAGCCTTCAGAACTCTCTCTGATCTTCCCAACTGCTTGACCCTTCAACTTCCTCCAGACTTACCCTCTCCCGAGCTCTGACTGATCTCAGTACCAAGTGGCATGGGTTTTGTACTGAAAATTTTTTGTACTGGTGGGAAACGGAAATTTTCAGAGATCACCCATTGTTACTACGTCAATGCAGCACCAATTTAGTGCTCTCATTTGCCTGAACTAGAATTCGTGCCACACAGCTAGCTGTTCACTAAATCACAAGGTCGGTGTATCTTTCAACTATCTGATGCACTGATTAAAGCTACTACCAAGTGACTCACAAGGTCTTAATCCATTCTCTGTTGATAGTAAAGCAACTCTTCTTGATGCTTTTCACTGAATTTATTGCTTCATGTTTGAAGTGCTGATAATACAAGCTCACACATACATAAGAGTTTTGGAGCAAAATATTGTATATAAGTGTTTCTTTAAGAATTGAGTGTACGATAGAATATAGAGCACACTACAGTACAGGCCATTTGGCCCACAATGTTTTGCTGACTTTTTAACCTACTCCAAGGTCAATCTAACTTTTCCCTTCTACATAGTCCTCTACCTGCTGATCTGTGATAATCCAGAAGCAGGTTATTCAGAAATCCCAATGACCTGGCATCTGGCTCACTGAGAGATGATTTTCTCACCTTTAAACTCACTGGTGCCTCATTTGCTGTATGTCTCAGAAATACATCAGGACCCTTTCCCCCCATTTCCTTCAAGCTCACAGGGGCTTCAAATCCTATGACCCCTTCAGATTGACATCTCATTTTCCATTCTCCATTTAAACTCACAGGGACTATTTCTTTGGCAGCTTTTAAACTCATGGGGACCCCATTTCCATGTTCCCTTTAAACCTACTATGATCACATGTCCTACTATCCTTAACATTAACTGATGGCACGAGCATCACTTTCTCTAACTTCCAGGTAAATTCTACCCACCCCCTTCTGTTTATCCATTCCCCATTCTGAATATCTTCTTACCTCTTCTCTTCTCCTCATCTGCCCGTTACCTTCCTGGGGTCTCTCCTCCTTCCCTTTCTCCCATAGTCTACATTCCTCTCCTATTAGATTCCTTCCTCTTCAGCCCTTTATCCACCTATCACCTCTCATCTTTCCACTTCATCCCCCCAAACACCTGCATGTTACCCTTTAACTTTATCAGGTTCACTGAAACGTTCTGAACATAATAAAGTCTGTAGATGCTGGAAATCCAAAGTAACACGCACAAAATGCTGGAGGAACTCAGCAAGTCAGGCAGCATTTATGGAAACGAATACATGGTTGATGTTTTGAGCTGAGACCTTTCTTCAGGACTGAAAAGGAAGGGGGAAGATGCCAGAATAAAAATCTTGGGAAGGGGAATAGCTAGAAGGTGATAGGTGAAGCCAGATGGATGGGAAAGATACAGGCCTAGAAAGAGTTCTGATAGTAGAGGAGGGTTGACCACAGGAGAAAGGGAAGGAGGAGGGGACCCAATGGGAGGTGCTAGGCAGGTGAGAAGAGGTAAAAGGCCGGAGTGAAGAGCAAAGAGGGAGGGATTTTTTTAACTTGCAAAGAGAAATCGATATTCATGCCATCAAGTTGGAGGTTACCCAAACAGAATATAAGGTATTGCTTCTCCACCTTGAGGGTGGTCTCACCTTGACACAAGAAGAGCCATGCACTGACATGTTAGAATAGAATTGGAATTAAAATGCTTGGCCACTGGGAAGTTCCGCTTTTGGCAGATGGAGTGGAGATGCTCAAAGAAGCTGTTAGTTTATTTCACTGGAAAGTTTATGGATATCTAATTTTTTTTTTAAAATGTAAATTTATAGTATCTGAGATACCAATAAATATAATAATTAACACAACCTGTCTCATCTTTTTTGCCCTGGAGGAAACCTTGAAATAATTTTCAGGTCTCAGGGAACACTTGCATAAAAATTATTATATCTACAGCTTACAGTACATTAGTGTGATCAGTAAAATGTAGTTATAATAATCCAAAAATAATCCTCAATGCTGTTTTGAGTAGAGAATAAATTTTTAGCCAACCTTTCTTGAAATTAATATCTTTCTTTCCCTTTCATTAATTGTAAAAACTCAAAAGGCAAACATAATAAATTTCCCAAATCTGGGTCAAATTTGTGATAAGCACACACAGATTTCACTGAATTGATACTGCATTGATACTATTTCTATCCTTGCTCTTGAAGCTTGTTAAACAAGATAAAGCTTGCTCACACATGTAAGAAGCTGAAAACCGCAGCAAAATCTTCATTGCTTTCCTATGAATGGCAGAATATCTTCTTTCACAGAAATCCAGAACTTGTCCAGGGGCAGGTCAGTAAATCTCATCTTGAATGCACAATCAGAGTGTAGTTTACAAAGTTTTTCCTCTTCTCTCAAAGTCTCAGGCTAAGCAGAAGATTCAAAGAAAGGGCTCCTCACCCAGTCATGCACTTGTGTTGAAAGGGAGGAAAATACTGTTCGGTTTTGTGCTGCAGTTCTTCCAGGTGGTTTTCAATAATACTTGAGACTTTCTGATATCCTTCCTCACTCTCAAGCCCAACCAGCAGTGGAAACATTTCAAGATCTCCTTTTTCAATATGAATTTTCCAAAGACTCTGTTTCCTTTTAAATCCAAGAACCTTGTCACTTGAAGTCAAAACATTTTCCCCAGGGCCTTGCAGAGACTTGTCCAATTGGTTCATATGATGAAAAATGTCTGCTAAGTACTTTTGTAGACTAGTTTCTGCAGC
Organism: Mobula hypostoma; assembly: GCF_963921235.1. NCBI lineage: Eukaryota > Metazoa > Chordata > Chondrichthyes > Myliobatiformes > Myliobatidae > Mobula > Mobula hypostoma. The sequence continues at coordinate 23,952,127 of NC_086113.1, forward strand.
CCTTCTTCATTTTCAAAGCATTCAGCAAAATCGGGCCTACTATTTTCTTGAAAGTACTCCTACAGTTCACCTTTCAGCTCATATGCCCTGTTGAGAACTCTTCCTCTGTTAAGCCACTGGATTTCTGTATGTAACCGGAGATTGGTGTGTTCTTTGTTCAGGTTTTCACAATTTTTTTTAAACATTCGTGAGTGAACTGATCTTATACCTACTAAATAACTTGCTTCCTGAACCCTTTTACTGACTGTTACATTATTTTCAAATACTTTAATCTGTTTTGAGATTCCAATAGTCCCAATATAATTAGCACTGTTACGAGTCATATGGCTGTGATTTGTAATTAAGTGTCTTTTCAGTTTTGCTGGAGCCATTGCTACATCTGCAAGTTGTTTGCCACAGACCAGGCACAATGGAATAGGACAACTTGGATCACCAGTCCATGTAAAATCCATTGATAAGCAGCTTTCATTATATAGACAGACTGCTTTTGTATCCACTGTTGGCTCAGAAGATTGTAATTCTTAGTCATAGTCATAGTCATAGTCACAGTCATATTTTATTGATCCCGGGGGAAATTGGTTTTCATTACAGTTGCACCATAAATAATAAATAGTAATAGAACCATAAATAGTTAAATAGTAATATGTAGATAATGCCAGTAAATTATGAAATAAGTCCAGGACTAGCCTATTGGCTCAGGGTGTCTGACGTTCCAAGGGAGGTTGTAAGGTTTGATGGCCACAGGCAGGAATGACTTCCCATGACGCTCTGTGTTGCATCTTGGTGGAATGAGTCTCTGGCTGAATGTACTCCTGTGCCCATCCAGTACATTATGTAGTGGATGGGAGACATTGACCAAGATGGCACGCAACTTAGACAGCATCCTCTTTTCAGACACCACCGTCAGAGAGTCCAGTTCCATCCCCACAACATCACTGGCCTTACGAATGAGTTTGTTGATTCTGTAGGTGTCTGCCACCCTCAGCCTGCTGCACCAGCACACAACAGCAAACATGATAGCACTGGCCACCACAGACTCGTAGAACATCCTCAGCATCATCCGGCAGATGTTAAAGGACCTCAGTCTCCTCAGGAAATAGAGACGGCTCTGACCCTTCTTGTAGACAGCCTCAGTGTTCTTTGACCAGTCCAGTTTATTGTCAATTCGTATCCCCAGGTATTTGTAATGCTCCACCATGTCCACACTGACCCCCTGGATGGAAACAGGGGTAACTGGTACCTTAGCTCTCCTCAGATCTACCACCAGCTCCTTAGTCTTTTTCACATTAAGCTGAAGATAATTCTGCTCACACTACGTGACAAAGTTTCCTACCGTAGCCCTGTACTCAGCCTCATCTCTCTTGTGGATGCATCCAACTATGGCAGAGTCATCCGAGAACTTCTGAAGATGACAAGACTCTGTGCAGTAGTTGAAGTCCAAGGTGTAAATGGTGAAGCGAAAGGGAGACAAGACAGTCCCCTGTGGAGCCCCAGTGCTGCTGATCACTCTGTCGGACACACAGTGTTGCAAGCACACGTACTGTGGTCTGCCAGTCAGGTAATCAAGAATCCATGACACCAGGAAAGCATCCACCTGCATCGCTGTCAGCTTCTCCCCCAGCAGAGCAGGACGGGTGGTGTTGAACGCACTGGAGAAGTCAAAAAACATGACCCTCACAGTCCCCGCTGGCTTGTCCAGGTGGGCGTAGACACGGTTCAGCAGGTAGACAATGGCATCCTCAACTCCGAGTCGGGGCTGGTAGGCGAACTGGAGGGGATCTAAGTGTGGCCTGATCAAAGGCCGGAGCAGCTCCAGAACAAGTCTCTCCAGGGTCTTCATGATGTGGGAGGTCAATGCCACCGGTCTGTAGTCATTGAGGCCGCTGGGGCGCGGCGTCTTCAGCACAGGGACGAGGCAGGACGTCTTCCGCAGTACAGGAACCCTCCGGAGCCTCAGGCTCAGGTTGAATACATGGCGAAGTACTCCACATAGCTGAGGGGCACAGGCTTTGAGAACCCTGGTACTGACACCATCCGGTCCTGCAGCCTTGCTTGGGTTGAGACGTTTCAGCTGTCTTCTCACCTGTTCAGCTGTGAAGCCCACCGTGGTGGTTTCGTGTGGGGAAGGGGTATAGTCATGAGAGCAGGGCGGGGGACTGTGAGGAGGGGTAGGAGGGGAGAGTGGAATATGTGTTGGTTGGGGGCCAACAACAGATGGCTCATGTGGGGGATGGGCAGGGGCCACAATATCAAATCTGTTAAAGAACAGGTTAAGTTCATTGGCCCTGTCCACACTGGCTTCAGCTCCTCTGTTGCTAGTTTGCCGGAACCCAGTGATGGTCCTCATCCCCCTCCAGACCTCTCTCATGTTGTTCTGCTGGAGTTTCCACTCAAGCTTCCTCTTGTACTTGTCTTTAGCCTCCCTGATCCTGGCTTTCAGGTCACTCTGTGTTGCCCTCAACTCCTCACCACTTCCATCTCTAAATGCCCTCTTTTTAGCGTTCAGGATGTCCTTAATGTCCTTTGTCACCCATGGCTTGTTATTTGAATAACAAGGGACAGTTCTTGTCGGAACATTGCAGTCCACACAGAAGTTGATGTAATCAGTGATGCATTCTGTGAGCCCATTAATATCCTCTCCATGTGGCTCACAGAGTGCCTGCCAGTCTGTCACCTCAGAACAACCCTGGAGCACCTCATAAGCCTCCTCCAACCATTTTCTCACTGTCCTCGAGGTTGCAGGTTTACTCTTCACCAGAGGCACGTAGCCGGGTTTTAGATGCACCAGGTTGTGATCTGACCTTCCCAGTGGGGGGAGGGGAGGGGAGCTGTATGCATCCTTAACGTTAGCGTACATCAAATTCAGAGTCCTCTCCCCTCTGGTTGTACAGCTCACATACTGCGTGAAGTTGAGCAGTGTTCTAGCTATGGTAACATGGTTGAAGTCACCCGAGATGGTAATGAGGGCACTTGGGTGCTGAGTTTGTAATCTGGCTATGACGGTGTAAATGATGTTACATGCTGACGTCGGATTGGCAGAGGGAGGGATGTACACAACAACCACAATTGCATGCGAGATTTCCCTTGGCAAATAATATGGCCGGACTCCAACAGCAAAAAGTTCAATATCCAGGCTACAAACACGTTCCTTGATCGTAATATGACCAGGATTGCACCATCTGTTGTTTACCAGAACAGCAAGCCCCCCTCCTTTACACTTACAGCTCTCAGTGCAATTCCGGTCAGCACGAACGGTCTGGAAGCCCTCTATGGAAACGCTTTGATCAGGTATGTCCTCGTGCAGCCACGAACCTTATCAGAATTGTCTGTAGGCTTAGGCCTAGAATCATGCTCTTCCATCTCACATCTCATCTTCAAAAATCTCCACACTGGGCCATCTTTAGAATTAAAAATTCATCCGATTTTCTACTACATTGGTGGCTTGTTTGCTCCCATAAGTCAGTTGGCAGCGTGTAAGGGAAAGTTGGAGGAGGAAATTCGGGAGGGAGAGCTGATGTCACAACCCAAGCTGGGCAAGTCCTCCCCTCTGTGCAACACAGTGTTTACCAATTATCAACCTACCATCCTCCCATCTGTGCAATAAAACACTCACCGATTATCAGCGTAACGTCATCCCCTCTGTACAATACAGTGCTCACCAATTATCAGCCTGCTGTCCTCCTCTCCGTGCAATACAGCGATCACCGATTATCAACAGCCTCCCCTATCTTGCGACAAATACTGAAAATGGACTCAACAAAATTAACGTGGTCCTACTGCTTATTGCCATACTGGGCTGAGTTTGCTAATGAGGCCGCTCAGTCACTGCCCACTACCATGAGTACAAGCCTCACAAGTTGCCTAAAGTTCAAAGAACAACGTTTTTTTAAAATCACGATCTCTCGCAGAACTCCTGGTGACCTGTCACGAAACATTAGGATTACGCAGAAACCCGGTTGAGAAACCCTAATCTAGCAGCTCAGAAAATTAATCTATTTGGTGTGACCAAAATTGAAAGCTCCAAATTATTGGAGCTTTACTGTACTACCAATTTAATATTAATATTTTGTTGCAGCAAGTACTGCTGTTTAGTTAGAATAAATTGCCTGCAATAGAAGAATTTCTGTTGTCAGGCTTGTCTAATGTGAATTATGGTACTTGCACCAATACTAATTCAATCCATGGACTAATGTCACACTGGGGATACTGGTGCTTGTGGAAGTAACAGAGAAGGAATGGTGAAACTACAGTAGGTAAAAGTTTACAACAAGATTCAAACCATGCTGGGCAGAGGGCACTACAACTGAAATTCCTGCAGCAAAGTAAACTAAACTTCCCTGGAAACATCATGTTGCCGATTTCCAGAGAGGGAAATTGACTTCCTAACTGGAAGACCACAAGCTGTGTGGATTGGTGATAACATCTCCTCCTCATTGACGATCAACACTTGTGCACCTCAGTGGTGTGTGCTTAGCCCACTGCTCTAATCCCTATATACCCATGACTTTGCGGCTAGGCATAGCTCAAATACCATCCATAAATTTGCAGATTATACAACCATTGTTGGTAGAATCTCAGATGGTGACGAAAGGGTGTACAGGAGCAAGATATGCCAACTAGTGGAATGGTGTCACAGCAACAACCTGGCACTCAATGTCAATAAGACGAAAGAGCTGATTGTGGACTTCAGGAAGGGTAAGATGAAGGAACACATACCAATCCTCATAGAGGGATCAGAAGTGGAGGGAGTGAGCAGCTTCAAGTTCCTGGGTGTCAAGATCTCTGAGGACCTAACCTGGTCCCAACATATTGATGCAGTTACAAAGAAGACAAGACAGTGACTATACTTCATTAGGAGTTTGAAGAGATTTGGCATGAAACAAATATACTCAAAAACTTCTATAGATGTACCATGGAGAGCTTTCTGACAGACTGCATCTCTGTCTGGTATGGGGGAGGGAGTGGGGCTACTGTACAGAATCAAAAGAAGTTGCAGAGTGTTGTAAATCTAGTCAATTTCATCTTGGGTACTAGCCTACAAAGTACCCAGGACATCGTCAAGGAGCGGTGTCTCAGAAAGGCAGCATCCATTATTAAGGATCTCCAGCATCCAGGACATGCCCTTTTCTCACTGTTACCATCAGGTAGGAGGTACAGAAACCTGAAGGCACACACTCAGTGATTTAGGAACAGCTTCTTCCCCTCTGCCATCTGATTTCTAAATGGACATTGAATCCTTGGACACTACCTCACTTTTTTAATATATATTGTTTCTGTTTTTTGTACGAGTTTTAATCTATTCAATATATGTATACTGTAATTGGTTTACTTATTTATTCATTATTATTATTCTTTATTTTGTTTTTTTTCTTCTATATTATGTATTGCATTGAACTGCAGCTGCTAGGTTAATAAATTTCATGACATATGCTGGTGATAACAAAGCTGATTCTGATCCTGATTCTGATTAATTGATTTAGAATTATGAAATGTTAAATTTCTCAAATCTGCAAATGAAGTAATTAGATTAGATTAGATTATGACAACAGTGTTGGAATATAATGAAGATAAAGAAACTAAGTGCCTTTCCAATATTTTCAAAATGAAAGGCACAACATTTGAAACTATTTACCACATGTAAGATGGCATGTTCTTATGTATGTAACTGGAGTTGGTATGAACATGCATAGCATTGCTTGGGAAAGTTGAGACACTGAAGGTTTTGGGTATTTGATCCTTCACAATAGTCCGTGTGGGAACTTAAACTGGAGGTGGCAGTGTTTTTTATTACGAGGTCGAGTTGCGAGCTCGACATCAACCCGGCACGGATGAAGAGCGCTCTCGGGAGCAGTCTGTCACTGGATTGAACTGGGAAACCTCCGTTCTCGACACTGGCGCTGATCTCACTGTGCCATCAGCTGACCGGTCGCGGCAAAAACATTCCATAACCAATGGAAACTGTATGATAGGCTCAGTACTGGAAAGATATTTACACTCTGGAGTCAGGATATGGAGATTGACCGCCAAGTTTTGTATTAATATGAAGAAGGCAATAAGAAAACAATGCTCAAAGAGAAGCAACACACATCAAAGTTGCTGGTGAACGCATCAGGCCAGGCAGCATCTCTAGGAAGAGGTGCAGTCGACGTTTCAGGACGAGACCCTTCGTCAGGACTAACTGAAGGAAGAGTGAGTAGGAGCTTTGAAAGTTGGAGGGGGAGGGGGAGATAAAATGATAGGAGAAGACAGGAGGGGGAGGGATGGAGCCGAGAGCTGGACAGGTGATAGGCAAAAGGGATACGAGAGGATCATGGGACAAGAGGTCCGAGAAAAAAGACAAGGGGTGGGGGGGGGATCCCAGAGGATGGGCAAGGGGTATATTCAGAGGGACAGAGGGAGAAAAAGGAGAGTGAGAGAAAGAATGTGTGTATAAAAATAAGTAACAGATGGGGTACGAGGGGGAAGTGGGGCATTAGCGGAAGTTAGAGAAGTCGATGTTCATGCCATCAGGTTGGAGGCTACCCAGATGGAATATAAGGTGTTGTTCCTCCAACCTGAGTGTGGCTTCATCTTTACAGTAGAGGAGGCAGTGGATAGACATGTCAGAATGGGAATGGGATGTGGAATTAAAATGTGTGGCCACTGGGAGATCCTGCTTTCTCTGGCGGACAGAGCGTAGGTGTTCAGCAAAGTGGTCTCCCAGTCTGCGTTGGGTCTCGCCAATATATAAAAGGCCACATCGGGAGCACCGGACACAGTATATCACCCCAGCTGACTCACAGATGAAGTGTCGCCTCACCTGGAAGGACTGTTTGGGGCCCTGAATGGTGGTAAGGGAGGAAGTGTAAGGGCATGTGTAGCACTTGTTCCGCTTACACGGATAAGTGCCAGGGGGGAGATCAGTGGGGAGGGATGGGGGGGACGAATGGACAAGGGAGTCACGTAGGGAGCGATCCCTGCGGAAAGTGGGATGGGGGAGGGAAAGATGCGCTTAGTGGTGGGATCCCGTTGGAGGTGGCGGAAGTTACGGAGAATAATATGTTGGACCCGGAGGCTGGTGGGGTGGTAGGTGAGGACCAGGGGAGCCCTATTCCTAGTGGGGTGGCGGGAGGATGGAGTGAGAGCAGATGTACGTGAAATGGGGGAGATGCGTTTAAGAGCAGAGTTGACAGTGGAGGAAGGGAAGCCCCTTTCTTTAAAAAAGGAGGACATCTCCCTCGTCCTAGAATGAAAAGCCTCATCCTGAGAGCAGATGCGGCGGAGACAGAGGAATTGCGAGAAGGGGATGGCATTTTTTCAAGAGACAGGGTGAGAAGAGGAATAGTCCAGATAGCTGTGAGAGTCAGTAGGCTTATAGTAGACATCAGTGGATAAGCTGTCTCCAGAGATAGAGACAGAAAGATCTAGAAAGGGGAGGGAGGTGTCGGAAATGGACCAGGTAAACTTGAGGGCAGGGTGAAAGTTGGAGGCAAAGTTAATAAAGTCAACGAGCTCTGCATGCGTGCAGGAAGCAGCGCCAATGCAGTCGTCGATGTAGCGAAGGAAAAGTGGGGGACAGATACCAGAATAGGCACGGAACATAGATTGTTCCACAAAGCCAACAAAAAGGCAGGCATAGCTAGGACCCATACGGGTGCCCATAGCTACACCTTTAGTTTGGAGGAAGTGGGAGGAGCCAAAGGAGAAATTATTAATAGTAAGGACTAATTCTGCTAGACAGAGCAGAGTGGTGGTAGAGGAGAATTGATTAGGTCTGGAATCCAAAAAGAAGTGTAGAGCTTTGAGACCTTCCTGATGGGGGATGGAAGTATATAGGGACTGGACATCCATGGTGAAAATAAAGCGGTGGGGGCCTGCACCTCTTCCTAGAGATGCTGCCTGGCCTGCTGCGTTCACCAGCAACTTTGATGTGTGTTGCTTGAATTTCCAGCATCTGCAGAATTCCTGTTGTTTGCGTTTTTAAATTCAAAGAGATGGACCATATTTTCTAACATTTCAGGTTAGCTGTCATAGAATCTTAAGTTCCCTCAGTAACACTGATCAAGAATAAGTTTTAGTCCATGAAAGAATTAACAAATTAAACTAAGACCAGTTTCAATTAGATACAGTATTAAAAGAAAACAAAAAAAAAAAAATACCCATCAGTTTCATGCGACATCTATGGGAAGAGAAACAGCAATAATTGTTTAGGTTGAAATGGCTAGCCTGACCTGCTAAGTATTTCCAGAGTTTCCTGTTTTGACTTTAGAATGTCAGCATCTACAGCTTTTTTTGTTGTTTTTATTTTCCATTTCAGTTATAATCTAGCAAATAGAAAACTATGCTCTATGCGACCAATACATCATGGGCCCTCATAATATTTTGCAGTCTAAATTATTTGCATGCAGGAGAAGTATATACCAAAGAATGTATATGTAAGACTTGCTTTGCCTAGTGGCATGATCTCAGGGGTGGCTGCCCCTCCCCGGCCAAACTTTAACACTCTTGTTTGGGTGGATGCTGCATGTTGTGTCCCCGTGTAACATCAATACCCCGAAATAACATTCAGTCCACAATGTGCAGTTAAATGATTAAGATTTTGTATTTAAGTATGGGGTTAGTAGAGAAACAAAAGAAAAGGAAAACAAATAAAAGGCGCCAATAATCTCATCAGCATGTCCAGTGCACAACGTTGGAGCTCACGGATTCCTTTTCGCTGATCCACCTTCACTCATCATCGACCCCTGGGATCCCGCCCCGAGCGGGTCTGGCAACCATCTCCTCAAGCCACGTCTTCTCTCTTCATCTTCTTTGCGCCTTCTCCACCAAGCCGCTCAAACTAGCAGCTTTCACACAGACAGAAAGAATAACATCTATCCCAATTGGTTAGCAAATGAATACAAGTCCCGTTATCAGTAATTATAACCCAAACATGCTGCTATAGAGAACCGCTGTCTCAGCAGTTAACAGTACAGTGAAGCCACTTTATTCACCTTAGCAGTAACATAAAAGAAGAAACCCTTACATATACAAAATAGTTATGCATCCAATCTTAGTGTTTGAGCAATATTCTCCTACATTTCCCCTCTTTATTGCTCATACATTGTGACAGAGACACAACATAAAGATCTTTACTCCTTTGGATGTAAGGAATAAAATAAGTTCAATACAATACAATATAATGGGAGAGGGAAGAGAGGACGGTCCATGAGTCAGGCAGGGAAACATGGGATGGATCTACAGGAAAGGTATCACTAAGCTTGCAGATGTGAAGAGAAAATGTATAAGGATGTTGCCGGTCTTAAGGATCTGAGTTAAAGGGAAAGGTTGAATAGGTTAGGAATTTATTCCCTAGAGCACAGGAGAATAATGGGAGATCTTATAGAGGTATACAAAATTATGAGGGGTATGAATAGGGTGAATGCATGTAGGCTCTTTCCCCTCAGGTTGGGTGAGATTAGAGCTAGAAGTCATCGATGGTTGATAGCAAATGTAAGTATGTTTCCTGTTAAGGAGATGATATCAAAGGTTCAAAGGTCGAATTTAATGTCGGAGACGTATACAATATACGTATATCCTGAAATGCTTTTTCTTTGCAAACATCCACGAAAACAGAGAAGTGCCCCAAGGAATGAACGACAGTTAAACGTGAGAACCCCAAAGTCCCCCCCAAGCTCCCCCCCTGCGCGTAAGCGGCAGCGAGCAATGGTCCCCTCCCCCACCAGCAAAAAAAACACGCATCGGTACCATCACCAAGCCCAAGCGTGAGCTAAGCAATAGCAAAGACACAGACCAAAGTTACCCCAAAGGCTTCGCATTTCATCCAACATTCGACAAACCACAGGTTCTCTCTCTCCCTGGCAAGGGAGAGGGTGGTGTCCCCCCATTTTCACAGCGAGCGGGAGACATAACAACAATCCGCTGGTTTACGATGTTAAAAGTCCATTTTGTCGCTTTTTCTGAGCTCTGTGTCCGAAGATCACAAAGACCTCGGGTCTTCAGGCCCACAGCGAAAGATCTTGCGGCCTCCCCGACAACACACGAGTCTCCTGCCGTGACACCGATCCTCGATCCGCCCGTCTCCAGAGCCCCGAGATCTTAGGCTTCCGAACACGATTGAGACTCTCAGGCAAAACCCTTGGCGTGTCGAATAACTGTCAGTCGTGGAACCCCAAGAACGGGTCCCATTCCCGCAAAGAACCGCTTGATATTAATGCAATGATAGAACAGCTTGCCAGATCAAGTGTGTCTAAGACCCAGGTGATGAGATAGAAACTATTGATGCCTGAAGCTCACAGTTCAGAGATATGAGGCATAAATTGCAATGTAGAGTTCGATGGACAAGAATACTGAGAGACAGAATGAATTAAATTAGTCGTTAAATTTCCAACCATGCACAGATCTCTCTGCAATAATTAATTTAATATGTATAAACAGTTATTTAGTTTTGTGGGATTTATTTCATTCTGAAAAACCATAGTGTACAAAAGTGTTGAGTGCACTAAATGCCCCATTTGATGCATTATTATACCAGGCACTGCTGGTCAATAACGCACCAATGTTTGCTCTGTTTTGAGATAATAGGGATTCGCACAGCTGAAATTTCAATCTTAATATAATTGACAAAAACATACAAAATAAGGTTAACCCAAAAGTCATTTCCTTGTAGTTAATGGGGATTCATTAATCTAAACTCTATTCTTTCAGGGTGATGCCAAAGGGCTGAAGATGAAATGAGTCTTTCTCAGGCTCCTCTATTGATGGAGGTCTCAAAGCAAGCCAAATTCAGTCATTATCAAGAGCTGGCAAACCATTTCCTATTGTCTATTGCAAGGCCTTCAAATTAAATTAATTAGTATCATAATCTATTTCAGACAGCTGTGACATATACTCTCCTCATTGAAGTTATTATAGATGTTATGGTATATCACAATGAAAGCAATGAATACAGGCAGTCTGAAGTGGTTTTCCACCCAGCTGGAATACAGATATATTTAAGGTAAAGAACATGCATGGTAATTTATATATATTTACAAATGGTGTCAGAATCCTTTGTGCTACTTCAATAACCTCACTCACTTGGTATTTTGGTTGTGCCAGGTTAGCAGATTTTTAGATGATTTGACCTAACTCCTGTTAATAACCAAACAACTATTTCACTTTTTAAAAAAAAAATGCCACATAGTGTTATATATTTTCCAGTACATCCACTCAATTCATAGGCAATGGGAAATATGCAAGCATTCCAGATGTTGGGTCTGGCCACAAAACTATCTATGCAGTAAAAATGAATTAAAATCTGCACCTGGACCATCACCCCCGTCTCTGACCGCACTTTCCTTTTTCATCCTGGATCCCTGCTCACATTCTTGGCAAATGAATGACTCAGATGCCAGGCCAACAGCATCTAGAATTATTTGAATGCATGATTACTGGACTATTACTGGCAACAACAGCTTGTGGCATCGTGCACCAGTGCAATATGCTACCACTGTGTTGCCTTGGAGCCAGCCTATGATTAGGGGCACTGCTAACCTGTTTTGTAGCTCGGGAGTGGGAGTGTGGGGAATGGGATGGATCCCACCTCCGCTGGCTCACCTTTCATGACTGGCAAGCAGCTGCACCCTGTGAAATGCTCAGATGTTAAAGTGTGACAAACCACATCCATAATTTCTAAAAACAAACATAGCCCAATTTTGCACACAAGTGATTTTTGATTCATCATCTGTAATTAACATTCAAATATGACTGAAGTCCTAGTTCTGTGCACAAGGCTTCAATGAAAGTGAATTTCAAAAATAATCCACAAAGGTCTACTTAGCATGTGACCAAAAATGAATTTCTTACCCAGCACGAATACCTGCTTCAAAATGGATATAAAATTACACTAGAATTTTAAGCCTAATAGGAGACAATGTGACGTTTTTGTTGGCGAATGACTTTGAAGTAATTTCCTCCTCCACTGGAAGCCACATTACATTTTCTGCTTCTTTGAATGTTCTTTTTATGGCATCAATTTGATTCACATTAACAATTAGAAAAACTCCACAAGAGTATGCTTATAAAATATATTAAACCAGAAAATGCTGGAGCAACTTAACAGATCAGGTTACATCTATAGAAATCTGGGGTATCTTGTCAATTACTTTTTAAAAAAAATATGCTGCACGCAATATGAACAAATTATATATTCAGAAATAAAGAAGAAATATATGTGTGTTTATCTCTGCATTGCATGTTCCTGATTATTCATATGGACTCTCATGTGTTTATTGTGATTTTAATAGGCCAAAAAGAAGAAAATCTTCGTTTAAATTTCTGCCAGATGTACGTAGAACTACCAGTGAAAATTTCAACATTTTTGACAGACAGTGAGAGATGCAGATTCAAAGGCAATATGAAGAGAGAGATAGATATCACATGGTTTAAAATATTGAAGGGAACCAAAACCAATTGGATTGGCAATGGTTTAAATGTAAAACCAGTAATAGCAATTATGCAAAAAAAAATGACTGCTGTGTTATTACCATTCAGGAAAGGATATCTGCCATCTTTAGCCACTGACCTATTTGTGACCTACCAACGCTGAAAGTTCAAAGTAAATTTATTGTTAAAGTACATACTGTATATATCACCATGCATTATTCCAAGATTCATATTTTTGCAGACATTCACAGTAAAACAGAGCAATGCAATCGAATCAATGAAAAACTACACATAACATGAATGTACACGATCACACACAACTACAAATATGAATTAATCTTAAGTGTTTCATCAGTTCATGATGTTAACAATGACCACATCTTGAGAAAGATAAAAGTTAAAAAAAGGATTTTAGGTCTAAGATTTTTGTTCGTATTGCCAGTTAATTAGAGCTCAGGAAATGCGGATTCAACAGAAATCCTCTGTACGTTCAGGAGTCTTGTATGAAGAAAAACCTGCTACTGCTATGTCTTCCAGTAAACAGAGGACAATGTCCAAGAAAGTTAATAAAAAGCCAGACAGGAGACAACGTAACTCCTCAGAGACTTCTCCATGACCTATTTCTTGCATATCATCCACCTTTATAGCTAAAAATTAATGTTACACTTTAATTCAGCCAAACAGCAAGAATATTTTGGTCGTCAAGTAGTAAAATTAGAAGGACAAATAAATTAGACATATTGATTGTAATTGGATGAGTTTGCATGGATTAGTTTAGCAATATCATTTGCAGCCTTGGGTGTTGAACAATTTATCTTATTTGGTTTATAGTAAAATTGGGTGGTAAGATTTATGTTTTTCATTGATAGCTTGGAAGCTACGGAAAAAAAATAATCAAAATCTATCAATAAAACAGGCATGCCATGAATTGGTAAGTGGAAATAAATTAGTAAATAATTCATTAAAGACAAGATCATTCTAATCACTGACATGAAGCAGAATAAATGCTTTCTTAGGGCTATTTAAAAAAAAACTTGAAAGTACTGTAGATCCAATACATAGAATAGAAATAAGCAAATTTATAAAGTGTAATATGCACCTAGAATCTAAAATATCTTGACCAGATCCCTTATCACACCTTACATTGCCTCTGGTAACTCAATAAAGAAAGATAAGCATGTCCTTGCAAGGGAATATCAGGTATTGCTAAGGTTGAGATTAGATCCTGTTTAACAATTTTGGTTTACGCCAGGCATTAACTGCATAAAATCCTTTTGATTTTCCAATTAACTTGGAAATGTAATTGGTGCTTTTTAATGGACTGAATATAGTTATAAAATTAGGTAAAGGCCAAGGAGGCCAGTTGGGGTGGCATGGTAGCGTAGTGGTGAGCACAATGCTTCATTGTGAAGGTGACCCCGGTTCAATTCCCACCGCTGCCTGTAAGGAGCTTGTACGTTCTCCCTCTGACCACGTGGGTTTCCTCCGGGTGCTCTGGTTTCCTCCCACTGTCCCATGATTAAGTAAAGATTAAATTGGGGTTTATTGGGCGGTGTGGCTTGAGGGGCCAGAAAGGCCTATTCCACGCTGTATGTCAATAAATAAATGTGTTGTATTGGACCTCATTTAGTATAGCAAAATGTGTTCAGTGTATAACTAACACACACAATGGAAAAGAGTAAACAATTGATGTTTTGGGCTGAGACCCTTCATCAAGACCGTTTAGTCTTTTTCATAGATGCCGCCTGGCCTGCTCAGTTCCTCCAGCATTCTGTGTGCATTGCTTCGATTTGAGCATCTATAACTTTTCTCATCTTTATAACTTGTAACTAGGCAGTTTAAAGCAGGTTGATCTCTTAACCAGTTTAAGTATATAATTGAAGTCATCTCAAAACCGAAGTTGAAACCTTTACCTACATTAAAACTGAGCAAAAAATAAAATTGGTCCCAGAAAGCCAAGAAAATGCACAGCTGAAAAGGTGCTGATTTAACCCACTGTCTCTGTGCTAGCTTTTTGAAATAACAATCCAATTAGTCACAACCCTGTTTTCCTTCCAATCTTCTGTTCAAAGTTAACATAATTCTGCTTCCGCTGTTCTTATCGATAGGGCGTGCCAAATCATTGTGGCCAAGAAATTGAATGTATTTGCAACCTTTATTGAAATACATAATTGACATTAAAATAGTTTGCACTTCCTTTGAAGAGTCCTTTTCCTGCTGAAATCGACCCATCAGAAACCAAAGCGGAATTTCTTTTTCAAATTATTAAGACATACAGTACAGTAATAGGCTCCTCTGTCCTAATATGCCCGTGCCGCCCACTAACACCCATATGACCAATTAACTGACTAACCCATACGTCTTTGGCAGGTCGGAGGCAACCAAAGTACCTGGAGGAAACCCACAAGGTCATGAGGAGAATGTTCTGACAGACAGCGGCGGAAAAGAACGCGAGATACTGGCGCTGTAATAATGCTACGCTAACCACTATGCTGGTGTGCTGCCCCCTGCCCCCTTAAATTTTGCTCCTGATTCACCTTAATAGCTTAGGATGTTGGAGGGAGAAATAGAGATTCATCCCTTTGATTCGATATTTTCATCATTAACTACCTCAGCACCATTCTCCTGCACCACGACCGCATCATTTTCTTCCAGAAATCCAAATCCCTTCACTTTGAATAAACTTGATGACTGATCCTCCTCGGCGCTCAGGGTAGAGAATTCTCAGAGTTCAGCATCCTCTGAAGAAAATTCTCCTCTGCTCAGCAATAAATGGCTCAACACCGATTCTTGGCTTTAGACAGCTCAGCCAGGGAAAGCATCCTTCCCGCAATTACCCATGTTGCGCCTGTAAGGATTTTGAGAGTTTCAATGGAATCTCGATTTGATTTGACACAAGCAACACATTCCATTTTATGTTTCAAGGTATACATGACAAATAAACTAATCTCTTTAATCTGTCAAGGAGATTCGTTTTAGTTGTCACATATACATTGAAACATACAGTGAAATGCATTGTTTCCGTCAAAACAGTGAGCATTGTGCTGTGCAGCCCTTGTGCCACTACATTCCCAGTGCCAAAATAGAACGCCTACAATTTACTAACCTGAACCTGATCTCTCATTCACCTAAACTCTCGAAGATACAGACTCAGTTTACTTAATCTCCTCTGATATGGCAAATGCTTCATTGGATGTTAAATCAACCAGCAATGTTATCCACAATCCTGGGTGCAACCATGTTGACCAATGCCAATAGCTGAGCACGTACTTGCAAGTCACAGATTCATAAAGTCATGCAGCATGTAAACAAGACAATTGGCCAATTATGTCCACGTTGACCAAAGGACACCCTTCTGTGTTAATCCCATATTCCAATGCTTGGCCCATAACCTTCCAGGTCGAAGTGATTCGACCTCCTTAAATGCTGTCAATGGCCCCCTTCAACCACTCTTGCAGGCAGGGAATTCCAGGTACTCACCATATTCTGGATGAAGAAGGACCTTTCCTGTCCTAGCCTTATGCTAGTTCTATGTTCTCTAGTTCTATCCACCTTTGATACAGGGAAGAGTTCCCTACAGTCTGTACTGTATACGCCATTCATAATTTAATATATTTCAACTATGTCACTTCTTAATCTCTTCCACTCCTCAACATTGTTTAATGCAAGATTCAAGATTGCTTAACATTATTTCCAGTACACAAGTGTAAAGGAGGATGAAATAATTGTTACCCTGGCACAGCACAAAAAACATAAGATAAAGAACACAATAATAAAAAAAACACAATAGATATAAAAATAAGACCTAAGATAGCTTATATACATAGATGGATTGCATGTCCATTAAAGCGACATGAAGCAGAATGTCTGTACATAAGACAACTCTGACAGGAAGTGATAAAGTAGTTGTGGTTGGGGCTGTGGAGGAGTGGATTAGAGAGTGGAGGTGTTGATCTGCCTTACTGCTTAGGGAAAGTGACTGTTTTTGAGTCTGGTGGTCCCGCCATAGATACTTTCCTGATAGGAATGGGACAAGCAGTCCATGAGCAGGGTGGATGGGATCCTTCATGTTGTTACTGGCACTTACCTGGCAGCTTTCAGTAAACATGTCCTTGACGCTGGGTAGGCTGATGCTGGTGAAGCACTGGGCAGTTTCGGCTACCTGTAAAAGAGCCTTTCTGTCGGTTGCAGTGCAGTTTTTCTACCATGCAGTGATGCAGCATGTTAGGATGCTCTCTACTGTGCATCTGTCGAAGGATGTGAATAAAAACGTGCATCAGCCGGTTCTCTTGAGCCTTCTCATAAAGTAGAGGTGGTGCTGAGTTTTCCTAATTGTGTGGGATGTGTTCTGGGACCATGAGAGGTTGTCCCTTCCACCTACTCTCTGTAGACTGTCTCAACATTATTGGTGATGAGACCTACCACTGTCGTGCCACCGACAAACCTGATAATGTGATTACTTGAGTGTTTGACCGTACAGTCATGTGTGAGCAGAGTGTACAGCGATAGCATATCACACAGCCCTGACGGGCACCCCTGCTGTGGATGATAGGGAGGGAGGGTGTACCCTGCCTGACTGAGGTCTGTTGGTTAGGAACTCCAACACCCAGTTTCACAGTGGGTACTTAGACCAAGGAGTAGGAGTTTGTTGACTAAGGTCTTTGGAACAACAGAGACAAATAGGGACAAGAGGCCTGGGAGAACAAGACTAGCTTCTTCAGTCTTGTGAATCTCCTCTGCACTTTCTCCTGCACTATGCAATGCTTCTGACAGCACGGTGATCACTGAGGTTTTGTAGAGCTGGAGCCTAATCTCCTCACTTTTACACTTGATGCCTGATGAATGAAGACTAGAATTCCACATGCCTCCTTGACCACATTATTGAACTGTGTTGTCACCCTCAATGGCTTAAGGAATCAAGCTCTTTCTATTCCTTAGTACTCCCCAGGAAAATACAATTCATGGTATATGTCCTAGCCACCAAAAACTCCACCAGACAGTTCATTCACAAGCTGACTGATCTCAAATACACATCCAAGATATTCACAAATATTGCAAACTGCAAGGATCCAACACTGATCCTTGTGAGACATTGCCAGCTGCAGACATACAATTGCAAGGACCTCTACTTTCTGAGGAGGCTGAAGGGAGCTGTGCACATCTACACTCAGGTCATTCTACAGATGCACAGTAGGGAGCATCTTAACATACTGCAACACTGCATCGAATAGAAAATACACAAGGCTGTACAACGTGAAGTTGCAACTGCCCAACACAGCACTGGCACTAGCAAACATTATTTTCAGAAAGGCGCTGGGAAAAAAACAACAGCAACATAATTAAGGATTCCACCCACCCTCCTCATGGGCTGTTTTGTCCCACTCCCACCAGGGAGACGGCTGCATAGTATCTACAGCAGGACTCAAAGTCAGTTACTTTCAACAATCTTGTAAAGCTGATTAACACCTCCACCCTCTTAACCCACCCCTGCAAACCCCCCACCACCACAACTTCACTACTTTATCACTTCCTGTCAATCACCTTATTCCTGTGCCGAGCATCACTTTGTGGACATATCATCAATCTATGTATGCAAGCTATTTATGTATTTATATTTATTGCATATTTTTTATGATTGTTCTTTACCTTATTTTGTTTTTTTGTGCTGCAACAGATTCTGAGTAACAATGATTTAGTTCTCCTTTTCACTTGTGTACTGGAAATAACATTGAACAATCTTGAGCACCCTTTGTCTCTCATTACAAAGTTAATTTTGATAACTCCCATTACCAAGTATCATTTTGCCAATTTGCCCTGACTCCTATGGGTAGATGTTTTCCAGTCATAGATTTTGAGACTACCCTGAGTTTAAGAGCTTTATTCATGGTGCATCCCCACCCTTTCTCATAATCACTTTAAAATACATAGATTTATGGTCATTATCTTAAATGACATCGTCAAAAAGTGATGCCTCGAGAAGGCGGCATCCGTCACTAAGGAGTTTCCTCATCCAGGATGTGCCCCCTTCTCATTACTGCCGTCATGGAGTGGATACAGGACCCTGAAGGTGCTGAGTCAATGTTTTACAAACAGCTCCTTCCCCTCCGCCATCATGAACTCTGCCTCACTCTTTTGCTCCTTGTTTGCACTATTGCCTTCCTGTCCTCCTTACCACCACTGCTTTGTCAATCTCGTTCACCACTCCCTCTCCTCTGTCCACCATGGTGCCACAAACTGGGCTATAGATGCTTTATTCCCCTGGGAGTCAATCACCTCCCCCTCCACCCCACAGACTATCTAACATGGTGTAATGAGGACACAGATGATGGAATCTGGAACAGATAGCAAACTGCTGGAGGAACTCAGTGGGCCAGGCAGCATCTATGGAGACAGAGAATCATCAATATTCCAGACCAAGACCCAGCATGACGTGTCACGTCCCTGTCTACCAAGCCACCATTGTTTGGGAAACATATGGGTTAGGTTTGCTGATCATGAATTTGCCATCAGCTTTATGTACTTAATACAGCATAATTACCAAAAATCAAAGTAACCCATCATCTGAAGAAAATTCTCTCCTCCAGCTAATTTATCAAATATCTTCATCTAATAACCACTTGTCAGTGACTGTTCTGCTAGTGGAAACATTTTCTCCTTAATTATTGTCTTAGTGATCTTTGTAACTTTGAACATATCTTTGCACTCTCTTATATCAGCCAGTGTTGTTCATTAATCTATGAAGAATACATTAAAGGTAAAACCAATATAATGGCAGATAATCCAACAGCACCAGAAGAACAACTCACTGATACAAAAAGATGTCAGTTCTGCAAAAACACAGTGATCGACATGGGGCTGATGTCCTGCTGATCTTTGAACTGTTCAGACTGCTGTTTAACATGGTGAGTAATGCTTTATCTTCTGTAAAATTGGGTTGTTTTAAAGGTTATCCTGCTTAAAACATTTTGCCCTCAGGGATACCAGTCTCAAATTATTTTCTATTCATTCAAGAAATGTTGCAGCCTGTACCATGGACTTTAATAAGATTGGTGAGCGTGACATTATAATCAGCAGATAAAACCAGCCACGTTCAATCAACCTTCATTGTCACCGTGAAGGGGAAGGAATATTTCCTTTCAACACAGTAACATATTTAAAAATTGATGCTATGAATTAATTAACTTAAGAAAATGGGATAAAGAGCAACACACACAAAAAGCTTGAGGAACTCAGCAGGTCAGGCAGCATCTACGAAAAATGAATAAACAGTCAATGTTCCGGGCCGAGGCCCTTCTTCAGGACTGGAAAGGAAGGGGAAAGCCAACAGAATAAAAAGGTGGGGAGTAGGGAAGAAGGACTAGCCAGAAGGTGATAGGTAAAGCCAGGTGGATAGGAAAGGTAAAGGGCTGCAGAAGGAGGAATCTGATAGGAGAGGAGAATGGACCATGGGAGAAAGGGAAGGAGGAGGGGCACCAGGAGGAAGTAATAAGCAGATGAAGAGAAGACTTAAGAGGTCAGAGGGGGGAATAGAACAAGAGGGAATGGGGAGGAATAGAAAATTACCAAAAGGTGAAATCGATATTCATTCCATTAGGTTAGAGGCTACCTAGATGGAATATGAAGAGTTGATCCTCCAGCTGAGAGTGGCCTCATCATGGCAAAAGAGGAGGCTATGGACCAAAATGTCAGAATGGAAATGGGGATAGGAATTAAAGTGTTTGGCTGCTGGGAGGTTCCACTTTTGGTGGATGGGTTAAAGGAATCCATACACACACACACACACACACACACACACACACACACACACACTTGCTTTGACCTGTTGGAGAGTGGTAGTGTAGAAAGTTACCCCTCGGTGGCAGCTACCGGATCTGAACATTATCACTGATGTGAATTCAGGCTGGTTTTGAATGCGCATCAATATTTCTACTAATGTTTCAACTACATCATCTAACAAGATGCCAAGCTAGCAATTGAAGCAAGACATAGGGAGACAGGAGCCTTCTGTTGGGAAATGGTACCGGTAACAGAGGATGATTGATCACAGAAAGGCTAGTCTTCAGTTGCAGTGACAGAGAGGGTAGAAGCAGAGAGGGGCCATGGAGAGCCAAGATATTATTGTTGTGGTCAACAAGAACATTCCTCTTCCTACTGATTATATAATAAAAATATCAAAATATTGATAGTAAGGTGCTGTGGCGACCCACTTTCTGGCACACACGAACCAGCTCACAACAACGCGTGCAGGCAGAGGGCTGGCCCCAAAAAGGGCACCAGGCCATCTTCACCAGCAGGGGGAAAATCCCGCGCGCAGAAAGGGTCTGGGAATATGCATTCCCCACAGCAATCCCGCCCAGGGAGGGCGGGAACGGGAAGGTTTTAAAGCGAGCCGCTAAGTTTGAATAAATCTCTTTCATTGCAACTCTAACTCACCGACTCCGTGTGGTTATTCTAGCGCTGTGTGTAGCACATCGCTACAATTGGTGACCCCGATGGCCCAAACGATATTTGGACCAGAGATGACCGACGCTGCATCTGTTCACGCAGTTTCGTTAAAACTGCCAAGCTTCTGGACGCTGCGACCCCAATTATGGTTCGAACAAGCAGAAGCACAATTCCACATTCGGCAGATAACCTCGGAGTCCACTTGCTACTACTACGTGCTGAGCTCACTCGACCAGGAGACTGCTGCATAAGTTGAGGAGTTTATACAGTCGCCCCCGGAGGACGGCAAATACACAGCATTCAAAGCCCTGCTCATAAGGACTTTCGGACTCTCACGGCGCGAACGAGCACGCCGCTTAATGCACCTGGATGGTTTGGGAGACAGGCCGCCGTCAGCATTAATGAACGAGATGCTGGCCCTGGCTGAAGGACACAAACCCTGCCTCATGTTTGAGCAGGCGTTCCTAGAGCAACTGCCCGAGGACATATGCCTGCTGCTGTCCGACGCAGATTTCAGCAACCCCCGGGAGGTGGCGGCCCAAGCAGATGTGCTGTGGAATGCCAGGAAAGAGAGAGGGGCATCCGTCGCACAGATCACCAAGCCGCGTGCCCAACGGCAGACCAGACAAGGCCCGGCAGCAGAGCCTACAAAACCCGGCGACGGGAGTGAGGAGCCCAACGAACAATGGTGTTTCTACCACCAGCGGTGGGGCACAGAGGCCCGCCGCTGCAGACCACCCTGCAAATTCCCGGGAAAGGCAGGGCCAGCCGCCGCTGATGGCTACGGCGACTGGCCATCAGGACAGCCTCCTGTACATCTGGGACAAGCAGTCGGTACGCCGCTTTTTGGTCGACACCGGAGCGGAGATCAGCGTCTTACCTCCAACGAGTTACGACACCCACAACAGAGAACCGGGACCCACCCTGAGGGCCGCTAATGGCAGCACAATATGAACCTACGGCACCCACACGGTGCGGCTACAGTTCAGCTCCAGCCGGTTCACGTGGGACTTCACACTGGCCGCCGTGGCCCAACCACTGCTGGGGGCAGATTTTCTACGAGCCCACAGCCTGCTGGTCGACCTGCAAGGGAAGCGATTAGTCCACACCAAGACTTTTCAAACATTCTCCCTGGGTGAAGCAAAGTTGCCAGCCCCACACCTGGACTCCATCACGCTGTCCGACGATGAATTCACCAGGGTCCTGGAGGATTTTCCATCAGTACTGACACTGCAGTTCACGGCAGCCATGCCCAGACACGGAGTACAGCACCACATCCTGACCCAGGGACCACCCCTCCACACCCGTGCTCGAAGGCTTCCCCCGGACAAGCTCCGACTGGCGAAGGAGGAGTTCAAGAAGATGGAGGAATTAGGGATCATACGACGGTCCGACAGCCCATGGGCCTCCCCGCTTCACATGGTGCCCAAGGCAACGGGGGGCTGGAGACCATGCGGTGACTACTGCGGACTGAACGAGGCTACAACACCAGACCGCTACCCTGTGCCGCACATTCAAGACTTCGCAGCAAACCTACACGGCACAAGGATCTTTTCCAAGGTAGACTTCGTCCGGGGATACCATCAAATCCCTGTACATCCGGACGACATCCCCAAAACAGCACTTATCACCCCGTTCGGACTTTTTGAATTCCTCCGAATGCCGTTTGGTCTAAAGAATGCTGCACAGACTTTCCAGCGGCTAATGGACGCGGTGGGACGCGACCTGGACTTTGCATTCATCTATTTGGACGACATCCTCATAGCCAGCAGTAGTCGGCAGGAGCATCTGTCCCACCTCCACCAGCTCTACTCCCGCCTGAGCGAATTCGGCCTTACAATCAATCCAGCCAAATGCCAGTTTGGACTTGACACCATCGACTTCCTGGGCCACAGGATTACTAAAGACGGGGCAACCCCGCTGCCCGCCAAGGTAGACGCGGTCCGCCGCTTCCCCCGACCCAACACAATCAAAGGCCTGCAGGAATTCGTGGGTATGGTGAATTTTTACCACCGTTTCCTCCCCTCAGCAGCCTGAACCATGCGCCCCCTGTTCACCCTGATGTCAGGTAAGGGCAAGGACATTACCTGGGACGAAGAGGCCGCAACCGCTTTCGTTAAAACCAAAGAAGCCTTAGCAAACGCCGCGATGCTAGTGCACCCCAGAACGGACGTTCCTACTGCCCTCACGGTGGAAGCATCCAACACAGCAGTCGGTGGAGTGCTGGAACAACTCATCGAGGGTCACTGGCAACCCCTGGCGTTCTTCAGCAAACACCTATGACCACCTGAACTCAAATACAGTGCTTTCGACCGGGAGCTATTGGCACTATACCTGGCAATCCGGCATTTCAGGTACTTCTTAGAAGGTAGGCCCTTCACTGCGTTCACAGACCACAAAACGCTTACCTTTGCGTTCACTAAGGTGTCCGACCCCTGGTCATCCCGCCAGCAGCGACATCTGTCCTATATCTTCGAGTATACGACGGACATCCGGCATGTCTCTGGAAAGAACAACGTCGTGGCGGACGCACTTTCCAGACCTACCATACAGGCCCTGTCCCAGGGTGTGGACTGTGCAGCGCTGGCAGAGGCACAGCAAGCAGACACTGAGATCCCCAGTTACAGGACTGCAGTCTCCGGTTTACAGCTTCAAGCCCTCCCCATAGGCCCAGGTGAGAGGACTCTACTATGTGACATAGCTACCGGCCAACCCCGCCCCGTCGTCCCAGCAGCCTGGCGCCGGCGGGTTTTCAAGTCCATTCACAACTTAGCGCACCCCTCCATCAGGACAACCGTGCGGCTGGTCGCCAACAGGTTCGTGTGGCATGGACTTCGTAAGCAGGTCAGTGAATGGGCCAAAACGTGTATGCAGTGCCAAACGGCCAAGGTGCAGCGGCACACCAAGGCTCCACCGCAGCAGTTCGAACCCACCCACCGGAGGTTCGACCACATCCATGTGGATATCGTGGGGCCCCTGCCAGTGTCGCGAGGAGCGCAGTACCTCCTCTCTATGATAGACCGGTTCACCAGATGGCCAGAGGCAGTCCCACTCACCGACACCACCTCCAAATCCTGCGCCCGAGCACTGATCGCAACCTGGGTAGCACGCTTTGGGGTACCGGCCCACATTACTTCCGACAGGGGTGCCCAGTTCACCTCCAGCCTGTGGTCGGCTATGGCCAGCCTTTTAGGAACACAGCTACACCACACAACTGCCTACCACCCACAGTCGAACGGATTAGCGGAGCGCTTCCACCGTCACCTGAAATCGGCTCTCATGGCCCGCCTGGAGGGGCCTAACTGGGTGGATGAACTTCCCTGGGTCCTGCTCGGAATCCGCACGGCGCCCAAGGAGGATCTACACACCTCATCGGCCGAGTTGGTGTACGGCGCGCCCCTAGTCGTCCCAGGAGAGTTCATACCAGCCCCAAGGGGGCAAGAGGAAGAACCCTCAGCAGTCCTGGACAGACTACGGGAGAGGCTCGGTAACCTGGCCCCCATACCCACTTCACAGCACGGACAGAGCCCGACCTGCGTACCCAAAGACCTGCAGAACTGTAAGTTTCTTTTTGTACGACGGGGCGGACACCGGGCACCGCTACAGCGGCCCTACGAGGGACCGTTTAAGGTGATCAGGAACAACGGGTCCACGTTCGTGCTGGACATTGGGGGGAGAGAGGAGGTTTTCACGGTGGACCGACTCAAACCGGCCCATGTGGACTTGGCGCAACCGGTCCAGGCTCAGGCACCGCGGCGCAGGGGCAGACCTCCCAAACAGAGGCCGATCCAGACTGTGGACATTGGGGGAGGTATCGCCAGTTCTGGAGGGGGGGTTATGTGGCGACCCACTTTCTGGCACACACGTACTGGCTCACAACAGCGCACGCAGGCAGAGGGCCGGCCCCAAAAAGGGCGCCAGGCCATCTTCACCAGCAGGGAGAAAATCCCGCGCGCAGAAAGGGTCTGGGAATATGGATTCCCCACAGCAATCCTGCCCAGGGAGTGCGGGAACGGGAAGGCTTTAAAGCAGGCTGCGAAGTTTGAATAAATCTCTTTCATCGCAACTCTAACTCACCGACTCCGTGTGGTTATTCTAGCGCTGTGCGTAGCACATCGCTACAGTGCCTTACTTCTATGGATCCCAATGTATTTCATGGTGGTTGGTCGAGTGGCGAAATTTAGAGACAGACAATGTTTGCTTATTCAGGACTGGGGTTAAAATGGGATTGAGCCCTGGTGCCTAGAAAGAACACCTTTAGTATCGCTGTCACTGGCAAACAGATGTGCAACGCATATCCATACATTTTAATTCCCTTGTTCAATTTTTTGTAACTTTCCAAATCACAACATTTAATCAGACAAATTTATAACTTGGCAGGATAGTAATTATGGCAGTGAACTGCTACTCCTGCATGATGTGGGATGTCAGGGAGTCTCACAGTCTCCTTGTTGATTATATCTGTGGGAAGTGCTTCCAGATGCAACTGCTGACAGATGCTCGACCATAGAACATAGAGGCGAGTTATGACACAGAATATGTATGATCATTGATAGAGGGATGGATCTAAAAAGATGAATAGGTTATTAATTTAGCAGATAATATAAAGATTGGTGTTGTGGATGGTACAGAAGACTGGCAAAGGATGTGATTTGATATATAACTGTTGTGGAGAAATGGCAGATGGAGCTTAACATAGATAAATGAATTGTTGCACATTTGGAGATCGAATCTAAAGAGACAGTACACTGTTAATGGCAAAACACTGAAGAGTGTTGATATCCTTGGGTCCAAGTCCATAGCTCCTCGAAAGTGATTTTACGGGTTGGTAATGTGGTACAGAATGTACGTGGCATGCTTGCCTTCATTAGTTGAGAAGAGTTCAAGAATTAGGAAGTTATGTTGAAACTTTATAACACTCCAGTTAAGCCGCATTTAGAGTACTACGTTCTGATTGCTCCATTGTAGGAAGGAAATTAAGGCTTTGGAGAGTGTGCAGATGAGGTTTACAAAAATGGTGCCTTGATTAGAGGGCATGAGGTGACAAACTTGGGTTGCTTTCTCTAGAATGGCACAGTCTGAGGAGAGATCTGATAGAGGTTTCTGATTATGAGAAGCATTGATAGAATAGAGAATCAGTATCTTTTTACCCCAGGGTTGAAATGTCGAAGACCAGAGGCCATGCACTTAAGGTGAGAAGGGGAAAAGTTGAAAGGAATTGTGTGGGGCAAATTTCTTATTTACATGAAGAGAGAAAGCCTGGAGTCACAGCTTTACAGACATTCAAGAGCCTCTTAGGCACATGAATGTGTAGGAAATGGAAGGATATGAACATTGTGTGGGCAGAAAGGATTAGTTGGGCATTTGATTACTGATTTAATTAATTCAGCACAACATTGTGGGCCTATGGGCCTGATCCTGTGTTTTACAATTGTTCTTTTTAAATTTCTGGGCTCAAAGGAAATCAAAAAATGTGGGGAGCAAAAGGTGGAGTTGGAATGTAAATTAAAACACAGTCTCATTCAAAGGCCGACAAACTCAAGAGGCTTCCTAAGTCTTGCTTAAAAAAATGTTATGCTCTCGTGTGATGTCTACATGCAGAATTACAGATTGATACTGGTATACAGTCTCTTATTCCCGTTAAGTCACACAAATACCCTTCCTGATAACAAGGTGGCTTTACCAAGGGCACAGAATAAAAATAGAAATTCAGTGTGAAATCAGGTTACCGTCACGCACTAAACCATTTCCAAAATCTGAACCTGCTCTAAAAAGAAAGCTCCTAAAGATCTCAGCATGGGATAAAAGAAATCGCTTCTTTTGATAAGATCTGCATATTAATACAGAAACCCACTTCCTTCTGCTGAAAATTCACTATTCACGCTTAATCCTCTGGGAAGGGTTCTTGGAGCAGAGCACACATTGCTGCCCACATTTAAATTTACCTGTCCCCTTTGCTCAGATTCCAAAAGGTGTCATGTTTAAAAGAGTCCTTTGTGACCTTTGGTCCAGATGGAGGCAAAAGTCCAAAACAGCTGAAGCAAGACTAGGGGCAGAGTAACTCCAAGTATCTTTCTGAAGTCCCAAGTGATGATATAAAATGAAGAAAAATTTCCCTTGTAGCACAAATACACTACGTAGCAACATCAGCACATTACAGCTCATCTAAAATTATTTCCAATTTAGAGGTTGAGTACAACTTGCTAATGTGACTGTACAGCACATTTAACATTACCTCCTGAGGATGCAGCTTCTAGGCAAGCGTTGATCTCTGTAAACAACTTAATTTGAAATTTTGAGACAGATCGACTTCTGTTACTTCTGTTAACACAGTGCAAATGAATACATTTTTTATTTTTTTGTATGTCCAAATGAGATAAGTACAATGACTTGCAAGTATAAAAGGTGCCCAGTACTGCCTTTCATGTGGCTGACATAATTACCAGCAGCAAGTCTTATCGGATTATTTAATTTAAATTATACTTTAATAAAAAATGAAAGTCTGCACAATATGTCTCTTCACTATTATCTCCCCAGTTACAATCATTAGGCATTGCTTTTTAAATTTATTTCTTTGGTTTAAAAATTTCATTATAGATCCTATTAGAGACTGCACATATATTTGTAGGTCCACTTGAAGAGCATTGTCTTTTATCTTTAACTGTTTTCGAAAGGATATACCAATAATAATCTCAGCCACCCACTTTCACATTGACCATCAACCAGGAATCTTACATCAAACACATCTTTTATACCAACTAGTGGAGTGGTGTCGCAGCAACAACCTGGCACTCAATGTCAGTAAGACGAAAGAGCTGATTGTGGACTTCTGGAAGGGTAAGACGAAGGAATACATACTAATATTCATAGAGGAATCAGAAGTGGAGAGAGTGAGCAGTTTCAAGTTCCTGGGTGTCAAGATCTCTCAGGATTTAACCTGGTCCCAACATATCAATGCAGCTATAAAGTAGGCAAACAGCGACTGTACTTCTTTTGGAGTATGAAGATATTCGGTATGCCAACAAAAACACTCAAAAACTTCTATAGATGTACAATGAAGAGCATTCTGACAGGCTGTTTCACTGTCTGATATGGGGGGGGGCGGGGTGGCTACTGCACAGGACTGAAAGAAGCTGCAGAGGGTCATCAATTTAGTGGGCTCCATCTTGGGTACTAGCCTACAAAGTACCCAGGACATCTTCAAGGAGCAGTGTCTCAGAAAGGCAGCGTTCAATATTAAGGACCCCCAGCACCCAGGGCATGCCCTTTTCTCACTGTTACCATCAGTGAGAAGCCTGAAGGCACACACTCAGCGATTCAGGAACAGCTTCTTCCCCTCTGCCATCCGATTCCTAAATGGACATTGAGCCCATGAACACTACGTCTCTTTTTCAATATAGATTATTTCTGTTTTTGCATGATTCTTAATTACCAATATACATATACTGTAATTGATTGATTGAATTATTCTTCTATATTATGTATTGCATTGAACGGCTGCTGCTAAGTTAACAAATTTCACATCACATGCCGGTGATAATAAAGCTGATTCTGATTCTGATCTTTTATTCTCCTCACATTCTTGTCGACCTCTACCCCCCTGCTCCCACCATCTACATAGTTGTGACAATTTACAATAGTCAATTTAACTGTCAATCCGCACACCTTTGGGACACTGGTGCAAGGGAAACCCATACATTCCTGGGTAGAATGTGCAAATTTCACACAGACAGCACCCAAGATCAGGACTGAACCTGAGTCTCCGGTGCTGTGGTGGATTGGTTCTACTAGCTACACCACCGTTTAAACAAAAAAAGTACATGCTGCTTAAGGACAAGGATCAGGGCTAAGACATGATCCATGTTTACTTTCCAACATGATCCTCTTCATGTCTAGAAATCTTAAGCGTACTCAGTTACTTAATACCAACAGCCCGAAGAAACTGAAAATCCTGATTCATTACTTTTGTCATCATTGGTACTTCAAGCATGGTCTCACCAAAACGCTGCATATTTCCAGCGAGGCTCTGTTTATTTTTCACTTCCATTTCCTGGAAGAAAAGGCCAATATAGTATTTGTTTCTCTCTTAGCTTGTAATATTTGTACGTTTATTTTCTGTGCTACATGACCCATGACAAAAAGATCCACCTGCGCACTAACATCTACTTGAGAAATTTCTCCAGCCATATGTTACTCTTTCTGTCCACTTCTCCTCTCCAAGCAAATTGTGCCATATTTCACAGAAAACCAACTCACTTAATCATTCTATTCTCTTTACATGATATTCTGACATAAAACATCAACTAACCAAAAGCGTTAAGCATCTAGCCTTTAGATATTATGTACAATAAACAAAGACTAGATGTTGAATATTGTTTTGTTACTTATTACTTCTTCTGAGGGGAGAAGCAAATGTTGTCAGGCAAGTTTCCAGACAGTGAAATAACGTGGACACCCTTCACATTCTCTAGGTGCCGGCTTGCCTCCATTGATGCCATTGAGTTCCATGGAGAACTCTATACCTCTGATGTTTGAATTTTCTCCCCTTTTAGATCATAGTCTGTACTATTGTTCCTTTTACCAAAATGCCTAATCATACATTTCCCAACACTGTACTCCATCTGCCTCTTTTATGCCCATTCTTCCAATTTGTCTGTCCTGCTGCAATCACATTGCTTCCTCAGTACTACCTATCCCTCCAACCATCTTCGTATCATCTACAAACTTTGCCACAAAGCCATCAGTTCTATCATCCAAATCATTGACAAACAATGTGGAAAGTAATGGTCCCAATACTGATCCTGAGGAAAACCACTAGTCTATGGCAGCCAACCAGAAAGGGCCCCTTTTATTTCCACTCGCTGCCTCCTGCTTGTCAGTCATTCCTCCATCCAT
Source organism: Mobula hypostoma (assembly GCF_963921235.1). NCBI lineage: Eukaryota > Metazoa > Chordata > Chondrichthyes > Myliobatiformes > Myliobatidae > Mobula > Mobula hypostoma. Next base: position 23,981,872 of record NC_086113.1, read on the forward strand.
GCCAATATCTTTTCTGTATCGCCATAGGACCCGAAACAGGAGTGTGTGGGCCATGGCAGTCAAAGTTCAAACTGGGCACGGCACCTGATGATGATGATGATGATGATGATGATGATGATGATGATCGCCATAGGATTTTATCTTGTTAAACAGCCTCATGTGTGGCATCTTATCAAACGCTTTCTGAAAATCTAAGTAAGTGATATCCACTACCTCTCCTTTGTCCACCCTGCTTGTTAACAGATTGCCAGGCAAGAGCACCCTGTACAGAAATCATGCTGACTTTGACTTATTTTATCATTAGTCTCCAATTACTCGAAAAACCTCATCCTTAGTAATAGACTCCAACACTTCCCCAACCACTGAGGTTAGGCTAACTACCCAATAATTTCCTTTCTTTTGCCTTCCTCCCTTCTTAAGGAGTGGTGGAGTGACAGGACAATGATTAGGAAGAAGGATTAAAGAAAGACAGAGTAGCTTTACTTGTCACATATACATCGAAATGGCATGTCACAAAGGTAATGCTACAATTGTTATGGGGGACTTCAACATGCAGGTAGACTGGAGGAATCAGTTTGGTGCTGGACCCCAAGAAAGGGAGTTTGTGGAGTTCCTCCGAGATGGATTCTTAGAACAGCTTGTACTGGAGCCTACCAGAGAGAACGCAATTCTAGATTTAGTGTTGTGCAATGAACCTGATTTGATCAGGGACCTCGAGGTAAAGGAGCCATTAGGAGGTAGTGACCATAATATGATAAGTTTTAATCTACAATTTGAGAGGGAGAAGGGAAACTTGGAAGTGTCAGTATTACAGTTGAACAAAGGGAACTATGGTGCTATGAGGGAGGAGCTGGCCAAAGTTCAATGGAACAATACCCTAGCAGGGATGACAGTGGAACAACAATGGCAGGTGCTTCTGGGACTAATGCGGAAGGTGCAGGATCAGTTCATTCCAAAGAGGAAGAAAGATCATAAGGGGAGTAAGGGGAGGCCGTGGCTGACAAGAGAAGTAATGGACAGTATAAAAATAAAAGAGAAGAAGTATAACATAGCAAAGACGATTGGGAAGCTGGAGGATTGGGAAAATTTTAAAGAGCAACAGAAGGTAACCAAAAAGGCAATATGTGGAGAAAAAATTAGGTACGAAGGTAAACTAGCCAACAATATAAAGGAGGATAGTAAAAGCTTCTTTAGGTATGTGAAAAGGAAAAAAATAGTTAAGACCAAAATTGGGCCCTTGAAGACAGAAGCGGGTGAATTTATTATGGGGAACAAGGAAATGGCAGACAAGTTGAACATGTACTTTGGATCTGTCTTCACTAGGGAAGACACAAACAATCTCCCAGATGTAATAGTGGCCAAAAGACCTAGGGTAATGGAAGAATTGAAGGAAATTTATATTAGGCAGGAAATGGTGTTGGATAGGCTGTTGGGTCTGAAGGCTGATAAGTCCCCGGGACCTGATGGTCTGCATCCCAGGGTACTTAAGGAGGTGGTTTTAGAAATCGTGGATGCATTGGTAATCATTTTCCAATGTTCTGTAGATTCAGGATCAGTTCCTGTGGATTGGAGGGTGGCTAATGTTGTCCTTCTCTTCAAGAAGGGAGGAAGAGAGAAAACGGGGAATTATAGACCGGTTAGCCTGATGTCGGTGGTGGGAAAGATGCTGGAGTCAATTATAAAGATGAAATTACGACACATCTGGATAGTAGTAACAGGACTGGTCCAAGTCAGCATAGATTTACGAAGGGGAAATCGTGCTTGACTAATCTTCTGGAATTTTTTGAGGATGTAACTATGAAAATGGACAAGGGAGAGCCAGTGGATGTAGTGTACCTGGACTTTCAGAAAGCCTGTGATAAAGTCCCACATAGGAGATAAGTGGGCAAAATTAGGGCACATGGTATTGGGGGCAGAGTACTGACATGGATTGAAAATTGGCTGACTGACAGAAAACAAAGAGTAGCGATTAATGGGCCCCTTTCGGAATGGCAGGCGGTGACCAGTGGGGTACTGCAGGGTTCAGTGCTGGGACCACAGCTGTTTACAATATATATTAATGATTTAGATGAGGGAATTAAAAGTAACATTAGCAAATTTGCCGATTACACAAAGCTGGGAGGCAGCGTGAAATGTGAGGAGGATGTTATGAGAATGCAGGGTGACTTGTTCAGGCTGGGTGAGTGGGCAGATGCATGGCAGACGCAGTTTAATGTGGATAAATGTGAGGTTATCCACTTTGGTGGTAAGAACGGGGAGGCAGATTATTATCTAAATGGAGTCAAGTTAGGAAAAGGGGAAGCACAACAAGATCTAGGTGTTCTTGTACATCAGTCACTGAAAGCATGCATGCAAGTGCAGCAGGCAATGAAAAAAGCTAATGGCATGCTGGCCTTCATAACAAGAGGAATTGAGTATAAGAGCAAAGAGGTCCTTCTGCAGCTGTACAGGGCCCTGGTGAGACCACACCTGGAGCACTGTGTGCAGTTTTGGTCTCCAAATTTGAGGAAGGACATTCTTGCTATTGAGGGAGTGCAGCATAGGTTCACAAGGTTAATTCCCGGGATGGCGGGACTGTCATATGTCGAAAGATTGGAGCGACTGGGCTTGTACACTCTGGAATTTAGAAGGCTGAGAGGGGATCTTATAGAAACATATAAGATTATTAAGGGATTGGACACGCTGCAGGCAGGAAGCATGTTCCCGCTGATGGGTGAGTCCAGAACCAAAGGCCACAGTTTAAGAATTAGGGGTAAGCCATTTAGAACAGAGTTGAGGAAAAACTTTTTCACCCAGAGAGTGGTGGATATATGGAATGCTCTGCCCCAGAAGGCAGTGGAGGCCAAGTCTCTGGATGCTTTCAAAAAAGAGATGGATAGAGCTCTTAAAGATAGTGGAATCGAAGGTTATGGGGATAAGGCAGGGACTGGATACTGATAGTGGATGATCAGCCATGATCACAGTGAATGGCGGTGCTGGCTCAAAGGGCCAAATGGCCTACTCCTGCACCTATTGTCTATTGTCTATTGAAATATATAGTGAAATGTGTTGTTTGCATCAGTACAAGGACAGCCTGCAATTGTCAAACTGCTTCCGGATCCAACATAGCATGCCCACAACTTGCTGCATGTGGGAGGAAATTGGAGCACCCGGAGGAAACCCATGTGGTCAGGGAGAGCAAAGCAGCTCCTTACAGACAGCAGGCGCTGTGAAGTGTTTTACCAACTGCTCTGTTACCAAGCATTTTCCAAGGGAATATGTGTGCTTTATCCTAAAGAAATAGAAGAACAACGATGTGGCCCAAAATGAATCAATGTAGTGAAGCTATATGGCAATAAAAAGGAACATGACACTACAGATGTAGGTTTGCAACTACAGTGGACTATATTAACAAAGCATATAACCTCAGAACAAGAGCACAGTGAAAACGTTCTTCCAGACCCACAGATTCACAATGGTGGCTCTTTGGATGGTAGACAATATATTCTGGGCACAAATATACTTCCACAGATTAACGATTAAAGTGAGAAATCTGTCACAATGGCAGTGAAAGATTAGGGAAACAGGTGGTAATGACAGAAGCGCCAGCAATAGAAACCGTGAAGTTGAGAAACTGATGGGCAAACAGAATTAGACCAGGGCGAGGCATCACAAGGGAGAAGCACTTTGAAATTAAGCAGCACACACAAAATGCTGGAGGAACTCAGCAGGCCAGGCAGCATCCATGGAAAAGAGTAAACAGTCAACATTTCAGGACTGATGAAGGGTCTTGGCCCAAATTGTCAACTGTTTACTCTTTTCCATAGATGCTGCCTGGCCTGCTGAGTTCCTCCAGCACTTTGTATGCGTTGTTTGGTTGTCCAGCATCTGCAGACTTTCTCTTCTTTGCATTCTGAAATTAAGGCCAGTCCATTTTGAATAACCTCCCTCAAAACCAGCACTTCATCTGTGATTTGACCAAATCAGGACAAAAGGACTATTCACAGACCTCAAAAGGCAAGCAGTTCAGTGGATGAGTCTTTGATCAGTTTGAACAATGTGAAAATTTTCTTTAAACAGTGCAGTGAATCTCTGGAATTTACTGGTTGTGAACGTACAATACATCATTAGATATGTTTTAGATAGAGAAAAGCAAAGAAACATTAATAAGGATTATAGCACTGGCACAGAAGAGGCCAATTTGATCATACTGAATGGGAGGACAGGCTTGAAAATGCTATTGGCTTATTCCTGCATCTGTTTTTTTGCGTTTTAATGTTGAGAGAACCCAAACACATATATTCTGATAAAGGAGCTGTGTCACTGGAATCTACGAAAGATACAAGAGGAAAAAGTCAACCGTGAAGCAATGTGGTAGAGATCTTGTAAAAATGAGGCAGAAGGTGAAGAAATGTGCAGGATATGCTGAAAACACACACAAACACACACACACACACACACACACACAGAGGATTCTTCCTGTTTCAGAATGGCTACACCGATTGATCAAATGCAGGTTGACCCGCCCATTGTGAGAGAATAATATTGTTGTATGAAGGCACTTCCAACGGTATGGAGTTCCTCTGAAACTGTTAGAGCAGACAAGGACATATTAAGATCGGCAGACTACAGTGCAGCCCGACTGTGACAGGTTGGATTGAAATCAATCTGCAATATACCAAAGGTAAATACATAATTTAAATTGCTGAAGTTATAATTAAGAATGATTAAACTTGGTGTTTAATTTTATGTGAACATTTTGGTGTCAACAAAATCAAGAGGATATGATCCAGAACATATACCTTAATGTATTCAAAGTAATGAAGAGATTTGTGCTGAGATTACGACTACAGAATAAGATGCAACTCCAGAGGTGTACAAAATCAATGTTAAGAATTTAGCCTAGCTAGATTTCTGTGAGCAGGACCCAAAGTTTAAAATAATTCAACATTATTTGAATTTAGAAGAATTGAAAGACGTCAACGTTAATTTATTTGAATTGAATAAATTTTCTGTTAATAATTTGATTGCAGGGTTTTTTCTAAGGAGAAGCAGTGTAGTGTGCATCATCAGTACAATAAAATGTGCCTGTGCAGGGTATTGTTAAGAATTGGTTTTGTATGATCATTACTAAGGACACTCATCATCTGGGACATGTCCTATTCTCATTACTACCATCGGTAGAGGAGGCTGGAGACCCACACTCAACAATTCAGGAACAGCTTCTTCCCCTCTACCATCAGATTTCTGAACTGTCCATGAACCCATGAACACTAGCTCATTATTCCTGTTTTTTGCAACATTTTTATTTACAATAGTTTTAAGTCTTTGCACTGTACTGCTACTGCAGTAGAACAAATTTCATGCTGGATAAATCACTGATAATAAATGTGATTCTAATACAGCATAGATCTGATCTATTGTTGTGCCAAGACCCTAATGTTTAGTTTAGAATTGCTGGCTGCAATAAAAGATCTCTGTAAAGTACTACTTGCATGCACACACAGGCTTGCACAACTTTAAAGATTCTACACAATCATAGGACCATAAGAACATATACTGGCAATTTAGCACCTTCTGCTTGTTCCACCATTTGATGTTGGAATTAACTTGATATCTGAATTGGCTCCAGGATCCTTTGACACCTCCTAACCAACAAAAATCTATTTCATTCTTGCCAACCATTCAGTGAACAGTTATGGAAGGCTTCAATGGAAATACACTCAGTGGCCACTTTATTAGGTCCACCGGCTCCTTAATGCAAATATCTAATCAGCCAATCATGTGGCAGTAACTCAATGCAAAAAAGCATGCAGACATGGTCAAGAGGTTCAGCTGCTGTTCAGGACAAATATCAGAATGGGAAAGAAATATGATTGAAGTGACCTTTGACTGTGGAATGGTTGTTGGTCCCAGACGTGATAGTTTGAGTATCTCAGAAACAGGTGATCTTCTGTAATTTTCACACACAACAGTCTCCAGCATTTACAGAGGATGGTGCAAAAAATAAAAGAAACATCCAGTCTGGGGGGAAAAATGCCTCGTTAATGAGAGAGGTCAGAGGAGAATGGCCAGACTGATTCAAGCTGACAGGAAGGCAATTAGATATTAAACTAATGTAGCAGGGGGATGGGAAGCAATATGATAGAGCTGAGAATGAGCCAGCAGGTTTACAAGTATGGATGTAACATGAATGTAAGGAAGGACAAAACAATGATTGGGTACAAAAGCAGACAGGGCAAAGTGCTAAATTGCACCACAGAGTCAAAATTCAAAATACCAAAGAATGTAGGACTGAAGGTACTGTATTTAAATGCACCTAGCATTTGGAATAAAGTGGACAAACTCATGGCACAATTAGAGATTGGACGGTATGATGTTGTGGGTATCACTGAGTGGTGGCTGAAAGAAGGCCATAGTTGGGAGTTTGACATCAAAGGATATACTTTGTATTGAAAGGACAGGCAGGAAGACATATGCAGTGGTGTGGCTCTGTTGGTAACAGATGAAATTACCTCTTTAGAAAGAGGGGACAGGGGGTCAGAGAATGTTGAATCTTCGTGGGTGGAGTTAAGAAACTACAAAGGGAGAAAAAACATGGGCATTATAAAAAGACCTCCAAATAGTAGCCAAGATGTGGGGTTGAGATTACAAAGCGAGCTGGAAAAGGCATGTAACAAAGGTAATAACACATTTGTAATGGGAAACTTCAATATGCAAGGGATTTGAGAAAATCTGGCTGGTGTCGGATCGCAAGAGAGAGAATTTGTTGAATGCCTATGAGATGGCTTTTTAGAACAGCTTCTACTTGAGCCTACTTGGAAAAAGGCTATCTTAGATTGGGTGTTGTATAATAACCCAGAACTTATTAGGCAGCTTAATGTAAAAGAACCCTTAGGAGGCAGTGATCATAATATGATTGAATTCATACTGCAAGTTGAGAGGAAGAAGCATGAGTCACATGTTTCAGTATCGCAATGGAAGGAAGGGAATTGCAGAAGCATGTGAGAGGAGCTTGCCCAGGTACATTGGAGGAGGATACTGGCAGGGATGACAGCAGAGCAGAGATGGCTGAAGTTTCTAGGACTAGTTCACAAGGTGATGAATAGATATGTCCCACAGAAAAAGTTACTAAGTGGTGGGAGAAGGCAACCATGGCTAACAAGGGAAGTCAAGGACTGCATAAGGAAAGGGTATATAAGGTAGACAAAGTTAATGAGAAGTTGGATGATTGGGAAACTTTTAAAATGCAACAAAAGGCAACTAAAAGAACTATAAAGGAAAAGATGCAATATAAGGGCAAACTAGCCAATAATATAAAGCAGAATACCAGAAGTTTTTTCAGTTATGTAAAAAGTAAAAAGAAGGTGAAAGTTGGTTTTGGACTCCTGGAAAATAATGCTGGTGAGGTAGTAATGGGGAACAACCAAATGGCAGATGAACTTTCTTTCCAATATTTTTATTAATTTATATATATAAGAATACAGAGTACAGGAAAAATATATATGTCAATACATTAAACTAAATCACCTATAAAGACTCCTTACCCTATATTTGTACAAGTCAATTAGTTCATAACATTGAAAAGTAATAATTTTATTATTAAAAAAATCTAACCCACTACCACGACCAACGCTGATTAGTAGAAGAAAAAAGAAAACAGATTGTTAGTCATCATTTGTGCTTTAACAGCAAATCAAAGGTTTTGAAAATAATTCAAAAAAGGTCCCCACAATGTTTGAAAGTCTTGATTAGATTCAAAGATTGAACATCGAATCTTCTCTAAATTTGAACATGACATCACATCAAGTAACCATTGGGTGTGAATACGAGGGGCCACATCTTTCCATTTAAGCAAAAGCATCCTTCTGGCCATAAGAGACATAAAAGCCAAAATGTGCACATCAGATGGCTCCAAAATAATATCCTTTCCTCCAACAATGCAAATAAAGTGGTCAAAGGAATAGGCTTGAAATTTACTTTAAAAAGTATCGAAAAGGTTTGAAATACTTCTTTCCAATATTTTTCAAGACTTGGACATGTCCAAAACACATAAATGAGTGAAGCTTCTCCATTATTACATTTATCACAATACGGAGATATATCTAAATAAAAACGAGACAACTAATCCTTAGTCATATGGGGCCATGGACCACTTTAAATTGAAGGAGGGAGATGAACTTAAATGGTACTTTGCATCTGTCTTCACTGTGGAAGACACTAGCAGTGTGCCAGAAGTCCGTGAGTGTCAGGGGTTAAGAGTGAGTGCCATTTCTATTACAAAGGAAAAAGTGCTAGGCAAACTTAAAGGTCTTAAGGTGGATAAGTCACCTGGACTAGGTGGACAATATCCCAGAGTCCTGAGAGATGTTGCTGAAGAGATATAGGATGCATTGTTCATGATCACTTGATTCTGGCATGGTCCCAAAGGACTGGAAAACTACAAATGACACTCCACTCTAAGAAGGAAGGAAGGCAAAACAAGGAAACTATAGGCCAGTTAGACTAACCTCAATGGTTGGGAACATGTTGGAATCTATCATTAAGGATGAGGGTTCAGGGTCCTTGGAAACTAATGATAAAATAAGTGAAAATCAGCATGGTTTCTGTAAAGGAAATTCTTGCCTGACAAATCTGTTAGAGTTCTCTGAGGAAGTAACAAGCAGGGTAGACAAAAGAGAGGCAGTGAATATCATTTACTTGTGTTTTCAGAAAGCACCTGATAAGGTGCCACGTGAGGCTGTTTAACAAGATAAAATCCTATGGCGTTACAGGAATGCTGACAGGCAGGTAGTAGCGAGTGGGAATAAAAAGGGCCTTTTCTGGTTGGCCTCCATGGACCAGTGGTGTTTCTCAGGGTCGCTATTGGGACCGCTACTTTTCACATTGTTTGTCAGTGATTTGAATAATGAAACTGATGGCTTGTGGCAAAGTTTGCAGATGATATGAAGATAGTTGGAGGGTAGATGGTGCTGAAGAAGCAATGCGATTGCATCAGGGCTTAGACAAATTGGATGAATGGGTGACAAAATGACCGATGGAATACAATGTTGGGAAATGTATGATAATGTATTTTGGTAAACGGAGCACTAGTGCAGACTGTTATCTAAATGGGGAGAAGGTTCAAACATCAGAGGTGTAAGGGACTTAGGAGTCCTTGTGCCAGACTCCCAGAAGGTTAATTTACAGGTTGAGCCTGTGGTAAAGGATACAAATGCAATGTTGGCATTTATCTCAAGGGGAATAAAATACAAAAGCAAGGACATAATGCTGAGTTTTGATAAGACACTAGTCAGGCCGCACTTGGAGTACTGTCAACAGTTTTGGGCCCCATATCTCAGAAAGGCTATGTTGTCATTGGAGAAAGTTCAGAGGAGGTTCACGAGGATGATTCCAGGAATGAAGAGTTTAACATATGCAGAGCGCTTGGCAGCTTTGGACCTGTACTCATTGGAATTTAGAAGAATCCATGGGGATCTCATTGAAACCTACTGAATGTTCAAAGGACTAGATGGGGTGGATGTGGAAAATATGTTTCCTGTGGTGGGGGTATCCAGAACTAGGGGGCACAGCCTCAAAATTGAGGGGTGACCTTTTAGAACAGAGGGAAGGAGGAATTTTTTTTTTTAGTTAGAGAGTAGTGAATGTGGGATGCTATGCCTCAGGCTGTGGGATCAGCCATCATGGAATAGCAGAGCAGACTAGATGGGCTGAATGGCCAAATTCTGCTCCTGTGTTTTATTGTCTAACAGTAACTCAGGTAGCCACGCATTACAACGGTGGTGTGCAGAAGATCATCTTTGATTGCACAGCACGCCGAACCTTGAAGTGGATGGGCTACAGCAACAAAAGAGCACAGACATAGACTCAATGGTCACTTTATTAGGAACTGGAGGTACCTAATAAAGTGGCCACTGAGTGTATTCTGATAGCGATACCCACGGGTATAACTTCCCTGTTCTTGTTGGCAAGGGTGAAGTGACAGATTGACACATTTTAGGAATAATATTGTGACTTGACATCACCTTGCACAAATGACAAGAAGTGTCACATTCAGAAAGCTACAAGTAGATGATGCTGTTGGCAAGAATTAATTAGATTTAAAATATCGGGTCTTCCGTGCTTCCTGGAGGCAGCCACTTCTCTACGGAGCTACCAGCCAACAACTAATAATACAACATATGAAAAAGCATCACCATGGAGTGGGAAAGGCTGCACAAATTTTTCACAAACGACTTTTTCAAGGTTTTAATATTAAAAAGGTTCATTTTGTTTGATCTCTATAATTCCTTTTTTTTCTGTTCCTCTGTCTGACTTTCAAAAGCATAACGATGATGAGGAAAGACCAAACACACAAAAGTCTTTTCGTGAGATGTTGCTCCCACTGTGGGATCTTGCAAAACACAAGCATGCCTTGGAGACCACTTCAAAAAGTACTTATTCTGCAAGTGGAATTCACGCTGGGCAGAGCTTAACACAAAATGGAGCCTTACTAAAATCAACTTTATTTGTAAGTACTGCTTTATATCTGCACACCCTGACTTATTACTCATAACCATGTTGTTCTTGTAGCCAGAATTTATGAATGAGTAATTCAGGTGTATTCCTATTATTTCTTTTTAAATGGCACAGCCCTTAATTTCTCTGGAGGGAAATCCTGCCTCATCATTTTTCATTCTGTCCATTAGTTTAATAAAGGACTGAAAGGACCCCTGAGAAACAACGTGAACATAATTTTCAGATGCTTGTACAATTTCTCCCAAGTTTCACCGAGGGCAATTTTCAGTTATTTAGCACTTTTTACATGCATAGAAACACTGCAGCATGCTCAGATGCAGGTAAAGACCAAGAGAAAGAAAGAATCATTAGGAAAAGTAACCAATTGAAAAGAAGTTGTATGAGAAGTTGTTATGACAAAATATTGAGAGAATGGAAATGGAAGCTTGGGATCTATTTGATTGCACTGCACTTTATTTTTCGACTATACTGCCTATTCTGCAGTTGGTGGTAAACAAATAGCACTATCCATTGATTATCATTACTACAGTTGCAATGGAACTTGAATTGACTGGAAAAATCATTTTTGGCACAGTATTCTCCACAGGGAATCTCGGACTCATGCGACAAGTGTCTCCTTAATCAATCTTTCTTAAACAGCTCATTACAGTCGAAGCAGGAAATTTTAGCTAACATTCTTAATTCAGTGATAAATTACTTGAAGGAATCAAAAAGAGTGATAAAAAAGATTGGACAGGGGGATTGAAGAAAATATGATATAAATTATTTAACTTCTCAATAGGATTTAAAATCTCATTGGATGAGACTTTACACTTCTAAAATTTAGCTTTGAGACAGGTTGTTCCTCAATAATTAAGACATCAGGTGTTAATAATTCATTTGCACCAGAATAGTCGAGATTAACATTTTCTTTGCAATGTGTTGATAGCTATCATGCAAGCAGAGCAATTTTACACTCAGCTATATATTTCAGTGGCTAGGTTCTGGGTGCAAAGCTAATATAGTGAAACACATAATGGAAGCTGAATTTGGCTAGCAGCAATCATGTTTCCATGTTCAACTGTACACGCATGGTTAGTGGGAACTGCTGAAAGTTTTCTTTTTTATATTTAAAAAGGCAACAAAATTCAGTTCACTCTTAATATGAGCATCGCCAAAAACATACTGTCACAAGCAATTAAGAATAAAATAGAAATGAAGTTGATACCAGAACATCTATTGTGACACATTGACAAATTTGGGCAAGACTAATTCTGTTTCGGGAAGCTCTATTGAGTTAGCAATGTTTTGTTTTTAGTCATATACACAGAACAAATGCCATCAGGGATGAGGTACAGGAGCACACTCGCGGTTTTAGAAACAGCTCCTTTCTCCTCCATCATCAGCTTTCTTAATAGTCCATGGACCCATGAACATTATTTCATTACTTTACTAATTTTTGCTCGAATTATTTATCTTTTATATGTCCTTATTGTGATATATCCACAGTACTGCTGTCACAAACAATAAATTTCATGACTCATCTCAATGATTATAAATGAAATTTGGACTCGGAAATAATTTTATAATTCCTTGCCCTGTTCATGAATATCCAGTTTAGAGTGAACTTTCAAGCTACTTAGATCTTTAGTTCCTACCTCTACCTGAATGGATTTGATTGACATTAGAATCTGAACCAATTTCAGATTTCACTCCTGGTGCTGAACTACCTTGTATGCTCTGTAAAAGTCAATATAAAGTAGCATGGTACAATGACAACACTAAATTGTATAAATCTTTCTCCAGTCAACTTTTGTTCTTTCATCCAAATATAATGAGTTTACCCTGGCTTACTTCAAGATGCTGTACAATGAATTAGCCCAATTGCCGTAAACGTAATAACCTTGACCCAAATAGGTGTCCTATTGATAGTGCTCGAAAGATTTGATACTGTATATTGTCAGTTCGGTATTTATCTGTAATGTACATGCTGGCCATCCATGAAACGAGCATCTTTGTTCCTTGATCTATGTTCCTGTGCATTGTTGTGAATATAGCGAAGAGAAATTGGATTTAAGTAACCAATCATATAGCTGAATAAATGTTATTCTGGGTAACTGAAGCCTTTAAAAAGGTGTGGCAGCTTAGTACAACCTTGTAATTTTGTCACCAAAACACCGAGAAGAATAACAATAGCAGCAGCATGGGGAAATTATTTCCTCCTTGTTGTTTGCCATCCTAACTTGGATGATTTTTCACAAATTCATTATTGGCAGTGGATTGAAAGGCTCCAATTCACTACCTCATGCCATTGTAAGAGTCTGATCAACAAATGATTGAAGTGATTGAAGGAGAAGATCCTTTATTATCTACGTTGGACTTCAAGCTGAAAAATAATAAACATCACTGACATCACGAAATAACCTTTGCAGAAAACAGTAAACTGAGGCTTTATAAAGCATTGATCAGACCGCTCTTGGAACATTGTGTGGAGTTTTGGGCCCTTTATCTAAGATATGCTGGCATTGGAGAGGATCCAGAGGACATTCACACAAATGATTCTGGGAATAAAAGGGTTAGCATTATAAGGAGCGTTTGATGGTACAGGGTCTGTACTCGTGAGACAGAAGAATCCTTTCATTTAAACCTGTTGAATGGTAAAAGGCCTCGAAAGAGTGGATAAGGAGAGGATGTTCCCTTTGGTGGGGCAGTCTCAGACCAGAGGGCACGGCCGCAGAATAGAGAGAAGTCCCATTAGAGCAGAAATGAGGAGGAATTCCTTTAGCCAGAGGATGGTGAATCTGTGGAATTCATTGCCACAGATGGCTGGGGAGGCTAAGTCACTGGGTATATTTAAAGTGGAAGTTGATAAGCTCTTGATTAGTAAGAGTGTCAAAGGTTATGGGAGAAGGCAGGAGAATGGGTTTGAGAGGAATAATAAATCAGCTTTGATGAAATGTGGAACAGTCTCGATGATCCAAATAGCTTAATTCTGCTCCTGTGACTTATATAAGAAAAAATAGATTTGCATTTTATGATTCAGGATTACAGATGACTGGATGACATTGTGATACAAGAGGCTGTAGTCGCTGCATCCTGAAGCACCAAATAATGCTCTGGAGGAAGGCAGCAGGTTGAGCAACATCTGCGGGATTTGTTCTGTACAGTGATGTGGTGATCTATTTAAGTGCCACAAACACTTAGCTTGGAAGGTGTGCCATATTCTTGCTGCATCTGTGACAGTTTGGAGAGGCAAGGACACATTCTGTTATCGTCTTTACTACTTTCTCTTCTGTGTAGGTGGTCAGGAGAAAGTAGTTACACCTGAAACACCTTACAGGTTATCGAGATGTACAGGAATGAGATAGATCAGCTGGTTGTGTGATGTCACAACAACAACCTTGTACTCAACGTCAGTAAGACCAAGGAATTTAATGTGGATTTCAGAATAGGAAAGTTAAGAGACCACACACCAGTCCTCATCATGCTATCAACAGTGCAACTGGGTAAACATTTTAAAGATCCTGGTTGTCAACATCTCTAAAGATCTATCCTGGGCATAACAATGATGTAATTACAAAGGACCCACACCAGTGGCTATACTTCATTGAGAGTTTGAGGAGATTTGGTCTGCCACCAAAAACTCAAGCAAATTTCTGCAGTTGTACCATAGAGAGCATTCTAACTGGTTGCATCACCGTCTGCTATGGCGGGGTCACTGCACAGAATCGGAAAAAGCAGCAGAAAGTTGCAAACTCTGCCAGATCCATCATGGGCACTCACCTCCCCAGCATCAAGGGCATCTTCAAAAGGCAATGCCTGAAAGAGCCAGTATCCATCATTAAGGACGCCGATCACCCAGGACATTATTATTACTACCATCAGAGAGGAGGTACAGGAGCCTGAAGACACATAGCCCACATTTTACAAACAGCTTCTTCCACACCATCAGGTTTCTGAATGGACAATGAACCAACCCAAGAACACCACATCACTCATTTTACTCCCTCTTTGCACTTTATACTATTTAATCTTTATATATGTATTTTTATTGTAATTTATCATTTTTTTTGCAATAAAGTGCTGCTGCAAAACAAACTTCATGAAACATCAGTGGTATTAAACCCGATTCTGATTCTCCCTATCAAACTGCATTTTAGGCTCTGCACCCAGTTGATCCCACTCTTGTTACGTGAAAAAAAGTCACCGGACAGTCACTGAAGCTAGTTTTAACAGAAGTGTTTTATTCAACAACATGAGACACTCTTGGAGAACGAGGCCTGTTTGACCTAATGTTAAATTTAATCTACAATCCACATTCCAGTCTAAAGACTGGCTACTGAAGCTAATATTTACTGTATAGCCCAATTCCAGAATACATCCTAACACACCACAAATTTGGGCACAGCAAAAGGTACATCTGCAGTCTTTAATCACCGTGGAATATAGCTGCTTTATAATTATGTGCACTATTGTTAACTACGATCACTTTATAGTAGTGGTCGCCAACCAGCTGATCATGATTGACCAGTAGGTCTTTGAGACTTTCCCAGTAGGTCTCGAAAAAAATGAAAAATAAATACACAAATGCTGTTGTAATGTGAGCATTATAAAATTAAGTAATATAATTAGGGTAATGGTCATATAGCAATACTGCCGCTACTGAAAGCTGTTTGTAAAGAGAGGTTGTTTCCGGGTTGCGGGGTTCTAGTTCCGTTCTTTCTGCCCAGTGCGCATGTGTGTAGCTCCCCTGCCATGCACCGCGGTAGAAAAGACCGGAAGTAAAATGCCACAACTCGGAAGCAACCTCTCCTTACAAACAGCTTTCTGTAGTGGGAGTATTGCTATATTACCATTATCCTAATTTGTATTAACTTATCTTTATAATGCTCACATTACAACACTTCTCCCCGTTTAAATTCCAACGTTCCCCAAATGTAAATAACTGGGAAACAAAAAACAGTGGTGTCATTATCTTGCGTACCTCTGAAACTTATACTAGTGTCTCAGTTACAGTTTACCAATACAAAACACCTGAAAAACGTGGCAGATTCAACATTCAGTCTAACAAAGGAAATTGTCCGTTCAAACATTCAGTCTGTCAGGAGGTTTGCGAGGACGCTGTGCTGCAACAGATGAAAATTATGAAATCTAAGTACGGAAGCTGTCTTACTGACAATCACCTCACAGACTGTCTCAAACTGGCTGTCTGTAGTTATGAGCCAAATTTCAGGGAACTAGCAGAAAGTATTCAGCCCCAGTTATCACACTGAGTGCAACAGTCGATTTTTATTCATTTATTTTTCGTGTTGAAATAAAATTAAATAATGAAACATAGAATTAAAGGTGTTCTAATGTGAGCATTATAAAAATAAGTAATACTAATTATGATAATGGTAATATAGCAATACTCCCACTACGGAAAGCTGTTTGTAAAGAGAGTTGTTTCCGGGTTGTGGGGTTTTACTTCCAGTCTTTTCTGCCCAGTGCACATGTGTGTGACTAACTGATTTAGTAGGTTGATCTTGCCTTTCACTAAGGCTGAGGTAGGGGATCTTGGGCTTAAAAAAGTTGGTAACCACTACTTTATAGGGACATAAAATGGGTTAAAGAACATTCAGCTGCTGGAATTAATAGGAATAATATTCACATTAAAAAGGAAAAGGAAACCTAGCCCTCAAATTTCGGGAAGCCAGTGCAGTATGGGTATCCAATCTGCAATGTCCAGAAGTGAAATTGGATATCAGTGTCTTTGAAAATAATTTTCTGATTCATACATTTAGATAGTTTGGGAGAGGAAGCAAAGAGCTGTTGGAAGTGTTTGTTTATAACAAATCTGGGTCTCATTCCATCATCTTCAATCTCATCATGCAAGAAGGGGTAACCACTTAGAATGTTACAGCATAGTACAGGCCCTTTGTCCACCGTGTTAAGCTAACCCTTTAACCGACTCAAGATCAATCTAACTTTTTGTTTAACATAAACTTCCATTTTTCTCTCATCCATGTGCCTATCGAGGAGTCTCTTCAATGTCCCTGATGTATCTGCCTCTCCCACCAGACCTGACAGCACATACTGCACACTTATCACTCTAAAAACCTGCCTCCAAGATCCCCCAATACTTTCATCCCAACACATCTCATTATGCCCTTGTGTATTAGCCACTTCCAAAAGTCTCTAGCCGTCCACTCAATCTATGCCTCTAATTGTGTACACCTCTACCAAGTCTCCTCTCATCATACATTGATTGTTGTATTGAATCCCCTGAAGAAGTCATAGGCAATGACTTTTTCCAGATTGGATCAAGAATAATCAGCAAAGAAGAGACTCTCACAGCAATTCACCTCCATGCCAACAATGGTTTGATAATAACTCACTTAGACTGTTATGAACTCTCAAAAGCTACAAAAACTTTTCAGGTTCAATCCATTCAATAAAATATCAATACACAAGGACCAATTAACTGAACAGAGTGTTCATATGGAAGGCCATGGTTATTTGTTTCAACTAAGTGCGTGCTTATAACAGCAAAATGTAAGTCCAACAATCCACCAGAAGTCAAAGTGGCATTGGGGTTTCAGCTGCAGGTCTTCTCTATCATTTAGTAGGATCACAGCCAACCCTATAGCTGGACTCCCCGCCTTCTCAATATCCATATTCTTCAACTCCTTTAACAGCTCAGGTAGTATCCAACTCATCCTTGTACTTAAGCAGAGGTTGAACATCAGTAGATCCCAGAGGGAAGGAAGCCTGTAGATGTACATTGCTCCACAAGGCAACACTTCCTCATCTCAGTCCAAAATACCAACTTCTTACCTCGACATTGGCCCTTCATTTTACAGGATCATCTCTGTCAATATCTACAAGTATCTTGCATATCTCAATGATATTGGCTTTCTGTGTTCTAACTCCAGAGAGTTAGGCTAGCATCACTCAACCTTTCCTTATTGGAGCTTAGCACAGGAATTGATTTAATGAACCTACACTGCATTGATTCTGAGGCAAGAATATCTTCAATGTGTACAGGGACCGGGCACAGCTCTCCTATATGTGAAGTCATGAACATAAAACTGCTTAATCTTTCTTGGAAAGTCCAACTGGAATAGAAAATATGGATGTGGTTTCCACATGCAGAAATCACTAAGTAACAGTGCAGGTTAATGCTATTAAATAAAAGCCTGGAGGTTTCATTTTGGATTAACAGAAATAACAGCAAGAAAAGTAAAGTTAAACCTATAAAAAATAATGTGCAGACAGCAGACAATAGTTGAAAACTGTCCTGGTTATCCTATTGTGAAAGCAATATAGGAGTAATATTGGAGGTCCATTTATTCTTAGCAGAACAATGTCTAATTTATCAGAAAGTATTAAACTGACTCAATACCTTTACTTCAGAAAAGAGAATACTGAAGAGGTTATTTAATAGAAAATGTTAAAAGTATAAAAGTATTCAATGGGATAGATGTAGAAAAGCTAATTTCACTTACATGAGATACCAGAGCAAGGACCATAAAAATTGATAGTCCCGACAAAATTTCTCAAGAATTCAGCTAAAACCTTCTGTACTTAACAAAGTGGCCACTAAGTGTACATTTGTGGTCTTCTGCTGCTGTCATCCACTTCAAGTTTCAATGTGTCGTGCATTCAGAGAGATTCTTTGCAAACCACCATTGCGGTAACACATGGTTATTCAAGTTACTGCTGCTTTCCTGTCATCTTGAACCAGTTTAGCCATTCTCCTCTCTCATTAAAAAGATGTCTTCACCTACAGAACTTGCCACTCACTGATTTTTTTTTAATATAAAGTTTTTAGCTTCAGCCCCTGTAAACTCTAGAGACTGTTGTGCAGGAAACTTCCCAGAGATCTGCAGCTTCCGAGGTACTTCAACTACCCTGTCATTCCACAGTCAAAGTCAATTAGATCACATTTCACGCACGCCCCCCTCCACCCCCGTTCTGAAATCTGGTCTGAACAACAACTGAACCTCTTGACTATGCTTTTATGCATTGATTTGCTGCCACATGATTCAGTGATCAGATATTTGCAGATACTTGCATTAAGGAAGTGTATCTAATAAAGTGCTTTTAGGAACCAAGAGCCCAGAGGATTTAGGCAGGGATTACAGGGTCAACATATATTACACTCAATGGTGGGGCAGGATCAAAGAACTTTACAGCTTAGTTCTCACACTCTTAATGACTTTCAAATATTGGTGCAGATCTACCAAGTCACATGACACTTATTATATTGTGTAATTAGCCAAGCATTCCCCTTTGCAAATCAGCAGTTCTTTAGGAAATGTCTGCTTCTACCCTCTTGAATGGAAATCGTGACTTCTGAGCATAGGTGGATATTTGGGTTATTGTTGATCTTGGGGTAACTCTCATTCTTCTGTAGGGATTTTAAGACAGTCCAAAGAAGGAGTGGCAACTGTGACTGATTTCCCTGAGCACGGGCTGCTTGCTGAGCTGTTTGCAGGTGCATGTCCAATCATTTTAATGGAAAAATTAATACTAACTGGGCAGCTGCAATGTAATCTTCTTATTTGATCTAAAGTGATTAATTACATTTATTACTGTACTGGTGTTTTGGATTCTATGAATATATTTAATTAAAGATATAGTTTGAGTGTTTGTGTTTTTCCAATGTTTCTTATTGTCTAAACAAATTTCAACTATTCATTATCATTACCAACACCCAGTACTGAAAGTAGATCAATACCCTCTTCCCGGGATAGAGAATATCTTTGCAAACCTTTCTAGAGGAAAACACTTCAGCAAAGTGGACTTACCTGAGGCCTCCCTGCAGATGAAAATGAAAGAAGGATCTAAAGTGTTTCTCACAATCAACACTAACAAAAGGTTTAATAGGCTTATTTTTGGAGCAGCATCTGCACCTGCACTGTGGCAGAGACCTATGGGTCAGGTTCTGCAAGGCTACCTAGGCACTCAGTGTTACCTGTCTGATATAATTGTTACCATTGTGGATGACAAGGAACATCTCCAAAATATCAAGGCAACATTAAAAAGATAAGAAGATTATAGACTCAGTCCATGATGCAACAATTGTGAATTCCTTAAACCAAGCATCACTTAATGTGGTCACACCATTGACGCACAAGCATTACACAAGGTCAAAGGCCAAAGTCGTGCCACAGTTGTGGTCCTTTTCAGGATCTGTCAGTTACTATAACAGGTTCCTGCCAAACCTACCTACTGTGCTCCACTTATTGAAATGATTACTACAGATCGGCAAGAAATGGAAATTGTTCAAAGGTTCAAAGATTCATTTATTATCAAAGCATGTATCCATAAAATTTGTCTTCTCCAGGTAGCCATGAAACAAAGAAAGAACAAGAAAATTGTTCAGAGAAAAACATCAAACCCACACCCACCCATGCACAAAAAAGAATGGCATCCTGATCATTAACCCCCCCAAACCCTCTTCCCCACACAAAACAGAACAGGAATATCAACCGCCAAAAAACAACCCCTCCCCTACACAAAAAAATCTAATAGATATAGATGCAGTCATGTCACATGTTATGAGTGATGGAAGGGAACGTCCCATAGCCTTTGCATCACGTTCCATTACCACTGCAGAGAAAAAATTTGCACAGATTTACAGAGAGGCCTTGAGTCTGGCTTGAGGTATAAAATGTTTCAACCAGTACCTGTATGAGAGAGAGTTGACTCTTACGACTGATCATCAACCACTAGTGTCCAGTAGGGTTCCACGAATGGCAGAGCATGAAATGCAGAGATAGGCTCTGTTTCCTACAAGATCGAATTCAAGAGGATGAATAATCATGGAATGCTGATGGATTGTCTTGTTTACCTGGGAAAAGAAAGTACCTGAAAAATTTACCACAGAAGACACTCCTCTTGACGTATTCTCCCTAATCCAAATTGAAAGTCTCCCTATTATGTCAGAGATGATCCTAAGGGAAATCAGAAAAGACCCCACACTATCTCAGGTCAACATAGCCACACAAAATGGCTGGAAAGTGCAGCAAGAATTCCCCAATTTCTACCAACACCTGGATGAACTGGCTCTGGACAGGTGTTTCCTCATGTGGGGACTGAGAGTTGTACCATCCATGTTGAGAGCTAAAGTTTTGGAGAAGCTACATAGATACTGGTCATCTAAGCATGGTCAAAATGAAAGTGTTGACTGAGACTTTGTCTGGCAGCATGGGATAGATCACCAGAGTGAGCAGGTTACCATGCACTGTTCGGGATGCCAATGTGTCCAGAAGAAAGGTGGCCAGAGCTGTCAGAACCACTTCCTGCAGTCCCAGTGTCAACTCCTACAACCATCACGAAGGAGGCCCCAGAACCTGAAATAGTTTCACATCCACAAGTCTCAACTGCCAGGCAGAGTGATCTCCCCTTTGTCAGGAAAGATGTTATCCCACAAGAGTAAGAAATCCTCCACAGCGATTAAATTTTAAAGTCTGAGTGGGGCAATTTCAATTTAGTATTTGTATATAATATGATTAGATAGCAATATGTTACATATTTGAGTTGTGACCTATTCTACATTGAATTTGAGTTTTAGCCAAGCAGGGAGAAGTGTGTATTTAATATTTCAGTAATATTGTAAATATAATGTTTGATTAAGCATTCTTTGTTTACATCTTTCATTATAGGTTCTGTGTAAAAAGTATGTGAATGGCTACACCAACATGCCACCTCATCTTATGTCTGCACTTCACTGAAGAAAAGTAATAACCCATTTCCTGGCTCGTGTGCTTTTCTTTTGATTAGTTTTTGTTGTTACAATTGAATTGAATTGAATTGACCTTATTTCTTACATTCTCCACATACGAGGAGCAAAAATCTTTACGTTACATCATCATCTAAATGTGCAATGTGCAATCATAATAATTTATAATAAATAGAACAGCCAATGTAACATAGAATACACTCAAGTCAGCTTGAGTTAATCAGTCTGATGGCCCGATGGAAGAAGTTGTCCCGGACCCTGTTGGCTCTGACTTTTATGCTGTGGTACCATTTCCTGGATGGTAGCAGCTGGAATAGAGTGTAGTTGGGATCACTTGGATCCCTAATGATCCCACGGGCCCTTTTTACACACTTGTCTTTGTAAAAGTCCTGAATCATGGGAAGTTCACAACTACAGATGCACTGGGCTGTCCACACCACTCTCTGCAGAATCCTGTGGTTAAGGGAGGTACAGTTCCCATACCAGGCAGCGATGCAGCCAGTCAGGATGCTCTCAATTCTGTCCCTGTAGAAAGTTCTTAGGATTTAGGGGCCCATACCAAACTTGCTCAGCCCTCTGAGGTGAAAGGTGCTATTGTGCCTTTTTCACCACTCAGCTGGTGTGTACAGACCACGAGGTTCGTGGTGATGTGGATGCCGAGGAACTTAAAGCAGTTACCCTCTCAATCCCAGATCCATTGATGTCAATAGTGGTTAGCCTGTCTCCATTCCTCCTGTAATCAACAACCAGTTCCTTTGTTTTTGCGACATTGAGGGAGAGGTTGTTTTCTTGACACCACTGTATCAGAGAGATGACTTCTTCCCTGTAGGTCGCCTCATTATTGTTTGAGATTAGGCTAATCAATGTAGTGTCGTTGGCAAATTTAATTAGCAGATTAGAGCTGTGGGCGGCGACACCGTCATGGGTATACAGGGGGTAAAGGTGGGGACTTAATACCCAGCCCTGAGGGGATCCTGTATTGAGAGTCAGAGGGGTGGAGGTGAGCGAGCCCACTCTTACCACCTGCTGGCGATCTGACAGGAAGTCCAGGATCCAGCTGCACAAGGCAGGGTCAAGGCCGAGGTCTCTGAGCTTCTTGTCGAGCCTGGATGAAATTATGGTGTTGAATGCTGAACTGTAGTTCAAGAACAAGGAAATTAAATGCAGCATCTCCAAGTTTGCAGATGACACGAAGCTGGGTGGCAGTGTTAGCTGTGAGGAGGATGCTAAGAGGATGCAGGGTGACTTGGATAGGTTAGGTGAGTAGGCGAATTCATGGCAGATGCAATTTAATGTGGATAAATGTGAGGTTATCCACTTTGGTGGCAAAAACAGGAAAACAGATTATTATCTGAATGGTGGCCGATTAGGAAAAGGAGAGGTGCAACGAGACCTGGGTGTCATTATACACCAGTCATTGAAAGTGGGCATGCAGGTACAGCAGGCGGTGAAAAAGGCGAATGGTATGCTGGCATTTATAGCGAGAGGATTCGAGTACAGGAGCAGGGAGGTACTACTGCAGTTGTACAAGGCCTTGGTGAGACCACACCTGGAGTATTATGTGCAGTTTTGGTCCCCTAATCTGAGGAAAGACATCCTTGCCATAGAGGGAGTACAAAGAAGGTTCACCAGATTGATTCCTGGGATGGCAGGACTTTCATATGATGAAAGACTGGATCGACTAGGCTTATACTCATTGGAATTTAGAAGATTGAGGGGGGATCTGATTGAAACGTTAAAAATCCTAAAGGGATTGGACAGGCTAGATGCAGGAAGATTGTTCCCGATGTTGGGGAAGTCCAGAATGAGGGGTCACAGTTTGAGGATAAAGGGGAAGCCTTTTAGGACAGAGATTAGGAAAAACTTCTTCACACAGAGAGTGGGGAATCTGTGGAATTCTCTGCCACAGGAAACAGTTGAGGCCAGTTCATTGGCTATATTTAAGAGGGAGTTAGATATGGCCCTTGTGGCTAAAGGGATCAGGGGGTATGGAGGGAAGGCGGGGGCAGGGTTCTGAGTTGGATGATCAGTGATCAGCCATGATCATACTGAATGTCGGTGCAGGCTTGAAGGGCCAAATGGCCTACTCCTGCACCTATTTTCTATGTTTCTATGTTTCTATGTTAACAGCATTCTCACATAAGCATCTTTCTTCTCCAGATGTGTAAGGAGGATGTGTTGGTCTTTTTTGGTACAGGGACAATGGTGGATAATTTGAAACAAGAGGGCACATGTCTGTAAACATACCTGCCAGTGTGCTGTGCACATCCTGAGTACTTGCCCTGGGATGCTGTCCGGTCCACTCGTTGGAAACATCCGCGTACCTCAGCCTCAGAGATGACCAGGTTGCAGGTTGTAGCGGTGGCTTTCCTCAGAGGCTCAGAGTTAGCAACATGAAACCGAGCGTAAAAGCGATAGAGCTCATCTGGGAGAGAGGCCGTGATGTTGGCTCACTACATTTGGCTTTGAAGTCTGCGATAGTATGCAACCCTCGCCACAAGTCACATGTGCTAATCCTTGCGAATCTTGACTCAGTCTGTTCAGTGTATTGCTGTTTCACAGCCTTGATAGCTTTGCGCAGATCATAGATGCTTTTCTTGAGCTCTAGCTGTTTGCCAGCAATGTAAGCTCTTTGTCGCGCGGTAAGTGCTGCTCCCATGGAACTATTGATCTGGGGTTTCTAGTTTGTGAAGACCTTGACTGACTTCTGGGGGACAACATCGTTGATGCACTTCCAGATGAAGCACGTGACTCCATCCATGAACTTGGAGACATCCTCATCATGGAAGACATTACAGTCGACATCATCAAAGCAGTCCAATACAGAAGAAAACAGAACAATAGATACAAGGAAGTGGGCCAAGACCTTTGATCTGAACATTAAGCACAGTTGATAGGACTGTGGGACCTCACCAATCGTCAAGGCAACTGTGACTAGGGCAGGGCCTGCCACTTGCACTGAGACACTTTACTCAGTGCTGGTTCGTTACGAATCAGTTTGTTTTACAAACAGAAGTCTCTTCCCAGGCACTTTTTTCTAAGAAGCAGTGTGCTCCAAAAATATAAA
Organism: Mobula hypostoma; assembly: GCF_963921235.1. Classification (NCBI taxonomy): domain Eukaryota; kingdom Metazoa; phylum Chordata; class Chondrichthyes; order Myliobatiformes; family Myliobatidae; genus Mobula; species Mobula hypostoma. The sequence continues at coordinate 24,006,144 of NC_086113.1, forward strand.
GGCAGCTCACCACTCAGCAGAGGATATGACCCAAAATTCTCACATATTAACCATTTAGATTACTGTATTAATTAAAACCTGGTGCAATGCCAACACAATTCTCCCTCATCAAATTTTCTCCTGTACTTTGTCACTCTTTTCTCATTTTGTACAAGGACACACGAAGGCAGACAAGAGCATGAGATGCTGCTTTCCAGCTGACTGACTCCGCAGCTGGCTCACCCCAGTTTCACATCAGCTTTCAATATCTTCTCACTCCTCTTTCATTTACTACGCTAGCTGGCTTCCCTTTAGTGATCTGTTTCGCACATTCACCACCTATTGCTCAAAGTAATTAAATCTATACTGTCTCCTTGGTTAAACTTGACCAGTGTCCCTTGGTTCCAGTGCTGATTGCAATCCTGAAAATACATTACTTCTTCCTTCAATAAAACCTCCCTCATTTTTTTTCAACTACACTGTAAGCACACTCTAGGGGAATGTAGTAGCATCATAGTTAAACTACCAGATTAATAATCCAGAGGTTTGGATAAATGATCTGAGTACCGAAGTTTAAGTCCCTCGACAACAATTGTGGGAGTTAAATATAGATTAATTAAATTTAGGAGGACCATGAAACTACTGCAATAGCACCTGGCCTAATAATGTTCTTGGAGGGAGGGAATCCAGCTACTCACACTCAGGTTTGGTCTTTGTTTAACTTGAGCAGTGTTATGGTTGCCTCTTAACAATTCAAAGTTCAAAGTATATTTATTTTCAAAGTATACACATGTCACCATATCACCCCGAGATTCATTTTCTTGTGGGCATACTTATTAAATCCAATAACCATAATAGGCTGCACCGACAGGGTGGACAACCAATGTGTAAAAAGAGAACAAACTGTGCAAATACAAAAAGAAAGGAAAAAGAAATAATAATAATAAGTAAACAATAAATATTGAGAATGTGAAATGAAGAGTCCTTGAAAGTGAGTCTATTGTTTTGAGGGAAAAGTGCAGTGATGGGGTGAGTGAAGTTATTCTTTCTGGTCCAGGAGATGGATGGTTGAGGGGTAATAACCGTTCTCGAACCTGGTGGTGTGAGTCCTGAGGCTCCTGTACTTTTTTCATGATGGCAGAAGTGAGAAGAGAGCATAGAAACATAGAAGTCTACAGCACATTACAGGCCCTTCGGTCCACAATGTTGTGAAGACCATGTAACGCACTCTAAAAACTGCCTAGAATTTCCCTACCGCATAGCCCTCTACTTTTCTAAGCTCCATGTACCTAGCTACAGGTCTCTTAAAGTCCCTATCAGCCTCTACCACCTTCATTCCTTACACCCACCACTCTCTGTGTGAAAAACTTACCTCTGACATTCCCTATGTACCTGCTTCCAAGCACTTTAAAACTATGCCTCCTCATGTTAGCCATCTCAGGCCTGGGAAAAAGCTTCTGGCTATCCACACGATCAATGCCCCTCATCATTTTATACATCTCTAACCTCTTATAACGTGGGTGGTGGGGGTCCTTAATGATGGATGCTGCCTTCCTGCAACAACACTCCATGTAGATGTGCTCAAAGTTGGAGAGGGCTTTACCTGCGATGGACTGCACCATATCCATTACCTTTTGCAGGATTCCCCGTTCAAGGGCATTGGTGTTTCCATGCCAGACTGTGACACAGCCAATCAATTACTTTCCATCACACATCTATAGAAGTCTGTCAAAGTTTTACAGGTCATGCCAAATCTTTGCAAACTCCTTAAGAAGTAGAGATGCTGCTGTGCTTTCTTTGCAATTGCAATTGACCTGAGTGCTTTGCTGAGCCCAGGACTGGTCCTTTGAATGATAACAAAGGAGAAAGTAAAGTTGTTGACTCTCTCCACCTCCAGTTTGCTGCTCCTGAAGTCAATAATCAGCTCTTGGTCTGAAATGGCCCGGCAAACCACTCTGGTCATTGCCGCTACGGGGTTGAACAATAAATGTTTGCCTTGTCAGAGGCATCTGGATCCCATGGACTGCCCAATCAAGAAATTCAGGCTGAATTATCATGTGCTTGATTTACCCTTCCAGATTTGCACAACGCCAGAGTTCAAGGTAAGTGAGGGAAAGTTTAGGAGAGATGTCATGAATATGCTTTGTTTTAAACGTAGCATGGTAGATGCCAGAAACGCATTGTGAGAGTGGTGGAAGTGGCTGATACACTAGGAACATTTAAAAGAAACTTAGATAGGCACATGGATATAAGAACAATAGAGGATTATGAGATGTGTAGGAGGAAAGGTATGGATTGATTATGGAGAAAATTTATATGGTTTGCCACAACTTCATTATCCAAAGGCCAATACCGTGCAGTACTGTTGTATATACTCCCTGCACACTATGTCCACAAGCAATAATCAGCTGACCCTTATATTGTTACTGCACGCTGTGCTGTGTTTCTAGTACTGTTTCCATCAATAACCTGTGTGTTTCTTGATAGCTTGGCCCTTCAGCCCAACATTTCCATACTGGTCTTGCAGCTCTAGTTCTATTTACCTGCATCAATTTGTGCTTCACCTGGCTATGACTGTACCATTTTCACATTGCTCAGTCCACGCCTGACTGCCCTGCTCCTGCTGCTTCACCCTGCAGCTAACTACCACTGGTCATTCTTTCGTTACCCATTCATCCTTTCATTCCTGTTCCTGGTTCCTTGTCTTCCTTTCAAGTCCACATGAGCACTGCCCAGCCATATTCCTTTCAGGTCCACATGAGAAAGCACTGCCTTCTCCCTTTCACATCCACTTCGGCTCCACTATGTCAGGTCCACGCTCAGTTTTCCATTTCCACCCTGGATCATCCTGCTGCTTCTGCAATTTCACCTGCCATCCACTATCTCTGCACCCTTTAAATTCACTCTAGCTTCATTCTGTTGCCACAGACCGCTCATGTTCCCCCTTACTGCCACTCTGGATCATCGCCCTTGCATCTCTCCATTTCCAAAGTTCAAAGTTCAAAGTAAGCTTTATTATCAGAGTACATACACGTCACCACATACAACCCTGAGATTCATTTTCTGTGGGCATACTATAGAATGGTAACTGTAAACTGTAAAAATTGGGACCTGTTAACTATAAACAAACTTTGCAAATGCAGATACAAATAAATCACAATAAATAACGAGCATGAAATAGTAATGTAACAGAGTCCTGACACATTGGAATGGGAATGGGAAGTGGGTTTAAAATGGGTGGCCACTGGGTGATGCAGCTTCTTCTGGAGGCCGACAGGAACCAATTCCAGTCACCCTGTTCTCCCTGCAGCCAACCACACCTGCACATTCCTTGCTCAGTTGCCCCTTCACATCATCTGCCCCTATCCCCAGTTGACCCTAATGATAAATTTGAGCTCCACCTTTACAAGTTCTCGTTTTATTTCTAGAGCTGACATTTTTACTTCTCATGAGCAATATTGCCTCTGCAAAATTGCAAACATCTGCCTATGAAGATTTTGGGTAACAGTTTCAACACAATGGTTGGAAGATTTTTAAAATTCAGAAATACAGTACAGCAGCAGACCCTTTCAGCCAAACAAGCCCACATCACCCCCATGTCCAATTAAGCTACTAGCCCAGGTACTTGACCAGATTGAAAAGGACGGGATGTCGGGGCCCAAGGTGAGGGGCATCCCTGTTTAGCTCCCTGCACCTTGACGCTTACTCAACTCAGCGCTGAACTGAGGGTCTGTGGATGGGCTCTTTTCTTGTAGACTTTAATTCTGAATGCTATTTGCTTGCTTTTATTGTTTGTTTGATCTGTTTTATTCCTTTTTGCACATTAGGTACTTGACGATGTTCTTTTTTTAAATGGGTTCTTTACTTTGTGGCTGCCTGTAGTGAGAAGAATTTCAAGGTTATATAACGCATATATAATTCAATGATAAATATACTTTATTACGTAGAGGCGCTCAGCAGAGGATGGCACTCGGGAGGCTGTATCGGAGGGGCTGGTCGGGGGCTCAAAGTTTTCGGACAGACACTCAGTGTCGGCTGTGGTTGGCTGCTTCCAAGGCATCGGCAAGTTGATGGTTCCTGAAGGTTTATGGCAGGGAGCTTGAGATTATTTTTACTGTGCCCATGGTTTGTTCTTCATCAAATGATGGTATTGCTTCGCACTGCTGTAACTATATGTTATAATTATGTGGTTCTGTCAGTGTTAATCTTTGGTTTGTCCTGTTTTCTGTGCTATCACTCCGGAGAAACATTGTATCATTTGTTAATGCATGTATGCATTTCTAAATGACAATAAAAGAGGACTGAGTGTTTGAACTTCTGAACTTGAAACTTTTAACCTGTATGCCTCTGGAATGCGGGAGGGATCCAGAGCTCCCAGAGGAAACCCGTGTGGTCATGGAGAGAATGTACAGACAGCAGCAGAAATTGAACCTTGGTCACGAGCAATGGCACAGCAATAGCATAATGCAAACTGCTAGGCTACCATCTTGAACCGTCTGCTGCAGTAAGTGTCTTAACTTACTTGCTCATTGAAAGCCATTCCTCTGTGAGGGGCCAGGACTCGCCTGTGTAAGGTGCATTGCAGCCCCTCCCGTTAGCTTCCATTTAGTTGATTTGGATGGTGCCAGTAGGGTTTAAATCTAGTGCACGGTGACCACGCAATCTCTCTTCCTCTCTGTTCACCGTGGACCAGGTAGGTGATAAGTGCAGCGGAAACCGTAGACAGTCGGGGTTGTGCTGTGTTTCAGAGGGCCTGTGCATACACTTTAGTTTTGCCAGTGTGTGTATGTTTAGTGCCTGCTTTCTCCTGCCACGTCAGGTGCTCAGTTTCGATTAGTATCTGCAACTTAGCTTAGTTTGAAGGTTCATTGAATATTTAGTGTCATAGCCTTGTAACTTGGGGTGGTGGTGTGGTTTAGATGGTACTGTATTTGTTTGACTTAGTTATTTGGTCGAGTTTGGCACTGTTTCACTGTTTGCCATGTAAATAAATAGTTAGCTTGCTTACTCACAATCAGTGTCTTCTGTCCCACTTACTGAATCCGTGAATGTGCAAAGTCGGCAGGCTTCGGTGATTGGACATAAGATGAGTATCTTTAGAAGGAAAAATAAGAGCGAGAACTCCTTATGTGAGCAGTGCTGAGTCCCGGGATGGACTGACATCGGAGTGGGATTTGGGAGGCTTCTCAATCTACTGGCATGCTATGGGACTCCTGCGGGGGAAAATCAGACACAACATCGTGCTTGCACTTAATAAGGCAGGGGAGCAGCCAGAGCGGGGCTTTCTGGCATCATGGGGGAAGCTGCCCAGTCAGCACAGATCTGGACCAGAGAGCTGGAAGACAAGGGTACAGAGATAGTCTGTCAGCCAGTGAAGATGCAGCAATTCAGCCATGATCATAATAAATGGCGGTGCAGGCTCGAAGGGCCGAATGGCCTACTCCTGCACCTATTTTCTATATAATTAGAGGCTGCCCAGTGGGTTAACTGGCAACTCGATCCTGTTAATATCTGAGCCTTGATCCCAATGGATGGGATGGAGATATCTGGCTGGATGGTGAGGATGGGAAAAGAAAGTAGAGCAACGTCCAGTGGATCTCCCTCGAGATGATCACCCTTCCCCATATGCACCTGAGACAGTACGGGTCAGATCAGTGACCATGCGGTCCCATACTTAGCAACCGGAGCTTTGGTCTGTGTCCCCTCCAACCCTCACGGGACAGGAGGAGGATGAGGAACATGGGGAGAGCAGCACAACAGGCCCCTCTGAGAGGACAGAGATCAGGGAGTTAGTTCTCTGCCAAGGAACTAGTGGGATGGAGGGATAGGTACAGGCAGAAGCTGAGAGTGCCTCTGGCCACACGGTAGGTGAGGACATGCGATGAGAGAGGAACCAGAGTAAGGCTAATGGGAGCCCTAGGGGGGCTTTCATCTTGACGTGTGATCAATAACACTCTGAGAGTGCTGCTCGCTCCCCAAAGGTCATAAATCCTTATGGGTTGGGGTAGTAATGGCAGTAAAGGTTAATTACCATTCCATTATTGAATGGGATTTAAAGCCCTGGGTGGAGTGGAGCACAAGAAGTGACCAGAGCCTTTTGCCAGTGGGCTCTAAATACAGGTTTATGCACAAATAGTAATAGCCCACCAGAGGATTTTGAACTAAGTCCTGACATCGCTGGGCATTTGGTTATGAAAACAGCTCTGTACCTGAAAGGTATGGTGCTGCCATTAATGGAACTGGAGTCAGGAGTACTGTTAATGCATCCATTCAGTTGCTGGAATGATTGGAGTGTATGGGGAAAGATAGACATAACCCACTCGCACGCTCTGTGCCACGTGGAGGGAGTACTGCCAGGGAAGAGAGGTCAGGAGGCCGTTAAGGGAGAAGGGTCGTTCTCCATGCCCTCTCCCGATAATGGCTCCTTCTGTCCTCCACAGCATTCCTTGCATTCCCTGCATTTCTTGCTTCAAGCTCTGCAAAGGGCATTGCTGGACCTTCAGCAGCTGCAGGGATCGAGTGCAGGCTGGTGTCTTTTTGCCCCACCCCATAAGGGATGGGGGGGTCAATCACCCAGAATCCCCACACCCGCCCCACCATAATAAGTGTGAATGGTTTGAGCTTGAAAAATGTTGCATGAGGTGTGGCAACAAGAGGATTTACTTTTTTTATTTATTGAGATATGGCATGGTGTAGGCACTTCCAGCCCTTTGAGCTATGTTGCCTAGCAACCCCTGATTTAACACTAGCCTATAAACACAATATACAATGATCAATTGACCTTCCAAGTGGTGAGTCTTTGGAATATGGGAGCAAACCAGAGCGCCTGGAAAGAAACCCGCACAACCATGGGGAGAACGTACTAACTTCTTACAGGCAGGGCAGGAATTGAACCCAGGTTGCTGGTACTGTAAAGCATTGTGCTAACCGTGTGTGTGTGTGTGTGTGTGTGTGTGTGTGTGAGAGAGAGAGAGGTGGAGAGGAAGAGGAAGAAGGTGGAAGGAGGGGGAGAGGGGGAGGAGGGAGGGGGAGGGAGAGGCGGAGAGTTGAGAGGGGGAGATGGAACTTTGTATTCCAGGGGTGTTTGAATCAATCCTATGCTTCAGTGGAAGAGATGACTGATTGAAATATTTCACTACTCAGTGAAGCAGACATCCCACCTCTCCCGGAAGTTCCAGGAATCTCCTGCATATTGATAGCGGCTCCCTGAAGCCCACAAATTATAAATTATATACAATATCCCAGAAATAGATTTTTTTGAGAGCAAGCGAGCGAGGGGGGGAAGAGACAGAGAGAGAGGAGAGAGGTCTCTCTTTGTGCTAAGTAGACCTATCAGTTTTCTCTCTGTGGGCGGGCTTTACAGTTGACCTCTCTCTCTCTTTCATTGTCCATCAGTTCAGTTTAGTGTCCTGCAGCGCCATGGCAGAGTGTTCCAAAAAAAGAAAATATAAAACATATGTCACCCCAGACTACACTAAAGTGTACCCCTGTCTAATAGGGGTCAAAAATAATGACAGTGTTGCTCGCTGCACTGTTTGTAACAGTGACTTTTCTATTGCCCATGGTGGGTTAAATGACTGTAAAAGACATGTTGAGGTGAGTTTAACAGGTGTCATTCATTCATTAGCATAGCTAACGTTATTTAAACTAGCTGGCTAGCTACGAAGGAGCTACTGTATTGATGTCCTACGTGATGAGGCCAAACTCCCTGTAGACCTAAAATTGTAATACAACAAAAAAAGACTCCATGATAACATAATATAATATAATTGTGAATCTTGTGAATCTGATGTCTTGCAAAATTAACAAATTCATTGACACAGACTGCTATGAGGTTGAGATTTCCGGCAAAATCCTCAAATCTGCCAAGCAAGCCACATCACAGTACAAGGCAAGTTTGCAAAAGAAGTAGAAAAGCTATTTGCATTAGCATTTAGCAATGAGCATTGAGACTGCCAACAAAATACTCAACAAGGAGAATATATATATATATGTGTGTGTGTGTGTGTGTATAAATAGCTTCAATATGTGATCATATAAATTGTTGTGTTCTTTCATAATCAAATGTCCTGCACACATACACCCTTGGAGGTTGACGGGCGGCGGGGGGTGGACATGGGGTTGCGGGGGGGGGCAGGGGTGGTGGTGCTACCTCCCTGAAATGAGTTTTTGCAGGGTGGGATGTCTGGTGAAGTGAATTTGCGGGGGCTCATATCTTCTAAGAGGGCTGTGCCTTTAAGTGGCCGTTTGACTGTGTTAAATCACTTAAAGGCACAGCCTGTGTGACTGTCAGCCGTCTTTTCTTTCCTTTTGCTCTTCGGAAAATATGCTAAAAGTTTCCACTGTGGAAGTTTATTGCTTGTTCTGAGTTTTGCAGTTACTGGCTCTGAAGGAAGGAAAATACAAGCATGGATTAAACTCGGTGGTGGACGGAGATGAGTCCGGCAATCTGAGGGTGTTCCACATCCCCTATGACCCATGGACTGCAGGGCTGGTCGAATGCATGAATGGGATCAAGCTAGTGACCGCTACCCACACCCTCCGGTGCTGGCTGGGTGCGCTGCAGCAAGCGGTGGACCACCTCCCCTCGATGTCCCATCACTTAGCTGTGTCAGATCCTCCAAAGTTAGGGGAGGTGAAGTTGGAAGAGGAACCGGGGACGGTCCGGGTACAACAACCACAGGTAACGGCAGTGGCAATGATGGCAGTCAGTGTGAGATGCGATAGCACATTCCTACAGATGAAGTATGAGCATGCACACCACAGCAATACTTTGGACTGTTGGGTCTGCATGAGGGTGCCATCACACCCTTCAGAAGGGAAGAGGTGCCACTGTAATGATCCCCTATAATAAAGAAGGACAGGACAGCTGGAGGACCTTTGCTAGCTTCTCGGGTTTTGGCATTCTCTTTAGAGGTAAGTCAGGAGGGAATAGTCTAATCCAGCAAACCTCACATGGGAGTGACCTCAAAGGACATGAGTCCCAGTGACCACCACCCTCACACCCTCGTGGAGTAAGGGCGGATACTCCCTCTGCCAAGAGGGAAGGGGAAGGAGTGCTGCTGCAGGCAATATGATGAGCACAGGTTCAGTCAGAAGGCACGGTGAGTGCCACAGTCATAGTCATAGTCATACTTTATTGATCCCGGGGGAAATTGGTTTTCATTACAGTTGCTCCATAAATAATAAATAGTAATAGAACCATAAACAGTTAAAAGTAATATGTAAATTATGAAATAAGTCCAGGACCAGCCTATTGGCTCAGGGTGTCTGACCCTCCAAGGGAGGAGTTGTAAAGTTTGATAGCCACAGGCAGGAGTGACTTCCTATGACGCTCTGTGCTGCATCTCGGTGGAATGAGTCTCTGGCTGAATGTACTCCTGTGCCCAACCAGTACATTATGTAGTGGATGGGAGACATTGTCCAAGATGGCATGCAACTTGCACAGCATCCTCTTTTCAGACACTACCGTCAGAGAGTCCAGTTCCATCCCCACAACATCACTGGCCTTACGAATGAGTTTGTTGATTCTGTTGGTGTCTGCTACCCTCAGCCTGCTCCCCCAGCACACAACAGCAAACATGATAGCACTGGCCACCACAGACTCGTAGAACATCCTCAGCATCGTCCGGCAGATGTTAAAGGACCTCAGTCTCCTCAGGAAATAGAGACGGCTCTGACCCTTCTTGTAGACAGCCTCAGTGTTCTTTGACCAGTCCAGTTTATTGTCAATTCGTATCCCCAGGCATTTGTAATCCTCCACCATGTCCACACTGACCCCCTGGATGGAAACAGGGGTCACCGGTACCTTAGCTCTCCTCAGGTCTACCACCAGCTCCTTAGTCTCTTTCACATTAAGCTGCAGATAATTCTGCTCACACCATGTGACAAAGTTTCCTACCATAGCCCTGTACTCAGCCTCATTTCCCTTGCTGATGCATCCAACTATGGCAGAGTCATCAGAAAACTTCTGAAGATGACAAGACTTTGTGCAGTAGTTGAAGTCCGAGGTGTAAATGGTGAAGAGAAAGGGAGACAAGTCAGTCAGCGGGAGCAGTGTCCTGGGACGATCGTGCCGTCCCCGGATGCTAAACAGTAGGTGCTGGATATGTGGTGCCTGGGCCTACTCCTGGCTTCCCGTGGGCTGCTGCACTCCGGGGTATGTGAAAACTTACATGCACCGCCTCAGTAGCCTGAACAAAGGCCCTGCCCATGAGGATCGGTGCAGTAAGAGGCATCACACAGGGGCAGAAAGGTTCTGGATGATAGCCTTTCCCCTGTATGGTACAGCCAGGCTGTCCTGGGAACTACCTGCTCATGGAGTAAAGTGGCAACTGCACTGTGATTGATCAGGAGTGCTGCACCTATATCCCCAATGAGTCCGGGAACATTACTCACCTGGCTGATCATATCCAGCAGTTGATGGATACGATTAAGAAGGTGGCGTACCAGTTCCATAGCTATTACACTTTGAGGGTGTGGGGGGTGAAAGCTGATGGCTTTTTGGGGTGTTGTGGGTCTGGAGGACTACTGTAATACACTGGGTAGTAACTGGTGGTATGATAGCTCTGAGCATTATGGTGCTATGTTTTGTGTGTAGTATAGTAGGGTGTCGGCTGGAGTTATACTAGCCTGCAGGCTGAGTGGTATGGTGTAGTGGGTTTCGAGGGTGAAATGTTGCAGTACTCATCTGCTGCTCGAAAGCCATTCCCCCGCAGGAGGCAAGGAGTGCCCCATGTAAGGAGCATTGCAGCCCCTTCCAGTAGCTTCCATTTAGCTGATGTCACGGCACTGGTAAGGTTTAAATCAAGTACACAGTAACCATGCAGGCTCCTTCCCTCTCGGGTTGCCGAGGACCAGGTGCCGTGGAAACGGCAGACAGTGGGGGTTGTCCTGCAGTTCAGAGGCCCTTGAAGACACTTTAGTTAAGTATTTGCTATGGTGCCTATGCTTAATAACTGTTTTGTCCTCCCAGTTCCGGCGTTTAGTTTGGATAAGTATCTGTAAAAAAGTTTAGCTTGAAGGGTTATTGAATGTTTTGTGTCGTAGTCTTGTAACTATTGTAACTATAAGTATTTGTTTGACTTAAATGGTTGGTCAAGTGCTTCACTGTTTGTCTTGTAAATAAATAGTTAACATGCTTACTCACGATCAGTGTCTTCTGTCTTATTTGCCAAATCTGCAAATCTGCTTTCCCGTAACATTGTCTTACCAGATAAGTGATTCACACTCCTCTGAAGTACTTGGCAGACTTAACTCTTGCAAGGATGGCACCTTTAAGCAGACAAAAGTATATCACCAAGGCCGGAAGAAAGGGAGGAAGGGTGAACTCTAAATCCTACTAAAGCATTGGGGTGTAAAACTTCCTTTACCCATATACATAGTGGAGAATAAGATTGAGGATCTAAGGGCAAAATTGCTATATCAGAGGGAAATAAGGGACTGCTGCATTCTGTGTTTTACAGAGACGTGGCTCATCTCAGAGATGCTGGATATGTCAGTAATACGTGAGGGCTTCTTGATATACCAGATGAACCGGACTGCTGAGTCGAAGAGGGCAAAAGTTGGGCTCAGTGTTTCATGATAAATTCTTCATGGTGCTCAGATATAGTGGTAACGTTGCACACTTGTTCTCCTGATGAGAAACGTTTAATGATTAAGTGCCGACCTTCTTACCAAGAGGGTTCTTCTTTCTCTGTGATCTTGACAGCAGTTTACATACTGCCAAAAGCCGAAGTTAAGCTTGAGTGTCGCAATTAGCAAACAAGGAACAGCCTCCCACTGCCTTTCAAATCATTGTTGGGACTTTAATCAAGCTTCCTTTGATGAAATCTCTGTCCAATTATCATCAACACATCACCTGCAGCACAAGGGGACCAAACACACCCAATCACTGTTGTACTACAATTACAAATGCCTACCAATGAATCCCTAGACCGCATTTTGGGAAATTTAACCATATGATTGTCCTCCTTCTACCTGCATACAGGCAGAGGCCAAAGAGCCAGACTCCAGCAATATGGACAATTAAGAGGTGGTCACAGGAGCGGCAATGGAATTGCTTTGAGTCGAAGGACAGAGCCGTGTTCAAGGACTCAGGGGACCTGAAGAATAGAACACAGTTGTCACAGACTATATAAATAAAACGGTCGGAGACAAGTGTGCCCCTACAAAATCATTCAGAGTCTTCCCCAACCAGAAGCCCTAGATGAACGAAGAGATCTGCGATCTGCTGAGAGCCAGATCAGTGACGTTCGTGTCCGGTGACCAAGAAAAATACAAGAGGTCCATGTATGACCTCCAGAAAGCCATCTCACAGGTGAAGTGGCAATTCCAGACCAAACGTGAATGAATGAAGCTTAAAGGATGCTCAACAGCTGTGGTGGGGCTTGAGTGCTATCACCTCCTACAAAGTGAAATCAAGCGACAGAGGTGACAACAAAGTTTCCCTACCAGATGAGCTCAATGTCTTTTATGTTCACTTCGACCACCAAAACATGGAGGCACTTTAACCAACTCCAACCACCCCCAATGACCCTGTGGTTTCAGTCTCTGAGGTTGACGTCAGAGCATCCTAGAGGAATGTGAACCCACGGAAAGCATCTGGACCAGATGGGGTACCTGGCCAAGTACTAAAGACCTGTGATAATCAACTGGCTGTTGTATTCACAGATATCTTTAACCTCTCACTTCGGCTGTCTGAGGTACCCACCTGATTCAAGAAGGCTTCATTTATACCAGTGCTTAAGAAGAACATGGTAACCGGCCTCAATGCCTATCATCCTGTAACACTTACATCCAAAATAATGAAATGCTTAGAGAGTTTGGTGATGAAACACATCATCTCCTGCCTGAGGAATGACTTGGATCCGCTCCAATTTGCCTACCATAACAACATGTCAACAGCAAATGCTTATCATTAGATCGCCACTTAATTCAGTAACATTGGACAGTGAAGATGCATACATCAGGATACTCCTCACTGACTACAGCTCAGCATTCAATACTGCCATAACATCAAAGTTAATCAATAAACTCCAAGACCTAGGCCTCTGTACCTCCATGTGTAACAGAATCATCGATTTTCTCTTTTGCAGACCCCAGTCAGTTCAGATGGGCATCAACATCTCCTCTACAATCTCCATCAGCAGAGGTGCACCAAAAGGCTGAGAGCTTAGTCCCTGCTCTACACACTTTATACTAATGTCTGTGAGGCTAAGCACAGCTCCAATGCTATATTCAAGTTTACTGATGATATCCCTGTCATTGGCCAAATCAAAGGTGGTGACAAATCAACATATAGGAGGGAAATTGAAAATCTGGCTAAGTGGTGCCACAACAACCACCTCTCACTGAATGTCAACAAGACCAAGGAGCTGACTATTGACTACAGGAGGAGGACACCGTAGGTCCATGAGCCAATTCTCATTGGGGGAATCAGAGGTAGAGAGGGTCAGAAACTTTAAATTCCTTGGTGCCATCATTTCTGAGGATCTGACCTGGATCCAGCATTCAAGTACCATTGCAGAGAAAGCACAGCAGTGCCTCTGCCTTCTGAGAAATTTGCAAAGATTTGACATGTCATCTAAAACTTTCCGTAGAATGCCCATGAACGGAAAAACCACAAAAAGTAGTTGATGTAGCCCTCCCCACCATTGAGCACATCTACAAGGAGTGCTGTCACTGGAACGAAGCATCGATCTCTAAGGACTCTGTTACAATTGGGCGTTGGGAGCGGACCCAAGTTCAGGACACCGACACGTAGGTAGCATTAACAGATGTGTGTTTATTAGTAGTTTTATATGCTCAAGGAGATCTGTTTATTTTTGTGAGAATGATGTAATGGTCATTTGGAGGTCACCTGATGTGATTTTCCCGCCGATGTGAGGTCATGTGATGACATGTGCCCCATGACTATATAAGGGTCGACCCAAGTGACGCAGGGGTTTTTTTTTAGTTTGTAGATTTCCAGGTAGAACGTGCTGTATCTCCGTTTCTGTTGCGTGTTTGTTTTTGGTGACGCAGTTTCATTTTTAAAACGGAGTGTGCGTCCGGTTGCAAAATACTATATATTATTTGGACTGGAAATTTTTGCTAGATGTGTTGATTTATTCAATTCCAACATTAGAAGGGAGAGTGAAGAATTTATCGAAGTTACAGGATCGAAGGATCGAGAGGAGTCGGCATCGTTTGGCAGTTTAATAAAGGATCGACCTTATTGAGTTTTCGTTGGAGTAGCTACCTGCATCGAGATAACTCTTGCCAAAAAGAGCAAGGAGTTCATGCAAAAAGGTGCTCTCTCTCTCTAAAGGAATTTAAGGTCAGTTGATTTAAACTGTTTATTTTTGGCATCGTGAATCCTGTGGACAAAACCAACAGTAAAGTTGAGTCTGTGAAGAAATCCTTCTCCAGAGAAGTCTCTCCCAACTGAACGTGTAAATCTGTTGGACTTCTAAATGTTTGGTTGTTATTATATAACCTGTCTCGATTGATATTCATTGTTGCGGTTTACGTAACAATAGTTGCAAGGAAAGCCAGAGAGCGAGGATTAGATGCTTACGTGGACATGAACACTAGACAACAAACCGAAGGAGCCTGGACCCGGAGCTTGGTCATGGAGCCTGGACTTGGACTTGGACATGGAGCCCGGACTTGGACTTGGACACGGAGCCCTGACCGGACTTAGACATGGAGACGGAGCCAGGACTCGGACTCAGACTTGAACGTGGAGCCTGGACTCGGACTTGGACTCTGACGTGGAGCCGGGACTCGGACTCGGACTTGGACGTGGAGCCGGGATTCGGACTCAGACACGGACGTGGAGCTGGGATTCGGACTCGGACACGGACGTGGAGCCGGGATTCGGACTCGGACACGGACGCGGAGCCGGGACTTGGACTCAGACACGGACGCGGAGCCGGGACTTGGACTCGGACACGGAGCCAGGACTTGGACTCGGACACAGAGTGACAAAACCAAACAACGACAGCCAATTCGTATCTTGACTTGGAGTAGCAGCAAATGGCCTGCAATCCTCAGCTGGACACGAGACGACAAAACAAACAACAACAGACAATTTGTATCTTGACACGGGGTAGTACATGAAGCAGCAAACGGCCGGCAATCACTTCTCTGGACTCGAAGAGACAGAATTCCCGACTCGGAGCACCGGCAAACAGCCAGCAACACTTAGCTGGACACGAAAACGACAGAATTCCCAAAGCAACCCCAGGTACCGAAGCAACTTAGAGTCCACTATTCTCGCTGGCCGCGAATGTGCATTGCCGCACTGGCTCAGGTGATGGTCCAGCTCCAAATAGATGTAAGCTGGAGTCTTTATGTTGCCGGTTCGGATGAGAATCAGGTGCCTTAATCAAGGAGCCAGGTAAAACACGGGGAAAAGGAAATTAAAAGAAATGGGGAGTCAACGGACCGGACTGTAACAGACCCCTATCATCCTGGACATGCTCTCTTCTTGCTGCTGTCATCAAAAAGGAGTACAGGAGCCTCAGGTTGCACACTACCAGGTTCAGGAACAGTTACCGCCCCTCAGCTATCAGATTCTTGAACAGAGGAGGTAAATTCACACAGTTTTACTCACCCCCTACATTGAAACGTTCCCAAAACTTATGGACTCTCTCTCAAGGACTCTCCGGTTCATGCTCTCGATATTTATTGCATATTCATTTATATTTTTTGTACTTACTGTGAATGCTCACAAGAAAATGAATCTCAGTGTTGTATATGCTGACATGTATGTACTTCAATAATAAATTTACTTTGAATTTTCAACTATGCCGCTCCAAGGCTCAACTCTTCTTTCTCCAGCCCCTGACCATACCACTATTTATCTCCCAGCTCTTCTAGATATGCAAACTATCCATTCAAAATCTCATCTCACTTATTTGAGACTCTGTTAGGATTCTAGCTATTTACTCTATCTTTCAGGTCACACCTCATCCTCCTTCACTCCAGGAAAAACAAATCCAGTGAATCTGATCTCTCCCCATAACTTGCATCCTGTGATCCAAAGACATTCTGGTGAATGCCTTCAGCACTCTCCAGCGCAACCAGATCCAATCCAAAGTGTAGCGACCAGAATATAACAGAATACTTTGCGTGGTCTAACCAATGTTTTTTTAAAGTTGCAAAACTATGTCCCAGGTTTATATTATATGCCCTGACTTACAAAGGCAAGCTTGTCATAGGTGGCATGGTAGCATTGTGGTTAACTCAATGTTTTACAGAGCCAGCTGTAAGATTGGGGTTCAATTGACATTGCCGTACTAAGGAGTTTGTTTGTTCTTGCTGTGACGACATGGGTTTCCTCTGGTTGCTCTATATTCCTCCCACGTTCCCAAGATGTATGGTTGGGACATCTTGCCAAGATGTCAGGATGTGACTAAGCCTAGTGTCACTAGTAAGACTTGTCGGCATGTTATGCTGGCACTAAAAGCCTGGTGACACCTGAGGGATACCCAGCACAATCCTCACTGATTTGATTTGATGTAAGATGACAGATTTCACTGTATGTTTTGATGTACACATTACAAAAAGCTCATTTTCATATGGCTTCAGCATCCCATCTTTGTGCTTCTACATCAGTGAACTAGGGTCTTGAGTCCAAGGTCACTCTGTACTTCAACATTCGTAATGCCTTACCACATATTGCATATGTCTTATCTTAGTTTGACTTCCTTCAATGCATTACCTGTACTTCTCAGTTCTTAAATTTCTCCTAATCTGTGTCTGGTCTGGCTGACCTCTTATTACGGGACTGTGGCCCCTGGGTCAATATCATTCAACAAAAACATCAATTGGGCATCAACCTTGTCAAGCTTTATAAGAATTTTGCTCATTTCAGTGATATGATCTCCCTTCTAGACACCAGAGCATCATCCTGTATGATAAAGCTCCCATCCCATACATCAATCAGGTGGACTTTCATTGCATTCCTTCCATCACAATTACATCATGCCGTAGGTTCAGAGACCAGATGTGTACACAATGTTCTGCGTGCAATCTATCAGGGCCATATAAAATTGCAGCAACACTTTTCTACTGCTGTACTCAAATCCTCTTGCAACAAAAGCCAATGCATCATTTGCTTTCCTTAATTGTGACAGGTTAACCTCCAATGATTTGTGTACAAGCACACTTGGGACCAACTGAACACTAACACTTTTCAATTTCTCACTATTTTAAAAAATGCTTTAACTTAACAATTTTTTTTTCTGGTGAAGTGACTGACCTTCTGCCTCTTACTCACTTTCAGTCGCGTCCTCTTCCGTTCATTTAGCCTGCATCTCTCTGCCTGAAGCTTTCCCGCAACGTGTCAGAGGGCCCACATTGCCAGTGATCTTTGCAGTATGTGTGAACTTGCGTAAATTGCATTTGATCTCCTCTTTGGGATCAATGATATTGATCACAAACAGATGGGACGTGTGCACCAATCCCTAAGGCAACTCTAGATGCAGCTTCTTAACCCAAAAATAGACATTTTATTCCTTCCTTTGTTTTCTCACCAATCCTCAGCTCATGCCAATGTATTATCACAATGACTGTACACACATTTTCATTCTAGGTTATTGACGCATACCTTTGGACACAAAATAATTTGATATTTGTAGCTCCTTCTAAAATTTAACCCTCTAACTCAAAGACCACGAGTCTTCAAGACTAAGAATACTTGTCTGCATACAGTCATTCAGTGAAACACATTAAATAAGTACCTTTCAACTTTTTTTTCCCAAGTCTCAAAACTGCTATGAAATCAAAAACATAGAAACCATTTTGCGCACATCAAGCTCACACACAAGGCAATGTGATAATGACCGCAAAATCTGTTTCTGTGATATTGATAAAGGAACTGAGAACTATTTGGCTGTGAGAAAGACACCATCACTGACAGGATGGCACACTCTTGGTTCAGTACGAAGTAAATAATCAGAATAATGTCCACCCACATGCCCACATGCAAGAATTACAATTTGCTTCTTATACAGATTACCAAATCTTGTGTAATATATTCCGAGAGTCTGCATCCCCTGACAGCCCTCCCACACTCCTTCTGGTAGCCACCAAACATGTCTTTCCATTCAGTGACTTCCTTCCCCTCAACCAAGCAGAATGTAATTTGTCAAGAGTTATCCAATTGGGTATCATGGAGGTGATCAATGAAAGTACTCTTCCCTCATATTTGGTTTTGATTTAAGTGGAGAACAACATTAATATAGTTAGAACATACAGTTGTTATATTGTTAAATAGCCCAATTTCTGGCAACATGCTGAAATTAATTCTTTAATCCCAAAAGCCATTCTAGTGCCAGGGAATTATCAACCATCCTTCCTATATCTTTCACAGAATATTGCTCACATTCTCAGCTTATCCCAATTTGAGACCAGCTTACAATATTACACTTTTATTGGGTATTCCTTCCAAGCAGAATTACCAACTGGGCAATTGAATTGATCCATCCTAACATTTTCCACTTATTAAAACAAACAAATAAAAATAAAGTTATATATATATGGGCCCAAATTCAAAAAGTGTGCTCCCAGTAGGCAAATCTCTGCACTCAGATTCACTATCTTTATCTATAATATTTGCTCTCCAGTGATTCACAGTGTCTTCAACTAAATTGCAATTTTTCATCAATAAATTCATAGCTATTACTCTGCAGAGCCTCCGATTACATACCCAAATTCTCAATGCGCATTTTACGCGGTCATAGCTACACAGCAGAGCTTAAATTCTTAATGGGCATGACTTTACACTCTTAGTTTGCCTTCAAATGTAATAAAACACCTCAAACTTGTTTAACAGGGATGTAATCAAAAAATTAAAGACACAAAATGCTGGAGGAACTCTGCAGGCCAGGCAGCATCTATGGAAAAGAGTAAACGGTCCTGACGCAGTGTCTCAGCCCGAAATGTCAACTGTTTACTCTTTTCCATAGATGCTGCCTGGCCTGCTGGGTTACTCCAGCACATTGTGTGTGTTTCTTGGATTTCCGGCATCTGCAGATTTTCCTCGCCTTCATCAAAAAGATATGGTTTGTGGAGACCCACACGGGTGAGAAGGGTAGTAATAAGATGGAGGAGCATATGGGAGGGTTACAAATTGTGGGCTAGGTCAGCTAAAATGGGAGATGCACATGTTGTTGTGTGAATGAAGTCATGGGAGAAAAGTACTGGTAGTTATGAAGCAGCCTCTTTATTCAACAGAACAAGATAGAGCAGGCATCATATGGAGATCCTTACAGTTGGGAAACAGGTCTACCTTTACCCAACACTGCACACATTTTAGATTAGATTAGATTACATTACATTACATTATGAGGACACGCAGTCCTCTTTTATTGTCATTTAGTAATGCATGTGTTAAGAAATGATACAATATGCCTCCAGAATGATATTACAGAAACATAAGACAAACCAAGACTAAAAAAACTGACAAAAACCACATAATTATAACATATAGTTACAACAGTGCAAAGTAATACCGTAATTTGATAAAGAACAGACCATGGGCACGGCAAAAAAAAGTCTCAAAGTCTCTCGAAAGTCCCATCATCTCACGCACATGGTTGAAGGAAGAAAAACTCTCCCTGCCATGAGCTTCCAGCGCTGCAAACTTACTGATGCAGCACCCTGGAAGCATCCAAACACAGCCGACTCTTGAGTCTATCCGAAAACTTCGAGCCTCCGACCAGCCCTCCGACACCGAGAACTGAGCACCATCTCTGCCGAGCGCTTCGACCCTGGCCCCAGCAACAGGCAACAGGCAAAGCTGAGGATTTGGGGCCTTCCCCTCTGGAGATTCTCGATTGCACAGTAGCAGTGGCAGCAAAGCGGGCATTTCAGAAGTTTCTCTAGGTGTTCCTCCGTGCTTTTCACATCTGTCTAGATCAAAGAGATATCAGGACAATTCACACAAATCCATATTTACTATGCTCTCTTGAACTACACATGTAACCATTTAAAATGTCTAGATCTCCCCGTCATCACACCCAGAATAAGTGTTAATTACTGCCGTATCCATGTAATGGGATGTTGACTGGATTCATGCATACTGTATGTAGACAATCGGTTAAGTGCCTCTTTCCTGGTCTGTCTGCTCTGTGGTTCAAGACTTTTAGAGACCTATTGTTCAGCGCTGCATTTTAAAATAAATCTACACTCCATATTCAGGTTTGAAGATTAGCGGCCGAAGTTATTTGCTAAATGTGCTAAACCTAAAAAGTGCTCTAACACATGAAAGACTATAGTCAATAATAGGGAGAGTTTAAAAAGGATGATTCATAGGATTCACAAGAAAAATAATACCACAAATCCAATTAAACATAAAGTTGAAATGTTTTGAACTGAAGGACAATTGGAAGGCAGTCGAGCTGGGTGATAGGCAAGTGGCACTCAAAGCTTAAATGATGGATTGTTGAATGAATTGAAGATTACAGAGATGAGTGAATGAGATGACAGCCAAAAGTGACTTGGACTATTCCTGTTACCAAGCACATTGAGCATTGGTATGCCCATTACATAGGTGATCCAGTTGTCATCTTCAGCTCAGAAAATGATACAAAAACAAAATACACACAATTGAACCAAATGTATCAACAACTATATTTCAGGTATTGAAACTTCACACATACAGCTAACCCCATGTTACAGGGGAGGTGAAACTGTGCTCTGAGAAAGTTCAAAAGATATTTATTATCAAAGTGTGTATACTATAGAAAATGTTGAGATTTGTCTCCTTACAGACAGTCACAAAACAAAGAAAGCCGATAGAACCTATAAAAACCCATCAAACACCTAATATGCAGAAACAGAGCTGAAATTCACAAAATTGAGTTCACAGCCACAAAGCCAGTCATCACTGCAGCTGATCCAGGAGCCTGTTAGTTGCAGGTTACGGCCTCAGTCCAGCGTAGAGATGAGTAAACTTTGCGGAGCAGCGAGCTGAACATTGGCCCAACCTTCTCCTCCGGCCCTGAAACCCTGAGCTTTTCTATCTGGCCCAGAGGTTAAAATGGCCAAACCTCAGGTCATTCTTCACTCTTGGACCGAGGCCCTGCTGCGTTGATACGCTCTTGGATCCGGGAACCGCCGACTTGATTCGGGCCATATTTGACCTTTTGTAATTTGGCCTGGCACTTAGATTGGTCAAACCTCGTGTCGTTCCCCTTGTCCTCACCTACCACCCCACAAGCCACCGGATCCAGCACATTATCCTCTGCAACTTCCGCCACCTTCTACAGGACCCCACCACTAAGCACATCTTTCCCTCTCCACCCCTCTTTGCTTTCCGCAGGGATCGGTCCCTCCGCGACTCCCTGGTCCACACGTCCCTCCCCACGGATCTCCCACCTGGCACTTATCCCTGTAAGCGTAAGTGCTACACCTGTCCCTACACCTTCTCTCTTGCCACCATTCAGGGCCCCAAACAGTCCTTCCAGGTGAGGTAACACTTCACTTGTGAGTCTGCTGGGGTCATCTATTGCATCCGGTGCTCCCGGTGCGGCCTCCTCTACATCAGTGAAACCTGACGCAGATTGGGGGACCGCTTCGTCGAGCACCTCTGCTCCGTCCGTCACAACAGACAGGATCTCCCGGTAGCCACCCACTTCAACTCTGCTTCCCATTCCCATTCAGATATGTCCATACATGGCCTCCTCTACTGCCATGATGAGGCTAAACTCAGGTTGGAGGAGCAACACCTCATATACCGTCTAGGTAGTCTCCAGCCCCTTGGTATGAACATTAAATTCTCCAACTTCCGATAATTCCCTCCCCCTCCCTTCCTCTATCCCTATTTCACTCTGACCCCTCCCCCAGCTGCCTATCACCTCCATCATGGTTCCGCCTCCTTTTACTACCCATTGTGTTTTCCCCTATTCCTTCTTCACCTTTACCGCCTATCCCCTCCCGGCTTCCCCTCCCCCACCCCTTTGTCTTTCAAATTACTGGTTTTTCAACTGGACCTACCAGCCTTCTCCTTCCCACCCTCCCCCACCTTCTTTATAGGGCCCCTGCCCCTTCCTTCTTCAGTCCTGATGAAGGGTTTCAGCCTGAAACGTTGACTCATCGTTTCCACGGATGCTGCCCGACCTGCTGAGTTCCTCCAGCGTGTTGTCAGTGGCATATCTGAACTTCTGCAGGTTAGAGACAAGTAAGTCAGTGGTTGCTACAACTGCTATGGCTGATGAAACAGAGGAAGAAAACAGGGTCGTTATAGTAACTTGCAGTTCAATACAAAGATCAGCTCCTAACGGGATGAACTTGAGCGATCCGCAACAGTTCGTTCAGAGGGAAATCATCCCACCAGCATGGCGCACAGACTTTAAAACATCTGGTCAGATCAGAGAGCCCAGTCAGAAAGACAAGTTGTCATTTTCTAGCTTTGTTCACCACATAGAAAGTGCTCTCAATAGAGGCCACCCAGAGGAGGAGATAATCCATGCAGCGATCAGAGTGATTATGCCTGGGCTCCAGTTGTGCAGTACTTTATTTGAGGGTAAATCAGACTTGAACTTACCTACCCTTAGACAGATCTTTCGCTCCCATTATCAGTAAAAGGGGCAACTGAACTGTATAAGCAGCTGACACAGAAGTCCAACGCAGTATAGAGATGCCACGAAGTTTCTTATTAAGTGTTCTTGATCTGAAGCAGAAAGTACTGTTTGCCTCACAGGAAGCGGAGCCTGGTCTGAAATTTGATCCAGTCTTAGTGCAGAGTATGTCTTTACACACTGTACTTAGCAGTTTACAAAGTGATTGTATTCAAAGGGACCTTCAGCCATACTTTTTAGATCTGAAAAACTCAGATGAGGAACCATTAGAGAATCGAAACATTGCACGTGCAAATGAAATGGAGAAAAAGAATAAGCAAAGGTCAGCTGGGTCAGCTCGCACTGACACTGTTAACTCTGCACACTTAGAGGAACATCCTGTTGAGTATAAATGTCAGATGGAAAGGACTCATATAGACCTAGTATCACAGTTGAAAACACTTAATGAAGACATGCACAGGTCAAGGAGCAAAATCAATAGCCCATACTTATCAGGATGTATCAATAGCAATAGCACTACTTATCAGGATGTAAAGCATGAGGAATAAGACTACCCAGAGAAGGACCTTTAAACTAAGGTGGGTTGCTTCCATGGGACAGGAAGTAAGCAGTATTACAGAAGTGTCTCTGCACAATCTGCCAGCTGTGGTAGAGAGGGCGTAAAGGCAAGGTGCTCCAGATGTAAAGCCTCATATTACTGCTCAAAAAAATGTCAGACAGGCCATTGGAATCAGAGTAGGATCAACACAAATAATGAGGGACAGCTGCCCACCAGTGTTTTAGCTGTGCAGTGCCAAGTCAATCAGCATTCATCTGCAACTTCACTGGTGGGCAGACAGTGCCTCGTAGAATGCTACTTACAGGGACGTCAAAGTGAAGTGATATTGGACTCAGGTTCACAGGTGTGCATCACAGCCGAGCCGTGGAGAATAGTCACTTACCTTGAGTTAAATTGAGGGATGTTTCAGAGGCTGTAGAGATGCCCAAGGCATTACAGCTGGTAGCAGCCAATGGTGCAAGCATGCCAAATGTAGGATGGGTTGAGATCTCTTGCAAATTAGCTTCGCCTGGTTCAGAAGAATTGATCATACCAGTTCAGTTCTGAACAGCAGAGCTCTATCCTATCCCATCATTGGATTCAACGTGATTGAACAGATTATAAAGGAGAGTGACAAAAGAAGACAGAATGACAGGGAGGGAGAACCTTTGTATGAAACAGTAAGAGCTGCATTCTCTAGCCTCAAGAGAAGCAAAATCAAGGCATTTATCAATCTGATTCGCATTGAGAATCCCTGTGAGTATCAAGTAAAGACAACAAAGGAGAGAGTTAACACACCAGAAGATACAACAATGCAAGTTCAATGCTATGTACAGTCTCCACTTGAAAGGGAAGACAAAATAATGCTCTTTGAACCAGAAGCGAACCCTCAATGGGCAGAAGACCTTGGACTGTGTGAAACACAAAACACTTGAGAGGGGTGCATGTCCATACATTATTATTGATGCGCACAACAGAACAGACCATGACATTGAGCTTACTGAGAAGACAGTGCTCAGGACATTGCAACCAGTTAAGTCTGTGCTCCTGGTCACTGCGCAAGAAGGTGCCATATTTGATCCAGCTACTCAACACCAAATAGAGGACGATAAGGGTGAACTCGACTCTGAATTATGGGATCCTTCAGTCAATGTGAGCCACCTAAATATACAACAGCAGCAGATAGTGAAGCAGATGCTACAACAGGAACGTCACTCCTCTTCAAAATCAGACAATGACATTGGATGTATCAGAGTTTGCAGCTGAGCATCTCTCTCAAAGATGATGAACCGGTTCCTTGCTCTTATATTTCAGTTCCAAAACTCCTCAACAATGAAATGAAGAATTACTTGCATGACTTAATTGCCCACAGGTGGATGAAGAAATCTAACTCATCTTGTACCTCGCCAGTCATGAGTCTCAGAAAGAAAGATGGAAGCCTTTGTCTCTGTATTGACTATAGGGACCTGAATATGAAAACTATTCCTGACCGTTAGCCCATCCTACGGGTGCAAGATATTATGGACAGTTTACGGAGTAATGCTTGGTTCTCATTACTTGACCAGGGGAAATCATACCACCAAGGATTCATGATGAACGAAAGCAGGCTACTAACAGCCTTCATAATCACCTGGCGCCTGTACGAGTGGGTTCAAATTCGCTTTGGACTCGTGAATGCGCCCGCAGCCTACCAACGTTTCATGGAGGATTTCCTTGAAGGATTAAGAGACAAAGTCTGTGTCCCATACCTGGATGATACGCTGGTGTTCACAGTGACCTTCTATGAGCATGCTGATGCGGTGAGAAGACAGCTACAGTAAGTGCAGGCGCATAGAGCGAAACTCAAACCCAGTGAGTGTGAGTTCTTCAAGGCTGAGGTTCACTACCTGAGGAGAATTGTGTCAACAGAGGGAAATGGGATGGATGCTGTAGGCACCGTGACAGTAACAGCTCTGAAAGAGAAGAGGCCAGGCACAGTGGGAGAACTGAGAAAGGTTCTGGGTCTATTAAGCTACTATCAGCAGTACAGGATTTCTCTATAATTGTGACCTCCCTCTATGACCTGTTAAAAAAACAGAGATGACGGTGACCAAAATCAGCTTGTATGGGTAGCATCAGAAAGACAAATAAGAAGAGGACCTGCATGCCCTCTTGCAAACTGATCACTTGGACAGAGACACATGGAGAAACTTTGAAGAAGCTGATTGAGTGCCTAGTACAGCCACCTGTGCTGGGGTTCCCAGACTTGGCACAACCTTTCAACCTTCACATTGCTGCCCCCAATCAAGGGTTGGGAGCAGTCCTGTATCAAAAGCAAGATGGCAAATTGAGAGTCATAGCTTATGGTTCATGAACATTGAGGAATGCAGAAAAAACCTACCACCTACACAGCTGGAAATTGGAATTCCTTGCCTTTAAGTGGGCAACTACTGAAAAATTTAGGGATTATCTGTACTATGCTTTGACAATGTATGTGCTGTCTTCAGCAAAGTTGAATGAAACAGGTCAGTTTCACTCCTGTCCAGGAGAGAGATCCAGCAGGCACAGGAAGAGGATAGAGACATCAAACAGTAATGACTTTGTACACTCAAGTTCAAAACCCACTTTTCAACAAATACAAACATGAAGCAAGTGAGCCAGGTGCTTTCTGTGAGAGTGGGATAAATTAGTATTGGATGAGGGTGGCTTCCTTCATTGGAAAACTACCCAACGAACACAACTGCTTTAAGTGTACAGTCCTGAAAGAGCTACATGATAAAATGGGGTACCAGGCCATTGATCGCACAACAGCTCTGGTAAGAGAGAGATTTTTCTGGCCTCACATGCAGAGGGACACTGAGCACCACGTGCTAAGTGTCTGTACCTGTCTCAAGCAAAAGAAGCTGCATCAGGAAACAAGGGCAGCACTCAAGGGCATCGTGACAATGCAGCCATTTGGACTTGTGTCAGTTGACTTTCTTCAACCGAACAAGTGCAAGGGTGGATACAAGAACATTCTGGTGATTATTGACCATCTTACGCGATTTGCACAGTCATACGCCACAACCTCGAGTCAGAAAAAACTGTCACTGACCCTCTTTTCAATGACTTTTCTCTGAAGTTTGGGTTCCCATCACAAGTACACCAAGACCGAGGGGATGAATTTGAGAACCAGCTCTTCATGCAACTGAGGAAACAGAACGGTGTGGCAGGATCAAGAACTACACCGTACCACCCCCAGGGAAATGGACAAGTTGAGCGGTTCATCCAGACCTTTCTGCAAATGCTGAAAACACTAACAGAAAGACAAAAAGAGAATTGGAAAGAGTCATTGAATAAAATGGTCCATGCTTACAATTGTACAAGGTCGGAAGTAACAGGATCCTCTCTGTTCTACCTTCTCTGCAGTAGGTCACCGAGGTTGCCCATATATTCTTTGGCCTGGACACTGACAAACATCCTGCAACCCACCGTGAAGACTTGGAAAGATGGAAAAGATGGACGAAAGAAGACCATCAGATTGCCAAGGAGTATATGCAAAAGATCTCAGGGAGAAATAAGAGAAATTATAACAGCAGAGTGATATTTACAGAGTTATAACCTTGGAATCATGTGCTAGTAAAGAACATGACACCCTGCAGAGGCCTGGTAAAGCTTCAAATTTATTGGGAGGACTGCATCCATATTATTGTATGAAAAGTTGGGGAGGATATGCCAATCTATAAATTAAAACCAGAACAAGGAAAGGGAAGATCAAGAGTACTACATCACGATCTTCTCATGCCATGTGAGCACCTACCTTTGGATGCTGAACCACAAATAGATACTGCTACAAAGCAAGGGTGCCAGAATGGAGCACCAGAGCTCGTCCACCTAATGAAAGGGAAGAGAGTGAACTAGCCAGTGACAGTGAGGATGAATATTACTTGCAAGTTGAATATCCCCAACCTCACAGTACTAAGGACTACAATAGTTTTGAAGTAGAGCCTATATAACCTGCTGAGCAGCAATCGAGGGCTGAGGATTCACAATACTTCCAGTGACAAATGCATGAGAAGGAACAGTTGTTGAGCTTTCATGCATGTGAACCAACACCAGTTCCTGTATTTACTCCAGCAAATGATGAGCCAGAAAACCAGATGGAGCAAAGACAAGGGAGCTCAAAGTTTCCTCAAAGAGAACGATGACCACCAAAACACTTTACTTACCATAGGGTTGGGACCTTCACATGTCACAACATACAGACTGTAGACTGTAGGCCTCATCAGTATCGGGCCTTGCCTTATAATTGTGTGACGTCAATGACTTCATGACTACCTGCGTCTCAGTTCTTAGATCAATTACCATTTGCCTACTAGAAACCAAAGGAATGCTTCATACAAGGGAAGTAGTGATTGCAAGTTGAACACTGGGAGGAGATGTTGGGACAACAACTACTTTGAGGGGGAGTGTGCGACAAGGTTGAAAGCTGTTCAATTGAGTTATAAATAATTGTTCAAATAATTTTTAAAGTAATTTATTTCATGTGAACATCATTTCATGTTGAGAAAAGAAAGGATATTACTTGAAAAACATGCAAATGTGTTTAGTTGAAAAATTCTGAGAATCTGTATGCAAGATGTTCTTTTATAGTACTGAGCGCTGAATCTGCCATTGACTTGTAAAGCCTTGCTTTCAATCTTCAGCACGTGATTGATTGCTCATGCCTGGGGAGGGGCAATACACTCCATGCTCATTCCATAAAGTGACTGATGCATGAGCATAGCATATCTATATTTCATTTGCCATATCCCTTTTTTCAGGGGTACTGCAGAAGCAGAATATAACTCTGACATCTGTCTTCTCCAGATAGCCATAAAATACAGAAAACTATAGAAATAGCTGAAAGAAAGACATCAATCCCCCCACCCCAATCCACACAAAAAGAAAAAGGAACAAAATCTCACAAATCGTAAAGCTCTCGCCAACCCCTCCCTTGTACAAAAACTAACAGATCACCTACATGGAGAAACAACAAGAAGAACATCAAACCCCAACCACCTAGGCCACCAATTGGCAACAAGAAAGAATAGGTGAGAACATGAAGAAAAAGCATAGAACTGAAAGAGGCCAATATGAACTAGAGTTAGTTTGAACTACAGTCCAATAAATAAATCTCTAAATTTTGATAACATCTCTGAGAGGATCAGGACCCCTCTGAGGGTAGTAATTTGAACCAGCTGTACTTCGAGTACAAAAGTCCAAAGTAAATTGACTATGAAAGTACATATATGTCACTATATACTATCTTGAGATTCATTTTTTTGCAGGCATTCACAGTAGAAAAAAAATAGAATGGGATTTATGGAAAGCTACACATAAACGAAGACTGGCAAGCAAAAGAAGGCACTACATGCAAATACAAAAACAAATAAGTAAATAAATAATACCGAGAACGTTAGTTGTCAAGTTCTTGAAAGTGAGTCGAGACTGTGGATCAGTTCAGTGTTGAGGTGAGTGAAGTTATCCACGCTGGTTCAGGAGCCTGATGGTTGAAGGGTCATAACTGTTCCTGAACCTGGTGGTGTGGGACCTAAGGCTCCTGTATATCCTTCCAGGTGGCAGCAATGAGAAGAGACTATTGCAGTAAAAAACATAAACTATTCTTCAATTGGAAAAGTCTATGCTACACAAAAGATTTTACAAGAGCAACATCTGCTTGTTTCTTGTTTACAAAGCAACAGACCACATCCCCTCTTATTCAAAAACATCCTCTTAAATTGACGTGCTTTATTCAAGCACTTTTTATGCGTGATATCAGAACTGGCTTCTGAAAAACAATATTTCAGAGTATTAATAACCAGTGACAGATCGCTCCCGAGCGCACTCTCCATCCGTGCCGGGTTGATGTCGAGCTCGCAACTCGACCTTGTAAAAAAATTCACTGCCACCTCCAGTTTAAATTCCCACGCGGAATATTGTGGAGGATCAAATACCCAAACCCAAATAATGCAATTCAGGACTCCTATTCCAGCAAGTTTTTTTTCACACTCATAACTGCTTCTCAGCTGAAGTTTCCTTCTGTAAGTTGTTACTGATAAGCAATTAGGAGTTTGCACTGAAATGTTAGTTTCACAAAAGTAATGCAATCTTTCAGAACATTTGCTAATGGAAAGAAATATTCTGTGAGAAAGCAGATGAGAAACAAAAGGCCAAGGCAAATTATTAGCCACAGATAAGAGGCCAGCCCTTTCTTCCTTCACGAGCATTTAGCCTCCTACACATAAGTAGCTCCACACAATTGATGAAAGAAGCATCCATTTACCTTTAGAGAGAAAAAAACACAGGCCAGTTGAGAATGTAGTCAGTTACTCCTGGAAATTACACTGCTACTCAGTAATAAGTTCATCCTCCCAGCTCAAAATGGAGGCAAGCAATTGTTTTCCCATACGCTCCACACACAGCAAGCTAAGTTGTTGATTTGATTAGCACTGTTTCACATAAGACGCAGGTCCAATTACTGAGCCCAAAGGTTTCAGCTGTGTGGGCTTTTCAACAATGAAGTGCAAATGCAATGGTGATTAGCTCCAGTGAGTGGTGTGAATCCCTTTCAAGTGCAAAATATGCTGTCCACACGCAAAGTTCATATTCCACTGACAATACTGGAAAACTGTTGTGTTTATCCTATCAGCCAGTGAAATAAATAATCCCTCCATATATAAACAGAAAGCTTGATATTCTACATTACAACAACCAACATAAATTTTGATATTTGGCTTGTCAACATAGATGACAACATCTGTTTTTGTCAAATCGCTTGATTTGATTGCGGGCTACCTGCTATTCCCTGTTTTGACAAAGAAATTGGCAAACAGAAAATTATAGAAAGTGGTGAGAAATAACTGCCTTGAACTCGGGTATGTTGGGGAACTAGTACTTAATGCAATTGTCAACCCCCGTTTTGGCAGCAGCATTCTGCAAACCACCAAAATTCTGATATTGTAAAACTCTTGACGTCCTATGATTCCTCTGGTTTTCTGATCACTTTCAGGGTGATGGGTGGGCTACAGGGTATTTTAAGATCAGTGAAGATGATTTCACATTAATATCTGTAATTACTTTATCTGTGTTACAGGAAGGATAAAAATCTTTGATGTGATATCTAAGTTTTTATTACCATGTCTCTGACACTCCTGATATGTTAGCAAGCCAGCTTGAAAACAATCTGTCTTGGTAACTAAGTTACTGTAATTCACATTCACAGTGTGACAAACAAATTCATCTGAATCTTGAGAGCCAGCCCTGTTATATTTCTTTTTGTGTAGGAAAAGAATTTGCCCCTCACAGTTAGATTTTACATTTACTGTCAGTTTACATTACAGCCAATCTCCTTACACAAAGTAATGCAAAAATAGAATGGACACAAGCCAGCTCCGGAATGTGTTTTGAATTCCAATCAACACGAAAGTATCAGCACTTACCCCTGAACCTTTTTTCTTACAGTCCTCAAATTCAAAATTTTAACCTTTGCTTCCAAATTTGTCCACAGCTTCTGCCCTCTCAGACACCAACTCTGCAACACTTCTGTATCACTCTGTTATGCCAAGTTTGCCTTTTCTTCAGCCAACAGCAATTAGAAAGAAATAGATATTGCATCAAATGCTTCTCTGGATGCATCTCAGAGCAAATGGACAGAATTGAGAAGTACAAATGAATGAGATCCAGCGGAAAAGAGAAGCCTAAGAATGTTGTAAATAAAAAAACATAGCTGAAAGAACACACATAGAAATTGCTGGTGAACGCAGCAGGCCAGGCAACATCTATAGGAAGAGGTACAGTCGACGTTTCGGGCCGAGACCCTTCGTCAGAACACCGAAACGTCGACTGTACTTCTTCCTATAGATGCTGCCTGGCCTGCTGCGTTCACCAGCAATTTTTATGTGTGTTGCTTGAAATTCCAGCATCTGCAGATTTCCTCGTGAAAGCATAGCTGAAGTCCACTTTCCAACCCAAACCTATAGCTTCATTCCTCCCACCTGCTTTACACAGAGAGGGCTGGATGGCCGATTTGCTGTATATTTAACAGTGATTGGGAGTGTTTGTTTGAAAACCATTCTTCCTGGAAACATTGTGTCCCAAAATGATTGTTTGAAGAGACAGATGCAAAGAAATCATCCCTGCTAAAAACAATTCCAATTTTTTTGTTCGCACAAACACGAGGAAATCTGCAGATGCTGGAATTTCAAGCAACACACATAAAAGTTGCTGGTGAACACAGCAACACGAGACCCTTCATCAAGACTAACTGAAAGAAGAGCCAGTAAGAGCTAGTAAGGGTCTCAGCCCGAAACGTCGACTGTACCTCTTCCTAGAGATGCTGCCCGGCTTGCTGCGTTCACCAGCAACTTTTATATCAATTTTTTTGTTTTTTAACTTTACCTATCCTCTGTTCGAGAACTGAATTTCAAAAGTAGTGCACAACATTCTATCATACTTATAGCTTCACTAATCAGGGAAGACATTCTAATCAAGAGACTTGGACAAAATAAATTAGCATGGAAAAAAACAAAAGACACATACTTTCAACGATGAGGCCTCCATCGGTTAGGGTCGACCACGGATGTTGTGCCCCAGCTGTCTAGATACGCAAGCATGGGCAGTACGATACAGAGAGCAAACAGTTGCCCATGCAGCAAGTTCCTCCTCCCCGTGCAGCTGATGAACCCAAAGGAACGGCAGAGACTGATACAGCTTGGTACTAGCAGCATCGCAGGAGTTGCCAGTCAGCATTGAACTCAACATAGGACTGCCTAAGGGACTCCAGCTCCAGATTTTTTCCTTGGGGTTTACCCGTGAAGCCTTCCCCATGAGTGGGTATAGTTGCAAGGCTGTGGAGGCTTGCGACTAGAGTTTTCCTTCTCCTAGATGAGCTGCCAACCATGGCTGATGAGCTTCACGTGCCCAAAGTGAGTAATTGACCTTAAGGCATCAGTAATGAACCTTTGCCCCTTCACGGGTCAGTAGTATTGGTTCCTTAAGGCTGTTATAGCCAGGGGTGGTAATGAGGACAAACTCCCACTACCTATTAAATGCTCCCAATGGCATGCACTTCAAATAGCCTCTGACAACCAAGTCCAGCTCCTGGCCTTCACATGTGGCTTAGCTACTAAGCCCGGTGGGTACCTTCAATAGACAATGATAAATCATGCAATACTCAGGTAATCACAGGATGAAAAATAAATAAATTATTCTTCCTTCTCCATGCAAAGCATGCACAAAGTAAAGGTTTTAAGAGGAATCTGATTTTGCTTTAAATTACATGACTCTTCAGATTATAGGAAAGTCACATTATTAAAAATAAACACACACACACACACACACACACATATCATTAACCAAATCTCAATTCATGAAAGTGCTATTGGATAATTTGTCCTAATAGCACAGCAACACTTGCTGCTCCTGGCATGGGGGTGGTGTGGCGACCAGTTACGAATGAGAAAGGAAGAATAAAAAGTGATCAGGGATGAAGGATCATGCTGTAACCACTTCGCATGAAAGACTGAACTCTCCAAAGATTAATTAATCAACAGAACTTCATTCCATTTCCCAAAATAGTTTGACTCCATTTAATTTATCAACTGAAAGTATAAGTTTTTATCCAGTGAAGAGCCACATCTGCTGCTGCACTCCATACTTAAAAATTTTGTGCGTTTGAGGGCATCTTACGATGGGCTTGTGCATTTATCACACCGCCACATAAACAGCTTTCTTTCATGCTGTGCAATCACAACAAAACTGTGTTTTACACTTGTCTTTTCTCTGGCTGCATACTGACAAGTAATAAAACCGCACAAGCTGCTGAATTTTACATTACATCAAAACAAAACTCCTTTGTAGAAACCTGAGATGAAGACAGAAAACATCGGAAATATGCAACAGATGAGGTAGATATACTGCCATTTTTTGACTTCTTATTTGTACAGGGTATTTCATTCAAGTTTCTTTTATTTAAGTTTTTGGATGTGTGGCTTTAGGTAGCTGTTAAAGCCCTTTCAAAAGTTACCTGTCAAAGTTTATCAACCAGCCACATCTCCCTTCAACCTTGACAAACACTCGGCTGGTTGCTGGTTATAGTCAGCCTTTTATTCTTTTACTAAAGGTCCTGCAAACAAGCAGTGAGGAGACACTCTCCTCTCTATGAATTCCTGCAGGTGGACCATGCCACACCAGTACAAAGCTTGTCCCCAGTTCTAAGGCTCTCCACTGCTAGTGAAAAGCTTTGGGCCAATAATTCAGAATAAACAAGTTGCTTTGCAAAGAAAGATGTTTTGAAGTTTGGTGAGAGCAATGGATGCAAAATGAGGGTCAAGGTCAAAGTTGTGCTTATTGTCATATGTACAAGTACATGCACATAGAGGGAAAATCAGCAACAACAACATAACGGCAGCAATGAAACGAAACAGCAACAGAAAAAGTACCGAGGATGCCACAGTAGTGTAGTGGTTCGCGTGACACTATTACAGCCCAGGCGCTTTGGAGTTCGCAGTTCAATTCTGGCGGCATCTGTAGGGAGTTTTCTACATTCAATGAATGCACGTGTTGCCTCTGGCTGCTCTGGTTTCCTCCCACAGTCCAAAGACGTACTGGTTATTAGGTTATTTGGCCGTTGTAAATTCTCCTGTGATTAGGCTAGGGGTAATAGACAATAGACAATAGGTGCAGGAGTAGGCCATTCGGTCCTTCGAGCCAGCACCACCATTCACTGTGATCATGGCTGATCATCCACAATCAGTATCCAGTTCCTGCCTTAACCCCATAACCTTTGATTCCGCTATCTTTAAGAGCTCTATCCATCTCTTTCTTGAAAGCATCCAGAGACTTGGCCTCCACAGCCTTCTGGGGCAGAGCATTCCATATATCCACCACTCTCGGGTGAAAAAGTTTTTCCTCGACTCCGTTCTAAATGGCCTACTCCTTATTCTTAAACTGTGGCCTCTGATTCTGGACTCACCCATCAGCGGGAACATGCTTCCTGCCTCCAGCGTGCCCAATCCCTTAATAATCTTATATGTTTCAATAAGATCCCCTCTCAGCCTTCTAAACTTCAGAGTATACAAGCCCAGTCGCTCCAATCTTTTGACATATGACAGTCCCACCATCCCGGGAATTAACCTTGTGAACCTACGTTGCACTCGCTCAATAGCAATCGGTGGGTTGCTGGGCAATGCGGTTTGCTGGGTCGGAAGAGCCTGTTCTACGCTGCATCTCCAATTAAAATAAAATGAAATTTTAAAAGACTTACGTGCAGCAACGTCACAGACATATAAGGCATTCATCAGAAAAACACATTGTATACATTTCTTTACAAGAAAGAACACAATCAGAACAAAAGGAAACAAAATCCATTTTAGTGCAAATGGTCATGGTGTTGCTAAACAGTAACAATTGGGATTGTGCTGGTTGTCTCCAGAGTAAATCAGTTGAAGAGAAGGTACATTGTTAAACCTGCTTTTCTCTCCCTAAACTGCTTAAACTTCTGCATTGAAATTTGGAGGATATGATTGCCCAGAGGCTGCATTGCCCTGTTTACTTATCTTAATAACTTTTTCGTAATTTTTGTGACTTGTACTGTATTGCTGCTGCCGAACAAGGAATTTCACAACAAATATCAGCAATAATGAACATGATTTTGATTCACACCAGTTGGCTCATCTGTCAAACAAATTGGGTATCACCGACTGTGCAAGCTGTGTATGCACTGAGGTGCAGTTAACGATCACATTACAATCTTGGATCTTATGGGGGTAAATGAGATGATCTACTGAGAGGGATGATATCAACTGGTTATCAAACCACAATCCACAATATTGGAATGCATGGTTTCTAGCAGTGCTTGCTCTTGCCCCACAGAAAATAAAAGGATGTGGCCTTTTCAGTGAACTCCATGACCTGAGAATAAAGATGCAAACTGCTGCGGACAAGGGTGTCTTTAGTCACCCTTCAGACAACGAAGAATAAATGGGATAAATACAGGGAACATGGCTGGGATTATTTTGACTTTGGACTATGACATTAGAAGTACATGTTTTGTTTACCAGCAGATTAACAGATATGTTTTCATTATGGAACCCTGTCACTCAATCATCCAAAGTCACAAGTATCTTCCTGGTGAGTTATTTTTGCATCACCATCTTTGGAACAAGTGACAAACAAGAGTAGCAATGTTTGTTGGCATCTGTTTCTGGGTATGTGTAGTGCTTGAATTGATTGCAGTGTGACTCATTGGTCCTCAAGCGATCTGTTATTTCACAGTAAAATAGCAGTGCTCAAACCAGGAACATCAAAGCCTTCCTGAACTATGCACCATGAGGTGTGATTACCAGACAGATTGTAATGCATTTTCTGTACAGCTTGTAGAAACAGTTCCATTTTAACCCAATGTGCTATAAATCTAACAAAGAAAACATTATAGACAATAATATTCAATTTTTTATACATAAATTTTGTTAAAAAAATCCCTTCGCTTCAAGTTTTCAAGATCAATTTTACTGCTGATTCTCCCGAATACTTTCTTCACTATATTAAAGACTGCATATCGAGCTCGTCATTTTCATCAATTTTGCCTCCAACTTTCACCCTGCCCTTAAATTCACTTGATCCAATTTTGACATATTTCTCACTTCTCTCTCAATGCCCCTGATTTCCATCTCTGGAGACAAACTGTCCACTGATAGCATTTACAAACATACTGACTCTCAGAAGTTATCTTGACGAAACTTCTTACCACCCTGCCACATATACAAATGTCATTCCCTTTTCTCAGTTCCTCCATCCCCACCACCTCTGTTACCAGGATGAGACCTTCCATTCCAGATATCCTCCTTCTTCAAAGGTTTCCCTTCTCCACCAACGATGATGCCCTCACCCGCATCTTCTCCATTTCCCAGACATCCACCCTCACCCCGTCGTTTCACCAGCTTAAATAAGATAGAGTTCCTCTACCATTCAATAATCCTCCACATTCAGCACATCATTCTCCGTAACTCAGGTATCTTCAATGGGATTGACCACCAAACAGATCTTTACCTTCCCACCACATACTACTCTCTGTTTTCTATAGGGATCACTCTCTCTGCGAATTCCTTATTCATTTGTCCCTCCCCACGAATCTCCCTCCTGGCACTTATCCTTGCAAGCGGAAGATATGATACACCTGCCCAATCATCTCCTCCCTCACCTTCATTTAGTCCTTCCAGGTGAAGCAACACTTCACCTGCAAATCTGTTGGGTTCATCTACTGTATCCGAAATACCTGATGTGGCCCCCTTTACATTGGTGAGACTCAATGTACATTGAAAGACTGTTTTGTTGAGTGCTTTGCTCTGTCAACAACAAGAAGGATTTCCTGGTGACCACCATTTTAATTCCAATCCCATACCCATTCCAACATGTCCACCCATGCCCCCCTCTACTGCCATAATGAGCTCAGTTTGGAGCAGAAACATCTCATATTCTGTCCGAGTTGTCTCCAACCTAAAGGCATGAACATCAATTTCTCTAACTTCTGGTAATTCTTCGTCTCCTCCTTCCTTTTTCTGCCATTCCCCACTCTGGCTCCTCTTTTACCTCTTCTCTTCTCCTTCCAAGCATATCACCTCCCTTTTCTTCCTCCTCCTTCCTTTTCTTCTATGGTCCTCTCTCCTCTCCTATCAGATACCTTCTTCTTCAGCCCTTTACCTTTTCAACTTATCAGCCAAATTCTCATTACATTCCCCCCTCCCCCACCCACCTACTTTCCCTCTCACCTGGCTTCACCTATCACTTTCTAGCTTGTGTTCATTCCTCTCTTCCCTTCTTATTCTGGATTCTTCTCGCTTCCTTTCCAGTGTGGATAAAATGTCTCAGCCCAAAACATTGATTGTTTGTCTTTCCACCAATGCTGTCTGACTTGCTGAGTTTGTCCAGCATTTTCTGTGTGTTACACGGGACTATCAGCATCTGCAGAATCTCGTTGTATATGAGTAACAGTAGGCATGCTCTCAATCAGGCAATAAAGCTTTGAAACTATAATTATAATATTTTGCTTCCAGGTATAGTTTTTGCTTCAGTTCTAAATATCACTCTTTTCAGATGTTCTAGTTTCTTTGAAAATCCTTTGCTGGTAAACAAACTATTTGATACTTACATGGTAGATCATTTCACAGTTCTGTTGGATATGTTTTGTACTGAAGAAGACAGAACTTGGGTGAAACCCTGAGTTTCTTGTCCAGTACAGGCATGCAACAACAACAGTATCAAAGACTTCCTGGGTAATAGATTCATTTAGTTAGGAATATGAGCTTTATTCTTAAATATCAGTGTCTGTTACAAATATTTGACCAGCAAGATATCTCTGTTTCAGAAGCAAACTGGTTGCCATATTTTCCAATCTGCAACCATCGTTTCATCGTAGATGTACTTTATGGCCCGTGACACAATAGATGGTGTCCTTAAGGGGCTTTAAAAATGCAGGTCTTTCTCTTAAAATGTGCACTTGACAGGGCAGGCTGCATACAAAGCTGTTGACTCTCATCGAGTGTTTTCCCATACCTTCAGGGCGAAGAGCAAGAACTCGACATAAAAAAAACAAACGAAAGATTGATTTGTAGTTTATGTTGCCTTTCATGACTTGCAGCTTCTCAGGCACTCTTGGGAAAAAGTGATGCTGGAAACTCTGAATTCACTCCTGCATACTTCTACAACAACAATGAAATAATGATCGTAAGATTTACTTCACTGATGTTCAGTTGGGGCTCTTGAACGGAGCAAAGGGAAGAGATACTCCGATCATTTGATGACACAGAATTCAATGGTCTTCATGTGGCAAAGAGCCAATTCAAAGGTCAAGTAAATTTATTATCAAAGTACGGTTAATTCACCATATACTACCTTGAGATTCATTTTCTTGCAAGCATTCACGGTAGAGCAAAGAAATACAAAAGAATCAATGTAAAACTACACACAGAGACTGACAAACAACCAATGTGAAAAAGCAAATAAATCATGCAAATAAATGAAAACTAGTTAGATAAATAATACTGAGAACATAAGTTGTGGAGTCTATGAAAGCTCCTGGGTGTCTATATCCCTGAGTGTCTGTACAGGGCCTAATATTTTGATGCAATTACAAAAAAGGCATGGCAGCGACTATATTTCATTAGGAGTTTGAGAAGACTTGGTATGTCACCAAAGACTCGTGCAAATTTCTACAGATGTACTATGGAGAGGATTTTGACTGGTTGCATCATTGTCTGGTATGGAGAATCCACTGCACAGGATCAGGAAACGGCTGCAGAAAGTTGTAAACTCAGACTGCTCCATCATAGGCACTAGCCTCCCCAGGATCAAGGGCACCTTCAGAAGACAATGCCTCAAAAAGGCAGCATCCACCATTAAGAACCCCCATCACCCAGGACCTGCCCTCTTCTCATTGCTATCATTAAGGAGGAGGTACAAGAGCCTGAAGCCACACATTCATGGTTTCAAAAACAGTTTCTTTGCTTCCAACTCAGGTTTCTAAATGGACAATGAACCCATAAACACTTCCTCAGTTTTTTCTGTCTCTTTTTGCACTGCTTATTTAATTTATTTTTATACAGTGTATACTTTTCATTGTATTTTATAGTTTTTATTCTATGTATTGCAATGTACTGCTGTCACAAGACAACTAATTTCATGACATATGTCAGTGATATTGAATCTAATTCTGAAAGTGACTCCATAGGTTGAATGGCACAGTACCTGTTGCTTAATTGTATTGGTTTTGAATTTCTTTATTGCATCACTGAGGCATCTTATTAAATATACGTACAACTTTATGCATGGCATCACATACACGCCATTCACTGATCTCAAAGGATTTCCTGGGAGAAGCAATAAAGAAGAGAAAGGGCAGGTTCTGGGGGCATGATGGTGATCCTTTCATTTATAGTTCATGATAAAAATGCCCATTTTCTACACAAGAGCAATAAGTTCTGACCAAGCTTATAGACTCGTGCTCCAAATCATCAGCAGGTGTGCTCTCTTCAGTCAAGAGCTTTGAAATGTCGAGGAGTGAAAGGACTACTGTGCACTGTTCTAGGCAGCTTTGGGAAATACTTACATTAGGTAATACAAATTAGAAAAAGGGACACCACTAGCAGGTATGCTGAAGAAAGTAAAGCATAGAGCAAAATAAAAGAAATTTTGAATACAACAAAACAGATCCCTTCAACTCATTCACCCTTTGTGAGCATCACTCACAAACCCAGCTTTTGCGGCCCATTCCCGATTGTCCATGAACTGAGCACTTTGGGAGGTTATTTAAAGGTCACTAAACAAGTCAACCATAA
Organism: Mobula hypostoma; assembly: GCF_963921235.1. NCBI lineage: Eukaryota > Metazoa > Chordata > Chondrichthyes > Myliobatiformes > Myliobatidae > Mobula > Mobula hypostoma. Next base: position 24,045,566 of record NC_086113.1, read on the forward strand.
TTCTGCAAGCCTGAAGTCAAAAGTAGGTCAGACCAATTAAAACAATATCCCTTCCCAAATGGTTTCAGTGAGCTGACTGGAATGTACACCAGGAAGTTCCAACATTAATGGCTCTAGGTTTTTACTGCCTATTTCTGTGGAAGAAACTAAATTGTGTTCGTAGATAATTATTCCAGATCACTGGAATTATATAGCCCTGCAATTAATAACCATAAGAAATAGTCACAGGACAGAAGTGACTGTATTCATTACTACCTACAATGGAAAAAATGCTTGGGAAGGTCAAAGGTCTGAAGGTAGATAAGTTACCTGGGCCAGATGGACTACACTCCAGGGTTCTGAAAGAGGTAATTGAAGAGACTGTAGAGGCAATGATAGTGATCTTTCAAGAATCGTTAGATTCTGGAATGGTTCTGGAGGACTGGAAAATCACAAGTGTCACTCCACCCTTTAAGAAGGGAAGGAGACAAAAGACAAAGAGTCAAGTCCAGTTAGTTTGACCTGTTCCTATATCTTATGACTACCTCTTTATTTTCAGACTATAATGCTGGTTATAGACACCCAGCCTGGGAAAATATCATCTCTGCACTTAACCAAATCACTGCTGTCAACTCTTAACAGCAGAACCTCCAGTGTGGATTCCTGAAGTTTCCCACAACTCACACTCTCCCAAACCAAAACGGTCTCTTCATTCTCTCTATTTACTTTTCCCATTAACCAGTCCTCAATGTATGCCAGTATATTAGCCCCAATAATATTCACTTTAATGACAAGCACAAGAAATTCTGCAGATACTGGAAATCCAGAGTAACACATACAAAAATTCTAGAGGAACTCAGCTGGTCAGGCAGCATCTATGGAGTGGAATAAACAGTCGACATTTCAGGCTGGAACCCTTCATCAGGACTGTACTTTAATGTTATTAAACAGCCTCTTACTGAAGGCCTTCAATGTACCCATTGGCTCACCTGAATTTATTTTGTTAGTTACAATCTTGAAAATCCGGTATATGTATATGTGCCAGTATACGTATTGTTACGAGAATACACATAAAATTAAAATGTTTGCTGGCCTGGGCTAGCATCAGTGGCATCAGCAGTTGGTCTGCCACCTGCCCTCAGGGGAAGGAGAGATAAGGAACAATGGAGCAGCGTCTGGAGATGTGTAATGAAGGGATGTGGGAGGAAGAGCTGTCTGGAGCGGCTCCCCTTTTGAACCCTGAACTGTTTGAAGTGATGGACAGGCGATACCCCAGCAGGGGGATAAAAAGGGACAGGTTCGCTAAGACTGACACACGCCACCCGAGATAACGAGACCCTGGAAGCGGTGCGCCTCTCACGAGTGGGTGAGAAGTGCCAGACAACAACAAGGGTGGAAAGGTACGATCAGCGGGAACCCGGTGTGTGTCCGCCCTTGCCTGGGTGCCGGGTTCACTGCAGAGGATCGACCGCATCTGGAGGAGAGGTCACAGTCGGTGACCTCAGGTGACATCACCAAGGACCCGCCCAAATGCTGTTTGTGAGCCATCTCGCTGGTCTGTGAGTGAAGCCGTTCTGAATGATCAGTTGTTCCTATTCTATGTCTCTCTTCCCCCACCTTGTCCATCGCCATGGCAACGATTACTGCGAACTGAACTACTAACTGGACTGAACTTTGAGTCATTTTGAAATTGGTCATTTACCCCTAGACAACGATGGAGCTTGATTGATGCTGTTATCTTAATTCTGTGCACATGTGTGGTTATCATTGTTGAATAGTTGCATTTATTATCCTTTCGATTACTGTGTTGCTTGTTTCTTTAATAAAACTTTCTTAGTTCTAGTACTCCAGACTCCAACTGAGTGATCCATTTCTGCTGGTTTGGCAACCCAGTTACGGGGTACGTAACATAAGTGGGGTTCTCGTCCGCGATTTTGAACGCTAAATTTGGGACGGAGAAATTGATTGGGTTAAAATTCCCGAAAGAAAGAAAAGACAAACAGCAGAAATGGAGGTTGAGGAATTTATAAAGGCGCCGACCTTGGAGGCATTAGAGGATGCCAGGAAATCGGAATTGATAGCTGTGGCCAAATGGGTGAATCTTGCTAAGGTGAAGTCGACAATGAGGATAGAGGAGATACACAGAGCTATTGTAGAGCACTATGTATCTAAAGGTGTGTTTCCCCAAGGTGAGCTGGGGGTGGTGTCTATTGAAAAACCTGCTGGAGACGCGGTACAGGTACAGCTTGAAAAACTGAGACTCGAGCACGAGTTCCGGGTACGGCAGTTAGAACACGAAGAGAAGCAGTTAGAAAGGCAGGAGAGAGAGTTAGAAAGGCAGGAGAAAGAGAGAGAGTTAGAAAGGCAGGAGAAAGAGAGAGAGTTAGAAAGGCGGGAGAGAGAGAAAGAGTTAGAAAGGCGGGAGAGAGAGAAAGAGGTAGAAAGGCAAGAGAGAGAGAAAGAGGTAGAAAGGCAAGAGAGAGAAAGACAGTTGGAGAGAGAAGAGAGAGAGAGGGACAGACAGTTGGAGAGAGAGGAGAAACAGAGGGAAAGGGAATTTGAGCTGGAGAAGTTAAAGATAAGGGCCGAGCAGGGGCTCGTGCCGAACCAAGGTGGAGGGTTCCGGGCGACCCAGGAGGTTAGGCTGGTTCCCCCATTTGACGATACCGATGTGGATCGGTACTTTCTCCATTTCGAAAAAGTGGCTATAAGTCAGGACTGGCCGAGGGATAAGTGGGTTGTTTTACTTCAGAGTGTACTGAAAGGGAAGGCCCAAGAAGCTTACTCAGCTTTATCGGCGGAAGATGCCCAGAGGTATGAGGTGGTGAAAGAGGCCATCCTCAGGATTTATGAGTTGGTCCCGGAGGCATACCGGCAGAGGTTCCGGAATGCGAGGAAGCGGTGGGACCGCACGTATTTGGAGTTTGCTCGTGAGATGCAAACATATTGTGAGCGTTGGTGCGCCTCGAAAGGGGTAGAGGGGGATTATGACAGACTGCTGCAACTGATTCTGATTGAGCAGTTTAAAGGTTGTGTCCCTGAGGGTATGAGACCCTACCTCGATGAGAAAGAGGCAGCCACGTTAGCCGCAACTGCTAAGTTAGCGGATGAGTATGCGTTGACGCATAAAATGAAGGTTGCCCCGAGTAAAGGCTACCAGAAGGGTAGTCAGGACGGCGGGGAGAGTCCGCCGGAAAAGTCAGAAAGTAAGCCGGGGACTAGTGAAAAGGATAAGGTAGACCGGGAGCAGTCTGGTAGGAAGTCTCCTGGGGTCGTCTGTTATAATTGTGGGAAAGTCGGACACTTTGCGTCCAGGTGCTTTGCCCCAAGGAAGGAGACGGGGAAAGGAAAAGCGGAAATTTTGAATGGCTGTATTGAGCTGTTAAGCGAACCGCTAGGGAAGGACAGGTCTGAAAAAGTCCAGGAAGGGCGCGAGAGGTTTATCTCGGCCGGACTGGTGTCAGTGAAGGAGAGGTTAAAACCAGTTCCAGTGCGGATCTGGAGAGACACGGGAGCGTGTCAGTCACTAATACTGAAGAGTGTATTAGAGTTTAGCTCAGAGACCCAGACTGGGGAGGTAGAGGTCAAAGGTGTTGGGGAAGGGACAGAGTCAGTCCCTTTGCACCAGATACACTTACAGAGCAACCTGGTCTCTGGACTAGTCACGATCGGGGTGAGGTCCGAATTACCGATGAAAGACGTGGAAGTCTTGCTCGGTAATGACATCGCCGGAGGAATCGTGTTCCCAGTCGTGAGATTGACAGGTCAGCCTGCCAGCATTGAGGCCCCGCCCGCGATGGTGAATTTGGCTGAAACATTTCTGCCAACCTTGTATGAGACAGGGTGTAGTGAGATAAGAGGTAGTGAGGGAGCTGGGACGGACGTAGCAGTAGCCAGGAAAGAATTTGTGCAGACGCAGGAGCGAGACGAGGGGCTGATGGTTTTTGCCGAGACCGCTCTCTATGACACAGCCTTGACAAGCTATTGTGCGGATGAGGAGGTGCTAAGGAAGAAAGGGAAATCAAGTACAGCATCCGCAGATGAGGACTGGGGGGTGGTGCAAAAGAGTTATGGGGATGAGGTTTTTAACATGGCCCACGAGGTACCCCCCGGTGGACATTTGGCGGTGCTGGAGGAAACAGTTGGTGGAATCATGAAAGAGATTTACCGGCTGCCCAGGGGGAAAAATGTTATTGATCATGACCGACGCGAACTGAGACGGTCACCGGCTTTTGATATGCTAACAAACCTAGTCGGTGTTAGCGTGGAAATCAATGAAGCTAGGGGCCCCTTGATAAGAGAAAAAAACCATTTTGAAAAGATTAGGATGGGATCGGTCAGATGGGAGAAGGCTATTGTTTTGGCCAGGTCTACTGATAAGGTCTCTCCCTTAATCCCCGAAGGAGTAATTAAACGACTCGCACCCATGTGTTTGATTGTCCCGAGGAAATGCAAAGAACTGGGACGTTGGGTGATTGTGGTTACAATAGGGCAGCCAAGTAAACAACACCCATATTTTTCGAGTAATTCAGTGACTAAAGGTCTGATGAACACAGAGGTGTGTATTGGCAATTTAACACGGCTGTCTGAAGCCAGTTTGATAGTGAACCTTGAAAAAAATGAATTCGGCCACACGAGGGTCACTTACCTGGGAATTGTGGTGACACAGGGGCAGCTGGCAGCGATGCAAGCTACACTGCAGGCTATCGCTGACCTCCCAACCCCGACAGACAAGAGGGCCCTCAGAAGGCTTTTGGAGATGGTGGGGTACTGCAGGAAGTTTTGCAATAACTCTGCGGTCAATACCCGTCCCCCTCCTACTAAGCCCTTGCGAGAGAAAACTGAGCCGGAATGGGACGACCCTTGTTATTGTGGTCCGGGACAAAACCAAATGAGAGGTTACATTGGTCGCAATTCATCAGTGTTTTTGGCCACTATGAAGTTTGCTGAGTTGGAGCCTGGTCTAAGGGATTATTAATAACACGTGTAAAAGGAACAGAAAATGTGATGACTGTCTGTCAGGGTGTTGACAGCTTCAAATTCTCTGTATTAGCTAAATAACTGTTAAAGATGTATATTGTGTATGTATCAGATAATGTAGTCATGTTTGTAATTTTTACCTCCCGGTAAAAATCCTTAAAGGGGGGAAGTGTTACGAGAATACACATAAAATTAAGATGTTTGCTGGCCTGGGCTAGCATCAGTGGCATCAGCAGTTGGTCTGCCACCTGCCCTCAGGGGAAGGAGAGATAAGGAACAATGGAGCAGCGTCTGGAGATGTGTAATGAAGGGATGTGGGAGGAAGAGCTGTCTGGAGCGGCTCCCCTCTTTGAACCCTGAACTGTTTGAAGTGATGGACAGGCGATACCCCAGCAGGGGGATAAAAAGGGACAGGTTCGCTAAGACTGACACACGCCACCCGAGATAACGAGACCCTGGAAGCGGTGCGCCTCTCACGAGTGGGTGAGAAGTGCCAGACAACAACAAGGGTGGAAAGGTACGATCAGCGGGAACCCGGTGTGTGTCCGCCCTTGCCTGGGTGCTGGGTTCACTGCAGAGGATCGACCGCATCTGGAGGAGGGGTCACAGTCGGTGACCTCAGGTGACATCACCAAGGACCCGCCCAAATGCTGTTTGTGAGCCATCTCGCTGGTCTGTGAGTGAAGCCGTTCTGAATGATCAGTTGTTCCTATTCTATGTCTCTCTTCCCCCACCTTGTCCATCGCCATGGCAACGATTACTGCGAACTGAACTACTAACTGGACTGAACTTTGAGTCATTTTGAAATTGGTCATTTACCCCTAGACAACGATGGAGCTTGATTGATGCTGTTATCTTAATTCTGTGCACATGTGTGGTTATCATTGTTGAATTGTTGCATTTATTATCCTTTCGATTACTGTGTTGCTTGTTTCTTTAATAAAACTTTCTTAGTTCTAGTACTCCAGACTCCAACTGAGTGATCCATTTCTGCTGGTTTGGCAACCCAGTTACGGGGTACGTAACAGTATATATATAGTATATGTGCCAGACTTGATTTTCCTTTCATGTTGGTGCAGCCCTATCCAATTAGTCTAGAATTATCCCACTAGTATCAGATTCTAGCATGTTACTTTATCCTGTATCCCCAACTAACTGCTCTGTTGGTCCTCTTCTTCCGTCTCTCGTTTTTAATAGAGTTTTACACCTTCACTCTGTGGAATCTATACTGGAATCTATGGAGGTTTGTAAAATTATATACCGAGTGTATCCATCGTCAAAATGGACACATCTTTCAAAACTTGGGAATACAGAATATCAGGTCATGAAAACTTATTGACTTTCGTTGCTTTTAGTTCTTCAATACAAATTTATTTTAAGCTCCTCTTTCACTTGAGACTTGTTATTCTGCACAATTTCTGTGATTTATATTTTGGTGTTTTCTGTTTGGTGTCCTTAAATTTTTTGACATAACCTATTTTCTTGTCCTGCACTGCAGCCTTGTCATTTTTTTTTCATTTTCCGACACTCCTCTCATGTGAGCCACTCCAGCTTGCTTTTGCAGCTATCTTGTGCAGACCTGACATATGTGAATAAGTAGAAGAATGTTTAAGAGCACTGTGCCAGTCATAATCCATCGTACTGTAACTCTCACTGATTTGACATAAATATCAGGCTTGTGTGTCCAACTCTTCCCACCGACAGAGTTTGATATTTATGTCAGATCAGAGAGTCAGGGAAATGCTGTAAACTAGCAATGGACCAGACTAAAACCAGTATCATACAGGCAGCTACAAGTTTAACAAGAGTGCCTCCTTTGCTTCTTAGAATTGGTTTATTATTGTCACGGTTACTGAGGTTCAGTGAAAAGCTCGACCTGCCTACTGTCCATGCAGACCAAATCATTACACAGTGCATTGAGATGGTACAAGGTAAAACAATAACAGAATACAGAATAAAGTGTTACAGTCCAGAGAAAGTGTAGTGTGGGTAGACAAAAAGGTGCAAGGTTACAACAAGGTAGATTGTGAGATCGAGAGTCCAATTTATCCCACTAAGGAACCATTCAATAGTCTTATTACAGTGGGGTAAAAGCTGTCCTTGAGCCTAGTGGTATTTACTTTCAGGCTTTTGATTCTTCTGCCTGATGAGAAAAAGGGAAAAAGAGAATGTCGGGGTGGGTGGGGTCTTTGATTATGCTGGCTACTTTGTCAAGACAGCGAGAAGCTTAGGTAGAGTACATCGAGGGGAGGCTGGTTTCTGTGATATGTTAAGCTGTGTCAACAACTCTTGGCAGTTTTTTATGGTCACAGGCAGAGCAGCTACCATACCAAGCTACTGTGTCTCTTGCAGGATTATCCTGAATCCAGTATACGGAATTTGAGAAGGAATCCCAACAGCAGTAGGGCAGGGCTGCTCACCAGGAGAACTGCGGAGTCAAACTGGAAACCAGGTGCCTGGAAGGTGAACGTTTTTGCTTATGGAACTTTCAGAGGCTATTCTGGCCTCTAATAAAACATGGCATTTACATTATATCATGTTTCCCCTACATCTTAAAGCTCCTCAAGTATTTTAACTTAACTGCCTTTAAATTTTAGCCAGTGACAAAATCCAGCAAACATTTGCATTCAAGAAAATCACAAAAACAGCAAACGAATGGATAAACTTTTTATGGCGATGTTTTGAGGAAACAGATGCCATGGAACATTGCCCAATGTACATAACCAGAGAAATGAAGCAGCGTAGAGATTTTTCAGATTCCTTGTGTTCTGACCTTACATGGTCTGCTAGCTGTGAATAAAAAATGCTGAGATGATCATAATTGAAGGTAGGAGAGTGGTTGTCTTCAGTAGATTGGCAACTGCTTCCAAGACATAGGGATGTAGAGTCTGGAACCAGGCCACTTTTATCACATCCAGACAGACCATTGGGCACCTATTTGTACACAACCCGTCTTCCAGCACTTGGCGCATAGCCTATGACTAAACAGTTTAAGTGTTTGTCTGGCTACTTCGCAAATCTGTCAGAACTCTGCTTCCATCATTTTCTCAAGTAATGTATTCCAAGTACTCACCATTCTCTGGGTGAAAATCAGATCTCCTCTAAAACTTCCTGTTAATACGGCGCTACCAAACGTGTGCAACAGCCTCCTGGTAGTCAAAAAGCTAAGAAATTGGATTAAAATGATCACAAAAAAATTTTTTTTTTGATGTAAGTTGTGTTAATTTACTGCCACAAACAGTGAAGGGACAAGTGCTGGCGAGGCGTGTTCGCGGGATGAGCTGAAATGTTGTATTGCAGAGTCGTTGCAGATGGAGCTCTGGTGCCTATACAGCTGGTGCGGGAGTGAGGTTGAATCACTCAGATCATCAAAAGGAGAAGTTGAGGCCCTGGCACAGGAGATCCGATGCCCATACAGCTGGCCTGGGTGTGAGTTAAGATTCCTCTGGGTGCCAAGCTGATTTGAAGAGCTTGAGAGCAACTTTGGGCGGGGTGACGAAATCTGGGCCTGCAGCAATTTGCTAGGTGGTGTGTTCTAAGCCCACAGCCCTTCACAGCAGCGGTGCCTGGGCCTAGTGTGAGGTACAATACGCTGCTTAGACAATTTAAACATTGGCTCAGATCAGAGCTGACAGCCGATTTTGTTCGCTCCCCCATGATCGTCACTCCTCTCTCCAGGGCACCGAGGCTTCTGCTGTTCCATCGTTGGGTCAATTTAAAGGCTATTCAAGATGGACTGAAAGGACAGTGTATCGGTCGGACTTTACTTGTTCTCTGCAATGGTCATCCCCATGGTGCTGAGGGCTATGAAGACTGCCCCGGCTGCTTTGCTCCATGCCCGCTAATATGATGAACTGATAAGTGAGGCTTTTTTTTTTAATTGGGTTCTTTCGGGTTTCTTGCTTTGAGGTTACCCGAGAGCAAGCAAATCTCAAGGTTGTGTGATTTATACATTCTTTGATAATAAATGTACTTGACTTGAACATGAAATCCTTCACCCTAAAGCCATATTCTATAGTTTTTTCTGCCTCTGAGATAGGGAAATGTTTCTAGTGGTCTACCGATTCTGTACACCTCATAATTTTACACACCTCAGTCGTGTGCCTCTTAACTTCATCTTCACCAGGGAAAACAAACTGACTTTCCACTTGCTCCTCACAACTCAAGGTCCCTGGCTCCTACTTGTTAGGGCAGTGCAGTAGCCTAGCAACCAGCATTACGCTGTTTGAATGCCGGCGAAGCAGGATCAATTCTGCCATCCTCTGTAAGGAGTCTGTGCATTCTCCCTGTGATCATGTGGGTTTCCTCCAGGTGCTCTGGTTTCTTCCCATATTCCAAAGGTGTATACTTTTGTAGGTTATTTGGTCACAAGGATTTAATTATGAGTTGCGGGCCCAATGGGCCAGGAGGGCCTGTTAATGTGCTGTATTTCTAAATCAAATAAATATTCCAAGGAGCAGAAATTTATTTTTTCCCTTTTGAGAACCCTTTTTAGCAATTGGTTCCATTCATGAACAACTCCCATATTTTGATGTGTGATCAAACACCAAGAAAACTAAATCAATATGTACCAGTATCGCCACAGACGCGTATTTAGATTTCCATTTATGTACATATCTGGACTGATTCAGCCTGGTAATTCATACAGATGTCTAAAGCTTACTAAAGAATCAAAGTGATGCTCACTGCTGGAGTCTAAGGATGAACAAAGTCAGAGGCAGAATCTGTGGGGCAAATCTATAATCTCAGTGCCACGAGCTCAGAGCTAATAATGGAAAACATCAGGGGGTTACAAGCCTAATTCCGGAAATGCCTCATAGTGCTGAAATTCTGTGCAGGGCATTCTGAACACAGAAGAAAACACATTTTTCTGTCTAAGAATTACATATTTCACAACCTTTCAGCATTTACCCCAAAATGATCTGTAATTTAAACAGTCACCAAACCAATCAGCTGCTGAAGGACATTAATAATCCAAAAGAACCTCACAGCACATCAATATATTTTGAAAATTATGGGCACTAAACTGTTCTACATTTTTTTTATTGCTATCTGCTAGGACAAATTGGAACTAATTTCATAAATTGACTGAGGTCAACAAAAATTTTGGTACTATGATTTCTAGTGCCGCAAACCCAGCAAGCATTTTCTTTTAAATTAATGGCTCGGGTGAGTTAGTCATCCAGCTAAATGATTTTGACCATCATTTGGCCCATATAAAACTGTATCTAAGCAGTTATGTGACCAAGATTAAGCATGACCTTGGCAGTGCCTGGATTAAGTTTCTATATGTTAATTTTCTCTGATGCCTTGTCTGTACTTACTCACTGGACTGTGAAACATCAAAGGAGATATTTAAACTGTGGCGTTGCACCTTTGTGATGGAGATATCGCATACTCAGTCTTGCCTAATCTTTAACTAGAGTATAAGAAAGCTCACAAACCCAAAGATGACCTGAGATTTCCTTTCAAGTGTGAGTAAAAAAAAATTGTCCCAACAGAGCTGGAATGTAAATGATGAAAAGGGCTAAAATTTCCTGATGGCCTTGTGACACAAATCAACTGAACCAGAAATCCATTAAACAAATTAATTATTTTCGTCCTGTTATTGATTATTGCACTCACACATCCATAGTGAAAGTCCTGTATATGGAATAAAGAGTGTTTTATGAGTGAATGATTACCTAATGGAAATGACAGTTAAATGCATCAGAAACAAAACTGTCAGACTACGCACACCACTGATGAGTCTACCAGACATCAAAGTTATGCTACTCTATCATTTAACCTGTTATTCATGTACAAAACTTTTTACATTGGTGCACGTTCTAATCTTTAACCATTAACATGAACAGCATTTTCCAGCTAGTGGAATAAAAATTGTTCATTTGTTACAGTATAAATTCCATCTGCAATTACCTTTCTATTCAATTCTTCTTTAAACTAATCAGAAGTGGAAAGAATGAGCAATTTCAAGTTCCTGTATGTCAATATCTCTGAGCATCTATCCTGGACCTGACATATCGATGCAGTGACAAAGAAGGCACAACAGCAGCTATGTTTAATGAGGATTTTCAGAAGATTTGATATGTCACCTAAAACACTCACAGATTTCTACAGAGAGCATTGTAACTGCTGCATCACCTCATGGTATGTGGGGGTGAGGTGGGGCATGCGTTACTGCACAGGATTGAAGTAAGCTGCAAAGAGTTCTAAACCTAGCTCCGTCATGGGCACTAGCCTCCACAGTATCCAGGATATCTTCATGGAGCAATGCCTCAAAAAAGCTGCATCCATCATCAAGGACCCACATCAGCCAGGACACGCCCTCTTCTCATTGCTACCATCAGGAAGGAAGTACAGAAGCCTGAAGGCACATACTCAATGATTCAGGACCAGCTTCTTCCCCTCTGCCATCAGATTTCTGAATGGACATTGAGCCCATAAACACTGCCTTACTACATATTTTTAATTTCTATTTCTGCTCTACTTAATATTTCATTCGGTAGTATATACTACTTAACATATATATTTACTTTAATTCACAGTATTTTTCAATATTATTATGTATTGCACTGTACTGCTGCCACAAAGTTAACAAATTTTACGACATACACATGTGATTTTAATATCCGGATTCTGATTCTGATTAAGTTTGAGTCTTACGAAGTTACAAATCCGTAACAACCAGATTTCTGGTATTTTCAGATCACTCAAGGTCAATAACTTTCTCAGTGATTATAACCACTTCCATATCCTAACCCCGTAAGGTTTCAATTTTGGTCATTTGCACATCCCTGATTTCAGTCTGCCATGTAATTGCAAGGCATGGAGTTTGTCAATTTTCTCCCTAATCCTTGCCAACACTCTGCCTCTTTCTTCTTCCTGAAGACGTCCCTTTAAATGTACCTGTTGATTATGCTTTTCCATTGTTCCTAATAAAATATACTTCATAAAATGCGTCCTGAGATGTTTACTATATTAAAAAGTGGACATGCATGTAAGTTGTTATTGTAGTCTCCCAAGAAAATCGGTGTTGTCAGCTTGGTTAATCTTGGAGAGATTATTAAAAAACCTGCTTACTCACTACAACATCCTGAATAATGTCACAGCTGTGGACAATTTCATCAACTCATATAATGGGATAAATCTTGGTTCATTTTCTCTGGTTCCACAGTAGGTAACACAGGTTCTCAGTATTATTTATTTATTATTATTTGCACAGTTGGTTTTCTTTTGCACCTTGGTTGTCAGTCTTTGTGTCGAGTTTTTCATTGATTCTATTGTACTTCTTAGTTCTACTGTGAATGCCCACAAGAAAACAAATCTCAGGGTAGCATAATGAGCCTTTTACAGACTTTGGTAATAAATTTACTTTGGACTTTGAAAACTTGCTCATAAAGGCATTAAGGAAATCATATGCTGACTTTCACGAATCTTTATCACTAATGCCAATGCTATTCAAATAAATTATCAATAGAAGCACAAGCATTTCAGTACTCTGGAAAACTTGCACAGGGAACAATGGCTGCAGATAATATAAGGAGCTGCTTTTGTAATCCATTCTGCATACTGCCATTCTTTTCGTCCAGTCATATCTGATTGCTTTTTCCTTTATGCCAACAAGATTTAAAGCTCTGTCAAAAAACAGGGCTTCTTGGTCAACAAAAGGAATATTCTGAAAGAAGGCAAAGAACGCAGAAGGAAGTTGAGATTACTGCGAAACCTTAAACTTATGGTGCAAGCCTATAATAAAATGAACATTATCTGCTTAAATAATGGTGACAAACTTGCAAACCAGAGCACTGTCTGATCTATGATCTATTCCAGAGACATATATAGAGACAAATATCAAGTGCTATGGAAGATTATCAATGGTAAAAGATGCACTTTGATTTGCCCCAAACCTATTAGTCTTCTAGTATAATGAATAGAAGGGGATGGTGATGACTGAAAGTGTAAGTCCTATGTAGAAGACTCTCATAGACTGTTTGCCTTCTTTATGGAGGTGACATGATTATAAAGATATTTTGTGAAAACACTGTGTTAACACTACAAATCTCTAAAACTAATAACACAATGAACGTAAAGATTGAATGACACAATAAAAGTAAAAAAAAAACAACTGTGCTATTCTGTGCTTCTTGAATATACTGTATCTTTGTGGATATATTTGGGCAGGGGGGCTCACCAGCCTTGGACGGCAGCCTGCCTAGGAGAAGGAAAACTCTGATTTTAAACCTCCGCTGTCTTGCCGCCATACCCACCCATGGGGAAGGCTTTGGGAGTAAACTCCGAGGAAGAAATCTGGAGCCGGGGTCCCTAAGGCAGTTTGATGTTATTTACAACTTCATTCTGGCAACCTCTGCGACGGCACTGGTGTCAAACTGTATCAGCGCTTGCCCTTCCCTTGGACTACATCAGTGACGTGGAGAGGGGGAACCCGCTGCATGAGCAACAGCCAGTTCTTCAAATCTTCCCGCCCAGGTTTGTGCCCTGGAGAGAACACAGTCCACCAGAGGCACAAATCCATGATCCCCTGGGATTGACGGCTGCCTACTATATATAGACTTGAGTAACATTTTTACCATTGTGTTCAGGCTGTGGAAGAACAAGTTATGAATTGCATAAAATTTGCAAGGGTAAATGAAGATTGCAAGGGAATAGGTCTTGTTTCCATAGAACCTTACACCTCAAGGGCCCAAGGAGAAATTATGGAGATCGCCCTCCATTTTCTGTCTTTGACAAGGAAATAGTGAGCTAAAGTACAGAGAGAACAAGAAGACCACATGAAGTAGGGGTAGAATGATGTGAAGTGTTGGTCCAAAGTTTCCGGGCAGATTCTTGACCCAGTGAGTCTTCAGGGAAACTGTTTCCCAGTGAAAAGCCAAGGATAGCTCGAACATGGTCAGCAATCCCCATGAAGCATAAGTCTGCCAATCTTTAATCCACTTATGCAGTAGGAGCCGAATAAGATCCACCTACAAAAATAGTTAATCTCACTGCCAGGTTTACCTGGCTTTAAAGATGTTCAAGAAAAAAGAATTTTTGTGAATGTTACCAGAATTCAAAACATTACAGCTCCAGTGACACATATTTGATTCTGACTTCAGGTTTTGTCTGTGCAAATTCCATACTCCCCATGACTACTTGGGCTTCTCCCAGTGCTCTGGTTTTCTCTCACATCTAGCTAGTATATGATTTGCCACCTTAATTACCCCTAGTGTAGATGGGTGGCAGGAAAATCAAAGGGAATTGATAGGCACGTGAGAGAGACCAGATTATAGGGGAAGAAAAAGGGTATGGGACTGATAGATTACTTTGACAGTTGGCATATACTTGCTGCACTATTTTTATATTGTTTCTGAATCTGAAGTCCTAAAGACTATTAAATAATAATCATACCTAAAACTTAAAACAAAAAAATTGGAATGCATTCAGAGGAAAGGAGATTTATGTAATTCAGAATCCTACAAATTGCCAATAACATTTCTCTCTTTCTGCAGTAGGCAATTCTTCCCATGGAATTCCATAGGTTCATAGAAACATAGAAATACAGAAAATCTACGGCAGAATACAGGCTCTTCGGCCCACAAAGCTGTGCCGAACATGTCCTTACCTGAGAAATTACCTAGAGTTACCCATAGCCCCCTATTTTTCTGAGCTCCATATACTTGTCTAGGAGTCTTTTAAAAGACCCTATTGTATCCACCTCCAACACTGTTGCCGGCAGCCCATTCCACGCACTCACCACTCCTTGCGCGATAAACTTACCCCTGACATCTTAAAACTGTGCTCTCTCTTGCTAGCTATTTCAGCCCTGGGAAAAAGCCTCTGACTATCCACAGAATCAATGCCTCTCATCTATCAGGTCACCTCTCATCCTTCGTCGTTCCAAGGAAAAAAGGCAGAGTTCACTCAACCTATTCTCATAAGGCATGCTCCCCAATCCAGGCAACATCCTTGTAAATCTCCTCTGCACCCTTTCTATGGTTTCTATATCCTTCCTATAGTGAGACAACCAGAACTGAGCACAGTACTCCAAGTGAGGTCTGACCAGAGTCCTATATAGCTGCAACATTACCTCTCGGCTCCTAAGCTCAATCCCATGATTGATGAAAGCCAATGCACTGTATGCTTTCTTAACCACAGAGTCAACCTGCGCAGCAGCCTTGAATGTCCTATAGACTCAGACCCCAAGATCCTTCTGATCCTCCACACTGCCAAGAGTCTTACCATTAATACTATATTCTGTCATCAAATTTGACCTACCAAAATGAACCACTTCACACTTATCTGTGTTGAACTCCATCTGCCACTTCTTAGCCCAGTTTTGCATCTTATCAATGTCTCGTTTTAACTTCTGACAGCCCTCCACACTATCCACAACACCTCCAACCACTGTGTCATCAGCAAACTTACTAACCCATCCCTCCACTTCTTTATTCAAGTCATTTATAAAAATCACGAAGAGTAGGGGGCCCCAGAACAGATCCCTGAGGCACACCACTGGTCATTGACCTCCATGCAGAATATGACCTGTCTACAATCACTCTTTGCCTTCAGTGGGTAGTCCAGTTCTGGATCCACAAAGCAATTTCCCCTTGGATCCCATGCCTCCTTACTTTCTCAATAAGCCTTGCATCGGGTACCTTGTCAAATGCCTTGCTGGAATCCATATACACTACATCTACTGCTCTACATGTTTATGTGTTTATCAATGTGTTTAGTCACATCCTCAAAAAATTCAATCAGGCCTGTAAAGCATGACCTGGCCTTTCACAAAGCCATGCTGACTATTCCTAATCATATTATGCCTCTCCAAATGTTCATAAATCCTGCCTCTTAGGATCTTCTCCATCAAATTACCAACCACT
This sequence comes from Mobula hypostoma, assembly GCF_963921235.1. Lineage (NCBI taxonomy): Eukaryota > Metazoa > Chordata > Chondrichthyes > Myliobatiformes > Myliobatidae > Mobula > Mobula hypostoma. Next base: position 24,061,402 of record NC_086113.1, read on the forward strand.
GAAGTAAGACTCACTGGTCTATAATTTCCTGGGCTATCTTTACTTTCTTTCTTGGATCAACATCTATAACCCTCCAATCCTCCAGAACCTCTCCCATCCCTATTGATGATGCAAAGATCATCGCCCGAGGCTTAGAAATCTCCTCCCTCGCGTCCCACAGTAGCCTGGGGTACATCTCATCTGGTCCCGGTGACTTATCCAACTTGAAGCTTTCGAAAAGCTCCAGCACATCCTCTTTCTTAATATCTACACGCTCAATCTTTTCAGTCCGCTGCAAGTCATCGCTACAATCGTCAAGATCCTTTTCCGTAGTGAATACTGAAACAAAGTACTCATTAGGTACCTCTGTTATCTCCTCCGGTTCCATACACACTTTTCCACTGTTACACTTGATTGGTCCTATTCTCTCATGTCTTATCCGCTTGCTCTTAAGATACTTGTAGAATGCCTTGAGGTTTTTCTTAATCCTGTCCACCAGGGCCTTCTCTTGGCCCCTTCTGGCTCTCCTGATCTCTTTCTAGAGCTCCTTTCTGTTAGCCTTATAATCTTCTAGCTCTCTATCATTACCAAGCTTTTTGAACCTTTCGTAAGCCCTTCTTTTCTTCTTGACTAGATTTACAACAGCATTTGTACACCATCGTTCATGTTCCCTACCATCCTTTCCCTGTCTTATTGGAACATACCTATGCAGAACTCCACGCAAATATCCCCTGAACATTTGCCACATTTCTTCCGTTCGTTTCCCTGAGAACATCTGTTTCCAATTAATGCTTCCAAGTTCCTGCCTGATAGTCTCCTATTTCCTCTTACTCCAATTAAATACTTTCCTAATTTGTCTGTTCCTATCACTCACTGAGAGAAAAAAAATTCATTCTCATGTCAGTCCTAAATTTCTTGCCCTATGACTCAGGAATGCCACTCTTAGGTCTGGATACCTAAGTCAGGAGAACTGTTTCCTTACACACAACTGTTTCCCCAGTCAGCATTCTGTATGTATTGATGAGATCACCTCTCATTCTTCTAAATTCCAGTAAACACAGACACAAGCAACCAGTCTTGCCTCACGTGTCTCGGCCCGAAAAGTCAACTGTACCTCTTCCTATAGATGCTGCTTGGCCTGCTGCATTCACCAGCATTTTGTGTGTGTTGCTTGAATTTCCAGCAACTACAGATTTCCTCGTGTTTGCGTCAGGAAACAGTCTGTTGATTTTTTTTTCCAACGAACTTACGGCAAGCATCTTTTCTTAAGTAAGATCAAAATTGCATGTAGTAGTCCAGAGCAGATCTCATCCCAGCCCAGCAAGATTGTGGTAAGTCATCCTCGCTCATGAACTCATATTCTTTTAAAATAAACCATAACAGACTCTTGCCCACCTTAAGCGCTTGTTGCACCCAATTGCTTGGTTTCGATGAATGGTGTACAAGATCAGGTTCTTTTAGAAACATTTACCAAACTCATGCCATTTAAACAACACTCTGCCTTCCTGTTTTTTTTTTACTAAAGGAGGCAATTTATCTCATTGGCACATATATAGAAATAATGCATTTGTTTCCACTCCAAATCATGGAATTGTAGAAGGCTTTATATAAATAATTTAGGTTTGCATGTGAAGAAGTGACATGTATATTAGAGCAAGTTTGATTTTTTGAACTGTAGTTTATATAATGTTACAATAATGACTATAAAAAGAAATTCCACATATTCTAAAAGAATTAGTATCAAAGCCAATTACATTTGATTAGTTTATAATAGATAATAATGCCACAAAATGTCAAAAAAGAAAACAGCTATTCTTTACTCATTAACCATTTCACTGCACAAATGTACACTCTGAATCATAGTGTGCAGTTCTCTATTATCCAGGATAAGAAAGCCAGTGGTTAGTACAACACTGCAATCTACTTATGGCATTCAATAAACAAAGTCAGAATCAACGATATAACCACATAACCACTGACAGATGAATGGAATAAGTGACGCACTATTTAGGTCATTAATCTGTCTCTGGACCTCTGATAAAGTCAGGTTGTCAATAACTATATTGATAAGCCACATCCAACAAAGGGCCTCAAACCATCTTTAATGCAAGTTTTTCATGGTCACTATCCCATTGCTCATAGTGATAACTCTCCTCCAGTTCTATTTCAAAATGCTCAAGTACAAATGTTCACCGACCAGCACTTGCAAAAAGGGATCATTACATAATACTAAGGAACATTAATGCTGGTCATCTCACCCTTCCTGATCTCTAGAATTAAGAGGATAATTATCACTTTACACTGTGCACTAAATTAACTCAGCATCTCTCAGTCGCTGAACCCGAAACCCTCCTGTGCACTATGACTGCAGAATTTAGCTCTGACTGAGAAACAGAGGATGTTTCATGAAAAAAAATCTATGAAATGTTGTGGATTCTCATATTTGAGTCTCGGATTTTGGCTTGTTTTATGGGCAGACACTTGCTGAGACAGATAATATCGGTTGACAAGGGCAAACAACAGCTACGTGGGTAACTCATGTGAAAATTCGAACCATCACATAATCCTCGATCTTAGGTAACTTTGGTGTAAATGCAAAGAAAAGGCAATGGCACTTAATGTTCAGAACATTTGATTCATCCAACCACATCTTCAAAAAAAATGGACACACTAACAAGGAGTAACAGGTAGCAGGAAACACAGAGGCCTTATTGTTCCTGCTGCGGTGCTGCAAGAAAGTTGGCATTCCTTCGAACTCGATGCTGAATACAAAGGCTGCCTCAATGGAGGCTCTCACTGGTTCTCAAGATGTGGTAGAGCACAAAGCTCCACACACTAGCCTGAAAACATGCCAATGAGATAACCTGAGATTCAGTCTCACATCTCAGATGCACATGAAGGATATTGCAGCACTATTTCAAAGTCAAACAGGGCAAATCTCGCTAGTATCATTTCCAACACCTCTCAAACTCAAAAGATAATCTAGTCAAGTTTAAGTTTATTGTCATCTGACTGTAGGAAAATCAAATCAGACAAAACAGTGTTCCTCTGGACCACGTTGCATCCACAAAGCACAATACACACAGCATATAAACCAAAATATTAAGGTAATAAATTATAATTCAAAATGCATGTTGTGTGCAGCACAGGTAACAGTGAACAGTGAACAGTAAACAGTTCACTGTCCTAGTGATGAGGCCTGGATAGTGGCAGGGTTTTCATTAGTCTCACAGCCTGAGGAAAGAGGTTGTTGTCCATTTTGGTGGTACTAGTCCTGATGTTCCAGTAGCCTTTTCCAGATGGAAGTAAACCAGTGCTCAGCATGATGAAACTTCAGATGTTGCTGCCAACTTGGACTGTCTGGGATCTTTCTATTAAGAAGTCCAAGATCCTGTTACAGAGAGGTGTGTTGAGTCCCAATGAGGATAGATTATCCACCAGCCACTCAAAACACTTCATGATTGTTGAAGTCAGTGGCATTGGTTGGTAATCATTTTTGCCAGTTACCATCGCTTTCTTGGGCATCGAATGATGGTAGCCGCCTTGAAGCCTGCAGGGACAAAGGACTGTTTCAAAGAGATATTATAGGTATCCTTTAAGACCTCTGTTAGCTGGGCCATACATTCCCTCAGCACCTGACCAGGTATGTTGTCCACCCTCACAGCTTTGTGTGGGTTTACCCTGGCTAGGATCTTCTTCACCCCGGCTGTGGCAAGATAACGTGCCTGTTCCTCAGGAGGAGAGGGGGACTTTCCTCAATGTCACATCAATCAATGTATCAAATCATTCATAGAAGCCATTCAGCCCATCAGGAAAAAGGGTCACTGTTGTTGGTGCACAGGGTGGACTTGTAATCGGTTATGGTTTGTATAACTTGCCATATGTGCAGCACGTCCCTGATCTCACAGAGGTGTTTCTGAATTTTCAGTGTGTGCTCACACTTTGCCTTCCTAATGGCAAGGGAGGGCGGGGCCTATGGAGGGAAAGCTAGTTTTCTTAATAGATTGGGTTGTGTTCCTAACTCTCCGCAATTTCTTGTACGGTTGTGACTTCCACACCAAGCCGTGAGACATCAATTACTTTCCATGGTGCATCCATAAAAAAGAATGACTGAATTTCCTTAGGCTTCTGAGGAAACAGATACACTCATCCTTGTACTTGAGAGTTGCCTTCAAAACATCATCGTCAATGGATTATAGATTTCAGAGGCAGAGTCCAATGTGCCTGAGATGACTTGACAGACTCTTGAGACATTAATTGATTTTGCTGAATGCATCATGGCCCACAGATTGGGCCTGATGGTTACAACTGCACTTTGTCTGATCTTCCAGCCTCCATTTGTGTCATAGGCAGCATAGATTCCACTGGGACACTCCACCATATTTGTTCAAGGACAAGGCCTGGCATCTCACACATAGGGTCCTTCTATTTGGATGGTGAGTTTGTATCTCCAGCACATATATCAATAGCTTAGGATGGTGGTGAATATTGGTAGCTCAGGTTGAGGCATTTGATGTTGCAGTGTTCACCAAGTTTAGCAATTAGCTTGCAGATGTTTCATCACCAGTCGTAGTGACATCCTCAGTGCACAGTTGTTGGTGTTTCTCACTGGGAGTGCTCATATTTATACATGGCCCTATTTCCTTGCCTTGGTCCTGATTGGCTACCCCTTCAATTGACCTTTGAATTCTATTGGCTCACATTTCTTTGGCTCTTAAGGGCTCGTAGATGACGTCTATTTCGATATGTTTGTTTAAGGAGTTATCAGAAGAGAACCACACTTCCAAAAATTCTTGTTCCTGCCTCGTGTTTGCCTGCACCAGAACCCCTGTGGTACCTGGTTAAAGCAGTATCCTTCTCAGTTTTCGCATACTGAGGTCAGCGACAGTGAATCACGTCTCTGTATCACCAGCTTGTGTTCCCGTACTGAGTTGAGAATTTACATCCTGACTGGCCGATGTATTTCCTGTTGCAGTCTCCACAGGTGATCCTGTACACCACATTGCTTCTGTTAGTGGTCTTCACAGGTACCTTGGTTCTTGAGCCAAAATACCTTAAAGTCGCTGTTGGCTTGTGAGCGATTGTGATGATGTGAGGTTCGAGCAGTTGAGCTGTCAGTTCGGAGATAATCTTGATTCTGAGATAAGGTCGCATGTTGAGTAAGGTCTGCGCAACTTACTCTCCTGATTAAGCTATTTCCTTGAAAGTCCACCTCAAGTTTAAGAATGTGTGGCATGATTTTACAAAGTCTTTGTGAATGAGGATCCGGGAGTCGCTCATCTGCAGAATTTTGATTTTGGATTAACAGAAAATATCACACGTACACAAAATACTGCAAATATATTCACAACAACCAGCATTTAGGGAAAACAGAGTACCAAAGAAAAATGAAAAAAAAAGTATGCTCTACTTTCCTCCTTTGCAGTTAGGCTGCATAAAATGTTTCAGGGATAAAGGGATAGAGGAAATGAATTTGCACAGTCAGCAGCTGAGTCCATTATGGCTATCCTTGTTTATAAATTGGAAATTCAATTCACTGTATCAGGATTCCATGTGCATCGCTCACTTCTTTATACAAAATCAGAACAGACCGTGAGCCATTACCACACAAGGGAAATAACAAGTTATATCATTCTAGATTGCTTACTTTATCCCCAAGCATGATTTTGAGGGAGAAGCTGGGAAGTTCAAAGTTCAAAATAAATTTATTATCAAAATACATATGAATATGCCACCATTTACTTCCCTGAGACTTATTTTCATGCAGGAACATTTTTGGATGGAAATGATGAACATAAGCTGTACTTCTTTAACACAAGCTGTACAAAGAGTGAAAGTACATTAAATTTAAATATTGTCAAACCATAAAAGTGATAAATGTTTCTTTTTTAAAATTATCCTATTAGCTTTTATGATGAGTAAGGTTGCCTTTCCACGTAGAAGGGTGTGTATTTATTGAGAGTGTTACCACTGCAGAGTTACATTTCCAATTTCGACATATTTATCGCTTAATCAAGGTTAAAAAGTCAGTTTTTGCCTCTGGTATAAACCTAATGATGAAGAAATGTTTCTTTCAAATGTACATGACAATAAATGTATAATTTTAGTGCTATTTAAATGTCATGCTTGATTGGTCAGATTCAGCAGTAAAAATGAAGACATTACTTTCTGAATATTTGATTTCAGTCAAAATGTGGAAAATTAACCTAAGATGAGCTGCACCATACTTTGACATGCACTCTTTAACTCTGTTTAATTAAACTAACCCATCAACATCCTACTGACAAAAGCTTTTCAAGTATATAGTTTCAGGCAAAGGGGCAGGAGATTAAGCTGGTTACCATAGGCAGGGAGTTGTAAATTTTGGAAGTGTTCAGTCACTGACAGCTGAGAATACTCGTTTATTGACTGTACATAAGCATTTAACATCTACCCATTTTAAACATGAATACAATCAGAGGATCTGGGATTTGTTTTGTGAAGTGAACAAGGTACAGAACCAGAGATAATATTGTTGATTGGTAGAGCAGGACCAGAAAGTCCTTGCGAAGGCTACTGAGGTGACTTTAAACTAGAATGGTTGGGGGGTGGGAATCAAATTAAAGAGACTAGGAGAGAGGAGGTTAGTTCACAAATAGAGAAAGCTAGTAGATAGTGTGTGAGGGAGGATAGGCAGGGGACAGCGATCAGGAGCACTCAGACCAAAGATATAGGGGACAAGAAAGAAAAAGGTAACAAAGTTGTTTGCACAATTAAGGATAAACAGAGAGTAAGAGGTGGAGAGTTTCTTAAACGCATCTATTTTAATGCTAGGAGCATTGTAAGAAAGGTGGATGAGCTTAGAGCATGGATTGATACCTGGAAATATGATGTTGTAGCTATTAGTGAAACGTGGTTGCAGGAGGGGTGTGATTGGCAACTAAATATTCTAGGATTTTGTTGCTTCAGGTGTGATAGAATAGGAGGGGCTTGTCAGGGAAAATATAACAGCGATGCTCTGGCAGGATAGATTAGTGGACTCATCTAGGGAGGCTATTTGGGTGGAATTGAGGAATAGGAAAGGTGTTGTGACACTTATAGGGGTGTATTATAGACCACCTAATGAGGACCGAGAACTGGAGGAGCAAATTTCTAAGGAGATAGCAGATATTTGTAGTAAGCACAAGGTTGTGATTGTGGGAGATTTTAATTTTCCACACAAAGACTAGGAAGCCCATTCTGTAAAAGGGCTGGATGGTTTGGAGTTTGTCAAATGTGTGCCGGATAGTTTTTTGCAGCAATACATAGAGGTACCAACTAGAGAAGGGGCAGTGTTGGATCTCCTTTTAGGGAATGAGATAGGGCAGGTGACGGAGGTATGTGTTGGGGAGCACTTCGGGTCCAGTGATCAAAATACCATTAGTTTCAATATAATTATGGAGAAGGATAGGACTAGACCCAGGATTGAGATTTTTGATTGGAGAAAGGCTAACTTTGAGAAGATGCGAAAGGATTTAGAAGGAGTGGATTGGGACAATTTGTTTTATGGGAAGGATGTAATAGAAAAATGGAGGTAATTTAAAGGTGAAATTTTGAGGGTACAGGATCTTTATGTTCCTGTTAGGTTGAAAGGAAAGGTTAAAAGTTTGAGAGGCCTGGTTTTCAAGGGATATTGGAAACTTGGTTTGGAAAAAGAGAGGGATCTACAATAAATATAGGCAGCTTGGAGTTAATGAGGTGCTCGAGGAATATAAAGAATGTAAAAAGAATCTTAAGAAAGAAATTAGAAAAGCTAAAATAAGATAGGAGGCTGCTTTGGCAAGTAAGGTGAAAATAAATCCAAAGGGTTTCTACAGTTACATTAATAGCAAAAGGATAGTGAGGGATAAAATTGGTCCCTTAGAGAATCAGAGTGGACGGCTATGTGCGGAGCCAAAAGAGATGGGGGAGATTTTGAACAATTTCTTTTCTTCGATATTCACTAAGGAGAACGATTTTGAATTGTGTAAGGTAAAGGAAACAAGAAGGGTAGTTATGGAAATTATGACGATTTAAGAAGAGGAAGTACTGGCGCTTTTAAGAAATATAAAAGTGGATAAGTCTCTGGGTCCGGACAAGACATTCCCTAGGACCTTGCGGGAAGTTAGTGTGGAAATAGCAGGGGCTCTGACAGAAATATTTCAAATGTCATTAGAAATGGGGACGGTGCCGGAGGATTGGCGCATTGCTCATGTGGTTCCATTGTTTAAAAAGGGTTCTAAGAGTAAACCTAGCAATTATCAGCCTGTAAGTTTGATGTCAGTGTTGGGTAAATTGATGGAAAGTATTCTTAGAGATGGTATATATAATTATCTGGATAGGCAGGGTCTGATTAGGAACAGTCAACATGGATTTGTCCGTGGAAGGTCATGTTTGACAAATCTTATTGAATTTTTTGATGAGGTTACTAGGAAAGTTGACGAGGGTAAAGCGGTGGATGTTGTCTATATGGACTTCAGTAAGGCCTTTGACAAGGTTCCACACGGAAGGTTAGTTAGGAAGGTTCAATCGTTAGGCATTAATATCCAAGTAGTAAAATGGATTCAGCAGTGACTGGATGGGAGATGCCAGAGAGTAGTGGTGGATAACTGTGTGTCAGATTGGAGGACGGTGTGTAGCAGTGTGCCTCAGGGATCTGTACTGGGTCCAATGTTGTTTGTCATATATATTAATGATCTGGAAGATGGGGTGTTAAATTGGATTAGTAAATATGCAGATGATACTAAGATAGGTGGCATTGTGGATAATGAAGTAGGTTTTCAAAACTTGCAGAGAGATTTAGGTCAGTTAGAAGAGTGGGCTGAAAGATGGCAGATGAAGTTTAATGCTGAAAAATGTGAGGTGCTACATTTTGGTAGGACTGATCAAAATAGGACATACATGATAAATGGTAGGGCATTGAAGAATGCTGTAGAACAGAGGGATCTAGGAATAATGGTGCATAGTTCCCTGAAGATGGAATCTCATGTGGATAGGGTGGTGAAGAAAGCTTTTGGTATGCTGGCCTTTATTAATCAGAGCATTGAGTATAGGAGTTGGGATGTAATGTTGAAATTGTATAAGGCATTGGTAAGGCCAAATTTGGAATATTGTGTACAGTTCTGATCACCGAATTATAGGAAAGATGTCAATAACATTGAGAAAGTACAGAGGAGATTTACTAAAATGTTGCCTGGGTTTCATCTCCTAAGTTACAGAGAAAGGTTGAACAAGTTAGGTCTTTATTCTTTGGAGCGTAGAAGGTTGAGGGGGGACTTGATAGAGGTGTTTAAAATTATGAGGGGGATTGATAGAGTTGACGTGGATAGGCTTTTTCCATTGAGAACGGGGAAGATTCACACAAGAGGACAGGAGTTGAGAGCTACAGGCCAAAAGTTTAGGGGTAACATGAGGGGGAACTTCTTTATTCAGAGAGCGGTAGCTGTGTGGAACGAGCTTCCAGCAGAAGTGGTTGAGGCAGGTTCGATGTTGTCATTTAAAGTTAAATTGGATAGATATATGGACAGGAAAGGAATGGAGGGTTATGGGCTGAGTGCAGGTCGGTGGGACTAGGTGAGAGTAAGAGTTCGGCACGGCCTAAGAGGGCCAAGATGGCCTGTTTCTGTGCTGTAATTGTTATATGGTTGTATGGTTAAAGTGTCAAAGTTCCTTTATGGAGTCACACAGCTTGGAAACGAGATTTACAACCCACTACTTTCACCAATCTATCATCAAACACAAATTCCTACTAATCCTACAAGGATCCCATTTTATTCTCCCGACATTCCCTTCAACTTTGTCTTGGTTCTAATCACTACTACCACAGTCAGCAATAATTAACCCATCAACCGGTACATCTTTGGAATGTGGGAGAAACGGTTGTGGGAAGAATATGGACATACCATATGGATGCCATTTGGAGTGAATCTGGATTGCTGGGACTGTGATTTCATCCACCACCTTATTTTAGGAATGCAAAATTATGAGGCTTCATTGTTGGGACTGTTATCATTTTCTCCAGGGACTGAGATTGTGGAGACAGATAGTTGCTTGTGAATTTTTTTAGCATCAGATTAAAAGGTGAGCAGGCCCTGATGGCATTTGATGTGAAGATTGAGACGACAGAGAATATTGCTTGTGGAGGTTTAAGTGCCAGAGTGTGTTGTTTGGATTTTCTGCAGCAAATGAGATCATACGAGTTAAATGACCCCTGGCAAAGGGCAATATTGTTAAAAAGAAGTTAGGTTTAAGTGGAATGGCCTTATTGTGAGTGGGCCAGGGTTAGAGTGAGGAGCTTGAGAGTTTTGTGGGGTCAGGCAGAGGCTAGATTGTGGTTTCTCTTTCTTTGTCTATCTGTGCTAAGCTAGAGTGGTGACAATGGATTTCAGTTCAGTGCTATGCTCATCTTGACAAGATGTGGGAGATCTGGGAGTCTCTAGAATTCATGATTGCTACATTTTCAAGAAGTGCATCTTAAAGAACATGTTAGTGAGTTGGAGCTAGATGAACTTTGCCTCATTCAGGAGAATGAGGAGGCAATAGGCGGAGGAGGCAGTGTACTTATTATTGAGGGGAACGGCCACAGCTGTACTCAGCAATGGCTGCCTTTGTCCTTTCTCACTCCTGAAAGCCACCAGCTACCTGTCACCTGTAACCCAGGGGTGATTACCGCCCTGTTGCTCCTATCTACCAAGTCCTCATTCTCCTGTATGTGCTGAGGGTCATGGAGCTGCAGCTCCAATTTCTTAACTTGGTGTCTGATGAGCTGCAGCTTGAGGCATTGTGGAGATTTAGCTATCTGGGAGACTGGAAAGTCTCCCAGGGTTCTCACATTTTGTACAAAGAACATACTACCTCTGACCCGCTACTTCTCAACACACCAGCTATGCACTAACAAACAAAAAAAAATTACGAGAAACTTACTTAGAGACTCTGCCTGCTCTCATCAAAGCCTCCCACTCTAACCTTGGCCCACTCCTCCAATGACCGTTATTGGTAAGTCCTATAGACTTTTAGATTGGGAGGCAGATTTTGAAATATTTATAATTTACGGATGAGAAAGTAGAAGGGTGGGTTAATAAGTTTGCAGATAACATGAAAGTTGGTGTTGTTGTGGATGGCATAGAAGGTTGTCAAAGGTTACAATGGGACACTGATAGGACGCAGAGCTGGGCTGAGAAGTGGCAGATGGAGTTCGGTCCAGAGAAGTGTGAAATAATACACTTTGGAAGGTCGAACTTGAAGGTAGAGTACAAGGTTAATGGCAGTGTCGGTGAAGAGTGGGTGTAGGGTCCACATTCATAGATCCCTCAAAGTTGCTGCACAAGTTGATAGTGTGGTTAAGGAGCTGAATGGTGTTCTGGACTTTATTATTTGAGGGACTAGAGGTAATGATGGAGCTCTAGAAAACTGTGGCTATTCCACACTTGTACTATTGTGTTAGTGTCAGTACCTCCAGATGAACTTTGTCTTTTTGTGTTTTCTCCCCCAGCTGTCAGTCTGTGGTTTTGTATTGCCACGTGCTCTTGTTTGTTTTCATGCCCCATGTGCTCCTGTCCCCACTCCTGCTCTACTCTGGCCCCTGTATTACTGAGTACTCCACCTCTCACCTGTTTCTCATTATTACCTGTTTTGCTGCCACTTCTGTTTCATTGTGCTCCACCTATCATCTGCCTCTCTGTTTAATGCTCAGTGTATTTTAGTTCTGTGTTTTCAGCTGTTTGTTGTTAGATTGTGCCAGTGAGTTTTCCTAAGCCTTTCCAGCATTTGTATCTGAACTCTGCCTGTTTCCTGATTCTGGTTTTTGGGTTTCTCTGGATGTTTTGATCTTTGCCTGAACTTTGATGCTGGTTTTGTTTACACCTTGGTATTTGTTACTCAATTAATATCATTGTGTGCGCAGTACTGGGTCTGCGATCGGATCCCTGCTCCAGTGCCCTGACAGTTATTTCAGGTCATCTCATTGTAGGAAGAATGTAGAAGCTTTAGAGAGGGCACAGAGGTGATTTATTAGGATGCTGCCTGGATTGGAGTATGTTTTATGAAGATAGTTTGAGTGAGCTTGGGCTTTTCTCTTTGGAGAGAAGCTGGATGAGAGGTGACTTGATAAAAGTGTATAAGATGAAAGGGACATAATAGAATGGAGAACTGGAGACTTTTTCCCAGGGTGGAAAAGGCTAATATGAAAGGAGATAGCTTAAAGGTGTTTGTAGGGAATGTCATAGGTCTGTTTTTTTTTTAAGAGTGGTAGGTGTGTGAAATGCACTGTCTGTAGTGGTGCCTGAGGCAGATACATTAAGGAAACCTAAAAGTAATTCTTGTATAGGCAAATGGATGAAAGAAAAATGGAGGGTTATGTGGGAGGAAGGGTAAGGTTGATCTTGGAGTAAATTAAATGGCTGGCACAACATTGAGCTGAACTATGCTGTACATCATCAGGTTCAATAAAACCTCCAATATAGGAAACATTGCATATATTTGGTTTCCCTCTCATAAACAACAGACCCCAATTCCTTCCCATCTAAGAATTTATCAACCAATCTACAGGTCTGTTGAAAAGTAGCAGGTTCACATTTAATTCCACGTCCCATTCCCATTCTGATATGTCTATCCACGGCTTCCTCTACTGTCAAGATGAAGCCACACTCAGGTTGGAGGAACTACACTTTATATTCCATCTGGGTAGCCTCCAACCTGGTGGCATGAACATTGGCTTCTCAAACTTCTGCTAATGCCCCACCTCCTCTCGTACCCCATCTATTATTTATTTATTTATATACACATTCTTTTTTCCTTTCTTCCCTTTTTCTCCCTCTGTCCCTCTCACTATACCCCTTACCCATCCTCTGGGCTTCCCCCCTCCCCCTTTTCTTTCTCCCTGGGCCTCCTGTCCCATGATCCTATCATATCCCTTTTGCCAATCAACTGTCCAGCTTTTGGCTCCATCCCTCCCCCTCCTGTCTTCTCCTATCATTTCAGATCTCCCCCTCCCCCTCCTCCCCCTCCTCCCCCCCTCCCACTTTCAAATCTCTTACTAGCTCTTCTTTCAGTTAGACTTGATGAAGGGTCTTGGCCTGAAACTTTGACTGTACCTCTTCCTAGAGATGCTGCCTGGCCTGCTGCATTCACCAGCAACTTTTATGTGTGTTGCAGCAGATTCACGGGTTCGGTAAGTGAAAAAGCAGACACTGATTATGGGTATGTACAGCTATCATTTATTCATATGCAAACAATGAAACATTTTACTTGTGTGGAAGTCGAACAAGCACTCATCCTAGTCGCCCAAACTATAAGCACTACAGCACTAAGCAGTCAATATATTTGTTAAATCTGTCCAAATTACACAGCAATGTAATGGATACATAGAGTTGGGGCTGATGTATGGGATGCATAGAGTTGGGACTGATGTATTGGCATGGAGAGAGGATTGGTTAACTAATAGAAAGCAGAGAGTTGGGATACATGGGTGTCACTGATTGGCAATCAGTGGTGAGCGGTGCACCACAGGGGTCAGTGCTGGGCCCAAAACTGTTCGCGATATACATTAATGATCTGGAAGAGGGGACTGAGTGTAGTGTATCTAAGTTTGCTGATGATACTAAACTGAGTGGAAAAGCAAATTATTCAGAAGATATGGAGAGTCTGCAGAGAGATATAGATAAGTTGAGTGAGCAGGCAAGAGTCTGACAGACATACAATGTTGGTAAATGAGGGCATCCCCTTTGGAAGGAAAAATGGAAGAGCAGATTATTATTTAAATAGCAAAAAATTGCAGCATGCTGCTGTGCAGAGGGATTGGGAGTGCTTGTGCATGAATCACAAAAGATTGGTTTGCAGGTGCAGCAGGCTATCAAGAAGGCAAATGAGATGCTGACCTTCATTGATAGGGGGAATGAAGTTAAGAGCAGGGAGGTTATGCTGCAAATGTACAGGGTATTGGTGAGGCCACATCTGGAGTACTGCATGCAGTTCTGGTGTCCTTACTTGAAGAAGGATATACTGGCTTTGGAGGTGGTGCAGACAAGGTCCTCCAGGTTGATTCCAGAGATGGGGGGGGGGGGGTTAGACTATGAGGAGAGATTGAGTTGCCTGGGACTGTATTTGCTGGAATTCAGAAGAATGAGAAGAGATCTTACAGAAACATATAAAATTCTGAAAGGGAAAGATCAGCTAGAGGCAGGGAAGTTGTTTCCACTAGTAGGTGAGACTAGAGCTAGGGGACATAGCCTCAAGATTCGGGACGGAGATGAGGGGGAACTGGTTTTCCCAGATGGTGGTGAATCTGTGGAATTCTCTGCCCAATGAAGCAGTGGAGGCTACTTCAGTAAATATAGTTAAGACAAGGTCGGAAAAATTTTTGCCTATTAGAGGAACTAAGGTTTATGGGGGGAAAGGCAGGTAGGTAGAGATGAGTACATGCCCAGATCAGCCATGATCTTATTGAATGGTGGAGCAGGCTCAACTGGCTAGATGGCCGACTCCTGTTCCTGTTTCTTGTGTTCTTATGTTCTAACAAGATTAAACGAGGGATAAACAACTACTTATCTAGGTGTGCACCTGAACTATGAGCCCTCCCCCCCCCCCATTAACTGTAACACTCCTTCCAAATGGTTTCTCCAGCGCTGCCTGTGGCTTACAGCCTGGAATGGCTCAGGGTCAAGAGAGAAAAGAGTGACTCGCACACGTGCATTCACCTTTATACACTCGATGACCAGAAACCAGTAGCAGGTACTGCAGCATGTGAACTGGGATCAGAACTTGCTGCTGCAGGACATGGGAAGGCAGCCACACACCTCGAGTGGGCACATCATGAACCAGCATGGTGGAAGTGACCTTCAGAACAATATTCGATCAGCAAATAAGTTAACCTTCTGTAATTCCAAGGTTGAACTATGCTATTCTTGTATCTCAAGATTGTAGGTGAGTAATAATCCTCCTCATCGTCACTGCTGGCCAAACAAATATAATTTACCTTCTGGTTCGGGACTCTTCAGCCAGCAGAAATAGCTTTCCTCAAACTGCCCAATCAATTTCCCATGACCCTTAGGAAATTCAATCAAAATTAAGAGCTGTTTAAGCCTGAGTGAAAGAAGTCCAAATGTGTGCCTCATATCCTGGGATATCTTCACTTTCTCCATCCAGGCCAATCATTTCTTTCCATCACTAACCTGGTCCCTCAACACCATTTCTTTGGTCAAGAAAGCACAGCAGCATCTCCACTTCCTGAGGAGATTGAGGTGAGTGAGGCTCCCCACTATTCTAATCAATAGTGTCCTGACCAGCTGCATCACAGTCTGCTATGGGAATTGCAAGGCATCTGACTGCAAGATCCTACAAAACGTTGCGATGACTGCTGAGAGGATCATGGGGGTCTGTTTTCCACATGTCAGATGTTTATGAGGAGCACTGTGTGCAGGCCCTTAGTGTTGTCAATGATCCCTCCCATCTGTCCAATAATCCCATTGATCCCTGACTATCAGGCAAGAAGTACCGTAGCATTAGGACAAAAATTGCTATGATGGGAAACATCTTCTTCCCCTGGGCCGTAAGAATTCTGTACTCTCGGCCACCAGCAGGTCTCATCATGTATGAAGTGCCAATAGTGTATACGGTTTATTTTTAATTAGTGTCATAAATGCACCTTGTTATTTGTTACTTTATTTGTGATAATATTACTTCATGTGCTATGTGTACTGTGTTGTGAACCTTGGTCTGGAAGAACATTGTTTCCTTTGGTGGTATACATGTGCAGGGTTAAATGACAAATAAACTGAACTTGAACTTAAGTTATTTATATCTTGATCAAAGACTAAAGGAAATGGCTGTAGCAACTAGGTCAGTTTTTCTAACATCAAACTTGCTGATAAAAATAATGTGTTCATATAGATTTTTTTTTTACCTTCAGGTAATTCCAAACCACTTTGCATAGTCAACTAAATATTAGCTCAAATCTGCCCACAGTCCAAAATAAATGTTAGGATAACCTAATCTGTGCTGAAGATTAGATTCCCGATGCTCCAGATACATTTTTAATTTGGCAAGCAAAACATAAAACAAAACAGAAATAAAACAATCCCTAAATTAAAATGGAAACAAATGAAGCACACTGATCTTAAGGCTTGGTGAGATTCAATGACCATGATGTGGCCTCTTCTACACTGATGAAACCGTGCTACTTGGAGAAATATTTTGCAAAATATCTCAATTCAGACATTAATAGATATCCTGAACCTCCAGTCATGTATCACCTTAATTTCTATCTTATTCCCACTATGATCTCTCTGTCTTCAACCTCTCTAATGTCTCCAACACTGCCAAAAAATAGTACATTGTAAAACAACATCAAATCTCTCATTTGCACTCATTACAACCTTCAGCATGTAATATTTAATGTAATTATTTTCATTTTTAAAATTTTTTTCTCTGCAGGTGTGACAATACTTTTCATTTTTTTTCCAACCTCTTCCTCAGTTATTTTCCTGCTGTCACCAAATAAGATTTAAAGTTCAAAATAAAATTTAATATCAGTACACCACATACAACCTTGCGATTATTTTTCCTGTTGGCATAATTAGCAAATCTATAGAAAAGTCACTGGAAACGGGATCAATGGACAACACACTGTGCAAATACAGATATAACTAAATAGCTATAAATAACAAGCATGAAATAATAAGATAAAATGTCCTTAATGTGAGACCACCGGGTGTGGGAACACCAGAAATGGAATGATTGTAGTTACTCCCTTTTGTTCAAGAGCCTGATGGTTGCGGGGTAGTAATTGTTCCTGAACCAGCTGTTGTGAGTCCTGAGGCTCTAGTACCTTCTACCTGATGGCAGCAGCAAGAAAAGAGCATGTCCTGGGTGCAGAGGATCTTTAATGATGCATGCTGGTTTTTTTATGGCGACATTTCATGTAGAAATGTCAAATGGCTGGGAAGGGTTTTACCTGTGATGTACTGGGCCAAATCCACTAGCTTTTGATGAATTTTCCACTCATAGGCATTGATGTTCCATACCAGGCCATAATGCAGCCAGTCAGCACAATTTGCACCACACATCTATAGAAGTTTGCTGAGGTTTTTGATGACATGCCAAATCTCCACAGACTCCTGAGGAAGTAGAGGCACTGTCATGCTTTCTTTGTAATTATATTTATATGATGGATCTAGGACAGGCCCTCTGAAATAGTGACACTCATGAATTTAAAGTTACTGACCCTCTCCACCTCCTGTCCTCTGATGATTACTCTCATGGGCTTTTTGTTTTCCTCTCTTGGAGTCTACAATCAGTTCCCTGGTCTAACTGACATTGAGTGAGAGTGTAAACAACAGGAATTCTGCAGATGCTGGAAATTCAAGCAACACACATAAAAGTTGCTGGTGAACGCAGCAGGCCAGGCAGCATCTCTAG
This sequence comes from Mobula hypostoma, assembly GCF_963921235.1. NCBI lineage: Eukaryota > Metazoa > Chordata > Chondrichthyes > Myliobatiformes > Myliobatidae > Mobula > Mobula hypostoma. Next base: position 24,078,790 of record NC_086113.1, read on the forward strand.
GAAGAGGTGCAGTCGACGTTTCAGGCCGAGACCCTTCGTCAGGACTAACTGAAGGAAGAGTGAGTTAGGGATTTGAAAGTTGGAGGGGGAGGGGGAGATCCAAAATGATAGGAGAAGACAGGAGGGGGAGGGATAGAGCCAAAAGCTGGACAGGTGATAGGCAAAAGGGATACAAGAGGATCATGGGACAGGAGGTCCGGGAAGAAAGACGGGGGGGGGGGGGGATCCAGAGGATGGGCAATGGGTATATTCAGAGGGACAGAGGGAGAAAAAGGAGAGTGAGAGAAAGAATGTGTGTATAAAAATAAGTAACAGATGGGGTACGAGGGGAAGGTGGGGCATTAGCGGAAGTTAGAGAAGTCGATGTTCATGCCATCAGGTTGGAGGCTACCCAGACGGAATATAAGGTGTTGTTTCTCCAACCTGAGTGTGGCTTCATCTTTACAGTAGAGGAGGCCGTGGATAAACATGTCAGAATAGGAATGGGATGTAGAATTAAAATGTGTGGCCACTGGGAGATCCTGCTTTCTCTGGCGGACAAAGCGTAGATGTTCAGCAAAGCGGTCTCCCAGTCTGCGTCGGGTCTCGCCAATATATAAAAGGCCACATCGGGAGCACCGGACACAGTATATCATCCCAGTCGACTCACAGGTGAAGTGTTACCTCACCTGGAAGGACTGTTTGGGGCCCTAAATGGTGGTAAGGGAGGAAGTGTAAGGGCATGTGTAGCACTTGTTCCGCTTACACGGATAAGTGCCAGGAGGGAGATCAGTGGGGAGGGATGGGGGGGACGATTGGACAAGGGAGTTGCATAGGGAGCGATCCCTGCGGAATGCAGGGGGGGGGAGGGAAAGATGTGCTTAGTGGTGGGATCCCGTTGGAGGTGGCGGAAGTTACGGAGAATAATATGTTGGACCTGGAGGCTGGTGGGGTGGTAGGTGAGGACCAGGGGAACCCTATTCCTAGTGGGGTGGCGGGAGGATGGAGTGAGAGCAGATGTACGTGAAATGGGGGAGATGCGTTTAAGAGCAGAGTTGATAGTGGAGGAAAGGAAGCCCCTTTCTTTAAAAAAGGAAGACATCTCCCTCGTCCTAGAATGAAAAGCCTCATCCTGAGAGCAGATGCGGCGGAGACGGTGGAATTGCGAGAAGGGGATGGTGTTTTTGCAAGAGACAGGGTGAGAAGATAGTCCAGATAGCTGTGAGAGTCAGTAGGCTTATAGTAGACATCAGTGGATAAGCTGTCCCCAGAGACAGAGACAGAAAGATCTAGAAAGGGGAGGGAGGTGTCGGAAATGGACCAGGTAAACTTGAGGGCAGGGTGAAAGTTGGAGGCAAAGTTAATAAAGTCAACGAGCTCTGCATGCGTGCAGGAAGCAGCACCAATGCAGTCGTCGATATAGCGATGGAAAAGTGGGGGACAGATACCAGAATAGGCACGGAACATAGATTGTTCCACAAAGCCAACAAAAAGGCAGGCGTAGCTAGGACCCATACGGGTGCCCATAGCTACACCTTTAGTTTGGAGGAAGTGGGAGGAGCCAAAGGAGAAATTATTAAGAATAAGGACTAATTCCGCTAGACGGAACAGAGTAGTGGTAGAGGGGAACTGATTAGGTCTGGAATCCAAAAAGAAGCGTAGAGCTTTGAGACCTTCCTGATGGGGGATGGAAGTATATAGGGACTGGACATCCATGGTGAAAATAAAGCAGTGGGGGCCAGGGAACTTAAAATCATCGAAAAGTTTAAGAGCGTGAGAAGTGTCACGAACATCGGTCGGAAGAGATTGAACAAGGGGGGATACTGTTACTTATTTTTATACACACATTCTTTCTCTCACTCTCCTTTTTCTCCCTCTGTCCCTCTGAATATACCTCTTGCCCATCCTCTGGGTCTCCCCCCCTCCCCCTTGTCTTTCTTCCCGGACCTCCTGTCCCATGATCCTCTCGTATCCCTTTTGCCAATCACCTGTCCAGCTCTCGGCTCCATCCCTCCCCCTCCTGTCTTCTCCTATCATTTTGGATCTCCCCCTCCCCCTCCAACTTTCAAATCCCTTACTCACTCTTCCTTCAGTTAGTCCTGACGAAGGGTCTTGTCATGAAACGTCGACTGCACCTCTTCCTAGAGATGCTGCTTGGCCTGCTGCGTTCACCAGCAACTTTGATGTGTGTTGCTTGAGTGAGAGTGTGTTGTTATTACACTCATCGTCTGAACCCTTAGTGCCTAGGTGACACATGGGGCCTCTGTTATTACACTACTCAGCCAAATTTTCAACCACCCTCCTGTATGGTGATTCATCATCACCTTTGATACAGCCCACAATGGTGGTGTTATCTGCAAAATTGTATATGGTGTTGGAGCTGTACTTAGCCACACATTCAAAGGTGTAAAGCAAGCAGAGCAGGGGGCTAAATACTCATCCCTGTGGCACTCCTGTGCTGATGGAGATTGCGGAGGAGATAATTTTGCCAATCCAACCTGACCAGGGTCTACAAGTGAGGAAATCCAGGATCAAATTGCATAAGGAAGTATTGAGGCCCGGGTCTTGGAGTTTACTGCTAAGTTCTGAAGGGATGATGGTATTAAATGCTGTACTGTAATTGATAAAGAGCATACTGATGTATACACCTCTGCTGTCCAGATGTTCCAGGGTTGTGTGATGAGATGGCATCTGCTGTGGACCTGTTGCTTCGGTAGGCGAATTGGAGCAGATCCAGTACCAGCTTTTTAAGTAATTACCTTAACAACTTTGGACCAAACTATATCACAGACACTCCCTCTGTTCTCGTCACCATTCTGTTCTCTGCATCTTAAAAATGCATAGGTAGATTATAGTGTTTGGTTTGTGCACACATTAAAAATACACCATATGGGCAGTGATAAGCTACCATTGACAGAGAATCTGTTTTGATGTTCTCTCTGCATGGGAAAAATGCTGGATGTGAGAACTCACCCACTTCTATGCCTAGCATAATTAGTAAGTGACAAGTGTTGCCTCAGTCATTGGAACTAATTTCAAGGTAGAGTTGATGCTATGATGATGGAATGCATTTAGTGTGTATTTCAGAACTTCTGTTCATAACTGGCACTAGTTTTAACATGTTATGTGTTACTGCAATTTTATAGTGAACACATAATTTGATTTTGCTTAATTTTTGGCGGGGGGGTCAAAGAATTTGATGTCTTCATTTCATGTCAAACACAGTTTGTGTCATGTTGAATCATATTTTTGGTATACAGTACTTGTTTTATTCCTTTGCAATTACATTTGGAAGTTTATTTCTGTGAATCCCAGGGAAGGTGGGATGATGTGGTGAGGGGAAAAAATGAATCATATTAATACCATAATGAGAAGATAATGACTTGATAGCATCACAGAGCCAAAGGCCTTCTGAGTCCATGCTGATTCTCTGCGAGAACAATGGAACTGGATCCGCTCAGCGCCCCTTCCCCGGAGGCCTGCAATATTGTCCTAAGTATTCAAGTTCTGTTATCAGCCTTTTACTTCATTGCAGAACAGTTGTAATTCATCGCAAGTATATTGTAAAGCTTGACTCCCTCCTTCAGAAGGGGAAAACAAGATGTGCATTTGTCATGACCAAAGGGCATTCCAAACTGCTTTATGGTCAATGAAATATATATGAAATATGGTCACACTTTAATATAGGAGACAGCCAGTTTGCTCACAGCAAGCTCCCATGAATATTAATATGATAATGATCAGATAAATTATAATAATACCCTGCTCTTCAAAATAGCACCTAAAGCTTTTTCACAGGAAGTAAAGCAAAAAGAAGGGGTTTTGGCATTAAAGCTCATCTAAAAGAGTTTGAAAAGTATTCAGTTAAACAGTGAAAAGGTTTTGAGTGTCACAGTAATATAGCATGAAGACAGATCTTTCAGCCCAACTCAACCATGCCAACCAAGACACCCTTTTAAGTGAGTCCCACTTGCCAGTGTTTTGCGCATATCCCACAAAACCTTTCCTATCCAAACATAGTTTTTAATATTATTATTGTATTTGCCTCAATGACTTTCTATGGCAGTTTCTTCTATGTATCACCTCTGTATGAAGTAATTGCCTTTAAAAAAAAAAATCCCCTCTCACTATGGCCTCTATACCCTTCACTGAGAAAATAAGAGAGTGTACACTTACCCTATCTTTGTCCCCTCTTTTTGAACACGTCTATAAGGTTAGCCCTCAGTCTTTGCTGCAAGAGGTTAAGTCCTTGCTTGCTGAATCTTTGCCAATAACTCAGGCCCTCGAGTCCAGGCAACATTCTTTTAAACCTTCTTTGCGCTTGTATCCAACTTAGTGGTGTCTTTCCTACAACAAGATAACCAAAACTTACAAAACATTCCAGGTGAGGCCTCACTAATGTCTTGTATAATAACAATATAACATCTCAACTCCTCTACTCAATGCCCTGACTGATGAAGGCTAGTGTATTAAATGCCTTCTTTACCACCATGTTCACCTGAGACAGCACTTTGTGGAACTATGTATTTGTACTCCTAGATCTCTCGGTTCTGTAACGCTCTTTAGGGACCTACTATTCACTTTTGCAGAGCATGTAGGATAAATCAGTGGTTAGGATTTGAGAATCTTTAATTACCAAGTGGATATTTCATATATAAGATCACAAAAGCAGTGAACATTACATATTTAACCTTTTTTACCCCTCCCTAGCCCACCAATTTCTAGTTGCATGGCTGAGAGGGGGGAGAAGATGGTGGCACGACGGCAGCATTCGCGGCCACTTCAGTGATGATATCTGTTATCTGTCAAGTAGGGGACCATGCACAATTCTGATTTGATGGAGACAGACGTGAGAGCACATAGGAACATCTGGAAAACTTCTGAAATGCCCGCTTTGCTGCCACTGCTACTGTGTGGTAACCGGAATCCCCGGAGCTGAAAGCCCCGAAATCCTCGGCTTTGCGTGTTTCAGTGGCCGGGGAGAGGTCGAAGGTGCTCGGCAGAGGATGGAGCTTGGGAGGCTGTATCGGAGAGGCCGGTCGGAAGCTCGGAGTTTTCGGACGGATGGACTCAGCGTCGGCTGCTTCCAAGGTATGGGCAAGTTGACGGTGCCGAGAGGTTTATGGCAGGGAGTTTCTCCCTTTTGCCGCCGGCTATCGGGGACTCGGGAGTCGATCGACTCGGGACTTTGAGACTTTTTTTTACTGTGCCCGTGGTCTGTTCTTCATCAAATTATGGTATTGCTTTGCACTGCTGTAACTATATGTTATAATTATGTGGTTCTGTCAGTGTTAGTCTTTGGTCTGTCCTGTTTTCTGTGATATCACTCCGGAGAAACATTGTATCATTTCTTAATGCATGTATGCATTTCTAAATGACAAGTTCACCAAAAGGTCCGGTGAATGACCTGAATATTTAAACCTCTTTGGTGTAATATATCTGACTTGCATTAACTTGGTCTCTGTAATGAAAAAAAGTTGTACGCCAAAGAAAATCTTTCAATTTTAGATGACTCCTCTTAAAACTTGCAATGATCATAGTAAATTTTATACGTTTTTATTATTCACTGTTGACAGACATTTAATTAAATGAAATGACCAAACAATAGGTCAGGTCAACTATGTTACCTCCCCACCAACAGTTAGCCCAACAATCAGATGATTACATCCTGCATAAAACTAACTGCAGTAAAGTCACTCCAAATCCATACCCATCAGACCAACACTGGCTTTCTTCTCCTATACCTGCCTCTGCCACGTATCCACACATATTGTCTTTACAAATGTCTGAAATATATTGATAGCATCTGTTTCACTGCTGACAATGCCAATCCATCCATCTGATCTTAGACTCTCCTGGAATTGGAATTGGTGTATGTACTGAGAAATATCATGCAAAACTTCTGTTTCCAAGCAGGTCCTACCATACATAAGAACACTGAGGTAGTAAAAAAGTTCAAAGTAAATTTGTTATCAAAGTACAAATATGTCACTATATACAATTCTGAGATTCATTTTCTTACTGGCATACAGAGTAAATCAAAGAAACACAATAGAATTAATGAAAGACGGCATCCAGCAAGAAGGACAAATAACCAATATGCAAAAGACAGCAAACTGTCTAAAGACAAAAAAAAAGCAATAAATATCGATAACATGAGATGAAGAGTCCTTGAAAGTGTGTACATAGGTTGTGGATATAGTTCAAAGATGGGGCAAGTGAAGTTGAGTGAAGTTCACCCCTCTGGTTCATGAGCATGGTGGTTGAGGGGTAATAACTATTTCTGATCATAGTGATGTAGGTCCTGGGGCTCCTGTATCTTCTTCCCAATGACAGCAGTGAGAAGAAAGCATGGCCTGGTGGTGGGGCCCTTGAAAATGGATGCTGCATTTCCTGCGCAGTACTCCATGAAGATATGCTCAGTATTGGGGAGGTCTTTACCTGTGATGGACTGGGCCATATCCACTATTTTTTGTAGAATTTCCTATTCAAGGGCATCAGTATTTCCATACCAGGCCGTGAATCTACCAGTCAATGTATTCTCCATCATACATCTATAGAAGTTTGTGAAAGTTTTAGATGTCATGCCGAATCTTCACAAACTTCTAAGGATGTAGAGGCATTGCTGTGCTTTCTTCATAATGGCACCTACACTTAAGGGCCTAGGACAAATCCACAAAACAAAGGTCTGGTTACTTAAAACTTCAGGTGAATCCTATCCTACATAATCTTCTCTTTCAGCCTTCCATGCATGATTTAACATTTCAAGTCTGGTACAGAAAGGGCATCAGGTGCTTTGAAAACACCGAGGTATTTAAAAATGTTGCCTCTCTCCTTCTTTGGTCCTCCGATGAGAACTGGCCTCTGGTTTCCTCCTCCTGAAGTCAATAATCAGCTCCTTGGTCCTGATGACATTGAGGAGGATGTTGTTGCTTTGGCACCACTCAGCCACATTTTCAATCTCCCTCTAGTATGCTGATTCATCACCACCTTTGATTAGGCCTGCGGCAGTGGTGCTCTCAACAATCTTGAATATGGCATTTGAGCTGCGCTTAGCCTCACAGTCATAAGTATAAAGTGAGTAGAACTGGGAGCTAAGCACACAACTTGTGCTGTTGGAGGTTGTGAGGAGATATTTTTGCCAATCTGAACTGATTGGGGTCAGCAAGTGATGAAATCAAAGACCCACTTTCACAAGAAGGTATTGAGACCAAGGTCTTAAGGTTTGTTGATTAGTTTTGAAGGCATGATAGTATTGAATGCCAAACTGTAGTCAATATAGAACATCCTGAGGTATGCATCTTTGCTGTCTAGATGATCCAGAGTTGAGGGAAGAACCAATGAAACGGAATTTGCTGTGGACCTGTGTGATGGTAGGCAATTGAGAAAGAGAATAGAAGGCAGAGTATTGTGCAGCAGCTACAGCTGGCATCAATACATTCTTAGATCAAAGTATGTGGGGATTGGAAATATAGATGTGGAATTTAGAAGAGTGTAAACGTGCACGTGACCTTATACAAAATTGTAAGATCTTAAGGGAGCTGGACAGAGTCGATGTTGAGATGTTCCCACTCCTGGGAAATTCCTGAAAAAAGGGACAAATCCACAAAACAAAGGTCTGGTCACTTAAAACTTCAGGTGAATCCTATCCTATATAATCTTCTCTTTCAGCCTTCCATACATGATTTAACATTTCAAGTCTGGCACAGAAAGGGCATCAGGTGCTTTGAAGATCTTTTCATGGACAATCGCTTTGCATCTTTTGAATAACTGTCTGTAAAGTGTAACCTAGCCAACACTCACTTCTTTAGATATCTCCAAATTAGACATTTTATCAACCCTTTATTATCAAACTTCCCTGAGGTACCAGATAAAAATGTTGTTGCCTTGTTTTTTCGCATGAATCCATTGTGTAAAGGTTTAATATCTACTATTCGAGATAAGTTAGTGGCTTTGAGGCAAGCCCCCTTGACAAAATTAAAACTGCTTGGGAGCAAGATTTAAATTTTCCTGTGTCCGATGATGTATGGGATTCAATTCTCAAGTCAGTTAATTCAACTTCTTTGTGCTCACCACTGCCTGTTACAGTTCAAGGCCATACACAGGGCTCATATGTCTAAAATTAAATTATCGCGTATCTATCCAGATATTAGTCCCTGTTGTGACAAGTGTGAAGGGAGCGAGGCTTCTCTTATTCATATGTATTGGACTTGTCCTGGCTTGGAGAAGTACTGGAGAGATGTCTTTCTAACTTTATGCCATATACTTAATTACCATTTGGAACCTAATCCTCTGATTGCTGTTTTCGGCACCTCAGGAGAGGTTGACACGCACCTGAGTCTGACTAAACGTCGTACACTGTCTTTTGCTTCTCTTTTGGCCAGACGCGCAGTCCTTCTTAGGTGGAGAGATGCTGCTCCACCCACTCTTGCTCAATGGCTCAGAGACATTATGTCCTGCTTAGACCTTGGAAAGATTCATTATTCACTTCTCAATTCGGACATAAAGTTCCAAAGGGTGTGGGGACCTTTTCTTGATTATTTTCATAATTCCCGCTTAGATTAAAGGTCCATCCCTTTTTTTTCCTTCTGCATATAAATCCCTTAATTCCAGCTTCTTTCGGTTAAGATTTACCGTTTTTGATGTGTTAACATATTGTAGCCAAGGTAGTAGGCAATATACCTTTTTTTTATAAATACAGCTCTGTGGAGATAAAAGTTCTGATTAACTTTTCTATATATTGTAAGTTTGGCTTGGAGTTGGGTAATGGGAGAGTGGGGTGGTAACTAACTATATATGATTCTACCATGGGTGCTTTTTTAAAAACTTTTATGAACTGTACATTCGATACCTTTGTTTTGCACTGTACAAACTTCTTTACTGTTTTTCCTTCACTGTAGAAACTAGTAAAAAAAATTTTAAAAACTTCAGGTGAGCAGAAATTTCTTCTCAGTGGTAAGTGAATCTCTGGAATTCTTTTATGCTGCAGATGGTGGAGGAATGACTATTAGATATATTGAAGGTGAAAACAGAAAACTATATGAAAGGTAAAGGAATTGCAGTTGATGGAATATAGGCACTAAAGAGAATTTGAGTCCAGCATAGAACACATTGAATGGCGGGCGCAGGTGTGAAGGGCCCGGTGGCAAGTTCCTTCTCCGATTTTCTGGTAGAAGAAAAGGTGGGTTTGATGTAGCTGAATCAAAAACAGGTTTATTATCACCAGCATTTGTGGAGAAATTTGTTAACTTAGCAGCAACAATTAATGCAATACATAATATAGAAGAAAAATCAATAAAGTACAGTATATGTACGTTTGTATGTTGAATAGATTAAAAATCATGCAAACACAGAAATAAAATGTATTAAAAAGTCAGGTTTTGTTCACAGGTTCAATGCCCATTTTGGAATCAGATGGCAGAGGGGAAGAAGCTGTTCCTGAATCGCTGAGTGTGTGACTCCAGGCTTCTGTACCTCCTACCTGATGGTAACAGTGAGAAAAGTGCATGTCCTGGGTGCAGGGGGTCCTTAATAATAGACACTGCATTTCTGAGACACCGCTCCTTGAAGATGTCCTGGGTATTTTGTAGGCTAGTACCCAAGATAGAGCCAAATAAATTTACGACCATTTGCAGCTTCTTTCGGTCCTCTGCAGTAGCCCCTCCATACCAGACAGTGATGCAGCCTGTCAGAAAGCTCTCCACGGTACATCTATAAAAGTTTTTGAGTGTTTTTGTTGACACACCAAATCTCATCAAACTCCTATTGAAGTATAGTTGCTGTCTTGCTTTTTTTATAGCTGCATCAATATGATGGGACCAGATTAGGTCTTCAGAGTTCTTGACAACTAGGAACATGAAGCTACTCACTCTCTCCACTTCTGACCCCTCTATGAGGATTGGTATGTGCGCCTTCGTCTTCCCCTTCCTCAAGTCCACAATTAGCTCTTTCATCTTACTGGGATGTAATGTTGAAATTGTACAAGGCATTGGTGAGGTCAAATTTGGAGTATTGTGTACAGTTTTGGTCACCGAACTATAGGAAAGATGTCAACAAAATAGAGAGAGTACAGAGAAGATTTACTAAAATGTTACCTGGGTTTCATTACCTAAGTTACAGAAAAAGGTTGAACAAGTTGGGTCTTTATGCTTTGGAACGTAGAAGGTTGAGGGGGGACTTGATAGAGGTATTTAAAATTATGAGAGGGATAGATAGAGTTGACGTGGATAGGCTTTTTCCATTGAGAGTGGGGGAGGTTCAAACAAGAGGACATGAGCTGAGAGTTACGGGGCAAAAGTTTAGGGGTAACATGAGGGGGAACTACTTTACTCAGAGAGTGGTAGCTGTGTGGAGCGAGCTTCCAGCAGAAGTGGTTGAGGCAGGTGTGATGTTGTTGTTTAGAGTTAAACTGGACAGCTATATGGACAGGAAAGGAATGGAGGGTTATGGGCTGAGTGCAGGTTGGTGGGACTAGGTGACAGTAAGAGTTCGGCATGGACTAGAAGGGCCGATGGCCTGTTCCGTGCTGTAATTGTTATATGGTTATAAGACGTTTAGTGTAAGGTTGTTGCTCATGATCTCGTTCTGAGAGCAGTACTAAGGGGTAAATGGCCTCCTCCTGCTGCTACTTGTATCCTGGAATTAAAGAATTTAGAACAGCAGAGTGCAGAAACAGGCTAATCAACTCATGGACTCCATCCCAAACACAATGCCAATTTAAACCTGCATATCTGCCTGCATTTAGTCAATGTCACTCAATTTCCTGCCTGCTCATGCACCAGTCTAAATGTCTCTTAAACATTGCTAAGTGTCTGCCTGCACCTTTTCCACTGGTGGCATGTTCCAAGCACCTACCACTTGCTGTGTAAAAAAAAACACCCCGCACATCTCCCCGATCTATTCCTCTCTCATTTTAAGTGTATGTTCTCTAGCTTCTGATATTTCTACCCTGAGATAAAAAGATTCTGACTATCTACATAGCTGCTGAATGACGTCCCCATCAATGAAGGCAAACATACCATATATCTTCCCAGCCCCCAGCTACTTGTGGTGCCACTTTCAGGGAACTATCATTTTGTACTCCCAAGATCTCACAATATTTTCCCAAAGTTATAGAAATCACATAATTAGTTTTATGTAAATCATGCTTGAAAAACTTCCAGACCTTTAGCTCTAAAAATTCATCTTCATTTACTGTACTTATAAAGCTATTAATACTTAAAAACCAAATGAGTAGGTATACATTTTTTTTTACAGAGGAACTGCCTATAATACACCAAATCTTTCAGCAAAGGGTTATGTATTTTCATTTTAACTGTTATTTTTAGTGGTTTAATGGAGATGTGTTGGTTAAATACAGTACATGGTTTTATGATAAACCTATCCCAGCTCTATTTCTGAAACCATACTGCAACCTTTCTGACACAAACCAAAAATTAATTATAAAAAGTAAAAAGATGCTTGCTGTGCTGACTCAGGGCAGAGTTTGTATTTGCAAGTGAGTTTGAACAGAAACTTAACTAAATAAAATTGCTTTGCAGAAAAAAACTTGTGCCTTTCTTGGGCACATTAAAGCTGTTTCTTGTTTCTTCCAGAGGTATAACATCTCAGAAGTGTTTTGCTTGGATTGTCAAATGCCATGTGGGAGCAGAGCTTAAGAAAAAAACATTTATAGACATTATTATAGTGTTTTGCATAATATTTCCTTAAATGTTCTCCCACTGGGAATCTAATTTGGTGATAAGGGTATCAGGCAGACATGCACAAAGTTGCTCTTGTACTTTTATAACCCAGGTCACTAGTTGTGAGTGCCAGTCTATAATATCTGATGGTCATAACAGGCTCCAGAGATCAATGAAACATAAACAATTCTCCACCAATCAGTCTGGTGCTAAATCATGCCATCTGACATTATCTGAAGCCCTATTCAATCTTAGCTAAACTGAGTAAAGCAAGAATAAATCTGAGTAAATCTGCTGTGAGACCTGAGTCCAAAGTTTGCGAGAAATTGAGTCAAATAAATCAATCATTCAAAGGGCAATGGAATCAATAATATGCAAAGTCTCTAAGAGATAATTAGTCCATTTTTACAGACTGAGAGTGCTGAAAGATATGGTGAGGTAGTAATGAGTGCAGAAAATGAATGCTTTTGGTAGATTTAATGTTTTGTACAGAATCATTAAAGTTCCTGTGCTTTTGATAAAAGAAACACAAAATCTTTAACATTTAAGACACTGCTCTTTATAACTGGGAAAAAGCATCAATTTAAATGTTACACTCATTGAATGGTTTGGGAGTTAGGGGGCAAGAAGGTCAGTATCAGTAATGTGGAACAAAAATGCCAATCAGGACTGAACTGACCAAGAATGTATTGCTCCCTAGCCTTAAGTTCACATTCCGTTTTGCTTAGAGAGTTAAGCAACACTTTACCTGCTATGCAAGCTTAGCCGAGGTTGTGATAATTTGCGGGCATTCTATATTAGTGCCTGAACCCTTATGATCCTTACAGGTTTCCCCCAACTCATCCATGGACTAGGTTGGTCATCGTGTTTCTCTGTATATTTCAATGTAGATGTGACAAATAAGTGCTAATCGTTAATCTTGTCTTTAAAAAAAAACCTGACACTGGTCTTGCTCTTCAAACATGTGAACTATTATTAATTTTGATATGTCAGTGTTGGGGAAAAAGAATCAGCAGATGACTACATTTCAAATATGTAAATACAGAGCTCCAATTACCAATGTCACGTTGAGCAGATGCCTCGAGAGGGCAAAGCAATTGAGACTTCTCTGCAGTGTAAAGTACAGTGCCAGTCAACCTACCACTGTGGATACTGGAGGAAATAATAGAAATGCTGTCCATCCTCATCATCTTTGACCTTCCTGTTGAGAGACTGCAAGTGCTGAATGCCTTAGATTTATATCTTCTCCATTAGTGCCTGAGGTCCTCAAACATCTCTTCCCTAGCCTGACACTAGCTAAAATAAAACCATTGCATTTCATGCCTTATTTAGTGCATTATCTGACATTTTGGAATCAATGATAATTTTGCTTTCACAAATAAATAATTTATCCTGGAAAGCTGACAGATTTAAAAAAGTACATAGCATATGGAATACAGTTTTGATTTTACTTTAGGAATTTAATCCCAGTTCCAAGAGAGTTTTGGCTCATTCTGATCTACCACACAGTGGAATTTGAGTGCATTTGAATCCATATAAAGGTAAAATAGTCTTGTATTTGTTGGCAACGAACACTGGACTCACCACTAATTTAACTGGTACTTCTTCAATTATAAGAATTCCCGTAGTTTTTGTTTTAAATAAATACAAGAAAGATTAAATAGCAGAAAAAGTCTTAAACAAGAAGATAAAAAGTTTACAATGCAAGTGAAGTCTGGCAGACTGGATGTGGTCTAAAGAGAAGCAGAGAAAATCTGCAGTTGCTGGAAACCCGAGCAACACAAACAAAGTGCTAGAGGAACTCAGCGGGCCAGGCAGCATCTATGGAAAAATGTACAGTTGATGTTTTTTCCATAGATGCTGCCCGGCCTGCTAAATTCCTTCAGCATTTTGTGTGTGTTGCTCAGAACCAGCAGCAGCTTCATTGTCTGTAAATGCAGGTTGCTTTTTGGTCTGACCCCCAAAGTGGCCCGTAATACACGTGGATCAGAAGCAGCAAAAGATTGCCTTCCTTCCATCCCTTGCGACTATCTTTTCACTCACTGACCTTGACACTGAGATGCAGGCAATCAACTAGTTCCCGAAGCTTAAGCTTCATATGAAACATCCAAAGAGCTTGTGACATACTTGTTAACAGAAAAATTTGAAATTACACACTGTATGGCTTAATATCACTGATTCTCTTGTGCCCCTTGTCTTATCAATGACACAAGCTGGCACAGGCATCCTGTGGAGTTGTAACAGATCTTGGACCAACTCCAAAGATTAACAATATTCATTCTGCTTCCTTTTTTTTGAAGTGCTTTTTTCAGAAACAGTTGCTGCTCCATCAGAGAACAAAAGTTCAAATTCGGATTTAAGCAAAATGCATCTAGCAAGCATCCACTTGTAAATCAAGCTAATGGCTAGAGTTTCCTCAGCCAGAAAACCCAAGTCTCCATTTTGAATCATAATTGGTTGAAATTAGCAACAGAGAAGAAAGAAGCAGCCAAGCAGAAAGGATGTACAATATAATGTCTTTACACTTTGTTCTAGCTGTGAACAAATGTGATCCAAATTCATTGTCACTCATTTGAGCTAAACTTCCAATTTAACTACAGCTGTGCATTTTACACCGCCTCCATTGGTTCATGAGGGCCACATTTCAAGTGCAAAACATGCAGTCACTACTTTAAGACACAGAAAATGTTGGAGGAACTCAGCCAGTCAGCCAGCATCGATGGAAGGGAATTAAGAGTCCACATTTCAGGTTGAGACCCTTCATCAGGATATCTGATCCTGATGAATGGTCTCCGCCAGTAATGTTGACTCCTTATTCCTTTCTATAGATGCTGCTTAACCTCTTGAGTTCCGTCAACATTTTGTGTGTGTTCCTCTGGACCTCCAGCATTTGCAGAACATCTTGCATTAATGATCAGCCAATATTTTGCATTTAGTGCAACTTACTGAGAAAAATCTTTACCCCCCAGCTGGTCTCAAATCACACAGTGCATGTACTTCTCCAGCTGGCTGATTTCAAGGGAAAATTGTTCTCTGTCAATTAAGAGAATCGAGCATTACATGAGATTTCACTCATAAATCAAAGAGGAAGGGGTTAATAATCCACTGGAGGGGGAAGGAAGAATGGACCTGAATGCCTGGAAAGATAAACTTATTTTTGGCTGCAGTTATGTTGGTTACATATTGACTTTTAGCTTCTTTGACAGGACATGTCTTGAAAGGATTTGTCCCCTCGTGATTAATGGCCATCACAAGTAAAACATTACCATTTCGCTAATTTTTCATTGATACTCATTCCTGCAGCTTTGGGGGAGGAATACAAATTTCTTAAACAACACTAAAGATGGACATGTAATTTGTTGGCGCATTCTGCAGACATTACACCATCTTTTTCTCCTATCTACTTGTCTTGCTATAATGATCACTGAAAGGAATGTTGGCTTTCAAGTGATGCTGTTTGCCAAAACTGATTTTCTCACATGGAATTTTTCCACATTTTACTTTGGACAGAATACCTTTCTTTGATTTTCCAACAAAAACTAGTATTTGACAGAGCAAATTATTGCCATTCAGTCAGACTAACAGGCTAACATTTATTCTTGGCAGAGTACATGGATGCACTTACGTAGGAAGTAAGTTGTAGCTTAACATCTTTGGATCAAGTTTCACCTGTGAAAACTTCATGGAGGTCAGGGCAAGATTATTTGTTAACCTTAGTGAATACTAAGTACCTCAGTTACATAGAAAATCTCTAGGGTTACCTTTAAAATACCAAAGTACTTGAAAGCAATTAAATATATTACATATAATTACATTTGTAAAAATTCCAGGCAGATTAGTGGCAGGCCACTTGGACCCTCAAGCCTGCCCCGCTATTATATTCCTATTAAATTGTCCCTTTATTCTTCTGCCATGGGTAATTCCCCTTAACTTTCCCCTCACCTTTAGAAGAGACTGAAAGCCTTTTCCCTAGTGGAGAGGCCTCTAAGATTTTGCAAGTTTTAATAAGTGAATTTGAAAAACAAAGTGTTTTCACTTTTGCAAATGGCCTAAGATATACAGCTGTATATAAAATATGAACACCAATAAATCCAAAAGGGAACTTAATTGCTCTGAAGATTAAACAAATGTGGAACTCATCCACAGCTGATTGAGAGGAATAGGGTAAATGCATGCAACGAGAAACCAGATAAAATCATAATGGAGAAAGAAAGAGGAGAGAATGTGGACAGGGGTAAATCCACTGCCACAAGGGGCGACAAGATGTTCTGCAGATGCTGGAAATCTTGAGCAACACACACGTAATACTGGAGGAACTTAGGAAGTCAGGTAGAACCCATGGAAGGAAATGAAGAACCAATGTTTTGGGCCAAGATCCTTTGTCAGTCCTGGACATTTTGAGTGTGGTGGTTCAAGGTGTTTCTTAAGGAGTGAAAATATCTGCATGAACCTGATTATCTGATGTATTGCAACATAATTCAATTAGGAAAGGTGAGGGGGTATTTACTTTGTGAGGGCTACTGTTTTCTATTTACTTTTAAAAGAGAAAATAGTGGAAACATTCAGCAGGCCAGGCAGCATCTATGGGAAGAGAAACAGTAAATGTTTCAGATCTCAGACCCTTTATCAAAACTGCTTCTCACACACTAAACCCTGTTCCCTCCAGTGATAATTCTTGTACTTGGAGAGAAAGGGAATTTGTGCCCTCAACAGGCTCAGACTTTTCCACATTGGTCTTGGTTCACTGGAGTTTCTCAGGGACTATGCTGAAACAGTTGCAGAGGTTTTCTCTGAAACAAGCTCTATCATTTTTTAGCTTTGGAGACAAACCTTAATCTCACAGCTAATATAACATTTTGCTCATATCAGTTGAAATATAAACTGATGACTTTTTGAAGAAATTCCCCTGTGTAAGAATAAGTATCAGTATCACTCCCATGAAGTACAATGCTGTCTAATTTTTAGCTTGGCCCATTTATTATTAGAAGAACATAAACTCTTCAAGCTAAAAGGCTATTGAATCTCATCTCCTGAACTTCTCCATGATATATTTTATCTTATTACCAACACACAAAGTGCGTGACTGGATCGGTGCTAAAATTAGATTTGAACTAAATCTCGAATACTAAATGTATGAGATCTCATTTTAATCTCACTCCTCTGACTAAAAGCAAAGGCTTCATCCACTAAGTGATTCAGGGTAGGGAAGGTAAGTACAGTTAGTTGCTGTTGATTTATTAAACGGGGCATTTAGGTAAAGGGTTATTTACCATCATTGACTTACTGGAGTCTTTTACAATTTGGTGATCTTAACAGATAATAAACCAACTAAATCCACAGTTCAGAAGAAACAATGGCATAATGGTCAGGTGTCATCTTTGCAAGGTTAACATTTAATTTGTCTGTGAGAAAGTGGCAAGGTCAAGTTACTGATTTTTTTTGTCTTTCAGAAGTGTACATTGCTAAAACAACAATGTCTTATTAATGATTAGAGAAGTGAAACTGGAAGATTAATGTAAAAAGTCCTATAGTTCAAAAGTCATGGACCAAATCTTTAATTGGTTTTCTTCACCAATGCGGATTTTATCCCTTTTCCTCAGTTTTAAAAGCATAGTACATTTAAAATACACAGGGAGGCACAATCTTTTCTATGCGAGGGACTGGTTTTCTCATCCAGAACACAAAAGCCAAAGTCCCCAACATTCATCTGTGCTTTAACTTAAGGAATTAAGTGGCAATACACCAACTCCATGTAGGACCCAAGCAGTTACAGGTAAATCTGTCTGCAGAAGATGTGTCATTTTACGTGGGCATTTCCAGAGGAAAGTTACACATAACATGCAGTTTTTAAATTAAGTTCATTTAATTGTTAATTTGATAGCCATAAATATGTTTTTAAAAATATTTTTAGGACAGAGTTAGGAAGATACTTGTTAAGCAAGGAAGTGACAAGTTATCACTTTATTAGGAACATTTGTACATGTGCTCGTTAATGCAAATAGTTTATCAGGCAATCTGTGGAAGTAACTCATTGGATAAAAGCACACAGGCATGGTCAAGAGGTTCAGTTGTTGTTCAGACCAAATATTAGGATGAGAAAGAATTGTGACCTAAGTAACTTTGATTGTGGAATGATTGTTGGTTCCATATGGGGTGGTTTGAGTATCACAGAAACTGCTGATCCTCTGGGATTTTCACACACAACAGTCTCCAAGGTTTACAGAGAACAGAGTGAAAACAACATCCAGTGAGTGGCAGTTGTGTGATCGTGTGTCCTTTGTTTCACGGAATCCTGGTTAACCCCTACCGTACTGGATGCAGCGATCCAGATCGATGGGTTTACTATACACTGTCAGGATAGATCTATAGAGTCTCTCAAAAGCAGAGGTGGAGGAGTATGCCTCATGATCAACTCTTCTTGATACACAAATATATCAGTGCTGTCCCAATTCTGCTCTCCAGACCTGCAATATCTAGCAGTAAAGTGTCATCCTTTTTACTTACCATGGGAGTTCTCTGGGGTCATTCTGGTAGCAGTTTACATTCCACTTCAGGCCAATGTCAAGCAGCCTTTAGATGATCAGGCAATGGGATCAACATGCATGAAACAGTGCACCTAACACCTTCACCATTGTTTTGGGAGATTTTAACCAGGCCAGTCTGAAAAAAAAGTCACTAAGCAATTACCATCAACAGATCACTTGCAATACCAGAGGAAACAACATGCTGGACCATTGTTACACCGCCATCAAGAATGCCTACCGTGTTACTCCACGCCCTCACTTCGGGAAGTCTGATCACCTGGCTGAACTTCTACTCACTGAGTATAGGCAGAGACTGAAGACTGCAGCACCAGTAGTGAGGACCAAGAAGGTATGGACAAGGGAAGCACAGGAGTGCCTACAAGACTGCTTTGAATTGGTGGACTGGACTGTATTCAGGGATTCATCCTTGAATCTGGATCAGTATGCTGAAGTTGTTACCGACTTCATTAAAACCTGTGTGGATGAGTGTGTGACTACAAAGACTTACTGTACAGTACATTCCCCAAACCAAAAGCTGTGGTTGAGCCAGGAAGTATGTTGCCTGATGACCCTGTGATCTCTGTCTCAGAGACAAATGTTAGACTGTCTTTAGAGAGTGAACCCTCGCCAGGCAGAAGGTCCCGATGGAGTACCTGGTAAGGCTCTGAAAACCTGTGCCAACCAACTAGCGGGAGTATTCAAGGACATTTTCAACCTCTCCCTGCTACAGGCAGAAGTTCCCACTTGCTTCAAAAAGGCAACAATTATACCTGTGCCAAAGAAGAATAATATGAGCTGCCTTATTGATTATTGCCCAGTAGCACTCACATCAACAGTGATGAAATGCCTTGAGAGGTTGGTCATGACTAGACCAAACTCCTGCCTTAGCAACAACCTGGACCCATTGAAATTTGCCTACCAACACAATAGGTCAATGGCAGAAGCAATCTCCATGGCTCTCCAAACAGCTTTAGACCACCTAGTCTACGCGAACACCTATGTCAGGATGCGGTTCGTCGACTATAGCTCAGCATTTAATACCATCATTCTCACAATCCTGATTGAGAAGTTGCCGAACATGGGCCTCTGTACCTCCCTCTCTAATTGGATCCTCAGCTTCCTAACCAGAAGACCACAGTCTGTGCAGAGTGGTGATAATATATACTGTTCGCTGACGATCAACGCTGGCGCACCTCAGGGGTGTGCGCTTAGCCCACTGCTCTACTCTTTGTATACACATGGCTGTGTGGCTAGGCATAGCTCAAATATCATCTACAAATTTGCTGACGATACAACCATTGTTGGTAGAACCTCAGGTGGTGACGAGAGGGCGTACAGGAGTGAGATATGCCAGCTAGTGGAATGGTGCTGCAGCAACAACCTGGCACTCGCTGTCAGTAAGACAAAAGAGCTGATTGTGGTCTTCAGGAAGGGTAAGATGAAGAAACATATATCAATCCTCAAGGAGGGATCAGAAGTGGATAGAGTGAGCAGCTTCAAGTTCCTGAGTGTCAAGATCTCTGAGGATCTATCCTGGTCCCAACATATTGATGTAGTCATAAAGAAGGCAAAACAGCGACTATACGTTATTAGGAGTTTGAAGAGACTTGGCATGTCAACAAATATACTCAAAAACTTCTATAGTTGTACTGTGGAAAGGATTCTGACAGGCTGCATCACTGTCTGGTATGGAGGGGCTACTGCACAGGACCGAAAGGAGCTGCAGAAGGTTGTAAATCTAGTCAGCTCCATCTTGGGCACTAGCCTACAAAGTACCCAGGACATCTTTAGGAAGTGGTGTCTCACAAAGTCAGCATCCATTATTAAGGACCTCCAGCACCCAGGGCATGCCCTTTTCTGACTGTTACCATAAGGTAGGAGAGACAGAAGTCTGAAGGCACACACTCAGTGATTCAGGAACAACTTCTTCCCCTCTGACATCCAATTCCTAAATGGACATTGAGGCTTTGGACACTACCTCACTTTTTTTAATATACAGTATTTCTGCTTTTGCACATTAAAAAAAAATCTATTCAATATATGTAATTGATTTCCTTGTTTATTTAATATGTTTTATTTTATTTATTATTTTTTTCTCTCTCTGCTAGAATACGTATTACATTGAACTGCTGCTGCTAAGTTAACAAGTTTCACGTCACATGCCGGTGATAATAAACCTGATTCTGATTCTGAAAACACCTTGTTAATGAGTGGTCAGAAGAGAATGGCCGGACTGATTGAAGGAAGACCACAGCAATGCAAAGAACCATGTGTTACAACAGTGCTGTACAGCTGAGCATCCCTGAATGCAAAACACGTCAAACCTTGAAGTGAATGGGCCTCAACAGTGAAGGCCACGAGCATACTCTTTCAAACATCTTCAAGTGTTTCAGTATTTTTAATTTAACATTATGATTACTTTTCAATAGTTTCTGATTGACAGCTATCATTAAGGACTCCCAGCACCTAGGACATGCCCTCTTCTCATTACTACCCTCAGAGAGGAGGTATAAGAGCTGAAAGACACGCACTCAATGTCCTAGGAACAGCATTTCCCCTCCGCCATCAGATTTCTGAATCAACAATGAAACCATGAGCACTACCTCACTATTTTGGCTTTCTTCTGCACTATTAAATATTTTAATGTAATTTACAGTATATTTTCTGTATTGCACTGTACTGCTGCTGCAAACAAGAAACTGAATGACATATCTAGTGATAATAGATCCAATTCTGATTATTTTTAAATGTTTATGTATCTCTGAGTGTTAGCAGACATTCAAATCATCTGTCAGTTTTAACATTAATAAGCTGGGAAGATCATTTAATTGATTACTGAGGAACTTTTGGGGCTGGAATTTGCCCTTTTGGTGTTTGCCAATAAAGAGTTGGCATCAGGGACCAAGCTGCCGCTGTGGTTAAATATGGGAAGGGGAGCACTGAGCACAGGTGGCTCATTACCCTCTGAGGTAGGTGGAATTGAGCCTTCCCATCAGACAGATGTGCAATGAAGACAATATATCCTTAATATAAAAAGTATCCCAAGGAGCTTCATATTAGCAACGTAAAATAAAACTTAATTTTGAACCACATAATGAGATTGGTTCAAGAAAGGCATTTTACAGAACATGTTAAAGGAGAAACAAGAGATGAAGCATACAGAAGGTCTTATTCAGCTACCAGTGATGGAAAATTAAATTTGCAAATGATCAGCGGGCCAGAATTAGCAACAAATATCACAGTTGGCCTTGTTTCAAGGGATTGTTGCTCTCGTGCTTCTGCAAAGTAATCTGATTTGTTGATAGGATGCACAAGACTTGTATGACAATTTCAGTTTTATTTTTCCCTGATATGAACTTGCTGGAATCGTTTCACATTTTCCAGAAAACTGAGACCACCCATGAAAATATTTTCTCTGCCCATCATGTAATCTCCTCCTAAGTATATCTTTCTTGTACTCTCAGGAGCAGAGAGATTACTTCAAATGTTTGATCTCAGACACATCACCAGCATAATCACCCAACATAGTTGACTGTGGTGCAGGGAATGGAGAATCTTCCTCAGAATTTGGCTGCCTGCAAGCCACCGACTTCCCCTCAGGTTTATTTCAGTTGCATGCTTGATGATTGTGATTCAAATAAACAGTGGAATCAAGCATCATGCTAGGTTGTCCAATCATCTCAATATTTTTAAAGCCTCTTCCCCACCACAATGTTATTAATAGAATCCCCTCTGTAGATTCTGTCTATGCTTCTCAGTACCTTAGGAAAGTTTCCAGAATAATCAAAAACCCCATACACCCTCAACATTCTCTCTTCTCTCCTCTCCCATCAGGCAGAAGATCCAAAAGCCTGAAAGCACATACCACCAGGCTCAAGAGCAGCTTCTATCCCACTGTCATCAGACTCTTGCATGGACCTCTTGTATGATAAGATGGACTCTTGACCTCATAATCTAACTTGCTATGATCTTATCACTTACCTGCACAGCACTTTTTTGGTAACTTTTTAAACTTTATTCTGCATTGTTATTATTTTAACTAGCTAAATGCTCTGTGTAATGATTTGACATGTATGAATATGCAAGCCAGACTTTATACAGTATCTTGGTACATGTGACAACAATGAACGAATATACCTTATCTCCAGTAAGCTCATCCAACATGTATGTTGGACAAATAGGAAACTGTCCAATATACTCTGTGCCCACTTCATTGGATTGGATTGGGCTGAATCAGGCTGGGGTGGGATGGCTGGGCTGATGATAATGTAGAGTGTTCTTTTGGAATTGGAACAATTTTTGGTAGACTGAGAGCTGACTACAGAGTGAGATTGAAAGTTGAGAGGAAGAGAGAGGTGTGGTAACTGAAAGAGACCCTGTTGGCCGGTTTGAAATGGGCACCAAAGAGGGAGTAATGCATTGTTTAAAGTAAGTGGCAGGGACGGAGAGAATGACATGGGTTTTTGGCTACAGCTGGCTTCTAGCATATCAGAGTATTCACTTGCAGCCTTATCCTTATATTGTTTAACCTCTTCACTTGGATTATCTCGATGAAGAGTGGTAATGAATGACATAGTCAAGCTTGGCATTCCTGTTTCAGTGATGGCCTCTTTGCCCTTATCAATCAATGCTGGAATATTATTATGTCTACAAATTCTGCTCCCCCCCCCACCATTTTCTTAATCATGAAAAGGATTTGGAGCCCAGGTACTAGCTTTAGAGAGCAACACTCGGGTGTGCACGGTGATCCTGGAAGTAATGGTGATCCTGCATGGTGATCCTGGAAGCAGACCGCACATTGGGAACATAGTCTGGGAGCTCTGTAAGCTGCAGAGGAGGAGAGAGCACTCCAGTCATTCTTGCTGTTTTCGGGTTGGCAAGGAATTACCAGACATCCTCTTGGTTCAGTGCTACTTTAATGTGCAATAAGTTCTTGGACCATTTAATGACACTGGATTCAGTTTTATGTTTGAAAGATGATATTAGGAAAACATAATCCTGTTGGTTGCGGCAATGCACCTTTAAGCTGCACTGTCAACCAACATTAAAAGACAGAAGAAGAAAAAGAAGAGGTTCAGTTGTTGTTCAGACCAAACATCAGAATGGGGAAAAATGTGATCTAAATAACTTTGACCGTGAAACAATTGCTGGTGCCAGTTGGGGTGGTTTGAGTATCTCAGAAACTGCTGATCTCCTTGGATTTTCACACTCAACAGTCTCCAGAGCTTACAGAGAATGGAAAAAAATATATATATATTCAACTGGTTGAACTGACAGGTCAGTGACAGTAACTCAAATAACCATGCATTACAACAATGGTGTGCAGAAGAGCATCTCTGAATGCATAGCACATTGTACCTGAAGTGGATGGGCTTCAGTAGCAGAACAGCATGAAGATACACTCAGTAGCCTCTTTATTAGGTTCAGGAGGTACGAAATAAAGTGGCCATAGAATGTATAGCTCCACCAAATCCTGATTCCATATCACTTGAACCCCAAAATGCAAATGACAATTGATTATACAAGTTCTTGGAGGCAGAGCTCAGGATATCAAGAACTGCCTGTTGAGTTCAGAATAGGTTAATTGAGATGTTTTAAAAGCATCAAACTGCTTATAACTAATGTCACAAGGTCCAATACTGAAGTATGGTGCAAATACTAAAACCTTCATTGTGCAAAAAGAGTTCTCTAGAGCAATGGTTGCAATGACAAAAGACATGGTGAGACTGTACCTGCAATATTGCGTGTAGTTCTGGTTGCCTCACGACAGGAAGATTGTGAAGAAACTAGAGAGGGTCCAAAAAAGATTCACAATGTTGCTGACAGACTGGAGACCTTTTTATAACCTAAGAAGAGAATGAACAGGCAGGGACTGTTCTATCCTGGAGGAAAGGAGGTTGAGGAGTGACCTTACTGAGTTCATAAAATCATGAAATACAGAAGTAAAGTGGATGGTCACAAACTTTTTCGCCAAGTAGGGAAGACTTAAACCTGAAGGCAGAGGGTTAAGTCAAGAGGTGAAAGATTTAGAGGATGCAAGAGGCAGGTTTTTCCACACAAAGGATGGTGGATATAGACAGAATGAGTTGCTGGAGGAAATGGTGGGAGGAGAGGAGAGTACAATTGCAACATTTAGGAGATAGTTTTGATAGGAAAGGCTTAGAGCAGGGGTTCCCAACATCGTTTTGTGCCATGGACCCCTATGATTAGCTGAGGGGACCATGGACCCCAGGTTGGGAACCCCTGGTTTTGAGAGACATGGGGAAATGAAGGCAAATGGGACTAGCTTAGGAAGGCAATTGGGTCAGCATGCATGGGATGGATCTAAGAATCAAATTTATTCTGGGCTGAATAAATTTATGAATCAGTGATGCAGCTGTATGATGTAACATTAGCTGTAATAACATCTCATGATTTTACAATTTGAGGGTTCATTATTAATAAAGAGATTGATACTTCCAAATGCCAAGGAAAAGGCTCTTTGATATCCCATCTTTCAGATGATACTTTCAACTGAGGCCCTGTTGACCTCTTGAGGATATAAAGGATTTTTTTTGAGAAAACAAAGGAGTTACCACACGGCACCCTGATCATTAATTCTAGCTTGCATAACATCACAGCTGTAATTATTGCATTCTGCTTTGGGAGTTTGCTGTATACAAATTGATGGCTGCATTTTCTGCATTAGAACGCCTACACCATAAATTGTCTTGAGACATTTGGCAAGGGATGTGAAAGGCTCTTTATAAACACTTGCCTGTC
The DNA here is from genome assembly GCF_963921235.1 of Mobula hypostoma. Lineage (NCBI taxonomy): Eukaryota > Metazoa > Chordata > Chondrichthyes > Myliobatiformes > Myliobatidae > Mobula > Mobula hypostoma. The sequence continues at coordinate 24,103,736 of NC_086113.1, forward strand.
ACGGTCCCGACCATTAATTCCTCTTGTTATCCTAATTCCCTTTCCCCCGTGTTCGCCTGGGCTCCTTTGTTGTGGCACCGGATTCTCTTCTAAACCTGCTGCATAAAAACCCCTGCTTTGCATCCACTTGTTGCCAGATCATTGCCTCAGCCAGTGCAGTAATTCACGTTCCCAGCCGCTTAGAATGGTGTATTCTAAGTTATACTTCAGTACCCAGGTTTAACCGTGAAACTCTGTCTCTCCGTGTCAAGATAAGTATTCTAATTTTTACTTCAGTACCGAGGTTTACCTGCGTAACTCTGTCTCTCCGTGTTAAGAAAAGTATTGTTTGCCGCTTGCCTTTCTACGCTCCGTGTCAAGATAAGTTTTGTCTGCCGCCTGTCTCCTGTTTGCCGTTCAGCTCCAGCAACGCCCTGTGTCAAGAAAAGTATTGTCTGCCATTTGCCTTTCCATGTCAAGATTAGTGTTGCCTGCCACCTGTCTCCTGTTTGCTGTTCAGTTCCAGCAACACTGTGTCAAGAAAAGTTTTGCCTGCCTCCTGCTCCTCCGTTCACCTGCGCTGTTTGCCTGTGTTAATTCTGTCTCTCGACCGCTTAGAATTGTGTATTCCAAGTTCTGTTCCTGCGCTGTTTGCCTGTGTTAACGCTGTCTCTCTGTGTTAATAGGAGCATTGCATGCCGCCCGTCTTCCCAGTCATCCTTCCACCTGCTGTTCTCCTCCAGCCACGCTCGCACCCTGGTCTGTATCCCTGCTCTGCCTTGTTTTGCCGTCCGCCTACACTCTCCGTCGGCTCGGTGGTTAAAACGCCGCGTTCCCACCATAGTGACCCAGGTTCGATCCCCGGCCAAGCCTTCCTCGCTCCCTGGCCTTCCCTGTAGCCGTTAATAAACACTTTAGATTACTCTACCTCCGTGTCTGTGTCCTGCGTTTAGGTTTGCCCCGTTCTATTGCAACATTGTCTTTCTTCTTCAAGTACTTTCAGATGAAGAACAAGATTGTATCATAGCACTGCAATGTGTCTTCAGAGAATAGTTTGGTTACCTTTGATATGAAATTCATTGTGCACTTCTTTCTCACATTCATCTTGCGCCATGGCTCCAAGGTAATAAACAAGTTGCCGATTTTCATGCATGATGGACTTTGTTAACTGGGGCTCACTGGGACTAGTACATTTTTGCTCAATTAAGCAGCTGCCCCAATTAGCCAAAGTTTCATGTATAATAATTAAAAAGGTAAAAAATGACAGTTACAAACTATGTATTTAAATGAAAAACAGAACAAATTGGAACACTATCAATACTATTAACGTACTATAAAATTGTGTATTAGTTCTGAATAGTTATCAATAGAGAAATTCATACAGTGTATGCTGCCATGTTCTTTTGATTAGCTGTAAATGAACAAAATCAGTGCTGACACCTGGTGTAGATAGTAGACTGCCTTCATTCAATGCTGTTGATGATTTCACCCTCCTAATCTTCATTTTTATTGTGACATTTAAGATGATTGCTGATATTTTAAAATTCTTCATAACTTGTTGAAGTAGTGAAATAGTTACATTTTCACTCCTGGCTGGCCATATCTTTGTTGACTTGTATGTGCGCTGACTGGGCATGAAACCATGGTGTTGTGTGTGCGGGAGGGGTGTTGGGGTTCTTTTATTCTGTGAATGTGTTTTTGTGTGTGACTGTTAGTAATGTGCTTTAGCACTTTGACCCCATAGTAATGCAGTCTCATTTGGCCGTATTCATGTGTAGCCTGGGGAAAATGTACACGCTCAGGACAACAAAGACTTTTTCGGGTTTTTATTTCTTTATCAGTTTTCGATGTTTAAGTGCCAGAAGAGGGTCGTGAAACGAATTTACAACCAGTTCTTGCTGTTACAATCTCAGTTTAACTTTCGATCCACACCTGTGTGTATGAACAGAATTGCGTATGCAGTATAAAAAATACCAGAACTAATACAGTACAAATACGGTAGTGGTAATCCTGAAGGAACAAAATACAAACAACATTAGAATCCCACCCACCCTGCATTTTATACATAACAGTGAAAAATGTAAGCGAATACATCTCATCTAAGACGTACACACGTGCAGAACTCCCGAACAGAGACTAAACATTCACGTTACGCGGTTACATGCACAATCAGTCCCGATACAATAAAGTTAGACAAAAGGTACACTTTGGCACAACTTTTACAAGTTATTGCCTGGTAGTTAAATTACAGGAAGTCTGACCTACTTGGATGGTGAGGAACTTTGCCCAAGACACGCGATCCAGTGTTGAGTCATTCACTCGAGAAAATCTTAAGCACCCATATGTAAAACATGTCAAACTACCGATATTCTCAATTTGCCAGCAAGAATAAATGAATTCACATGGATACTATCAATTAATACTCACCTTTCCTCACCATGCCCAGCACACTCTGGGAGAACCCACTTCCAACACCTTACCACATCTTCAGCAGAAAGCAAAATCTTCACCCCACTATCCCGTGCGTGTGTAATGACATCACTGTCTCCCTTAAAGGCACAGACAACTATTCTAGCATTACCCGGATGGCTGCCTAAGTACACTTATAACGATGCTGAATAAGATCTGACGGTCACCCGGTTACACATTGTATGGTTGAATGACAATTAAACTTGAATTGAATTCTGGCATCTCCAAGCCTGAATGCTTGAAACCACAGTGAGCAAAATAGTTCTGAATTGTCTTGCTGCTTTCTTCTCGCCAACTGTCAGTGTTTGTGCTTTTTGAACATAAACACCCGCAAATGTTGCTATTTGAAATCTGCTCGCTGTCAGCATGGTGTATAGTCTAATGGCCACACAAGTGTGCGCGACTGATAGAAGTTAGAAATGGTTTGGCAACAGTCTCCTGCCCCAATTAAAGAGGGATAGTTTCCCAATAAACAAATCCTGGTAACTTTCTCGATTGGTTTCGGTTCCTTAAGAGTTGCCCCAAAGAAGCAGCTGCCTCGATTAACCGATGGCCCAATTAACTGGAATCCACAGTACTTCTTTAGAGAATAGAAGGCCATTTTTTTTTTTAAAAGAGATAAAGCACAATAACAGGCCTTGTAGCCCAAAATGTCCATGTGTTCAATTACACCTATCTGACCAATTAACCAACCAACCTATATGTCTTTGGAATGTAGGAGGAAACCGGAGCACCTAGAGAAAACATGCAGTCATAGGAAGAACATACAAACGCCTCACAGACAGAACAGGTCAAAGGTGCTGTAATAGCGTTCGACCAAGCACTATGCTAGTGTGCTGCCCTTTCTGCCCACTGGACTGATGATGACATGTGGAGTAATCCAATTACTCCTGCAATCATCCCTGTAATCTATTCTCCCCATATTTATGGCATTGCCCTGTTAAAGTCAAGTGAACGGCCAATTCCTACTAGCTACTCCTGTTTCCTTTCTCCAAAGCCACTGTAGCTGTGATAAAGCTAGTGAGTGATGCAGTATCACACAATGGACTCCAGTTGCTTGGGTAAGAGATTATAAAAGTGAAATAAAATCTAAATGTAAAAATAACTATAACATTCATAAAGCAAGATAAAGCTTCACAACTGTTATATTGATAATGTGTCATTCTATGCTCATTTTATGCTGAATAATATCAATTGTACTAATCTCTCATGTCAAAGAACAGTGGGAGAATTATCACAGAAGTTCAAAAGCATGAAATATAGGAAGGAAAATTTCAAGCAAAAAGCTATGCCAAAGATTTGAATCAAAATACATTAAACATGTGTAAACACTTGTTAAAAAATTACTGTCTGACGAGTTGCAACCCGCAGAAGCCAAAGAGGAGTTTGGCCTGTGGAATAAAAGAAGTGGAAAATATCATTACTGTGACATGACTATTGTCAATATTAGAAAGTCAGGAGACTGGGCACGTTCCACTGAACAGAAATACTCTGCAAAAAGTAAACTGACATGCAGAGAGATGTTCTCAAAAACCGCACCATTTCAAACAGGATTAGGAGGTAAACATTGGAACACCAAAGTATCATTAGAAGTTTGATGCTTGGATGGGCAAATTGATATCTGCATACAAGCATGGGAAGGCAAAGAAGACCAAAGCAATCTTACTGGTTTAACTCACTCTTTCATTTTGTTATTTGCTCTTCGCAAGAAAGAACTGCTTCACCAAGGAGTTGCATTATAGGTATTGTTCAATTTGATTGGATTGAGTAAACCATGAAAAATCAATGGGAGGTGGGCAAGCAATCAGTGTGTGAAGAAAATAAAGCAGATTGCTCGGACAATGGGAGGAGAGTATTGATGGCCAGGAAAAAGATGGAAAAATGATTGTCACAAAGACTCAGTGGTGTGAAGTGCAGTTGAGAACATGGCTTTCAGTCTGACAGGAAATGAATTCCAAAGAAACACACAAAGAATCCATTTTTCCCCACAGAGATGAGGGACTTAGCGAAGTGCCAATCATTATTTGGTGGGTCAAACAGTGGTGTAACAGAGTAACTAAACTATTCTGTGCTCTTTCTGTATCTTTACATCATCAGAACAACTAAGGTAGACTATACCAGGTGACTGCAAAACGTTGGCAAACCAGGTTTACCCTAGTTGACTTGTTGGATCACCCTCCTCCATTACTTTCTCCTTACTCTGTCACAGCAAGTTATACATTATGAATACACAAATTCTGGGAAGGGGACACAGTTATCAATTGGTCAATTAATACCAAGTTACTGTCAAAAACAGAAGCAGATGGAGTTCAGCGAGTTCCTCTAACTTTCTTTATCATTCAGTAAGCTCATAGATGATCCTGTGATTCAAGTGTACATTCGACATCCTTTCCTTGTGTCTCCTGAAAAGCCAAAAATCTATTGCTCTCAGCCAGCTAACAAATATGCACAGATATGGTATTTCAAGTAGATAATTTACAACTCTCTGCATAAAGGAATTTCACTTCATCAGAGTTCTAAATGGCTTGAGCATCACGTAGACAGCTAGGACACAATATCCATGGTTTGCCATGACCAACGGAGGGCCTTAAATGATAATTTGCTAAAACCAGTGTAGAATTAATGCTTTGTGCGGTAACATTAATCCATGTATTACAGAAATTAAGCTGTGTGGGGATTTGTTACTTTCCTTTAAATGACATGAAATTTAATGTGCAGAGATGTGATATATCTTGGCAAAAAAAATAGGGGCAGTAATATAATGGTATAATATAGGAACAGAAAAAAAAACTGTGGTATTTATATAGAGCTTTTCAAATTTTAAGGAAAATCCTGGTAAGGCTATTAATAAAGTATTTGGAGAATTCGACTTTATCAGTGCTAACACAGATTACAATTACAATGTTATATTAATTCTTTGTATAGAATTGCATGCATCCCAGCTAGAATACAATGTCCAATGTTAAGCAAAACACTTCAGGAAAGGACTTGGGGAAGGGGAGTAAAATTAAAATGTGGCAGTAGTGGAGTGGATGGGATCATTTTCTCTGAAGCAGAAAAGATCACAAGGAAATTTGATGGATGTGTTCAAAATAATGGATTGCATAAATAGAGAGAATCTATTTCCAGAGGGAGAAAAGTCAATAACTAAAGTCATTGGCCATTCCATAAAATTATGATTCTTCTTGGACCTCATTGTCAGCTGTGCACTACTCTACCCTTTGATTTCCTAATGTCCTAAATTATGGAAACAGTTCATTTTAATGTAGAGAGTAGCTGTAATGTGAAATACCGATGGAAGTAGGCTTAATTTTCAAAAGAAAAGGTTAATTATTCAAAGGGAATACATTGAACAGGTAATTCATCTTCTGCTTCTGCACTGAGGGTGATTTGCAGCTCTTGTTTTGCCGCTTCTGAAGGAGCTAACCAGTAAAATGGGGGAGAAAAAGCCCGAGAAGTGACACTCACATGATCATGCTTGAGATCACTGAACAGTTGCAAAATTCTGACAAACCATCTGATTTGGCTGTTAAAATAGTCAGCCATGAAAATATGAAGTAATTGAAAGTCAAAGTAAATTTATTATCAAAGTACATATATGTCACTATATGCTACCCTGAAATTCATTTTCCATTTATGCCTTTCCTTTTTAGCTTTCTGTTCTTCTGGAGATGATGCCGTATAATGAGAAAATCTAATCTGGAATTTAAAACAAAGCAAAAGGGAAGAACCCATCATTTAAAACCTGGTTACAGTAGGGTCTACACATTGTGCTATAATTCAGAGATCTGGTACCAGACTGCCATGCACATGGGAATGGCATCCCATTTGCAGGTAAACTTCCAAACCTCTACAAAGCAGGAGCAAACAGAATACAAAACAAATAAGGATGGTTTGAGTCTACGGAGCAATAAAAACTGACAGGTATCATGAGAATTCAGTGATTTTTCCATTTCATTTTAATTTCTACTTACATTATTTATAGACAATGAAATAAGAAACAGATTCAAGTGTTTGCTGGTTCTGACTCAGATAAGAAAAGGTTCTTTATTATTGAGATAAAAAGAGGGTCTTTTTCAGGGAACATCCATTAATAATATTCATAGACTATACACAAAATCAACAATGTAAACGGCCAACTAGAACTGTATGCACATTTCAAAAAAAAACAAACAAGATTGCGAAGTTGTGGAACTGTTTAAGCTTCCAAAATGCAACTGAAATTGTGACTTATAAAACATGAGAAATTTCTTACATAATGAGACCAGCTCCCCCTCTAATATGTAAAATTTATTCAGACTTATTGTATGAGTATGAGCGAAGGTATTGCAATAGAGCTATGTTTAGACATTTTTTTAATTGCATAAAGACATCCACATGCATTTTGGGATGTCCCAAAAGTCACTGCAACCAATTAAGTTCTTTTTACCATTGGAAATAAAATAGAAAATAAGTCTGCATAACGAACTTCTACAAAAAAGCAATAAAATAACAAAAAACAGAGAGCACAGTTTAAAAATTATTAAGACACTTAGTACTGAGATGAGAAGAATCTTTTTCTCTCAGAAACTGGTATTCATTTGGAACTGTTTATCCCAAGCAGCCATGGAAACTTAGTCATTGCATTCATTCAAAGTGAGATGAAGAGATTTGCGAATACCAGCAGAATCAAGGGAAATGGGAAATAGAAGTGGAGCTGGTTAGGCATGATTTGGATGAACGTTAAAAGTAAACTCTAAGGGCAGATGGCCTACTTCTAATACAGTGTAGTATGAGGGGAGAAAGTAACAACTGCAGTAAATGGAAGAAATGGTAGTGGACAGAGGACTAAAAATGGGTGGTGGAGCAAAAGAATCTTTGGAAGCTTAGAGACATTTACTTTAATTCAAGGAGCCTTACAGGCAAGACAGATGAGCTGAGAGTGAAGTACAGATTGTGGGATTATGATATTGTGTCAATCATGGAACACGGCAAGTGGTAGATGCAATTTCAGTTTCAACGTTTAAGAGAAGTTTTTGATAGGTACATAGATGGGAGGGCTATGTAGGTCTGTAATCTGGGAGCAAGACAATGGGACTAGACAGCTTAATTGGATAGGCAAGGACAAGATGGGCCAAAGGGCCTGTTTCTGTGCTGTAGTTTTCTGTGGCTGAGGGAAGGGCAGAAATTGCAGTTCAACGTTCCTGTGTATCCACCACTACCCTCTATCTGAGATAGATTAGGCCCCCTCAGGGACTAAAAGGGGCAGTTTGAGTTGAGCCAAGCAACACACATGGTGTACCGAATGAATACTTTGCATCAGTGTTCACTAGGGTAAAGGATGGTGAGGATGAGACCTGGGTTTGCCATGCACTGGTAGTCTGGAACATATGTGTATTAGGAAAGAGGAAGTGTTAGAGACATTATATTGACACATGTTAGGGTCCACAGACATTATGGGAAATAAGTGAGGAGACTTCTGTGGGCTGACAGAGAGTTTTGAATCATTTTTAGTTGCAGGTGAGGCAGTCACAGTGAGATGAGCTGCCAGAAATAGCTAATGCTGTTTCTGTGTTCAAGGGCAGCAAAGATATTCCAGGAAACTGAAGGCTTATATCAGTAGTAGGGAAGCTGTTGAAGAGGTATGCTTAAAAATAGCATTTATGACCACTTGAAAAGGCAGGGGTTGATTAGATGGATCTAGCAAGGATTAGTGCACAGGAATTTCCATGTACAACTCTGAACAAACTTTAATTTTGAGGAAGCTACTACAGAAATTGATGTTGGCAAGGTAGATGATGTGGCATACATGGACTTGATTCTAGCAAGGCTTTTGACATTATCCTGCATTGTAGGCTGGTCCAGAAAGCTGGGACACATGAGATCCTTAGTGTTTTGTCAAACAGAAACCAACATTGGCTTGGTGATACAAGGCTGTGTGAAGTGTAGAAGGTTGTTTCTAAAAGTCAAAACACTGCAGGGATTTATGGATGCTGGGACCTATGTAACTTATCATCTGTATAAATGACTTGGATGAGAATGTTGGTAGTTTGATAAGCAAGTTTGCTGATGATACAAAGATTGGTAGAGTTGCAGAATTGATAGAGGTATATAAGATTAAGAGAAGCATTGACAAAGTGGGTGGCCGGTACCTTTCTCTCAGAGTGGCAATGGCTAAAACCAGAGGACTTCCTTTTAAAGTGAGTGGAGGGACACTTTGAGGAGATTTCAGAGGTAGGATACTTTACACAGAGTGTATTGCACCTGAAACACACTGCTGTAGATGGTGGAAGAAGCTGATACATTAGGGACATTTTAGAAATTCTTAAATAGGAACAAGGATGAAAGAAAAATGGAAGGTTATGGGCTATGTAGGATGGAAGGGATAGATTGATCTTGGAGCAGGTTAAATTTTTGGTACAACATTGTGCGCCCAAGGGCCCGGTCTGTGGTGTACTATTCCAATGTAGACTTAAGACAAGAGGAAAGTATTTAAAGATCTGAGTGGTAAAGTTTTCACACAGAAGCTCGTAAGTTTTTGGAACAAGCTGCAAGAGGAAGTGGTAGAGGTAAGTATAACTACAGCATTTAAAAAACTTTTGGACAAGTCTGTGGATAAGAAAGGAAAAGAGGAATATGAGCCAATTGCAGGATAATAGGATTAGTTTAGACAGCCATCACAGTGGGCATGACAAGTCAGGGCAAAGGGCCTGATTCCATTACTTCATTTCTTAAATTCTTATAATCTTTTTAACTTTACATTTCAGTTTTGAAATCAAATACTTTTTCCATTTGAACTATTCAATCTAAATGCCATCTGCTCCCTAGAATATTTTTCAAATCACTCTCCGACTTCCTTTAGAAAGAAATTGTGGATTTTGTTTTAAGAGCCTTTTGTGGTGGAGAACTACAATTCCCAGCTGCCTTTGCACAGAACACTCATTTCTAATCTCATCTTTAATCAGTTTCTTAATTACATTAAATATGAGCCCTCTCATTATTATCTCTTTAGCCCATGAGAATAATCTATTCTTTTTCTCAAACTCATCAACCTACACCCTTCACTAAGACAGCCTGTCAACTATAATGCAAAAATTCAGTCCATCCTTATAACTGTAATTTGTAATTCCTCAAATAGCCACACAAATTCATATTTTTCCATAGCATTGCATTGCTGTAAGTATTTGTGCACCATGTAATCATTCTGCTTAATGATCCTGACTGTTTTCCAGGCTATAGCCCCTATATGTTCAATATTACCTCTTTAGTATTCTTCAGCTGTACAACTGAAGATTCTGTTTGTTCTTTTATGACTTTCCCTTTATTGCAGAAAGTGACCAGTGAGAATGAGAGAAGATGGCCGAGAAATTACATTGTGCAGTGCTGATTATTTCAGTGCCACACGTTGAAAAATAAGTAGCAAGAAACTCCAGCGTGCCACAAAGGGTACACTGAAGTGGTATTAATGCATTAGAAAAGCAATTGTTTTGGGGACTGATCTGGCACACAAAATTTTCTTTCAACCGGGGACTCTAGTTACGTGGGTGAGAGAGAGTGTGGGAAGAAGTTGGAGCAGAAGGGAACAGAGTGGTTAAGAAGAGCACAGGCATGCAGCAGGAGGCCATGAGTGGCCAGTCAGCAGTACAGGGGATCACATCCAGCAATAGGATGGTGGTGAGTATGGGAGGTCTACACCATTGAAGGAGAAAGAGCAAATGTGGGACAGCTGGGAGATTGGCCATGTTGATGAGATAGTGCCAATAGAGATGCTTTCAGTTATTTTCACGTCTACTTGCAGTCCTTTCAAAGTTGATGCTGTGGGAACAGGAGCATGCTATCCCAGAGTGCACTCCTAGTAACATCCTCAAGATTATGTGGTGTAAATTCTAGTTCGATGTTCAGTGGGAGGCCTGCACGAGCAACGACTTAATCCCACATTGTGATACTGTGGGAAGGTCGGAGTGAGAAGGGCTATTCATGGTTTTAAGTGTTCGATTAAATTTCTCAACTCTGAATATTTGATCCAGAATGTGCAAACTTAATTTACTTCAGGTTCAATCAATTTGCAGTTATGCAGGCTGAATAATCACAGTAGGTGCATGATCCATCTTCTAATCTTTATATATACCATGGAGTGAATCATAATAATAACCATTTTGTTTTGTTTCCCTTCACTCCAGACATTCAGTTGAGTATTGCTTGGTGTAAGATGTTCTTGTGTTTCTGAAAATATTTCTGCACCAGATATCATTCTCAATGTATTTTGGAGCAGTGTGTGGGAAATTCTCCACTATGGTTCTGGGTGTAGCCATCAATGCCATTCCCAAAACAACAACATTTTCATAGTATACTTCTTGACTGTGAACCCTCCAAGTTAAATCCCATAACTTTCTGGCAATTTGGCCCGAAACATCGACTGTACTCTTTTCCTAGATGCTGCCTGGCCTGTTGAGTTCCTCCAGCATTTTGTGTGTGTTGCTCGGGTTTCTAGCATCTGCAGATTTTCTCTTGTTTCCCATACTTAATGCTTGTTCTCCAAGATGGTTCCCATAAGGCACAGTCGATATGTTGGCCACGATTATCTCTCCTGGCCACCTTATCATCTCGAGGATACTTACTTGAATGTCAGGTCACCAAACCAGCTTAGTATCCTCAGCCTAGTCTGCCTCGAAAAGCCTTGTCTTCCAGACCCAGTCTCTGTTTCTGCAAACCCATTTTTGCTTACATAACAGAGCACTGAACCAAAACACTGGTACACAATTGTTATAATTATCCTTCGTATCCATAAGGGAACATTTTAATTTCCAGACTAATATCACCTCTCTGTATCATTAATTACGGTTTGGTAACTGTACCTTCAAGGAAGATAAAGAGGAAAATAATAATGCAGCTGTTTCCCAATATTTAGTAATTTCAGATTGGAATGTTTGTAACTGAGATTGAATGTATTTTAATTCTATTTGTCCAAATTGCTTCATGTTGGATTACCTAATGTTGGAAACAGCGAAGATTTGAGAGCAACGGAGTGAGAAAGAGAGTGAGAAGTAAACAGAAGTTGAAATAGATCTACATAGAATTCAAGCCTTTGTGGCCCACCAGGCCGGTGCTCATGCCAGTTTCTGTGGCATGAAGCGACTGAGAGTACGAGACTCTCCCCCCCCCCCCACCTCCGGATAGGACACCAGTCTATCGCGAGGCTAACCCCCAGCATTTGCCAGTACCATTTTCAGCTCGGTGGGCTGGAGCAGTGTGTGGTTAAGTGCCTTGCTCAAAGACACAACATGCTGCTTTGGCTGGGACTCGAACCCACGCCCTTCAGATCGTGAGCCCAACGCCTTAACCATTTGGCCATGCGCCACACTGTAGAACTACAATTAAAACCTGGGTATGTACTGTCACACCCGCAGGACAGACCTAGCAGAGCTGGTGGCACAGTGGTACAGTAGAGATGAAGTTGCCCTGGCAACACTCAGCATCAACTCTAGACCCCACAAAGTCTCATGGCACCAGGTTAGACATGGACAAGGAAACCTCCTGCTGATTACCACATACCGTCCTCCCTCAGTTGATGAGTCAGTACTTTTCCACGTTGAGCAGCACTTGGAGGGGGCATTGAGGGTGGCAAGGGCACGGAATGCACTCTTTGTGGGGACGTCAATGTCCATTATCAAGAGTAGCTCGGTAGCACCACCACAGACCGAGATGGTCGGGTCCTACTGGATATAGCTACTAGACTTGGACTACAGCAGGTGGTGAGGGAATCAACAAGAGGGAAAAACACACCTGACCTCATTCTCACCAGCCTTCCTGCCGTGGAAGCATCTGTCCATGACAGCATTAGTAGAAGTGACCACTGCACAGTATTGTGGAGACTGAATCCCATCTCCACATTGAAGAAACCTTCCACCACATTGTGTGACACTACCACCATGCTAAACGGGATACATTTCAAACAGATCTAGCAGTCCAAGACTGGGGATCTATGAGGCGCTGTGGGCAACTACAATATGTAACCTCATGGCCTGGCATATCCCCCACTCTAACATTACCAACAGGCCAAGGAATGAACCCTGGTTCGACGAAGAGTGCAGGAGGGCATGCCGAGAACAACATCAGGCATACCTCAATATGAGGTGTCACTCACGATACAGGATCACTTGCACGCTAAACACCATAAGCAGCAAATAATAGACAGAGCTGAGTGATCCCACAACCAACGGATTAGATCTGTGCTCTATAGATTTGCCACATCCAGCCGTGAATGATGGTGGACAATCAAACAACTCACTGGAGGAGGAGGCTCCACAAACATCCCCATCCTCGATGATAGAGAAGCCCAGCACATCTGTGCAAAACATAAGGTGGAGGCATTTGCAACAATCCCCAGTCAAAAGTGCTGAGTAGATGATCCAGCTCAGCTTCTTCCAGAAGTCCCCAGCATCCCAGATGTCAGTATGCAGCCAATCTGATTCACTCCATGTTATATCAAGAAAGGACTGAAAGCACTGGATACTGTGAAGGCTATGGGCCCAGAAAAAATCCAGGCAATAATCCTGAAGACTTGTGCTCCAGAACTTGCCGCGACAAGCCAAGCTGTTCCAGTACAGCTAAAGTACCAGCATCTACCCGGCCATGTGGAAAATTGCCCAGTTATGACCTGTACACAAGAAACTGGACAAGTCTAACCCAGCCAATTACCGCCCTATCAGCCAGCTCTCAATCATCAGCAAAGTAATGAAAGGGGTCACCAACAGTGCTATCATTCAGCACCTACTCGACAGTAACCTGCTTATGGACGCACAGTTTGGGTTCCTCCAAGGCCACTCAGCTCCTGATCTCATCAATTTCTTGGTCCAAACGTAGACCAAAGAGCTAAATACCAGAGGTGAGGTGCGAGTGACAGCCCTCGACATCAAGGCAGCATTTGATTAAATATGGCAACAAGGTGCCCTAGCTAAAATGGAGTCAATGGGAATTAGGGGGAAAATCCTCTGCTTGTTAGAATCATACCTGACACAAAGGAAGATGGTTGTGGTGGTTGGAGTTCAATCATCTCACCCTCAGGACATCACTGCAGGAGTTCCTCAGGGAAGTGTCCTCGGATCAACCATCTTCAGCTGCTTCATCAATGACCTTCCTTCCGTCATAAGGTCAGAAGTGGAGATGTTCGCAGATGACTGCATGATGTTCTGCACCACTTGTGATTCCTCAGTGAAGCAGTTCATTCCCAAATGCAGCAGGACCTGGACAATATCCAGGCTTGGGCTGACAAGTGGCAAGTAACAGTCAAGCCACGCAAATGCCAGGCAATGACCTTCTCCAACAAGAGCGGCTCTATCCATCGTCCCTTGACATTCAGTGGCATCACCATCACTGAATCCCCTACTACCAACATCCTGGGAGTTACCATTGACAGGAAACTGAACTGGTCTAGCCATAAAAAAAAACATGGCTACCAGAGCAGGTCAAAGGCTGGGAATCCTGTGGGGTATAACTCACCTCCTGACTCCCCAAAGCCTGTCATGAGTGTAATGGAATACTCACCACTCACCTGGGTGAGTGCAGCTCCATCAACACTCAAGAAGCTCGACACCATCCAGTACAAAGAGGCCACCTTGATTGGTACCCCTTCCACAAGCATCCAATCCCTCCACAACGAACAGTTGCAGCAGTGTGTACTGTCTAGAAGATGCACTGCAACAACATACCAAAGTTCCTAAGGCAGCTCCTTTCAGACCCACAACCACTAACATCTAGAAGGACGAGAACAGCAGATACCTGAGAACACCATCGCTTTGAAATCCCCTTCCAGGTCACTCACTATACTGACTTGGAAACATATCACCATTCCTTCATTGTCGCTGGGTCAAAATCATGGAATTCCCTCCCTAACAGCACTATGGGTGTACCTACACCTCGGGGACTGCAGCGGTTCAAGAAGTCAGCTCATTACCACCTTCTCAAGGGCAACTAGGGATGGGTAATAAATGCTGGCTTAGCTGGTGACACCCACATCCCGTAAATGAATAAATAAAAATAAAGCAAAGTAGGATTTATCTTCTGGACCCTTTTTCTTTTCTTTCTGCAATACAAGTGTTTGACATAACAATTAATTTTATTTTGAAATGATATTATAAAATATTGATCAAACCAATCCGAATGGACCGGGCCTCTAAAGAATTGGGAGTGGGGTGATGTCTAGAGGAATAAAGGTTAACACAAGGGATTCTGCAGATACTGGAAATCTAGACTAACATTCAAAATATTGGAGGAACTCAGCGGGTCAGGCAGCATCAATGGAGAGGAATAAATAGTCAATGTTTCGGGCTGAGATCTGAAAATAAGGGTTCTAATTTCGCTCCTAATTGAAAAATAGTGCATGACAGAACAATTACTCATTACTCAAATAGCTTTAATATTTTATGGACCTCAAAACTACATTCCTCAATCATCTTAAGTGTGGCCCCCCTGGCAAGCCTCAGGGTCACTCAACTCGCTGTCATCCAGGGAAACAGCCCTTGGCCCCGCCAAAATGGGTAACTAAGTTTGTGTGGATGCTGTGTGATGTACCCCACCCTGCCAAATAACAGACAGTACACCATATCCAGGGGGTCAGTGTGGATATGATGGAGGATTACTAATACCTGGGGATACGAATTGACAATAAACTGGACTGGTCTAAGAACACTGAGGCTGTCTACAAGACGGGTCAGAGCCGTCTCTATTTCCTGAGGAGACTGAGGTCCTTTAACA
The DNA here is from genome assembly GCF_963921235.1 of Mobula hypostoma. Classification (NCBI taxonomy): domain Eukaryota; kingdom Metazoa; phylum Chordata; class Chondrichthyes; order Myliobatiformes; family Myliobatidae; genus Mobula; species Mobula hypostoma. Next base: position 24,118,916 of record NC_086113.1, read on the forward strand.
TCTGCTGGACGATGCTGAGGATGTTCTATGAGTCTGTGGTGGCCAGTGCTATCATGTTTGCTGTTCTGTGCTGGGGCAGCAGGCTGAGGGTAGCAGACACCAACAGAATCAACAAACTCATTCGTAAGGCCAGTGATATTGTGGGGATGGAACTGGACTCTCTGACGGTGGTGTCTGAAAAGAGGATGCTGTCCAAGTTGCATGCCATCTTGGTCAATGTCTCCCATCCACTACATAATGTACTAGGTGGGCACAGGAGTACATTCAGCCGGAGACTCATTCCTCCGAGATGCAGCACAGAGCGTCATAGGAAGTCATTCCTGCCTGTGACCATCAAACTTTACAACTCCTCCCTTGGAGGGTCAGACACCCTGAGCCGATAGGCTGGTCCTGGACTTATTTCATAATTTACTGGCATAATTTACATATTACTATTTAACTATTTATGGTTCTATTACTATTTATTATTTATGGTGCAACTGTAACGAAAACCAATTTCCCCCGGGATCAATAAAGTATGACTATGACTATGACTATATACGATTAAATGAATTACAGTTTATAGATATTACTGGAACATATAATTAATAGAGATAAAATATAAAAGAAAAGTAAAAGGCGCCAAACTTATCAAAGTTCAATCTCTTCGTGCACACAGTTGGAGCTCTAGTAACGATCCTCTCTTCACCATTCGATCCCCTCTGACCACTTCGTCCCGCTGACTGGAACCACCCACGGTGGTCAACCAGACGCTCCACATGAGTCTGTCTTCGTCTACTCTCCTCGCCGAAGACCCTGGACCTCAGACTCCAGCTCGGGTCCGCCCTGTCGGCCTGCTCATAACATCCTGTCCGCTCTCTCATTAAAATGGCTTCTTTGTTATTTTATAATTAAAATGGCTTCCTTGTTATGTTAAATGCTGAGAAAGTTCTCTTGCTAGCTGCTTGTTTGGGTTATATTATTGATAAGAGAACGATTGAACCAATTGATGTCCATGTTATTCTTTTTTGTGCGTCTGTAAGCTATTGTGATGCATGGGTTTTTGAGGCGCCTTCTCCCCAAAAACCCGCGCATCACAATAGCTTACAGATGCACAAAAAAGAATAACATGGACATCAATTGGTTCATTCATTCTCTTATCAATAATATAACCCAAACAAGCGGCTAGCAAGAGAACTTTCTCAGCATTTAACATAACAAGGAAGCCATTTTAATTATAAAATAACAAAGAAGCCATTTTAATTAGCCTATGCAGTAACATAAAAGAAGAAACCCCTTACATAAGGGACTGCAAATATGATGCTTTTGTCAAAGCTTCACCCTTCCTTTTTATAGTGACACCCAGTAGGAAGCCATCATCCCTTTAGCCTTCTCCTTATTCCCTTGTACTCATGCTTTTTTTTCCTCTCACCTAAGCCCATCAACTCTCTGTTGGTTCTTTATTTCAATTAATCTCTCTGAAGTGTAATCACAGTATCCAATTAACCTACCAGCACAGCTTTAGGGCTGAGAAGAAATTAGAATACCCAGAGTAAACACACAGGGTCATAGAGAGAAGGAGCAAACTCCACAGAGACAGCACCCGAGGTCTCAATTAGACCCAGGTCTCTGGAGACACGAGACAACTCAACTGCTGCAACTCATCATCATTCAATATACTTCAACGCATTTAGACAGCAGTCCTTAAGTCAAACTCAAGTTTATTGTCATATGCACAGTTTCAAATGAAAAATTTGCGACAGCATCGCGAGCACATGGGGTCACATGAACAGCATTTACAAGAAAAAAATATAAAATTAAACCTAAGTTGCATATTATTTTTATAAGTAACAATCTCAGCAAAAACAAATGCCCATTTTAGTGCTAAGTGATCAAAGTGGCCATAATATTGCTAAAAAGTAGTGATTAGGGTTTTGCCGGCAGGTTCAAAAACTAAAGTGGTTGAAAGGAATTAACTGTTCCTGAACCTGGTACTGTGGGTCTTCAAGCTTCTGCACCTCCTGAACATTAATAATTTATTTCAGCAATAGAGCTGGAATTTATCTGTAGTGAAGTGGAATTTCTGGGTCATTTTGTATCACAAGAGAACTTGAACTGTGAGGCTCATGCTTGTGCATCTGATAAAGTTTCCTTGTTAGCCACACATTAAATGATGTCATTCTCTATGCATCTTTGCTTTGGGAGTGTTTCCATGGAAATGACTCCAGGCTGTGCTGGGAGGACTCATTGAATGTGAAGGGGGTTAGTGGGGTGGGCACACAACTTTAATAGTGCTGCCTCAGATTGCAACTGCAGGAAGGCAAGCCCCCTGGAGACCCCACTGAGGTCTCAGACTCCACCCACCATAACCAAGTTATTAATCACCAAGCAGCCAATCACACCACCCTTTATTTCTGGCCATGGCAATGTCACGTAAGAAGCCACGTCTACCCTCCACTCCAACCATCCTCTCTGACTTGCAGGGCCTAGCATTGTCCTCACTTGCTTCATGTTCTGTAGCAAACAAATCAAAACACTGAATAGCTGATCCAGTGCTATTGAAGTTTATAGTGACAGACCCATTAATCAAGTGCTTGTTGGCATGCCAACAGTGTACCTTTTCTGATTCTCTAAAATTTCCAGGCAAAACTCTCTCTTTTGGAGTTCTCTCAAAAGGGCGGGGTGGGGTGGGGGTTGGTCTGACCAAGTTTGAATGCAACCAAACCATCACCCTCTCCCATATGAATTCAAGTCTCCTTGATGCAAAAGTCATCATTACTATTTTTTATCAATTATGTACTTGCAGATTAATTTTTGATGAACAGAAGAACAAAAGAAGCCAATTATTACTACTTCAAAAATGTTCAAATCTTGTGCAGCCTTGGAAAAAATCTGTAGCAACTTCAGCACAGGAAAATGGTGCTCATTCCCACGAACCTGCCTTTACCAGTCATTGAGATCCTGTTTAATCTACAAAGCAGCAAATCCTGTCACATTCTGCTCCTGCATGTCATTCTTGGCTTTCAGTTCAGTCAGAAGTTGACGGAGAATATTACTTGGTTGCCTAGAGCACAGGTGGCAGATTGTCTGCCTTCTGCCAGGTGGTCAGTGGCTCATGTCAATGGACAATAATCAGGGCTTCAAAATTGGCTGGATCACAGGGAGGGGAGGGATGATCCTTCTCCCATCAACACAGCACTGAAGAGATGGCGGTTACCAAGCTGTTCCAGTGGTCAATGCAAATCTTCTGATGAAAAACCAGGAAGTACAAAAATGACGCAGTCTCTTAACAAAACTCGTTGGCAATTAAAAATAGCATTTTCCATGGGTATAGAATGCAGAAGTAAAATAAGTTGTAAATTAAAATATAAGTGCATAAAAATGATTATCTTTTTAAAAGTCTGTCCCAGATTTTAATAAAATGTAATTTATTTGTGAATGCATCCGAACAGAAATATTTATTTTAGTTGCTGAGCTGAATGGCTTGCTATGAGAAAAGTAAACAAACACTTGATCCTGAAGAATTTATAACTGTTCTCCAATGTTTTAGTTTAATTAGATGAACAAATTATTTATTGAGTGTAACCTATTTTTAACATTTGTATCAGCTATGAAATTTTTCAGCCTCTGAAATGACAAGTGCAGGTGAGGAAAATAGTTGGCGCCTTGTGCCCTGAGATCGTGCAGTAGCATGACATGTATCTGATATTACTGCTCAGCAGAGCCCATTTCTGTCCAGTGCAGGTGCCCACGAGAAGTCCACAATAGCTAAAAGAGTGAAGGAAATAAGAACACAGTAAGTGGAAGAGAGTAACGTTCAATCAATGGCATTTACTCCACTAGACTTAAGGTAATCATTTACCTGAGTACCATTTTCCTGTGCTGACCTCATATACCGCAAGTGCTTCTATATCTAAAAGTTGACCCTTGCATTGCAAATAGAACCAAAAGTACGATAAAACAGACTTCTTGTGCCCAGGTACCACTTCACCAGAATTTATCTTCCAATCAACATTGTAAAAGGGAGACAACTGTTAATGGGAGTTTGCCGTGGATATTCTTTTCAACTCATTCATGGGAATGTGGCCATTATTTTTGACTCATTATTTGTATGTCTTGAGCAGAGTTAATTTCAAGATTGCTTCAAAAGACAGCTGAGAGTCATACCTAGGCCAGAACAATGCCTCTTGCTCAAAGAGCTACGAGGGACTGCAACTCACGATCACAGTATTATTTATTTTTTATTTGCATAATTTGCCCTCTTTTGCACAGTAGTTACTTGTCATTTTTCATGTATATTTTAAAAATAAATTCTATTGTCTTGCATTGTTCTATTGTCCTTCATTTTCCTGTAAATGCCTGCAATAAAATTAATCTCAAGGTAGTATATGGTTACATATATCTAATAAAAAAATTACTTTGACTTTGAAACAAATAAGTTTGTTCAATTAATCTGATGGTCAAAATCAGCAAATTTGTAGATACTGCCCATAAATTTGTCCCCTGATCAGTAGTACCAAACACCTGCACAGAAATGTCTGTACAGTAACACCAGATCACTTGTGTAGAATTAACCTACCGTTACTTACATTTGTTTAATTAACTGTTTAAATTCCCCATTGCTACAGGACGATATGAACCAATGTTCCCCAGGTCCATAAAATTACCAGTTTTAGAACTCAATCGCAATGCTTTGATTCTTGAGTGGTGCCATATTTCCTACAATTTTCAGTAACTGCACTTTATATAAGCACAGTTACTGAAAGTGCTTCAAGATGATGTGAGAGTAAGAATGATACTATAGAAATGCGAGTCTTTCCAATTTTTTTTAGCCCTGTAGTTAACAGGCAAAGCAACAGGGGTAGACAAATGAAAAAGAAAATTCTACAAATTACGCAAATGCTTTTGGGATCGTGTCTATATTTTTAGATAATCTGATTTGAGCATCGCAGTCCTCGCATCATTGCATGAGAAGCCATGAAAATACTCCGGTCTTAATTGAATAGTAGACACTGGCCAGCTGACCTTATTAGTAGGTAACATCATCTCCATTTGAACAGACATTTATATTGAAGCATTTAAGTAATTGTATCCTATTCATGGGTATTTGCTAGCCTGTAAGTGCTTATGAAACCTTAGATTTTCCCTGGCCATCTGGTCGGCCTGTGACTGAGGTTAATGGCAATCTGTGGAATAAGGCCCACAGCAAAATATCCATCTCAAAGCTGGGGAGACCAAAGGAGAAAATCAAATCAAACCTCATGAATGATGATGCTGTCTGTGTCTATTACCATCACTGGCAAGGCTGTCCAGCTCAGCAATAACCTCCTATTTATTTCATGAGCACACATCAGTCCCAAAAACTTCTAATTGGAACAAGCCAGGTGTTTACGACAGACACTTATTTTATTCCCTCCCTGAATATTGAAGATCAGTTAAAATATTAAATACATAGAAAACTGTTCCCATGAAAACTACCTATAAAATTGAACATTTCTTTATCAAGCAGTTCAAAGCATTTCGAAATTGTGATCTGTCATTTTGTACAATTTCCTTTCTACTGTTATTCTAACATTATCTTATTATGAAAATAAACTATTAGCTCATAAAATTTTAGCCCATGGGAACATGAAGTGTGTGTTTGAGTGTGGGAATGGGAAAGCAATGGGTGCAGCTAAGCTGGGACTTTAATGGACTTGTGTAGAAATACTGTCACTCTGTACATCCAGTGCTCATGTCGTGACTTTCCAGAGTATTTTCACTATTCAGAAGGCACAAGTCAGGAGCACAATGTAATGATTTCCACTTACCTGGATGAATAACGAAAATAATTCAACATCATCAGGGGAATCTGATGGGAACTTCATCACTCAAAGGGTAATGAGAGTGAGGAAAGAGCAGCCAGTAGAAGTAGAGTAAACAGGTTCAACATTTTTGAGACATTTGGAAAAGTACATAAATGGGAAGAGTATAGAGGGCTCTAGTCCAGGTGTGGATCAATGGGACTAGGCAGAATAATAGTTCAACATGGACTAAATAGGCTGAAGAGCATGATTCTGTGCTGTAGGGCTCCATGGCTCCATCATTCGAGCAAAGCAAGTCTTCCTGATTTGTACTACATCTACCAATTTGAATATCAACTCCCAATACTACCAACATAATGTATCTTCAGCGTCAACCATCAACAACAGGTTGCTTTGACATTATCTCCCTTCGCCACCGAGAAAGTCAACGGGAGTTGGTACATGGGAATGCAATCACCCTTCCAGTTTCCTGCAAAGTCACACAACACTGGATGCACACCTGTCATTCTGGAGGAAGCAGGGTTTCCCACCTGGAAGTCACCCCAGAATGCCTGGATCTGTAGCAATCCCTTAAATCACTGGAGATTCAAAGTCAAATCCAATGAGTTCATATTCAGATGGCCAGTAGAAGCACCTTTACCACATGAAACCAGTAAAGACAGCTCACCAGCATTTTGTGTGGGGCAGGTAGTAATGAAGAATCAATGATGGACTTGTCAGTGCTGCTCATGAACCATCAATAAATTGTAAAAGTTGTATCTCTTTGGTAAGGCCAGTGTGTAACAGTACTCTACCATGAACAAAAAATTGTTGTTCTTGTTTTGTCTTAATGCTTGGAAGTGATGGGGTAAATTCAAAACTGGACACAAATTAAAGAATAGATCCTCAAAGAGGGAGAATTCCTGCCAGAAATGCCTCACCAACATAGTTCCAGAGTTTGCAAATAACATAAACCAGGATTCACATTGTACAGCTTTAACCTTAGCGCTAAGATTAACATCAACATTACTATCGTAAGTGTGAATATATCAGCTTAATGGACCTTGTGTTGTTATTTGAGTGTGCAACTGGTACAATGTACAGTACCACTGGTCAGTAATTATGAATCAGCATATCAAAGATTTTTCTTCAGAATGAAATTGATTGCATCTGCTATGGTCTAACATTTGGCTTCACATGTTGGACATCACAAAGATAAGCATGTAAAGTACTGATACATTAGGGTTCCACACATCACCCAGGGAAAATATGAAACACTTCAGAGATAATTTCACTCTAAGGTACTTCAGATCAAAGGGAATATTTGATTCAAAAGTAGACTGATGCATGAAAAAATTACTTCCAATGAAGCGATTGAATGATACATGTAGAATGGAAATGAGAGTGCCTGCATTTAATTCTTCTTTCTGGCAAAGAAAACAGAATAAAGCAAGCTACTGTCTAACCAGTAGGTCCAAATATCAACATGCTCTTTTGAGCTTCTGAGCAGAACATCTGTCCCAAGTTGGCAGAGTTTACTTTAAATGTGTAAGCCAGGGTCCAATGACGCTATCTGGATTCAGTCTGCTATTCCAGCTGGATACCCAAGCAGGGAAGCACTGTTGACCCATCTGTCAGGCCCAACTTGCCAGGACTAGTAGCATGGCCAGAGCAGGTAGAGGAAGATAAGTTTTCAAATATTTACTTAAGGTTTTCCTTACTGCTAATGGATCTTCCCAAACTATCCAACTCAAGACTGTTCATTTCCCTCCAGTGATGCTGTCTGACCACACAGTGTGTTAGTTCAGATTCCAGCATTTCTTGTGCATCGTCTCAAGCTCTATATCTTTGCCTATAAGCTCTTTAATATTTCTATTTGTTAAGGCAAGTCTCAAGTTGAGAGTTACCAATAAAACACCATTTATTGATATGAGAGTGATTGGCTAAGATCAAAATTCAAAAGCAGAGGCACAAAGATAGTAACATTTGCATCAGTATCTGGTCCACTGCAGACTGGCATATGGTCAATAATGATAGAGAATTGAAGGTATGGTCCAAAATTCCTGAGGGAAAAATGGTTTTGTGGCACTGGCAGCATTATTAGGGAAAGAGGGAGTGTTGCACTGGGACAAGCTTCAAGTGAATTTGCCAGCACAGAGTCCTAGCAAATCAAATAACTACATTAATGAGTGTGGTCTTCAGTTGACTATCCAGGGGACTGGGTGGGATGGGTGAGTATTTTCTAGGAGGAAATGTATAAAGTTAAAGAAATAAATGACAAAGTAATACTGTAGGAAAGCATAGTGGGTAATGACAACCAGATGACGACTCAATTCAGAGCTAGAGCAGAGATAAATGGTTAGAAGAAATGAAGGCCTACATGGTGACTGTAGTAAAGATCGCAGTATAAATGAGGAAATAAATGATGTATATAAGCATTAAATTGATAACTGAGAATGGTAATCTATCAATTTACTGGGCAATCTAAAATATGCATCATTCAAATCAAAATGGGTGAATTAATGGCACAAATATAATGTCCACAACATAAGATGCTACTTAAGGGACATAGTTGCCAAGGTGAGCAAGATGAAAGCTATGGGAAAAAAATGATCCAAGCTCAGATAATTAAGTTGAATCTGTTTTGGGGTAAAGCCAAATGAGCTATGTATTGTACACTGATAGACGTGATCTAAAGAATCCCAAACACTGATGGTAATAAGGAACACTGTGTAAACCAAGAAACAAAAGGTAGATAAAAGTAAATTAATAATTGTGAATGTTAATCCATCAATTTTCTGGACAATCTAAGTTAATAACAGTTGTAATTAAATTAACAGTGTGGAGAATGTATTCAGAACATACACAAGATAATTTTTCAGTTCAGTAAGCCGATAAACCAACGGGAGAAAAGATGATTTTAGTTCTAGTGTTGCACAATTAAAAAGGGTTAATTAATAACCTTGAAGTTAAGGTGCGTTTAAGGAAAAGTGATGAAAAGATGACAGAATTTCCATATAGACTTAAAGTGGTTTAGCATCCTTGCAATGCAAACCTCAAAGGAATGAAGTGAATTAACAAAAGTAGATTAGGAAAACCACATTAAAAAGTGACCATAGAAGAGTAATAAGTTATATTTAAATAATGAATTTATGGCAAATACACATCCCTTTACAGCACAAACAGCCAGGAAGTCATCCAGCCATGGGCTTTCAAGATAAGTTAAGTATAATATTTGATCAAAGGAAAAAGCTCATAATGTTGCCAAAAATAGTAAGCCTGAGGATGAGGGAAGTTTTAGAATTCAGAAAAATGAAAATGAAGGCATTGATGAGAAAAGAAAAAGTAGAGCAATCTGGAAGGAAACATGTAAATAGATCGTAAACAATTTCACAGGAATGTAAACAGAACAACTCACCAGAAATTAATCCCTGGACTGAGGTTGGAGAAATTGTATTAGAAATCAAGGAAGCGACAGAAATTAAATAATTTTGTGCCTCTATTCATAGACAAGAACACAAAACTTTGGCATTACTGGGAAGTAAATAAGATCTTGAGTTAAGGAAGAGCTGAAAGAAATAAGCATTATTTAAAAATGTATTGTAGCATTAATGGGTTTGAAAACCAGTAAATCCCAAGGGCCTGACAAACTTCACTCCTTTAAAGAGGGGACAATGGTGATTGTGAATGTCCTCATTGTCATCTTATTGGGAATGCTTCCTCGGCACTGAATGGATGCAAATGGAACCCCATCATTTAAGTAAATAGTTCTGTACCAATCAGTTAATCGTGTATCTGTAACAGGGAAAATCTAGAACCTATTATAAATAAAATTGTAATGGACTGCTTAGAATTTTTTTGTCTATATCAAGGATTTATGATAGGATTATCATATCTGTTAACTCATGTTTATTTTTACTTTGAGTTTGTAAAGAACAGAATAAATATTGAAGAAGAAATGGATATAGTATACTTTGATTCTCAAATGGGCTTAAGTAGGTACCTAACATTTTAAAAAGTATATGTAAATAGAGGTAATGCATTTAAATAGAGGCATGGTTTGAAGTCAGGATATTGGACAGATAAAAAAAAAAGAACTCCAGACATTACATATATTAAGGTAATCAAGAAGCAAAAGATCAGCAAGGGAAAGTTGCAATGATCACCAGAATGTCTGCAGTAGTTCAAGAAAGCAGTTCACCACTATCTCCTCAAGGGCACTTAGGGACAGCCAATTATGCCAATAATGAAACCCCCTCCCAGTTCCAAAACACAGTAATAAAATATATGTATAAATGCACATTTATAAATCTAACCAAACACAAATTTCCTCATCCACAGCACCAAACTATTTTGAGATTGCATGTCTCCCTCGTCATTGAGTATATGGTCTCTGTAGCTTTGGTCCCCATCTGATTCCATCCTAATTCCACCAAACCCATTTAAAGGGCTCAAGAGTCAAGAGTCAAGATGATCATTCTGCTATTGTCTTTGCTGTGGAGTTGTTTCCTTCCTGTACCTCAGGACTGCACCCCATGATTCTGGCTCACATTCTCACTCACTGCTGGTCGGAGTCAGATTGTCTCCCTCTAATGCTAAGTATATTATATAAACCCATTTTGCTATAGTGTTAACAGTTCTATCAAAAAGCTGGTACTGGCACAAGGAGCCGGATCTCTCTCACTCTCTATCTCTCTCTCTCGGTGCCATGAGTCTATGAGAAATATTGGATTTGAATTCTCATGAGATAAGATTCAAAGTATTAAATGACTGATGAACAACTTTTGCAGTTGTAGTTGGTTTGCTTTAAGCTCAGCCAGCATTACTATGGCTGCTTTTAGGAAAACTGGGCTCAGATACTGTGCAGAGACCAGGCCTCCTGCTGCTGTGGGAATAGTATGAAAAGAAAAATAAAATTTTCAAACTAATTAACAGTAGTTGAAAGACAAAGAAATACTGACATTATTCTGCAGTTTTACTCAGCATACTGGGCATAATGGTTTCTTTATACATTACAATACCAATTCACAAACCTCAGACATGGGGAGAATTTTCAAGTTCACAGAATGGAACTTTCAAGAACAACAGAACTATAGCCTATTTGATTCTAAATAGCTATTTAAGAAGAGCAACCAAAAGCTTATAGAAGTATTTGACCAATGATTAGGCATCTAATTTGTGACAAATATAAATTTTTATTCATAAAAGGAAAACTTATAAATTCTGCTCTTACATAATATTGACCACGAGATGACCAGATTATGAGACATTGACAATTCCCCAAAAATCATCCAGTAGAAAAGGGGAGTATTTAACCCATTTGAATCCATTCACTCCACAAGCTCTTTGTTAAAGTATTATAAATAACTTCAAAGCCAAATGACTCCAGATTAGTATTTGCCCTAAACCCAACAGGCTGTCAGAATGGCCAAGACTGTGTTACCAATATAGTGTCATCCTCCCACTGGCTCATTATATAAACTGCACATCAGAACAATTTTGTCCAGCAAGCTGAAATATGTTCAGTCACCTGCCTCTTTAGTTCTGAAATCCCATGTTTACTGCCGCCCAGGAAAATAATCACCATCGCTATTGCATTCAACCACAAAGCAATGTTGTGTGACCAAAGCTTCAATTTCCAAAGCAGTACAAACTCAACCACTGAGAACCGCAGTGCACCAGTCAGACAGCAGTCCTGTCACTTCAAACTGCTGACACATGGCTGTTCAAAGGAAGCACTCCAGAAATTTCGCCTGTGATAGCTCACTAGATTGCTGAGGCACCAGCCCAGTGCAGATGTAATAGATTGATGGAGCACAAGTCAGTTGTATGCTCTCAGATCATGAGCATTCATGCTTCCATTCCAATGATTATACCATTGAGTGCCCCACTAACCCTGACAGGGCCAATCCTCAGTGAATTTTGCAGTCCGAAGCCCGGCCCAAGGCTCAGATCTGCTGGTTGCCCTCTCAGGCCACCTGCTGTGTTCTTCACTGAGAATCACCAACTGTCCTGCAGCCTCGTTACAGCCATGGGAGGAAAGAGTGGGAATGCCACTGGTCGTCTGCTGGTAACTAGTGGTGTTCCACAGTGGTCAGACCATTTCCTTTCACGTTATATGTCAATGACTTGGATGATGGAATTGATGGCTTTGTGGACAAGTTTACGAAGGTAGACTGAGGGGCGTGTAGTATTGAAGCAGGGAGTCTGCAGAAGGACTGATTGGGAGAATAGACGAATAAGTGGCAGATGGAATATAGTGCAGGGAAATGTGTGGCCATGCTCTTTGGTAGAAGGAATAAAGGAGCAGGCTATTTTCCAAGCAGGGAGAAAACTCAAAAATCAGAGGTGGAAAGTGACTTGGCAGTCCTTGTGCAGGATTTCCTAAAGGTTAACTTACTGGTTGAGTCATTGGTAGGAAGGCAAAGCAATGTTAGCATTCATTTTGAGAAAACTAGAATATAAAAATCAAGGATGTAACACTGAATCTTTATAAAGCGTTGTTTTAACTGCACTGGGAGCACTGTGGGCATTTTTGGGCCTCTTATCTAAGAAATATGTGTTGGCATTGGAGAGGGTACAGAGGAGGTTTATGAGAATGATCCCAGGAATTAAAGGGTTAATGTATGAGGCTGTTGGTCTGTACTTGCTGTGGTTTAGAAGAATGAGGGGTGATCTCAATGAAGCCTATTAAATATTGAAATGCCTAGATAGACTGAATGTGGAGAGGATGTTTCCTATAGTGGGGGGTCAAGGACCAGAGGACACAGTCTCAAAATAGAGGAACATCCATTTAGAACAGAGATGAAGAGGATTTTTTTTTTAGCCATGGGGTAGTGAATCTAGAATTCATAGCCTCAGAGAGCAGCTGAGAACAAGTCATTGAGTATTTTAAAAACAGAGGCTGATAGGTTCTTGATTAGTCAGGGCAGCAAAGGTTATAGGGAGAAGGCAGGAGAATGGGGTTGAGAGGGATAATAAATCAGACATGATCGATAGTGGAACAGAATCAATAGGCTGAATGGCCTCATTCTCTCCTATGTACTATGGCTATGGTGAAAAAAACAACTTTGGTCAGCAAAGAGACACGAAAGACAGCTGCTGGGTGCGAATTGGATTTTTTTTTGTACTTGGTATGAATTCATATGCAAATTTGGGTTGGGTTTATCATTCAATGGCAATGTGGCCATGAAGACATTTGACGGCTAATCACAAGGAGAAGTTATAGAACTGCTGGTGTCATAGAGTCATCGGGTGCTATACCCCATCTAATCTGTGCCAAACTGTTTTTCAGCCTAGTCCCATAGACCTGCACCTAGACCATAGCCCTCCATACCCTTCCCATTCACGCACTTATCCAAACTTCTCCATCCTCCCTCTCTCCAAGGCAAAGCACAATACAGTGGACATGTATCCTTTCCAATGTTAGAAAATTGCAAATAAAATTCTTTCATGCCTGCTTCATAGTTCTCTATATCTGTGCTGTGAGCCATATTTTTCAGTTAAAATATTCACACTCTATCAAATGTAAGATGAAATTGATTAAGATTCATTTATATAATAAAACTAACTGAGTCTTGATTGAATCCACTTCAAATAGGAATGTGCATAGCTGTAATTAATGTTTAGTAAACTATTAATTACACTAGAATATATGAAATAGGTGTATGAGCAGAATACCCAGCCTAGAAGCTGATAAAGATTCTGACCTATCCCTTGAAATCCATTTTCTTGACTGACCTACATACCTCCTATTTACTTTGTTCGAAACTCTATCAAACTCAATATACTTATACATATATTCAAAAAATACAAATATTTTTATCTGCTAAATGTTTTAATTTATTGGAAATGCTAATTTTATTTTACAGACTAACAGCTCTAACAGTTACCTAGGGTCATGCATTTTTCTTTTTAAAAAATAATAGCTTTGAGCTTGCATATTGACCTGAAATGGGCATAAATATGAGTCTGAAGATTATATCGTGTTGAGCAGAAATAACACTAGTGACGGTTTATAAACGTTAGCAGATTCATTATACTTGTGTTGAATGACAATCTGCAAAAATATTTGAAGTATTTGTAATCTTTGGCTAACTGTGACTAACTTTAAAATTTGCTTTTAGGAATGAGATAACCAATAAAACATTAGCAATGTGAAAAGATCACCCTTTTACAGAACGATAAAATTTGAGGAGGCCTGCTAACAACTTCAGTTGTTTGCTGAATAGCATTTCATAGCCAACCAAGTCATTAAGATGGAGGGAGGCACAGCAACCAGTTTGTAATGAAAGTTTATTCCCTGAATAAATATGTATGTTGGACTAAGTATTCACTCTTTGTGGTGCTTATTACTGTTACTTGATGCTGGGGAAAAAAAACTCCTGAGTAACTCTGCAAAAAGGCTCATGGAAATTTTAAGGTCATTTGAGAAGGCAGAGAGAGATTTATACATAAGTCATGTTTCAAGCCAGGAAAGAGCAGTCCTCAGGGTCTGAAAGCACTCACATGAATCAACTCATCTCTAGCTTTTAAGGGTGAAAAGAGATCAGGTATTTACTTAGAAACATTTTCTCATTTACTATCTGTACAATTGTTCCCCAAAATGCATTTTTGTCCAGTTATTTGATATGAGAGATCCTTAATTCCATTTGATTTAATTTTCATCCATCAACATTAGTCTCACCCCATTATTTTCCTGAACTGGGTACATTTGATAGTTCATCATGAAGATGACTGCACAGATACTGTCCATTCCAGTCTGTCAGATGTAACACAGGAAATGGAACCTTTTCCAGTGTTTGTAGCCCATTAGCTATCACAGCTTTCTTTGCATTGTCAAGATTCACAATTTCTGAACTCTGTAAAGTTATACATGCCTGCCTGTCCTTTCCTGAATACCTTTGTTAGTTAAGCTTCAGTGCCTGTTGCAGGTAAGACACCCTGTCCCCTCTGTGTGAGGTGGTTGTGGGTTCGAGCCTGAGAACAAAGATCAAGGGTGGCATTCAATACGGTATTGAGGGACTGCTGCACAGTCCAATGGGTCAGCTATCCAGTGAGAGATTAAATTCAGGCCCTGTCTGCTTTCATAACCTGAACATTAAAGCTCTTTTAGAACTATTTCGTTGAAGATCAGATGATTATCCCTCGAGTCCCAGTCAATATTCATCCCTCATTAAACAAGACTAAAACAGATCACCAGACAATTGCAAAGTTGCTTTCCATGAAACATTTCTATGCAACCTGGTTGTTACATTTTCTATATTACAACACGGAGAAAAGTATTTCCTGTGCTAGCTGTAACTTTGGGACACTCTAAGACGAGTATGAAAGATGCTGTACAAATGCAAATCTTTTTTTCCTGTTCGATACAGCAATCACAGAACATAACAAATCTGAATGAAATCTGCACTGCGCTGGCATATTTATCCCTGTACTTTATGCCAGAAACAGCAATGTTATTAAAGGTATATTTATTGATTTTTTTCCCCTGACAAGCTCTTTACCAATTCTATTTTCTCATCATTCATTTGGGTAGTGACAGTCTCTGAATTTACCAATGCATTACTGCATATTCTCTTTTTGATAAGCTGTACTGTTCCATGCCACACATCATTCCCCACAAGCCACTGTAAAATGCAGTAGACCACTGATTTTTCTGTCATCCATCTTACTTTAGTTTTAAGCTGTCATTCACTACATTACTGCTGCTGTAAATGATGAGCTTTGAGATCTTCCCTAATTACCTTGCACCTCATCATAAACTCCAATCTCTCTAGGTCAAAAGCAATCTAAGCCAAATGCTAACAATTCAACAGCCTGCAGTAGCTGCACAACTCTGTTTCTTATTACAGTTAAGGTTCCTTTTTGACTTGAGAAATTATTCATTTGGGAGACCATGCCCGGCTTAGGTAAATCTGGCTTCAACACACGCCCTCCAAAAGAACTTTCCAACATAGAAACAGAAAATCTACAACACAATACAGGCCCTTCAGCCCACAAAGCTGTGCCGAACTTGTCCTTACCTTAGAACTACCTAGGCTTACCCATAGCTCTCTATTTTTCTATGCTCCATGTATCCATCCAGGAGACTCTTAAAAGACCCTATCATTCCTGCCTCCACCGCCGCCGCCAGCAGCCCATTCCACACACAAACATATTTGGGACAAGTTTATTTGCAACAAATCAGGAGTAAAAATGATAAATCTGCATGCAGAAAATGTTTTTGAAAAGAATAGTGCAGGTTTTGGTAGATGGTCTTGATTGAAAGGAATAAATAAATTTCTCTATGGTAATGTATTCATAGAGCTGAGGAGAGTTGTGCAGTCAAGCATACAGAAGGGGCAACAGCAGGTTTGATCACAACCAACAGGTAATGGACTAGGGAAAGCATAGGATTTGAGTATTTGTGGCATTCATTGCCACAGACGGCTGTGGAGACCAATTCATTGTTGATATTTAAAGCGGAGGTTGATATGTTCTTGATTAGTAAGGACATCAAAGGTTACAGGGAGAAGGCAGGAAGAAGGGGTTGAGAGGGATAATAAATCTGCAATGGTCAATATGCAGAGCAGATTCGATGGGCTGATAGCCTAATTCTAGTCCTATGTCTTATGGTTTTATGGGTATTATGTCAAGACACAGAGAAGCCCGGCAATGGTCTGCGCTCAATTTGCTGATCAGGGTGCAGCCTGAGACCCACAACTCAGTTCCAACTAGGTGCACCCCTCGTCCTGACTCAACCTACACTACTAGTTCAGGAGTCAATTCATTGCTGGAGAAGCACTAGTGCAGGACTGAAATCCCAGCCTTCAGGATCTTGCAGTGAGCAGTCCTTGAAAATGTCTTCTTTAGAAGGAGAGATACTGTTTGTGATCATTTAGAATGGAGGTCTAAGGACCATAAGTCCAACACTGTGTTGTCACACTGTAATCAACCAAATAGTGATGATGAGGTAATCCTTCTCACAATCATGCTTGTTGTACCTGACTTAGATTGATCCTGTCTTTCCTGAATAGTTCATCAGTTCTCATTGGGAGATGTTGCTTTAGATTCTGTATTCTCAGATTATGTACTCTAAGTAGGATGAAAATGTTTACTGCATAAAAAAACCTACCAGTGTAAATTATACCCCTCCCATCACCTATTCATTTGGTGCCAGAATGCTGCCAATAAATACTGGTTTGTGAACTATTACAGCAGTTATATCAAACACAGTTTGTAATGAAGCCACAGAATGGATACAAAGATGGGTAAATGAAAGATTGGGGATCAGTCAGGTAGAACTTAAGAAGTATCAATAAGGAAGACAGACCATAAAAGAAACAGTAAGATAAATTAGTGACTACACTGCACATCATAGAGCCTCCTGCAGAAGCTGAAAACATGTCCCCCATTGTAGGCGTTTAAGTCACAGTGGTAGGTAAGCTGAGAGCTGGTGGAGCTCAATGTCTGAGGGGCTGGAGGAGGTAATGTAATAAAGAGAGACTGGAGATAGGCTCCAAAGTAATACAGTTTTTCAATCTCTGCTGAATCAACCAGAACTATTTATCAACAAATCAGAAAATTTAAGTGTTCCCTTGGCACAATATTTCCTAATGCTATAACAATAAAGCTTTCTCTTCTACAGGAAAATTTCATTATCTGGAAGGACCAACAGCATGGAACAAAAGCCGCTCCCCTGTTTCATCTTTTGTCCAAAGAGGAGGAGATGTATATTAAATTGCTCTTAGTAGCAAAAGGACATTTCCAATAAATACTTCCACTTGAATTGCTTGTCAGGAATTATTTCTGCTTTTATTATTTGACACAATCTCATGTATAGAGACAAAATATTTTATTACAAAGAAACCAATGCAATATGAGACAGTCTGCCTTTAAATACATAATAAACTTTATTGGATATGGTTGAAAATAAAACCACGCTAACATCAAATGTATAATTGGAATATTAGTGTATTGTTGTAGCATAGAAGAATGGGCTGGAAATCAAGTATGAAAGTATTGTGAATAAATGAATTGATAAATTGTATGCATGTTTGGTCAGATCTGAACCTACAAATGCACATACAATTCTTATAAGTGAAGCAGAAATACCAACGAGTTGTGAAAAATGAACCAACTATCATAGAAATAGAGGAATGGATTCTCATCACCACGCCTTTCTGTCATTCTTCTTGCTACTCCATAACCATTCCTAACAAGTCTGTCTGCTCTCTTACGTTTATTCTGTTTTTCTGCCACTTGAGTGACTTCACACGCATGTGATATTTTTTCAGCTACCTTTTCACACAGGTGGCCTCACAGCTTCTGGGGGCAGAGTTCTCAAATATCCACAAGTAATTCTGTGAAGCTGACTCTCTGAGCACACAAACCTTCCAACTATTAATAGATCAGCAATTCGATGTGTTAAGTGATAGCCTCAATCTGGTCTGCCGCTTCCTTGAACTAAATAGTCAGTGTTGTCTGGTTTGAAGCAAGCCAGTTAACATAACTCTATTTTTTTTATACTGCATCCCTTGAAGAATCAGCCCAGGTGTATTGGGCCAGCATCCTGTGTTCTGTAGACAGTGTCGTTTGTGCTGACCTTTTAACTTCAGGCTGATTATCGCTTGCCATTTACATTAAGAACTGAAGACTAGCTCCTGTTTATGACAAGAAGCTGAACAGAGAATATTGGTTGGAAGTATAACTCACTCAAAAGCAACTCTTTGGTCTCTACAAGTATCATCTGGCATGTTAAAAAGCTGAGCTTGGCGAAAAAAAAGGCCCCATGGCCCTGGGCAGTAAATATACATCGCAGCTTCAAATTCTTATGTTCTGAATCTTGGCATTTGCAACATTTACTGTTTTTATTTGCTGGTTTTCTTATGCGTCCGCTCTTCTCATCTTGATGTGCAAACTTGGCTGTTGGTAGACTCCCATGTGTACTGCCAACTCACTGTTTTAGTAGCAAAATGGCTAAGTTTCTGGATGAGTACCCAACAATCTGATCTGTACTGTTGACTAGCAACACACATAAAAGTTGCTGGTGAACGCAGCAGGCCAGGCAGCATCTATAGGAAGAGGTACAGTCGTCATTTCAGGCCGAGACCCTTCATCAGGATTAAGTCGTTGATGAAGGGTCTCGGCCCGAAACATCGACTGTACCTCTTCTTATAGATGCCGCCTGGCCTGCTGCGTTCACCAGCAACTTTTATGTGTGTTGCTGTCATCATCTGGTCAGTGAAGTCCGTATTCCAGTTCACGGTCCGGTCCATCAACCCTTGCTCCAGGTTTTCCTGTCTACCCTGTTACTGTTTTCGTTGAGCTCTAATTGAGGCAGCTGATGCTCATTGGGGCTGGCTGCATAAATACCTTCAGAGATCAGGGTGTGGCTGCTGGATTGTTCTTGTCCTTACTCCTTGTGTCCCTTCCTCTGCCTTCTGTTTCCTCACCTGAAGCCCTGCCTTGTCTTGCCGGTAACTCTCGCCTCGCCTGAAGTTCTCGTCTCACCTTGCTTTGCCAGAAGCCTTGCCTTGTCTTGCCGGTAACTCTCGCTTCACCTGAAGTTCTTGTCTCATCTTGCATTGCCTGAAGCCTTGCCTTGTCTTGCTGGTAACTCTCGCCTCGTCTCGCCTGTGGTCTTGTCCTGGAACCACCCTGTACCTAGCTCCCTTCCTGTCCCTTGCCTCCGCCCAGGTAAGCCAGGCCATCTTGCCGTTACCTGCGGTTGGTTCTATCCCTTCCTATTCCATGCCTCTGTCGGGTGGTGATCCGCACCCTGCCCAGGAGGAGCCTACCTAGCCTCAAGCCTGAAGACTCCAGCCTCCTGCCTAGCCTCAAGTCTGAAGACTCCAGCCTCCTACCTAGCCTCAAGCCTGAAGACTCCAGCCTCCTGCCTAGCCTCAAGTCTGAAGACTCCAGCCTCCTACCTAGCCTCAAGCCTGAAGACTCCAGCCTCCTGCCTAGCCTCAAGTCTGAAGACTCCAGCCTCCTGCCTAGCCTCAAGCCTGAAGACTCCTGCCTCCTGCCAAGCCTCGCCTCAAGTCTCTAGCCTCTAGCCTGAAGACTCCAGCCTCCTGCCAAGCCTCGCCTCAAGTCTCTAGCCTCTAGCCTCAAGCCTGAAGACCCCATCCTCCTGCCTCATGCCAAACCTCGTCTCTAGCCTCTAGCCTCAAGCCTGAAGACTCCAGCCTCCTGCCTCCTGCCAAGCCTCG
This sequence comes from Mobula hypostoma, assembly GCF_963921235.1. NCBI lineage: Eukaryota > Metazoa > Chordata > Chondrichthyes > Myliobatiformes > Myliobatidae > Mobula > Mobula hypostoma. Next base: position 24,138,876 of record NC_086113.1, read on the forward strand.
CCTCTAGCCTCAAGCCTGAAGATTCCAGCCTCGTCCTGCCTGCTTGCCAAGCCTTGTCCTTGCCTAGTTCTGGGGTACGAGCCAGAGGCAAGACCCAGGTACTGGGTCCTTGTCCAGTCTCTGGCTCGGAGTCCAAGCCCGGGCTCCTAGCTCTCTTGTCCAGTCCTGTTCCGGGTTCCTGGTTTTCGTGTCCATGTCCTTGCCCTCAGCCTGTATCCTAGTCCTGTCCCTAGTACTTCAGTGTCTGTGTCTTGCACTTGGGTCCGTTCCTAGCCACCGCCCTATGACAGTTGCTTGAAATTCCAACATCTGCAGATTTCTTCGTGTTTGCATGGTACTGTTGACTCAAAGGTTGCTGTTTTAATGCCACTGTGGCAGCTAAAAAATTGAAGTCCTCTAATTAATAAGATAATTTCAATCTGGAATTAAAAGCTATTATCAAGCTTAGAAGAAACTAAGCATTGTTATTTTCCCCTTATCATCACTGATGTGGAAACAAATCATCTTCTACCCTGAAGGGACACAAGAGGTTCTGCAGATGTTGGAAAACTTGAGCAACACAAAGAAAATGCTGGAAGAACTCAGCAGGATCAGACAGCATCGATGGAAAACATAAACAGTTTGGATAAAGGCTCTCAGCTTGAAAATTGACTGTTCATTTTGCTGTTTAGTTGCTGCCTGACCCACTGAGTTCCTCCTTCAATTTGTGTGTGTTGTTCTAGCTTGCAGGACTGCCTGAAAGAAAAATATACTCTATGTTACTTAAACATATAGACATACTGGAGGGGGTTCAAAGTAGGTTCACGAAAATGATTCCAGGATTGAATAGCCTACGAAGTACCCAGGACATCTTCAAGGAGCGGTGTCTCAGAAAGGCAGCGTCCATTATTAAGGACCTCCAGCACCCAGTGCATGCACTTTTCTCACTGTTACCATCAGGTAGGAGGTACAGAAGTCTGAAGGCACACACTCAGTGATTCAGGAACAGCTTCTTCCCCCCTGCCATCCGATTCCTAAATGGACATTGAACCCTTGGACACTACCTCACTTTTACAAAAATATATAGTATTTCTGTTTTTTGCACAATTTTTAATCTATTCAGTATATGTATACTGTATAAAGTATATTGAATAAGATTTTTATTTATAATAATAATAATAATAATTATTATTGTTTTAGTTGTTTTCTTCTATATTATGTATTGTATTGAACTGAACTGCTGCTGCTAAGTTCACAAATTTCACGTCACATGCCGGTGATAATAAACCTGATTCTGATTCATTTGATGGCTCTGGACCCGTATTTACTAGAATTCAGAAGAACGAGGGGTGATCTCATGGAAACCTATCGAACGTTGAGAGGCCTTGATAGAGTGGAGGTAGAGATGTTTCCTATGATGGGAGGGTCTAAGACCAGAGGGCACAGCCTCAGAAGAGCGGAACATACGTTTAGGACAGAGATGTGGAGGTATTTCTTTAGCCAGAGGGTGGTGAATCTGGGTAATATTTTGTCACAGGTAGCTGTGGAGGCCAAGTCTTTATGTATATTCAAGGCAGAGGTTGATAGATTCTTGGTTGGTCAGGGTATGAAGGGATACGGGGAGAAAATAGGAGATTGGGATTGAGAGGAATATTGGATCAGCCATGATGAAATGGGCCAAATAGCCTAATTCTGTTCCTATACCTTATGATTACATGGTCTTATATGAGCTAATGACTAAACTGGGGATATCAAGTGCTTATTAGAAATCACAGATCATTAGATGTTCTGCTTAGATTTGATTTCTTATTCTATGTTGATTTCAAAGTGAAGGAAATTGCAGATTCTTTACCTTTTCCACGGGTGTATCCATTGACCTATTTAACAAGTCAGAGGGGTAATATCTACCTTTCTGGTTTGGTCATAGAAGTCAATTTCATGAATATCACACAGTAGGTAGGAAGGAGAGATAGAGACTAAGGATTAGTGAACAAATTCCAGAAAATTGGAACTTGGCAGGAGGGGAAGTGGCTGCCATTAACAGAGTAATTAAACACCGAGAGAGAGAGGAAACAACAGGGTTGATGTATGGGAGTGCAAATATTTATAGGGTGGGTAAGAATACTGAAATAGAAAGTGTTAGGACTATTGGACCGAATTGAAAACGAGAATGCAATTTTTAAAATGCCATTAATGCTTAACTAGGAGCTGATGTAAATTAGCAAGTATGATTGTGGGTGTTAACAAAGAGAGACTTTATATTTGTTAGAAAACAGACAGTAGAGTTTACCTCTGACTGATCAGCAGATGAGCTGAGTTGTGGGCAGAGTTGCATGGTGTTGGTTGGCATTCGTCTGTCTGAAAGGACAATGGGTGACAATGATCATTATCACAAGCCTGGGTGGAAGGTATGGAGATCCTGAAATGCCAAGCCATCAAGATCCCCCTCCCGGCCTCACTAGTGTAGTCCAGCTTCTGAAGCAACATGTTTGGCATCAGCTTGGCTGCAGGAGCTGCCTGAAGGACATTCAATAATGTCCAGTTGCCTTAGGCATTGGCATATAACATAAAAAGAATCAGTCCCAACACAGACCCCTGTGGAACACCACTAGTTACCAGCAGCCGACCAGAAAAAGACTCTCTTTATTCTCAATCTTTGCATCCTGCCAATCAGCCGCTATTTTATCCAGGCTAGAATCTTTCCTGTAACCCCATAGGCTCATAGCTTGTTAAGCAGTTTCATGTGTGGCACCTTGAAAATTCAAGTACACAACATCAACTGATTCTACTTTGTCTATCCTGCTTGTTATTTGTTCAAAGAACTCCAACAGATTTGTTAGGCAAGATTTTCCCTTGAGGAAACTATGCTGCATATTTTATCATGTGCTCCAAGTAACCTGAGACCTCATCCTTAATAATGTAACGGCTTCAATATTTCCCAACCACTGAGGTCAGACTAATAGGCCTATAGATTCCTCTCTTTTGCCCCTTTCCCTCCTTGAAGAGTTGTGACATTTGCAATTTTCCAGTCTTTTGGACCCATTCCAGAATCTAGTGATTCTTGAAAAATCATTACTAATGCCTCCAAGATCTCTTCAGCCACCACTTTCAGAACTTTAGGGTGTACTCCGTCTGGTCCAGCTGACTTATCTACCTTCTGACCATTCAGTTTTCCAAGAACCTTCTCTCTAGTAATGGTAACTTCACACACTTCATGACCCCTGACACTTGGAACTTCCACCATCTGATAGCGTCTTCCATAGTGAAGACTGATGCAAAATACTTATTCAGTTGCCTGCCCTTTCCTTGTCCCCCTTTACTAGCTGTCCAGCATCTTTTTCCAATGGTTCAGCATGGTTTCTTTTAGGAAAAATCCTGCTTGGCGAACCTGTTAGAATTCTTTAAGGAGATTACAAGTAAGACAGATAAAGGGATGCAGTGGATGTTGTATATTTGGACTTTCAGAAGGCCTTTGACATGGTGCCATACATGTGGAAGCTTACCAAGTGAAGAGCCCATGGTATTAGAGGAAAGTTACTAGCATGGTTAGAGCATTGACCAATTGGTAGGAGACAGCAAGTGGGAATAAAAGGATCGTTTTCTGTTTGGCTGCCAGTGACTGCAGGTGTTCCACAGGGGTGGTGTTGGGACTACTTCTTTTTTATGCTGCATATAAATGATTTAGGTGATGTAATAGATGGCTTTGTTGCCAAGTTTGCAGATGATATGAAAATTGGTGGAGGGGCAGGTGGTGTTAAGGAAACAGGCAGGATACAGAAGGATTTAGACAGATTAGGAGAATGGGTGAGAAAGTGGCAAATGAAATACAATGTTGGAAAATGCATGGTCATGCGCTTTGGTAGTAGAAATAAATGTGAGCACTATTTTCTAAACGGGGAGAAAATCCAGGAATCTGAGATGCAGAGGGACTTGGGAGTCCTTGTGCAGAACACACTGAAGGTTAAACTGCAGGTCGAGTTGATGGTGAGGAAGGCAAATGCCATGTTAGCATCGTTTCAAGAGGTCTGAAATACAAGAGCAGGGATGTGATGTTGAGGCTTTATAAGGCACTGGTGAGGCCTCAGCTTAAGTATTGTGAACAGTTTTGGTCCGCTCATCTTAGAAAAGATATGCAGGCATTGGAAGGGGTCCCGAGGATGATTCCAGGAATGAAAGGGTTATCATATGAGGAACGTTTGATGGCTCTGGGTCTGTACTTGCTGCATTTCAGAAGGATGAGGGGAGATTTCATTGAAACCTTTTGAATGTTGAAAGGCTTAGACAGAGTAGATGTGGAAAGGATGTTTCCCATGGTGGGAGAGTCTAGGACAAGAGGGCACAGCCTCAGGATAGTGGGGCACCCTTTCAAAACAGAGATGCGGAGAAATTTCTTTAGACAAAGGGTGGTGAACTTGTGGAATTTGTTGCCACGTGCAGCTGTGGAGGCCAGGTCGTTGGGCGTATTTAAGGCAGAGATTGATAGGTTCTTGATTGGACATAGCATCAAACGTTACAGGGGGAAGGCTGGATACTGGGGTTGAGGAGATTAAAAAAAAAGGATCAGCCATGATTGAATGGTGGAGCAGACTCAAAGGGCCAGATGGCCTAACTCTGCTCTTATGTCTTATGGTCTTAAGTTCTTCTTTCCACTCAAGTTGCTCTTTTACACTTTATGTATCTGAAGAAACTATTGGTATCTTCTTTGATATTACTGACTAGCTTACTTCGTAATCCATCTTTACCTTCTTAATGACTATTTTAGTTGCCTTCTATTGGTTTTTAATAGCGTCCCAGTCCTCTCACTCCCTACTAATTTTTGTTCTATTGTATGCCCTCTCTTTGGCAATTCTGTTGGCTTTGACTTCTCTTATTAGCCACGGTTGTGTCATTTTGCCTTTTGAATACTGCTTCCTCTTTGGGATGTATATATCCTATGCCTTCCGAATTGTTTCCGAAAATTCCAGCCATTGCTGCTTTGCTGTCATTCCTGCCAATGTTCTTTTCCAAATAATTATTGTCAACTCCTCTCTCATTCTTCTGTAATTTCCTTTCCTCCACTGTTGTTGCAATAAGCGAAGGAAGCAAACCCAAGTGCAGGACACAGGCACGGAGATTGAGTTTGGTTGCTTACACGGGCGTAAATGCTGAACAGCAAACAGGAGGGATCTTGACACGGAGCCCTGATATGGAGCCTTGACCTAGAGAGTCGGAGTCTCATAGGTAAACCTTGAAACTGGAGCTAAACGTAGAACAAATGGTTCTAAGCAGTCGGGAAACATAGTTATCTCACAGGAAAAAGACCAATGAACTGGCGACTAGTGGCTGTGACGCTGAGGTTCTTGTATTGCATTTCTTGATGGAAACCAGGTGTGCCATCATCAAAGCGAGTTAGAAGCAATTGGGAAATTAACAGTCGGAACAGTGGCAAAATCAAAGGAAATTAGGAGCAAGATGGGGAATTAACGATCGGGACCATTTCAGCTGTAATACTGATACATCTGACTTTAGCTTCTCCTTCTCAATCTTCAGGGTGAATTCGATCATATTATGATCATTTTCCCCTAAAGGTTCTTTCAACTTAAGCTCTCTAATCAATTCTGGGTCATTGCACAATATCCAAACCAGAATAACTGATACTCTTGTGGGCTCAACCAGCAGCTGCACTATAAAGCCAATTTGTAGGCACTCGAGAGTGTCCCCCTACTGGAATCCAGCACCAACCTGATTTTCCCAATCTACCTGCATATTAAAATCCTCCATGACTATTGTAACATTGCCTTTTGACATGTATTTTCTATTTCCCATTGTAATTTTTAGACTACATCCTTACTACTGTTCAGGGGTCTGTATACAACTCCTATCAGGGTCTTTTTACCCTTGCAGGTCTTTAGAAAATCCAACAATGATTCAAGATCTCCTGATCCTATGTCACTTCTTTCTAATGAATTGATTTAATATTTTACCCACAGAGCAACACAGCCCCCTCTGACTTCCTGCTTGTCCTTTCAATACAATGTATATCCTTGGATATTAAGCTCCCAGCTACAACCTTCTTTCAGCCATGAGTTAGTGATGCCTACAACAGCATTCCTGCCAACCTGCAACAATGTTACAAGTTTATCTTCCTTATTCCATATACTGGGTGCTTTCAAATATACCTCCTTCAGTCCTGCATTCACCCTTTTCGATTTTGTCTGCCTTTTACATTGCAACTCATCCAGTTATCTGCAATTTTGTCCTATCAACAGCCTCTCCTCACTGCACATTGCCTCTATTTGTAAACCAGCTACCTCATCTTCAGGACTATTATCCGCCTTTCCTATGATACTCCTTGCATTGAAATATAGGCAGCCCAGGACTCTAATCACACCATGCTCAACCTTCTGATTCCTAACTTTGTCTGAGGTCTTACCAACATCTGCCTCTACAACCTTTCCGCGAACTATTCTGGCACTCTTGTTAACACAAAACACTCTGCAGATGCTGGGGTCAAAGCAACACTTACAACACGCTGGAGGAACTCAGCAGGTCGGGCAGCATCGGTGGAAAAGATCAGTCGAAGTTTCGGGCCGGAACCCTTCGTCAGGACTGTAGGGGGAAGGGGCAGAGGCCCTATAAAGAAGGTGGGGGGAGGGTGGGAAGGAGAAGGCTGGTAGGTTCCAGGTGAAAAACCAGTAAGGGGAAAGATAAAGAGGTGGGGGAGGGGAAGCAGGGAGGTGATAGGCAGGAAAGGTGAAGAAAGAATAGGGGAAAACACAATGGGTAGTAGAGGGAGGTGGAACCAAGAGGAAGGTGGTAGGCAGCTGGGGGAGGGGGCAGAGTGACATAGGGATAGGGGAAGGGAGAGGTTGGGAATACCCAGAAGTTGGAGAATTCTATGTTCATACCAAGGGGCTGGAGACTACCTAGACGGTATATGAGGTGTTGCTCCTCCAACCTGAGTTTAGCCTCATCATGGCAGTAGAGGAGGCCATGTATGGACATATCTGAATGGGAGTGGGAAGCAGAGTTGAAGTGGGTGGCTACTGGGAGATCCTGTCTGTTTTGGCGGATGGAGCGGAGGTGCTCGACGATGCAGTCCCCCAATCTGCGTCGGGTTTCACCGACGTAGAGAAGGCCGCACCGGGAGCACCGGTTGCAATAGATGACCCCAGCAGACTCACAAGTGAAGTGTTGCCTCACTTGGAGAACCTCGTCACTCGTCCTACCCATGTCATTAGTAACTACGTGTATCACGACTTCAGGCTGTTCACCCTCCCACTTAAGATTGCTGAGGACTTGATCTGAGATATCCCAGAACCTGGTCCCCGGGAGGCAATACACCATCCGGGATACTTGTTGTCACCCACAGAACCTCCTGTCTGTTCCCTTAACTAATGAACCCCCTATCACCGCAGCGTGCCTCTTCTCTCCCCTTCCCTTCTGAGTTACAGAGCCAGACACCTGACCACTGTGACTTTCCCCTGTTTGGTCAACTCCCCTCAACAGTATCCACAGTGATCTGTCTGTTGCTGAGGGGGATGGTCACAGGGGGACTCTGCACTGGCTCCTTAGCCCCTTTCCCCCTCCTGACTGTCACCCAGTTTCCTGTGTCCTGCATCTTGGGTATAACTACCTCTCTAAATGTCCTATCTATCACCCCCTCAGCCTCCCAAACGATCCAGAGTTCATAAAGTTCCAGCTCCAACTCCTTAACACAGGATGTTAGAAACTGCAGCTGGATGCACTTCTTGCAGTTGTAGGCATCAGGGACACTGGGGGTCTCCCTGCCTTCCCACATCCCACAAGAGGAGCATTCAGCTATCCTGCCTGACATCTCTACTGTCCTAACTGAGCAGATATAAACAAAGGAAGGAACAAAAGATGTAACCTTGTGCTTTTCATTTCTTTGCTTTCTCTGCCTGAAGTCTCTCTTCATGGAGGAGATCTAGTGTTTGAAGTGTCGACAGCTAGAGTATAATCTCTCTTTAGTGAGGGTACCTATCGCTATCTATATCAGATTCGGCTTCACATCATAGTTTGAGTTTAGAACTTTGCGGTCAGCAAACCTGGCACCATCTTAAGCAGATTAGGACATCCGGGTTCTCCCGCCTGCTCCACCATTCTGTAAGATAACTGTTTATCATTTAGTCCTGTACCACTTTCCTGCATTTCATCCTTTGAATCCTTGAATTTCTATCCGGTTTTGTCTTGAGTACACTCAGTGACTGAGCCCTCTTTGCCCTCTTGGTTGGAGAATTCCAAAGATTCAACCACTCACTGGGTTAATAAATAGCTGTATCTCTCTCTCCTGAATGGCAAGCTCCTGATTTTAATCTGCCAGTGTTGTTTCTGGACACTCTAATGAAGGGAGATGTTAATTTGCCATCTACTTTGTCAAGATCTGTAAGGATTTTGTGCTTCAATATGATTATTCTATATTCTAGAGAGCATAGACCTTGTCTGGTTAATCTTACTGCTCAGCGTATCAGACAACACCACTGTGGACAGAATCAGAATTAATGGGCAATGATCATTCAACAGATCCTCTTGTAAGATAACTGTTATCAGCTAACTGGCCTGTTGAACATTTCCATCATTCTCTAAAATAAGAGAACATCAGCAGATGCTGGAAATCTGAGCAACACCCACAGACCAATGGACTCTCACAGCTACCTGGACTATACTTCGTCCCACCCTGCTACTTGTAAAAATGCCATCCCTTTCTCTCAATTCCTCCGTCTCCTGTGCATCTGATCTCAGGATGAGGCTTTTCATTCTAGAATGAAGGAGATGTTCTCCTTTTTCAAAGAAAGTGGCTTCCCTTCCTCCACCGTCAATGCTGCCCTCAACTGCATCTCTTCCATTTCACACACATCTGCTCTTACCCCTGCCTCCCGCCAAGCTACCAACCCACCAGCCTCCACGACCAGCACATAATTCTCCAAAATTTCCACTGCCTTCAACGGGGTTCCACCACCAAACACATGTCTCCACCCCCTTCACCATTTCCCACCTCCTTGTCCCTCTCTCATATTATCTCCTTGCCCATCACCTCCACCTGGTTCTCCTCCCCTCACCTTTCTTCTTTCTTCCATGGCCTTCTGTCTCTTTCAGCAATCAATTTCCTAGCTCTTTGCTTCATTCCTCCCCTCCAAGTTTCACCTATTACCTGGCATTTCTCTCTCCCCTCCTCCCAGCTTTCAAATCTACTCCTCAGCTTGTTTCCTCCAGTCCTGCCGAACGGTTTCAGCCCAAAACCTTGACTGTACCTTTTTCCATAGATGCTGCCTGGCCTGCTGAGTTCCTCCACCATTCCCAGTTCTGCTATAATTTGCTTTCTCGCTTGACTACATATGATGAGTTAATAGTTCGAATAAAGTGTGTACATTCACATTACTGGAGAAGTTGAAGCCCATCCACTTAACCTGGGCGTGAGGTTGGATCACTCCAAGTGCCCAGCAGATTTGGTGGAATCGGGAATGGCTTTGGCCTGGACAGCCAAAGTGTATTGTGGTGCCGGGGTTGGGTCATAGAGCAAGGCACTGCCGGTCCAGGTGGAGTGCAAACCTGAGTGTCAGGATCGGAGGCAAGGGTTGGGCTGATCTTGGTCGCACTCTTGCAAATGTTCGTTCTTTGTCCGTGGCGCTGAGGCTGTGAAATGATCTGGCAGCCATGCATTTTGCCCCGCTTTTGTTTTGAACTTGGGTGGAGGCTTGGGCCTACTCCCACTATTCCGGAAGCAAATCAGGACTCAGTCTGATTTGGAGTGCTGTTGGCTTGTTTCTATCATTTGCATGATCTGTGTTTTTTTTCTCTCTCTCTCTCTTTCTCAGCACAGTGGCTTTTGGTCTTCCTTTTTTTTAAAATTAGGTTATTCGAGTTTCTGGCTTTGTGGCTGCCTGTAAGGCAGATAAGTTTCAAGGTGCATAATTTATACATTCTTTGACAATAAATGCCTTGATAAATATACAGGATCAGAAATAAATCAAAACAAGACCGCAATATCAGGATCATCTGGTCCACATGTACATTTACAGAAAAAGGAGTGGATTTTGGATTATGAACAAAGTATACATTGTCCTGATAATAATATCTACTACTGATATCACCCCAAAGGCATGAGACAATAGCATTAAACAATTAGTCTGAGACAGTAATATCTATGTAAATCTTCAGAAAGCCACAATACTAAACACCATTAGATTAGTCTGAAAGTTCCTTGCAATTGACAAATGAGCATGCTTGGCTATGCCTGTACCTCAGGTTTTACCAGCTTGAGCTGCAAAAAAAATAAATAATAATAATATTAATAATACTAAGTAATAAATATCGAGAACATGAGATGAAGATACCTTGAAAGTAGGTTATGGGGACAGTTAAGTGATGAGGTAAGTGAAGTTGAGTAAACTCATGCCCTCTGGTTCAAATGCCTGATGGCTGAGGGGAAGTAACTGTTCTTGAACCTGGTGGTGTGGGTCCCGAGTCTCTTGTACTTTCTTCTGGATGGCAGCAGTGCAAAGAGAGTATAGCCTGGATGGTGGGGTCTTTAGTGATGGATGCTGCTTTCCTGAGGCAGCATACTATGTGGATGTGCTCAATGGTGGGAGTGGGGTTACTCCTGATGGAGTGGTCCTATCCACTGCTTTGTGTAGGCTTTTCCATGCGAGGGTATGGGTGTTTCCACACCAGGATGTGATGAAACCAGTCAATATAATCGTCGTCACTCATCTATAGAAGTTTTTCAAAGTTTGGATGACATGCCGAATCTTAGCATATTTCTGAGAAAGTAGAAGTCTTGCCGTGCCATGATTTTCAAGAAGCTGAAGTTGTGGGTTTTGTTTTGCCACTCACTGCTCGCTTCCAGCAATGGATTTTGCTTTGTGAATTCTCCAAACTGATCACACCACTAGAAGGTCAAGGCTCAGAGTTCAATGAATGTTTCTGCCTCGTGGTTATTTTGACATGCACTGACAGATGGGATGCACAAGGTTTATTTTGGCAATAGATTGAAGGCTCACAATTCCCAATGGCTACAACAAACGGCAAGTAAAGTTAAAGTCAATTTATTATCAAAATACATATATGTCATCATACACTACTCTGAGAACTGCGCATTTACACGAAAATAAATACAACAGAATTGATGAAAAACCATACATAAACAAAGACTGACAACCAACCAATGTGCAAAAGAAGACAATTTGTATAAAAAAAATAACTAAATAAATAATACTGAGAACATGACTGGTAAGTCCATAGGCTGTGGAGACAGTTCAGTATTCAGATAAGCCAGTTCAGGAGTCTGATGTTTGTAAGTGTTCCTGAGCTTGCTAGTGCATAATAACATAAGAACATAAGAAATAGGAGCAGGACTAGGCCATCTGGCCCATCGAGCCTGCTCCGTCATTCAATAAGATCATGGCTGATCTGGCCATGAATTCATCTCCACCTACCTGACTTTTCCCCATAACCTTTAATTTCCCCTAGTATGCAAAAATCTATACAACCTTGTCTTAAGTATATTCACTGAGGTAGTCCTCACTTAGTGCGAGATCTAATGTACTTTGAAACATTGTTTTGCGTTAGTCCTAGGATTGTGCTGAGGCAGCAGATCAAGTGTCGCAGCACTTCTGACGCCATTATAGCATGCCCACAACTCACTAATCCAAACACCAATTGTATATCTTTGGAGTGTGGGAGGAAACTGGAGCACCTGGAGGAAACCCACACAATCATTGGAAGAATGTACAAACTCCTTATAGACAATGGCTGGAATCGAACTCTGTATGGTAATCGCTGGTGTTGTGTAACAGTTACACCAACCATGTCTGTCAGAGACTGGAAACCTGTGAACCCAAAATGCACTGTCTTTATACTTAACCCAAGAATGCTCACAATGGAAGCACGAAATCTGCCTTATAAGTGTTAAGGCAAAGAATGTCAACACAGGAAATTTTCTACTTAATGGAATATCTTGAAAACTGATTTCCTCTCACCAAGAGGCTCGCGTCTGTTGAATTCAAATGAAGCAACTGACTTTCTGGAGTAGTTAGTTTGGTTCAAGGTTTCTGCACACTCCAGATAACAACGACAAAATGTTCAAATTATTTGCAACACAGCCCATTTATTCATTCAGAAATTCAGTCTAAATAAACACAACATGAGATAAGAAAGCAATGTTTTGTACAAAAATGATTATATTTTTAAAAGGCTTGCTGCTGTCCTGAAATTCAAAGATAAGTGATTATCTTCCGTATGAAAATGATACTTTGATTAGAAATCATGTATAATGTGCAAATGAGGCGGATTCTGGTGCATAATAATTATACTTTTCAATCTCCTGATCAGGTCCAAATACTCCTTTGTTTCCATGGTACTATCCCTCTAGCCTTTAACATTTACTATCAGTTCACAAAATATAAATAAATAGATTTAATTGCAATTCCTCCTTTCCCCCAATAGCTTTTACCTATTGAGCATCATAGAATCAGAGAGCCACATGGCTCAGATGCAGGCATGTGTCCACAATGGTAGCAATGCAAAGGAATTTCAAATGAATTCAGAGCATTCCCTGTGTTTTTACCAAATAAGCAAAGGCCCTGCTTTCTGCAAAAACTTGAATTTCTGTGTAAAATCTTCATGCTAGTGTGGTCTTGATGAGGTGTTGCAGCGATGCTCATCAGAATTTTTGAGCCGCACACACAAATGCTGGGGGGTCTCTGCAAGTCGAGCAGCATCTATGGAGAGAAATAAACAGTCGACATTTTGGGCTGAGACCCATCATTGGGACTGGAAAGGAAAGGAGATGAAGCAAGAATAAGAAGATGGGGTGGAAAAAAAGTTCAATCCGGCAGGTGAAACCAGGTGGGGGGAGGAGCTGAGGTGGGTGTGTGGGGGAGAGGGAACGAAGTAAGAAGCTGAGAGGTGATAGGTGGAAGAGGTAACGAGCTGAAGAAGCAATCTGAAAGGAGAGGACAGTGGACCATGGAAAAGAAGGAAGAAAGAGGGACACCAGAGAGAAGTGATAGGCAGGCGAGGATAAGAAAAAGGGTGAGAAGGAAATCAGAATGAAGAATGGAAAAAGATAGAAGTGGAAGGGGGAGAAATTACTGAAATTCAGAGAATTTGATGTTCATGCAATCAGGTTGGAGGGAACCAAAATTTATTCTTTGGTATTAAACTAAAGTAGGTAGAGTAGACAAACACAAGTTCTTTGGAACCTTTGGTAAGATATATCTGCCAAAACCTTTGGTTGCTCACTCTCACCTAGTGTTAAAGCACAAATGATGCTAGTTTCTAGGACTATGTTAAAGTGTGCAAAACTCATATAGGATTTGCAAAAAGGAACTCGACACATAGATACCTAGATTGGATTAGTCCTTAAATCAGTAAGGCTAAATAGGCATTATGATAGCGTATGTATATTTCTCCACTTCTGAATTTATCTGTAAAGGGCATACAGTACTGTCATTAGAGCTTCCTTAGTTTTACAAGTTATTTTCTCATTGAAGCCCTTTCTATATCAAGTTAGTCTCACAGCCTTACTGCCCTACCTTACACTATGTTATCCTTCACACTTTGCCTAGAAGTGCCAAGGAAATATTCCCAACTGGCAGACTTCTAACCTGCAAAACACGAGCAGTGTTGAGTTAAGGGACTCCAGAAATGAAAACTAAACAAGCACAAGCTGGCAGTGTGAAGATACTAGTGCAGCAACACATTGGGCAGGAAAATCTTTGGAACAGCTCACCATTCTACAGGAACTACTCAAGCAAAATAGCACAAAAGTACTGGTGACATGCCCACAACATTTCCTGGCCAGCAGAGTGAATCTACACTCAGTGGCCACTTTATTGGGTACACCTGCTTATTAATGCAAATATCTAATTAGACAATCATGTAGCAGCAACTCAGTGCATAAAAGCATGCAGACATTGTCAAGAGGTTCAGTTGCTGTTCAGTCCAAACATAAGAATGGGGGATAAGTGTGATCTAAGTGACTTTGATCATGGAATGTTCATTAATGCCAAATGGGGTGATTTTAGTATCTCAGAAACAGCTGATCTTCTGGGATTTTCACACACAGCAGTCTCTAGAGTTTACAGAGGATGGTACGGAAAACAAAAAAAAAATCCAGTGAGTGGCAGTTCTGTGGGTGAAAATGCCTTGTTAATGAAGGAGGTCAGAGGAGAATGGCCAAACTGGATCAAGCTGACAGGAAGGTAACAGTAACTCAAATAACCACGGGTTAAAACGGTGGTGTGTAGCTGAGCATCTTTAAATGCACAACACATCAAACCTTGATGTGGATGGGCTACAGCAGCAGAAGACCACAACTGTTTCCACTCTTGTCTCCAATAAAATGGCCACTGAGTATAAATCTGGAGGTCATTGTTTCCTCTCAATCAATTCTTTGGAGAAAACTCAGTGAACCAAAACTCTGTTTCTCTCTCCACAGATACTGCTTAACATTTTATCTCAGATTTCTATTACATTACCAATAGTTTATTTATTGTTAGTGTCTCTTGGTTAAAGGAAGGATCAGTTAATCTCCAGTTCAGGGTGCAATAGATTTATGTTAACATCAATGAAACCAAGATTCTAAGTCAGAAACAAGTTTCCTTTCTAATGGTAAAATGCCAGATTTCTTCACAAAGCAACTGAGATTTCAAAACCAGATTGAACATATTTAGAGTGTTGTACACGTTTTAGTAAGTGACACTATCACACTGAATAATTACACATCAGAGTGTTACTTCAGATGCCACATGTCAGTTGCTTGACATGCAAGTTCATACACACAAACACACACATGCACATAGATGTTTTATGCTAGGTTTCAGGTAAGTGAGACTTGAAGGATCAACTCCTGGAGTATTGCATACCAACAACAAAGAAATGGGTAGAAATACTAAAAGGTTCTGCCAATCATATTTATTTAAGATTGGCAGCAATGGGAAATCAGGTTTGAATGCTTGAAAGCATTAAAATGTTTACTCAGTGGTAGAGGACAGTTTGGGGTGGATTGGTCTGAGGTGTGAATAAATTAACAAAGCCTCAGTGCAACACTTCCAATCCCAGAAGAGATGTAGCAGATCACATAAAAGTCTCAACAACTTTAATGCAATGTGATAGTAGCAAGCTCAATGTCTGATCACATAATTCCAATAATCTGGTCAGCAACTACAATTCTTGATTAAAGCTTAATTGTTCTAAAGTTCAAAAGTTTAAAGTTCAAAGTAAATTTATTATCAATATATTTATTATCAATTTTTATGGAGGAGGGAGGAGACGATGGCGGCGCATGCGGCCGTTCCGAATGATATCGATTATGTGTTAGCTAGGGTGCCTTGCACAATCCGGATTTGATGGAGACAGCTGTGAGAAGCACAGAGGAACACCTGGAGTAACTTCTGAAATGCCCGCTGCGCTGCCGCTGCTACTGTGCAATCGAGAATCTCCGGAGGGGAAGGCCCCAAATCCTCGACTTTGCCTATTGCCTGTTGCCGGGGTCGAAGCGCTCAGCAGAGATGGTGCTCGGTGCTCGGTGTCGGAGAGTTGGTCGGAGGCTCGGAGTTTTTGGACGGACTCAGAGTCGGACTGTGGTCGGATGCTTCCAGTATGCTGCATCGGCAAGTTGGCGGCGCTGGAGGTTCACCGTCTGCGTGAGGTGATGGGACTTTCGAGAGACTTTGAGACTTTTACCATGCCATGGTCTGTTTTTATCAAATTACAATATTGCTTTGCACTGTTGTAACTATATGTTATAATTATGTGGTTTTGTTAGTTTTTAAGTCAGTTTGTCATGTGTTTCCGAGATATCAATTTTGAAAAAACATTGTATCATTTCTTAATGCATGCATTACTAAATGACAATAAAAGAGGACTGTGCGTCCTCATAATCTAATCTAATCTAATATATACAGTATGTATGTCACCATTTACAACCCTGAGATTCAGCTTCTTGCCGGCATATTCAATAAATCAATAATAGAATAATAAGCATAATAGGATCAATGAAAAACTGCACCAACTTGGGCAAAAGACAAAAAACTGTGCAAAAACAAAAAGAAAGAGCTAATAATAGTAATAATAATAATAATAATAATAAGTAAGTAATAAATACTGAGAATTTGAGATGAAGAGTCCTAGAAATTGAGTCCATGGGTTGTGGAAATACCTCAATGGTGAGGTAACTGAAGGCATCCTCTGACAAATGACGGGTAATAACAGTTCCTGAACCTGATAGTGTGTATTCTGAGGCTCCTGTACCTTCTTACTGCTGGCATCTGTGAGAAGACAGCATGTTCTGGGTGGTGGAGGTCTCTGATGAGGCGACAACATTTCATGTAGATGTGCTCAGTGGTGAGCAGGGCTTTACTTGTGATGGACTGGGCCATTACCTACTGCTGTTTGTAGGAATTTCCATTGGGGAGGGTTTAAACTAGATTTGCAGGGGGGTGGGAACCGAAGTGAAGAAGCAGAGGATGGGGTGTCTGGCACACAAGAAGTGACAAGTTGTAGGAAGTTTATGAAGAACGATAGGCAGATGATAGAGCAAAGAAGTACTCAACCAGATGGTTTGAACTGTGGTTATTTTAATGCAAGGAGTATCATAAACAAGACGGATTAACTTAGAGCATGGATCAATACGTGGAACTATGATGTTGTCGCCATTTCAGAGACTTGGGTGTCTCAGAGGTGGGAATGGCTGTTGAGCGTGCCGGGCTTTAAATGTTTCAACAAGGGCAGGGAGGGAGGCAAAAGAGTTGGGGGAGCGGCATTGCTAATCAGGGATAGTATTACGGCTGCAGAAAGGAAGGAAGCCATGGAGGGATTGTCCACTGAGTCATTGTGCGCGGAAGTGAGAAATAAGAAGGGGGCAGTAACTCTACTGGATGTTTTTTTTATGGCCACCTCCAATAGTAACAGAAACATCAAGAAGCAGATAGGGAGGCAGATTCTGGAATAATAATAGGGTTGTTGTGATGGGTGATATTAATTCTCCTAATATTGACTGGCATATCCTTAGAGCAAGGGGTTTAGATGGGGTGGAGTTTGTTAGGTGTGTTCAGGAAGGTTTCCTGATGTAATATGTAGATAAGCCAACTAAGGAAGAGGCTGTACTTGATCTGATATTGGGAAATTAACCTGGTCAGGTGTCAGATCTCTTGGCAGGAGAGCATTTTGGGGGTAGTGATCGTAACTCTATCTCCTTTACCATGGTGCTGGACAGGGATAGGAGCAGACAAATTGGGAAAGCATTTAATTGGGGTAGGGGAAAATATGATGCTATTAGACTGGAACTTGGGAGCATAAATTGGGAGAAGATGTTCTCAGTAGAATGCACAGCAGAAATGTGGCAAATGTTCAGGGGACATTTGCATAACGTTCTGCATAGGGATTGAGGCATGGAAAGGATAGTGGGGTAAAAGAACCATGGTGTACAAAGGATGTAGAAAATCTAGTTAAGAAGAAAAGTTTATGAAAGCTTCAAAAAACTAGGTACTGTTAGAGCTCTAGAAAATTATAAGGGTGCCAGAAAGGAGCTCAAGAATGAAATTAGGAGAGCTAGAAGAGGCCATGAGAAGGCCTTGGTGAGCAGGATTAAGGAAAACCCCAAGGCATTCTGCAAGTTTGAGAAGAGCAAGAGGGATAGCACCAATCAGTAGTGAGAGTGGAAATGTGTGCATCGAGCCAGAGGCGGTGCAGAGGTACTTAATGAATACTTTGCTTCAGTATTCACTAGCGGAAAAGGACCTTGGCAGTTGTCAAGATGACCTACAGCAGACTGAAACACTTGTGTGTATAGACATTAAGAAAGAGGATGTGCTGGAGCTTTTGAAAAGTATTAAGTTAGATAATTCCCTGAGACCAGATGAGATATGCCCCAGGCTACTGTGGGAAGCAAGGGAGGAGATTGCTAAGTCTCTGGAGATGACCTTTGCATCATCAATAGGAAAGGGAGAAGTACCAGAGGATTAGAAGGTTGCAAACGTTGTTCCCTTGTTCAAGAAAGGGAGTAGAGATAACCCAGGAAACTTTAGACCAGTGAGTCTTACTTCAATGGTGGGCAAGTTGTTGGAGAAGATCCTGAGAGGCAGGATTTATGAGCATTTGGAAAGACATAATATGATTAGGGATAGTCGGCAAGGTTTTGTCAAGGGCAGGTCATGCCTTATGAACCTGATTAAATTCTTCGAGGATGTAACAAAACACATTGATGAAGGTAGAGCAGTGGATGTAGTGTATATGAATTTCAGTAAGGCATTCGATAAGGTCCTCCATGCGAGGCTCATTCAGAAAGTAATGAGGCATGGGATCGAAGGAGATGTTGCTTTGTAGATCCAGAATTGGCTTACCCACAGAAGGCAAAGGCTGGTTGTAGATGGTTGATATTTTGCATGGAGAACGGTGACCAGTGGTGTTCCATAGGGATCTGTTCTGGGGACCCCATCTCCTTTGTGATTTTTATAAATGACCTGAATGAGAAAGTAGAAGAGTGTGTTAGTAAGTTTACTGATGACACAAAAATTGGGGGTGTTGTGGATAGTCTGGAGGGTTGTCAGAGGTTACAGAGCAACATTGATAGGATGCAGAACTGGGCTAAAAAGTGGCAGATGCAGTTCAACCCAGATAAGTGTGAAGTGGTTCATTTCGGTAGGTCAACTTTGAAAGAATATAATATTAATGGTGAGTCTCCTCACAGTGTGGAGGATCAGCGAGATCTTGGGGTCCATGTCCACAGGATACTCAAAGCTGCTGCGCAGGTTGACAGTGTTGTTAAGAAGATGTAAGGTGTGTTGGTTTCATCAACCATAGGATTGAGTTCAAGATACGTGAAGTAATGTTACAGCTATGTAAGAGCTTAGTTAGACCCCACTTTGAGTACTGTGTTCAGTTTTGATCACCTCACGACAGGAAGGTTGTGGATAATATAGAGAGAGTGCAGAGGAAATTTACAAGGATGTTGCCTGGACTGGAGAGCATGCCTTATGAGAATAGATTTAGTGAACTTGATCTTTTCTCTTTGGAGCGACAGAGGATGAGAGGTGACCTGATAGAGGTGTATAAGATGATGAGAGTCATTGATCATGTGGATAGTCAGAGGCTTTTTCCCAGGGCTGAACTGGCTAACATGAGAGGGCATAGTTTTAAGGTGCTTGGAAGTAGGTACAAGGGGGATATCACAAGTAGGTTTTTCACACAGAGAGTGGTGGGTATGTGGAATGCACTGCCAGTGAAGGTGGTACAGGCGGATACAATAGGGTATTTTAAGAACCTCTTAGATAGGTACATGGAGCTTAGAAAAATAGAGGCTATATGGTAGGGAAATTCTAGGCAGTTTCTACATTAGGTTACATGGTCGGCACAACATTGTGGGCTGAAGGGCCTGTAATATGCTCTAGATTTCTATGTTTCTATGTAAGGGATTTGCTGTTTCCATACAAGTCTATGATGCAGCCAGTCAATCTACTCTCCACTCCACATCTATTGAGGTTTGTCAAAGTTTTGAATGTCATGACAAATCTTTCCAAACTCCTAAGGAAGTAGAGGTGCTGCCATGGTTTTTTTGCTGTTGTACATATATGCTGTGCCCAGGTCAGATCCAAAATAATATCACTGAGGAATTTGAAGTTGGTGACCCTCTCCACCACTGATCCATGCATGAGGACTGGCTCATGAACCTCTGGTTTCCTCCTCCTGGAGTCAATAATCAACTCCTTGGTCTTGCTGACATTGAGTAAAAGGTTGTTGTTAAAGTGCCACTCAGCCAGATTTCCAATCTCCCTCCGATATGCTCTATAAAACAGCAGGTAGAGTTTTTCTTTGTTAAGGTTGAACCTGTACACCTGATGTAAACTCTTCAGCACTTTTAAAGGCAATGGGAGGGGAGAATTTTGAGACAACAATAGTTCAGCACACAGGCAGTGATAGCTATCAGAGGTGAATGTCCAGCTGACATCCTTCTACTCTCAACTTGAGATGTTTATAGGACAAATAGAAATAGTGGACAATATATAATGACAAAACGACGTTTGTGGATGTGTCTTTCATCTTAAGAAAACATGACCTTCTTTGAGCGTTCCTCAAGAATAGTAGAAAGAAATTTGTAAAATATAAGAAGGGTGATTTGTTTGCATAATCATTACAAATCAACACAAGCCATCTAAGCAGATAGGTTGTATCCTTTGTGACGAGAATACACATAGATTAAGATGTTAGCTGTCCTGTGCTGGCACCAGTGGGATCAGCAGTTGGTCTGTCACCTGTCTTCAGGAGAAAGAGAGATAAGGAAAACAATGGAGCAGCATTTGGAGATGTTAATGAAGGGACGGGAGAGTTTAAACGGAAGGAGATCTGTCAAGATCGGCTCCCCCTATTGAACCCTGAACTGTTTGAAGTGATGGACAGGCGATACCCCAGCAGGGGGATAAAAAGGGACAGGTTCGCTAAGGCAACACACACGACACCCCGAGGTAACGAGACCCTGGAAGCGGTGCGCCTCCCATAAGTTGGTGGGAAGTTTTGGAAGGCTGATCGCGGGACTAAGCCATAGACGCACAGGGTGGAAAGGCACGATCGGCGGGAACCTGGTGTGTGTGTCCGCCCTTGCCTGGGTGCCAGGTTCACCGCAGAGAAACGATCGTATCTGGAGACGGAGGGGTCACGGTCGGTGACCTCAGAAGACATCACAAAGGGCTCGCCCGAAAGCTGACTGCGAAGAATATTGAAGGTCTGTGTGGAAGCCGTTTGAATATTCATTCGTTTTGCTCTCTCTCTCCTTCCCCCCACTGTCCATCTCCCACGGCAGTGATTACTGCGAACTGAACTGAATTCAATTGAACTGAACTTTGCGTCACTTTGAAACTGGTCATTTACCCCTTGACGACGATAGAGCTTGGTTGATCCTGTTATCCTAATTCTGTGTACATGTGTGTTTATCATTGCTGAACTGTTGCATTTATTATCCTTTTGATTAGAGTACTGTGTTGCTTGTTCCTTTAATGAAACTTTCTTAGTTCTAGTAATCCAGACTCCAACTGAGTGATCCATTTCTGCTGGTTTGGCAACCCAGTTACAGGGTACGTAACAGCTGCCAGACGAGGTCCTCTTTGTACATGCAATGACAGGGTGTTATCTAGAACATGAATAGCAGTAAACAGTAGGAAGTCTATACTTGCACAAAGACTATAATGGCAGAGCAGATGAAATTTTAAAAATACAGATGATTATGATGTATATCTCATGTATGGTCCAGCAATATGTTCCTGATAAAATATGTAAACCGTTTGGTATGACAACTCATTAGAGCACAAGGTTTAGTCTGAACACTTGTCATTGAGATGTTTTATGACTTAAGTCACTCACATATACTCTAGATATTAGATAGCTTTTTGCAGCGAATTTAATGCACAGAAACAAGAAACTGACTTGATAGGTTTATGCTGTTATTTATAAAATAAAGCCTTCTATTTCCTATAGTGTCCTTCATGGCCTCAGGACATCCCAGATTACATTATAGCAAATGAAATGTGTACAAAGTGCAGTCATTGCTGTAATATCGGAAACATAGTGGCAATATGTGCACAGCAAACTTCTTTAAAACCAGTCTGATAATAATCCTATAATCCATTGTAAAATCATTATTTGGTGGATAAAATTTGGTCTAAGACAAAACGAATAACTCACCTGCTCATTTTCAATTAGAATGATGAAATTAAAAAAAACTCTTATAATAAAGGATAAATTGACTTCTATATTATTATTTCTTTCAAAATGCAACATCTCCTCTGCATCAAACTTGCTTCTGTTTTTGTTCAAGGTTCTGGACCAGCACTTGAACTACAGACTCATGACTTAGTACAGAATCAGAGCTGATACAGAAAAACCTTCATGTACTTATAACACTGCCAGCAATTCCTTTCTCTTTCATGCATATGTTTTCCTTTTTGGTGAAATATCTTTCACCCTAAAGTTTTCTTATGACAAGTATTTCCATGTTCCAACCACTCTATCTGATTAAAATCGTTTTCTTCTGAATTACCTATTAGCTTCATTATTGGTCATTTTCTATTGACAGTCACTGATTCTGATCCCCTTGGGACCTAACATTCCCTCTGATATTTTTATATAGCTACAGGGAGCAACTGTTGCTCTGAGCAGGAAATGTTTACAGTGTCTGAAAATTACATGGCACTAAGTGTTTTTGTTTTGTAATATGCATATTACGACATTAAAGTTCAGCAGGCAACTGGTTCATTAACAATGAGTTACCGACTTCCATTCTGTGTTTATTGTCACAATTTCTAACAAGTTGTATCTCGAAGCACTGACAATATAAATACATTGAAGCACTAAAATGTTTCAAAGTAAAGGTTGTGGTATATCTGTTATTTAGAAAATTTATGGATTATATTCATTAACATGTGATTACAAATTATTTCACAATTATATTAATATAGATTTCAACATTATAGTAGCATGATTTCAAAACTATATTAAAATTATATAAAAGAAAATTCCAGCTGCACAGCAACAAGGCTATGTGCGTGGGAGCATTGCAGTTACTGCGTGACCACATACCCATGCAGCCCAGAAGGCACAGTTCTGGGAAGCGAAACATAGGCTGAGAAGTTGGATTGAGGAGCTTATCTGAATCTCAGTTAATCATGACTCAATTCCAGAGTGTACTTACACATTCAACTTAGAAAACATTTTCTATCTCATCTAACTATAAAACTAACAGCTTTACTACCTCATAATGCTGAAAGAAAGCAGCTATGGCAAAATTAACATTTTCTAATAAATATTATATTATTTCTTAATTAATAGCTCCTAACAGATATGGGACAGCATGGTAGGGTAGCAGCTAGTGCAACACTATTAAGCTCATGGCCTTGGAGTTCAGAGTTCAATTCCGATGCTGTCTGTAAGAAGTTTGCATGTCTTTCCCATGAGTGTGTGGGTTTCCTCCAGGTGCTTCGTTTTCCAATTAGTAGGTTAATTGGTTATTGTAAATTGTCCTGAGATAAGGCAATACTCAAGTAGGTGGGTTGCTGGACAGTGTGGCTTGTTGAGCAGAAAGGGCCTGTTCCCCACTGTAGCCCTAAATAAAAATAAATAAATAAATACATTATAACCCAAGCAACACACATCACAGTTGCTGGTGAATGCAGCAGGCCAGGCAGCATCTCTAGGAAGAGGTACAGTCAATGTTTCGGGCCTGACTAACTGAAAGAAGAGCTAGTAAGAGATTTTAAAGTGGGAGGAGGAGGGGGAGATCCAAAATGATAGGAGAGGACAGGAGGGAGAGGGATGGAGACAAGAGCTGGACAGTTGATTGGCAAAAGGGATATGAGAGGATCATGGGACAGGAGGCCTAGGGAGAAAGAAAAGGAGGAGGGGGGGAAAACCCAGAGGAAGGGCAAGGGGTATAGTGAGAGGGACAGAGGGAGAAAAAGGAGAGAGAGAAAAAGAATGTGTGTATATAAATAAATAATGAATGGGGTACAAGGGGTAGGTGGGGCATTAGTGGAAGTTTGAGAAGTCAATGTTCATGCCATCCGGTTGGAGGCTACCCAGACAGAATATAAGGTGTTGTTCCTCCAACCTGAGTGTGGCTTCATATTTACAGTAGAGAAGGCCGTGGATAGACGTATCAGAATGGGAATGGGACGTGGAATTAAAATGTGTGGCCACTGGGAGATCCTACTTTCTCTGGCGGACAGAGCATAGGTGTTCAGCAAAATGATCTCCCAGTCTCGGTCGGGTCTCGCCAATATATAGTGTTACGTACCCCGTAACTGGGTTGCCAAACCAGCAGAAATGGACCACTAGTTGGAGTCTGGATTACTGGAAACTAATAAAGTTTTATTAAAGAAATATGTAACACAGTACTCTAATCGTAAGGATATAAATGCAACAAGTTAGCAATGATAAAACACACATGTACACAGAACTAGGGTAATAGGAATCAACCAATCTCTATCGCAGTCTAGGGGTAAAATGATCAGTCTCAAGTGATGCAGAGTTCAGTTCAGCTTAGTACAGTTCGCAGTAATCGCTGTTGTGCCGTTGGAGAGAGAGAGAGAGAGAGAGAGAGAGAGAGATGCAAATTTTGATTCAAGCAGACCTTTGATGTTCTTCGCAGTTGACTTTTGGGCAGACCCTTTTATGTCTTCTATCCCGCTGTGGTCACCGACTGTGACCCCTCCGTTCCGGATACAACTGTTTTTCCGCGGTGAACCGGGCACCCAGGCAAGGGCGGACGCACACACCAGGTTCCCGCCGATCGTACCTCTTCACCCTGTGAGTCTATGGTCGGTTCCCTCGAACCAGACCTCCAAACTCCCACCCCCTGTGGGGGCACACCGCTCTTCCAGGGTCTCGTTATCTCGTGGTGTGTCGTGCCTTAGCGAACCTGTTCTTTTTATCCCCCTGCTGGGGTATCGCCTGTCCATCAAACTTCAAACAGTTCAGGTTCAAAGTAAACGGTCTGTCAATATCTGAATTGTGTTTCTTTCTTGTTAATCTTTCTCTTCCCTCTTATTAGCATTTTGAATGTTTCTCCATCATCTCCCTTATCTCTCTCTCATTAGCATCAATCTTCTGATTACTTGGTTTGTCATCACAATAGAAGGCCACATCGGGAGCACCAGATGCAGTATATCACCCCAGCCGACTTACAGGTGAAGTGTCACCTCACCTGGAAAGGCTGTCTGGGGCCCTGAATGGTGGTAAGGGAGGGAGTGTAAGGGCATGTGTAGCACTTGTTCCGCTTACAAGGATAAGTGCCAGGAGGGAGATCGGTGGGGAGTGATGGGGGGGGGGAAATAAACAAGGGAGACACATAGGGAGCGATCCCTGCGGAAAGTGGGGGGGGGGAGGGAAAGATGTGCTTAGTGGTGGGATCCCGTTGGAGGTGGCAGAAGTTACAGAGAATAATATGTTGGACCCAGAGGCTGGTGGTATGGTAGGTGAGGACAAGGGGAACCCTATTCCTAGTGGGGTGGCGGGAGGATGGAGTGAGAGCAAATGTGTGTGAAATGGGGGAGATGCATTTGACAGCAGAGTTGATGGTGGAGGAAGGGAAGCACCTTTCTTTAAAAAAGGAGGACATCTCCCTTGTCCTGGAATGAAAAGCCTCATCCTGAGAGCAGATGCAGCGGAGACGGAGGAATTGCGAGAAGGGGATGGCATTTTTGGAAGAGACAGGGTGAGAAAAG
Organism: Mobula hypostoma; assembly: GCF_963921235.1. NCBI lineage: Eukaryota > Metazoa > Chordata > Chondrichthyes > Myliobatiformes > Myliobatidae > Mobula > Mobula hypostoma. Next base: position 24,164,066 of record NC_086113.1, read on the forward strand.
GAATAGTCCAGATAGCTGTGAGAGTCAGTAAGGCTTATAGTAGACATTAGTAGATAAGCTGTCTCCAGAGATAGAAACAGGAAGATCTAGAAAGGGGAGGGAGGTGTCGGAAATGGACCAGGTAAACTTGACGGCAGGGTGAAAGTTGGAGGCAAAGTTAATGAAGTCGCACATCTTTCCCTCCCCCCCTGCTTTCCGCAGGGATCGCTCCCTATGCAACTCCCTTGTCCATTCGTCCCCCCAATCCCTCTCCACCGATCTCTCTCCTGGCACTTTTCCTTGTAAGCGGAACAAGTGCTACACATGCCCTTGCACTTCCTCCCTTACCACCATTCAGGGCCCCAGACAGTCCTTCCAGGTGAGGCGACAGTTCACCTGTGAGTCGGCTGGGGTGATATATTGTGTCCAGTGCTCCCGATGTGGCCTTCTATATATTGGCGAGACCCGACGCAGTTTGGGAGATCATTTCGCTGAACACCTACGCTCTGTCCACCAGAGAAAGCAGGATCTCCCAGTGGCCACACATTTTAATTCCATGTCCCACTCCCATTCTGATATGTCTATCCACGGCCTCCTCTACTGTAAAGATGAAGCCACACTCAGGTTGGAAAAACAACACCTTATATTCCGTCTGGGTAGCCGCCAACCTGATGGCATGAACACTGGCTTCTCAAACTTCCACTAATGCCCCACCTCCCCCTCGTACCCCATCTGTTATTTATTTATTTATTTATATACACACATTCTTTCTCTCTCCTTTTTCTCCCTCTGTCCCTCTCACTATACACCTTGCCCATCCTCTGGGTTTTCCCCCCTCCCCCTTTTCTTTCTCCCTTGGCCTCTTGTCCCATGATCCTCTCATATCCCTTTTGCCAATCAACTGTCCAGCTCTTGGCTCCATCCCTCCCCCTCTTGTCTTCTCCTATTATTTTGGATCTCCCCCTCCCCCTCCCACTTTCAAATCTCTTACTATCTCTTCTTTCAGTTAGTCCTGACGAAGGGTCTCGGCCCGAAATGTCGACTGTACCTCTTCCTAGAGATGCTGCCTGGCCTGCTGCGTTCACCAGCAACTTTGATCTGTGTTGCTTGAATTTCCAGCATCTGCAGATATGCTCGTTTTTACATTATAACCTGTCAGCTTTGGTATAGGACCAATAAATATTCTGTGTATTTTTCCTCTAAATTTATATACATCAAGAACCAAATCTGCTCATAGTACCTGTGCCGTCACAGGTAGACAGGGTGAAAATGATCTATAAGAACACTGATCTTCATCAGTCAGGGTATTGAGTGTAGAAGTTAGAACATTATGTTGTATTTGGGCAAGATGTTGATGAAGGCAACCTTGGAATATTGTATCAATTTTTGTCATCCTGTTGCAGGAAAGATGCTATGAAGTTGATAGGAGTGCAGAAAAGATTTATGAGGATGTTGCCAAAACCTGAGGGACTGGTAGTGGAAAGGGTTAGACCTCATGGAAAGTGAGGGATAGTCTTACAGACAACATCAAAGTTGCTGGATTAAATCCCTTACTCACTCTTCCTTCAGTTAGTCCTGACGAAGGGTCTCGGCCTGAAACGTCGACTGCGCCTCTTCCTAGAGATGCTGCCTGGCCTGCTGCGTTCACCAGCAACTTTGATGTGTGTTGCTTGAATTTCCCGCATCTGCAGAATTCCTGTTGATAGTCTTACAGAGGTGTTTTAAATTATGAAGGGCATAGATAGGGTGAATGCACATAGTCTTTCTTCCCCTGTGTTCAGGAATCAAGAACTAGAGGTGAGAAGTTTTAACATAAGAAGGGAAAAGTTTAATAACAACCAAAAGGCCATTTTTTTTACACCGACGGTGGTATATATATATAAACAAGCTGCCAGAGGGAGCGGCTGAGGAAGATATTATAATAATAATATTTAAAACACAGGTACATTAATATGAAAGGTTTAGATGGATAAAGGTTAAATGCAGGCATATAGGACAAGGTTGGATGAATATTTATTTATTTTATGATACAATGTAGTAACAGGCCCTTCTGGCTCAGCAAGCCTGTGCACCTCAATTACACCCATGTCATAAATTCACCTACTAACACTTTCAAGAATCACTAGATTTTGGAATGGTTCCGAAGGACTGGAAAATCACACATGTCACTCCACTCTTCAAGAAAGAAGAGAAGTAGAAGAAAGGAAATTATAGGCCAATTAGACTGACCTCAGAGGTTACTTGTTAAGGATGTGCTTTCCGAGGACTTGCACGCACATGATAAAATAGGCCGCAGTCAGCATGGTTTCCTCAAGGGAAAATCTTGACTGACAAATAAGTTGGAATTCTTTGAAGAAATACGAAGCAGGATAGACAAAGGAGAATTGGTGGGAGTACATGGATAATCAGAAGGCCTTTGACAAGGTGACACACATGAAGATCCTTAACAAGATCCCATGGTATTGCAGTAAAGATAATAGCATGGATAAAGCAGTGGCTGAGTGACACGAGGCAAAGAGTGGGAATGAGGGGAGCCTTTTCTGGCTGGCTGCTCGGAAGTTGTCTTGTTCCACAGTGATATGTGTTGGGACTGTTTGTTTTTATGTTACATGTCAATGACTTGGATGACAGAATTGATGGCTTTGTGGCAAAGTTTGCGGACGATATGAAGATAGGTGGAGGGTGAAATAGTCTTGAGAAAGAAGAGAGGCTTCGGAAGGACTTCGACAGATTAGGAGAATGGATAAAGAAGTGGCAGATGGAATACAGGGTTGGAAAGTGTATGGTCATGCACTTTCATAGAAGAAATAAAAGCATTGGCTCTTTTCTAAATGGAGAAAAAATTCGAAAATATAAGGAGTCCTTTTTCAGGATTTCCTAAAGGTTAATTTGCAGGCTGAATCAGTGGTAAGAAAGGCAAATGCAATGTTGGAATTCATTTCATGAGGATTGGAATATCATTTTGTGATTTTAAAAAGCACTGGTGAGACCTTACTTAGAGTACTGTGATCAGTTTTGGCCCCTCATCTTAGAAAGGATGTGCTGAAACTGGAGAGGGTCCAAAGGAGATTCTCAAAAATGATTCCATGGCTTGTCGTATGAAAAGTGTTTGATGGCTCTGGCCCTGTATTCAGTAGAATTCAGAGGAATGAGGAGTAACCTCATTGAAACCAATCAAATGGTGAAAGGCCTTAATAGAGTGGTTGTGCAGAGGATGTTTCCTATGATGGGATAGTCTAAGATCAAAGGACACAGCCTCAGAAGAGCAGAGATGAGGAGGAGTTTCTTTAGCCAAAGAGTGGACAATCTGTGCAATTTTTTTTGCCAAGCCAGCTGTGGAGGCCATGTCTTTATGTATATTTAAGGCAGAGGTTGATAGATTCTTGATTGGTCAGGGCATGAAGGGGTACGGGGAGAAAGCTGGAGAGTGGGGCTGAGAGGAAAAGTGGATCAGCCATGATAAAATGGTGGAGCAGACTCCATAGGCCAAATAACCTAATTCTGCTCCTATATCTTATGGTCTTATTATGGTCTTATAAAAAGCAAGGATATAATGTTGAGGCTTTATAAAGCACTGGTGAGGCCTCACTTAGAGTATTGTGAGTAGTTTTGGGCCCCTTATCTTCAAAAGGATGTGCTGAAACTAGATAGGGTTCAAAGGATATTCACAAAAATGAGGCGGGATTCTAGGACCAGAGGACGCAGCCTTAGAATACAGTAGTGTGCTTTTAGAACAGTGATGAGGAAGAATTCCCTGAGTCAAAGAGTTGTTTATTTGTGGAATTCATTACCACAGGCAGTTCTGGAGGCCAAGTCATTGGGTATATTTAAGTCAGAGGTTGATAGATACTTGATTAGTCAGGGCATGATGGGATACAGAAAGAAGACAGGAGATCGGAGCTGAGAGGAAAAATGGAACGGCCATGATGAAATGGCAATGTAGACTCAATGGGTCAAATGGTCTAATTCTGCTCCTATATCTTATGATGTTATGGTCTTAACCCACAGGTTTTTGGAATGTGCGAGGAAATCTGAAAACCTAGAGGAAACAGAGGAAGTACAAACTCCTTACGGACAGTGGCGGGAATTGAACCTAGGTCACTGGCACTGTTATAGTGTTATACTAATGACTACACTAAACTATCTTGGTGGAATGAACCCATTCTGCCCAAGATAGTTTAGTGTAGTGGAAAGGTATATTTCTGTGCTGCATGATCCTATAATACCACAATTGTGATCTAACAGAGGCAATATACATGCTTGGTATGACAATTAATCTTCAATAGGGATCATGAATATTTTCCTTATATTCCTGTTTATTATATTATATGCACCCAGATTCCTTAGTTTCATTATCACTGGGAAAATAACCTGTCCATTCCTCCTTCCTATAAGAACTTTCAAATATTGGTGATACCTTACCAGCTGAATCTGAACACTTTACACATGGCTCTACTTTCTGAGGAGGGTGAAGAGAGCTGGACTACACTCATCAATACTTACTGCCTTCTACTCTTGTGCAGTAGAAAGCATCCTAACATGGTGCAACACTACATAGTATGAAGACTGCTCTGTGGCAGACAGGAAGGCTCTATGATGAGTGGTCAAAACCTCCCAATGCATCACTGGCACCAGCCTACCCACCAGTAAGGACACATATCCAACCAGATGCTAGAAAAAAGCCAGCAATAGCATGACAGATCCTACCCACCCTGCACATGGACCGTTTGTCCCACTCTCGTCAGGGAGGAGGCTATGTAGCATCCACGCCAGACTACTAGATTCAAAAATAGTTACATTCCCCAAACAGTGAGGCTGATCAACAGCTCCACCCACTATCACTATATTTTAACATTTCCTGTCAGAGTCAACTTAGGTACAGATACTTCTGTGCTTATTGTCACTTTATATACATATAATCAATCTATATATTTAAGCTACATTATGTATTTATACTTATTGTTTTCTTATTATTGTATTCTTTACCTTATTTTGTTTTTTTCTGTGCTGCATTCAATCTGGAGTAACAATTATTTCACTCTACTTTACATTTGTGAACTGGAAATGACATTAAACCATCTAGAACCTTGAATCTTTAAGTCCAGGATATCCAGTCCGTCTTTCATACTGGCCCATTAACAAACTACTTGTAGGATGGTGGCATTTCCCAAATTATTGAATTAAACACCATTGTGACCAACCTTGATCTATTTGTACTCTTCCCTGATGAGTTAACTTGCTGAAGCTACCACAATGCCTCCTTTGAGTTCTCAGGACCAGTACAGATACAAAACAGTTGATTGCAACATTGTAATTCTGTGCCCCCTTCTGAACAAATTTACATCATGTTATTCTTATTCATTTTTATTTATTTAGAGATATGGTGCAGAACAGGCCTTTCTGGCTCAATGAGCTGCATCATCCAGAAACTCACCAATTTAACCTTAGATTAATCACAGGAAAATTTACAATGACAAATTAACCTACTAACCGGTACATCATCGGAATGTGGGAGGAAAATAAAGCACCCAGAGGAAACCCATGCAGCCATGGGAAGGACATACTAACTTCTTACAGATGGCATCGGACATGAACTCCGAACTCCGACACCCTGAGCCGTAATAACATTGCGCTAACTGCTACACTGCTGTGGTACCCCATGGTTGGGAGAGTTTATTCCAACCAATTCAGTATAATAAATATCATTGTCTGAAACACATGTCAAGTTAGCTTGGATCAAATGCAGTTTAGTGCACGTGTGCATGATGCCAGTCCATGAAATAAAAGGTAATTCAGTAAAAAAGATTCTGATGATATGACCTGCCTATGTCAGTACTGACCTGCTCAATTTTGAGCTTAATATTGAAAGTTCTATCCTCTGTTTAATCTTGCTCTCTGACTGATTGGGGCTTTTCCACTCATCCCAAGAGGATAATTGTACTTTAGCAAAGGGAGAGGATGAAATAATTTTGATGTAGATTTATGATAATAATGTTGTTCGTCCATTGTTGTCGTCGATGAAGACCTCAGCCCCATGATGGTGTCAAGACTAGCGCTTGATTTGGATTTAAGTGAAGGGAAGTTGCGCAGCATCAGCCTCACTCTCTCTTCCCAATTCCCATCTGGATCCAGTGGCAAGACAAGAGTCGAGATGGCTGGAGATGGGACTAGGCGCAGTGGATGATCAGGATGTCTTCTGTGTCTTGTCCTGCTCTACACGTTCCATGACGCTTGCAGAGACCACCTTCTTGACTGTTGGACCTTCCATTGGTCTCGTTTGCTCAATCTGCCAGAGTCTGTCTTCACATGCTGGGATAGACAACTCCCTATCTCACCAATAGTAATAGTAGAACATGATGTACATTGTTGTTAAAAAGTTGATGGAAATAACAAAACCTGTTGAATTATTGTTTAGAACTGGATTAAAGTGATCACTTTTTCTTTGCTCTAGAACAGGGGTTCCCAACCTGGGGTCCATGGACTCCTTGCTTAATGGCGTTGGTCCATGGCATAGAATAGGTTGGGAACTCCTGCTCTAGAGTTATCTAGAAAATAAAAGAATTTGAATGGTGAAGAACAGTGTGCCAGCCCCTGCCCCAATTTGAGTGATTGCTACCCAGCTGAATTGACATGTTAACTGAGTTGCAGGTGATTCTCTTCTCTCCTGCTGTGTATAAAGGGAATTAAACTGAGTCTGCAAATCATAATTGGTAAAACCTTTCCTGTCTAAGGCAGCTCGAGAGACTACTGTATGACTCTATCTCAACTGTAGGTTCTTGTCTCTAGAATTTAAACCATTTAATATTTCATCCTTAGAAGAGCAACTCAATTTACCATACAATTATAGCTGTTGATTTGTGTGTAATGTCCACTCCATTCAATTTAGAAGCCCAGATATTGCTGTCAGCATTAAGCTTAATACTAGGCTGCAAATGTCAGTATTGTTGTATATTTGTCGAGCTCTTATTTCACAAGCTTTAAAATGGGCTAAATGAAAAATGTTTTACTTTGACCCCTTGATGCATTCAATTCATATATTACACCAATGAATTATTGCTTCATAGAGAAGCTATACTCCCGTGGTAATGCACGGTTGGTTGATGCTTTAATTTCACAAACCAAACAGGTACTACAGGGACATCAGAATGGAAAAAAAACTGATATCTTCTTATTTAGATGAGTTGTTTTAATTCTGTTGTCCAAAATTCATGCTTTTTTTTTGCACATTGTGAATGGATTCTACCGTTGGTATTGCACTATGAGATGAGGATGGCAAAGAAAGGTTTGACAGCCAAGACATCACTTTCACAAAGCTTCCTGGGAAATAAATAGTATAAAATCCATGGAATATTGCAAATGGCATTAAAGCAACAAAGGGAGAGAGCATTGTAGTTGTGATTTTGGACTAGTAAACCAGAAGCCCAGAATTCATATCTGACCACATTCGTTGCTATATTTATATTCAGCTAACTGAATAAATCTGCAATAAAGTGAATCTGCAACATTGACCATGAAACTCCTGGATTGTTGTAAATGTGGTTCACAAATGCCATTAGATATGAAAATCTATCATTTTTATTCACTTCTGGCCATATATGATGCCATTTCCCTCAACAATGTGGCAGCGACTTAACTGATCTCTGATTTGGACCATTTGGACCATAAAAAAGAAAAAAATACTGCAGGTGCTAAATACCTGAAATTTTTAAAAAAGCAGAAAATGACGGAAAGGCTCATGACAGCAACATCTCTGAAAACAGAAATAAAGCTGATACTTCTGGTCAAAGCTTTTACCATCAGAATTGAGAAAAAGAGAGAAAGTAAGTTAATGTCCAATAGGATTACAGGACAAAGGAACTCTCTGTGAATGGGATGAAGTGAAAATTTGAATTTGAACCAGTTTATTATTTTCACATGCACTGAGAAATGGTGAAAAACATCTCTTGCATAGTGTTGATACACATCTGATTACAGTGCACTGAGGTAGAACAAGATGAATAATATGCAAATCAGAGTGCAAAGGCAATGGAGAAAGTGCAGTGCAGGTAAGCAATAAGTGCAAGATTGCCATGGGAATGCTTTAATCAATAGGTTTATGTATTTTATTATATTACATTGATATTTGTGGTAATATTTGTTATGTGCTCTGAGTGATATATGCTTTGTGGGTGTACTGTGCTCTAGAGGAATGCTGTTTCATTTAGTTGTACGGTATATAGAGTGCCTATAAAAAGTATTCACCCCGCCTACCCCCAGAAGTTTTCATGTTTTATTGTTTTACAACACTGAATCACAGTGTATTTAACTTGGCTTTCTTTGACAGTGACCAACAGAAAAAGACTCTGTCATGTCAAAGTGAAAACAGATCTCTACAAAATGATCTAAATTACAATAGAAAACACAAAATAATTGATTGCAATAGTATTCACCCCCTTCAAATCAGTACTTAGTAGATGCACCTTTGGCAGCATTTGCAGCCTGAAGTCTGTGTGGATAGGTCTCTATCAGCTTTACACATCTGGACATTGTAATTTTTTCCCATTCTTCTTTACAAAACTGCTCAATTTTGCATGGATTGTCAGATTGCATGGAGATCATGAGTGAACATTTTTTTTCAAATCCAGCCACAAATTCTCAATTGGATCGAGGTCGAGACTCTGACTTGGCCACTCCAGGACATTAATTTTGTTGTTTTTAAGCCATTCCTGTGTAGCTTTGGCTTTATGCTTGGGGTCATAGTCTTGCTGGAAAACAAATCTTCTCCCAAGTCATAGTTCTCTTGCAGACTACATCAGGTTTTCCTCCAGGACTTCCCTGTATTTTGTTGCATTCATTTTACTCTATACCTTCATAAGTCTTCTAGGGCCTGCTGTAGTGAAACCACCTCACAGCGTAAAGCAGGCATCACCATGCCTTACAGTGGGGATGGCATGTTTTTGATGATGTGTGGTGTTTGCTTTGAAGGCTGAAAATCTCAATTTTGGTTTCATCAGACCATAGAAACTTTTTCCAGCTGACTTCAGAATACCCTGCATGCCCTCTGGCAAGCTTTACCTGAGATTCCATGTGAGTTTTCTTTCAACAGTGACTTTCCCTCTGCCACTTTCCAATAAAGTTGCGACTGGTGAAGCACCCAGGGAACAGTTGTTGTATGTTCAGACTTTCCCACTGAAGCCTATAACTCATCCAGAGTTGTCATACATCTCTTGGCGGCCTCCCTCACTAGACCCCTGCTTGCATGCTCACTCAGTTTTTGAGGATGGCCTGCTGTCAGCAAATTTACAACTGTGTCATATTTTTTCCATTTCTTGATGATTGAATTAACAGTACTTCAAGGGATATTCAGTGACTTGGAAATTATCTTGTATCCATCTCCTGACTGAATAACCTCTGCACCAAGTGGCTTGGAGTGTTCTTTTGTTTTCATGGCGTAGTTTTTTGGCGGAAAATGACTCTCCAGCAGTTGGAACCTCTAGATACATGTGTACTTTTACTACAATGAATTGAAATACCTTAACTGCACAGAGGTCTCCAAAAATAGATCTCCATCTAACTAATTATGTGACTTCTAAAATCTATTGGTTGCACTAGTGATGATTTGCTGTGTCATTTTAAAGAGGGGTGAATACTTATGCAATCAATTAATTTGTGTTTTATAATTGTAATTAATTTAGATCACTTTGTGGAGATATTTTCACTTTGACACAAAAGAGTTTTTTTTTCTATTGATCAGTGTCGAAAAAGCTAAATTAAATCTTTGTTAATCAATGTTGTAAAACAATAAAACATGAAAACTTCCGGGGAGGGGGAATACTTTTTATAGGCACTGTATGTACAGTCAGATGACAGTAACCTTGAATTTGAACTTGGATGCGGTTAAAGAATGGTAGTAGAAGCAATGGTAATAGAGGTTGGGTGCTGAAGACTAGGATAAGAGGAACTTCTTTTAATGAGTGGATTGAATGATGGATATTACAGAAAGGCTACTGAAACAATGTTGCCACATTCCTCCACATCTCTATTCACAGGCCTTATGTGAATTTGCAAATCCAAGTGTATGTTGATGTAAGAAACTACAGATACTGGAATCAGGAGAAAAATCAAAACAACCAGCTGGGGGAGCTCAGCAGATCAAATAGCATCTTTGTTTGGGGATGGGATAGAGAATTCAGCATCTTGATCTCAAAATGTTGATAATTCCTCTGCCCCACACAGATGCTGCTTGATCAGCCGAATTCCTATGGAAATTTGGTCCTTGCTCCTGGTGTATATTGGCAGACTTGAAAACACCCACTCTTAGTCACTTCCTTCCCAGTCTGTTACCCCTGCAGATTGGGGGTAGGGTTGGGGAAAACAAGTCCCTTTGTTCAAAGTTAACTACGTGACATTTTCTTCGATGCTTTCCAATTATGTTTCTAGTGTTCAACTCACAAATTCCATGATCTTTTATGCCCAAATCGGAAGCAGATTGTGGACTACTCAATTATGTTTGCTATGTCAGGTACTTAACTCATTGCAAATTGAAGCCAACTAAGAGGATTATTGCTTCTTTTTTTTAATCGGATGGTTCACTGTGTAGGAAATATCATTTCAGCCTACGCACTGGAACTGATGAACAATTAAACCAACCAGCTCCAGAAATCTGAAAAACTTTTTAATATCTTACAAATAACTTGGAGCAGAACAGCAACTGCCTTGGCCATGCCTCGTTCAATAGAAAAGGAAAACAAAATTGCACTGTAATTTTTTCTAAATGATGTTTATTGGCTCTGATGGTTGTTTCTCTGAGACACAGTTGCTCTGCATTCTCAGCCATCATCAGGGAAGGTCACAGTCTGGAATGGAATTATTAAACTCCAATATAGTGGCATGAAATGAGGTGTAACAGACCTTAGTACTCCAAGTCTGCATGCAGTCGGGGACAGGTGGAGAAGTTATTAGCAAGTTGCCGTGTACAGCAGTAATATCTTCACACTTCATTCCTTCCCCTACAGGTGTTTCCACACTGTTAGCCAAATGTGCAAAAAAACAGAAGACTTGCATGAATATCTTTATCCCACTACCTGCACCTGTTATCGTCCTCATTTAGCATTGTATCCCTTGAGTTGTGAGAGGAAATCCAGTCAGAATGCCTTCATAACCATTATTTCTCTTTATCAATTGTGGCTCAGTTTATGCTTGTGTCAAAAGGTTGAGGTTCTAAGTCCCATTTTACAACATTGGACCAGTGGAAAAGGAGACACCCTTTCTTCAAGGCATCAAACTGAGCATCCTTCTATTCTCTGAGGTTGCAACAATGGACCTCCTGGTAGGACGTAGGGCGTTTTTCACCAAATCCAGGCCCATACTTATCTACCTCTACCTAGCAGATTATAGGTCATATGAACACCGCTGTTTTGTGGGAACTTGTGAATGCAAATTGGCTGCCTCATTTCCTTTATTACAAAAGTTACTATGCCTTAATGGTGGTCATATTTAAGCCACTTATTTCCCACCCAAACCTATTCTTAGTCATCGGCAAAGTGATGAAAGCTAAGAGATAAAATTATTATTCACTAATTATCTACTTACTAATATCTATTCTGAGTGGCCCTGGGGCCAACAGCTCTATATCTCATTTTGGACTGGTTCAAACCAGAACCACAGAGATGAATTCAGCAGGAGAGTTGGCGGCCCCAGTAACACATCACTTGACCAAGTGCTGTATGAAAGAGTCACAGTTAATGGCACAAAAATGAAAAAAAACCTCCTGTGGATGAAGTTGAGTTCTTATGTTCCCTTCCAAATTTCTGGAGCACCAGTTCTCATGCTTGCATTTAATTTACAAGTTTCCTATTTTTTTTAGATTATGAGAACACTCAGTCCTCTTTTATTGTCATTTAGAAATGCATACATGCATTAAGAAATGATACAATGTTTCTCTGGCATGATATCACAGAAAACAAGACAGACCAAAAACTAACACTGACAAAACCACATAGTTATACCGTATAGTTACAGCAGAGCAAGCAATACCATAATTTGATGACGAACAGTCCATAGGCACAGTAAAAAAAATTCTCAAAGTCCCCGAGTCGATCGATTCCCAAGTCCCTGATAGCGGCGGCAAAAGGGAGAAACTCCCTGCCATAAACCTCCAGGCACCGTCAACTTGCTGATACCTTGGAAGCAGCTGACCACAGCCGACACTGAGTCCATCCGTCTGAAAACTCCGAGCTTCCGAGCAGCCTCTCCGATACAGCATCCCGAGCGCCATCCTCTGCCGAGCGCCTTCGACCTCTCCCCAGCTGCTGAAACACGCAAAGCCGAGCATTTCGAGGCCTTTAGCTCCAGAGATTCCAGTTACCACAGAGTAGCAGCGGTAGCAGAGCAGACATTTCAGAAGTTGTCCAGATGTTCCGCTCTGCACTCACGTCTGAGCACCAGTTCTCACGCTGCACTAAATTTACAAGTTTCCTATTTTCCCACACTCTTGGCAAACTGACCAGAATCCCATTCTCACAGTCCCTCCAAACTTATTGGGTGCATCAAAAAATTTGTTTTCAGGTGTAAGCAGACAAAAGGATACAACCTTGAAAAATGTCGTCAATAAAGCAAGTCTTCACTGGTGTAAATAACTTTCAGACATTAAGTTAGTGGCAAGTGCCACAGAAATACAAAACTGTCCAGTGTAAAGTGATTGAACATTTGCAAAATCGTTCAGTCATGCTGTGGGTGTTGCAGCAAGGTAGGAGTTAAGGTAATGTCCAGGCAAGTATAGTTTACAGACAGAGTGCAGTCAGCCCAGGCAAGATAAGCCTTTGAAGGGAGGTTTTTGATGAGCACAGCTCCCCTTTGCACAACAGGGGCCAGAGCTATTTGGTGCACCAAGACAAAATAAGGATGCAAACAAAGGATTCTAGGGTGACACTTAACATTGGTCAGTTACTTTACAAATTATCAAGTATTATTGGCCTTTAACATGAGGATTCTATTGGCTGTTAATACCTGTATTATCGTGCTGTGATTGGTGATTAATCATGGAAATAAGGAATTTGAACAGACACAAGGTAACCAATTGGTCAATATTTGTACCCAACTATATAATTCTGTATAAAATGCCACTTCTTTGTTCAGCTTCAGAATGGAGAGGGGCCGGGTCATGTTGTTCTTCCTTGTGCATAAGTAGATGAAGTATGACCGAGGTTAGGTGGGTGGCAGGGTGGAGAAAAATCTCTACCAAACAAGGTATAAAGTGCTCCTTCTCTCTGCTAGCCTGCAGGTCACCCTTGGGCAAGATGTAGCACCTGCTTAGCCTCCCCCCCCCCCCAGGGTCAGGTGAAGCCATGGCAGCAGCTGGTGCACATCACAAGTACTGATTATGCGACCTCTGACGCCAGGTTGGCAATCTCTGAGCGTTATTGATAACAGCAGGGGTCATCTGAATTGTAAGGACACTACCCAGAAGAAGTCAATGGCAAACCACTTCCGGAGAAAAATTTGCCAAGGACAATCATGATTGTGAAAAGACAATGATTGCCCAAGTCATATGACGCAGCACATAACGAACGATGATTGAGAAACAAGTGTGAGCTTTCAGAGTCCGGTTAATCCGCGACAATGGTGCCTTCTGGGGAAAAAGTAATTAACAATTCCAATTTTATCAGCAGATGAAGTTTTCCCTGACATCCTACTGACACATGGAATTTGTAACATGAATGGTGCCTGGCACCAACTAATTGAACAATCATTTGTACAGGATTTCTTTTTAGTACAAGTGATTTGAGAGGAAACTGGAACCAATGTTTTGAAAAGTTTAAATGTGTTAATCAACCTCAAGTCATTTAGCCTGTCTGAATTACTTTGAAGAAATGAAGTGAAAAATGCAAACTGTTGTCAACCAGGTGCTGGTTAATGTAGAATCAACCTGACCCTCCCTCAGTGCCGTCTGTTTCTGAAATGGCAGTTACCAGATGCCAGATTGTAAAATGCCAAATAACTAAACCTTTACTTGACTAACAAAGTAAAGAAACATTTACAAAATGTTTTTTTGTGATTATACTTTAAATTTGAAGCAATTATTGCTTGTAGAAAGGTTAATTATATAGCTGTGCCAGCTGTATCCTGTGTGTATCCACATTTACACTTTCTCAAAATAAGTCAATAAAATTTACATGCCTCTGCAAAGATAGTTTATTTTTTTCTGCTTGGCATTTTGCATCAGCTATTAAATTGAAATCTCAGAGCCAATTGTCCTAGAAATTCTCTGTCACATCATATTTTTAATGTGCTATGAGTATCTGTAGTCTAGTTGTCAGACACGGACAGGTATTTCATGTGGAGGACTTCTGCATTTTTGATGTGATCCAGTCCATGTATAATGAGCATACACTCATCATGTGCGATGCCATCGCAAACTGGACAAAAATACGCTCATGCATTAAAACAGGTCAGAACCAGAGCCCCATGCTGGGTTAGGCCTTTTTATTTAAAGGCATTATCCTCCTTTTGGCTCCTATAGAGTCCAGAATGCTCACCTTACTGCAGATTTTAAACTAACAAATGTCGTGGGTCACCAACATCAAGTAAAACAGATTGAATAAACATTATCATGTTGCTTTTGCTGGAGACTGATGTGCACAGATTGTTGCAATGTTTCCAACAGAACAAAAATTATATGTTAAAGAAAAATTATTAACAATGAAGCAATGTGAGATGACTGGAGGCCATGAAAAAAAGATGCTGTAAAAGCAATTTTAACAGTTCAGTAAAAAAAAATCAATGAAGGCCCTGGTTGCATTTAAACAATAAACAAAACTGCAGTTAGACCACAGACAGAGCAAAAGACTAAGGCCACTCAGCCCATTGAGTCTGTTTCACCATTCCATCATGACTGATTATCATCCCTCTCAACACCATTCTCCTGTCTTCTCCTGTCTTTAATGCCCTGACTAATCAAGAACCTGCTTTAAATATACCCAGTGGCCTGGCCCCCACAACCTTCTGTGGCAATAAATTCTACAGATTCACCACCTTCTGGCTAAAGAAGTTCCTCCATCTCTGTTCTAAAGGGACTTCCCTCTATTCTGAGGTTGTACCCTCTGGTCCTAGACTCCCCCACAAAGGAAACATCCTCTTTACATCTACTCTATTGAGGCCTTTCAACACTTGCTAGTTTCAATACACCCCCCCCCCCATTCTTCTAAACTCACAAGTACAGGCCTAGAGCCATCAAAAACATTCCTCATACATTAATCCCTTTATTCTTCGAATAATTCTCGTGAACCTCCATTGGACTCTTTCCAATTCCAGCACATCTTTTCTAAGATAAGGGGCTCAAAACTACTCACAATTCCCCAAGTTAACCTTTAGGGAATCCTGCAGCAGGACTCCCAAGTCCCTTTGTATCTCTGATTTTTTATAGAATTTTCTCCGTTTAGAAAATGGTCTATGCCTTTATTCCTCCTACCAAAGTGCATGACCATACACTTCCCTACACTATATTCCATCTACCACTTCTTTGCCATTTCTCCCAATCTGTCCAAGTCCTTCTCCAGACTCCCTACTTCCTCATCACTACTTGCCCCTCCGCTTACTTGTCCTTGTAAAGTCTGCAAACTTGGTGAGAAAACCATCAATTCTGTCATCCAAATCATTGTCATATAACTTGAAAGAAGTGGTCCCAGTACCAAGCCCTGCAGAACAGCACTTGTCACCAGCAGCCAACCAGAATAGGCCCCCTTTATTAAGACCACTTGGCCCCTGGCAATCTTCTATTCATGCTAGTATCTTTCCTGTAATGCCATGTGGTCCTATCTTATTAAGCGGCCTCATGTGTGGCACCTTGTCTAAGGCCTTCTGAAAATCCAAGTAAACATCATCGACTTCCTCTCCTTTATCTACTTTGTCTGTTATTTCCTCAAAGAATTCCAACAGATTCGTCAGGCATGATTTCCCCTGAAGGGAACCGTACTGACTTTGGCCTATTTAATCATGTGCCCCCAAGTTCCCTGAAACCTCATTCTTAATCATGGACTCCAACAATTTCCGAATCACTAAAATCAGGCTAACTGGCCTATTATTTTCTTTCTTCTGCCTTCCTCTCTTCTTACAGAGTGGAGTGGCAGATGTAATTTTCCAGACCTCTGGAACCATTCCAGAATCTAGTGATTCTTGAAAGAGCATTACCAATGCCTCCACAATCGCTTCAGCTACCTCTTTCAAAACCCTATAGTGCAGCCCATCTGGTCATCTCCCCTCAGCATTCCAAGCACCTTCTCTTTGTAATAACAACTCCATTCCTTTTTACCCCGACACTCCTGAATTTCTGGTATTTGACTAGTGTCTTCCACAGTGAAAACTGAAACAAAATACTTCTTTGGTATGTTCATTTCTTTGCCCCCATTACTACCTCTCTACCATCATTTTCCAGCAATCCAATATCCACTATCACCTCTCTTTTACTCTTTATAAATCTGAAAGATCTTTCGGTATCTGCTTTGCAACACACACAAAATGCTGCAGGAACTCAGCAGGCCAAGCAGCATCTATGGAAAAGAGTATAGCCAATGTTTTGGGTGAAGACCATTCATCAAAACTCATCAGGTCCCGATGAAAGGTCTTGGCCCAAAATGTTGACTGTACTCTTTTCCATTGATGCTGCCTGGTTGGCAGAGTTCCTCCAGCATTTTGTTTGTGTTGTTTGGATTTCCTCTGTTTGTGATTAGTATCCTCTTTGATATTTTTGGCTAGGTTACCTTCATATTTCATCTTTTCTCTTCTTATGATCTTTTTGGTTGCCTTCTGTTGGTTTTTAAAAGCTTTCTAATTTTATAACTTCTCAATACATTTTGCTCTATTATTTGCCCTCTCTTTTGCTTTTATGCTGGCATTGATGTTCCTTGTCACTTATGATTGCCTTTAAAATACATTTTTATCTTTGGGATGTATCTGTCCTATGTCTTCCAAATTGCCTCCAAAAACTCCAGTCATTGCTGTTCTCCCACCATTCCTGCTGGTGTCATCTTCCAAGCAACTTTGGCCAGCTCCTCTTTCATGCCTCTGTAATTCCCTTTTCTCCACTGCCATACTGATATATCTGACTTTATCTTCTCCCTCTCAAACTGCAGGGTGAATTCTATCACATTATGATCACTACCTCCCACTGAAAGCTCCCTAATTAAATCTAATTCATTACACAACACCCAATCCAGAATGGCCTTTCCCTAGTGAACTCAACCTCAACCTGCTCTTAAAAAGCCGTCACATAAATATTCTACAAGTTCCCTCTCTTGGGATCCAGCGCCAAACTGATTTTCCTAATCTACCTGCATCTTGAAATCCCCTGTGACTATCATACCAGTGCCCTTATTACATGCCTTTTCTATTTACCATTGAAATTTATATCCCACATCCTGAATCCTGCTCGTGGGACTGTATAGAACTCCTATCAGAGTCTTTGTACTCTTGCAGTTTTTTAACCCTACCCACAATGATTTCACACTTTTTGATCCTATCTCACCTCTTTCTAAGGATTTGATTTCATTTTTTACCAACATAGCCAAACCACACCCTCTACATACCTGCTTGTCCTTTTGATACAAGATGTATCCTTAGATGTTCAGCTCCCAACTGTGATCTTCTTTCAGCCACATCTTAGTAATGCCCACAGTGTCATACCTGCCAATGCTTTTTTGCACTACAAGATTATCTACCTTATTCATCACTCTTTTTGATTTTACACCTCATGTACACCTCTGGATAAATAGAGTCTGATTAGGAACAGTCAACATGGATTTGTGCGTGGAAGGTCATGTTTGACAAATCTTATTGAATTTTTTGAAAAGGTCACTAGGAAAGTTGACGAGGGTAAAGCAGTGGATGTTGTCTATATGGATTTCAGTAAGGCCTTTGACAAGGTTCTACACGGAAGGTTAGTTAGGAAGGTTCAATCGTTAGGTATTAATATTGAAGTAGTAAAATGGATTCAGCAGTGACTGGATGGGAGACGCCAGAGAGTGGTGGTGGATAACTGTTTGTCAGATTGGAGGCCGGTGACTAGTGGTGTGCCTCAGGGATCTGTACTGGGTCCAATGTTGTTTGTCATATATATTAATGATCTGGATGATGGGGTGCTAAATTGGATGAGTACGTATGCAGATGATACTAAGATAGGTGGAGTTGTGGATAATGAAGTAGGTTTTCAAAGCTTGCAGAGAGATTTAGGACAGTTAGAAGAGTGGGCTGAAAGATGGCAGACGGAGTTTAATGCTGATAAATGTGAGGTGCTACGTTTTGGTAGGACTAATCAAATTAGGACATACATGGTAAATGGTAGGGCATTGAAGAATGCTGTAGAACAGAGGGACCTAGGAATAATGGTGCATAGTTCCCTGAAGGTGGAATCTCATGTGAAAGGGGTGGTGAAGAAAGCTTTTGGTATGCTGGCCATTATAAATCAGAGCATTGAGTATAGGAGTTGGGTTGTAATGTTGAAATTGTACAAGGCATTGATAAGGCCAAATTTGGAGTATTCTGTATAGTTCTGGTCACCGAATTATAGGAAAGATGTCAATAACATTGAGAGAGTACAGAGAAGATTTACTAGAATGTTACCTGGGTTTCATCACCCAAGTTACAGAGAAAGGTGGAACAAGTTGGGTCTTTATTCTTTGGAATGTAGAAGGTTGAGGGGGGACTTGATAGAGGTATTTAAAATTATGAGGGGGGTAGATAGAATTGACGTGGATCGGCTTTTTCCATTAAGAGTGGGGGAGATTCAAACAAGAGGACCTGAGTTGAGAGGTAAAGGCCAAAAATTTAGGGACAACATGAGGGGGAACTTCTTTACTCAGAGAGTCGTAGCTGTGTGGAACGAGCTTCTAGCAGAAGTGGTTGAGGCAGGTTCGATATTGTCATTTGAAGTTAAATTGGATAGCTATATGGACAGGAAAGGAATGGAGGGTTATGAGCTGAGTGTAGGTCGGTGGGACTAGGTGAGAGTAAACGTTCAGCATGGACTAGGAGGCCCGATATGGCCTGTTTCTGTGCTGTAATTGTTATATGGTTATCTGTTACACTTCACCTTATCCCACTGACTGCAATTTTGCCTTATCATCTGCTTGTCCATCCTCATAGTCTCACTGCACACTGGATCAAATTGTATACCAATTGCCCATCCTCAGCCTTTCCCTCCAGTTCCAATCTCCCTACTAACTTAGTTTAAACTCTCCCCAACGGCTCTAATAGACCAACCTGCAAGGATATTGGTTCCCCAGTTTAGGGATTCTTGGTACAAACACCCAAAAGAAAAAAAATAAATATAACTTAAATTTGGTAATATAATTGACATAACTTTGAAAAAAAAAGGTGAAGAAACTAGGAGACAGGGTGAGAGCTGATACTCGACTCCATTTCCTCTATTAAAGCTTTCTCACTTGCTGAGTAAAGCGACGAGGAAGAATGAAACATCAAGGCAAATACAGAGACTGAGTGCCAACAGCCTTCTGATTGCTGGTGGAATCGCTCTGCTGCCACAAAGGGGAGCCCAGGTGGCCTATCACTGTGCCTCTCCCTTTCAATAATGCTGATGAATGTTATCGAGGTTTCTGCATATGGATTTTGGACAATAGACTATGAACTTTTTTCCCCCAGTCTTATGGTTTTTATATTCTGTGTTTTTCCTGTTCTTTCTCATTGTTTTTGTGTGGGCGAGGGGGTTTAAGAGGTTGATGATTGTGTTGGTGGGTTTGCTGTTTCTCTCTGAACTGAATTCAACGGTTTTATTTTGTTTCGTGGCTATCTGGAGAAGAAGAATCTCAGAGTTGTATGTTGCATACACTCTTTGATAATAAATGAAACTTTGAACCTTTGAAATAACTATTGAGCTATAGAGTTTAAACTCCTCTACAAGTGAAATTTTTTATGAGACTTGATTGTCTCCTTTCAGTCAACAAGATCACCAAGATTTACTAGCCCATCTGATAATAAACTACATGCTGCCTGGTTGCATCACCTATTTACAATAATAATTCAAATCTCCTTAAGTGAATGGAGATTCTGTTGCTGAAACAAACTTTCATACTGGACTTAGCAGTATTGATGTTCAAATGCAACTAAAATAAATGTTGAAATAAAAGTAGAAATGACTCAGCCAGGTTGATGTCCCAATTTACAGTATTAATTATAAATATGGCACTTATGAATCAGTTTCACACTCAATATTTCAATGCTAGTTTCCCAGAATAGCAACAATTTCAAATAGATTCTTAACTCACAGAGCATAAATGTATCCCCTCTAGCATATGTAAGTTATGTGTCATAGTAACATCGACACTTGAATACAAGAACATGAGAAAATATCTGGGGTTGGTGATCTGGCCCCTCAAGCCTGCCTCACCATTCAATATAATCATAGCTGATCTGTGCTAACCTCATCCCCAGTTCTCCATAACATCAATTCCTCTACCCTTCATATATTTATCCGCATACATCTTAAGTACACTCAGTGACCACTTTGTTAGGTACCTCCTGTACCTATTAAAGTGGCCTCTGTGAGTATGTTCATAGTCTCCTGCTGCTGTAGCCCATCCACTTGAAGGTTTGATGTGTTGTGCATTCAGAGAAACTCTTCTGCCCACCACTGTTGTAACATGTGTTTATTTGAGTTACTGTTGTCTTCCTGTTAGCTTGAACCGGCCTGGCTATTTTATCTAATCTCTCTCACTAACAAGGTGTTTTTGCCCACAGAACTGCCATCACTGGATATTTTGCTGTTTTTTGCATCATTCTCTGTAAACTCTAGAGAAGGTTGTGCATGAAAATCCCAGGAGATCAGCAGTTTCTGATATACTCAAACCACCCTGCCTGGCACCAACAATCATTCCATGGTCAAAGTCACTTAGATCATATTTCTTCCCTATTCTGATGTTTGGTCTGAACAACCACTGAACCTCTCAACCATGCCTGCATGTATTTCTGCATTGATTTGCGGCCACATGATTGGCTGATTAGATTTTTGCATTTACGAGGTATACACGGCTACCAAATAAAGTGAAGGATAAGCCTATATCTAATAATCTGGCATCCACCATCCTCAGGGAAAGACAATTCTGGAGTTTTATTTCTCTCTGAGAATATATTTCTCTGTATTGCAGTTATAAAATTACTGAACCTGTAGCGATGTGCTACACACAGCGCTAGAATAACCACACGGAGTCGGTGAGTTAGAGTTGCGATGAAAGAGATTTATTCAAACTTCGCGGCCCGCTTTAAAGCCTTCCCGTTCCCGCCCTCCATGGGCGGGACTACTGTGGGGAATGCATATTCCCAGACCCTTTCTGTGCGCGGGATTTTCCCCCTGCTGGTGAAGATGGCCTGGCGCCCTTTTTGCTGCAGGCCCTCTGCCTGCACGCACTGTTTCGTGAGCCGGTTCGTGGGTGCCAGAAAGTGGGTCGCCACATAACGCCCCCCCCAAAACCAGCGATACCTCCCCCAATGTCCACAGTCTGGATCGGCCTCTGTTTGGGAGGTCTGCCCCTGCGCCGCGGTGCCTGAGCCTGGACCGGTTGCGCCAAGTCCACATGGGCCAGTTTGAGTCGGTCCACCGTGAAAACCTCCTCTCTCCCCCCAATGTCCAGCACGAACATGGACCCGTTGTTCCTGATCACCTTAAACGGTCCCTCGTAGGGCCGCTGTAGCGGTGCCCGGTGTCCGCCCCGTCGTACAAAAAGAAACTTACAGTTCTGCAGGTCTTTGGGTACGCAGGTCGGGCTCTGTCCGTGCTGTGAAGTGGGTATGGGGGCCAGGTTACCGAGCCTCTCCCGTAGCCTGTCCAGGACTGCTGTGGGTTCTTCCTCTTGCCCCCTTGGGGCTGGTATGAACTCTCCTGGGACGGCCAGGGGCGCGCCGTACACCAACTCGGCCGACGAGGTGTGTAGATCCTCTTTGGGCGCCGTGCGGATTCCGAGCAGGACCCAGGGAAGTTCGTCCACCCAGTTAGGCCCCTCCAGGCGGGCCATGAGAGCCGATTTCAGGTGACGGTGGAAGCGCTCCACTAGTCCGTTCGACTATGGGTGGTAGGCAGTTGTGTGGTGTAGCTGTGTTCCTAAAAGTCTGGCCATAGCCGACCACAGGCTGGAGGTGAACTGGGCGCCCCTGTCGGAGGTAATGTGGGCCGGTACCCCAAAGCGTGCTACCCAGGTTGTGATCAGTGCTCGGGCGCAGGATTCGGAGGTGGTGTCGCTGAGCGGGACTGCCTCTGGCCATCTGGTGAACCGGTCTATCATAGTTAGGAGGTACTGCGCTCCTCATGACACCGGCAGGGGCCCCACGATATCCACATGGATGTGGTCGAACCTCCGGCGGGTGGGTTCAAACCGCTGCGGTGGAGCCTTGGTGTGTCGCTGCACCTTGGCCGTTTGGCACTGCATACACATTTTGGCCCCTTCACTGACCTGTTTACGAAGTCCATGCCACACGAACCTGTTGGAGACCAGCCGGACAGTTGTCCTGATGGAGGGGTGCGCTAAGTTGTGAATGGATTCGAACACCCGCCGGCGCCAGGCTGCTGGGACGACGGGGCGGGTTTGGCCAGTAGCTACGTCACATAGTAGGGTCCTCTCACCTGGGCCTATGGGGAGGTCTTGGAGCTGCAAACCGGAGACTGCAGTCCTGTAACTGGGGATCTCAGTGTCTGCCTGCTGTGCCTCTGCCAGTGCTGCATAGTCCACCCCCGGGACAGGGCCTGTATGGTAGGTCTGGAAAGTGTGTCTGCCACGACATTGTTCTTTCCAGAGAAATGCAGGATGTCCGTCGTGTACTCGGAGATGTAGGACAGATGTCGCTGCTGGCGGGACGACCAGGGGTCGGACACCTTAGTGAACGCAAAGGTAAGCGGTTTGTGGTCTGTGAACGCGGTGAAGGGCCTACCTTCTAAGAAGTACCTGAAATGCCGGATTGCCAGGTATAGTGCCAATAGCTCCCGGTCGAAAACACTGTATTTGAGTTCGGGTGGTCGTAGGTGTTTGCTGAAGAACGCCTGGGGTTGCCAGCGACCCTTGATGAGTTGTTCCAGCACTCCACCAACTGCTGTGTTGGATGCGTCCACCATGAGGGCAGTAGGAACGTCCGTTCTGGGGTGCACTAGCATCGCGGCGTTTGCCAAGGCTCCTTTGGTTTTAACGAAAGCGGTTGCGGCCTCTTTGTTCCAGGTAATGTCCTTGCCCTTACCCGACATTAGAGTGAACAAGGGGCGCATGGTTCGGGCTGCTGAGGGGAGGAAACGGTGGTAGAAATTCACCATACCCACGAATTCCTGCAAGCCTTTGATTGTGTTGGGTTGGGGGAAGTGGCGGACCGTGTCTATGTTGGCGGGCAGCGGGGTTGCCCCGTCTTTAGTAATCCTGTGGCCCAGGAAGTCGATGGTGTCGAGTCCGAACTGGCATTTGGCTGGATTGATTGTAAGGCCGAATTCACTCAGGCGGGAGTAGAGCTGGCGGAGGTGGGACAGATGCTCCTGCCGACTACTGCTGGCTATGAGGATGTCGTCCAAATAGATGAATGCAAAGTCCAGGTCGCGTCCCACCGCGTCCATTAGCCGCTGGAAAGTCTGTGCGGCATTCTTTAGACCAAACGGCATTCGGAGGAATTCGAAAAGTCCGAACGGGGTGATAAGTGCTGTTTTGGGGATGTCGTCCGGATGTACAGGGATTTGATGGTATCCCCGGACGAGGTCTACCTTGGAAAAGATCCTTGCACCGTGTAGGTTTGCTGCGAAGTCTTGAATGTGCGGCACAGGGTAGCGGTCTGGCGTTGTAGCCTCGTTCAGTCTGCGGTAGTCACCGCATGGTCTCCAGCCCCCCGTTGCCTTGGGCACCATGTGAAGGGGGGAGGCCCATGGGCTGTCGGACCGTCGTATGATCCCTAATTCCTCTATCTTCTTGAACTCCTCCTTCGCCAGTCGGAGCTTGTCCGGGGGAAGCCTTTGAGCACGGGCGTGGAGGGGTGGTCCCTGGGTCGGGATGTGGTGCTCTACTCCGTGTCTGGGCATGGCTGCCGTGAACTGCGGTGTCAGTACTGATGGGAAATCTGCCAGGACCCTGGTGAATTCATCGTTGGACAGCGTGATGGAGTCCAGGTGTGGGGCTGGCAACTGTGCTTCACCCAGGGAGAACGTTTGAAAAGTCTTGGTGTGGACTAATTGCTTCCCTTGCAAGTCGACCAGCAGGCTGTGGCCTCGTAGAAAATCTGCCCCCAGCAGTGGTTGGGCAACGGCGGCCAGTGTGAAGTCCCACGTGAACCGGCTGGAGCTGAACTGTAGCCGCACCGTGCGGGTGCCGTAGGTTCGTATTGTGCTGCCATTAGCGGCCCTCAGGGTGGGTCCCGGTTCTCTGTTGCGGGTGTCGTAACTCGTTGGAGGTAAGACGCTGATCTCCGCTCCGGTGTCGACCAAAAAGCGGCGTCCCGACTGCTTGTCCCAGACGTACAGGAGGCTGTCCTGATGGCCAGCCGCCGTAGCCATCAGCGGCGGCTGGCCCTGGCGTTTCCCGGGAATTTACAGGGCGGTCTGCAGCGGCGGGCCTCCGTGCCCCACCGCTGGTGGTAGAAACACCATTGTTCATTGGGCTCCTCACTCCCGTCGCCGGGTTTTGTAGGCTCTGCTGCCGGGCCTGGTCTGGTCTGTCGTTGGGCACGCGGCTTGGTGATCTGTGCAATGGATGCCCCTCTCTCTTTCCTGGCATTCCACAGCACATCTGCTCGGGCCGCCACCTCCCGGGGGTTGCTGAAATCTGCGTCGGACAGCAGCAGGCATATGTCCTCGGGCAGTTGCTCTAGGAACGCCTGCTCAAACATGAGGCAGGGTTTGTGTCCTTCAGCCAGGGCCAGCATCTCGTTCATTAATGCTGACGGCGGCCTGTCTCCCAAACCATCCAGGTGCATTAAGTGGCGTGCTCGTTCACGCCGTGAGAGTCCGAAAGTCCTTATGAGCAGGGCTTTGAATGCTGGGTATTTGCCGTCCTCCGGGGGCGACTGTATAAACTCCTCAACTTGTGCAGCAGTCTCCTGGTCGAGGGAGCTCAGCACGTAGTAGTAGCGAGTGGACTCCGAGGTTATCTGCCGAATGTGGAATTGTGCTTCTGCTTGTTCGAACCATAAATGGGGTCGCAGCGTCCAGAAGCTTGGCAGTTTTAACGAAACTGCGTGAACAGATGCAGCGTCGGTCATCTCTGGTCCAAATATCGTTTGGGCCGTCGGGGTCACCAATTGTAGCGATGTGCTACACACAGCGCTAAAATAACCACACGGAGTCGGTGAGTTAGAGTTGCGATGAAAGAGATTTATTCAAACTTCGCGGCCCACTTTAAAGCCTTCCCATTCCCGCCCTCCCTGGGCGGGACTACTGTGGGGAATGCATATTCCCAGACCCTTTCTGTGCGCGGGATTTTCCCCCTGCTGGGGAAGATGGCCTGGCGCCCTTTTTGCTGCCGGCCCTCTGCCTGCGCGCGCTGTTTCGTGAGCCGGTTCGTGTGTGCCAGAAAGTGGGTCGCCACAAACCCTTATTTTGCATTTATGTCCCCTCATTTGTGAATTTTCACAGCATGAAAACATGTCAGCACTTACCCTGTCAAGTGCCTCAGGATCTTGTCAATGTTTCTGGCCAAAAACTCTGCATCAGCACAACGAAGGGTTTCAAATAAAAACCACTGACAATTCCTTGGTGATACCTACAAAATGTTGGAGAAACTCAGCAAATCAGGTAGCAACTATGGAAAGGAATAAACAATCAATGTTTCTGAAATGTCGACTGTTTATTTCTTTTCCATAGATGCTGCTTGACCTGCTGAGCTTCTCCCCCATTTTGTATGTGTTATTCTGGATTTCCAGCATCTGCAGAATCTCTGTGTATATTGACTATTCCTTTCCTCGAAAGATGATGCCTGCTGACTTCATCCAGCAGATTATTTGTTGCTCGGGATTCCAGCATCTGCAATCTCATGTTCTCCCTTAGGGTCTTCTTTGTTTGAGGAAAGTAATCCCTCAAATTTGAAGCAAAGCTGATCCAACCTATCTAGCCTCTCTTGATAGAACAACCATGTCATCCCAGGAGCTAGGCTGGTGAATCTCCTTTGGCCTACCTCCAGAACTCTGTTATCCTATTAACTGTGCTGAGCATTCCATGCGTGGCCTCCCCAACTCCTTGTATAACTGCAAAAAAAAACTCACTATTCTGAGACTCCAACCTCTGAAGTTCTTTTCTATTGACTATAGAAAATATAAATAATGATACTCATTCTGTCCCACCTTGGAAAATATACCAATTGCTACATATTTTGCAAATATAAATATTGTCACTCATTATATTGAATTGGATCATTTGTAACTGTGTTGTATCATGAACAAAGTCACCAAAGAGACATTGCTGGTAGATATAATAGCCGTCTTTTATCCAACAAAATTAGACACTCTTGGGAGAAGAGGCCTGTTCGACCCAAAGCTACAAGAAATTTCATATGCTAAAGATCAAAGGACAATTCCATATTTACAATGTATCTACAATGCTTCCTTTGAATTACATATAATTTTCACACCTCCTTCTTTGCACAAACACTACAGACACCCAAAGTGCATGTTAATTAGTATTGTCTGGTTTTTCAATTGCCTGCTGTCCACAGTTCTGGGATCCTATTGTCCAGGGCTGCATTTTAAACTTAATCTACAATCTATATTTAGGTCTAAAGATTGGTTGCATGAAGTTAGTTGCTGGTGTTAATATTTGCCCTAACAACTGCATTCAAAGCAAGCTGATTTCCCAGAAAATGAGTAAAAAACACAGTCATGAAGGATGTAACCACATATGCACAGAGCAAAGGAATTTCAAAGTCACAGTGTTTACCTTTCATACAAAACAACAGATGGGTTTTATCTGTGAAATCAAACAGTACAGACAACTCATAATGCAGCTTCCAGCCCAGGGAAAGTTCCCAGCTTCCTTAAGAAGCAAAAGCATGAGCCTTAAATATTTGTAATGCTTTTAAATACTTCTCAGAAATACTTAAAATATACTCATAAAAAAACATTTTGCAATTTGTCTCACACTTTTTCATGTACATTTATGGTGTGTGATGATCTTTGCCAATACTGGCATTTTATTGACAATTCCTAAGCTATTTCAGAAGGATTTTTAGGGTCAACTGAACTGCTGTGGCTGCAGAGTCAGATTGAGGGTATGACCCAGTAAACATGTCAGATTAGTCTTCTTCAAATACTTTTGTAAACCATTTGCCTTTCTAAACAATCCCAGAATTTCATGGTCACTATTATCTACTAGTTTTTAAATTTTGGATTTAAACATTTCTAAATATTTTGGATATTGGATTCAAATTTGCCAGATTTTGTGGTAGGATTTGAACTTGGTCGGTTTATGCCTTTGAATTATTAGTCCATTGACTGGACCACAAATGAAGCAGAAGACTTTAAACACAACAAGGTGTTGCTCAATGCATAACTAAAATTAAATTTTGACTAAACTCTGACTCCAAGTTATTCAATTTGATGGAAATGAAATAGATATCAGCCTTATATGATTTTCTTCAGGGCTCACCATGAATTTTGCCTTTTTTGGGCACCTGTACATCTTAATCTGCAAGAAGAGTCCCAGCCATCCAGTTACTAGAATTGCAATTTTACAACTACAAGAGCAGAAATTATGCCGAATGTCAATCCTTCAAAAAATTGGATTTAAATTTGATAAATTGCTATTAATATAAACGTAAAGTCTGAATTTGTTGCGAATTTGATTTCTGTTGAAACTTGGCTAAGGTTTGTGCAAAAATCATGATTTGCAACAGTGAAGTTATTAAAACATAAGAGGTCATACAGCTATTTGAGTCTGTTCTCCCATTCAGTTATGTAATGTGTATTTTAACCCACTTTTATACTTTATTCCCCTGTTCCATTGTTCTATTAACATCCACAAGTCTCTTGATTCCAGCCTTGAGCATTTTCAGGACCAATTATCCACCTGCCTGATGAGGTTAGAATTCCATATTTTAAGAAATCTGCATGTGAAAGGGTTTCTCCTCCACTCAGCTCTAAATGGTCAAAGCCATTTGAGAATGCTATGATATTTGTCCCAGAATATTGTGTCTGCCCTGTGGATCCCTTTCTGAATTTAAGACACTTCACTTACATTCTTCTAAACTCCAATGGGTATGGCTCCATTTAACACAATCTAACATTGCATCTTGATTCCCTCAGCCCTAGAATTGTGCAGTTATTGAACCCAGCCGTGAAAGCTGGGTTCAGTCTGCTTCATCCCAAAGTTCCTTGCTGTGCCAAAGTTTAAAAACTTCTAAGTTGTTGCAAAAGATATAAATGAATGACTTCCAATCAAATATCCAGAACCAACACTAATTTCATGGTATTCAACATATTGGTTTAAAAGTGATAATGTATGCTGTTTTGTGCATAATGTGACTATTGATATTAAAATACACAGCAAAGTTTGGAATGCTATAAACTGGAGCACAGCCTGGGGAGCTTTACAAACAGTAAGTGAACAACTTTCATGACATATAACCATATAACAATTACAGCACGGAAACAGGCCATTTCGGCCCTTCTAGTCAATGCCAAACTCTTACACTCACCTAGTCCCACCGACCTGAACTCAGCCCATAACCCTCCATTCCTTTCCTGTCCATATATCCATTCAATTTAACTTTAAATGACAACATAGAACCTGCCTCAACCACTTCTGCTGGAAGCTCGTTCCACACAGCTACCACTCTTTGAGTAAAGTAGTTCCCCCTCATGTTACCCCTAAACTTTTGCCCTTTAACTCTCATGTTCTCTTATATACCAGTAATATTAAACCTGATTCTGAGTTTTATTATGCATTTGACACAACATGTCTGCCAGCACGCTAATGAAAGTTTAATTATCTGGAACATTAAGTCCAGATAGGATAGTGCAGGGGTCCCCAACCTTTTTTTTTGCACTGCGGACCGGTTTCATATTGACAATACTCTTGCGGACCGGCCGACCCGGGGGGCGGGGAGGGGTAGGGTTGCCAATGGACAAGAGTAGATCCAAACACGTTGTTTATACAGAGAGACTACAACGACCATGAAGCCTTGCGCATGTGTGCTTTGCATATGCGTGTACGTGCCGATGTTGTCTACAAATCATTTTTGGCGATACTGTTTGGGGGTGGGGGGAGATGTTAATCACGACCGGAATATAGGTGATAAGTGGCTAATACACTTAATTTTATTTCTAAAAGGGTTTATCCAACGGATTTAATATTAAACACACAGCGCACATTTTCCTCGCATGAATGTAGCAATAAGTCAATTATCAGGGAAGGACAGGGTAGCTTGAAGTAAGTGTTGAACGAACTCCCAGTGGAAGTGGTAGAGGCAGGTTCGATATTATTTAAAGAAAAATTGGATAGGTATATGGACAGAAAAGGAATGGAGGGTTATGGGCTGAGTGCAGGTCAGTTGGACTAGGTGACAGTAGCGTTCAGCACGGACTAGAAGGGCAGAGATAGCCTGTTTCCGTGCTGTGATTGTTATATGGTTATATAAGTAAGTCAATAGCATCATAACATTTTAAGTAATGTTTGGATATTAAAAACACAGCACATATTTTCCCCGTATGAACATATAAAATCATTGCAACACACTAATATCGCTGAATCAGTGGGAACCCTGGGCTGAATGCTTGTTTCCCTGCAACAAGATGGTCCCATCGAGGGGTGATGGGAGACAGCGATACTCGAACGGGGTTTCTTATGTCCAGTCTATTACGCAATTTGGTTTTCGTTCCATTCATTGCAGAGATATGTTGGAAATGGAAGCAACGTTTTCAGTGTTTTCGTGGCTATCTCAGGATATTTAGCCTTGACTTTGAGATCCAGGATGCCGGCAGAGATATTATGTCAAACATACTTTTCAGCCCGCCGTCATTTGCAAGCTCGAGGAGTTGATCTTCTTCCCGCGCTGACATGGATGACGCGCGGGTAATGACCTCGCGTGCGTAATGGCTCAGCAGTAGGCATGACAAGCAACGAGGAAAGGTGCAGCTGACTCCTATCGCCAAATCATATTGTTTCCTCGCGGCCCGGTAGCGCATGCTTTGCGGCCCGGTACCGGTCCGTGGCCCGATGGTTGGGGACCGCTGGGGTGGTGAATTGCATAACAGTTTACAGCACCAGCGATAGGATTGGTGTTCAATTCTCACCACTGTCTATCAGGAGTTTGTACGTTCTCCCTCTGACCTCGTGAGATTCCTTTAGGTGCTCCAGTTTCATTCCAAAGAGATATGGTTAGGGTTAGTGAGTTGTGACTATGCTGCATTAGTATGGTGACACTTGCAGGCTGCCCAGCACAGTCCATGCTGATTTGATTTGACACCAACAATGCACTTCACAGCGTGCTTCAATGTACAAGAAAAGCTAAATCACTTCTGCTTTCAGCAGAGGAGCTGCTTAACCGCGAGTATATGCAGCATTTTTTGTTTTTTATTTCAGCTTTGTGACATCCATGAAATGTTCCTTTTGCAGAATTAATATGAGATTATCAAAGTTATATGCTACATAAAGCCCCCCATTTAAATTGTCAACTGCAATCAGCAAAGCAGAAAGAATAACCACACTTTTTTTTATGAAGGAAGAAATTAACTACTGACTGAATATAAAGCCATCCCAAGGAAATGCTGGTCAGAAAATTTAGGTCTGTGGAGTTGACAGTTTTTGAAAAGCTTGGTTTTGTTTTTCCTTTGAGCTTTCAGAACCGTCAGAAGAGATGATTCTGAACTAAAAGCGATGTGTAGATTTTCCACTTGCTTATGGTGTCTGGGCACCAGCCGGATATCAGTAATGTCCCCATAGTCAGTCCAAACAATATGATTGTAATCAGTTATAAGTTTTAGCAATGTCAAACTACTGAAAAATAAAATTACTGACAGTATTTCTAAAAGGCCTCTCTCAGACAAGCAGAAGATTATTATTAGCTGCTTCCCACTGTTTTAAGACAAAGCATTGCAGTTTCATCCTGAAATGCTTTGTGTGCTGTTTCCTGTGTGACACATTCTGCTGATAAATCTGCCTTATCTTTCGTTTCATACAGCTTTATCTGAAAAAAAATATTCCTCAAGCGTTAGAATTGGATTAAGTGTATTTTTCCACGCAAACTCTTGCAAGCAGCAGCTCAATCTTATTTATCCCCATGGAAGCAGTGCATTCTCCTGAGAGTTAGTCAGCACCGAATGCGATCGGTGTTTTATAAGTGCAGGAATGTTATGCAATTGAAAGAGAGATATTACTGTGGCATTTGTGTCCAAACATTATTGCACGTGTTAACATGAATCTAGATGAGCTCCAAAATCAATTTAATTTCCTTTCCATATACCATAATTAGAGGGGAAGCATTTAAGCCAGATGTTGGAAATTAATTAATCGTGACCAAAGCATTCTCTTTGTGAGGTGATTTGTTGTTATTATTATAATAAAGCCAGCCTGCTTTCAGAGATACTGAAATACTTGTAAAATAGTGTAAGATTTACTATAGGATGAGGATTCATACACTTACTACTTGGCCAACCAAAACTCAGAGAGGTAGGGAATTCTGAGTATTAGACATATATCAGTATGAGAATATATCAAAAACTTCAGCTCTCTGAGTAATTCCTCTTTATGAAATCCAATATATGCTGTGTAAACCAGAAAATAAAACAGATCATCTGGTAGTCTCTACATCATGGCTGTTTGTGGAAACTTGTACTGCATGCACGGAAGTGGTACTTTCCACATAAGAGCACAATTGCATATCTTGGGCTTAAAGTTCTTCAGAACGCCTTGAGGTCAAGAAGAAAGCTACAAAACTGACAGTGCATGAGTATGTAGCATGTATGTGCACACCCCTTTAAGTGCATATGAGCACTTATGCATATGTGCACTCAAGTGCACATGTTTAAGTGTACATGCATAAATACGTGCACACAATTGTGTTAGTGCAGACATGGTATGTGAGCATGCAAATGTTTATGTGCAATTGCATGCATGTGCATGGTTGCATTGAAGGCATCTGCTTTTAAGATGTCTAGGTGACAGAAGTGTTGTGGAAGAGTCTGTGGATATGCTGTACTGAACATGGGAAACAGAGGCAATGTATGATGTTTTTAAGTCAGTTGCAGCCAAACAGCTGATAAATTCATATATAACTAGAATCTCTACTGCAGCCAAAATATTAAATTCCTTCCATTGCCTTTCAAAGATCAGTGCAGTAACCTTCTGAGACAGACACTGGTGTCTGGCATCGTAAAGAAACAGTAAAACTAAGAATAGAATGTGTAGTTATGATGTAGAGATCAACTATATATCTTCTTTCAATGGGAATCAGAAATAACTTCAATAGATTTGAGAGAGAACATACTGAATAGTACCCCATTACTTAAATTGCATTGATAGCTGAGTTTAGTTGTGAAACCAGTTTGTGAATCAGCCGAAAGTGTTCAGCTTATAGCAGACCTGGAACTCTCAGCACAGATGGTGTTTTCTGTTTGTCTGTCACTAACAGAACACTGAGCGTAGAACAGTACTGCACAGAAACAGGCCCTTTCACCCACATAGTTGTGCCGAACCAATTAAATGGCGAACTAAACTAATCCCTTCTGCCTGCTCAATGTCCATATTCGTCCATTTCTCTCACATTCATGTGCCTATCTAAACATCCCTTAAAGGTGTCTAATGTATCTGCCTCTACCACCACCCCAAGCAGCATATTGCAGGCACCCGCCGTTCTCTGTGTCATAACCCGCACCTCACATCTCCTTTGAAGTTACTCCCTCTCGCCTTAAAGGAGTCTGATGTTAGAGATTTCAAACCTGGGACAAACCTCTTCAGCACCATCTCCAAATTCTCGATATCCTTCCTACAATCTAGCTCCACAGTGAGGTTATCAATCTTTATCCCATTTCAGTGTTTCTCCCCAGTATCCTTTGTCATTTTATACAAGTGTCTTGTTGCATAATCCAAAAGATTAATCACTCTACTGAAAGTACCTTTTTCTACTAAAAGCTTAGTTGATATATTTAAATGAATCCGACAAGCAGAAAATCTGTGCTTTTGATCTGGATCTGCATGCAACAGCAAATATTGAACAAATTACCTACCCACAATATTGATAAATATTATCAAAACAAATGTACCCAGGCTCGATTTCAAAATATAATTGAATCTTTAGAGCTTTTATTGCTTTCACATGCTCCTTTTGTAATTAATAGGATCTTCGACTTAAACACGCCTTCTGATAAAATTACCAGAGCTGCAACTCTCTCAAGTGTCCATCGTTGTATTGAAGCACCGCGATCACAACAAATCAATGTGCACAGTTTCTCTGGAAGAACTCGGCAGGTCAAGCAGCATTGGTGGAAGGAAAGAAATTGATGATGTTTCAGGTCAAAACCCTGCATCCGAACTGAGAGAGGAAAGACAAGGTGACCAGCAACAGAAAGGAGAAGGGGAGTGTCAAGAAAGGAATCTGAGGTGATTAGTGGATGGAGATGGGGTGAAAGTTAACAGGTAGATAGGTGCTCGGTAGGGGAGGTGAACAGCACTGGAAGTAGTAGATTGCTACTGGTGAATGAGAGATGGCAAAGAGAGACAGGAGGAGAAAAGCAGATGGAGCAAAGGTAAGGGAAAGGGGAGTGTGAGTACATGAGACATCTGGAGGGAGATAAGTGTTGTGTTCCTGCTAATCTGCTAATGGGAATGGGAATCATTAGAGAAGGCAGAGGTGAGCAATAGTTAGAACCAGAGGGGGGTGGGAATGTGTGAAGCTGGATGATAGAGGAGCAGCGAGGAGACAAAGATGGGTGAAGGGAGGGAGACTAGGATGGGCTGGGAATCAAAAATAGGGGTACTGAAGGTTCAGAATGAGAAGTGGGAAGAGGTTTCAAGAAGGACAATGGGAAATAAGCTGATCTATAAAATTGGAAAACTCAATATTCACGGCATTGTGTTTTAGACAACACAGACAGAATACAAGGTGTGGCTCTTCCAACACATACAAGAGACTGGAAAAACTCAGCAAGTCAGGAAGCATCAATGGAGAGGAATAAACATTTGACACATCGGGCCAAATCGTTGCATCAGCACTGGAAATGGAGGGGGAAGGTGGCAAAATAAGAAGTGGTGGGAAGGGGAAGCAGATGACAGTTGACCAAGCATATCCTTTCTTCCCTGTTGATTTTCCACAGATGTTAAAATTACTGGAGGTTAGAGAAATCGATTTTCATGCCATCAGGTTGGAGACTATGAGGAGGACATGTCAGAATGGGAAGGGGAAGGTGGATTGAAATGGATGGCCACTGGAAAATCCTGCCTTTTGTGGCCAATGGAGTGAAGATGTTACACCTGCTCCTGCATCTCCTTTGTCAACACCATTCAGGACCCCAAATAGTTCTTTCAGGTGAGGTGACACTTCCCCTGTGAATCTGCCAGGATAATTTATTGTTGGTCTATAGTCTCCTCTAGTGCCACAATGAGGCCACACTCAGGACAGAGAGATAGAACCTCATATTCTGACTCAATGAGAGCTTTTATTTCTTCCCTTTTCCTCATATGCCCATCACCTTCTTCTCATGCCCCTTCTCCTTCCCTTTCTCCCATGGTCCAGTGTCCTCTCCTATCAGTTTTCTTCTTCTTTAACCCTTTACTTCATCCAAGGGTCACCTTCCAGCTTCCGTGAGCAGCACAGTATCATTGTGGTTAGTACGTTCGCTTTTCAGCACCAGATTTTATCGTTGGGATTATTTCCCGCCCTTGTCTGTATGGATTCTTCCAGTGACCACATAGGATTCCTCTGGTGGCTCTGGTTTGCTCCCACATTCCAAAAACATACAGTTAGGGTTAGTGACTTGTAGGTATGCTACAAATGAGCCGGAGGTATGGCAACACTTGTTGGTTACCCTAGTACAATCCTTAGATTGTGTTGGTCATGAACACAAAACGATGCCTTTCACTGCATATTTCTATATTTTAATATCCATGTGTCAAATAATCCAATCCCTTTAAACTACCTACATCATTTCCCACTCTAACCCACCCACCTTCCACCTCACCTGGTTTCACCTATCACCTGCCAGTTTGCCCTCTTTCCCCTCTCCCACCTTCTTATTCTCCCTTCTATCCCCTACCTTTCCAGTCCCAATGAAGGGCCCTAGTCCAAAAACTGTTAACTTCTTTCCATAGATGCTGCCTGACCTGCTGAAATCCTCTAGTGTTTTGTGTGTGTTGCTCTAGATTTCCAGTATCTGCAGAACCCCTTTCGTTTATGTGTTGTTCCTCCAGTTGGCATTGGGCTTTATCCAGCATTTTAAGACTCTTGTGTCTGCACAGTGCATTTAAGGATGCCTACTCACATTGGATGCAAGCAACACACAAAAATTGCTGGAGAATACTCAGCATGTCAGGCAGAGTCTGGGGAGGACAGTCAGCAATTCGGGCCAAGCCCCTTCAAAATTTCCAATATCAACATAGCCTTGCATCTCAAAACAAATCAAATTCAAGTTTAGTTATCATTCAACAATACATGAATACAGCCAAATGAAATAGCATTCCTCTGGGGCCAAAGTGCGAAACAAACACAGCACATGAATCAAAATAATGAGAAAATATACATTATACAGTGATGTTTAAAAAGTTCTGTTGCAGAATTTTCTGTATTGCTACATAACTACGACCTAAAATGTGATAGATCTTCACGTAAGCCCTAAAATGAGATAAAGAGAACTCAATTAAATAAATAACATAATAAACATTATACTTGTTCATTTAATTATTGAGAAAAATGATCCAATATTACATGTATTTGTTGGAAAAAGTATGTGAACCTCTGCGGTAATGCCTTCTACAAAAACAATTTGGAGTCAGGTTTGCCATCAATGAGATGAGATTGGAGGTGTGGGTTGTAGAGGTGCCCTGCCCTACAAAAAAGACACACAAAGTCAGGTCACTGACAAAGCCGCTCTTCTCAAGAAAGATCTATTTATGTGCCCCATGCCTCAATCAAAACAACTTTCAGAGGACCTCAGAAGAAGAATTGTAGACATGCATGAAGCTGGAAAAAGCTACAAAGGCATTTCTAAAGACTTGAGTGTTCATCAGTCCGCAGTAAGAGAAGTTGTCTGCAAATGGAGTACTGTTGCTACTCTCCCTAGGAGTGGGCATCATGCAAAGATCACACCAAGAGCACAATGTGCAATGCTGAAGCAGGTGAAGAAGAACCCAAGGGTAACAGCAAAAGACCTGCAGAAATCTCTAGCACTTGCTAAAGTCTCTGTCCATGGTAAGAAAAACACAGAACAGGAATGGAGTTCGTGGAAGGACACCATGGAGCAAATCACTGCTCGCTGAAAAAAAAACATTGCTGCACGTTTCTAATTTGCAAAAGACCACCTGGATGTTCTACAGCACTTCTAGGACAATGCCCTGTGGACAAATGAGACAGAAATTGAACTTTTTGGCAGAAATGCACATTGCTGTGTTTGGAGGTGAAAAAAGGCACTGCAGACCAACACCAAAATCTCATGTCAACTCTGAAGCATGTTGGAAGGAGCATCATGGTTTGGGGCTGCTTTGCTGCCTCTGGGCCCGGACAGCTTGCAATCACTGAGGGAACAATGAACACAAAATTGTATCAAGACATTTTACAGGGAAATGTCAGGGTAGCAGTCTGTCTCCTGAAGCTTAATATAAAATTCGATAATGCAACAAGACAATGATCCAAAATATAAGAGTAAATCAACAATAGAATGGTTGAAAAAGGAGAAAATTCATATTTTTGGAATAGCCGTGTCAAAGTCCTCACCTTAAACCTATAGAAAAGTTGTGGAAAGACCTGAAGTAAGCA
Organism: Mobula hypostoma; assembly: GCF_963921235.1. Classification (NCBI taxonomy): domain Eukaryota; kingdom Metazoa; phylum Chordata; class Chondrichthyes; order Myliobatiformes; family Myliobatidae; genus Mobula; species Mobula hypostoma. Next base: position 24,200,941 of record NC_086113.1, read on the forward strand.
GTTCATGCAAGTAGCCCAGAGTTGAAGCGATTTTGTAAGGAGGAATGGCCTAAAATTCCTCCAAGCTGATGTGCAAGACTGATCAACAGTTAATAGAAATGTTTGGGTGAAGTTATTGCTGTTCAAGGGGGTCACACCAGTAACTGAAAGCAAAGGTTCACATACTTTTTCCAACAAATACCTGTAATATTGGATCATTTTCTCTATAAATCAATGAACAAGCATAGTACTTTTTTTGTTGTGTTGTTTATTTAACTGGTCTCTCTTCATCTGGTTTTAGGACCTATCTGAAGATCTGATCACATTTTAGGTCATATTTTTGCAGAGAATGAGAAAATTCTACAGGGTTCTCAAATTTTCTAGTACCACTATATCTCACATTGAATATACTCCTGAAGTACTCATCCCATGATTTTCCCCGTCTTGTTAACCTTCCCTCAATTGTCCACCAAGCACTCATTTTAATTCAGGGTCCTGGATCTGAAATGCTGACCACACATTCTGTATGACCTGCTAAATGTTTGCAGCATTTTCTGCTCTTATTTCAAATTTGCAGCATCGTCAGGTTTCTTTCACCTTTCATAACAACACCCAGGTCTCAGTCAAGCAATGCTCCCATATACAGGTTCAAAGAACCTGAAAATATAAAAGACTATTCTATTAATTAATGACTTTATGATTTTCCTCCAAGAGGAAGCAGTTTTAATTCATCTGAAGTCCAGGACAATCACAGACACTTCTATGTGCAATACAAGATGATTTTGTTAATGCCATTTGTTCATTCACTACAGTTTGTTGTGTGAGCAAAGTGGTTAAGGCATTGGACTAGCGACCTGAAGGTTGTGAGTTCGAGCCCCAGCCGAGGCAACGTGTTGTATCCTTGAGCGAGGCACTTAATCACACATTGCTCTGCGACGACACTAGTGCCAAGCTGTATGGGTCCTAATAAAGTGTCCCTTCCTTTGGACAACATTGGTGTCGTGGAGAGGGGATACTTGCAGCATTGGCAACTGCCGGTCTTCCATACAACCTTGCCCAGGCCTGCGCCCTGGAGAGTGAAGACTTTTCAGGTGCAGATCCATGGTCTCGCAAGACTAACGGATGCCTTTACTTACAGTTCATTGATAAATGAAGCAGGTAACTAGAATGGATGGTAATTAGATAGTAGAATAATGTGAATATTAGTCTTACATATATTGGGGCCAGCAGGTCAGTTTTAAGCATGAATGCATAGACAAAGGAGGCAGGAGAGATTGAGCTTGTGTCACGTTCCATACAGCATAGAAGGAAACCATTTAGCCCACAGATTCTATACCACCTGATCAGAAATTTCATTTCTCTACAGCCTATTTTATCTCCATTACTTTTATTTCTACCACTCACCTACACTCACAGGGAATAAAAGCAGAAAATGCCGAATCACTGAGCAGATCAGGTGGCAAACGGAAACAATTAATATTTCAGGTCTGTAACCCATCATCAGAATGGGGATGAGAGAAAGCAAGTTAATTTTATGTGCAGAGATTACTGTGAAGGAATGAGAAGAACAGAAGGTATATCTCTGATAGGAAGAGACAAGATAACTTAATGTGTGATAAGTAATTCATTGTAAGTCTGTGGAACATACCCAATAGGGCAGAGTTACGCAAAATAAGAACCTCAATAATGGCCAACAGAAATATCTGGCTCTGATATAGACAAAAAAGAAACTCTGAGAATTTAAAAAATCTAGAAGTCAAAGAATGGTCTGATTAGTGAGCTTAAGGCAAAGGAACCCTTAGGAGCCAGTTATCACAATATGCTAGAGGGAAAAGCTAAAATCAGATGTATCAGTAATACAGTTGAGTAAAGTTAACTACAGAGGTAGGAGAGAGGAGTTAGCCAAACTTAATTGGAAGGGGATACTAGCAGGGATGAAAGAAGAGCGAAAAGTGGCTGGAATTTCTGGGAATCATTCAGAAGGCGCAGGATCAGATAATCCCATAGAAGAAATATTCTAATGGGAAGATGAGGCAACTATGGCTGACAAGTGAAGTCAAAGACAGAAGAGAAGCAAAAGAGAGGGCATATAATATAGCAAAAAAAAGCTGGAGGATTGTTAAAATTTTTAGAAACCAACAAGATGCAACTGTAAAAGCAAAAGGAGAGAAAAGATAAAATATGAAGGAAAACTGGACAATAGTGTAAAGGAGGACATTAAAAGTTTTTCAAATATATAATGAGTAAAAGAGAGGAAAGAGTCAGCATTGGACCATTGAAAAATTATAGTGGAGAGTTAGTGATATAGAACAAATAAATGGTTGATTAACTGACTGAGAGTTTTGCATCAGTCTTCACTGTGGAAGACACCAGCAGTATGCCAGAATCAGGAGAAGAAGTGAGTGTAGTCACTATTACTCAAGAGAAGTTGCTTAAAGCTGGAGGTATGAAGATAGATAAATCACCTGATCAGATGGACTACATACACCCCAGGGTTATGAAAAAGGTAGCGTAAGTGATTGTGGTGGCATTAGCAGTGATCTTTCAAGAATCACTAGATTCTGGAATGTTTCTGGAGGACAGGAAAATTGCAAATGTAACTCTACTCTTCATGGCAAAGAGTCAAATGACAGGAAATCATAGGCTGGTTAGCCTGATTTCAATTGTTGTTAAAATGTTAGAGCCTAAAATTAAGGAAGAAATTTCAGATTACTTCGAGGTACATGACAAATAGGCCAAAGTCAGCATTGTTTCCTTATGGGGAAATCTTGTCTGACAAATCTGTTGAAATTCTTTAACGAAGTAACAGGATAAACGAAGGAGAGTCAGTGGATGTTGTTCGCTTGGATTTTAAGAAAGCCTTTGACAAGATGATGCAGATGAGACTGCTTAACAAGATAATAGTCCATTGTATTACAGAAAAGATGCTAACATCTATAGAAGATTAGCTCGGTGGTAGAAAGCAAAGGGTGGTAGAAAGCAAAGAGTGGGAATTAAGGGGTTTTTTTCTGGTTGGCTGCAATTGACTACTGGTGTTCCACAGGGGTCATAATTGGGTCTGCTACTTTTCATGTTATATGTCAGTGAACTAGATGACAGAATTTATGGCTTTGAGGTCAAGTTTGTGGATAATACAAATAGATAGCAAACATACATAGATGGAAAGGCAAGCAGTGTTGAGGAAGCTGAGAGTCTGCAAATGGATTTTAACGGATTAGGAGAAAGGGGAAAGAGATGCTAGATGTAATCAAGCATAGGGAAGTGTACAGCTATGCACTTTGGTAGAAGGTATAAAGGCAAAGACTATTTTCTAAATAGGGAATGAATTCAGAAAACTGAGATGCAAGGTGAATTGGTAGTTCTAGCGCAGGATTCACCAAAAGTTAACTTGCAGGTTGAGCCTATAGTAGAGAAAGCTAATGCCATGTTAGCATTCATTTTGAAGTTGAGAATATACTGTAAAAGCTATGATGTAATGCTGCGGCTTTATAAGGCATTGGCCAGACCACATTTGGAGTATTGTGAGCAGTTTTGAGCCCCTTATCTAAGAAAAGATATGCTAGCATTGGAGAGCTTCCAGAGGAGGTTCACAGGAATGATTACAGGAATGAAAGGATCAATGTACGAGGAGCATTTGATGGCTCTAGGCCTGTACTTGCTGGAATTTAGAAAAATGATGAAGAATCTCATTGAAAAGAACTGAATATTGAATGACCTGGATAGTATGACATAAGAAGGATGTTTTCAATTGTGGGAGGGTTGAGGATCAAATCAGCAGGCACAGCCTCATAATAGAGGGATGTCCCTTTAGTTGAGAAGGAACTGCTTTAGCTAGAGGATGATGAATCTGAGGAATTCATTGTCACAGACAACTATGCAGACCAAATAATTGGGTATTATTTAAAGCGGAGATTGATAGGTTCTTAATTAGTAATGGCATCAAAGATTACAGGGAAAAAGAGTAGAATGTGGTTGAGAGAGAAATATATCAGCTATGATCAAATAGTTGTTACGTACCCCGTAACTGGGTTGCCAAACCAGCAGAAGTGGATCACTCAGTTGGAGACTGGATTACTAGAACTAAGAAAGTTTTATTAAAGAAACAAGCAACACAGTAATCGAAAGGATAATAAATGCAACAGTTCAGCAATGATAAACACACATGTGCACAGAATTAAGATAACAGCATCAATCAAGCTCTATCGTTGTCTAGGGGTAAATGACCAAATTTCAAAGTGACACAAAAGTTCAGTCCAATTTAGTTCAGTTCACAGTAATCGTTGCCATGGCGATGGACAACGTGGGGGGAGAGAGAGAGAGAGAACGGGAACGACTGATCATTCAGAAACGGCTTCCACTCACAGACCGGCGATAATTGCTCACAAGCAGCTTTTGGGCAGGTCCTTGGTGATGTCACCTGAGGTCACCGACTGTGACCCCTCCTCCAGATACGGTCGATCCTCTGCAGTGAACCCGGCACCCAAGCAAGGGCGGACACACACCGGGTTCCTGCTGATCGTACCTTTCCACCCTGTGTGTTGTCCGATACTTCCCACCGACTCGTGAGAGGCGTACAGCTTCCAGGGTCTCGTTACCTCGGGTGTCGTGTGTGTCCTGCCTTAGCGAACCGGTCCCTTTTTATCCCCCTGCTGGGGTATCGCCTGCCCATCACTTCAAACAGTTCAGGGTTCAAAGGGGGAGCCACTCCAGACAGCTCTCTCTCTCCCGTCCCTTCATTACACATCTCCAGATGCTGTTTCATTGTGTTCCTTATCTCTCTCTTGAAGACAGGTGGCAGACCAACTGCTGATCACACAGGACAGCTAACATCTTATCTATGTGTATTCTCGTCATATAGTGAAGCAAGCTTGATGGGCTGTATGATCTAATTCTGGTCCTATGTCTTATGGTCTTAACACACCCAGATGAAAGTTGAGCTTGTATTGGTCTTCCTTGTAATGCACAGCGGCGACAGCCAAAAGGATGAGATTGGGAATGGAATGGTGAACTAAATCAGCAGACAACCAGAATCTCCACATTATTCCTGCAGACTGGACACAGGAGCTTCAGAAAGCAGTTATGAAATCTTTGTTTGATTTCCCCATTGTAGAGAACTGGATTGGAGAAAGTACACGTGAATCAATGCTTCATATGAAATCAATGCTTTTTTTGGGATTCTGGATGGTCATAAGGGAATAGGTGATTAAATAGCTATGGGATCTACTTTACTTGCATTGAAAAGTGATTTAAGACATGAAGTAGTTGCTGGGACAGATGAGTGGACCAGGGAGTTGTTAAGATCCACACTTCTTGGAGAATAACCATCTGTAGAAGTCAACATGACAAAAAAAAAGATGGACTGCATCATGAATAATGACCAACTCTACCACCATCTTAATCCCAACTGCAGCCACACAAAAGCCATACTAATCCAATCAGATGGAGATTGGGTTAAAATCTTTTAATTACAATTCTGAAGGAGCAAGTAACCTTGTATTGAAAAATTGATTCTTCCAGTTCTGGCCACACATATCTCTGGCCGAGTACTTGATTAATAGGCAAGTGTCAAGATGTAACCTGGAAGCGTTTTCAAATACCATGAATACAAAATAAGGAACTGGCTAAAAATCACAGCCACTGGCTGCCCTTTTGAAAACCTCAAATTCAACCTCCTAAAAATAATCCCCCTTCTAAATTTAACCTCATCATTGAAATTATGCACCTTAAGACTTTTATGGTAATTCTTCGTTTAATTCAACATTGGAATTTTAATAGCCAAGGATTTAATTGGATTAATTAATATTATCCAAGTTTGTTTCGAAGGAAATGACATGTCTTTCTTTTAGGCATTTTATAGAGGCTTTGTCTCCTGGACTACACTTACAAGGGTAAAGGTTTGGCTGGAAAAGCAGAATCAGGAACAGTAGCTTATAATACTGACAAAAGGACAGTTACACAACTTTGTTGCTTCACCAGACTGTAACCAAAGTACCTGAGACTTGCAAAACCATGCTGAGATTAAATCCTAGCCAAGGTCAGCTACATGTGGCCGATCGACTTGTCACAAAAGTGCATCAATCTCAGGGATAATCTTGAAGCTGAAAGCACTGCAGCTCCACAGGGATTGAAATGGTAATGTGGTGATACTGGCAAGTTAAGGATGACAAGACTGCTTTAAGCAAAAACAGAATAAGGTGCCTTTCAATTGCACTACAGCAACGAAGAATCTGTTGATCCATTCTAATACCATAGCAATTAAAATTGTCACACAACGAGCTTTTTTAACTCAGTAAGAATACTCTACATTCTTCCTGAATACTCTAAAACACTGCTTATTTTATACCTTGGTTTTCCTTAAATGCTTTATCATATGAATTTTAATTATTCTGCCTTGGAACCTAAAACAATCCCCACCTAGTCAGCAGATATTGGGGCTGGAACCCTTTCTTTCACTAATCCATATTTTGGCTATGCAATACAAAATAATTTCCAACCCCACTCTTTTCTCAACCCCATTTGGTTGGTGAGCTCTGGCTTATAGGAATGTTCCTCTGATTTGCTCCACAATTTAGCATAGCTCAGAGACTGGCTTTCAAACATATACATTAGCATTTTCTGCCAGAGATTCCGAGATTCAAAACTAACCATTGCTCAACTCTTCAATCAAGCCTTTGATTGCCCTTTCATTTTCATTCATTTCGTTCCTAAACAGTAGTTCTTCCCTTTTAAAATGCTTCAAAGCTTCTCTGTTCTGAACAGGGCAATCTGTACTTCCAACTTGCTGCTATTGAAAAGTTTGGGGAAAACAATGTGGTTGCAACCATTAAACACAAGAAAGTCTGCAGATGCTGGAAATCCAAAACAACACACACAAAATGTTGCAGGAACTCAGTAGGAAAGATAAAGGGCTGGAGAGGAACAAAACTGATAGGAGAGCATGTGGTCCACTTACCTCTCCTATTAGATTCCTTTTTCTTTATTCCTTTATCTTTCCTACTCACCTCACTTCACCTTTCACCTTCTAGCTATCCAACCTTACCTCCTACCACCTTTTTATCCTGGTGTTTTCCCTTTCCTTTTCAGTCTTGATGAAGAGTCTCAGCCCAAAACATTGACTGTTTATTCATTTCCATAGATGCTGCCTGACTTGCTGAGTTCCTCCAGCATTTTCTGTATGATTGCAACCAACTAGTCAAGGACTAATTGAACCACTTATTTCTTCATTTTTTGGGGATCTGGCCTTGGTAGGAGTGACAGAACAGGTTGACAATGCTAATTCTCCCACTATCCTTGCCCTTTTGCCTGGTTAGTCACTCTTCCTCGTTCTGTCTCTGGTCTAGTTTACCCAGTAGTTCACACACTTTGCCTTCCCATTCTGCATTTCTTGGGAGTATGCCAGTTGCACACTCCCACAGTAAAACCATCGCTAGCTTGGCTAATCAAAACAATTCCTTCAGTTAATGTGCTCCACTGGTTTATAACTCATAAAAATTAAGATTCTAGACACAGGCATTCCAAAGGGTTTCATTTATTTTCAGTCACACTATTACATTGGTTTGTATACTGCCGAATGCCCCAAAAGACCCAAAAGACCTTAAAATTACGCCTGGGTTGGTAGCAGCAGGCGCACAGGCAGATTTAAACCCGCATTTTGGCATTGCCGAGTGGTATGGAGGTTGGATTTGATGGTTGGTGAACAGTTATATCGGAAAGTTATCGACAAAGTGTGTCATGGAGAAAGCCTCTGTAAATATGTAAATTTTTGTACATGTTAGTTTTCTTTTGGGCAGCTTTTCTTGTTTTTCACCTGGCACTAACTAAAACTCCTTGTACCAAAGTCCTGTTGTAGATTACCACCTTTTTTTTTCCCCAACTGCTGCACACTTACCCACACCAGGTAGTGAGGTGTCACAGTAGGTGAGGCCAGCAATTATTGCCAATTCTCAAATACCTTTTGGAATGACAATGACAAGCTGCCTGTAATGCAATGGCTTGCGAGACCACTTCAGAGGCCATTTAGAAACAATTTATACAAGGCAATGTAGACCCACATAGGTTATACCTAGTAAGTATGATGGGTTTCCTTTCCTAAAGAACATTCATGAACCAGATGTTTCTTTTCAACAGTCTGATAGCTTCGTAACTAAATGTGGAAATAGTCAATAATCCCAATATTCTCAATGTTTGAAAATCTAATTATGAGGTACCAGGAAAGTAAAGTTGCATTTACTTTAATGCCTTTTGACCAATGAAGTTTGTTTTTGAAATGAAGCTGCTATTGTGATGCAGCTGGATTTATATAGCAAGCTTCTACAGACAGCAATGTGTTGAGCAAAAAATCTGATTTAATAGTTTTGACTGAAGCTCATTATGAACCAGGCATCAAGGGCGACATCGCTGCAATTTTCATAATGGTGCGTATGATCGTTCTTACATGTTCTTGAGGCACCCACAAGAAAGACTTCATCAGTATTGCACCAAAGGGTCTGACTAGATTTTAGTATTCAAAGCCTCTTCAAAGCAACTGGAAGCCCTCACCTTCTAATGCAAATAAGAGTTCTTCCCGCAGAGTCACATGTCTCATCTGGTGCACCCTTGCTGAGCACAGCACACAATGTGGTGATCTGAAAGTGACTGCTGTCGACAGATGTTACATCCATCTTCAGTGAAATTGTCTACAAGTCCTTCATTATTGCAGCGACTAACAATGCTGACTTGTTATAAACTCACAAATAAGGGAAATAAAAAACAAATTTAATATTTTTCCCAATTCGTTACTTGGTCTGTGGATTAGTGCAGTGAAAAGCCAGGAAAACAATACGCAGTATTTTGAAAACATTACTGAAGTTATTTTATGTGCAATATTAGATATCTGATAATAATGGTATTTGAATTATTCATATGCAGTGGAATATTCTTTCATGGACACTCCACTGTGGTATTCACTTTGCATACTTCCCAATTTATACCATCAACCAAACTGATCCCCGCATAGAAAAAAAAGGATTTGCAGTACACGTCAAAACTTGTCAGTTTTCCTATCACCTAGTTAGAAACTTCAACAAAACCTCAGCTCGGATGTAAGCAGTACTGAGTGGGTACTGACAATTTGAGAGTAGCCTAGACAACTGAAGGATGTGAGTGAAGGTTGAATTTCTCAATCTGTCAAACCTCTTTTTAGATCTGGCAAATTATTAATTGAAAAATCTGATACATATCCTTCAAGTGAGCAGACATGTATTAAAAAGAAAAATAAGTTTGGAAGTATCCTTTATGTTTTTTTTATGAAATGTTGGCATGGCTGACAAGGACAACATTTATTGCCCTTATGTGCTCCCATAGTGCTACCTATGAGAAAGTTCCAAGGTATCTCTTCCTTAATAATGAAGGACAAAAGGTAAAAATTCAAGTAAGATCATGTGTGACCTGAAGGGAACATTTGAAGAAGTTGCATTCCTATGAACTTGTCTTTATTTTACAAATCCTGGGATGAAAAGAGGTTTGCGGAAAAAAAAAGCCTTTGAGATCCTGTAATTCATAATGTCAATGATAAATCCTGATCCCATGGTGTAGCAGTGTTGGATGAAATGTCAATGAAGCGGTCTGTTTATCATAGAATGATATGGCCCTTTGTGACCATCTTGTCCATGCTGACACTCCTACCTTTCCTTGGCAATCTCATAAGCCTACAATAGGCCTGTATCTCTCTGCGCCCTTTCCTATCCAAATACCTGTTCAAATGTCTTTTGGAGGGGTATTTGAATACTGCACTTTGAGTTTCCCTAAGATTTTCTAGGAGCTGCATTCATCCAGATGAGTACAGAACACGATGAAACATCCTTGACTTCTGCTTTGCAAAAAGTGAAATGGGCTTTGGGGTGTCAGGAGTTGATATACAAATGTTTAGCCCCGGAACTGTTCTTGTACTGTACGTACCGATTTATCGTGTTGACCCAATTAAATTTCTTGTCAATGATGAGACCCAGAATTTTAGACTGCAATTAATGCCATTTAACGTGACAGAGAAGTAGGTAGAATTCCTTTTGTTTGAATAGTCATTAGCAATGCAGACAGCACAGGCAATGTAGTTGCCAGGCTGAATCTTCCCGTATGCAGACACATTATAGTTTATTATCTGAGGAATTATAAATTGAACTCTTTAATGGTACGCAAAAATATTAAATGCTATTGCAAAATATAGATCAGTAAGTTTGCCTGAAAGAACCAGAATCTTACAAGTTCTTTCTTCAAATAATATTTCAATATTACAAGGGTAAGGTACAATCTCAAGCAATGTCACCTAGACAATAAATAAATGGCGTATTTTAATAATACCCCAGATGATAAAGTGGGAATTTTCAAAACATACAAATATAACTAAATACATGAATTTGTAGTTTAAAACCGGTAGGATTGTTCTGAGGAGTTAGAAAATATATAAATTCCCAACCCTTGAATTTTGACCTTAACCATTTATTCTATAAATCATTTAGTAGCTTGTGATCAAACAGCACTGTCACTTGCCCTGCCTTTTTGCAGAAACTAATTATTTTTACATTAAACAGTCTTAAACCTGTGGTGAAATATCAAAACTAAACCCCATAACCAAGGTTATGGAGTTTGTGGACTGCTGTAAGGTGAGGAACATTTGCACTACTGAATGTATTTCCAGGATTGGTTTCAGTTGTGAATTCTGATCTAGCCTCAGTCCTTCTGTACCTTCTTCAACCTCCTATGAATTTCATGTCCACTTACTTTATTTGCTAGATCACCCAATTGCTTGGAGACATTCAGCCATATAAATACATCTCTATCATGTGAGCAGCCCTACATTAAAAGGATGTATCGACAGTGTTACGTACCCCGTAACTGGGTTGCCAAACCAGCAGAAATGGATCACTCAGTTGGAGTCTGGATTACTAGAACCAAGAAAGTTTTATTAAAGAAACAAGCAACACAGTACTCTGATTAAAAGGATAATGAATGTAACAGTTCAGCAATGATAAACATACATGTACAAAGAATTAAGATAACAGGATCAATCAAGCTCTATCGTTGTCTAGGGGTAAATGACCAGTTTCAAAATGACGCAAAGTTCAGTTCAGTTCGCAGTAATCGCTGCCGTGGGAGATGGACAGAGTGGGGGGAGGAGAGAGCACAAAATGAATGAATATTCAAAACAGCTTCCACACACAGACCTTCGCAGTCAGCTCTCGGGCGAGTCCTTTGTGATGTCATCTGAGGTCACCGACAGTGACCTCTCCGTTTCCAGATACGATCGTTTCCCTGCACTGAACCTGGCACCCAGGCAAGGGTGGACACACACCAGGTTCCCGCCGATCGTACCTTTCCACCCTGTGCGTTTATGGCCCGGTACTTCCCACCGACTTGTGAGAGACACACCGCTTCCAGGGTCTTGTTACCTCGGGTGTTGTGTGTGTCCTGCCTTAGCGAACCTGTCCCTTTTTATCCCCCTGCTGGGGTATCGCCTGTCCATCACTTCAAACAGTTCAGGGTTCAAAGGGGGAGCCGCTCTTGACAGCTCTCCTTCCCCTTCATTACACATCTCCAAATGCTGCTCCATTGTTTTCCTTATCTCTCTCTCTCCTGAAGACGAGTGGCAGACCAACTGCTGATCACACAGGACAGCCAACATCTATGGGTATTCTTGTCACAACAGACATAATTTTAGTCCTATATTAAAATGCTGAAGATACAAGAACTGCAAATATTGGGACCTGGAGCAAAAGTAAACAAACTTCTAAAGGAACTCAATGGGTCAGGCAACATTTGCAGATGGGAAAAGGGCAGTTGCTGCTTAGGGTCAAGGTCTGTCATCAGAGCTGAAAATAGAGGGGAAATGGCAAGTATGAAGAGGTGAAGGGAAAGGGTGGAGCAAGAGCTGGCAAGTGATTCGTGGATCCAGGTGCAGGCAGAGGGTGGAAGAAAGAGTGGAAATAGTCACCGAGACTGGGATTAAATTGCTGATTTTTAAACTCTTTCTGAGTTGAATAGTAATGACACACTTCCACCATTTCAGGATATCTCGGAGTACTTGACAGCAGTGAAATACAGACACTTTTGTAATGTAGAAAACAAAATAATCTTTTCCGTCCATCATACTGCCACCTGCAGCACCGTGATAATGACCAGATAATCTCGTTTAGTGAAATCATGTGAGAGATAAATATTGGCCAGGACACTATGGAGAACGACACTATTCTTCATAGTACCAAGAGAACTTCTATGTCCACTGATAGAGCAGTATTCTGAACTCAGAGAAGCAACACCAACCAACAGAAACTGACATGCTGAGCATTTCCTGCATTTGCTGTTTTTATTTTGGATATTCAGAATTTGCAGTATGACCATAAGACTATAAGACTTAGGAGCAGTACTAGGACATTTGGCCCACTGAGCAGCTCCACCACTCAATCATGGCTGATCTTTTTTTCTCCTCCTTAGACCCATTCCTCGGCCTTGTCCCCGTAACCTTTGACACCGTGTCCAATTCATTCTTATCTCTCTTTTATTTCATTTTTTACATACTTGAAAGAGATTTTACTATCCACTTTGATATTGTTTGCTCACTTGCTTTCATATTTTATCTTTTCCCACTTAGTGATTCTTTTAGTTGCTCTCTGTAGGTTTTTAAAAGCTTCTCAATCCTCTATCTTCCCACTAATTTTTGCTTTGTTGTATGCCTTCTCTTTTGCTTTTACATTAGTTTTGACTTCCCTTGTCAGCCACAGTTGTACTATTTTGTCATTTGAATATTTCTTTATTTTTGGAATACATCTATCCTGCTTCTTTGTCTCTTATACCACTTAATTTCCTTTACTTCACTGAAATACTGCTACATCAGACTTAGTTTCTCCCTATCAAATTTCAAGTTGAACTCAATCATATTGAGATCACTGTCTCCTAAGGGTTCCTTTACCTTAAGCTCCCTCATTGCCTCCAGGTCATTACATAACATCCAATCCAATATCGCTTATCCCCTAGTAGGCTCAAAGAAAAACTGCTCTAAAAAGCCATCTCGTAGGCATTCAGTAAACTCACTCTCTTAAGATACATTATCAAATTGATTTTCTCAATTGACTTGAATATTAAAATCTTCCGTGCCTGTCATAATATTGCCCCTTTTGACATAACGTTTTCTATTTCCTGTTGTAATCTGTGGTCCACATCCCAGGTACTGTTGGAAGGCCTCTATACAACTGCCATCAGGGTCCTTTTATCCTTGCAGTTTCTTAACTCAATCCACAAGGATTCAACATCTTCCGATCCTATGTCACATCTTTCTACTGATTTGATGCTATTTTTTACCAGCAGAGCCACACCATTCCTTCTGCCTGCCTTCCTGTCCCTCCGATACAACATGTAACCTTGGACATTCAGCTCCCAGCTACAAACATCCTTCAGCCATGATTCAGTGATGGCCACAACATCATACTCAACAACTTGTAATCGTGCAACAAGATCATCCACTTTATTTCTTAAACTCCCTGCATCGAGTTATGACACTTTGAGTGTAGCATTTTCTACCCCTTTTGATTCTGCATCCCTAATGCACTGATTCACACCCTGCTGGCTACAATTTTGTCCTGTCAGCCGCCTGTCCTTCCTGACCATCTGACAGCACGCTATTTTTGCTTTTTTACCAATCCTATCATGAGTTCCTTCACTCTGGTTCCCACACTCCTGCCAAATTAGTCTAAACCCTTCTAACAGCTCTAATAAACCTCCACATGAAAATAGTGGTCCCCCTCGGATTTGGGTGCAACCTGTCACTTCTGTGCAGGTCAAGGCTCTCCCAAAAGCTCCTTTAAAATGTCCTTTAGGTTGTCTAAATCTCCATAATGTCCAGGTTAATGATTACTACTTAATCAACATCACTAAACTGATAATCTGGTTATTGTTACATTGCTGCGTCTAGGTGTGCACATTATCTGCAATATATTTGACATTGATAGTAACCATGTGTAAACTGTAGACTCCAGTGGTTGTTCCAAGGCCGTGGACAAGGCTGCAGAAAGATCTATTACTTTGTTGCTTTATTACCTCTCCCTATCACTACTGAAACAGTAACACACACAAAATGCCAGAGGAACTACTGAAACAGTATAGACTTACAAATACAAACTGGAATCAGAATTTTTATCACTGCCTCTTATGCCATGAAATTTGTTTTGCAGCCGCAATGTAAAGACAAAAAAAATTACTACGGACTAAAAAAATAAACATATTGTGCAAGGGGAATAATAAAGAACTGTTAATGGGTTCATGAGCCATTCAGAAATTTGAAAGTGGAGGCAAAGCATCAGGAAGATATTGGTAACTTATTGTAAATTGGTCATCTGTGCCAAAAGATAATATAGGCTCAGGGACTGCACTTTTCTTTTGGATGCCTCACTGCCAAAAGATGTTGACGCCCTTACTTTTTACACCCTTTTCTGGAAGCCGCATAACATTTTGCAGCCAATAATGGTAACACAGAATGTGAAAACCTCTTCAGCTAAGACAAAAGATCTAACGCCTCTGTATCGATGAATTTACCAGCTGCTTGGTGAATTTCAGATTTGCCCCAAGTGACCTCTGACTGGGAGCACATATCCATTTCCCTTTTCACCTTGGAATGGCTAAGCCTAGCAAATTCTAATTCAGTCTTAATTCTTGCGCCTTTCACAGCACACTCAAGAAGAAGAAGAATGCCCTTAACTGCTGGTGGAATCATCGGGGTGCCATCATGACAAGCTTTTTGCACCAATCTTTTGGTGATTGCTCATCATGTGGCATTTCTGTAGCATTCTCCAGTTTTTTTTTTAACGAGTTCGAGTTGCTAACTCGACGCTCAACCCAGCACAGATGGAAAGCGTGCAAGGGAGCCGGCTGGATGCAAACTCGGGACCATTTGCTCCGGAGTCCAGCGCTGATGCCACTATGCCAGCAGCCAGCCTCAGCTATTATATAAATGCAGTGGAAACAGCATGGAACTTTGGCTAACATCTCTTTTGCCCAATATGTATGTACTCTCGGTTAGATTTTTTAATATCCATAATATTAGGCAAGATTTGTAAAGATCAGCTTAATAGGTAGGTTCAGTAGCATGGAAGAGACTGAAAACAGTTAAAGTTGTCATGGTGGTTGGGTGTCCGTTGTATCCGATGATGATGAGAAACCTGTGCAGGAGGGTTTTAAAAGTGGAAAAGCCATTGCACTGAGGCAGCATAACTCTCTCAACCTCAGAATTCCGAGTCCAGCTGTACGAGTAATCATCACACCTGGGGTCTTCCTTGGTTGTAGTGGATGACCGTGACTTCTTTTTGTGCCTCGTCATGCCCTTCGCTCTCCACAGTGTTGCAGAACAGCCTTCCTGGCCGTTGGATCTCACTGTTGATCTCATCCATCCAGACCACCAGAGCCGACTTCACATGATAGGATAGGTATGTCCCTATCTCATCGGGGTTTGAGGCCCTGCAGGTACCCTCATCTGGTTTAGCCCGCCTGTCGAAGCAGTGTACTGACGTGTGGCTGCTGACGCATGCAAGCAGCTCCTGGAGCTATAGGTGAGAGCTGAGGGTCCGATGGGACAAAGGTGAGTGAGCTACCCCAGAATGGACACGACAAAACCCTTCCCCAGAGGTTAAAGTTGTCACTATTAGTTTTATAAATGCAACATTGCTTCTCATCAGGTAGCCTCTTGAATATGACCTGCATCCACTCCACTGTTGTGCAGTCTGAGGTGGCTGAAGAGGTCACCGTGGGACCAACAGGCTCAGTCAAAAGGTGGATGCATAGAATCTAGAATCAGGTTTGATATCACTAGCATAGATATGTCATGGAATCTGTTGTTTTACGGCTGCAGTACATTGCAATATATAATAATAATAAAAACTACAAATTACACTAAGAATAGACAGTATAAAAAAAGAAAATTAAATTAAATAAGTGAGGAAAAAGAGAGGAAAAACTGCTGAGGTAGTGTACATGAGTTCATTGTCCATTCAGAAATATGATGGTGGAGTGGAAGATGTTGCTTCTGAACTATTGAGTATGTGTCTTCAAGGTCCTATATTCCTCCTTGGTGGTAATAATGAGAAGAGGGCATATAAGAGTGCAGTGGCTCCTCCAACATAGACGGTGATGCAGCCAGCTAGAATGCTCCCTACGGTACATCTGCAGAAATTTGCGAGTGGAAGTTTGGGATGTTTGGTTTGGGAAATGGTACATTTCTTCCACTGTTGAGATTCTGAGTGCTCCCCAAGAAACTCTGGGTTCGCAGTGTCAACCCAGCTGTTGCTTCATTTTCAGCAGTCATGAGCTAGGGACTCCCAGACTCCCACAGGTTTTCAGGGAGGATTTTCAGTGTTTCTTCATTTCAGTCAACCTCACGCTGCACTGAACAATAGCTCACTTGTCAGTGGATCGGGAAGATTTTGTGGGGACATTGTTGCTAATACATCTACAAACTCTAGGCAGTTTTTTATTTGCATGATTCCACATTACTAATGGCATGAAAGTGGGGAAGGAAATCCCTGCTGAAAGCTCCTTGAAGTTTTGAAACTATAAAGGGGTACCACAAATACAAATTTATAACCTTACCTTACATATCTGGGAAAGGTTTGTGCCAGAGTCAACGTCAAAGCCAAGTTTATTGTTTTGACGAGGACATGTACATGTCTGCATCAGTGCAATGAAAAACTTACTTGCAGCAGCACCGCGGGCACATTGCATCATATAAAAACACTTACAAGAAAAAACGTTAATTAGAGACAGAGCGTAAGACAAAGAGCTAGGCAGAGCAAACCAGTTCAGCCATTCATAGGAAAAGATGCATGAATGCAAGTTGGACTTCTGTACTTCATATGATGGGAGTTCGTTCTTATGCGTGGGTGTCCACCATTCTCTTAATCTGAGGATCATTTGTATTACAATTGTGACCTTTTCAATACAGGAAACAAATCACATTACAAGAACTAGAGTGGGACCTCCTCACTGTCTGCCACTGAGATAGTAATCACAAATACTCCTTTACTATTTCTTCTTAAAGAATCATTAACCTAATCACAGTATGAATTACTACAAACTGCCTACCAAGGAGAAACCCTTTTCAAACTTGGCTGCCATCAGAAATGGGCCATCTTTCAGCATGTTAGATGACAGTAGTCAAGAAATGATTCTAACTAGGAGGTCCATCCAGAATCAGGTCAGACAAAGTGTTGTCACCAGTCCAGCATGGAATACAATCAAACCACCAGAAACAATTTAGTGCAGCAGAAGGAAGTACGTTTTGGCATAACAACAGTAGCCTTAGAAGTGCAGGGAGGAAATGAAGCCTGATACTGATGTCTAGATTAGTTTAATTCAATCCAACACTACCAAATAACTAAATGAAGAAAATATTTTCTCTGCCATAAACTTGTTCTATTTCTTACCATTTCTCAGACCCTTCCCACTTCACCTTTATGCCCAAACTTGCTTATTTCTTGAGATATGACCAAAGTAGATTAGTGCTATACTGCTTGGAGTTAAGAATAGTGAGAAGTGAACCCAATACAACACTAAAGATTTTTAAGGGGCTTGACAGGGTAAGTGGAAGGACAACATTTGTCCTATGAGGGGAGTTGAGAATTACGAGCAGTGTCTCAATTTAAAGACCAGGTCACTAGAACTGAGATGAAGGAATTTTTTTTTCATGGAGATAATAGCTTTGGAATTATCTGTTTCAAAGAATGGTTGGTGCTTAATGTACAGGTATAACCAAAGCGGGTTTACATATTTTTTTAATATTAGGGAAATCCAAGGTTTAAGGAAGAGAATGGATTGACAAATTGACCAAACAGTATCAATTATAACCTCAGTGAAAGGCAAAGCATGGTTGAGATTCTTGTTCCTTAGATGCATTCCTTTTATATTTCTTTCTTTCCTACCATTAACATTCTTAAGCGCGCCTGCCAGATGTGGATATCAACTTACTTGAAATGAATCTAAGCAACTGAACCATTCTCATTTCCTTCATTCTGTGTATTCAACAAATGTTACATCTATAACTATAAACAAAGAGATGTTTACTCCTTTGAAATTGAACTTCATAGAGTAATATTGTGTTGTCAAGCTGCTGTTTACATTACCGTCATTGAAAATTTGCATGCCTTTAATCCCACAAGCCTTGCTAGAACATACATTGCAGTGAGATAACTTTTCAAAAGCCTCCTTTTCCTTTTATTAAAAAAAAAGATTTCTTGAAGGAAACAGAAGGCAATGTGATTTATGTCATGTGTGAATCATTTATTTCAGTGTACAGATGAGATCTTGGCAGAGGATGACATATGATGACTGTCAGTGAAAAGAATTAAAGCTGAAAAATGATAGGAGTAAAACTACAGCAAATCTAGATTCAACTGGTCAATCATTAAGCAGTAATGTTTGATGGTTAATTAATGTTACTTCTCATATGTATCATTAGATGATAGACCATCATATTAGTTTCAATCCATTTTCAATCAGCAGGCCTAAGTTTGTCTAAGTTTTTGAAGGTAATTTGAGAAGTCAAATTATCTGCGTAAGGTCAAGGCGAATTGAATAAATTATAATTGGCCAATGTTTAAGAACAAGAGGAGACACAAAAGACCATAGCTACTGGAATCTGGAGAAACAACCAATCTGTTGGAGAGATTCAGCAGATTGAGTGGTGTGTATGTGTGTGGGGGGGTGTTGACAGGGGTAGTGTTGAAGGAATTGTCAGTATTTTGGGTTGAACCCCTGCATTAAGACCACAACAATAGGAATTGATCTTAAGGATGTCAAACCTGATCTACTTTTAAGTACGATCTTGGTCAGTCCTGCTTATGCTGCACCTTCCGCACCAGTGCCCATATTTTCAGATTCCTTCAAGTAAACAAAGATCTATCAATGTCACCTATGAATATACTGTACTCAATAACTGAGTACTCTCAGGATAGAAAATTTCAAAGAAATACAAAATCTCCAAATAATTTCTTTTTGATGGTTGCCCACTTATCTTGAGTCTAAGATTCCTCGATCCAGAATCTCCAGCTGTGAAAATGTGCCTTTTAACTTCTAGCCTGTCAACCCATCTCAGAATCTTGATGTTAATAAAAGCCCCCTTGTATTTCTCATCTTTAAAATGTTTAGTCCAGTCCATCTAGCACAAACCCCACCTGCTGGGAACCAATCCATCCAAGACATGGCTTTTCTCCTGGGTTCCTTCCAAGTTGAAATATTACCAAGTGCTAAAGAGTACAAAGAAAAAAAAAATAACATTAATAGAGCAGAGTGTTAAGTTTTGCTTTTCAGTTTCTTGTTTTTTCACCTTCTACTTGCACTTTGATGAAGGTTTCTTAAACCATGTTCTTTCCTTTAATTTTCCCTTTCACAAAAAATAGACGAACTGGCAGTGGGTGTTTACTCTTCAATGAGCTCCTTGGATCCACAAACAGCCTGGTTGACTGAGCTGACCAAAATCCCTGCAACTCGTGCACGTTGTTATAGGGTACTAGAGCAGTACAGCAGGATACAGACACTTTGGTTCAATGAGTCTTGCTAACTGCATTGTCGACCCAGCTTGTCCCGATTTCCCGAATTCAGTCAGTATCATTCCGGGCCCCTCTGAAGCATATCCAAATCCTTCTTAAATGATACCTGCCTCAACCACTTCCCCTGGTAGCCCCATTCCATATACTCACCAGTCTGAGCGAAAAGGTGACCCACAGATTCCCTCTTGAAAATAATCTATGACGGATTTTTTTTGGATTACCCTGCCCTGGGGAAAGGATTGTTACCCTAACTATGCCTCTCATAATTTTAAAAACTTCTACAAGGTTACCCCTTATTGTTCTACATTCCAAGGGAAAAAGACCCAGTCTAGCAAACCTCTGCTTATAGCTAGGGGCCTCTAATCCTGTCAACATCCTCGCAAATCTATTTTCGCAGTCGACCGAGTTGAATCATATCCTTCCTATAAAAGGGTGACCAAAATTGTGTACAGAAATCCAATTGTGGCTCACCAATGGCTTGTAGAACTGCAACATGACATCACAACTCTTATATGCATTGATGAAGGAGAGTGTGCTAAATGCCTTTTTCACTACCTACCTGTAATGCCACTTGCAATAAACTATGGACTTGAATTCCATCATTTTAAAAATTATTTATTGAGGTGCAGCGTGGAATAGGCCCTTCGAACTGCACCATCCAGCAACCCTTGACTTAACCCTAACTTAATCATGGGACAATTTACAATGATCACTTTACTTACTACCTGGTACTGTGGGAGGAATCCAGAGCACCTGGAAAAAACCCATGCATTCCACGAGGAGGATGTCCAGACTCCTTACCGATGATGTCGGAATTGAATTCCAAACTCCAACGTCCTGAGCCGTCTACTACAGGCTAGTGATAAATAATGATGAATGAAGCCAATATCTCCATAGGGGGCCTCCATAATTTACTGCCCAACCTCCCAAAAACAAGTTCAGGCCTTGGGGATCAATCCACCTTAATGCGCTGTAAGGCTGAAAATACATCCACTCTGGCACAGAGGGCAGTACAGCACTAGAACAGGCTCTTCAGCCTACAAAAATGTTAGGTCAGACTAATTAAATCAATAATCAAATACCCAACTAAACTAAAACCTTCTGTCGACACAAATAGTAATATGAATGTTCTCCAACAAATGTTCTCCATTTGTTTCCCTTATCTCTTGAGCAACCATGATATTCTCCTCTGTAAACACCGAGAAGAAACATTCATTAATAACACTGGACAACAAAGATTTTGCTTCCTGAGTACTTTTGAGTGTATCTTATGAATTTTGGGCTGCTGATCATGAAAATCACCATGATATTTCCCTATCATGCACCATTGTCTTGAAATCACCAACATTTGTATTTTCAATTCATAATTCAAGACAATTAAAATGTTGTCCACAATGTAAGCTGAAAAGTTTTCTATTTTCTCCAGGCATGTGTGGACATGGTGGATATTGTATGGTGGGACAGGTTTCAGAAAGGCTATAAAAGCATCATGCACACACCATTCTACGCATTGCATTTACATGTGCATCAGTTTGCAATCACGTTGATGTGCATGCTCTACACGCACAGCATATTGTGTGTACTCATTACAATAAAGTAATTGTATTTTCAGGAGTATTTGTTATAGCAAGATGTCTCACCAATGTTGCAATAGCTGTGATACTTTCTGTTATATGTGTGGTGAATATATATACAGGTTTCCCCCGCCACACGAATGTAGAGCATTCCTATGAAACGGTTCATAAGCCGGAATGTCGTAAAGCGAAGAAGCAATTACCATTTATTTATATGGGGGAAATTTGTGAGCGTTCGCAGACCCAAAAATAACCAAATCATGCCAAATAACACATAAAACCTAAGATAACAGTAACATATAGAAAAAGCAGGAATGATATGATAAATACACAGCCTATATAAAGCAGAAATACTTTTCCACAATAATTGCCTGCACTGTTCTCCGTAGTGAAAATCTCATGCAAGCACTCTCGGCAAAAACACGGCGCAAGCACTCTCCAGTAACCTTTAAGCTATGAAGCTGCTAAATCATACCAAATAACACATAAAAATACACAGCCGATATAAAGTAGAAATAATGTATGCACAGTGTAGTATCACTTACTGGAATTGGGACAGTGCCAAGCACACTGATGATGGTGTGTTAGGCTGAGTCGTTGGAGGTTGGGGTGGTGCAGTGGCCCCTACCGTCCAGGCAGCGACCCGATACTGATTTGCGGAGAATGCAGAGGTACAGCAGTAGCCGGGACGCACTCAGCACATCTTTAAGAAAAAAGCCGAAATAAACAAGCTAATTAATTAGGTGCCGCCCGGCACGTAAATGTCAGCCCAGATCAGAGACGATTGCCGATTGCGTTGCCTCCGATCTGGGCCGACATTTACGTGCCGGGCGGCGCCTAATTAATTAGCTTGTTTATTTCGGCATTTTTTCTTAAAGATGTGCTGTGTGCCTCCCGGCTGCCACTGCAT
This sequence comes from Mobula hypostoma, assembly GCF_963921235.1. Classification (NCBI taxonomy): domain Eukaryota; kingdom Metazoa; phylum Chordata; class Chondrichthyes; order Myliobatiformes; family Myliobatidae; genus Mobula; species Mobula hypostoma. The sequence goes on from NC_086113.1 coordinate 24,222,963, forward strand.
TCTCCATGAATTGGTATCTGTCCTTGGCCTGGGGGTTGGGGTGTTGGGACACTGGGGTGTCATCTCGTCGTCTCTTTCCATTAGAGCAGGCAGCTCATCTTCTCCTATGACTGCCTGCCTCGATGTCGAAGGTTGAGGTTCATCGTCTGCTGTGGCTGATGTGGCTGATGTGGAAGGCTTGCTTGACTGCTTAGCCTCGCGCATTTTTAGATCACACAGTTCTTTGTAAGCACTCAAACCATCCTGCAAATATGCCCTAAGCCGATGTACCCTTTCAAAATTAAAGTTGTACTTTATCATTGCAGTGAAAATCTCACGTAGTTGCCTCACGTTCAGTTCCTGGACGACTTCACTTTCGGTCCACTTGCTACTGCATTCGGTTTTGATTGTTATCCTTTCCTCTTGCAAGTGCATCAGCTCTTCATCTATCAGTTCTTGGTCATGGGATGCCAAAACCTCTTCAACTTCATCCTTGTCAACTTCCACAAGCCAAACTCACTTTGTCCTTACTTTGTTCACCACGATCAAAATGCTTAATTATGTCTAGTTTTACGCTAAGTGTAACACCCTTACGAGCTCTTTCAGGCTTTTCCAATACCTTAGAACTCATCTTGCAAATGGCTGCTCACAGGCACATGTTTGAGCAATGCCGGCTAGGATGCCGTTCCGAATCTGGAGGAGAGCAGCTGCTCGGGGTGCGCGCTGCTTTTTATCGCGCGCTGCCTTTTTTTTCCGTGTGCTGCTTTTTTTCATAACAGTGAAAACACCTCCTGTTAGCAAAATCAGGTAACTAATGTAGGTCTTTCGTAACAGTGAGGTTTCGTAAAGTGAACGTTCGAAAAGCGGGGGACACCTGTATACGCTTAAATCTCGCATAGAGACGGAGCATTACTCCTCTTATTAAGAAAGTCTATGAGCTCTACTTTGAGTGTAAAATCAGTGACCAAGACAAAGCCTGGTTTCCTGACATTTGTTCCGCAACATGGACTGTCAATCTTTGAGCTTGGCTCAGAAGTACTTGGAAGTCAATGCTGTTCGCTTGTCCCGATGATATGACAAGAGCAGAAGGATCATGTGACAAACTGCTACTTCTATCTGACCAGTGCATCTGGTTTCTCTTCTAAAAGCAAGAAATCCATTGAATATCACAGTCTCCCTTCAGCCATAAGAGTGTGCTGCAAGGTGAAAGTCTTCTTGTATCGAAGCCACCAGAGACATGGAGGCTACAGGAGACAGACAAAGATACCATGATGCACAAGCCAAGAATGGAAAATGATACTAATACAGATGTAGATTTTGAATCCCTTATGTTGAATGAGTCTCTTCTGATAACTCAATCTGAGTTAAATGACCTGCTCAAAGACTTGGGTTTGTTAAAATCAGAAGCAGAATTATTGGGTTCAAGACTGCGAGGATAGAACCTGCTGTCACCAAGCACAAGCATTTCTGTGAAAGATTTTGATATTTGAGACAGATATTTCTCAGAATAAATGATGCCAAGATTAAGGATTTTTGTTGGTCCACAAATCAAACAGGTCAATGATGGGCAATTCGAAAAACTTCTAGTGGGACCGAAGAAAATCGCCTGGAAGGCATTCAAGGATGTCCGTGCAGCTGGTTGACAACATGCTACAGGCACATAAAAACATAAATTGTAACGTGTCACTAAAGTTTTATTTCCTGCATTCCCATTTAGACTTCTTCCCTGCAAATCTTGGCACTGCCAGTGACGACTATGGTGAAAGGTTTTCCAGAACTGGAAGGCATCAATGCTGGCTGACTATTGTTGGACACTTAGCCGAGAAGCTTCAGACACTGAGTACGAATGAAAATCATCAACAAAATTTTTTAGCGTAGTTGAACTATTGCAAAGCGTCAGCACCACTATGCAATTAAACATATTATACTCAATAAAAGTTAATTTCTTGTTTCTCCAAATTCCGATGTGAAACAAGTCGTCTGAAATTATATTTGTGTTCAAATTCAAATGATCTATCGCAATCACAGAGGCTTTCTGAGGAAGCAAAACCTTCTAAAAAATTTGCTATCCAGTGTAATCCCAGTCATCTCCTGTGGTCTCCTGCTGACCTGAAGGGAGCAACACTCTATCCAGACACCTTATTACTCTTAAAGTATATATTGAACCCTTTGGGATCATCCATTCTCTTTTCCCTCCTGATATTCCTTTCAAGTATATTCTTCATATTTTATAGTCCTCCAGAGATTTTGTCACCCCCAATCTCTTAAAACCAATGTACACATGTACACTTCTTTCTTTTTCTTGACCAGAAGTCAAAATCTCTTCTCAGGCAGGGTTCCCAAAACATACCATATTTACCCTTCACCATAGGAAGAACATGCTGCACCTGGATTCCTGAATTGAATTAAATTTAGCTTATTTTTTTACATCCTTCACATACATGAGGAGTATGTCTTTGTCTGAATGTGCAATGTGCAAATTATAGTAATTTGCAATACCTAGCATGTACAGTAAGATATACAATAGAACAGTCCATATAGATTAGAAATATAATTGTATCAGCGTGAATTAATCAGACACATGGCCTGGTGGAAGAAGCTGTCCCAGAGCCTGTTGGTCCTGGCTTTAATACTCCTGTGCCATTTCCCGGATGGTAGCAGCTGGAACAGTTTGTGGTTGAGGTGACTTGGGTCCCCAATGATCCATCGGTCCCTTTTTACATATCTGTTGCTGTAAATATCCTGAACAGTGGGAAGTTCACATCCACAGATGTGCTGGGCTGTCCACAACACTCTCTGCAGAGCCCTGCGATGTGGGAAGTACGGTTCCTGTACCAGACAGTGATACAGCCAGTCAGGGTGCTCTCAATTGTGCCCCTGTAGAAAGTACTTAGGATTTGAAAACTCATGCTGAACTTCTTCAACTGTCTGAGGTGAGAGAGACCTATTGAGCTTTTTTCACCACACAGCCAAGGTACAGACCGTATGAGGCCCTCTTTGATGTATATACTGAGGAACTTAAAGCTGTTCACCCTCTCAACCCCAGATCCAATGACGTCAATAGGGGTTAGCCTGTCTCCATTCCTCCTGTAGTCTACAACCAGCATATACAACACTCTTAAAAAAAACACTTGCATTTTATTCCTTTCCAACAAACAATCTCAACCAATTGACCCCTGCTAGATCCTGCCTAATTCCACCAAAATTAGCCCTGCACCAATTTAGGACCAAAACCTGTAGACCTGCCCTATCCTTTTCCATCACCATCTTAAAATTAGAATAATGGTCACTAGAGCCAGAATGGTCCAACTGCCACCTCAGTTATTGTCCTGCTTCGCCCGTCAAGTGGTGGGCCAGTATTGAATCTTCCCAAGTAGGCACCTCTATTGTTGGCCTCTCGTCTCTCCGATTCAAATTCCTCATTAAGTGAGCAATGGCCTCTTGACAGGAGAACACGAGGACTTGCATTTGTATAGCACTTGCCACATCCCAATGCACTTTAGAATTAATGAGGAACTTTTCAAACTTAAGCATCGGAATTGTGTCTTCCAAATTCCCGTAGGCAACAATGTACAATGACTGCCTAAATGGTAGTTCTGAAGTAATGTTGAATGAGGAATAACTCTATGCTTCTTTGGAAGCACCATGGAATCTGTTAAATCTACCTGAGAGGGACCATCACAATGTCTGAAAGAAGCCTCTTTGGAACAAGCAGCTCTCCCTCAATGCAGTGCTCAATATTCCAAATAGGCACTGAACCAGCATCATGGGTACAATTCACATGAGAATGCCAAACATAAAGCTACTGGAAGCACTCGTATACAGTAGAAGAATACCCAATAATTATTTGTACTTCCTTTACTCGCTGCCACTCATCATCATTAAGTGCTGTGTTGTTTGACGTGTGCAATCATGGTCCCATGATCATGATTGCTCTTGGCAATATTTTCTACTGAAGTGGTTTGCCATTGGCTTCTTCTGGGCAGTGTCTTTACAATACAGGTGACCCCAGACATTAACAATATTCTTCAGAGATTGTGTGCCTGGCATCATCGGTCACCTAACCAGTACTTGTGATATGCTCCAGCTGCTCATTTGACCATCCCATGTTGGGATAAACAGGTGCTACACCTGTTTGGGGGGGGGTGGCTAAACAGGTGCTACGCTTGTTTGGGGGGGAGGGCTAAACAAGCGTGACACCTTGCCCAAAGGTGATCTGCAGGCTAGCAGAGGGAAGGAGCACCTTCTTTGGTAGAGACCTTTCTCCACCTCGCCACCCATCACTTTCTATCACTATTTAAAATAAAAACTGTGGAAAAAACTATCATGGACTTGATTATATATTAATTTGGTTATATCTTAAGGTGTCAAATATAGTTTTTGAGGCAAACAATTGATGGGATATAATAGAAATTAATACTTGGAAGCTTGATTTATTCATTAGCATAAATAATGTGTTTCAAAATTAATTTAAACATACTTAAAACCAGGCAGAAAAACCTGGAGTATGGAAATAGTTGATGATTGTAGACAGATTTCAATATGTTGCATAATTAACTTATGAAATGATGAATGCAAGTAGCAAATGTAAAATAATGGATATTAGGAAGAAAAATAAAACAAATATTACACAAGAAATAATTAGCACAAGGTAACTTGGAAAGTAACACTTACAGTTTGCATTTATATGGCACATTTAGCACAATGAAACCACCCTCATTCCTTTAAAAAATCCTTCTTTTCCCTCCCTCTGTGTTATAATTGACACTAACTCATGATACTTTCATAGCTGCTGTTCATATGCTTTCCTTGCATTGAAATTTTACTGACAAAGCGTACAGATGCTTGGCTTCATTTACCAGAGTCCACAATTGCAGGAATTTGCTATGCGAGAATAATTGAAGCAAATGCAGGCCCATCAAATAATATTTCAGAATGTTAATCCATGTATGGTACCAAAGTCAGTGATATGTATTTGTACAATATTGTTTCAATAAAAGACCTATCAAACAGAATGTGACACCAGTGGGTAATTAGGACTGGCGACCAACCTTGTTCAATGAATGAGGTTTCAAGCATAGAGGGAGAGGTGAAGAAGGTTATAAAAGGAATTCCAAAGTCTTGGACCCAGTATCTCTGATTGCCACTGGGAGAGTTGCTGTCAGACTGCAGTGAACTTTTATAGAAGTGTGAAGTGAAGAATCTGTTAAGAATGTGACATTATCTTCCCACAAGTAAAAGCAATTTTCCATTGATTCAAAGCAGTAGGATCATTTATAACAGTGAAAGGAGTAATTAGGTTCTTATAATATCTTTTGATTTTATTCATCTTCATTTTCGTTACTCACTGTGCTGCACTCACTTAGCCAAAGGAGAGGAGGCTTGCATTATTGAGGTGCTTGTGAATTTATCACTGACATTGGGAGATTAATTTCTGTAGGGGTTCTCCAATGTACATCCACAGTATATGCGGGTTTGAAAATATGACCACCTTTGAGACTGTTTAAACATAGCATGTGCATGTACATACATCCTTGATAACTATATGGGAGGTCACACACAGTCCTCATCAAGAGTCAGCAGTGGAATGGGTGAGCAGTTTTGAGTTCCTGTGCATCAGCCTCTCAGAGGATCCATCCTGGGCCAACATATTGATGGATTCATAAAGAAGTGGCTAAACTTCATTAGGAGTTTGAGGAGATTTGGTATATCAGCAAAGACTCTTCCGAATTTTTACAGACGTAATATGGAGAGCAGTTTGACTGGTTGCATCACAGTCTGGTGTGGAGGCTCCAATGCACAAGAGTGAAAAAAGCCTGCAGAGGGCTGTAGACTCATCCAGCTTCATTATGGACACTTGCCTCCCCATCAGCAAAAGCATCCATCATTGAGAAGATTCATCATACAAAACTTTCCCCCTTCTCATTCCTACCATCAAGGAGGAGATACAGGAGCCTGAAGATGAACACTCAATGTTTCAGGGACAGCTTCTTCCCTTCTGCCATCAGACTTTTGAATGGTCCGTTAACACTACCTAATTAGCTCACTCTCTTTTTGTACTAATTATATTTTTATACACTTCTTACTGTAATGTATAATAATGATGCTTTACACTGTACTGCTGCCAATAAACAAATTTCACAACATATGCCACTGATAATAAACCTGATTCCGATATTGCTGAGGCCACTACACCCCAATGATTAGGTCCCTCCTACTTTTTTTCCAGCTACAGCCATATGCACCAGATGACTTTCTAATTAAGTTATTAATGGACAAGCACCAATGGTTGGAGATTTGATTGCTTCCCTACTTATGACACTAGCCAAGTAAAAGTTTATGACAAAGAAAGAAAACGGTAATTTTCATCATTTCCAAATTCAAACTGAGAAAACCTTCCACACATCCAGTACCAACTACCTCAGAAGGTTACTACATTTTATTTCTAATTTAGCAAATAGAATAGCCGCCAGGTTTCCGAGATCTTGTGATTATTTTTGACAGCTTGAATCTCTAGTTAGCTTGGAGAGAATAGAGAGATGAAAGAATGCAGGTGCCAAAATAGAGGGCATAAAACAAAATGCTGGAGGAACTAAACAAGCATCTGTGGAGGAAATGGTCACTGAAAATCCAAATTGGATTTAAGTGTCTCAACCTGATTATCCATTTCCCTTCACAGCTGCCACCTGATCCTCCAGCAATTTGTTGTTTTTTTTTCCTCTTGCTCGAAGAAAACAGAGTTAGGTGCAAAAATCATACTGCTCAGGACGAGGTCTCTTGGTCCACTGTTCTTCTTTTTAGTCCGTTTACAGGGGAACTACATGATAACACTAAAATGAACAATTTATAAATACTGCTTGATTAGATAAAATACAATACAACTGAATAACCTGGAATTTTGATAGTGGCAAGTAATCAAAGGGATGTTAAAAATTATGAAGTGCCTTGCCAATGTCTTCAGGAAGGAGGAGACAAAGGCCTTGAAAATTATTCACAAGGTCTTGGTTAAATTTATTTTCAACAAACTGTCTTAACAATTCTGAAAAGAAACAAATTTCTGCTTGGAGGGCTTATACAAAAAGGAATGGAAATCTTATTTGTAAAAAACAATTGGCCCTTTCAAAATATAATTTGGATCATTGATATTGACATTAGGATTCCTACATCATTTTGTTACACTGTGAAAAGGCTCATTATGAATGATGAGTCACATGTTGCCATGCCACTGACAGCATAAAACCTGACAGCAAATAATTCCGAAGGGTACCTTTAGACATGTTGGGAGTTATGCAAGCCTTTACAGAATTCTCTTTCTGTTTTACCTTCTGCACACAGACAGAATTGTCATGGGACTCTCTCTGCAACTGATTCCCCGTTAATTCTGGCAATATTCATTCCATTCTAAAATAGGCAAATTTGGGAACTGTTAATATATTCCTGCTTTCAAACATTAATGATGTACATGGCAACATGGTTAGCTAGAATTTCAACTAACTGCTAATTTGCAAAGGTCTTGAACCCATTCTACATTAAACTGCAACCTGGTACATTTACCTCAAACAGATTATTTTCCTTGTGAGCTATATCATAAAGACACGCCAGTCAATTGCAAATGTACCCTATGGATTCTCATTCAAAATGTACTAAGAGCTCAAAAGGTTACTTGGATAGGTGGTGGTTTACTGAAAATAATGTACAACCTAAGATATAGATAGGAGGACAATAAGGGAAAGAACTTTATTACTCGTCATGTGTGCATTGGACTATACAGCTAAAGTTTAACTTCAATAGCGTTGGAAGCAGTGTACATTATAGACATTTCTCAACTGAATGTTTTGTGCTACCAAGGAAAATATTTCTACTCCCAAATATCTTCATTTAACAAGGGATAAAGACCAGAAATGATGAATAGGGTAGCTGGTCTCCACTATCCAAAATACCCTGCGCATTTCATGTTGCCTGACACCATCTGAAGTAAAACTCTGAAATTAATTTAAAGAATCTTGCTTGATCTACAAGGGGTGATTTGATGCTCCTAAGATCATTCTTATCATTCTAATTTCCATTGCACTTCATTGTTGGAACTGTTAACTCTTAAAATGCTCAAGCACTTCTCTCATACTATTATGAAACAAAGTCACTTAAACTTGGCAACATGGATCTTGTTCTGTTTTGTAATTACAGTTACTTTTAGTCAAAATTGCCAAGCATCGGGTTTGGAGATGCCCCTCTGCTTTGAAACTTGAGTGGTTCTCTTCAAGTTCACGTTCCTCCGGACCACAGTGCACTCACACACAACACATAAAACAAAATATTACCACACAGATAAGCTAATAAAATATAACTCAAGGAGTATGCAGCTTAGGTGAACATTAAACAGTAAACAGCTTGCTGTCCTAGTGACGCAATCTCAATGGCAGCAGGATATTCATTAATCTCACAGCCCAGGGGAAGAAGCTGTTATCCATTCTGGCAGTCCTAGTCCTGATGCTCCTGTACCTCCTTCCTGATAGTAATGGGTCAATCGACCCTTCTGAACTGCAGACAGTATCTCCCATCTACAACACTTAAAAAAAACAAGAGCAGCGGACTAATAGGAACATCAGTACTTACAGCTATTATTTCACACTGTCCTGATCTGAAAGTTTGTTGTTTCTCCTTAATTACCATGGCATGAAAGTTTTAACATTCTATGCTCGAAAGCATAGTTTATTACTATCACTACATGGGCTGCAGCCTTCCAGAAGGTGGCTCACCATCACTTTTTCAAGGGAAAATTGGGATGGGCAGCAAATGCTGGTCTAGCCAGCTATGCCACATCCCACGCATACAAAAAGAAAGTGTGATATTTGTTCTACTGTGTGAAGTGGCAGAACGGAAGAAAGGTGAAGTGTAGGGAGACGGAGACGGAGTGGAAGAGAGAAGGGAGTGAGGGGTAGTATTTGAAATGAGAAAGCTGCAGTTCTCCAGGCATCACTAATAAATCATGCACTGAGAAATTACGAGCACAATTTCATCCATGCAGTTAGATGAAGAATTCATCTTTTACTTCAAGATTGGATAAAATTTGATCATTGCTGAAGGACACATTTAATTATTTACAGAATCATACAACAAGATGATTGACTTCTATCATGAGACAACCATCAAAAGTTAATGAAGTTTAAAATCTGTACTGTATAGAGTGTAATAGCAGTCTTTTCCCCCCAGAACATTGGGTTAAGAATTTTATAACTCTAAGCTAGTTATTTTTGTTTACTGTCCTTTTACATCATAAAGCTGTGGGCAATGCAGACTTAATTTCCAAAGAACAGATGATAGATAAAATTTCATTCCTGATCGCCGATGCTAAATATGCATTATAGTGTAGTTGTTAATTAGACTACTCTTCTGAAATCAAAGGCTGAATTGCATTTTGAAAGCAGAAAGTATCGCACAACCATGAACACGTGCATTTAACACAGGCGATAAAGGATTATTTTCAACCCGGATTCTGAGATCTCTGAGGGTATAAGAGATCAATATTTAGGGGTCAAAACCTAATTCCTTTCCCTTACAGATGCCGCGCATCCTATGAAGCTGCTAAGTTCCTCCAGCAGGTTAGTTTTTGCTCAAGATTTCTTGGTGTGCTGGAACATATACTAAAATGTTTCTTTTTAAAAGATGGCCCATATATCCTGCATTTTAAATGTAGCTGTAATAGTAAATGAATAACAATTTATTATTACACACCAATGTCCTAGAATAACAAATAACTTCAAGTAAATGATAACAAGGGAAACTACTTTCTAAGACTGAAATGATGAAGCGATATTCTGTTCCAATTTTACCTCTCTCAGCTTATCAATATCTGCTTTAGTAAAATTGCAAACTACTATAAATGAAACTACTATTGAAAGACCAAGAGAGGATGTACTGAGGATATTCCCAACAGTGGGAGAATTTGGAAGCAGAGGCAAAGCCTCAGCATAGAGGTGCAGTATCTTTAGAAGAGAGATGAGGAGGAGTTTTTTTAGTCACAGGAAGGTGAATCTGTGGAATTCATTGCACAGATAGCTGCAGAAGCCAAGTCATTGGGTATATTGAAAGTGGATGTTGATAGGTACTTAATTATTTAGGACATCAAAGATTATAGGAAGAAAGCAGGAGACTGGGTTGAGAGGCAAAATAAATTAGCCATGAGCAAATGGAGGAGCAGACTCAATAGACCAAGTGGCCTAATTCTGCTCCAATGTCTTAGGTATAAACAAAAATAGGGGAGATATGACCAAAGACGCTCAGCACTAAGAAATGTCCTTGCCTGAAAGTCATATGCTGCAGATTGAAGTCCACCTTTGGGGAAGCATGAGGAAATGGGCTGCCACTTCAAGCTGCGATTGAGAAGGTGATGTGTGGTTTGATACGACATTAAATTCCCATAACACTACTTTGAGGAAAACCAAGGAAACTATCCCCAGTCAATATCTATCACTCAAATCAACATGCCTGAAGCAGATCATGAAATCATTACTAAACCTTCTGCGGTGCTTGCAGGGCATACGTTACAGAGCTATGTAGCAAACAGAGGCTATAAATCAAAATTATTACACTGACCATTCACTGATTTTGGACATCCTGAAGAGGTTATGAAAAGTGATCTAAATGATATCTGTCCATCTTTCAAGAAGATATCTACCTGTCTTCTAATATTTCCCGAATTCACTGAGCTCAACTCTTTTAATTGTCAGAACATGATCAATTTTGCAAACCGAGCAGCTAGCAGAGTTTTTGGGTGCCCTATGTCAAAGAAGGAGGTACGACACTGCACCTCCTCAGGCACACTGCACTGTAAAATCATCGGCAACATACCTATTATACTGATTATGTAGCTGACTTCACATTGAGCTGTCACAACACTATGCTGTGGGATTGTTTGATAAAGAATGAAAGATAAATAATTTTTTGCTGATGACAGTACTTAATACAATTGCTCCATTTGCCTGACAAATGAATGTTCACACAACTTCAATCTGCATATCATTCTCTGCTTAGCTCTATGTTGATAAATCATGACATGATGTGACCTTGTCTTGCCAAATTATTCATACCCAGTGCTTTGGGCCCGAACTCTAAATCTACAAAGCAAGACCTGTGAGTTGGCTGCTTACAACTAGAGTTTACAATCTCTAATGTCTCACATCCACCACCCACATTTAACATAGGCAACTATTCTAGGCAATTAGCCTTGTACAGCCGACATTCCCATTGATGTCAATGCCAAAAGGCACCACTTACACCTCATTAATTAACTTTGACTGTTTCAGGCAGATTCAACCTTTCCAGTTTGTCAGTGAGCAATTAGAATGCCTACTTCATCCTTGCCATTAGTGTCAAGTAACACCTATGTTAATCACTATTGTCAGTGATAAACCAGACAAGTAGAAAGTTTGCAGGGCTCTGGGAAAGAGGAATAATTGGTTACTCTTACAAAGAACTAACCCAAGCACAATCGGTGGAATGGCCTCCTTTCATGCCACAGTTCTATGGAATTAAGCATGAACGAGCCAAACACACACGATAGATACAAGGCGGCTTAGAATGTTCATTCTTTACAGTACCTTGGAAAACATACTACATACTGTGTGTGTCAACAATATTGCAGCCACTCTGCTAGAGTTTAGTGGGAGGAAAAGTGTTTCTTTATATTGTCAAATCCAAGTTGTCATTTTGAAATTGACATAATCAGAGCAATATGGAAAATTATGGCCATTTTCCTATTCAGCCTGCAGACCCCGTAACTTTCACTCAATTCACAGACCTAGAAGCTTAACGTACTCACAACTGTCCCCATTAACCACTTTAACTCCTCCAGCTGGAGAACTCTCTTCATTCTACATAGCCCTTCATCATCTTCTCCCCAATGAAAGCCAAGATACATTTCTGTCCTTCCCAGTTTTGATGAAGTGCCGCAAATCTGAAAGGTTCGTTGTTTCTCCTTCTGCAGATTGTGCTTGATCAGCTGAATTTTTCCAACGTTTTCTGTTTTTGCATGGGGTTGCCTATAAATCTGCAGTTATTGACCCATTTTTATTTTCTACTTGTGCTGAACAAAGAATAATATATATTTCTCAATTTACCGACATCTGACTAAGGGACCATTTCTGGAATGCTATGAATGGGTAGCTTGACTTCGTCTTGATGAAAAATTTTTCATTTTATATTGCATTCAATGAATTTGGACATCACTGGCAAAGCTAACATTTATTCCCAATCCCTAATTGTATTTGTCAGCAATAGTGAGCCATCCTTTCATACTGCTGCACACACTGCAGGGCAAATACAACTTCCAGCTGTCAAACTGTCAAAAAGGTTGGTACAGTAGTGCATCACTTTACAGCACCGGTGATCACCATTCAGGGTTCAATGCCCGCTGCTGCCTGTAAGTTTGTACAATCTACCCATGATCTCATGGGTTTCCTACAGATTCCTCACTTATTCCAAAGACATATGATTAGTGTTAGTAACTTGTGGGCAGAAGCATGGCAACACCTGTAGGCAGTCCTGCATACTCCAAGCTGATTTGATTTGATGCGAACGACACATTTCACGGTATGTTTTAATGTTTTAAGTGTACATGTAACAAATAAAGCTAATCTTTAATGCTTTCAATTTCCTCCCTGTGACTTGCTCCAACCCCACTTGTTCAAGCTTTGTTTGTCTCAGGTATCCTTCTAGCGTACCCATATCTGGATCCTGTATGGATCCCCAATCGTTTTAACGCCATGGACTCCTAACATTAACCAAGTGTACCCCTGGGTTATAGGGTGGAAAGCATAACATTCAGGATAGAAAGATAGGAAACACTGAGGCCATCAATTGAGCAGCTTAATTATGTGTTCCAGAAGGATGTTATCAGAGGTTGATACAAACAGAGAGGCTCAAGTTCAGGTGAGGCTTGGGTGCTCCCACTTGGCCCATCAAACCAAAATCTGTGGGCCACAACTGGCAAATATGAGACCAACCTCCTGACTTCAGAAGTGAAACAGACTTCTCCATCCTGATTTGTTTTCCCAAAATGCAGTCCAGTGCTCTTATCTGACTTAAAATCCACTTGCCATTCATTGGTTCACTTTTCCAATTGATCAAGATCTTGCTGTAAGTCCTGATAAACATCTTCACCATCAACAACACCACCTATTTCAGTATCATTTGCTAAGAGCTAATCTGCCCCAAAAATTACTGGCCAACTTTTATCTATGTGTAATGGAGGATATACTGACATATGGAATGCCTAGCTGCAACAAGACAGATCACAAAACACTCCAACATATGATTAGGTTGTTTCAGCACATCATTGGGACTCAACTACCAGACCTGGAGACAACCTACAACTCCTGACGCTTCTGGCACACTCGTAACATCATTAAAGACCCATTATTGTCTGTACAATCTCCTGGCATCTGGTAGGAGATACAGAAACAGCTTAGCCAAGATAGTAAGACTGAAAAACTTCTGCTTCCCAAGGGCTGCTGTGCAACTGAATAATGCTACACCCCATCTTGCTGATGGCCTTTGAGCATTAGGTACTATTAACGTCACCTGTTGCATATGGACATTTTTTTTACAATTCAGACATACCGCATGCATTTTAAATATCTGTTTTGTGTGGGCTGGAGTAACACCAGAAACTCGATTTCTTGAGCAATGACAATAAAGCTTTTTCCTCTTCTATTCTTTCTGCAAACTTATTAACACTGCCTTGTATATTCTCATCCAAATCATTGATATAGATGACAAACAGCTGTAGGCCCAGCATCAATCTCTGGGGAACACAACTAGCCATGGGCCTCCAGCTGGATGAATAAACTTGCACCATCACTCTCTGCTTTGTACAATCACACCAGTTGTGTATCCAGTTAGATAGTGCTCCCTACATTGCATGTGATCACATTTTCCATAGCAGCAAACCATGTAAACATGATTGAATTCCTTAATAAATTTCATGTACACCACGTTGCCAACCTTCTTGGTTATTTCTTCAGAAATGAAAATCATAGATCTATGTGTGTGTTTGTGTGTGCATGTGTGTGTGTGTGTGTGAGATGCATCTTATCCCTCTAGTAACTTGCCAACCACAGATATTAGGCTTACTGCTCAAAAGTTGCCATGATCTTCTTTGCAGCTCTTCTTAAACAAACGCACAACATTATTCACCCTCCAATCTCAGCACTTCACCAATAATGATGCATATATCTCAGCCAGGTCTCTCGCAATTTCTTCTCTAGATTAGCAGTGTTCTTGGATATACCTGATCAGGCCCTACAAATACTTTAATACATCCAATTCCTCCTCTGATGTAATGTAGACTATCTCAAGTTCCAAAGTCATCACATCTTCTCCACTGTGAAAACAGAGAACCCTCCCCATCTCCCGTGGCATTATCCAGAGATATCTGCTTTTGGCTTTGAAGGACCTGATTTTGTCCCTAGTTACACTTTTTCTCTTAATATTCCTAAAATCACTTTGGATTTCCCTTTATCTTCTCAGACAAAGCTATTTCATGGCCCTTTTTGCCCTTTAGACTTCCTTCTTGCAACCCCAATATTCGTACAGGATATTCATTTGATCCCAACTGCCTTTACCCAATCTGCGTCTCCTTTTTCCTGACCAGATCCTCAAAATCCCTTGAAATCCAGAGTTCCTTTCTCCTGCCAGCCTTGTCCTTTGCACTAATCTCATCTGATCAAAGATGGTGCTGATTCGTGACCTCTGTTGAGTCACGGCTCAGATTTAGTTGTTTTGAAATTTTTTTTTCAGGATCATACAGCTAGTTTTGGGGACGGAGAGGGAAGTTAGGGGTAAGGTTAGATTTTAGGGACAGGGTTGTGGGAGAATTAGTGGACAGGCCAGAGTCTAAGTCTCCACTCAGCGTTAGAAGGCCAGCAATGCATTCGTGGTCAGATGTCAGAGGTTGGATGTTGGGGCAGCGAAAGAAGGATGAATGCCGCAGAAGCCAGCATGTTGTCAGTGAGTTCTGGAGTTGCAGTTCTCTGTGGACAGGAGAAACCAGTTCCGATAACCCTCTGGGTTTGTAAGTCAGAGAAACAGGAATTTGAAACCTTGAGTTGGGGATCCTGTCAGAGGCGAGTCTGGAGTTCGAGGTCTAGTGTTCAGTGATCGGCATGTTCAGGGATTGTTGCTGAGGGCTGAATCAGAAGTCTGGATGTCAAGGCCCGCTGGCCAGAGCCCTGGGTCTGCAAATATCTGCGAGTCCACTAGTGAAGTTGAAGCCCAATATCTGCTAGCCTGAGTCTGCTGGAGGCTCATTCTGATTGGAGGACTGTGTGGGTGGGAGGGAGGAGCCAGGCTTGTTTTGCGTTACCGTTTCCTTGCTTGTTGTGTTCTATGTTGTTCTGCCAAACACGCTGGGCAAGTTACATCGGTGCCAGACTAAGCAGCAACACTTGTGGGCAGCCCCCAGCAGCCTTTGGGTGTGTTGGTTGTTAACGCAAGTGACACATTTCACTGTATGTTCCGAAGTGCACGTGATGAATAAACTTGAGTCTTGAATGGTGAACAGGAGCATGCAGATCCTGAACTTTCTATCCCACTTTTAAAATTCTTCCAGTTGCTGGACATCCCTTTGCCTGCAAACAGCCAACTCCAATCAACTTGTATATGAGGTGGTACACTTTGGAAGGACAAACTCCAAGGCAGAGTACAAAGTAAATGGCAAGCTACTTGGTAGTGTGGAGGAGCAGAGGGATCTGGGAGTACATGTCCACAGATCCCTGAAAGTTGCCTCATAGGTGGATAGGGTAGTTAAGAAAGCTTATGGGGTGTTAGCTTTCATAAGTCGAGGGATAGAGTTTAAGAGTCGCGATGTAATGATGCAGCTCTATAAAACTCTGGTTAGGCCACACTTGGAGTACTGTGTCCAGTTCTGGTCACCTCACTATAGGAAGGATGTGGAAGCATTGGAAAGGATACAGAGGAGATTTACCAGGGTGCTGCCTGGTTTAGAAAGTATGCATTATGATCAGAGATTAAGGGAGCTAGGGCTTTACTCTTTGGAGAGAAGGAGGATGAGAGGAGACATGATAGAGGTGTACAAGATAATAAGAGGAATAGATAGAGTGGATAGCCAGTGCCTCTTCCCCAGGGCACCACTGCTCAATACAAGAGGACATGGCTTTAAGGTAAGGTGTGGGAAGTTCAAGGGGGATATTAGAGGAAGGTTTTTTACACAGAGAGTGGTTGGTACATGGAATGCACTGCCTGAGTCAGTGGTGGAGGCAGATACAGTAGTGAAGTTTAAGAGACTACTAGACAGGTATATGGAGGAATTTAAGGTGGGGGCTTATATGGGAGGCAGGGTTTGAGGGTCGGCACAACATTGTGGGCCGAAGGGCCTGTATTGTGCTGTACTATTCTATGTTCTATGTTCTATGTTTCTAATACCATCAAAATTTGTCTTGACCCCTTTAATTTGTGGACTAATTCAGTCCCTTTCCATAACTAATTTAAAACTAATAGAACTATGATCATTGATCCCAAAGTGCTTCCTCGTTGTTGCCTTAGTCAATTGCCTAGCCCCATTTCCCAAGAGTAGGTCAAGCTTTGCTCTCTCCCCAGTGGGTCTTCGATGCATTATATGAGGAGATGTTCCTGAACATGCTTAACAATCTCTACCCCATCTACGCCCTTAGCACTATGGCAGTCCCAGTCTGGATGAGGAAAGTTAAAATCTCCTGCTATGAAAAACTTATTATTCGTGGATCTTTTAGCAATTTTCCTGTACAATTGTTCCTCTAGTCGCCATTGACTATTAGGGGGTCTATATACACCAGAGCGCTCACCTCAGCCAGGTATCTAGAGTTCATCTCAGCAAGTTCATCACCCCCTTGCTTTTCAGCTCCACCCATAACACCTCATTGGATGATCCCTCCAACACATCCAAAATGCTGGAGGAACTCAGCAGGTCAGGCAGCATCTACCGGAAAAAGTGCAGTCGACGTTTCAGGCCGAGACCCTTCAGCAGATTTCCAGCACCTGCAGATTTTCTCTTGTTTGTGATTGGATGATCCCTCAGCAATTTCATCTCAGACTGTTGCCATGATGTTCTCCTTAATCAGAGACAGGGCTCCTCATCTTCTATTTCCTCTGCCCCACCAATAGCACTTGTACCCTCAATATCATTGGATTACAAGTCAAGTCACTTTTTATTGTCATTTCGACCATAAACTGCTTGTACAAACGAAAAACAGTAAAAGCGAAACAATGTTCCTCCGGGACCATGGTGCTACATGAAACAACACAAAACTACACTGGACTATGTGAGATAGCACAAGACTACACTGGACTATGTGAGATAGCACAAGACTACACTACACTATGTAAAACAACACAAAAACTATGCTAGGCTACAGACCCTCACAGGACTACATAAATTGCACAAAACAGTGCAGGGCAGTACAATAAATAATAAACAAGTCAATAGGCACAGTAGAGGACAAACTAAACTATAATAATACATGATGTAGATGTCAGTCTAGACTCTGAGTATTAAGGAGTCTGATGGCTTGGGGGAAGAAACTGTTGCACAGTCTGGTCGTGACAGCCCGAATGCTCGGTACCTTTTGCCAGATGGCAGGAGGGAGAAGAGTTTGTATGAGGGGTGTGTGGGATCCTTTACATTGCTGTCGGCTTTACAGGTGCAGCATGTGGTGTAAATGTCTGTAATGGCGGGAAGAGAGATCCCAAAGATTTTCTCAGCTGACCTCACTATCCACTGCAGGGTTTTGCTATCCGAGGCGGTGCAATTCCTGAACCAGGAAGTGATGCAGCTGCTCAGAATGCTCTCGATACTAGTCTCTGAATCAATCTTCTGCCACCTGCTTGTGTTCTGACCTGCTGAGTGCTAGACTAAATCAGATAACCCATCTGTTCCTGGGAACTGCTTCAGTCAGAGGACCCCTACCATGCTGCAGTTCAGGTACACAAAACATTTTGCCAGCAGATCCCCTCAATGATGCAAAGCCCAGGAGATTCCAGCTTCCAGTGCCAGATCACAGGATTCACTTCACCAGCAAATAAGTGATAAGACAATTTGTGTCATGATGATTGGTGACCAGTTCCACCATCTGACAAAAACACTGGCATCTTTAGTATTATCTGCTGGTTGTTGGTAGGAATCCCTGGTTCAAACACTAGATGCCAAGAAGATTAATTGTGTAGGGTACATTTTTTTTTGCAGTTAAATCTGATGTCCGGTAGTACACAAAATCTGGAGTCCTTCACAATTTTTTTGCCAGACACTCAAATTAGCCATTACTGGGAACTTTCTTGTGGATTGTGCACGGGTAATGAGAAAACAGCTTCAATACCTTTAACAACGTCAGTAAATATCTGCCCTGATCAGCTCTTTCCCAGGGCACTCAACATTTCAGGTACAATACCTAACATCCAAGTCACTGATAACTCGTCACATAGTTTTTTTTCTAAAAGAAGCTGCCATTGATCTATGCCAAATAACAAGTCTGTTGCCTTTTCAGCTGCAAGTTAATTGCACTTTATTCAAAGTACACTGTTATTTCAGTTCTTATTTAGTTCTTGTCTCACCACCCAAATTGTTCAAGGGGAGTGTACAGGGCAATCCAATTCCATTCATTGCATCTAGGTGTAATTTTCAACTTTTGAAATAAAATTATGCACTGTGATTTTTGTTCTTAAGTAAATTAGATCAATCCAAGCCGCTTTCATTTTCAAATTTCTGTTGATGTATCAGATCAGATGGTACGTGAAATTTCCCAGGAACTCCGACTTTGTGTTACCGCATTGTGGTTAATGTGAGATAACTACACAACACAAACAGGTTTTAATTGGAGTATCTCCTAAAAGATTGGACAACAAGCGACTTTCCTTCCAATGGTAGTCTTTAGATAATGTATGATCAATTGTGCTGACCACTGATACTTTAAGACTTAAAAAAATAAAAGTGGTTTTTTGACTCTTTTAAAATAGTTCTAATGAATGTTAACAAGCCTGTGAGACAAAATCAGACCCTCTGACTACTCCTTGATTAGACTTTTTTTGGAAGAGGATTGTGCCTTTAACTCTGATTGAGAGCTGGTCATGTAAGCTCCTGTAAGCGCCAGCAGTAATGGCATGGTTCTGGTTTCACCAGTGAGAACATCTGCCAGAGCACAGCAGAATTCAGAGTTTGAGGATGGTTATCTGTTAGCACATTACAAGGCTGCTGGTGAACAGAGACACAGCAGTACTGTCCGTGCCTAGGTTATGAATACCTGACTTATGGAAACGCCCACACATGAGCAATCTCCTATAATATTATTAAATTCAAAAATCCAACATTTGAATGACAGAACTGGTTTTCTCTCTCTCCACTTTAAAACTTGTCCTTTCTTGGCATCAAAATCATATAAAACTAATATTTGTTCCAATGTGTGGAGGTATGATTACCATAATAGAATAAGCTATGTATTTTCTGACTTATGGAGAAAATCAACTTGAGGATGTCTAAAAAAACCTGCTTTTTACCTAGAAATTGCCTGTACAAACCCAATGTGTAACTGGAAAAGAATCCTACATTTTTCTGCCTCTACAATCAACCACTGATGATCTAGCATTATTGTTTCTCCCCAACAACCTCACCATCTCACCACATTTCTCAAGGAGGTCATTAGGTGCTTGTGCAGTTTGATTCGATAGTGCTACCCCCATTTTATTACTGGAACATTTGCTGTGTCCTCAAGTTGTGTATTAGCTACGACATTTTAGACAATCCTTGTTTACCAATTTCCCGTGCCTCCTGCAGGGATACTGCAGGTCTTCTGAGAACCATGTAGAAAAGAAGTACATAGCCAACAGACTGCAAACCTCCTTGCTCTCAGAGCAAGAACAGATTTATTGTCACTGATTCTGAATGTCTTTAGATCCAGCATGACTTTTTTGCAGTTGAACTTGGCTGGGTTTCTTAATTGTGGCGAGGCACTGGAAACTTGAGGTCAGAAATGATATGCATTTTCATGACACAGAGAAAGTGAGGGGGGTTTCATTGAAACTTATACCAAATATGAAAGACCTAGATAGAATGGATATGGAGAGGATGCTTCTTATAGTGGAGAAATCTAAGTACAGAGAACAGCCTCAAAATATAAGTTCATCCCTTTGGAACAGAGATAAACAGGAATATTTTAGTCAGAGGTGATGAATCTGTGGAATTCATTTAAAACAAAGGTTGATAGACTCCTCATTAGTAAGGGCATCAAAGTTTATGGGGAGAAGGCAGCAGTGTGGGGTTGAAAGGGATAATAAATCAGCCATAATGCAATATCGGAGCAGACTTGATAGCAAAAATGCCTAATTTTGCTCCTATGTCTTAAGGTCTTATGACTAATAATGGCCTGAAATTTGAACCATTTCAATTTGAACAGCTTGTGAAATAAAATAATCAAACCTCGTACTATAACCACATGATTTTTTTCAACGTTAAGGGTTGATGCCACATTCCGTGATAGCAAACACTGCTGGTGCACAGAAAACTCAGAATGGGTCTCAGTCTGATTCAAAGTTGAGGTCAGAAGGGAAGTGTAAGAAAGAAATCAAACGTCACAACACACTCCATCAATAGAGATGGTTCAGAATCCCATAGGGTGATTGTGCTGGCATCAGCAAGCAAGTTGGAAATAAACGTAACCGGATATTGGACAGATTATTGAGATGGACACTTCTGAGAATGCAATAACTGCGAGCAAAAGATTCTTGAACTCTCAGTGCAAGAGGCCCAAGAGAATACTGAGAAGATAGTGCATTTAACCATTCTGCTGGAGTTTGTCCCTTATAACTTGTTGAAGAGTTGACACAGAACATGACTGAAGAGCGAAGTGACACCTTCAGTAGAAACAGAAATGGATGTTGGTTCAATCTCTGTTGAGCCTCCAGAGTTAATACAAGCAACACTGTGGTAGAAATGGAAGCGACTTCAAAGCCCTATTTTCTGAAAAGTATAAATTGCAATTGTTATGAACTCCTTTTCTTTCATAGAAGAAATCAGTGCAACATAAATTAGCAAGTCATTACTTCATGACATATTTGGTCATGCTCGTTGAACCTTGGATATCTGTGCAGTCTGAAATTTGTGCAGTTTAAATCATCGGGATTTCATCACATTTCTAACATATTACCTTGCACAAACAGCACATTACTTCACAGCAAACTGACAACTCAAGGCACCAACGCACAGAAATGTCTGCTTCGCTGAGGCATATTGAAACAATGACACCCACGGCCAAATGAGGAGACACCTTATTCCACTGGATTCTTTTTTCAGCTGAATTGTGTCAGAAGGCCTGACATCCCATGGTAAGAGAGTAAGGATTTGTCCCTACCTGATATCCACTGTGCTGCTTCTAGTGATTTGCAAAGGATGTTCTCTATGGCTTTGGGCAGATCTCCAACGACTGCTTCATTAATAAGAGTAACTGAAGGGAAAAAGAAAAATGGGGTGATTAAAAAGAAACTTTAAGAACAGAGTTTTATTACTCAAAGATAATTTGTGCTCTGAGCTCAAATTAGAATATTGATGTAGCTTGATTTCCAGTCCGCACAGACAGCTGCTGAAGCTTGAGAAAATCTATCCTTTATTATCCAGCTGAACCAATTTGTAGTTTCATCAGTAAGCAGCAACTAGGTTACAAATGGTACAAACTTGTTCCCAGTCCCAGACCCCCTCAAGGCCTTCGGACTAACCTATAGCATCAAAGACCTTTTTGCTGTTTCCAAATGTCTCTGATTAAAGAGCTGAAAATAAATACATAAATCGAAATGCATCAAGCTCCTGTTAATTCAATAGAAAGGCACATTGAAATAAAAATAACAAAAAACAATCGTTTAAACGAAGGTTGGCCTCATTGAAATGAATGGGGCCACACGAGAAGCATAAAGTTGAGCATTCGGAAGGAGCATCTGGACCCCTCAGTGAGCAACATTAGAAGCAGTCAGACTGAATTTCAAACATGGAGATATAGATTTGATAAACAAACACTAGATCGCTTGTGAACGATTGGGTTTTTCTCCTCGTTCTGCACCTGCTTCTAGTTCTTTGCTGAACCAATTCAGAATCTCCCCATTTCTCCTACTCCCATTGTGCTGCTGCCCATCAACCATTTCCATTCCACACAAAATCGGGTTTATTGTCACATATACAAGTGTCGTGGAAAACCTGCTTTCAACAGCATTACAGGAACATAGCATCAAATGCACAGCATTCACAAGAGAAAACAAAAATTAATCATGAATTGTACACAATTTTACAAGGCAGAACACAATAAGAACAAGAAGTCTATTTTTAGTGCAACATGGTCATAATGTTGCTATACTGAAGTAGTGATTAGAGTTTTACAGGTTGGCTCATGGACTGAGAGGTTCATGGAAAGAAGCTGTTTCTGAACTTATCCGTGTAGAACTTTAGGCTTATGTACCTCCTGCCTGAAAGTTGCTGCAAAAGGACGGCATGCCCTGGACGTGGGGGTCTTTGGTGATATCTTAATGATGCAGTGCCTCTGTAGGTGCTGGTAGAACACCCACTTGTCACTGTAACCTGAAGAGCCCAGCACTCTTTCAAGTGCCTCCTGCTTCAAGTCTCAAGTTTCTGATGTTACAGTAACATTATACTTACTGTAAAATGCAGAAAATTCCTATAGATTCTAAACCCTCTTATTCATGGCTGTAATATAGGGGGTTCCCAATCTGGGGTCCATAGACCCTTTGCTCACTGGTAATGGTCCATGGCATAAAAAAGTTGGGAAGTCCAGCAAGGATTGCAAAGGGGAGTTCCAAAATGCAAACCCATATTTCATAATATCTATGTTTTACAATAAAATTTAGAAAATGAGGGTAGTGTTGAAAAATATATAAAACAAGGCGAAATATGGTAACAACAAAGTTATCCTTTAGGATTTTCCTTCCCATTCAGTTTAGTATGTAATCTGTATCTTAACTGTTGCTGAAACCACCTACAAGGTGCTGTACAGTCACTGCAACGTAATGCTTTGGGTTTCTTCAATTCTCACATTGATACGTATACAATATTAATCTAGCCCCTTATGGAAAACCAACTTCATTGATTTTTTTTTACACAGAATAATGCTGCTGTAATTTAGCTTATATCTTTGGCTTGTGAGATTAAAACCGTATCAGAATGGATTCATTTTCTCTACAAAATTGTTTTTGGTTTTCAATATTCTAATTATACGGGGATCCTTGTATTTTTCAATTTGTAACTGTGTGGTTGACAGGCTGTTTATTTAGGTCTAGTTTATCTCTTTTTTTTATCTACAGTTCTTTTATTTGCGAGTTTGATTGCATCTTTCTGAAAAAGCTTGAGGGGCAGAGTGTAAGGTCATTTTCTATTGACAAACCACTGGTTTTATTGTCTGTGCTGTCAACCGCATTAGACAGCAGTTGAGAAGCTTTACCTTGCCAAGTGAAATAGTGGCATTTACCTTGCACTACATTGAGAGCCATTATCTTCTGATTGAAAGTTTTATCCAGCAATCTTGTATTTCTTTAGTGCTGGCCAGGCATCAATTGCTGCGTTTCCAACAAGGTCCTCATTCGCAACTCTGTAGATAAACACTCACATATTTCAATCCACTCTCCCTTAACCCGTTCTGTGTAAACGCTGCCATCCAAAATCTGCTGCCCGTGCCCCATCCATCACCTTGTGCTTGCTGATCTGCATTCGATCCTGTTTGAATTGCAGCTGGTTTTAAAACTTTCATCTTTTTCCTTCCAGTTTTTCCAGTGATTTCACACTTCTCTATCATTGTAATCGCCTCCAGGCCTGAAACTCTCCAAGAAAGCCATGGTCTTCTAATGTTCCCCGCTGGATCTTTCCTAAATTTCATTGTTCCTCCTTGGCAACCATATCATCAGCCTCCAAAACCCAAAATCAGGAACGCTATGCCCGTAGCTCTCTGCCAGTCTTTCTTAGTTTCTTGAAAGCTCACTCATTGATCAAGTTTTTAATCACTATGTCCTTTGAGGTCTATTCTTTTTTTAATTATTATATATCTCTGAACTGTATACACAATGGAGTTTATTTCTATACTTGAAGTGCAGAAAAATAATTTTTGATTGAATTGGTGGCACACAGATTTCCAATGAATAAAGGAAGCTCACAAGATTCTTTGCAAACTCTGCTGAACATAATCATTAAACCCAGTGCTCGAACAAAACTCTTCCCATCGATTCCAAAGGAATCTCCGTCATAATCAGTGGGGGAGCTCATATCTATACAATATAACCTTGGCAAAAAGAAATTTGGCTGCCCTCAGTGTGCATAATAACAAGTTTGGTGCATTATTCTGCCTTCGAATTCTTTTCCATATATTCCAAATATTTGACGGATCAAGTAAGAGTTCCCAAATTTCATTAAATGCAAGACCTTGTATATCAAGTATGGAAAAGTTTTGTACTCCAAAAGAAAGCTGATGAAAAATTTGTGTGCAAATATGTGCATTGCAATACTGTATAAGAACACAAGCAATATTTCCCCAGCATAAATTGCACAGATTTGGGGTCAGCTGAGCCTAATACAGACTGAATCAGATAGCAATACCTGAAATAGCAGATGGAGTTGCCTGGACTTGCAAAGATAAGCCAAATAGAACCCTAGTGAGAGGACTACCACTGAAGTACCTACAAAGTCATGAAGCTGGGGGCTTGCCTATTAGTTATACTGAAATTTGCCAGAACAAAGGGTATTTTTTAAATGAAGTGATAAGGTTTAAATATCGCCAAACTAGTTTTCTGGTCCTGGAAGTTTAACATAACCAATTATATATTTTTTCATTTCATTCCTTTCTCTTATTCTCCAAATCAAGTCTGTTTCCAGCCATTAATTTTGGCTTCTGTACATATTTTAAATCATTTAGCACCATGATTCAAGTCTACCTTACAGCCACTGACATATAATCTGGGTTGATTGATTAGCCTCGGACTGAGGTAATGTGACACTGTCAGCAAAGTTGTCTTTTGAATCAAACCAGGTGAGGATAAAGCCAAACCCATCTGACCTTCCAAGAGGACCAAAAAGATCACATAACCATTTTGAAGAACAAGGGCAAGTGCAGTGGTACAACCAGTACAGAGGTTATCTCAGAGCTCGTGTAATCCGAGGTCAAACTGATTTGTAATGCTGTCTGCATAGAGTTTGCACCTTTTCTGAGTCATCAGGTGCTCTGATTTTCTCCCACATCCAAACAATATGATTGATAGTTTAAACAGCCATTGTATATTGTCCATAGTGTATGTGTGGATAACAGAATCTGGGGAAATCTGATGGAAATTTGAGGAATTATTGCATACAAGGAAATTAATGGGAAAAAACAGGATTGCTCCATGAGCAGACACAGAGTCAATGCCTGAACAGTGTTTTTCTCTCTCATAAAAAAAATACTCAGTGTGTCAGGGAAATATCTATTACTGATAAAGAAAAATAAAACATAACAATGTTTTTTTATCCTCTCTCAGGATCAGGAATTAATGTGCTTCCACTCCTGCTCAGACATGGGTGATTCTCAGACATCCACAAATTGGGCAAGAAATAGTTACTGGGAGGGGTGGGCAAGTAGGTCATTTAGGAGGTGTTGGGCTTCTTCTTCCATTCCTACTGTGCTTGTCTTAATTCCTGATAGTTTTGAGATTTTGAGCCATTGCAGATGTCATAGGCCATGGATTTAGCATGAAGTGGGAATGTAAATTTTCTCTCCTAATCCCCACTGGGAACATCCTCTAATCAGAATCAGGTTTAATATCACTGGCATACGCTGTGAAATTTGTTGTTTTGCAGCAGCAGTACAATGCAACACATAATAAATTACAATAAGAAATATACTATATATGTATGGGTAGGTATATATATATCAGGTTTTGCTCAATTTAACCGAAAATTTTATGTGTGAATCACAGTCTTCTTTTTTACAGTTGAGCCCAAAAAGCAGGAAACATTGCAAAGTATGAAAAACTAAAAAAAAAACAAAAACTGAAATGTCAGCACTTCGGAAGTATTCAACCCCCTTTGCTCAGTGCTTAGTTGAACCACCTATTACTGCCAGTAGTCTTTTTGTATCAGTCTCTATTAGCTTTGCACAATGTGATGGAGCAAGATTTCCCCATTCTCTCTTGCAAGATTGCTCAAGCGGTGTCAGATGAATTGGGGAGAGACAGTGGACAGCAATCTTGAGATCTTGCCAGAGATGTTCAATCGAGATAAGGTCAGAGCTCTACTGGTCCACTCAAGGATATCAATTTTCTTCATCTGAAGCCACTCCATGGTTGCTCTGGCAATGAGCTTTGGGTCATTGTCAACTGAAAGATAAACTGCCTCCCCAGTTTAAGCTTTCTGGCAGAGGCTAGCAGGTTTTTATTCAGGATGTCTCTGTAATTAGCAATATCCATCTTCCCATCAGGCTGAAAAGCATCACCATAGCATGATACTAAACCCACGATATTTTACAGTAGGAATGGAGTTACTTGGCTGATGTGCAGTATTAGATTTAAACCACATGTACTGCTTCATGTTGAGGCCAAAATGTTCACTTCAGTCTCATCCGACCACAAGACCTTCTTCCACATATTTATAGCATCTACTAGACAGTTCTTTGCAAAGTCTTTATGGGTATGGACATGCATTTTTTTTTTTGGCCAGGACTTCCTTCTTGCTACTTGTCTGTGAATACCCATCTTGTGCAAGGCTTTATAGATTATGGAGCCATGAACTTAGTCTCCAATTGCAGCCACTGATTTCTGCAGTTCAATCAGAGTAACTGCTGGTGTCACAGTAGCCTCTCTTATAAGTACAATTCTTCTCCGGCAACTAAATTTAGAGGGGCGGCCTGACCAAGGCAGTGTGGCTGTAGATTCATATTTTTTCCACTTTTTCACGATGGACTTCACTGAGTTCCGAGGTATGTTCAGTACCTTTGATATGGTCTTATACCCTCCCCCAGGTTTGCGCTTCTCTATTACCATTTTCCTGACTTGTCTCAAATGCTTCTTTGTCTTCATTCTGTCGAAAATCTACCATACTGTTGGACTTAACAGAGAGAGGGGTTATTTATTCTTATGAATTCATTGAAAACAGGTGTTCCTCCAATTCTCCTCATCAACAAATTGTGTGAGTTGGTAAGGTAATACGGTATATTGCACCTCAGGAAATTTAGTACATGAGGGGTGATTGATAAGTTCATGGCCTAAGGTAGAAGGAGTCAATTTTAGAAAACCTAGCACATTTATTTTTCAACATAGTCCCCTCCTACATGTACACACATAGTCCAGCCGTCATGGAGCATATAGATCCCTTCTTTGTAGAAGTGGTCCACAGCAGGGGTGATTGATAAGTTCGTGGCCTGAGGTAGAAGATGTGTTATTAATTTCAAACTTCCTGCATTATCACTCAAAGAGTTGAACTGCACGTACATGTAATGAGAGTGTCTTGGACCTTCAGGTAGTCCACAGCAGGGGTGATTGATACGTTCCTGGCCTAAGGTAGAAGGAGATGAGTTATACAGCTCTTGTTACATGCACATACAGTTCAATTCTTTGAGTGAAAATGCAGACATTTTGAAGTTTCTCCTCATTTCCTTCTGCCTTAGGCCACGAACTTATCAATCACCCCTGCTGTGGACCACTTTCTGGAGGTCCAAGATGCCGACTTCTACAAAGAAGGGATCCATATGCTCCCCGACCGCTGGACTAAGTGTGTAAATATAGGAAAAATAAATGTGCTAGGTTTTCTAAAATTGATTCCTTCTACCTTAGGCCACGAATTTATCAATCACCCCTCATAGTAATTACAAAGGGGATGAATCCTTTTTCAACCTCACAATTTTGGTTTTTAATTTTTCATAAATTGTTGACAGGTTTTGGATTTTTTCTTTTGATTTGACATGATGCACAATGTTTTGTAGATTAGCTCAAGAAATCCTACTTCAATATATTTTAAGTTTAGAAAATGAGACAGTTATATATAAAAATCACTGAGCGGGCCAAATATTTTTTCAAGGAACTATGTATATATTACACATATATACAGAATACACATATACACATGCATCGACATACATATACACACACACATAATGAAATAATTAATATATAATGAAATAAGTAACACAAATGGAGAGCAAAGTAAGAAAGAAAATAGTGAGGTAGTGTCAATGGGTTCATAGACATTCTGAGTGTGGAGGGAAATGTTGATCGTGTCTCTTCAAGCATCTGTATCTCAATCTTGACTGTAGTAATGAAAAAAATGACTCGTTCTGGGTGAGGGGAGTCCTTAATGGTGGTTGCGCCTTTTTGAGGGATTGGCTTTTGAAGCTGTCCCCGATATTGAGGAGGTTAGTGACCCTGATGGAGCTGGCTGAGTTTCCTCTATTCCAATAACCCTTCGCTGCAATGGAAGTTGGACTCTGAGAATTTATCGATAGATATGTAAATGATGTGTCTAGCTTATGTGCAATCTTCTAAAAGTCTTACTCCAAAGGGTGGAAAAGTCAAATATTATAGTGCATAGTTTTAAAGTGAAAGGGAGAAAGTTTAAGAGTTACACAGAGAATAATAGTTTCCTGGAATGTGCTGCCATGGAAAATGGTAGAAGCAGATGGGAGAGCAAAGTTTAACCAGCATTGAGACAGATACACAACAGGCAGAAAATTTGTGTGGATCTTGTGTAGGCAGATTGGATTAGTGTGGACTGACATCTTGATCAGCACAGACATCGTGAACTGAAGAGCCTTTGCAAATTTCTCTTCAATGTTGAAATTAAACCCACTCTCACCAATTTTCCAGGAAGCTTGTTTCACACTCTCACCACCCTCTGACTCAAGGAACTGCCCCTCATGTTCTCTTTAAATATTTCACCTTTCACTCTTAACCCACGACATCCAATTCTAGTCTCACCCAATCTTTGTGAAATAAACCTGCTTGCAATTACCCTCTCTATACCCCTCATAATTTGGTATATCTCTCTGTAATCTAGAGAAAATTTAAGGAGGTTATAGACTTCAGGAGGAAATGCTCTACTGCACTTCACAGATGTAAGGCATGGTTATTTGAGTTCCTGTCACCTTCCAGTCAGTTTGAACCAGTCTAGCCATTCTCCTCTGACCTCTCTCATTAACAAAGCATTTTTGCCCGTGGGATTGCCGCTCACTGCATGTTATTTGTTTGTCGCACCATTATCTGTAAACTCTGGAGACCGCTAAGAGTAACTATCCCAGGAGATCAAGTTTCTGAGATACGCAAACCACCCTGTCTGGCACCAACAATTATTCCATGGTCAAAGTCACTTGGATCATATTTATTCCCCATTTTATTATTTGGTCTGAACGATAACTGAACTCTTGACTATGTCTTCATGTTTTATGCATTGAGTTGTTGTGACACGATTGCAAGATTCGACAGTTGCATTAGTGAGCAGGTGTACAGACAATAAAATCCGATACCAACACTGACAAATCCAAGGGTTCTTATTTGATTTGATCTTAGCATTTTTTTAAAGATGCTTTGGTAATCTAAAATTAAAATCTTTGGAAAATGGTGGATGTAGATTCAGTAATATGATATTGGGGGGAAAATAAAGTTTAAAAATAATGTAGTTCTTAGGGACAGAGCAGAAGAGTAAGACTGACAGAATAATTCTAATATTTCACCAGCAACTGAGGTGGAAGAGTTTGAATAACTTCTTCCTGCATTGCATTATTCTCCTATTTATAGGATTCTAACTCTTATTTTACAGAATGTATTTTTAAACAGTGCATAGGAGCAGAGTTTATATTTTGTCATCTCCTTTAGCAGAGGGAAGCAGCTGGAATGTGGGAAAGTCTAGTCTGACAAAAGAGTCTTAAACTGACACTGGTGAATCAAAGTTTCTTATTCGATCAGATCTGAGTATTTTGCCCATATATCCTCCTGTCCACACTAAAAGCAACATTACTGCTGCTTTTGGTACAAGTTCTACTCAGGGATTGAAGTGTAACAGAGGCAGAATGTGCAATTTCAGAGAATCCTTCTCCCTTTTCTGAGCTTGGCACAGTCAGGTACACCAGTGATTCTTTTTCTAACTCGACTCAATCAATAAGGTTGCCTTCTCATGGTCCCCTCAGTCTTCCTTCAAACACATAGGAGTAGAGACCTCTGCTCAATGCTGCTATTAGCTTTAATCTTAATGGAACATAAACCACACACCTGGTTTCAGGGCATTCAAGCTGGAGTGATAAATCACAGTTGGATAAATCCCTGCTTTCTATCTGTACACATTCCTAAACACAATGAAAACACTGTCAGTCACAGGTCTGTGAGGCCTTAGAGACCATTGGAAATAGCGTCATTAAGCAGAAGAGATGCTGGAGAACTTGAGTAATACACAAAATGCTGTAGGAACTCAGCAAGTCAGGCAGCATCTATGAAATGGTATAAACAGTCGACATTTCAGGCAGAGACCATTCATCAAGGACCTGATGAAGGGTCTCATCCTGATACATTGGCTGTTTATTCCCTTTCATAGATGCTTTCTGACTACTGAGTTCTACCAGAAATAGCATCAAGCTAGGAAAATCATTCTTGCTGTATTTAGTTCTGTGTTAGCATAGGAAAAAAGAGTTCATTAGCCTTTCAGTGATACCTGTTTCTTAGGTACATAGACACTTGAAGAAAAGGTGGATGATTATCCCACTCTGAATGTTTGGCAAGTTGAGCTCTGACTGAACTGAGGCCAAGATAAAGTAGAATCATTGCTACTTCAAGTCTGAAATTACCATTGAGATCTAGCTCCACATTCTCTGTTGTGGTCTGGGTGTGGAACTGAGGGAATACTGCACTACCAGAAGAGGGAAAACATGGTTGTAGACTTTCATCAGATAGGTGCAGAAGATTTCATGGCCAGTATGTGTAGAAGAGCTTGGGAGTTCTTTGAGTGTCTTGGGTAATAGAGGTATTGACACAGCATGGAGGGCCAGCACCTTTTTCCCATGTGACCATGGCTATGACAGAGGACATGCTTTGAATGTGAGTAGAGGAATTTAGTTTAAGGAAGATGTCAAAGGTTCAGACGTAGCATTTTTTTTAACACAGAGTGGAAAGTTCTTGGAATGCAATGCTACAGGTGATAGTTGTGTCTCAGACATCAAAGACATTTAAGAGACACTTAGATAGGCATGTGGATAAAAAAAAGGAAGGTTATGGTCTATGTGGAAGGGAGGGGTTAGACTTATATATGTCAGCACAACGTCATGACAAAAGGCCTGCACTCTGCTATGTTCTAATATTTATTCCTTATCCCACATCACATTGGATTGCTGTTTGTGACAATTTGGTGCATTCAAGATCAAGATTAGAATCAAAATTGTTAACAATAAAGATAAGTTTAAGTAGATGCACAGAGCACGGTCAAAGAACCATAATGTTTCACAAATAATTTAATATTCATTATAGCTGCAGTGCCTATCTTCTAAAGTCAAATTTACTTCACATGCACGTGTGACTCAAGTTGAGGAGTATAATTACATAGACAAGTAAAGGGGTTGAGGCAATCATAACTCATTATTATATACTGGAGGAAAGTCTGTTAAAATTAGAGGTTTACAATGAGAAGGCTTCATTAATCACACGTTCCCTTTCTAATTACATACTGTCATAAGATAACATACTTTAAGGACAGGATACAATTAGAGTACAATCTGCTTCTGTTCTTTCAAAAGTCCTAACAACCATCCCAAATAAGAGACAAAAACCTGCACTCTTCTGAAATTTCCTGTAGAGCACTTCTTCCTAAAGTTAACTTTCTTTAATTCTTTCTACTGAGTGCAAGTGCATAGGTTTTTGATTAGTAAGGATGTCGAAGGTTAAGAGAAGAAGGCAGGAGAATAGGGTTAAGGGGGATAATAGATTAGGCATGATGGAATGGCAGAGCAGTCTCAATGTGCCAATTGGCCTAATTCTGCTCCTATGATTTATGGCTCCATAGATCAAGCAATTTCAAGAGTCTTCGGTTTCCATCAATGTTGTAGCACGAGCTAGTCAAATTGCTAAACAGTCTGATGTGATCTTGGCACAAGAATGTCAAATTTTCACTGGTGTCCATGTGAGCATCATGTCCCATGGGTTTGTCAGGATCTGTGGTGATCTTAAAGCCACTATCAACCCACTACTGAAAGTGGATCAATACCCTCAGCCTAGGATAACATATCTTTGCAAACATTTCTGGCGGAAAGTATTTCAGCAAAGTGGATTCAGCTGAGGCCTACTTACAGTTGGTGATGGAAGAAGAGTCCAAAGTTTTTCTAACCATGAATACTCACAACGAACTTTATCACTATAACAGGACAACAGGAATTTTGCAGAGGCTGGAAATTCAAGCAACACACAAAGTTGCTGGTGAATGCAGCAGGCCAGGCAGCATCTCTAGGAAGAGGTACAGTCGACGTTTCAGGTCGAGACCCTTCATCAGGACTAACTGAAGGAAGAGTTAGTAAGAGATTTGAAAGTGGGAGGGAGGCCTGAAACGTCGACTGTACCTCTTCCTAGAGATGCTGCCAGGCCTGCTGCGTTCACCAGCAACTTTGATGTGTGTCACTATAAAAGGCTTATTTTTGGACATGCACTTTGCCTGTAGTCCAGGAGCTGCAATGCTGCCCAAGCACTCAATGTTACCTGAATGGCATAATTGTTACCAGTAGGGATGGCAATAAATATCTTCAAAATCTCAAAACTGTGATAAAAAGATTGGAAGATTATGATTTCAGAGCATGACACGACAAGTGAAAGTGAAAAATGAAACTAGGGTACATTATTCCCAGCTCCATGTTTTTACTTTCAATTAGTTTCATGTTTTAGAGTTACAAAACATAACAGAACCCATGTCACCTTTCAACGGTATGCGTACATCTGAAAGCTAGGCAACTTTGAAAATAAATGTTTCCTTACTTGAAACACTTAAAAAAGTCTGCTTGACTGTTTTCAGCAGCAAAGTGGATGACCTCAAAACGGACCACTTTATTTTCCTCATCTTGTCTTCATTATTTCACTTTACTTGTCTATCACTTTGAGAACTCTGTTCATCCTCCTCACTATCCTGCCTGATTCTGTATCAGCAACAAATTTGAAAATACATTTCCTCCTCTTGGCCAAATAACTGATCAGGACTGTGAAATCCTAACCACCGTTCAGTCTGGCACCCAGAGAGAAAAAAAATTATTCCCTCTCTTCACTTTCTGTTTATTAATTAATTTTCAATCCAAGAAATTCATCTAAGAATGACTTTCTGGAGTAATACAAATGCCTCAAACAGCTGTTATACATTTTCAACAGTATAGCTGTGAAGTAAACAGCACTAATCTAATTTTGAGACACTCAAGGGAAAGAGTG
Organism: Mobula hypostoma; assembly: GCF_963921235.1. NCBI lineage: Eukaryota > Metazoa > Chordata > Chondrichthyes > Myliobatiformes > Myliobatidae > Mobula > Mobula hypostoma. The sequence continues at coordinate 24,256,371 of NC_086113.1, forward strand.
GTTAGCAGAGATTAAAAAGAGACAGAAAGGAAATATAATTAAAACTATTTGAAGAATACCCAGAAGAAGAGCACATTGTCGCCTGGTTCTGTTGGGGAATGGCAGAAGTAGTCCTTGAAAAAGTAATGAATAGATTGCAAGGTAAATGTGCAAATTGTACAAGCATTTTTGAATCGAGAAGTGTAACACTGGAAGCCCCATCCATCCCAATCAGGAACAGCGGAACATTCGACAAGCATATCAATGCATTGTTTTCATAGCAAAACAGGAAATGTTAGAAAGATAATGAATATGGTTCATTAATTTGCTTTACCCGTATCCTGATAATGACGTGATGCAATAAGAATGCAGCTATTAATTAATCCCAGCGATAAATCTCTGTCATTTACTCAGAGTCAAAGGACAATACAGCATAGATACAGAGTTTTAAACCCAATAAGACCATGTTGATCAGAGTTCTTGCCCAGTTAGTCTGAATTTCCTGAGTTTGACCATATGCCATAAGCCCTATACCCCTATATACATATCCAGGAGTTTCTTAAATGATACTATTGTACCTGGCTCAATCACTTCTTCCAATAGCTCATGCCATATACCCACCACTCTCTGTGTGAATAAGGTTCCCCTTAGATCCGTTTTAAATCTTTTCCCTCTCCCCCTAATTCTATGCCCCTAGTTTTGGGATAAGACTATTACCATTCACATTATCCATGTCTCTTAGGATTTTAAGAATTTCTCTATAAGGTTGTCCCTTATTCTGCTATGTTCCAAGGACTTAAAGACCTAGCCTCTCCATATTAACAGAGGCCTCTAATCTTGGCAACATATATTCTGCACTCATTCCAGTTTACAAAGTACTCCAAGGGCAACTTGAGCAACTATTTATACAACTGTAACATTATGTCCCAGCTCCTGTAGTCAATGCCCTGACTGGAGGCCAGCATGTTAAGTACCCTTTTCACTACCACATCTACCTTTCGGTGTCACTTCCAATGAACTCTGTGCTTGTATGCCTACGTCCTTTTGATCCTATTGCACTCCCCAGTGCCCTACTATTCACAGAATACGTCCTATATTGATTTCACTGTGAAAAACGCATCACCTCACACTTATTTGTGTTGGAATCCATTTGCCACTCCTCAGACCATTTCCTCAACTCATCAAGATCCCCCTGTAACCTATGATAACATTCTTTACTATCAACAATATTAGTAAAGGCATACAAGATTATGGGGGGAAAAGGCAGGAGAATGGGGTTGAGGGGAATAATAAATCAGTCATAATGGAATGGTGGAGAAGATTCAATGGGCCAAATGGCCTAACTCTGTTCTTATGTCTAATGGTCTTAACAACTCCTAATTTCATGCCATCCATAAACTTACTTCTCAAACCTTGTCCACAGCAGATTTAGAAATTGCATGATAGTGTTCGGAAATTAGAGATGTCAAATCATCTAGTTTTATCTCAGTCAATTTGCCCATAGGATGACAGTTGAGGTATTCCAAGAGGTAACATAGAATCAACCATTTTGGAGGGCCTGGCCAGACTGGATAAGAATGAAAGGTTTTCCCATCTCCCCCTCCCCCCCAACCCCACCTGAAGTGAATTAGTGAGCCAGATGGATTTTTAGTACAATTGGATGGTAATAAATAACTGACTAATAAATGGTCATTAATATGAACCATGACTTTTTGGTCCAAGTGTATTTAATTATTTAAATTTAAATCTTCCAGCTGCTGTAGTGGGATTTAAATTCTTGCCCCTCAGTCAATACTCAAGTTTTTCTCAAGTACCCCACACTTACTACTTGTCACCTCTCAAATTACTCGGACACATGTGTGCAGTGTTAGTGTATCCATCTAAGACATGACTCCCCATATGTGAGGGCAGATTTATCCATTCAGGAGAAATCAACTACTGTTGAATTAGCTTGTTTTAACATACCTACAAGTTTTAACGAAGTACAAAAATAAATCTTCTCCTGATACGTACCTTAAAAATGTCATCCGTTAAAAAGCAATTGGCATTGTTGATCGGTAGCTGCCAATCTGTTACACACAGAGACATCTCCAGCCATATACACCGTGCTGGGACTCCAAAGACAAGGCAGCTAATACTTTGGCAGAGTAGAACAGACAGACAAGCTGTACACTGTAATAGCAGAGCATCTGTAACCAAAGCAATTTACATTCTGTCTGGGTTTCAATTAGGCACATTGCCATTAGGTATTTTAAACTCATACACTTTTTTTCTATTTTGAACCCAAATTATTACCCGCTAATGTTCTTCGTAATTAAACTCTCCATCCATTATTGGGTTCAATTTTTCAGACCAACAATTTCTGAGATTTCACCTCTAAAGTTGTTCATTTTCATGTCATTTTTATATCCAGAGGGTTCACTTGGGTAAATCCATTTTCAAATATAATACAACTGATTAAATTTGGTGTCACTGTTAAAAAGAAGACAGATAATTATAGATATGGGGGTTGGGGTGTAGACTGTTTTACAGTACTGGAGAGTACCAGGTTGCCTAATCTCTCTCTCTCTCTCTCTCTCTCTCTCTCTCTCTCTCTCTCTCTCTCTCCATTGAAACACAAGCATGTACATTTTGGTCAGCTGCCTGTCTGCCACTAACTTCTTGGCCCCTTCAAATGCAGGAGTGACTTAGTTATTTTGATTTTGTAATAAATGTCAAGAAAGATAGATAACTTGAGATAAATGTATAACCTGGTATTGGTAGTGGAAAAGGATGATTTGCCAAAAATAGGCAAGGACATTTACTTCCAATTATAAACTGAAAAGAAATAGATTGAGGTCATGGATCTTTGTGTACATATCACATTAACAATTAAACAATATTAATGATGTGCAACAGAGCCCTCTAAAAGCAGTCAAAATTAACCAGCTTCACATACCTCTGGTTAAACATTTGTGGATTCTAACATTAGTCCAAGTACAAAGATCAAATTTGTTCGTCCCACATTCCAAATGAAGCACTATACTTGAAGAGAGAGTGAGAAGGAAATTTGCTGCATTTATTTTGAGTGCATCTCCTTTCTAAATCACATACATCATGCTTACATTGTCACCAATTCAATGAAAAACAAAGGATAATTTAATATATTAATGCCACAAAGTAACACAATCGCAATACTACCTCTTTTTGAATGGACTAGTTGATAAATTTTTGAACTTGTGGAATAGTTCATTTCATAACATATCTTTGACTAAAACAAATTACAAAATCTCTGAAACACTGACCCCTTAATGAATGAATGATTTAGTTGCAGATCCTACTATCTAATGCACAGATTATGCTCTAATTAAAGGATACTGAGAGCACACTGGGCAATTTTTTATGGTCATATTGATTCTGTTGTGCTGTGATAAAACTATTCTGGATGACAGCAATGATTAGAGCAGGTGCAACATTCTCTTCAGAAAATCAAAGCAAAAACTGATTCAGTCACAGCAAAAATCCATTGTGATTTTAACAGTTCAGGACCTCAATTAGGTGGAGAAATACCTAAAGTAATGGGACCTTGAAAACAGATAGATATTTATTGAAAAGTAGAAAGACTTTAGCCCTGATGTATGGAATTGTGTCCATTACACATCAATCGTGTCACAATTTGGGCCAGATTGTTGACAGGAATGTACTAGAGAAGTTTGTTTTGGAATTCACTGTTTAGTGTGCAGATTAGTTTTTCAGATACTGTGTTTTCAGTACTGTTATTATGGTCACTTCCATCATAAGAACATAAGAAACAGGAGCAGGAGTCGGCCATCTGGCCCATCGAGCCTGCTCCACCATTCAATAAGATCATAGCTGATCTGGCCATGGATTCATCTCCTCCTACCTGCCCATTCCTCATAACCCTTAATTCCCCAACTATCCAAACTTGTCTTAAATATATTAACTGAGGTGGCCTCTACTACTTCATTGAGCAGTGAATTCCACAGTTTCACCACCCTCTGGGAAAAGCAGTTCCTCCTCATCTCCAACCCAAATCTACTCCCCTGAAGCGTGAGGCTATGTTCCCTATATCTAGTCTCACCTATCAGTGGAAATAACTTTCCTGCCTCGATCTTATCTATCACTTTCATACTTTTATATGCTTCTATAAGATCTCCTCTCATACTTCTGAATTCCAGTGTGTACAGTCCCAGGCGACTCAATCTCTCCTCATAGTCGAACCCCCTCATCTCTGGAATCAACCTGGTGAACTCTGCACTGCCTCCAAAGCCAGTATATCCTTCTTCAAGTAAGGAGACCAGAACTGCACACAGTACTCCAGGTGCGACCTCACCAGTACCCTGTACGGTTGCAGCATAGCCTCCCTGCTCTTAAATTCAATCCCTCTAGCAATGAAGGCCGACATTCCATTTGCCTTCTTGGTAGCCTGCTGCACCTGCAAACCAACCTTCTGTGATTCATGCCTCAGTAGCATAAAAATCATTCCTAACAAATGCAGCATGTAACTTTAAATTTTCATTCTAGTCTGGTGCTGGAGGACTGCTGCACTGTCAGAGATGCACTCTTCATCTTATGTTCCTGATATATGTTACTTATTTATTTGTTATTACTTTATTTGTTTTCTTTTTTCGTATTTGCACAGTTTTGTCATCTTTGGAACACTGGTTGCTTGTCCATCTTGTGTGAGTTCTTTTATTGATTCCATTGTGAATCTTTGTGAATGCCAACAAGAAAATGAATCTCAGAGACGCATGTGTATTTTGATAATAAATTTACTTTGAACTTTTAACCAAAGAAATACTCAATTGGGTGCAAAGCTCTTTTGTATATCCTCAGGTGTTGAAAGATATAGATGCCTGTCTAACGCTCTCTCCTTTATGAATCTAAGTGTCGGTGATTAATGTATCCATACTTTCAGCTTTAATACATTGGTGTCAAAGGGCTCAAGTTGTGGAATTCTAAAAAAACTAGAAAGATTCCTAGATCTTCTAAGTTTACCACTGAAGACAGGCCTAGACAGCACTCTCTGGAAATATGTTTATTCAATATGCCCATGTTTATAAATTCAGTGGTCACTTCACCAGGTTCACCTGTGTGCCACATTTTCTGAGGATAAGTTGTATTGCATAGCAGGGGAGAGAGTTCAAAAGAAGTGAGCAGGAGTAGCTGAGAAATTCTGTGTGCTACAGTTCCTGAGGAGACGTTGAATTGTGCCCGATGAGATACATGGCAGGAGCCAATAAAAAAAATTCAGTTTGAGCAAAGTGGGCCAGTGTTAGAGTGGAGAGTTTTGACATTGTCTGATAGAGGCTTTGGTGAAGAGAGGCAAATGCAGTAGGTAGATTTTTTTGTTTATCTTTTCTCTCTTTCTTATTGCACATTTAGAGCAGTAGGGTTGACAAGCCGGATAGTGGAATGCATCTCCTGAGGGATGTGGGAAGGCAAGGAGAGTTCCAGAATCCCTGATGACTATACCTGAAAGAAGTGCATCTCACTGCACACTTTCAGAGTGTGTTAAGGAATTGGAGCTCAAATTGGATGAACTCTAAATCATTCCGGAGTTTGAGGGTTAATTGACAGGACATTCAGGAAGGTGCAGGACACAGGAAATTGGATGACTGTCAGGAAGGGAAAATGAGATAGGAAGCTAGTGCAGAATACCTCAGTGTCCGTTTCCCTCAATAATAGATATATCACTTTGGATAATGTTGGAGGCAATGCCCTAGTACAGCAAAGCCACAGTGACCAGGTCTCCGGCACTGAGTCTGGCTCTGCGGCTCAGAAAGGAAGTGGGAAGAAGAGGCCAGCTGTGGAGATAGGGAAGTCATTGGTTAGGGGAACAGACCAGAGGTTCTATGGTCAAGAATGAGATTCCCAGATAGTATGTTGCTTTCTACCTGCCAGGGCCAATGACATTTCGAATCGAGTCCACAGCATTTTTAACTTGGTTGGTGATCAGCCAGAGGTTGTGGTCCACGTCAGTACTAATGACATGGATAGGACGGGAAATGGGGTCCTGCAAAGTGAGTTCACAGAATTGGGTCTAAGTTAAAGGACAAGGTTCTGATCTCAGGAATGCTAATGATGCCACATGCTAGTGAGGCCAGAAACAGGAAGGTCATACAGGTGACTAAGGAGGTGGAACAGGATGGAGAGCTTCACATTTTTGGATCATTGGCCTTTCTTCCAGTAAAGGTGGAACCTGTACAGAAGGGATAATTTGCACCTTAAACTAGAAAGGGACAAATATCCTTTCAGGAAGGTTTGCTTGTGCTGCAGAGAGATACTTAAGCTAGAGTTGCAGAGGGATGGGGACCAGAGTACCAGAATCAGAATCAGGTTTATTATCACCGGCATGTGACGTGAAATCTGTTAACTTAGCAGCAGCAGTTCAATACAATACATAATCTAGCAGAGAGAGAAAAATAATAATTATAAATAAAATAAAACATAATAATAAATAAATAAGAAAATCAATTACGTATATTGAATAGATTATTTTAAAATGTGCAAAAACAGAAATACTGCATATTAAAAAAGGTGAGGTAGTGTCCAAAGATTCAATGTCCATTCAGGAATTGGATGGTAGAGAGGAAGAAGCTGTTCCTGAATCGCTGAGTGTGTGCCTTCAGGCTTCCGTGTCTCCTACCTGATGGTAACAGTGAGAAAAGGGTATGCCCTGGGTGCTGGTGGTCTTTAATAATGGATGCTGCCTTTCTGAGACACTGCTCCCTAAAGGTGTCCTGGGTACTTTGTAGGCTAGTGCCCAAGATGGAGCTGACTAGATTTACAAGCTTCTTTCGGTCCCGTGCAGTAGTCCCTCCATACCAGACAGTGATGCAGTCTGTCAGAATGCTCTCCACTGTACAACTATAGAAGTTTTTGAGTGTATTTGTTGACATGCCAAATCGCTTCAAACTCCTAATAAAGTATAGCCACTGTCTTGCCTTCTTTATGTCTACATCAATATGTTGGGACCAGGTTAGATCCTCAGAGACCTTGACACCCAGGAACATGAAGCTGCTCACTCTCTCTACTTCTGATCCTTCTATGAGGATCGGTATGTGTTCCTTTGTCTTACCCTTCCTGAAATCCACAATCAGCTCTTTCGTCTTACCCGCGTTGAGTACCAGGTTGTTGCTGCGGCACCATTCCACTAGTTGGCGTATCTCACTCCTGTACGCCCTCTCGTCACCACCTGAAATTCTACCAACAATGGTTGTATGATCAGAAAATTTGTAGATGGTACTTGAGCTATGACTAGCCACACAGTCATGTGTTTACAGAGAGTAGAGCAGTGGGTTAAGCATACACCCCTCAGGTGCACCAGTGTTGATTGTCAGCGAAGAGGATATGTTATCACCAATCCGCATAGATTGAGGTCTTCCAGTTAGGAAGTTGAGGATCCAATTACAGAGGGAGGTACAGAAGCCCAGGTTCTGCAACTTCTCAATCATGATTGTGAGAATGATGGTATTAAATGCTGAGCTATAGTCGATGAACAGCATCCTGACGTAGGTGTTTGTGTTGTCTAGGTGATCTAAAGCCGTGTCAAGAGCCATGGAGATTGAGTCTGCAAAAGCAGACAGTGAAGTGGATGTGGGGTAAGGTGTTGTTAAACCTACATACAAAGGCAGAAATCGAAAGATTATGCATGATGGGACTAATATTCTGAGTTGTGTATATTTAAATTCAAGTATTGTAGGAAAGGCAGATGAGCTTAGGGCATGGATTTGCACATGTAATTAAAACATTGTAGCATTTGCAAGACTTGGTTGCAGAAGGGGCAGGACTGGCAGCTCAATGTTCCAAGATTCTGTTATTTTAGTTGCGATGCTGCGAGAGGGATTAAAGGGAGAGGGGTGGAATTACTAGTCAGGGAAAATGTCATGGCTGTGCTCCAACTTGACAGACTGGACAGCTCGTTGACTTAGGCTATATGTGTGGAACTGAGGAATGAGAAAGGGATGACCACATTAATAGGATTATACTACAGACCACCCAACAGTCAGTGGGATTTAGAGGAGCAAATTTGTAGAGATATTGCAGACTGCTGCAAGAAACATAAGGTTGTGATAGTAGGTGATTTTAACTTTTTATGTGTTGACTGTGAACCCGAGAGTTGTGTAGATATCCTAACTGTAGCCAGTTAAAGGGCTAGATGGAAGAGAGTTTGTCAAATGCGTTCAGTGAATTTTCCTTACTCAGTACATAGAAGTTCCAACTACAGTGTGCGATACTAGATTGCCTATTAGCAAATGAGACAGGGCAGGTGACATAAGTTTGTGAAGTGGAACACTCTGCATCTAGTAATGATAATGCTATTAACTTCAAGATAATTATGGAGAAGGATAGTTCTGGCCCCCAGGCTAAGATTCTAAATTGGAGAAAGGCCAGTTTTGATGGTATCAGAAAGGATCTGGCAAGTGTGCACTGGGACAGGGTATTTTCTGGCCAAGATGTATATGGTAAGTGGAAGGACTTCAAAAGCAAAATTTTGAGAGTACAGAATGTGTATGTTCCTGTCAGAATAAAAGGCAAAGATTTACCGAACCTTAGTCTTTGAGAGATATTGAGACCCTGGTTAAGAAAAAAGGTGCATAGAAGGTAAGGCAGGAAGGAGCAAATGAGATACCTGAGGGGTATAAGAAATGCACATATTCAACACTTAAGGAAATCACAAGGGCTAAAAGAAGAGATGAGGTTGCTCTAGCTGACAAGGTGAAGGAGAATCCCAAGGACTTCACAGATAAATTAAGTGCAAAATGATGGTAAGGGACAAAATAGGCCCTGTGAAAGATCAGAGTGGTCAACTGTGTATGGAGCCGAAAGAGATGGGGAAGATCTTAAATGGATTTTTTTTGGAGATTTGTATTTACTTGAAAAATGTATAGAGAGTTGATAGAACTGAGGGAAAGCAGTAGAGAGGTCATGGACTGAATACAGATTCCAGAGGAGGATGTGTTTGCTGCCTTGAGGAAAATTATGATGGATAAATCCCCAGGGCTTGAGAAGATGTGTGAGAGTAGTGCAGCAATTACTGGGGCCCCAGCAGAGATAGTTAAAACATCCTTAGCCACGGGTGTGGTGCCAGAGGCAAAGAGGAGAGCGAAAGTTGGTTCGTCATTTAAGTAAGGCTTTAAGAATAAGCCAGGAAATCATAAACAGTGAGCCTGACATCAGTAGTGGGAAAGTTAGTGGAATTTCTACAGAAGTACCATGGACAGCATTCTAGCCGGCTGCATCACTGCCTGGTATGTGGGGGTCGGTGGGGGGGGGGGGGGCTACTGCACAGGATCGAAGCAAGCTGCAGAGAGTTGTAAACTTAGTCAGCTCCATCCTAAGCACTAGCCTCCATAGTATCCAGGACATCTTCAAGGAGTGATACCTCAAAAAGCTGGCATCCATCATTAAGGACCCCCATCACCCAGGTCATGCTTTGTTCTCACTGTTACCATCGGGGAGGAAGTACAGAAGCCCGAAGGCACACACTCAGCAATTCAGGAAACGCTTCTTCCTCTCTGCCATCCGATTTTTGAATGGACATTGAACCCATGAATACTACCTCACTACTTATTTAATTTAACTATTTAACATATAGACACACTTGTAATTCACAGTTTTTCCTCTATTATTATGTATTGCATTGTGCTGCTGCTGCAAAGTTAACAAATTTCATGACATATGCCAGTTATATTAAACCTGATTCTGATTCTGCAATTCCGAGGGATTGGATTTGGATAGACAGGGACTGATTACGGATAGTAAACATGGTTTTGTGCCTGGTGGATTATGTCTAACCAATCTTGTACAGTTTCTTGAGGAAGATTCCAGAAAAATTGATGAAAGCAAGACAGTGGATGTTGTCTACATAGACTTTAGCAAGGCTGTTGACAAGGTTCCACATGGGAGGCTGTTCAAGAAGATTCAGTCACTTGGCATTCAAGGTGAGGTAGTAAATTGAATTAGACATTGGCTTCACAGGAGAAGCCAGAGAACAGTAGTAGGTTGATGCCTCTCTGACTGGAGGCCTGTGAGTAGAGGTGTACCACAGGCATCTGTGCTGGATCCTTCGCTTTTGTAATCTATGTCAACAATTGGAATGATAATGTGGTAAACTGGATCAGCAAATTTGTAGATGACACCCAAGGAGGAAGATTATCAAAGTTTGCAGCGGGATCTGGACCAGTTGGAAAATTGAGCTGAGAAATAACAGATGGAATTTAATGCAGACAAGCATGGAGGTGTTGCATTTTTGGAGGAAACAACAGGGTAGAATTTACAAACACAAAATAATCTGCAGATGCTGGGATCAAAGCAACACTCACAACACAAATCATCATTTCCATGGATGCTGCCCAACCTGCTGAGTTCCCCTAGTATCCTTTACATCGGTGAAACCCGACGCAAATTGGGGGACCGCTTTGTCGAGTACCTCCGCTCTGTCCACCACAACAGACAGGATCTCCCAGTAGCCACCCACTTCAACTCTGCTTCCCATTCCCATTCAGATATGTCCATACATGGCCTCCTCTACTGCCATGATGAGCTAAACTCAGGTTGGAGGAGCAACACCTCATATATCGTCTAGGTAGTCTCCAGCCCCTTGGTATGAATATAGAATTCTCCAACTTCCGGTAATTCCCTCCCCCTCCCTTCCTCTATCCCTATTTCACTCTGCCGCCTCCCCCAGCTGCCTATCACCTTCCTTCTACTACCCATTGTTTTCCTGCCTATCACCTCCCTGCTTCCCCTCCCCCACCCCTTTGTCTTTCAAATTACTGGTTTTTCAACTGAACCTATCAGCCTTCTCCTTCCAACCCTCCCCTACCTTCTTTACAGGGACTCTGCCCCTTCCCTCTTCAGTCCTGACGAGGGTTCCAGCCCGAAACGCCGACTCATCGTTTCCACGGATGCTGCCCGACCTGCTGAGTTCCTCCAGCGTATTGTGAGGGTAGAATTTACACAGTGAGTATTAGGTAACTGAGGACTGTGATAGAACAGAAGGATCTGGAAATTCATATAGATATTTTGTTGAAAGTGGTGTCACGGGTAGACAGGGTCATGAAGGAAGCTTTTAGCACATTGGCCTTCATAAACCAAAGTACTGAGTACAGGAATTGGGATGTTATGTTGAAGTTGTATCGGACGTTGGGTTCTCCAGCTTTGGTCACCTACCGGCAGACAATAAGATAGAAATGATGCAGAGAAAATTTACAAGAATATTGCTGGGACTGGAGGACCTGACTTATAAGGAAAGATTGAATAGGTTAGAACTTTATTCCTTGGAAAGTAGAAGATTGTGGGTAGGGGGAGAGTAATTTGATAGAGGTACACAAAATTATGAGCGGTATAGTTAGAGAAAATGCAAAGAGGTCATGGGGTAATGGTGAAAGATGAAATATTTATGGGGAACAAGAGGGGGAATTTCTTCACTTAACAGGGTGGTGAAAGTGTGGAACAAGCAGCAAGAGGAAGTGTTGGCTGTGGGTTCAATTTCAAAGCTAAGAGAAATTTGGAGAGGTAATTGGATGGGAGGAATATGGAGGGCTACAACCTGGGTGCCGGTCTAAGGTGCTAGAAAGATAAGTAGTTCGGCACTGACTGGATATGATGAAGGTTCTGTTTCTGTGCTGCAGAGCTCTATGATTCTATGACCTGTGCACCTGCTCATTAATCCAAATATCTAATCAGCCAATCATGTGGAGACAATTCAATGCATAAAAGTATGCAGAAATGGTCAAGAGGTTCTGTTGTAGTTCAGACTAAACATCAGGATCACAAAGAAATGTGATCTTAGTGAGTTTGACTGTGGAATGAATATTGGTGCCAGAGAATGATGAGAAGAACAAAAAATCATATACTGAGCAGTAGGTCTTGTTAATAACAGAAGTAATAGGACAATGGTCAGGGTGGTTCAAGCTGACATTAAACTGACAGTAATTCAATTAACCACACATACATAGGACATATCTAATAAAGTGGCCACAGAGTGTTAATATGTTAATTCTATGTCTTAAATTGATGAGTTCTCCCAATGCTCTGACCTCACTGTTTAAGCTTTTGATATACTGATTAACAACAATGAAGTGTCTCAAGTGCCAACAAGATCTCGAGTCAGAAACATATAGTCTAAGATCTTTAGAGCATTTATTGAACAGGAGAAGACTTCTCTCAGCAACATACTTGTCTGGAAAGAATAGATAATTTAATTTTCAATTCAAGTAGCACCAGAAATTGTAGGAATAATGCATTACTAGTGTTTGCAAGAGTAGCAAGATGAGGTTCCTATCGCTCCAACCTGCTCTACTCAACAGTAAAATGCAGAACAGTTACTGACCCTTCAGTAGATTTTCAAACTTTCTGTTAAGAGACTTCTAAAACAAAAAAATAATAAAATCACACCCCATTAACATGTAGCATAGTTGTATATCACTTCTCTTCCGTTGACTTGAATAGATCCAAATTGCAGACAAGTGTGCAATGCACCTATATACCTCTGGATTTAGCAAAGGCAATTGAAGATGGATGTAAATGCTGTTTTTGAATTCAGGTGAATTGCCTCCATTTGGGAATGGTATAAATGAGCAGAAATTCCAATCATCTCCTTTCTTCCAGTATACATTCTCTAGATTTGGAGCTGGTACATTCACTTCAAATACCTTGGTAACCTCCTCTCCACTGCAAATATTTCTATCCTCCCAAGTCTCTTCTTGTACCTTGCATCCCTGGTCTGTGTTATCCTCTGACTGGTCTGGCACACTACAAGTTCCATAAAGATGAAATATTTCACTTTATTGGCCCTGACATACAAACCATCTTTTAAGGATGGATTGGGTACACAAGAAAGATTTGACGTGACCCTTTTAAATGACTCTTCATCCATGAATTCCACTGCTTTTTCTGAAGAGAAAAGATATTAGGTGCAATTTATCACAGTTATTGCATCCTATAATAATGTGAACATAAACCTACCTGATTAAAATCCTGGCACCACAGATCCTCAAGGGAGAGTTTTAGATGCCAACCTTAAAATTAATTGGCATTGTCTAGATAGATTTTATTTGACTTCCTGCGTGGAAGACTGCTTTAGGGCCTGAAGTGGCCACTTACTAGCCAGGTACACTTGGTTCTATGCTACCCTTCCAACCACCTCCTTTCCAAGTTTATGATGTAAAGCTCCTTTATCGGTCACCATTAGCTCTGGAGTTGTTCTAGATCACTCCCATAGTCAAAATCAAGCTTGTTGATAATACCCCACTCTGAATACCGGTGGTTAATCTAGGCTGACAATCTAGTAAATGCTGCATCATCTTACGCATTACCTTCTGGACAAGATTGCAATGTAGAAAACAATGATCAATTTGAAGACAGCAGGTTCTGTTTCAGGGCTCGATGCAGCCCTTCTTAGCGCACTTGGTGTTGGATTTTACATATAAAACTCAGCAACATAGCTTCCTCCACAATACTGGGACAACAACCAGACGATCAAATTTCACAGGACATTTAGTTGCTTAAGATTTCCACGCAACCAATTGAATGCCAGCCAGTAAGAGAAACTGGATGTCAGACACCAGCACATGCGACCATCTGTTCCGCAATCCATTTAACCAGCAAGCCCAACAACGAGCCAAGGAGAGGGGCCTGATAGTCATAGTCATAGTCATAGTCATAGTCATACTTTATTGATCCTGGGGGAAATTGGTTTTCATTACAGTTGCACCATAAATAATTAAATAGTAATAAAACCAGAAATAGTTAAACAGTAATATGTAAGTTATGCCAGGAAATAAGTCCAGGACCAGCCTAGTGGCTCAGGGTGTCTGACCCTCCAAGGGAGGAGTTGTAAAGTTTGATGGCCACAGGCAGGAATGACTTCCTATGGCGCTCTGTGTTGCATCTCGGTGGAATGAGTCTTTGGCTGAATGTACTCCTCTGCCCAACCAGTACATTATGTAGTGGATGGGAGACATTGTCCAAGATGGCATGCAACTTGGACAGCATCCTCTTTTCAGACACCACCATGAGAGAGTCCAGTTCCATCCCAACAACATCACTGGCCTTACGAATGAGTTTGTTGATTCTGTTTGTATCTGCTACCCTCAGCCTGCTGCCCCAGCACACAACAGCAAACATGATCGCACTGGCCACCACAGACTCATAGAACATCCTCAGCATCGTCCGGCAGATGTTAAAGGACCTCAGTCTCCTCAGGAAATAGAGACGGCTCTGACCCTTCTTGTAGACAGCCTCAGTGTTCTTTGACCAGTCCAGTTTATTGTCAATTCGTATCCCCAGGTATTTGTAATCCTCCACCATGTCCACACTGACCCCCTGGATGGAAACAGGGGTCACCGATACTTTAGCTCTCCTCAGGTCTACCACCAGCTCCTTAGTCTTTTTCACATTAAGCTGCAGATAATACTGCTCACATCATGTGACAAAGTTTCCTACCGTAGCCCTGTACTCAGCCTCATCTCCCTTGCTGATGCATCCCTCTCCAGGTGATGGGACAGAAAGATGTCATATCTAAATTTATAGACAGATCGGGTGAAAAGGGAAGCAAGCTGATGAATGGATTAGGTTAAGGGTCACTACCTAGAGGATAATGTTTTCATTTGGTCGAAGGGACAATAGAAGGCACATAGCAGAATCTCTACTGTTGAAACAGTGTTCACTCCTTTTTACAGACTGTACTTCCCCTGCTATTGTTTTTGCTGAGTTAATTCACTTCCATCACATAGCGTTCTTGTTGTTGTTGAACTGCATTATCTGTGTTGCATTTCATAGGTCAGCATGCCCATCAATTTCACCTGCCTAAGTTATTGGAATACAGAGGGTAATATTTTCATTCATCAGACCAATACTGGCTCTCACCATTCCAATCCTACCACTACTATCCGGCACCCACCTGACTCCGCCTTATTTCCCAGTAGTCCTGGAATTTGCTACTTTTGACAAGCCTTTAAAAGGCTCCTTTCATTCTTTTTCCATTCTGATCAATTTACAATGGCCAATACACCAAAACCACATCCCTACTATGACACCATGCTGCTTCTATAGAATCAGCATTATTTCTGTAATGTGCACATTCATTGTGCCCCCATCTGACCAAAACTTTCGCATTTTACTGAGTTTTTCCAAAGATCACATCAAGATTTTTACTTCTGTTCTCACAGATTTCAATCAAAAAAAATCTTGCTTTTCTTTACCGTCCTCCAAATAATCACTCCATGCTATTTGTGAGAAAACCTCTAAAAGTTAGCTAGTTTACATTTCTACATCGAGTTCTCAGTGCAATGTGGGCTAAAATGTGCAGTGATCAAGGCAATTTTCCCACAGTCATGAGCTAACTAATTTTTAAATTGTAAATGTAATTCTATATTTCCAGATTCCTATAATATAGATTTATTGTTTATTATCGTTTATTTATCGTTTAATTTTTGTTCATTAAATTGACCTCTGCTGTCATGTTGAGGGGAGGGGTAGGGGAAGGAAGTGGAGAATCAATTCTGTTTTAATTATTATAAACAAAATTTAGTTACTAATTTTTTAAATATCTGTCTATTTCTGTATAACTGCATAACACTAATGAGGCAGCATCTTTCTGGCTTTGCAATTTCCGGATGCACATTGAAGAACTCTCTAGAAAATAAAAGTAAGTAAACAATCCTACTCTTGCAATCTCACTACTAACTGCAATAGCTTTTTTTTGACATCCTATATCTTCACGTATCTTTCCCATTTCATTGCTTAATTCACAATTTAAATTGAAATGAACACACCATATCACAAGCCACGAGAAAAGCACATAGCTTTTCATGCTTATTGGCAACTTGACAGTGCTTTCCAGGTCTACATTCAATGACTGCTGTTTGATTCAGGGGATCTGCTGCTGTTTCTTTTGTTATTGTATCTTGCCTCAGATATTGTGGATGGTTCATTAGGCCACCAGGGAGCCCCATTTCAGAACAGTCCTCAATCTCGTGTAGTTCCTTCAATCCAACCATTGTACAAATGCCTTCTTCCATAAAAACAAAATCATAGCTGACAAAGCAGTAGGAAGTAATGTTTCCCACCTGCTAACCATTCACTTGTTCGGGGCCAGTTCTTATTCTGTCACCTGGTGTACTGTGCCAAAGAATGCTAAAAATACAAGACCCTTTCAGCTTGTGAGAAGTTTCATGTGAATTTGGACTACATAAGCTAATTGAAGCCCATTATCAGGACTGGACTCTTGGTGTTCCCAAACCACCAATTTCATGATGTACAGTTGAAGTCAGAAGTTTACATGCACCTTAGCCAAATACATTTAAACTCAGTTTTTCACAATTCCTTACATTTAATCCTAGAAAACATTCCCTGTCTTAGGTCATTTAGGATCACTACTTTATTTTAAGAATGTGAAATGTCAGGATAATAGGAGCGAGAATGATTTATTTCAGCTTTTATCACTTTCTTTCATCACTTTCCCAGTGGGTCAGAAGTTTACATACACTTTGTTAGTATTTGGTAGCATTGTCTTTAAATTGCTTAACTTTGGTCAAACATTTTGGATAGCCTTCCACAAGCTTCTCACAGTAAGTTGCTGGAATTTTGTTCCATTCCTCCAGGCAGAACTGGTGTAACTAAGTCAGGTTGTAGGCCTCCTTGCTCGCACACGCTTTTTCAGTTCTGCCCACAAATTTTCTATCGAATTGAGGTCAGAAAATGACGTCAAGTCTGGTTCATCCTTGGCAGCAACTTCCAAATGTCTGAAGGTACCACATTCATCTGTACAAACAATAGTATGCAAGTATAAACACCATGGGACAACGCAGCCATCATACCGCTCAGGAAGGAGATGCATTCTGTCTCCTAAGGATGAACGTACTTTGGCGCGAAAAGTGCAAATCAATCCCAGAACAACAGCAAAGAACCTTGTGAAGGTGCTGGAGGAAACAGGTAGACAAGTATCTATATCCACAGTGAAAAGAGTCCTACATTGACATAACCTGAAAGGCTGCTCAGCAAGGAAGAAGCCACTGCTCCAAAACTGCCATAAAAAAGCCATACTACAGTTTGCAAGTGCACATGGGGACAAAGATCTTACTTTTTGGAGAAAAGTCCTCTGGTCTGATGAAACAAAAATTGAACTGTTTGACCATAATGACCATTGTTATATTTGGAGGAAAAAGGGTGAGACTTGCAAGCCAAAGAACGCCATCCTAACTGTGAAGCATGGGGTGGCAGCATCATGTTGTGGGAGGGCTTTGCTGCAGGAGGCACTGGTGCACTTCACAAAATAGATGGTATCATGAGAAAGAAAATTATGTGGATATATTGAAGCAACATCTCAAGACATCAGCCAGGAAGTTAAAGCTCGGTCGTAAATGGGTTTTCCAAATGGACAATGACCCCAAGCATACCTCCAAAGTCATGGAAAAATTGCTTAAGGACAACAAAGTCAAGGTATTGGAGTGGCCATCACACAGCCCTGACCTCAACCCAATAGAAAATTTGTGGGTAGAACTGAAAAACCTTTTGCGAGCAAGGAGGCTTACAAACCTGACTCAGTTACACCAGTTCTATCTGGAGGAATGGAACAAAATTCCAGCAACTTACTGTGAGAAGCTTGTGGAAATATACCCCAAAATGTATGACCCAAGTTAAACAATTTAAAGGCAATGCTACCAAACACTAACAAAGTGTATGTAAACTTCTGACCCACAGGGAAAGTGATGAAAGAAATAAAAACTGAAATAAATCATTCTCTCTCCTATTATTCTGACATTTCACATTCTTATAATAAAGTAGTGATCCAAACTGACTGAAGACAGGGAATGTTTTCTTGGATTAAGTGTCAGGAATTGTGAAAAACTGAGTTTAAATGTATTTGGCTAAGGTGTATGTAAACTTCTGACTTCAACTGTATGTCTGATTTTGATTTTGAAACCATTAGAAATTCTCTGAAAACACTTCTTAGAAGCTGAGGTTACTTAACACACCATCTGTAATTAAATTATTTAAATAAGACACAGACTAATGTACAAACATATAAAATGCAGAAGATCAGCACAGCCTTTGCCCGCAGCAAGGCCAGAAAGTCATGATGAAGAAAAATTTCCTTACTTGGTAAACTTTGACGTGCCAAAACAATTTCATGCTTTGAAATGAATTCAAACATCATCCTCTGCCAAGAGAAACAAGCTTGACTCAACAAGTACAATTTATTTTATGCTATCATGTGTTGAATGGACATGGACATTAATTCTTTATGTATCACGGCTGGTACCAGTTGTCATCCTTTGAATATTCAGAGTCAGGTTTATTATCATTTCCCTCCATTGATGTCAACAGACCTGCTGAGTTTCTTGAGATTTTGCATGTTGATGTAATCCCATCATCTACAGTCTCTCGCGCCTTCATTGAAATCTCAATTAGTTACCCACTGCCAATTTCAATACAACATAATCAATGTTTAAAGCAAAATGGCAACGAAGACTGTTGTTCCCACTAATGAACAGATTTTTCCACAATATTCCTTTAAAAGAAAAACAGTTATTTCTGTATTTGCTAGGCTTTTTCTCAAAAGCTGATAATCCCCTCTGTGGAACTTGTCTTTCAATCTACCCCCACAGAACACACCTCTCCTCACAGGCCCTGCATCCTTCAGGTTTCTTTAACTTCATCTTTCAACCTTTCCTCCATCACCTATGGAGCTTTAATTGGGTTTACATACTACACTCACTTTTTGCCCTGTTGACTCACCAATTACTTGAAGATGAACCAATGGGATTTCTGCTGCTTGGCAAATCTCATCTGTTTTCTCCAAGATCAGGTTAGTTTCACAAAGCAATCTTGCTTGCACCCTTAAGTCAGCAATTCCAAACCAGTCCATCTCAGAGTATTTCTTCTGGTGTGAATTGCATGGAACTCGCAATCTTCAGTGACTTTTTGCAGTGCTCTTTAATATTGGCCATGTGATTCATCAACCTTCTCCTGTTAAATCTGAACCTCTCAAAAGGGAATGTGAGAACATTTCTGTAACACGAATACTATTTTGTATTAATTGCTATCCTTGGCCCAGTCTATCCAAGTGGAATAAACTTCACATCTTTCTACTCCTGTTATCATTGGTTGTTTTACTTCAGTCTTTTACTCCAACTTCACTGCTGGCAACATCATTTTGACACACACTTGAATAAAGTAAATTTTTCTGGAACAGTTCCACTAGGTATTTCAAGAGCTTATAATTGTGCGTGCAGCATTTGCCCCAAATCACCTGCTGTAGTTTTTATGAATATCATCAGTCATTCCAGATACTAAACGAGAAGGTGAGAGTTGCTTTAAACAAATCAAATATGCCCATTGCACAATGTAATGATTCCTCTTGATTCTAGGAAAAGATAGAAGTTGTGGAAAAGAACATCAAATCTTATTTTAAAATGCATTCAAAATTAATGAAACGAGCATTGTACAAAGACATTTTTGCTACTTTCAGAGACACATCCTCAAACTCTTTGGAACAAAAGTAAATAAACATGAACACTGTATATGCACTTATTTTGTGATGTCATTCATGTAAAAGGAAATTTTGGTGGGAGATAAATAACAAGGGCAAGTGTTTATCCGGAGAGTAGTGGCACAAAAATTAAGACAGGTATACTAACATAAGCTCCCCCCCCCCATTCTGACCACAATAACTGGCAGCAACTGGTCAAAACCACAGTTTCACATTTAGGAGTTGTGTGAAGGGACTTCTATTGCATATTTAATATTTCATAATATTTGAGTATTATAAATACATTGTTTTGTAGAGCATTCTTTATTGCTTACACAGTTCATTAAAAGTTATATTTAAAAGTATGTGAATAGCATAGATAATCATGCTACCACATCATATATGCACATCTTATTAAAGTAAAAACAAAACTAAGACATACATTCCAGACTCCCTTTCTTTGATTTGATTAGTTTTGAGCAATATTCAATCTTGAACCATGTTCAAGGATGGCATTGGAAAGCTCAAATATATCAATGGTAAAGGAGCGCAGCATGTGATGCTTCAGAAGGGACAGACGGTACACGGTCAAGTTAAAAAAAAAAGACAGAAACTGGGTAAATTCACGGGTTCATAAACAATGAGTACCAGGTAATGATAATCATAAGTAAAAAGAGTAGAAATGACTGGCGACATTGGAAAGATAGATGTGCTCAATGACACAGGAGATAAATGGAATATGTATACAGAGCAAATTGAGCAGCATTTTAGAGCAAATGGAATAGCCAATGAGAAAGGAATGCCAGTTTTGCTGAGTGCAGTTTGCCTAGAAGTTTAATTGCTCTAACCAAACCAGCCAAAATGAGCTTTGCTGATATCATGATAGTAATAAAGGTACATTTAGAACTGAAACTATTGTTGATTGCAGAATGCTTTAGGTTTCATAAGCAGAATCAAAAGGAGTCCACTTCAGCATACTTGGCAGAATTGAAGAAGGTGTTTCAGCATTGTTAGTTTGATAATGGGCTTCATGATGCACTGAGAGATCACTTAGTTTGTGGAATCTTACAAGAATGAATTCAAAAACAGCTCCTAACCGAAGCACAACTTAAATTTAAAAAAAAGCAGTTCTCATCAACACAGTAATATTGCTAACGTAAGCACCCCTAGTCTAAATGTTGGTTGTTTTTTTTTTGGAAAATAGAGAATTAACACAAGTAAAGGGAAAGATTTGGGAAAGGGATAAAAAAATGAAAAAATTAAGTAAATAAGTACATAGGGATTGGATAATTATGTCTGCGGGCAGGAACAAGCACGAACAAATTGGGATATAAACACCTATAATGGTTGGTATATAGGCTTGTATGCAACATTTTGGACCAGTGGAAGCGGTCCAGAAGGGTTGTATGGAAACTATTATTACCATTTTTCTTTACAACTAATTTCATTACTTAGCCTAATAGGTTAGATTTACCACAGTACATAACTATCTATTTAAATGTTTATTTTGCTTTTATATCATCTCAATGTGTACTTAAGAATGTATAAATAATTGTAGTTTTATACATATAAAAAAATGGAAAAGGTTATATGTGTGAAAAAAGTACATGATAATTGTGAACTCCTTATCCAAATAAAAATAAAATTAAAAAAAAAAAGAAATAGCTGTACCAATGGAAACAGTAGACAGAGACGCAATTGAGCTGCAGACAGGACTGAAAGTGAGCATGAATAAAATTGCAACAGCTAAGTAGAAACCTGCCTGGCCAAACAAATTGTGTTACTGAGGTGGCAGGGGCTCACTTACATGAGATCAATTCAGCTTTAAATGTGAATATTTCAGAAAATGCCACAAAGTAGGACACATGCAAAGAGAATGTCAGACCGCCATAAATAAATGGACCGCACAGGGAAGAAATAAATTTAAAAAGTCAAGTCACAATTTTAAAAAGAGCACTAATTTGCATGCCGAAGATGAAAAATCTGATAATGATGAGAGTGACATAGGACTTAGTAGCCTTGAGATTTAAAATTTGAAAACTAACAAGAGACAAACAATATGGCTTACACCAGAAGTGAACAGAAAAAAAATTAAAATTGAATTGGGCACTGGTTCAGCTGTTTCCATCATTCCACATTATGAGTTTGAACAATATTTCAAAGATACTGAACTGTAGCCTGCACATCTATAACTAAGAACTTATAATGGAGAAAATATTACTCCTGTAGGAATGACATTCATAAAAATGAAATACAATAACCAAATAAATGAACAAATAATCAAGTTAAATACAACAGTACAACAACCTACCCCACCCCTTCCAATGCCATCCCCTCCCCTCCCCCCTCCAACCCCTTCTCCCCTGCAACTCCATTGGGATTGTAGGTGGTAAAATCAGGAAGGCCAACGTTGACTGAGACAACTACAACTTGATTGGAGATCCTTCCATAATCTGCATACCAAATCCCCTGCAACTGAGTCAACGGATAGTGAATTAAGAAAGGTAGTGGATGATACCACAACAGTGTTCAAGGTTGGCATTAGAAAACTCAAACGTATGAAAGGTAAAGAAAAAGTGTTAAATGAAAATGCCACACCCAAGGTTTACAAAGCCCATCTGGTTCCTTACACCATCTGTGATAAAGTAGCTAGTGAGCTCGATCGCATGGAGACTGAAGGAATTCTTTCCAAGTTGGACTGGAGCCCATGGGCAACGCCTGTGATCCCAGTAGCCAAGAAGAATAGGTCTGCCAGGATCTGTGATGATTTTAAGGTCACCATCAACCCGGTACTGAAAGAAAATCAATTCTTTCAAACAAACACCCTGATGGTATCTTCTCTAACACAGGCGACTTTAACCATGTGACTCTGAAGACAGTCCTGCCTAAGGTTCCACCAGCATGTTGGTTTTGCTACCAGAGGTGAAAATACACTAGAGCTGGTTTACACTAACATACCAGGTGCTAATAAAGCAATTCCTTAACCCTACATTGGACTCTCAAGATCACTTAACTGTAATGTTAATTCCAGCATATAAAACCAGTGATCAAATTGGCCAGACCTTCTAAGGATGGTGAAGACCTGGACTGAGGGTGCAATCTCTGCACTGCAGGACTGCTTTGATAATATGAACCAGAGAATGTTGAGGGAGGCTGCTACCTGCGGCAACCATGTTAACGTTGAGGAAGATGTGGATTTTGTGACCAGCTCCATAAAGATATGTACTGAGGATGTTGTCATCATGAGACACATACAGCTGAGGGGAAATCAGAAGCCATGCTTACTGCAGAGGTCTGTGCCAGGCTGAAGAATTGGGGGATATGAACGGTCTCAGGGAAGCACAACTGTGCTTTCCTGCTCCATCAGGAAGGCGAAATAGGAGCATCCTCAGAAAAGTTACAGCCACTTCTGCCATACCAGAGACAAGAGGCGCATGTTGCAGGGAATTCAGAGGATTACAGACTACATGTTTACCCAACATATCATTGACCAGGATGACTCAGTCCCTGACAGGCTGAATGTCTTCTATGCCCAGTTTGATGCGCAGAATGAAATGCTGATGAGGAAGGCACCCCTCCCCCCCAGGGGAGCAGATACTCCATCTGGCTGAAGCTGAGGCGAGGAAGACCCTGGCCAGAGTCAACCTACACAAAGCTATGGAGCCCAATAATATACCAGATTGGGTTCTGAAATGCTATGCAGCTTAGCTGACAGAGGCGTGATCGATATATTCAATATCTCTCTGGAAAAATCCATTGTCCCCTCAGTTTTTAAGATGGCAACCATCATTCCAGTGCCGAAGAAGGTGACAGTAACTCGGCTAAATGGTCATCGTCCAGTGGCATTAACATCAACCATTATGAAATGCTTTGAGAGGCTGGTCATGGAGTCCATTAAAGCCTTTCTCCCGGATACAACTGGACACTTTCCAGTTCGCTTATCATTCAAATCAATTCACTGATGATCCAACAGCCTCTGTCCTCCACTATGTCCTGTCCCACTTGGAAAATGGGGTCTCATATGCCAGTCTGCTGTTTATAGACTTCAGTTCAATATTCAACACCATCATACTTCAGAAACTGGTGGGGAAACTGTCCTCATTGGGTCTCAACACCTCCCTCTGCAATTGAATACTGGGCTCCTTAACAATAAGGCCACAGTCAGTCCGTGTGTACAGCAAAGTCTCACATCCCAATACACTGAGCACTGGTAATCCCCAAGGCTGTGTGGTCAGCCGCCTGCTATTCTCACTGCCAATGCATAACTGTATTGCAGGATCCAGCTCAATCAGCGTCATCAGGTTTGCAGATGACACAACTGTGGTTGGCCTCATCAAGGATGATGGCTAGATGGAGTGTAGAGAGGAAGTAGAGTTACTGGTAGAGTGGTGTGAGAAGAACAACCTAAGCCTAAATATGGAGAAGATAAAGGAAATCATGGTGGACTTCAGGAAGATGGAGACGAACCATCCCCCTCTGCAAATACAGGGCTCCTCCGTACAGAGAATTAAGTGCCCCAAATTCCTAGGAGTTCACATCACGGATGACCTCACCTGGTCCCTTAATTTTACCTCTCTGAACAAGGCACAGCAGTGCCTCCACTTCCTAAGAAGACTGAGGCAAGCAAGGCTTCCCTGCACTTCACCCCCACTTTAACTGCATTTTACAGTAGCACCGTTGAAAGTGTCGGGACAAGCGGCATCTCCATCTCGTATGGGAGCAGTTGAGCATCGGACCAGAAGTCCCTACAAAGGACTGTGAAAACAGCTAAGAGGATCATAGAGGTCTCCCTACCATCCATCGAGGACATTTATCAGGAGCATTGCGTACACAGGACCCTTAATATTATTAAGGATCCCACCCATCCATCCAGCATCCTCTATGACTTTCTACCATCAGGGATTTAACATGTATTCTATGATACATAAAAACAAGAATGAGAAACAA
Source organism: Mobula hypostoma (assembly GCF_963921235.1). Lineage (NCBI taxonomy): Eukaryota > Metazoa > Chordata > Chondrichthyes > Myliobatiformes > Myliobatidae > Mobula > Mobula hypostoma. The sequence continues at coordinate 24,280,780 of NC_086113.1, forward strand.
TTTCTTCTCTCAGGCCATTAAGCTTCTGAACTCCCTGCTGCATTGTATTCAAAGTGTCACTGGTTAATCTGCCTGTACCTTAAAATATTCAATATTAATGCACTTTATTTTGTTATTTATGTGTGATTCATCTGTAGATTTTATCCTTACCTTAATAAGTTATCGCGTGCTATCTGTGTAATGTGTATTACTGTGCTTTACACCCTGATTCGAAGAAACATTGGCTTGTTTCTATATACATTATATGGTTACAGTATATAGTTAACTAACAGTAAAGTAGTTAACAGACAATAAACTTGACTTAACCCTCTACCTTTCTGGAGGAAAGTACTTCAGTAAAGTGGACTAGGCTGAGGACTACCTACAGTTGCAGATGGAAGAAGAGACCAAAGTATTTCTCACCATAAACACTCACAAAGGGTTTTATCACTACAATGGGCTTATTTTTGGAGTAGCATCTGCTGGCAGAAAGCTATGGACCAGGTGTTGCAAGGCTGCCCAGGCAGTCAATGTTACTTGGATAACATCATTGTTACTGGTAAGGATGACAAAGAATATCTCCAAAATCTTAAGACAGTGATAAAAAGATTAGAAGATTATGGTCTCAGCACGATGCCATAAGTATTAGTTTTTCATATTGTGGTTACATTATTGATGCACAAGAAATACACAAGTGTACTAGAAAATTATAGCAACAGTGGATATCCCAGGACCACAGGATGTATTACAATTGCAGTCCTTTTTAGGATTTGTCAATTACTATAACAAGTTCTTGCCAAACCTGACTAATGTGCTCCACCCCTTGAACTCATTACTACAGATCAGGATAAATGGCAATGGACAAAACAGTATGACGTGCTTTCCAAAAAGTAAAGGAAGTGGTAACATCTAACAATATACTCACATATTATGATCCACATCTTCCAGTGAAGCCTTGCCTTATGGTATAGCTGGAGTTTTCATGTTATGACTGTTGGAAGTGAACGCCCCACAGCCTTTGCATCATATTCCCTTATGGCTGCAGAGAAAAAAAATTACACACAGAGAATAACAGAGACGCTCGAGTCTGGCTTGGGCTACAAAACATTTCAACCAATACACATATGGAACAGAGTTTATCCTCATTCCTGATCATCAACTACTGGTGCCAATTTTCAATCCTCATTAAGGTGTCTAGAACGGTCAGAACCATGTCCTGCAATCCCAGAGTGAACACCTACCACAGTGCAGGCGGCAGAACCTAAGATCATTTCACAGTCACAAGTCTCATCGGCCAAGCAGAGTGATCCTCATGGTGTGACGAGAATACACATAAATTAAGATGTTTGCTGGCCTGGGCTTGCACCAGTGGCATCAGCAGTGGTCTGCCACCTGTCCTCAGGGGAGGGAGAGATAAGGCACACAATGAGGCAGCATTTGGAGGTGTTAATGAAGGAGCCATCAGTCTGGGTATTGTCAAGAGTGGCTCCCCCTTTGAACCCTGAACTGTTTGAAGTGATGGACAGGCGATACCCCAGCATGGAGATAAAAAGCAACAGGTTCGCTAAGGCAGGACACAACACCCGAGGTAACAAGACCCTGGAAGCGGTGCGCCTCTCACAAGTCGGTGGGAGGTATCGGACCTTAAACGCACAGGGTGGAAAGGTACGATCAGCGGGAACCCAGTGTGTGTCCACCCTCGCTTGGGTGCCGGGTTCACTACAGAGGATCGACCGCATCTGGAGGAGGGGTCACAGTCGGTGACCCCAGGTGACATCACAAAGGACCCGCCCGAAAGCTGCTTGTGAGCAATATTGCCGGTCTGTGAGTGGAAGCCGTTCTGAATGATCAGTCGTTCTCGTTCTCTCTCTCCCTCCCCCCACGTTGTCCATCGCCATGGCAACGATTACTGCAAACTGAACTAAATTGGACTGAACTTTGTGTCACTTTGAAATTGGTCATTTACCCCTAGACAACAATAGAGCTTGATTGATCCTGTTATCTTAATTCTGTGCACATGTGTGTTTATCATTGCTGAACTATTGCATTTATTATCCTTTCGATTACTGTGTTCTTGTTTCTTTAGTAAAACTTTCTTAGTTCTAGTAATCCAGACTCCAACTGAGTGATCCATTTCTGCTGGTTTGGCAACCCAGTTACGGGGTACGTAACAATGGTCATGTATGACATTACCCAAAAGAGAAAGGATACCTCCTCCTACTATGCTGTAGATGCCTATCACCAGGGTAAAATGCACATTTTAAAATAGTATCCACTCCCTGAGCTCCACTATCAAGGATAACAGAGGGAATCCCTCACTTTCCCTGCAGAGCCACTTCATTCCAGCAGCTCCTTGATTAGTCAACTTGGCTACTGTGCTGACATTCATTCTCTTCCCCTTTGATATGGTCATGCTTGTACAACCTCAATAACAAGTCTGCAGGTCAGATGATTCCTCCTTGAAATCTTTACAATTCAAAGTAAAGTAAATTTATTATTATAGTATGTATATGCCATCATATACTACCTTGATGTTCATTTTCTTGTAGGCATTCACAGTAGAACAAAGAACTATAATAGAATCAATGAAAAACTATACATAAACAGACTGACAAATGCTCAATGTACAAATGAAGACAAAATATTAATAATAATAACCAGATAAAACTTCGAAGGATATACTTTCATCAGCAACAGGAATCAGCACTCCATGCAAGCATACGCAATTCTGATAATAAGTATACACTACTAAACTTAAAAGAGACCACAACCCTGAAAAATAAAGACATTATCACTATTGAAGAAAAAGTTAACCAATGGAAGGGCATGACCCTCCATGGAAAACATCCGCATGATCTGAGCAGACCTGCTGTTAACAAGGAAGCGTGAAATGCCTGTCATTTATTCTGAAAGTTCCTAACAGTTGACAAATGCGTGTGCTTGGCTAAGCCTGTACCTCAGGTTCTCAGCTTGAGCTGAGAAAAAAAAAACAATAATAATAATTATTATTATATTATTATTAAATTAATAAATAAACATAATTCTGAGAATGACCTGTAGAGTCCTTGAAAGTGAGTCCATAGCTGGAGAAACCTGTTCAGTGTTGAGGTGAATGAAGTTATCTGCTGTGTATTTCAAGAATATTTGAGTAATACTGTTTGATTAAGCATGCTTTATCCATTATGCGTTATATGAAAAACTACATGAATGGCATATGTCAGTGTGCCACCACGTCATACGTGTGCATCTTGCTAGAAGTAGAATAGCTAAATGTACAGTTTATTCCCAGATCCTTCTTTTTCTTTCGATTAGCTTTATGTTTTGGAGCTGAAAAACGTAACATTATCCGCATTGGTTCAGAGCCTGACAGTTGGAAGATAATTATTATTACTGAACCTGGTGGTGTGCGACCTATGGCTCATGTAGCTCCTTCCTGATGGCAGCAGCGAGAAGAGAGGGAGCATGGCGTGGATGGCCAGTGTCCTTGATGATGGCTGTTGCCTTCTTGTGGTAGCGCTTCTTGTAAATGTACTCAATGATGGGGAGAGCTTTGCTGTGATTGACTGGGCTTTTTTCACACTTTTTGCAAGCTTTTCCATTCTTGGGCATTGAGGTTTCCATACTAAGTTGTGATGTAACCAATCCAGGGAACAGGGGGCTAAGCTCACAGCCTTGTCTCCTGTCTCCTTTTTGTTAATGCTAACCCGTTTCAATTATTCTGTTAAATCAACATCTTGCATACAAATAAAGACAAATATCAGTAATGATCAAGTAATATTACTGTGGTAAAGTGCTTTGAGAGGTTGGTCATGCTAGAATTCACTCCTGCCCGAGGTTTAGACCTGTTGCAATTTGCCTAAAGCCACAAGGGTCTACAGTGGACATAATCTCACTGGTACTTGATTTGGCCTTGGGAGCAGCTAGACAACAGCAAAATATATGTCAGTCCAGTCTTTAATCAATTACAGCTTGGTGGTCAAGGCCCCAGTCCTAATCAACAAATATTTCAACCTGGGCCTTCATACCTACCTCGGCAACTGGATGTTCAACTTCCTTATTGGGAGAGCACAGTCAGTAACATCCCTTCCTCACAGATAACAATGCATGCACGTCTCAAGGATGCGCTTAGCCTACTACTCTGCTCTTCCTTCATGTTTGACTATGTGGCAAGGTACAGCTGAACTCCCAAAGACACAACTGCTTTGGGCAAAATCCCATACAATGATGAGGTGGCCTACAGGAGAGAGGGAGATTGGTGGTTGAGTGGCGTCACAGAAACAAACTCTCATACAATGTTAAAGAATTGACTGTGCTCTTCCAGAGGGGAAGTTGGGAGAACACACACCAGTCATCATTGAGGGGTCAGCTTTCAGGGGTCATCAGTGGAAAGAATGAACAGCGTCAAGTTCCTGGACGTCAGCATGAGAAATGATCTATTCAAGGTCCGAAGCATTGATGCAATCACAAAGAATACACGCCAGCAGCACAACTTCATTTGGAGTTTGAGGAGATTTGGTGTGTCATTAAGAAATTTCTACAGATATATTGTGAGGAGCATAATGACTTGTTGCATAACAGCCTGGTATGGAGGCTCCAGTGCATAGGATCACAAGAAGCTGCCAGTGAGCTGAAGACTTAGTTAGCTCCATTGCGGATACAACCCTCCCAACTATTCAACGTCATCTTCAAAAGAAGGTGCTCCGAGGTAGTGGTGTTCATAATTAAGGACCCTTAGCATCTGTGACCCATGAGTCCTTTTATTTTATACTATATATTTTTTAATTTAGAGTGATTTCATGTCTTTGCACAGTCCTGCTGCCACAAAACAACAAATTTCACATCACATAAAATAGCAATAATAATCTAGATTCTAATTTTATGACTGAACAGTTCATCCCAATTTAAGTCTTTGTGCAATTGGCACAGTGGCAAACTGCTCAGACTTTACAGTCATACAGCTCCCTTGTCCACCATTGCAATTAAGCTGGCAGCTTGCTGGCATCAAAAACAAGAAGGTGCAAAACACAACCCAAATCTTTCACTTGGTTCTTGTGACTAGCAAAAATACAATACCAACAGAAACTGGCAACTTGCAGAACACTGAATGCTACCTCTCATTGTCCATTTTTGTATGCCTACTCATAGCTCCATGACATACCTATTACAGATGGAGATGCATGGCAGAGCTATTTGGAAGGTGCCTTGTCCTACAGCATGAGATACTCCTCTACCTTCTAAAAGGCTGGTCAGCAGATCAGTCATAAACATGGAAATTAACCCTGGTCTCCTGAACATGGCCAATGATGTAGTCAAGCCCACACTGTGAACAGTGTCCAACATCTACCATATCATACTTATACACAGACGTGACACCTTTTGAGCAACCAAACAATAACTCATAATACAAGTTAGATGTGGAGTTGCTTGGAAAGTTCCAACAATCTATCTAAGTAATACATTGAACTTTGGGGAAATCTATTGGGCCATGAAAGCAGTCTCGCTTCCATTTTACTTTTAAGAATCTTGATTAAGATACAAATCTAAGACAGGATACAGTACATAATTCCAAATCTTTTCTTCAAAGTTGAGGTGTGGGTTCGTGCTAGGAGAACACACCCAGGATTGATATATCCAGCAAAGTAGCACTCTCAAAGTACTTGACTATAATATTAGTCAAGATTTCTGTAATTGAGTCTCTGGAATGGAATGTTAAGTGTAGAATTATCTGACTCAGAAAATAATGTTACACTCCAAATTAGAGCTAACACTACATTCAAGTCTACTGTTGCAAAGGAAGTGCTCATATAATGAAACATTGAAAACAAGATAGCTCACTGGAAATGTGCCAGATATCAAGGATACAGTCAATGAAGACAGTGCCAGAGGTAATGGTCCAAATATACAAGGAATCTGCTGATGATGCCTCATCATGAAAAGGTTCACCTTATCAGTGAACACTTTCAGAATTGATAAGAGGTGTTTAATAATTGATGTCAAATTATATTGCTGAAGGATTTTGGCAAGGTTGCTGCAAGTGCAATACTCCCAAGAATTACACCAACAGATTCATTAAAGGTCTCTTCACATCGGAAAAGAGTGGAACTTTGAAAGCATCAAAGCAGGAACTGGAAGAGCACCTGGAAAAGATTCATCTCAACTTGAAAAGGCAGGAACACGTGATCATTCCATTTGGAATCCCGCCAGTCCAGCCTCTTACCTGGATTTTGATTCTCCAAAATGGACAGAAGTGGAGAAGGCAGTCTGACGGACAAGAGCAGCATCTACTCCCTGGCCTAATGGGGTTCCATATCGGCTTGATAAGAATGCACTGGACGTCGTGCGGTTTTTCTAGAGGCTCACGAGGGTAGTGTGGCAGAGGAGAATAATACCCAAAGTGTGGCGAAGGGCTAGCACAGTCCTGATTCTAATCAAAAGGATCCAGAAAGCATCAGTCAGTTTCAACCAATCTGCCTTCTGAACGTTGAGGGTAAAATCTTCTTCATTGTAATATCACAGAGGCTGGCCAGCTACCTGGAGAAGAACAATACATTGATACCTCTGTACAGAAAGCAGGAATACCAGGGCTCTCCAGGTGTTCGGAACATACAGGCATGAAATGGCACCAGATCCAAGCAGCAAGGAAGGCTAGAAGAAATCTCTGTGTGATCTTCCTGGACCTCACCAATACGTTTGCACACGATTCCCATGCACTCCTCAGGGAAGCATTTGACTTCTTCCAGGTAACAGAGCCCATCACAACGCTGGTGAAGTCGTACTTTCAAGATCTGCAACTGTGCTTCACAGCAGTAGATTTTACCACAACATGCCAGAGTGTGGAATTTCTCATTATGGCAGGTTGCACCATATCACACCAGGCCTGCAGACAGGCCATGGAGGTCATTATCAGGGCTTCAAGATGGGTGATAGGCAGTGAAAGAACAAGTGCTAGATTTAATCTTTTCCTTATTAGGGCTTACATTGACAATATAACAACACTGACCACGGCTGCAGTATTCACCAAGCGACTACTCGGAAAGCTGCAAGAAAACATCAAGTCAGTCAGAACGAAAATCAAACCAGCAAGCCACAAAGCAGCTCCTTAGTCTAGGGAATGCTGAAGGACATAAAGTTCCTCATCAGTGATCACCTAATTCAAACAATGTTTGAACAGCCTGTCAAAAGCCTGGGTAGGTGGTACAATGCTAGCCTCGTGAACAAAAAGCAGGTAAGCAACTACAGCAACACATTGCCAATGATCTGGATAACATCGACAGGTCCCTGCTGCCTGGAAAACTGAAGCTCTGGTGCTTACGGTTTGGACGTCCACCCTGGGTGATGTGGCCACTCCCTGTCTATGAGGTCCCACTAACAACCATGAAGAAGCTTGAGTGAACCATCACATCATTCGTAAACAAATGGCTCAGTGTCCCAAGAAGTAACAGTAACATCAGTCTCTATGGTAAAAGAGTCCTTGAACTATATCTCACTGGCCTTACAGAGGAATTTGAGTGTTCTAAGGTGCATCTACAGATGACACTCAATGACTCTCGTGACAAGACCATCAGTAACGCTGCACAGACCTTATCAAAAGCAGATGTGGTGCAGCAAGCAACAGCAGCCCTTAGGCATAGGACATTGTAGGGCAAGTCCAACAGGACAGAGTGGCTTGGGTTTGGCAGCAAGTGAAGCCACCTGGCACAAGACCGCAAGTCCAGAATGAAGGAAAATGGTTGTCAAGGAAGTGCGGCAACAAGAAGAGTCAGAAGTGCAAAGGCTGTCTCCTTGGCTAAGCAGGGCAATGGATATGGTGTGAAAGCATTGAGAGGAGGAAAATCAGCTGGAAGGACATATGGGAGGTGGAAGCAAACGGACTTAGCTTTCTCATTAGTGCTACATATGATGTGTTTCCCGCACAATAAAACCTCCACCAGTGGTTCGGTGAGGACCCAGCTTGTGCCCTGTGCTTGATTCTGGCAACCCTTAAGCACATACCGGCAAGCTGCGAAACCAGCCTCACACAAACCAGATACACGTGGTATCACAACCAGAGTCTAGTGCCAGCAATCGAGACCAAGAGGATAGTAACGAACTCTTTGCCCTCTAGAATGACTAACGCTCTGGCATCAGCAGCATTCACCTGGGAGAGAGGGAAAAGGCCAACTAATCTCCCTCCTAAGCCAGAAACTGGATAGACGATCATGGCCAGTGACTGGAAAATGCTGGTGGATGTCAGTAAACAACTCATGTTTCCACTGGAAATTGCTACCATCAACCTTAGGCCCGACTTGGTTCTCTGGTCGAATTCATTACAGTTCGCCTACATTGTGGAGCTCACAGTCCCATGGGAGGGTTCAGTGGCTGAAGCATATGATTGCAAAAGACAACACTGTAGATCTAGCAGCTGAAGCTCAGCGATGGAGGGGGGGGAACTAAAGTCTGTCCTGTGGAACTGGGTTTTAGGGGATTTATAGCCACATCCACCTTCAAATTGCTGAAGGACCTGGCGATCCATGGTCAGATTCTACACCAAACCATCAGACCCACATCAGAGGCGGCGGAAAGAACTGCCACTGGTTTTTGATCAGGCAAAGCAACCGCTCCTGGGCTCAAAGTAGCATCAAGAGAGTGGGAAGACATGATGAGGAGGGAGTTGGGGTGACTCTGGGATGCCAGAAGTCATTGACAAGCCATCCAGAGATGTAGTGGACTAATTGATGAAACATTGAGGAAGGAGGGTTCCCACTTGAAATCCCCTATGTGCCAAACCTGTGCTACTCCCATCATCAAGGTAGTCTCGAGCAAGTGCTCATGACCCACTGACACAACAGATATTATCATCTTATCCTATGGTTTTGATCTTTTTTCAACAAGGAAAAACTAAAGGTTCCAGAATATCAAATACAGAAACAGGGAAGTCAAACCAGTAGGAAAAACCGACAATTTCAACATGGAACAGGTCTAACTTGAGCTCAACACTCAAATAAGGTTGATTCATCTTAGAAAGAAAATCTATATTCTTCATAACGAAGGCAAATTAATCCAAGTGACAGAATTCAGAAATAAAAACAAATGGAAGAAATATTGTGTAGGCCTGGCAACATGGAAGAAAATCACTTGGTTTTTCTGTTTAACACCCTTTCAACAGAACTGGAAACTGATTTTCCATTTGCTAATTCTTTCCCCATAGATGCTATTTATTCCCGGTATTTTCTATTTTAGTTATGCATTGGCAAAATTGAGACAGTTTATAATCACCCTTTTTTGATTATTTTATGCCCTGATAATCTACTTCACCGGTAGAGCCCAGTGCAAACTAAGATTTAAGCCCACTGCAATTGTTTCATCTGACTTAAAAATATTGTAATTAGATGTCCAAATATTATGACCCATCTTAAAGTTAATTACGAAAGCTGTCTAAGATCCTCATGGAGTAACAGGATCTCTAAGAGCACTGTGGTTAATTTTCAATGTGCAGATGTGTTAGACGTGGCTTTCTTGCTTGTAAATTGGCATCCCCTTTAAACTTGGTTCATCTATGACATTCAATAGTATTCAGTGCTATATCTGATTCTGTGAATGAGTGGTTAATTTTCCATGGTGTGTCATTAAAAATAAACATTGGCTGGGGTTTCTTATTCAGCATTCAAAATTCGAGATTGTTTATCATGATTTTTCAGAACATGAGTATAAAAGATAAAATGATTGTTATTCCCCATCCGATGCAGCATAGAAAAGACAATAAGCATAAAGAACATCGTAGAGAAACAAAACAAACACAATAAATATTAATACAAAACCAATCTTATTTAAAACAATGTTATACATAGTCTGATTGTATATTATATATATACATATATATATATATACATATATATATATATATACATATATATATATACACACACACATACACACACACACACACACACACACACACACATATATATATATATATATATACACACATACACACACACACACACACACATATATATATATATATATATATATATACATATAAAGTGATGTGAGGAGATGGGGGTGGTGGAGAGGAGATATTAATCAGCCTGACATTTTGAAAGAAATAACTTTTTTTTAAAGAATCTGATGGTCCTGGTGTGGATGCCACCACTAAAGTCGCAGTCACTACTTTTGCAAGGCTGCTAATATATTTAACTTTATAGGAATGACAAACAAAGACAATTCAGGATCCTCTAATCTAGTGTAACACAACATAGCAGTCACACAAAATTTCAGCACACGTTAACATCGCACAAGATTTACATTTTCAAATTCACAACCTTTTCTATAAAAAACAATAAGCTAAAGATACACAAAAAAATCACTGATGCAAATCTTGAATAAATCAAGTCGCTAGATGTGGCTTTTGAAGACATTTATCATAGTGAAGATTACAAATGAGGGAATAGATGGCTAAGTGAACATTTTTCCATTTTACTGATTTTCAAAACTATGTTCCTAAACTATGATGATGTAGGGGGTTCATTTCTATATTGGAAAGGAGTCCACACAATTAAGTATTGGTGATCTACTGCTGAAAAAGGCAGGATTAGTGCTAACAGAGTATGATGGCTTCAAACAAACTGCCTTCCCACAAGAACAGAGGTAGATCCTATCCAATACATCAAAGCCTGACAAAACAATCTTTAAAAAGGAAGAAGCCTTTTTTATTTAAATCCCGGATCAACGTCTTTGACCAGTACCAATTGTTGCAATGTTGAGGATTACCCCACAAGCTGGTGCAAGCGTAAGTGCCAGAAATGGACTTTCATCAACTATCCCATACAAATGCAATGCCTGTTTAGTGACCCCATGTAATCCAGCAGGGTTAGAAATGGATGCACAATGCTTGCACAACTTCAGATACAGGGTCACTGAGATTACATCACAAGACCATGATCCAGGGGACTGGAGAAAAATATCATCCAGGGATATATGCTCACATCTCGACAGAATAGCAAGGGGATTTAAAGGGGATCTCATTAGATAACATGGAATTATAAAGCAGGCAGAAGTAATCAAGATTACAAAACTACTGGATTGGCGTACAAGCACCTGCAAGCTGGGAAAGGAACTCGGCCAAAAGACAAGTGGTTGAGTCAAAAGTACCCTTTGAAATGGCTCGGGAAAAACTAAGATATTGGGCAACAAATGCAGGCATTTGTCGGTAATTGCAGCATCTTGTGAATGGAAAAAAATAATCCCAGAAGTCACAGACAATGGAATTCTTGTGGTATTGGATTTACAGTAAGTTCAGGTATGGTATCAGAACATTTTCTGAATGGTTGAGGCGAAATTCCTCCATTTTGCACCTCGTTACTTCTTAAACAAACTCGGAGGAGGTATCCAGAGCAACACACACAATATGCTGAAGAAACTCAGCAGGACAGGCAGCATCTACGGAGAGTCGATATTTCAGGCTGAGACTGTTCATTAGGACATTATGCATCCAAGCACAAAGGTTCATGAGCACATTGATTTATGAATTTGTAAATACTTAAAATAAATCAAGCAGATATATTTGGAGATTGAGCTGCATATCGACATGAAGTGAATATAAGAGGATTGAGACAAACAATTAAATTACACTCGGAATACAGTAAGTATTTCTTAGTTCAACACTGAAACTTCGGAGGGAGAAAATAACAGATTTTTCAGTTTGATACCAGGACTTTAAGGTTAAATTACAAGACAACTTATTGAAAATATTTTTCTCCAGCCCTGCTGAAGGGTCTCAGCCCAAAACATTGACTGTACTTTTTTCCATAGATGCTGCCTGGCCTGCTGAGTTCCTCCAGCATTTTGTGTGTGTTGCTTGGATTTACAGCATCTGCAGATTTTCTTGTTTATTAATGAAAATCTAGATGGCACGGCTGAAAGCTAAAATGTTAAAGGGTGCAAATTTGTTGACATTTTCAAAGTATGAAGGGGAACTGAGATGACTGGAGAGTGGGAAAATATTTCTGCTGGTTGGGAAGTCAACAGACAGTGACCACAGCCAATAAAAGCACTGCAGGAGCAGAGCCAGAGGGGGAAAATCTACACAAAAGAACTGTAGAAGTTTGTAATGTTTCCATAAACAGCAGATATTGTCTGGTCTATTGCTACTATTTGTTACTCAAAGCCTTAGAAAGAATATGCAGAAAAATACGAGATAGTTTAAGCAATATCAGGGTTAGGCTCGGTGTTAGTTTGCACTGTAACTTTAAGTCAAACTTGAAGAAGTGCTTCGGAATTCTGAGGCAATGGAAGGGAAGAACTAAATCTGATGAAGGGGCTCCAACGTGAAATGTTAACAGTTTCTCTTTTCCCGAATGTTCCCTGTCTTGTTGAGAGGACTTCAAAAATTCTATTGTTATTCATTGCTAATAACGGGCTCCAAATTAACTGAGTGCACACAAGCTTGTTAAAATTGCCATCCTTCCTGAATCTAATTTTATAGACGAAGCTTCAGAAAGTACAAGGAGTCTTGGTAATCAAAATGAGCATTATATACTCCATGCTTGGACTCACTGATGCAATTTAAAAGGCTGGCAGAGTGAAATTTAGAGAGTATTGCCTAAATCTGTTTTTCCCTCAAGTAATTAAGGCTTTAGTAACCTTAAGTGTTTAACAAGTGCCTTCATAAAGTACAGTTAACAGAAAGGAGACAGGTCCTTTGCAGAACTGAGCTCATAACCTCTGTTTACAGATTAAAGATTAGCTTTATTGAACAGATGTACATTGAATCATCAAAATTTACAGTGAAATATTTAATTTGCATCAACTATCAATGCACTCTGAGGCTTGTGCTGTGAGCAGCCCACAAGTGTCACCTCACTTTCAGCACTAACATAGTATGGCAGCATCTTACTAACCCTAACTGTATATTTTTGGAACTTGGGAGGAAATTGGACTACGCAGAGGTAAACTACGTAGTCAGAAAGACTACTTGTGGACAGCAGCAGGAACTGAACCCTGATCAGTGATCACTTGCACTGCATAGCATTGCGCTAACTGCTATGCTAATGGATTGCCTCTTGAGGAATGAGAAGAAGCCTCTCTTTACTCTGAATACTTTGAGCCACCTTAGAGAGAGGGGGAGAGAGAGGGGGGAGGGGAGAGGGAGAGAGAGAGAGAGAGAGAGACAGACAGACAGACAGACAGACAGACAGACATACACCAATGTTTCAAAGTAGCATTTTAGCTGGGATACAAGACAGGATCTTCATTCAGCAGTACAATTCGGATACTTAATGACTGACAGAAACTTTTGGAAGTCAAGAAGTGGGGGGGGGGAGAGATTTGGAGGATGTTCTCTGCATTGGACACCCATAGTTACAAAGATTAACTGGAGATTTAACTATTTTTTTTAAGTTACAAGGACACTCACATACAGTGAAGAGAAACAGTTTATTTGCTCTACCACAACAGTAAAAACTGAATTGAAGAGATGTAATTTAGAGAAAGTAGAAATCAGTAACATTAACCAAGAATAAGATAATGCATTAGCCATGAATTTATTATTGACTATTATCTAGTCAACAAGATTATCAATTCAGGCAACAAAGATGAAGGTTACAGAGAAGGCAACAATCAAATAAATCATTTCTGACAAAGTTGAAAGCAAGCAGAAATAAGTCAATTAGTTTAAAAAAAAGAACAAAAGTTGAATGGAACAAATGGAGAGTAAGAAAAGAGAAAACCCTCAGGTTATAGCATCAATGCCCAGCTCCAATGGACGAGGCTAAGACAAAATAATTGTGCCCAGATGTACAGAGATAAATAAACATTAGAACTTAAGTTCAGAAAAACTGAGACAGAAAATAGTAATACCAAATACATTCAAAGAATTGATCCAATAATCCTAATAAATTGAAGCCACAATCACAAATTACACTAATTTATATCAGGCATCCCTAACCTTAAGACATCCATCAGATCAACTTACACCTTTGTAGGAGCCTCCATGAGAATTAGGCTTGTGGATGGTGTGAATGTATTAAACTGAACTAATTTCCTGTGCAAAACCTTGACTAAAAAACAACTAATAAAGGACAGAGGACAATACAAAACCAACATTCTGTCCTGCTGATGTAAAACAAAACAGTCAGGAAATAGTGGAAATAATTCTTAAACTAAACAGAAAAGGTAACCAAAAATAGATGTGTTGACAAGTGTCAAGTGAATTACTAGTTAATGTGAACGTGTAAATGATGTATATTGCATACTTTTGATACTGATTATAACCACTGATGCAGAATTAGATCTGAACCAAAATAAGGTCTTCCAATCTACCTAGACATTTCAGGATTAGTAATTGTCTGCTCGAGGTGATGTGCATTACCTTTCAAGCTTAAAAACAGTTTTATTTACAAAAGCAAGAGAACTGATGCAGATACATCCAGAGGCACTTTATCGGAAAGATGTCAAACAAAATTTGATTCTGATGCCATCAAGGAGATATGAAAAATCATATTCAACTATAACACTTGGGTGGAGAGGCAAGTGAAGATGGAATTCCAAAAACCAAACAATTTTGCTCAGTTTCAGAAAAGGAAATAAGTTGGAGGGAGAGAATATTCACAGAGAGATTAATAAATAGTTTTTTTTCTCCCAGAGTGATAGGCTATGACTGGTGGGATGTTGCTGAGATCAGTGCTTGGCTCTCAACTATTAATATATCAATGATTGGCAGAGTGCAGCACCTTACAATACCAAACTGAGTTCAATTGTTTTAAATTGACTGAGACAGATTCAACAAGTGGGCAAAAGCTTGTCAAGGCAGTAAGGACAACATAACAAAGTAAGGAAATAAAATGAAGTTTCATTTAAATGGTATTTTGGAAGTGTTGATTTACAAGGAGCTTTTGGTGTTTTTGTACACTAGTCACTGAGACTAAATGTACAGCAAGTAGTCATGGCAGCCAAAGGTAAATGGCCTTCAAAGTAGCAGGACTGGATTACAAGAACAAGGCTGTCATGTTACAATTGGTGACATCGTTCCCAGCATACTCTGTTCAGCTAAGATCTATGTATCTAAGAGAGGATACACATGGTTTCCAGTTAAATAGGATACATTGGGACCAGTAATTTTGGCCCAATTAAGTGACTGCCCCAATTAGCCAAAGTTACATGAAAATAGTTTAAAAGGTATAAAAAAAGACAAACTACCATTTAACTGAGTAAGAAATTATGTATTTAAATGAAATACAGAACAAATTAGAACACTACAAATACAGTACCATGAAACTGTGTATTAGTTTGAAATAGCTATTGGTGAAACAATTCATCCTGTGTTTACTGCTGTGTTATTTTGATTGGCTGTAAACGAACAAATTCAGCACAGACACCTACTGCAGATAATGGACTGCCTTCATACAATGCTTTTGATGATTGTATCCTCAAAATCTTCACAACGCCTAACTTGTTGAAGTAGTGAAATCATTTGATTTTCACTCACGGCTGTTTCAAGCATCTTTAAGCCTAGATACTTAAAACCATAATGAGAGCAAAACAGTTCCGAAATGGGTTACTGCTTATTTCTTGCCAAAAATCAGTGACAAAAAAATCACTGCTTTTTGAATACATATACACACAACTGACACAATTTAAAAATAGTTCACTCTAAGCATGGGTGTGACGTCTAACAGCGACAACAAGTGCACATGACTGACAATAGTTAGACCCTGTTTGGCAAGTTTCCTGTTCCAATTAAGCAGCATAGTATCCCAAATAAATGAAAGGAATCCTGGCTATTTTCTCCATTAGTTTTCATTCTTTAAGAGTTGTCCCAAAGAGGCCACTGCCCTGATTAACCAACGACCCAATTAATTGAAATTCACTGCATATTACCAATGTCCTATGTAAGCCATAGTTGAACCTGTATCACCTATATCTGTAGATAGTACCTTCCATGTTCCCACCATTTTACAAACTTTTTCCTCTTTTCACTCTTAATTACCTTCCCCTTTATTTTATACCTGTGGCCTTTGGGACCCTCCACCAAAGGGAAAAGCTCCTTGTATCCACTCTGGCCTGAACCCTTGTTATTTTATAAGCATTTTGCAAACTTTCCCTTAGCCTTCCTTTTTTCAATGAATACAGACTCATTCCCTCAAACCGATTCTTGTGATTGTAATCCTTCATTCCAGGAATTGTCTTCGTAAAACTTTACAAAACTCCCTCTAATGCTTTCACATCCTTCCACAATGCGACAGCCAGAATTGGTCCAGTTGAGGCTGGACCAGTGTTTGACTGCAACCATGGCATTCACAGTGCTCCTGTGGGTCATTGTACAATTCCACCATACAGCATTTTGTGTAATTTGTTTTATAGTTTCCCTCAATTTGTTTAAGTCTCCCTCAAATACCAGAAGACTACCTCAATTTGTTTTTGGATCCTGCTGAGAAAATTGTCTGACCAGGGTCATGATCCCCTTCACACCAAGCTCTGAGGGAAATTTTGTTGATTGGAAGTACCTTACAATGTCATGTCCATAATACTTTGATCATTACTTTGACCCCAGCATCTGCAGATTATTTTGTGTATACTTTGATCATTGTTCCTCTTGCAGCAACATTTCTGTTTCCATTGTGGCACTGTGATATAATGAAACAGATGAAATTGGCAGAGATTTGGTGGTGGTCAATCCAACAGCCATCAGTACCTGCCATGATATTGGGAATGCAGATGAAACTGTCTGGTTTCCTCGACTAGGTAAGTCAAGAGAAGACAACCTCCGGCCCTGCCAAACGTGTGAGACTGAGGTGCAAGCCCACTGCAAAACCCCCTGTTTGTGTGAATGCCGTGTCATTTGCACACTGTTATAAATTAATGCCACAAAATAACATACTGCATACAATTAAAGGAATTATATTTATGAATCTTAACTGAATAACCAAAAAAAGGGCCCTTTCTAATTGAACAGTCAAATCTGCACAAGTTGAAGTTCATCTTGAACTTCTCTGTCAGTCACGCACTGGGCCCTTGGTCAACGTGAAAGCACACACCACCTTATGGTGTTCGCAATCCATCTCGAACAAGCAGGTCTCTCCGGATTGTATGCTATGACCGGTTCTCCCGAGCATCTCCTCTCAAGCAAAAACCCAAGACCAACCTTATTGTCCTGAACCAAGAAAAACCTCCTACTAATTGGATGTCGCATATTCTACATCATTCCTTATCTTCAACAACAACCCAAACAGGCTGAAAGCAGCTGAAATGAAGCACCTACAGTGTAACAGTAAAGATGTGAACCAGGGCATTTCACAAATATTTTTATGATCGCTCGCCCAGACGATGACACAACCCAACAAGTGTCATGCCCAGATCAAACAGAAAATTCCAAATGATTTTAGGCATTTCTACACTTCTATTTTCCTCAGAGGATGTGGTCATCAGGTCCTGTATTTACCTTTCCTGTCTGCACCACCTCTAGATCTATCTTTTCTATTTTGATTTTCTATAGTACCACCTACTTTTGTCACATACCCATTGTTCCTTTGACAGTCACTCCTGCCTTCCATCATATCACAGATTTTCCCTTTCATTTTTTACTCTAGCACTATTGTGAAATTTTATAATCTTGTTTCGTCTCGAACTTCTCCTGATTTTGATGAGAGGTCTTCGCCCTGAACTGTCAGCTCACTTTTTCCAACACAGCAGGTTTATATGCACATCATTTCCAGAATTTTCCACTTTCATTTCAGATTTCAAAATCTGCACTACTATACATCAAAAAACATGTTTATAATCTAAAGTATGGTTGAACCTTGTTAATGAAGAGCATTCAAAAGTTAATTATCTGGAGATGACCATAACCTGTCCATCAGAAAGCGACCTGAGAATAGGCAGACAGAATTCCTGTGGCCTTTTATTTGTCTCGGGTATCTTCAGGGCTGGTTCAAGATTCAAGATTATTGAATGTAATTTTCAGCAAAGAAGAACAAACTAATTGTTACTCCAGATATGATGCAGCACAAAAAAAGAACAATAAGATAAAGAATCTAATAATAAAAAACACAAACATGAGAAAATCTGCAGATGCTGGAAATCCAGAGCAACACACACAAAATGCTGGAGGAAGTCAGCAGTCCAGGCAGCATCTGCAGAAAAGAGTCAACGTTTCGGGCCGAGACCCTTCATCAATAATAAAACACCATAAATATAAATACTTAAGAATAAAAATCTTATATATTATCTTATGTATTATAAAAAATATATAAACTCATATACATAGATTGATTGTATGTCCATAAAGTGACTCTAGGGGCAAGAGTGCAGATAAAGGGTCTTTGGAAAGAACTGATAAAGCAGTGGTGGTGTGGATGTGTTGGGGTGGGTTAGTGGGTGGAGATGTTGATCAGCAACCGCAATCCTTGTCACATTTATTTATCACTAATCCCATGAGGGTTTCTTGTGATCTCCAACTTTAATCATTTTATTTTTGGTGGCCTTCAACAATCTGTATTTCTATCTTTAAACTTTTCTCTAGCTCTGTTCATCTGTTGAAGCTCTCTTTAAAAAGCACTTATTTTGACCAAGCTTTTGTCTATCTAAACACACACAGACGTTCTACTACACCCAAGGCAAGTTTTTGTGTCCCCCTATGCCAAGGAAATCAGCAATGCACACAATGAAGATACACAGTGGGTGATTCTATGTCATGGTACTCCCAGCAGGAAGCAGCCTCTACAGGATCTGCATCTAAGGAAGCTGCAATCACCCAGCATGCCTTTATATTCCAAGTGGGGAGAAACAACAACTCTGACTGTGAACCCACACAGTCAAGGTTCCCCCTGCTGGTTTGCAATCTGTCCAGCACTGTACTGTTGTCTGGAAATGCCATCTTTCGGATGAGACATTAACCCAGAGGCCCATCTGGTTTCTCTAGTGGGCAGCAAAGATCTCATGGCACCATTTCAAAAAATAGATGGAGAGTTTTTTTCTCCCCCAGTGCCTTGGCCAAAATTTACCCTACAAACAAGATTAATAATTTGGTTATTACATTTCTGTTTTGTGGGAAATTGCTAGGAGCAAATTGGCTATGACTTTTCCTGCAGTGTAACAATGAAGACACCTTAGAAGTACTTCACAAGCAGTACAGAACTGGGGGATATCCTGAAAAGGTATGTGAAATACCATGTAACACACATCAAAGTTGCTGGTGAACGCAGCAGGCCAGGCAGCATCTCTAGGAAGAGATACAGTCGACATTTCGGTCCTGACGAAGGGTCTATCATAAATAGAAAATAGAAAAATGGAAAGTAAGGTAGTACAAAAAAAAACCGAGATGCACGTCCAGATATTTCGAGGGTACGGCCCAGATCCAGGTCAGGATCCGTTCAGCAATCTTATCACAGTTGGAAAGAAGCTGTTCCCAGATTTGGCCGTACGAGTCTTCAAGCTCCTGAGCTTTCTCCTGGAGGGAAGAGGGACGAAAAGTGTGTTGGCTGGGTGGGTTATGTCCTTGATTATCCTGGCAGATACATAGATACATATAGTACTGTGTAAAAGTCTTGGGCACATTATATACCTTTGCACAGTACTGTAGCAATTTTATGTATTGCACTGTACTGCCACCACAAAAAAATCATTATAAATATGAGTGATGATAAACCTAATTCTAATATGAGTCTATATTGTAGACTGAGAGTGGGAAGGAGCCACGGAGAGGGGAATCATGATTGGGAAAATGGGAAGGGAGAGAGGAGGGGTAGGAAGACGAGAGAGACATTCTGTAATGATCAATAAACCAATTGTTTGGAATCAAGTGACTTACCCTGGTGTTTCAGGGCTGGGTGGCTCTGTACTTGCACCACCACTGCCCCTGGCACTCCTCCTCTGCCACCTGTTCCACGCCCTTCCCACTGTGCTCCACCCTCACCATTTCCAATATCATTTGCTCCTGCCAACACTCCACATTGACAAATACAGTACTGTGCAAAGGACATGGACACCTTTGACATACATATACACACACATAAGCATAGCTAAGACTTTGGCACAGTACAGTAAACACAAACTCCCTGCGGATACTTCAGTTCAGTAGGAAGGACGTACAGCAAAAATGCTAAACTAAGTCTAGACTTCCTAGGATTAATCAATTTTGATAATATTTATTGGTGGTCTGGAAAATATTTATTCCTCAATCAAAGACATCTGTGATGCATGTGCATATTAAACACCCAGACTTCAATTGAACCTAATTCAGGAAATTAAGCTCAATGTGCAGGTATGTTTAGCACAAATGGTAAAGGACAAAGCTGCACCTCAGTGGTGATTGTTGCACTGCTTTTTGTGAGAGGTTGCTTTTTCCAATTTGGCTGGTGCACTCCTTTTTGCCAATAGATACTTTGAAAGTAATTACTTGCCTATAAAAGTGCCTTGGCACCCAGTTCCAAAAAACCAGTCTAAAATTCATTTTTTAAAAACAAATAAGAAACAATTTTCTTGCAAAGAACTTGCACACTGTTACAGTTGATCCCTCAATCATGTCCATCAGGGAATGGGCTTATGTTGCAGTTGAATTCAGCAACTGTTAATGCGCATTCAGCAACAACATGCAGGCAATAATTCCTCACAGCTTCTACAAACAACAAAAAAACAAGAACAACATAGACTGTCTGGCTTGCTTTCATGACCTATAACTGATTATAAAATAGCTGAATCTGAAAGAAACAAGATTTTATTATTCCATTACAACTGGGTGGCCAAAAGGTAAATTCACACCCTTTGGTTCTGCAGTACTTCGCAAGACCTGCTCTAACCTTACCATTGATTAATGGTTCCACCGTATGAGCACATTTATTTTCATGGATTTAGCTGCCCAAAATGCCTCACAGGGAATAGATATACATGAAACTCATTCAACTAATTAACTAAATGCAAACGCATTCCTATGTCATTAATTAATCTACCTTTCAGGCTCACAAGTAAAATTAATCTTGTTTTAGTAAATGACAGAGTGCTTACTTGCAATGGTCAGATAGTGAAAAGATAGCATAGTTTACATCAGATTAAGTGAGATTTACTGCAGAGCTCTTCATATGTAAATAAAACCACATTCTAGCAATCAGTACATTGTCAGGATGAAAAGAGATCAATTTGGAGAAAAGACTTTGAAAATAAACAGATTTGCGGAAATTGTAAATTAAGAGATCCTATCTTTCTCCATTTACAACTGTGTTAACTCAAAACAGACCATGGCTGTATAGTGCAAATTAAATATACCAGCATGCAGAGGAGAACGAAGTTGTCACAGTTATATTAAACTGTTTTGAACAGCTAATCTGTTACCAAAGCAACAGTGATAGCTTAGCAAATTCGAAGATAAAAAGTGGGAAGTTTAAGTACAGAGGAATTTTTGCAACAAATATTTTTAGAGAACTAAACTTTAAAGGAAACTTATTCATGGATCTTAAATTATTTAAATAGGTCGTTCATAAGAAGGCTGCATATAATCCATCCATTCAAGAAGAAAAACAATTCAATTTCAGTCTAAAGTTAATGTCAATTTTAAAAAAATATATTGGTTGGACTCTATTAGTCCTGATATTCCATGTGCATTAATCCGCTTACTTTGAAGCAAAATGGTTGTGCACTTGTTGCTTTGCATGCCTGGCATCACAACTAAACCTTCTGAATAGACGCAATAGTTGTTTGTTGGTTCAGCTGTGGAATTCACCATACACTGTAGACAGATTTAACTGCAGTATAGAGCAAAGGCTATTATGGAACCATCTTTTACATCATGAATGTGTGACTCTGGGTTCCAGCTGACATCCAGATCAAACCTATAAAGCAAGCTTTAAAAAGGGAAAAAAGTAGAAGATTATTTGGACAAAAGTTTGTGGGAACCTGAATGACATTATTGATTAAGAACGTTATCCTTTCACTTCTGAGAAACAAATTGAACTGCAGACTGTATTAACAAATTCTTTTCACTGCAAAGACTGAATTTACTACATAAAATTAGTTTTCGTGACTTTAAAACAGCATGATGCTCCAGGCAGTATTTTCCAGAATTCAGTTTACACTATATGGGTAAACTTACTCAGAGGCCAAAACAGAACATGAGATAGGAGCTATTGGTTAGTATTTCGCTCATTATAACAAAGGAGGAAAATTGCTATGTTATCTATACTGCATGCCTAAGAGAACTCAATAAGAAAGACAACCAAAGTTAATTTATTCTCCACTAGTGACATCTGGCTTCTTATTCATGGGAAATTTCCAATTGTTAAAAGAAATTTTGACCTTTTTCTGAGATTGCTATGCAAGTCACAACTTATAATCATTGATTTGTGCATTGAAACAGAATACTGGCATGTTTGGCAAAAGAATAAATCAAGGAAGGTAGTGCACCCATGGCTGACAAGAGAAATTAGGGATAGTATCAATTCCAAAGAAGAAGCATACAAATTAGCCAGAGAAAGTGGCTTACCTGAGGACTGGGAGAAATTCAGAGCTCAGCAGAGGAGGACAAAGGGCTTAATTAGGAAGGGGAAAAAAGATTATGAGAGAAAACTGGCAGGGAACATAAAAACTGACTGTAAAAGCTTTTATAGATATGTAAAAAGGAAAAGATTGGTAAAGACAAATGTAGGTCCCCTACAGACAGAAACAGGTGAATTGATTATGGGGAGCAAGGACATGGCAGACCAATTGAATAATTACTTCGGTTCTGTCTTCACTAAGGAGGACATAAATAATCTTCCAGAAATAGTAGGGGACAGAGGGTCCAGTGAGATGGAGGAACTGAGCGAAATACTTGTTAGTAGGGAAGTGGTGTTAGGTAAATTGAAGGGATTGAAGGCAGATAAATCCCCAGGGCCAGATGGTCTGCATCCCAGAGTGCTTAAGGAAGTAGCCCAAGAAATAGTGGATGCATTAGTGATAATTTTTCAAAACTCGTTAGATTCTGGACTAGTTCCTGAGGATTGGAGGGTGGCTAATGTAACCCCACTTTTTAAAAAGGAGGGAGAGAGAAACCGGGGAATTATAGACCGTTTAGCCTAACGTCGGTGGTGGGGAAACTGCTGGAGTCAGTTATCAAAGATGTGATAACAGCACATTTGGAAAGCGGTGAAATCATCGGACAAAGTCAGCATGGATTTGTGAAAGGAAAATCATGTCTGACGAATCTCATAGAATTTTTTGAGGATGTAACCAGTAGCGTGGATAGGGGAGAACCAGTGGATGTGGTATATTTGGATTTTCAAAAGGCTTTTGACAAGGTCCCACACAGGAGATTAGTGTGCAAACTTAAAGCACACGGTATTGGGGGTAAGGTATTGATGTGGATGGAGAATTGGTTAGCAGACAGGAAGCAAAGAGTGGGAATAAACGGGACCTTTTCAGAATGGCAGGCGGTGACTAGTGGGGTACCGCAAGGCTCAGTGCTGGAACCCCAGTTGTTTACAATATATATTAATGACTTGGATGAGGGAATTAAATGCAGCATCTCCAAGTTTGCGGATGACACGAAGCTGGGTGGCAGTGTTAGCTGTGAGGAGGATGCTAAGAGGATGCAGAGTGACTTGGATAGGTTGGGTGAGTGGGCAAATTCATGGCAGATGCAATTTAATGTGGATAAATGTGAAGTTATCCACTTTGGTGGCAAAAATAGGAAAACAGATTATTATCTGAATGGTGGCCGATTAGGAAAAGGGGAGGTGCAATGAGACCTGGGTGTCATTATACACCAGTCATTGAAAGTGGGCATGCAGGTACAGCAGGCGGTGAAAAAGGCGAATGGTATGCTGGCATTTATAGCGAGAGGATTCGAGTACAGGAGCAGGGAGGTACTACTGCAGTTGTACAAGGCCTTGGTGAGACCACACCTGGAGTATTGTGTGCAGTTTTGGTCCCCTAATCTGAGGAAGACATCCTTGCCATAGAGGGAGTACAAAGAAGGTTCACCAGATTGATTCCTGGGATGGCAAGACTTTCATATGAAGGAAGACTGGATGAACTGGGCTTGTACTTGTTGGAATTTAGAAGATTGAGGGGGGATCTGATTGAAACGTATAAAATCCTAAAGGGATTGGACAGGCTAGATGCAGGAAGATTGTTCCCGATGTTGGGGAAGTCCAGAACGAGGGGTCACAGTTTGAGGATAAAGGGGAAGCCTTTTAGGACCGAGATTAGGAAAAACTTCTTCACACAGAGAGTGGTGAATCTGTGGAATTCTCTGCCACAGGAAACAGTTGAGGCCAGTTCATTGGCTATATTTAAGAGGGAGTTAGATATGGCCCTTGTGGCTACGGGGATCAGGGGGTATGGAGGGAAGGCTGGAGCGGGGTTCTGAGTTGGATGATCAGCCATGATCATAATAAATGGCGGTGTAGGCTCAAAGGGCCGAATGGCCTACTCCTGCACCTATTTTCTATGTTTCACATTCTATGTTAGTAGGCTCATTTTGTTGATACAAATGGGAGAAAATACCAAAATGATCAACTAGACTGATAAATTCTAATTTCAAGTATACATATCAAGAAACAATGAATAGGTTTACGCACAAGATTCTGCAGTTTCTGGAAATTCAGAATTACACACAAAATTCTGGAGGAACTCAGCAGGTCAGGCAGCAACTATGGAGATGAAGAGTCGATGTTTTGGGCTGACGCTCTTCATCATAACTGGAAAGAAAGGGGTAAGAGGCCAGAAAAACGTGGAGGGTGGGGGAAGGAGTACAAGCTGGAACGTCATAGGTGAAGCTGGGTGAGGGAGAGGGTAGCTGGGGGAGGGAAGATGAAGTGAGAATCAGGAAGGTGTTACTGAGTCAGGCAACAACCCTGAATTTGTAGTTGGTAGCAAATCACTCCTGATCATCTCCAACCCATAATAGTTACCTTAAACAGCCCATCTTGCGGTCAGAAACCAGCTAACAGTCACCAGGAGGTCCTATATGACACATCTTCAAAATACCATAAGACCATAAGACAAAGGAGCAGAAGTCGGCCATTCGGCCCATCGAGTCTGCTCCGCCATTTTATCATGAGCTGATCCATTCTCCCATTTAGTCCCACTCCCCTGCCTTCTCACCATAACTTTTGATGCCCTGGCTACTCCGATAACGATCAATCTCTGCCTTAAATAGAACCAATGACTTGGCCTCCACTGCCGCATGTGGGAAAAAATTCCATAGATTCACCACCCTCTGACTAAAAAAATTTCTTCGCATTTCTGTTCTGAATGGGCGCCCTTCAATCCTTAAGTCATGTCCTCTCGTACTAGATTCCCCCATCATGGGAAACAACTTTGCCACACCAATACATACTTGAGCACATGATAACAATTACATCCCAATTATCAACCCACCAAAAACTGTGAAACCGCATTAGCCTTGTCCCGATTTCTAACCACCTGGCGAAAATTATACTGTATCTACATTTACAAATGAAAATTCATTACATATTACCTTAACTATTAAAACAGAATAAAGACCTTAAAATGTAAATTACATAAAAGCTGTGTTTAATCAAATGTAATGTTGCCTGTGACATATGATCATGCCCAAGTTACAATGTGTGGTCCACAAACCTTGAATAAAGCAGGCACAGGGAGAGTTCCACAGAGACAGAAATAGCATGGAAATAGACCTTTTGGCTCACTATATCTGCACCATCCCTTAACCATCCACTTACACTAATCCTAATGAACCCAGTGTTTTATTCTTCCCACATTCTCAGATTCTATCACTAACCAGTAGGGAACATTTCCTGTCACCAAATAGCATAACAACCTATAAACCTCTAGGCTATCGGAGGAAACTGGATCATCTGGGGCAGACCCACATTGTCACAAGAAAAATGTGCAAACACAGACAACATGCTAGGTTAAGATGGAACCTAGGTCTCTGACCCTACAAGATGTGCAACTCATGCAGCTATGCACTTACAGTGGAAGGAGACGTCATAGCAACTTTAATGGGCAAATAAGTTTGATCTAAAGCAGAGGCAAATTCACAATCAGATTTATAGAATCATCAAGATAAGCCTTGCAATTGTTAAGTGGGAAGTCAAAAGAAGCAGAAAGGTTCACAACGGCCACAACATCTTCAAACAAGAGACTAATGAGAAATATGGCACTTACAAATTTACTTATTAAGCTTGTAAATTTGCATATGTTCTTCAAGGGCAAACCCAATGTACCCAACCTTGGCGTCACCTACTGTACGTGTTTTTGATCACATGCATTATTGTGCACAGTCCAAAGAGTTCAAACAAACTAGGCACATTTTGGACTTTGTTTTTCACTTGTATTCGTCTGCATTCTCATGTTACTGCACCAGGAAATCACAAGGATACAGATTCTATATCATTGTCCATTGAGCTATTTTCCTCATCACATCTTGCATCTATTCTCCTGCAATGGAAATGAATCCCCTCTCAATGATCATCTACTGTAGGTCAATGGAAAAGATTTTCCGGTGTAAATGGTGATGAATAATTGAAATATGAGTGCTCTTCCATTGTTCCCACAGGCAGACCAATGGAACATAGTTAAAGAAACACAAGAGAACGCCAATAAGTTCAAAGTTAATTGCAAATATCACAAACTTGCTGGCAATTAAGTTAGAAAATTACTAAAAAGGACAGTTACATGCAAAATTACTAGCATTTTCCCTATAAAGGCCAGATGAACAACATCTATTTTTGTAGCACTGTGTTTGAAGAACTTGGCTGGCTGGTCTCAGTCACTGAAAACTTTTCATAAAGTATTTTAAAAAATGTGTTTGCCACTACTAATTAACATTCCATTGTCCATATTGAAAACACATTTTCCTGAAAGAAAATGAACAGAAAATAGACCCATTTGATTGCCTAACCATAATTTACTTAACATTCTGACTTGCAATCTACAGATTAAAACAAAACCATGGACTCAAATTAAATTGTAAATTTTCTTTAAGTAATTACTCACAAACTCACTTCATCAAAATTCAACACATCACTAATGACCAGAGTTATTCAACGCATAACTCCATCTCGTTTGATCAGCTCTAATGACCTTGTAGTGTTTTTCCATTGCTAATGGTGCTCAAAGCAGAAGTGACCAAAAAGGGGTTGAGGAAATTAAATACTTGCAAACTTGAATCTCAGGCATACAGACTGAAGGCACTAAAATAAATGCTCATTGTGAAGGAATGAGCAGAAGGCACAGGAATATCAAGAGTAGATCTACATTTTCCACATTCCGTGTGCAGAAGCACATCACTACTTATTATTACGGCTCTGTCCCAGTCCCAGCAAAAGTGTACATAAATTTCCTGCCACCACAAAATAGGAGGCGTCAACCAATATATTTTATTGTAACTGCCATTTATCAGCAGAATTAATTGACAGGAGGGTTGGTAAATTTTATAGTTCCCATTGGTGATGAGCTTAATTGAGAACACAGTCGTTAGATGGAGCTTGTTCCCTTTCTTTCATACATCAAAGATTACAAACTTCAACAACTCTTTTCTATTACTCCTCTAGGTCTTTCTGTTTTTCTCCAGCTCATTCTCTCCCCTTCCCTCACTTAACTTTCCTCCTACCTCACCTCTCCACCTGTCTTAGCCCTTGCTATACTTTGACTTTGCCTTAAGATCTTCTCCTTTCTGGCCCTGATCTATGCATCCTCTGAGGTTTCAATTTAATACCCTTACCTCTCCAGCTCGATGAAAACCTTGCCTGCCGTGATGTTGAACTCTTGCACTGCTTTCAACACTGTTTTCCCCATGAGCCTTCACCCCAGGCTGTAGACCCTTCATATCAGCTTCTGAATTCCCAAATCATCATTTTTTAAATTTTTATTTAGAGAGAGAGCCCAGAATAGGTGCTTCCAGCCCAATGAGCTGCACCACCCAGCCACCCACCAATTTAAACCTAGTCTAACACAAGATGATTTGCAGTGATCAGTTAACGTACCAACTGATACATCCTTGGACTGTGGGAGGAAACCAGAAGGACGCACAAACTTCTTACAGAGGACATCAGAGCTGAAATCTGAACTTCGACACCCTGAGCTGTACTGGCATTTTGCTAACCGCTACACTGCCGTGGTGCCCCATGTATGCCTCCCTAGATTTAATCATTACGAACATTGATGCAAGGTTGACCACAACACTTATTCTACTGCCCTTACTCACTCTAATCTATCCCCCTCGAAACTTACTGTTCGGTACTTTCTGAGAACCAACCTTGACATCATCAAACCACTGGACATGAACAGTACTGTATAGTTCGTGGTCAAAATCTGCCCACTACCTCCCAGACATCAACAACAGTTCTCAGACACACCCATATTCCCAATGAACCATGACCCCACCATTAAACATCAGAACGTTGCCTCCCAATTACCAGCTTCCCTTCTTTAGAAGCTCTTTCCCTCACCCCAACCCAACATATCTCAATTTGATTTCCTCCCCAACATCCACTTTCTGAAACATTAAGGCAAGCCCCTTGTATCAGCTATTTCACGCTCATTTCTTCATATTTCAAATTTGTCCATTCTTCTTTACATTTATAATGTATCACTTTGATGAATTCCACTTTCCTAGTCCCAACCAGCTCATTGTTTCTGTGGATGAAGAATCACAATATACTTGCATCACCATGGCCCTTTATTCTTTCCTTCATCATAGGCATAACTAATCATGTTCTATTACCACCCTCATTTGCCTTGAAGGACTCATTGGTATAATACATATAACATTGAAATCTGTCTCCTTACAGACAGCCACAAACACCCAGTCCATCAAACACCCAATTGCAGGAAGAAAACAAAGCGTCCAAACAATAAAGGTAAGCAAATAGCATTCAGTACTGAAGTTCAGGAAAGTGAGTGTGCACAGCCAGGAAGCCATTCGCTGCCACTCCAGGAGTCTGTTAGTTTCAGTCCACAGCCTCAGTTCAGTGCAGAGACGAGTAAACCTTGTGGAGCAGTGAGCCTCCCACCAGCCTGTCTCCGCTCCTCTGGTCCCACCACCCTCAACCTTTCAATCTGGCCCACTGCTTAAGATGACCAAACAGTGAGTCATTCCTCGCTCTTGGACCTGGGGCTCTGCCGCTTCAATACGCTCTTGGATTGTGAACCACTGTCTCGATTCAGCCTGTACCTGATCTAAATAATCTGACCCGGCACTTAAGTCAGTCTGATATCGGCTTCTTCGTCGCTCTCAGACCCAGGTTCCGCCCCCTCACTCGGATCCGTCACTTCAAATCAGCTCAAGCCCGCTCCAGCAATGGGCAAACGTTGGCCGTTCTTCGCTTTCTGATCTGGGCCCTGCTACCTCAATGCGGCCTGTGCGTGCCATGCCAGAACCATCCTGCACTTTAGGGACTTTAATTCACACTGTAAAAATGCCAGGCCTTACAGTTGGTTTTAAAGCTCAACTCTGAGAGGGATGATATGAGCTATTTATTGAGTGATCATTTTCGAGAAAAAAGTGTGATTAATAAAGTGGCGAGTAGTTTTGCCAGCAAGTCGTCACTGTGTTTCAGCATTGCCATCTTAAACAGGGCATGTCTGTTCAGTCTACAGGGATTTCAGTTTCTTGTCACTATTTGTCCATTTGGTAGCCTCATGCACTATTCCCACAACACCCAACTAAGTCGAGGAACACTTCTTAATTCCTTCTTGGCAAACTAAATTTCTTGAGATTCAATATCATATTTGTCAATTTCAGTTACCCAGCCTTTCTCATTTCCGTCAAATTCTATTTATTTATTTATTTATTTGTTTGTTTGTTTATTGAGATTCCTCACAAAGTAGGTACTTCAAGACACGCCGCCCAGCAAACCCCCAATTTAATGCTGGCCCAATCATGGGACAATTTACAATGACCAATTAACCTACCAACAGGTAGTCTTTGGACTGTGGGAGGAAACTAGAGCACCCAGAGGAAACCCACACGGTCATCTCCTGACAAACAGTGGCAGGAAATGAATTTGAGCCTGGCCAGCAGGATCACACACTTGTAGTATTAAGCTTTTCTCTTCCACAGATGTTATCTGCCCTGCTGGATATTCCTAACACCCTTTCAATTCACATTTCTCCATCCATATCTGCAACTGATTTATGGCATTGATCGTTTCTTTACCCTGCTACATCCTTGCTCATCTCCCTCTAGTCACAAACTTTCAGACACATTGGTTATGATTCTCCCGTGCACTCTTAAGCAGCACCAACTACAGTTGGGTCATTTGGATTCTCTTCATCTCCATCCTACCACCTCAATCCTTTTTTTCTCCACATCTCCTCATTCTCAGCAACTAAAAATGCTTAATAAACTCTTATAAAATACTTAATAAACCAGGGAACAACAGGCACAAGCATGTCAGGAAAATGCCAGGATGTGGACAAAAGAGATTAGTTTAGTTGGCCATTCAATTATGAATGTAAGTGGTCTGACATCCATCCCTGATGAAGGTGGCAGAGTCTGTCATTGAAACGTCAGTTATAGTCGATACTTGCAACCGGCTGGAAGCCCAAGAAGAGTTCATTTGCCATTTAAGCCAGGAAAGCACTAGATCCTTTTTGAGAACATGTTTGTTTTCTCAATTTTCCAGTTTTGAATACAGATTAACATCTTGAAAAAAAATAATTGCTTCTGTCTACACAGACACCGAGTGGCATGTTCAGCATCTCCAGTTTATCTCAACTCAAATTATCGGGTGTCGGTAACCCTCACCAAGATGGCAAGAATCAGGTCGAATGCAGACTCCTACCTCAGACTTCACTGGAGGGGATAGAGAGGCAGGCCAGCAGTTGGGTTAAGCAACAAATCAGCAGTAGGGGAAGAAATGGAGCATGGGTGATTCAGGAACCAAATGTCAAATCTCACTGCAGCAGTTGAAGAATTGGAATTCAATTGTTAAATACATTTTGGAATTCAAAAGAAAAGCTTGTATCTGCAGCTGTTTCACAAAACCAGATTGTCATAAAAACTCAAATTGGTCAACAAATTCCTTGAGTAACACACAAAACATGGGAAGAACTGAGCAGGTCAGGCTGCAACTATGGAGAGGAATGAAGGACCAACGCTTTGGGCTGACACCCTTCATCAGGGCTTGAGGAAAGGCCTTGGCTTGAATCGTTGGCTCGAATCATTGGCTCGTTATTCCTCCTCATAGATGCTGCCTGACCTGCTGAATTCCTCCAGCATTGTGTGAGAGTGAGAGAGAGAGAGAGAGAGAGAGAGAGAGAGTGAGAGTGAGAGTGTGAGAGTGAGAGTGAAAGAGGGGAGAGAGAGTGTGAGAGAGAAAGAGAGAGAGAGAGTGAGAGAGAGAGAGAGAGAGAAGAGAGGAGAGAGGAGTGAGAGTGTGAGAGTGAGAGTGAAAGAGGGGAGAGAGAGTGGGTGAGAGAGAGAGAGAGAGAGAGAGAGAGAAAGAAAGAGAAAATGTGGATTTCCAGCAACTGCAGAATTGCATGTTTACAAATTCCTCAAGGTCAGACTGTGCTCTTAGCACAGTGTATACAGTGACTCACATCAATGTGATCAACTTGTAAGTGTTCATGAATTAGCTTAGGAAGCCTCCTAGTTCAAGGGCAATTAGGGTTTACATTATTTGATGTTTTGCCTGCAATGTTTACTTAAACACAAGGAAAGTAAGGGAGAAACATCAGAATCAGGTTTATTATCACTGACATACATGTTGTTTTGTGACAGCAGTACAGTCTCATACATAAAATATACTATCAATTACAAAAATAAATATTTTTAAAATTAATTAAGTAGTGCAAAGAGAGAGAAAAGTAATGAGGTAGTGTTCATGGGTTCATTTTCCACTCAGAAATCTGATGGGAGAGGAGAAAACATGAGTAAGTGTTTTCAGGCTCCTGTACCTCCTCACAGGTGGTAGTAATGAGAAAAGGGCATTCCCTGGGTCAGTGAGGGTCAGTAATGATGGATGCCATCTTTTTGAAGGCCTCCATGGTGAAGAGGTTGGTGCCAATGATGGAACTGGCTGAGTTTACAATCCTCTGCAGCGTTTTCCCAGCCTGTGCCGTGGCCCCTCTATACTAGATTCTGATGCAACTATAGGGTGAAGGTATTGCAGTGGATTTTGTCCACATAGGTTTTAGCAAACTATTTGATAAAGTCCCTCAAGGAGGCTCATCCAGAAGATTCAGATGCGTGGGATCCATGGAGAATTGTGTGTTTGGACTCAGAACTGACATGCCCTGAGAAAGCAGAAGATAGTGGTCGAAGGATCTTATTCTAACTGGACGTCTGTGATTAGTGTTGTTCTGTTAGAAACTGCACTGGGACCTCTGCTGGTTGTGATGTATATACATATTTGACATGGATGAAAATGTAGATGGGTGGGTTAGTAATTTTGCAGATGATATGAAGATTGGTGATGTTGTGGATAGTGCAGAAGACTGGCAAAAATACATCAAGGTATAAATCAGTTGCAGATATGAGTGGAAAAATGGCAAATGGAGTTTAACCCAGAAAAATGTAAAAAGAGAGTCTAGTGTTTTAGGAGAAGAGCCTTAATAGTGTTGATGATCAGAGGGATCTTGGTATCCAAGTTCATAGCTCCCAGAAAGTGGCTAATTAGGTTGATAGGATGGTTAGGAAGGCATATGGCATGCTTGCCTTTATTAGTTGAGGCACTGAGTTCAAAGGTCAGGAAGTTACATTGTAGCTTTATAAACCTCTAGTTCGGCCACAACTGGATTACTGCATACAATTCTGGTTGCCCCATTATAGAAAGGATGTTGAAGCTTTGGAATAGGTATAGAAGAAGTTTACCTGGATGCTGCCTAGATTAGAGGGCACGTGCTATAATAAGAGGTTGGACAAACTTAAGTTGCTTTCTCTGAAGTGGTGGAGGCTGAGGGGAGATCTGATAGATGTTTATAAGATCATGAGAGGCATCGACAGAATAGACAGACAGGATCTTTTTCTAGGGATGAGATGTCTAATACCAGAGAGCATGCATTTAAGTTGAGAGCAATTCAAAGGCAATGAATATGAGGGCTATTTTTGTTTAAATACAGAGAGTGCTAGGTGTCTGGAATATGCCACTTGGAGTGGTGGTAGAGACAGATACATTAAGGACTTTTAAGAGATGTTTACATAGGCACAAGCCCATGAGGAAAATGCAGGCATGTGGCCATTATGTAGGCAGAAGAGATTAGCTTAGTTGACCATTTAATTTAATCTCCGCTGCTTCAATTCATTTCCTCATGTTACGAGATATTGTCCAACATTCTGAGCTATATAACATAACTGGATAAACGTAACATTTCAGTACTCTGAGGTGGATTGTCATGCCTAGTTTAGTATTAGTCAATATACTCTTCATTCTCATAAAGGTGTCTGGTTAATTGGGCCGGCCACTTACTTGAATCAACTCTTAAAAAATAAAAATTAACAGAGAAATTAGCTGGGATACCATTAATTTATTTGTGACATGATACCACGTATTTGGGATAGGAGGCTGTTGTCAAACAGTTTCTAATTTGCATCTGTTGCGTGCACTTGAATAGCACTTAATTATCTTACTGCTTATTTTTCATCAACTGTGAGTGACAAAAATCACTGATAACTAATTTAATCAGTCTGGCATATCATTGTTGGCAGAAAGGCCTGTTCCTGTGCAATAATGTTCCATGTTCTGTCAGAAAGCTCTCCATGGTAAATCTGTAGAAATTTGCTCAAGTCGTTGGTGACACTCCAAATCTCTTATCGGCACAGTGGTGAGGGCAATAAGAAAGGAATTCCCAGATACTATCACAGCATTAAATTAATTAATACTTGCTAAATGATCTCACACCTCTTGAAAACCTGTAGCTAACACATACCAGAACCAACCCCTTCCAGGCTATCACCAAACTAGTTTTGGTCGGATGGGTGAAGCCACAGCTCCTTGCTGGTTAAAATACCACCAGGCATGAAAGCATGGAAATTAGGCCAGTTGGTATAGTCACCTATTTTTACCATCCTTATTTGTCTCAGTTCCACCTTCTGGGGTGGGGTTTAAAGACAACTCACAGCAGATTCTTAATACTGTTGAGAATTTTTAATTTCCATTTTACGTTTGTACTTTGCGTCACAAAGCCTATCGCAACAGGATGGCCAAACTGATGCTGTAAATTCCTTGTTGTTCAAGGTTAAAAAGTCTAGTCACTAAATGATGATCATAAAGTTGACAGAGTAGCCACACGTGACGAAGTAAAACCTCACATGGGGAAGCCATTAGTTTCGGTCTGCAAATTAATTATTGTAATGAATAAGACGGGGGAACAAAGTCTATGATTAAATGAGTAAAAAATACACATCTGCTAGGGCTAAACCAGCAGAACAAAGGTCTAACAAGAACACTCTATCCACCGTTGTGTGGTATTGTAAACTCTGAGCAAAAACAGGTTCATTGATCAGCTGAGATGTCATCTCTATACGTTTAACAATCTGTACACACAGCATTATTTATCACCGACAAGAACTGACTCACCATAAATCCTTAGCTTAAAACAGTGCTGCACAATATTATTGTCAGGAGGTTAACCTGAAATACTTGAGGACCACTGATGTGAAGGTGGAAGATCCACATTGCTGTGTTCCAATATTTGTCTCATCATGGTTTCAGGGCAGCATCAACATCATGCAGACTTAAACAGAAACTCTTACACTTTAATTATGTACAGGTTTGATCTGAAACATGGTTAACAGTTCCAATCAACCAATGGGGAGGAGAGGCTCAAGATGGAAAGAGGTGAATTTCAGACACTTTACATTTTATTTTCTAAATTAGTTTAAATATTTAACTGTTTAATGCATTCATACATTTTATTGAATATGTCTAGTTCTGTGCTTCAATCATCACATTTTAAGTTGAGTGGATCCAGGTTAATTTCAGCACATTGGCACCAGTACATTTTGTGCCAATTAAGCAGCTGCCCCAGTTAGCTGAAGTTTCATGGAAATAGTTAAAAAAAAGATTAAAAAAGACAAATTGCTGTGTAACTGAGTTAAAATTATTTATTTAAATAAAGTACAGATCAAAGTAGAACATTACCAATACTACAGCAGTTCTATAAAACTGTATTAGGTCCTAATAGTTATTGACGGAGGAATTAATCCAGTGTTCTTTTGATTGACTGTAAATAAACAAAATCAGCAGGCACCTAGTGCAGGTAATGAACTGCTTTCATACAATGCTTTTGATATTTGCAGCCTCCAAACCTTCATTTTCATTGTAACATTCAAGATGATTGTTGATACTTTCAAATTCATTGTAAGTCCTAACTTGTTGATGAATGAAATCGATTCATTTTCACTCCTGACTGTTTCTGGCATCTCCAAGTCTGAATGCTTGAAACTGCAGTGAGCAAAACAATTCTGAATTGTCTTGCTGCTTATTTTTCATCAACTGTGAGTGACAAAAATCACTGCTTTTTGAACATAAATGCGCACAACTGATGCGATTTAAAAAGTATTTGCTCAAAGCAGGGTGTAGTGTCTAATGGGTATTCAAGTGCACACAACTGATGCATTTTAGAAGCTGTTAGGCAACAGCCTCCTGTCCCAAATAAGTGGTATCATGTCACAAATAAATTAATGGTATCCCAGCTAATTTCTCTGTTAATTTTTTGTTTTTTAAGAGTTGTTTCAAATAAGTGGCTGGCCCAATTAACCAGACACCTTTATGAGAATGAAGAGTATACTGACTAATACTAAACCAGGCATGACAATCTGCCTTAGAATACTGAAATGTTACGCTTATCCAGTTACGTTATATGGCTCAGAATGTTGGACAATATCTCGTAACATGAGGAAATGAATTGTAGCAGTGGAGATGTGGTTTTTGAGGAGGATGCAAAGAATATCACGGACAAAATGAATTTCTAATGAGGATATCATGAACAGAGAAAACACAAAATGAGAAATAATGTATGAGATCATGAAAAGGCAACGTAACTTCATTGGACATGTGGTTAGGAAAGAGGAGTTAGAATGCACGGTAATTATGGGAAAGATTGAAGGGAAGAAAGCAAGAGGAAGACAAAGACAAATGATGATGGAGACAGCAGCCAGAGAACTGGAAATGAATACCAATGAACTGATCCACTTGACCCGAAACAAGAGTGTGTGGGCTATGGCAGTCAAAGCTCAAACTGGCATGGCACCTGCTGATGATGACTGTACTAATTTTAAACACCTTTTAGTTTTATTTTTTAAATAACTGGGAAAGCAATAGGCAAGTGTGGCTCATGCTCACATGACACAGACTGGATGCTGTTAAGCACGATTTACGATGACTATTTCCTCTCTATTCACATCAGCAGATAGTGAAGAAATAATATAGGATACGGTTCCACAAGCTCAGCGATTGATTCATACTTCAAAAAAGGGGTTATCCTCTAAAGCAGTGGTCCCCAACCTCCGGGCCATGGACCAATACCGGACCGCGAAGCATGCAGGGGTGCAGTGGTAGCCGGGACACACCCAGCACATCTTCAAGACAAAAGCCCAAATACACAAGCTAATTAATTAGGTGCCACCCAGCAAGTAAATGTCGGCATAGATCAAAGGTGATCAATCTGTGATAACGCAAAGAAGATTTCAGTTTGTAATAGAACTAAAGCATTGCAACTCAAAATTCTGCATAGAGCCTATCTGACTCCAGATCGTCTCTTGAAATTTAAGACGGGGGTTTCTCCAATGTGTTCTAAATGTAAAGTAATTATTAGAACTCTCACCCACTGTTTTTGGATTTGTCCCAAGCTTCAGGCATACTGGAGTGATATTTTGGGTGAAATGGAAAAGATTCTGAAGATGGAGCTTGAACTGGACCCAGTGTCTTTTCTCTTAGGCTTACCCAGCAGTCGTTATTTTAATGCACATCAGAAAAAACTTCTTAACATCCTGACTTTTTGTGTGAGGAAGAACATTTTACTTTGTTGGATATCCGATAAGCCCCCTGGACTTTTTGGTTGGCGTAAATTAATCATGGAATACATTCCTTTGGACTTTCTGACATGTTTGGTACGCTCAAAAACAAATAGTTTTCATAAAACATGGCAACCTTTTCTGCAGTATTTTGATGTAAACCTGACTGCTATACTAATAAGGGCTTTTGTATAAGATGTTGTGGTGATGCCTATATTTTGATGGAAGTGTTCTGATACCTGATATCTGTGAAGGGAAGAAATGTAAATGTAAGTGTATCTGGAAATTGAAAGTTTTGTTATGCTGAGCAGAAAAATAAAAATAAAATTATATTAAAAAAGACGCACTGGAGTCACGGGAAATTCAAACAGGAAAAAACAGGCTTCAAATACTGTGGTTATTCTCCATCAGTCAAAAAGATTAAATGTTCATAATTTTGATCAGTTAGTTGTCAAATCCCTGCCTAACTGTAGTGCACAGAATTTAATTTTATTTAGAGATAGAGCACAGGAACAGGGACATCGCAGTTGAATTATACCCATGTGATCGATTAAGCTATTAATCTGTATGTCTTTAGAACATGGGAGGAAACTGGAGCACCCACTGGAAACCTTCACAGCCACAGAGAGCGCACACATACTCATTACAAACACCGGTGGAATTGAACCTGGGTCACTGCCACTGTAATGGGGTTAGACTAACCGCACACTACTATGCCATCCTAGACAAAAGCTACTGAGGGAGTTCAGTGAGCCAAATAACATCAGTGGGGGTGATGGGATAGTTGAAGTTTCCACACCAGTTCTTGTCCCTCTGCTGCATTCTGTCTAGTCCTACACAGAGTCTCGAGCAAAAATGTCAGCTACCAGTTCTCCTCCATCGAGGGACTTCAGCAGCTGAGTTCCTCTCCATCCCTCTCCCAAACCCCAAGCAGTTTGGTTTGTGCTCCAGATTCTAACACCTGCAATATCAATTCTTTATACCAGAGGGTGGTCTCGATGGAAATATGAGACTTTGGTGTCCACAGCTCTATGTGCTGGCAACTTCTAGTAATATGAGCAAGGGCGGATGCATCCAACGCAGGAGAATGACATTGACCTCTTGCATAGTCTTCTCACAGTCTGTCACAGAGCCAACCTTCAATGTGTGGTGGCTCCATTAAGCATCTCATGGCAATGGATACAGATGTTACTCACCCAGTGGACATTTAGTGCTCTCAGTTTCTCCAGGAGATGTAATGTTATGTTGAAGTTGGATGTTAATGAGTATTTGGAGTATTGAGTGCAATTCTGATCACCAACCCATAGGAAAGAGAAAAAGAGAGCAGAGAAAATTTACACAAATGTTGCTCGGACTTTAGTTATCAAGAATGGTTGATGAGGATAGGACTTTACTCGCTGGAGCACAAGAGAATGAGAGGAGATCTTATAGAGGTATGTAAAATTATGAGTATAGATTGAATGCACGCTGGCTTTTTCCCTTCAGGTTGGGTGAGAATAGAACTAGGTGTCATTGGTTTAAGGTGAAAGGTGAAATATTTCAGGGGAATCTGAGGGAATGCTGCTTCACTCAGAGGGAGGTGTGAGTGTGGAATGAGCAGCCAGTGAATATGGTAAATGTGCATTCTATTGTGACATACACATTTGGATAGGTACATGGATAACAGAGGTGTAGACTGCTATGGTCCAGGTGCAGGTAGACGGGAGTAGGCAGAAAGTCAGCCTGGCATGGATTAAATATGCTGAGTTGCCTGTTTCTGTGCTGTAGTGCACTATAACTCTAACTGTTGTTCATTGACTAATGGAGGATGGTAGATAGTTCGAAGATCAAAATAGCAGCGTTTTCTAGAAGCCAGAGATTTACACATCTCTTCTTCCTCTCTCCTACCACACAAACAGAAAAATAGTGAACTGATTGTAAAGACCACAAGTCTCAATGCACACATAGTGCACACACACCAAAGGGCGATAGAAAATGAAAGGACCAAGATTAGATAAGCTTTCAGACTGCAGAGACATGGCATTAAGAGCCCTGGTAATGATCATATTACCCAAGACTCTGAAGAGTTTTCAGTTATCTAGCTTTCGTCACCAGGTATCTCAGAGTTTAAAAATAATATCCATTTAGGGTAGGATCTCAGAGTTAGTAAGGGGCCAATTTTCCAATCCCCCCTGTCAGAAATCAGGTAAGCAATGAAAACAATTTTAAAAATTCAACAATTCAAAGAACCAGATTATTTAAATGATAATCCCTGTTCAGTGCAGGTGACAGGTTGATGTTCCAACCCAATTCTTTCCCTTCCTCTACTGACTTTTCAGACTTCAGTGACAACCTGCTGCCTAAAGAACCCACAGTATCAGACCCCTATTGTAACTAAATTGTTGTTTTCCCAGCTGTAAATTTATGTCAATGATTTACACCACAAGAAGCAATTCATCCAAATCTTAACCATTCTCATCTGGTCTCAATCCATCAACAGGAGGTCCAAAACAACTTCCTCAGGAAAGGTACAATAGGGAAAGTCTTGTGCTCTCACCACCATCAACAAGGTACTTAGATTAGATTCAAATATTTCAGTATATAAAATTGACATATTACTATGAGACTTGCATAGACTAGATAAGACGAGTGAACACAAACCAATTCTCTTAGAGGAATCGGAAGCGGAGAGAGTGAGCAATTTCAAGTGCCTGGGTGTCAAAATCTCAGAGGATCGAACCTGATCCCAACATATTGATGCAGTTATAAAGAAGGCAAGACAGCGGCTATATTTCATTAGGAGTTTGAAGACATTTGATTTGTCAATTGTGACACTTGAAAACTTCTATAGATGTACCGTAGAGAGCATTCTAATAGGCTGCATCACTGTCTGGTATGGTGGGGGGGGGGGGCGGGCGGGGGGGGGGTGCTACTGCACAGGACCGAAAGAAGCTAAAGAAAGTTATAAAATTAGTCAGCTCCATCTAGCTTCCATAGCAGTGCCTCAGAAATGCAATGTCCATTATTAAGGACCCCATCACCCAGGGCTCGTCCTCTTCTCATTGTTACCGTCAGGAAGGAGGCACAGAAGCCTGAAGTCACACACTCAGTGATCCAGGAACAGCTTCTTCTCCTTTGCCATACAATTGCTTAATGGACATTCAATCCACGAACACTACCTCACTTTTTTAATATATATTATTTCTGTTTTTGCACCATTTTAATCCATTCAATATTCAGTAAGACAAAGGTTTGGTCGCCGGCCGCTCGACCATGGCTTTTGGTCAGGCGCTGGATGCTTGGAGAGATTTGGCGGGGGTCAGGCGCACAGCGCTCGGCCGGAGGCCGTGGTCGAGTGGTCGGCAACTTGGGCCGGCTCCCCCACTGGACTTAGTCTGGTGAGGAGGGTGTGAGGACACCCAGCAGGACTAAAAAGACAAGACCTGACAAAGGGCGGATGAGCTCCTTGTGAGCCAACGGCCATCTTCCGTGAAAGAGATTAAAGCCTCACCACGTATCTACGAATCGTATGCTATGCACCTAGTTAGAAGAGATATGATGAACTTGGACGCTGCACTGTGTGCCTGGACCTGCCCAAGGCCTCCGCCTAAGGAAGGGCCGAGCTCGAAGAAGTGGCCGCGGCTGGAGGCCAATACGGCCTCAGGCTCGAGTTCGGCAGGGGCGGAGGTGGGCGGTGCCAAGGCGGCCAGCTCGAACAAACTGGAGGAGAGGCTGTACTCGGTGCTGTCACAAGTTCAAAGAAGATGGAGGGTGCATAGCCGCCAACCCCGGATTCGAGACGACACCCACTGACTGACTGAAGACAAAGGAGATAATGATGGACTTTAGGAAAACTAAGCCTGCACTGCTCTCTGTTACTATTGATGGTAAGGATGTGGATGTAGTGAAGACCTACAAGTATCTGTGGGGTGCACCTGGATGACAGACTTGAGTGCAGCACCAACACAGAGGCTTTGTACAAAAAGACCAGGGTCGTCTCTATTTCCTGAGGAGACTGAGGTCCTTTGGAGTATGCAGGCCTTTCCCTCACATGTTCTACTAGTCTGTTATTGCCAGTACAATCTTATATGCGGTGGTGTGCTGGGGCAATGGCGTCAACAGAGGTGATGCCAACAGGCTCAATAAACTGATTAGAAAGGCTGGCTCAGTTATAGGAGTCAAACTGGACACACTGGAGGCTGTGGTGGAACAAAGGACCCTACGGAAAATCCTGGCAATTTTGGACAATCTATCTCACCCTCTGCATGCACCATCTGCAAGAAACAGAGTCAATTTCTGTATTCATGCTGCTGCTGTCAATGTCTACCCTTCAATGGATAGAAAATGGACACTACTGGTTGATCAGGGAGTAAACTCTCTCCCATACAAGTACTGGTTGAATTGTTTTACACCCCAAACCCAACTCAGGGCCACCTTGTCAATCTCTGGTTAATTTTTTCCTTGCAGCAGTAAGGGAACATGATGCAAAGGCTATTAGCTGTTCACTTCCATCACTCATAACATGTGACATGACTGCACCTTTACCATAAGGCAAGGCATCACAGGCAAGCTTCACTGGATGATGTGGAACATAATGGGTGAGCACAATGTCTGACATCACCACTTCCTTTACCTGTGGAAAGATATCTCACTCTGCTTTATCCATTGTTATTTCTTCCTGATCTATCCGATCTATAGTAATGAGTTCAAGGGGTGGAGCACAGTAGATAGGTTTGGCAGGAATCCGTTACGGTAATTGACAAATCTTAAAAAGGATCGCATTTGTAACATGTCTTTTGGTCTTGGGGCATACACCACTGCTTGAACTTTTTCAGCAAACTTGAGTAAATCTTGGTGTGACCACAATAAGTGATGCTTAGTTTAAAGAATTCACACTTTCTGCACTGTGCTCTGAACCCATAATCTTCTAATCTTTTTAAATACTTTATTGACATTTTGGAGATGCTCCTTGTCATCCTCACTGGTGAAAATGATGTCATCCAGATAACACTGAGTGCCGAGGCAGCCTTGCAGCACCTGGTCCACCGTTCTCTATCTGAATACAGGTGCAGATGCTACACAAAAATAAGTCTATTAAAACAATAAAACCCAC
The DNA here is from genome assembly GCF_963921235.1 of Mobula hypostoma. Lineage (NCBI taxonomy): Eukaryota > Metazoa > Chordata > Chondrichthyes > Myliobatiformes > Myliobatidae > Mobula > Mobula hypostoma. The sequence goes on from NC_086113.1 coordinate 24,322,749, forward strand.
CGTGAGGGTTTATGTTGAAAACACTTTGGATTCTTCTTCCATCTCCATCTGTAGGTAGACCTCTGGTAAGTCCACTTTGCTGAAGAGTTTCCCTTCAACAATGTTTGTAAAGATATCCTTTATCATGGGCTGAGGGTATTGATCTACTGACAGTAATGGATTGATGGTAACCTTACAATCACCACAGATCCTGACAGACCCATCCTTCATAGCTCCTGGGACTAGTGGCATTGCCCATAGGCTCCACTCAACCTTGGAAAGAATTCCTTCAAACTTCACGTGATCCAGCTCACTGGTGACTCTATCACAGATGGTATAAAGAACCCAATGGGCTTTGTAAAACTTGGGTGTGGCATTTACACTTAACACTATTTTACACTTCATACTGTGCACTTCAGTTTTCCAATTACATTCTTTTTTTGGTAATTTATTTTTTATTGAATTTCATTCTTGAACACTATTGTGGCAGCATCTAGCGCCTTTCTTATTTTGCTTTCAGTTAAAAAGCCCTGTTGCAGGGGTTATGACATACAAATGGTAGATGGATCTCCAATGTAGTTGTCTCAGCCATTCATGACCCAACAATGCTGGCCCTCCTGTTTTTACTACATAAAAGCTCAATATAGCTTGTTGATTGTTGTATTTCACTGTTACAAACATCATTCCCACAGGAGATATATTTTCTCCAGGTAAGTTCGTAGTTGGATATTTGCAGGTTTCAGTTTAGTATCTTTGAAATGCCATTCAAACTCATTTTGTCAAATAACTGAAACAGCTGAGCCAGTGTCAAAATCTATTTTAATTAATTTGTCTTTCACTTCTGGTGTAAACCATATTGCTTGTCTCTAGTCAGTTTTCACATTGTAAATCTCAAAGCTAAACAATCCTGTGTGAGTCTCATCTTTATCAGATATTTCATCAACAGCATGCAGATCAGTGCTCTTTTTGAAACTGCAACTTGACTTGTATCTTTTTCTCTTTCCTGTGTAGTCCATTTATTTACGTCTGCTTGACCAGCTTTTTGTATGTGTCCTACGTTGTTGTATTTTCTGCAAGTTTCACCTTTCAACCTGCATTGGTCTGGTGTATGTGAGCCACTGCCATAACAGTAACACAATTTGTTTGGCCAGGCAGGTTTCTTGTAGATTATGCAATATTGTTCATGCTGACTTTCATTTCGGACTGGAGCTCCCTGCGATTTTGACTGCTGCTTCTATTGATACAGTAATTTCAAGTGCTCTTTTAAATGTGAGCTGTTCTTCAGTTAGGAGCCATTTTTGAATGCTTTCTTGTACGATTCTACAAACTAAACAATCTCTCAATGCATCATTAAGCCCATCATTAAACTGAAAATGCTTAGGCAGTTCCTTCAATTTAGCCACATAAATTGAAATAGACTCCCCTTCATTTTGATTCCACTTTTGATACTTAAAGTGTTCCGTAATCAACAATGATTTTGGTTCTAAATGTTCCTGCATTACATTCATGATATCAGCAAAGCTCATTTCAACTAGTTTGATGGAACAGTTAAAGCTCTCAGCTAACTGTATGCTTTACCACACATTGTAATCAGCAACAGTGGTATTTGTTTTTCATTGGCTGTTTCATTTGCTTCAAATTACTGTTCAATTTGTTCCGTATGCAATATCCAGTTATCTCTTATGCAATCAAATGCAACTACATTTCCAATGTAGCCAGCCATTTCTGCTTTCTAAAAAGTATATATTATTATTATCAAGTCAAGTGAATTGGCTCTGGTTGAATCCAGGTCTGGCAGAAGATGCACATTCAAGTTGGTCGCCCACAGCTTCACTTCAAGGATGTCTGCAAAAAGTGTCAGAAGCTGGCCAACATTGACATGAAGAACTGGGAAGACATAGCAGACGAGCGGGCTGCCTGGGGTCTGGCTGTTAAAGAGGCGTACGAAGAGCAGGAAGTGCCTGCATCAATGATTTGGCTTCCAAGAGAGCTCAACAGAAGGAGAGAGCCGCTCCAACCAGACGCCCGTCATCCGTCATCTGCAGCTAGTGTGGAAGAAGCTGTCACTCCAGAGTAGGAATCTTCAGCTGCTCTAGGAAATGCACCACCATGAGCTGACTTTTCTCATGTGCCACCCACCATCTTTCAAGACAGAAGGGTGCCAACAACAATTATTATTATAACCTCATTCTGTTTATGAACCTTTGGCAATACTTGTTGCTTGTTAATTTTCTTCATTTTCTAAAAACTCGAATATCTCTCTCCTCTTCCGAAGAAAAGCTTGCTGCGCTTCAGCAGGTAGGTAGTCATCTTGGATTCATTTTAAAACTTCCTCATTGCTACCGTTATGCTTTGTAACTCCAAAAACTAATTGAAAGAAAAGCACAGGAGCTGGGACATGTTTTGTCTACTTTGTTTTCTTTAGTGAGGAGCTTACATGTGACGTGGAGACATAATGATTTATGCCATTTGTGTAGTTCTTACATATAACACGTAACGAATTATGTAAACAAAAAAGAATGCTTAATCAAATGACATATTTACAATATTAATTAGATATCACTAAAATATTACATACACTAGAGGTGGGGCCAAAAATTCTTTGCACCCATAATTCCTCTTTAAATAATTAGCTACTTCCCCTGCCAGTTAAGTATCAACAACATCACTCAGGTCAGGAAACAAATGTAGGCCAGACACGAGAGAAGGCAGAATTTCTTCAGAAGAAGGAGTATTAAATCAGATGGGTTACAATAACATTAAAATATGTACAGCCACAACTGAATAAACAAACCTTTTTCTGTGAATTGTGTATTGAATTTCACTCAAGTGTGAAATCAAAAATTCACTGTTTCTCACAAGAGAAATTGTTATAATTACATTCCTTAATCAGCACTAGCCATTTCTCTGATGTTTCAATTTGTCAGTCTAACGTTGATGTAGCGGGAGTCCGTGCAGTTTTACAGCTTGATTCTCTCAATGTGGCCTGAACCACTCCTTATTTTGTGTTGCCAGAACTGGGTAAATGCAGCTGGATAAAACAAAGGCAATTTGCTTTGATGTTGAGGCAGATTAACAATCAGTACAGCAGGCCATGCACCCTGCTGGAAGAAGAGCACAGAACTACACATAATTACATCTATTTTAGCAGACTCTACTCTACGTTCAGCCAAGCAAGGCAACTTGTATTGAATAAATATCACTTCACAGAAAGTGATAACATCAGCTGCTATCATGGAGCCAACTGCATCAGCGCAAGGCCCACAAGATCTACACTCATTTATAATTCTGTCAGAGACAGAGAAAAATATCAAGGTCAAGAGTCAACCTTTTATAAAGAAATCTTTAACATCTTTCCTCATTGCCCAAATAAGTCTTGCAATCAAACCATTATGGAAACTTCAAACAAATTTGCTGTAAATCTGCTCTGCACTATGTTTTGAAAGAAGTTCCAGCCCTTTGAGGGTCAATCAGAAGTATTCAAAAATTACATAATTAATCTCCAACCTAGGACAATGCAGAGTATAAGCTCAATGAATAATAACAGATATTAAAATATGTAACCAAAGAATTCTTAATGAACAAAACATATTTATCTGGCAATGTGTAAGGCAGGCCAAGACCCAAGCTACCTTACACAAAAGAATAGGACTCAAGTGCATATCCTCCACTAAGGATAATTGTTTACTTCCACTGCCAGTACAGGAAAAGGCTGGGTTGAAGTATCAATATTTCAAAATCAAATTGAATGAATATAATCTGCTTGAAAGAGTTGAGTGGCAGAGTGGTAATAAATTTGGGAGTGTCAAGACCAAGTTTAAGGTTCAGTTTCTAGAGGTTAATAGTCATTGCAGGTACAAATCTCATCAATACTGGAAGTATCTTTCAATTAAGTTGTGCCATGTTAAATTAAACTATTGATGTCTAAATGTACTATCTCACAAACATCAGTGTTTATTTTGTAATGCAGAGTCCAGCAACCCTCAACAACTTGAAGCTCAAGGAGGAATCCGTCGAGTTGTTGGGCATTGTCTGTACTAGTAACTGCAAGAATCACAGAACTCATATACTTGAAAACAATTAAAGCCAGTAGAATGTAGAACAGCAGATTACAGGAACAAGCACTTTAACCCAACTGTGCCAACTATGATGCCAATTTAAATGACACATCTGCCAGCTCGTGCTCTACATCCCTAAATCCCTCGCTTGTTCATGTGACTGTCTAAAGTGTTGACATCAAATCTGCTTCCACCACCTCCCCTGGCAGCACATTATAAGTACCTACCAAACTGTGTAAAAACACTTGCAAACTGCTCAACACACACAAGTTACTGGAAGAACTCAGCAAGTCAGGCAACATCTATGGAGTGGAATAAACAGTCGAGGTTTTGGGACAAGACCCTTCATCAGGACTGAAAAGCAAGGGGGGAGAAGCCAGAATAAGAAGGGGGGAGAAATGGAAGGAGTACAAGCTAGATGAAACAATGTGAGGGAGACAGTGGGTGGATGGAGGAAGAGGATGAAAGAGAAACTGGGAGGTGATAGATGGAAGGATAAAGGGCTGAAGAAGAAGGAATCTGATAGGAAAAGAAAGTGGACCATGGAAGAAAGGGAAGGAGTAGGGACAACAGAAGGAGGTGATGGGCAAGTGAAGAGAAGAGATGAAATAAGAGGGGCAAACACGAGGAAATCTGCAGATGCTGGAATTTCAAGCAACCCACATAAAAGTTGCTGGTGAACGCAGCAGGCCAGGCAGCATCCATAGGAAGAGGTACAGTCGACGCTTCGGGCCGAGACCCTTCGTCAGGACTAACTGAAAGAAGAGCTAGTAAGCGATTTGGAAGTGGGAAAGGGAGGTGGAGACCTGAAATGATAGGAGAAGACAGGAGGGGGAGGGAATGGAGCCAAGAGCTGGACAGTTGATTGGCAAAAGGGATATTAGAGGATCATGGCACAGGAGGCCTAGGGAGAAGGAAAAGGGGGAGGGGCGAGCCCAGAGGATGGGCAAGGGGTATAGTGAGAGGGACAGAGGGAGAAAAAGGAGAGAGAGAAAAAGAATGTGTGTATATAAATAAATAAATAACAGATGGGGTACGAGGGGGAGGTGGAGCATTAGCAGGTTAACCCATAATGCAGAACGAAAAAAGAAAGAAGGGGGAGGGGGAGAAATTAGCCGAAGTTAAAGAAATCGATGTTCATACTGTCAGATTGGAAGCTACCCAGAGGGAATGTGAGCTGTTGCTGCCTAAAATTCTTTTCAGTTTTCCCCAATCTCACCTTAAACCCACGCCTTCTCTATTTGACATTTTCATCTTGGGTAAAGGCTTATAATGTCTATGCCTCACATAACCACACACAAACAAAAAACAATACGTAACCAATGTGCAAAAGAGGAAAAACTGTGCAAATACAGAAAACACTAATAATAATAAACAAGCAACTAAATATACTGACAGCAGGAATTGTAGACTCTTTGGAAGTGAGTTCATAAGTGGTGTTCAGTGATCAGTTCAGTGTTGCGGTGAGTGAAGTTATCCATGCTGATTCAGGACCTGATTCTTGAAGAGTAATAACTATTCCTGTACTTGGTGCAGTGGAACCTATGGCTCCACTACCTCCTTCTCACTTCAGCGATTCTATTGTATTTCTTTGTTCTAAAGTGAATGCCTGCATGAAAATGTATCTCAGAATAGCGTATGGTAACATTTGATGACAAATTTATTTCAAACTTTGAACTTTATATCATGGGGAACTTAAAAAGGAGAAATTACAGAGCCTTTATCCCAAAGAGGGGCTGCTGATAACAATAGGGTATAAATTTAAGATCGGAGGCAAGAGATTTAAAAGGGACATCAGGGACAGTTTCTTCTCACAAAGAATGGTGCATATTTGCCATGAGTTGCCGTTAATCATGGTTAAGATGGGTACATTAACAACATTTGATAAATGTGTGGCTAGGAGAAGTTTAGAGGACTTTGGGCCAAACATGGGCAGATGGAACTACCTTGCTGGGCAATACAGTTGGCATAAACAACTTGGGTCAAAGGGCTTGCTTCCATGCAGTCTGACTGTGATTCTATATACAATTGCTCCTCGGCCTCCAATGAGAAATGCCAGAAATTACGGTATTAAAATCAATGTTTATAGAAATAAAATTTTATCATGGATAAGACGATTAGTTCAAGGTGAAAAAAAAAACAATCGAGTCAGGACCAAATTACAAGATGGGATGAACTGATCCACTACAGACCATTTCTACTACAGGCTACTGGGACAGCACTCTTGATTTATAAATATAAGGATTTAAAAGATTAGCTTTAATTTGTCACATGTACATCAAAACGTACACTAAAGTGCATCATTTTGCATCAATGATGAACACAGAATGTCTGCTGAGGAAAGCCCGGGGAGTCTCTATACTTCCAGCGCCCACTTAGCATACCCACGACTTACTAATCTGTGCGATTTTGGAATATGGGAGGAAACCTGAGCACCTGGAGGAACCCACTGGGGAAAATGTACAATCTGCTTACAGACAGCAATGGGAATTGAACGCCGATCGCTGGTGCCGTGAAGCATTACACTAGATGTTATTCATTGCTGAGATGGAAAAAAAAAGATGACAAAGTAAAGCTAGGCAGAAAGGCGAAATCCTGAGGTGGGACGCAAAGAGATACAGATAGGTTAAACAAGCAGTCAGGAAGGTGATAGATGCTGGAAACTTGTGAGAAAAACTTTGTTAGGATGAGTAGAAGAAGAATGCTTTTTGAAAGTGCTGTGAAACCGCACATAGTCCTTCATAAAAAGGTGCTGGAAAACCATAGTACAGATGCCTTTCTGAATTTGTGCGGAACTTTAACAAAACCTTATGTACAGATTTTGTCATTGCACTTGAAAGACTATAGACTTTCCTTAGGATAAATGTAACATAGGTACACTGGACTGAAGGCTGGGATGAGCTAAACAGCCCAATGCACTGTAGATTGAAAGAATGAATGATGGATTTATTTAAATGTACAGTATACTGTGATTCTGACAGGAACTGACAAGATCAATTTTTGTTGTTTTTCCTCTAGCTGGGAAGAACAGAACCTGAGTAAAAATTTCAGGATAAAGCCTCATCCATTTTGAACCAAGAGGAGACTTTTTTCACATAATGGGCTTTAACACTTTGAAAGTTTTTACTTCAGAGGACTATTTTTGCTCAGTAGTTAAATATCTTCAAAGCCTAGATCAATAGGCCTTTGAATAAGCAGAGAATCAAAGAATACGGGACTCACATAATGAAGTGGACTTCAAGCATATGATTAAACTTGATATCGCAAAATGGCAGAGCATAGAAGCCTGCTCTGGCTTCTACTATCTTTGTATCTCACAGAATTTAGGAACTCTTCAGTGCAATCCTTGTGTTTTACAATAACCGTTCTGTCCACTGTATATCTGTAGAAATTTGCAAGAGCCTTTGGTGACGTAGCAAATCTCCTCATGAAGGAGATGAAGTAATGAAGTATAGCCACGGGCCTTCTCCATAATTGCATTAATGTATTGGCCTTATGAACTTCTGACATGCTGACACCCAGGAACCTGAAGCTGCTCATCCTTTCCACCATTGACCCCTCTGGGGACTATGTGTATTTTCCAGACTTCCCCTTCTTGAAGTCTATAGTCAGTTTCCTGCACTTTCTGCTGTTGAGTGTGAGGTTGTTGTTGTGACACCACTCAACCAGCTGATCTACTTCACCCCTGTGGCATCCTCAGTGCCATCTGAGATTCTGCCATCATCAGCGAATTTATGGATGCCATTTTTGCTGTGCCCGGCCACCCAGTCATGAGTGTGGAATGATTAAGAATGCTTCCTTGAGCAGAGCCTCTGCTGATTGTCAGCAAGGAGACGTTATCTCTCCTTGCTGACTATTAACAGTAATAGTGTTAAACACCTAGCTGTAATCAATAAAGAACAATCTGACATCCAGTATATTTTGCTGTTATCTAGGTGTTCCAAAGCAGAGTGGAGAGCCAGTGAGGTTGCGTTCACTGTAGACTTGTCGTGCCAGTAGGCAAATTTCAGTGGGTCGAGATCTTGCTCAAACGGGATCAATTCTAGCCATGTTTAACCTCTCTTTCTTTCTTTTTAAATCTTTTTATTGAGTAAGTATACAAAAAAGGTAAGCCATATAAACATTAATACAATGTTAAAGTATAATAAAATTCCAAAAGATAACAATACCAAAAAGAAAATACTACAAACAATGTAATTTAAGCATAAGAAACCAAGATAACATAATAGTATACTAGATTTTATATATATCAATGGAAAAAAAGAAAAAAAAAACCCCAAAAAAAAACCCACCGTGCAACTAACTAAAAGCAAAGCAAAGCAATGGGCTAACTTGAAACCAAACAGAGTTAAACTTAAAATCACGTCCTCAATCCCGACCTCCATTAAAACAGTGAAGAGAAAACAAGAAGGGTAAATATTACATTAAATGAAAATATCGAATAAAAGGTCCCCAAATCTGTTCAAATTTAAATGAAGAATCATAAAGGTTACTTCTAATTTTCTCCAGATTCAAACATAAAATCGTCTGAGAAAACCAAAAAAAGGTAGTTGGAGCATTAAGCTCTTTCCAATGTTGTAAAATACATCTTTTCGCCATTAAAGTAAGAAATGCAATCATTCTACGGGCTGAAGGGGAAAGATTACTAGAAATTTTAGGTAGTCCAAAGATAGCAGTAATAGGGTGAGGAGAGATATCTATATTTAATACCTTAGAAATAATATTGAAAATATCTCTCCAAAAAGTTTCCAAAGTAGGGCAAGACCAAAACATATGAGTTAAAGAGGCTATCTGCCCCGAACATCTATCACAGAAAGGATTAATATGCGAGTAAAAACGCGCTAACTTATCTTTGGACATATGTGCTCTATGAACCACTTTAAATTGAATTAGGGAATGTTTAGCACAAATAGAGGAAGTATTAACTAATTGTAAAATCTGCCCCCAATCATCCACAGAAATGGTAAGCCCCAATTCCTGTTCCCAATCTACCCTAATCTTATCAAATGGAGCTTTCCTAAGTTTCATAATAATATTATAAATCATAGCCGATGCACCTTTCTGACATGGATTAAGGTTAATTATCGAATCTAAAATATATATAGGAGGAAGCATTGGAAAGGAAGTAAGTATAGTACTTAGGAAATTTCTAACTTGTAAATATCTAAAAAAATGTATTCTTGATAAGTTATATTTGTTAGATAATTGTTCAAAAGACATAAGGGAACCATCTAAAAATAAATCCAAAAACCGTAAAATACCCTTAGTCTTCCAAATTTGAAAAGCGCGATCCGTAAAAGAGGGAGGAAAAAATATGTTACCTAAAATAGGAATCGCTAACCCGAATTGATTAAGATCAAAAAATTTTCTGAATTGAAACCAAATGCGCAAAGCATATTTAACTATCGGGTTAGAGACCTGCTTAAGACGTTTCGAATCAAAAGGAAGAGAGGAACCTAAAATAGAACCAAGTGTATAACCCTGAACAGATTGTAATTCCAATGCTACCCATTTAGGAATAAATAGTATGTCCCGATCAAGTAACCAAAATTTCATATGTCGAATATTAATAGCCCAATAATAAAATCTAAAGTTAGGTAATGCTAAACCTCCATCTCTCTTAGCTTTCTGTAAATGTATTTTACCCAGTCTCGGATTCTTGTTCTGCCAAATAAATGAAGAAATTTTAGAGTCAACTTTATCAAAAAAAGATTTAGGAACGAAAATTGGTAATGTTTAACCTCTCAAAACACTTCATCACAACAAATGTAAGTGCTACCAGGTGACAGTCATTGAGGCAGCTCTACCCCCACTCGTCTTGGGCCACAGTAGAATTTGCTGTCCTTTTGAAGCAGATGGGAAGCTCTAATTGCAGCAGTGAGAGGTTGAAGATGTCCTTGAACACTCCAGGTAGTTGGTCAGCACAGATTTCAATACCCTGCCAGATACACCATCAGGTCCTGACACCTTGCAAGGGTTGAACTTCGGAAGAATGTTCTGATGTCAGCCTCCTAGACAAAGATCACAGTGTCACCAGATGCTGTGGGGATTCAAACAGGCGTAGTTTTTTTCTCACTTTCAAATCATGCATAAAAAAACTTTGAGCCATTCATGATGTTAGGTTTCATGTTATATGAAGCCTGCTATAGCTGTTGTACAAGCAATTGTATCTCTAACTTTTGCAAATAATTGCATTTTTGCCTTCCATATGTCATTTCTGGATTTCCTTTAAGAATCTGAATCACCAACTATGAATGCCACTAAGCAGAATGTAAATCTCTCAATTCATCTACAGCTTCTGTTTCATCAAGACTCAGTACATTCTCGAAGACATACACACATTGACTCAGATCTTGATGAAATCATTGACAGCCATGGCATATTCATTCTGACCTGACGATGAATTCTATAATATAGTTCTGTCCATCAATTCAAAGTAGTCCTGTAAGCGCTCCCCTACCTCCCTGGACAATACCTTTGCAGTCCTTCACCACTGGAGCTGTGGTACTCAGCCTTTTGCAAACTTTCACACATGTACAGTGGAAAGCATTTTGTTTGGTTCCATCACAGCCTGGTATGGAAGTTGCAGTGCACTGGAGAGGCTGCAGAGGCTTATGGACTCAACCAGTTCCGTCATGGGCACAACACTCCCTGCCATCAAGGACATCTTCGAGAGGCATCCTTCATTAGAGACCCCTATCATCTGGTACTTGCCCTCTTCTTGTTACTACCATTGGGGAGGCGGTCTAAGAGCCTGAGGGGACACACACACACACACACACACACACACACAATGTTTAAGGTTCTTCACTTCCACAATAAGTTTTCTAGACAGTCCATAAGCATGACCTCATTATTCCTCTTTTGCACATGTTATGTATTTTTGTAGCTTATAGGAACTTCTAGGTTTTGCACTTTACTGCTGCTACAGAACAAAAAAAATTGACATAGATCAGTGATAATACCCCAATTCCGATTCTAACAGCTCATTCAGTTAGTGAATTTTCACAAGTTGACCCCTAGCTTTAATGACAAAAAAAGAGCAACGAGTATTTTAACAATGCAATGTGTTGCTGGAACTCCATTTTCTGTAGCTGGTTCATTCTCTCACGCCAGTAGCTAAGCCTCCTCACCGATGCTCTTTGCGTTACCCAGTGAAATACTCTTTGGATGGGAATACTCATGCCATGGAAAGACATGACATTACAGAACAAGGAGAGAAGTTGCCTTTCTCATGTCACCAAAATACACATCTCATTTGTAGCATTAAACTTCAGGTTCTAGCGGAAATGGTCAGCTATCTGTCACACTTTTGCCATGTTCTCAGGCTCCATGCGCCAAGGACAGGCTGCACAAATATGGCATGAATGGTGTAAAATCAGTTCACTGTTTTTCAGCTGTGCGTCAAACTTGAACTACGGGGAGAAAAGCTGAGGTGGGAGACTTTATTTTAACATGAAGAATTAGACCCACATGTCCAACCTACACACAACCCCAAATGTCAGATCAAACAAAGTTGCACCACCACCAGTGGGTCAAATGGGAAGGCTTGTTGTAACAGCAGTTACAGCTTCATCCAAGTACTGAGAAAACCAATAATTATTCAAAAAGAGAGAACAGCATTTGAGACCATGCACTGTCACACAGTCTTTCCCAAGTATATGATCTGTTGTGAGCCAATGGATTATGTGCAAGGTTGTCAAGCATATTTTTCTTAAAACTTTGAATTTAAGCTCCTGCATAACATTTCTCTTTCAAGTCATCCACGCTAAAAAAAGCACAAAATCTTTCAGTTTTTCCATTGATTCATGCGAGATGAGAGAACTAATATCATACAATACCAATCTTCTCCTCTTCCAGAGAGTACAATTTACAATTTTATCACTTTAAATGCTCAGAACTTTATTAGAGATTTTCTTCACCACAAGGGCACATATGCAATATTGCATTGCGGTTTTATTTCATTACAGAAAGCCCACGGGGAGGATCTAAACAACATCCAGACCTGGGTTGAAAAGTGCCAGGTATTAGTCCGGATACAACCACTCTTACAACTGAACCATAAAAGCTGAAACCACTTCAACCAAGTGATCTTTCATGTCAATGTAATTGTCACACTCCCTACCATCACCAAACAAATCAATGTTGCTACAAGCTCACAACGGTGTTTGCATCTTTAACAAATGGATGACTGCCTGATTCATGCGGATGTGAAGAGCAATTTGATTGAATATGCACTGCCAAGTATTGTTTGGGGCACAGCAATTCACTTGATCAACAGTCCTTACACTGTACCCAACTCATTATGCAGGAAGCAAGGTGGCAAATTACCGAGACCAGCTTGCTCACACCACTCTCCCCGTAAAGTCAAATGTCAAAGTAAATTTATTATCAACATATGTATGCGTTACCATGTAATACCCTGAGATTCATTTTCTTGCAGGCATTTTACAGGAAGTAAAGAAATACAATAGAATAAATGAACAACTGTATATAAACATTGACTGACAAACAACCAATGTGCCAAAAACAAATTGTGCAAATGGAATAAATAATACTAAGAATATGAATTATAGACTCCTTGAAATGAGTCTGTAGGTTGTGGAATTAGTTCAGAGTTCATATGAATAAAGTTATCCACACTGGATCAAAAGCCTTATGGTTACAGGTTAATAATTGTTTCTGAACTCGATGGTTTAAGGTCTTAGCCTCCAGACCAGTGGTGGTGGAGTGAAAAGTGCATAGCCTGGATGGATTTTGGGATGGTTCTTGATGATGGATACTAATTTTGTGTGGCAGCACTCCTTGTAAATGTACTCAATGGTGGGAAGCACTTTGCCTATGATGGAATTGGCTGTACCAGAAAAAAAACAGAAGAGAAGCAACATGTTTCTTCAAGACAATTTTGGCATTTACTACTGCTCGGATTTGGAAATGTACATTCATTATAGGTGCTACATTACTGAAAAGCTAAGTACTTGTGATGGTAACGCAAACACGAGAAAATCTGCAGATGCTGGAATTTCAAGCAACACACATAAAAGTTGCTGGTGAACGCAGCAGGCCAGGCAGCATCTCTAGGAAGAGGTGCAGTCGACGTTTCAGGCCGAGACCCTTCGTCAGGACTAACTGAAAGAAGAGCTAGTAAAAGATTTGAAAGTGGGATGGGGAAGGGGAGAAGACAGGAGGGGGAGGGATGGAGCCAAGGGCTGGACAGTTGATTGGCAAAAGGAATATGAGAGGATCATGGGACAGGAAGCCTAGGGAGAAAGAAAAGGGGGAGGGGGGGAAAACCAGAGGATGGGCAAGGGGTATAGTAAGGGGGACAGAGGGAGATAAAGGAGACACAGAAATAGAATGTGTGCATATAAATAAATAAGGGATGGGGTACGAGGGGGAGGTGGGGCATTAGCAGGAGTTTGAGAAGTTAATGTTGGCATTAGCAGAAGTTTGAGAAGATTATATTCCTTCTGGGTAGCCTCCAACCTGATGGCATGAACATTGACTTCTCAAACTTCTGCTAATGCCCCACCTCCCCCTCGTACCCAATCCCTTATTTATTTATATACACACATTCTTTTTCTCTCTCTCCTTTTTCTCCCTCCATCCCCCTCACTATACCCCTTGCCCAACCTCTGGTTTCCCCCCCTCCCCCTTTTCTTTCTCCCTAGGCCTCCTGTGCTATGATCCTCTCATATCCCTTTTGCCAATCAACTGTCCAGCTCTTGGCTCCATCCTTCCCCCTACTGTCTTATCCTATCATTTTGGATCTCCCCCTCCCCTTCCCCCTCCCACTTTCAAATCTCTTACTAGCTCTTCTTTCAGTTAGTCCTGATGAAGGGTCTCGGCCCAAAACGTCGACTGTACCTTTTCGTAGAGATGCTTTTATGTGTGTTACTTGTGATGGTATTGTTGTGTCCCCAAAACAACAGAAACTACATGTAAACCAATATGATTTAGGGCTTTTGGAATTTAGTGTTGAGAATCCATCACAAAAAGCTAGTCTGGCTCTACATCAGTTCATTTGGAAAATACTGAGATTTATTACCCATTTCTAATTGCTTTGAGGCAGTTGTGGCCAACTTTAGAACTGCCTAGTTGAGTGGGAAGTTCTCACATTTGGCCCTAGTGTCAATGAAGAAACTGTTCCAAAATCAGGAGTGTGCTTTATTTGAGGGAGCCCTACAAATATTGCTTTCATGAGCATATTGACCATTCTTGGCTGCAGAGGTCAAAGGCTGGCAATAATCAAAGAAGCCACTGTGAGTAAATGAAACATATTTTGTGGCTTGCACACCCCAGTGATCAAAAGAACATATGTTTAGAGATTGAATGCAATGTATTTATCCTGACAGCTCTGTGTCACTTGTCTTGTTGGAGCTCCATTCAACTGGTCATTTGGACAGTATTGTGCTATTTCCAGCATAAAGAAAGCTTTTAACATTTTGATTCAGGTTAGTCCCTTAAGTAACCAAAGTTTTCTATCACTTCCAATTTGAGACCACAGCATGTGATCAATACAGCTAAATCCTGTTGTGTTTCAAATGGAAAAATTGCTACACAAAAATATTTTTTAGGCAATTTAAAGAATTAAATACATAAACTTTAAAATTTTAGTATTTAAACAGCCTACCAACCTATGACTAGCAGCTCTACTTTGTTATGAGCATAAGGAGGTTCAGAATGTCACCAAAGACTCATGAAAATGTCTATAGATGCACAGTGGACAGCATACTGACTGGTCGTATCACAGACTAATATGGAGCCTCCAACGTACAGGATCGCAAGAGGCTTCAGAGAGTTGTAGACTTAGTTAGCCCCGTCATGGACAAAACCCTCCCCATCTTCAAGGACTTCAAGAAGCAATGCCTTATGAAGACGGCAATCATTAATAAGGACCCTCACCATCTGGTACATGCTCCCTTCTGTTAATACCAATGGGGAGGAGGTACAGGAGTCTGAAGATCCATGCTCAATGATTCAGAAACATTTTCTTCTCCTCTACAATCAAATTCCTGAACGGTCCAGGAACCCATGAACACTACCTTGGTTTGGACTATTCATTTTGGTAATTTATTTTAATTTTAGGTCTTTCCACTGTGCTTCTGCCACAAAACAACATATTTCATGTCATAAGTCAGTGACATTAAAATTGAAATTTCACATTAATCCTTCAGATATACAGGATATGAATGATTTTCCTGGGCATGCATTAACTATGATCAGTAAATACGCAAATGAGATGACAGTTGGTGGAGTTATTGATAGTTTCAGGGTGATGTTGATATGTTGATGAAATGGGCTGAGAAATAACAGATGGAGTTTATTCCTGTTAAAAGTAGAGGTGATGTGTTTTGAGAGTATTAATGAGGCTAGGGCACACACTAGGGTCCCAAGGAGTATTGAGGAAAACAGGACATTGGTGTACAAATCCAAAGAAGTTTGAGGCTGGCAGTGCAGGTGGGTATCATGGTCAAGAAGTTTGAGGGTGGCAGTGCAGGTGGGTATCATGGTCAAGAAGTTTGAGGGTGGCAGTGCAGGTGGGTATCATGGTCAAGAAGTTTGAGGGTGGCAGTGCAGGTGGGTATCATGGTCAAGAAGTTTGAGGGTGGCAGTGCAGGTGGGTATCATGGTCAAGAAGTTTGAGGGTGGCAGTGCAGGTGGGTATCATGGTCAAGAAGTTTGAGGGTGGCAGTGCAGGTGGGTATCATGGTCAAGAAGTTTGAGGGTGGCAGTGCAGGTGGGTATCATGGTCAAGAAGTTTGAGGGTGGCAGTGCAGGTGGGTATCATGGTCAAGAAGTTTGAGGGTGGCAGTGCAGGTGGGTATCATGGTCAAGAAGTTTGAGGGTGGCAGTGCAGGTGGGTATCATGGTCAAGAAGTTTGAGGGTGGCAGTGCAGGTGGGTATCATGGTCAAGAAGGCATATTGGTTATTGGACTTCATTAGCTGGGACATTGAATATAACAGCAGCAGACATGTTCAACTTTAAAAGACACTGGTCAAGACCTCAGCTGGAGAGCATCATGCAGTTCTGGTCACCACACTCAAGGTAGCACACAATAATGCTGGAGAAGGTGCAGAGGAGATTCCCCGGGATGTTGCCTTGGATTGAGTAGTTCAGTTATAAGAGGAGATGGGAGAAACTAGATCTATCCTCATTGGAGCTGTAAAGGTTTAGGGGGGATATGATTGAAAGCATCGATAACTTAGACTGCAAGAAATTTTCCAGCAATATCAGAGGTAGGTAAAAGCTAGAGGACAAACATTTAGGGCAAGGGGGTATAGACTCAGACAGTCTATTGGGGGACTTTTTCACCCAAGTAGTGATGAGTATCCAGGAAAGCACTGCCTGAAGCAGTGCCTAAATTTGGAGCGCTGACAGCATTTAAGTGTCCAGGTGAGTACTTAAAACATCTAAGCAGAGACGGCTGTGGATCAAATATAGGCAGATGGGATTAATGGGGGAATGGCAATTTATGGTCATTGTAGAAAGGTGAGCCAATTAGCTGGTTTCCATGCAGCATGACTCTATGACCCTCCTGCTCCAGCACTATAATGTTCTCTTTAATCAACATTGCCACCACACCATTTCCTTCTTTGTATCCAGGGATAGTTAATGTCAAGACCTGCCCCTTTTTTGTTGCACTCTTCTGTTTATGCCATAACATCATTTCCTCACACAGAAATCTGTGCCTGAAGATTACCAACTCGGACAATACAAAAAAAATCATGAAGACAAGCAGGTGTAATAATAAAATTGAAAGAGGTTGAGAGAGATGATATGACAACCAATGTGCGTACCAAAATCCTCCACAAACAGTAACATGACCATCAACAATAATCTGCTTAAGTAATATGGTTGACAAATTGGGATACCATCAGACAATTCATTAAAAGTACAAATGCTTTCAAGTTTAATTAACAGAGCAAGAAGTACCTCACCTTAAAGAGGATACAGGTAGCAAAAATGCGCTACTCTTAGGATGGTATTAGAAGTTTCATACAAGATACTGAGTTTAATTCTTGAGTGAGATTTGAATCCATTTCAGAAACAAGAATACTTATTGAGTATTTAACTAATAATACGTTGAATTTCCTTTGACATTCATGCAGCAATGCGTCCAGTATTCTGTTAGATAATTTACCTGAGCAACGAAACAAGGAGAATTTGCAGGTTCCTGAAGTACATGAACTGTAATCCAACACTAAGGTGTGTCCTGCCATTAAGAGGGGGAGTAGGTATTGACTGTTGGACTGACGTTTTCCCTTTATTGTCTGATCCTTTATCATCTGGTGTAGAACAAAGGAAGTTGAATGAAATATAGAGGCTCCTCTCTCCTCCCTCACCCACAAAGGCCCAACCCCTCGTTATTTAGTTTGTCAGCCCTTGATCAATTGTCTAGGCAACCACATTTTAACTAGCAGCTAGGCATCAAGAGACCCTCAAGATTTGAGTTAGTTGATTTCTGGCTGATTATAATTGCGATGAGCTCAGAAACAACATAATGGTTCTGAAGAACTTGTGAAAAGAAAAACCAGGCTGTTTAAGCACACAACAATTTAACAGTTCCATCTCACAGAGTATACTGAGCTTCTGAAAACCAGAAGCTTCACACTTGGTCACATCCTTTTAATGAACAATTCTCTAACTTGGAACTCTGAAAGCCTTTACAGTGGTTTTATTTGAAACAAAAACTAGCTGGGGTTTAAACAGAACTTACTTTTGAACCTTTTGCATCATTATTGAGAAACAGTTGCATTAATGTAAATTTGTATATCCACAATAATTTCTCAAGCCTCTGCAGAAGAATAGTGGGTTCTATAAGTAACGGACGAATAGGATTTTTGCATAAAATTATATATCACTGACTAAAACCCAGAAACATTTCCAACTAGATTCCAAAGAGAAGGGTTATTGTAACTGACCTTAGAAACAGAGAAGCTATTGGCTAGAAACTGCTAAGGATAGGAAGAGTTACGTCTGAGAAATATCAATCTTGTTATACAACATCAAAAGCTTTTGCATTGCTGCATCTCCCATTTCTGGTAAGATGACGACACACTTGGTTGCAGTGGCTTCTATGGGGCCAAATAAAGGTGTTATTTACTTTTTTTAAACTTATTTTTTATGATTGCATGACCCTGCTGGGCATTGAGAACTTAAAGTACTGCAGGCCGGAGTAACGCTGCTTTGCTTGGCTATATTCAGGGGTAATTATGTTGGGTTGAATGACACATAAACTTGAACTTCAACTTCTTACATATACCAACTTGCACATTTCCAAACTAATTTTTCACTATTGGTACCCTTGCCATCAGCTGCCCAGATTTTAAAGTTTAAATCTTCCTCTATAGCTCCCACATACTTTTAACACTGCTCACGAATTATGATTTTAACCAATATTTGGTCATCATTCCTGACTTCTTTTGCTGAGGCCTCTTTTTTGATTGCTAAAACTGTTACAATTTACTTAAAGTTAGAGGGTTATAGATAAATGCATTGTTTTTTTTTAAACAAGAGATAATTAAGCTCCCCATTTGGCACTTCAATTATATGATTAGGTTGGATACAGTTTTGAATCAATAAAGCATAGAAATCCCTCCTATATTAGGCTCAGTTTTGTGCCATGGTGACAGGTGTTTTAAACTCTTTTGAAATTTAGCTCTGTTGACTTCAATCGAATAGAATTTCAGAAGCAGAGTTCAACATTACCATTTTGTGCATTCAGCAAATGTAACAGAAAATGAATTTATATCCCTAAATCTCCTGTGGTTTTGCTTACTGATAATCAATAGCTTGGTTTTATCCTTCACAGGATGCAATCATTACTGGCTCAAAGAAGGAAGTTCAACCATAGATTGAAAGACAGGGTGACAGATCATGGCAAATAGGGGCACAGTGCAACCAGTAAGATAATATTCATGAGAGGAAACAAAAGATCAGTCTGGGGAAGCTGAAAATATGGAAAAGTTAAGTGAAATTGACAGGTGAATGCTGGAATTCTGAAGATTGCCAAAAAAATGACAATTACAGTATATTGCTAAACTTAAATGTTAAGTCTAAAAGGCGACACCTCTGCAGTAAATCTAACAATTTCTGATAACTGGCAGTTCCAGCTTTCAGTCATAATTCAATGTGGGCATTGAAAACACTCACTGAATTAGAGGTGCCATGGGACATGTGACCATCGCTAAACCATCTTGCAATTTGATTCATTCAGAGAAACCTATCCAAAGAGCAGAGGAGGAATAATCAACAGCAACTTCTATGTGAGGATGACTTTGGAAACATGATGTGAGTGGAGAATAGATGCAAATTCTATAATTAAAAATTTACGTCACCTACACAAGTGTGGTGCTGAAACTTGTTTGAAAGGGGAACTAATCCAGACCAGCTGGCTAAAACACTGCCATTACGTGCAGTCTTTCAGATAATTATTCTGTTTTAACAGTGCTTATAAAACGTATTCACCCCGCCCACCCCCAGGAAGTTTTCATGTTTTATTGTTTTCCAACTTTGAATCACAGTGCATTAAATTTGGCTCCTTTAGACATTGATCAACAGAAAAAGGCTCTTTTGTGTCAAAGTGAAAACAAATCTTTACAAAGTGATCTAAATTAATCACAAATATAAAACACAAAACAATTGTTTGCATTAGTATTCACTCCCCCCCACACTTTAATATGATACACCAAATCATCACCTGTGCAGCTAATTGGTTTTAGAAGACACGTAATTAGTTAAGGTATCCTGGCTATATATAAATCTGTGTGCAGTCAAGCTGTTTCAATTGATTGTAGTAAAAATGCACCTGTATCTGGAAGGTCCAACTGCTGGTGAGTCAGCATCCTGGCAAAAACTACAGCACAAAGCCAAAAGAACACTCCAAGCAACCCCGCAAAAAAAGTTATTGAAAAGCACAAGTCAGGAGATGGATACAAGAAATTTTCCAAGTCATTGAAAATCCCTTAGAGTACTGTTAAGTCAATCATCAAGAAAAGAAAAGAATATGGCACAGTTGTAAATTTGCCTGGAGCAGGCCGTCCTCAAAACTGAGTGAATGTGCAAGAAGGGGACTAGTGAGGGAGGCTACCAAGAGATCTATGACAGCTCTGAAGGAGTTACAAGGTTCAGTGGCCAAGATGAGAGAGACTACACATACAGCAACTGTTGCCCTGTTGCTTCACCAGCCACAGCTTTATGGGATGGCAGCATAGAGAAAGCCACTGTTGAAAAAAAACTCATGAAATCTCAGCTAAGAGTTTGCCGGAAGACATGTGAGAGACTCTGCAGTAAGCTGGAAGAAGGTTCTATGGTCCGATTAAACCAAAATTGAGTTATTTGACCATCAGACTAAATGCTAAATTTGGTGTAAGTCAAACACCACACATTATCAAAAACACACCAACTCTACCATGAAGCACGGTAGTGGCTTCATCGTACTGTGGGAATGCTTCACTGCAGCAGGCCCTGGAAGGCTTGTGAAGGTACAGGGTAAAATGAATGCAGCAAACTACAGGGAAATCCTGGAGGAAAAGCTGATGCAGTCTGCAAGACACCTGCAACTTGGGAGAAGATTTGTTTTCCAGCAAGACAATGATCTCAAGCATAAAGCCAAAGCTACACAGGAATGGCTTACAAGCAACAAAGTTAACGTCTTGGAGTGGCCAAGTCAGAGTCCAGACCTCAATCCAATTGAGAATTTGTGGACTTGAAAATGGCTGTTCACTCATGCAATCTGACAGAGCTTGAGCAGCTTTGTAAAGAAGAATGGTGAAAAATTGCAGCGTACAGATGTGCAAAGCTGATAGAGACCTACCCACACAGAATCAAGGCTGTAATTTGTGACAAAGGTGAACTTACTAAACACTGACTTGAAGGGGGTGAATACTTATGCAATCAATTATTTTGCATTTTATATTTGTAATTAATTTAGATCACTTTGTAGAGATCTGTTTTCACTTTGAATCGGAAGAGTTTTTTTTTCCTGTTGACTGATGTCAAAAAAGCCAAATTAAATACCTTGTGATTCAATGTTGTCAAAACAATAAAACAGGAAAACTTCCAAGGGGGGGGGGCGAATACTTTTTATAGGCACTGTATATCATTCCCAGACAGACCTTAAACCCCTTTGTTTCATTTGTAAGCATCTGCATTCACTTTGGTCTGACATCCCTTTGTCGTTTATTCTCTGTCTTCTATTCCATCACAGCCATTTTTTTTTGTTCTCCTCTCTCACATCTTAGAACTTTGATGTTCCATTTCCAACTAATTCCAACTCTGAATACAGATTATCACCCAAAACTATTCACTGTTTTACTCTCTCTCAACAGACCAATGTCTCAGAATCACAATAACAATCAGGTTTAATATCCCTGACATATGTGGTGAAATCCTGAAGAAGGGTCTCCGTCCAAAAAGTCGACTACCTACTAATTTCCATAGACGCCACTTGACTTGCTGAGTTCCTCCAGCATTTTGTGCGTGGTGTTATTGTTGTAAACTTAGTTGTTTTGTAATGGCAGTACAGTTCAATACATAAAAATATATTAAATTACAATAACTATAATGGATTCCAGTTGATTGGGACACATTAGGACCAATACACTTTGACCCAATTAAGTGGCTAACCCAATTAGCTGAAGCTTCATGGAAATAGTTAACAGGTATATAAAAAAAGACAAACTACCATTTAACTGAGTAACAATTTACATACGAGGGGATATTGATAAGTTCGTGGCCTAAGGTAGAAGGAGTCAGTTTTGGAAAACCTGGCACATATATTTTTCAACATAGTTCCCTCCTACATTTACACACTTAGTCCAGCGGTCGTGGAGCATTTCGATCTTGGACCTTCAGAAAGTGTCCACAACAGGGGTGATTGATAAGTTTGTGGCCTAAGGTAGAAGGAGATATACAGCTCTTGTTACAGGCACATGCAGAACAACTCTTTGAGTGATTATGCAGAAAGTTTGAAGTTATTAACTCATCTCCTTCTACCTTAGGCCACGAACTTATCAATCATCTCTGCTGTGGACACTTTCTGGAGATCCAAGATCCGTATGCTCCACAACCGCTGGACTAAGTGTGTAAAGTCTATCTAGAGGGGAGGAGAAGATGGCAGCGCAATGCAGCGCACATGGCCTCTCCGGTGAATGATATCTGTATTTGTTAGGTAGGTTACGGTGCACAATCCTGATTTGATGGAGACAGACGTGAGAAGCACGGAGGAACATCTGGAGAAACTTCTGAAATGCCCGCTTCGCTGCCGCTGCTACTGTGCGATCGAGAATCTCTGGAGGGGAAGGCCCCAAATCCTCGGCTTTGCCTATTGCCTGTCGGGGACGGGGTCGAAGCGCTTGGCTGAGATGGTGCTCGGTGCTCGGTGTCGGAGGGCTGGTCAGAGGCTCGAAGTTTTCGGACGGACTCTAGAGTCGGCTGTGGTCAGGTGCTTCCAGGGTGCTGCATCGGCAAGTTTGTGGCACTGGAAGCTCATGGCAGGGAGAGTTTTTCTTCCTTCTACTGTCTGCGTGAGATGATGGGACTTTTTGAGACTTTTTTTTACCGTGCCCATGGTCTGTTCTTTATCAAATTACGGTATTGCTTTGCACTGTTGTAACTATATGTTATAATTGTGTGGTTTTTGTCAGTTTTTCAGTCTTGGTTTGTCTTGTGCTTCTGTGATATCATTCTGGAGGAACATTGTATCATTTCTTAATGCATTAATTACTAAGTGACAATAAAAGAGGACTGCGTGTCCTCATAATCTAATCTAAATGTAGGAGGGGACTATGTTGAAAGATAAATGTGCTAGGTTTTCTAAAATTGACTCCTACCTTAGGCCATGAACTTACCAATCACCCTTTGTATTTAAATGAAATATAGTAAAAATTAGAACACTACGAATACCTCTACTGTATTATAAAATGGTATTAGCTCCTAATACTTATCAACAGAGGAATTCATGTGTCCTGTTCTTATGATTGACTGTAAATGAACAAAATCAGCACAGACATCTAGTGCAGATAATAGACTGCCTTCATACAATGCTTTAGATGATACGTCCTCCAAATCTTCATTTTCATTGTAACATTCAAGGAGTTTGTTGATACCTTTAAATTCTTTGCAGTTCTCAGCTTGTTGAAGTTGTCAAATCATTTAATTTTCACTCCCTGGCATTTCTAGCATCTCCAAGCCTGAATGCTTGAAGCTGCTGTGAGCAAAACAGTTCTCAATTATCTACTACTTATTACTCACCAACTATCAATGACAAAAATCACTGCTTTTTGAAAACCAACACATAAAACTGATACATGAGGAAATCTGCAGATGCTGGAATTTCAGGCAACACACATAAAGGTCGCTGGTGAACGCAGCAGGCCAGGCAGCATCTCTAGGAAGAGGTACAGTCGTACAGTCGACGTTTCAGGTCCTGTCGAAGGGTCTCGGCCCGAAACGTCGACTGTACCTCTTCCTAGAGATGCTGCCTGGCCTGCTGCATTCACCAGCATCTTTTATGTGTCACATAAAACTGATGCTATTTAAAAAGTGTTCACTCTAAGCACAGTGCAGTATCTAATGGCCATACAAGTACACTTGACGGACTCTAGTTAGAAACTATTCAGCAACAGTTTCCTGTCCCAGTTAAGCAGCATAGTGTCCCAAATAGATGAAAGGAATCCCCACTACGTTCTTTAAGACTGTGCCAATTAATTGGATACAAGTTAAATAAGTAATACAAAAAGAGAACAAATAGAGTGAGGTAAACAACAGGAATTCTGCAGATGCTGGAAATTCAAGCAACATACATCAAAGTTGCTGGTGAACGCAGCAGGCCAGGCAGCATCTATAGGAAGAGGCGCAGTCGACGTTTCAGGCCGAGACCCTTCGTCAGGACTAACTGAAGGAAGAGTGAGTAACTCACTCTTCCTTCAGTTAGTCCTGACGAAGGGTCTCGGCCTGAAACGTCGACTGCGCCTCTTCCTATAGATGCTGCCTGGCCTGCTGCGTTCACCAGCAACTTTGAAATAGAGTGAGGTAGCGTTCATGGATTGGTTGACTGACTGTTCAGAGATCTGATTGTAGAAGGGATGAACCTGTTCCTAAAACATTGAGTGTGGATCTTGAGGCTCCTTTACCTCCCCCGCTGATGACAGTAATTTGAAGAGGGCATGTCCTGGGTGATGGGGGTCCTCAATGATGGATGCCACATTCTTGTGGCATTGCCTTTTGAAGATGTCCTCGATGGTGAGGAAGTCAGTACCCATAACCCAGCCGGCTGAGTTGCATCCCCCTGCAGCTTCTGTCAAAATGGTCTCTTTGACATTTCCATCTCAGGTTTCCTAGCGTCCATTGCTGGTGTCTGAACAGATGAAGGTATTAGAAGTCCTCAGACAGGGGGTGGTGCAAAAATAGTGCATATATTACTTTCCAAAATCTCCATGCCATTGCCCTCAGTGAAAGTGATTTGATGGCTGTGGAATGGCTGACAACTTATAAGAGTCAGCAACAAAGCCAGCATTAATTGCGGCAATAATGTACACTCAGCGGCCATTTTTATTAATGAGCAGGTGTACCTAATCAACCAATTACGTGGCAGCAACTCAATAACTCTCACAGCTATCTGGACTATTCCTCTTCTCACCCTGTCTCTTGCAAAAATGCCATCCCCTTCTCGCAATTCCTCTGTCTCCGCTGCATCTGCTCTCAGGATGAGGTTTTTCATTCCAGGACGAGGGAGATGTCCTCCTTTTTTAAAGAAAGGGGCCTCCCTTCCTCCACCATCAACTCTGCTCTTAAACGCATCTCCCCCATTTCACGCACATCTGCTATCACTCCATCCTCCCGTCAGTCCACTAGGAATAGGGTTCCGATGGTCCTCACCTACCACCCCACCAGCCTCCGGGTCCAACATATTATTCTCCGTAACCTTCCGCCACCTCCAACGGGATCCCACCGCTAAGCACATCTTTCCCTCCCCCTCCCCCCGCTTTCCGCAGGGATTGCTCCCTATGTGACTCCCTCGTCCATCCGTCCCCATCCCTCCCCACTGAGCTCCCTCCTGGCACTTATCCTTGTAAGCGGAACAAGTGCTACACATGCCCTTACACTTCCTCCCTTACCACCATTCAGGGCCCCAGACAGACCTTCCAGGTGAGGCGACACTTCACCTGTGCGTCGGCTGGGGTGATATACTGTGTCCGGTGCTCCCGATGCGGCCTTCTATATATTGGCGAGACCCGACGCAGACTTGGAGATCATTTTGCTGAACACTACGCTCTGTCCGCCAGAGAAAGCAGGATCTCCCAATGGCCACACATTTTAATTCCACATCCCATTCTCATTCTGATATGTCTATCCATGGCCTCCTCTACTGTAAAGATGAAGCCACACTCAGGTTGGAGGAACAACACCTTATATTCCGTCTGGGTAGCCTCCAACCTGATGGCATGAACATTGACTTCTCAAACTTGCACTAATGCCCCACCTCCCCCTCGTACCCCATTCGTTATTTATTTATATACACACATTCTTTCTCTCTCTCTCCTTTTTCTCCCTCTGTCCCTCTCACTATACCCCTTGCCCATCCTCTGGGTTTCCCCCCCTCCCCCTTTTCCTTCTCCCTGAGTCTCCTGTCCCATGATCCTCTCGTATCCCGTTTGCCAATCAACTGTCCAGCTCTTGGCTACATCCCTCGCCCTCCCACTTTCAAATCTCTTACTAGCTCTTCCTTCAGTTAGTCCTGACAAAGGGTCTCAGCCCAAAACATCGATTGTACCTCTTCCTAGAGATGCTGCCTGGCCTGCTGCGTTCACCAGCAACTTTGATGTGTGTTGCTTGAAATTCCAGCATCTGCAGAATCCCTCGTGTCAATGCACAAATGCATGCTGACATGGTCAGGAGGTTCAGCTGTTGTTCAGATTAAACAGCAGAATAGGGACAAAATGTGATTAAGTGTCGTTGACTTTGGAATGATTATTGGTGCCAGATAAGATGGTTTGAGTGTCTCAGAAACTGCTGATCTTCTAGGATTTTTATACACAACTGTCCCTAGAGTTTGGACAGAGAATGGTGTAAAAAACAAACAAATAAAAAACATCTAGTGAATGGCAGCTCCGTGGGCAAAAATACCTTGTCAATGAGAGAGGTCAGAGGAGAAAGGTCAGACTGGTCCAAGCTGACAGGAAGATGACAGTGATTCAAGTAACCACGCACTACAACAGTGGTGTGCAGAAGAGCATCTCTGAATGCATTACACATTGAAGTGGACAGACAACAGCAGCAAAAGACCACAAAGGTACATTGAGTGGCCACTTTATTAAGTACAGGATGAAAGGGAAGTGGAATTTTTCCAGGGGCCGATCATTTTCACTCTGATTCCCTTTTCTCTTATGACAGGTCAGTTCATGGCCTCCTCTTATGCCATGATGAGGTCACCCTCATGCAGGAGCAACACCTTGTATTACAGCTGGGTAGCCCCCAACCTGATATATAAATATTGATTTCTCCTTCCGAGTTTAAAAAAAACCCTCCCCTACCTCTTTTCTTTTATTTCTCACTCTGGCTTCGTAACTCTTCTCACCTGCCTATCACCTCCCCTTGGTGCCCCTCCACCTTCCCTTTCTCCAATTGTCCTTTCCTATCAGATTCCTTCCACTCCAGTCCTTTATCTTTCCTACCCACCTGACTTTACCTATCATTTTCCAGCAGGTCCTCCTTCCCCTCCCCCCACCCTTTGAATCCGGCATCTTCCCCCTTCCTTTCTGGTCCAGAAGCACCATCTCTGCCTAAAACTTTGATTGTTTCTTCATTTCCTTGGATGCTGCTTGACCCGCCGAGTTCCTCCAGCATTTTGTGAGAGTTGGCACTGAGTGTATGCCCTGTGAGTATATCAAGGTCTTCAAGCAGTTGAACAGAAGCCAACTTTTATTTATTCATGTGCAATGTGATCTCTGCCAAAGCCAGATATTTACATGAAACAGAATTAATGACAAGCTCTGGTGGGAATTGCAAATGTTGAGGAAGATTCGCTTTCATTGTGACCCAGACAAGGTAAAAATCCTTCTGACTACTTTTCTGCTTGTAGTTTGTGATTTTTAATCCATGAGAGGTTGTGAAACATGTTGAAACAATGTTTTCAAAATACACGCAAAAAGAAAAAGATCAATATCTGCTCAAATAATTGAACTGACAGAAAATGTTGAGGGAGAGGTGTTATTAACAGTGTATGCAACATGAGAAATGAATGAGGGGAAGTGGGGTTGGGGTACTGAAATGCCAACTAGTGACTTTTCTGGAGATGGATCACAGAAAGATACAAGCTAATGCATTGATCCACTCCATTTATTCCTGCCAGATGTAACAGGCTGCTCAGTCTCATACCAAAACAAACCTGTTAAGAACACAACTGGGAATTCCCATTCACAGTCATTTGTTCAGATGAGTAAACTGCTACTTGGCTGACCTAATGCAAAAAAAATCAATTAACTTTACATTCTATTCAGAATTTGTGTTGTTTCAACACTCTGCAATATAGATCATCTTTAAAAAAAAAGCATCCAAAGAATAAATTGACTTCCTAAGAATATGTCATTTTATGAACCGTTCGAAACTGAAGAGTGCAGGTTGGTGTTGGTTGGACATTCAGGTTTTAACATATTTAAAACCTGACTGACCATTTTAAAGTATTGTATTCCACAATACTTACAACATGAATTAATGCTCAAAACTAAATTTCAGCTATATAAATGATGGGATAGTTTTGGTTAACTGCAGGTCATATTAACGCAGCTGTTAGAGAACACAGATACTTTACAACTTATAGACAGTTTGATTCATTTTTCCAAATGGCAGAGCAACACATTATATTCTGTCTGGGTACCCTCCAACCTGATGGCATCGAACAAATTTCCCAAGCTCCTCCTCCATGATTCACCACTCTGACCTTTCACTTCTTCTCACCTGCCTATTACTTCCCCTTGGATCCCCTCTTCCTTCCCTTTTTCATATTGTCCACTTTCCTCTCCCATCAGATTCTTTCTTCTCCAACCCTTGATCTTCCCCACCCACCTGGCTTCACTTATCACCATCCAAGTAGCCTCTTTCCTCTCCATTCACCTTTTCATTCAGGCATCTTCCCCTTCCTGCTCGGTCCTGAAAAAGGGTCTCGGCCTGAAACGTTGACTGTTTACTCTCTTCCAAAGATGCTGCCTGACCTGCTGAGTCCCTTCAGTATTTTGTGCGTGTTGCTTCACAAAGTTAAACTTTTGCAATAATATTGAGGAATATCAGTCACTAAATTCTGAATTAATACAGAATCCTTTAAGAATACAGAAATTAGTAATCACTAGTAGGATCTATATGGTGTTTGCTTGAATATAATTATGATTATCCAAACTAGCAGTTAAGTTACACTGATAAAAAGAGGACTTTATATTGTAGCAGCCAGAAGTTGGTAGTTCTTACTCTGTGCTTCATAATAACACACACAGTACGTCAATGAAAACAATTAGGACTACTTCAGAAATGTACATTGGTGTTCCCAAAGGAAACCCAGCTTGCCTAGCCCATGATTTAAGATCTGAGATTCAAGAGCGACAAGGGAATCAGCAGTCCCTAAACAACAACGATAACATTAAACATTTGAACTTGCACTCTTGACATTAATTGTGGGTAGTTCAGTGGCTGAATTTCTTTCCCACGAGGCATTTGACTAGTTCTTCAGATCGTAAATAATGTAAACTAGTTTAGCACCTGCACTAGATTTATTGGAAATCATTCAATAAAATCTCCACAAATTGAAAGGAACATCCACCCTATTGCTAACAAAGTGGAGAGAGGTCTGTGTAAAATCAAATACAGCACACAAATCTTTTTAGGTATGAACATGAAAGGGATATCGGTATTGATGTACCATCTTTGATGCACCTTACAAAATTGTTTTATGAGCACAGCATTCAAATGCATTCACAGTTTTGTAACGTAGGAAAAGCAGCAGCCAATTTGCATGAAGTGATAATGATCAGATAATCTGTTTTGTTAGAAATGTTCTATAAGGAACCAATATTGGCCAGAATCACCAGATGGAAATCTCCTGCTCATCTTTTAAATAATATAGAGGAAGATTGTACAATCACCCCCACACCAAATGCCCACCCCCATCACAGAACAGATTTGACCTCAGCAGAAAACCTCAATCAAAACGTAGTATTGAAAATTCAGTAATGCTCTGGTGCTTCAGCCCAGACTTTTGGATCCTATTTAATGAGTGAGGAGTTGAGGGGAGTTAAAATGGCAAGTGATGTACAGCAAATGGAAGTGTAACATAGAAACATAGAAAACCTACAGCACAATACAGGCCCTTCGGCCCACAAAGCTGCGCCGAACATGTCCCTACCTTAGAACTACCTAGGCTTTACCCATAGCCCTCTACATTTGTAAGCTCCATGTAGCCATCCAGGAGTCTCTTAAAAGACCCTATCGTTTCCGCCTCCACCACCGCCGCCAGCAGCCCATTCCATGCACTCACCACTCTGTATAAAGAAACTTACCCCTGACATCTCCTCTGCACCTAATCCAAGCACCTTAAAACTATGCCCTCTCGTGTTAGTCATTTCCGCCCTGGGGGAAAGCCTCTGACTATCAGCACGATCAATGTAATGCTATTCATTTTGGCAGGAAGAGTAGGAAAGCTGAATATTATTTTAAAACCTCAAAGCCTTAAAACCAAGTAATTTAGAAATATCTAGGTGACCAGGCATGCAAAGATTCAGCATGACATCTTGGACAACATTTAAAGACATACAGTGGAGAGTATATTGACCGGCAGCATCATGGTTTGGTATGGAAACACCTATGCCCTTGGGTGGAAAATCCTGCAAACAGTAGTGGATATGGCCCAACCCATCACAGGTAAAGTCCTAACATGAGAAAATCTGCAGATGCTGTAAATCCAATCAAGACACACAAAATGCTGGAGGAACTCAGCAGGCCAGGCAGCATCTATGGAAAAGAGCACAGTCAATGTTTTGGGAATAGAGAAGTGGTGGGGGGGGCAGTACTGAAAGTTCAAGATATCAATGTTTATAGAAACATAGAAAATAGGTGCAGGAGTAGGCCATTCTACCCTTCGAGCCTGCACTGCTATTTAGTATGATCATGGCTGATCATCCAACTCAGAACCCTGTACCAGCCTTCCCTCCATACCCCCTGATCCCCGTAGTCACAAGGGCCATATCTAACTCCCTCTTAAATACAGCCAATGAACTGGTCTCAACTGTTTCCTGGGGCAGAGAATTCTACAGATTCACCACTCTCTGTGTGAAGAAGTTTTTCCTAATCTCGGTCCTAAAAAGCTTCCCCTTTATCCTCAAACTGTGATCCCTCGTTCTGGACTTCCCCAACATTGGGAACAATCTTCCTGCATCTAGCCTATCCAATCCCTTTTGGATTTTATACCTTTCAATAAGATCCCCCCTCAATCTTCTAAATTCCAATGAGTATAAGCTTAGTCGATTCAGTCTTTCATCATATGAAAGTCCTGCCATCCCAGGAATCAATCTGGTGAACCTTCTTTGTACTCCCTCTATGGCAAGAATGTCTTTCCTCAGATTAGGGGACCAAAACTGCACACAATAGTCCAGGTGTGGTCTCACCAAGGCATTGTACAAACTGCAGTAGTACCTCCCTGCTTCTGTACTCGAATCCTCTTGCTATGAATGCCAGCATACCATTCGCCTTTTTCACCGCCTGCTGTACCTGCATGCCCACTTTCAATGACTGGTGTATAATGACACCCAGGTCTCGTTGCACCTCCCCTTTTCCTAATCGGCCACCATTCAGATAATAATCTGTTTTCCTGTTTTTGCCACCAGAGTGGATAACCTCACATTTAACCACATTAAATTGCATCTGCCATGAATTTGCCCACTCACCTAACCTATCCAAGTCACTCTGCATCCTCTTAGCATCCTCCTCACAGCTAACACTGCCACCCAGCTTCGTATCATCCGCAAACTTGGAGATGCTGCATTTAATTCCCTCATCTAAGTCATTAATATATATTGTAAACAACTGGGGTCCCAGCACTGAGCCTTGCGGTACCCCACTAGTCACTGCCTGCCATTCTGAAAAGGTCCCGTTTATACCCACTCTTTGCTTCCTGTCTGCCAACCAATTCTCTATCCACATCAATACCTTACCCACAATACCGTGTGCTTTAAGTTTGCACACTAATCTCCTGTGTGGGACCTTGTCAAAAGCCTTTTGAAAATCCAAATATACCACATCCACTGGTTCACAGGTTATGCCATCAGGTTGGAGGTACCCATATGGAATACAAGTTGTTGTTCCTCCAACTGCAGTGTGGCCTCGTTGCAACAGTAGAAGAGGCCATGGATGGAGATATTGGAATGAGAATGGTAAGTGGAATTAAAATGGGTGACCACTGAGAGATTACGCTTTTCTATTCTATTCCCCAACCCATTTTCCCTCTCTCACCTCATCTCCTTGCCTGTCAATTGCCTCTCTCTGATTTTCCTCTCCCTATTTCTTTATTCCATGGCCTTCTGTCCTTTCCTATTAGATTTCCCCTTCACTAGCCCTGTAATTCTTTCAACAATCAACTTCCTAGTTCTTTACTTTACCACCTCCCCCCCCCAGTTTCACCTACCACCCTGTGTTCCTTCCTCCCCTCCCCCACATTCTAACTCTGACTCATCTCTTTTCTTTCTCCAGGCCTGCTGAAGGATCTCGGCCCGAAACTTCGACGGTAATCCTTTCCACAGATGCTGCTTGGCCTGCGGAATTCCTCTAGCATTATGGGTAAAGCTCTTCCTACCATTGAGCACATCTACATGAAACATTGTCACAGGAAAGCAGTACCCATCATCAGGGACCTCCACCACACAGGATGTGCACACTTCTCACTGCTGTCATCAGGCAAGTGGTGCACGAACCTCAGGACCCACACTACCAGGTTCAAGAACAGTTACTACCCCTCAACCATCAGGCTCTTGAACTTCATCATTGAAATATTCCCACAATTTATGGATTCCCTTTCAAGGACTCCTCTTCTCATGTTCTCAATATTTATTATTATTGTTTCTTTTTTTTGTATTTGCATAGTATGTCTTTTGCTCACTGGTAGAACGCCCAAGTTCTTGTGGTCTTTCATTGATTCTATTATGGTTATTATTCCATTATGGGTTTATTAGATTAGATTATGAGGACGCTCAGTCCTCGTTTATTGTCATTTAGAAATGCATGCATTAAATAATGATACAATGTTCCTCCAGTATGATATCACAGAAATACAAGACAGACCAAGACTAAAACTGACAAAAACCACATAATTATAACATATAGTTACAACAGTGCAAAGCAATACCGTAATTTGATAAGAGCAGACCATGGGCACGGTAAAAAAAAGTTTCAAAAGTCCCGATAGCCCCAACATCTCACGTAGACGGTAGAAGGAAGAAAAACTCTCCCTTCCATGAACCTCCAGTGCCGCAAACTTGCCGATGCAGCATCAAGGAAGCACCCGACCACAGACAGACTCTGAGTCCATCCGAAAACATCGAGCCTCCAACCAGCCCTCCAACACCGAGCACCATCTCTGCTGAGTGCTTGGAGCCCGGCCACCAAGCAACAGGCAAAGCCGAGGATTCAGGGCCTTCCCCCCAGAGATTTCGGATCACACAGTAGCGGCTGCAGTGAACAGGCATTTCAGAAGTTTCACCAGATGTTCCTCCGTGCTCTCAAATCTGCCTCCATCAAATCAGAATTGTGCACAGCCTCCTACTTGACAGATAACAGATACTCATCACCGGAGAGGCCGCACACGCTGCGTCGCGCCACCATCTTCTCCTCCCGCCAATATTGAGTATGAGTATGTCCACAAGAAAATGAATCTCAGAGTTGTATATGATGACATATATGTACTTTGATAATAAATTTACTTTCAACTTTGAATTGTGGAAATAGAAACAATATTTCAAGTTAATTACCTCCATTTGAATTAGTGTGCACTTTCAATAATTACAAACGAGTAGAAACATAGAAAACCTACAGCACAATACAGGCCCTTTGGCCAACAAAGCTGTGCCAAACATGTCCTTACATGAGAAGTTACCCATAGCCCTCTGTTTTTCTGAGCTCCATGTACCTGTACAGGACTCTCTTAAAAGAACCTATCGTATCTGACTCCACCACCAGCGCAGGCAGCCTATTCCACACACTCACCACTCTCTGCATAAAAAACTTAACCCTGACATCTCCTCTGTATCTACTTCCAAGCACCTTAAAACTGTGCCCTCTCGTGCTAGCCATTCCAGCCCTAGGAAAAACCCTTTGACTATCCACATGATCATTACCTCTCATCATCTTATACACCTCTATCAAGTCACCTCTCATCCTCCGTCGCTCCAAAGAAAGAAGGCCGAGTTCACTCAACCTATCTTCATAAGGCATGCTCCCCAATCCAGGCAACACTCTTGTGAATCTCATCTGCATCCTTTCTATGGTCGCCACATCCTTCCTGTAGTGAGGCAACCAGAACTGAGCATAGTACTGCAAGTGGGGTCTGACCAGCGTCCTATAGAGCTGCAACATTACCTCTCGGCTCTTAAATGCAATCCCACGATTGATGAAGCTAAGTCAAGTCAAGTCAAGTCACTTTTTATTGTAATTTCGACCATAACTGCTGGCACAGTACACAGTAAAAATGAGACGACGTTTTTCAGATCATGGTGCTACATGAACAATACAAGAACTACACTGAACTACGTAAAACAACACAAAACTACACTGGACTACAGACCTACCCAGGACTGCATAAAGTGCACAAAACAGTGCAGGCATTACAATAAATAATAAACAAGACAATAGGCACAGTAGAGAGCAGTAGGTTGGTGTCAGTCCAGGCTCTGGGTATTGAAGAGTCTGATGGCTTGGGAGAAGAAACTGTTACATAGTCTGGTCGTGAGAGCCCAAATATTTCGGAGTCTTTTGCCAGATGGCAAGAGGGAGAAGAGTTTGTATGAGGGGTGTGTGGGGTCCTTCATAATGCTGTTTGCTTTACGGATGCAGCGTGTGGTGTAAATGTCTGTAATGGTGGGAAGAGAGACCCCGATGATCTTCTCAGCTGACCTCACTATCCGCTGCAGGGTCTTGCAATCCGAGATGGTGTAATTTCTGAACCAGGCCGTGATGCAGCTGCTCAGGATGCTCTCAATACAACCTCTGTAGAATGTGGTGAGGATCGGGGGTGGGAGATGGACTTTTCTCAGCCTTCACAGAAAGTAGAGATGCTGCTGGGCTTTCTTTGCTATGGAGCTGGTGTTGAGGGACCAGGTGAGATACTCCGCCAGGTGAACACCAAGAAATTTGGTGCTCTTAATGATCTCTACAGAGGAGTCATCGATGTTCAGCGGGGAGTGGTTGTTCGTGTCCTCCTGAAGTCAACAACCATCTCTTTTGTTTTGTTCACATTCAGAGACAGGTTGTTGGTTCTGCACCAGTCCGTTAGCTGCTGCACCTCCTGTTTCTATGCTGACTCATCGTTCTTGCTGATGAGACCAACACACCGTATGCTTTCATAACCACAGAGTCAACTTGCGTAGTAGCTTTTAGTGTCCTATGGACTCGGACCCCAAGATCCCTCTGATTCTCCACACTGCCAAGAGTCTTACCATTAATACTATATTCTGTCATCATATTTGACCTACCAAAATTAACCACCTCACACTTACCTGGGTTGAACTCCATCTGCCACTTCTCAGCCCAGTTTTGCATCCTATCAATGTTCCGCTGTAACCTCTGACAACCCTCCACACTATCCACAACACTTCCAACTTTGTGTCATCAGCAAATTTACTAACCCATCCCTTCACTTCCTCATCCAGGTCATTTATAAAAATCATGAAGAGTAGGGGTCCCAGAACAGATCCCTGAGGCACACCACTGGTCACCGACCTCCATGCAGAATATGACCCATCCACAACCACTCTTTGCCTTTTGTGGGCAAGCCAATTCTGGATCCACAAAGCAATGTCCCCTTGGATCCCATGCCTCCTTACTTTCTCAGCCTTGCATGGGGTACCTTGTCAAATGCCTTGCTGAAATCCATATACACTACATCTACTGCTCTACCTTCATCAATGTGTTTAGTCACATCCTCAAAAAATTCAAACAAGCTCATAAGGCACAAACGGCCTTTGACAAAGCCATGCTGACTATTCCTAATCATATCATGCCTCTCCAAATGTTCATAAATCCTGCCTTTCAGGATCTTTTCCATCAACTTACCAACCACTGAAGTTAGACTCACTGGTCTACAGTTCCCTGGGCTATCTCTGCTCTCTTTCTTGAATAAGGGAACAGCATCCACAGCCCTCCAATTGGTCCCAAATCAGATGCTAATGGAACAATACTAGTCGCTGGCAATCAGCCAGAAAAAGACTCCCTTTATTCCCACTCTTTGCCTCTTGCCAATCAGCCACTGCTTTCTCCATGCTAGAATCTTTCCTGTAATACTATGGGCCTGTAGCTTGTTAAGCAGCCTCATGTCACCTTGTCAAAACCCTTCTGAAAATCCAAGGACATGACATCTACAAATTCTCCTTTTTCCGTACTGCTTGTTATTTCTTCAAAGAATTCCAACAGATTTGTCGGGCAGGATTTTCCCTTAAGGAAACCATGCTGACTAAGGCGTATTTTATTATGTGCCTCCACCTATCCTGTGACCCTGTCCTCAATAATTGACACTAACATCTTTCCAGCCACTGAGATCAAACTAACAGGCCTATAGTTTCCTAGCTACTGCCTTTCTCACTTCTTAAGAGTCGAGTGACATTTGGAATTTTCCAGTGTTCTGGAACCGTTCCAGAATCCATTGATTCTTGAAAGATCATTACTAATGCCTCCAGAATATCTTCAGCCATCTCTTTCAGAGACCTGGGGTGTACACCATCGGGTCCAGGTGACATATCTACCTTCAGACCTTTCAGTTTCTCAAAATCCTTCTCTCTAGTAATGGTAACTTCTCACACTTCATTACACCTGACACCTGGAACTTCCACCATACTACCAGTGTCTTCCACAATGAACGCTGATGGAAAATACTTATTCAGTTCATCTGCCATTTCCTTGTTTTTCATTGCTACCGTTTTTCAGCAGTCTGATCTCCACTCTCACCTCTCTTTTACATTTTATGCATCTGAAGAAACTTTTGGTGTCCTCTTTAATTTTTACTGGCTAGTTTACTTTCATATTTCATTTTTACCTTCTTCGTGACCTTTTTTTAGTTGCCTTCTGTTGGTTTTTAAAAGCTTCCCAATCCTTTTATGCTGCATCTCATCCTGTTGACTGCAATTATGCCCTATCAACAACCTCTCCTCGCTACACGTTGTCTCTATTTCTAAACCAGCTACCTCATCTTCAGTACTATAATCTGCCTTTCCTACAATACTTCTTGTATTGAAATATACGCAACTCAAGACGCAGGTTGCACCATGCTCAACCATTTAATTCCGAACTTTGTCTGAGATCTTACCAACATCAGCCTCCACAACCTTTCCACTAAAATGTTCTGGTACTGTGGTTCCCACCCTCCTGCAACTCTAGCTTAAACCCCACAATGGAGCATTAACAAAATTTCCCACTAGGTTATTAGTCCCCCTCCAGTTCAGGTGAAAACTATCCCATCTGTACAAGTCCCACCTTCCCTGGAAGAGAGGCCAATGATCCAAAAATCTTATGCTGTCCCTCCTTCACCAACTCCTTACCACATATTAAAATCTATAATCTTCCTACCTCTGGCCTCAATAGCAAATGGCACGGGTAGCAACCCCAAGATCACAACCCTGGAGGTCCTGCCCTTTAACTTAGCACCCAGTTCCCTGAACTCCCTATGCAGAATCTTGTTACTCGTCCTACCCATGTCATTGGTACCTACATGGACCACGACTCCTGGCTGTTAACCCTTCCACTTACAAATGCCGAGGACTCAATCCAAGGTATCTCGGACCCTGGCACCGGGGAGGCAACATATCATCTGTGAATCTCATTCTCTTCCACAGGAGCTGCTGTCTATTCCCCTATCACTACAGCATTCCTCTTCTCCTCACCTCTCTTCTTAGTCACAGAGCCAGATTCAGTGCCTGAGACCCCACCTCTGTTAGGTCAACTTTCCCAACTATATCTAAAGTGACATATCTGTTGTTGAGGGGAATGGCCACAAGGATGCTTTGCACTGGCTCCTTTCCCCTTCCTGACTGTACCCAGTCTCCTGTGTCCTGCACCTTGGAATCTCTTTACAACACTAACGCGGAGGAATTTCTTTCGCTAGAAGGTGGTGAATCTGTGGAATTCATTGTCACAGATGGCTTTGGAGGTCAAGTCATTGGGTATCATAAAGTGGAGGTGATTAGTAAGTGAGTCAAAGGTTATGGGGAAAAGGCAGGAGAACAGGGTTGAGAGGGAAAATAAACTCCCCATGATTGAGTGTCTGAGTAGACTCTAAGTCGAATGGCCTAATTCTGCTCCTATGTCTTACGGTCAAATTCTTCAAGAACCTGATGTAATGATTCTGTAACTATGTTGGAGACTTGTCTTTTTATTCTACAGGAACCTCTCTCTACCAAGATGTCCCAACGTTTTCCTAAGTGTTTGGTTCTAAGGAACACATGGCTTGTCTGTTGTAATCAATAGGATCAAAACCTGTCACATTTAATTGGAAGAGGACTATAAATTATTCATTGTCACACTGTTTTAATGCGAGTCCAAAGACCTATTGTGGAGAGACTCCTTTCATACTGCAGGCTTCCCTCTGAAGCTTTGCAAAATATTTGAAAGCGTGGCTTCTGGTGCCAATTGAGTAAGGGATGAAAGAAATAAATCAATGAGTCTTGTTTTCTTTCAGAAAAGAAATTTTACTTGACTCTTTCAACGTAATTTTTAAAACAAAAAATAATTTGAGGAGAGAATGGAAGCTAGGGAAGTGATTTGATAACAGACAACAGGAAAAATTTATAGCAATTTATGGCAGTCTTCATAGAATTTCACTGCTGAATGACCAAATTTTATCTTCCCCTACCTCAAATCCCTCACACACACGTACTAACAATCATCTCCCCAGTGTAAATGATTTCCTTGAATCCAACTTTCTCAACTACTTTTTTAAAAAAAAGATTAGCTTTATTTGTCACATGTACATCAAAACATTGAACCATACAGTGAAATACGTTCTTTTTTGCATTAAATCAATTCAGTGAGGAATTGTGCTGGGGGCCACCCGCAAATGTCACCATATTTCCAGCGCCAACATAGCATGCCCACAATTTACAAACCCTACTCGTACATCTTCCAAATGTAGGAGGAAACTGGAGCACCCAGAGGAAATCCACAGTCATGGGGAGAGCAAAGAAACTCCTTATAGATAGCGGTGGGAATTGAACCCCAATTAGTGACCGCTTGGGCTGTAAAGCGATTGTGCTAACCACAACACTGTTGGATGCTAATCAATGGAATACACATTATTCCCGCTTAATACAGGTCAACCTTCACTAATCCGGCACCACTGGGACCTGAGGAGTGCTGGATTAGTGAAAATGCCGAATTACAGAATGATCAAATTAAGCAATAGCTAACTTTCACTAATCCGGCACCATTGGGACCTGAGGAGTGCCAGATTAGTGAAAATGCCGAATTACAGAAGGCTCACATTAAGCATAATCACTGCTGGATTATCGAAGGAACTGGATTACAGGTAGTCAGATTAGTGAAGATCCACCTGTATTAGGACATCAGCTGATTCCAACCGTGCTCTTGCTGGTGATCATCTGATATGGGCCATTGCAGTATATCAAGAACCAAAAAGTAGTGAGCCCTACCTCTACATGAAATGTTAAGAGATTTTATTCGTACTCTGAGTAAAGGTAAGAATTAGACACTGCATCTTCCTTCTTTACCTTGTGTTCCAATACCCCTTTAAAGTTTGCTCAAACTGATGGAGATGATGTTTAAAAGTTATATATGCAGAGCTGGGTGGCAGGGTGGAGATATGCCTCCACCAAAGGCGGTGTAAGGTGCTCCTTCCCTCCGCTAGCCTACAGGTCACCTTTAGGTAGGCTGAAGCACCCACTTAGCCTCCTGATCAGGGTCAAGTGAAGCCATGGGAGCAGGTGGCAGATGGTCGTATGAGCTACTGGTACATATCGCAAGTCCTGGTTATGTGACTATTTGTGCCAGGGAGACAATCTCCAAAGAGTATTGATAATGGCTGGGATCACCTGTCCTGAAAATACACTGCCCAGAAGAAGGCAGTGGCAAAGTACTTCTGCAGAAAAATTTGCCAAGAACTATCATGGTCATGGCTAACACGAGTGACATGCAGAATCCTCCTTGCTCCCAATTGTAAATGGTGCAAGAATCAATAAATAGGTTAAAGGACCAGTATGTAAATGAAGCCCTGAAGCCATTTCTTCATTCCTCTACCTCAACATAATTTTCTAGAACCCATGATTACCCTAAAATCCAAAAGAAATATTTATGTCAAACGTGGATCTACTTTGAGTCAGCAACTGATGATGGTGGCATCCATCTGTCTCGAAGGACATAGGAGTGTGTGCTATGGGTCAGTCCATTGTAGACTTCTCCAGTGAACAAGCCTGGATGGAAAGTATGGAGATCCTGGGATGCCCAGTTGTCAAGATCCCCCTCTCTGGTGTCGTCCAAAGGAAAGCGAAGCAATACATTTGGCACCAGCTCAGCCACAGGAGTGGCCAAAAGAATGTTCCATGATGTCCAGGCAACTTAGGGGCTCTACCCTGGGTTTACTACCGTAGCCTTTGTCTCGCCCGAGGCTGCCCACAAGGCAGCGGGGCTATTTACCCATTGCTGTCGAGAGAGAGCAGTTAACAGCCTCTGAATAAACAAATTATCCTCATCTCACTCCCAAATGACTAACCCCTCATCATGAGTTCTTCAGATCTAAATTCCACGGTTAAGAGCAGTCTCACAGTTTCCAATCCCAATCAGAAGTTTGAGTTTCAGTTTTGGGTGGCATGGTGGGGTAGAGGTTAGTGTA
Organism: Mobula hypostoma; assembly: GCF_963921235.1. NCBI lineage: Eukaryota > Metazoa > Chordata > Chondrichthyes > Myliobatiformes > Myliobatidae > Mobula > Mobula hypostoma. The sequence continues at coordinate 24,362,876 of NC_086113.1, forward strand.
ATGCTGTTACAGTGCCAGTGACTCGGGTTCAATTCCTGCCATTGTCAGCAAGGACCTAGTACATTTTCCCTGTGATTGTGTGGGTTTCCTCCAATCCTCTAGGTTCATCCCACATTCCAAAGATGGGTTAATTAGTCAGATGTTTGTAACTGAGTGGTGGGGGCTCATTTGGCCAGAAGTGCCTGTAACCTAGATGGATAGGTTGCATCTATCCATGTATCCATTTTGTTGAATGCAATCAACTCAGGCATGTTCTTCAGTTGAGTATCCAGTGCCTGGTCTGCATGATGTCTCCTTGTCTGACCCCCATCAGTCACTGGCACTGTAACAGCATTACACTAACCTCTACCCCACCATGTCACCCAAAACCTATGATCCTGTTCTTGTAGCTATCCTACTGGTGTTCACTTGCCTTCTCAGTAATCATGCACTTGGATTTCCTGTCCAATCTCGAAGCTCCTTGCTGATTTAACTTGGCAACTGGATGAATTGCTTATTCTGCACTTCCCTCTGTAGATCTGGTTTCAGGAGGTCTATGTGAGATCTCAGATTCCTGCTCATGAACGCCATTGCAAGTGTTTGATTTATCATCACGTGAACAGAGTCGGATACACAAGAAGGAAGTTGTCCACCTTATGCTGTACAGGAATGTCCTCCTTGTCCATCATTTTAATGGACTTCTTGAAGGTTTGGATAAACCTTTCAGCCAACCCATTCATTTTTGGATGGCAAGCAGCTGACTTGAAGTGTCTGATGCCATATTTTTTCATGAACAATTTGAATTCTTCTGACATGTATTGTTGCCTGCTGTCACTCACAATTTGTTCTGGTCACCCTTTTCTGGTGAAGATTGTCTCTGCCCTGGGGACTGGCTTTGCTGAGGTGGTTGACTTCATTGGTATAACCTCTGACCACTTCGAATGAGCATTCACAGCAATTAGGAACATGGAGTCCACGAATGGCCCAGAAAAGTCAACATGTACTCTTTGCCAAGGTAAAGAAGACCACAACCACTCCCACAGGTTTTCAAGGCCCAAGTATGACCCGAGTTATGACACATTGTGGCCTGTTGAAAACCCCACTCCCAAGTTTTCAACCTGTTCATCTATTCCCAACCACCACACTTAGCTCCACTCTTCATCTTGAGTGTACCCAGGTGACCTTAACGCAGATTTTCTAACACTCTGGTGCACTGTTTAGAGGGAACCACAACACAAAATCCACACCATCAGCATTCTTTGACATACCGAAAGTTGGTCTCGGCTCGCTGAGAACTCTAGAAAAATAGAGTTACTATGAGCTGGCTATCCTTGCATGGAGATTTCAGACTTGCAACAATGTCAGGTCAATCCTCGTTTCCCTTTGTATTTCAAAATTTATTACCAATAACTAGCCCACCAACGCAATGTGGAAACACTTCTGCTGGGTCACAATATTAAGACTTTTCTTACTCAGTTGCCAGTAGTGGAAGACATGACAATCCATCAGCATTGCTGTGGTGTTTGGTACCTTTGAACTCTATGCCATAAGAGTGGGCCCAATATTGTAACTAGGTAGCAGTCATCACTGGAATCCCTTCCTAGGATTGAAAATGAACACAAGGGGCTAGTGATTTGTCACTAGCATAAAATCCTGTCTGTAGAGGTAGTGGTGAAACTCCTTTATTCCCCATACTAAGGGCCTCTCGATCAATCTGTGTGTAGTTGCATTCTGCGCTCATTAGTGATCTTGAAGGAAAAGCAATCAGGCGTTCAAACCCATCTTTTATAATTTGTGACAAAACAGCTCTAATGCCATAAGGGGATGCATCACACGTCAGTCTTATGGATAAAGATGAATCATAATGGGTGAGCAGTTCATTGGATGTTACTTTGAATGCTTTTTCACATCTTTATGACCATACCTACTTTTCTCCTATCTGTAACAGTATATTCAATGGATGAAGCACTGCAACAACGTTTGGGAGAAACCAGTGGTAGTAGTTTACAAGGCCCAAGTATGGCCCGAGTTATGACACATTGTGGCCTGTTGAAAACCCCACCCCCATCTGTTTCTCTATTTCACTTCAAGGAAGGAGCTGTATTCCCTTTACCTGGTCTAGCCTATATTTGACTCCACACTGACCAAGATTTTTCACTTTCAAGTGCCTCCTCAATTCTGAGGTAATTAGAGATACCAAAGGTATATGCATCCTGTATGCAAATTAAAAACTAAAGAAAAATATATACATTCTCTCCCACTTCATGATGGACCAATGTGCTTGCACAGGTTTTGTGGGACATGGAAAGCTGGTTTTGGTGGGGCCAGTATTGTAACAGTGGTTAGCACATCACCTTACAGCAACAGCTGTAAAATTGGGATTTAATTCATGTCTGTGAGGAGTTTCTACGTTCTTCTAATGCCCACACAGGTTTCCTTCAGGTGCTCTGAATTCCTCCCACTTTGCAAAAAAAAAAGAATAAAAAATAAATGACATCTGGCTATGGTCAGTGAGTTCTGGCATGCTGTGATGGCCACCGGAAGCTTGGCAACACTTGTTAGGTGCACAGCACGATCCTCATTTGATGCAAACGACACATTTCACTGTATGTTTCGATGAACATGTGACAAATAAACTAATATTCATCATCTTTGATCTGTGGTGCTTCAGCTTCTGGAGAAGAAATCAAGAGGCAAGGAAAGAAGAGAAGATTCAATTGAGATAGAGAGCTAGGCAGGGATACAGCAAGAGAGGTAGACAGAGATACAGAGAGATTGAAGGAAAGCTGCAAGTTATTGCAATTACTTCCCAGCTACTCCCCAACTATTATTAAATGGGCCCAATTTTACAAATTCACTGTACACTAAATTGGGAGTTTTGTACAGATCTTGAAGACAGGTGAGCACCTATAGTGAAGCTGAAATGAGAAGGAGAATTGCTTCTTTTAATGACTTTATAAAATCCATTCACCTTCTGGAATTCAACCACAAATAGTTAGCCTTGCCACCTGGCTGGTTTTATGACCAACATAAATGGATTTTGAAATTGCCACTGGTTGCCAGCTTTAGGAAAAATGTAAATGTTGAAATGTTCAATAAAACATTAAAAGCAAATACATTTTTTCATTACAACTGCATGCAGAAACTGTTAAAATCTGTGTTTATTGGCAAAAAGAATAAAATAGCCAGGCAATAGCCCTGGATAGTAAATGGGTAGGGATGGTAGAATAAAATAGAATGAAGCAAGTTCTATGCTAGCCAGATCCAAACAAACAACATCAGAATCAATGCAAATCCTTATCATGTTACTCACTGCATTGCATACACACACACCACACACTCACATACACACACAAACTCAGTCGTCCAATGTGATCATGGTGAAAGTAGCAGTGTAATGCTTTTAAAGGAATAGCTCAATTAGAAGCAAAGAGTGGGTGAGCTTAATAGGTTGCTTCTCTATTCAAACCATAATTAAGCTATAAGCACGTAATTGTCAAAGTAATGAAAAAAATCTTCACAGCTTTAAAATATCAGCAGCTGTTCCAAAGGAAATGCAGAAGCACGAAAAATAAACATCCTCTAAGTAAGTTTAATTAGCTGTAGATAATACAAATCTGAAACACGTTGTATTAATTCAAGGACAAAAATGGAAAGAGGAGGGTATAAAACCTCTCAAGCCTGCCTGCAATACAATGAGATCATGTCTGATCCTGTGCCATATCTACTTCCCTGCTGATTGGATATCAAGGCGAACAGGGATGTAACAAAACAAAACTATTCATGTCAGTCTTGAATAAGCTCAGCGATTAAGCATCCCTGGCCTTCCAATGATACAAGAACGTGTAAAAAAAAGAATTCTTCACCACACCAAGCTTAATTGGCCAAACATGTCCTGATATGATACCCCTTAATTCTGGGCTTTCCAAGATGAGAAAATAATTTTCTCCATATTTCATCCATCATCCCCTCTCAGAATTCTGCTTCTAAAAAATTACCTCAAAACTGAATCCTTAACTCCTGTTTTTTTTGTATAACATTAGCAACTTTGAGGTTTGGTTCCATGAGAAAGAACCCTAGATGAGTCTGAGGATGCCAGAAGAATATCAATGTACGTATACTTAAAATCCTAAAGCTTTGCAATGCTGGTGCATTGGGCATATGATAAATAACCCATATGATGCAGTCTAATTCCAGATGAATAGGATGAAAAACCTAAATAATTTGCCCTAAATTTGTATCACGCCATGGTTAGACCATGCTTAGAGCACTATAGTGTCAGGGAGGACAAGGAATATTACAGAGAGAATGCAAGTGACATCTGAGGATAGTATAACTAAGAAATATTAAACAAATTGCATCTTTTGTCTAGAACGGAAATCATTAACATTTTGGAAGTGTTCAGCTAAAATAAACATAGTGGCCATCTACGAAGAAAGGCAGATCTCAGAGGTCATCGATGTCAGATACTTATCAAAAAGGCAACCTCTCAGAATTATTTTCAATCCAGAACATGGTTGGGAATATCGAACCCACTATTGCAGGGAAGATTAACAAATAAAAGCTGTAGATGTATTAAAGACAACTTGAGTTACAATGTTCAGTCGAACAGAGCAGACAGTGACACCAGTAAACCAAGATTGAGGAATAACCAGTGAAAGTGTTAATGGAACGTAATCAGAAAACACAGGAAACTCATTCAGCCCAACCAGTATCACTGTCAATATTTAGGTTTTTGTTAGTTTTCTTATCTTAAGTCAATGTGTATTAACTTTAAGCAACAGTGCCATTAGTGTGTAACAAGTAGAAGAAATATATTCCTCGTGGGAATTTTAAACTTGAACCACTGGGCAACTGGAAGACACTACAGGTCATGCCAGTAACAAGCTGAGGGCATGATGTAGGTAAGATAATGACCTGGCATATGGTGGGATAGCAGCCTGTAAATTATTTTAATTTAGATCAACTGTCCAAATATTCAAATTATAACCAGGATCCTAAACAAACTGGATTCCATGACAAAAAAATAAATATAAATCTACCTGGAGTTGCTGCCTAGAATTTCAAACAGTTTCACTTTATCCAGATGGAACGTAGCAATCGCAAACACCAGTTAAGCTTAACCGACAGAGATGATTAATATTTTAAGTCTACACCCCTTGCTGTGATACTCTAAAGTTAAATATTGTACTTGCTATGTAACAAACACAAGACATTATACTTGTTGCCAAAATCTATACTTATCAAACTGAGGGCCAATGATTCCGAAGCGACACACACAAATTACTGGAGGAACTCCGCAGGCCAGACAGCATCTATAGAAAAGAGAACAGTCAACGTTTCGGGGAAGACCCTTCAGCGGGACTGAAGAAAAAAAGATAAGTAGATTTAAAAGGTGGAGGGATGGGAGGGAAAAACACAAGGTGATAGGTGAAACTGGGGTGAGGGGCGAAGTAAAGTGCAGGGAAGTTGATTAATGAAAGAGATACAGGGCTGAAGAAGGGGGAATCTAATAGGAAAGAAAAGAAGACCGTAGAAGAAAGAATAAGAAGGAGAGGAGCACCAGAGGGCAGTGATGGCAGGCAAGGAGATAAGGTGAGAGAGGGAAAAGGGGTCGGGGACTGGTGAAGGGGGGTGGTGCATTACCAGAAGTTTGAGAAATAAATTTTCATGCCATCAGGTTGGAGGCTGCCCAGAGGGAATATAAAGTGTTGTTCCTCCAACCGGAGTGTGGCCACTTCGCGACAGTAGAAGAGGTCGTGAACAGACATATTGGAATAGGGATGGGAAGTGAAATTGGAATTAAAATGGGTGGCCACTGGGAGATCCCACCTTTTCCTGCTGGATGGAGAGTAGTTGCATGGCGAAACGGTCTCCCAATCTATGTCGGGTTTCACTGATATACAGGAAGCCACAGCGGGAACACTGGACACAGTATATGACCCCCAAAAGACTCACAGGTGAAGTGTTGCCTCACCTGGAAGGACTGTTTGGGGCCACATTTGGGGTAGTGAGGGAGGAGGTGTAGGGCCAGGGATAGCACTTGTTCCACTTGGAAGGGTAAGTGCCAGGAGGGAGATCAGTGGGGAGGCACAAATGGACAAGGGAGTTGCATTAGGAGTGATCCCTGCCAAAACCAGAAAGTGGAGGGGAGGGAAAGATGTGCTTGGTAGTGGGATCCCACTGGAGATGGTGGTAGTTGCGGAGAATTATGTGCTGGATGCGCAGGCTAGTTGGGCGGTAGGCAAGGACAACAGGAACCCTATTCCAGGTGGGGTGGTGGAAGGATGGGGTGAAAACAGACATGCATGAAATGGAAGAGATGCTGTTGAGGGCATCATTGACAGTGGAGGAAGGGAAGCTCCTTTCTTTGAAGGAGGACATTTTCTTCGTTCTGGAATGTAAAAGCCTCATCCTGAGAACAGATGTGGTGGAGGTAGAGGAATTGAGAGAAGGGGATGGCGTTTTTACAAGTAACAGGTTGGGAAGAGGTATAGTCCAGGAATGTGTGAGAGTCTGTGGGTTTCTAATAGACATCAGTTGATAAGCTGTCTCCAGTGATAGAGACAAAGAGATTGAAAGGGGAGGATGGTACCAGGTAAGTTTGAGGGCAGGGTGGAAGAGAGATGACATTATTTCACTGTTACTGTATGCCCAACTGTAACTTCATGAGCTAAGTGCTGAATGGCTCCAACTTCAATGCAAAAGGTGCATTCACTTTTCAAATTTGTCTCCACCCTTATCCTTCCAAGCTAACTGAATAAAATGCCATTAAAACTAACAATTTTAATGCAGGCTCAAAACAGATTGCTGAAGAAACCATTGTTAATGAAACCAGTTGTTTGCTGGAATTTCTTGCAGAGTGATTACTGGAAAGATAGGAAAATGTGCAGTGTGCCAACCTAGAGATTTCCAGTTGGGCGCACATGCAGTCTCCAGCTTAGAGTACTGTATGTGATGCTCTAGGATGCAATAGGGCTTCTGAGCAAACTTCCCCCCCCCAAAAAAAAAACATACCAGATCCCAAAAATGTTGTTACAGCTTTTAGATAAAATCCAGAGAAATTTCCCCACCGGTGAGCAAGTTAAGAAGAATCTCTCTGCCTTAGATGTTGACTGACCCTGCTGAGTTCCTCCAGAATCTTGTGTGTGTTACTCTGGATTTTGCAGCATCTGCACAATCTTATGTTTGTAATTACAAAGATAACTTTTGTTAGTGCTAATATTTGTGTAACATGTACTTCATCACTTACAGCCAGAATTTATTCCAGGATGTAATAAGCATAATTTCCATTTTAAATAATGTGCTGAGTAATAAAATTGTGCACATTATAGATGCAAGAGTTTTACAAACTAGTTGGCAACTATTCACATCATTTCCCATAAGGAGATGACTGCCTTTCAACGTTTGACTTGATGCAAAAGTAGTATTTATTGAAAAAGGGCCAAGTCTAGCTGGAAATACGACAATGCCTCAACTGGGTGGACTGCTGTTAATGTGCAATTCATCAACAAATGCAGGGAATTGCAGGTTGATGTATCACACATTGTGAATCTCCAAAAGCTACATACTTATTCACTAAAAATGGCATCTTCGTCAGCATCCTCATTAGCCAAGTTGTGGGATTTGTATGCTAACCACTCGTAATATCTTAGAAATAGTGTGGGTGGCCTTTCATAAAACTCAAAGCTCTTTTTGTAATCTTATGCAAACACTGATAGCACAACTATGAAGTACCTTGGGATATTACTATATTGAAAAGGGACTACATGAGGTATTGTTGTGTTTATTTAGTGATACAGTGTGGAGTAGGCCTTTCCAGCCCTTCGAGCTACATCACCACAGCAACGACTGGTAAACATGATTAATGCTAACTTAATCATGGCACAATTTACAATGACCAATTAACCTAGCTGTAAAAGTGTTCTCCTAACCACTATGCTATCATGGTGCCCGTTAACGGAATGTAAATCGATCCTAGCCCCCAAATTATCTAATCTCACTCATGTTTCCTCCATTTCTTAGCCACCTGTCACCTGTCTGAGGCAAAGCTACAATGGCACTTATCAGTAATGCCTACAAGCTCATCTGCAGAACCAGCTTAACTTCTACCTTTAATGTCTCTCTTTTTCCTTTTTGAGGTGTGTGGGGCTCTTTTGGAGACACTGACCTAGAGTTATAGACTTTGGTTCTCTGTGACGGTGGAAGCCACTACCAGGGGATCACGACGGGCCGTTTTCAATATCACAAGGATATGGCCCAGAAGCTGAGCACACCTTTGGGGGTTTCGAGGCTTCGCAGCCCTGTGGACGAGCTGATTCTGTGCTGGTGCTGCCAACTGTAGCCTCGGGGGAGAAAATGGAACATTGGGAGCAGAAGATCGGCTGTTGGGGGCTCAGTACCAGCAAATCGCACTCTCTCTCGTTGGTGGGGGAGGGTTTGTTCCCAATTCCAGGGTCTGAGAAATCTGGGGGACAAAAGCGGCATGGCATACTTGATCATTGCAAGTCCGTGAGTTGTTTTGTTTATGTCTCCCCTCTTGCTATGAAAGGGTGACACCTCTGTGTCCCTTTATTCGGAAGAGAGAGAGTCTGTGGTATGTCTAATTGTCGGGGTGAACAATTGGGTTTTGTTGTACTGCAGATCTTGGTCTTTCTTGGGTCTTTGTTATTGCTTACTTGGTGGGCGGGGGGTGATGGTGCTTCCTTTTTCCCCAAAATAAGTGGGGGAGGGGGAGTGTTGTTGCTCTGCTGCTGCTTGTCCATTAAAGGTGGGGGGGGGGGTTTGGTGGTTCTAACGCTTATAACGTCACTCATTGTTTGGGCATTCTTTTGTTTTCGTGGATGTCCGCGAAGAACAAGAATTTCAGGTTGTATATTGTATACATTTCTCTGATATTAAATGGAACCATTGAGCCCGCCATCAACCCACTTCCCCATTCATCCCCACCCCACTCCAGGACAGGACAGAGACAGTGTTTGTGACAGGACATCATCTTACCGGCATCTGCAGTCAACAAATCATCCTTCACCATTTTCACCCATTGCAGTGGATCCCACTATCACCCATGTCATCTACTCTTCCCCCACCAACCTTCCTGCGCTCAGCAAGGACCACTCCCTGTGACTTCTGGTCTGCTCATCCTTCCCCAACATGTTCCGCTGTCATTATAGGAGGTGCAACACTTGTCCCTACTTCCCCGACACTATACAGAGACACAAATAGCCCTTCCAGCCCTTCACGTGCATCTCCTCCAAGTTCCTCTACTGTCTTTGGTGCTCTTGATGTGGCCTCTTCTACACTGGTGGGACAAGGTGACTGTTTAACAGAGCACTGTCATCAGTGTGCAATGGCCATCTTACATCATTTCATCACATTCCCATACCAATATGACTGCTGCCTGCCTTTTCCATTGCAAGGATGGGGCAAAACACAAACAAGGAGAATAACATTTTGGCGACATGGGTAGCCCAAACCCCAATGGCACGAACACTGAATTTTCCATTTTCTCAAAGCACAAACCTCACATTCCTTTCCCACCCTTACTGGTCTACCATGTCACTCTCTCTTTGTTCATCTTTTCCATTCATCCCCACCATTTCTTCCTGTCATTACCTAGATGCATCACCTTCACAACCTCATTCCATCTTCTCATCACCAAAACATCCCCTGGGTTTCCCTTTCCCTTGGCTTATATTTCCTGTTTCCTTCACCACCTGATTCAATCTGTTCAAAACTTCTATCCGAATTCCTTTAATTATCAGCTTACATAGAACATAGAATAGTACAGCACAGTACAGGCCCTTCGGCCCACAATGTTGTGCCGACCCTCAAACCCTGCCTCCCATATAAGCCCCCACCTTAAATTCGTCCATATACCTGTCTAGTAATCTCTTAAACTTAAGCTTTCAGAATATCTTTCTCTACCTTCCCAACCACCACTACAGCCCCAAGCAAGCTAGCTTTGTCGGTCCAATCTTTTTCTGCATTTCATTCCACTTCCCACCTGGCTCCATCTGCCTCTCATTCCCAAGTTCATCTGGTCCCACAGATGCCCTACCAGCCTCTCTCTCTCTCACCTCTCCCTCTTACTCCTTCATACCGGCCATCTTCCCTTCACACTCTCAGTCCCTATGTAGGGTCTCCATCTGTTTCCCTCCACAGATGATGCTTGACCATTTTGAGATATTCCAGCAGTTGTATTTTATTTTGCTCCAGATTCCAAAATTTGTAGTCTCGTCTTATTTAATTTCATGCCTAGCAATTTGAATGAGATTGTACAATGAAGTCAAATATTAGATCGCATTAATTAAACAATTTCCCAGGTACACTCAGTCCACAAATCTAAAGCAAAAAAGATCTTTCAGGCCAATAAATCTAACTGACCAAGATGATGGAAGGAGCCTTCATCAATGTTCTTAAATGGCATTGAAATACAAGTAACCCGCTTGATGAAGCACAATTTGGATTTCACTCTGATAGGATTATTAGCCTCCATATGGATCAAAAATCTCAAACGTTTACTGGCCCCAACATTTGACAGTGTGTGGCTTCAAGGAATTTTAATACAACTAAGGGCAAAGTGTAAAGAGATTGAAGTCATACTCTGCACCTGTTGCTTCATCAATGACCTGCAATGATCTCAATTCCATTTGCAACTAATGAAAATGAAGATTCAGACAACATTCGGGTGAAGGCTGATAAGCTGAATGATCATCTCACACATTTATCAGGCAAGACTATATCCGTAAAGAATGTACTTCTACTTGTCCATTATTCAACAATACTGCAGTCAACAAATTCCTCACCACAATTCTGGGAGTTGACATGCTTAGGAATTCAACTGGTCCAGCCAAACAAAAACTACAAGGCTGGGCATCTTGTGCTAAATGGCTATCCTTCAAAGACTTCCAAGCCATTTTCTTATCTTGTAACTCAAGTGTGTGATGAAATAATCTCAATGTGCATGGATAGGCACAACTCGCAAAAAAGAATGGGTACCAGTGGCAAAGCAACTGGATTAATTGCCCACCCACTACCCTATATATTTAAACTATTCATTGCCAGTGTGTCTACAACTACAGTATGTACCATACTTATTTACCTAAACTGTTTATAGCTTTTGTATAACTAGAAAATTAGGTCAGCAGATAAAGTGACTCTCCAAGTCACAGACTACCCTGACTTGGAAATACGCTATTCCTTCATTGTTCCTGCGGATTATATCCTGGAGCCCACTACCCAGTAGCATTAAGTATATTCATCCAGAAGGAGTTAGAGAAGGGCATTAGTTGGTGGAAGTAACAGCAACGGCTGCTCATGGGAAAAAAAAAAGAAATTTGAAGACAAAGAAAACTTTAATACACTGAAACCATCTTTTCTTTGGTGCTATTTGGCTACCTGTACATTTCCAATAATTTATTACCTTCACTTATAATGTACAAGATAAATGGAAAAACTTAGTAAAAGTGTATCACCGCTCTGTATTTTATTCTTATCAACTGCTCTTTAACTTTATACATTTAGTTTACTATGTTTATTTTCTGTTGTTTTGGCACGTGTGTTTTCTGTAGCCGCCCCATCAACTTCTGAAAAGGCCATTGTTAATCGGTTTGCCAATTGTTCTTGTCATTCATCTCTAAGTTGTTAGTGTTCCAAATAGCATTAATTTCCCCGCATTGTCCTTTTATCTTTAATTAATCTTCATCCCTGTCCTTTATTAAAATGTTGAGTTGGAATTATTTTCTACTATGGTCACGAACTTTCTCCCTTACACCCCAATCCACTTATCCTTCACAGCACTTTAATCACATTGAGTAATTATCTTATACATAATAACTTCTCACATCCCTTTCATTTCAAGAATTAGACTGTCAGAATTTCTCACTTGAAACAATCCACATTCATATTTTCATTTCAAGTCACCAGAGACCATTGTTTTTCCCCTGAAATAAGGTTCCAGGAATAGGGAGCAAAACCTCAGGAGCAAGGACTGGCAATTTAAGACAGGGTGAAGTTTCAATACAAGTTTAAGTAGTTAGATTTTTCTATTTCAAAAATTTCTAAATGCTCAGTTATTAATGGATTCATTGCTAAGATTGAAAGAACTGTGAATGTTACAGGAACCAAATGGTTAGGGTTAGGGCAGACAAGTTGTTCAGGTACAAGATTAATGCATTGCAATCAAAATGTGCGTGTGGGGGCAGGGGAGGGAGTCTGGGGGCTGATATTCCTGTTTTGCTTTGTGCAGGTGGAGGGAGGTTTTGGTGGTTGATGATAGAGTTGCTACTTTTTGTGGGGGGGAAGGGGTGTTGGATTTGCTGTTTCTCTCTAATCAACTTCCATGGTTTTTCTTTGTTTCGTGGCTATCTGGAGAAGAAGAATCCTAGAGTTGTATACTGCGTACAGACTTTGATAATAAATGAACCTTTGAAAAGCAATGCATGAAACCAATGGAATGACCACCACCTCACAAAGCTTGCTCCGTAATAGTTGATACAACCTTCAACTTTAATCTTAAAATACCACTATTCTCCTACTTCTTTATTTCCCTCCAAATACTATATAGAACATAGAAATCTACAGCGTATTACAGGCCTTTCGGCTCATAATGTTGTGCCGACCATGTAACCTACTCTAGAAACTGCCTAAAATTACCCTTGCGCGTAGCCCCCTATTTTTCTAAGCTCCATGTACCCATCTAAGAGGCTCTTAAAAGGCCCTATTGTATCCACAATACAATATGGGTTCCTCCAGATAACTGTCCACCTCCCTTACCTACAAACTATTACAGCAGCACACACACATTTTTTTCTTTGAGTGAAATTGTGTATCCGAATTCTTAACCAATTGTTTTCATTAAATTTTCCTAAAATAAATGACCCTTCCACTTCCCTGAAGGTTAAATACACATTACACATCAATAGATACACATTGTACATCACCAGTGGGAGTGAAAAATTATTATTTCCCAACTATCTTCTCAAAAAACTTATCACAAATACTCAAGTTGGAAGACCATTAGCATTCACATTCCCCATTACACAATCTCCGTGTTTCAATGCAACCAGAAGTGTTAGACACAGGGACATTTATGGTGACCTCTGTACCATTTGCAAAATCTATGAGTCTGTCATGAAAACTTAATTGAACTGAGTTCCCGCTCATATTCAGCACCACAGCCAGTACCCAAGACATCAGCAATTGACTTCCCCACTAACTTGCACTGCTTCCTCTTAGGATAAAGTCCAAAACTTTTGCAAAAGTTACAGAACATAATGCACAAGGGGTGGTTATCCAGCTGATGGTATCACTGCTACTTCCGTAAATGAGTTCCAGCATTCCACATGACTCCTGCACTCCTTCCCTTTGCCCCAGCAATTATCTCTTTATCAGATGAAGGTTACCACTGATTCTGCTTTCCTCACCCTTGAAGATGGTCTTTTCAAAATTCCAATTACTTAGTCAACTAAATAGCCTATCATGTACAGGGGATGAATTTAGAGTATTTAAAAGATAAATATACTGACCTTGGAAAATTAAGCTAAAAGAAAATAATATGCTATTTTAGATCTAGTGCTGGGTAATAAATAGAGGTTGATTTAAAACTCAACTTCTGATCAAAGGACCAATGATCAAGTTCCTAGGTGTTAACATCTCTGAAGATTTATCTGGGCCCATCATGTTGATGCATTTACAAAGAGGGCAAGACAGTGGCTAGCAACACACATAAAAGTTGCTGGTGAACGCAGCAGGCCAGGCAACATCTCTAGGCAGAAGTACAGTCAACGTTTCAGGGCAAGACCCTTCGTCAGGACTAACTGAAAGAAAAGCTAGTAAGAGATTTGTAAGTGGGAGGGGGAGGGATGGAGCCAAGAGCTGGACGGTTGATTGGCAAAAGGGATATGAGAGGATCATGGGACGGGAGGCCTAGGGAGAAAGAAAAGGGGGAGAGGGGGAAACCAGAGGATGGGCAAGGGGTATAGTGAGAGGGACAGAGGGAGAAAAAGGAGAGAGAGAAAAAGAATTTGTGTATATAAATAAATAACGGATGGGGTACAAGGGGGAGGTGGGGCATTAGCAGAAGATTGAGAAGTCAGTGTTCATGCCATCAGGTTGGAGGCTACCCGGACGACAGTGGCTATATTTCATTTGGAGTTTGAGGAGACTGGTGTGTCAATGACTCACAACCTCCTACAGATGTACGGTGGACAGCTAACTGGTTGCACCACTGTCTGGTATAGATGAGCCACTGCACAGGACTGGAAAATAAAAGCTGCAGAAGGTTGTAAACTTAGCCAGTTCCATCATGGGCACTATCCTCCCTATAATCGAGGACAATATCAAAAGGCAATGCCTGAAAAAGGCTGCATCTATCATTAAGGACCCCCATTATCCAGGATATGCCCTCTTCTCATTGCTACCATCCAGGGGGGACAGGGGCCTGAAGACACAGAGTCAGCATTTCAGGAGCTTCTTCTCCTCTGCCATCAGATTTCTGAAAGGACAATGAACCCAGGAACACTACCTCACTATTCTTTTTTTACTTTTTATTTGCACTTTTTAAAATATATATTTATTGTTATCTATTCCCACCCAGCCAACACACTTTTCATCCCTCTTCCCTCCAGGAGAAGGCTCAGGAGCTTGAAGATTCATACGGCCAGATTTGGGAACAGCTTCTTTCCAACTGTGATAAGACTGCTGAACGGATCCTGACTCGGATCTGGGCCGTACCCTCCAAATATCCGGACCTGCCTCTCGGTTTTTTTGCACTACTTTACTTACCATTTTTCTATTTTCTATTTATGACTTATAATTTAATTTTTTAATATTTACTAATTTTTTTCTATTTTAAATAAAAGATTGCAGTTTGAGCAACCCAAGGAAAGTGAGTAGCCACCAGCATAGCACCGCCACTATGACAGATCATTATGAAGGGAATTTTAGAATCATGCTGCCACACAGAAGCCAACAGGTATCCTCAATATCGTCATGACTGATCTGACTGCCATCTCTGCTCCACATTGCTGCCCACCTTCACTCATTTCATAAGAATTTGCCATAATTAATATTTTGCTTCCATTGGCTTCGACTAAGAGAGCAGCAAGGGCAAGGCTTAGAGAGGGGAAAAATACCTCACCTTTCTTAAATGGGCAAGAGTTTATCTTGGAACTTCTGAAGATGCTTTATGTCCACCCTCTCAAAACCCTTAAGTATTTTGCAGGTTTCTCTTGGCAAATGCCTTGCACCTAACAAAAAACATATTCCTGATTTTGATAACAATCAAATCTTAAATTACTTCAGATACTTGTGTTGATATACTTTGAAGTACTTTGACTTTTTTTAAACTATGCTTCTCTAACTCTGAAATGCAGCCAGTGATTTTATAATGAAACTAATGGGAATTGTTTAATGGAACATATCCACAAAATAAAACCCCTTTGTAAATTGAGAACGACCTGTGTGATGGATTTTACATTAAAACCAAAAGTAATGTAGCTCAATTTGAAACCAGAGTTTTACATTTGAATAATGTAAGTTAAATAAGACATGAGATGATAGATTGGGAAACTAAATTAAAAAAGATAAACAAGAAACGGCTGACATTTTCAGAATTTATCGTCAGTTTACAAGCAATACATATTCATTTCACGGGGAAAAAAAGACAGGTGAAGTTGACCAGCAGTGGTATTCAAGTTAAATGCAATATTTATATTTTTATTATATCAGTCTTGAAATATTCAACAAAAAACACAGTAAACTCAAGATTTGAGAATATTTGAGAATTCAGCAAATACCGAGGACATGAATAATTGTAAACAGAATTCAGAGTAGTCTAATGAGGAACATAATTAAAAGACTTCTGTGGATAAAAACAATTTTTTAAAATTTTATTTAGAGATACAGTGCTGAACAGGCCCTTCTCGCCCAACAAGCCACATTGCCTAGCAACCCACCTATTTAACCCTAACCTAGTCACAGGGCAATTTACAATGTCCAATTAACCTACTAACTGGTACGTCTTTGGAATGTGGGAGGAAACCGGAGCACCCGGAGGAAACACATGCGTTTCACAGAAAAGATGTACACATTCCTTACAACCTGTGTCAGAAGTGAAATCCAAACTCCAACAGCCTGAGCTGCAACAGCACTCACCAATGGCTGTACTAGGTCTTGCACAGATGAAAGAAGGCAAAATTATTCTGGTGAATAAGGAAATGGTAATGAAATCAAACAAGTATCATACAAAACCAACGTCTTGGAAGACACAGAAAACTTATCCAGAATGCTGGAGGAATACAGGTCCAGATTGAAGAGCCAGTAAGAGAAATTAATAAGTAAAAATTCAGTATTGGAGAAACTAAAAGGACTAAAATGCAATAAATCTCCAGGAAGGACCTGCTGACCTCTGTTTAACAGTGCACCCCAGAGGTATACCATTTACTATGCCCTTGTTCTTCCCTGATTTAACTATGCACAATACAACAGGATTCATTTGTCTGAGTTTATTAGATATACCCTCACCTGAATCATTAGACATAGATTGCAAACAGCAGGATCCAGGCTCTGAATCCACAATAACCTCATTGTTATTTAAAGAAATAGCGATTAAGATGGGGAATCGTAAATGTTCGAATTTCAAAGATTCTGAAAAGGTTTCAATAGATCTTCTACTTTCTATTGCAATCCCATTATTTTAAAAGTTGGTAGGAGAGGGATGAAACTACAGACTAGTGAGACTGAACTCAAAGAGAAAGTGCTGCAACTTGAGGAAGTGGTAACAGTGCACTTAAGTAATAATGGAATCAGAAAAAAATCAAGGGAAATTATGCTTGATTAATTTTATAGAACTTTCAGGAACATTGTTATTAGATGATTTGGGTATATAAATTGATACCTTTATATCATTTGCCACACAAAGGGGCATTAAATGGAATTTAAGCACACATATTGGCAGGAATATACAGCACAGATTGAAAGCTAGTTTACCAAAAAGCAAGATCATTTTGATGTTTAGAAGCCTTTGCTATTACTTTATCACTGCAATGAGTGCCTGGACCCTGCTGTTCACAATGAGTTTAAATTTTTTTTAATAGGCATCAGTTAGTCTCATGAGACCATGGATTTGTGGCTTGGAAGGTTTCCAGGGCACAGGCCTGTGCAAGGTTGTATGGAAGACCAGCAGTTGCCCATGTTGCAAGTCTCCCCTCTCCACGCCACTGATGTTGTCCAAGGGAAGGGCATTAGGACCCATACGGCTTGGCACTGGTGCCGTCACAGAGCAACGTGTGATTAAGTGCCTTGCTCAAGGACACATACGCTGTCTCAGCCAAGGCTCGAACTAGCAACCTTCAAATCACTAGATGAAGGTCTTAACCACTTGGCCACGCGCCGACAATGAGTTTATTATTATACTGTATATTCCCTCAAGTGCAAAGTGATGCATTTTGGGAAACTATAGCAGGGAAAGACAAAGACATAATGAATGGCAGGGCTCCGGGGAGTACTATTGAACAGAGCAACCTTAGATTACAAGTACAATGTATCCTGAAAATGGGAACAGTGGTAGACAGGATACCGAGGAAAGCATGCAATAGCAAACGAAGGCACCAAATACAAGAGTTAGGATGTCATGTTGTATTTTTATAAAGTGTTGGTTAGGCCACACTTGGAGCATTGCGTGCATTTCTGGTCACCACACTCTTGGAAGGATATAATCAAGCAGAAAAAATTCACTAGGAAGCTACATGAATTAGAGGACACAGTTGATCATGTGAGATTGGATAGGCTAGGCTTGTTTTCCCTTGAGTGAAGTGTGGTAAACCATGTATATATGTTGTAACTCGGTTACCTGTCTGGACACACCCCTCTGCTGACTGCCCCTGTGGCTCCTCCCACAGAGTCCTGTATAAAGGTGTTCGCCTCGCCCCTCCCCCTCAGTCAGGGGGCAGACACTCACTGTGGAGGTCGTATTGTACAGCGAATAAAAGCCTTTCA
The DNA here is from genome assembly GCF_963921235.1 of Mobula hypostoma. NCBI lineage: Eukaryota > Metazoa > Chordata > Chondrichthyes > Myliobatiformes > Myliobatidae > Mobula > Mobula hypostoma. Next base: position 24,380,855 of record NC_086113.1, read on the forward strand.
GTATTTTACCAAACCTCAGTCTTTTGGAGTAATTGAAGGTGCTTCATGAAGGACACTGAGAAGAGACATGACAGAGGTATAAATTGAGGCATAGGTAGGTTAAACAGACAGTGTCCATTCCCATGGTAAAGGAGTCTAAAATTATAGGACATAGTATTAAGGTGAAGGGAGGAATTTCAAAGGGGATCTGAGAGGGTACATTTCTTTCTCACACCAAAGGGACAGCTGATACCTGGAATAAATGCCAGAAGAGATAGTGGAGGTGGGAATAAAAACACTTACTGGGCAAGTACAAATCAGCAGAGCATAGAGGGGTATGGAATTAATACAAGAAAGTAGAATTAGTACAGTTAAGCATAATGTTTGGCGTAGGCACAATGTGCCAAAGGGTCCATTTCTATATAGTACATCTCAATAAATTTTATAGTATATTCACATTTGATGATACAAAGAATAATGGCAATGTGGATGTGCGTGAGACACAGACGTAAAGACAATAGGTAAAGATATAGATGATTCAATTCAAAGTGAAAATCAGGTCACACCCTTCGATGAAAAACAACAAATTAGTCTTTAAAAATGAAAATAGAGACAGAAATGTGGTGGTGTTCAGATGGATCTGAGTGTATATTAGAAAAAAGTAACTTGAAGTTAATATGAAGATGTTAAAGAATTAGAAAGGGGAGCAGAGTGTTGGCCTTTTTGACAAAGTTAAGTACAGAAATAGAGAAGTCCCTTCTCCAAATACAGAGTCCTGCTGAGATCACATTGGGACCATTATGTTGAGGTCTGATCTTCCTTTGCTTATTGATGGAATATAGCAAAGCTCAGCAGGTTTTTTCCAAGATTGGTGCACTTTTTGTGCAAGGAGAGACGAGGACAGGGTTCATTTGCTTTTGATGAGTAAAATAAGCTCCAATGTCATTGAAAAGTACAACATTCTGAACAGCATAGATCTTGGAATAGTAATTCCATGACTGAGACACTTAGAAACAGATGCTAGTCTCAAACAAAAATCTGAGAGGATGATAACATTCTGCACACAGCAGCATGTGAATCTTTGGAATGCTCTAACCAAGTGGGCAGTGGAGGCAAGGTCATTGGGTTAATTCAAGATACAGATCACAAGTTAATACAGGATAAATAAATATTAATGGATATAATGTTTGCACAGGAAAGTGGCAAAAATCAATCATTAACTTGACAGCCTGCTCCTCTTTCTGATGTTGGTGCTTTGGCCAAACACCACATTCACGTTCAAGCTTATTGTCTTTCGAACACCAAGTGAAACTTTATTCCTCTGGGGCCAATGTGCAAAACACAGTGCGCTGGTCACACACAGCATATATAGTTATAATACAGCACACATTGTGACGATAAAGCACTATACCATCACAAAATAATATTAGCACAAGTCCCTGAATGGCATGAACTGAAGATTGATGATATCTGGGACACCGTCCTGGCTCCATGTTTCTGTAAAAGTACACAGCAGTTCCCAATCCTGCGCTGGGTCTGTTGCAGGTAATCTAGTTGGTTTTCCGGGGAATGAACACTGGAGAACAGTACCGACAGGAGATCTGGAGAACAGTACCGACAGGAGATCTGGAGAACAGTACCGACAGGAGATCTGGAGAACAGTACCGACAGGAGATCTGGAGAACAGTACCGACAGGAGATCTGGAGAACAGTACCGACAGGAGATCTGGAGAACAGTACCGACAGGAGATCTGGAGAGTAGTGTAGTGGCATTGGCAGCGGACTTCGAGGTGAGTGGTCCCGGGTTCGAATCCAGCCGGCTTCTTGTATGCTTTCCATCCATGCTAGGTTGAGGATTGAGCCAGCAACTCGGCCTCATAAAATAAAAACAAGACAAAAGCTAAAGAAACAGCAAGGCTACCACTTGATGCGCCGCCAAGCACAGAGAGGATTGACAACTGATGGGAGAGCCCCCCTGCAGCAGTTAGCCTTTTTACCTAACGCATATTTCAATGCACTTGCCACACATCTGTTTTCTCTCACACCGATTACAATTCCTCCCCTGAATGGCAGTAACACGCGAACCCATGGCATGAGGCCCTGGAAGGCTTGGTCCGTGCAATAACCCAAGGCTACGCAGCTTCTTTTTAATTGTTCTCGCTAATGAAGAATATTTTGAAGAAGGCTTCAATATGTAATATTTTCCCAGTCAGCTACTACTGTTATCATGAATCCTTCTTTGACAATCACTTCAAATGACTTGGTGTCATTTGGAGTTGCATATCCGCCGACCTGCTTATATATTAAACTGCATACTTGACAACACTAGATGAGAACTGCATTGCTTTTACATTGTATAGATCTTAATTCGATGTATTGCATTGCATTTGTTTTTATCAGTTTTACTTAGCAAATTCACTCATGTAGATATATCTCACAGGCTGTCTCTGCAAAAGACATACATTACGTCCATGCATAAAAATCAGTATAGGGGCATTATTCTCTAACTTCACAGAAAGTTTATGTTTGTGTTTTCATGATTCCCATGCATCTTGGTCAATATTTGTAACCTTGCCATCTGCATAAATCTCCCCTTTTCACTGTTAGTGTGTGGCCAACATAGTACAATTTTGCAATGCTTGAAATTCAGTAGTTTGCACACTTACTAAAAGTGAACAGTGGACTGTTAATCCATCCTTTGTTGGGGAACACTGAACATTCCAAACAAGTAATGTTGCCTGAGGATAGAAGCACGCAAGACATACAAAGCTGAATTTCTGGTGGACAATTTACTATGCTCAATCCTGTTGATCAACATTTGTTTATAATGCTGAATATTATTTGATCCTGAGTACCATTCTCTCCCCATTAACAACTGATTTGTTTTCACAATTGCTCAGCCTTTGGCAGGAACACATACAGTACAGTGTGTTCTGTTGGTAACTGCAGTCCGAAGACATACCATGTACGCTAATTGGTTATTGTAATTTGCCCCGAGATTAGGTTAGGGTTAGTCAGGTTTATCACTAAATAAATAAATCATGTGATTCCTCAGTACAATGTTGGAGGGGGATAAAATTGAGAATCTATTGTATATGCAAATCATGCACAGTATATGCAAAAATTCAAAGGGCTGTCCTTTCTACATGGGTTTTTATTTTTGGAATTAAATCACTATTACGATGATGGAGAAAAGTCTTACTTTATTGCAGCTTTGATTTCTCCTTAGATATCTTCAATATGGACAATGCTTCCATGCTCATATGACAGGTTTGCAGCGAGTGAATTGGTAGTGGGAACTACAACAGGAAGAGATGATACTGTCATGTCTCAGAAAAATATGTTCATCTGAAACTACATGGAATATTATGCTAAAACAGCTGAATCTGAATACAATTTCAGATGAAAAAAAATCAGAAATGCCAATGATACAGTCCTGTTGAAAGAAAATCTGACATTTCCTTGCTGGGTGAGAGTAGAGTGAGGCGATGCAGTGAACAAACTTCAACAGTTGATTTACAGAGTCAGAGATGCAGCACAGAAATTGCCCCTTCAGCTTATCAAGTCTGTGTGGACCATCAAGCCCTCATTTTCATACTGATCCACTCCTATAGTGGTGAAAGGTGGATGTGGAGAGGATGTTTCATCCAGAGGACACAACCTCAGAATAGAGGGGTGCCTGTTTAGATCTGAGATGAGGAGGTATATCTCTAGCCAGAGAATGGTGAATCTGTGGAATTCTTTGCCACAGGCAGCAGTGGAGGCTAAGTCTGTATGTTTACTTAAGGCAGAGGTTGATCGATTCTTGATTGGTCAGGGCATGAAGGGATATGGGGAAAAGGCAGGAGATTGGGGCTGAGGGGAAAATTGGATCAGCCACGATGAAATGGTGAAGCATTCTCAATGGGCCAAATGGCCTAATTCTGCTCCAATATCTTACTGTCTAATGTTATTTTCTCATCAACTTCCCACTAGACACAGCTCATCTGTAATTTACAGTTTTCAAGTAATTAACAACCTACATGTTCTTGGGATGCGGTGTGGGGACAACCTGAGCAAAACCACAGGGTAACAGGGAGAGCATGCAAACGGAGATCAGGATTGAATCCAGGTGACTGAAGCTGTGACATGCCACCCATACTAACAGACCTATCCAATTGAAACGGTACATTAGTTTACAAAATAGCAGGTGTTCATTTCCATCTTTAGCTGACTGCTGTGAGTACGCAGAATAACAAATGCATATCCAGAATCACAAATTTTGCTGATCTCTGCATTAGCTTCAGTATATACTACATGGAGTCCTGATGCACTGTATTTAAGCAATCTTTTACACAATTGTTATCTTCCCCTAGGGCATTTGGGAATTGTTTTGTGGGATTGAGGGTACAATCATTATTGCTGTTTTAAATTCTGCTTTACTTGCCGATGTTAGCTATTGTTTCTTGATCAAGCTCTGCTCTTGTACTCATTTCCTTGCCAATTCTATTCCAAGTAGAATATAACAGTTGATGTAGAAAGTGAGAATAATCACAAAACAGTTTTTTTTAAATTTTCAGATGCAGGAAATTTAAAACAAAAGAGGAAAATGCTAGAAACAAATTAGTGGGTAAAGAAGCATCTGCTGAGAGAAACAGACTTAGAATATCCAAGAGGAGTACAGACTAAGGTTATAATCCTTTCCTCCTTCAACATATGCTGTCTGACTCACAACATTTCCAGAGTTTTCTATTTTTATTTGCAATCATGATCTTTCAAGGCAGACTGTTAAGAGAATGCTTTCTCTTGAAATTTCTTTCATATTCATCGCAATCTTCGTTTTAAGCCCTCAACAAAATAAAACTAAAATTTGCACAAGTTTTCTCAGATTCATGCTACATTGATCCTTTGTTTCTATTACTTTTTAAACCTGGACAAATGTGACCATCTAGAATGACACATTCTGCTATGCAGTAAAATATTAGTTCAAAATTTGCGCTTCTGTAATCATTAGTTGGAGATGATAAATTTTCATTAAATTCTAATTTTTTTTTTACAATAGTTTTACTGAAATACTTTAATCCATTTGCAATATCAAATTCCTGGCAAAGCCATTTCTCAGTAGGGCAAGACAAAGGATGGCTTGGAAACTTGCACTGTTCTATATTGAGTTGTACTTCTCTCGGTTGACTTGTGGGCTGAAGGGCCAGTTGCTGTGTTGAAATGCTTAATTCATGCTGACTTGCCCGAGATTAAGCACGGCCATCAACATCTCTCTGTTCAGCAGGGGTGCAAATATTTAAAAGTTCTTTTCAACATTTTGACTTGCAGACTTTAAACTTAATTAGACCAGGTATGAGACTGTTTCCGAGGCAGCTGCAGAGGAAAGTGGTAGTCTGGCTCAATTATAAGCACAGCTACAGAAAATCATACATACTGGCTCAGAAAGTGACAGCAAAATTTCATTGTATGTGGTATTCAAGCACAATTACTCAAACTGACAGTGACTGCAATGTCAGCTCCTTCACTGTCATTGCCAGTGTAAACTGTAACTAGCCCCTGTATTTGTGGACTCTTACACAGCCTCATTGCTAAACACTAATATAAACATTGGTTACCTTGCTTAATTGTACCCTCAAGCTATTGGACATATGCAGAACAATACACAAACCCAAAAGGAGGAAATGCACAAAATGTCCATTTTCAAAATGTGTGTCAATAAAATAATGGAAACAGAATACGTGTTGGGGAAAAGAAGTTTTTAATGAATTTGAGAGTTGAAGAGGAAGTACACAGCAAACTAATCTATTCGAATACCTTCTTCACCTGTTAATATGCTGATGTTCATAATGGAGGATGCAGCCTAGAAAGAACCCTGTTGTGCTTTATCATTTAAGTACACATGTAGCTAGTGGTTCTGGCAAACAAAAGCAGGGAGAGTCAAGATCAAGAATGTTCTTGATTGTTTTATCCTGGAAACTTGGGAAGACTCGTCCTGGACTTATCCTATCTCCTGTTCATTTGATAGTTCCTTCCGGAGCCCAATCATATTATTTCCTCTGTGGACATCTGCGAATCCTTAGAACATACAGTACAGCATGGGCCCTTCAGCTATGCACTAAGAGCTAACAATTGTAACAAAGTTCAGAAATCAAACTGGTAGTGAACACCAAGGAGTGCTCAGTCAAGTCCTCCTCCCATGAGGTTTTATTTCCACCATAACAAGATCACAGCAGGTGCTTCACATAGCATTATTAAGGCTCAGAAAAACATTAAACAAGAGGTTAGATAAATACTTAAAGACTTTAAGAATCTAAAAACAAAAAAAAGTGGGGCACAGGTATAGGGAAGTGGTTTAAGAGGTGGACCTAAACAGCTGCCTGTGTGTTAAGTAACGGTGGAGAGCCTGGCATGATGTAGAAACACAATAATCACATCTTATCCCACAGACAGAATTTGACTTCGAACAGATAATTTATTTCAGTTCAAACAATTTTTAAAAAATTATTCAGCTAAGACACCTCATGACTGGTCCACATGTTATGAGATTCAGATACAGAGCTTAATGAAACACTAATTTTATTTAATGTAACACAAGATCTACAGAAATAATATTTTGAAATATAAACATTATTCCTCTCCTAGGCAATTTAACTAATATATTTTTCCAGTAGTTCTCTTCACTTAAAATCTGCAAAGTGTCCAAAGTGTATTTCTAATATATTCACCATTCCAGACAGCAGAAATACCTTAACACTACTTCATTTTAAACCAAGATTGAAACACTGAGCACAAATATTTGCCAAGTCTATAACTAATAATCCATTGCATTTTAATTCTAAACACATTGTTTAGGAAAGGTAGATGGAAAACTGTACAAATAGGATGAATGTCTATAGAGACAGCCAATGGTCTGCAAATCTAGAACTTAAAATAAAGGAGCCTCAACATACTGGAGAGATCCAAACTCTTTGAAAGCATCAGCTATGTGAACAGGAATAGTGCTGCCAATTAGTCCTACATGGTATTGTGTCCTTTAGAAGCTCCTTTGGAATCCAATTACATTGTCAATATCAGAATCAGAATCAGGTTTATTATCACCGGCATGTGATGTGAAATTTGTTAACGTAGCAGCAGCAGTTCAATGCAATATATAATCTAGCAAAGAGAAAAAAAATAATAAAAATAAAGTAAATCAATTACATATAATGAATAGATTAAAAAACCTGTAAAAACAGAAATACTGTATATTTAAAAAAAATGTGAGGTAGTGTCCAAAGCTTCAACGTCCATTTAGGAATCAGATAGCAGAGGGGCAGAAGCTGTTCCTGAATCTCTGAGTGTGTGCATTCAGGCTTCTGTATCTCCTACCTGATGTGAAAATATTGTAAGCTATTCCAAGTAAAACAATGTGTTGAATGAGAAACTCCACAGTGATTAATAAACTGATTCCTAAGCTCCGGAACCTGGGCCTTAGCATTCAGATCTGCAGCTGGATCTTCAACTTCCTCACAGACAGGTCCCAGGCTGTAAAGATAGGGGACAAGCTCTCCTCTACAATCACTCTGAGCACCGGTGACCCACAAGGCTATGTACTCAGCCCCCTGCTGTACTCACTGTACACCTGTGATTGTGTAGCCAAGTTTCCATCGAACTCAATATATAAGTTTGCTAATGACACCACAACTGTAGGCCGTATCTCGGGTAATGATGAGCTTGAGTACAGAGAGGAAATTAAGAACCTGGTGGCATGGTGCGAAGACAATAACCTAACCCTCAACGTCAGCAAGACGAAGGAGTTGGTTGTTGACTTCAGAAGGAGTAGCGGACTACACAACCCAATTTACATCGGTGGTGCGCAAGTGAAACAGGCCAAAATCTTTAAGTTCCTCGTGGTCAATATCACAAATGACCTGACTTGGTCCAACCAAGCAGACACAACTGCCAAGAAGGCCCATCAGCGCCTTTACTTCCTGAGAAAGCTAAAGAAATTTGGCCTGTTCCCTAAAACCCTCACTAATTTTTATAGATACACCGTAGAAAGCATTCTTCTAGGGTGCATCACAACCTGGTATGGAACTTGTCCTGTCCTAGACCAGAAGAAGCTGCAGAAGATCGTGAACACAGCCCAGCACATCACACAAACTAATCTTCCGTCCTTGGACTCACTTTACACCGCATGCTGTCAGAGTAGGGCTGCCAGGATAATCAAGGACACGACCCACCCAGGCAACATACTTTTTGTCCCTCTTCCCTCCAGAAGAAGGCTCAGGAGCTTGAAGACTCGTACGGCCAGATTTGGGAACAGCTTCTTTCCAACTGTGATAAGACTACTGAACGGATCCTGACCCGGATCTGGGCCGTACCCTCTAAATATCCAGACCTGCCTCTCGGTTTTTTTGAACTACCTTACTTTCCCTTGTCTATTTTCTATTTATGACTCATAATTTAAATTTTTACTATTTACTATCAAATTGTACTGCAGGGAGCACAAAGCGCAGAATCAAATACCGCTGTGATGATCATACGCTCTAGTATCAATTGTTTGGTTACAATAAAATAAAATAAAGTGATATGGGAAATGACTGTCTTGTAACTAGTTGGTGAAATGTATATATTCTTGGTTGTGCCTGTGGAACAAAATATTAAATCTACTGACCGACTTCTTACTTGCTCTGGCAAGCCTTTCAATTTCATCTACTTCGTAAGCTGGAGAGACCTCTACCCTAAGGAAATCAAACTCAGTTGCTGCATTGACTGCACATTAATGAAGGCCCTCAGCTCTGCTTTCATCTTCATAGCCAATATTCATTTCCCTCCAGAAGACATTGACATCCTTTTTAAGAGTTCAGCACTCCACTTTACACCTTACTTTCTCCAAATAAGACCTAACCATAGATTTTGTACAATGTACCAAAAACAACAACAAAATCCTTATATGATTTCTTATTTCCTATATTAAGTTATCCTAATAACAGCAAAGATTGGAGACTAGGCACTTCAAACTCCCTCCACTCTTGTATCCATATTCAAAATAGTAATGTTAATAGATAGAAACATCTATAGTCCCTCAAGTTTATACACTCAAGACTTTACAAAGAATATCTTTTTACAAAGAACAAAGGTGAGATTATCTATTCTTCTGGTACCATTTTTTTTATTTCACCTTTCTGGAGATGTCCATTTCTGTCGGCTGCCTCTATACTGTTGCCTCATTCACCACAAAGTCAATCATGTGATATCTTTAAAACTCCTATCACAGGACTTTAATAAAAACTAATGCTAAGCTTGATTTTAAAAGGTGGCACATTCCCCACCTCTAATTAATACCAGCATCAAGAGACTACAAATTTAATTAAGACAGGAGATTTGAAAAGGTTCTTAGGCTTAAATTGTTACCGGAGATTCCCCCAAAAGAGCTATCAACTTTGGAAAAAAAAGGGAATATTAAGACTACAAGACCAAAAGACATTGAGCAGAATTAGACCATTCAGCCTAATGAGTCTGCTCTGCTATTCCATCATTATCTCAAACCTGCCTTCACCTCAAAACCTTTGGTGCCATTACTAATCAAGAGCCTATAAACTTCCACTTTAAATTTATCAAATAACTTAGCCTCCAGAGCAGGAAGAAATCAAGAGTGGGAACATATTAGAATAATTCAGTAGAGGTGGGTGTTGACAGGATAATCTCTGACTGAGGCACCATGCAAAAATCAGCTACTTCTATCTCAAACATGACAATTGTGGTTCTGTATCCCACATTGATCACATTGTGAATTAAATGATTTATACTTGCACAGATGAGTGAGTGAGTGAGTAGAGATAGCAGGAGGGAAAGCTTTATATTCCCAAGGAATTAAAGCCATTTCCAGGAAAGGAGGTAATTCTACAAACCAGATAGATTGCACTTCAATAGGAAAAGCTCCAAGATCCTTCTGTAGGGTTTTGCTCATGCTGTTGGAAAGGAATTAAATCAGGTGGCACCCAAGAGTAGCATCAGATGGATTTAAACTAGGTTGAAAACAAAAGGCTAGGGCTCAGGTGAGTAATTATTTAGGGAAGCAAAGAGAAAGGGCAATTGTGCAGGGTAACAACTAGGCAATAATGACCAGAGTACACTAGGAAACTGTAAACAGAGAGAGAAAGAAAACGAAAGTCAAACAAAAAACTCCAAAGTGGGGAAGACGATTCAAATGAGGTCAGGTCAGAAGTAGTTTACCGAGGACAGTAAAAATGGAAATGAAATGACAAATAAAATTTAGTTCACTGTGTATCCAGGTGAATGCATGGAGTATGGTAAATAAGGCAGGTGAACAACAGGCACAGAGAGATGTGATGGAATGGGATGTTATGTCACCAGCAGAAACATGGCCCATAAAGGGGCACGATTGTGTATAAAGATCCCGGGATACATAATCCTGCTCCTTTCTGGACCAAGTTTCTGTTAGTACCATAACATCACATGGTCACACATCTATCTATGACAGCCAGGTGCCAACCTTATTCCTGGCTCCTGGAGTTAAATATCCCAGCAAATTTAAATATATTCAGGAAAAGGAGAGGTGATTAAAAAGAATACTTAAGTATTGGAAAGAGAGAACAGCGGAGTAAAAGAATCATACAGCATGCAAGCAGGCCAGTGAGTCCAACTGAGCCCCAGTGAACAGTATGCATCTATCAACATCAGTCCCATCTCACAGCACTTGGTCCATTGCCTCCAATGTTTAGGCCATTTAAATGCTCCTCCGGCCACCTTTTAAATTCTGTCCATGAACCAGCTTCGATTACCCTCTTAGACATTCTAGGTACTCATTGTAGTGGTTAGCACAATTGGTCATTGTAAATTGTTTCATAATTAGGTTTGGATTAATCAGGGCTGCAGAGTTGCTGGGGGTGGCATGGCATGGCTTAATGGGCCGAATGGTCTGTCCTGTGCTGTATCACTAAATAAATAAATCAAATCAATCTCTTCCCTCTTACTCCTTGTCTTATAGCTTTATCTGCCTCTGGTACAGAGAACAGGACAGACTTTAACTTTTTAATACCTGTAGTACACACTTCAATTATATACCACAATCGTGTCTCCACTTCAGGCAGAACAGACCAAGCTTCTCCAGTCTCTTCTGCTACCCGAACTGCTCAACTAAAACAAACAAACATTCTAGTGAATTTCCCTGCACCCTCTCCAGCACTGTCACATCCTCCTTAGAGAAGTGACTTCAACTGCACACATTACTCCAGCTTAGGTCTAACCACGATTTTATAAAGTTAGAGCACAAGATCTATATTTCTATGTGCCCCAACTAATGAAAGTCGGTAATGCCTTCTCCAATACCTTCCTAACCATGTTATCTATCCATGCTGATAGGCCTATGTATTCCAAGGTTTCTCTCTTGCTTTGGTAGTCCCTACCATTCGTGACATATCTTAACTTCCTTAGTATTGTTAAAATCCACCTCACATATTAGACCACAAGAAATAGGATCGGAATGTGACGAGAATACACATAAAATTAAGATGTTTGCTGGCCTGGGTTATCAGCAAGTGGTCTGCCACCTGCCCTCAGGGGAAGGAGAGATAAGGAACAATGGAGTAGCGTCTGGAGATGTGTAATGAAGGAACGGGGGAGAGAGAGCTGTCGGGAGCAGCTTCCCCTTTGAACCCTGAACTGTTTGAAGTGGTGGACAGGCGATGCCCCAGCAGGGGGATAAAAAGGGACAGGTTCGCTAAGGCAGAAGACACACGCCACCCGAGGTAATGAGACCCTGGAAGCGATGCACCTCTCACGAGTGGGTGAGATGTACCAGACAACGACCAGGGTGGAAAGGTACGATCAGCGGGAACCCGGTGTGTGTCTGCCCTTGCCTGGGTGCCGGCTTCACTGCAGAGGATCGACCGCATCTGGAGGAGGGGTCACAGTCGGTGACCTCAGGTGACATCACCAAGGACCCACCCAAAAGCTGCTTGTGAGCAATCTCGCCGGTCTGTGAGTGAAGCTGTGCTGAATGATCAGTTGTTCCTGTTCTCTCTGTCTCTCTTCCCCCACGTTGTCCATCCATGGCAACGATTACTGTGAACTGAACTACTAAACTGGACTGAACTTTGAGTCACTTTTAAATTTGGTCATTTACCCCTAGACAACGATAGAGCTTGATTGATGCTGTTATCTTAATTCTGTGCACATGTGTGGTTATCATTGCTGAACTGTTGCATTTATTATCCTTTCGATTACTGTGTTGCTTGTTTCTTTAATAAAACTTTCTTAGTTCTAGTACTCCAGACTCCAACTGAGTGATCCATTTCTGCTGGTTTGGCAACCCAGTTACGGGGTACGTAACATAAGTGGGGTTCTCGTCCGCGATTTTGAACGCTAAATTTGGGACGGAGTAAATTGATTGGGTTAAAATTCCCAAAAGAAAGAAAAGACAAACAGCAGAAATGGAGGTTGAGGAATTTATAAAGGCGCCGACCTTGGAGGCATTAGAGGATGCCAGGAAATCGGAATTGATAGCTGTGACCAAACGGTTGAATCTTGCTAAGGTGAAGTCGACAATGAGGAGAGAGGAGATACACAGAGCTATTGTAGAGCACTATGTATCTAAAGGTGTGTTTCCCCAAGGTGAGCTGGGGGTGGTGTCTATTGAAAAACCTGCTGGAGACGCGGTACAGGTACAGCTTGAAAAACTGAGACTCCAGCACGAGTTCCGGGTACGACAGTTGGAAAGAGAAGAGAAAGAGAGAGAGAGATAGTTAGAGAGAGAGGAGAAAGGGAGGCAATGGGAGCGAGAAGAGAGAGGGAAACAGAGGGAAAGGGAATTTGAGCTGGAGAAGTTAAAGATAAGGGCCGAGCAGGGGCTCGTGCCAAACCAAGGTGGAGGGTTCCGGGCGACCCAGGAGGTTAGGCTGGTTCCCCCATTTGACGATACCGACGTGGATCGGTACTTCCTCCACTTCGAAAAAGTAGCTATAAGTCAGGACTGGCCGAGGGATAAGTGGGTTGTTTTACTTCAGAGTGTACTGAAAGGGAAGGCCCAAGAAGCTTACTCAGCTTTGTCCGCGGAAGATGCCCAGAGGTATGAGGTGGTGAAAGAGGCCATCCTCAGGATTTATGAGTTGGTCCCGGAGGCATACCGGCAGAGGTTCCGGAATGCGAGGAAACAGTGGGACCGCACGTATTTGGAGTTTGCCCGTGAGATGCAAACATATTGTGAGCGTTGGTGCACCTCGAAAGGGGTAGAGGGGGATTATGACAGACTGCTGCAGCTGATCCTGATTGAGCAGTTTAAAGGTTGTGTCCCTGAGGGTATGAGACCCTACCTCGATGAGAAAGAGGCAGCCACGTTAGCCACAACTGCTAAGTTAGCGGATGAGTATGCGTTGACGCATAAAATGAAGTTTGCCCCGAGTAAAGGCAACCAAAAGGGTCGTCAGGACGGCGGGGAGAGTCCGCCGGAAAAGTCAGAAAGTAAGCCGGGGACTAGTGAAAAGGATAAGGTAGACCGGGAGCAGTCTGGTAGGAAGTCTCCTGGGGTCGTCTGTTATAATTGTGGGAAAGTCGGACACTTTGCATCCAGGTGCTTTGCCCCAAGGAAGGAGACGGGGAAAGGAAAAGCGGAAATTTGGAATGGCTGTATCGAGCTGTTAAGCGAACCGCTAGGGAAGGACAGGTCTGAAAAAGTCCAGGAAGGGCGCGAGAGGTTTATCTCGGCCGGATTGGTGTCAGTGACCAGTTCCAGTGCGGATCTGGAGAGACACGGGAGCGTGTCAGTCACTAATACTGAAGAGTGTATTAGAGTTTAGCTCAGAGACCCAGACTGGGGAGGTCAAGGTCGAAGGTGTTGGGGAAGGGACAGAGTCAGTCCCTTTGCACCAGATACACTTACAGAGCAACCTGGTCTCTGGACTAGTCACGATCGGGGTGAGGTCCGAATTACCGATGAAAGACGTGGAAGTCTTGCTCGGTAATGACATCGCCGGAGGAATCGTGTTCCCAGTCGTGAGATTGACAGGTCAGCCTGCCAGCATTGAGGCCCCATCCATGGACTCACAGGTTCATCACCAGCCCGCGATAGTGAATTTAGCTGAAACATTTCTGCCAACCTTGTATGAGACAGGGTGTAGTGAGATAAGAGGTAGTGAGGGAGCTGGGACGGACGTAGCAGTAGCCAGGAAAGAATTTGTGCAGACGCAGGAGCGAGACGAGGGGCTGATGGTTTTTGCCGAGACAGCTCTCTCTGACACAGCTTTAACAAGGGAACCAGTAGGCTATTGTGCGGATGAGGAAGTGCTAAGGAAGAAAGGGAAATCAAGGACAGTATCCGCAGATGAGGAGTGGGGGGTGGTGCAAAAGAGTTATGGGGATGAGGTTTTTAACATGGCCCACGAGGTACCCCCCGGTGGACATTTTGCGGTGCTGAAGGAAACAGTTGGTGGAATCATGAAAGAGATTTACCGGCTGCCCAGGGGGAAAAATGTTATTGATCATGACCGACGCGAACTGAGACGGTCACTGGCTTTTGATATGCTAACAAACCTAGTCGGTATTAGCGTGGAAATCAATGAAGCTAGGGGCCCCCTGATAAGAGGAAGAAACCATTTTGAAAAGATTAGGATGGGATCGGTCAGATGGGAGAAGGCTATTGTTTTGGCCAGGTCTACTGATAAGGTCTCTCCCTTAATCCCCGAACAAAGCGAATCTTTAGAAGAAGTAATAAAACGACTCGCGCCCGTGGGTTTGATTGTCCCGAGGAAATGCAAAGAACTGGGACGTTGGGTGATGTCTGTTACAATAGGGCGGCCTAGTAAACAACACCCATATTTTTTGAGTAATTCAGTGACTAAAGGACTGATGAACACAGAGGTGTGTATTGGCAATTTAATACGGCTGTCTGAAGCCAGTTTGATAGTGAACCTTGAAAAAAATGAATTCGGCCACACGAGGGTCACTTACCTGGGAATTGTGGTGACACAGGGGCAGCTGGCAGTGATGCAAGCTACAGTGCAGGCTATCGCTGACCTCCCAACCCCGACAGACAAGAGGGCCCTCAGAAGGCTCTTGGAGATGGTGGAGTACTGCAGGAAGTTTTGCAATAACTCTGCGGTCCATACCCGTCCCCCTCCTACTAAGCTCTTGCGAAAGAAAATTGAGTCGGAATGGGATGACCCTTGTTATTGTGATCCGGGAAAAAGCCAAATGAGAGGTTACATTGGTCGCAATTCATCAGTGTTTTTGGCCACTATGAAGTTTGCTGAGTTGGAGCCTGGTCTAAGGGATTATTAATAGCACATGTAAAAGGAACAGAAAATGTGATGACTGTCTGTCAAGGTGTTGACAGCTTCAAACTCACTGTGTTAGCCAAGTAGCTGTTAAAGATGTATATTTGTGTATGTATCAAATAATGTATTCATGTTTGTAATTTTTACCTCCCGGTAAAAATCCTTAAAGGGGGGAAGTGTGACGAGAATACACATAAAATTAAGATGTTTGCTGGCCTGGGTTATCAGCAAGTGGTCTGCCACCTGCCCTCAGGGGAAGGAGAGATAAGGAACAATGGAGTAGCGTCTGGAGATGTGTAATGAAGGAACGGGGGAGAGAGAGCTGTCTGGAGCGGCTCCCCTCTTTGAACCTTGAACTGTTTGAAGTGATGGACAGGCGATACCCCAGCAGGGGGATAAAAAGGGACCGGTTCGCTAAGGCGGACAGACACACGCCACCCGAGGTAACGAGACCCTGGAAGCGGTGCGCCTCTCACGAGTGGGTGAGAAGTACCAGACAACGACCAGGGTGGAAAGGTACGATCAGCGGGAACCCGGTGTGTGTCCGCCCTTGCCTGGGTGCCGGCTTCACTGCAGAGGATCGACCGCATCTGGAGGAGGGGTCACAGTCGGTGACCTCAGGTGACATCACCAAGGACCCGCCCAAAAGCTGCTTGTGAGCCATCTCGCCGGTCTGTGAGTGAAGCCGTTCTGAATGATCAGTTGTTCCTGTTCTATCTCTCTCTCTTCCCCCACGTTGTCCATCCATGGCAACGATTACTGCGAACTGAACTACTAAACTGGACTGAACTTTGAGTCACTTTTAAATTAGGTCATTTACCCCTAGACAACGATAGAGCTTGATTGATGCTGTTATCTTAATTCTGTGCACATGTGTGGTTATCATTGCTGAACTGTTGCATTTATTATCCTTTCGATTACTGTGTTGCTTGTTTCTTTAATAAAACTTTCTTAGTTCTAGTACTGCAGACTCCAACTGAGTGATCCATTTCTGCTGGTTTGGCAACCCAGTTACGGGGTACGTAACAGGAATTAGGCCATTTAGCCCAACGAGTCTGCTCTGCCATTCCATCATGGCTGATCCTCGATCCCACTCAACCCCATACACCTGCCTTCTTGCCATATCCTTTGATGCCCTGACCGATCAGGAAATGATCAACTTCTACCTTAATTATATGCACGGACTTGGCCTCCACCGCATGGCGGCAGAGCATTCCACAGATTTACTACGCTCTGGCTAAAAAAAAATTCTTCCTTACCTCAGTTCTAAAGGGTCGCCCCTCAAGTTTGAGGCTGTGCCCTTTAGTTCTGGATACTCCCCTCCCCCCAAATAGGAAATATCCTCTCCACATCCACCTCATCTAGTCCTTTTAACATTTGGTAGGTTTCAATGAGATCCCCCACATTCTTCTAAAATCCATTGAGTACAGGCCCAAAGCTGCCAATAGCCACCATGTGTTAATCCCTTTATTCCCAGACTCATCCTCATGAACCTGCTCTGCATTCTCTCCAATAACAATACATTCTTTCTAAGATATGGGGCCCAAAACCATTGACAATACTCAAGTGCAGCGTGACTAGTGTCTTAAAGGCCCAGCATTATTTCCTTGCTTTGCTTGAGTACAAGAAATTCTGCAGATTCTGTAACTCCAAAGCAACATACATAAAAAGCTGGAGGAACCCAGCAAGTTAGGCAACATTCATGAAAATGAACAAGCAATCGACATTTCCATGGATGCTGCATGATCTGCTGAGTTCCTCCAGCATTTCAGACCATAAGACCATAAGACATAGGAACAGAATTAGGTATTTGGCCCACTGAGTCTGTTCCACTATTCAATCATGGCTGATTACATTTTTTTCCTGCTCAACCCCATTCCCCATCTGTCTCCCAGTAACCATTGATGCTATGGCCAATCAAGAACCTATCAATCTCCACCTCCACCTTAAGTACACCCAATAACCTGGCCTCCACAGCTGCTTGTGGTAACAAATTCCACAAGTTCACCACCGTCTGGCTAAAGAAATTTCTCCACATCTGTTTTAAATGGATGCCCCTCTATCCTGAGGCTGTGCCCTCTTGTCCCAGACTCTCCAAACATGGGAAAAAACCTTTCCATATCTACTGTCGAGCCTTTCAACATTCAAAAGGTTTCAATGAGATCCCCCCTCATCCTTCTAAATTCTAGTGAGTACAGACCCAGAGCCATTAAATGTTCCTCATATGATAACCCTTTCATTCCTGGAATCATCCTTGTGAACCTCCTCTGAACCTTCTCCAATGACAGGATATCCTTTCTTAAATAAGAGCCCAAAACCATTCGCAATACTCAAGGCGAGACCTCAGCACTGCCTTATAAAATCTCAGCATTGCATCCCAACTCTTATATACTAAACCTCTTGAAATGAATACTAATATTGTATTTGCCTTCCTCACCACTGACTCAACCTGAAAGTTAACCTTCAGGGTGTTCTGCACAAAGACTCCCAAGTCCCTATGGATCTCAGATTTTGTGGATTTTCTCCCCTTTTAGAAAATAGGCTGCACATTTATTTCTACTAACAAAGTGCATGACCATGCATTTTCCAACATTGTATTTCACTTGCCACTTTATTACCTATTCTCCTAATCTGTCTAAGTCCTTCTGCAGCCCACCTGTGCCCTCAACGCTACCTGCCCCTCCACAAATCTTTGTGCTATCTGCAAACTTGGCAACAAAGCCATCTATCCATCATCTAAATCATTGATATACAGCATAAAAAGAAGTGGTCCCAACACCGAATCCTGCGGAACACCACCAGTCACTGGCAGCCAATCAGAAAAGGATCCATTTGTTCCCACTTACTGCCTCCTACCAATCAGCCAATGCTCTAACCATGCTAGTAACTTACTTGTAATACCATGAGCTCTAACCTTGGTAAGCAGCCTCATGTGTGGCACCTTGTCGAAGGCCTTCTGAAAATCCAAATATACAACTTCCACTGCATCCCCTTTATCTATCCTACTTGTAATCTCCTCAAAAGAATTCCAACAGGTTTGTCATGTAAGATTTTCCCTTAAGGAAACCATGCTGACTTTATCCAATCTTGTCCTGTGTCACAAAGTACTCCATAACCTCATCCTTAACAATTGACTCCAACATCTTCCAAACCAGAGGTCAGGCTAACTGACCTATAATTTCCCTTCTGCTGCCTCCCTCCTTTCTTAAAGAGTGGAGTGACATTTACAGTTTTCCAGCCCTCCAGATTCATGACAGAGTCCAATGATTCTTGAAAGACTATTACTAATGTTTCCACAAACTCTACCACTA
The DNA here is from genome assembly GCF_963921235.1 of Mobula hypostoma. Taxonomy (NCBI): domain Eukaryota; kingdom Metazoa; phylum Chordata; class Chondrichthyes; order Myliobatiformes; family Myliobatidae; genus Mobula; species Mobula hypostoma. The sequence continues at coordinate 24,399,402 of NC_086113.1, forward strand.
CATCTTTCAGTATCCTAGGGTGCAGTTAATTTGGTCAGGGTGACTTATGTATCTCTAGGTCTTTCAGGTTTTCAAAGGATTCAAGGGTACATTTAATGTCAGAGAAATGCATACCATATACATTCTGAAATGCTTTTTCTTCGCAACCATCCACAAAAACAGAGAGGTGTCCAAAAGAATGAATGACAGCTAAATGTCAGAAATCCAAAGTCCCTCCCACGCATAAGCAGCAGCAAGCAACAATACCCCCTTCCCTCCACCGGCAAAAACATTGGCACCCATCATGGAGCACTCAAGAATGAGCAAAGCAACAGCAAAGACACAGACTTGCAGTACTCCAAAGTCCACATTGTTCACCCAGCATTCCACATAACGCAGGCTCTCTCTCTCTCTCCCTAATAAGGAAGAAAGAGGCGACCCTATTTCACAGCAAGAGGGGAGACAAGACAATCAACTCACTGATTTACAATGTCAAAAGTCCATTGCATCATTTTTTTCAAACTCTGTGCACAAAGATCTCGGGTCACTGGGTACACAGCCATAGATCTTCCGACAACCCGATGACACATGGATCTACTGCTATGACACCAACCCTCGATCCGCCCATCTCCAGAGCTGCCCCAAGATTCTAGGCCTCCAAAGGTGAGCTGAACTCTTAGGCCAAGCCCTTGGCATGCCGAACAACGGCCAGCTGCGAAACCCCAAGAGCGGGTTCCATTCCCACAAAGAACCATAGTCAGAGTGTAACTCCAGGTTAGAGTATTCAAAAGAACCCTGAAAGGGAAAAATAGAGATATTAAAGATAGAAATGGAGCTGTTTCCAAAAATGCAAGCAAAGGAGTCACCATTAGGTGCCATTAACCCTCTTAAGCTCCTGGAAAATCTAAATCATTTTGAGCACCTTCTCCCTTGTAATAGTAACTGCACACACCTGGCACACTGCTAGTGTCTTCCACGGTGAAGACTGGTGCAAAATACTCAATTAGTTCATCTGCCATCTCCTCGTGTCCGATTATTATTTTTCCAGCTTCATGTTCTAGCAGTCCTATATCCACTCTCTTCTCCCTTTTAATTTTTATATACTTGAGAAAGCTTTTACTATCCACCTTGTTATTGTTTGCTAGCGTGCTTTCATATTTCATCTTTTCCCTCTTAATGATTCTTCTTTTAGTTGCTCTGTGTAGGATTTTAAAAGCTTCCCAATCCTCTATCGTCCTGCTAATTGTTGTTTTGTTATATGCCCTTTCTTTTGCTTTTACATTGGTTTTGACTTATCTTGTCAGCCACAGCTGAACTATTTTGCCATTTGTGTATTTCTTTGTTTTTAGAATACATCTGTCCTGCGCCTTTCTCATTTTCCCACATAAACTCAAGCCATTGCCGCTCTGCTGTCATCCCTGCCAGCATCTCCTTTCAATTTACTTTGGCCTACTTCTCTCTCATACCACTGCAAGTTCCTTTACTCCACAGAAACACTGCTACATCAGACTTTACTGTCTCCCTAACAAGTTTCATGTTGAACTCAACCTAATTGTGATTATTGACTCCTATGGGTTCCTTTACCTAAATCTCCCTAATCACCTCCAATTCATTACACAACACCCAATCCAGTGTAATGGAATCCCTAGTAGGCTTAATAAAAAACAGCTCTGAAAAAACAACTTATAGGTATTCAACAAATTCACTCTTGGGATACATTACCAACCTGATTTTCCCAATCTACTTGTACACTATGTTAAAATCTCCCATGACTACCACAACATTGCCTTTTTGACACACCTTTTCCATTTCCCATTGTAATCTGTCGTCCACATCCCAGTTACTGTTTGGAGGCCTGCATATAACTGTCATCAGGGTCCTTTTACCTTTGTAGTTTCTCAACTCAGCCCAAAAGGATTCAACATCTCCCGATCCTATGTGACACTTTTCTAATAATTTGATGTAATTCTTTACCAGCAGAGCTAAACTACCCCTGCCCATTTTCCAATCCCTCTGACACAATGTGTAGCCTTGGACATTCAGCTCCCATCTGCAACTATCCTTCAGCCACGAGTCACTGATGGCCACAACATCATAGCTGACAGTCTGTAAAAGTACAACAAGGTTATTTCTTATACTCCCTGCATTGAGATGCAGCACTGTGCACTGCAGTTGCCACACTTTTTGTTTCTACATCTCTAATGTGCCGATACTCACCCTGCTGGCTACAATTTTTCCTATCATCTGCCTGCCCTTCCTGACAGTCTGACTGCATGCCATCTTTGTTTTTTTTTTAAAACCATCTGTCCTATTCTGAGTCCTTTCACTCTGCTCCCATCCCCCCGCCAGATTTGTTTAAACCTTCCCCAACAGCCCAAATAAACCTGCTCACGAGAATAATGGTCTCTCTCAGGTTCAGGTACAACCCATACCTCTTGTGCAGGTCAGACCTCCACCAGAAGAGATCCCAATGACACAAGAACCTGAAGCCTTGCCCCCTGCATCAGCTTCCCAGCCTCTTATTTATCTGCCAAATCATCCTGCTTTTACCCTCAATGCACGTAGCACAGAAAGCAATCCAGAAATTATGACACTGGAGGTCCTGCCTTTCAGCTTTCTCTGTAGCTCTCTAAATTCCCTCTTCAAGACTTCATTGCTTTTCTTTCCTCTGTCATTGGTACCAATATGTACCACGACATCTGGCTGCCCTCGTTCGCCCTCCAAAATGCTGTGGATATGATTCGAGGCGTGTCTGACCTTAGCACCTAGAAGGCAACATACCATTCGGTGTCCCATTCACATCCACAGAATCTTCTGCCTTCCCTTCTGACCATTGAGTCCCCTACCACTACTGCTTCCCTCTTCTCCCCCTCCCTTCTGCACCACGGACCCATGCTCAGTGCCAGTAACCTGGTCTTCATGGCATTCCCCTGGAAGGTCTTCCCCCCACAATAGAATCCAAAAGGTTAAAATTATCGAGGGGAATGACCACAAAGGAGCTCTGTGCTAACTCCCTATTCACCTGCCTATTTCTTCTCCAGCTACCCACCTCCTGCAACTTAGTGGTGACTGCTTCCCCGTAACTCTGATTGATAATCTCCTCGCTCTCCCGTAACAAGCCAAAGGTCATCCAGCTGCAGCTGCAGATTCCCAACATGGTCTTCAAGGAGCTGCAGCTGGATGCACTCTGGGTCTCCCAGGACTCTAACATTCAGCACGAAGAACACACAATCACTATTGAAACTACACTAAGCACCTCTGACACAGTAAGTAAAATGGAAACTTAACAGAAACTTACCCAGACATCTTACCCGGAGCCATCACCTGTTCCAAACCGAAGCTTACTTTGAGCCAAAGCCTGACACTGCCACTCTCACCAATGGCCCACTCCTGACAATGGTGTGTGAGAAACATCCTCATTGTGCACTGCTCCCAAACGCCCGTGAAACTCTATTTAAAAGAGTGCTGCCGGGCTGCAAGAAATTTCCTCAATGTGCACTGATCCCCCCACTAGAATGTGTGTACGTTCCATCTCAAATTTGTCCAGATTAAACTCCAACAGCTGTTTTGAGCCATTTTCACCAATACATCAGCTTTTTTTCAGCCTAAGAACAACTTCAACACCATCAACAATTCTGCCAATCCTCATGGGATCCATCATGCCTCCCACATTCATATCACTCAGGTACTGTACATTTCAAACGGATCAAAGACAGATTCTGCCTGGTTAGACCCAAGAAGTGGTAGAGCAAATATTACTCTGCTGTGGTATATTCCACAAGTGAAAGAATGAGAGAAATACTGAACAGCAATCACATTTTGGATGAGTAAAAACTATAGAGTTAATATAAGAGAATCAAATTACTCCAACTATAACAGTTAGTATCCCAGTTTAGGATAGAGAAGAAGTAGTTGTTCAAAGGCAATGTGGTCCTGAATCTGATTCTGGGGTATGAGATGGGTCTGCACACCAAGTCTGGGTAGGAGAATACCAGGCAACTGTGATCACTTCATCTGAAGATTTATGTCATCTATAAAAAGGAAGAGTAATTCAAATAAAAAGAATATTTAAACGGCCTTCCTACAATTAATGGGACAAGAACATACAAGGGCTAGCTAAACAAAAACCAAAAACTGATAGGCAAAACTGTACAGAATGAAAGGCTGTTTTTAAGAGCTGGATCAGGTAGAGGTGGGGTACATTTGCAGCAGGGTTGAAAAGAAACACACCTCCTTGGATGAAGATTTAAGAGATGATTTAGCACACATAAGAAACAACATATGACAAATATTGAGTTATATTGGTAATATTGATGGAACTAGAGTGATTATAAAAAGAATTGCAACAATGAGACGATAATGCACTGGACAAAAGAGAAGGAGCAGCTCAGATACCCAGTACAGGAGATTCAGAATACCTATTACAACCTACATTTCACTGTACTACCATCCCACCTGCTCTCTACTTATTCTCCAGCTTACATACCAGTTACTAGTAGCCCCACACTTCCACCCCACCCAATATAAATTCTGATCTTCACATGTTGCAGAAGTCCACTGCTCAATTCTCTCTCCGATATTATTACAGGCCTTCGGGGCTTCATGGTTCCACGTATTTCATCTTTCAATATCTAAAGACACATAAATCCAATAGAATGCTTTATTTATTTTGAAATACGGCACAGAACAGGCCCTTCAGACCAATGAGCCATGCTGTCCAACCACTCACCTATTTAAACCCAGCCTAAACACAGGAAATTTTACAGTGACCAATTAACCTACTAACTGGTATATCTTTGGACTATAGGAGGAAACCCACACAGCCACAGGTAGAATGTGCAAACTCCTTACAGGCAGCATTGGAATTGAACTATGAACTCAGACACCCGGAGCTGAATAGCATCACACTAATCGCAATGCTACTGTGGTGCCCCAATGTTTTCCTGGAGTACTCTAAAGCAGGAATCCTTCAGCACAAGTGCGCAAATCTTTTACTCAGTATACACGTCTCCTCATTTTCATGATTTCTTCACTTTAACAGTGCTGGCACGGGCCGGCTGGTGGCGCAATGCCATCGGCGCCGGACCCAGGAGCGGAGGTTCCCGGGTTCGAAACCAGTCGGGTCCGCTCCCCAGTATGTTTTACATCCGTGCCGGGTTGAGTGTTGAGCTCACAACTCGACCTCGTAAAATTAAAGGGAAAAATACTGCGAAAAAAGGCTGTGTGAGGAGTGGCACGCCACACAGTCTCTGTCTCTCGCTCCACACCTTGTAAAAAAGCCAGGAAAAAGACATCAGCACGCACGCAAACATATGCCAAAAAAAAAGTGCTGGTACAAAATGCCTCCAATAATTGAGCACCTATTGTCTTCAAGAAACCAAGCTAAGGCAAGAACATCCTGAGAGATAATGCATCACCAAAACTGTTAAGTATCAAGGCGTGTTCTGGTATACTGGTCATTGATATGTAGAAACTGGCATCTATAATCAGATAAATCAGACAATAAGGGAATGTAGGTGCTTTCACATCATATAATGGTGAGAATTGTAAAGTGGCACATGGTTGCAAGTGCAATCTAACTCTTTGGGTGTTCAGAAAAATAAAAACACAGTGATCTGATAAAAATTATTGGCCTGTTTGTGCAGCTGCCCTGGTCTTTTGCCAGATGTAGTGAACATGTCTGTTCTGGCAAACGAAGCCTGTTAAATTTGCTTTCCACAACAAAGAACGCCAACTGACAGCAATGGCCAATTTGTACCAAAGTGAGTCAAAAGCCAAGAAATGCATTTTTTTCTATTATCTGTAACACACTGTAGATATCCCCATTAGGATGGAGGTTTCAGGATCTTAAGTGCAAGATGCTTGAATTTATTAGGATGAAATAACAGGTAGGTATATATTGGCATTGGTTATTATTGTCACACATAGCCAAGTACTTTAGCTTTAGGTGCCATGCAGACAGATCATGCCAGACATTATATTGACGTAATCGTCGTGGCTATCCCTCGAGGTCGAGGATGATGGTCTTCATTCTGTTAATCGACTTATGGGCTCTCAAGTGGCTAATGAGTCCAATCTTGGCTTTGAAAGTTCCTCCGCATTCAGGACAGGTAGCTCCAGATGGCAGATTGGGGTTAGGTTTTTGCTGCCTCTCTTTCCATTTTCTTCTCTTTTCTTCTAATTCTGCACATCTGGTGGCTTCGAAAGTTGCTGTTCCTTCTCGGATGATGGTTTGCCAGAGTTTCCTGTCCTTGGCATTGGTTTCCCAATTGTTGAGGCCGATATTACATTTCTTCATGTTGGCTTTTAAGACGTCTTTGAATCTCTTCTGTTATCCACCTCGTTTACGTTTGCCTTCTTTAAGCTGGGAGTAGAAGATCTGTTTCGGCAGACGTTCGTCTTTCATCCGAACAACATGACCGCTCTATCTTAGTTGGTTCTTGATGACATAGGCTTCAATGCTTGTTGTTTTTGCTTCATTTAGCACACTGACGTTGGTTCTTCTATCTTCCCAGCTGATATTTAAGATGTTTCGAAAACAGCATTGATGGAACTTTTCAAGTGCCTTCAGATATCGTCGGTATGTTGTCCAGGTTTCTGATGCATACAGGAGCGTTGGGATGACCACTGCTTTCTACACCAACATTTTGGTGTCTGTTCGGATGTCACGATCATGAAAGACTCTTGTTCGGAGACGTCCAAAATCTGTTCCAGCGCATTTAAGACGATGTTGGATCCCGATATTAAGGTCCACATTGGAGGAGAGGTGACTTCCAACATCCGGAAAGTAATAGAAAGAAAACAGATACCAAATATAGAGTGCACCAGCTACAGTGCAAGCGCAATGCAAGTAGACAAATAAAATTCAAGGTCCATGATGAAGCAGGCCGAAAGATCAAGAGTTCAAGTACATATCTGTTAGCATAAGAGATGTTTGTTCAAGGGTCTTATAAAAGTGGGACAGAAGCTTTCTTCAAGACTGGCCTCAAGCTTCTCAATCTTCTGTCTGACACAAGAAGGGAAAGGAGAGAGTGACCAGGGTGGGAGTGATCCTCGATTATGTTACCTACTTCCCTGAGACAGCAGAGCATGAAGTCACTGGAGGGGGGTGGTTTGGGTGATAGACTCAAGTATCGTTCACATATCTCCGCAATTTCTTGTGGACTATACCAAGCTGTGATACATCTGGGTAGGATGCTTTCTATGGTGCACCTGTAGGGAAAAAAAATTATTGGTAATTATCAGGACATGGTGAATTTCAGAGGAAGTCAAGCCTTGGTGTGATTTCTTTGCTGTAGTACCCATAAGGCTGGACTAGGACAAATTGTTGGTGATATATACAGATAGGAACTTGAAGCTCTCAAATATCTCCACATCTTGGCACTAATGATACAGAAAGTAGCCAAGGCGGTGCCGTATTTCCAAAGTCCAATTCAAAAACAAAATCTGATTGCAGTCAGAAATCTCTTTAGATTGGCCTAACTTCTGGCCATTCTGGCTTCTGAAGACACAGAGGCACTGAGAGGTCAATCGACATCTGGTTGAGCACATTGTCAAAAATTGGCCAAAAAGTAAAATCCATTAAAATGTATATAGATTAGTAATACAAGTAGATGGGGACAATTCGTTTTATGGGAAGTATGTAATAGAGAAATGGAGGTCATTTAAAGGTGAAATTTTGAGAGTACAGTATCTTTATGTTCCTGTTAGGTTGAAAGGAAAGGTTTTCAAGGGATATTGGAAACTTGTTTCGGAAAAAGAGAGGGATCTACAATAAACATAGGCAGCTTGGAGTAAATGAGGTGCTTGCGGAATATAAAGAATGTAAAAAGAATCTTAAGAAAGAAATTAGAAAAGCTAAAAGAAGATATGAGGCTGCTTTGGCAAGTAAGGTGAAAATAAATCCAAAGGGTTTCTACAGTTATATTAATAGCAAAGTGACAGTAAGGGATAAAATTGGTCCCTTAGAGAATCAGAGTGGACGGCTATGTGCGGAGCCAAAAGAGATGGGGGAGATTCTGAAGAATTTCTTTTCTTCAGTATTCACTAAGGAGAAGGATATTGAATTGTGTAAGATAAGGGAAACAGGTAGGGAAGTTATGGTAAATATGATGATTAAAGAAGAGGAAGTACTGGCGCTTTTAAGGAATATAAAAGTGGATACATCTCCAGGTCCAGACAGGATATCCCCTAGGACCTTGAGGGAAGTTAGTGTGGAAATAGCAGGAGCTCTGACAGAAATATTTCAAATGTCATTGGAAACGGTGATGGTGCCGGAGGATTGGCGTATTGCTCATGTTGTTCCTTCATTTAAAAGGTGTTCTAAGAGTAAACCTAGCAATTATCGGCCTGTGAGTTTGATATCGGTGGTGGGTAAATTGATGGAAAGTATTCTTAGAGATGGTATATATAATTATCTGGATAGACAGGGTCTGATTAGGAACAGTCAACATGGATTTGTGCGTGGAAGGTCATGTTTGACAAATCTTATTGAGTTTTTTGATGAGGTTACTAGGAAAGTTGATGAGGGTAAAGCGGTGGATGTTGTCTATATATTGACTTCAGTAAGGCCTTTGACAAGGTTCCACATGGAAGGTTAGTTAGGAAGGTTCAATTGTTAGGTATTAATATCGAAATAGTATAATGGATCCAGCAGTGGGTGGATGGGAGACGCCAGAGAGTGGTGGTGGGTAACTGTTTGTCCAATTGGAGGACGGTGTCTAGTGGTGTGCCTCAGGGATCTGTACTGGGTCCACTGTTGTTTGTCATATATATTAATGATCTGGATGATGGGGTGGTAAAGTGGATTAGTAAGTATGCAGATGATATTAAGATAGGAGGAGTTGTGGATAATGAAGTAGGTTTTCAAAGCTTGCAGAGAGATTTAGACCACTTAGAAGAGTGGGCTGAAAGATGGCAGATGGTGTTTAATGCTGATAAGTGTAATGTGCTACATTTTGGTAGGACTAATCAAAATAGGACATACATGGTCAATGGTAGGGCATTGAAGAATGCAGTAGAACAGAGGGATCCAAGAATAATGGTGCATAGTTCCCTGAAGGTGGAATCTCATGTGGATAGGATGGTGAAGAAAGTTTTTTTGCTGGCCTTTATAAATCAGAGCATTGAGTATAGGAGTTGGGATGTAATGTTGAAATTGTATAAGGCATTGGTAAGGCCAAATTTGGAGTATTGTGTACAGTTCTGGTCACCAAATTATAGGAAAGATGTCAATAAAATTGAGAGAGTACAGAGGAGATTTACTAGAATGTTGCCTGGGCTTCATCTCCTGAGTTACAGAGAAAGGTTGAACAAGTTGGTTCTTTATTCTTTGGAACGTAGAAAGTTGAGGGGGGACTTGATAGAGGTATTTAAAATTATGAGGGGGATAGATAGAGTTGACATGGATAGGCTTTTTCCATTGAGAGTGAGGAAGATTCAAACAAGAGGACATGAGTTGAGAGTTAAAGGGCAAAAATTTAGGGGTAACATGAGGGGGAACTTCTTTACTCAGAGAGTGGTAGCTGTGTGGAATGAGCTTCCAGCAGAAGTGGTTGAGGCAGGTTCGATGTTGTCGTTTAAAGTTAAATTGGATAGATATATGGACAGGAAAGGAATGGAGGGTTATGGGCTGAGTGCAGGTCGGTGGGACTAGGTGAGAGTAAGAGTTCGGCACGGACTAGAAGGGCCCCGGGATGGCCTGTTTCCCTGTTATAATTGTTAAATGGGTATATCGTTATAAAGCATAGAGTCATAGAGTTGTACAGAATCTGAAAAATCCCCATACTCATCTATACTGAATATCTATACGGATATTCAAGATAATTCCATTGCCTTGCACTTGGCCCAAATCCCTCTCAACTCTTCTTGGCCATAAATCTGTACTTCTCTACTTCTTAAATGTATCTAATGTACCTCTTACCCCAGCAACTGGTTCCATGTATCTACCACCCACCGAGCAAAAAAAAAAGTTACCCATCAATTTCTTATTAAAATTTTCACCTCTAACTTTAAAAATATGTCTCCTAGCATTTGATTCCTGAACTCTGGGAAATTTATATCAATCACCTAATCAATGATTCTTATGGTTTTATATATCTCTGAGATCACCCCTCAGTTGCCTACATTCCAAGCAGTAAAGACCCAGCCTTTGTTTCCTTTCTGTATAATTTATCCCTTAAGTCCTGGCAACATTTTTTTTTTGCACTCATTCCAGCTTGATCATATCCTTTCTATAACAGGACAACCAAAACTAAATAAAGTACTCCAAGTGCAGCCTCAGGGGCATCTAGTACAATCATAACAAAACGTCCCAAACTTCAGAACATTATGCCCTGATTGATGAAGGTCAGTATGTCAAAAGCCTTCACTGTCCTATTTACTTATGACTCCAGGTTAAGGGAACAATTCACCTGTCCTCCAAAGTTCCTCTGTTCTACAGCAGCACCAAGGGCCATTCCATTCAATGTCAAGGCCCTGTCTTGATTTATCTTTTCAATTTGTAACTCTTTACACTTCTCTGTACTAAATTCCATTCACTGTTCCTCAAAACGCTGCTGCTATTCTTGATACTCCTCTTCACTATCCATAACACCACCTATTTTAGTGTTACTTGCTAATTTACTCACTATACCTCGTATATTCTCGTCTAAAGTGTTCATCTAGTTGACAAATAACAATTGGTCTAGCCGACACCCATCAGAGAACTCCAATCTGAGAAACATCCTTGTATCATCACCCTAGCATCCAGCTGATTTTCTATCCAGTTTGTCAGCTCTTGTTGAGTGCCATGCAATCTGAAGGCTAGCAGAAGTAACAAAGCAGAAAGTCGGATGAAGATGTCAAAAAATATTTTTAGCTGAGGAGTTGTCCAGAAGCAAAAATTAAACTCTAGCTGGTAGAAGATGAAAGAGGATATTAGAAATGCTTATAACCTAGGCTTTGGAAAAGTCTCAAAAACACAAAAGGTAAATTAAAAAATGTTCAGGCAAATTGCCAAAAACATAAAATATACTTCCAAGAAATAAAGGGGGCAATGGTGTAGTGCTAACTGGGTGAAAGGAGGAGCAAATGTAAAGTACCCTGAATTTTAAAAATTCAATGGTATTTGCTATTACAAGTCTCCTCTACAGAACGGAGGACATTTATTAAAGAAGCAGTAGCATTAAGTGAATGGATTAAGGTTACAGTACACATGGGGTTTCCTGGGAATATACATTGTCTCTCAATAGTGACAGTCTTGGTTTGCTTCCAGGGCAATTAGAAGGATACTTATGCATGTATGCTTCCTGCTAAGGCTTTGCTAAACAAGAAAAAGATGAGTGATTAACTCAATTCCCAAAGAGTTTTACCAATTGTAGAAATATGCAGTAGCTTGTGGTTGGTATAAGGGGAGTGATTTTATTAAGACTCTGAGAAGAGCCATTTTGGAGTGCAACTCATTACAGACTAATGGAAGTAAAAACAAGTGCATTAAAATTATGTCCCAAAACACTTCACAGCCAAAGTAGCAATTTTGCAGCATAATTACTATTGAGATGTAGGCAGCCAACTCTCACAGCAATGTGACGTAAAAAAAAAAGTGGATTTAGCGAAGTTGATTAAGGGATAAATGTTGACAAGACATCAAAGTAATCACCATGGATCATCTTCAGTGTGGTGTGATCTTTTATGGACAACAGGGCAGAAAAGGCTCCTATTTAATATTTTCTTCTGAAAGAAAATTTCTCTGTAGTCAATGGAGTGGTAGCTTAGATTGGTGCACAGCAGTCTCTGGAGTGTGACTTAAATCATGAATTCAGCCTCAGTACAAACTCCTGAGCCCCAGCTGATACCAGCAAGCCTAAGAGACATTGTGAGATCTACTAATACACAAAAGCTTTCCAAAATACACACAATGTAGATTCAGATTTATTTATCACATATATAGGCATATCAAAGTATACAATGAAATGCATCATTTGTGTTAACCACCAACACATTCAAGGATGTGCCGGATGCAGCCTGCAAATGTTGCCACACATTCTGTATGCCCAGGAATGTTCAGCAGAACAATACAAACAAAAGCCACAACAATAGAAACAAAAATCAGCAGAGCAAGCACCTTCCCACCCTATCATTCACTCACCACCCCACCAGCCACACACACACACACACACACACACACACACACACACAATCCCAGGCCTATCCATCTCTGGGTCTTTTGCCTCAAATTCTCAGACTTCAGGACTTCAACTTCAGATTTCTCCCCAGGACTTGCTGATCACGGGTTTCAACTTCCATACTTGCACGGACCTCTGACCCTGGTGATCCAGGCCCTTGTGACTCCTTCGGGCCTCTATCTTCAGTCTTCAGCCTCCGGACTTGCTATTCTCTGGACTTAGACTTTCCACTTTTCCTTTCAGAGTTCAATGCCTGTGTATTGACTCAGCGATCACAGGTTTTAACTTTAAGCCTCGATTCCCATACTCACATGGACCTCTGAGCCAAGTGACCTGTGGGATTAGGTGGGCTTCATGACAACTACGCCTACGCAGAAAATGCTGCCCATACAGACCTATAATTGAGTCTGCTACTCACCGAGCTGGGGAAATCGCTGGTCTCCTCACCACCTGCTGACTTGACCTCCAATTTACTGACTGTCCCCCAAAACAATCCATACAAACCTAAAAGAACAACCAAATCTCAGCTACAACATCAACAGACATCACAGCTCACCACCATCTTTATCATTTACAATTTAATACTATTGTATTGAATTGTAGGTATAATAACAAGTTTCACATTCATCACTTATACACAAACTCTATTGCTTTTCTCCCCATGCTCATATTTATTTCATTGCTACTTGAGGAAAACTAAAAAGGAATTGATCAGGTAGGCAAAAACTATTATTGCTCATTGGAGAATCTATGACTAGGGACTGCCTAAAAATTAAAAGGTAGAAACTTCAGTGGTAGTTAATGATGGCTCAAAACACAATCTGCCTTCCTTTCCAGTCCTGAAGAAGCGTCTCGGACCAAAATGTCGACTGTTTATTCATTTCCACAGAGGCAGCCTGACGTGCTGAGTTGCTCCAGTATTCTGTGTATGTTGCTTTGGATTTCCAGCATCTGCATAATTTCATGTGTTTATAATCAATCTTACTTGCCACCTCAAGAATGAGTGCACCTGATGTAGTTACTTTAGTACCTGCAGATCCGTGGCCTGGAGGCCTCCACTCAGTGAGCCTTATATGAGTCAAAACCAACCAAGAGCACTGAGCACCCTTTGGTGATGCTGAAATGCTGCCCATACTAAGTCTTTGATAGTTCTTTACTGTCAAAGGTGATTTCTGCAATTTTTAAATATTTGATATTCAAAGACATTTAAAGGCATTTTGAATGGATTTAAATAATTTAAAAACTTAAAAATGCTCAAATACATTAAGCATCTGGAAATTACGAAGGTAAAGAACAACTTGAATTTTAACAAAGGTCAATGAAGTTGGTATTTGTACTTCATCTGGTAGTCTGGATAGGAAGCTCATGCAGTACTTCAGCTCAGCAAGAGCCAAAGCCACCAAATACAACGGTAAACTTGGCAGTGCAGAAGTCAGCTGAATCAATATCTGGCCACTACTGAGCTTCTGACTTCCATAAATCAAACTGCAAGGTGATCAACATTGGCTTTCTCGAAGAAGCACTATAGGGATGTTGTATTATACTTAGTTATTTTCACTGCTTGGACATGGGAAATGCCGCATAAAATTTCCAAATTTTTAGTGATCAGAAACCTGAACAGTGATAAATAGTTGGGGTACTCTAGTCTACAGCAAGATACCATGCAGAATAAACAGGTGGACAAAATGACAGAGGGAACTTATTGTACAAAGTGCAATATTGCACAATTTATGCAGTTTTATCCGATCCGTCTGTTGATCAACATACCAATCGGACCAGCAGCCTCAACATTCGCCAGGTTGACCAAGAGAGTCTGGGAGAACAGAAAGCTGACGACACACAACAAAGTTGCAGTCTACAGGGCCTGCGTCCTCAGCACAGCTCTTTACGGCAGCAAGACCTGGAGCCTCTACTATAGACAAGAGCGGCGTCTCAACGCCTTCCACCTTTGCAGCCTGAGACGAATCCTGGACATCACGTGGACTAACCGAGTCACCAACAATGAGGTCCTGGCCCGCGCCCAGATACCCAGCCTCTTCACCCTGCTCCAACAACGCCGTCTCCGCTGGCTGGGCCACGTACACCGCATGTCAGACGGGAGGATCACAGGGATCGGTCCCTCCGTGACTCCCTTATCCACACGTCCATCCCCACTGATCTCCCACCCGGCACTTATCCCTGTAAGCATAGGTGCTACACCTGTCCCTACACCTCATCTCTTGCAATCATTCAGGGCCCCAAACAGTCCTTCCTGGTGAGACAACACTTCACTTGTGAGTCTGTTGGGGTCATCTATTGCATCCGGTGCAGCCTCCTCTACAATGGTGAAACCCGACGCAGATTGGGGGACCGCTTCGTCGAGCACCTCCGCTCCGTCCGTCACAACAGACAGGATCTCCCGGTAGCCACCCACTTCAACTCTGCTTCCCACTCCCATTCAGATATGTCCATACATGGCCTCCTCTACTGCCATGATGAGGCTAAACTCAGGTTTATACCGTCATATACCGTCTAGGTAGTCTCCAGTCCCTTGGTATGAACATAGAATTCTCCAACTTCCGGTAATTCCCTCCCCCTCCCTCCCTCTATCCCTATTTCATTCTACCCCCTCCCCCAGCTCCATGGTTCCGCCTCCTTCTTCTACCATCCATTGTTTTCAGGGCTATGACGTCAATGCTTCCCCTCCCCCACCCCTTTGTCTTTCAAATTACTGGTCTATCAACTGACGCTACAAGCATTCTTCAAATCCTTCCCCATCTTTCACTCTTCAGTCCTGACGAAGGGTTCCGGCCCGAAACGTCGACTCATCATTTCTGACTGATGCTGCCCGACCTGCTGAGTTCATCCAGCGTACTGAAAGTGTTGCTCTGCTGTATGGGGAACTGGCCTCTAGCAAGAGAGCACAAGGGCGGCCCCATCTTTGTTTCAAAGACGTTTGCAAGAGAGACATGAAGTCACTGAAAATGAACATTGAGAAGTGGGAGGACATCGCAAGTGATCGCCCTCACTGGAGGCTGGAACTAAGCAGAGGTCTAAAAAGAGAAGAGAAGCTGAGGCTTGCTGCTGAAGAAAAGCACACTCGTTGGAAAAACAGCACTAAGACAACACTGGAGGACAGCGCCTTCAAGTGCAGTCGATGCAGCCAAGACTGTCACTCCCGTGTGGGCCTCTACAGCCACAACAGACGCTGCTGTAACACAGACTGAAACAAGACTTTCCAGGCGCAGATCCATGGTCTCACGAGACTAATGGATGCCACCACCGTGCAATTTTATGCACACGTGCACACACATGCGCACGCGCATACCCCTCCCACCCCACCGATCTGGGTCAACCAAATCTAGATATACAAGCCAGGGCACTGCGCGATGAACAGCAAGCTGTTGCCCATGTAGCAAGCTCCCCTTCTCCACATATCAGATGAACCCAAAGGAACAGCAGAGACTGATAAAGTTGCCACCAGCAGCATCGCAAGAGTTGCTAATCTGTGTTGAATTTTACACGGTACTGCCTTAGGGACTCCAGCTCTGGATTCTTCCCTTCGGGTTTACTCCCAAAGCCTTTCCTATGAGTGGGTAGAGCTGCAAGGCAGTGGAGATTTGAGATCATATTTTTCCTTCTCTTAGAGGAGCTGCCAACCATGGCTGACGAGCCCCATCTGCCCGAAGCGATTGTTTTTAAGGTGCCAGAACTTGCCTTTGCCCCTCCTCCTGTCAGTAGAAACAGTACCACCGGGCTTAGTAGCTAAGCCACACGGAAGGCCAGGAACTGGTCAAGGTTGCCAGACGTGATTTAAGCCACACGGCATTGGGAGCATTTAATAGCTAGTGGGAATTCATCCCCACTACCACCCCTGGCTATAACCAACCCACACACACTATAATAATATACAGTGGATTCCAGTTAATTGGTACACATTGAGACCAGTAAATTTTGGCCCAATTAAGCATCTGCCCCAATTAGCCAAAGTTTTATGGAAATAGTTAAAAAGGTAGAAAAAAATTATTAATTAACTTTTAACTGTGTAAAAATTATCTATTTAAAGGAAATACAGAACAAATTAGAACACTACCAATACTACTATAAAACCATGTTTTAGTTCCTAATATTTGGTTTGCTGGTTGTCGGTCGTTTCACATGATGACAGGAAACCTGTGCAGAGAGCTTCTAAAAGTGGAAGAACCGTTGTGCAAGGGGAGCATCACTCTTTTGACCTCAGAAGTCCGGGCCCAGTGGTACGAAGGTCGTCATACCTGGGGTCTTCCTTGGTTGCAGTGGTCTTGTGTCTTGCCATGCCTGTTCGCTCTCCACCGAGCATTGCAGAACCACCTTCCTGGCCATTAGATCTCATCCACCCAGTCCACTGGAATTGACTTTGCACGCTAGGACAGGCGTGCCCCTATCCCACCGAGGTACAAGGTCCACTAACTACCTTCACCTGATTTAGCCCACCTGTCGAAGAGATGTACTGGGGTGTCCCACATGCAAACAACACCTTGGAGCCATAGGAGAGAGTACAGTCCATGCTACCGTGTTCTTTTGATTGACTGCAAATGACAAAATCAACTCAGACTCCTAGTGAAGATAACGGGTTGTCTTCATACAATTTTTGATGATTGCATCCTCCAAATTTTCAACTACATTGTAACATTCAAGAGGATTGTTGATACCCTCAAATTCTTCATAGTTCCTAACTTGTTGAAGTAGTGAAGTCATTTCATTTTCACTTCTAGCATCTCCAAGCCCGACTGCTTGAAACTGCAGTGAGCAGAACAGTTCCAAGTTATCTTACTCTGTGTTTCTCACCAACTATCATTGACAAAAACCACTGCTTTTTGAACACAAATGCATGCAACTATTTAAAAAAAATAGTTAGCACTAAGCATGGTGTAGTCTCTAACAGCCTAAAATTTGCACGTCTGTCAATAGTTAGAAACTTTGGCAAATGTCTCCTGCCCCAATTAAGCAACATAGTGTCACAAATAAATCAAGGGAACCCAGCTCTTTTCTTGATTAGCTTTTGTTCTGTAAGAGTTGTCCCAAATAAGTGCTGCCACGATTAACTGATGGCCCAATTAAACAAATCCACTGTATATACATCATGATTTAGTTGAAAACACAAAGCTGTAAATCTAAACAAACAATATACAAAAACATGAAGCGTAAGTGGAAATGTGACAGCTTAGGAATTAGGTTAAAATGTTGCAACAGCAATCAAGCAAGCCTAACATTCAGAATCAATAAATGGATATGTGAACTTCCGACAGGAAATATGCTCCAACTGTGGCTAATAAAATGAGAATATTAGATCAAAGGGTTGCATTGTTGCCTACAATAGTGAACACAAGGATTCTGAAAATATCAGAATTCTGCAAATCAGTACTAAGAACACAATGAGGAACGGAAAAATAGAATATGAGAGCAATCTTGTGTGAAACAAAAACAATATAATCTTTCAATCTTTCTCTTTGTGTGTGTCAAGGGCAAAAGTTAGTAGGTCCCTTACAAGATGAAAGAAATGAAATTATATTGGGAAATAAGAAATTCTAACAACAACATCAAATAGTGTGTGTCTGCCTCAAATTATTTGGACTGGATGCCATGAAGGTTGCAGAACCCAATGACCTGTACCAGAAATTTGTAAAAGGCTGTACTGCTCATCCTCTTCCACATTTCTCCAGCTTCTGGAATGATTCCAACGAGAAAAATGCAATTGTATTGGCCAAGGAAGGAAAGAGAAAATTTGGGATGCAGATCAGTTTGTCTGGTAGAAGGGAAAATAACATAATTGATAAAGAAGTTAAGAATCAAGTAAAAGAGCATTTAGAAAGTCATAATGTGATTCGATAGAGTTTGTGTAGATTCACAAAAGGAAAGATAATCACATTTGACAATCCTGCTCAGAAAGGTATTTTTCAAACGTTGCAATGAGCAGAACAGACAAGGAGGCTTTTGCATATTTGGACTTTAAGAGGCCTTTGAAAAGATGATTTAAAGAAAAGTGATGGTAGATTAAAGACTACTTAGTGGAGAAAAATCTAGGAATAAAAGTTCACATTCATAGAACAATACAGTAGTGTAGGAAAAGGCCATTGCACGATGTTGTGCTAAACTGACTAAATGATAAATGGAATGCCTAACTAAACTAATTTTGATGAAGGGTCTCGGCCCAAAACGTCGATTGTACTCTTTTCCATAGATGCTGCCTGGCCTGCTGAGTTCCTCCAGCATTTTATGTGTTGCTTGGATTTCCGGCATCTGCAGATTTTCACTTGTCTGTGATTGGGCTATGACACTGCAAAGCCTCTTTCAGAGACGTTTACCCTGAAGTAGTTTAAATCTTCAAGTCCTGATGAAGGGTCTTGACCAGAAATGTCCACTGTATTCTTTTCCATAGATGCTGCCTGGCCTGCTGAGTTTCTCCAGCATGTTGTGTGTGTTGCTTAAACTAATTTCTCCTGCCTACATGAAATGAATATCCCTCCTTTCTTTGCATATTGGCGTGCTAAGAGCCCCTTTAAATGCTTCTATCGTATTTGCCTCCACCACCACTAGAAGTGCATTCCAGGAATCCACCATTGTGTACTTAATAAAACTTGCCCCACACATCTCCGTTGAACTTACCCTCTCATCTGAAATGCAAGCACTCTAGCACTAGACATTTCAACTCTGGGATAAAGACAATGGCTGTCTATCCATATCTCTCATAACATTACGAACTTCTAACATATCTCCACTCAGCCTTCACTGCTCCAGAGAAAACATCACACGTTTGTCCAACCTCTCCTTATAGCACAATCACACTAATCCAGACAGCATCTTCTCCAAAGCTCCCTGTCCTCCCTTTAAAGGGGCAACTAGAACTGAATACAATACTCCAGATCTATTTATAAAGCTTCAACACAAGTCCTGGCTTTTGAATTCAGTGCCTCAACTAATGAAGACAAACCTGCTACATGTCCTGATGAAGGTCCTCAGCCTGAAACATCGACTGTTTACTCACTTACGTACATGCTGCCTGGCCTGCTGAGTTTTTCCAGAATTTTCTGTGTATTACTTTGATTTACAGCATCTGTAGATTTTCTCTTGTGAATGCCATACGTCTGTTCTCACTGCAAGGCTGTGGCTAGACAGCTTCCACAGGAATTGTGCAGGGGCCCAGTTGCTCAGTTGATTTGGTCATGTGAACTAAGTGTAATCTAAATTTGCTGATGGTCAAAGTTGAGTTGCAGTACAAATCTAGAAGGGAATATCGAATGCCTTCAGAGGGCCAGACAGGCTACATAAGGTGAGCACGAGCAGAGACATTTGATACACTATGCTTTAAAATGCAAAGTTGCCCACTTTGGTGGTAATGATAGAAGGACAACTTCCTTACCACCGCTCCCAAATGGGAAAATATCGAAAGGTGTCCAGAAGGGCCTGGATGTTCTCATACACACGTCACTTAAAGTTACCATGCAGTTTCAACAGCAATTAGGAAGGCAAACAACATATTAGATTTTGCTAAGAAAACCAGATACTTTACTTCAAGTGTATGGCATTTTAATATTACATCTAGAATATTACACTTGGTCTATTCACCTCATCCAAAGAAGGAGATAGTTAAAATAAAGAGAACACAGCAGGGATTCTGACTGATTACTGGAATGATACTTATTTTATAAAGAAGAAAGTGATCCTCTCCTCAATCTTAATATGGGAAGTGACTTTACTGAAAAGTTTCTTCACCAGGAAGGAAAGTAGCCTTCCGGTGAAAATGATATTGTATCCGTTAAATAGGGGCTGTGGACAATTCTGAAATGATGGAGATGGACGTGAAAGCACAGAGGAACATCTGGAAAAATTTCTGAAAAGCTCGTTCGCTGCTGTCGTTACTGCGTAGTTGGGAATCTTTCGGAGGGAAGGCCTCAAAATCCCCGGCTTTGCCTGCTGTTGGCAACCGAGATGGAGGATGAATTGTTCGGATAGAGATGGTTCTCAGTACTCGGTGTCGGAGAGCTGATCAGAGCTCGAAGTTTTCAGATGACTCAGATTCGGACCATGGTCAGGTATGGCAAGGAGAGTTTTTCTTCCTTCTCTCGCCTGCGTGAGATGGGGGACATTGGAGAGACTTTGAACTTTTACTGTGCTCATGGACTTCTTCATCAAGTTATGGCATTGTTGCACTGTTTGTAACTATATGTTATAATTATGTGGTTTTGTTAGTTTTTTTCAGTCTTGGTCTGTCCTGTGTTTTGTGATATCACACTGGAGGAACATTGTATCATTTCTTAATGCATGCATTACTAAATGACAATAAAAGAGGACTGCGTGTCTTCATAATCTAATCTAATCTTTCGACATTCTTATTCTAGAGGACCGTAAAAACTCATTGACTGCGTACATTCAAGACAGATCTATTTTTCCCCTCTATTTTATAACTATCAAATGGAAATAGGGTCAGTCCAGGAAAAATGCATGGGGGTAAATTGAAATAAAACCAATGATCAAAATTTGCTCATAATATCAAATACAGCTGTGGGGGAAAACTGGCAACACAAAATGACTGCAACCGAACAGCATGGACAAAGAAGTGGTAAACATATCGTGATGCAGGCTTGATTGAAGAGGGAAAAGGACAGAGACATTCAAGTTTAGCACCATTCAGCCACACACATGTACAGAGTGTATACATGACATACAGCTAAATAATTAAGCTAACTTAATAGCACATTTTAAAAATATAATGTACTCAAGGAAAGAGAGGTACTGATTCAATTGCACAGATTTTCAAAAATTGCAGAGTATATTAAAGAAATAGCTAACAAAGCATGTGGAACCTTGCCCTTCATAAACAAAGATAATGAATACAAAAATCACAATGGCTATTCAGTTCTAAAAGGACTATACCTTAAAAGTTAGGGGAGAGAAAATGAAATTAGTCATCTTTGAAAAGAGAGTGATGAGAGAGTTGAGATTTGTAAGATTATTCTTGGTTTAGACAGGTATTCAACTGAAAGAGAAAAAAAAAATTCCATTGGCTGAAGGATCAGAGCACATATATTCAAGGTTCTTATTAACAGGTACATTGAGGCCCTAAGGAAGATCTTTTCAGGAAAACAGTTATGATCGTCTACTCATTACTAAGAAGGCAAAAGTAAAGACGACTTAAAGGAAGTAATTGGATACACTTTAGTAGGAAATAAACCTGATTAAATACATTTGATAAGGTTCCCCATGCAAGGCTCCTTCAGAAAGAAATGAGGCATGAGATCCAAGGAGACTTTGCTTTGTGGATGCAGAATAGACTTGCCCACAGAAGGCAAAGGGTGGTTGTAGATAGTTTGTATTCTGCACGGAGGTCGGAGACCAGTGGTGTTCTGCAGGGATCTGTTCTGGGACCCCTCCTCTTTGTAATGTTTATAAATGACCTAGATGAAGGGTAGAAGGATGGGTTAGAAGTTTGCTGATGACACAAAGGTCAGGGGTGTTGTGGATAGTCTGGAGGGTTGTCAAAGGTTACAGCGGGACATTGATAGGATGCAGAGCTAGGCTGAGAAGTGGCTGATGGACTTCAACCCAGATAAGTGTGAAGTGGTTCATTTTGGTAGGTCCAATTCAAAGACAGAATATAATATAAATGGTAAGACTCTTGGCAGTGTGGAGAATCTGAGAGATTTTGGGGTCTGTGTCATTCGGACACTCAAAGCTGCTGCACACGTTGACAGTGTTGTTAAGAAGGCATATGGTGTGTTGGCACTCATCAACCATGGGTTTGAGTTTAAGAGCCATGAGGTAATGTTACAGCGATACAAGACCTTGGTCACACCCCACTCGGAGTGCTGTGTTCAGTTCTGTCACCTCACTACATGAAGGAATGTGGATACTATAGACAGAGCGCAGAGGAGATTTACAAGGATATTTAAAAACGCAAACACGAGGAATTCTGCAGATGCTGGAAATTCAAGCAACTCACATCAAAGTTGCTGGTGAGCGCAAGCAGGCCAGGCAGCATCTCTAGGAAGAGGTACAGTCGACTTTGATGTGTGTTACAAGGATATTGCCTGGATTGAAGGGCATACCTTATGAGAATAGGTTGAGTGTACTTGGTCTTTTCTCCTTGGAGCGACGGAGGATGAGAGGTAACCTGACAGAGGTGTATAAGATGATGAGGGGCATTGACCATACGGATAGCCAGAGGCTTTTTCCCAGGGCTGAAATGGCTAACACGAGGGGGCATAATTTTAAGATGCTTGAAAATAGGTACCGAAGGGATGTCAGGGGTAAGTTTTTCCACACGGAGAGTGGTGGATGTGTGAAATGCATTGCCAATGGTGGTGGTGGAAGTGGATACAATAAAGTCTTTTAAGAGCTTCTTAGATGGGTACATGAAGCTCAGAAAATAGAGGGCTATGTGCTAGGGAAATTCTAGGCAGTCCCTAGAGAAGGTTACATGGTTGGCACAACATTGTGTGCCAAAGAGCCTGTAATGTGCTGTAAATTTCTATGTTTTATGTTCTATGTTTAAATACACTGCACATTGAGTTTAAATGGGATAAGTTATGTACTCAGTTTACTTTTAGATTCTTGGAGTTCAAATCAGAGCAGGGGTTAGAGAACAATCAGGAGTGGGGCGGGGGGTGGGGGGGTTCTGAATGAATGGTAACCTGTGACCATGCAATGAACAAAGTATATTTGATATTTGCTTCATAAAGATAGTTAACTGTTCTGTAGGAAGTTAAACTACAGGATTACAAGACTTGGTTGGTAATTGGATTGGAAAGTGAGCATCTAAGTTTAAAAAAACATTATAATTGAGAGTTATTGGTGCCCCTTACTGTGCATGATAACCTTGTTGTGCAGATACAGGTTAAACTTTAGAAAGTGGCATAATTTTAAGAATTAGCTCCCACCTAGCCTGAACCAGAGGAACAAATCATTGTAATTAACTGATGTGTATATCATAACCTGACCGGTAGCAAATATGATCTTGCTGCTTGAGGGAGAGAAACAAAACAGGAAACAAATGATCTGTTAGCCAAATATACTTTATACTTCATTGTCGCCAGACAATTAGTACTAGAAGGTACAATCATCACAGCGATATCAGTGTGGGGAAGTTCAAAGTTCAAGGTCAATTTAATACTGAAGTATGTATACCTCACCATATACTACCTTAAGATTTGTTTTCTTGCAAGCATTTACAGGAAAATAAAAAAAAAACAACTATATTTACAAAAAGTATAAATATAAACACCGGCAAACATCCAGTGTACACAACAAATCATGCAAATAATAAAAACATGGATAAATAATACCAAGTTGTCATGTCATTGAAAGAGGACTTATAGGTTGTGGAGTCAGGTTTGGCATTGAAATGAGTGAAGTTATCATCCACGCTGGCTCAGGAACATGATGGTGTAGGGTAATAAATGTTCCTGAACCCAGTGGCTTGGGTGCTAAGGCTCCTGTTCCTCCACCCAATAGCAATGGCAAGAAGAGAGCATGACCTGGATGATGGATGCTGCTCAGTATTTGAGTGAAGGATGGAATAATTTATTTTGAAAAATATAATAGGATTGAGCAGAGAACAGAATCAGCTTGGAGTTATGAGGGGAAGACAATGTTTGATCAGGTTTCTTTGAGGATATGAGTATTAGGAAAGATAATGAGAATGAGCAGATGTTGTGTTTTTGATTTTTCCAAAAGACTTTTGATCAATCTCCCTCCACAGAGGTTGCTCAACAAGGTTGTTGTATGTAGAGTTTGGAGTAATACATTGAAATAGGTAGAGTTTAGGTTAATTGGACAGAGTGAACTTTTACTGTAGAATTGGAAAGAAAATACTTAAGTCAGCTGAAAGCAAATTTCACAGCTTAAAATGAATGAATGGACAGCCAGATAACCAAATCCATTCAAGTGTATTAATATCACATCTTCTCAGAATGAGTCCAGTGGTCATTATTTATTTTTTTTCATGCTATCCCTGGGGTTTAAAATTCCCATAAAATTTCTACAAGGTTTCTCAAAAATAATTCCCTAACTTTTTTTTTCCCCTAAATTGCTGGCGATGACTTAGCAGCATTGTCTAGAGTCTCATTTGAAAGCTTTGCATTATAACACCAAACAAAAATTAAATAAACTTTTGTTGATGTGACAGATTTTGATAATTAACTTACAATTAACACATTTCCCTAGGACTTTATCTATGGCTTGCTGATTCCTCACTCATAATTATTTAATTGGATTGTTCATCATAGATCAATTCACACTGGTATAATTATTCATGGTTATGCATTTTTATTCAGTCCATCCAAATTTTCAAAGGTCAGCTCTAAATGCATAATACATGGTAGAAATAAATGTTCAGATGCAAATAGCAAAAAATAAAATTCCTTTGGGAATGCCAACAATGATAAAAAAAAACTGTTGAAACTGTTATAATGGTCTTAACATTTAATATTAGAACCTTTCTTCAACTTCCAGTTCCACAAGTTTATTGACTGAAAATGTTAACCATTTTTTGCTACTAATGCTGCAATACATCAATCTACATAATTTATTTTAAAATTGGTATAGCATCTCTGGTTCTAATTTTTGCAGTCGTCATTTACTTGAAGGAAACTTGGCTGCAAAGTAGTAATCAACTAATTTCTTCCCAGGGCACAAGAGGACATGCAGCCCAAATCCTCAGCTATGAAATGTTATAGTAGGTCTTATTTTCATTATTTTTTTCTGTTAGAAAATGTATATATTTCAATGCAGCCAAAATGAGGAACTTACTTAATTTCTGAATCCACTGTGTGTTGTGAATGTACACATTCACGCTCAGAGTATTATGCAGGAAACATTATGAACCTCAAGAAAAAGCTAACTTAAAGTATAATTTTGCAAAATGCTCCCATGTGGTCAAATATTATAAGTCATTTGAATATACTAATGATCCATTGCTGAATGCTAGCTATCGTTACAATTTTCTTTTTCTGTTTAATTATAAATCAAAATCTATCAGTTCATGCACCCCAATTACTTGGCATGTACCCATGACAAAATGGCTTCAAATACTTGCTTGTCAATTTGGCAATGTACAAGAAACTCAGTACTTTCATGACTCTTTGTCGTAACATTGCATTAACTGAAAGTACTAATAGATAAATAGGAGGCAATGAACAAAAATTTCAGTCACATTAGGATCATTTGGGGTAAATGTATGTAGTGGTAATCACATTTATTGGCTTGCTTTATTTGACATTAATTCAGGCATTTCATAGTACAATTTTAATCATTTATTTTATTGTGACAATAATATGGGAAAGGAAAAATTAACAGTTCTCTATTATGTCAATGGACACTATTGGCAGTTGTGTTTAATTATTTTAATCAACAATGTATTTTGAATTTCAGGTACAACAGTGGAAGTGGTAACAAGTTAAATAAGCAAACTTTTAAGCTCTATTACCAAATACTCAAACTCATAGCATCTTTACTAAGTTCTGAAGTCTTCCTAAATACTTGCCTGACACCGGCCCCCTAGGCCTGAGTTGACGTAGTAGTAAATACAAGAAGAAAAATAGAGTCATGGTCAATTTGATCATTTAACTGGAATCTAATGGTCATTCAGGTTTCTGCCTCAACATCTCAAAGTGGAAATATCAAAGCAACGTTACTGAAAAGATAAAAAAAAACAGAAAATGGATCTGAAGTTCTTTATCTCATAAATTAGAGTCTTTTGTTTCAAGGGAGGTATTGCAATACAAATACAGTCTTACCATAGAAACTGAGAAGCGCTGAATCACTGGGCAAACTCTACACTAGTGGTAAGAACCTCATTAGCTCTAGGACCAGTATGGTGGCAATTGGTCTTAAATAAATCCATTGTTAATTTAATGCATGAAACTATCCGGATTAAATTGTGATGGTATTATCATTCAGAAACTCACATGGTTGAGGTAGCTGGATAAACCCCTGGACCTGTAATAGCAAAGAAAAACTTTCAAGAACTTAAATTGCCCTGTTATTCAGGAAAACAATAAAAATTCAAAAGCTAGTATTCAGACTTATAATCAGCCAGTCTTAACTACCTTTGAATTCATGCTTAATTGCTCCAAATTTTTCCAACATGGCAAATTATTTTCCTAATCACACCTTAAAACTCAAACATTAACACTGCCAGCATATGGACTGATCAAGATGGCACAGGGCAGGAGAACAGGGACAAGGGGATAGAGGAATATGGTGCAATGCAACCAATTATACAAATTCAAATTACAAAGGCAAGTTTAATGGCAAATTCAATTAATTACCTAGTGATACTTTGTATATGTACCATTATGCACAATTCTGTACCATAAATGTGAAGATGTGCCAGTGTTCAATATTCAAAGTAAATTCATTATCAAAATGCATACATGTCACCATAAACAATCTTGAGATTCAGTTTCTTGCAGGCAATCACTGTAAATACCAGAATCATAATAGAATCAACGAAAGACAGCACCCAACAAGATGGACAAAGAAAAACTGTGCAAATAGAAAAAGAAGAGAAATATAAGCAAACATGCAATAAATATGGAGAACATGAGATGAACTTGAAAGTGAGTCCATATGTTGAGGGAACAGTTCTATGATGGGGCAAGTGAAGTTGAGTGAACTTATCCCCAGTGGTTCAAGAGCTTGATGTTTGAGAGGAAATAACTGAACCTGATAGTGTGGGTCCTGAGGCTCCTGTACTGTCCTCCTAATGGCAACAGCAAGAAGAGAGCATGGCCTGGATGGTGAGAGCCCTTGATGATGGATACTGCTTTGCTGCGACAATGCCTCATGTAGATATGCTCAATGATGGGGAGGGCTTTACCTGTGATGGACTGGGCCATATCCACTACTTTTTGTAGGTTTTCCCATACAAGGACATTGACGTTTCTGTTCTAGGTCTTGATGCAACCAGTCAATGTACTTGCCACCACACATCCACAGAAGTTTGGCAAAGTTTTAGATGACATACCAAATCCTCACAAATGTCCCCTAAAATAGAGAGTCACTGTTGTGCTTTCTACGTAACCGCATTTGCATGCTGGACCGAGGACAGATCCTCTGAAATGATAACACAGAGGATCTCCAGCTCTGATCCTCCTCCCCGCCCCCCAATGAAGACTGGCTCATGGACATCCACTTTCCAAAGTATGCTCTTCTGATAACAGCCATCAAAGATCAGCACTTCCCAATGTGCAAGGTTAATTTATATTTAACAAAAAGTAGTGACTGTATGCACCATATTAACTGGCCTTTCTGGTGATGAATATCTGTTATCTGTCCAGTAGGAGGCCGTGCACAATTCCGATTTGATGGAGGCAGACGTGAGGGCACGGAGGAACGTCTGGTGAAACCCCTGAAATGCCTGCTTCGCTGCCTGAGATCTCCGTAGGGGAAGGTCCCGAATCCTCGGCTTTGCCTGTTGCTTGGTGGCTGGGGCCGGGGTCGAAGCGCGCAGCAGAGATGGTGCTCGGTACTCGGTGTCGGAGGGCTGGTCGGAGGCTCTAAGTTTTCGGACAGACTCAGAGTCAGCTGTGGTCGGGTGCTTCCAGGATGCTGCATTGGCAAGTTTGCGGCTCTGGAAGCTCGTGGCAGGGAGAGTTTCTCCCTTCCACCATCTGCGTGAGATGTTGGGGCTATCGGGACTTTGAGACTTTTTTTTACCATGCCCATGGTCTGCTCTTATCAAATTACGGTATTGCTTTACACTGTTGTAACTGTATGTTATAATTATGTGTTTTTTTTTTGTCAGTTTTAGTCTTGGCCTGTCTTGTGTTTCTGTGATATCATACCGGAGGAACATTGTATCATTTTTTAAATGTATGCACTTCTAAATGACAATAAATGAGGACCGAGTGTCCTCATAATCTAATCTAATCTAACACTACTGTTAATTCAAGCAAATCAATCACTACCATCGAACAGAGTAAACAAGTCCTAAAGATTCTGTATCAAAATCTCAAATCAAATTTAAAAACACATCTCAATTCTTGTCTCTTTCCCTTCACTTCATTTGATATGGCATTTACCCAATAGAACAAACTTTGATTTATCCCCACCATTGCAACTTCTCTCTCATCCCCATGCTTTATTGATCTAAGAGCAAGTTAATAGAAGATTGAATACAGTAATGTTTGCTGAATAGCATTATAGATTGCAAATTTATCTAATACAGGCTATTAAACAATGGGAAATTCTTGTTCATTTGTTTCACACATTATATTCAACAGCACGCAATTTGTGACTGAAAATTGAATAACGGACTTTCACTTCGTAAGCACGAGAAATTCTGCAGATGCTGGAAATCCATACAAAATGTGCAAGGTCACGAAGCATCTATGGAAATGAATGAACAGTCAACTTTTTGGGCCTAGACCCTTCTTCAGTGTTTCATTCCGGGTGTGAAAAGTCTCCCAGTAATGGAATCAGGACATTTTATTCAATAAACAACCGTAGAAACCATGACTTTCAAAGATCATGAACTTACTGATTTAGCAAAGCTTTGAATCAAGTCAAATGCATTTATCCATAAGATCTGGCTTTGTTGCCACGTGTGTGATGTACTTTTCCACATGACCTTTCAGCACTAGCGAGATCCAAGCACCATGTCACACCTGGCCAGAGTTGACAGCAAGATTTGATTGCAGCAAGTATCAGAAATAACAGCAAAACACTTCGCAGCAAGATGTCTGATAGGAGTGACAGAACTGAGATTTCCCACAAATGAAAAAGCCACAGGGAAATGACAGTTTTAGACTCAACTGAACTATTGAAATATCGATTTATTCCCTCTTTAAAAAAACATTATATTGCAAACAGTAGATATTACATTTCTGCGAACCCTGTGAACTGCTGGGTTGAAATGTATAATTCACACCTAATACACCTAACTCGAGCTATTATTATACTCTCCTTTCCCACCTCCCACCCCCACCGTCCCTACTTCCACCAATAGAAGCGCTTTAGACCTGCAAGGGGAGGCAAATTGCCTAAGAAGACATTGAACAGAGTACACAAGTGGGAATACAAGAGTCATATTTAAGGATTAGTGGCAATACAAGAGTCATATTTAAGGATTATGTTTACTAAATGTATTTAATTTTAGACATTTAAAACTGGCAAATTGAGTGCCATTACTCGGGTGCTGGTTTAGCACTCCCAAAACGAATGAAACCGATTCGCGTTTACATGACAGCAGCAGGACGATTTACAGATATATATATATGATTGTTTTGCTTGTATCCGTGTGAGATTCTTCAACAGTTTCAGTTAAAGCAATGAACTTCACTTACGGGTAGTTAGCCTCATTGTATCCCGTTGTCTCACTGTGTTCCTGCGCCTTCAGAAGAATACAAACAAGCGCGAAAACGCCCCCAACTATTTATCTCCTTGTTTGCAGAATACCCGAGACACAGCTGCGCTGAAGGGAAAGCGCGAATGAGTAGTTTTAAGGATCTGCCTGCAAAGAAGGGTGGGAGTGAAGCAGTGTGCCATAGATATTTTTTTCTCTCTCTGCTTTCGAAATTAAGACTGAAAATAAGAGTGGGAGAAAAAAAACTTAAAAGCTGTCAAAAATGCCCCGAATAAATTGGCGTGAAATGCAAAAGGAAGGAGAGAGAGTGTTATTTCATCTTCAGAGTGAAGGAAAATCATGGGCTCGGTCTTCTTGGAAAATGACTTGGGTATTCGCATGCGCAGCGTCCATCCGCCGCATCTCAACAAGTATCGAGTTCCAGCTCGAAGGAAACCTTTTGGACCGCGCGGTTTCTGCTATCTGACTCTGTTGACCACTTAACGTGTTTGGTAAAGGACGAAGTAAGGAGACGAACGAGCCCACCGGCTGCAATGAAACTCCACGATGCACATATTGGGGTGGGGTAGTGTGATGAAAAACTATTTTCTATTTTGTAGTGTTTATCATTACGTCTATTAAGCGGTATTTGACCATCTTTCCCAAATTCATACCTATTTTACAGTTATCACCATGTTTACAATGTAGATTAATCAAGACTAAAGCAATAATCAATCCACGTGTTAACTTCTTATCCCTCTGCATTTCATTTAAATTAAGGACCTTCTAACCAAGGTCCTGCAAGATGAGCCAGATTTGATTGAAGGTTGAAAGGAGAGAGAGTGAAATTATGCAATGCGTGTCCATCAAGTGAAATGATCTTGCTTGGACTCAGGTCAAGAAGATTACCTGTTGAGAAAGTTTTGTGAATCTCTCCCTTTGGAAAATTGTTGGTATTTACTCAGTTAACATGTAAAACTAGCCCAAATCTATCAAAGGACATGGCACCAAACAAATGGGTTAAACTGAGCCACTGGGCTCACTAGAAAGAACAAGCTTAAGGGGCTTCCTGACTAATTGTGTTCTGCACTTTGGTAGAATGGAATTATGAACAAAAGACCAGTTCCAAATATATTGTTATTAAATATGAACTAATGTGCACAATGTTGAATCTTTTCATGTCAATATAGCTTTGCTTCTTTTGCTTAAAAAGGCAGAGAAGAACATATCTAGCCTCAAAATTAAATTTCAAAACTATCATTTCTTTCAACATCATGCAACTGAAAATGTTTTATTTTCCCCTGAAACACATCAACTAATGTGCTCAGTCATTCTACATTACGGTTCAGTCATTGTACATTACTGTTCTCCCAAGTTCATCATACTCATGTCTCCAAACACTTTTCATGGAAGATGAACATCAAATCAACACACACAAAATGCTGGAGGAACTCAGCAGGTCAGGCAGCATCTATGAAAATGAATAGACAGATGAAGTTTTGGGCCGAGACCCCTCTTCACAACTGAGAAGGAAGGGGGAAGATGCCATAATAAAAAAGTGAGAAGGTGGGAGAGGAAGGAGGCTAGCTGGAAGGTAATGTGAAGCCAGGTGGGTGAGAAAGGTCAAGGGCTAGGGAAGAAAGAATCTGATAGGAGAGGAGAGTGGACCATAGTAGAATGGGAGGGAGGAGGGGACCCGGGTGGGGCAGTAACAGGCACGTGAGAATAGGTGAAAGGTTAGAGTGGGCAATAGAGGGTAAATTTGTTTACTATAGGAAGAAATCGATATTCATGCCATCAGGTTGGAGGCTACCCTGATAGAATATAAAGTATTGCTCTTCCACCTTGAGGGTGGCTTCATGTTGCCACAAAAGGATGCTATGGACTGACACATCGGAATGGGAATTGGAATGAAAATGTTTGGCCACCAGGAAGTCCTACTTGTGGCAGACGAAACGGTTTCCTCAATTTATGATGGGTCTCACCAATGCAGAGGAGGCCCCATTGGGAGCACCAGACACAGCAGACGACTCCAGAAGATTCGCAGGTGAAGTGTTGCTTCACCTGAATGGACTGCCTGGGACCCTGAATGAAGGTGAGGGAGGAATTGCATGGGCAGCTATAGAACTTAGACAACCTGCAGGGATAAGTGCCAAGAGAGAGTTAAGTCAGGAGGGACAAATGGACAAGGAAATCGCGGAGGGAGTGATCTCTGCAGAAAAGGCGGGGTTGGGGGGCCGGGAGATATGTTTAGTTTTAGCAATACACATCAAAGTTGCTGGTGAATGCAGCAGGCCAGGCAGCATCGCTAGGAAGAGGTACAGGCGACGTTTCCGGCCGAGACCCTTCGTCAGGACGAAGGGTCTTGGCCTGAAACATCGACTGTACCTCTTCCTAGCGATGCTGCCTGGCCTGCTGCGTTCACCAGCAACTTTGATGTGTGTTGCTTGAATTTCCAGCATCTGCAGAATTCCTCTTGTTTTCATGTTTAGTTTTAGGATCGCTTTGCAGATGACAGAAGTTGAGGGGGATGATATGTTGGATGCAGAGAATAATGGGGTGGTAGGTAAGGACAAGAAGAATTCTATCACTGTTAAGGCACCAGGAAGATGGGTTGAGTGCAGATGTATGGGAAATGGAGGAGATGCAGCCGTGGGCAATATCAATTGTGGAAGGAGGGAAACCTATTCTATAAAGACGGAGGACACCTCTGATGTCTTGGAAAGGAAAACTGCATCCAGGGAACAGATACAGCAGAGGGGAAGAAACTGAGAAAAGGGATTAGTAATTTTACAGAAGATAGGGTGGGAAGAGTTATTAGTTGAGACCAGAAGGTTGTCTCAAGAAGTGGAAATCGGAAGGTTTAAAAAAGATATTGGTTGACAACTGGTGTCTCCAGAGCTGGAAACAGAGAGATCAAGAAAGGGGAGGAAGGTGTGAGAAATGGACCAAGTGAATTTAAGAGCAGAGTGGGATAGAGGCAAAGTTGATGAAATTGATGAGCTCAACGTGGGTGCCTGAGGCAGTGCCAATGCAGTTGTCAATGCAGAGAAGGAAGAGTTACGGAGTATAACTGGGGTGATTTTAAACATGTATTTTTTACGTAGTAGGCGAAGATGCAGGCATAGTTAGGGCCCATGCAAGTGCCCATTGACTACCCCTCAAGTTTGGAGCCAAAGGAAAAATTGCTGAGGATGAGGACCAGTTCTGCCAGAAGTAGGAAGGTGGTGGTGGAGGGGGATTGGTTGGTTCTTTTGTCAAGAATGAAGTGCAGAGCTCTGAGGCCTTCTTGATGGGAGATAGAAGTGTAATAGGGACTGAACATTCATGGTGAAGATGAAGCAGGCAGAGCCACAGAATTGAAAGTTGCTAAGGAGATCAGAGGCATGAGAAGGGTCATGGATATAGGTGGGAATTCTTGCCAAAGAAGTGGGCTTGGAGACATAGGCAATGGTTAAGGTTCCACACGGGAGATTAGTGTGCAAACCTAAAGCACACAGAATTGGGGGTAAGGTATTGATGTGGATAGAGAATTGATTGGCAGACAGGAAGCAAAGAGTGGGAATAAACTGCTCCTTTTCAGAATGGCAGGCAGTGACTAGTGGGATACTGCAAGGCTCAGTGCTGGGACCCCAGTTGTTTACAATATATATTAATGACTTAGATGAGGGAATTAAATGCAGCATCTCCAAGTTTGCGGTTGACACGAAGCTGGGTGGCAGTGTTAGCTGTGAGGAGGATGCTAAGAGGATGCAGGGTGACGAGTAGGTTAGGTGAGTGGGCAAATTCATGGCAGATGCAATTTAATGTGGATAAATGTGAGGTTTTCCACTTTGGTGGCAAAAACAGGAAAACAAATTATTATCTGAATGGTGGCCGATTAGGAAAAGGAGAGGTGCAACGAGACCTGGGTGTCATTATACACCAGTCATTGAAAGTGGGCATGCCAGTACAGCAGGCGATGAAAAAGGCGAATGGTATGCTGGCATTCATAGCAAGAGGATTCGACTACAGGAGCAGGGAGGTACTACTGCAGTTGTACAAGGCCTTGGTGAGACCACACTTGGAGTATTGTGTGCAGTTTTGGTCCCCTAATCTGAGGAAAGACATTCTTGCCATAGAGAGAGTACAAAGAAGGTTCACCAGATTGATTCCTGGGATGGCAGGACTTTCATATGATGAAAGACTGGATCGACTAAGCTTATACTCGTTGGAATTTAGAAGATTGAGGGGGGATCTTATTGAAACGTATAAAATCCAAAAGGGATTGGACAGGCTAGATGCAGGAAGATTGTTCCTGATGTTGGGGAAGTCCAGAACGAGGGGTCACAGTTTGAGGATAAAGGGGAAGCCTTTTAGGACCGAGATTAGGAAAAATTTCTTCACACAGAGAGTGGTGAATCTGTGGAATTCTCTGCCACAGGAAACAGTTGAGGCCAGTTCATTGACTAAATTTAAGAGGGAGTTAGATATGGCCCTTATGGCTAAAGGGATCGGGGGGTATGGAGGGAAGGCAGGTACAGGGTTCTGAGTTGGATGATCAGCCATGATCATACTGAATGGCGGTGCAGTCTCGAAGGGCCAAATGGCCTACTCCTGCACCTATTTTCTGTGTTTCTATGTTTCTAAAGAGCACAACGTCATAGCGGGCACAGAACTCACTGAGGTGCGAGCATAGGGGGCAAAGGTGAGGCCCTTACTGAGTTCAGAAAGCAAAATTCTTCATTTGGAGTGATGCTGAATAAATTAGGATAGAACTGTCACTTGGCATTAGAGATTTTAACAAAACTGTGACTCGCCAGGAGTTAATTAATGTTACATTTCTTGTCAACTATGCTTTCAATGTTCAAAGTAAATTTATTAACTAAGTACATTAATGTCACTATATACTATCCTGAAATTCATTCTCTTGTGGGTGTTCACAATAAATACTAAAAGAAGACAATAGAATCAACGAAAATGCACATAACATATTTGGATAAACAACAAATTTGTTGTGTGAATTTTCAAATGGTAGGGTTGTGGGGAAGGTGATAATTTAGACACAAAAGGCTGAATCAAGTCCTATATCCCAATTCCCACACCCACGGACCATCCTCCAAACCAAAAAAAGGACCTGTAATACACACTAAATTCAATACCCAGCCTTATTATCACCTGTCTGAAAACATCCATACAATATAAAAAAATAATTTTTCGCTGTAACTTTAGGCAGCATGGTAGTTTGCTGCCATAACTTCAGTTCATTGCCATTAAACAATCACTTAAGACAGTCCATCATAATTTCTAGGAAAGTGACTAGATCTTTTGACCATTCCTTTCAGAAGTTCTCTGAATTACTTCATGTTCAGTCCATCACTTACCTGCCAGTTAAGATAGAATTGGGGTGGTAAGGTAGCGTAGTATTTAGAACAATTGCTTTACAGTGTCGGTGATCACTGACCAGGGTTTGATTTCTGCCGCTGGCTGTAAGGAGATTTTATGTTCTTCCTGTGACACTGTGGGTTTCCTCCAGGTGTTCCGCTTTTCTCCTAATTCCAAAAATGTACACTTAGACTTAGAATTAGTGAGTAATGCACATGCTATGTTGGCACCAGAATTGTTTCAACCCTTGCAGCTTTGCCCCAGCACAATCCTCAATAACATAAAATGAATTTTCTGCAACACACATCAAAGTTGCTGGTGAACGCAGCAGGCCAGGCAGCATCTATAGGAAAAGGTACAGTCGACATTTTGGGCCAAGACCCTTCGTCAAGACTAACTGAAAGAAGAGCTAGTAAGAGATTTGAAAGTGGGAGGGGGAGGGGGAGATCCAAAATGATAGAAGAAGACAGGAGGGGGAGGGATGGAGCCAAGAGTTGGACAGTTGATTGGCAAAAGGGATGTGAGAAGATTATGGGACGAGAGGCCTAGGCAGAAGGAAAGGGGGAGGGGGGAAGCCCAAGGGATGGGCAATAACGGATGGGGTATGAGGGGGAGGTGGGGCATTAACAGAAGTTAGAGAAGTCAATGTTCATGCCACCAGGTTGGAGGCTACCCAGACAAAATATAAGGTGTTGTTCCTCCATCCTGAGTGTGAGAATGAATTTTCTGTATGTTTTCTGACACACTTTATGTTTTGATGTTTCTATGTACATGTAACAAATAAATCTAATCTTTAGAGGACAGTGCAGCACAAGAACAGACCCGTTGGCCCACAATTAACCTAGTAATTAAACACCATACTAAACTGATCACTTCTGCCTACACAAGGCCAATATCCGAAATTCCCTGTACAGTCATGTGGCTTCTGCAGTCGTACTGAAGCATGTACATTTCAAAGTTCTCCACCCAAGTCAGCTGTGCCTCACTGCGTGAAATTCTTATCCCAAATAATGATGACTGTGGGTTCAAGTTCAGCTCCAAAGTCTTCAGAAAAAAGACTGAAGTTCCAGTGCAGGACTAAGACTACATTGTTGGGAGGTACATTGAGGTGATGTAAAAAGTTCCATTCCAGTATTCTATCAAAAATAGTAGTGAAATCCCATATGTATTGGTCAACATTTACCCATACGTTAATAGTCAATTTGGTCATTATTGAATTTGTGGGAGCTTGCTGTGCTCATATTGTCTAATGCATTTCTAACAGCACAAAAGTGCCAAAGTTTAATGGGATATGAAAATATACAACAAACTCATCTTTAACTTCAAATATTCTCTTAATCAGAGTAATTTAGGGTCAAGCCTCTGAACAACCCAGTAGAAGCCACATAGAATTATAAGGAATACACAGCTCAGAAATAAGCTATTCCTCCAATATAATCCCCAAGTGCCATTTCCTGTTTTCTTTAATCTATCAGCATGACCCTCTATTCCTCACTTGCTTGTATGTTTGTCTACCTTCCCCCGAAATACATTTGTACCATTCAACACAACCATTCCCGATGGAAGCTTCAAGCCACTACAGGAAGACTGACAGATTAGTTGGCTTGCGGAAAATCCAATGCAATTCCTCAAGTGGGAAGCTCCATCACAGGCATCAAGCCGCATAACTACAAAATTGATTCAACGTGAAAACAGTTTGGATGGGAGACTGAGTTTCTTCGAAACTACTGCAATTAATTAAAAATCAGTCAATGCAGTTAAAATGCTCACAGGTAAAAGTCAATAGCTTTTGCTCTCTTTTATATACAACTTTGAGGCTGTTCAAGTTGAAGCACTCAGTTAAATGTTGTTAACAGGAATGTGCTTGAATCCTCAGCAATAGAATCATTCAATTCCCCAAGTCCAGTGTGTTCTATCACCTGAAACAGTGAATGTTTTGTTACCTTGGTATTTTCATCCTCAGTCCATTTTCTATGACTTTCCCCTCATGTCCTCTCATTTAAAAATTTGGATCAAAAATTTGGGTAGGAAGGGTCAGCTACTGTGCCATATTGCTAAATAAAAATATTTTTAAAGATCAGTTGACCAAAGTTATAAATATAGAAATAGACATTTCCTTTGGAAATCAGATGGAACTGGACAATCCCACCAGAATCTCAGCAAAGAAGGATGCGTGAGTTATCTATACTTTAATTATGAACATCTTCACTGAAATTATCTACCTGCTCCTCTATCAATATTCTTCCATTTTACCAGCTTCTGATTGGCTTAACTAGTGTTCACCTTCCCCAATTTTGGAATTTTAGCAAGCTATTCAATAGTTACACATGTCAAGGAGGCATTAATGTAAGCTGATTTTGAAGCAATAAGCAAAGGTTATTCATGGATTATAACTCTTGCTTGATTTTCAGGGACTATTAAAGCACTCCTCCATTCGTTGCTCATAGTTACCCTTGCAAATAACAATTCTTCTTCAGGATCATCACAATGATGGACATGGAAAAGAGTAAGAAGTCAGTAGGAAGAGTATGAGACTAAATCAAACTCTGAAGATAGAAGACAAAATTCTAGGCTGACGCCCTCATGCAGTACTCAAGGAATATTGTACTGTCTTTCATATGAGGCATTAAGCAGAGATACTGCCCTTCCAAAGAATCCTGAAGATTAGAGTTCTCTTTGATTTCCTGCCAATATTTATCTATTAATTATCTACTAATTGCTGTTTATAGGAGTTAGCTATGTGCTAGTTGGTGGCTGTATTTCATCCATAATAAAAGAAAACAAAGTCCAAAGTACTGAATTGGCTCAAAAGCACTTAGGGACCTTCCAAGTCCTTGTAAAGAGATATAAATAGACAAGTCTCTTTTTTTTTCTTAATCACTGGAAGACTTACATATGATTGAAATAGGTCTTGCTGCAGTGTATTCTAGATGGAAAATATATTAAAACACCATAAACAGCATTCAGGATCAAAGAGACTAAGGGTTTGCCTTGAGAAGCTCAAAATAAATTAGTAATATTAATGAAATGTAAGGCTTTCATTTAACGTATGGGCATAGAGAACAAAAGTAATAAATTTATAGTCAAAGTTAATAAAATCCTGAACTATCCTTCAACACTGCCAATTCTGGTATTGGTGAATAAGGGATTCAAGGGTTTTGGCCCAAAATGTCGACTATACTTTTTTTCCATAGATGTTGCCTGGCCTGCTGAGTTCTTCCAGTATTTTGTGTGTGTTACTCAGATTTCCAGCATCTGCAGATTTTCTCTAGTAAGTGAATTAAACAGCTTAAGAAATTCACATTATGGCTATTATTGGGGTAGATCTCCCACTTATGAGCTACCAAATTTGCTCAGATCAGCCAACTTTTAAGTCCACGACTCAGTAGATGTTCAGGCCTCTAATATAAAATGGCAGTAGTGCAGCCTTTTTCTCAGACAGGGCAATTGTTAGATTGGAAGATATGTCCAGTGATCCTGGGTCCTGTTAATCCGCACAAGTGTCAAGGTGCTCAATGAGCTGAATTAATGAGCTACCAGGAGATATGGGTAGATCAGTTAGTTTGATCTAATTCAGTCAAATTAAATATGTTGAATTGTTTGAAATCCATGTGTGTTTTCATTGTTTTATTTAAAGATATAGCTTGCCAGCTAGTAAGTTTAGATGCTGAGACCTCATTGATTGTTGAAGCCATTTTACGGAAGCATCCTGCTACCTGTCCTGGGAGAGACCATGCATTAAGCTTCCAAGAGGAAGGACATGGTGTGGAACCATGGTGAATGCAACAGCATGGGCTCAGGGCACATTACCAATACGCATGTGTAACTCTCCAGTCAACTTAAATCTGGCCCAATGCATTTCATTATGAAAACAACATAGCAAAGCAACAATTAATAATAAAAAAAAATTAAATGCAGAGAAACATTTTGTAAATACACCTGTACATCTGCTCTTTAATGCAAGTACCTAACCAGCCAATCATTTGGTAGCAATTCAATGCATAAAAGCATGCAGACATGGTCAAAAGATTCGTTTGTTGTTCAGACCATGTATCAGAATGGAGAAGAAATGTAATCAAAGTGTCTTTGACCTTGGAATGACTGTTGGTGCCAGAAGGGATTATTTGAGTTTCTCTGAAATTCCTGATCTTCTGGGATTTTGCATACACAACAGTCTTTAGAGTTTACAGAGAATGATGTGAAAACCAAAAAAAGCCATACCCAGTGAGTGGCAGTTCTGTGGGTGAAAATGCCTTGTAAATTAGAGAGATCAGAGAAGAATGGACAGATTGGTTCAAGCAGCTGACAAGAAGGGGACAGTAACTCAAATAACATGCATTACAATAGGCATGTGCAGAAGAGCATCTCTGAAAAAATAACAATCTAACCTTGATGTGGTGGGCTACAGCAGCAGAAAACCATTAACATACAGAAATACAGTCAGTGGCCACTTTATTAGGCACCTTCTGAATGTACATTAGAAGCAAGAGTGCAGATAGGGAAAGAATAGGCCCCCTCAGGTTTCAACAGGACTTGACATCCCAAAGTGCATTACCTCATATTTATCTACTTCATACCTCATAAGCCTGTTCCACCATTCAGTCTGACCTTAGCTGATCTTCTGCTTCATGCTTTATTTTCCTTACTTGTCTTCATATCCCTAGATTCTATTAATATCCAGAAAACAATCAATCTCCTCTTTGAAATCAATGACTGAGCTTTCAGAAACCTCAAGCATAGAAATTTCCAAAGATACACCATCCTCTTGAGTGTAGAAATTTCAACACAACTTGGACCCGAAATATTAACCGTTTCTCTTACCACAGATGCTGCCTCAACAGAGGAATGTTTCCAGAATGTTCAGCTTCTATTCAAAATTCATGGTATTTGCAGGGTTTTTATTCTATTTCCATTCTTCTGAGATTTTGATCCCTCTTTCTAGTCTCTTTGGTCAGCATCTTCACACCCGTGTCCTCTAAGAATATTGTATGTTTTAAAAAAAGTTCTCACTTGCAGGAGCAAACTGAAAGATCACACAGAGTTGGTGTTCGAAGTAATGCATGATTTATTAAAAACTGGTGCTTACTGGGAGACCGGTCAAAGCTGATCTACCCTGGACGTCATCACTGCTTCAGTCCACGTCTCTACTTCTAGGCTTTGTCTGTGGTTCCCTCTTACTACATTAGCACAATTCACATCCTTATTTACTAGTTACTAACCCACACCATATTTTCCCCTACAGCAATTTCACGCCCCCCCCCCTCCCCAACCCCAGCCCTTGGCCTAAAATGGCCAACAGAGCCTAAAGACTAGATCCCTAATGGTACCCTTGTTTGGCCTACAAAATGGCAATCCCCCTAATGCTAACGCTATACCTACCATCGTAGTACATACTAACATAATAATGGTCAGTAAAACCATCCGCTGTGCGACAGCTGGTCACGAAAACAATCAGCTGTGCAAGATAATGGTCACTAAAACAATCAGCTGCACAAAATAATGGTCACTAAAACAATCAGCTGCACAACAACATGTGAGAGATAAGTTGAATCCAGGGATGGATTTGTACATTCAAATCCCAATTCCAAGTGCTGCCCCAAAAGGTAGCAAGAACGAGCTCTGCTCCATTCTCATGATTGGTTATCCTTTTCAATTGTGCATCCCATTCCTTCCTGACTTCCTTATCCTCTTGGATGATCTTTTCCCAATCAGCAGTAAAGTGTTGAATGGGTGGAAGTTCTATGGCTACATACTTGTGCAATCTTTTGTGATGCTATCATAAGTAGTAAACTCCCGCTTCAGTATCACTTCTGCAGCTGGCTTAGGGAAGCACTGCACTGTAGTCATTAATTCAGTTGAGATGTCACTGATTACAGCTAGTCAGATTACATTACAAACTCCCATTGTAATATATCCTTGCTGATGTTGCATCGTAGAAGATGTTGTTCACCAAAGTATACTTCAGAAAGGTTTCATTATTAACAGGCAATTTTGAGAGGGAACAGTTATCATATGTAGCAAGACCACATTTGGTCAGGCTTCTTCATACAATCTCATCTGGCCATGTCCAATGATTACCCCTTTGGGACATTACATCAAGTTCACCCTCTCCTGGGCTTGTGTAACTCAATTACATAGCTAGCAGGTTGTTTAGAGATATCTAAGTTCATGGTGTTTTCCGATATATACTCTCATAAGAGAATATGGCTGATTGTCATAAGCTTAAAAAATTCTGCAGTTGCTAGAAATCCAAAGCAACATTAGATTAGATTATGAGGACACTCAGTCGTCGT
The DNA here is from genome assembly GCF_963921235.1 of Mobula hypostoma. Classification (NCBI taxonomy): domain Eukaryota; kingdom Metazoa; phylum Chordata; class Chondrichthyes; order Myliobatiformes; family Myliobatidae; genus Mobula; species Mobula hypostoma. The sequence continues at coordinate 24,440,504 of NC_086113.1, forward strand.
TTATTGTCATTTAGAAATGCATGCATGCATTAAGAAATGATACAATGTTCCTCCAGAGTGATATCACAAAAAAAACAGGACAAACCAAAGACTAACACTGACAAGACCACATAGTTATAACATATAGTTACAGCAGTGCAAAGCAATACCATAATTTGATAAAGAGCAGACCATGGGAACAGTAAAAAAAAGTCTCAAAGTTCTGATCGACTCCCGATAGTCCCCGATAGCAGGCGGTAGAAGGGAGAAACTCTCTCTGCCATAAACCTCCAGGCACCGACAACTGTCGATGCATTGGAAGCACCGACCACAGCCGACTCTGAGTCCGTCCGAAAACTTCGAGCCTCCGACCTGCCCTTCGACACCAAGCACCATCTCTGCCATGTGCTTCAACCCCGTCCCGGCCGCCGAGCAACAAGCAAAGCCAAGGACTTTGGGGCCTTCCCCTCCGGAGATTCTGGATCACACAGTAACAGTGGCAGCGAAAAAGGCATTTCAGAAGTTTCTCCAGATGTTCCTCCGTTCTCTCACATCTGTCTCCATCAAATCAGGCTTGTGCACGGCACCCTACTTGACAGATTACAGATATCAAAATACACAAAATACTGAAGGTACTCAGCAGATTAGGCAGCATCAATGGAACTGAACAAACAGTCGATGGTTTGGGCCAAGACCCTTCCTCAGGTCTGGAAAGGAAGGGAGAAGCTACCAGAATAAAAAGGTGGAGGGGAGAGGAAGAAGAATAGCTAGAAGGTGATAGGTGAATCCAGGCGGGTGGGAAAAGTAAAGGGCTGGAGGTGAAGGAGTCTGACAGGAAAGGAGAGTGCATCATAGTAAAAAGGGAAAGAGGAGAGACACCAGGGGGAGGTGATAGCCTGGTGTGGAGGAAAGAGGCCAGAGTGGGGAATAGAAGAAGAGGGGAGAGTGAGGGAAAATTTATTTTACTGGGAGGAGAAATTAATATTCCTGCATCCCTAACAGCGTATTGATACAAATTCTGGGGTCCCTGGCCTCTTCACTACAGGTTGATACTAATTATTTCATGAGTAGTTGTTTCAACTCCTCTGTGGAGATCTGGAAAACAGGGTCCCGCTACACTACCACTTGAAGCAAAGCGGTGATCCTCGGCTTGCTCTGTCCAAGGCCCTTGTCCCACTTCCCCTCTACCTTTCAACCAATGCTTATCCTGACTAGACCCTGTCTTCGTAAAGCAACTGCACTTGGCTTGCCTTTTTCCCATGTGGCCAATGGGTGGCCTTACTTTTATTATCCAGGTCAGCTGTAGGACTAGGCCATCTTTCAAAAGTTGTTGGAAGATGTCATTGTACTGTTTAGGCCCATTTAGGCCACCGTGTTGCTCACATGCCTGATATTTTTGCTCAGCAAAATCATCAACTTCCTCTTTTAGATCTTGCCTAATTAATGTAATCTTGGTCTAGTTTTCCTATACTTTCCCTAGCACATCCTTAACTACCTCAGTAAAGTCCTCCATTTTTTTCTTCTGAGGATCTACCTCTCCATTTGTGCCAATTTTTATCTTGGATATGGTCAGGCAATGTGGACCAGACCTGCTTGGATGTTTCAACCTTTAAAAGGATGTGTATACCATTAAAACCATAAAACCATAAGATATAGGAGCAGAATTAGACTATTTGGCCCATTGCGTCTACTCTGCCATTTCATCATGGCTGATATAGTTTTCTTTTCAGCTCCAATCTCCTGCCTTCTCTCTGTATCCCTTCATGCCCTGACCAATCAAGAATCTATCAAACTCTGTCTTAAATATACATAAAGACTTGGTCTCCACAGCTGCCTGTGGCAAATAATTCACAAAAGTATATTTCTAAGAATCAGCTGGTGAGCCTCTCCTAATTCTACAACCTTTTGCCATAAGAGCGCATTGTCATCATTACATTTAATAGTGGGTAATTAATATAGTAACATCTGTTTCTCTGTTGCTGGAAAAGGTTCTTCCACATTGGCCTCCATGGTGTTATTTCCTATGGCCTTCTGACTGTCCCAGAGAAGTGCTAATTCTAAGGCACCCACTGCTGCCTGGTTATAGGACAGAGGTTGTAAATCTTGGGGGATTACGATCTTGTTTGGTGATCACTATTCTGTGGTGATTTTACAATAATGCTGCTGCTATTACTATAGCCTTTTCATATTTGCTCTTCTCTTGCCCCTTCAATTATGCAATTTGTTCAGAGTTTGTTCCATCCGGATTGTAATGCTTCTTGGTACGGTACCATCTGTATGAGGGATCCTTCCAATTCCCACATTCCAAGGATTCCTCTGGCTTCCTTTATCCCGCCATGGCTATACCGTACAGTGTCTGCAATTCTGGCTCCCCGAGCCTATGTCTGAAATAAAGTTGTTTAGTCCATCGATTTCACAAATCGATTGCAACCCGTAACCACCAGGACACCACCAGTTACCCAGAGAACCTATCCCCCTTGTTCTCTGACACCAAATTCTTCATGCGCCAAGGTCCCTTATTACAATGGATGGTTGTGAAACACTAGGGGTTATCCCTAACCTAAATGGGTGGTATCTATACACACTCCCCCAGCCAGGAGCCTCGTAGTCGGTTCCAATACAGTGGGGTGCCCTGCTCACTGCTCCAACCATAGGAGGAAACTGGAAGATCACATACAACTGGTGTTCAGAATAATGTGTGACATATTAAATACTGATGTATATCATGAGGCCAGTCAAGCTGATGTACCTGAGCATGAATTTGGTAGAGCTTTTACATTCTCAGATGATGAGATTGTCAGTAGAACTACATTTTGATAATGGAGTGGTGGCTACCACTGGACTATTAATGGACTAGGTCCTGAATACAGAGTAAAATTATTGTCCCCAGGTCTAATAGTAAATCCAGTTTACCTTTACAACAATGGGTGCATGAAGCTGCTCTCCTCAATGCTGACGGGAGGAGGTTTTCAAAATTCTGAGACTTATGTAATTAATGGACTGTACTTTATATTGGTCTTCTTCTGTTTTTGGTGGTTTTTTTCTTGTTGCTGATTGGCAGCTGGGCAATATGTTACTTTTTGTTCAAGGGAGGAGCTGGGGATTTGGAGGTCTGATGTTCCTGTTGGCGTTTTTTCCATGTGGGTGATTTGTTGGTTTTTTGTGTGTGAGAGAAGGGTTTGGGGGTCTGATGCTATTGTTTTTGTTCTTCTATGTGAGGTAGGGGGTTGGGGGCTTGATGTTATTGTCGCTGTATTTTTTTGTGAGGAAGGGGCTGGGGGTTTGGGGTTTTGATGTTCCAGCTGCTGCTTTCCATGTGAGGGATCTGTTAGTTTTCTGTGTGAGGGTGGGGTGGGGGAGGGGGGTTTGGGGTTCATGAGTTTTGTTTCCTTTTATTTTTTGTGCCAGGGCGGGGTGATTGATGTCTTTTCTTTCAACAACTCCCACAGTTTATCCACATTTCATGGCTATCTGGAGAAGACAAATATTAGAGTTATATTGTACATGCATACTTTGACGATAAAATGAACCTTTGAACACTTTGATATTGTTGTCCACTTGTTGAGCTTGTCAATATCTATTTGCATGCACCCCACTTCTCACGTTTCTACTAACTTTCATGTCATCAGCAAAATTGGAAATTCTATATTTGGTCTTCTCAGTCAAATCATTGATGTAGATTTTGAATGTCTGGGGCCCAAACTCAAGCCCTTGCTCTTCTTCTCTCATCTTAGCCTTCCTGTGATCCCAAGTATAAAGATAGAGATTAGCTTTATTTGTGACATGTACATAAAACCCGTGAATCAGAATCAGAATCAGGTTTAATATCACTGACGTACATTGTGAAATTTGTTGACTTTGCAGCAATGCAATCCATGATAATATAGAAAAAGAATATGTATCACGGTAAATAAATACATATAATAGTTACCTTAAATAAGTAGTGCAAAAACAGAAATAAAAAAGTAGCTAGGTAGTGTTTATGGGTTCAATGTCCATTCAGAAACTGGATGGCAGAGGGGAAGAAGCCGTTCCTGAATTGTTGACTGTGTGCCTTCAAGCTTCTGTACCTCCTTCCTGATCGTAACAATGAGAAGAGGGTATGTCCCGGGTGGTAGGGGTCTTTAATATTGGATTCCTCCTTTTTGAGGCACTCCTTCTTGAAGATGTCTTGGATACTACAGAGGCTAATGCCCATGATGGAGCTGTAGTTTTATTCTCCCTTTCAAAGCAAGCACAACAGGCAATCTGCTCATCTGAGAGTTAAGCATAACTACCATTCGTGATGTTGGGTTTTACTTTGTAAGGCTTAATGGCCTGCAAACTCTGCCAGAGTTGACGTGCATCCGATGTCGCCACCAACCTCATTCAGAATTGTTCCTTGGCTCTTGAACTAGCCCTCTGCAAGTCATACCTGGTTTTCTTATACAGACCTGGGTCACCAGACATAAATGCCACAGATCTCTCCCTCAGCAGACTGCAAACCTCCTGGTTCATCTACAGCATTTGATTTGGGAATGTATAATAAGTTCTCATAGGCACGCACTCATCCACACAGGTTTTAATGAAGTTAGGTGACAACTGTGGTGTACTCATTCAGACCTGAAGATGAATATAGTCCAGTCCACTGATTCAAGGCAGTCTTGTAAGTGCTCCTGTGCCTCCCTTATCCATACCTTGTTGCTCCTCACTACTAGTGCTGCTGTCTTCGGTCTCTGCCTGGACTCAGGGAGTAGAAGTACAGTCAGTGATCAGTCTTTCCAAAGTTTGGGTGTAGGATAGCACAGTGAGCACTCTTGATGGTGGTGTAACAGTGGTCAATTGTGCAATGAAATGTGTCATTTTGCATCAACAACACCACAATCAAAGGATTGGTCTGGAGGCGCCTCACAAGTGTTGCCATGTTTCCAGTGCCACCATAGGATGCAACAACTCATAAATCCTAACTGTACATCTTTGGAATGTGAAAGGAACTGGAGCATCCAGAGGAAACCCATGCAACATGTAACCTCCTTATAGCCTGTAGTGGGAATTGAACCCTGATAGATGATTATTGGCATCATAAAGTGATGCACTAGCTGCTACACTATCTAGACTTCTGTGGTGCTCTTCTGTGTTACCATACTTTATCTCACCTTGTTTGCTATCCTCTCAGGTAGGACATGCTCAGACATCCAAATATTCATCATGCCCTGCTCCCTATCATCTGCTCTTCTAAAACATCTTCAAAAAAACTCCAATATACAAATCATATATGATTTCCCTTTCAAAGATTCACATTGACTCTGCTCAATCACGTTATTTTTTTTTGATATCATATTGGATAGATTCCAGCGTTTTCTCTGAAACCAACAGCACACAGTAGTTCTTGTTTCCCTTCCACTTACTTTCTTAAAAAAAAACTTAAGCTTCTCTTAGATCTGCAGAATCATTCCAGAATCTACTGCTGGTATTTAACTGGAAGGAAGAGGTATGCCAAGTACATCCTATGCTACTGAGCACAGAACAACTTGGTTGCAGTTCAACACTCTATTGGCAAATACAAGAGTGTATAGTAATCCAGCCCATGCTTTGCCCTTGTCTCCTGTTAGCCACACTAACCCTTTGGGTTCCATTTAATATCTTGACCTCACTGCCCTCGCCATCCCAGAAGCAATCTGCAAGAGACAACCTGACCTCAGGGAGTAATTCAGTCCACGCATCAGCCCTTGTGGCCTTTCCACATTTCATGTTGTCAAAGGCTATCAAGATGTCTTTAAATGCTCTGATAACCAGGAACATATCTAAAGACACAATTTGAAAGGTTTTAGACAGCTAAATATTATATATAAAATAAATGAACTGAAAAGTTTTACAAAATGTTACTGCTTGAGTTATAAGAAGAGGCTGGCTCGTCTGGGACTGTTTTCCCTGGAATGAAGCAAGCTGAGGAGTTACTTCTAAGAGATTCAGAAACTTATCAGAGCTGTAGATAAGGTGAATGGGCAAAGTCTCTTTCTCTGAGCTGGGGAGTCTAAAACTAGAAGGCATAGAAGGAAGATGATGGGAGAAAAGTTTATAAGTGACTCCAGGAGAAATTTCTCCACACAAAGGCAATTAACTGCCAGAAAAAGCTGCCAGAACAATTACAACTTTTAAAAGGTACATTTGGTTAGATTAATGGATAGGTAATGTTCAGAGGAGTATGGGCCAAGCACAGATAGACGGAATCAGGTCAGATTGACATCTTTGGTGACATGGACAATTTGGGCAGAAAGACCTGCTATGCATAATAAAGTTTAAAAATGCAAACAACAGGAATTCTGCAGATGCTTGAAATTCAAGCAACACACATCAACGTTGCTGGTGAATGCAGCAGGCCAGGCAGCATCTCTAGGAAGAGGTACAGTCGACGTTTCAGGCTGAGATCCTTCGTCCTGTACCTCTTCCTAGAGATGCTGCCTGGCCTGCTGCGTTCACCAGCAACTTTGATGTGTGTTGCATGCATAATAAAGTGGCCACTGAACGTATATTCATGGTCTTTTGCTGCTGTAGCCCATCCACTTCAAGGTTCGATATGATGTGTTTTCAAAGATGCTCTTCTGCATACCACTGTTGTAATGCATGGTTATTTCAGTTACTGTCAGCTTAAGCCAATCTGCTAAATTTCTTCTGATCTATCCCAGGCATCATTAGGCATTTTTTTTCTTTTCAAATCTTTTTATTATTATTATCAATCCAAAATTAACAAGAGTACATGAAAGTAAACATCACTTACAATGCCTCAAAGAGAAGAGGAAAAAAAGACATTCATATTAAAAGATTGAAAACTTTCTTTGTGACAAAAAGAAAAACAAAGAAAAAAAACCTGCTCAAGGAAAAAAAGAGAGAGGAAAAAAAACCATTGGGTGTTCAACCCCGGAGCCACGCGTTATACAAAATGCTTCTAAAAAAAAAGATAAATGTCTAACAGCCAGAAAAAAAAATGCAAAAATTTACAATTAAATCGTGAAGGAACTCTATCAATTAACTCAAATGATAACAGCAAGCAAATGAACCCCATCTTTTCTCAAAATCAAGCCTAGGTTCAAAATTTCAACTTCTAATTTTCTCCAAACTAAGACATAGAAATTTTTACCCAAAGGATCGCCTCTCACTGGATTTTTTTTTGTATTTCTCACCATTCTTTGCAAACTGTAGAGACTGTTGTGCGTGAAAATCCCAGGAGATTAGCAGTTTCTAAGATACTCAAATCACCCCATATGCCACCAACAATCACTCCACGGTCAATGTCACTGAGTTCACATTTCCCCATTCTCATACTTGGTCTGAATAACAGCTGATCCTGTTGACCACATCCACATGCTTTTAAGCATTCAGTTACTGTCCTATGATTGGCTGACTAGATATTTGCATTAACGAGCACGTGCACTGGTGTACCTAATAAAGTGGCCACTGAGTGTGTTTCTATGATACTGAGATCTGTGACCTTATTAAAACAGACTTTAAACATTGATATTAAATTAATTAATTAAAGAATCTATGAAACCTAAAAATAGTTCACTGTTTGTTGACTCCATTCAAATGAATGTGCGCTGTGTGAGGTTGAAACACCAGAGACGATGTGCATGCTGGCCCTCAACTCACTGTGCTTGAACTCCACCCTTATTTCATTTGAAATTAACAACAAAGAAGGAAGTCAGAGACACCAGGATCCGATTCATGACATGTTCATGACATTTGTGTTGCAATGCGCAGATGTGAACGCCCAGAATGCATTAACCTGCACACTGCAGTGATCTGAGATTCTCCCCGTAGCTGCCAGTTGACAAGCAGCATGATTTAGGCTCCATGTGAGAACACCTGCTAATTATCCATTTAAGCTTGAGGTCAATTTGGGATTGCTTTTTAATGCACACCACACATTAGCAATTTGAAATATGTCAGTCAGCTATTTTGCAGGGAGCACTCTCACCCATTATTTATCAGTGCCATAGATGCTGAAAATCACATTACATACCTTGGTTCAAGGTATTGAATAGTGACCACAACATTCTTATTCAGTGTGAATTGCATATTATCACCAGCTATTAGCCTTTCTCCTGTTCCTTATAACCATCGATATCTGTACAGACGCAATAAAACTCCAGGCTAAATTCAGGATCATTGTCAAACAAAATATTACATGAAGGTGAGTTTAGGGAGTTAGGAAAGAGGATGAAGAGAAGGATCTCCAAGGTATTAATCTCCAAATTACTCCCAGTGCCACGGGCTAGTGCAGGTAGGAATGGGATGATAGCACAGATGAATGAATGGCTGAGGAGATGATTCAGGGGGCAGGGTTTCAAGTTCTTGGAACATTGGAACCTTTTCTGGGGAAGGGTGACCTGTTCAAGAGGGACGGGTTGCACATGAGCTAGAGTGGAACCAACATCCCGGATGGAAGATTTGCTGATGCTATCCAGGAGGGCCGAAGCTAGTTTCACAGGGGGCTGGAAACCAGAGCACCAGGACAGTACGTGAAGGATCAGACAGGAAGGTAGATTTCAGTGATAGTATTGAAAGGTAAAATCAAAATAACAGGTATGATGGAACAGATGGTTTGAAGTGTGTCTATTTTAATGCAAGGAGTATATGGATGAACTTAAAACATGGATCAGTACCTGGAACTACGATGTTGTGGCCATTACAGAGACTTGATTGAGAGAGGGGCAGGAGTGAGTGATTAATGAACCAGGCATTCGAAAATTTAGAAAATATAAAGATGGGGAGGGGGGGCAGTTGCGCTATTAATCAGAGACATCACAGCCGTACTCAGTGAGACATAATGGAGGGTTCAGACACTAAGTCCACTTGGGTAGAACTCAAGAATAGGAAGGGAGCAACCATACTGATGGGATCGTAGTACAGATCCCGCAACAGTCATGGGGACATTGAGGAACAGATATGTAAATAGATTAAGGAAATATATAAAAATAATAGGGTTGTTGTCATTCAACTTCCCTAATATAAGAGGTGGAGCTTCTTAGTGGAAAGGGTTTGGATGAGGCAAAATTTGTTAAGTGTATCCAGGAGGGTTTCTTAAATCAATATGTAGACAGTTCAATGAGAGGAGGGTCTGTACTGGACCTGGTTTTGGGTAATCAGCCTGGCCAGGTAACTGACCCTTCAGTGGGTGACCCTTCAGTTAGGGAACAGTGACCATAACCCCTTAACTTTCAGGATAGCTATAGATAAGGATAACTATGGTGCTTGCAGGAGAGTCATAAATCAGAGTAGGGCAAGTTATGAGGGCATTAGGCAGGAACTAAGGAGAGCTAATCGGGAACATCATTCTTTTGGCAAGTCCACGTCAAACATGTAGAGGGAGCTTAAAGATCAATTACACAGAGTACAGGAAAGTTATGTCCCTCTTAGAAGGAAGGATGGGAATGGAAAGTTAGGAGAATCTTGGATGTCCAGAGAGGAGATGAATTTAGTCAAAAAGAAAAAGGAAAAGTATGTAAAGCTTCAGAAGTTAGGATCAAACGTGAGAATTATAAAGAAGGCAGAAAAGAAACCAAGAAGGAAATTAAGAAAGCCAGGTGGGGCCACGAAAAGTCCTTGGAAAGTAGGGTTAAGGTGAATTGCAAAGCATTTTATACATACAACAAGAGCAAGTGGATAACTAGGGAGAGGGTAGGACCACTCAAGGTTAAAGAGAGAAACATTTACTTGGATGCAGAGAATGTGAGTCAGGTCATTAATGAGTACTTTGCTTCAGTATTTACCAAGGAAAAGGATATGGGGGACCAGGAGATCAGTACTGAGTGTGTAAATATGAGGAGGGCATTTAGAGGTCAATGTGGCCTCAGTTGCTACGTTCCCCATGCTGTGGAGTCACCTGCTTCAGCCGCCCGGGGAGGAGTCATCAGAGGTGATGTGGCACGGCGGGTGTTCACACTGGGTCGGGGTCTGGTCCTTCCCATCATTTCTGTCCTCCAGTGTTCTCTCAGTGGAAGACAAACTGGATTGTGTTCATCTACACAACGGAACTGCTTTCCTTGTTCTTGTGGAAAATACGTTGCAGGACAACAGCCCATACACCATCAATCTACAGGCTATGAAACTCAGGGATATGGACTATATTATTATTTTTTTTGGTTACTATATGTTTTACTGCTATCCTAATTACATATGCTATGTGGGCCTTGTGCTGTGTGTGACTCTTGGTACTGTGTTTTGCACTTTGACCCCAGAGGAACACTGTTTCATTTGGCTGTATTCATGTGTATGATTGAAGGACAATTAAACTTGAGCTTAAACTTGAATTCTTGGTCTTTTCTACAAGAAGTAGTAGACTGTAAGATCTGCCCTGGTTGATATAAGCTCTCAGAAAGATTGAGTCAATTAATTCTGCCACATGTAAGTCATTATAAATTAAATACTACTGTTACAATTGACTGAAAGCAGTTGGAACATCAGTCAAAAGTTTTGACAACATCTAGCACCCTGTCAAATATTCAAAATATCCTCTTTTCTCACTACTGGGTCCTTATGAAGGAACTTGGAACAAAGCATCGATTTTTTATTCCTTTCCACAGATACTGCCTGACCTGTTGATTCCCTCCAGCATTTTCTATATGATCTAAGGAAACTTGACCATGTGGTACAGAACTGGCTTGTCCATTGAAGGCAGAGGATGGTTGTAGATAGAGCATACACTGCCTGGAGGTCACTGACCAGTGGTGTTCTGTAGGAATCTGTTGGCGGACTTGTGGACAGTGTGGAGGTTTGTCACAGGTTACGGTGGGACATTGACAGGATGCAGTGCTGTGCTGAGAAGTGGCAGATGGACTTCAGCCTGAAGAAATATGAGGTGATTCACTTTGGAAGGTTGAATTTGAAGGCAAGATACTCAGTTAATTGCAAGATTATTGGTAGCGAGGAGGAACAGAAGAATCTTGGGATAAATATTCATAGATCCCTCAAAGCTGTCACGCAAATTGATGGGGTTGCTAAGAAGGTGTTTGTCTTTATTACTTGGGGAATGAATTCAAGAGCTCCACGGTAATGTTGCGGCTCTATAAAGCCCTAGGTGGACCACACTTGCAATATTGTGTTGCGTTCTGGTTGCTTCGTTATAGGAAGGATGTAGAAGCTTTAGAGAAAGTTCAGAGGAGATTTACCAGGATCTAGAGAGCATGTCTTATGAGGATAGATTGAGTGAGCTACTGCATTTCTCTATAGAGTAAATGAGGATGAAAAGTGACTTGATAGAGGTGTACAATATGATACGAGTTATAGATACGGAAGATTAGATAGCTAGTGACATTTTCCCAAGGTGGAAATTGCTAACTTCATAATATCATGGGGTATAGTTTTAAGGTGATTGGAGGAAAGTATAAAGGAGATTACAGATCTAAGGTTTTTTACACAGAGAGTGATAGGAGCATAGAATGACCTACCAGTGGTACAGGCAGATATATTAGGGGCATTTAAGCGATTCTTAGATAGGGGCATTGATAATAGAAAAATGGAAGGGCATGTAGGTGGAAGGATTAGGGTGACCTTAGAGTAGGACAAAAGATTGGTACAACATCTTGAGCCAAAAGGCCTGCACCGTGCTGTAGTATTCTATGTTCTATATTCCATCTCTCTTAGATTGAAATCCTGGATCTATAGTACAGAGGCGAGACTGCAGTGGTTCAAGAAGGTAGTTGATCATCACCATCCCATGGGCAGTTAGCATGGCAATAAATACTGGTCTTACCAGTGATGCCCAAATCCTGTCGAAGATTAAAACAAAACTCTAAGGTATCCAGACACAGCAAAATGCCAAGCCTTGATATTGAGTAATGTACATTATCGGGATTTATATAACCTGAGATGGAAACAAAGAATATTTCAGTGGTTGGATAAGTAGTTTTAGTATGCATTATATACACCTGGGCAGTCACTTCAACAACAAATTTAGGGAGAATTATTTCAATAATGAGTTGAGCTCTGTGACCAAAGTTTTCTTAGAGCCAAGAGAACTGTATTGAATTCAAGAAGTGCTACAAACTTGAGGTAAATCATTGATGAAGTTTTATGTTTTGCCTTCAGCGCAGACTAATCTTACCAAGCCTATGGAAATATAAAGAGTGCATTCCTAAAAACAAATTGTACAGGTTTCCCCCGCCATCCAAAGGTAGAGCGTTCCTATGAAACGGTTCTTAAGCTGGAATGTCATAAAGTGAAGAAGCAATTACCATTTATTTATATTGGAAAAATTTGTGAGCCTTCGCAGACCCAAAAATAACCTACCAAATCATGCCAAATAACACACAAAACCTAAAATAACAGTAACATATAGTAAAAGCAGGAATGTTATGATAAATATACAGCCTATATAAAGTAGAAAAACTTTTCTACAATCATTGCTGCACTGTTCTCCGTAGCGAAAATCTCACACAAGTGCTCTCGGCAGAAACACTCTCTCCAGTAACCTTTAAGCCATGAAGCTGCCAAATCATACCAAATAACACATAAAAATACACAGCCTTTATAAAGTAGAAAAACTGTATGTACAGTGTAGTATCACTTATCGGAATCAGGAAGACAGTGCCGAGTACACTGATGATGGTGTGTTAGGCTGAGTCGTCGGAGGTTGGGGTGGTGCAGTGGTCCCCAACCTCTGGGCCGCCAACCGATACCGATCCGCAAAGAATGCGGTATTTGCAGCGGTAGCCGGGACTCACCCAGCACATCTTTAAGAAAAAAGCCGAAATAAACGAGCTAATTAATTAGGTGCCGCCCGGCACGTAAATGTCGGCTCAGATCAGAGGCGATGCAATCGGCAATCGGGAGGAGCTTGGCTGCTCGGGGCACATGCTGCCTTTTTTTGTAACAGTGAAATCACCTTCCGTTAGCGAAAACAGGTAACTAATGTAGGTCTTTCGTATCAGCGAGGTTTCGTAAAGCGAACGTTCAAAAAGCGGGGGACACCTGTATTTGTTTCTTGCTTCCATCAGAAATGGAAGACAGATAGTTCTGCTTTGTACTGAATAATTTTCCTATTGTGTGCCTGCTTATGGCCAATACTGAGTTCTCCAGGTATTTTTGTAGTAATTTGTTGATATGTTGAACCTGCAGAAAGTATATTAATGCAGTGTTTGTATTAATAGGGGTAAGCATCTCTATGGGGATGTGGTGCAAACTTCATATCAAAAAACAGTTCTACAAATCCCAATGTAATTAATGATTTGTAGGTGGTAAAACGAGAGCCAAACAGTTGAAATTCAGGCTCTGTGAATAGTACCGTCATCTTTAAAATATGAAAATATTACTTATCTATTCAAAACATTTTCTGATAATGGTTCAAGACCTAAAACATTGATTCTATCCCTTTCCATTGATGTTGACTGACCTGCTGCGATTTTTTCAAGTATTTTATGTTTTTTAAATCAGACCATGTATCTGTCATTTTGTCCCTCAGAGCAGAATTCTGCAAGCAGGTTTGACAGATAACAAATCCTCAAAGTGGCTCAATATGCCAGCCAGTTCTGGCCCTGAGGAGGGTCTACTTTTGACATGAACTTGGGTCTTTTTTTTACTATATATACAAAAGTTTATTCAAACAATAACAATACCTCAGAAATATGTGATCATATAAATATAAATATACCTCACAAATAACATTATTTACAGTTTCATTTAACATACGATTATCCCTATCCAAAAACACACTCAAGCCTGTAAGGATCCAAACACTGAGATTCATAGAGGCTAATTAACCTACTGACGGCACACATAGTTGGTATATTGGGGGAGACCAGAACACCCACAGGAAACTGGAAGCACCCTGCGAAAACCTACCATGTCACAGGGAGAACATGCAAACTCCACAAAGACCAGGCAAACAGCAGTGGAGGTTGGGATCGAACCTGGGTCTTTAGGACTATGAGACAGCAGCACCACCTACGGTGCTAACCCTCAATGAACGGATAGAGAATTATAAAAGCCCTGAGGGCCAGTGGTGTGGAAAATACTGCTGTGACTCCAGTGCACTGTACTTGAAAGTGCTTAGCACATCAATTTTCAACAGATATACGAACGGCCAACCACTCCATCCAAACACATGCAGCTTTATTGACATCAATGTCCTGGTAACAGCAGGGCCTTTGCTTCGACTGAACACACTGTGGGAGTGGCATGAAGCAGGCTCATTATCTCCTTTGGTGCTAATCTCATCCTTTACTGGAGGGATCAGCAGGAATTTCCAACACAGCTGCAATTAGCCGGTAGATGCTTTCATCTCAGCAGTGATCCAGCATTCCCACTCCTGAAGCAACGAATTCTGAATTTAAGCCCCATTCTAGAGGTAGAAATTTAGGCTGACTTTGAAAGTGCAAGTGAGAGAATGTTAATTTTCAAATTTAAAGATTGAAGCGTTGCTTTAATTGTCCAATGTGCATCGAAACATCGAAGCACACAGTGAAATGTGTTGTTTTTGAGTCAATAACCAACACAGGCTGGGGATTGTTGCCACAGTTTCAAGGCCAACATAGTATGCCCACAACACATTAATCCTAACTGTAACTGTACATCTTTGGAATGTGAGAGGAAACAGGAGCAGCCAGAGGAACTCCCTGCAGAGAGGGGTGGGATTTCAACCCCAGTTGGTGATTGCTGGTGCTATAAAGCGATCGCATCAACCACTAAACTACTATGCCTGCCTAAATACCAGGATGAAATATGGTAAATCAAGTTTTGCAATTTTTTTGAGGGGGTTAATAACACTGAAGGCAGGGAATTGTCTGGGTTTTGTTCACGTAGACTGCTACAGGTATTTTACGACATGACAAAGAATGATCATAAAGCAAAACTAAACTCAGACAGAATTCGAGGTCAGTTTATCCAATAATTGTTTTTTAGGTGTAATAGATAGTAGTTATATAGAAATATTCTAAGATAGGGAGATGTGACAGGTAGCGCTCTCTGGGGTTGTATTGGGGCCATGTATATTAATGACTGAATAATAGAATATATATGACCAAGCCACATATGATACTCAATTCATAGGCACGTAGGTTGAGAAAATGGAAACAAGAAGATATAAAGGATATTAAAAAAAATACAAGGGTAAAACATTGGCTGACTGAGTATTAATCATGGAGATATAAAAGATTATCAACTTAAAATCCAAAGGTCATGTCGGGATACTTGTTAAACTATAAAAAAAAAACATGTGAAGTCTGCAGATGCTGGGAAACTAAGATAACGCACAAAAATGTCGAATGAACTGTGCAGGTCAGGCAGCATCTATAGAAATTAATAGATGGTTGATATTTCAGGCCCTTCTGAAGGACAGAGAAGGAAGATGAAAGATGCCTGAATAAAAAGGTGGGGGAGGGTGGAAGTGGGCTATTTGGAAGTTGATAGGTGAAGCCAGGTGGGTGGGGAAGTTCAAGGCTGGAGGAGCAAGAATCTGATAGGAAAGGAAAGTGGACAACAGGAGAAAGGGAAGGAGGAGGGGATCCAGGAGGAAGTAATAGGTAGTTGAGAAGAAGTGAAATGTCAGATTGAGGAATAGAGGGTGGGGCAAAATTGTTCACTGGAAGGAGAAATCGATATTCATGCCATGACAGGTATCCCACCTCTCCCGGAAGTTCCGGGAGTCTCCCACATATGAATAGCGGCTCCCTGATGCCCGCAAATTATTTACAATATCACGGAAATCAATTTTTTTGAGAGCGAGGGAGAGAGAGAGCGCGAGAACAAGCAAGCGAGAGAGCGAGAGAGAAAGCAAGCGAGAGCGAGAGAACGAGAGCGCGAGAGCGCAAGAGAGAAAGCAAGCAAGAGCGTGCGAGCAACCACGAGAGAGAGAGCGAGAGTGCCCCATGGCAGAGTGTTCCAAAAAAAAAGTATAAAACGTACATCACCCCAGACTACACTAAACTATACCCCTGACTAATAGGGGTCAAAATAATGACAGTGTTGCTCACTGCACTGTTTGCAACAGTGACTTTTCTGTTGCCCATGGTGGGTTAAGACTGTAAAAGACATGTTGAGGTGAGTTTAACAGGTGTCATTCGTTCATTAGCATAGCTAACGTTATTTAAACTAGCTTGCTAGCTGCTAAGGAGCTACTCCATTGCAGACATCCCACCTCTCCTGGAAGTCTCCTGCAAATTGATGGTGCTACCTCCCTGAAATCAGTTTTTGCAGGGTGGGATGTCTGCCATCAGGTTGGAGGGAACCCAAATGGAACATAAGGTGTTGCTCCTCAACCCTGAGCATGCCCTCATCTTGACACACGAGGAGACCATGGTTTGAAACATCAGAATGGGTTGAAATATGAAGTGCTTTGGAGAACCAAAAATTGTCGTGAGAATAAACCATGAGAAATTAATGCACAGGTTGATAAAGCAATGAAAACGCAGGATATAATGCTAACTTTTAGCACACAGCAATCCGACTTTGAAAGCGAAGATCATATACTTCAGGTGTACAAATCCTGAATCAGAATCCACTTGGAATACTGTGCTCTGTTTTGGACACCATCCCATGACAAAAGTATTCTGACTTTGGAGGTAGTTCAGTGAAAACTTACCAGAATGAAATTAGATCTAAAGTGGTTAAAATCAGGATCTCACACTCAAGTAGGTGCAGATGCAGAGCTAATTGAAATTTTCAGCATGGAGCTTGGCGGAATTGTATTGGGGCAATATTTCACGAATTACTAAACAAAATCAGGTAAAGATGCAGATCACATAGCAACTAAACCAAAAGGCAAACAGCTTCGAGGAGCTGGATGACCTACTATTCCTATGTTCGTATAACTAATAGACATCTGTCGTTTATGCATATTGTATTGTTTCAAAATCCCTCACATACTTATTTAAATTTACAATGAAATCCTATAGTGCCCTTTTAGACTTGTAAAGGTCTTTTTTTTCCTGAGCAATTCTGAAAACTATTTCAACCTGCATCCTTATGGAATTCTAATATGCATGAAAACAGATGCAATTATTTCATTAGATCACTGAATATTTACCCAGGGCTAACCAACAACGTCATTCAATGCAGAGCAGAATAACTCAAATATTGCTTACAGATAATGTTGAACATCAGATTTGAATAAATGTGCAAATATGAGGAAATCTGCAGATACTGGAAAAATAAATGTGCCTGTTTGGGATTTCAGTCTGAACATGATTTTAATCAATCTCAAGAGAGGGATTAACATAAACAGAAATATTTAAATACAGGTAGAATTATTTATATGGTTACTATAACCAACAGTGTGAAGTCCAACCCCATCTACTGCCAGTTTCAATTCAGGGAAGCATAAATATGGTTTTGTATCATTTCTGGCTTTCGAGCAAGAATAGTGTGACAATGGAAGGAGCTGTTAATGTAATGAAAGTTATTAATCTGTTTACAAATATCATTCTGTGAAAGTGATGTGCCAAGAGTCGAAGGGGACTCTTGGCATTCTAGATCATAAGAATTCATTACAACAAACAGTGGCACAGCTCGTAAAGCTTCTGCCTCATAGCTTCAGTGATCCAGGTTCAATTCTCACCTCAAGTGCTGCCGGTGTGGATCTAGCACATTCTTCCTGTGAGCTTGTGGGCTTTCTCTGACATCCCAGCTACCTGCAGGTTGGTAGATTAATTGGCTGCTGTAAATTGCTCCTGGAGTGTAGATGAGTGGTAGAATGTGGATGTGGAGGGAGCTGAAGGAAATGTATCAAGAATAGAGAAAAAGATTAATGCAGGATTTTGGTCAGCAGATTCGATGGGTCAGGGGATCTGCTTCTGTGCATTACTGCACTGTGACTGTGACTATTACTCTAAAGCTGGCATGCAAATGAAAGAGTGCACCTGATACTAGTCAGGCCAAATTGTAGTTTCATCTGTAAAGAAAGACTTGCATTTATAAAGCAGTATTCTCATCACACTAAAGCACTTTGCAACCAAGGAAATAATTTCAAAGCATAGTCACTATTTTAATCCAGGAATGATGACAGTCAATTGTTTACAAGTGCTCTTTTTGAGTGAGGTATAATTATTGATCAGGGCACTAGGGAGAGTTCTTCTTCAAAATAGCAAGGCAGCCTTTTCCTCCACCTGCAATAACAGATATTGGCTCATCCAAAGGACAGTGTCTTCAACAATACAGCACTGGAATGTTTCTTTAGGCTTATGTGATTAAGGCTATGGAGTGGGACTTGAACCAACATTCTGCTTCAGAGGCAAGTGTACTTCAAACTGAATGATAGTTGCCACATAAAAGGTCTATTTTCAGACAGCTCCAGAAATATGAATACAATGGAGCAAATTTAAAATCTGCAAATTTAAAAATGATGGCACGTTATTACTCCCTTTTAAAATAAAACATCTGGAAAATGAATGACTTTCCTCGCAGGGCCAATTTTGGCAAGAACAGCTATTACTTGCAGTCATATAGCACACTTAGAGAATTATGTTGAGTTCTGATATCCCCATTATGGAAAGGATGTGGAAGCTGCAAAGAGGGGTGCAGAAGCGATTAATGTGATACTGCCTGGATTAGACAGCATGTCTTATAAGGAAAGGTTGAGCAAGCTAGGGCTTTTTTGTTTGGAGCAATGGAGGATAAGAGGTGACTTGATGAAGGTGTATGTGATTATGAGAGGCATGGACACGGTGGACAGCCAGCATGTTTTTCCCAAGGCAGGAATGACCAATTCTGGAGGACATCCATTTAAGCTGAGTGGAGGAAAGTTTAGTGAAGATGTCAGAGGTAAAGTTTTTTGAACACATAGAATGGTGGATGCCTGGAGTGCACTGCCAGGGGTGGTGATAGAGGCTGACATGATAGGGACATTTAAAAGACTAAGATAGGCACAGAGATGTAAGGAAAATGGAGGGTTATGGGCTGTGTAGAAGGGAAGCATTAGAATGACTGTGGAGGAGCTTTACATTGGTCAGCACAACATTGTGGGTCAAAGGGCCCGTACTCTGCTGTACTGTTCTTGCTCCAGCAGGGCATCCCAAAGTACTTAAGAAATAACTGTTACCATGTCACCTAAGGAGGTATTAGAGAAATCAATAGCAAGTTGATCTCAAGTGCAGAGGGACTTGGGAGTCCTTGAGCAGAACACCCTGAAGGTTAACTTGCGGGTTAAGTCGGTGGTGAGGAAGGCAAATGCCATGTTAGTATTCATTTCGAAAGGTCTAGAATAAAAGAGCAAGGTTGTGATGCTGAGGCTTTATAAGGCACTGGTGAGGCCTCACCTTGAGTATTGTGAATAGTTTTGGGCCCCCCATCTGAGGAAAGATATTCTGGCATTGGAGAGGGTACAGAGGAGGTTCACAAGCATGATTCCAGGAATGAAAGGGTTATCATACAAGGAACGTTTGATGGCTCTGGGTCTGTACTTGCTGGAATTGAGAGGGGATCTCATTGAAACCTTTTGAATGTTGAAAGGGCTAGAGTGAGTAGATGTGGAAAGGATGTTTTCCATGGTTAGGGAGTCTGGGACAAGAGGGCACAGCCTCAGGATAGAGGGGCATCCATTTAAAGAGATGTTGAGAAATTTCTTTAACCAGAGGGTGGTGAATTTGTGGAATTTTATTACCACAGGCAGCTGTGGAGGCCAGGTTGTTGGGTATATTTAAGGTAGAGGTTGATAGGTTCTTGATTGGACATGGCATCAAAAATTACGAGGAGAAAGTCGAGAACTGGGATTGAGGAGGAGATTTTAAAAAAAGGATCAACCATGATCGAATGGTGAAGCAGACTTGATGGGCCAGATGGTCCAATTCTGTTCCTATGTCATAGGGCCTTGTGGTCTAAGTTTCACAAAATAAGTAGATGTTATGTATTTTGCAAAGAAGAAAAGAGATTGGAAGGTTTTAGAACTGAAATATAGTGGCTAAGGCCTCATTTACTCAGAAACAGGACCATTAATAGTGAAATAGTGGAAGAGGCCAAAATTGAGTGAGCACAAGGATTTAGAAGGTTGAAGAGCTGAAGGAGATTAGAGTCAGGACAAGATAAGGCCTTGGGAAATTTCCGAACCAAGGTATTAACATCAAAGCATTGTGTAACTGAAGATCAGTGCTTGCCAGCAAACTCGGGTGATTAGAATTAAGAAAAATTAATCAGGTATATCAGATGAGCCAATCAAACAGAGCATGGCCAAAAGGTTCAGGCTTGGTCAGATAACAACAGAAGTAATGACCAATCAGTGAGCCAAATTAAACCCCCAAAAGATTGAAAAGCACAAAGTCATCACAACCTATAATTTCTGATCGGGACAATCCTCACATCTCAGGTACTTGTTTAACACTGATATTAAGCTTTTAGCCATCATATAAACCTATTCCCAATGTCATCATGCATACGTACTTAAGATGCTAATCAGAACAAATGATAGTGAACAAATGATAGACCATGTTCCATGGACATGTTCAAAGAGATCACAGCTACACTATCAGTAACTGAGAACCTTTTTTTACAATATAAAGATTCAACTATAATAATGCTGTTATTATTTGTAATTGAAGTCATATATGGGGATTAATATGAATTCACTACCAGCCCAACTGTCAGGGCAAAAATAACAAAATAGATCTGTAGATTCTGGAAGTGTGAAATAAATATCAAACTAATCAGCATGTCATGCACTATAAGTGGGAGAAATGAAAGGTTCTGACAATAGGTTTTCTAACTGAAATGTTAACTTTGTTTTTCTCTCTGTAGTTGCTGTCTGACTATTGTGTATTTTCAGCATTTTCTATTTTTATGCCAGGAAAGGAAATTGACTGAGGAAAGACTTGTTTAATTTAAGAACTTAAAAAAATATATACACAATCTGTAATTCACATCTTACCTATTGCAAAGATGAAAGAATTAACAACATATGCCAATGATATTAAACCTAATTCTGATTCTGATTTTGATGTGCTATAAGGTAGAATTTCTCTGTTTTCTTGAGGGATTAAGAATACTAGGACTGTACTTGACACACCTCAAGAAGAATAGAGCTTTCCACCAATTTCCAAAATACAAAGCTCCCTCAATCCACCTCGTATTCTCTCAACTTACCTCAGTACAAAGGTCACCATACTCAGTCCCAAAGGTGGCTTTCCATGACTCAATATCTCACCTGAGAGCTGGCTTTTGCGTCCCACCATATTCTGCCTAGACGATGATAAATACTGTGATTTATGATGCATCACATAGCTTCCCACAACTCAATTTCCCCAACCATCTTTTGTGGCCATCCTGAGAATTTACTGTCCACCTCAGCTCATGACTGTATGAATCCAACAAAATGATATCATCTCTGTAAAGACTATTTATAAATCAAGGAATGATAAGAGATAATTCTATTATAGCAGTTTTCAGATATTTATGAAACATTATATAATTGTGAAGCAGCAAACTCTGCTGCTATCTCTATTAAAGGCAACATGGAAGTCCATTATAATGAACACTACTGAGGTCTTGTGGAGGCAATTTTTACTGGCAAAAGCAACGTATCCTGAATTCTTGGAACTTCAAAAAAATTGACTGCCTATAATGCCAATAAATTTCTCGAGTTTATCAAACTCCCTCTTGGCTTCCGAGCTGTGCCTTTTCATGATTCAGAGATGAACAGATCAAGTAGCATCTCAGAAGTAGCTTAAAGGAATCAAGATGATAAGGGGATGGGGTATGAATGCAGAGCTGAGTAGAAGTAATCTATTGTGTAAATGTGCTAGGTATTTGAACATTTGTGCATCCTTGTCCGTATGTATGCAGTCCATGCAGAATCTTGAGCAGAACGGATAAACTTTCTTGGTTTTTCATATATTACTCTGTGTATTCTACATATTACTGCATGGGAGATTGGGAGTGTACAGGTAGGTGGAAACTGAACATCTTAGCCATGATGTGTAGTTTTCATAATGGTCAGTAAAATCAGTATATGGTCAGTACAGTAAAAATATTGTAGCTCACTTCACAAGCATTCTTAACTCTATTCAGAAAAGATTGGTTAAAACAAGTTAAAACCAGAATGGAAAAATGAATATAGTTTAGTTTCTGTGTAACTACCTCTAGGAAAGTTTACAAAGTAATATGGAAACAAAATTAAAGAATCATATGTTGGTATTTAGGGGCACAAAGCCCACACATGCATCAAGTCAAATCCAGGATAACCTTTTATAAGCTGATACCTGTTCCATGTGTGGTAGAGTAGTAGTTAGCACAACACTTTACAAAACCAGTTACCCGGGTTCAATTCCAGCTGCTGCCTGTAAGGAGTTTGCACGTTCTCCCCATGACTACGTGGGTTTCCTCCGGGGGTGCTCCGGTTTCCTCCCACAGTCCAAAGATGTACCAGTCGGTAGGTTAATTGGTCATTGTAAATTGTCCTGTAATTAGGCCAGGATTAAATCAGGGGTTGCTGAATGGCGTAGCTCGAAGGGACAGAAGGGCCTTTTCCATGTTGTTTCTCAAAAATAAATAAAAGAAGTTGTGTTAAGTAGACACTATGTTGATCAAAATTGCATGAAGAGATTGCAGAACATCTGCTATTTAGATGGCAAAAAGGCGGGAGGAGAAGATGGCGGCGCGACGCATCTCGCAGCGGCCACTCCAGTGGTGATGTCTGTTATTTGTCAAGTAGGGTGCCGTGCATAATCCTGATTTGATGGAGACGGACGTGAAAGCACGGAGGAACATCTGGTGAAACTTCTGAAATGCCTGTTTCGCTGCTGCTGCTACTGTGTGGTTCAGAATCTCCGGAGGAGAAGTCCCCGAGTCCTTGGCTTTGCTTGTTGCTCGGCGGCTGGGGTGAGTCGAAGTGCTCGGCAGGGGATGGTGCTCAGAGAGGCCGTGTCGGAGGGGCTGGTCGGAGGCCCAATGTTTTCAGATGGACTCAGAGTCCGCTGCGGTCGGGTGCTTCCAATGGTGCTGCATCGGCAAGTTGGCGGCGCTTGGAGGTTCATGGCAGGGAGAGTTCCTCCTTCTGCCGCCTGCGTGAGATGATGAGTCTATCGGGATTTTGAGACTTCTTTTTTTACCGTGCCCATGGTCTGCTCTTTATCAAATTATCGTATTGCTTTGCACTGTTGTAACTATATGTTATAGATATATGGTTTTGTCAGTTTTAGTCTTGGTTTGTCTTGTGTTTTTCTTGCGATATCATTTTGGAGGAAAGTTGGATAATTTTTAATGCACGCATTTCTAAATGACAATAAATGAGGACTGAGTGTCCTCATAATCTAATCTAATCTAAAAGCAGAAAGAATGCCTGACTTTGTCGAGATTATAAGGGAACCCTCATCAAGTTAATGGAAGCTGAGCAATACTCATTGCCCATATTGCAGCACCTGTATGCTCACATGACAAAGGCTAATGTCATGACCAAGTGGATCATTCTCATGTAAATACACAAGTAAACATGGATAAAGTAAAAAAATCAACACTTATAATGAAATTTACTCGTATTTCAAGTGGAAGTAATATGAAATACTTCCAAGAAGTTGAAGAGAGTCCAATGCTTCTAAACAATCAAGACAATGCTTGAATCGTAGATATTCCAGGGAAGGAACATCTCTGTATACTTGAAGAAGTTTTAATGGACTTAATGAATAACTTGATACAGATGTATAAAATAATGAGGCATGGGTAGAGTTATCAGCCAGTGCCATTTTCCCAGGGAAACAACAGCTAATATGGAAGGGCATAAATTTACTGGGAATTGACAGAGGTAGGATGTTTATGCAGAGAGTGATATGTGCATGCCATGGGTGGTGGTAGAGGCAGATACAGTCGGGACATTTAAGAGTCTCTTAGGCAAATGGATTGAAAGAAAAGTGGAAGGTTATGTGGGAGAGAAGGGTTTATTGACCTTGGAGTGGGTTAAAAGGTCTAAACAACATTGTGATCTGAAGGACTCATATTGTGTTGTACCATTCTAAGTTCTCAAAGTTCTCTCAGACATTAATCTCAGGAAGAGTTAATGTGTCCTTGTGTGGAAAGGAGTAGTTTAATTGGGCCTGAGGGGAAGTGTCAATGGTCCAGAACTGATTAAAGGAAAAGATGATGCAGTGTCAATGTCAGATACGACTGAAAACGTCACCAACCTTAGTTTTTATGTGACTTTGTAATGTCGTTTCCACTACTGCAGAAGGACCATGGAAAGGGCTGGGGGAAAGTGACATGTGTGGAATGAATGTAGATAAATAGTTGGGAAATGGCATAAGCATTTTAAGCTAAAGGACCTGCTTCCAATCTGTATGATTTTATGACATTCACATGTCAGTGATTATAAATCAGATTCTAATTCTGACATGCAATAACTATATACAAGAAGAACTGTACTCAAATAGAACAACATTGCATATTTACTGTTCAAATGGAATGTGATAGATGATAGTTGTTTTAAATTTGTTACTTTTTGATGACAGTTGTAGACATGGAGATCAATTTTTACCTTTTGGATGACAGAGAATACTTTCCCTGGAACAATACTGGAGATAAGGAATTATATTATAAGGAACTATAGAAGGCTATAGTTAAGATATATTTAAGTGGCTAAACAAAAGTGAGATATCCTGGAGGAGGAAATAAGTACTTTCCATTGCAGACACTATGAATTATGGCTGCAACAAATTTGGTCACAGATTATACTCAGAAAATGACAGGGCAATTATTTCTCCTGGAGTACTTGGACTTTGTTAAGATGAAGACATAGGTCAGTACTTTGTCCATTGACCTGGCATAGCCAAGGTTCTGTGAAAGATGGTGAGCAAGTGCACAATCTGCTACGAGCACAGTGCATAGCCACAAGAATACTTTTCCAAAAGGAGAAGCAACCTAAGAGGCCAATCCAATGCAGACTACTACAATATGAGAAAGTTGCAGACAGCCTTCTGATTTTAATGCACAGCCATTCAAAATGATTTGAGGTAGAGTGTGAGGTCATGTGCCACCAATTAGTGCATTGTGGAGAAACAGATTCATCATATGGCCGTTTATGGCCAGAAGAGAAGATGGCGGCGCGACGCAACGCGCAGCGGCCTCTCCAGAATGAATATCTGTAATCTGTCAAGTAGGATGCCATGCACAATCCTGATTTGATGGAGACGGACGTGAGAAGCATGGAGGAACATCTGGTGAAACTTCTGAAATGCCTGTTTCGCTGCCGCTGCTACTGTGCAATCGAGAATCTCCGGAGGGGAAGGCCCCGAATCCTCAGCGTTGCCTGTTGCTTGGCGGCCGGGGCCGGGGTTGAAGCACTCGGCAGAGATGATGCTCAGTGCTTGGTGTCGGAGGGCTGGTTGGAGGCTCGAATTTTTCGGATGGACTCAGAGTCGGCTGTGGTCAGGTGCTTTCAGGGTGCTGCATCGGCAAGATTACGGCGCTGGAGGTTCATGGCAGGGAGTGTTTTTCTTCCTTTTACCGTCTGCGTGAGATGATGGGGCTATCGGGACTTTGAGACTTTTTTTTACCGTGCCCATGGTCTGCTCTTAACAAGTTACTGTATTGCTTTGCACTGTTGTAACTATATGTTATAATTATGTGTTTTTTATCAGTTTTAATCTTGGTCTGCCTTGCATTTCTGTGATATCATACTGGAGGAACATTGTATAATTTCTTAATGCATGCATTACTAAATGACAATAAACGAGGACTGAGTGTCCTCATAATCTAATCTAATCTAATCTATGATGTTGGTTTAATTTTTCTCTCTTCATTTGTGCAGCATGACTTGCCAGACATGTCCACTACCCTAACATGCAGCATAATAAGCGAAATAACATATTCACCTTCCAGGTGTCCCTGTTTGACACCAATTTTCACAGATGCTCCCTATATCCTGTCCAACCATCCTATCACTTCCTGTGACTTTTATCTTTCTTTCCATGTTTTGATGAAGGATCTCCAATTTGGAATGTTGATGCTGCCTGATCTGCTGAGTATTTCCAACAGATGCTGCTTTTTTCATATTTCCAGTAACTGCTGTTTCCTTTGCAGTTTGTGACACAAAGCTAGATCAAGCAATGCTTCACGCCTCATTACCATCCCACCTCAAACGGAGCTGCTGAGAGATCAGAGCAAACAGTGAAAGGCAAGAACAAAACAAATCATGGAAGGTAGATCAGGTCTGTCTCTGAAACATCAACTCAGCGATTTCCTTCAGAGCCACAGATCAATGCCACTCTCCACAGCATGATACACTACTGCTGAAGACTCAAGATATGTCTCAGTCTAAAGGAAAGGCAGAAGAAAGACAACTGAGACAAACAAATGGCACAACACATGCAAGTGGAAGAGGCTCAGATTATAGGATAAAGTTTCTGTGCTGACAGTGACAAGCAGGTTGAAGATGAAAAAATGAAAGATAGGAGAGATCACACAGATTTATAATCCTCAAAAAATAAAGTAAAAGCTCACGTAAAATCACTTGATCCCTGTGTAAGAGACCTAAGAAGATAGTGAGGAAGATTGTTAATTTGAATTAATAGTGAAATGAGTTCTGTGGTTATTAAAGAAGTAATAATATGTTGACATACTGAATTAAATCAAGAAATGGCAGCTTGAATGCATCCAGTGACAGAGGCTCATCTGCACAAAGAACTCCTATATAGTTATGAACAATTTAAGACCCATCTAAATTATAAAATTGATAGTGTTGTTAAATTTTGTTCTTTTAAAGTGAGAGAGCAGTAAAGTTTATGTAAGTAAGTCTGACGTCATCGTATGTCATTTTTTATTTTGTGTGCATGTTGTTTTGTACGTACATGCAGTCTGAAAAGAACAATTAACAACAATAACAACAACAAGAACAAAACACCAATTTTCGAGCTTGCTTTTTTTTTGGGGTATTACTCAACACATTCTGGAAGCTTAGAACCCATGGAGACAAATAAATTCCACTTATGACATTTTTGAATGGCAGAGTAAGGCCAGGAAATTTTATGGATAATTAACAAATAAGTCTCCTCACTGTTCCTTTGACATCATCTGCTAGTAAATGGCATTCATGTGTATGAGGTGCAGCTGCTATGTTAAGTGGACCACTTTCGCTATAGTCAGAGTCAAGTGGCGGCAGTGTATGACTTTCTGTTTCTATTTTCATAATCTTTCCAAACCCCCATACAGTGAGGTAATACAGGGGTCCAGTTTTGAACTAAATATTGATATACTTGTGTAGAAGTGACATTGACACTAGTTACAAAAGCAGTGAAAGTTAAAACCACAATGTCACTTCGGACATTGGATATGGCATTCCTTCTGAAAATAAAGCAGCTCAGAGGAGCAGTACATCATTCTTCCTGTATACAAAACTATATACAACAATAGACTCAGCAGTATTAATGATGTGTGAGTTGTGAGCATACATAGAAATAGATGAAAAGGGACATAGAAGTAAACAACTGTTCCATTAATCCTTTCTGTCCAGACTTGTCACACTCTACATTGTCCTAGTCATACAATCTCCTGGAAGAGGTTTAAAACAAAACAACTTTTGGCCAATTTAGGGAAAGAATAGTGGAGGAAATTTGGTCTGACAGTTGTTAAAGTGGGTTCCAGGAGATGCAGGTATTTTTAGAATCACAGTTATCCCTTATGCAACAAAGCACAGTTGTTAATACTTCTGGATCTGAGTCTGTAGTGAGCTCAAGTCACAATGTGGAGAAATGGAAACAAATATTTAGTCTTATTCACCACTGCAGTACTAAGGGAGTGTAATGCTGTTGGACATAATGTCCCCTTGATTCATTTGATGTTTTGTCTACCTTTTCATATGCAAGTGACATACAAGACCCAAGGCACCATGTATAAAAGAGTCAAGAGCTATACTTTGATCCTGGATAGTATTTATCATTTCATTAACAGTGGGCAATAGGGATCATCTTATTAACACCACATTCCTTCTTTGGTGGAAGCTTGCTATGCACGGCTTGGGTGCAGCAATTCTCTTTTAATAACTCCACTGAGAAATGTATAATTGACTGTGAAATGAATTGGGGCAGCCTGTGGCAGGGAATAGTGCTGTATAAACTTAAATCATTTATTTTGGAGTGCCCTCCAGATTTAAGACTTCAGTATTTCTTTTGTAGAAGCCACTGATAAATCCTGACAATATTGTTCCATTGCAGACCAATTGCTCACATGATCAGTAATGCCACATGACTCATCCACTGCCAGCAATTAAATTGTTATAGAACCAAATCTGTAGTTTTCATTTCAGGGAATATTTTCATGAGAGCATAGTCTGACAGAACAGTTTTAGGGTTAGATTTTAAGGCACAGAGATCAGGTGTAAAAATATTCTCCAACGCAAGGAGATCCAGCCACACTACAGCTAGGTTCCAATTGACATCAACAGTTACTGTGCAACAGCTGATCATGGGAATGTAAACAGCAAGATTCTAACCACTATACATGGGCACCAGGTAACTTCAAGTAATTTGCCTATGCTGCTCGATACAGCTGCTCATAATGGGCATAATCCCTAAGTATATAAGAGTCTTGTACTGAATTAGTTACCAAGATGTCACAGAGTCTGAGCAAAAAATGCAGACAGATTTGTGTTTGTGCATGTTTAATTCAGTGTGGCGAGTGAACAAGCTGGGCTGACCCCAGACAAGCTAGTGAAGATAATGTACTGTCAGCTTCTTTTCCTGGCCAACACATTGCTCTGAAGAAAATCACAAGGCCCATTGTCTTTGCTCTTCCCACTAATAGCTTTTGGATCTCATTTGAAGACGGATGCTCGCAGCAATAATTTTACATGCTCGATGGAGGCTCACATGGTGGAAGTTGGATGATCAGAGTTCTACTATAATACTAAGTTTAACAGGAAATCAAGCTGAAGCTAACATCAACATAAACATTTTTAACAGAATTCCACTTGTGTTCTGGAAAGAAAATTCCAGAGAATCACCGCCCTCTGCAAGAAGTTGTTTCTATCTTCCTCAGTTTTGATCACCCTCCCCTCATCTTGTAACTATGCTTCCTTCCCTCTCTGGTTGAAACATCTTGACACTACCTTTATCATTCCTCCTTTTCTCTTTAGGCTATCTTCCCTTTTCACCATCAGTCCATGTGCAAGGTTTCCATTTCTTCCCCTCCTCCAGTCTCCTTCCCCTCCACCCTCCCCACCCCGCACAGAAACTACTTGACATGCAGAGTTCATTCAGCAGATGGTTAGTTGCCCCATATTCCAGCAACTGCAGCCCCTTGCACCACCCACTGCTTTATCGTGCCCCATTGGATCACATATGCTTCAACAGATCACACTTCATTTTTCTAAAGTGGCATGTATATATTTTTTGGGAATATTTTACAGCAATCCTAGTGGATGCACTTTTCTTAATGCAGTGTTTACAGAAGTGGTATGGCACAACCATAAACATTATCACAGCAGAGGCCAATTTTTATTTTTACGATAATACAAAGTCTCCATTACTGGTAACTTTTACATCCAACCTCATCCCAGAACTGAGTAGTATTTTGAGCAGCTAAAAGTTAACGGCATTTGTGGATCTGAATTCATGTATGGACAGACAAAGTCAGGATGGCAGATCTTTCCCTGAAGGGCAATCAAGAACTAATTAGGATTCTGGTGAATCAAAATCAGAATCAGATCTATTATCACTGACAAGTCATGACAGATATATTCCAAATAAGAAGAAATTTTCAAATGGAAGAAGGACACCACCGTGGCTGACAAGTGAAGTCAGATCCAAAGTAAAAGCAAAAGAGAGGGCACACAAGGAAGCCAGAGCTAGTGGGAAGATAGAGGATTGGGAAGCTTTTAAAAACTTTCAGAAGAGAACTAAGAAGGTCATTAGGAAGGAAAAGATGAATTATGTCAGGAAGCTGGTGACTAATATCAAAGAAAATACTAAAAACTTTTTTAAGTATATAAAGGGTAAAGGAGGATTGAGGGTAGATGTAGGACCAATAGAAAATGACACTGGAGATATTGTAATGAGAGCTTCAGAGATGGCAGAGCAACTGAATGGGTATTTTTGCATCAGTCTTCACAGTGGAAGACATCTGCAGTATACCGGACATTCAAAAGTGTCAGGGAAGTCAAGTATGTGCAGTGAAAATTACGACTGAGAAGGTGCTCAGGAAGCTTAATGGACTGGGGTTGGATAAATCTCTTGGACCTGATGAAATGGACCCTTGGGTTCTGAAGGAAGTAGCTGGAGATATTGCAGAGGCATTAACAATGATCTTTCAAGAATTGATAGTTTCTGGCATTGTACCAGATGATTGGAAAATTGCAAATGTTACTCCGCTATTTAAGAAAGGTGGGAGGCAGCAGAAAGGAAACTATAGACCAGTTAGCCTGACATCAGTGAAATCCTGCCTGACTAACCTACTGCAATTTTTTGAGGAAATTGCAAACAGGGTAGACAAAGGAGATGCAGTGGATGTGATGTACTTGGATTTTCAGAAGGCCTTTGACAAGGTGCCGCACATGAGGCTGCTCAGCATGATAAAAGCCCACGGAATTACAGGGGAGTTACTAGCATGGGTGGAGCATTGGCTGATCGGCAGGAAACAGAGAGTGGAAATAAACTGATCCTATTCAGGCTGGCTGCCGATTACCATTCGAGTTCCACAGGGGTCGGTGTTGGGACTGCTGCTTTTTACGATGTATGTCAATGATTTGGACTATAAGATTAATGGATTTGTGGCTAAATTTACTGATGATACACCAAGATAGGTGGAGGAGCAGGTAGTGTTGAGGAAACAGAGACCCTGCATAGAGACTTAGGGGAATGGCCAAAGAAGTGGCAAATGAAATACAATGTTGGAAAGTGCATGGCCTTTGTTGGAAGAAGTAAATGGACAGACTATTATTTAGATGGGGAGAGAATTCAAAATGCAGAGATGCAAAGGGACTTGGGAGTCCTTGTGCATGATACCCTAAAGGTTAACCTCCAGGTTGAGTCGGTGGTGAAGAAGGCGAATGCAATGTTGGTATTCATTTCAACAGGTATAGAATATTAGAGCAGGGATGTAATGCTGAGGCTCTGTAAGGCACTTGCGAGACCACACTTGGAGTATTGTGTGCAGTTCTGGGCTCCTTATTTTAGAAAGGATATACTGACATTGGAGAGGGTTCAGAGAAGATTCACGAGACTTATTCCAGGAATGAAAGAGTTACCATATGAGGAACATCTGGCAACTCTTGGGCTGTATTCCCTGGAGTTCAGGAGAATGAAGAGGGAATATCACAGAAAAATTCTGAATGTTAAAAGGCCTGAACAGATTAGATATAGCAAAGTTATTTCTATGGTAAGGGAGTCTATGACAAGAGGGCAACACTTCAGGATTGAAGGATGTCCATTTAGAACAGAGATGTGGAGAAATTACTTTAGTCAGTGGGTGATAAATCTGTGGAATTTGTTGCCATGAGCAGCTGTGGAGGCCAAATCATTGGGCGCATAAGGCAGAGACAGATAGGTTCTTGATTAGCCAGGGCATCAAAGGATATGGGGAGAAGACAGGGGAGTGGGGATGACTGGAACAATTGGATACCCATGATTGAATGGCGGAGCCGACTTGATGGGCCAAATAGCCTACTTCTGCTCCTATATCTCATGGTCTTAAAGTTTGTTGATTTGCAGCAGCAGTACAGTGCAATACATGAAAGAATTACAATAAGTTACAATAAGAAATGTATAAGAAATACAGTAAATAACTGGTGCAAAATGAGAGCAAAATAGTAAGTTATTGTTCATGGCTTCACCGACCATTCAGAAATCTGATGGCAGAGGGGAAGAGGATTTTCTTTTAGAGATACAACATGGTAACAAGACCTTCCAACCCAAAGCGCTCAGTCAGTCTAATTGTTGCCATGTGTGAAATTAGCCTACTAATCTGTACATCATTGGAATGTGGGAGGAAATCGAAGCACCCAGAGCAAACAAACACAGTCATAGAAAGACGGTTAAAGGCAGCAGTGGGAATTGAACCCCGATCACTGGAGGTGTAATAGCGTTATGCTAACCACTTTGCTACTGTGCTGCCACTTTTTAAAATGAGTGCAGCTCCAACACTCACTGAACCTGAAGAACCTAGACCAAATAGTCTTACCCAGACCCAACTAAACGATTCCTAAAACAGTGAGCGTACATCTTCAGGCTCCAGCACCTGCTCACTGACGGCAGTAATGAGAAGAGGGCATGCCTTTGATAGATGCCATCTTCTTGAGTCACCACCTCAATAGTATGGAGTGACCATAATGGAGCTGGCTGTGTTTGCAGTCCTCTGCAGCTTCTCGCAAATCTCCATACCAGGTGGTGATGCATCCTGTCAGAATGCTGTCCATGGTACATCTGTAGAAATTTGCTAGAGTCTTTGGCGATGTACCAAATCTCCTCAAACTCTGAGTGAAGTATAGATACCCACATGCCTTCTTTGAGATTGCTTCAGTACGTTGAGTCCAGGATAGATCAAACCCAACAGTTTCAGAAGGAAAATTGCTATCCTATCTGAGCTCGCCTGGACCTGACCATAAGGGATAGATTGACTTGCCACATTTGCATTCTGATAAAACATTTTGAATTAGATCAGGTGTAAACTATGCTGTGTTGTGATTTGCCAGTATTGCATACCTCGTGGGTATCTTGTGACTGTCCTATGACCATGATGTAATTGAGTATCTTGTGAGCATGATGTAATGGTCTTGTGATGGTGGGGTGATGTAAGTTTCCTGCCAGTGTGAGGTCATGTGATGACATGTCCACTACAGGTATATAAAGGGAAAACCCCTGTTGTCACACAGCATAGTTCATCAGTTATGTCATTATGCTGTGTATTTGTCTCATAACGCAGTTTCATTTTAAAGTGGAGTTTTATTTTCTATTGTAAGGTACAAAAATGTTGTGTCAGCAGTTTTGCCAATTGCTGTTTGGTGAACCTTTGATTTACCTTTACAGTCTAGTATTGGAGAGTGAAGCCCTTACTAAAGTATGGGAACACGAAGAAATGAGTAAAGTTGGTGTTATTTGGCGATTTCATAAAGGATCAATCTGTTTGAATCTTCGTTCAGGAATAGTGGTCTGCATCTGAGATAACCCCTGCAAGATCAGGAAGGTTTGTGCAGTGTTCACCATCCAGAAAAAAGGTCAGTTACTTTAAGCCATTTTATTTCCTTCGTTATTTCCAAAGCATCTCAGCTAGGATCAGCAGTAATGGTAAGTCTTCTAAGAAATCAGTTTCAGAGAAGTCCCTTTACTGACTGTATAAATCATTTGGTCTTTTGAATTTACCACTTTAAGACTGTGTTTGAATTTACCACTTTAAGAACTGTACCAGAGTTGCCGTGTAGCAGTTAAATTCTGGTTAAGTTAGTCATTTGAATACTTTTCACTATTGTTGAGCAGAGTTTAATAAATGTTTATGTTTGTTTATAACACCTGACTCAATTATATATTCATTGTTGCTGCTGACGTAACACCAGTTTTATTCAATGTCCTCTCCTTTTACCTTTAAGGTTGGTCTGCTTATCAAGAAAGTAACTTTCAGAATGGACATGAAAGCTTCATGTCCATTCTTTTCAATGGCACATTTGGGTCAGGAAGAGATCATATATATTCATGTCAGGATCAGAGGTGCCATAGTTAGTTTAGGTTTTAATTTTACACCCAATCAAACCAATGGCTATCATCAATAGTATTAGCTTTGCTTTTAATTCAAGATATATTTAATTACTCAGATTTGCATTTCCTTTCTACGAAGGTGAGATTTGCATTTGTGACCCTTGAGAAATCGACCAGGCCTCAAGTTGTTTATATTTATTCATTTATTATTTAGAGAAACAATATGGTAACAGGCTCTTCCAGCCCAAGGAGCCTATGCAGCCCACTTGCACCCATGTGACTAATTAACCTACTAATGCAGATGTCTTTGGAATGTGGCAGGAAGCTGGAGCATCCAGGAGAAACCCATGTGGTCATGGAGAGAACGTACAAACTCCTTCCAGACAGCGATGGGAATGGAAACAGTTAATAGTGCTATGCTAACTGCTATGCCTCCGAGATGCCCACAACAGTCTAGCAGTCTCATATTTCTCAGCGCTATGCCATCCTAATCTCATCTCAGTCTGGATTGGGGTATATTACGTCAGGATCTTTCCTTAAATTAGTACAATAATAATGTCAACAATTAGAATCATCTTTACCCAAGAACCATCTCATGATTGCCCTGCGATCCGCACTTCACGCTCCAAAGCTTCAGTCGCACTTGGGACAAGTATTATGAACGTTTTGTTATTGAGTATACTCATTACTGAAATGAATAGATTTTTGGATTAAACTGGAATCAGAAGGTACAGACACAAGATGGGAAAGTCAGAGAGACCTAGTATCAGCCACAATCCTATTGAATCACAATGCAGCCTCAAGGGGATATATGACTCATTTATGTTACTATTTCTTATACTCTTCTATATACTAGAAAGCATAACTTAATGATTGCTGAACAAAGGAAAAACATTATCATTGTTCTGACTTTTTGCACTATTTATGGGATACAACTCAGTGACATTTGATACCACAGTGAACCGAAATATGATGCACAGAATGTCTGGCTACCAATAAATTATGTTATGGTGGTTTCCTGTGTTACGTGAGACCTCTGTGTGTGCCCTTCAAAGCGTGCTAAGGTTGGGTTTTGCTTTTGCTTTCTGGTACATTGCTTTCGGTTCATTTGTGCCTCATGTCAGTGGTTCTTATTGACCTTCAGTGAAACACACAAGCCCCAAAATAAACAAACAATAAAACAATGCACATTACAGCTTTAAATACATAAATGCCAAAGATATCTACAAAATAATGCATGATGGTGTGTGGAGGGAGATGGGCTTAAATCAGGAAGCACAGCTGCATGGATTAGACAACAGATGTCTCAGACACAGACAACATACTAGATAACTCCCTAAAGCCATCGAAATGAAACAATAGCTATAGGACAAGCGATATGATTCCGAGTCTTGTATACACTAGGCAGATAACAAATGCTAGCCTGCTGGCAGTTGATCAGAAATCAGTGCATTAACTTGTATTAACAAAGAAATCAGTCCAAATTGCCAACTTTTTCTACCAAAAGCAAACTCCACTTGGGGGGGGGGGCGGGAGGTGGTGTTGTAGAATTCACTTAAAGCCACATGCAGATACCCATTCCAATTAATGAGTTTTAAATCAGTAAAAATTGAATTAGATCATTTGTGTATCCTTGGTAGGTTAGATTTATGAGCATTTCGGCTCAGTGAATTTTCATACCTACTGGTGGTGGGGTGGAGATACATCGCTACCAAACGTAGTCAAACCAATCCCCTTCTGTTCTCCCCATTTCTCTATAGGAAATGACATTATTGACACCTCACATCACATAGAATTTGTCAGAATGTCGAAGATCGTGATGGTACCAAATTCTTAAAGAAACCTGTGGGACTATAAAATATAACTGTTTCCTAATCCTCAGCAATTGAATTTAATTTTAATTTTACAGGTATGGTATATTGGAGAATCATTGTTGCTCCAAAGAGATTAGGATATGGACCATAGGAATGCAGCTTACAGGAAGGATTTGTATCGGGTGAAATGTGATATATCATCCCTAAAAATGAATATTGGGTGAAGTGCTGGAGATATGTATCTAACAAAGGAGGTGTAGGGCACTCCTTCCATCCACTCGTCTGCAGGTTATCCTTGGACAAGATGTAGCACCTGCTTAGCCCTCCCAATCAGGGTCATGTGAAGTCATGGGAGCAGGTGGTGGACGGTCATATGAGCAGCCAGTGCATATCGCAAGTCCAGATTATGTCTCCACTGACACCAGACAGACAACCTCTGAAGGGTATTGATAGTGGCTAGGCACACCACTCTTGTAAAAAATACTGTCCATAGAAAGCAGTGACAAAACACTTTATTTATTAGGTACAGGACATATCTAATGAAGTGACCACTGAGTGTATTTATGTATGTTCACTGTCATCTGTTGCTGTTGTCCATCCACATCAAGGTCCCAAGGTGCCATGCATTCAGGTCTGCTCTTCTGCATAGTATTGTTGTGATACATGGTTATCCCAGGAGATCAGCAGATTCTGAAACCAGCCTGTCTGGAACCAAAAACCATTATACGGTCAAAGTCATTTAGATGACAACTCTTCTCCATTCCGATGTTTGGTCTGAACAACAACCCAATGCTTACATTTATGCATTGAGTTGCAGCTACACAATTGGCTGATTACACATTTGCATGCATGAGCAGGTGCACAGGTCACCTAATAAAGTGGCCACTGAGTGTACATTACATCCTTATTGTTGGAAAATACCACAAATAAATATTTGCAGCAAAGATAGATATATCCAAAATTTGGTGAAACAATAGTTTAAAAAAAAACAAGGATGGAAAGTAAACATGAGGAGGCAGTGACCAATAAAATTCCAGTGCTTAAGAACTATTAGAATGCTTACCAGTAGAGTGCAGAGTTGGTAGGAGCAGAGGGTTAGAAGGTGTGAAGAAGATTTTAGTTAAAGTAACACAGAAGTCCCAGGTCTTACAGAGCTGAAAAATGTACTCATACAAGGGGAGAAAGACGGTTTGAGGATTATGATTCTAAATGATAGCTATTACAAAGGAGATAATTTGAGTATATTAATCTAGATGCTATCCTTCTGAATGGTGGAATTCTGTATTTATTAATCAGGACAACTATATTGGATACATATTGGAAGTGATAGCATTTACCATTAGTAGTCACTGGGAAGTAGAATATGATTAGCCAGTTAATTTCCTTTAAATATTAGCCTAATGTTTCCAAATAATATTCTGGCATAAATAGCTACCTTGGCTTAGTTATGGAATGCCAGATGCTCAGTTTATGCAGAAGGGAGGCAGTGACGTAGATGGATTGGTCAGTTGGATGCACCATGTGAAC
Source organism: Mobula hypostoma (assembly GCF_963921235.1). Taxonomy (NCBI): domain Eukaryota; kingdom Metazoa; phylum Chordata; class Chondrichthyes; order Myliobatiformes; family Myliobatidae; genus Mobula; species Mobula hypostoma. Next base: position 24,477,387 of record NC_086113.1, read on the forward strand.
TTTCTCCTCAGGTGATCCTTCATATTAGAGGATTCCAGAACTTCAGTTTCAACATGGTTACAAGGAAATGGGCCTGGAGGAATCGGAATACGGGCTGGCTGAGAAGGTGTTCCACTGAAATAGTCATGCGTAGCATGGTACCAGGAGAGGGGGCATCGTAATTCTACAATTCTTTAATGTTTAAAGAAATGGGGAGAATATAAGTCCAATTTTTAAAAAAATACAGTAAACATTGACACAGGCTCACAGAAGTTCATCCCAAAACAGTATGGAATATTACATCTATTTGAATGAGGAAATTGTGTATTCACAGCCCACGATTTTCCATTAAGCTCCTGTAGATTATTCGATGTGTGTTTCCTTGGGGTGCAAATCATCATGGTGAAAATACAGACTTTGAAACTATATCTATTTATGTTTAATAGATTCCTGTTTCTATGCCGTTTGGAAAAATGTATCTCATATACTTACTGATGCAATAGAACCATTTATACATAGATATACTTGCATAGTAAAGTAGTCTTTATATTTGATACTACATTGTATGAATTCTCCATCATTTCTTCTTAAGTATGACTCTTTTGAGTGGGGGTGCCCAACCTGGGGTCCATGACCCCTTGCTTAATGGTTTTGATCCATGAAATAAAAAGGGTTGGGAATCCTTATTTTGGAGTAGAGCACAATACAGGAACAGGCCCTGTGGTCTACAATGTCATTGCTGATGATAATGTCAATTTAAGATAATTGCATCTACCTGCACACGGCACAGAGACAAACAGGGCAGCAATTTTCATCAAGGGAAGGGCAATGCCAGTCATATCAAAGAGCCCTAAATCCAACCTGTTGCAAATTGTCAAATCATGGGAAGTGAGGGTCAATGTGGTGAGGAAGTTGCAGATCCTGGAGCTGGTGCAAACCAGTCATCGGCTACTGTGACCCACTGGAGACAAGAAAATCGTCCTGGTGGAGCTCACAGTACCATGGAGGAAGGATGCAAAGAGGCTCACAAGAGGAAGACACTGAAGAACCAGTCCTTAGTCCAGGAGTGCAGGGACAATGGATGGCAGATGTGGCTACCTCCCCATGGAGAATGGCTGTAGAGGCAAGGTGATCCTGGAGGTTGCAGTCTCTGCTGGGCCTTGATGAAAAGAGCAGGAAACAAGCAGCTCACCAGATGGGGGGCGGGGGGGGGGTGGGGAAGCAGAAAAGAGCCTCTTGCTGGATATGGAGCAGGTGAGAGGAGTTGAGCTGGAAGTCAGGAGCAGATGGGCAGTGACTAGACCACAACTGCTGACCTGCTAACTGGAGAGTGTAGTGGTTAAGAGTCAAAACACTATGAACATTGGGCACCACCTGGTGACATTTGTTCCTGGCCAAAGGCTACAGTTACCTCATCAGGTAACTGTAGAGTGCACCCCCAGTGTATGATGCAAGTATTTCCCTCCATTCCTTGTCTGTTCATAAGCATGTCTAAATGCCTTTTAAATGTTTCTGTCATATCTGTATCCAATACTTCTGGCAATTCATTCCAATGACACACCACTCTCTGAATAAAAAAAATGCCTCACAAATATCTTTTAAACTTTCTCTTTCTCACCATAAATCTATGCCCTGTGGTATTTGACATTTCTACTTTGCGAGAAGATTCTGACTATCTACCCCATCTCTACTACTTCTATCAAACTCCCCCTCAGTCTCCAACATTTCATTGAAAAAAATCCAAGTTTGTCCAATCTCTCCTTAAACTAATCCTCTCTAATCTGGGCAATATCCTTTATACACACTCCAACCAAATACAGCCTTCTAATAGAGCAACGCCAAATGAGGCCTCACAGAAATTTTATAAAGCTACAACATGACATCTAACTTTTATACTCAATACTTCCACTGATAAAGGCAAATTTGTCAAATGTCTTTCATTATCAATTAACCTCTCATTGTTTTCAAGGTGTATGACATGGCAATTAACCTCTCATTGGCCTGTTGCTGCGAGTCGCAGAAATTGACCTCTAACTAGCCTCACAGAAGTGCCCATTTACAGTGAGACCCAACAGCCTCCAAGACTCTACTGGTGATGATACATAAATGCTCATGTTTCAGTTCTTGTCTCTTATGTAATAACCTGAGTGCTCGATTAGAAGACTGTCTTGTGTTTCACTGTAGGTCATCAATAATCATACATAATTTAAATTATCACAGTGCAAACTTGAAGTGCAATAGTTATCGGATGTAATTCCCCACATTTCAGGGATCCTCAGCTTGTTATGCTGTGTGGGTTACATCACTTGAGGAAACGGAACTCTTGCTATCTTTCACTGTAGGTTTATAGTGGTTGTTTATAAAGATTGAATCAACTAATCTCCTATTTGTATTCTTTAACCTTTCCTGATAAACAGGGAAAAGGGTACATTTTTGTCAAAAACTACATCATTTCTTTAAAAGGAACAAGTGCCAGTTCTAAGCATAATTTTTTTTTCATATAATCCACAAAATAATTTCCTCCTTATTTTGACTTTTATAATTGTTGGCCTCAGTCTTAAAGGTTAAGTTATCTCTCACTGTTTATTTTATCAAACTGGGTACAATTTTAACAATTTTTAATAAAATGAAATCTGGTGATTTAATAGCAAAATAATTTCTGAGCTCTGTATCTATCACTCCTGAAAAATCACCATTTATCTTCATTTGATTTTATAAATATCTATAGACTATTTCTAATTTTCCCCTCTCTTATACATCTTATGTATGCTTCTGACATTCTACAATTGCTTGCAAACTGTCCAAGTGCTAAGACAAGAAACACACGTTATAATAATTTTGATTTCTCTGTTATGAGGTGACTGGAATAAGAGTGCACTCCCACTGTTCAAGACCATGTGTCTTGATCTCTGCCTTGAATTTGTCCTTATCCTTTTTCTTCCGATACAATTCATCTCTCTTGGATATATTGCAACTTTTCTAATTTTTACCCCAATTGTTGCTTCTTCAGTTTTATACTCTCCTGTAACCACTTTTCTGTGCTCCCATTGCCTTATGTCTATCAAATCCTACTCAAGCACTATTGCTGTCTTCTCTTCCATGTATTGTAACCCAGTCCCAAACAGTTCAAATTTTAAATTCTTATTTTTTATGTTTAAATCCTTCACGGTAGAGCATAGTAGAAATGATACAAATTGAAACTTTTTCATGCATTAAGAATGACTGAAAATATGTGATATTGATCATGATTGCCATTATAATCTACAATAGTGAAAAGCTTTTAAGAAGAAGGTGACAAAGAATAGGGCAAAACTGGTAAAGTGGTTTGTTATAGGAAGGATGTCAAAGCTCTGGAGAGGATACAGAAGAGGTTTACCACAATGCCGACTGGATCTGAGGGCATGTGTTAAAAATGGGTGTTGGATAAACTTGGGCTGGCTTCTCTGGAGCGGCAGAGGCTGAGGAGAGATCCGATAGAGATTTACAAGATTATGGGAGGCATAGATAGAATAGACAGACAGCAGTGTCTTTTTTTTCCCAGGGTTGAAATGTCTAAAACTAGAGGGCATGCATTTAATGTGAGAGGGGTTAAGTTGAAAGGAGATGTGAGAGGCAAGTTTATAACACAGAGTGCGTGGTGGCTGGAGTAGATTGCCTGGGTGGTGGTCGAGAAAGGTACATTAGGGACTTTTAACAGATGTTTAGATAGGCACATGAATGTGAGGTAAATGGAAGGACATTGTAGGCAGAAGAGATTAGTTTAGTTAACCATTTGATTACTAATTTAATTGATTCAGCACAGGATTGTGGCTGAAGGGTCTGTTCTTGCACTGTATTGTTCTATGTCCTATATTCTACATGTACAGAGATGTAGTGAAAAACTTTGCTTTGTGTGTTGTCCATACAGATTACTTCATTGAGTCAATACATTGAGATAGTACAAGGGAAACCAATAGCAGAATGCAGAATAAAGAGGTACATTTATAGAGGAAGAGTGTTGCAACAAGACACTAAGGTGCAAGGCCATACTGAGGTAGACTGTGAGGTCAAGTATCCATCTTATCATAGTAGGGGACTGCTCAGTAGCAAATGCACTTAATTGAAATTTTTCCGCAACAGCTTAATAAATGTGTCACCAAAATGTATCATACTATTAGCTTTATATGAGTTTCAGGAGGGGAGAAGAAGTTCGAAATTATTGTGTAATTTTGTTTTAAGGTGAACTTAACTAACAACTTGGTGTTATAACCCCATCCAGAAAACTGAACTGTCAGTTATTATGAAACTCATTGTTGTTTTCATGATAGGTAATCCTACCTTTAGGTTTCCAGTCTTTATGAATGATAGTGAAGATGAAGATGTCTGAATTATAAATTTAAAATTTTTGGTTCAGAAAATTTTAAATTTATAATCACATAAGATAGTATTTTGACATTAGCAAAAATACATCTTTTGGACATGTAGATATCAGGAATCACATTCATATGAATTTAATTGTGATTTTATATCATTCAATAAACACTAAAAAGGAAAAATTGCTATGCGGTAAATATTGTTCTCAAGATTTTATGTTTGGAACTTCCTTTCAAAGATAATTCATAGCTATTGAGGTTTGTGAGGTAAATAAGTATTGTAAAGCACAGACTAATAAACGAAATAATACAATGTTTAGAAAGCTGCTGTAAAGGAATGACTGACAGTACAACAGAACAATACTTTCACTGCTGAAAGCCTGAGAATAGTTTGCATTACACCTGTGCCACATGACGTCTTTTATTGTTGTTCCCCATATCTGACTGAAAAACACAACTGAAGAAAGTCCAGATTATCCTAATGAGCCCCTTTACAGATGCCAAAAGCTGCAACAAAAGACTGCTTTTCTTTCAATAGAAGGCTGTGCAAACATTTCAGCACAGGAAAGGTACAGAATAATCACTCTATCTCAATGTTTTACAATAGGAAAGAAATGTTCAAGGAACCTTCTCCTCTTCAACATCCCAGCTAAGGAAGCAAATCACAGTATAAATGGAACAGTATGTAATTGCAATCATCCCAGTTCTCCTTAGTACTCCCATATCACTTCACAACAGATGAGCACAATTTTACAACAAAACATGTAATTTTCAAACCAGCTGCCATTTCCAAAACATTGCTTAAAAATACCTTGAAAATAAGAGCCACAGTTTTAATTCCGTCCAAACATAAGAAAGTTGCACTATTCATCTTTAGGGAAGTAAAAATTTTTGCAAACTGTTATATGAGCAAAACATTACAACCAAATTGTGCTTCACAAGCCATACAAATAGATGATTTTTTGAAATGGATGATGGAAGAATGATTAGAAGGCGCCAAGCAAAGTACAATGTAGAAAATATGAAGGTATATAATTTGGTAGGAAAAATAGAAAAGCAGATTAATGGTGAAAACTTTCCAAATATTTTCGTATGGGGAAATAATGTTGACCTGGATGAGGAGACACAGGAAGTAATTATGCAGATACAATACACCATCAGGGAAGCAAGAACATTGGTGTATAAAAGTGAAAAGGTCTTACTAAGGTTGTGCAGGGATTTGGTGAAACCATGTTTTGAATTGTGTGCACAGGTTTGACCTCCATACTTGAGGAAGGTTATACACATATTGGAGTCAATGTAGTATGGACTCATCGGATTGATTCCTGTGATAAGAGATCAGCTCAATGAAGATTATTTATGCAATGTTTCCCTCAATGTTTTACAGTGGATAAAATGCACTCAGTGGCCATTTTATCAGGTTCTTCCTGTATCTAATAAATTGGCCACTGAATGTTTGTTATGCTCTTCTGCTGCTGTAACCCACCCATTTCAAGGTTTGACAGGTTGTGCATTCAGAGATGCTCTTCTGCACACCATTGTTGTGACGTGGTTATTAGAGTTACTGTCACCTTCCTGTCAGCTTGAACTAGTCTGGCCATTCTCCTCTGATCCCTCTCACTAACAAGATGTTTTCACCCACAAACTGCCGTTCTCTGGATGTTTTCTGTTTCTCACACCATCCTCTGTAAACTCTAGAGAATGCAGTGCATGAAAATTCCAGATCAGCAGCTTTTGAGATACTCAAACCACCTCATCTGGCACCAAAAAGCATTCCATGGTCAAAGTCACTTGGATCATATTTCTTCCACATTCTGATGTTTCGTCTGAGTTTCTTGACCACGCTTGCATGCTCTTATGCATTCAGTTACTGTCCCATGGTTGGCTAATTAGATGTTTGTATTAACGAGTACATGTATAGGTGTTTCGAGTAAAGTGTCCACTGAGTCTAACTTCTAGGAATCTTCTCCCCTTAAATATCCCACCAGAAGTAGCAATTCATAGTACAAATAGAACAGGATGTAATTGCCTTTTCCTTTTGACTGCATATCATTTCACAATGGGTGAAGTTTTCTTTCTGAGGCATCGAACATTTTGAGCAGATGCTGAAGATTATTTATTTTTGATGAAGAGCATGGAACTGGGGGACATATTTTCTCAAGACAAGCAGTAGTCACTTTAGATTTGAGATGGAGACAAATTTCAAACCAGCGACTTTGTAAATCTTTTCAATGTTGTTGCATATTCAAAACTTGCATTTAGAAGATAGTGTTTTTGAACTTGTGAATAGATGAGGCACAGGATGAAGCGTGATCTTATCGAATAGTGAAGGATCAAAGAACAGTGTGGTGCATTTATTTTAATGTTTAACGATGTTAACTCTAAGATGCTCTATGTACAGCATATAGCTCTCTAACATGTCTTCAAAGCGTTCTACACAATCTTTTGTGTTCAGCACAGAGCCTTGAATGAACACCTCATTTAAAAGATAGCACACCTGACAGTGCAGCACTAATCCAATATTATATTTGGTGTGAGCCTAGACTTTTGAGCCCAAGGCTCCAGATTGGAATGTAGAATCAGAGGCAATCTTCTGTTTCAATGAGTTACAATTGGCTATCCATGGAAAAAGAAATTGAGGAAGATTCAGGCAATTTCAACCACCAACTATCAGGAAGATTGCACTGTTTTAAATACCTTTCAATAAATAACATTATTCTCTTCTGAGAAGTTATTCAATATTATGCCAATTGCAGACACATTGATCTAGAGATGAGCTTTCAATATCATCCCCTAGTTTCATTGCTTTTTCAGATTTTTGATTTGATGCCCAGAAGTGAAGTGGAGTGCTAATTTGTTAATAAATACATAAAAAATAGAAGATAGAATACTACAGCACAATCAATCTATCCCTTCCTTCCTATTAGCCCTCCAAATTTCAATCATCCATGTGCACATCTAAGAGTTTCTTAAAGGCCCCTAATGTATCTGCCTCTACCACCACCCCTGGCAGGGCATTCCATGCTCCTACCACCCTCTGTGTAAAAAAAATTATCTGGGATATCCTCCTCCTACTTTGCTTCAATCACCTTAAAATTATGCCCCCTAAAATTTGCCATTTCTATCCTGGGAGAAAATTTCTGACTCTTCACTCAATCTATGGCTCGTATGACCTTGTATACCTTTATCAAATCACCTTTAATCCTTCTTTGTTCCAAAGAGAAATGTCCCAGCTCACTCAGCTTATTCTCTTCAGTCATGCTCTCAAATCCAGACAGTATCCTGGTAAATCTCCTCTGCTCCTTCTCTAAGGCTTTGACATACTTCCTACAAGGAGGCGACCAGAACTGGACACAGTCTGGTTTAACCAGGGTTTAAACAAGCAGTAAGATTGCAACAGTAAGGGAGCAACCCCACTTCTTTTCATTAATTCAGGAAAAGCAGTTGAGATGGGCAGGGGATATCCTGACTTAAAGTAACAGATGATTATGATCAGAGAGAGTAAATTGGGTAAGGACATACAGAAAGAGCTGCTTGCCCACTATCTGGGTGTGAAGGCTTTCACAAATATAAGAAAATCTGCAGATGGTGGAAATCAAAAGCAATACATGCAAAATGCTGGAGGATCTCACCAGGCTAGGAAGCATCGATGGAAAAGAGTAAACATCTGACGTTTTGGGCCGAGACCCTCCATTGGGACCCTTCTTCTGATGAAGGATCTCAGCCCAAAATGCCGATGGTCCACTTTTCATAGATACGCCTGGCCTGTTGAGTCCCTCCAGCATTTTGTGTGAAGGCTTCGTTATTTTCAGAAACAGAAACCAAGCTGGAGTTTTGATTTGGAGTCTGTTACTGGATGAGAATCTAATTATTGATACAGCAGAAATCAAAACAGTTAAATGTAACAGCCGTAGACTCTACACTTGGAAAAAACTAGTTGCACTAAATCTGTTGGAATATTATGTAGAGCCAATAAATCTATAAGTCTTTCAGCTCCAGAACATAACACACCTGCAGAGCTATCTTATCTCCATCACAGTCATCCATATCCTTAATGACTCAAAATTTGCTTTTATTCAGCATTTCATTGTCAGATCCCCAGCTCCAATCTATGTAAAAAACAATTAATGTACTTAACAGAAAACATTGTACTTCCACAGCGCTTTCAATGATTTCAGAAGATGATTTATGTGCTTTAAAGTACTTTGGTTGTCACCCTTATAAAGAAGGTAACAGAGCAGACACAAGCACCGATATGATAATGATTGGATAATCTGTTTCCTCATATTGGCTAACGGATAAATCAAGCCATTGTGGATGACTTAAAGGAAATTTGAAGTAATATTGCAGAACATTTTATGTCCACAGGAGATATCAGACAGGGCCTTCATCTGCATCACATCACTTCTAGTCATGTATAGATCCCACAGTTCAGCATTGGGGAATTAAGCATGTTCTATTTCCCATGACTACTGAACCCCATCACACATGTCTGCTTGACTCTGGCTGGGTGTGCTCCTGAGTGAATTAGATGAGGAAAACAAATCTTACTTTTAGATTAGATTAGATTATGAGGACACGAAGTCCTCTTTGATTGTCATTTAGTAATGCATGCATTAAGAAATGATACAATGTTCCTCCAGAAAGATATCACAGAAACACAAGACAAACAAGACTGAAAAACTGACAAAAACCACATAATTATAACATATAGTTACAACAATGAAAAGCAATACCGTAATTTGATAAGAACAGACCATGGGCACGGTTAAAACAAGTCTCAAAGTCTCTCAAAAGTCTCATCAACTCACGCAGACAGTAGAAAGAAGAAAAATTCTCCCTGCCATGAGCTTCCAGCGCCGCAAACTTGTCGACGCAGCACCCTGGAAGCACCCAACCACAGCCAACTCTTGAATCCATCCGAAAACTTCGAGCCTCCGACCAGCCCTCCGACACCGAGCACCATCTCTGCCAAGTGCTTCGACCCCGGCCCCGGCAAAAGGCAATAGGCAAAGCTGAGGATTTGGGGCCTTCCCCTCTGGAGATTCTCGATCGCACAGTAGCAGTGGCAGCAAAGCGAGCATTTCAGAAGTTTTCCCAGATGTTCCTCTGCGCTTCTCACGTCTGTCTCCATCAAATTAGGATTGTGCACGGTACCTACTTACAAATACGATATCATTTCGGAGCCGCCATGCGCGCTGCGTCATGCCGCCATCTTCTCCTCCCCTCATCTTTTGTCTTTAAATTGGTGTTTGCTTCATGATTAATTAACATCCAGCAGTCAAGTGTCATCTCTTCTACCCACTGAGGAAGTTTCCTGCCATCATCTTGGAGGCAATGTATATTCCACCCCTGGCAAATGTCAAGCAGCTTTGGAAGATCTGAGTATTGTGATCAATGTTCACAAGGTAGAACACCATCATGGCTGCGTCTGTCTAAGTTGACAATGGATGCGCCCGTTCCGGGGCACACACCTGGGCCATGAATATGGAGATCCTGGGCTGCCCAGACATCAAGATCCCCCTCTTGGTTCAAAGGAATGCAAAGCAGTACATTTGGCATCAGCTTGGCTGCAGGAGCTGCCGGGAGGTGTCGTGATACGTCATCCAACCACCTTAGGGGCTCCACTCCGGATTTGTGTAGGGTTTATTCCTTAGCCTTCTCTTCTCCCGAAGATACCCACAAGGCAGTGGGATCCGTAACCCTGGATAGGGGCCCATATCGGGTACTGTCAGCCGGAGCCAGCTGAACCCGGGACTCAAGTAAGGCAGGGTCGTCACGCCCTGTAGTAGTGACATATGGAGCCTCTACCCAACACCATCAAGCTTTCCCAATCATTATGGAGGACGTCAACCAGGCCAGCTTGAAGAAGAAACCAACAACCTGTCACCTGTGGAACCAGAAGAACCAACACATTTGACCAATGTTACACCACCGTTGGAGCACTGGACCATATTCAGGGAGTCTTCATTGGATCTGAATGAATATGCTATGACCATCCCTGAGTCCATCTAGACCTGTGTGGATGAGTGTCTGCCTTTGAGAACTAACTGAAGTTTCCCAAACCAGAAGCCCAGGATGAAACAGCAGATCCACAATCTACTGTGGGATGGATCTGTGGTGTTCAAAATAGGCAATTTGGAATCCTACAAGAAGTCCACGTATAACCTACAGAAGTGCTTTGTGAGAGCAAAACGGCAATTCCATGTGAAATTAGAGATGCAATCATGGGCATGACAGCAGGGATTACAAGCCATTACTTCCTATAAAGTGGAACCTAACAGCATAATTGTCAGTGATGCTATATGCTCAAATAAGCTCCATGTTTTTTATGCATACTTTGAATGGGAGAATAACACTACACCCTTGTGAATCCCCACAACATCTGCCGATCTCATGATCACTGTCTTGGAGGCCAACTTCAGACCTTCCTTCAAGAGGGTGAATCCTCACAAGGCATCAAGTGCTATGAGTATACCTAGCCGGGTAATAAAAACCCATGCTGACCAACTGGTTGGAGCGTTCAAGCACACCTTCAACATCTCACTGCTGTGATCTGATGTTTCCCATCTGCTTCAAAAGGGCACCAATCATACTGGTTCCCAGGAAGAGTAGGGTAAGCGCTTCAACGCCTATTCACCATATATACCTACCGTAATGAAGTGTTTCAAGACTTTGGTTATGGCTAGAATTGATTTTTCCCTGAGCAAGGAACTGAGCCCATTGAAATTTGACAACTACTGCAATAGTTTTACAGCGGAAACTATCTCATTGGATCTCTGCTCTGTTTTGGAGCACCTAGACAACAGCAAAACATATGTGTTGTTTAATGATTACAGCTCACTGTTCAATACCATCAGCCACTCAGTATTAGTCACCAAGCTTCTAAACCTGGGCCCCCGTACCTTCCCCTGCAACTGGATCCTTGACACCACAGTCAGTATGGATTGATGATCCTGAGAGATGATTGACACAGGCACCTCCAGGATACATGCCGAGGCCACTGATCTGGCTCTCTCTACACTCATGACTCTGTGGCTAAGCAAAACTCAAATTGCATCTATAAGCTTGTAGAAGACATCACTGTTGTTGGCAAAAATCTCAGATGATGATGAGGAGGTGTAGAGGAGATAGATAGAACAGTGGTTAAGAAGTGTCACAACAATAATCTCACATTCAGTGTTAGCAAGAACAAGGAATTGGCCCCTCTGCCATGAATGCTTTCTCATTGTTCCTTTTTATTGCACTATTTATCTATTTTGTAATTTATAGTCATTTCACGTCTTTGCATTGTACTGCTGTCACAATACAATGATTTTAACGTTGTACTGTATAAAACAGTGATATTAAACCTAATCCTCATTCTGATTCTGATTAGAAATTTGACTTGGTTAAAATCAGAAGAGATTAATGGATAGATTTTGCATATCCCTTGAAGTGATTGTTTCCTTCCCACTGAGCTGGTTTCAAATGAAATAACCATGTTCCCTTCAGGTGGTTTGTATCCCTTTTAGTGAAATAGCAAGGGGCAGCATTATGTCAGGTTTGGAAGGCTTACTTTCTGATATGATAGTCTATTTCCCTCTGCTGAAGAAATACAGAATTTGGATAAGACACATTTGCAATTTTGAAAGGACAAATATGGCACTGACACAATGGATTGTTTAACAAGTATTAACAATGCTGTTTCTGGTCAGTCTGGCAAGGTGAAGCTATCACTCAATATCAGAAGGCCTCAATTTCACAGGTGCAATTATTGCATTAGCAAAACTTGTCAAGTGCTCTGAGTGTCTTTGAAAATTATTGTGACTGACAGCTGCACTTAATTGTGGAATACATCATTTTGATCTTCCTTTGTCTTAGTTCAGATATCAAAGCCAAGTAAAACTGTTTTCTGGATTGAGATTATTCGGTGACTTTGTTATGCAGCTTGCCTAGAGTTAATGGAGGAAACAATCCTTTCTAAGACCTACAGTATTCCCAGTTTTCCGCTCTAATTCTATTAGCGTTCTTAGCCTGACATCAGCTGGCCATCGTCCTTCTACTGAAGAAGGGTCTCGGCTCAAAAAGTCAACTGTTTATTCATTTGCATAGATGATGCCTGAGCTGCTGAGTTCCTCCAGCATTTTGTGTGTGTTGCTTTGGACTTCCAGCATTCGCAGACATTCTTGTGTTCTTTCTTCTACTTTGCCTCTTTTGTCACCCACTGAAACCACTGGGGTTTTTCTTCTTCAGCCTCTTTCATCTTTCTTTTGAGAGTTCTCCTAAGCCTTAGCAACTCAACATTCTCACATTAAACTGCATTGTCATTTCCAAGCTCTGCCCTACTTGCTCATACTACTTATTTTCTAAAGACATATCTTCTTGTGTCAGAGACGCCATGTGAAATATGATCTGTTGTCCCATACTATTGGTTGAAATAACAAAGACTCTATCCGTAAACTGAACTCACAGTCAGTTTTCTTGAGCTTTAGGGAGACAGTCTCTTGGAGTCTTACTGAACACACCTTCATCCATTTGGCAAAGACATTTTAAGTCTTTCAGTTTCAAATATGAGAACCAAAGACTTTTCTTGTCGGTAGTGCTGGGTAACAACAGGGGATTACTGTCAATAGACGGACTAGAAAGTTTCAAAATGATATCTCATTATCCCCTTCCCAAGGGGTTCTGAAGGTTGGGGAATAAATGCTGGTCTCTGTATTATCCGTAGCATGGAGCACATCTACATGAAGAGTTGTTACAGGAAAGCAGCATCCATCATCAAGGACCCCCACCACCCATGTCATGCTCCCTTCTCACTGCTTCCATCAGGAAGAAGGTACAGGAGCCGTGGGACTCTAGCCAGCAGGTTCAGAAACAGTTTTAACTCTCAACTATCAAGATCTTGAATGAGAGGGGATAATTTCACTCAACTTCACTTGTCCCATCATTGAACTGTTCCCACAACCAATGGCCTCACTTTCAAGGACTCTTCACCTCATTTTCACAATAATTATTGTCTATTTATAATCATTATTATTGTATTTTTATTTTTTCTCAGCTCAAGCTGGTAAATCCTGAGGTACAAACATAACAAAGCAAGCACACTCATTTGTCAATTGCTAGGAACTTTCAAGATATTCTAGTGGTGTTTAGTATTGTGGCTTTCTGAAGATTTACATAGATATTGCAGTGTAGACCTAATTGTTTAATACTGTTGTGTAGTGACTTTGGAATGATACCAGTTGTAGATATTACTATTGGGACAACGTATTGTAAAGTGTTGGATTGTTTCTGGTTGTTCTTGGTATGATCCGAATTTATCTTCTTGAGTAGGTTGGTCTTTTATTATGTATTTTTGGACATTTTCTTGTGTTAACCACCTGATCCTCTATTGCCACAAGGAATCCTTCTGTAGCTGGAAAGAGGTGGCCAACTCTGAGCTAGGCGTTTGGCAATTCCTGGTCGTCATCTAGTCTGCTCAGATCGTGGGCACATCTTCCATGGAGGGTCATGCTTTTCCATTGGTTAACTTTTTCTTCTAAAGTGATAACTTTTTTCAATTTCCTGGGTTGTGCTTTCATTTAACTTTAGTGGTGTGTACTTCCTATCAGAATTACATATCCTTTTCTCATTAATGGAAGTATATCTTTATAAGTTTTATCTAACTGTTATGTAGATTTTTTAATGTCCGTTATTCCTCTTCCTCCTTCTGTTCTCAGTAGTGTTAATCTCAGCATGTTTGAATGTATATAGTGGTTTTGAAAATTTATCATTTCATTTTTTATTTTTGTTTATAAATTTTCCAGATTGATTTTGCACCATGATATTACAGCAAAATAGTATGTTAATATGGGTATAGCAAAAGGATTTATTGCCTTTGTTATATTTTTACTATTGAGCTCTGCTTGCCATATTTTCTTAAGCCTTGAAGTAAATCCTGTTGAAAGTTTTCCTTTTATTGTACAATGATCCATTTTCTTTACTTGTTGATATCCCAGATACCTGTATGTTTCATACTGATCTGTCACTTGTATCTTGCTGCTCTGTTTTACTCTCTATTAGCTCTACTGTACTTTTCTTTATGTTTTATGTTCTGTACTTATCTAGTTCAAAGTTCATATAATTAGTTTTTAACTTTTCTCAGCTTAAGCTGGTAAAACTTGAGATTTCCATAGAGCCAAGTACAATCATTTCTCAATTGCAAGCAACCTTATGACTATCCTAGTGGTGCATAGTATTGAACTGAATTGACTTTACTTCTTACATCCTTAACATACATAAGGAGTAAAGATCTTTATGCTACGTCTCTGTCTAAATGTGCAATGTGCAATCATAGTAATTTATAATAATTTATAATAAATAGAACAGTCAATGTAACATAGAAATACACTCAAGTCAGTGAGAGTTAATTAGTCTGATGGCCTGGTGGAAGAATCTGTCCCACAGCCTTGTTGGTCGTGGCTTTTATGCCGTGGTACCGTTTCCCAGGGTAGCAGCTGGAATAGATTGTGGTTGGGGTGATTCGGGTTCCCAATAATCATTTGGGCCCTTTTCTCACACCTGTCTTTGTAAATGTCCTGAATCATGGGAAGTTCACAACTACAGATGAGCTGGGCTGTCCACACCACCCTCTGCGGAGTCCTGCAATTAGGGGAGGTACAGTTCCCATTCCAGGCAGTGATGCAGCAAGTCAGAATGTTCTTAATTGTGCCCCTGTAGAAAGTTCTCAGGATTTGGGGGCCCATAACAAACTTCCTCAACCGTCTGATGTGAAATAGGCGCTGTTGTGCATTTTTCACCACACAGCTGGTGTGTACAGACCATATGAGGTCCTCAGTGATGTAGATACCAAGGAACTTAAAGCTCTTTACCCTCTCAACCCCAGATCTGTGTGAATTGTGGCTTTCTGGAGATTTACATAAACATTGCTGTGTAGGTCTAATTTTTTAATGCTATTGTGTAGTGATTTTGGGATGACACCAGTGGTAGATACTACTATTGGAACAATATATACTCTGTTCATGTTTCATAGTCTTTCCATTTCCTCTTCTAATTCAGAATATTTCTGATGTTTCTCACTTATTGATTTCCGTAAGTTATATGTGATTGGAATGGCTATATCTATTAAGTGAATTCTTGCTTGTTTAACCTCTGTTATTATATCTGGATTAATATAATATATTATATTATTATTATTGTTGTTTCTTTTTCTTTCTTTTAGTATCAGCACAGTTTGTTCTCTTCTGCACTCTGGGTGCCCACCCTATTGGTGCAGTCCTTGATTGATTCTGTTATTGTTATTGGAGTTATTGAGGGTGCTCACACGAAAATGATTCTCAGGGTTGTATATGGTGACATATATGTACTTTGATAATAAATTTACTTTGAACTTTGCACATAGATATTGAAAAGAATAACAACAGGATTATAATTTTAGGAAAAGTGGATATCTTTACCCATGGTCCATTAAACCATTTTCTCATTAACAATCACCAAGTACTATTGACATCTATCTCTAAATGTCCTTTCCCATCAAAAAATCTTCTTAGCGTAGTTTTAATGCTAATAGTCTTGTCATCAGCAGTGGAGCTGTACCCACTGGAGATTAGATATGCCAACTTCCTTACCTTCTTAAAGCTGCAACCGAAAAACAATCCTTCATCAGAAACCTTTGTATTAGTCCAGCAAAAGTTTAAAGTTCAAAGTAAATTTATCGTCAATATATGTATATGTCACCGTATACCATAAATTACTGTCAGTATTGAGTGTAATACTAGTATTAAATCAGTTAATGTTGTTGTATAATCATAATAGTGGTAAATTGCAAAATCTTCATTTTATCACAGTCAGATTACCCAAATCAACTGTAAGATATCTCTTCTTCTTACCTTGGAAAACACGCTATCAGTAAAAGAATTACAACAGGATTATGATTTTAGGAAAAGTAAAAATCTACTATAGGTTTCTACCTTTTGAAAAATAGGTAAAGAAATGTAGCTATCAGTAAATGTTATTTTCGGTGTCTAGTGCTCCCTTAATGGAGTTTTAATTTGAACTCAGCTAGGAGAGGTTAGTTAGAAGTTGGGATGTGTAGACAAGGCTGCAAAAATACATCAATGTATGCTGACTTAATATACTGCTACACATTCCAAAAGTCTTAGTTACAGCTACGTCCATTGATAGAATATTGGTGCTTCAGGAGGCTAATGAGCAGTATGGTCATCCAGATCGTCGAAGCAATCTGCACTTATATCATTTTCCCAATCAGAGTTGCATCAAGGACATAGCAGGTACTTTAACCAGGAGCCCATGTATTGGCATAATATCCACAGCAGAGGAGAAATACCATAAAAGAATAATAGTGTGATGATTGTCCATCACTGACTTTCCAGGGAACCACAAGGAAAGATTGAATTGTGCAGCTGGATAGTTGAAACGCAAGATATAAACAGAAATAGGCTCATTTATTGGCTGCAACTCTCTTCTAACTCAGAAGAATTTGAGTTTAAGTTCTTCTTCAGAGACTCAGCAGAACACCAGAGGCTAAGAGGGGAGTACAACATTGAGGAAGCACCACACTGCTGGAGGTGTCATAATTTGAATGAAACACCAAACTAAGGACCCAACTTTTCCCTCAGATGGAGAAAAAATAATCTTTTGGTTCTATTACGAAACAATTATTACTGGTAAATTGGTCAGTGTTTATCCTGAAACTTTATTCCTTAAAAGAGATCATCTGCTCACTTTTACATTGGTACTTTCAGGAGCTTTTTATGTGTAAATTATCTGAATGCTCTTGCTATTGTGCTTCAGAAGACAGCACTGGCTATATCGGGCTTTGGAATGTTCTGAATGAGGTAAGAAAAACGCTTAATATATATAACACTTTCCTTTTGTCTTGATCTATCAGCGTAAGTCCAGCAACATAATTTCATGCATTTTTATTAATGTGAAATTAGACCATAAGATATAGGAGCAGAAGTAGGCCATTCAGCCCATTGAGTCTTTTCCATCATTCAATCATGGACTGATCCAATTATTCCAGTCATCCTCACGACCCTGCCTTCTTCCCATACCCTTTGATGCCCTGGCTAGTCAAGAACCTATCTATCTCTGCTTTATAGACACCCCAATGACTTGGCCTCCACAGCCACTCGTGGCAACAAATTCCACAGATTTACCATCCTCTAACTAAAGTAATGTCTCCATATCTCTGTTCTAAATGGACGTCCCTCAATCCTGAAGTCATGCCCTCTTGTCCAGGACTCCCCTACCATGGGAAATAACCTTGCCATATCGAATCTGTTCAGGCCTTTTAACATTCAAGATGTTTCTATGAGATCCCCCCTCATTCTCCTGAACTCCAGGGAATACAGCCCAAGAGCTGCCAGATGTTCCTCATATGCTAACCCTTTCATTCCTGGAATCATTCTTGTGAATCTTCTCTAAACCCTCTCCGATGTCAGTATATCCTTTCTAAAATAAGGAGCCCAAAACTACGCACAATATTCCAAGTGTGGTCTCACAACATCACATCCCTGCTCTTATATTCTATACCTCTAGAAATGAAAGACAACACTGCATTCACCTTCTTCACCACTAATTCAACCTGGAGGTTAACTTCAGGGTATTCTGCACAAGTACTCCCAAGTCCCTTTGCACCTCTGCATTTTGAATTCTCTCCCCATCTAAATAATAGTCTGCCCATTTATTTCTTCCACCAAGATGCACGATCTTACACTTTCCAACATTGTATTTCATTCTTTGCCCGTTCCCCTAAACTACCTAAATCTCCCTGCAGGCTCTCTGTTTCCTCAAAACTACACGCTCCTCCACCTATTTTTATATCATCCGTAAATTTAGCCACAAATCCATTAATACCATAGTCCAAATCATTGACATACATCGTAAAAAGCAGTGGTCCCTACACCGACCTTTGTGGAACTCGACTGGTAACTGGCAGTCAGCCAGAATAGGATCCCTTTATTCCCACTCTCTGTTTTCTGCTGACCAGCCAATGCTCCACCCATGCTACTAACTCCGCTGTAATTCCATGGGCTCTTATCTTGTTAAGCAGCTTCATGTGTGGCACCTTGTCAAAGGCCTTCTGAAACTCCAAGTACATCACATCCACTGCATCTCCTTTGTCTACCCTGCTTGTAATTTCCTCAAAAAATTGCAGTAATTTAGTCAGGCAGGATTTTCCTTTCAGGAAACCATGCTGGCTTTGGCCTATCTTGTCATGTGCCTCCAGGTACTCTGTAATATCATCCCTAATAATGATTCCAACAACTTTCCAACCACTGATGTCAGGCTAACAGGTCTGTAGTTTCCTTTCTGCTGCCTCCCACCTTTCTTAAATAGCAGAGTAACATTTGCAATTTTCCAGTCATCCAGTACAATGCCAGAATCTATCGATTCTTGAAAGATCATTGTTAATGCCTCCGCAATCTCTCCAGCTACTTCCTTCAGAACCAAAGGATGCATTCCATCAGGTCCAGGAAATTTATCCACCCGCAGACCATTAAGCTTCCTGAGCGCTTTCTCAGTTGTAATTTTCACTGCACATATTTCACTTCCCTGAACACTCTTGATTGTTCGGTATACTGCAGATGTCTTCCGCTATGAAGACTGATGCAAAAATACCCATTCAGTCCCTCTGCCATCTCTGCGCCTCTTATTATAATATCTCCAGCGTCATTTTCTATTGGTCTTATACCTACTCTGAACTCCCTTCCATTATATACAGTACATAAAAAAGCTTTTAGTATCTTCTTTGATATAAGTTGCCAGCTTTCTTTCATAATTCATCTTTTCCTTCCTAATGACCTTCTGAGTTTCCTTCTGCAAGTTTTTAAAAGCTTCCCAAATCTCTATCTTCCCACTAGCTCTGGCTTCCTTATATGCCCTCTCTTTTGCTTTTACTTTGGCTTTGACTTCACTTCTCAGCCGCAGTAGTACCCTTCTTCCATTCAAAAATGTCTTCTTCTTTGGAATATATCTGTCTTGCACTTCCCTCATTTTTCACAAAAACTCCAGCCATTGCTGCTCTGTTGTCCTTCCTGCTAGTGTCACTTTCCAGTCAGCTTTGGCCAGTTTTCCTCTCATGCCATTGTAATTTCCTTTATTTCAGTGGAAAATTATATTGCTAAATACCAACATAATTTGAGTTCTTATTGAAACTTATATTCTGTTCCAATCATTTCATACCAAATTATTCATAGAGGGTAAAGATATGTAGAAACCAAGGACAGGGGCTTGAACAAAATTCCTTCTTCTTCAGCCCTTTACCTTTTCCACTACAGAATCATAGAGTAATAAAAAAGTACAGCATAAAAACAGGCCCTTTTGCCCATGTAGTTCATGCCAAACTCCCATCGACCTGCAGCGGGTCCGTAGCCTCTCCATACCCCTACCATCTATGTACCAATCCAAACTTTTCTTTAATGCTGAAATCGAGCTTGCATGCACCACTTGGGCTGGCAGCTCATTCCACACTCTCATGACTCTCTGAGTGAAGAGGTTTCCCCTCCTCATGTTCCCCTTAAACTTTTCATCTTTCATCCTTGAACCTGACCTCTGATTGCAGTTGCATCCAACTTCAGTGGAAAAAACCTGCTTGCATTTACTTTATCTATATCCCTCCTGATTTTATATACCGCTATCAAATCTTCTCCCAATCTTCTACATAGCAAGGAATAAAGTCCTAACCTACTCAATCTTTCCTTATAACTGAGGCCTTTCTGACTTGACAACATCCTTGTAAATTTTCTCTGTACTCTTTCAACCTTATTTAAATCTTTCCTGTAGGTATGAGACAAAAACTGCTTATAATACTTCAAATTAGGCCTCGAGCCCAACATCTTATTCAACTTCAACATAACATCCCATCTCCTGTACTCAATACATTGATTAATGAAAGCCAGTGCATCAGAAACTTTCTTTAGGACCCTATCTACCTGTGACACCACTTTCAAATGAATTATAGACCTGTATTCCCAGATTCCTTTGTTCTACCACACTCTTCAGTTCCCTACTGTTCACTGTGTAAGATCTACCCTAGTTGGTCCTACCAAAGTGCAAAAACTTGCAGATATCTGGTTTAAATACCATTTTTCATCCCATTTTTCCAGCTGGTCCAGATCCCACTGCAAGCCATAATAGTCTTCCTTGCTGTCCTCTACACCCCCAATGTTGGTCTCATCCACAAATTTGCTGATCGAGTTAACCACATTATCATCCAGATTATTGATATAGATGACAAAAAAATAGACCCAGCACCAATCCCTGCAGCACTCCACTAGTCCACAGTCCTCCAGTCAGAGAGTCCAGTCCAGTCATTTACTACCATTCTGTGTCTTCTTCCGCATCTTATCTCCCAGCTTCTCACTTCTCTCCCCCCCCACATCCACTTATCTACCCCTCACCCTTCCACTTATCTTCTCCCTCTCCTTCTAGTCTGTACTACTTCCCCTCTCCTTGGAACGAATGACTGACTCTTTATTCCTTTTAATAGATGCTGCTGGACCTGCAGAGTTCTTCCAGCATTATTATAAACGGAATGCTTATCTAATCTAGCCCATCATTTGGTCAGGATTTTGAGCCCTCCGGTTTAGAAAAGGTACTGAAGTTACAGAAAATCACAGAATTAGCACTATGGTGCAAAAAGATGTAACTGTCCTTTTGAGCAGAGGTCTGATATGCAGTGATTAGTTCTCAAGGAATAATAAAGGCTAAATTGATTATTTATTTATTTATTGAGATACAGTATGGAATAAGCCCTTCTAGCCCTTTGATCCATGTTGCTCTGCAATCCCATGATTTAACCCTGGCCTAATCACAGGATAATTTACAATGACCAATTAACCTACCAACCGGTACATCTTTGGACTGTGGGAGGAAACGGGAGCACCCAGAGGAAACCCATGCGGTCACGGGGAGAACGTACAAACTCCTTACAGGCAGTGTAGGGAGCTGAACTTAGATCACCTGTACTGTAAAGCGCTGTGCTAACCACTTTGCTGCCCTTAAGCTACCGTAGCTCCTGTTTCACTGAGGGTAAAGGATTAAATGATGAATAGAGAAAGACTCTTCTGGGTGGGGAATCAGTGATTTCCATAAGACCATAAGACATAGGAGCGAATTAGGCCATTAACCCATTGTGTATGCTCCTGTTGACATCTAATGATGCCAATCATAAGCTTAACGTTGTTATTGCATAGAGAGATTCAGAAAAATCTTTATGTTGCTATGTTTTTGATTAATCTTTCAAGAGAAAAAAAATGATAAATATTTGAATCAGATGAAGGTGCAGGAGTTTGAGTGATAAAAGTGAACAATGGGATATTTTTGGAATGCTCCAGTAAAGAATCAGCACTGGTTATTTTGGAAAAATAGCTTCCTGCTGACTTCAATCTAGTATGCTTTTTATGTATTCAGAATGAACATAGGGCTTACACTATATGTAGATGTCTGCACAGACCAAGAGTCAGTAAAATACAATGGCCTTTTTCAAAGAAAATCCATTACATGTGTTTTTTTTTCATTCTTCACACTTACAAATTCCATTTTGTAAGCAGGCAGCTGTAATCTGCAGGGAGACACAGTGAAGGATGGCAATAGTTTTCAGAAAACTATTTCCTAAACTTTAGTTCAACCTTTAAGACAATTCACTGTTACAAAAAACTTTTAACCAAGTGGTCTGTCTTGCAATTTTGAAGAATCAATATGGTCATGTTGTCAGAAAACAATGGCCTTTAGTACATCTGTACAGCATTCCCCGTGGTAGTTCCATGATAGAAAAAGCAAATAACATACTGCAGTTGCTGGAATTCTGAAATAAAGCAGAAACATTTGGAAACCCGTTGCAAGTCTGGCAGGATCTGTGGAAAGAGGAAGAGAGCTAATGCTTCAAGAGGACAATCTTCCATCAGATCACAGGGAGAAAAGATCTATGCTATAGTGGAGAACATCAGGTACTGAATGACATAAATGATGGTTGTGCAGAGAAAAATATGTCAATAAAGGCTTGATAAAGTTATATCTGGGGAGAAATACACTCAGTGGCCACTTTATTAGGTACAGGAGGTAATGCATGGTTATTTCAGTTACTGTCACATTCCTGTCAGCTTTAACCAGTCTCGCCATTCTCCTCTGACCGATCTCATTAACAAGGCATTCTTGCTTACATAACTGTCGCTTACTGGATGTATTTTTTTTTTGTTTATTGCACCATTTTCTGTAAACTCTGTTGTGCGTGAAAATCCCAGGAGATCAGCAGTTTCTGAGATACTCAAACTACCTCATTTGGCTTCATCATTCCACATTCAAAGGCACTTCGAACACATTTCTTCCCCATTCTGATGTTTGAACAATAACTTAACCTCCTGACCAGATTTGCATACTTTTTTGCATTGAGTGGCTGCCACATGATTGGCTGATTAGATGTTTGCATTAATGAGCAGGTGTACAGGTGTACCTCATAAAATGGCCATTGAGTGTTTGCTATGTGGAAGTAGTTGAATGGAATCTGGATTAATCAGGAGAAAGAAAAGGATCACTGTGAATGCTGGAAGTTAAATATACAAGACTGAGATGACTGCTCTTAAAGAGCGGAGTGACATTTGCAGTCTTCCAGTCTTATGGGACCATGCCAGAATCATGAAACTACAGTATCATGCAAATATCTCAGGTACATTGTTACGTACCCTGTAACTGGGTTGCCAAACCGGCAGAAATGGACCACTCAGTTGGAGTCTGGATTACTGGAACTAAGAAAGTTTTATTAAAGAAATAAGCAACACAGTACTCTAATAGTAAGGATATAAATGCAACAGGTTAGCAATGAATAAACACACATGTACACAGAACTAGGATAATAGGAGTAATCAAGCTCTATCGCCGTCTAGGGGTAAATGACCAGTTTCAAGTGACACAAAGTTCAGTTCAATTGAGTTCAGTTCAGTTCACAGTAATCACTGTTGTGCCGTTGGGGGCAGGGGGGAGGGTGGAGAGAGAGAACGAATGAATATTCAAATCGGATTCCAAACAGACCTTCGATATTCCTCGCAGTCAGCTTTCGGGCGAGCCCTTTGTAATGTCTTCTGAGGTCACCAACTGTGACCCCTCCGTTCCAGATACGATCGTTCTTCTGCGGTGAACCCGGCACCCAGAAAGGGCGGACACACACACCAGGTTCCCGCCGATCCGTACCTTTCCACCCTGTGCGTCTATGGCTGGTCCCGCGACCAGACCTCCAAAATACTCCCACCAACTAGTAGGGGGGGCACACCGCTTTCAGGGTCTCGTTACCTCGTGGAGTCATGTGATAATTGCCATATCGAACCTGTCCCTTTTTATCCCCCTGCTGGGGTATCGCCTGTCCATCACACTTCAAACAGTTCAGGGTTCAAAAGGAGCCGGTCTTGACAATACTCAGACCGGTGTCTCCTTCCGTTAAACTCTCTCGTCTCTTCATTAACATTTCCAAATGCTGCTCCATTGTCTTACTTATCTCTCTCTCCTGAAGACAGGTGGCAGATCAACTGTTGATCCCACTGGTGCTAGCACAGGACAGTTAACATCTTAGTCTATGTGTACTTTTGTAACCCTCTTTCGTCACAACATATACATAGCGAGGGTCCCTAAGGCAAGTGCATAGTACTGTAGTGATTTTATGTATTGTACTGTACTGCTGCTGCAAAAGCAAATACATTTCATGATGTGTGTCAGTGATGATAAACCTGATTGTGATATAGGTCTTTATTATGGATTGAGAGTGGGAAGTGGGCAAGGAGATGGAAATCATGGTTGGGAAAAGAAGAAGAGAGAGGGGAGGGAGTGGAAAGCACCAAAGAGACATTCTGTAATGACCAATAAACCAATTGTTTGGAATCAAATGACCGTGCCTGGTGTCTCTGAGCTGGGTGTGTCTGCACATGTGCCATCCCCCCAGCTTTGGCACTCTTCCTCTGCCACGTCCCACACCACTCCCACAGTGCTTCGCTCTCACCATTCCCAACACCCTTTGATCCTGCCAGGTTTACAAACCTGCTCTCTGCTCCACGTTGACAAATGCAGTACTATGCAAAAGTCTTAGGCACCCAAGGTATACAATATATATGTGCCTAAGAGTTTTGAACTGAATGGAGGCCCTCAGCAAACTGACCACAATATGTAGAGCAACATACACCAAAGTTGCTGGTGAATGCAGCAGGCCAGGCAGTATCTCTAGGAAGACGTACAGTCAACATTTCAGGCCGAGACCCTTCATCAGGACTAGATGTAGATACGACTTCCCAAAGAGCACAGGAGACCACATCAAGACTACCAAATGCAGTTCACTAAACTCAATTGTTTCCCTAAGAGTCTTTGGCTTCTTGGATGGCAGGAAGGAAGGAAGTGAAAGGGCAAATGCAACTGGCTGTTGCATGGGGAGGTGCTCTGAAAAGTTGCATGGCTGAAACGTGGACAGAAGCATGATGTCACAGAAGGAACGAATTTTTTGGAAAGCTGAAAGCCGGGGCAGTGGAAAAATTGTCTGGTGATGACATAACGTTGAAGGTGTCCTTAGTTATAGAGGAATATCCAATGAAAGTGAAGGTTGCTGGGGTGGAAGATGAGATGTCCTCTCTGTTAGTTAAAATGTGCATTGGCTCTTCCCTGGTTCTCCTGAAACATCACTGACCTGACAGTTTAGCTATTTCTCTCTCCCAACACACTGCCTGATCTGCTGTGTATTTTCATGATGTTGCATTTTATTTTATCCGCTATCATCAATGCCAAAATGTTTCTGTTGAATTGTAAAATAGTTTTGAAAAGAGCATTATGCATAATATTTATTGAATGATTTGTACCATCTGTGAATAATATCAGGAACCCACAAATCTGCTCACTCTGCTCTGCTTTTCAGGACATTTGTCTTTGATTAATAGAGGAAAAATAGACTATGATACTAAACTTTTAAGGTTCATTAGAGCAGACTGAAAAAAACTCCTTCAAGTATGCTAAATGACAAAGATTAGCGAGGCAAAAGTGGGTCTGTTTTTGTCAGTAATGGTAAAATTTGTAATGGCATTGATGAAATGGCAAAGAAATGAAACCAAAACTAATGCACTGTCTTTAGAGAAGAAGACACCAGGACCTTTCAGAAATGCTCGGATTTCAGGAGTCTAATGAACAGAAGGTAATAAAGAAAGTTACTACTGGCTGATGCTGACATGTACCCCAGGATGCACAGGGACACATCATCACTGATGTAACCTTGGGTCATTCGGTGTTTCAGTTCTTTCAACATCAGACACACTCATCCAAGTGACCCAGCCAGGGTTGATCAGGCCCTGGCTTGTGGCCAGGCAGCACTGATCCACGGGTCACACCTCTTGACCCATAGCCATCTGGAGACTCGATCAGCAGCCTCTGTGACAGTCCTGATGGCTATTTTCTTTGCACTCCCCGTAATGCCAAGGAGAGAGAAGGTTCCAAACAGTGAGTAGCCAGCAAAACCTCTAAATCCCACCTATATAGGCCCACAATGTGTCCTCCAACCCTATCCCTGGCACTGCTTTACCAGCTCCTGGTATTTGGATTTCATAGGCTCAAGTGTTTCCTCGATCCAGTTTTCCCAAGGAACTGTCAGTTCTACCATGACCACATGCTTTGAAGTTTCTGACAGAACAAATACTGGAGAAATTAACGGAACAGAATGCTGATAAATTGTCATATGTAATGTAATTACCTGTATCCTAAAGTACTACAAGAGGTAGCCATTAAATTATTAGTTATCATCTTTCTGCATTTTATAGATAATGGAAATGTTCCTGCAGATTGAAGGGTGAGCAATGTAAACATGATATTTAAAATGAGGGGGAGAGCAAATTGGCAACGTTAGTCTGGTTAGAAGTAGGAAAGTGTCAGTGTCTATTATAAACAATGTAATAGCAGCACACTTAGAAAATATCAAAGGAATTACATGAAGCCAACATGAATTCATGAAAGGGAAACCATGTTAGACAAACCTGCTGGAGTGTCCTGAGGTGAGAACTGGCAGAATAGATAAGGAAGAAACAATAGATGCTGCGTATTTGGATTTTCATAAGGCCCTTTAATAATGTCCTACGTAAGAGCTTACTGCATAAAATTAGAGCACATAGAATTGGCTTGGAATTTTGACTTTATAAAACTATAACACATCTGCCTCTTGTATTTTATCCTCAAGATTAAATTGGCAATATTTCATTGGTTTCCTGAATGATCTTATGTTTGTCTGTGATATTTTAATAATTTATGTATATTGACTCACATTGCTTCTCACCTCCTACCATTTAGAAAATACAGTGTTTTATTCTTTTGTAGACCTAAAGTGCTTGACCTGAGATTTGTTAAACAGTGAAATCCATTTGTCATCTTCTTGAGCATAGACCTCATTCATTATTATATAATCTAATGCTTCCTTGAAGTGCCATCTATCTTGGTGCCATCAGGAAGATCTGATTTATAGCTTTTGTTCCGATCCTCCCAGTTCTTTATGAATATGCTAAATAACTGTGGCTCCAACAGAAGAGAGTTTAGTCAGGAGGTTGACAGAATCCCAGGACAAATGACTTTTTATACAATCTTTACCCAAACGTCCACAAAAATTACAGTGACATTTTGAGAACACTGTAGAAGTTCTCTAGTAACACACTCAAAATGCTGGAGGAATTCTACAGGCCAGGCGGTGTCTATGGAAGAGAGTAAACAGTCGACTTTGCCGGATCAGACCCTTCATCAAGTCGAAGGATCTTGGTTCCAAATGTTGACTGTTTACTCTTTTTCATAGACGCTGTCTGGCCTGCTGAGTTCCTCCAGCATTTAGTGTGTGTCACTTTGGATTTCCAGCATCTGCAGATTTTCCTGTGTTTTAAGTTCTCTAGTGTTGGCAGCTTAAGTGTCTTCTCAATGCATGCAGTGTGAATCGCATTTCTGGCACTGAAAGATTTGGCTTTGGGTTTTAAATTTAAAACTGAAATTCCAAACAATTATAGAATAATCTTTAGTGTTCTTTCATTTCAGTAGTAATAGTATGATCACTTGAGTCAGGTGTTCTCCTAAGGTGTTGTCTATTGGTGGGTCCTCAGGTGGGTTGCAGAGGCTGACCCAGGATCTCATGTTCTGTGCGGTCTCGGCGAGAGTAAATGGTGGCCGTGGTTCGTGGTTATGTCTTTTGGTTGTTCAGTCTCTCCTTTCGCCATTGCCACTTGTTCTCCATAACACAGTGGAGGATATTTTCACAGACAAGAGAAAATCTGCAGATGCTGGAAATCCAAGCAACACACACAACATGCTGGAGGAATTTAGCAGGCCAGATAGCATCTATGGAAAAAAGTACAGTCGATGTTTCAGGCCAAGACCCTTTGACAGGTCACTTTCATATAGCACAGTTTCCTCTTGAACAGATTACCTCCAGTCGTACCCAGTGAATGCAATATCTTCCCAGGTTTTGGATGTAATCTTGGATTTCTTCAGGCTGCTTTAATGTTACTATTGATGCATTTCATTTGCCCGCCAGTGGCTCACTGACCTTCTTTCAACTGGGAGTAAATGATCTTTTTGGGGAGATGTGAGTGAGACATCCAAGTGACAAGACCTATCTATCGGAGTTGCTGTTGCTTTATCATGGTGGAGATGATGTTCATGTTGGTCTCCTCCAGTACACTTTCATTTTCTAGGGGTATAACTTAATTCTGTTGGGCTTGTACTTCCCAATGCTTGATTCAAGATGTTAGGATTAATTATTGAGTGCTGAGGTAGGATTTCAGCCTGAGATGCTGCTCAACCACTAATTTTCTCAGCAGACTGTTTATTATTGTACTTGACTGGATCCGTCATTTAGCCTCCTCACTGTGGTGACACTGTGATTTCACTGCTGTGGTCATCCTATGAGAAGAAGCAGGCATCAAGAAGTGATCGGGACTCAAGATGTATTGTCCTAAGGCTGTGACTCCATCATTGGACTGATACCCTGTCCCGTCCCTTCTCATTTTCTTTTTTTTTTGTTGTTTCACATAATTTCAAACACAGGAGTGCCAGAATGCCCTTTAACCCTTAACCCTGTCACCAATCCTGGAAGGCCCCCCAGTGAACAGGTGGACACCATTTGTTCCTTCTCCACTCACATCTTGGAATTAATATAACTTTCAACAAGGTCAGGCTGTTCATGTAGACAGATCACTGCAGGTCTGTTGCCTGGAACTGTGAACAGCCATCTTGGCCATGTCCAGGAGCTGACCAGTTTGGACATCCCTTGAATGATCCACCCCACTAAGTGCCCAGAGATTTAGAGTACTGGAGAACCAAAACTTGAGGTGCATGTTCTTCAGATACCTAGACTGCAACTTCTCTCATTGCATTACAACTGACAACTTGTACCATCCAAGGCCTGTTTCAATGCATTTAAAAACCGCTGATAAAGACAGTAAAACATTTGAAACTAAATTAAATAATCCCCCACATGAGCCATCTGTTATCGGCCCCAACCAACACATATTCCACTCTCTCCTCCTACCCCTCCTCACAGTCCCCCACCCTGCTCTCATGACCATACCCCTTCCCCACATGAAACCACCATGATGGGCTTCACAGCTGAACAGGTGAGAAGACAGCTGGAACGTTTCAACCCAAACAAGGCTGCAGGACCGGATGGTGTCAGTACCAGGGTGCTCAAAACCTGTGCCCCTCAGCTATGTGGAGTATTTTGCCATGTATTCAACCTGAGCCTGAGGCTCCGGAGGGTTCCCGTGCTGTGGAAGACATCCTGCCTCGTCCCTGTGCCGAAGACGCCACGCCCCAGCGGCCTCAATGACTACAGACCGGTGGCATTGACCTCCCACATCATGAAGACCCTGGAGAGACTTGTTCTGGAGCTGCTCCAGCCTATGGTCAGGCCACACTTAGATCCCCTCCAGTTCGCCTACCAGCCCCGACTAGGAGTTGAGGATGCCATCGTCTACCTGCTGAACTGTGTCTACGCCCACCTGGACAAGCCAGCGAGCACTGTGAGGGTCATGGTTTTTGACTTCTCCAGTGCATTCAACACTATCCACCCTGCTCTGCTGGGGGAGAAGCTGACAGCGATGCAGGTGGATGCTTCCCTGGAGTCATGGATTCTTGATTACCTGACTGGCAGACCACAGTACGTGTACTTGCAACACTGTGTGTCCGACAGAGTGATCAGCAGCACTGGGGCTCCACAGGGGACTGTCTTGTCTCCCTTTCTCTTCACCATTTACACCTCGGACTTCAACTACTGCACAGAGTCTTGTCACCTTCAGAAGTTTTCGGATGACTCTGTCATAGTTGGATGCATCAACAAGGGAGATGAGGCTACAGTAGGAAACTTTGTCACATGGTGTGAGCAGAATTATCTGCAGCTTAATGTGAAAAAGACTAAGGAGCTGGTGGTAGACCTGAGGAGAGCTAAGGTACCAGTGATCCCAGTTTCCATCCAGGGGGTCAGTGTGGACATGGTGGAGGATTACAAATACCTTGGGATACGAATTGACAATAAACTGAACTGGTCAAAGAACACTGAGGTTGTCTACAAGAAGGGTCAGAGCCGTCTCTATTTCCTGGGGAGACTGAGGTCCCTTAAAATCTGCTGGACAATGCTGAGGATGTTCTACGAGTCTGTGGTGGCCAGTGCTATCATGTTTGCTGTTGTGTGCTGGGGCAGCAGGCTGAGGGTAGCAGACACCAACAGAACCAACAAACTCATTCGTAAGGCCAGTGATGTTGTTGGGATGGAACTGGACTTTCTGACGGTGGTGTCTGAAAAGAGGATGCTGTCTAAGTTGCATGTCATCTTGGTCAATGTCTCCCATCCACTACATAATGTACTGGGTGGGCACAGGAGTACATTCAGCCAGAGACTCATTCCACCAAGATGCAACACAAAGCGTCACAGGAAGTTATTCCTGCCTGTGGCCATCAAAATTTACCACCCCTCCCTTGGAGGGTCAGACACCCTGAGCCAATAGGCTGGTCCTGGATTTATTTCATAATTTATTGGCATAATTTACATATTACTATTTAACTATTTATAGTTCTATTACTATTTATTATTTATGGTGCAACTGTAATGAAAACCAATTTCCCTCGGGATCAATAAAGTATGACTATGACTATGACTATGACTACAAAACTTTATTTGTAGAATTAAATAATTTGTTTTAAGTAAATTAAGAACAAATAATCCCACTTTTAATTCATTGAAAACATAAATACATGGAGAAATAAAAATAGAAACTAATCTTAACTTTGTCGTGAACATTGGATATCTTAGACAATAGACAATAGGTGCAGAAGTAGACCATTCAGCCCTTCGAGCCTGCACCGCCATTCTGAGATCATGGCTGATCATCTACTATCAATACTCGGTTCCTGCCTTGTCCCCATAACCCTTGATTCCCCTATCCATAAGATACCTATCTAGCTCCTTCTTGAAAGCATCCAGAGAATTGGCCTCCACTGCCTTCTGAGGCAGCGCGTTCCACACCTCCACAACTCTGTGGGAGAAGAAGTTCCTCCTCAACCCTGTCCTAAATGACCTACCCCTTATTCTTAAACCATGCCCTCTGGTACTGGACTCTCCCAGCATCTGGAACATATTTCCTGCCTCTATCTTGTCCAATCCCTTAATAATTTTATATGTCTCAATCAGATCCCCCCCCTCAATCTCCTTAATTCCAGCGTGTACAAGCCCAGTCTCTCTAACCTCTCTGCGTAAGACAGTCCGAACATCCCAGGAATTAACCTAGTGAACCTACCCTGCACCTCCTCCACAGCCAGGATGTCCTTCCTTAACCCTGGAGACCAAAACTGCACACAATACTCCAGGTGTGGTCTCACCAGGGCCCTGTACAAATGCAGAAGGATTTCCTCGCTCTTGTACTCCATTCCCTTTGTAATAAAGGCCAACATTCCATTAGCCTTCTTCACTGCTAGCTGCACTTGCTCATTCACCTTCAGAGACTGACAAACAAGTTCTCCTAGATCTCTTTGTATTTCTCCCTTACCTAACTCCACACCGTTCAGACAATAATCTGCCTTCCTGTTCTTGCTCCCAAAGTGAATAACCTCACACTTATTCACATTAAACGCCATCTGCCAAGTTTCTGCCCACTCACCCAGCCTATCCAAGTCACCTTGAATTCTCCTAACATCCTCATCACATGTCACACTGCCACCCAGCTTAGTATCATCAGCAAACTTGTTGATGTTATTCACAATGCCTTCCTCTAAATCATTGACGTAAATCGTAAACAGCTGTGGTCCCAATACCGAGCCCTGTGGCACCCCACTCGTCACCACCTGCCATTCCGAGAAACACCCATTCACTGCTACCCTTTGCTTTCTATCTGCCAACCAGTTTTCTATCCATGTCAATATCCTCCCCCCAATGCCATGAGCTCTGATTTTTTTCCCACCAATCTCCTATGTGGTACCTTATCGAATGCCTTCTGAAAGTCAAGGTACACCACATCCACTGGATCTCCCGTGTCTATCTTCCTGGTTACATCCTCGAAAAACTCCAATACATTAGTCAAGCATGATTTGCCCTTGGTAAATCCATGCTGGCTCGGCCCAATCCTATCACTGCTATCAAGATATGCCGCTATTTCATCTTTAATAATGGACTCTAGCATCTTCCCCACTACTGATGTTAGGCTAACAGGGCAATAGTCCTCTGTTTTCTCCCTCCCTCCTTTCTTAAAAAGTGGGATAACATTAGCCATTCGCCAATCCTCAGGAACTGATCCTGAATCTAAGGAACATTGGAAAATGATCACCAATGCATCCGCAATTTCCAGAGCCACCTCCTTTAGTACCCTAGGATGCAGACCATCTGGATCTGGGGATTTGTTAGCTTTCAGTCCCATCAGTCTACTCATCACTGTTTCCTTCCTAATGTCAATCTGTTTCAGTTCCTCTGTTACCCTATGTCCTTGGCCCATCCATACATCTGGGAGATTGCTTGTGTCTTCCCTAGTGAAGACAGATCCAAAGTACTTCTTAAGTTCGTCTGCCATTTCTCTGTTTCCCATAACAATTTCTCCCAATTCATTCTTCAAGGGCCCAACATTGTTTTTAACTATCTTCCTTCTCTTCGCATACCTAAAAAAAACTTTTGCTATCCTCCTTTATATTCCTAGCTAGCTTGCGTTCATACCTCATTTTTTCTCCCCGCATTGCCTTTTTAGTTAAGTTCTGTTGCTCCTTAAAAATTTCCCAATCATCCGTCTTCCCACTCAGCTTAGCTCTGTTATACTTCTTTTTTAATGTTATGCTATCTCTGACTTCCTTTGTCAACCACTGTGGCCACTTTCCCCCCTTTGAATCCTTCCTTCTCCGGGGGATGAACTGATTTTGCACCTTGTGCATTATTCCCAAGAATACCTGCCATTGCTGTTCCACTGTCTTTTCTGCTAGGATATCCGACCAGTCAACGTTGGCCAGCTCCTCCCTCATGGTTCCATAGTCTCCTTTGTTCAACTGCAATACTGACACTTCTGATCTGCCCTTGTCCCTCTCAACTTGCAGATAAAAACTTATCATATTATGGTCACTACCTCCTAATGGCTCCTTTACTTCAAGATCACTTATCAAATCCTCTTCATTGCACAACACTAAATCCAGAATAGCCTTATCCCTGGTTGGCTGTCGTACAAGCTGCTCCAAAAATGCATCCCGTAGGCACTCTACAAACTCCCTATCCTGGAGTCCAGTACCAACCTGATTTTCCCAGTTCACCTGCATGTTGAAATCCCCCATAACTACTGTGACATTTCCTTTGCCACATGCCATTGCTAACTCCCTATCTTCCCTGAATTTGATCAGGCTGCACTAGATACACCTGTCATGGCTGGCTCTGAGGTTGAGAAGCTAGACTATAAGTGTATCCACTCCCTCAGCTCAGGGTATCACAGAATAGTCCTGGGACCTATGGTCACCCCAAGGAAAGAGGAAGATCTATTACATTCCATTCTCCCAGATGAACAAATGCAGAGAGATAGAGGGTCCTGATACACACACTGAAGTCATCGTGCAGTTCCCTACAGAACCGCCAGCTATTCATCAGCCTGCCTCAGATGTCAGTGTAATACTGAGGCAGCACTGTAGGAAGTTGATGTCCTTTGGATAAAAATTGAGACAAGGTTCAGTGCACAAGTTGAAGGAAAAGTGAAAGATCTCCTGGTAATATTTGAAAAAGAGCTGTCAGATCCCCAGTGTTCCAACTAATATTTACTCTTTCAAAAAGTAACTGATTAGCCAATGATCCATCTCATTACTGTTTGTGTAAGATTGTATGCAAGTCAGCTCCGTTGATTCTCAAAAATAACTGCAAATATAGCATATCACAAATGGGTTGGGGGCAATTTGGGAAGTTCCTCCATAATAAAGTGCTATTTAAATGCAAGTCTTTCTTTTTAACACACTTTTGTAAACAATATTCTAAACAATTACAAACTAATTGTTAGTGCTTTTTCTTTTTATAGGAGCATAACTTAATTCTATTGGCATTTTGTATCTTGTCAACTCTGGTTTGTAATCATTAGTGGCTTTACATGGATATTATGAACAGATAAAACATTTTACTCATTATGTTTACCCATGAATGGAAGTGGAAATAAATGTTTAAAGGGAAAATAAGTTAAAGCACAAAGTATGGGTATGAAGAAATAAATGAAAAGATTTGCATTTCTGTAGTATCTTTCACATTCTTCTCAGAATGCCTCAAGGCACTTTAGAACCATTGAAGTTCATACGAACTCTTGTGATTCAGTAACTTTACTAAAATACTGACTCAGGTATGATGGGCAAAATAACTGACTGTTGAGATGAGAGGAACTACATTCTGTCATAATTCTTGGCAATTCTTTTTCATAAACCCTAGAAAAAAAAACAACTGCTTGATAATTAGGATATCAGTATGCATTGCAGACAGCAAGTGCACTATGTGAAGAATGTACCAGAGATTTGGATGCTAACACAGAAGTTATTAGATCCCCTCTTAACCTTCTCTACTCTGAACAAAACATGCCTACTTCTCCTAACTCTGCAAATATATAAATTTTCTCACCTCTGATATCACCCTGATAAACCTCTCAGAGTCATAGAGTCTTAGAACACGACAGCACAGAAACAGCCCATCCATCTAGACTGTGCTGAACTATTATGTGGCCTAGTCCCATTGACCTGCACCTGAACCTTTGCCCTCTGTATCCCTCCCATCCATTCACCTATCCAAATTTCTCTAAAATGTTTAAAAATGAACCTTCCGCTGGCAGCTCGTTCCACACTCTCACCACCCCCTGAGTGAAGAGTTTCCCCGTTATGCTCCCCTCAAGTATTTCACCTTTCACCTTTAACCTATGACCTCTCGTTCTCAACTCACTCAAATTCAATGGAAGAAGCCTACTTGTATTTACCCTATTTATACCCCTCATAATTTTGTATACTTCTACCAAAACTCCCCTCATTCTCCTATGCTCCAAGGAATAAACTCCTAAACTACTCCACTTTTCCCCTATACCCTCTCATACGCTTGCCACTTTCTTTACCTCATATAATATGATAGTTAACTGAGACATTTAGCTGCAATGTGGGATTTGAACTGGTTCTGCTCAAATAAAAAATATATTATGAAATCCAAGTCATATGAGAAAAAGAACCTCATGTGCAGTGCCACCAGTACAATTATTTGCTCCTCATCTACCACACGATCTTAGTTCTCCTAAGGTGTGAATTGTCACACATCTCATTCCTCTTCTTCAAACACAGCCCCTATTGTCAGGGTGTACACAACTCTACCAGTGCTTGGAGGTGGTAAAATGAGATGCGTGCTGCAGGCTTGGGCCCACTTGACTTCATCTGTGGCACTACTCTGCTTCCTTGCCTGTTGGGTGACTTGCATATGAAAGGAAGCAGGAAGAAAAGTTCAAAGCTCAAAGTCCAAATTTGTTATCGAGGTATGTAAACCTTGAGGTTCATCTTCTTGCAGACACATACAAAACAATGAAACATGACAGAATTCACTGAAAACACACACACACAATGGGACCACCACCTTACCAATTTGTCAAAGAGGGCAAATCATGCAAATAGTAAAAAAAAGTAAACAAAAACACAGCCAACGTGAACTGCAGAATCTCTGAAAGTAAGTCCATAGTTGCTGAGCCCGTTCAGAGCTGAGGCAAGTGAAGCCCGACCTGTTTTGCTTTGCAACTTTAAAAACTAATTGAAAGGAAAACATTGGAGCCCAGGATAACTCATGTATTTACTTTGTCTTTCTGTTTCTTTAGTGAGGCGTACACATATGACATGGTGGCATAATGACGTACTTCTTACATATAACCCGCAATGAATTATGGAAACAAAGGATGCTTAATCAAACAATATATTTACAATGTTACTCAATTATTACTGAAATATTAAATACACAACACCCCTCCCTGCTTAGCTATAAACTCCAACTCAAAATAGAATGTACCTCAACTCAAATATATAACATGTTACTCTCCAGACATCTTATATACACAGTATACTATATAGTACAACTACTATATAGGAATGCACAGCATAGTAAATTTTAAGTTGTCCCACTCAGTCCTAAAGATTTAATCGTTGTGGAGGGGCTACTGCACAGGGCCGAAAGAAGCTGCAGAAGGTTGTACATCTAGTTGGCTCCATCTTGGGTACTAGCCTACAAAGTACCCAGGACATCTTTAGGGAGCGGTGTCCATTGTTGGGGACCTCCAGCACCCAGGACATGTCCTTTTCTTGCTGTTGCCATCAGGTAGAAGATGCAGAGGCCTGGGCGCACACACTCAGCGATTCAGAAACAGCTTCTTCCCCTCTGCCATCCGATTCCTGAATGGACATTGAAGCATTTGACACTACCTCACTTTTTTAATAAACTTTGTACATAATTTCTGTTATTGCACATTTTTAAAAAATCTATTCAATATGTGTAATTGAGTTACTTATTTAATATTATGTTTTTTTTTCTCTCTCTGCTGTATTGATTCAAATTCAAAGATTCAAAAAACTTTATTGTCATTCTAACCATACATCAGCTCTGCAGGGCAAAATGAGACAACGTTTCTCAGAGGCAGTGCAATCATAACATAACAAACACAACACTAAATAATAAACATAACAATAAATAGTAAAACACAACAGCCATATGTCAGTTAAAATCAGTTATAAGTGTCCAGTGCAAGTTAAAAGTGTCGAAAGCAGAGTCAGGTGGAGCAGCTATTTAGCAGTCTGACTGCCTGTGGGAGGAAGCTGTTTAGTAGCCTTGTGGTTTTAGCTTTGATGCTCCTGTAACGTTTTCCTGATGGCAGAAGAACAAACAGTTCATGGAGAGGGTGTG
This sequence comes from Mobula hypostoma, assembly GCF_963921235.1. Classification (NCBI taxonomy): domain Eukaryota; kingdom Metazoa; phylum Chordata; class Chondrichthyes; order Myliobatiformes; family Myliobatidae; genus Mobula; species Mobula hypostoma. The sequence goes on from NC_086113.1 coordinate 24,514,116, forward strand.
AGGGGTCTTTAATGATGTACCGTGTCTTCTGGAGGCATCGACTCTGAAAGAGGTCTCGGACAGAAGGTAGGGAGATCCCAATAACCTTCTCAGCTCCCCTAACCACCCTCTGCAAGGCTTTTTTGTCGACAGCACTGCAGCTGGAGTACCAGGTTGTGATGCAAAAGGTCAGCACACTCTCAACCACGCCTCTGTAGAATGTAGTTAAGATGTTAGTGGGGAGTGATGCTTGTTTAGGCTTCCTCAGAAAGTGCAATCTCTGCTGGGCCCATTTCACAATCCCAGTGGTGTTCCTGGACCAGGTGAGATTGTCCGAGATCTGCACCCCAAGGAACTTGATGTTTTCCACTCTCTCCACTGTGGAGCCGCTGATGCTGAGGGGCGTGTGCTCAGGCTGAGACCGTCTGAAATCAACGATCATCTCCTTGGTTTTGGTGACATTAAACATCAAGTTGTTATCCCTGCACCAGCTCTCTAGGTGTTTGATATAAAGAAATTCAAGAACGGAGGGTGAATACAGGAAAGAGACAATGAGGTATGTGATACGCCTGGATCTCACTGAAAGGCTAATGATTCATTTGGGCCTAATAGCCCAGATGAATGAATGAATGTTTTGATCAAATGTCAACCTTCTCTTTCCCTCCACAGATGCTGCCTGGTCCACTGAGTTTCTTCAGCATCTTGTTAAGTCAATTCAAGTCAAGTCAAGTCACTTTTTATTGTCATTTCAACCATAACTGCTGGTACAGAACATAGTAAAAAGGAGACAACATTTTCCAGGACCATGGTGCTACATGAAACAATACAAAGACTATTTGTGGCCTATTCTCCTGCTAGTTTTTCTTATGTAAACTGCACATGGTTTTGCTGCTTTCTCAATACTTTTCCCCACTCTATTGAACGTGTGATTTCAAAACAGCGGCCTTGCATTTGTGAGCTCTTGAACTCATGGAGAAGAAAACATAAAATAAATAATATTACCTGCTCTGAGTTTGGGGAAAGTACTTCCGATTCACTCTTCAAATCTTCTTTGATACTCCTTTGACCTGTAATGACAAGAATGGTGTCCTCATAAGGCTTCTAATGCCTTAAGCTCTGTTCTGCTAGAGACAATGTCTATGGAATTCATTGCCATGTATACCATGGAGGCCAAGTCATTAGATATAGTTAAACTGGAGGTTGATAGATTCTTAATTACTAAGGGCATCAAAGGTTATGGGGAGAAGATAGGAGAATGTGGTTGAGAGGGATAGTAAATCAGCCATGAGTTAATAGTAAAGCTGACCTGATGAATTGAATGGCCTTATTTTGCTCCTGTGTCTTATGGTCGTAGGACACTTATCAAGTTTAAATATCACAAAACTGACATTCATTCCCCAGTTGACCAGATTTGAAATTAAATGACTACACAATGATAGTAGCTGAAAATAACTCAGAAAATGTTAAACTTTAAAAAGATTTTGTAGATGACTACTGCACCTCGTGTTGAATTGTTGTTTCTTTCTATTTTTGTCTCACTATAGTATGAACATGCAAGAGAGGAATTCAGACTGCTCTCTGTCATGCTTCAACACAAATTGATTTACAAATTATAGGGCTATACTTCTTGGTTTACAAACTGAGGTAAGAATTTCCAATTCAAAAACACACTTTAACCTTCATGTTCACATTCCTGCAGGCACAGTACATCCCCTGGGTTCTTGCGAATGCATTCGCAGCCTGTGTCAGGCTCACATGGGGTGGGTGTATTGGAACTCACCCTTGCCCTTTTTTAGTTAGCAGGTGAGATGGGAGGTGGGGAGTGATGAGGGCTGCAGTATTTTCATGTCTTCTCTTCCAAATAGCATCTACTAATAGCATTAATTAGCAAGTGGAACACATCAGCAGATTAGTTAAGTTACTGCACCAGCAACCCAGAAGCTGGACTGATGATCCTGAGACAAAAGTTCAAATCAGGATGACATGGAATTTAAATTATGCTAATTAAATATTTCTGGAGTTTGAAATGTAGCATCAGGAACAAAGCTGGTTCACTAACATCTTTAGGATAGCACACTTCCCACACCTCCTGCATCTAGAACTTACGTACCTCTGGGCCCAGTCCGATATAGCTGTATCTGTCTTGCCCTGCCATTGGCACTGAAATGTCGTATAAGAATAGACAATAAATTCTATCCATTCCAATAAGGTCCCCATAATGTGAATACATAGCTGAAAAAAAAATCCCTGGCACCATCCCCTTTGTACAAATGCAGTGCCAGTTTCAAATAGTTATCAGAAATGCATTTCAATGAATTGCTGAAATAATATCTGGTGTAGTGGTATCAGTTTGCTACAGGTCTCCCACAATGAAGTGAGTTCCCATGATTTAAAAATAACATCAAGCTATTTTTAAGTTAAAGTAAATTTTAAGTATTTGTTGCATTCCACAAATCTTGGCAGTAAAAGTTAATGACCCAATAGTTCCACAAAATAATTAACAGCTCTGTAATTACCTCTGTAATTGTGAGTAGATTCTGCAAGCACAGAAGTATAGTTGATTGTCACTGTCACTCCGAATTCACTCCAACTACAGACTCACTGAAATCCAGTGAGAGAAAATAAAGTTCCACATTTGCCCGGCAAAAATGTTGAGAAACTTGTCCCTTGACTTTGCACCTGAGCCAATCCAGTGCTGGTTCTGTGAGTGCTTTTGTTTCAATGGAAAAGAGGGATACAAATTTCAGTATTATATATGTTTTGATTTCATTGAGTTAACTTATGCTTATTCATACTAAATTGTTTTATTGTGGTGTATGCAAAAGATTCCTCTGCACAAATTTGAAACTGAACAGTACAGTAATCCTTATGTTCTGGATAATAATTATTCCCATTTCAATGTCAGATAAACTGAATATCCTATCCTATTCAGATTGCATCTTGTGGCTGCTTGTTTCATGCATCCAACTGCTGCTTATGTTCATTGGATTCTTCAAGTCTTTTATTAATAATTTGTTTTAATGATTTAATTAACTTTTAGTAGTATTAAAAATGTTCTTAAGCATTAGTGAATATCAGAGACATTTACACGCATTCAAGCTGTTTGGCAGCCTTGACAGCCAGTTCAACCTGTTGGTGTGGATTAACCTGTCGACATAGGATTTCTGAGGGATTTATGATCAACGGCCTTGCCAACTAGTTCAGACCACCTTCTTTGAGGAAGTTTGCATTTAATCAGAGCTGCTCAATGTATTAGCAGATAGTCAAGTACAAGTGATGAATATATTTTTAGAAGTCTTGAGTGAGTATTGAAAATTGTGCTGTAGCCGTGCTTTTATGAAAATAAACATATTTATTCTATACACTTTTGACACCTCAAAGCAGTTCAAACAAATCATCTACTTTAAAATCTAATAAATATTGTGACATAGGGAAAGCAACTAATTACTTGCACTTAACAAACTCACACAGCTCCAACAAATATCTTAGATGGACACCATTTCTCTTTGAGTAACATGGAGAAATAGATTATTGTCCAAAACATTAAGGATTAATATATTGCTCAACTTCAAAGTCATTCTCAGTAATACTTTGCAGCAATCTTAGAGAGCAGGCAGCATTTCAGATCATGGAACATTTGATCAGTACCACACAGGAGCATCAGCCTTGATTTATCGTGCTTCAACATCTGGAGTTCAAATTGACCCCAGCACCGTTGCTACACTGAACAAAGGTTGACATGGAAATTCAGATAATTCTGAAGTCTGATAAAAATAATTGATGCTAAGCTAGTTGACTCAAACAAAATGTACAGTCTGTGCTCTGAATAATGTATTGTGTCACAGGTGGAGTGTGTATTTTTTGTTCACAGCAATGCTTAGGGTCATTATAGAAACTTTAAATATAGACTTACTTTAAGTATTTTTGGGTGCCTATTATCAACTGTCACTTTTAATACCTAACTGGCCATAAATTTTGATACATGTTTTCTATCCACTCAACGGCTCCTTCTAATACAGATTCATAATTCTTTGAAAGTGGCGTAACAAGTAGATAGGATTATAGAGAAAGCTTTTGACACATTGGCCTTCATAAAGCAAAGTTTTGATTACAGGAGCTGGGATGTTATGTTGAAGTTGCATAAGATATTGGTGAGGCATAATTTAGAGTATTATGTACAGTTTTGATCAACTAACTACAGGAAAGATGTCAATAAGATTGAAGGAGTGCAGAGAAAATGTGCAAGAATGTTGCCAGGTCTTCAGGACCTGAGTTATAGGGAAAAATTGAAGTGGTTAGGACATTCTTATTGATGTTTTATAGAGATTTGATAGAAGTATGCAAAATTATGAGGGTTATAGATAGGACAATTCCAAGCAGATTTTTTCCACTGAGGTTGGGTGAGACGAGAATGAGGGGTCATGTTTAAAGGGTGAAAGGTGAAATGCTTAAGAGGAATATGAAGGGGAAGTTATTCACTCAGAGAGTGGCCAGAGTGTGGAACAAGCTGCCATCAGAGGTTGTGGATGTGGATTCGATTTCAATTTTCAAGAGAAAGTTGTAAAGGTTCATAGATGGGAGGGGTACGGAGGGCTACAGTCCAGGTACTGGTCAATGGGAGTAGGCAGGTTATTAATTTGGCACAGACTAGATGGGCCAAAGGGCCTGTTTCAGTGCTGTAGTGTCCCAAGATTCTATTTTTGATCCATTTTTATTGTTTACTAAATTGATAATAAATCAATGGCATCTTTTAAATTGTGCTTGGGTGGTTTCAAACCAGGATTTTGTCTATTAAATATGCAAACCTCTTAAATGTGTGACGAGAATACACATAGATTAAGATGTTAGCTGGCCTGTGCTGGCACCAGTGGGATCAGCAGTTAGTCTGCCACCTGTCTTCAGGAGAAAGAGAGATAAGGAAAACAATGGAGCAGCATTTGGAGATGTTAATGAAGGGACGGGAGAGTTTAACGGAAGGAGAGCTGTCAAGATCGACTCCCCCTTTGAACCCTTAACTCTTTGAAGTGATGGACAGGTGATACCCCAGCAGGGGGATAAAAAGGGACAGGTTTGCTAAGGCAAGACACACACGACACCCCGAGGTAACGAGACCCTGGAAGCGGTGCGTCTCCCACAAGTCGGTGGGAAGTTTTGGAGGGCTGGTCGCGGGACCAAGCCATAGACGCATAGGGTGGAAAGGCACGATCAGCGGGAACCTGGTGTGTGTCCGCCCTTGCCTGGGTGCCAGGTTCACCGCAGAGAAACGATCGTATTTGGAAACGGAGGGGTCACGGTCGGTGACCTCAGAAGACATCACAAAGGGCTCCCCCGAAAGCTGACTGCGAAGAATATCGAAGGTCTGTGTGGAAGCCGTTTGAATATTCATTTGTTTTGCTCTCTCTCTCCTTCCCCCCACTGCCCATCTCCCACGGCAGTGATTACTGTGAACTGAACTGAATTCAATTGAACTGAACTTTGCGTCACTTTGAAACTGGTCATTTACCCCTAGACGACGATAGAGCTTGATTGATCCTGTTATCCTAATTCTGTGTACATGTGTGTTTATCATTGCTGAACTGTTGCATTTATTATCCATTTGATTAGAGTACTGTGTTGCTTGTTTCTTTAATAAAACTTTCTTAGTTCTAGCAAACCAGACACCAACTGAGTGATCCATTTCTGCTGGTTTGGCAACCCAGTTACGGGGTACATAACAAATGCTGCCAAAGACAACTTCTTACAGCACTACCTTCATTTTCCTTTTGACATAAGGCTATGAGAAAGCATACAAAATCTTCAAAATATTTAGTGAATTGACTTCAAAATATTCCACCAAGAGTTGTGGACAACCCATTTAAGTAATATCATCTTGCACACAGTAGCCTTTGTGACGAATGTGGGATGCATTAGATGTAGTACATTTGGATTTTCAGAAGGCCTTTGACAAGTGGCCACATATGAGGCTGCTTACCAAGTTAAGAGCCCATGGTATTACAGGAAAGTTACTAACATAGTTAGAGCATTGGCTGATTTGTAGGAGCCAGTGAGTGGGAATAAAAGGATCCTTATCTGGTTGGCTGCCAGTGACTAGTGGTGTTCCACAGGTGTTGGTGTTGGGGCTACTTCTTTTTATATTGTATATAAATAATTTAACTGATGGAATAGATTGCCAAGTTTGCAGATGATATGACAATTAGTTGAGGGGTAGGTAGTGTTGAGGAAACAGGTAGGATGCAGAAGGACTTAGACAGATTAGGAGAATGGACAAGAAAGTGGTAAATAGAAACATAGAAACATAGAAAATAGGTGCAGGAGTAGGCCATTCGGCCCTTCAAGCCTGCACCGCCATTTATTATGATCATGGCTGATCATCCAACTCAGAACCCTGCCCCAGCCTTCCCTCCATACCCCCTGACCCCTGTAGCCACAAGGGCCATATCTAACTCCCTCTTAAACATAGCCAATGAACTGGCCTCAACAGTTTGCTGTGGCAGAGAATTCCACAGATTCACCACTCTCTGTGTGAAGAAGTTTTTCCTAATCTCGGTCCTAAAAGGCTTCCCCTCTATCCTCAAACTGTGACCCCTCGTTCTGGACCTCCCCAACATCGGGAACAATCTTCCCGCATCTAGCCTGTCCAATCCCTTTAGGATCTTATACGTTTCAATCAGATCCCCCCTCAATCTTCTAAATTCCAACGAGTACAAGCCCAGTTCATCCAGTCTTTCTTCATATGAAAGACCTGCCATCCCAGGAATCAATCTGGTGAACCTTCTTTGTACTCCCTCTATGGCAAAGATGTCTTTCCTCAGATTAGGAGACCAAAACTGCACACAATACTCCAGGTGTGGTCTCACTAAGGCCTTGTACAACTGCAGTAGTACCTCCCTGCTCCTGTACTCGAATCCTCTCGCTATAAATGCCAGCATACCATTCGCCTTTTTCACCGCCTGCTGTACCTGCATGCCCACTTTCAATGACTGGTGTATAATGACACCCAGGTCTCGTTGCACCTCCCCTTTTCCTAATCGGCCACCATTCAGATAATAATCTGTTTTCCTATTTTTGCCACCAAAGTGGATAACTTCACATTTATCCACATTAAATTGCATCTGCCATGAGTTTGCCCACTCACCCAACCTATCCAAGTCACCCTGCATCCTCTTAGCATCCTCCTCACTGCTAACACTGCCACCCAGCTTCGTGTCATCCGCAAACTTGGAGATGCTGCATTTAATTCCCTCATCCAAGTCATTAATATATATTGTAAACAAGTGGGGTCCCAGCACTGAGCCTTGCGGTACCCCACTAGTCACCGCCTGCCATTCTGAAAAGGTCCCGTTTATTCCCACTCTTTGCTTCCTGTCTGCTAACCAATTCTCCACCCACACCAATACCTTACCCCCAATACCATGTGCTTTAAGTTTGCACACTAATCTCCTGTGTGGGACCTTGTCAAAAGCCTTTTGAAAATCCAAATATACCACATCCACTGGTTCTCCCCTATCCACTCTACTAGTTACATCCTCAAAAAATTCTATGAGATTCGTCAGACATGATTTTCCTTTCACAAATCCATGCTGACTTTGTCCGATCATTTCACCGCTTTCCAAATGTGCTGTTATCACATCCTTGATAACTGACTCCAGCAGTTTCCCCACCACCGACGTTAGGCTAACCGGCCTATAATTCCCCGGTTTCTCTCTCCCTCCTTTTTTAAAAAGTGGGGTTACATTAGCCACCCTCCAATCCTCAGGAACTAGTCCAGAATCTAACGAGTTTTGAAAAATTATCACTAATGCATCCACTATTTCTTGGGCTACTTCCTTAAGCACTCTGGGATGCAGACCATCTGGCCTTGGGGATTTATCTGCCTTCAATCCCTTCAATTTACCTAACACCACTTCCCTACTAACATGTATTTCACTCAGTTCCTCCATCTCACTGGACCCTCTGTCCCTTACTATTTCTGGAAGATTATTTATGTCCTCCTTAGTGAAGACAGAACCAAAGTAATTATTCAATTGGTCTGCCATGTCCTTGCTCCCCATAATCAATTCACCTGTTTCTGTCTGCAGGGGACCTACATTTGTCTTTATCAGTCTTTTCCTTTTTACATATCTATAAAAGCTTTTACAGTCCGTTTTTATGTTCTCTGCCAGTTTTCTCTCATAATCTTTTTTCCCCTTCCTAATTAAGCCCTTTGTCCTCCTCTGCTGAACTCTGAATTTCTCCCAGTTCTCAGGTGAGCCACTTTCTCTGGCTAATTTGTATGCTACTTCTTTGGAATTGATACTATCCCTAATTTCTCTTGTCAGCCACGGGTGCACTACCTTCCTTGATTTATTCTTTTGCCAAACTGGGATGAACAATTGTTGTAGTTCATCCATGCAACCTTTAAATGCTTGCCATTGCATATCCACCGTCAATCCTTTAAGTGTCATTTGCCAGTCTATCTCAGCTAATTCACGTCTCATACCTTCAAAGTTACCCCTCTTTAAGTTCAGAACCTTTGTTTCTGAATTAACTATGAAATGAAATACAATGTTGGAAAATGCATGGTCATGCACTTTGGTAGTAGAAATAAATGAGTGGACAATCTTTTAACCGGGGAGAAAATCCAAAAATCTGAAATGCAAAGGAACTTGAGAGTCCTTGTGCAGAACACCCTGAAGGTTAACTTGCAGTTCATGTCGGGAGTGAGGAAGGCAAATGCCTTGTTAGCATTCATTTCAAGAGGGCTAGAATACAAGAGTAAGGATGTGATGCTGAGGCTTTATAAGGCACTGGTGAGGCCTCACCTTGCGTATTGTGAACAGTTTTGGGCCCATTATCTTAGGAAAGATGTGCTGGCATTGGAGAGGGTCCAGAGGAGGTTCACAAGCATGATTCCAGGAATAAATGTTTGATGGTTCTGGTATGTACTTGCTGGAATTCAGAAGGAAGAGGGGGGGATCTCATTGAAACCTTTTGAATGTTGAAAGGCCTAGATTGAGTAGAAGTGGAAAGGATGTTTCCCATGGTGGGAGAGTCTAGGACATGAAGGAAATGCCCCAGGATAGAGGAACACCCTTTCAAAACAGAGATGCAAAGAAATTTCTTTCACCCGGGGATGGTGAATTTGTGGAATTTGTTTCCACATGCAACTGTGGAGGCCAGGTTGTTGGATGTATTTTAAGCAGAGATTGAGAGTTTCTTGATTTGACATGGTATCAAAGGTTACAGGGGGAAGGCGGGAAACTGGGGTTGTGCAGGCGAAAAAAAGCGCGATCAGCCATGATTGAATGGCGAAGCAGACTCAATGGGCCAGATGACCTAATTCTGTTCCTATGTCTTATGGTCAAACAAAACAAAGCAAATAACATAAATTGTAGAGTCCTTGAAAGTGAGTCCGTAGGTTGCGGAATCAGTTCATTGTTGAGATGAGTGAAATTATCCACACTGGTTCAGGAGGTTGTAAGGTAATAAATGTCCCTGAACTTGGTGGTGTGAGTCCTAAACCTCTCTCCAGATGGCAGCAGTGAGAAGAGAGCTTGGCCTGGATAGTGGGGGTCCATGGTGGTGATGTTGATTTCTTGTGGCAATGTAGTGAGCATTTCTGCCTTGATTAAAATTTTTTTGGCAAGGAGGTCTAGAAAAATTTATAAGCACAAAGTTTTTGCTCCTTTCCCTTCTGATTTATCCACCAAATACTTCTAAATCTGTGCTCCTTGATTCTTGACCTCCTTGTGCAAGGAATAATTACTACTTACTCTCAGTCTCTCAAAATTGTATAATCTCAATGAGATCTGATCTCAGCCTGAACGTTATCATGGAAACAACTTCAGCTTATTCAATTTTTTCATTATCAGTTATCCAGTCCTGGCAACATCCTTGTAAAGCAACTTTGCACCTTCATTTACATATTACTGATTTTAAGTTCACACTCTTCCCCAAACTTTGCATTGAGAAGGTTACTGCATTCCTCTACTATGCCGATGAACAAAATAGATGTTTAATGAACTGAGGAACAGCATGACTTTTAATAACAGTGTGAAGATTGCAAAGGAAGAAAGTCTATTTTTAGACAACCCTGTCATGCTTTAAATTCAGCGAAGTGCATTTTGAATATTAGTCACTGTTGTAAAGCAGAAAATACAGCAGCCATCTTGAGCACAGCAAACTCTCACATGAGCAATGTAATAGTGAATATATAATACCTCTTTATAGAATGAATATGTATTGCGACCTAGGTCTGTACCAAAAAAACAGGTATGATATGCAGAGGGCTATTTCATCGGTGAAGAAACTATTTTGAACGAGGTTGGAGGCTCTAAAAACTTGTGCCAGCCAACTGGCAGGAGTATTCAAGAACATTTTCAACCTCTCACTGCTATTGGTGAAAGTTCCCACTGCTTCAAAAAGACACAATTATACCAGTGCCTAAGAAGTGTAATGTGAGCTGCCTTAATGATTATCGCCCTGTAGCATTCACATCTACAGTAATGAAATGCTTTGAGAGGTTGGTCATGACTAGACTGAGCTCCTGCCTCAGCAAGGACCTGGACCCATTGCAATTTGCCTATCGCCATAATAGGTCAACGGCAGATGCAATCTCAATGGCTCTTCACACGGCTTTAGACCAACTGGACAATACAAACATCTATGTCAGGATGCAGTTCATTTGCTATAGCTCAGCATTCAACACCATCATTCCCACAACCCTGATTGAGAAGTTACAGGACCTTGACCTCTGTACCTCCCTCTGCAACTGGATCTTAAACTTCCTAACTGGAAGACCACAATCTGTGTGGATTGGTGATAATATCTCCTCCTTGCTGATGATCAACACTGGTGCACCTCAGGGGTGTGTGCTTAGCCCACTGCTCTACTCTCTCTATACCCATGACTGTGTGGTTGGCATTGCTCAAATACCATCTATAAATTTGCTGATGATACAACCATTATCGGTAGAACCTCAAATGGTACAGGAGCAAGATATACCAACTATTGGAGTGGTATCGCAGCAACAACCTGGCACTCAACGTCAGTAAGATGAAAGAGTTGATTGTGGACTTCATGAAGGGTAAGATGAAGGAACACATACCAATCCTCATAGAGGTATCAGAAGTGGAGAGAGTGAGCAGTTTCAAGTTCCTGGGTGTCAAGAGCTCTGAGGATTTAACTTGGACCGAACATATCAATGCAGTTTTAAATGACTATACTTCATTAGGAGTTTGAAGAGATTTGGTATGTCAACAAATACATTCAAAAACATCTATAGATGTACCGTGGAGAGCATTCTGACAGGCTGCATCACTCTCTGGTATGGGGGGTCGGGGTGGTGTGCTACTGCACAGAACTGAAGTAAGTTGCAGAGGGTAGCAAATTTAGTCGACTCCATCTTGGGTGCTAGCCTACAAAGTACCCAGGACATCTTCAACGAGTGGTTTCTCAGAAAGGCAGTGTCCATTATTAAGGACCTCCAGAACCCAGGGCATGCTCTTATCTCATTGTTACCATCAGGTTGGAGGTACAGAAGCCTGAAGGCACACACTCAGTGAATCCTGCAGAATTTTCTCTATTTCTGCATAAATATCACCTAAAATGTGATCAGATCTTCATGTGTACTAAAACTAGATAAAGAAAGCCCAATTAAGTAAATAACACAAAAACATTATACTTATTCATTTTATTTATTGAGAAAATAGGTCCAACGTTGCATGTATTTGTTGGAAAAAGTATATGAACCTTTAGTTTCAATAACTGTTGTGACCCCCTTGTACAACAATAACTTCAACCAAACGTTTCTGGTAACAGTCCATCTGTCCTGCATATTGGCTTGGAGGAATTTTAGGCCATTCCTCCTTACAAAATTGCTCTTGCTGAGATATTGGTGGGATTCTTTTATGAACTGCTTGCTTCAGGTCCTTTCACAACATTTCTATAGGATTAGTGTCAGGACTTTGACTAGGCCATTCCAAAACACAGATTTTCTTCTTTTTAAAACATTCTGTTGTTGATTTACTCATGTCTTTAGATCTTTGTCTCATTGCATTATCTAACTTCTATGAAGCATCAGGTGATGGACTACTACCCTGACATTCTCCTATAAAATGTCTTGATACAATTGTAAATTCATTGTTCCCTCAACAATTGCAAGCTGCTCAGGTCCTGAGACAGCAACGCAGCCTCAATATGTGATGCTCCTTCCACCATGCTTCACAGTTGGGATGAGGTTTTGGTGTTGGTATGCAGTGCCCTTTTCCCTCCAAACATGGGAATTGTGAATGTCTACCACAAAGTTCAACTTTTGTCTCACATGTCCACAGAACATTGTCCCAGAAGCATTGTAGAATATTCAGGTGGTCTTTTGCATACTTGAGATGTGCAGCATTTTTTTTTGCACAGCAGTAGTTTCCTCCATGGTGTCCTTCCTTGAACACCAGTCCTGTTCTGTGTTTTTCTTATTGTGGACACATGCGCTGAGGCTTTAGCAAGTTCTAGAGACTTCATTTCCTTCAGCACTTCATGTTGTGCTCTCGGTGTGACACTTGCAGGATGCGCACTCCTAGGAGAGTAGCAACAGTACTAAATTTCCTCCATTTGTAGACAATTTTTCTTACTGTGGACTAGTCAACATTGATGTCTTTAGAAATGCTTTTGTAGCCTTTTCCAGCTTCATGCATCTCTAGAATTCTTCTTCTAAGGTCCTCTGAAAGTTGTTTTTGTTGTGGCATGTTGCACATAAACAGATCTTTCTTGAGAAGAGCAGGCTCTGTCAGTAATCTAACTTGTGTGTCTTTTTTATAGGGCAGGACACCTCTACAACCCACACCTCCGATCTTGTCTTATTGATTGGAACACCTGACTAATGCAAAAGACATTACCCAAGAGGTTCACATACTTTTTCCAACAAATACATGTAATATTGGATCATTTTTCTCAATAAATTAATGAACAAGTATAATGGTGTTTGTGTTATTTATTTAACTGAGTTCTCTTTATCTAATTTAAGGACTTACATGAAGTTCTGATCACATATCAGATAATTTTTATGCAGGATTAGAGAAAATACTACAGGGTTCACCATCTTTCTGGCACCATTGTATGCTGGAAGCCAAGTGCACACCAACATCTGGCTTACCCTCAAACACTGCCTGGAGGTCTACATGCAACACAACTATTGTGATCTATAGATCTTTCTTAGCTGATGATTAGTTTCATCTTGCATTTAAGTATCCATTGTATGGGTTAAACTCTCTTTGAATCTTCTCTCAGCCACCATGATCATGAGAGTGACAGGGATCCCAGATAACTAATTTTAATGATGCACTGAGATTCTGTGACTTTCCTATCAACACTACACTAAAAGATTTGCTCATTTGTTGAAGTAAAGGTGAAGATTGAAGGTGTACTGTTGTGAACAAAATGACCTGCATTTTTGTTTAGTGTCTTCTGACATATATTACAGTAATAATTATTGCTAATGGAGAGGATGCTCCTCCGTTAAAATTTCAAAAGAGTCGCAGAATAAAAAGATACTTCTTTATTCTCCAGATTAACCAGATTGGGAAACCTAGGTTCCAGCTGGCAATTTGATATTGTTTCTTTGGAATTAAATACCTTATTTTACTTACAGATTCCAAACCATGTAGATCAGGCTCGGAATAATTATCATTTGCTCACATGTCAAATTATGGGTGTTTCAAATTAATTTTTATCCTGCTAACCATTAATCACTGGCTTCATCTTAACTTAGGAGAGGGTTGAAGTAAGTATTATGTAACACATGCAAAACTTCAAATCTCATTAGGAATTCAGGTCTGCAGTAAAGATCTTGCTACTTCCAGTGGCATTAATCACTCCAGTGTGAGTCAGACCAATCTGAGTGGATTAGCAGACACTGCCCTATATCAATAGTTCTCTCTTAGGATGCAAGCAGGATCATTTTGTCCTTCACCAAGTCATATACATACAGCACAGAAACAGCCCCATCGGCTCATACCATCCATGGTGAACATCGAGTTATTTAAATTTCTCAGCTGCTGTGGATTCAGGTACAAGTCTCCCGATTATTAGCGCACATCTTTAAATTAATTTAACAATAAGGAAATGGCTATGCCATGTTTTCCCCTAAATGTTTTCTTATGTTGCAATGCACTTTGGGGTGTTTGAAAACCATACAAGGTGTTATATAAATGAAAGTCTTCCACTTCTTGAAATGTGCTGTTGTTATTTAGTAGACAAATAGCATTAGCAATGTGCACCACGCAACACCACATCAGACTAGAAGTTTGCCAATCTGTTTTCATGGCATTATTTGAAAGATGAACATTGGCTAGGGCCTCTACAGAAATCATTTATTCAGTTTCAAGTTATCCTATTGGATTGTTATTTAGTCCTCAAATAAATGCTTTCTTTTTCTGATGAGTTACGCCTTCAACACATATTTGGCGAGCACAACACTGAGGAAAACATTAAAACTAAATAACCATATAACCATATAACAATTACAGCACAGAAACAGGCCATCTTGGCCCTTCTAATCCGTGCTGAACTCTTACTCTCACCTAGTCCCACCGGCCTGCATTCAGCTCATAACCCTTCATTCCTTTCCTGTCCATATAGCTATCCAACTTAACTTTAAATGACAACATTGAATCTGCCTCAACCACTTCTGCTGGAAGCTCATTCCACACAGCTACCACTCTCTGAGTGAAAAAGCTCCCCCTCATGTTACCCCTAAACTTTTGCCCTTTAACTCTCAAATAATGTCCTCTTGTTTGAATCTCCCCCACTCTCAATGGAAAAGGCCTATCCACGTCAATTCTATCTATCCCCCTAATAATTTTAAATACCTCTATCAAGTCCCCCCTCAACCTTCTACGCTCCAAAGAATAAAGACTCAACTTGTTCAACCTTTCTCTGTAACTCAGGAGATGAAACTCAGGTAACATTCTAGTAAATCTTCTCTGTACTCTCCCAATTTTGTTGACCTATAATTCAGTGACCAGAACTGTACACAATACTCCAAATTTGGCCTTACCAATGCCTTGTACAATTTCAACATTACATCCCAACTCCTATACTCAATGCTCTGATTTATAAAGGCCAGCATACCAAAAGCTTTCTTCACCACCCTATCCACATGAGATTCCATCTTCAGGGAACTATGCACCATTATTTCTAGATCCCTCTGTTCTACTGCAATCTTCAATGCCCTACCATTTACCATGTATGTCCTATTTTGATTAGTCCTACCAAAGTGTAGCACCTCACATTTACCAGCATTAAACTCCATCTGCCATCTTTCAGCCCACTCTTCTAACTGACCTAAATCTCTCTGCAAGCTTTGAAAACCCACCTCATTATCCACAACTCCTGACGAAGGGTCTCGGCCTGAAACGTCGACTGCGCCTCTTCCTATAGATGCTGCCTGGCCTGCTGCGTTCACCAGCAACTTTGATGTATGTTCCACCTATCTAGTATCATCTGCATACTTACTAATCTAATTTACCACCCCATCATCCAGATCATTAATATATATGACAAACAACATTGGACCCAGTACAGATCCCTGAGGCACACCACTAGACACCGGCCTCCAATCTGACAGTTATCCACCACTACTCTCTGGCGTCTCCCATCCAGCCACTGCTGAATCCATTTTACTACTTCAATATTAATACCTAACGATTGAACCTTCCTAACTAACCTTCCATGTGGAACTCTGTCAAAGGCCTTACTGAAGTCCATATAGACAACATCCACTGCTTTATCCTCGTCAACTTTCCAAGTAACCTCTTCAAAAAATTCAATAAGATTTGTCAAACATGTCCTTCCACGCACAAATCCATGTTGACTGTTCCTAATCAGACCCTGTCTATCCAGATAGTTATATATACCATCTCTAAGAATACTTTCCATCAATTTACCCACCACTGATGTCAAACTCACAGGCCGATAATTGCTAGGTTTACTCTTAGAACCCTTTTTAAACAATGGAACAACATGAGCAATACGCCAATCCTCCGGCACCATCCCTGTTTCTAATGACATTTGAAATATTTCTGTCAGAGCCCCTGCTATTTCCACACTAACTTCCCTCAAGGTCCTAGGGAATATCATATCATATCCATTTTTATATTCCTTAAAAATGCCAGTACTTCCTCTTCTTTAATCATCATAGTTTCCATAACCACCCTACTTGTTTCCCTTACCTTTCACAATTCAATATCCTTCTCCTTAGTGAATACCGAAGAAAATAAATTGTTCAAAATCTCCCCCATCTCTTTTGGCTCCGCACATAGCCGTCCACTCTGATTCTCTAAGGGACCAATTTTATCCCTCACTATCCTTTTGCTATTAATATAACTGTAGAAACCCTTCGGATTTATTTTCACCTTACTTGCCAAAGCAACCTCATATCTTCTTTTAGCTTTTCTAATTTCTTTCTTAAGATTCTTTTTACATTCTTTATATTCCTCGAGCACCTCATTTACTCCAAGCTGCCTATACTTATTGTAGATCTCTCTCTTTTTCCAAACCAAGTTTCCAATATCCCTTGAAAACCATGGCGCTCTCAAACTTTTAACCTTTCCTTTCAACCTAACAGGAACATAAAGATTCTGTACCCTCAAAAGTTCACCCTTAAATTACCTCCATTTCTCTGTTACATCCTTCCCATAAAACAAATTGTCCTAATCCACTCCTTCTAAATCCTTTCGCATCTCCTCAAAGTTAGCCTTTCTCCAATCAAAAATCTCAACCCTGGGCCCAGTCCTATCCTTCTCTATAATTATATTGAAACTAATGGCATTGTGATCACTGGACCCGAAGTGCTCCCCAACACATACCTCCGTCACCTGACCTACCTGATTCCCTAACATGGGATCCAACACTGCCCCTTCTCTAGTTGGTAACTCTATGTATTGCTGTAAAAAACTATCTTGTACACATTTTACAAACTCCAAACCATCCAGCCCTTTTACAGAATGGGTTTCCCAGTCTATGTGTGGAAAATTAATATTTCCCACAATCACAACCTTGTGCTTACTACAAATATCTGCTATCTCCTTACAAATTTGCTCCTCCTATTCTCGCTCCCCATTAGGCGGTCTATAATACACCCCTATAAGCATTACTACACCTTACCCATTCCGCAATTCCACCCAGATAGCTTCCGTAGACGAGTCCTCTAATCTATCCTGCCAAAGCACCGCTGTAATATTTTCTCTGACAAGCAATGCAACACCTCCTCCTCTTGCCCCTACGAATCTATCACACCTGAAGCAATGAAATCCAGGAATATTTAGTTGCCAACCACACCCCTCCTGCAACCATGTTTCACTAATAGCTACAACATCATATTTCCAGGTATCAATCCATGCTCTAAGCTCATCCAGCTTTCTTACAATGCTCCTAGCATTAAAAAAGATGCATTTAAGAAACTCTCCACCTCTTACTCTCTGTTTATCCCTAATGGTGCAAACAACTTTGTTATCTTTTTCTTCCTTCTCCCCTACATCTTCGGTCTGAGTGCTCCTGTTCTCTGTCCCCTGCCTATCCTCCCTCACACACTGTCTACTAGCTTTCTCTATTTGTGAACTAACCTCCTCTCTCCTAGTCTCTTCAATTTGATTCCCACCACCCCAGCCATTCTAGTTTAACGTCTCCCCAGTAGACTTCGCAAATCTCCCCGCCAGGATATTGGTCCCCCTAGGATTCAAGTGCAACCTGTCTTTTTTGTACAGGTCACACCTGCACCAAAAGAGGTCCCAATGATCCAGAAACTTGAATCCCTGCTCCCTGCTCCAATCCCTCAGCCACACATTTATCCTCTATCTCATTCCATTTCTACTCTCACTGTCGCGTGGCACAGGCAGTAATCCCGAGATTACTACCTTTGCGGTCCTTTTTCTCAACTCCATTCCTAACTCCCTATATTCTCCTTTCAGGATCTCTTCACTTTTCCTACCTATGTCATTGGTACCTATATGTACCATGACCACTGGCTCCTTACCCTCCCACTTCAGGATATCTTGGACATGATCGGAAACATCCCGGACCCTGGCACCAGGGAGGCAAACTACCATTCGAGTCTCCTGACTGTGTCTACAGAATCGCCTATCTGACCCCCTAACTATTGAGTCCCCTATTACTACTGCCCTCCTCTTCCATTCCCTACCCTTCTGAGCTACAGGGCTGGACTCTGTGTCGGAGGCACGACCACTGTTGCTTCCCCCAGGTAAGCTGTCCCCCTCAACAGTACTCAAATAGGAGTACCTATTGTCAAGGGGCACAGCCTCTGGGGTACTCTCTAGTACCTGACACTTCCCCTTCCCCCTCCTAACCGTGACCCACTTGTCTGCGTCTCGTGGCCCCGGTGTGACCACCTGCCTGTAACTCCTCTCTATCAACTCCTCACTCTCCCTGACCAGATGAAGTTCATCAAGCTGCAGCTCCAGTTCCCTAACACAGTCCCTTTGAGCTGCAGCTCGGCGCACCTGGTGCAGATGTGGACATCCAGGAGGCTAGGAGACTCCAGGACCTCCCACATCCGACACCGAGAACAGCAAGCTGCCCTCACACTCATACTTCCCCCTTTCCTCAAATAACGGGGAAAATTGAAAACCAAACCTACTTTGCCTCGCTCGTTTCCGCCTAAGCCCTTAAGCGTTCAATTTCAAACTTTAGATTAAAACAATTGAAAGGAGATCTTGCTTATAAGGTTCTGGGGTTGTTAAAATGCTGTCCCTTATGGAAAAACATAGAGCTTGTGTGAATAGTTTCAGGACAAAAGTAGCCCACCTAAGATAAAGCTCAGGAGGAATTTCTTCTCCTGGAAAGTCAGAAGTCTTCACAAACACCTTCTTTAGGGAGATCAAAGGGAAGTCAAGTGTTATGGGGAAAGATCAGAGTAGAGGACAAAATCAGATCTACCATGTTATTATTGAATGGCAAAGCTGATTTGAAGTCTACCCCTCAACCATTAGTTTCTTCAACCAAAGGGGATAACTTCATTCAAATTTAATTGCCCCATTATTGAAATGTTACCAGAACCAATGGACTCTTTCAAGGACTCTCTGATTTGTGTTCTAGATATACATTACTTATTTATTTACTTATATTATTTCTTTCTTTTAGTACTTGCATAGCTCATTGTCATGTGCACATTGGATGAATGCCCAAGTTATGGCTGTTATTCTATGGATTTTTTGAGTGTGTGCACAAGAAAATGAATCTCAAGGTTATAGATGGTGACATATATGTACAGTGCTTTGATTATAAATTTAAGTTGAACTATGGAGAGAAGGAGGATGAGAGGAGACATGATAGAGGTGTACAAGATAATAAGAGAAATAGATAGAGTGGATAGCCAGCACCTCTTCCCCAGGGCACCACTGCTCAATACAAGAGGACATGGCTTTAAGGTAAGGGGTGGGAAGTTCAAGGGGGATATTAGAGGAAGGTTTTTCACTCAGAGAGTGGTTAGTGCGTGGAATGCACTGCCTGAGTCAGTGGTGGAGGCAGATACACTAGTGAAGTTTAAGAGACTACTAGACAGGTATATGGAGGAATCTAAGGTGGGGGCTTATATGGGAAGCAGGGTTTGAGGGTCGGCATAACATTGTGGGCCGAATGGCCTGTACTGTGCTGTACTATTCTATGTTCTATGTTCTATGTCTAATTTCTGTTTCATAAATTGCTGTGAAAAATATAATCAACTGCACGCCTTCTTCACCTCTTTGTTCTTCATTTCCAGGTTTGCTCTGATCTGTTTCAACATCTTTACCAGAATCACCATCTGGCATGATCTAAAGGAAAGCATCCAATGGAGGTTTCAGACAATGGCTAAAGCATCAACAGCTTCACCAATGATTAGCACAAGCAGTGAACACCTACTAACAACTAGGGATTTCCTTGTTGCTGTTACCATGTGTCACATTACAGCATTTGAGCACTACTTGACTTGTACAGCATTTGTGTACAATGCAATACACAAATCTGCTGAAATTTCCTTGTCAAGGTCTTTTAGAACTTCATTGAAGGACACACCTCTTTCTTGCATTGGGATTCTTTGGTCTGGAGAGTACCCTGTGTGGTTTCTTCAGTTCTGCTTGGTGAATTCATGTACGTGTTAGGGGAGCCCACACAACATACTGTTGTCTCTGCGTGAGACAGTGCAATCTGAAATCATCATTGCATAACAAACAGCGTGAAAATTAAGTACATCTGAAGTTCTTCTGCAGTGGTGGTCTTCAGTGTCTAACTGCATTTGTGTGATATATTAAAGCAAAATAAATATGAAATAAAAATACTTTTCTTTTAACAGTCCTATTGAAATAGTATTGCATAAAATGCATTTCCTGTAATACATGAGAAGTTGTTCATCCAACATGATCAGTAGATCAGGCAACATCTGTAAGAGAGAAACAGGCAGTCAATGATTTGAGTTGAGGTATTTCATCTGGGCAGGAAGATAGAGGGGTCATTGCCAGTATAAAGAGGTGAGGAGTGTGTAGAAACATTGATAGCAGCCCTCAGGTATGCACAGATTGTGTATGCATGTCTGTAGGTATATATGCAAGGGTTATCTGCAACTTGCAAAGACTTTAAATAAGCACACTGAACGTTTCAAACTATCAGTGACATTGTTACTTTGCCTCAATCCCTCCCAACCAGGTTCCATCTATCATGCACACACTTTGCCTACTGATTCTCTTATCCCTCTCTTAACTGTTCTTCCTGCCCATCATTCTTCCCTTATTCGGTTCCTGTTATCTTACCTTCCTCACTTATCTGATTCTAGCATTTGCAATCTCTTGTGTCTCTGTTTATCACTTTCCAGCCTTTGTTTCCACCTACAACTGTTCCCCTCTCCCTCCAGGCTCTGCCAGCCTTCACCTGGATCCAGCTTTACCTGCCAGCCTCTGTCTCAGCCTTTCCATTCACATTATCATACTTGCCATCAACCCTCTGCACTCTCAGTTCTAATGTAATCTCAACCCAGAATGTTGACAATCCTTCTTCCTCCAGAGGTTTTACCTGAAACTTTGTGTTCTTCTCGAAGTTTGTTCTTTGCTTCATATATTCCATCCCTGGAAATGGGATGGTGTTCAAAATCAAGCCTCAGTCAAGCAAAGTTGCTAGATTAAGGCCTTTTCCCCATACACTTGTCCATCATTTTTCTTCAGCGCTGGAGTTTCTGTATATTTTCATTATATTCTGATTTTATTTCAGATTATCCAATTTGATAATTCTTTAAAAGTTAGCATTTTTTTTTACTGTAGTCTACCTAATATTTATTGATTTTTATTTTAAATTTGTGCCACTACTGGCTACTGTTTACATCGAATATAGAACAGAACAGTACAGCACAAAAACAGACCCTTCGGCCCACAGTGTTATGCTGAACCAATTTAATTAGTAATCAAATGGATAACAAAACTAATATCTTCTGCCAAAACAATGCCCATATCCTTCCATTTTCCTCACATTTATGTGCCTACCTAAACATCTCTGAAAAGTCTCTAATGTTTTTGTCTCTGCCACCTCACCAGGCAGCACAATCCAAGCACCCAGGACACTCTGTGTAAAAAAAAATCTCACATCTCCTTTAAAATGATCTCCATTTGCCTTAAATATATGCCCTCTATTATTAGATATTTTCCAAATCTTGGAAAAGATACTCCCTGTCTACTCTATCTATGCCTCTCATAATCTTATAAACCTCTATCCGCTCTCCCCTCAGCTTCCTCCACTCCAGAGAGAACAACCTAAGTTTGCCCAACCTCTCGTTATAGAACATGCCCTCTAAACCAGTTAACATTCTGGTAAACCTATTCTGCACCCTCTCCAAAGCCTTGCCTTCCTTCTCATAACAGGGTGACCAGAACTATGTGCAATACTCCAGATGTGGCCTAATTTACCATTGTACCATTGAGAGCATACTCACCAATGGCATCTCAGTGTGGTATGGCAATTGTCCCGTATCGGACGGCAAAGCACTCCAGTGGGTGGTGAAAACTGCCCAGCGGATTATCAGCACCCAATTGCCCACCATTGAGACCACCTATCATAAACGCTGCCTGGGCAGGGCGAAAAGCATTATCAAGGATGCATCTCACCCTAACCATGGACTTTTTACGTTCCTCCCATCCGGTAGGCACTACAGGAGCCTCGACTCCTGCACCAGCAGGCACAGGAAGAGCTTCTTCCCTGAGGTTGTGACCCTGCTGAGCAGCGCTAAGCAGTATTGCACCCATATTGGACTGTCTCAGTACTTTTATATTTGTATGCTGTAGCACTTACTTTTTATTCACAGTTATTTTGTAAATAATGCTATTCTTTTGCACTTCTGGTCAGATGCTAATTGCATTTCATTGGCTTTGTATCTGTACTCGGCACAATGACAATAAAGTTGAATCTAATCTAATCTAATCTAATTTGGGCTTTATAAAGCTGTAACACAAATTTGTGACTTTTATACTAAATGCATTGACAAATAAAGGCAAGTATGCCATATGCCTTCTCAAACACTTTATCAATCTTTGTAGCCAGTTTCAGGGAGCTAGGGACTTAGACTGCAAGATGTCTATGCCCGTCAACACTGTTCAGGATCTTGCCCTTAACAGTGTACTGTCTCTTTGTATTTTTGACCTACCAAGATGCAACATTTTACATTTGTTTATCTGTCATTTCTCCATTCATTTCTGCAGCTTAGGACCAACAATTATATCCTTTTAATTAAAAAAAAACAAGATGCTAGAAGAACTCAATGGATCAGACAGCATCTCTGGAGGGAAATGGACAGTTGACTTTTCAGGTCAAGTCTGTTTATTTGGACTGAAAGATAAAATGGCGAAAAGAGAGGTTGGGGAAAGAGTTGGGAAGCATTAGGTAAATCCAGGTGAGGAGTGGTAATGGGCAATTGGAAGAGGGAAGAGTAGGAATAGCAATATAGACCAACAAACATCAGAAAATTATGAAATTTGAAGGGAGAAGAAGGTGGGGTATAGAATCAAGTATACCTTTTCACTTTGTTTGGCCCATTGATTGTCCGTCATGGTGTATTTGATTAATTTGAGTGAATACTTGAGATAAATCTCAAGTAACCAATGCTATAACATTTCACATTTCTAACATGCTGGTGCAGAGAGTTTTATTTGGGTTTTTAGCGCTGGAAATAGTTACATTCGGACACATCTCATTAGCGGGGCAGCAGTATGATTGCACTGTTTATTCCAGGGACCAGCTGATTGCGCCTATACCGGCCGGTTTAGCGAACGGAGCGGCGGACACCCCGGCTGAAATCTGGAGGAAAGCATACAGAGCATGCAGAGGGGGATCAAAAAGGCAAGGAAAGAGGACTGGGCCGAGACAGCAAAGACTTATGGAGAAGAGGAGTTCGGTGGGTAATAAAATGGATGAGTTGACGGCGCTAGCCAGGGGTCAGAGAACATTTCGGGAGAGCACTATTATGTGTTTTACTGAAACATGGCTGCACGTGGACATACCCGACCAAAACTTTTCCATGGAGGACTTCCAGACCGTTCGGGCCAACTGGAAGTGCACTGAGAGCGGTAAGCGTAAAGGAGTTGGGGGCTTGCTGTTCTGGTTAACAACGGATGGAGCAATCCTGGTCATCTTACGATCGAGGAATGTGTTTATAGCCCGGACATTAAACTCTTTGCTGTTGGACTC
The DNA here is from genome assembly GCF_963921235.1 of Mobula hypostoma. Taxonomy (NCBI): domain Eukaryota; kingdom Metazoa; phylum Chordata; class Chondrichthyes; order Myliobatiformes; family Myliobatidae; genus Mobula; species Mobula hypostoma. The sequence continues at coordinate 24,537,783 of NC_086113.1, forward strand.
CGGCCATATTCCACCGAGATACAACACTGGGCATCATGGGAGGTTGTTCTTGCCTGTGGCCATCAAACTTTGCAGCTCCTCCTGTGGAGGGTCAGACACCCTGAGCTAATAGGCTGGTCCTGGACTTAATTCCATCTGACATAATTTGCATATTGTTGTTTGATTGTTTGTGGTTTTTGTATTGCTATATTTATGCTCTATTCTTGGTTGGTGCAGCTGTAACGAAACCCAATTTCCCTCGGGATCAATAAAGTATGTCTATCTATCTATCTACTTATCTATTTCAGCCATCTTCAAATTCTCTGAATAACCCAAGGCTAACTGCTTCTGGAAAAATACTTAACACTTTTGTGTTATTTGTATTCATATATTCTTGGAGTCAAAGACTCATATCATATAGAAGTAAGCCCTGTGGCCCACCATGTGTATGCTGACCATCATGTAACCATTTACACTAATCTCAAAGACCAACATTTGGTTCTTAGCATTCTATGCGTTGGTCACTGAAATGCTTGTCTAGATAATTAAATGTTGCATGTGCATCTGCCTCTATCACCTTCACAGGAAATACATTCCATAGTGTAATCACCACTGAGTGAAAAAAATGTCAGATTGTCTCTAAACATATTACTCTTCTTTACAATGTAGTATTGTTATTTCAACCATCACCATATTATCAATATTTATGGAGTCTCACAGTATCAAAGAGTCTTGGAGTTATACAGCATGAAAACAAGTACTTTGATCTATCTTGTCCAGGCTGACCAACGTGTGTTCCCTTCTACTTCCATTTTACTTCATTTGGCTCAGAGTCCTCTGAACCTTTTCTATCGATGTCCCTGTCCAAAAGTCTTTTAAACACTGTAATTGTACTTGCCCCAATCACTTCCTCTGGAAACTTGTTCCATATACCACCCATGCACTGTGTGAAAACCTTGCGCATCCAGATCTTTTGAAGTCCTTCTCCTCTCATGTTAAGTCATAGTTCTCTATCTTCCGACTCTCCTACCCTAAGATAAAGACTGTGACGATTCCACCTTATTTATGCCCTTCATCCTCCTTTGCTCCAGGGAAAGGAGCCTCAGTCTATCAGGTCTCTCCACAGAGCTTAAGTCCTCTAGTCCAGGCAACACCCCTATGAATCTTTTCTGAACCCTCTCTAGCTTAATTACATCCTCTCTATATACCTGTAGTTAGGTGACCAGAACTGAACATAATATTCTGCACACACAGATTGACTATTGTGTTTCTTATAATACATCTCTAGGAGCTTTATTAACTGGCAAATACTTAGAGATGTCCTGAGGTCTTAAGGGTCTTTCTTTCATTAAAGTTGACAATGTTGTTGATATTGCTGTTGTCAAGTTCAACAATGAATCAAATATATCATGTGTCTAGAAATGTTCAAATACTATATCATAAATGCTTTGATGAGTCTGCTTTTCCATCTTTCCCCAAAGTTGCAACTATTTGTGAAATTTGCATTTAATTGTTACATGAATTATTGAAGCTCAAACTCCAAATGAAGTTTTTATTGGAATATCTATTTAACTTTATCTGCTATATTAATTTTTTATCAAGATTTACAACTCAGGCAAGAGCTTTGAAGAATTTGCATGCTTGAGAGCAAAAAAATGGTTTGGATAATTATAAGATCCTATAGGTGGAAGGTGGTAATTATGGATTTCAGTATTATTTGTTAGATATGAAATCAGCTCAGTAAGAGGGTACAGTTCAGTTAATTATAAATGGAAATTAAATCGTCTGTTCTCCTTGCAATGTTGCAAAAATGCTTTTGAAGGAAATGCCCAGGGAAATGTGAAATAAAATGGAATTGCAATGTTTTCAGAAAATTCTTACTCCCAATTTGTTTCTAATATTGTCTCCCTGAACATTCTACTCCTTTAAAACCCTCAGTGACACTCAGTTCCTCAACCCACCTCAAGTATTTGATTGTACTTAATCAGTCCTGCTTTCTTTATCTGTTTTTTTGTCACCAACCACATTTCCACTAACAGAGTGACCACATCTCAAAAAGAACTTCTGCACGCTTTGGGTCATCAGCAGTCTTTACCCAGTACATTGGTGACACCTGATGTGGCTTCCTCTACATCAGTGACACCCAAAGAAGACTGGCCAATCACTTTGTCGAGTGATGCTCCCATTGTGGTTTCCTTTACGTTGGTGAGGTATGATATAATAGTTTGGGGGACCACTTTGTCAAGCATCTTCACTGTATCTGACACACCAGGTGGGTTTTGTGTGATCACCTATTTTAACTCTACTTCCCATTCCTATTCCAACATATTGGTACACGGCCTCCTCTACTGGCACGATGAGAGCACCCTCAGGTTGAAGGAGCAACACCTTATATTCATTCTTGGTTGCCTCTGATTTGACGACATAAACACTGATTTCTCTAACTTCCAGTACTTCTTCTCCTATCCTCTTCTATCTTTCCCATTCCCCATTTTGACTCGTCTTTCACCGCTTCTCTTTTCCCCTCCTGCCCATCACCCCTATCCCACCTTTAATGCTTCTCCTCTTTCCCTTTCTCCCAAGGTCTACTCTCCCCTCCTATCAAATTCCGTGTCTTCAGCCTTTTACCTTTCCCATTTAACTCCCAGCTTCTCACTTCACCCACCCTCCTTCCCCTTCACCTCGTGTGTTATATTAAGTTTTGTAAAACATTGGATAAATGTCTGGAAGGTAAAGTCACAATTTAACTGTTTGTGAGCTTGCAGCATGTAGAGTGTCTCTACAAGGTAAGCACTGTAGCTCTGTTAATATCTAAAATATGTTGGTACCACCTGCAGCACACACAAAGTTCTGGAGGAACTCAGCAGGCCAGGCAGCATCTATGCAAAAAAGTACAGTTGATGTTTTGGGCCGAGAACCTTCGGCAGTACTGGAGAAGTAAAGAGGAGGAGTAGATTTAAGGAGTAGATTGGGGGAGAGAGAAACTCAAGGTGTTGGATGAAAGAAGGGGGATGGGTGAAGTAAAGAGCTGGAAAGTTGATTGGTGAAAGAGATACAGGGCTGGACAAGGGGGAATCTGATAGGAAAGAATAGAAGGCCATAGAAGAAAGAAGAGGGGAGGAGCACCAGAGGGAGGCGATGGGCAGGCAAGGAGATAAGGTGAGAGAGGGAAAAGGGGGTGGGGAATGGTGAAAGGGGGAGGGGAAGGTGGGTCATTACCAGAAGTTCGAGAAATTGATGTTCATACCATTAGGTTGGAGGCTATACAGACACAATATAAGGTGTTGTTCCTCCAACCTGAGCGTGGCCTCATCGCGACAGTAGAGGAGGCCATGGATTGATATAATGGAATGGGAATGGGAAGCGGAATTAAAATGAGTGGCCACTCGGAGATCCCGTTTGTGCTGGCAGACAGAGCTTAGGTAAGCGAAACGGTCTCGCAACCTACGCCTGGTCTCACCGACATACAGGAGGCCTCACTGGGAGCACCAGGCACAGTATATGACCCTAACAGGTGAAGTGTTGCCTCACCTGGTAGGACTGTTTGGGGTCCTGAATGGTGGTGAGGGAGGAGCTGTAGGTGCAAGTGTAGCACTTGTTCCGCTTGCAAGAATAAGTGCCAGGAGGGAAATCAGTGGTGAGGGATGAATGGACAAGGGAATCCCATGGGAGAAATCCCTGTGGAAAGCAGAAAGTGGAGAGTGGGAAAGATGTGCTTGGTGGTGGGGTCCTCTTGGAGACAGTGGACGTTTCAGAGAATTATGTGCTGGTCGTAGAAGCTGGTGGGGTGGTAGGTGAGGCCAAGAGGAACCCTATCACTGGTAGGATGGTGGAAGGATCACCTTATGTTTCACTCTCCCCTACCCCACCTTTTAAATCTACTCCTCAGCTTTTTTCTCCAGTCCTGCCGAAGTGTCTCGGCCTGAAACGTCGACTGTACTTTTTTTCCACAGATGCTGCCTGATCTGTTGAGTTTCTTCAACATTTTGTGTGTGTTGCTTAGATCTTGAGCATCTGTGGAATTTCTCTTGTTTGTGAATTGATAGCATCTGGATTGTTTCTTAGTCTCAGGCACCATTAACATGAGGATGTCTGTTAATGACGAGATGCCTTTTGGTCTCTTTGAGAGCTAGGTTGTTGGATATTTTCTGAGTGTCTGTCAAGTTGGCTTGATGGGGATTTTTTTTGGATTTGGGTTTATCATTTGTACAGTATGTAGTATTAAAGTTCTTTTATAAGTCCAAGGAATGTTGTGTGCTATGAGATAATGGGGAGTGACCATTAAAGTTAATGGACACATGTTCTTTGAATGAAAGAAACCAGACTTAGTTAATGTAAGAACAAAGAGTTTGTCTGTCTTCTGGTTGCTCTATGCTTGTGAAACTCATATTTATTGGGGTACCCTTCCTGGTTTTGTTGGACATCACTTGAGGGCCAGAAATCATTATTGGTGCCTAGGGCCTAATAGTGTTGGCACGTGGCCAAGTGGTTAAGGCATTCGTCTAGTGATCTGAAGGTCGCTAGTTCGAGCCTTGTCTGAGGCAGCGTGTTGTGTCCTTGAGCAAGGCACTTAATCACACATTGCTCTGCGACGACACTGGTGCCAAGCAGTATGGGTCCTAATGACCTTCCCTTGGACAACATTGGTGGCGTGGAGAGGGGAGACTTGCAGCATGGGCAACTGCCGGTCTTCCATACAACCTTGCCCAGGCCTGCGCTCTGGAAACCTTCCAAGGTGCAAATCTATGGTCTCGCGAGACTAGCGGATGCCTTTTTTAAGATCAGGATGCCTAGTTTTACGAAAGAGTTAGAATTTGGAGATCCCCCGACAACAACAATCAAGTGGTGACGAAGAATCATGCACACTGAAGTCTTTTTGGCTTGCCTGATAATACTTCGTGTGGTTTATTTATATGGGGATATCTGGTACGATGATGATTGAGATGGAGATGAAAACAGTATAATCCATATGCGCTCCCTCTGTTATGTAAAAGTTAAAGAGGTACGCTGGAATGTCACTGAGCAAAATCCAGCTGCCGCAACCATTGCCTACTGCCTTGGAGACCCCTATCCATATCTGCACTTCCACCGAGTTACAGGATTTAGCCCAAATGCTGAGTCAGCAATTAGGGGAATCCTTGCCCAGATACCTCTCCTACCTTTGGGATTTAGGAGCCTCCCAACAGTTTTTTTTTAAATATGCATTAACTACTGGTGTTCTTTATGTATTATACAGTGAGCATTGTCACCCAGGTGGATTGCATTTAATAGCCCAGCAACTGGTCACCCTTCCACCCGCTACACCAGAATGTAATGTTAATCCCAAAAAGGCGGATGTTCCTCAGTTATATCCAGACTTGGATGAATTGGACACTGGATGGCAGGTTACTCAACCTGTCGCTGAAGGGTAGGGCCAGGGCTCTGGGACCAACACGTTGCTACCACCTCCAGCTTCTCACTTCAACCCCCTTCCCCCTCACATGGCATCACTTATCACCTTCCAACTTGTATTCCTTCCTCTCCCCCCTCCATCTTCTTACTCTGGGTTCTTCCCCCTTTCTTTCTCATCCTGCTGCATGATCTCGGCCTAAAATATCAACTCGTTATTCCTTTCCACAGATGCTGCCTGACCTGATGCTGCCTCCAGTTGTTTGTGAGAGTTCCCATTTATCAAGTTTTCAATTTTGCAATAATTAAAACAGAGGACTTTTGTAAAGTGATTTAACAAAAGCAAACTATTTATTGAAACAGAAATCATCCAACAAGTTCATCACTGACAGAACAGCATTCTTATCATTGTTGAGGCTAAAGAGTCGGTGCAGGGGTGGGCTGAGGGAGAGAGACTTTGGTTCAGGTGGCGTTGATTTCTGCATTATTAAAATACTGTCACATTTCATTCCAAAGATGTCCTCTTCTGCTGCCACAGTTAAGTTTTTCCACTAATGTTGTTCTCCAGCCAAGTTAAACAAAACACTGTTCAGCTTGTAAATCTATCTGAAGTCGAAGTCGATATCGATCTATTATCAGTTGAAGTGGGTACAAAGATGAGGCTAAACTGGAGTTCCCCAATTTTTTTTCTAAACATTCAGCATTCTGAAGAAATTATCTGGAAGTTATCACTTCCAGAAACCTAAGCAATGGCACGAACAAATCTGTATTCAAGAATTGATTTCCTGTTGAATGAACCAGAATATAGCAATAATTCTGCTGGAGTGATCCTCAGGATTGACTTAGATAAAAATCTAGCATCAATCTAGTCTGAAAAAGTTCCTTCTCTCCAAACTAGGGGCTAAAATCAATGTTACTATAAAATAGCTTCAAACAGCTTCCCAATACATATCCAGAAAGGATCTACAGGTACAACTCATTAGTCAGGATTTAGTTGATTTAATAAATGTGCCATTATTGTCTACTTACAAATATTTCCTTTCTTCTTATAACCAAGATAATTTCTACCATTTTCCTTCAAGTAAAATGGAACATTAGTGAAATTTAGAGAGAGGAATAATCCTCATTCAGCAGGTCCTGCATTCATCAGATTGACTGAGCAATTGTGCTCCACAAAGAAATATTTAGCACAGGCGAATAATAGCACTGGGCTAAAGCACTCATTCAAGAACTGGTGCTGTACAAACATTAGGTTTCCCCGTATAAAGGCACCAGCCATCAGTTTGCTGTCAGAGATAAAATGTGAACAAAAACCAGTTAGAACATTCTTTCATGGGCCATGCAGGGCCGAGTCTTCAATGCTGTTCTTTACAACTCAGGAGCAAGAGCTTAATTTGCTGTTTGGTGGGCATTCCTCAAACATAATAAACAAATGTGCAGAGCTGACATTTCAATAGGCAAAGGAACCCAGGCTCTATAATTGTCAGGGTGCCACATTCAGCCTCACAGATTTGCCCCCTGATTCATCAAACTCTAAATCTTTACCCTGCCTTGTAGCAGAGTACAGCAGCAGCTGTAGAGCAAGAAAACAGCTTGTAATATTCTGACCAGCTGCAATGATATCACTTCTTAACCATTAATTAGATTATGCAAATAAAAACAGAAATCCTGAGATTTCTATTTTTATTTTTAAAAAGTCTCTCTCTCACTCTCCCTCCCCCTCTTTTTCTGTGCAGTCTTTCCCCGGTGCTGATCTCAGGATTTGACTGACAATAGTCGTTGGGTGGTCTCTTCATAATCCACCTGCTCAATACAGCAAAGGAATTAGCTTCCTCCTGAAAGAGTACCAAGATTAAAAGTGACTGTCCGAGGTTTTGTTTTTTAATGACAGCGTCTACAAAGTACCTTTGTGTCACTTGTTATCACAAATAGAACAAGTACAAGTTTCTCCAGATTCTCTTCAAGATATTTTTAAGGAGTGGTGCCTCAGGAAGGCGGCGTCCATCATTAAGGACCCCCACCACCCAGGACATGCCCCCTTCTCATGGTTACCATCAGGAAAGAGGTACAGAAACCTGAAAACTCAAAGATTCAGGAAAAGCCTCTTCTCCTCTCCCATCCAATTTCTAAATGGACATTGAACCCACGAACACGACCTCACTGCTATTTTTATTTCTGGTTTTGCATACTTATTTTAACTTAACTATTTAATATACATATATATATATAATTACTATAATTCAGGGAAAGGGAGGGAGGGAGGGAGGGGGAGAGAGAGAGTGAGAGAGTGAGAGAGAGAGAGAGAGAGAGAGAGGGGGGGGAGGGAGGTAAAGAGAGAGAGAAAGAGGGAGGGAGGTAGAGAGAGAGAGAGACAGAATGAGAGCGAAAGAGAAAGGACAGGAGAGAGATATAAACTGAGAGAGAGAGATGGGAGAGAGAAAGAGAGAGAATGAGAAAGAAAAAGAAAAAGAGAAAATGAGAGAAATGAGAGTGGAGGAGATAGAGAAAGACAGAGAGATGAGAGGGGAGAGGATAAATACAGAAAAGTGAGCGAGAGAAGGAGAAAGGGAAGAAGAACCATGTCCTCAGGTGCTTAGCAGACTTACAACACACATATTTATTCACCAAGGAGAATGATACATCACTTTTGACCCAATGCATGGCTGTAAAGCATACGTACAAAACAAGCTTTATGGAAACTATTTAAGTATGGTTATGTGCATATCGATACATTGTGATAGAGTTCTACCTGTAATTTTTATAAAAGTTAGGCATTCTGCAATGTCTTTAATATAATCATCTTCTGCATGTTTCTTGACTCAAATTTAATATGTCAATGGAATGGATATTAATGATATTAGGAGAATTCAAGCAAAATTTGAGTTGTCTGGCCTTTCAAGTGTTGCCCCAGTAAAATTAGGAATATAGGTAATTGAATATCAGCAGCTTAGTCAGGGGAAATTCAGAAAAATCTGTTGATGCTTCCACCTGGCGATTGCACGTTCTTTTATCTCTATTTTTTCTCCTCAAATTCTATGAATGTAATTAAATATGTGTAACATTTTCTATATAAAAGGTTCCATATCAGCAAAATGTGCTCTAATTTATTTACAGATCTATTTCATTGGTAAGCACTATTGATAGGGCAAATGCATTATTGACAACACACGTAGGGTTACAGCACACAGTGAATAAAGGCTAATAATTCACTCAAAGTTCATTTAAATTGCTTTCTTTATAGATTATATACAACCGATGTACAGTATGATTTCAGACAAGCTTTCTCTAAGCATTTAGAGTACTGGCTAAACATGACATTTGAGAACATGATAATTTGCATTGATAATACAGGATTAAGTATTGTTTTGTCAGAATATGCATTTATATAAAGGGCATACTACTTAAAGCAATACTTATGTAATAACCTTGACTTCTGAAATGTACATCATTACAATTTAACATCCATATTTTGTTAATGTATTGCCCATTATTAATGATAATTAATGGCACCTTCTTCAGTAAAAATGGAGTATGATGGAAATCACCAGGAGATCAGGCATCTGCAGAGAGGTAAAAACTGAGCTGCTTCTGCACCAGACATTTCACCAGAATGATGAAAGTTATGATAAAAATATATTGTCCTGAAACATTCCTCCACAAATGTTGCCTGACAAGCCATGTACTTTAAGTATATTCTGAAGATGTTATGATTTCCATCATAGACACAACCTTCCCACCATCAAGGATATCTTCAAGAGGCAGTACCTCAAGAAGCTGGCATCCATCATTAAAGATCCACACCATCAAGAACATTCCCTCTTCTCATCACTACCATTGGGGAGGAGGTACAGGAACCTGAAGGCCCTCACTTTCTAGTTTAAAAAAAAACATCTTCCCCTCTACCATCATATTTCTGAGAACTCCATGAACGCTACTGTGTTAATTGTCTTTTGCATTAATTATTTATTTCTGTAACTTGCATTATATTTTTTTTGTCTTGCATTGTCCTGCTGCCGCAAAAGAACACATTTCATGACATATGTCAGCGATAATAAACCTTAATCTATTTTCCAGCACTCACCATATTTTGTTTTTACGTTATCAGCATTACCCTACTTCAGAAGATCCCTTCCTAACCCATATTCCTTTTCGGACAGGTTTTCTTCTGTCTTAGCTTACTCCTTTATCAAGCACATGAAAGCATTTTGCTTTCCCAGTGATAATATTTAATGTCAGTGTTTTTGTTGGATTTGGAATTGACATTTATAGAACCTCAATTTAAACTTATCATTTCAGATCGATTTTCGATTTGATGTCCCATGAACACTTGATAGATATTTCAAGCATGAGGTTTTGGCGAGAGAATGAAGCAAGTGTGATTTTTTTTTTCAGATTTCCCTAGCATAAGGCCACTAAACGTCTGATGTAATGAGTGACCTCCTCTGGCTCTATGATAATACAGCAGAATTTACACCTCTCTGACAGATTGTCAACAAAAACTTGTCCATCAGAAATCTAGGCTACTATTATTTTCTGGAATGCCTAAGCAAAACATTATAAATAACTGATTGCACCTATACAGCACTTCAATGTAGAAATATATCTTGGAGACCTTCACAGGAGCATAATCATAAAAAAAATCCACGAGTCTGAGAGTCCAGAGCCAAGCATTGGAGGCTTGAAGGTGGCCTGTCTTGGAATTAGAGGCCTGCCTGTGTGTGTGATGGGGTGAGTTGGTGGGAGGCTGGGAAAGCGACTTGCTTTGCTTTTGCTCACTTGTGTTGTTCTGTAGTTGTTGCTGCTAGTGTTGTTCTGCTGAACATTTTTGGTATGCTGTGTTGGCACCGGAATGCATGCCAACACTTGTGGGCAGTCGGCAGCACATCTTTGGGTGTGTTGGTTGTTAACACAAACAACACATTTCACTGTATATTTTGATGTACGTGTGATAAATAAATTGGTATGTGAATGTTAATCTGAAAAATTCCAAACTGACCAAAAGAAGGTGACTTTTGGAACAGCAACTAAAACACAAATATAACATATCAGTGAAAATAAGACATAGACATAGACATGGACATAGACATACTTTATTGATCCCGAGGGAAATTGAGTTTCGTTACAGCTGCACCAACCAAGAATAGAGCATAAATATAGCAATACAAAAACCACAAACAATCAAACAACAATATTCAAAGTATGCCAGATGGAAATAAGTCCAGGACCGGCCTATTAACTCAGGGTGTCTGATCCTCCACAGGAGGAGCTGCAAAGTTCGATGGCAGGAACAACCTCCCATGACGCCCAGTGCTGTATGTCTGTGGAATATGGCCAGAGTCCAACAGAAAAAAGTTCAATATCCGGGCTACAAACACGTTCTTCGATCGTAATATGACCAGGATTGCACCATCCGTTGCTAACCAGAACAGCAAGACCCCAACTCCTTTACGCTTACCGCTCTCAGTGCACTTCCGGTCAGCCCGAACAGTCTGGAAGCCCTCCATGGAAAAGTTTTGGTCGGGTATGTCCACGTGCAGCCACGTTTCAGTAAAACACATAACACTACTCTCCCGAAATGTTCCCTGACTCCTGGCTAGCGCTGTCAACTTGTCCATTTTATTACCCACTGAACTCCTCTTCTCCATAAGTCTCTGTTGTCTCAACCTGGTCTTCCTTCCTTGCCTTTTTGATCCCCCTGTGCATCCTCTGTGTGTTTTCCTCCAGATTTCAGCCGGGGTGTCCGCCGCTCTGTTCACTAAGCTGGCCGGCATAAGCGCAGTCAGCTGGTCCCTGGAATAAACAATGCGATCATACTGCTGCCCCGCTAATGAGACGTGTCCGAATGTAACTATTTCCAGTGCTTAAAACCCAAATAAAACCCTCGCCACCAGCATGTTAGAGAGGGTGCAGCTTCAACATGTTACCGTGAAAATCATCTCTTGGCTTTAGTTTAACTTCTGCCACTTTAATAAGGCATGGTAACATAGTGGTTAGCTTTACAACGCTTTACTGAATAGGTGATGGGGTTCATTTCCTGCTGCTGCCTGTAAGGAGTTTGTATGTTCTCCCCATGACTGCGTGGGTTTCCTCTGGGTACACTGGTTACTCTGGCTTCTTCTCACAGTCCAAAGACGTACCGTTTGGTTGGTTGATTGGTCATTGTAATTTGTCATGTGAATAGGCTAGGGTTAAATCAGGGGTTTCTGGGTAGCTTGGCTTGAAGGGCCAGAAGGGCCTATTACGCGCTGTATCTCAATAAAACAAAATAAAATAAAAACAGAAATGGGACAATAAGGTGAGAAGTTGGTAATATCAGCAGTACATAACCTTAAATTATACATCACTCCCAACCAGAAGATGAATGGTCTGGTTGAATCTCCTTTCAGGAGCAAAAACACAACAGAAAAATGAGATTCTTTTTGCCCGGTCAAACAGAGAAATGTGGTATCGATTTTCTATTCCCATCCATGCCTGGATTCACTTCCAAACAATTTTCAGAGGCCAGGTCCAATAGCAGTGTTGGCTGAAAGTATTTCTACATCTTACACGTGTTTTTCTTTGTGCTCTGGAAGATACAAACAGAAATAGAGGTAATTTACTGGTATGATCAGACTCCAAACAGTATAATTCTATACTTGGTTGTTGTCACCTCTGGATGCTAGTTATGAACACACATTATACCTTAAATTCAAAATATTAACACACCAGGGGTCATGAATGTAAATTAGGATACAGTAGTCAGTAAGTTTTCACCACTTCTTTTCTTTGCTTTTTGTTTTTCCTGTTTATGCAGGATCCTGAAGTCTTAATAGCATTCAGTTTATTTAATTCTTGTATTCAACACATGAAGGCCAGATTTGTTTTGTAGTGGTGTTTTTGACACCTCTTTCATGCTATCTCACTGTTCATTAGCACCACTAGGGTTGCTAGTGTTAATCCACACGGTTGAGGTGATTTGTGTCAGTTCGGGCCGAGAGGTCAAGCTGCACAAGAGCTAACTGTACCTTCATTCGGGTATAGCCCACACTCAGAGACAGGTTTCCCTGTTGTCTCTGAAGGAAACCCGTCAGTTATGGCAATTACAGGCTCTTCTTCCCCCCGCTCCGCAAGTAGTGGGCTGAACATCACAAAAGGAATGGCATCATTAAAGTATGTGGTTAGAAGGTATGTTATAGTGTTAAGTATTTCCTTGCAAATGTATGCTGTGTTCCTAGTGGAAGTGGTAAGGTAACAGGCTTGACACAAAGAGGCTAAAGCTTCTGCAATACAGAATTCATCTGTTTTCCCCAAATACATATTTCCTGGCTGATGACCGCGTTTGATCCATGTTACTACATTTCCTCCATTACTGTCTGTATCATTTATTCCCTATAATCTTCTTTTGAGAGACTTTTATTGAAGACCTTCCAAAAATTCAAATGTGCATCTGTTGCACTCCTTTTATCCATCCATTTCTTTTGAAGTATTCAATGTTTTTTTTTCCAAAATTGATATTCCTTAAACAAGTACATGTTGGCTTCCTTGATCAACCATATCTTTCTAAAATGCTCACTAAATTGATTGAGCAACTTACCATTGATGTCTAGATATTAGAAAATCGTTTGCTGAATCACAAAAGAAGCCCAGTTCTAAAAGCAAAGCATCACTGGAGCTGTATGAGGCACATTTATAAATGATTGCTGGCGTGTTTATTCTTTCTCTTCAATTTCAAATTCACTCGCAAGCCTAGCACAATAACCTGAATAATTGAATATATTAATGGTGATGGAAAGAGTGAACGATTTCAAGTGCCTGGGTGTCAATATCTCTGAGGACCTAACCTGGAGCCAAATATTGATGCAGCTACAAAGAGGCATGACAGAGGCTATATTTCGTCAGGAATCTGAGGATATTTTTGGTAGTTCACCAAAAACACTTGCAAATTTCTACAGATGTACTGTGGAGAGCATTCTAACTGGCTGCATCACTCTCTGGTATTGGGGTGCTACTGCATAGGATTGAAATAAGCTGCAAAGAGTTGTAACTTAATCAGCTCCATCATGGGCACTAGCTTCTATCGTATTCAGGATATCTTCAAGGAGTGATGCCTCAAAAAGGCAGTGTCCGTCATTAAGGATCCCCATCACTCTACCTCCCTTCTGCCATTTGATTTCTGAATGGACATTGAACCCCAGAAAAATACCTCACTACATTTTTATTTCTGTTTTTGCACTACTTATTTAACTATTTAATATACAGAACATATATATATATACTGGTGGTGTAGTGGCATCAGCTCTGGACTTCAAAGCAGATGGTCCTGAGTTCAAACCCCAGTCGTGTCCCTGGCCAGGCAGCAGCAGTATCTGTGCAGAAGAAAGGCCTGACAATCTACTTCTGTATCTTGCCTTGAAAACCATATGGGCCCTATGGTCCATGAAGTCATGAAGAGTCAGACTCGACTAAACGACTGAATACTTACTGTAATTCACAGTATTTTTCTATTACCATGTATTGCATTATACTGCTACCGCAAAGACAACAAATTTCACGGTGATATTAAAGCTGATTGTGATTCTGATTTTTATATCCTGATGTAAATCTGTACTTAATTAGTTGGTACTGCTTTTAAGAATTAGATGTCAATTGTGTTCATTAATTGAATAACTATTTATAACTTTTGGTGCGGACCCAGGTGGACCAATATCAGGTGAAAACAAAAACTTGTGTGTAAGTGAAATTTAAAGGGAGGATGATAATTCAGGGAGTGCGTCATACTGTACGGAATAAAAAGATACAAGTCTTCTAGCGAGGACTTCAGATAGCATGATTCCTGCTGGGCCCAGTACTGCTTTATACTCACAGCATCTAAAATTGAATCAATAGCAGTTTTGAAAATGCTCAATACCTGAGCGTCCACCAAGGCCTAACTTCATTGGACAGTATCTCCTGCCGAAGATGAAGAAACAGAAACCAGGAACCAAGCAGCTTAAAGAAAACCAGACCCTTAGGTGCAAGAATTTAAATGCAGAAGGCTTGTCCAGAACCCAGATGATTAATGATGTTAGGATGATCTAACATGACATTGTGGCAAGGAAAGTTTCCATCCGAGTGGCTTTTCATCGCGGAGCATCAAGGAATGGTCAGCTCTATTGTGGTATTTTATTGCTGAATCACTTCCACCATTGAGTTCCAAAGTATGGGTTGCCAACGTGGGGTCAGGTCAAGTCAAGTCAAGTTTATTGTCATTAAACTATATGCATGTATACCGTCAAATGAGACAATGTTTCTCCAGACCAAGATGTCAAACACTATAGTACACATAACACACATATAACTCATAATAACATAGGAAAGTAAGAATTAAATCTACAAATGAATTGCGCATACATCAACAAAGTAAAGTGCATAAGTTAAATATTGAAGGGTACAGGACAAATTAACCAGTGACAGTTTGAACGTGATGCAGCAGGAAGTTCAGAAGCATAATGGCCTGAGGGAAGAAGCTGTTGCCCATCCTGATCATTCTTGTTTTTATGCATTGGAGTCTCCTTCCTGATGGTAGAAAGTCAAAGAGGATGCTGGATGGGATCCTTGATAATACTAAGGGCCCTGCATACACAGCACTCCTGATAAATGTCCCAGATGGATGGTAGGGAGTCCCACATGATCCTTCTGGTCCGATGTTTGGCTGCTCCTGCAGATGGAGATGCAGCCTGTCAGGATCCTCTCAAAGGTTCTCCAAACTCAGTTAAGATGTGGTGGGAGCCTCGTTTGCCTCAATCTCCTCAGGAATTGGAGGTGCTGTTGTGCCTTCTTATTCAGGAAGGTGATATTGAGGGTCCAGGTGAGGTCATCTGTGACATGAACTTCCAGGAATTTGGTGCACTCAACTCTCTCTACAGAGGAGCCATGTATGCGGAGAGGGGGACTGGTTCATCTGCACATTCCTAAAGTCCACAATCATTTCCTTGGTCTTCTCCACGTTCAGACTTCGGCTGTTATTTTCACACCAGTCCACCAGCTGCTCCACTTCCTCTCTGTTCTCTGGCTCATCATAGTTGCTGATGAGACCAACCACTGCTGTGTCATCTGCAAACCTGATAACACAGTCATACGTCAGCAGTATGAACAGCAGTGGACTGAGCACACAGACCTGGAGAGCGCCAGTGCTCAGAGTAATGGGTGTGTGCTCCCCTTGCTTAATGGATCCCCTGCTTAATGGTATTGGTCCATGACATAAAAAGGGTGAGAAACCCCGTCCCAAGGGATTTGATGTAAGTTGAATATTTAACTGAGGCTGTACATTGCTCATTTGCCATAAGAGCTAACATTTGTAATGCCCTGGTTCACATCTTTACTGTTATGCTGTAGGTATTTCATTTAACAGCTCTGTAAGAGTTGTTATTCTGCTTTCTGCCTGTTTGGGTTATTGTTGAAGATTGGGGATGATGTGGAATGTGGGGCTTTTGTTCGAGAGGAGATGAAGAGAGAAGATGCTAGGGAGAACTGGTCATAGCATACGATCTGGTGGGAGACCTGTTTGTTCAAGATGAATTGCGAGTGATGTTCGGAAGGAGGTGGGTGCTCTCACATTGATTGAGGACCCAGTGTGTGAGTGACAGTTCAAAATTAGTTCCAACCTGTGTACATTTGACTGTTTAATTAGAATGGGCCCTTTTCTTTTTGTTATTCCTTACTAATCCTTCAGTTAAGACTCATAAATATAATTCAAGATTCAAAGGTTCAAAGATTCAAAGATTCAAAAAACTTTATTGTCATTCTATCTGTACATCAGCTCTACAGGGCAGAATGAGACAGCGTTTCCCAGGAGCAGTGCAATCATAACATAACAAATGCAACACTAAATAATAAACGTAACAATAAGTAGTAAAACACAACAGCCACCTGTCAGTTAAAATCAAGTTACAAGTGTCCAGTGCAAGTTAAAAGTGTCCAAAGCAGAGTCAGGTAGAGCTGCTATTTAGCAGTCTGACTGCCTGTGGGAGAAAGCTGTTTAGTAGCCTTGTGGTTTTAGGTTTGATACTCCTGTAACGTTTGCCTGATGGCAGAAGAACAAACAGTTCATGGAGAGGGTGTGAGGGGTCTTTAATGATGTACTGTGTCTTCTGGAGGCATCGACTCTGAAAGAGGTCTTGGACAGAAGGTAGGGAGACCCCAATAACCTTCTCTGCTCCCCTAACCACCCTCTGCAAGGCTTTTTTGTTGACAGCACTGCAGCTGGAGTACCAGGTTGTGATGCAAAAGGTCAGCACACTCTCAACCACGCCTCTATAGAATGTAGTTAAGATGTTAGTGGGGAGTGATGCTTGTTTAAGCTTCCTCAGAAAGTGCAATCTCTGCTGGGCCCGTTTCACAATCCCAGTGGCGTTCCTGGACCAGGTGAGATTGTCCGAGATCTGCACCCCAAGGACCTTGATGTTTTCCACTCTTTCCACTGTGGAGCCGCTGATGCTGAGGGGCGTGTGCTCAGGCTGAGACCGTCTGAAATTGACGATCATCTCCTTGGTTTTGGTGACATTAAGCATCAAGTTGTTATCACTGCACCAGCTCTCTAGGTGTTTGACCTCCTCCCTGTACATAGTTTCATCATCTTTGCTGATGAGCCCCACCACTGTGGTATCATCTGCAAATTTAATGATCAGGTTCTCCTTGAATCTGGCTGCACAGTCATGTGTTTGCAGTGTAAACAGCAATGGCCTAAGCACACAGCCTTGTGGGGATCCAGTGCTCAGTGTGATGGAGTTAGAGATGTTCCTGCCAACACGGACTGACTGTGCTCTCTCTGTCAAGAAATCCAGAATCCAGCGACGCATGGCAGTGTTAAGGCCAAGCAGCGACTGTTTCTGCACTAGTGTCTGCGGGATGATGGTATTGAACGCTGAACTGAAATCAATGTACAGGATTCTGGCATAAGTGTCTTTGTTGTCCAAGTCACATTAATTAATTAATCGTATGCAGTGTACTGTCTGTTATCTTGTGGCACTAATTTGTAACAGGGTAGTAAATGACACAGCAGCCACACAAACCGAAGTCTGGGGAGGGAGCAAGTGTGTCTCAATCTCACTCATTTGGCAGGGTTGGAGGTTGTCTTTCCTATACTTACACAGCCAGGGAAACCAAGGTGGCTTCACATTGAATGTGGTCTGCTGCAGTCTTTGTTGAGAAGAATATTTTCCATATTAATAAAAACAGCTTCCAAAGTAAGATGTGTAGCTTTGCTCTCCTTAAGCGTAGAAATATGTGTAGATCCTAACGGGAAGGTGATGGACTGGGTTTGGGGTACAATAGAATGTAGAACACTAAAGCGCAAGAACAGGCCATTTGGCCCACAATGTTGTGCCAACCAATTAAATTAGTAATCAAGTGGCCAACTAAACCAATCCCCTCCACCTACATAATATTATGAAGTTCCTTTTGCCTCACATTCATGGGCCTATCTAAACATCTCTTAAAAGTCTTTAGTATATTTACCTCTACTACCACCCCAGGCATCCTTAACTCTCCATGTGAAAAATGTACCCCTTGCATCTCCTTTGAAGTTACCCCCTTACCTTAAAATCATGCCCTCAGGTTTTAGACATTTCAACCCTGGAAAAAAAATATACTGTCTGTCAACTCTGTCTATGCTTCTTATAAAACTCTATCAGATCTCCCCTCAACCTCTGCCCCTCCGGAGAAAAGAACCAAAGTTTGTCCAACCTCTCGCTACAGGACACGCCCTCGAATCCAGGCAGCATCCTGGTAAACCAAGAGGTTCTCCCTCTCCAAAGCCTCGACATCTTTCCTGTAATGGAGCAACAGGAACTGATTGCAATACACCGAATGCTGCTTAACTAGAGTTTTATAAATTTGCAACATAACTTCTTGATTTTTGAACATGATGCCTCAACTAATAATGGCAAGCTTGCTGTATGCCTTCCTGTCAACCTGTGTAGCCACTATCAGGGAGCAATGAACTTCGACCCAAAGATCCCTCTGCTCACCAACACCATTAAGGGTCTTGCCTATAACAGTATATTTTCTCATAAATGTCAGCTTATGTTATTCCTGCAGCTCTGATTATTCTCCTTGTTTCATTGAAGGCAAACTCTTTTCTGCCTGTAAAGAAGCTCAGGTTAAAAAGGAGCATAAAAATAATTAGACAGTTCACATAATTCTAATTACTGAATGAGGAAGAGAACAGGACAAATTATGGGATATATCTTTAAAAGTAATCTCGTGTATACCCATCCATCCTTTGATATCCTTCTAGTAAGGCTATGCTTCCAGACTTTCCGACTTAAGTCTTGATAGTATAAAATAAATGATTCAACACCCTCATTGAAAAAAAGAACAGCTTCACTAATGGTTCATAGGAGTCTATCAGCAGTTCAGGACTAATTTAGAAGGCAACTCTTACCTCTTTAAATTTTGTGCTTCATGATGCTTAACGCACAAAAATGATGTTTATACGAGAAACCTTTTAAGAAAAGAATATGCAAATAAAAGATGACATAGAGTTGTAAGGACATAGGCAACGCATTTTAACCATTCACAGAAGGTTTCCACTCTTAACAGACCTCTTCCATCCCCCCCCCAGTTAACCCTGTGCATTTAATGTAAAGAAACAACACCACCAGAATTAACCTTTATTTCAGCCATGCCTGTCATTTATAAATTACCAGCTGTATTCACTGACAGCCTACTTCTGCTCAAAGCCTTGAGAGAAGTGCCCACATTACTGGACTGTTTACTGACTTTAAGTAAGTGACAGTCATCCCTTCCCCTGTTAGTGAAGTAAATCACTTGGCCAGTTACCGAGGTTTCTGTGTAAAGACTTGACAAATCAGTCAGCAACTTTCCTTGTTTATTTTGTGCCAGAAATGGAAGATGGTTTCCTTCTGTTACATATCAGTTACTGTTGGGGGAATACGTAAAAAAAAAACATTCACTCCAACAGATTAATGAATACCTTGTCCCATTTACACAGTACAGTCCCATTTTAACAGTACAGGAGGAATTAAAGCCTGACCATAGCGGTGTTACAGTGAACATTGTATTATCAGAACAGGAAGTGTTGTAGCAAGCCTCAGTCTGATATATGTTATGCTTTATTTTATTGTTTTCTTGTACACATTAGCATTAACCAATACTTGCTTATCTGCGACAACCTTTACACTGTCAAATATCGAAAGATAATTCACCGAGGCATGTTTGAAAACTTTTGACAGCAGCCACATGAGGATTTTCATTTATTTTATTTAGAGATACAGCACAGAACCAGCTCTTCCAGCCCAGTGAGCCACAGAGCTCAGCAATCCACTTATTTAACCCCAGCCTAATCACAGGGTAATTTACAATGAATAATTAACCTACTAACCAGTTCATCTTTGGACTGGGGGTGGAAAATGGAGCACCGGAGGAAACCCACAAGTTCATGGAGAGGACGTGGAAACTCCTTACCGATGCATTGAAGTCGAACTGCGAACGCCCGAGCTGTAATAGCATCGCACTACCTGCTACTTTACCATGGCGCCCCAAGAGTGGTTGAACTCTTTGGACAAAGCGATAGGTTTCACATAGCTTCTTAAATCAGGAGAGAGAGGTAAAGGCGATAAAGAGTTTACAGAGGGAATTCCAGAGCTTAGGAGCCAGGAGTGGAAGGATTAAACCTTCCAAAAGTGGAGTGCCACACATTTTAATTCCACATCCCATTCCCATTCTGACATGTCTATCCACGGCCTCCTCTACTGTAAAGATGAAGCCACACTCAGGTTGGAGGAACAGCACCTTAATATTCCGTCTGGGTAGCCTCCAACCTGATGGCATGAACATTGACTTCTCTAACTTCCGCTAAAGCCCCACCTCCCCCTCGTACCCCATCCGTTATTTATTTTTACACACAGATTCTTTCTCTCACTCTCCTTTTTCTCCCTCTGTCCCTCTGACTATACCCCTTGCCCATCCTCTAGGTTCCTCACCCCCCCACCCCCCGTCTTTCTCCCCGGGCCTCCTTCCCATGATCCTCTCATATCTCCTTTGCCAATCACCTGTCCAGCTCTTGGCTCCATCCCTCCCCCTCCTGTCTTCTCCTATCATTTTGGATCTCTCCCTCCCCCTCCCACTTTCATATCTCATACTAACTCTTCCTTCAGTTAGTCCTGACAAAGGGTCTCGGCCTGAAACGTTGACTGTACCTCTTCCTAGAAATGCTGCCTGGCCTGCTGCGTTCACCAGCAACTTTGATGTGGTTGAAATTAGGGATGTGCAGAAAGTTAGAGCTAAAAGATGAATATAACTCTCAAAATGTTATAGCACTGGGTGGATGATAAAGACTGAAGGAAGAGAGGGAATAGAAGCCATTTAAAGTCAATTAGGAGGATTTAAAATGGAGGTGAAATTTATTGGTAGTCATGTAGGCAGAACCTTTAATCTTAAAGTTATGTGCAGTAGATATGGATAAGGTCAAGGCTATGGGAGGTGAAACTCATATATTGAAATAAATACAGGAAATACTGGAAAAAGCTCAATGAGACAGGCAATATCTGTATAAAGGAAAACAGAATTAATGTCTCAGGTTGAAGAGAATTCATCAGAACTGCGAAAGTGAGAGGATAAGTTGGTTTTAAGTTACAGCGAGTGACAGAGAACAAATGAGATATCGCTGAAAGTGTGAGGCCATGTGATTCCAATATTCATAGAGCTGTGTGGAAAATGGATTAACCAGGACAGTTCAAGAGAGAGAAAGCAAAAAGGGGAAGAATGGGTCAGAGCCAAAAGCTGAAATCTAGAAGAGGATTCCTGAAAAGCACAACAGATCGAGCATGGACAAGATAGGGACAGAGAGAGAGAGAGAGAGAGAGATGGGGGTGAGGGAGAGAGAGAAGGAGGGAGAGAAAGAGAGAGGGGAAGGAGAGAGGACAAGAGAGGGGGGAGAGAGGGGGAGAGAGGGAAGGAGGGAGAGAAAGAGAGAGGGAGGAAGAGAGAGGGGAAGGAGAGAGAGAAAGAGAGAGGAAGAGAGAGAGGCAAAGGGGAGAGGGGGAGAGGGAGGGGGAGAGAGAGAGAGATGGGGAGAGGGAGAGAGGAAAGGAGGGAAAGACAGTGAAAGAGAGTGAGAAAGACTGACTTAAAATAGATAATTTATACAAGTGGCCAGTGTTGACAGAAACAGGAATGTTGAATTAACTGAAAAAATTGAATTTAGTATTGAGTCCTGCTAGTTACAATGTGCCCAAACAGAAGACAAAGAGCTACTCCCCAAGCTCTGTTTTATATTCTCCTTTTAGAACAATTTTTTTTCAAAGTAAGAGTTATAAAGCTTAATCGTTTAATCGCGTATTGTGTACTGTTTGTTATTTCGGGGTACTGATTTGTAACAGGGGACTGCGCATTGCGCAGCATCCACCCAAATGAGATTTCTTAAGTTTGGCCAGGCAGGGGGTTATCACCCCCTATAGTAAACTACTAGGCAAAGCGAGTGTTGCACGTTCAACTGTGTAATCACACTGAGGCAGGGAAAAAGACCACCTCTGCATTCATGATGAAACGATTGCCTGTATTGTTGAATCAGGGCTGAGAACTGTTCACAATGGCTAATGGTTTGTGGCCAAGATCGAAGTCTGACTGAACAGAATTGATGGAAAAAGTTACTCCAAAGATATTCCCAGATACCTTTTCTATACTTTGAGCAGCAGCTTCTTTCATTCTTCAATATACATGATTCAAAAACAATTTTTCATCGCCGCCAACTATTCAGAATCAGAATCAAGGTCAAGATCAAGTTTAATGTGACTGTGTATGGTGTGAAATTTATTGTATTGTGGCAGCAGTACAATACAAAACAAACAAGTTATGAAAATAAATAAATAGTGTTAAAGGAACAGTGAGATAGTGTTCATGGGTTCATGAAACATTCAGCAATCTGATCACAGAAAGGCCAAATTAAATTGAACTGACTTCATTACTTACATCCTTCATGTACATGAGGAGTGAAAATCTTTATGTTACATCTCCATTCACATGTGCAATGTGCAATTATAGTAATTTCTAATAAATATTATGTACAACAGAATAGTCAATATAACATAGAAATACAGCTGTGAAAGCATGAGTTAAGCAGCCTGATGGCCGGGTGGAAGAAGTTGTCCCGGAGCCTGTTAGTCCTGGCTTTTATGCTGCGGTACTGTTTCCCGGATGGTAACAGCTGGAACAGTTTGTGGTTGCGGTGACTGGGGTCCTTTTTTCACACCTGTCTTTGTAAATGTTCGGAATAGTGGGAAGTTCACATCTACAGTTGCGCTGGGCTGTCCGCACCACTCTCTGCAGAGCCCTGCGATTGAGGGAAGTACAGTTCCCATTCCAGGCAGTAATGCGGCCGGTCAGGATGATCTCAATTGTGTCCTTATCGAAAGCTCTTAGAATCTGGGGGCCATACCTAACTTATTCCACCATTTAAGGTGAAAGAGGCGCTGTTGTTCCTTTTTCACCACGTAGCCGGTATGTACACACCACACGAGATCCTCAGTGATGCTTATACCAAAGATGCTATGTGGTATGGAAACTGCACTCTAGTGGACAAGTAAGTTCCACAATGGATAGTCATAATTGCCTAATGTATCGCTGGCACTAGACTACCCACCATCAAAGACATATATACAGAATGGTTCCCCAAAAGGGCCAGTAACATCATGAAGGATCCTACCCATCCTGCTCATGTATAGGCTGTTTGTCCCACACCCATAAGGGAAGAGGCTACGTAGCATCCAAACCTGGATGATCAGATTCAAAAACAGTTAATTCAGGCTGATAATGCCTCCACTCACTAAGCCAACTCCACTACTTTATCATTTTATTTTAGAATCACCTTATGCACAGACACTCCTGTGCCTAGTGCCACCTCATGGACAAAGAATCAATCTATGTATCTAAGCTATATGGTTAATTGGGACACATCACATTTCTCCACTTAAGTGGCTGCCCCAATTATCTGAAGTTTCATGGAGATAGTTAAAAAGATACAAAAAAGACAAACTGAGTGACAAATTATGTACTTAACTGAAATACACAACAGATTAGAATGCTACCAATAGCACTTCTTTTTTACAGGCATCCGTTAGTCTCTTGAGACCATGTATTTGCGCCTTGGAAACTTTCCAAGGTTTCCAGGGCACAGGCCTGGGCAAAGTTGTATGGAAGACCAGCAGTTGCCCATGCTGCAAGTCTCCCCTCTCCACGTCACCGACGTTGTCCAAGGGAAGGGAATTAGGACCCATACAGCTTGGTACCGGTGTCGTCACAGAGCAATGTGTGGTTAAGTGCCTTGCTCAAGGACACACACGCTGCCTCAGCCAAGGCTCAAACTCGCGACCTTCAAATCAATAGACGAACTCCTTAACCACTTGGCCACGCGCCAACACACCAATAGCACTACAGTGCTGTAAAACTGTGTATTAGTTCCTACTAGTTGACAGTGGAGGAATTCTTCCAGTGTACGCGATGAACAAAGTTAGTGCAGACAATGGACTACCTGCATATGATGCTATCAGTGATTTCATCCTCCAAATCTTCATGTTCATTGTAAAATTCAAGATGATTGTCAATATCTACAAATTGTTCATAGTTGCTAACTTGTTGAAGTGGTGAAATCACACAAAATGCTGAAGGAACTCAGCAGGCCAAGCAACACCTATGGAAAAAAGTATAGTCAATGTTTTCGGCCGAAACCCTTCATTAGGACTGCTGAAAACAAAATGAGCAGTCAATGTTAGAAGGTGGGGGGAGGGGAGGAAGAAACACAAGTTGACAGGTGAAACCGGGAAGGGGAAAGGTGAAATAAAGAGCTGGGAAGTTGATTGGTGAAAAAGGAGAATGGGGAATCTGATAGGAGAGGACAGAAGGCCATGGAAGAAAGAAA
Organism: Mobula hypostoma; assembly: GCF_963921235.1. Taxonomy (NCBI): domain Eukaryota; kingdom Metazoa; phylum Chordata; class Chondrichthyes; order Myliobatiformes; family Myliobatidae; genus Mobula; species Mobula hypostoma. The sequence continues at coordinate 24,562,045 of NC_086113.1, forward strand.
AGGGGGACGAGCACCGGGAGGAGGTGATAAGCAAGAAAGGGGATAGGGTGAGAGAGGGAAAAGGGAATGTGTACTAATGACATAGGAAAGAAAAGCAAAGAGGTCCTGAAAAGAGAATTTGGAGAGCTGGGTAGAAAGCTGGGAAGCTGGTAGTATCTCCTATGCTCAGCATCTCCCAGGTAGTAATTTCTGGATTGTCTCCTGTGCGACACGTCAGAGAGGGTAGAAACAGGATGATCTGCAAAATTCATATATGGCTGAGAAGCTGGTGCAGGGGGCAGGGCTTCTGTTTCTTGGATCATTCGGATCTCTTTTGGCAGAGGTATGGGTTGTACCCGAGGGGAACCAATATTCTTGTAGGAGGTTAGAGCGATGGAGAGGGTTTAAACTTATTTGGCAGGGGTGTGGGAACTGGAGTGAAGGGACTCAGGATAGACGGGTGGTAAAAAAGCAAAGATGGTCTGCAAGAGAATGAGTTTGTTGAACACCCAAGTGATGGCTTTTTAAAGCAGTTTGTCATTGAGTCTACTAGGGGATCAGCTATACTAGGATGGGTGTTATGTAACTAGCCAGAGGTGTTTAGGGAGTTTAAGGTAAAAGAATCCTTCAGAGACAGTGATCACAATATGATTGAGTTCAATTTGAAATTTGATAGCAGAACATAAAGTCTGATGTAGCAGTATTCAGTGTTGTAAAGGAAATGACAATGGTATTAGAGAGGTGTTAGCCAAAGTAAATTGGAAGGAGCTGCTGGCGGGGGTGACAAGGGATCTGCAATAGTGTGAGTTTCTGGAAACAATGAGAAAGGTGCAGAAAAGATGTATTCCAAAAATGAAGAAATACTGACAAGGGAAGTCAAGGCTAATATAAAAGCAAGAGAGAGGACATACAACAAAACAAACATTAGTGGGAAGATAGAGGAGTGGGAAGCTTGTAAAACCTTACACAGAGCAAATAAAAGAATCATTAGGAGGGAAAAGATGAAATATGAAAGCAAACAAACAAACAATTTCAAAGTGGACAGTAAAAGCTTTTTCAAGTATGAAAAAAATCAAAGAGAGGTGTGAGTAGATATAGGACTGATAGAAAATCAGGACAGAGAAATAATAATTGGGACCAAGGAGATGACAGATGAACTAAAAGAGTATTTTGCATCAGCCTTCACTGTGGAAGACACTAGCAGTGTGTCAGATGTTAAAGGGTGTGAGGGAAGAGGAGTGGGTGCAGTTACTATTATAAGGGAGAAGGTGCTCAAAAAGCTGAAAGTCCTAAAGGTATATAAGTCACCCAGACCAGAGGAACCCTAGAGTTCTGAAAGAGGTAGTCATAGGGATTTTGGAGGCATTAGTAATGATCTTTCAAAAATCACTGGACTCTGGCATGGTGTCAGAGGACTGGAAAATTGCAAATGTCACTCCACTCTTTAAGAAAGGAGGAAGGCAGCAGAAAGGAAATTATAGACCAGTTAACCTGACCTCAGTGGTTGGGAAAATGTTAGAATCAATTGTTAAGGATGAGGTAATGGAGTACTTGGTGACACAGGATAAGATAGGACAAGGTCCGCATCGTTTCCTTCAGGGAAAATCTTGCCTGACAAACCTGTTGGAGGTCTTTGAGGAGATTACACGTAGGATAGATAAAGGGGATGCATTAAATGTTGTACATTTGGTCTTTCGAAAGGCATTTGATAAAGTGCCAAACATGAGGCTGCTTACAAAGTTAAGAGCCCATGGCAATGCAGGAAAGTTACTGGCATGGTTAGAGCATTGTCTGATGGTAGGAGGTAGTGAGTGGGAATAAAAGGATCCTTTTCTGGTTGGCTGCCAGTGACTAGTGGTGTTCCGCAGGGGTCGGTGTTGGGGCCACTTCTTTTTATGCTATGTATAAATGATTTAGATGGTGGAATACGCAAACAACAGGAATTCTGCAGATGCTGAAAATTCAAGCAAAACACATCAAAGTTGCTGGTGAATGCAGTAGGCCAGGCAGCATCTCTAGGAAGAGGTACAGTCGACGTTTCAGGCCGAGACCTTTCGTCAGGACTAACTGAAGGAAGAGTTAGTAAGAGATTTGAAAGTGGGAGGGGGAGGGGGAGATCCAAAATGGGCCCAACTTGCAGGTAGAGTTGGTGATGAGGAAGGTAAATGCCATGTTAGCACTCATTTCAAGAGGTCTAGAATACAAGAGCAGGGATGTGATGCTGAGGCTTTATTAGGCACTGGTGAGGCCTCACCTGGAGTATTGTGAACAGTTTCGGGCTCCTCATCTGAGAAAATTGGAGAGGGTCCAGTGGCACTTCACAAGTATGATTCCGGGAATGAAAGGGTTATCATATAAGAATGTTTGATAGCTGTGCGTCTGTACTTGCTGGAATTTAGAAGGATGAGGGGGGATCTCATTGAAAACTTTCAAATGTTGATAGGCCTAGACAGAGTAGATGTGGATAGGATGTTTCCCATGATGGGGGAGTCTAGGACAAGGGGCATAGCATCAGGATAGAGGAATGTCCATTTAAAACAGAGATGCAGAGAAATTTCGTTAGCCAGAGGGTGGTGAATTTGTGGAATTTATTATTACAGGCAGCAGTGGAGGCCAGGTCGTTGGCTGTATTTAAGGTAGAGCTTGATAGGTTCATGATTGGATATGACATTGAAGGCTATGGGGAGGGAGGGTTGTGAAGTTGGGCTGAGGAAAGGAACAGAGGATCAGCCATTATTGAGTGCCAGAGCAGACTCAATTGGCCAAATGACCTAATTCTCCTCCTATGCCCTATGGTCCTATGGTCTAACAGTTGATGCTTCAGTTTGAGATTCTTCATCAGGTCTGAAATGAAAGGGGGGAGATAGACAGTGTAAACAGGTGAGAAGAAGTAGGGTGGAATGATGTGAGAGTTGTGAGGTGATAGAAGGTAGCGACATAAAGATGAAAAAAATGGAAACTGATAAGAGAGGACTGTGGCCCATGGAATAAAAGGAAGGAGGTGGGCAGGAGAACCAATAGAAGGAATGTCTGGATGATGGGCAGATGGAGAGACTGGAAGCAGGGAAAGTTATAGAATGATTTGGGTGAGTGAGATCAAGATAGAAAGAAAGGAGGAAGGGGTGGAGGGATAGTGGGGAGTGTCTACTGGAAGTTAAATAATTTGACATTCATACTGTTAGGTTGTAGAATGACCTGGCAGAATATGAGTTCCTATTCTTCAAATCTGCATCTGCTCTCAATTTGGCAATTGAAGAGTCCATAGACAGACAGATCAGAGTGGGAACCGGAAGTGTAATTGAAATTGCTGGCCCTCAGGAGACCTGTACCAGTCTACCTCTGTTTTCTTTCCCCTCCCTCTCCATCATTCACACGTTACTCCTACTTGTTACCTTCCTCCCCTTTTTCCATTTATTCCATAGTCCACTCTCCTGTCCTATCAGATTCCATATTCCTTAGCTGTTTTTTCACTTCCACTTAGCACATCCCAGCTTCTTGCACAATTCCCACTCTCCCCCCCTCTCTCTCTCTTTCTCATTTCCCTATCATCCTCCTCACCTGAATTCCCCTATCACCTGCCAGGTCATACTCCACCCTTCCCATCACCTTTTTATACCTTTATTCCTTCAACAGCCAATGAAGAGATTTGACCTAAAACTGTTTATTTCCCTCCATACATGCTGCCTGACTCACTGAATTCCTCCATCTCCTTTGTGTTAATTTTAATCTATTATCCAGTTTTTCATACAAATTAACCTAAGTTTTTTAATGGATTGAAGTCAAAGTCAATGGATGCAGGCTTCTAGTTACACTCCACAAATCATTAATTCACGCTTCCCCACAGAGCTGAAGCCAACGTTCTTCTTGATCTTCTATCCCTGGTGTCAATTTGTTATTTATGTCCATGTGCTTGCATTCCTTCTCTCAAACCAGAGCAATGTATAACCTATGGAGAAAGACAAGAAGACATGGAGAGCTCCTTAGAATATGTTCAGCTGGCCTATTCAGTTCTTTGACTTCATCAGTCATGTGCCATATGTTACGTATTTACATTGACTCCAAACTGGTCAATGCTTTCCACAGCCTCGCAAGTCTCTGTACACAATGTGTTTATTCTCACATTTGTGCTAAATCTGACACAAAATCAACTATTTATATTTGCTTCTTTTCGGTTCACACGTACTGTCTGGTATTATGCATTCTGTTCCACTTACTTACAGATTGAGACAATCAGAACCAGCAAATGTCCTGAAATTTGCAGTACAATGAAATACTTTATAATAGAAAAATGTGAATTACAGTAAATATATATACTTACTGTAATTCACTATTTTTATATTCACATTTATACATATTAAATAGTTAAATTAAATAAGTAGTGCAAAACTAGAAATAAATAAATGTAGTGAGGTAGTGTTCATGAGTTCAATGACCATTCGGAAATTGGATGGCAGAGGTGAAGAAGCTGTTCCCAAATCATTGAGTGTGTGCCTTCACATTTCTGTACCTCCTTCCTGATGGTAGCAATGAGAGAAAAGCATGACCTGGGTGATGGGGGTCCTTAATGAAGGACGCTGCCTTTTTGAGGCATCACTCCTTGAAGATGTCCTGGACATTACAGTAATCTGAGCAATCATCTTTTAACTTGCTCCAAACTAATAAAAAAAAGTTCATTTTTTTCATGTGAGGGTGTTACGTATGTGAAAGAAATGTTTCCTTCCTGCCCCTACCTTCTTTTAGTGGTACCAAATGGTCTTCCACTGTAGTCCTTAAAAGCTGCAAGCTAAGCCCCTTTCAATTTCAGCTGTAGTTGTTATCTCCATAGGAAAAACATGGAATGTACACTATCAACAGGAATTCTGCAGATGCTGGAAATTTAAGCAACGCACATCAAAGTTGCTGGTGAACGCAGCAGGCCAGGCAGCATCTCTAGGAAGAGGTACAGTCGACGTTTCAGGCTGACACCCTTCTTCTTCGTTAGTCCTGACTAAGGGTCTCGGCTTGAAGCGTCGACTGTACCTCTTCCTAGAGATGCTGCCTGGCCTGCTGAATGTACACTATGCTTGCATTTATCTCCTTCTTGATAATCATCCAAATTCCTGTTTCTTTCCCCTAACCAGCATATGTCATAGTTGTACATTGCTCGCTTGGAAGATGTACTCATTGTTCCCATGTAAGATTGATCATCTAATTTTAACAGCGGGCAGATTAAAATCTTCAGTATGATTAACCTCACTGTTGTTACAATGTTTGGATCGGATCATGAGCACCTGTTTTACATCTTGCTTTTGGATCTGCGGAAAGATGAAGAGGCCTTTTAGTTGCTTTTGTGCAGTCCATCATCGCAGGAATCTACTCATGTCCTGATGTCTGCAGGAACCCCAGCAGCAAGATCTTTCAGCTACTGTAAGTCATAGCAGAGCTTATGTAAAATACAAAGACAAACTTATGTTAGTGGATGTGTCAGTGATCAGTCAAGATTTTTCCTTAAATATCTCCCAATGTTTCATTTACAGAATTCAACACAGACTATTCTTAATTTTACTTAAATAAGGAACACAGTTACCATCTGGCACACGGCTGATGAGTAGCTTTGTTTGACTTTCTGTCTGATTGTATAAATACAACATGGGTTATTTTAGTTAAGCTGTTTGTATTCCAACAGGCAAATATTTAGACACATGGCTGTCAAAATAAGTATGCAGAGGTGTACTTGTAATGATGGTATCATCATAAAATAGGTATTATAAAGTATTCTTGTCAAATGTATTTGAAAAATCTATTGCGAATTATGCATCTTCCTCGACACCTTTCAAATATTTAGAAATGATAACATTCACAAAGCAAAAACCTTCATGTATAAAAATTTATCCTAACCAGCAGTGCTAAATACTAACACCAGGAAATGGTAACCTGTCTCCAAAATTTATACCAATGGCAAAATATCTCAAGGAGCTTCACAGCAAATGATCTGAAAATATTTGACAGAGGTACACAGAAAGATACTGGGATAGATAACCTGCAAAAAGAGATAAGGTGTAGGGAGTATCTTGAAGGAAGCAAAGGTAAAAGGGCAAACAGATTAGGAATGGAGTTCCAGACTATAGTCTGCAATAGCAAGTACTGAGCAGAAGTCTCAGGCACATATATACAGCTATGGTCCAAAGATATTACTGTATTTGTCAATGTGGAGCAGAGAGTGAGTTTATAAATCTGCGGGAGCAAAGGATGTTGGAATTGTTGAAGGTGGAGCACCATGGGAGGGGTGTGAGACATGTGGCAGCAAAGCAGTGCCAGGACGGTGAGGAGGTGTGTGGTCCAGGTGCAGACACACCCAGCCCTGAGACACCAGGCAAGGTCATTTGATTCAAAACAACTGGTTTATTGATCATTATAGAATGTCTCTTTTGTGCTTCCCTCTTTCTTCTCCTTCTCCCAACCATGATTCTCCTTCCCCTGCTCCCTACCCACTCTCATTCCACAAGGTGCACGGTGTGTCGGCCTTCATCAACCATGGGATTGAGTTCAAGAGCCGTGAGGTAATTGTTACAGCTCTATAGGGCCTTAGTTAGACCCCTCTTGGAGTACTGTGTTCAGTTCTGGTCACCTCACTACAGGAAGGATGTGAATACTATAGAGAGAGTGCAGAGGAGATTTACAAGGATGTTGCCTGAATTGGAGAGTGTGCCTTATGAGAATAGGCTGAGTGAGCTTGACCTTTTCTCCTTGGAGTGATGGAGGATGAGAGGTGACCTGATAAGAGGTGTATAAGGTGGTGAGAGGCATTGATTATGTGGATAGCCAAAGGCTTTTTTCCAGGGATGAATTGACTAACACGAGGGGACGTAGTTTTAAGGTGCTTGGAAGTACGTACAGGAGAAAAGTCAGAGGTAAGGTTTTTCCACACAGAGAGTACTGGGTGCATGGAATGCACTGCCAGTGACAGTGGTAGAGGCGGATACAACAGGGTCTTTTAAGAGACTTTTAGATAGGTACATGGAACTTAAAAAAATAGAGGGCTATGCGGCAGGGAAATTCTAGGCATTTTGTAGAGTAGGTTACATGGTCTGCACAACATTGTGGGCCAAAGGGCTTATAACGTGCTGAAGATTTCTGTGATCTATGTTCTATGTTCTAATAGGGACTCATATCAGAATCAGGTTTATCAACAGTCATAAAAAATGAATCGTTTTTCTTACATTCATATGCCCACTGTTGAACTTGAACGCACACGAGGTCATTACCCACGCATCATCCATGTCAGCGTGGGAAGAAGAGCAACTCCTCGAGCTTGCAAATGACGACGGGCTGAAAAGTATGTTTGTCATAACACCTCTGCTGGCAGTCTGGATCAAAGTCAAGGCTAAATATCCTGAGATAGTCACGAAAGCACTGAAAACCTTGTTTCCATTTCCAACATATCTCTGCGAAGTGGGTTTTTCTGCAATGAATGTAACGAAAACTAAATTGCGGAATAGACTGGACATAAGGAACTCCCTTCGAGTATCGCTGTTACCCTCGATGGGACCGTCTTGTTGCAGGAAAACAAGCCCAGGGCTCCCACTGATTCAGCGATATTGGTGTGTTGCAATGATTTTATATGTTCATACGGGGAAAATATGTGCTGTGTGTTTAATATCCAAACGTTACTTAAAACGTTAGTATGCTGTTGACTTATAAGTGACTTATAATTGACTTATCACTATATTCATGCGAGGAAAATATGTGCTGTGTGTTTAATATTAAATTTGTTAAATAAACCCTTTTAGAAACGAAATTGAGTGTATTAGTGACTTATAGTTGACTTATCACCTATATTCCGGTCATGATTAACACCCTGCCCCCCCAGGGTTGCCAACTGTCCTGTATTAGCCGGGACATCCTGTATATTGGGCTAAATTGGTTTGTCCCATACGGGACCGCCCTTGTCCCGTACTTCCCCTGCTATGGTAGAGCGTTCCTATGAAACTGTTCATGCCAAGGTGGCATAAAGCGAAGAAGCAATTACCATTAATTTATATGGGAAAAATTTTTGAGCATTCCCAGACCCAAAAAATAACCTACTAAATCATACCAAATAACACATAAAACCTAAAATAACACTAACATATAGTAAAAGCAGGAACGATATGATAAGTACACAGCCTATATAAAACAGAAATAATGTATGTACAGTGTAGTTTCACTGAACAGAATTGCCAAAAGCGATTTGTAGAAAAAAAAATCGGCACATACACTCATGCACACACAGGTGCCCGCGCAAGGCTTCATGGTCATTGTCGTCTTTCTCGGGGTAAACACAACGTATGTGATTGCTACTCTTGTCCGATGGCAAACCCTACCCCCCCACCACCCCGTTGGCCGGTCCGCAAGAATATTGTCGATAATAAACCAGTCCACGGTGAAAAAAGGGTTGGGGACCCCTGGTCTACAGGAATTAACCCAGATTGCTTGGGCAGATTTTCTTAATGGAGAACTTTGTTTAATGTGGAAATGCTGATGAATGTGTAGTCACTACATGGTAATTGACAGATGGAGGTCAGGATCCAGTGGCATGAAATGTATGACATCTGGGTACCCTTCAGTACTGCAGCCTTCCTTTACCTTTACACCTGTAAGGGGGTTTCGTCTCTTATGTTACTGCGTAGGCTAATTAAAATGGCTTCTTTGTTATGTTATACTTGGGGATGCTTCTTTGTTATGTTAAATGCTGAGAAAGTCTCTAGCTAGACATTTGCTGGGGTTAATACAGATACCATGGTGCTATTAGCCAATGGGTATTCATGTTATCGTTTTTTTCGGGTGATAATGCTGTCTCATATGACTGGGAACGGGGGTTTTTGGGGGGAGTCAGAGGAGAGACGGAGAGGATGGCAGAATTGCGAAAAGGCTCTGGTCGATCTCTCCGGGTGGTCCCGAGCCGTGAGTCGACAGGTTCCGGGTGGTCGTCAGGAATCGATTGAGCTCCAACGGTTGTGCACGAAGACCTTGGACTTTGATAAATCTGGCGCCTTTTTTTTACCATTACTTCCTTTTCTGCATCGAATTTATATTAATTTCATAGACTTAGTAATATCTATAAAGTGTACTTGGTAAAACGTACTGGGTGTGCTGGCTGATGATTGATGTTTGGGATTGATTCAGGCAGCAGTGGTGCACCAACCGACTCAGTGGAAGGCGTTCAGGCAGGTGCTGGGCGGGATTTCCCCTAGGCATATACGAGCCAATATAGCTGAGCGTTACACACCTTTTACCTTTACCTTTATACCTTTTACCTTTACCTTTACACCTTTTTGCAGCAGTAGTACAGTGTAATACATGAAGTCTAAGGCTTTTGCTCAGTACTGTATTTAGTTGGAAGGAATGTCTGCTCGTCAAATGGATGATGGTTGACAATTTTGGGATAGCAGACAGGTCATCAGAGAGGATATTCAAGATTCAAGTTTATTTATCATGTGTATTTATAGTGCTTCTACTTCCTCAGGAGTCTGCAGAGATCTGGTATGTCATCAAAAATCTTGGCAAACTTCTAAAGATGTGTGATAGAAAGTGTGCTGACTGGCTGCATTACAGCCTGGTATGGGAACACCAATGCCTTTGAGTGGAAAATCCTATAGAAGGTAGTGGATTCGGCCCAGTACATCGTGAGTAAAACCCTCCTAACCATTAAGCACATCTACTAAACGTTGCTGTAGTAAAGCAGCATCAGTCATCAAAGATCCTCACCACCCAGGCTATGCACTTTCCTCGCTGTTGCAATCAGGTAGAAGGTGAAGATGTCTCAGAAATCACATCATCAAGTTCAGAAACAGTTCCTACCCCTCAACCATCAGGCTCTTGAAACAAAAGGGGATAACTACACTCATTTTACTTTGGTGTTCCCACTACAGATGGTCCCACTTTAAGGACTCTTTATCTTGTTATTTCAGGCTCTATTATTCATTGCAACTTATTTATATTTGCATTGGCATAGTTTGTGTTCCTTGATCCTGTTTATAGTTACTATGCTATAAATTTTCTAAGTATGCCTGCATATAAGGATCTCAGGGTTCTCAGGGTTGTATGCGGTGATATGTATGTACTCTAATAATTTTTTTTTACTTTGAACTTTGAACTACATTGAAAAATAAAGTGAAATGCATCACTTGCAATTCCAAACAACACACCTGAGGGTTTGATAGTAGAAGTAGTTAGTTAGATGTCAGCGTAACTTACCTACATGTGGAAATGGTTGCTATAACTTCAGATGATATTGTCAAGGAGCAACATATGTAATGGACGGTAGGATAGATCCTTCATGGGTGGTTGGTTGGGGAGGTATCAGAAGTGGAAGCATTGAAACGGGAAGATAAACCACTGCAAGTGATTACACACAAGTGAGTTGTAAAGAATAGGAACTAGCAAGAAGCAAATCATATCAGTGACAATGCAAGGCAATAATCTGTGCATGCAGCACCATGGACAGAGAATAATATGGACATCAGCAGCATGCAATTTTGTGTGCAACATTGCTCAGTACTGTTTGGCTCTCATGTCCTATCATTTCCCATCACATTATGCCTCAATTAAAAGGAAAATGGATAATGGAAGTCACTGAGTGGAGTAAATCAGAGTTGCCCTTATATTAAAAATCCTGACACCCTCTCTCAACAGCACAAATTTATTTGCACCATATTGTCTGATCTGTAAATGGAGCTGCAGAAATTATATCCTACTGTGTTCACAGGGGGGAGGAAGGAACTTATATGAAGAAAATCACTGAAAAAGAAATCACTTTATTTATTAATCAGAGAGTAATTTGTGGTCACGATATATTATGAGGAACTGTAATTAGTACCTGCAGAAGTCTGTGATGCATGAGAAAAACTAGGATAAGACTGAAGATTGATGGAAGGTCATGAGGTGGCGAAATGAAGACTTTGATTTTTTTTTGTTCAGTCTGCACTAGTGAGTAATTATGTCCAGCAGAATAGATTGTTTTGATGAGGCTCTGTCATAAGCTTGCATCATTTTTGATGAAAATGGACTGCCAATTCTCCTTAACTTTGACAACTCAGATAGCTCAGACAGCTTTGCAAAAGCAGAATCAGAAGAAAATGTGCATGGAGTAGGAAAGCGAGAAAGGGACGCAGGGAGTTAATAAGAGGTAGAAAAAAAAATCAGTTGATATAAAAAGTTGCCTGGAGTACCTTTCTGAATGTCCAAATCGGTGGCAGTCAAAGAAATGTATTCATTGTTCTATAGCAATAAACATATCAGAAAAAAATGTGTATAGGAAGATCACACAAATGTCAATAAAATTCAGGACCTGATTCTTTGTGTTTTAGACTTTGGTTCAGGAATACATATTGGTGTTGGCATCAAAAGCAATCCCTGACATGTTTTCTAAATTTCTTCTTGGGATTTTGTACACCCATCTTGCTGGCCAGTGAGTTTCAAGTCTTATCTGCAAGGCAGTGCAGCGTTCCATTTCTCATTGTGGAACGCTAATAAACATACAAATGCAAGATTTTAAAGTCAGTGAAAACAACAAACTTATATTTAAAAAAGCTTCAAAAGGGTGACCAGCATCAGAATCAGAATTAGGTTTATTAACATTGACATAGTGTGTAATTTGCTTTTCAGTGCAAGACATCAAATTACAAGTTACAAATTAAATAGAAAATGAAAAGGACTAATAACAAGGTAACATGGAAAACAACAGCTGCTGGTAACTATTTTAGGTGTGGAGAACCTGAGATTCGGAATGGGTAATTGTTATTTTTCAAGGAGGATGGGAAAGTGATGAATTAGTATCGGTTTCCTGTTTCACAGCCTGGCCAGTTTTTCTCTTCTCCAGCAATAAGTCTCTGCTTCAGCTCTGCCCCCTATAACATTGGAGAAGGTCCAGAGGAGGTTCACAAGAATAATTCCAGGAATGAACATATGAGGAGCATTTGATTGCTCTGGGCCTGTATTCACTGGATTTTGAAGAATAAGGTGTGAACTCATTGAAACCTATCAAACATCTGTCTGTCTAGGTACTATATCCGATGCGGACTTTGGTGACCATGGATTTCTGTATAGATCTATCCTTGTTTCTTGGATGACTTCCATTTCCTTGATGTGTAGCCACCTGGCTATGCTTTTGATGTACATAAGTCGAGGTCTTCTTCCAGGTTTGCTCCCCTCAATCTTTCCAAAGAGTATGAGTTTTTCTAGTTCACCTTTCCACATGATGTGTCCTAGGAATCTGAGTTGTCTTTCTCTTATTGTTGGTATGAGTGTTTGAACTGCTTGGGCTCTTCTGAGAACTTCTTCATTTGATGTGTGTGTGGTCCATGATATCTTTAACATTCTCCTGTAGAACCATAATTCAGCTGCTTCTAGTCTCTTTTCCATTGCTGGAGAAATGGTCCAGCATTCACTTCCATAAGTCAATAAGTCAGGATAGAATAAATGTAGCACTGCAGTATTCTGTTTTTAGTGTACGTGCTCATCTTTCTGTTTGTTAATATGGTCTTCATTTTTTGGAAAGCTTCTTTCGCCATTGCTATTCTGTATTTGATATCAAATATAGAAAGGTCTAAATAGAATGGATGTCTTCTACAGTCTAGGACCAGAGGGCATAGACTCAGCATAGCATGATGTCTCTTTAGAACAGAGATTAAGAGGAATTTCTTTAGCTAGTAGACAGATTCTGTGGACAGATGACTCTGGAGGCCAAGTCACTGGGTATATTTAAAGTGGAGTGTGGTAGGTTCTTGGTGAGTAAGGGTGTCATAGGTTCGGGGAGAGTCAGGTTGAGAGTTATAAAATATCAAAGTACATTTAATATCAAAGAATGTATAAATTATGCAACCTTGAGATTTGTTTGCTTACAGGTAGTTGCAAAGTAAGGAACCTGAAAGAAACCAATTTAACAAAATAAGACCAACCCCCAGTGCCCACAAAGAAAGAAATAAAACACAAAACAAATCGTATAATCAAAAGAAGCAAGCAACAGAAACAGCACTCTGGATGAAATTAAGTCCTCAGCTCCAAATCACTGGAGCAGCCCGGAGCAGGCCTAAAGCCTTGGTATTCAGTTCATCATATTAGCGAGGCAAATTGCTGCAAATTTCACAGACTCGAAGCACAGCAGCCTAGGGCAGTATCACAGCCTTAGTTTTGCAGAGAAAGAAGCCTCCAGACTATCTAGGCTGGCGTTTAAGTTCTCACAAATCTCACAATAGGTCCTCGGCCTGCAAAACACTTTGGGCCTAGATTTCGCTGCCAAAGAATCTGTTCTCAATCACTCTAATTCGGCTCGGCACATAGAGTGATTCACTCTCATACCCAGGTTAGTTGGACGGGCATCAGAATGCCTCTGTCCAGTCTTCTCCCCTCCAAATTGTTGACTCCAACCAGCACAACTCAAACTCCAAGTGCGTTGATTTTGCTGGTACTCCAAGTACCAGCAGGCATGTCCTGTGATTTCGCTTTGTCCTCACTCGCCTCTTCATTGTTTGTGGTGATATTAAGAAAAAACTGTTACTAATAATGATTTTAATTTGAACTACCGGTAAACTGTTGTACGTCTTAAGCAGCACCATTTTAAACCAGAAATAAATTAGGATAATAAATCAGCCATAATGAAATGATGGAGCAGACTCAGTGGGCCGAATAGCCTAATTCTGCTCCCATGTCTCATGAAACACCTTGCTGCTTGCTTCCAAATGAAGATGAAAGTTTCCCATTATCAATTCTACTAAGGATTTCACTGCCATAAGAAGTTTTCAAGTTTATAAGTGGAGATGTGATGAGAAAGAAGGTTGGTTTGAAAAGCCTTTGATATTTCTGTTGCTGAGTTGTGTTTTATCATGCCATCTGAGAAGAGAGGTGTTGCTGATTTCAGATTGAAAATACTCCAAAACCCTCTCTTCAAGAAGTCGCAGTAAATTTCCAATTCCGTGACTCACCAAAAGTGCTAAAACTGATAAACATAAATAAATGTCACCACAGTGAGCAGTTGTTGTTTAGAATTTAGTATGGAACTGAAATAAAGAACTTGTATTTATTGGGCAGGCAACAAAATTAAAAGTCTTACAACTTTCAAGATAGGTGAAGCTCCACTAACTCAAAGAGACAGACATTTAAAAAGATCTTGAACATGAGTGTAGCTGTCTCAGGGACATGTTTCATTGAAATGTTTGCTTTATATGTTTTTGTCATAAATTCATGATTAATTTATCACCTCAAAATATTTTATGTAAGGTTTATTTAATGCAGAGTGTAACAGGTCACATGACCAGTGTTAACAGGTCACATGACCAGAGTTTAATAGAAGCATGACTGTGGTATTATGGGTCAGAACCAACATGGAAGCAGAGAAAGACACATGGCCTTAAAATAACCTCATTTTGCATGTGGTCCAAGAGGTGCACATGGTAATTGCTTTTTCTTAATTTGTTTTATATGATATTGTTGAGGTGTCTTTATATGAACAGTGTGATATGTTTCAGTGACTTATTTGATTTCAGCACACTTCTGATGTGCTAATGTGTTTGGGCCTGTGTATTGGCGGACACTAGCTTGAGAGACTTTAAAAGACTGAAGAGTGCATGTTTCAAAGTTTATGTCCTTTATTTTCTTGTAGTTTTCATGGTATCTACTGAAGAAAGAGAGAGAGAGAAATAAAAATAAATCTTCAAGGACATCTGTATGTTGTGTGGGCATTATTTCATTGGACTGGTGCAGTTACAGTGAAAACGTGCAGCCAACGTGACCGAGAGTTCAAGGTAAGGAGCGCTGTGAAGTGAAAAGGTACAGCCAACAAGTCCGAGAGTTCAAATTAAGAAGCGCCGTGTATCCAGGAAGAAGAGAGGAGGAAGCACGATCGCTGGAGCAGCTGGAGAAGTCGCTGGAGAAAAGGCTTGTTGATTCAAGGGAGAAAATGGGAGTGTTGGCTCCTGACACCGGCAGGTTGAGAATACTGCAATTTCACCAAGAAAGAGCAATGTTTACCAGAGTAGGCTACAGCTTTGCAAATATCATCTCTACAGGCTTCAGATTGCAGTGTCTGTTTGATTCCCTTGCTGTCTTCAGGCAGGAAAGTGCGGCTCTGCAGACAGCATCAGGATTGGCTGTGCTACCTTTACTACCTTATGGACATACGTAAAATTTGAGAAATACTTGTTAAAATACTGGTTCATTGATGAGAATAGTAACCGATTTATCATTATAGCTAATTGTTGTTCCTGCTTCACTAGTGGCATCGTTATGAACGTTCTAATGTTGTTTTTGATCTGAGAGTTCAAACGCATAATCAAAAGAGTATTAGGAGGTTTATTGAGTAAACAGTTACCAAATATTTGTACTTGAATTGCACTGACAATTGCATAGTTGCAAAAGGTTATACGCATACTCAGCAATAACTTGGTGATAGATACAGTGTTTCTTTTTCTAAAACATGATCAATGCTACTTTAAGGAGAGTAGAACCTCGGAAATTTTCACGGGAAAGAAAGTTTACCCCAAAAATGCTGGGGCTTAAGCAACAAGAGGCTTCTCAGAGGGAGAGTGAATTCATCAAGCTATATGAAAGCTGGGAAGAACAAATTAGTGCTACACATACCAAACTTAAGGATGAGTGCTCTGACCGAGACACATGTGACATGATGGATGCTGTTGAAGGGCTGGAGACGCAAGTGAAAGATGTGTATGAAAATATACGATCTCAATCAGCACCTTCTACTGAGATTAGAAGCAAGGTGGATTCCTGCACAGCAGTAACAGCAGATTTGATGGGGCTAATAGACGTACGTATGAGTGAAGTGGGGCAAGAGGATTTTGATGCTAAGGCAGAAAATGCAAGGCTTTGTATGGTGCTCGACAAAGAGTATGCCCAGTCGATATTTGGGACTACAATCTCCAAATCCACTGTTCATAGCCACCACTCAAGCTGTTTATCAGAACAGCAAAGCATCAAAGCAAAAAAGAGCAGTGTGCTGCACAGTTTGCTGCAAAGCAGCTCGAAATGAAGATAGAGGAGGCTATCGCTGTACAAAGGCAGGAACTTAAAAGACCGCAGAATCAGAGAGATCTTCAATTAATAGCCGCAAAGCTTAAGGCTTACTCTGAAGCTGACTCAGGTGAGGCCTTGGAGGAAAGTAGAACAGCAAGCAGTGAGCTGGCTAATTGTCTTCCAATACCTTATAAAGAAATTAAAGGGGGGCAATCATGTAAGAATAATAACAATGAACAAACAAACAGTACTAACAATGAAGCATCGTTAGTACAAGCCCTACATGACACAATGGTTCTCACCAGACTTCCTACGCCCGAGCTCTCAGTCTTCTCAGGGGACCCACTTAGGTTCTTAGAGTGGAACACAAGTTTTAAGGCATTGATAGAACGGCAATGCACAAATCCAGCTGACAAGCTGTTTACCTACAGAAATACATCAGTGGTGAGGCATGATCTGTATTGGAAGGAAGCTTCTACAGAAAGGATGATGAAGCTGACGACCAGGCATGGGAGGCTCTGACTGCTCAGTATGGCCACCTCTTTGTAACCCAGCGCGCATTTAGAGAAAAACTGAATAACTGGTGAAAGATTGGCTCAAGGGAGTCAGTTAAACTGAGACAATTCAGTGATTTTCCGACAGCCTGTCGCAATGCCATACCACATATCAAAGGGCTTCAGGTGTTAAATGACTGTGAAGAGTATCAAAGGATACTCCAAAAGCTCCCTGACTGGGTGACCCCTGGCTGGAATCATCATGTCACAAAGCAGTTGCGACAAATGGGGGAGTTCCCTGATTTCAAGGAGTTTGCTGATTTTGTGGCACAAGAAGCAGAAATCGCATGCAATCCTGTAACATCCTTTTACGTCTTGAAGCCGACTGAAGAAAAGCCATCTAGAGACATGAAGCGCACAAGGGCTAACACGTTCATCACAAATGTGAAAGCATCGGATAAATCAAGCACAGTAGTGGAAACATAGAGTGCCGTGGATTCAAAATGGATCCAAGAAGGTAAACACTTTGTTTTCATCTTCAAACCCAGTCACATGCGTGTGCTGTGGAGAAAGCCACTTCATCCACAAATGCCAGAATCTCACCAATAAGACTGTGGAGGGGACAAGAGAAGGTTCATATTGGACAATAACCTGTGCTTTGGCTGTCTTAGGAAAGGACATAATTCAAAGAATTGTAAGAGCAAAGCTATTTGTGGCATATGTAAGAAACCTCATCCAACACCACTTCATGAAGACTGTCCTTCTGTAGCAGATGCATCTTCTCATGTTATGCAAGCGGAAGAAAACACATCTTCCCTTTCTTGCTGCATAGACAGAGGCGATGGTGGGAACACATCCATGATAGTGCCTATATGGATTTCTTCATTCACCACCCTAAAACAGAGACCTTAGTGTATGGCCTACTGGATACACAGAGTAGCAACACTTTTGTAGACCAAGAGGTATGTGAGAAGGTGGGGGCAGGATTAGAGCCGGTCAACTTAAAGCTTACTACTATGATGTGAAAAGATTCCATTGTTCAGGGTGGAAGAGTTAGTGGGCTTAGAGTTAGAGGGTTTTCCTCGCAAAGTTTAATCAACTTGCAACCTGCCTGTACCAGAGATTTCACCCCACTCTAACTTTCCCACATTCCTACCCCTGAAATGGCCAAGAGGTAGAAACATCTGAATGGAATAGCACAAGAAATACCAGAGCTGATGGATTGCGAGGTCGGACTCCTGTTAGGCTACAACTGCGTGAGAGCGTTGGCACCACGACGTGTCATCACAGGAGGTGATGATGAGCCGTATGCCATCAAGACTGACCTGGGTTGGAGCATTGTCGGCAGCTCACCACGGGTCGCAAAGTGACAGGCCTGTGCCATCATGTATCTGTCAAGGAATTTCTACCATTGACACCAGCCACTGTCACTAGAGCCCTTAAATCAGACTTCAAAGATAGAAACCCTGGGGAAAAGAGCATATCACAAGTTGACCACAAGTCCCAGGTCAATGAGCCACAGTCTTCGGAAGTACAATCCCTGGAGAACACGCTTACAGTTGAGAAAGGAGAGGTTTACAACTTGGGGCAGGTAAAACACTCACTGCCTGAAAAGCTTCAACAGTTAGAGTTATGTCTCCATGTGGAGACTCGTGAAAAAGGTGAAATAATTACATAGCTTGAGCAGGAAACAAAAGCTTGCCAGCAAGAGACTATAAACTTGAATGAAAAAGTCAAAATTTTAGAGGATGACAAATCTCTCCTCCAGGAAGAACTTGAAAATGTCCAGGAAATGTCAGACAAAGTCAAGAATGAGAGAGAGTACCTGGAGGCAGAATTACTGAAAAATGTTGACAAGATTGATCAATTCACTGAAGCACTAAAAACACTTCATATGCAGAATAATTCACTTGTCAATGAATTAGATTGCTTCAGAGAAGAGAAACGTCATTTGATCAAAGAAAGAGAAGCCCAACAAACCAAGGTGGTAAAAGAGGACAATTTTTTGGAGAGACTTAAACAGTTCTCAAAATGGCGTACAGTATTGAATGTGGTTGCCTGGATCCAGCAACTAGCAAAGAGAACCAAAACAGCAAAACCCATAAATGTCGAAGACAGAAGAAAGGCCAGTCTTGTGCTTGTAAAATTGGCAAAAAGAGATGCCTTCAAAGAGGAAATGCGAATACTGAGTCATGGCAAACTGCCACACAACCATCTGTTGTTCCAGCTTGTCCCAGTATTGCAAGATGGTGTTCTCAGGGTGGGAGGGTGATTAAAGAAGGCTTCTTTACCTCTCGACTTGAAGCATCCAGTAATCCTACCAAGAGATGATGTGGTCACACGTCTGATCCTAGATTACTGCCATGGAAAAACTCAGCACAAGGCAGAGGACAAACCCTTAATGAACTGAGAGGAAATGGTTACTGGGTTGTTGGTGGCAGCAAAGCTGCGGCGAACTACATCAAACAATGTGTTACGTGCAGGAAAGATTGCAGGCCAGCAGAAACGCAAAAGATGGCGGATCTTCCTGCCAACCGTGTTGATCCCTCGCCACCATTCTCATACTGTGGGATGGATTGTTTTGGACCATTTCACACTAAGCAAGGTCGTAAAGAGTACAAGAGATTTGCTCAAAGGCCTAGAGCCATTTACACCAAACTATTTACTTACCATGAAAACCTCTGACCCACTACCTCCACCAGGAAAATTTATGGCAGAAGATCTGTATGCCAGGAAAAGGTGGCGCAGAGTGCGATATCTGAGCGAGAAATCCTGGAGTAGATGGAAGAAGGAATATCTAGCAAACATCACCTTCAGACAATGCTGGCACTCTTCAAGATGAAAGATGAAGATCGGAGATATTGTCATGGTAAAAGAGGAAGGGATTCCTCGTAGTGAATGGTGACTTGGAAGAGTGCTTGATGTTTATGAAGATGGACTGGGGCGAAGAGCCACAATACAATTAGGAAATAAAAAGCTAGGAAAAGAGGGTCAATGACTCATTAATCCATCCATTCTTGAATGTCCTATTCATAAATTAGTTGTCCTTGTAGAGAACAACTAAAATGTGTTCCAATGGAACTAATTTCGAAACACACCTGTGTGGAGAGGTTAAAGTATCCGTCTTGACCTTAGAGTTCGTTACAAATACCAATTATTTGGTTCTGGAAATTACTAGATTTATTCAAATATTTGTATAAAGGTTATTGTAAATCATAGTAATTTGGTGGGAGTGTAACTGTCTCAGGGACATGTTTCATTGATATGTTTATTTTATATGTTTTTGTCATAAATTCATGATTAATTTATCACCTTAAAATATTTTATGTAAGGTTTATTTAATGCAGAGTGTAATGGGTCACATGAATAGAATTTAATGGGTCACATGATCAGAGTTAACAGGTCACATGACCAGAGTTTGATAAAAGCATGGCTGTGGTATTATGGGTCAGAACTAACACAGAAGCAGAGAAAGACATGTGGCCCTAAAATAACCTCATTACGCATGTGGTCCAAGAAGCGCGCACGGTAATTGTTTTTCTTAATTTGTTTTATATAATGTTGTTGAGGTGTCCTTATATGAACAGTGATATGTTTTAGTGATTTATTTGATTTCAGCACACTTCTGATGTGCTAACGTGTTTGGGCCTGTTCATCGGCGGACACTAGCTTGAAAGACTTTAAAAGACTGAGGGATGTATGTTTCAAACTTTGTCCTTTATTTTCTTGTAGTTTTTCACGGTGTCTACTAAAGAAAGAGAAATAAAAATAAATCTTCAAGGACATCTGTATGTTGCATGGGCGTTATTTCATTGGACCAGTGTAGTTACAATGAGAAAGTCTGCAGATGCTGGAAATCCAAAATAACACATATAAAATGCTGGAGGAAGTCAGCAGGTTAGTCAGCACCTATGGAAAAGAGAAAATGGTGGACATTTTGGGCTGAGACGCTTCTTCAGGACTGAAATAGAAGGGGGGGGAGTGATGCCAGTATAAAATGTTGGGGGGGAGGCTAGCTAAAAGGTGATGGGTGAAGAGAAGTAGGTTGGAAGGGTAAATGGCTGGAGAGGAAGAAATCTGATCAGAGAGGTGAATGGACCAGAGGGGAAAGGGAAGAACGAGGGGCACTAGGGGGTGGTGAGAAAAAGGCCAAAGTGGAGATTAGAAGAACAGGGGAGGGGAGGGAAAAATATTGTAAGACGAAATCAATATTCATGCCATCAGGTTGGAGGTAACCCAGATGGAATATAAGGTGCTGCTCCACCACCCTGAGAGTGGCCTCATTTTGGCACAGGAGGCGGCTATGGGCCAACATGTTAGAATGGGAATCAGAATTGAAATGTTTTGCCACTGAGAAGTTCAGCTTTTGGCGAATGGAGCAGAGGTGTTTGACGAAGCATTCCCCCAATTTACGGCGCATCTCACCAACTTAGAAGGCCGTCTCAGGAGCACTGGATACAATAGGTGACCCCAGTGGGTTCGATGGTGAAGTACTCAGCTGGAAGTACTGTTTGAGGCCCTGAATGGTGGTGAGGAAGGAGGTGAATGAACAAATGTAGCAGTTAATCTGGGAGGGAAATAAATGGGGAGGGATGAATGGGCAAAAGAATTGCGGAGGGTGTGATCCCTGTGGAAAGCAGAGAGGTCAGGAAGGTAAAGAAATGTTTAGTGGTAACATCCCTTTGGAGATGGCGGAAGTTGCGGAAGATGATGTGTTACATGAGGAGGCTCATGGGATGGTAGGTAAGGACAAGAGGAACTCTATCATTGTTAAGGCGGCAGGAAGATGGGGTGAGTGCAGGTGTTCTGGAAATGGAGGAGATGCGGGGAGGGCAGCATCAAAAGTAAAGAAGGAAACCCCTATTCTTTGAAAAAGGAAGGCATCTCTCTTGCCCTGGAAAGGAAGTCCCTATCTTGGGAACAGGTGCGATGGAGGTGAAGAAATAGCATTTTAGCAGGAGATAGAGTAGGAAGAGGTATTGTCATGATAACATTGGGAATTGGTGGGTTTATAAAAGATGTACATTGACAATTTACCTCCAGGGATGGAGACAGAGAGATCAAGAAAGAGGGGGAAGGTGTCAGAAATGGACCAAGTGAATTTAAGGGCAGGTGGACATTAGAGGCAAAGTTGACAAAATTGACGAGCTCAACATGGGTGCATGAAGCATCACCAGTGCAGTCATCAGTGTGTCAGAGTAAGAGTTGGGGCAGACTTTGAGCATGGACTCTGCTACATAGCTATCAAGGAGGCAGGCACAGCTGGGGCCTATGGCTACCCCTTGAGTCTGGAAAAAGTGGGAAGAACTGAAGGAAAAATTGTTGAAAGTGAGGACCAGTTCTACCAGATAGAGTAGGGTGATGCTGGAGCAGAATTTGTTGGTCCTTTTGTTAAGAAAGAAGTGGAGAGCTTTGAGGCTGCCTTGATGGGAGATGGAAGGGAATAGAGACTGAACATTCATGGCAAAAATGAGGCAACCAGGGAATTGACAGGTTAAAAGAATTTAAATGGGTCTGTTGACAAATTATTGAAGTTTTAGCAATATACCTTGTTATGTTCGTTCTTAATAATGTCAAACTTACCATGAGTTTACAAACGGAACATTTTATTATAGAACTGCTCCTCAACTGTGTGCCTGTGTAACCAGCTCACTATTGTGGCTTTGGGTTCCGGGTGAACCCCTTGCATTGCCCACTGGGAATCGAAGTCCTTTATTATGCACACATAATAACACATTTTCTCCCTTGAAAGAAAAAGAAATATAATACTATATCCTCAAATCTGCAAGCAATAATAATTCTTCCCAACAAAGATATTTACATTCTGTAGATGGTCTCCTTTCTTTCCTTTTTCATATTTTGAAATGTTTAACATTTCAACTTCAATTATGATGTGTTGGAGCGTGTTGTTGTAAATCCATGTAGTTCCTTATCAGAATCAGGTTTATTATCACTGGCATATGTCGTGAAATTTGTTAATTTAGCAGCAGCAGTTCAATGCAATACATAATGAAGAAAAAAAAATAAATCAATCAATTACAGTATTGAATAGATTTAAAATCGTGCAAAAAGAGAACTAATATATACTTAAGAAGTGAGGTAGTGTTCGCGGGTTCAACGTCCATTTAGGAATCAGATGGCAGAGGGGAAAAAGCTGTTCTTGACTCACTGAGTGTGTGCCTTCAGGCTTCTGTACCTCCTACCTGATGGTAACAATGAGATAAAGGCATGCCCTGAGTGCTGGAGGTCCTTTATAATGGACGCTGCCTTTCTGAGTCATCACTGCTTGAAGATGCCCTGGGTACTTTGTAGTACTCTAGATGGAGCTGACTAAATTTGCAACCCTCTGCAGCTTCTTTGCACCCCCAACCCCATACCAGACAGAGATGCAGCTGTCAGGATGCTCTCCATGGTACAGTAGTCCCTCTTCCACATATCCTTGCCAGAGCTTTGATCTAGAAATTTTTTCGCAGTCTTGAAGTTATACTGTTTCTGTTTTCCTTTCCCTTTTATTTTAGCTAATTTGATCTTGTGTGCTCCTTTAAGTATCAGTAAGTTTTCATTCATTGGAAGTTTAGTGCTTATGTGTTGACCCATCAGCATTTGGGCTGGTGAAAGGCTACTCTGCAGTGGTGCTCTTCTGTAAATCATTAGACTTCTGTGGAAATCCTCTCAGCCATCTTGCACTTTCTTCATCAGGCCCTTCACTACCTTGAATGAACTCTCTGCTAGGTTATTAGATTTTGGGTGATGTGGGTTACATGTCAAAACCCCCAAACATTGGCAAAGGATTCAAATTCACAGCTTGAAAATTGTGGGCCACTGTCTGATACCACTTCACATGGAACTCCATGCCTCGCATACTCAGTTTTCTGAAAGGTGATGACCGCTTTGCTGGATGTTGATTGCCATGTTGCAGTCGCTGGGTAATTGGAAAACTAGTCTGTTACAACAATGTGACTCTTCCCATTGCAATCAAACAAATCCACTCCAACTTTGAAGTATGGCCTGCCTGGTACAGAATGTGTTGTAAGCAGTTCTGTTTGCTGCTTTGGTCTGTAGGTAAGCATATTTCAAATGAAGCAGTGGTCTGGCTGCTGTCTTAGTTCATTCTTGGCCAGTACATCACTTCACAAGCTCAATGTTCACTCAGCAAGATGGTCTTTGTGGTTTTTCTGGAGCATTTCCTTGTATATTGACACCAGAATCACAAACTTGTTTCCTTTGAAGACCAATTTTTCACAATTGACAGTTCAGCTCTGCATGCCTGATAATTCCAAATACCCATTGGACTGTCATTCTGAGCTGCTGGCCACCCTTTCCATATTGTATCTTTGATTTCTTTCTTTCTTTATTTCTTCTGAGCCTGCTGCTTTCTTAATCTGCTCTGTTCTATCACAAGATACTGGAAAGCAGGTGACAATCATGTCAACATATCCACCATAAACGCTGCCTGGGCAGGGTGAAAAGCATTATCAAGGATGCTTCTCACCCTAACCATGGACTTTTTACTCTCCTCCCATCCGGTAGGTGCTACAGGAGCCTCCACTCCCACACCAGCAGGCTCAGGAAGAGCTTCTTCCCTGAGGCTGTGACTCTGCTGAACCTCTCATCACAGCGCTAAGCAGTATTGCACCCATATTGGACTGTCTCGGTACTTTTATATTTCTATGCTGTAGCACTTACTTTTTATTCGCAGTTATTTTGTAAATAATACTAGTCTTTTGCACTTCTAGTCAGATGCTAATTGCATTTCATTGGCTTTGTATCTGTACTTGGCACAATGACAATAAAGTTGCATCTAATCTAATCTAATCTAACATATGCCTGGATATCTGCATTAACCTCTTGGTCACTTTTTACTTTTTTCTTTCTTGTCGACTGCTCGAGTTGGTGTATCAGCAGCAAACATAAAGCGCACCTTTCCGGATCTTAAGACTTCAGCACGACT
Organism: Mobula hypostoma; assembly: GCF_963921235.1. Lineage (NCBI taxonomy): Eukaryota > Metazoa > Chordata > Chondrichthyes > Myliobatiformes > Myliobatidae > Mobula > Mobula hypostoma. The sequence continues at coordinate 24,586,453 of NC_086113.1, forward strand.
CTTCAGTTATGACTTTTTTCAGGATCTGGAAACACTTTTCTGGCTCGTACAACCAAATCCACTTATATTGTTGGTCAAGGAGTGACCTAAGTGGTGTTGACACAATTGACACAAGTGAACTTAGCCAGATAAGTCACCAGCTCCAAGAAACATCTTTTTTGTTTTGAGGACTCTCCATGTTTTCAACGGCTGCAGTCTTTCTTGGGTCGGGCTTCACTCCCTCTTCAGATATGACATTTCCTATGAAGATCAGTGTCTTAACACCTGACTCTAATTTCTCTTTATTTCATTTCATGTCACGTCAAGCACTTGCCCCAGTTGTTAATCCTTGGTGGACCTCCAGACAATGATGTCATCCATCATGGTCCCAAATCCAGGGAGCCCTCAAATGTCATGTGGATGGTTTTATGGTAGAATTCTGATGAAGGCGGAGTCCCATATGGTAGCCAAAGAAAGTGATATCTTCCCTGTGGTGTGTTGAAACTTGCTTCATCTACCAAAACCCAGATGATGCGTCGAGCTTGCTAAACCACTTGGCCCGTGCAAACCAGGTATATAAGACCTGGTTTGCACGGTTTATACAGCTATATATGACCTTAGTTAGGCCCCACTTGGAGTACTGTGTTCAGTTCTGGTCACCTCACTACAGGAAGGATGGGATAATATAGAGAGTACAGAGGAGATTTACAAGAATGTTGCCTGGATTGGAGAGCAACTTTTGAGATTAATTTGAGTGAACTTGACCTTTTCTCCTTGGTGCGATGTAGGATGAGGGGTGATCTGATAGAAGTGTATAAGATGAGAGGCATTGATTGTGTAGAAAGTCAGAGGCTTTTTCCCAGGGCTGAAATGGCTAACACGAGGGGGCATAGTTTTAAGGTGCTTGACAGTAGGTACAAGGGGGATGTCAGAGGTAAACTTTTCAAACAGAGTGTGGTGGGTGCTTGGAATGCACTGTCAGTGAATGTGGTCGAGGCAGATATAGTAGGGTTTTTTTTATCAGTCTCTTAGATAGGTACATGGAGCTTAGGAAAATAGAGGGCTACGCGGTAAGGAAATTCTAGGCGTCTTCTAAAGTAGGTTACATGGTCAGAACCACATTGCGGGCTGAAGGTCCTGTAATGTGCTTTAGATTTTTTATGTTCTATGTTCTATGTTTGTCCCTAGGTGGAAACAAAACTTCTCTGCGTGCATGGACAACAGGAGTCACTGTCCAACCTATATGAATTTTCTGTACACTATGTAAGCACCTGAGCCCCTCAAAGACATCTGCGCACTCTCCCATGAGTGTTGTGTGGTCATCGTTGAACTGTGAAGCCATTATGAAAACTCCTTTCACCAGGTTGAGCTTTTCACATGCACATAGACCTCTATTGGTTGTGCTCGCTTTTCTACAATCAAGCCCCTTGTGCTTGAAGGTCACTATACAGCTTCCTTTGACTGGAACTTTCTCGTCAGTGTAGCCTATCACTTTGAATTTCACTGGCAAATCTTGCTCTTTATTGCAAGAGTCTTGTAATCATCTATAGATAACAGATTCACCTGGGCTCTGGTGACAAGATTGATTGGAATTACTGTCTCATTCACAATCAGTAATAACAACCCATTCTGTTTACCAGCACCAGCAGTCCATAGAGACTCCACAAAAAATTCCCCCATTTCCTCCTCAACCATGTGAACCTTCCTCTGGTAGCCCCAGCTTTTTAGTACTTTGCAAAATGATTCTTCTTCTCACAATCATTGCAGGACTTCCCATAAGCAGGGCCTATCACAGGACTTACTTGGTGTTTGAACCTCAGCTGAGTATTGGTCGAAGCTAACACTTTGTTTCTGGTCATAGAGAAAAAGAAAATTCTCAAATGCAATGTTTTTACTTGGGGCAAAGTACTCCTCAAATTCTGTCAGAGTGTCCAATGTAAAAGGTGTCTCATAGATTAGAAAGCTGTTATAGACGTCCAAAGCATTTTTGCCAATTACATGCAGAAAAATAGACACTTTAAATTTTTCATCAGTCCCTCCCACTCCACTAGCAGCTAAATATATATTGAATTGCTGCGTAAAGTGTTTCCAGTTATCAGTTAGATTTTTGGTAAGCTGCATAGTGCGTGAGGGCATAACTTATCCACGATGGGAACTCTCGGCTTCTCACCTGAATTGATCTTGGTGAATCTAGTGACAGCTGAAGTTTGGGAAAAACGTGCTCTCTGCCTCACTGGCCAGCTTCACTCCATCACTTGCTGCTAGTACCTTTCATACTCACACAGTTCTTTCTCAGTCACACACGCCATTTACTTATTATCCGTGTTTAACCTCATTCTGTATTCTGACTCCATGTTATGTTTGTTCTCAATAAAGGTAAACTTGGCATGGGTTTACATTAGAACATTTTATTACTGAATTGCTCATCAACCCTGGACCTGTGGAACCAGGTTACCATTGTAGCTTCCGTTCTGGGTGAACCCCTTGCATTTTTCACTGGGAACTGAAGTTCTTTATTATTCACGTACAATAACACATTCCTTAGATTAATAGCAGATAAAATATATTTCCAGGCGAAGGTGTGGTTGTTTGCCTGCTGCAATAATTTGGCTCTCTACTTCTAATAATAACTCTTCTAATTGTTGTTATCTGACCTGATCCTCCCATTGGAATTGTTACCATTGCTTTTGGGCTGTTTCAGTTTGCAAAATCACTTTTGTAAGGAGAAGTTTTGGAGCAACTTTAAAATATCGGCCTTGCCAATTCAATCTGCTTTTGCTGAAAGATGGCTAACAGCCAGCGAGTAATTTGATGGGGACCTGCACACATTTGAGTCCACTGTCATTCAGTTCAAACTGGATTGTTTATTTTAAAGCTGCATGTGAAACTCTCAGTGATCAATGGATGAATCTTCCCTACTGCGTGTCAGCTCTACCTCTCCAGTTACAGTGAGATCTAACCAGTCTATCCTCGAAGAATCATTGGGAGCTACTCTCAAAGAGACACATTTTTCTGAGGGGAAAAGGAAAATGGTAAAAATCCTGATTTAATTTAATTTAGTGACACTCTTACAACCTTGTATGTGAACTCATGCAGCCCAAGATCCAACTTGTGATAAACCCCATTCAAATATTGTCCTTGCAATCGCTTACTTAATATTGATTTGTAGACAAGCTATAACTTCATGTCCAAAAGCTGATACTTACTTTCATACCTATTTATGGTGTTCATCTCTAGTTTTCTTTACTTATTTAAGAAGGATATTATGATTACTTTTTTGAAGTTTTTTTTGTCACCCCATCTTTGATAGTGGTCCTGTAAATCAGCTTATCTAAGGATTACCACAGTGTATGCATTTTATTTTAATGGACATTGCTAAAATGCCAGTATGGTAAACACCAAAGGCCAACAAGATTCCATTCCACTCACAACAACTGGGAATACCATTTCTGATGCAGGCGATCATGATGGGGTGTTAGGTCATACTTATTGGGTGCTCTCACACCCATTTTCAACCTGAAGTTCAAGTCCATTTCACATTTGTTCTTCGACTGCAGGAATATTCAAAGAAAAGTGAATAGGATGCCACAGTCCGCTTCTTTTTACTGATGTTTCATAAAACTGATGCTATAGAAAATAGAAACTGAATGACAGATAATGGAATAGGTTTAGAGGAAATGAAAATCTGTATGGAAACAGCAAGGGAAAAGAAATACACAGACCAAAGAAAGGCAGTAATTAACAAGTAAGGCAGTAAATATTGAATCATTGCTTCCTCCTATAATTTGCCATATTTTATTATTTTTAGATTGCTGCACCTTTTCATCTGTAATACATTTATTTATGTTGTTTCTGTCTGTTTCATTCCTTGTCTATTTTTTATAACTTTCCTGGAGTATATTTTCTTCTATGTATAGTCGGCCTTTTTATTCTCTCATGCTTACCAACTGCCTCATTTATTCCTTATCTCAAAGTTGCTGAAATAGCATGACGGATGACTGGGGAAATGCAATTAATTAATGTGCTGTCCCAGCCAGGCAATTAGTGAGCCCCTTGAGTGATACTCCATCTGGACAATGCAGTGTATGAAAGAACGAGACGGAGAGCAGTGGTTTGTTTGTGACCAAACTGTTCATAGTGTTATTCAATATGCTTGCTAATGGGTGATTTACCCAATTCTGCATCCCTCAGGAGACTTACTGATGGTCTGCCTTGCCCAAAAGAAATGTCAGTCAGAAAGTCTACCGATGACCCAGGTTGATAATAGGGCAAGCCAAATGTCAAATTAACTGATACACAGGGGAAAGGGACTGTAAAATTTACCTGAGCCAGTGACAGCCATAGGTTGTGTTATTTTCATCTTGCTTTATTCCCTTGCAGTTAATGCTTTGATTTTAAAGCTTATGGTAGATGTAAACATATTGAGTAATTGAGCAGGTCTGAGAAAGACAAAATGCAGATTTAAGGGCTCAGTTACTATTTTTATTTCATTCCTTACGCTCAATGGATAAAATGTAGCGTCAAAAAACATGACAGCACAGAAATAGACTCTTTGACCCATCTAGTCCATGCCGAACTATTAATCTGATTAGTCCAGTTGCGCCTTACCTGGACCTTCATACCCCTCCCATCCATGTACCTATTCAAATTTCTCAAGTATTGAAATCAAACCCGCATCCACCCCTTCCACCCGCAGCCCGTTCCACACTCTTACCACCCTCTGAGTGAAGGGGTTCCTCCTCATGTTCCGCTTAAACATATCACCTTTCACCCTTACTCCATGACCTCTGGTCTCAGTGAATCTTGGTGGAAAAAAAGCTTGCTTGCATTTACCCTATTTATACCCCACATAATTTTGTATCCTTTACTTCTGTCAAATGTCCCCTCATTCTCCTATGCTCCAGGGAAAAAAAAAACAAGTCCTAACCTATTCAGGACAAGATAGGACAAAGTCATCATGGTTTCCTTAAGGGAAAATCTTGCCTGATGAACCAGTTGGAATTTTTTGAGAAGATTACAAGTAGGATAGATAAAGGGGATGCAGTGGATGTTCGATATTTGGACTTTCAAAGGCCTTTGACAAGGTGCCACACATGAGGCTGTTTACCAAGTTAAGAGCCCATGGTATTACAGGAAAATTACTGGCATGGTTAGAGCATTGGCTGATTGGTAGGAAGCAGCAAGTGGGAATAAAATAATTCTTTTCTGGTTGGCTACCTGTGACTAGTGATGTTCCGCAGGGGTCGGTGTTGGGACCGCTTCTGGGTCTGTACTCGCTGGAATTTAGAAGGATGAGGGGAGATCCCAGTAAAACCTTTTGAACATTGAAAGGCTCAGACAGAGTAGATGTTGAAAGGATGTTTTCCATGGTGGGGGAGTCTAGGACAAGGGAGCACAGGTTCAGGATTGAAGGGCATCCATTTAAAACAGAGATGCAGAGAAATTTCTTTAGCTGGATGGTGGTGAATTTATGGTATTTATTGCCACAGGCAGCCGTGGAGGCTATGTCTTTGGGTGTACTTAAAGCAGAGCTTGATGGGTTCTTGATTGGACACGGCTTCAAAGGTTACAGGGAGAACGTCGTGGAGTGGGGATGTAGATTATTCATGATCAAATGGTGGAGCAGACTTGATGGGCCAAATAGCCTCATTCTGCTTCTATGTCTTATGGTCTTATATTCAATCTTTCCATTTTACTCAGGTCCTCAAGTACCGGCAATATCCTTGTACATTTGCTTTCAATCCTATTGCTAGCTTTCCTGTGTATAGGTGACCAGACTGCACACATACTCCAAATATTCCTCACCAATACACAACTTCAACATAACATCCCACCTCCTCTACTCAGTACTTTGAAAAATGAAGGCCAAGAGGTCAAAAGTTCTCTTTATGATCCTATAGAATTTACCTGTAATTATGCTGTGACATGGTATTGTGATGGTTCCAGTAGATTACTGAGAAAGATCACCAGAGCCTAAACTCCCATACATCTGCAGGACTGAGCCAGTGGGTGCATTAAAACATCTCCCCAAAGGAAAGGTGAAAAAGTAGAAATAAAAGAATTGGTATCACAAGTCAAACTAGGCACACTTCTGGCACTGGAACTACTCAGCAGACCAGGCAGCATTTGCATTGAGAGAAACAGACATTGTACTTCAAGCTGGTAACGACCCATCAAAAGTGGAGATATGAAAAGCTTTAAAGATGCATCTTTGTGTAAGAGTTTAGCGATAAAAGGATTTTATCTACAAAATAAATAATGGAAAATACAATGTATGCATTGTTAGGTGGTCAAAGCTTCATATTAGCATGCATTGTATCAACAGAACCAAAAGCTTCCTTGCATTTACCCCATCTATACCTTCACTATTTTGTTTACCTCTATCAAGTCTCCCCTCAATCTTATATGCTCTAAACTATTCAACCTTTCTCTATAACTCAGGTCCTCAAGTCCTGGCAACATCCTAGAAAATCTTCTCTGCTCTATTTCAATCTTATTTACAGTACATCTTTCCTATAGATAGGTGACCAAAACTGCACACAATTCTCCAAATTAGCCCTCACCAATGTCTTATACAACTTCAACATAAGATCTCGACTCCTGAACTCAGTACTTTGATTTATGAAGACCAATGTACCAAAGGCTTTTATTATGACCCTATCTAGCTATGACACCACTGTCAAGGAATTATGGATCTGTACGCACAGATTTCTGTTCTACTGCACTCCCCAGTGCCCTACCGCTCACTCTCTAAGTCCTACCCTGGTTGGTCCTACTTTATTATTACATTATTGTCACCAAACGATTGATACTAGAGCGTACAATCATCACAGCGATATTTGATTCTGCGCTTCGCGCTCCTTGGATTACAAATAGATAGTATAATAAAAATTTAAATTATAAATCATAAATAGAAATTAGAAAAAGGAAAGTAAGGTAGTGCAAAAAAAAACTGAGAGGCAGGTCCAGATATTTGGAGGGTACGGGCCAGGATCCGTTCAGCAGTCTTATCACAGTTGGAAAGAAGCTGTTCCCAGATCTGGCCATACGAGTCTTCAAGCTCCTGAGCCTTCTCCTGGAGGGAAGAGGGACGAAAAGTGTGTTGGCTGGGTGGGTCGTGTCCTTGATTATCCTGATCGCACTGCTCCGACAGCGTGCAGTGTAAAGTGAGTCCACGGACGGAAGATTGGTTTGTGTGATGTGCTGTTTAAGTGCAATACCTCACACTTGTCTTCATTAAATTCCATCTGCCATGTTTCAGCCCATTTTCCAGCTGGTCCAGATCTTACTGTAATCTTTGATAGTCATCCTCTTTGTCCACTACACCCCTAATCTTGGTGTTATTCACGAATTTGCTGAACCACTATTCACAGGCCTCCAATCAGAGACCCAGCCATCCTGACCAACATCCCACAGTGGTACCTTATCAAAAGTCTTGCAAAAGCTTGCTAAAGTCTATGTACACTACATACGCTTCCTTGCTTTCTTATGGATTTCACCTAATCTCTTTTCCTGGCTATGGTATAAGAGTTAACAATGCACTCTGCTAAATAAGGTTTATATTGAAACCTCCATTGCATAGTTGTAGAACTGTGCCAGAATTTTGACCCTCCCTTATCTAAGTAAATGCTACTCCCCATGTGGAAGCATAGGCTGTTTATTTGAAAGTAGCAGATAGAAGAGGGTTGGGTGGGGGAGGATGTATACACAATTCGCCAACCATTCCTTTAATTGGTTTTGCAAGCAGGATGGGGAGAGTATGATAACACTGAAATTTAAACTTGAACTTTGAACTAAGATATGGTATGAACAACATGACAGATACTAACAGGTACATTGCATTTGGTTCTACTTTTCTTTTAAAATCAATAGTGGAATGAATTATTTAAAAAAACCTACTGATATGCAGATTTTAAACACAAAAGGTTCTGCAGATGCTGGAAATCTTCAGCAGATTTGATGAATGACAGTTTTAAATTTAGTCTGTGAACTAGTTTCCTAATTTCCTAGCAGACTTTGATGTTACATCCATGTTGAGACTCTGACCCTTGAATTGAACTCAAAAGCATGATTTTTTTTTTGTCAGACTTACTTGAATTTCTACTTCACTTCCTGAAGTCTGTAACTTGGACATTTCATGTTCAAACAATTCACTGTCCAGGATTGTTTCCTTGCAGTGACCAGGTGTTGTATTTGCATGCTAGATTTTGACCCTAATTTAGAAATGTCTTGGTTCCTGAAACATTTCCTTGCTCCATTTGTATAAACTTAGTTTGCTAGGTATGGTGAGAACACAACTGTCTCATTTTACTTGAAATTGCATTGTTCCTAATTAGTATCATACTGTTGTTTTAGATTCAAAGATCTTGATTTCACTCTAGAGCCAAAATTTGACTGAACAAGTCTCTCACTTGTATCTTCATAAGGACTCTGCAAGTGTACAGCCACTAGTAGTATGCAGAACCAATCTTTACTTCAAAAAGGAATCGGTCAAGCAAAGTTTCCTGCTGTGTTTTGACTATCCTTGCAATGCTTTCTTCTTGAGAGTGACTGTAATTATTCTAACTGAACTTTTCAAGTTCTCCATCTGAAGATGAAATATATAAATGAGTGAGAATATATTTGAAATTGTTCTATTCCATTCAGTTTGTAAGCAGAATTCAAAGCCAAAGGCCAATGCTCCATCTGAAATTGCGGACTTAATGAAGTGAAGTATCTCTCATAAACCAACACATTTACATAGACTCCCAGTGATCTACTTCACATTTAGTGGGTTCTGAAACCGAGCGCATGTATGAGGAGCATTTGATGGCACTGGGCCTAGAGCACAGCCTCAGAATAGAGGGACATCCCTTTAGAACAGAGATGAGGAGCAATTTCATTAGCCAGACAATGGTGGTGAAACTGTGGAATTCATTGCTACAGATGGTTGTGGAGGCCAAGTCACTAGGTATATTTAAAACGGAGATCGATAGGTCTTAATTAGTAAAGGTGTTAAAGGTTGTGGGTAGAATGCAGGAGAATGGGGTTGGGGAGGGGGAAATTAGATCACGTTTGAATGGTGGAACGGATTTGATGAGCGGAATGGCCTACTTCTGCTCCTAGTCTTATTAACATATGAAGGTTCACACATCAAGGTTGCTGGTGAACACAGCAGGCCAGGCAGCATCTCTAGGAAGAGGTACAGTCGACGTTTCAGGCCGAGACCCTTCGTCAGGACTAACTGAAGAGCTAGTAAGAGATTTGAAAGTGGGAGGGGGAGGGGGAGATCCAAAATGATAGGAGAAGACAGGAGGGGGAGGGATGGAGCCAAGAGCTGGACAGGTGATAGGCAAAGGGTATATGAGAGAATCATGGGACAGGAGGTCCGGGGAGAAAGAAAAGGGGATGGGGGCAAAAACCCAGAGGATGGGCAAGGGGTATAGTCAGAGGGACAGAGGGAGAAAAAGGAGAGAGAGAGAAAGAATGTGTGTATATAAATAAATAACCGATGGGGTACGTGGGGGAGGTGGGGCATTAGCGGAAGTTAGAGAAGCTCGCTATTCAAATGTTGAGCCTCTGAGCTCCTGGTACTACATGAGGACTAAAGACCGACATAGAATAAAGAACAGGACCACACAGGAACAGACACTCAGCCCACAATGTTGTGCTGAATGAATTAAATGACAATCAAACGCTCAACTAAACTAATCCCTTCTGCCTACACAATAAATCTTACATACATTTCCTTGACTAAATTCACCATTTCTCTTGACATCAAATTTCTCTCGCTTTGTCATCCTTCTTCCTTCGAACTGGAAAATACCTGTTCTATAAATATCCTCTACATGTCTGAGGCAGACTTACCTAAAAGCCAGCGGTGGCGCTAAGATGGTGCTAGCTGGTGCTATAGCCCCAGCAGAAACTACAATAGCACCACCAAGAAATTAACTGAAATTTCACATACAGATTGCAGCTGCTTTGCTTTCTCTGTATAGTTGTGGATACAGCTTGTTTCTCCAGTTGATCTAGTAAACAGCGCCCCCCCAATTACCATAGCACCCACGCAGCAATAAAGTTATAAACTCTGTGCTGGTCTAAGGTCAGGTCCACTCTACACTTCTGCTTATTCGTTCGTTGTCAATGTCTTGCGATTGCTGTCCTCAGATCAATTAAGCTGATCTGAGGTCTCTTAAGGTGGTGATGTCACTCACTCACACTCAAGCGAGAGAATGATAGTATACATCCAGACGCAGATCCATGGTCTCGCGAGACTAATGGATGACACACACACACACACACACACACACACACAATGTGCTTTTACAAGTTAGCATGGGCCTGGCACGTGCATTATTTTGGCCGGCATGAAAAATGGATCGATTTTTAGTGAGAAAACGACCTCATCCAGAGGAATCAGTGGTGTCTCAGCCTGAGCCTGTCTTAATTGAAAGTGACATGCAGAAAGAACTAAGTGGGGATGAGGACGACAGCAGTTCATCGAAAGAGTGTGAGGGCGAAGTAGAGGAACAAGAAATGGAGTGGGATTCAGAAGAGAATGTGGATGAAGCTGCTCTTAGTGCTAGTGGGAATACTGTTAGCGATGTTAGCCAGCAACCTGAGGAAGGACCCCGTCGGCCAGGATTGAAAAAGTACCCTTCACTGCTCGCAACAGTTTGGCAATCAGCAAAAGAGTTTTACTTTTGGCTTGTTTGACTGACTGGAATATTTGATCACGAAAGATACTACGTTCTGCTTTGCATGCAGACATTTCCTGTGCGGAGGATATAGGTTCCATTCTGAGTTTACCTTCACCGTCACCGTTACCGCAACTGGTGGAAAGCTACAACAGCTTTCAAAACCCACCATGTAGGTGCAGCTCATAAGTTTGTGATGGAGGCATGGGCCGAATTCAGATTGAGAAAAGAAGACGGTTCAAGATTGGGAAATATGCTTGACAAAGGACATGCAAAGCTTGTCCAAGAAAATCATGAGTACACGAGAGCAGTGGTTGAGTCTCTAGCAAGGTCAGACAGTGAATGACACAGTGGAATTTCTAGCTCTACCTGTGACATCTGCCTTATGCAAACAGAATTTCTTTTGCCTCAGACACCTCAAAAACTACCTAAGGAATAGCGGCGGCAATGCTTCGAACAGCAACTTGGCCCTGTTGGCCATAAATAGCTGGAGGACCAAAGCACTTGATATCCAGAAAATCATTGATGCTTTCACCACCAATCACAACAACAGATGGATTGTGCTTCTCTGAAAACATCAATGGTGAGTGCAGTTGATTTGTTTTAAATTTGGGCCAAGACTAATGCTGATTATTGTTATTATTTTGTGGTGGATACCACATAGTCCTTATGTTTCCTGCAAATCTTAAAATATTACATTTACTGCTATTAAGCCTCCTGGTTTTGCTTAGACTTCCAAGCGGTGATTCTGTTGATTTTTGTTTTAAATTCAGTAGCCGAATTAATAGAGATATTGCATGGTCAGGGTACGATTTGTCCAACTCCTGGTAAAGCCTTGCATCTGTTGCTTGCCATATTTGATTTTAATAAGTGTATCTTTTGGCATTGTCTGTCTATGTAATGTGAATAGCAGTGGACATTGTAGGTTAGTGTTGTGTTTTTCTGTTGAAAAGCACACATTTGACGCTGGTTGCAGGTTTGGTGCGTGATTCACGTTGTGCGCTGTGGGTCGGATGCTCTGTTGGTTTGTTTGTTTATGCTCTGTGTAGCCCGGGTTGTCTCCAATGCTGGTGACACTGTCACAGTTCACTTCTATATTATATTTATCAATTGCTGTTGTTTGTGAATCAACAGAGGCATTTATAGTAGGCACATAATGCTTGAAACTGACTTTTCAACGCCACACGTCTGGCCTTGCGAATACATATTACCATACAGCATCCCTCAACACCATCACTAAATAATTCAGCTCCACTGTAGCACCAGCAAGAAAAAATCTCAGGCACTACCACTGCAAAAAAACAACTGTCTCCAATTAACTCTCTCTTGCCCTGGCTAATATTCCCTAATTTACTCTGTTCCAATTTAATACCCCCCACAAGGTCAATTCTTATCCTTATTTATTGCAATCTTAAAAGTTAACAAGTTGTGATCACCTGTTCAGTCTCACTTCCCAACACCAGGTGAAGAATGTCCTTTCCTCTTTTTGGACTATCGACATATTGAGATATAAAGCCTGCCTGGATGGACCTAACAAATTCAGCCCCCTCTAAATCTCTTGCACTAAGGAGTCCAGGTCTATTTGAGGGAAGCTGATGTCATCCACTACAACAATCTTGTTATTTGCACAGTTTTTCCTAATCTGCCTGCATACCTGTTCCTCAATGTCTTGGAGGCTATTGTGGGTTCTGTAGTAGAACCTAATCAGAGTGATTGCATGTTTCTTATTTTTGAGTTCTACCCATGTAGGTTTATTGATAAACCCTCCATTATGTCTCATCTGAGTATAGCTATGATATTGTCCTTGATTTATAGCGCAAATTCCACCCATATCTTTTCTCAAACTTTGACACTATTAATCATCCATTCCTGTACCTTTCTCAACCAAGTCTCTGTTTTGGTCACATCATCATAGCTCATGTATTGATTCATGCTCCCTTTATCACCCCTATCAGTAATATTTAGAGTCATAGAGCAGTACAGCACAGAAACAGGCCCTTTGGCCCATCTAGTCCATACCATCTAGACTAGCGACTTCCATCGACCTGCTCCAGGACCATAGCCTTTCATACCCCTACTATCCATGTACCTATACAAACTTCTCTTAAGCATTGAAGCTGCATGTACCGCTAATCCTGGCAGCTTTTTCCACACTCTCACAAACCTCAGAGTGAAGAGGTTTCCACTCACGTTCCCCTTAAACTTTTCCCCTTTCACCCTTAACCCACGATCTCTGGTTGTAATCCACCCAGCTTCAATGGAAAGAGCCTGCTTGCATTTTTATACCCCTCATAATTTTGTTATGACTATCAAATCTCCTCTCTGTCTTCTATATTCTAAAGAATACAGTCCTAATCTATTCAATCTTTCCTTATAACTCAGGTCCTCCAGATCTGACAATATCCTTGTAAGTTTTCTTTGTACACTTTTCAAACTTGTTTATGTCTTTCCTATAGGTAGGTGACCAAAGCTGCACACAATACTTCAAATTAAGTCTCACGAACATTTTATACAACTTCAACATAACAAATCTAGAAGATATGCACTTAACCCCCTCTGTCTTATTGTGTCTATAACCTTGCTGCTGTCTCGGTTACTGATCATGACCTCTACCTTCTTCTCAATCTCGTCACATTCTGACCTGGTGCTCTGGTTCTCATTCCCCTGCCAAACCAGTTTAAGCTCTCCTAAGTGGCATGAGTAGAGCACTTGCTTAGGATATTGGTTCCTCTTTGGTTAAGGTGCAACCAGTTTCTGTGGTACATGTACGTGTTCCGGATGAAGTTCCAATGATCCAGAATCCTGAAACCCTGCCCACCTGTACCAGTTCCTCATCAAGTCATTGATCTATCTTTCTTTTCTTGTCCTGTCTAGCACATGGCACCAGGACTAATACAGAGGTCTTTGTCTTTGAGGTCTTGTTTTTCAACCTCTTTCCTGATCCCCTATTTACTCACTGTGCAGGTCATCTTCTCCCTTTCTATCTTTGTCACTGGTGCAGATGTTGAGATCTGAAGCAAGTCACAGAGCATTGAAGGAACTCAGCGGGTTCTGATACCACTTCTAGCTTCTATCATCATTCTCAATGTTCCCCCTTCCTCATCTGATTCTACCTATTGCCTTCCAGTTCCTGCTCCAACCCTTCCCTTTACTTCTCTTATACTGGCTTTCTCCCCTTCTTCTTTCAGCCCAGATGAAGGGTCTCAACTCGAAAAGGTGACGATCAATTTTCCTCTGCCTAATCTGCTGAGTTCCTCCAATGCTTTGATATGTACTGAACCTTTATTGCAGTGCCTGTGAAGTAGACTGATACATTACTCTGCATAATACTAAAATACAGAAAAAAGTCATTCCACCCTTAAAGAAATATTTCAATCATAATGCTATATTTTTCCTTCTGTGCTTCTGTCAAGTTTATATTTGTCATATGAGCATCTTGAAATACGAACATGCCATCCATAGCAAAGCTCTCTCATCCTGAGAATGCTTATCCAAAGTGAACAATAATTTAAAGGTTGTTCTACACTACAACTTAATCCATGTTGAGAGCTGGCTTCAGACTTTATAAGCTCATTTCACCCACAACAGCTGCAGCCAGCAGTAACAGGCTGTAGAATATAGTTGCCAAGATATATATCCAATCCATTGTGCACCAAGTCCCTTCCATACGCTGAACAGAAGAGCTTGCCATTGAAAGGTCTTTCAACACAAAAGCATAAAACTAGAAGTCCATTACAGTCCAGCTGATCAGACACCAAATTAAAAATTCTTCCTATTAACTCCAGACCCTTGCTCAACAATAACTATTGCAATCTCTCTGTCAGTCTCAACTTCTATCATCCAGGTTTTTTAGCAAGTCACCTCTACTACATACAGCAGCAGTTAATTCCATTTTTTAAACAGCTTCTGCAAAAACAAAATTATTTTGCTTAAATGTACAGTAGTCAGGGTACTTGTGTTCAGTATGTAAAGGGCTCCATATAACAATATATTTTCTTCCTTATCACAAGTGAATCAGAGTAGCACACACAAAATGCTGGAGGAACTCAGTAGGTGAGGCAGCATTAATGGAGAAGAATAAAGAGCTGATTTTTCGGGTCATGACCCTTCATCAGGACGGAAAGGAAGCGGGACAAAGCAGGATTAAGAAGGTGGGGGAAGAGAAGGACTACACACGAGAAGGTGAACAATGAAACCAGGTTAGTGGGAAGGTAGGTAGGTAGGTGGGAGAGGGTTTTGTAGTTAAAAGCTGGGAGGTGATAGGTAGAAAAGGTAAAGGGTTGAACAAGAATGAATCTGATAGGAGAAGAAAATGAACCATGGGAGAATGGGAGGGAGGAGGGAGCAGGGAGACCAGAGGGATATAATAGGCCAATAAAGAGAAGGGGTAAGAGGGGAAAGACTCAAATAACTTCCTTAGCAATCTTTATTGTTCACTCAAACCTTTCACTTTAATTATCAGTGTTTAAATTCACTGGTGGTCATGGTGGAGTTTCCACACTTGACCCTATCTCATTAGCTCAAGTCTCATCTGAACACATAGGCAAAATCCAAGGTGAAGTAACTTTGAATTCATACATGTTGTGTAATTCCAAGTATGTTTTATGTACACCTGACAATGGAGAATATAGATGATGCCCTCCCTTTCCCTTCCCTTTTTGGGGAATGGAAATTTGCTCTTATAAAGGTTACAAATAATTACCCAAGAATTTGAGATGCAGAATAAAACTCACTCTCAGGGAATCTGTATGAAGAAAAATAAGTAAATGATCATCAATTTTGTTCAACTTGCATTTCTTGAAGTTTGTGCTGGTGACAAGGCTTCACACTTTGGAAAATAATGATGCAGATGATTTTCTCAAAATCCAACAACCCTACCCCCCCCACCCCATTCCCCATAATATACCCATAGAGATATTCTGTAGTCAGTGACTGATTCTACTTATATTCCTGAGTTTCATAATGTCTTCCTGTTGAAAAGTTTGTCTGGAAACCATATATGTAAAATTCATCCTTAGTTTGTAAATGTAAACCACAACTTTTTGGGTATGGATAAACAATTTAACATTCAAAACTTCAATGAGTATGCACATCTATTTCCGTTCATTTCTCTTGCCCCCTGGGTCTCCCAGTAGAAATATTTTTGACTTGTCTACATAGCTTGATTAATTGACCTTTACTTGAATGTCACTTGTTAGCATACTAGTCACATCATAAATGATTGTGTCACTATGCTGATCATTCCAGATGCTCAAGATAAATCTGAATATATACACATGAAGCATACTTAACCTCCATCCCCATCATCCAGAAATGGTAAGTTGATTTGAATGAATGAAGACACCCTAACTTAAGGTTTCCGAAGAAAGAGAACCTGGCTTTTTGTTGGTTGAGCGGTAACGAAGAAACAGAACTTGCCATTGATCATACATAGAGTTGCTCATGAGCATCTGAGCAGTAACTTCCAAAACTGTGATATTCTCTTCAGTGCTGAATTCTGTATAGAATCACGCAACCGAGTATCTCTTCAACAATTCAGTTAGTACAAAGCTAACAGTTGTATGGAGTGTTGACTAGAATATTTAATTTTATGTAGAATTATGTGAAGTATAGTAATGAACCAAAAAAAAAGTTTTAAGAGAAAAATAGAAGGGACAAACTTAAAATAAGTTTTAAATTTCAGACTGCAGTTAAATTCTGAAGAAAATAAGAATCTATGCTTTGAGAATAAAATTTCCAGTCAGTTCCTTGTTAGTAATTATGAAGGGTCCCCTCTCCTTTCATTTCCTCTATGGTCCACTTTTCCCTCCTGCTAGATTCCTCCTTCTGCACCCTTTACCTTTCCACCCACTTGGCTTCACATCACCTTCTAACTAGCCTCCTTCCCCTCACCCCACATTTTTATTCTGACATCTTCCCCTTTCCATTTCAGTCCTGAAGAATGGTCTTGGCTGGAAAAGTTGTCTGTTTACTCATTTCCATAGATGCTGCCTGACCTGCTGTGTTCCTCCAGCATTTTATGTGTGTTGCTTGGGATTTCCAACCTTGCAGACATACTCATGTTTATTATTAAGATTTGTTACTTTGTTGGAAGTACAAATGCACAAACTTATTAGTTCAAACTTCATTTGGTGTATTTAATGAAATAGATTACATAGTTACAACAATGTCATGCCTTCAGATGACTATGCTGAGCAAGATAAATCAGGCAGAATGTTTGGGTTGCTATGAACAGATTTCAGAGCTGTTCTGCAATATACTCTATTATAGCAGTCAGTGTTTACGGTCTCACCATTACATTTGCCATGGAAACACCAGTCACTGAACTCAGTCAGGACTTGGTTGACTGGTCGACCAGTTATTTTCAGATCTTTTTTGTTATCCTTCCATGAATATGATTGTTGAAACAGTATAGGAGCATTTTAATTGGCCATTTATCTCCCAAAATTTACCAAGATTATGACATGTCGCATAAAGTAGCTTTTGCAGTGTTAAGTTTAATATTATATATTAAGGTAAACTAAGAAAGGACATTCAGCTCTGCAATAGCAATCTTGTTTTAGTTGATCACCCACAGGAATGGCTGTCTGTAAAATGTGACATTCTCTGTCTGCCATGGGTTTTGCCATTCATTTGAGATGTACAGTAGGAGCCCTTTAAACCAGCATCACTAAGAAACAGATGATCAGATTACCAACCCGTGTGCAATAAAGTTTTCCAAAAGTAGGCTCGGTTATTTAAATGTAAAACTTCCTTCCTTTTTCATATTTGACAATAGACAATAGGTGCAGGAGTTTGGCCCTTCGAGCCAGCACCACTATTTGGCCCTTCGAGCCAGCACCACCATTTGGCCCTTCGAGCCAGCACCACCATTCACTGTGATCATGGCTGATCATCCACAATCAGTATCTAGTTCCTGCCTTATCCCCATAACCTTTGATTCCGCTATCTTTAAGAGCTCTATCCATCTCTTTCTTGAAAGTATCCAGAGATTTGGCCTCCACAGCCATCTGGGGCAGAGCATTCCACATATCCACCACTCTCTGGGTGGAAAATGATTTTCCTCAACTCCGTTCTAAATGGCCTACTCCTTATTCTTAAACTGTGGCCTCTGGTTCTGGACTCACCCATCAGCAGGAACATGCTTCCTGTCTCCAGCGTGTCCAATCCTTTAATAATCTTATATGTTTCAATAAGATCCCCTCTCAGCCTTCTAAATTCCAGAGTATACAAGCCCAGTTGCTCCAATCTTTCGGCATATAACAGTCCCGCCATCCCGGGAATTAACCTTGTGAACATACGCTGCACTCTCTCAATAGCAAGAATGCCTTCCTCAAATTTGGAGACCAAAACTGCACACAGTACTCCAGGTGTGGTCTCACCAGGACCAGGTACAGCTGCAGAAGGACCTCTTTGCTCTTATACTCTTTGATGACATTGTACATTCTAAATTACACCCCCTTTCCTAGTTTCTCTTCTAGATTTATAGGAACACAAAATACTGGCTTGGAGAAAACCTGCACATTCCTTCATCATAGACACATCCATGACAATGGGCTAACGCACTGGTGATAGAAGACCTACCAAACATTATTTTTAAATCTATGACAATTGGAAGGTTGGCAGACTGCTTTTTGAAGGTCAATTCTTACTGACCAGATGTGCAGGGATGATACTGTCAGAAGTTAAACACCGCACTCAATTTTCTACTCCATTAGTCATGTTTTCTTGGGCACTTGTACCATAAAAGCAATGCACCTTCCAGTGTAGGTACTTGAATGGTATAAGGAAAGAAGAAATTGATAGAGTTACTGACATACGTAATTAATTTTACCAACATATTTACTATATTTTGTGCCTCTTTGTTCCATTCTCTAAAATCAGCTGGATAAGAATTATCCAGAGCTTCTACCCATTAGTGGTCTTGAACACTACATTTATAGAATTAAACCCTTGAATTCAAATATTTCTGAAAATAATTTTGGTCTGCAGGTAGGGAATTTAAATTTGAGCACCTAAATGAAACTGGAATACTTGATAATTCTCAAAACATCAGATTACCATGAACAACACACACACAAAAGGCTGGAGGAACTCAGCAGGTCATGCAGCATCTATGGGAATGAATAATTTCGGGCTGAGATCCTTCAAGACTGGAAAAGAATGGGGAAGACGTCAGCATTAAAAAGGTGGTGGGAAGGGGAAGAGAATAGCTAGAAGGTGATAGATGAAGCCAGGTTGGTAGGAAAGGTAAAAGGCTCGAGTGGAAGGAATCTGACATGAGTGGAGCGTGGACCATTGGAGAAAGGGAAGGAGGAGGAGACCCAGAGGGAGGGTGAGGAGATTACCATGAAAATATTTTGGTTCATTGATACCCTTAGGGAAGGTAACCTGCCATTACTACCTGGCCAGTGCATAACCTCAGACCCACCAGTGTAGAAACTCTCCACTGAAACAACATTTCAAGTAATTTTGAAAGGAGACTAAATGCTGGCCTTGTCAGTAGTTGTGTTGTAAGTCATCAATATTAAAAAAAAAATTCCAAGTTGTGCTAATCAGGTTAAAAACAGATGGGAATCACCATCACCAACTGAAATCCTTTATCGGTTCTTTCCAAAGTCAGATTAAAGCTGTCAAAGAGTATGATTTATTGGCTGTTCAATAAATAACAATTTCAATTATTTATACTGTATATACATGATACACTCAATTATTCAATGAAAATTAAACCAAACAGAGCAATGTAAGACCTAAAAACCTTAACATACATTTTTTTCTATCTAAAATGAAGAGGCTGAAGGAAAATTCCAATCGAAAGTACTTCCAATCACTTTAATCAATTAACCTGAAATCTAAATCTGGTATAGTACTTGCAAAACTCTGTAAACTGAACTTACTAAAATAAGTTGAGCTCAGATGCAGTGGAAAGATTATCAGTCTTCCCTTGTAAAACTACAACCATAAATTAGTTTTTGGCTGCCTTTGATTAATCATTATCTCCCCTACGACGTATTGCAATAAAAGTGGTGTCAATTTCCCAGCGGAGGATCATTGGTTTCATTTGTGCAGTTCATTAGCAAGATAATCATTGCAGAGAAAAAAAATCAGAAATTTGCACTCAGTGGTAAAGTAAACAAAGCAAGCTACAATATAGGTCAACTAGTGTGGGTTTACTGCCTAGAAGTACTGTACCTACCTCGTTGGAAGTGTTAAATATTCTTCATTTTAGGATCAGCTCAGTATATTCTGCCTCCAAAATTCATTCCAGTCATTTTAGTCTTGAAGCTTAAAATGATATTAAAAGTGAAAGCATGACTGTGTGCGTATATTCAGCACTGCCAACTAGGCAAGAATTGCTTGTCACATTCTTTACTCTCTTACCCTGCTAATGTTGAGTTCCAGTACATTTCCTGCTTTTGTGTTAATTTGCCTCTCCATCATGTTCCTCATCTAGCAACACACATAATTGTTCATTGCCTTCCTTGAACCTTCCATGTGAAAAGACCTTTAATGAAATGATAGAATTAACAGTTTCATCATCCATTTGAAGCAATGACTTTTATTATTTCTTTTTCAGGGAATCCAATAAATTACAATAGAAATATGAACAGGGAAGGCTCCTGGTAGAATTGAGTTATTAGATATAGATCCCTTTTTTGATACAACTCTTTGCTTGAATACAATACCTGCTAACACAAACCTTTGACAACCTTACAATGCATATATTGTATTTTCCATTATTTATTTTGTACCCTCTGCGATGAAATCCTTTTATTGCTAAACTCCTTACATAAAGTTGCATTTTTAAAGCTTTTCATGTCTCCACTTTCGGTGGATAGTTATCAACTTGATATACAATGTCCGTTTCTCTCAATGCAGAGGCTGCCTGGTCTGCTCAGTACTTCACCGCCAGAAGCTTACCAGGTTTGATTTGCTATGTCAATGTTTTTATTTCTGTTTTTCCTCCTTTCTTTTGGGGAGATGTTTTAATGCACCCACTGGCTTAGTCCTGTAGAAGTGTGAGAGTCTAGGCTCTGGTAATCTTTCTCAGTACTCATCTACTGGAACAGTCACAACCTGGTCCCAACATATCGATGTAGTTATAAAGAAGGCAAGACAGCGGCTGTACTTTATTAGGAGTTTGAAGAGGTTTGGCATGTCAACAAATACTCTCAAAAACTTCTATAGGTGAACTGAGGAGAGCATTCTGACAGGCAGCATCACTGTCTGGAATGGAGGGGGGTGGGGGTGGTGGTTACTGCACAGGACCAAAAGAAGCTACAGAGGTTTGTAAATCAAGTCAGCTCCATCTTGGATACTAGACTGCCAAGTACCTAGGACATCTTCAGGGAGCGGTGTCTCAGAAAGGCTGCGTCCATTATTAAGGACCTCCAGCATCCAGGGCATGCCCTTTTCTCACTGTTACAATTAGGTAGGAGGTACAGAAGCCTGAAGGCACACACTCAGCGATTCAGGAACAGCTTCTTCCCCTCTGCCTCTGATTTCTAAGTGTATATTGAACCCCTGGTCACTACCTCAATTTTTTAAATATACAGTATTTCTGTTTTTTGTATGTTTTTTAATCTTTTCTATATAGATATACTGTTATTTATTTATTTTAAATTTTATTTACTTTTTTTCTCTTCTATATTTATTACGTATTGGATTGAACTGCTCAGTTAACAAATTTCACTTCACATGCTGGTGATAATAAACCCGATTCTGATTCTGACAACTGCTGTAAGAGAAGGGAAAATACGAGGCAAATGATTTAGTGAAGATGATCATAACATTTTCATTGGAGATATTTATAGCAGTAAAGACAACAACCATATTGAACTATTTCACAGTAGATTATATATTCATGGAATCATAAAACACAGCCATCTAGTCCGTGCTGAAATATTCTGCCTAGTCCCTTCGACCTGCACCTGTACCAGGGTTCCATACCCCTCCCATCCATTTACTTTTCCAAATTCCTCTTAAGTGTTGAAATCAAACCCACTTCTACCACTTCCACTGTAGCTGATTCCACACTCTCATCATCCCTCAGTGAAGAAGATCCCCCCTCATTTTCCACTTAAATATTTCACCCTTCACCCTTAACCTATGCCCTCTAGTGGAAAAAAGCATGCTTGCATTTACCTTATCTATACCCCAAGGTTATCAAGCTGAGGGGTGGTAATGGGGACAAGCTGCCACTACCTAAAAGTGCTCCTCATGGCATGCGCCTCAAATAGCCTCTGACAACCAAGTCCAGCTCCTGGCCTTCTTGTGTGGCTTACCCTCTAAGCCTGGCGGAACTGTTTCTACTGACAGGAGAAGGTGTGAAGGCGGGTCCTGGTGCCTTAAAAACAGTAGATGGAGCTCATCAGCTTGGGAAGGCAGTCCATCTATGAGAGGGAGAACTCTGATTTCAAACCTCCGCTGCCTTGCGAGTATACCCACTCATGGGAGAGTCTTCGGGTGTAAACCCTGAGGACAAATCTGGAGCTGGAGTCCCTAAGGCAGTCCGATGTTGACTTCAACCTCATTCTGGCAACTCCTGCGACGACACCGGTACCAAGCAGTATTGGGCCTTGCCCTTCCCTTGGATGACAATGGTGTCATGGAGAGGGGAGACTTGCTGCTTGGGCAACTGCCGGTCTTCCAAACAGCCTTGCCCAGGCCTGCACCCTGGAGAGGACACTCCACAGACTGCAGCAAGACTTTCCAGGCGCAGATCCATGGTCGCGCAAGGCTAACGGATGGCACCAATACCCCTCATAATTAATTTTGTATCCTTTACCTCTGTCAAATGTCCCCTCATTGTCCTATGTTCCAAGCGAAAAAAAAATCCTAACCTATTCAATCTTTCCATACAACTCAGATCCTCAAGTCCTCGCAATATCCTTGTAAATTTTCTATGCAATCTTTTAATCCTATTGATATCTTTCCTGTACGTAGGTGACCAAAGCTGCACATGGTACTCCAAATTAGGGCTCACCAACATCTTACACCACTTCAACATAACATCCCATCTCTTTAACTCAATACTTTGATTGGTGAAGGCCAATGGGCCAAAAGTTCCTTTTATGACCTTACATTATCTATCTGTGATTATGTTGTGACATAATATTGTGATATTCAATTGAAGCTGCTCACTCTTTCAACTTCTGATCCTTCTATGAGGATTGGTATGTGTTCCTTCGTCTTACCCTTCCTGAAGTCCACAATCAGCTCTTTTTTCTTACTGACGTTGAGTGTCAGGTTGTTGCTGCAGCACCATTCCACTAGTTGGCATATCTCACTCCTGTATGCCCTCTCGTCACCACCTGAGATTCTACCAACGATGGTTGTATCGTCAGCAAATATATAGATGGTATTTGAGCTATCCCTAGCCACACAGTCATGTTCATATATAGAGCAGAGCAGTGGGCTAAGCACACACCCCTGAGATGTGCCAATGTTGATCGCCAGCGAGGAGGATGTGTTATCACCAATCCACACAGATTGTGGTCTTCTGGTTAGGAAGTCGAGGATTCAATTGCAGAGGGAGGTAAAGAGGCCCAGGTTCTGCAATTTCTCAATCAGGATTGTGGGAATGACGGTATTGAGTGCTGAGTTATAGTCAATGATATAGTCAAAGGTGGATTATCAAGTGCGAGTGAATCTGGAGCAGACTCGACTATATCTTCCTTGACAACTGTCCTGTCCTTAACCTTAACAGTTAAGAGTGTTATTTGTTGGATCTCCACCTATCCCACATCCTGATAATCATGAAAATATCCCCTGGGAAAAAAAAACACAAATACATTGAAAACAAATTGAATATGCACCCAAATTTCAATGTAACCAATAAAACCACAATTTCAATTAAATTCAATACATCGTTAGCATTGGATACCTGGAAGCATGGGTTCTTTTTTTTTATCTAAATGTCCTTTGTAGTTAAATGAAAACCAGTCAAAGACTTGAAAAGCTACCTGTGAAAATATAAGATGCTGACAAATAACATGATGAAGATAATCCTTCCAGCTCCTCATCAGAATTGCACCAAGTAGTGCTATGCTATGGTCAGGGTCCCACTATGGCATGCTTCCTCAATGCCTGTATTCTCCTACTTGGAGAACTTCGATTCACGCACTGTCAGACGTGGGAAAATATTGCTCTCACTTTGTTGCAGCTGTGTCCACAAATTAGATATTCTTCCCCAGCGTTACTGTGGGAGTAATAATATGGAAGATCAATTATGTGTTCAATAACATGGCTCATTCCTACACTTTATGGTACATTTGAAATGGAGCATAAGTTCTGCTTTTGTTATTGATATCCACACAACTTAAAATGAATAGATAAGGCTAATATAAAATCTAAAGATTAAATATCAGCCTTATTTGTCTCATGTACATGGAAACATACTGTGAAATGTGTTGTTCATGTCAATGGCCAACACAATCTGAGGATGTGCTGGGGGCAGTTTGCAGCTATCGCTATGCTTCCGATGCCAACATGTCATGCCGACAACTTACTAATTCTAACTTGTACATCTTCAGGATGTGGGAGGAACCTGGTGCACCCAGAGGGAAGCCCATGCAGACACGAGGAGAACATAAAAACTCCTTACAGACAGTGACAGGAATTGAACTTCGATCATCTGATCACTGGTGCTGTTAAGCGTCACACTGACTGTTAAGCTATGTTGCCGAAGATTAGTTGAGGATATTTGCTTATAATTCTGCCAAACGTTCTTTCCATTTTTTTATGTTTTCCATTAGAAATCCTGAAGGGTATGTATAATGGTTGGTTATATTACTTATATATTTAGGTTATGAGGACGCTCATTCCCCTTTTATTGTCATTTAGAAATGCATGCATTAAGAAATGATACAATGTTCCTCCAGAGTGATATCACACAAAAACAGGACAAACCAAAGACTAACACTGACAAAACCACATAATTATAGCATATAGTTACAGCAGTGCAAAACAATACCATAATTTGATAAAGAACAGACCATGGGCACGGTAAAAAAAAAGGGTCTCAAGTCCTGATCGACTCCTATAGTCCCCGATAGCAGGCACAAAAAGGGAGAAACTCCCCTGCCATAAACCTCCAGGCACCGACAACCGACAACCGCCGATGCTTTGGAAGCACCCGACCACAGCCGACTGAGTCCGGCCAAAAACCTCGAGCCTCCAACCAGCCCCTCTGATACAGCCTCCCATGCACCATCCTCTGCCGAGCGCCTTCGACTTTGTCCCGGCCGCCAAAACAAGCAAAGTCGAGGACTCAGAGGCTTACTTCTCCGGAGATTCCGGACAGCACAGTACCAGCGGCAGCGAAGCGGGCATTTCTGAAATTTCCCCAGATGTTTCTCCGCGCTCTCACGTCTGTCTCCATCAAATCAGAATTGTGCATGGTACCCTACTTAACAAATACAGATATCATTCCGGAGCGGCCGCACGCGCTGCGTCGTGCCGCCATCTTCTCCTCCTCCTCCTACGAAGTTCATAGTAATATCATTTAAATGTGTTGAAAATGTTGAGTGTTTATTTATTTAGAGAAACAACATGGAACAGGCCCTTCCGGCTGTTTGAGCTGCACCACACAGCAATGCCAACAACCCAAATTTAACGCAACCCTAATCATGAAACCAGTTAACATACCCGGTGCATCTTTGGACTTTGGGAGGAAACTGGAGGACCCAGAGAAAACCCACGCATTCCATGGGGAGGATGTACAGACACTCCTTACAGAGGATGCCGGATTGAACTCTGAATTCCAACACCCCAAAAACTAATAGTGTTACACTAACTGCTACACTATCATAGTAGTTATTTTGAAAAAAAATCATTTTTGATAAATAATTTTTGTATGTTTTGGAATATCAAAACTTAAGTATATTCAAAGCAGAAACAGCAATAGAGCATTGAACTCTTTTTGCCACTTCAGCATCGGATGCCTTCAGGAACCCTATATCCTGTGATTCCCACAGCAACTTATAGTTTATTACATTTGTTCCAACTATTCACAGTGACTGATTTTGCACAGCTTTCTTAGTAGAGAATTCTAAAGTTTTTCCACACTCTGATGGAGAATTTTCTTCTCAGCTCTCTCAGAATGGCTGATCTCTTCTTTGGAGAATGTCAATCTTATTTCTGGACACTACGACTAAGGAAGACATTGTCCGTGACCCTATTCCATTTTGTGCACATCAGAGAGAGCAGGTCCAGTTTGCTAAATCTCTCCTCCTATCACAAACGTGCCAGGAATCAGTCACTCGGGTATTTTGCAAAGAGAAATCTGCACTTCTTCCAAATGTTAGCATCAAGCACAGTGGTCACCGGCAGAAAATTCCAACCTGGTTAATACCACATTGCCATTCCTAAGATCTTGTCCATTTTTGTAGCTGTGTTTCTTGATCTACAAAGTAATTACATTTAAAGAGGTACTTTCGGATGTCCTGACACCATGAAATGTGCTACAGTAATGTGAGACGTTGTTTCTTGCATTAATCTGCTTAATATATTAATGTACTGTAATTTACCCTACACGTATTGGATTTTACCTGCCCATTGTTCTGGCTTAAATATTTCATTGAACTCATCTTCAAATTCTTTCTCTTGATTCAATAAACCCCTCCTTCCATCTCACACTGGTCAAACAGATTGCCAAGATCTTGTGAACTAGATCATTAATTTAGATTGGAATCAGCAGGGTTACAGTATTGACCCCTGAGACATGATATTACATAATTTTTCCCATATTGGCAGGCCTCTATCTCATATTGGTCGAGGTCTGACTTATACATTGAATCCCCAGTGTGAAGCAAAAAGCAGTGCACTTTTGTTCAAAATTCCAGTTAATAACTCTACTTTTCTGTACTGCATTTGAGATGTTATTTTCTCCCTATTTAATATTCAGAACCTTTGAATTACTTCACTCAGAAAGCACATTCTAATATGCCAAATATATCTGGCCCGAACAGATTTCTTCCTCTAAAATATTGCATGTTCAATATGCACAAGCATTGTTCTGAACTCAGACATACCCTGCATTTTCAGTGGAATGTTCCCCTATTCTCCTGCAAGATCTTTGACAGATGGTTGGCTCACTTAGAAATGAACAGATCTTTTAGCAGCTCTGATAATTTTTCACCAAAGTTTTCTTACGACAGCCAACAAGCTTTAATCTTACATCTTTTATGAGGGCATTACAGAAAAGACTGCACTTCCAGAGCAATTTACACAACCTCTGATCATCCCAAGGCACAGCAAATGAATTATTTCAAAAATATCACCTCTGCTGTAAAATGTAAGTTTTTAGCAAACTAATTATCAATATAATTTTTAATAGAAAATCGGTGATTTTGTGGGTTTAATTGAAGGACAAATACTGTCTGGATTTTGACCACTCTTCTTTGAAATGCCATTATGGAATCCTTATGTCTACCCAAGAGAACATTTAGGGTGTTTGACTTCATGTCACATCCAAAAGTCAGCAGCTCCCACACCAGAATCAGAATTAAGTATGTAACTTCAAAATGATATTTTACGCAAGATGTTTGGGGTGAGAATTAAAAGGAACCTATCATAGAAGGCCTTGGCATATAGGATTAAGGAGAACCCCAAGATGTTCTATGCGTATGCAAAGAACAGAAGGATAAGAATGAAGGTGGGGCCGCTAAAGGTAACGAAGGCAACATGTGCCAGGAGGCGGAGGAGGTTGGGGAGGTCCTAAATGAATACTTTGCTTCAGTATTCACAAGTGAAAAAGACATTGATCAGGGTGAGGTCGAAATAGAACAGGCCTGTGTGCTGGACAATGTGGAGATTAAGGAAGAAGAAGTGTTGGATCTTCTTAAAGACATCAAGGTTGGTAAGTCCCCTGGGCTGGATGTGATGTACCCCAGGTTGCTGTGGGAGGTGAGAGAAGAGATCACTGGAGCAGTAGCTATGATCTTTGAATCCTCTTCGGCTGCAGGGGAGGTGCTGGAGGATTGGAGAATGGCAAATGTAGTTCCTTTGTTTAAAAAAGGTAATAGAGAGAATCCCGGGAACTATAGACCAGTGAGTCTTATATTGATGGTCTGCAAACTATTGGAAAGGATTCTTAAGAATACGATCTACGAGCACTTGGAGAAGTACAGTCTACTCAAGGATAGTCAACACCGCTTTGTGAAGGGAAGGTCGAGCCTCATGAGCCTAATTGAGTTTTTTGAAGAGGTAACAAAAGAAATTGAGGGTAGGGTGGTAGAAGTGGTCTACATGGATTTTAGCAAGGCATTTGATAAGGTCTCCCACAGCTGTTTACAATATACATTAATGATTTAGATGAGGGAATTAAAAGTAACATTAGCAAATTTGCCAATGACACAAAGCTGGGTGGCAGTGTGAAATGTGAGGAGGACGTTATAAGAATGCAGGGTGACTTGGACAGGCTGGGTGAGTGGGCAGATGCATGGCAGATGCAGTTTAATGTAGATAAATGTGAGGTTATCCACTTTGGTGGTAAGAACAGGAAGGTAGATTATTATCTAAACGGAGTCAAGTTAGGAAAAGGGGAAGTACAACGAGATCTAGGTGTTCTTGTACACCAGTTATTGAAAGCAAGCATGCAAGTACAGCAGGCTGTGAAGAAAGCTAATGGCATGCTGGCCTTCATAACAAGGGGAATTGAGTATAAGAGCAAAGAGGTCCTTCTGCAGCTGTACAGGGCCCTGGTGAGACCACACCTGGAGTACTGTGTGCAGGTTTGGTCTCCAAATTTGAGGAAGGCATTCTTGCTATTGAGGGAGTGCAGCGTAGGTTCACAAGGTTAATTCCTGGGATGGCGGGACTGTCATATGTCGAAAGATTGGAGCGACTGGGCTTGAAGTTAGAATTGAAGCTGGAATTTAGAAGGCTGAGAGGGGATCTTATTGAAACATATAAGATTATTAAAGGATTGGACACGCTGGAGACAGGAAGCATGTTCCCACTGATGGGTGAGTCCAGAACCAGAGGCCACAGTTTAAGAATAAGGGGTAGGCCATTTAGAAAGGAGTTGAGGAAAAACTTTTTCACCCAGAGAGTGGTGGATATATGGAATGCTCTGCCACAGAAGGCTGTGGAGGCCAAGTCTCTGGATGCTTTCAAGAAAGATGGATAGAGCTCTTAAAGATAGCGGAATCAAAGGTTATGGGGATAAGGCAGGAACTGGATACTGATCAGCCATGATCACAGTGAATGGTGCTGCTGGCTCAAAGGGCCAAATGGCCTACTCCTGCACCTATTGTCTATTGTCTATTGAGACACTCATCCAGAAAGTCATGAGGGATAGGATCAGTGGTACCTTGGCTGTCTGGATAAAAAAAAACATTGGCTTACAGGAAGAAAGCAGAGGGTAGTAGTGGACAGAAAGTATTCTGCCTGGAAGTCGGTGACTAGTGGAGTGCCGTAAGGATCTGTCCTGGGACCCCTGTTCTTTGTGATTTTTATAAATGACCGGATGAAGAAGCGGAAGGATGGGTGAGTAAGTTTCCGTATGACATGAGGATTGGAGGAGTTGCAGATGGAGTTGTAGGTTGTCGAAGGTTACAAGAGGATATAGACAGGATATAGAGTTGGGCAGAAAAGTGGCAGATGGAGTTCAATCTGGATAAGTGTGAGGTGATGCAATTTGGAAGGACAAAACAGAAGAATGAGTACAGGGTTAATGGTTGGTTACTTAAGAGTGTGGACAAACAGAGGGACCTTGGGGTTCAAATCCATACATCCCACAAGGTCGCTGCACAGATTGATAGGATAGTTAAGAAGGCCTATGGGATGCTAGGCTTCATTAATAGGGGGATTGAGTTCAAGAGTAGAGAGGTCATGTTGCAACTCTACAAATCTCTGGTGAGACCACACTTAGAGTATTGTGTTCAGTTCTGGTCACCTCATTATAGGAAGAATGTGGAAGTTATGGAGAGGGTGCAGAGGAGACTTACCAGAATGTTGCCTGGATTGGAAAACCAGTCTTATGTGGCAAGGTTAGCAGAGCTGGGACTTTTGTCTTTGGAGCGTAGAAGGATGAGAGGGGACTTGATCGAGGTCTACAAGACTATGAAAGACATAGACAGGGTGGATAGCCAGTACCTGTTTCCTAGGGAACAAATAGCAAACACCAGAGGGCATATGTACAAAGTTAAGGGGAGATATTAGGGATAAGCTTTTTACACAGAGTTGTAGGAGCCTGGAATGACTTGCCAGGGATGGTGGTGGAGGCTAAAACATTAAGAGGCTCTTGGACAGGCTTATGGATGAAAGAAAAATAGAGGATTATGGGGTAGTGTGGGTTTAGTACATTTTTTTAAGGAGTATATGGGTCAGTACCACATCGAGGGACGAAGGGCCTGTACTGTGTTGTAGTATTCTAGTATCTAGTATCATAGAAGTAGACAACAAAGTTGTCACACTTGATTAAGTACTTCAGAAACCAATGGGTTGCATTGGATTGTGTGTGCTTTCTTCAGAGCATTGCCCAGACCTACTACTACCTGATGCTCTTCTCAGGTCCAGATGAGGCTTCTATGGATGTATGGATGTCCGTCAGCAAGACGAAAGAATTGGTTGTTGACTTCAGAAGGAGTAGCGGACTGCACGACCCAATTTACATCGGTGGTGCGCAAGTGGAACAGGTCAAAAGCTTTAAGTTCCTCGGGGTCAATATCACAAATGACCTGACTTGGTCCAACCAAGTAGAGTTCACTGCCAAGAATACCCACCAGCGCCTTTACTTCCTGAGAAAACTGAAGAAATTTGGCCTGTCCCCTAAAACCCTCACTAATTTTTATAGATGCACCGTAGAAAGCATTCTTCTAGGGTGCATCACAACCTGCTATGGAAGTTGTCCTGTCCAAGACCGGAAGAAGCTGCAGAAGATTGTGAACACGGTGCAGCACATCACATAAACCAATCCTCCATCCTTGGACTCACTTTACACCGCACGCTGTCGGAGCAGTGCTGCCAGGATAATCAAGGACACGACCCACCCAGCCAACACACTTTTTGTCCTACTTCCCTCCGGGAGAAGGCTCAGGAGCTTGAAGACTTGTACGGCCAGATTTGGGAACAGCTTCTTTCCAACTGTGATAAGACTGCTGAATGGATCCTAACCCGGATCTGGGCCGTACCCTCCAAATATCCAGACCTGCCTCTCGGTTTTTTTTTTTGCATTACCTTACTTTCCATTTTTCTACTTTCTATTTATGATTTATAATTTAAATTTTTAATATTTACTATTGATTTTTAATCTAGGGAGCAGGAAGCGCAGAATCAAATATCGCTGTGATGATTGTACGTTCTAGTATCAATTGCTTGGCGACAATAAAGTATAAAGTATCTAGGCGTGCTTCATTCCAGAGTTGGGCTAGGATGAGGGAAATTCCATTGAGATAGGTTCATTGCACCTTGCCCAAGTAATTGCAGGAGTGTATCAGGTCAGAGAGAGGGAATTGAATCAATGAGAAGCACAGAGAGAGTCCAGATGTAAGATAGAATAAGTATTAGTAAGGGTTAAATAATTGAAGACTTTTCTCCATATGAGTGAAAACTGAGGGAATAATCTGATAGATGTGCTTTAGTTTATGAAGGAGTTAATTAGTATAGATATGGAGAAAAATTTTCTCTTGTGGGGGGATCAATTTGAAGGCAAGATATCAATTCATCAATCAATCGATTAAGGAATGCGCAAGAGACAAATGGAGTATGGTAAAAATTTGTAACTGACTAGATCGTCAAAGTCAAAAAGTGATCTATGAAATGAGGGTCCAGCTAAGTACTTGAAGGAGTAATGTAGCCACTTTTTAAGTACACCTGTACACTTGTTTGTTAATGCAAATATCTAGTCAGCCTATCATGAGGCAGCAACTCAATGCATAAAAGCATGTAGACATGGGCAAGAGGTTCAGTTGTTGTTCAGACCAAACATCAGAATGTTGAAGAAATGTGATCTAAGTGACTTTGACCGTGGAATAGTTGTAGGTGCCAGATTTGGCCATTTGAGTATCTCAGAAACTTCTGATATCCTGCTGTTTTCACACATAACCATCTCTAGAGTTTACAGAGAAAGGTGCAAAAACAAAAGAAAAATCTAACTGACAGTTCTGTTGGCAAAAATGCCTTTTTAATTGTGAGAGAGGTCAGAGGAGAACGGTCAGCTTGGTTCAAGCTAATAAGAATGCAACATTAGCTCAAATAACCATGTGTTACCACAGTAATGTGCAGAAGATTATCGCTGAATGCACAATATGTCAGACCTGAAGTTGATGGGCTGCAGCAGTAGAAGACCACAAATATAAACTTAGTAACCACTTTATTAGGTGCAGGAGGTTGGCCACTGAGTGTTTTCAGGTGGGAGAAATCTGTGGGTGATAAACATTGGCATAGGTCCATTGGCCAAAAAGTCCTGAAAATCTGCTGCAAAGTTATTAATTTTGCAAGCTGACTATAATATAGTTGATGTGCAGATGACTCCTCCAACTGTTGTGCTTTATTCTGGAGTATTCACAGAGGATCCATCAGCAAACTACTGCCTAGTGCTTTAGATATTTTCAGCTGAAATTCTGTTGAAGAATACTTCCAAGGAAAATGTAGAAAATCTGCTTGTAACTTTGCAAGCTTAATGTTGACATGGTGTTTCAGGCATAATTTATGTCCAGGGTTTTACAAACACAGCTACTATCCTCGAAAACTAGTTTGAAGATAAATGTTGCTTTTATACTTACCAGACTATTAGGACACAGAGGATAAGTTTTTCTCTGGGGTACTTAGTGGAACCATTGCACTGTTGTTGCCTCCAGCCAAGCAAGATTTTATGTGCCATGAATACGATAAAAGTCAATTGGCTGGAAATTGGATTGCACCTACATTTGGGATGTTACAACGTGATACCCAAAGAGGTCCTTTCAATAAAATGGCAAAAATGCTCTAAAGCACATCTGAAGCAGTCCTGCAAGCATTACAAATCAGGACCAGTGTAATATCTTTTGGAATCAGTCTCAAATGAGTTGATAAAGTGGCACACATGAGGCTGCTTAACAAGATAAAATCTTATGGTGTCACAGGAAAGATACTGGCATGGATAGAGGAATGGCTGACAGGCAAGAGGCAGGGAATAGGAATAAAGGGAGACTTTTCTGGTTGGCTGCCAGTGACTAGTGATGTTCCTCAGGGATCAGTATTGAGAATACTGCTTTTCACATTGTTTGCCAATGATTTGGATAACGGAATTGATAGATTTGTGGCAAAGTTTGCAGATGATATGAAGATAAGTGGAGGGGTAGGTAGTGCTGAGGAAGCAATGTGATTGCAGAAGGATTTAGACAATTTGAAAGAACGGGCAAGAAACTGGCAGATGGAATATAGTGTTGGGAAATGTTGATAATGCATTTGGTAAAAGGAACAATACAGACATCCCACCTCTCCTGGAAGTTCCGGGAGTCTGCTGCATATTGATAGCGGCTCCCTGATGCCAGCAAATTATATACAATATCCCAGAAATCAAGTTTTTTGGGAGTGAGTGAGCAAGAGAGAGAGAGAGACAGACAGAGAGAGCATCCTGATTGGTCTCTGTTTGTGCTAAGTAGACCTATCGGTTTTCTCTGTGGGCGGGCTTTACAGTTGACCTCTCTCTCTCTTTCATTGTCCATCAGTTCAGTTTAGTGTCCTGCAGCGCCATGGCAGGGTGTTCCAAAAAAAGAAAATATAAAGCGTACTTCACCCCAGACTACACTAAAGTGTAAAGTATTCCTGCCTAATAGGGGTCAAAAATAACGACAGTGTTGCTTGCTGCACTGTTTGCAACAGTGACTTTTCTACTGCCCATGGTGGGTTAAGACTGTAAAAGACATGTTGAGGTGAGTTTAACAGGTGTCATTCGTTCATTAGCATAGCTAACGTTATTTAAACTAGCTGGCTAGCTGTTAAGGAGCTACTCTATTGATGTCCTACGTGATGAGGCCAAACTCCCAGTAGACTTGCTTAAAGTTGTAATAGAATCAAAAAAAAAATGACTCTATGATAATATAATATAATTGTGAATCTGGTGAATCTGACGTCTTGCAAAATTAACAAATTCATTGACACAGACTGCTATGGGGTTGAGACTTCCGGCAAAATGCTCAAATCTGCCAAGCATGCCACATCACAGTACAAGGAAAGTTTGGAAAAGAAATAGAAAAGCTATTTGCATTAGCATTGAGACTGCCAACAAATACTCAACAAGGAATATATATATGTGTGTAAATTGTTTCAATATGTGATCAAATAAATTCTTTGTTCTTTCATAATCAAATGTCCTGTATACATACACCCTTGGAGATCGACGGCGGGGGGGGGTGGTGGAATATGGGGTTGTGGGGGGCAGGGGTGGTGGTGCTACCTCCCTGAAATGAGTTTTTGCAGGGTGGGATGTCTGATGATAGTGCAGACTATTATCTAAATGGGGAGAACGTTCAAACATCAAAGGTGCAGAGGGACTTAGGAGTCCTCATACAAAACTCTCAGAAGGTTAATTTACAGGTTGAGTCTGTGGTAATGAAGGCAAATGCAATGTTGGCATTTACTTCAAGGGAAATAGAATTTAAAAGCAAGGAGATAATGCTGAGCCTGTATAAGACACTAGTCGGGTCACGCTTTTAGTATTGTCAACAGTTTCGGGCCCTATATCTCAGAAAGGATTTGTTGTCATTGAAGAGAGTCCGGAAGAGTTTCTCAAGGATGAATCTGGGAATGAAGCAGTTAATATATGAGGAGCGTTTGACAGTCTTAGGCCTGTACCCACTGGAATTTAGAAGAATGCATGGGGATCTCATTGAAACCTACCAAATTTTGAAAGGACTAGATAGGGTGGATGTGGAGAGGATGTTTTCTATGGTGGGAATGTCCAGAATTAGAAGGCACAGGCTCAAAATTGAGGAGCAACCTTTTAGAACAGAGGCAAGGAGGATTTTTTTTTTATCTAGAGAGTAGTGAATCCGTGCAATTCTCTGCCACAGACTGTGGTGAAGGCCAAGTCCGTGGTTATATTTAAGGCAGAAGTTGATAGGGCATCATAGGATATGACGAGAAGGACAGAGTATGGGGTTGAGTGGGATCCGGGATTAGCCATGATGGAATGACGGAGCAGACTCAATGGGTGAATGGCCTAATTATGATCCTATGTCTTATGGTCTTATAAATAACAGCACTGCTTTCCACAACAACAGGAACCATTTCTCAGCCTGTAAAGGCACGTCAGACAGACACACATAGTGACTGCCATAGAGAAGACAGTAGGCTGTTGGAAGGAGAGTTAGAACACCAAGAATAAATAGGTAAAACATTCAAGAAGGAGGTCTGCCTCATTATTCGTTTTATTGCACATTTATTTATCAGGTGATTTATAGTAATTATTATGTCTTTTCACTGTACTGCCAAAGCAACAGCTTTCACTTCATGTAAGAAAGTGGTAACGAACCTGGTTCTGATTCTGATGCTAAAGGTGCACAGAGGTGGGAGGAAGGTCAAGTATGGGATTAAGAATCCTCAAGATATGGAAATTTGGTGCAGAAATTGCTTGTTAAGAACATCATCATAAATACTGCTCTCAAACAAACCCACTTATTCAGAAACACACAATTAATCACACATATCATTCCCCCATTCTTATCTCACCATTGACTTTCTGATTGTAGCCCCACTCAGGGGTAAAGCTTCTGCCTGTGCAATGATGAAAAGCTTCCCCAACATGCTTCACCTTTTGCACTCAGCCAAGGGAATACCCAGATGGAAGGGCAGCTGCATGGAAGGAGTTTTCTCAATAGCTCAGTACTTCACCATGGCAGATGAGACAATCCTTTTCCTTATGAGAAGAGAGGTGAAGGACATACCACCTCAAGGAAACAAGCTGCATGAAATTTGATAGATATACTCTCCAAAAATGTTTCATTGTGATGACTGCTTTTGACTTGATGAACAGGAAACAGTCTCATTGCCACCCATTCTGTGGCATCACCACAAGGACTCACAAGACTGCAAGAATACTGCTTGAACCCTCAGACTTGTCCATTCAGTGTGATCTCTCTGACATCTCAACACTTCTTTTGTGTCAGTTCTGCACAGTGCTCAATTATGGTCTTATAGGTTATGGGGAGGCGGCTGGGAGCTGGGGCTGAGGAGGAGATAGAGAAAAAGGATCAGCCATGATTGAGCGGCGGAGCGGAATCCATGGGTCAGATAGCCTAATTCTACTCCTGCGTTTTATGGTCTTATGGTCATTTCCCTAATTTTTAAAAGAAATTATTTCCCTCTTCTTTTAGAAGAGCAATTGATCAAGCTTCCACAACTCTCAGGGAGAATAATTCTAGAGATTCACAACTCACTGTGATAAGAAATTACTGTGCACCCAATGTTAATCTGCATATTGTCACCTTTCAATCATGTTCGCTCCTTTGTTTTCTCCTTCTAGTTGAGTGGAATCATGTCAATATTTTGGGGGGGGGGGGTAGTTTGGATGGCTATGGTCCAGCTTCAGGTTGATGGAACTAGGCAGCCTTAGGTGGCTCAACACAGACCAGATGGGCTGAAGGGCATGTTTCTGTGCTGCACATTTCTATGACTCCTTGACTCTATCTACCCTGACATATCCTTTATGTTTCAATAATCTTACCCTTTATTTTTCTGTACTTGACAGAGTATGGATTTTTAGTCAACTGAATATACATATCCTCAGAGGAAAAAGCCTTGTAAGTCTCTTCTGGACTGCATCCAACGCTGATTCTCCAGAACATTCTCACTTTGAGCAAGATAATAATATGGTGGGACAGAGGAGTAGGTAGATGATGGTCATGATGATTGTGATGATGATGATTGTGATGATAATGATGGTGGTGGTGATGATGATAAATGCTTTATTGATCCCAAAGGAAATTACTGTGTCACAGTAGCATTACAGTGCAGTGCACAGATATACAAATATAAAAATATTAGAAGAGAAGTAAGAAAGAATAAAATAAAAGTTACCTCTAACAGTCTAACAGGAGGAGTCATCGCTTCCCCAGCTATAAGTTGACCCATTATAGAGCCTAATGGCCGAGGGTAAGTATAACCTCATTTAGCGCTCTTTGGAGCAGTACAGTTGTCTTAGGCTATTACTAAAAGTGCCCCTCTGTTCAGCCAAGGTGGCATGTAGAGGGTGAGAAACATTGTCCAGAATTGTAAGGATTTTCCATAGAGTCCTTTTCTCACAGCCTCCGATGTGTCCAGTTTGACTTCAATAACAGAGCCAGCCTTTCTAATCAGTTTATTAAGCCCTTGGCATTACCATGGTTGATGCCATTGCCCCAGCACACCACCATCTAGAAGATTATACTGGTGACACCAGACTGGGAGAACATATGAATGAGAGACCCACGCACCCCAAAGGACCTCAGTCTCCTCAAGAAGTAGAGACAACTCCAGCCCTTCTTGTGCACAGCTTACTTGTTGGTGCTTCACGCAAGTCAGTCATCCAGGTGCACCCCAAGTACTTGTAGGTCCTCACCACATCCACGTCCTCACTATCAATAGTAACAGGGAGCAGTGCAAGTTTAGTCTTCCTGAAGTCTATCGCCATCTCTTTTGTCTTGCTGATATTGAGCTGCAGCTGATTCAGCTTGCACCATTTAACAAAATCCTCCACCAGAGCCCTGTATTTGTCCTCCCATCCTCCCTTTATACACCCAGCTAT
The DNA here is from genome assembly GCF_963921235.1 of Mobula hypostoma. NCBI lineage: Eukaryota > Metazoa > Chordata > Chondrichthyes > Myliobatiformes > Myliobatidae > Mobula > Mobula hypostoma. Next base: position 24,623,821 of record NC_086113.1, read on the forward strand.
TGCTGAGTCATCAGAGAATTTCTGCAGATGACATGACTCAGAGTTGTATCTAAAGTCTGACGTATACAAGGTAAACAGGAAGGAAGCCAATACATTCCGCTGTGGGGCTCCAGTGCTGCTCATAGCCATGTGTGACACACAGCTCTGAAGCCGCATAAACTGTGGTGTGCCAGTCAGGTAGTCCATTATCCGGGATACAGTGAAAGTGCCAGCCTGCATTGAACTGAGCTTTTCCCCCAGTAATGAGGCTGGATGGTATTGAAGGCACTTGTGAAATCTAAAAAACATGATCCTCACAGTGCTGCCCTGCTTATACAAATGGGAGTAGGCTCTATTCGGCCGGTAGATGACAGCATGATGGACTCCAATATGCTACTGGTAGGCAAATTGTAGGGGATTGAGGGCAAATCTGACCAGGGGTCAGATGTGAGCCAGGACCAGCCTCTGTAGGTCTTCATGGTGTATGAAGTCAGGACCACTGGATGGATGATGATGATGATAATGGTAACATAGATGATGATAATGATGACAATGATTATGGTGATGTAGATGATGTTGATGGGTGGTGATGAAGATGGAGGTGACAATGGTGAAGAAGTTACTGATGATAACAATGGTAGTGATGGTGATAAATATCACTATTATTCCACTTGACATATTAGGTTATTGGATGCCTTTTATTGGGAGATATACACAGTACCACTGGGTTGCCATCTGACAAAAGATGTTGGCACAATGAATCTGTAGGTAATGGTGAGTTCACAAATGTAATTCACCAGAGGACTCAAAATACCTTCGTAACAAGGTTAATGTAAATTCCCATCCAGATATTTAGTGAGCGCAAAAGGTAACAACAATTATAGCAAGGTGCCTCTATGAGCTCTACCAGGAGGTTTTGTGGAGACAGGAGCACGTGAAATTCTCTCCAAAAGCCATGAATGCTTTTTAGCGAGAGATCAGTGGAAACCCCATTACACTGCACGTACACTCACTGGCCACTTTATTAGGTACATGTGTACACCTGTTCGTTAATGTAAATATCTAATCAGCCCTAATGAGGCAGCAACTCAGTGCATAAAAGCATGAATCAAACATCAGAATGGGGAGGACATGTGATCTAAGTGACTTTGACTGTGGAGTGATTGTTGGTGTCAGCTGAGGTGGTTTGAGTATCTCAGAAACTGCTGATCCTTTGGGATTTCATACACAACAGTCTCTAGGGTGTGCATAAAATGACAAAAAAAAAATCCAATGAGCGACAATTCTGTAGGTGAACGTGCCTTGTTAATGAGAGAGGTCAGAAAGAATGGCCAGACTGCTTCCAGCTGATAGAAAGACAAAAGTAACTCAAATAACCATGTGTTATAACAGTAATGTCCAGAAGGGCATCTCTCCATGCACATCACACCAAACTTTGAAGTGGATGGGCTACCACAGCAGAAGACCATAAAACATACACTCAGTAACCACTTTATCAGGTATAGGAGGTGCTTGTGCATTGTGATGTGTAAGTATAGATTGAGGTCATATACCACAAATTCTTCCAGACTGTGCAGTTTTCAAATCAGCCAGCTAGATATCTAATCTGTGGGAGTAGTTTGAAATTCCAAAAGAAAGTGGGAGCAGTTTAACATCACCGTTGAGCAGAAATTTGTCCTTGGTGAAGATAGGTAATACACACGAGCAGCCAAAGTTCCCTATGAGCAGAGTGAGGCTAACAGAACATCAGCAGCACTATGTTCTTCTCGCACACAGGCAGGTGGCTATCATTCATGAGCAGAGAAATGCTGTGGGTGAACTGATCATGGTCCTAGCAAAACAGAGACACAGACTATGCTGGCTCCTTCCTTTTCTGCAAACAATGGCCAGAACCCTGTTGCAATAACACAGGAAACTGAAGCCAAAGGAGAGAAGACAACAGACTGCTTGAAAATAAGTTTCAGGATTTATTCTCTCTGTCCCTGAAGATTCAAACAATAACAGTGTTGTTTGGATTCCAGCAGATTGCTACATCAATATCCACTGAATCACCAGAGAAGTTGATGTCCCTGTTCATCACCGTGCCAATATGCTGTGGCATTTCATCAGAATCTCAGGGAAACGAAGAGGGATATTGAGAGTCTGAGGAAGTGAAAAGAATGAGGGACAGGGAGGCTAAGCAATAAAACCAGGAGATAGATTGGGATATGGGAAGAGCGTGTGATTGAGAGTCTGAGCAGGCGCAAGGAGCTGGAATCTGGAACAACAAACAATCTGCCGGAAGAACTGAAATGATTAAGCAGGATCTGTGGGAGGGTTTATGTGAAGTTTTGATCTGAAACATGGACAAGTCCTCCTCCCACAGAGGTTGTGATGCCTGTTTCTTCCGTTTCTTTTGGGATTGGTCAAGAGACTTAAATAAGGGACCACTAATAAAGAACAATGTCTTCATTGCAACTATGCAGAAAGCAGAGACATAGCATAACTAGTCTCATAGACAAGGAAGCTGATATTTGGGAAGTTTAATTAATAAAAGTGAAACGAGAGAGTAATGGTTATGGAAGGAGTGAATTGAAAATCAAAGTGTGACATGAAAAGGCAGGAACTACGCACAAAAGCTTTTCAAAAATAATTGGAAATGGAGTGGTAAAAATGCCTTGGACAGTCAAAGCCCAAGGATCTTTATTTGAGTGCATGCAGCATCTGTAACAAGATGCATGAGTTGGAGGCACAAATTGAAATAAATAATTTAATAACTGGTGAGATGTGATTGCAGTATGATCAGGATGGGCAATTCAGCATTACAAATTTCCAACAGAATAGTTGAAAAGGAAAATGGGGATCTGGGAAGACTTGTAAGGAACATATCAATGCCGTGTTAAGTAGTGATATGGATAAGTGTATGCTGTAGACTCAGTTTAGATAGAAGTGAGGAAAGCTGAGTAATGGATAACACAAATAGGACTGATCTGTGGATTTCTGAAGTGTCTCACAATAGAACAGGACAAGAACAGAGAATATCAAAGTATATAAGAAAAAGTACAGCATTTGCCATGGGTAATGTTAATCTGCATATTGATTGAGCATAATGAAACTGGGCAGGGTAATATGGAAGAAGAATTTGTGAAGAACATCAGAGATTGTCTCTGAGAGCAATACCTTATGGAATCACCTGGAAACAGCTATTTTAGATTTGGTCATGTGTAAAGTGGTAGGTTTAATATGAGAACATTAATGAAAGATCCTCCAAGGAGCTACTGATCACAATATGATAGAATTCCAGGTACAGCTTCAGGGCAAACACATCAGATCCAAAACCCATGTTCTCAATCCAAATAAAGGCAATTATAAAGGAAGAATTATCTAGGATGGACTGGGAAAACAAATTAAAGAAAAGATCAGTGGTTAAGCAGTGATAGATCTTTAACTTCGACAGCATGGTAACATAGAAGTTAGTGCAATGCTTTATAGTGTCAGAAATCAGTGATTGGGGTTCAATTTCTGCCGTTGCCTTTAAGTTTATATGTTCTCCCCATAACTGTATGGGTTTCTTCTGGGTGCTCTGGTTTCCTCCTGCTTTGCAAAAGGCATATGGGTTGTGGACCTGCTATGCTAGTGCCAGAAGCTTGATGACACTTGTGGTTTGTGTTGGTCGTTCAGGCAAATTACACGTTGCAATGTTTTATTGTACATGCGACAATTAGAGCTATTCTCAATCTTTAAGCAACTTTTTTTTTATATAAAGTTCAACAGAAATATATTCCAATCAGAAAGAGAGATTTGGTGAGAATGATGAACCACCTGTGATCCAGAAAAGAGGTCACAGAAAGTAATGAATGGAAACTAGGCCATAAAATATGGCATAGCTATTGGCAGATAAGAGAACTAGAAAGTTTTCCAGATAATATCAAAGCAAATATCCAGAGATTCGATGGAAAAAGGAAGAATGTAGCTGAGGAATGAATGCTTTGAACCTCTTGAAAGTGAGACTGAGAAATGAATAATAGGAAACAAGGAAATGGCAGGCAAGTTATTTGCTTTGTCTTCTTTTCACGTGCAAATATAAAAAGATATCAATGACCAGGAATCTCACAGCATGTACAGCAACCTCTGAAACTCCCTATGCACATAACAGCCATAGAAATAATTTTGAAGTACTCTTCATTGTTGGAATATGAGAAAAGCAGCAGCCAATGTACACACAGCAAACTCTCATAGACAGCAAAGAAGCAGCTTACAGACTTTAGTAACAAAAAATGAAAACTCTGGAAACACTTAATAGGTCTTGTGTCATCTGTTTCAGATTAAAGACCCTTCCAATTTGATAACAAATGAAACAAGTTGGTTTCAAGTTGTAGTGAACATGCAGGAATGATTGATAGTACAAGGGGAATACCCCTGATAGGGTTAGGTCTGGGTTTCAGATATTGATTATGTTATCTGGTTGATAGGTAAATGCAGAACTGAAGTGAAAGAAAATACAAATAAAGGAAAATAAAAACTATAAACTGTAGAGCTATAGAAAATATCTGATAAGTTAGGTTGTGATAATAGAGAAAAACCGAGTCAATATTACAGGTGGATAAGAGGCTGTTTCTGATACAAACAGAGGAAGTGTCAGATCTGAAGTTGTCGAATTCATTCTTCAACCTGAAAATATGAAGTATGCTCAGACAAAAGAGGAGGCACTACTTCATGTGCATATGCCATGTACACAGACTGGAGAGAGTGGTGATTTACTGTGACAGGAACAGGACGTTCAGTATAACAGAATAAAGGTGCTCCACAAAGCAATTACCTAATCTGTGTTTGACTTGTCTAATTGAGAGGAGACTGCATTGTGAGCACTGAATGATTAAGCTAGATGACAAGAAGTTAATGTATGCTGAGGGCTGTTTGTGCTCCTGGACAGTAGAAAATAGGGTAAAAAGCCTGAGTGGTAGAGTGGTGTCATCGCAAAGCTCTGGTGATGCAGGTTTGACCCTCAGTTCTGGAGCTGCCTCCAGGGAATTTGCACATTCTCCGTGTGAACATATGGGTTTCCTCCAAGTGTTCCAGTTTCTTCCCCAATCCCAGTGATGTGTTGGTTAGTAAGTTAATTGGCCATTGTAAATTGCTCTTAGTGCATAGATATCTGGTAGAATCTGGGGTAGGGTTGGAGTTTATGGGAAAATTGGGAGCATGAGATAGGATTAGTGTACGTTTTGTGTAAATGTGAGTTTGATTGTCAGCATGAACTTCATTGGCTGAAAGGTCTGCCTGAAGCTGCATGACTCTATAACAGGTGTTGAATCGTATATGTCTGCATTGGCAAGTGCCGTGACTAATAGAGTGGATTTAATGATTTCTAGTGTGGGATGAATATTGGTTTTGAAGAATAGCTCTTCTTTATAACAGTGCAGCTAAGTTTCTAATGTCCTCCTGAAAGAGCATATGGGACTGATTTAAAATCTTAGCTGAAACAAGGCACTCATCACAGTGCAGTGAACCCTTCATTTTGTCCATCTGGATTTTGTCTGCATGGTCTTTGTTAGGATGGGGTCAGTACCTGGTGGAGCAAATAGGAAAAGGAAGAAATAGATAATGAAAGGACATTCGCCGAAGTTAAATTCTTAAATCATTTCTGTGATCGCAAAAAAGACAAGCCAATGTTTGATTTGTCATATTCAGCTCCGTTGCACATACCCTTATTCCTTCTCACGTTTGCCTGTATATAATACAAAGTCATATATTATTAACATTTTTCCTCATTAAATTAAATTGAAAATGCCAATTGTAGTGGTAGACCTTATTAACCGGGGCAGAGGGAATTTTTCACGCCCTGCCTGTCAGCTGGATGAAATTCTAATCAAACCTCTAACTTACGCAAGAGTCATTATATAAGCAGTATGATGAAAGTTTAAAAAACCAGAAAATTGCAGCAGCTAAACGCACTATGCAATTAGTTCTGTCCCTTAAGAAATGGAAGATAATGACAAGTGCACTGGACAATGGGGTTTATTTTACCAATAGTGACAGCTCAAAGCCTCGCTTCTTCCACAGAGGCTTAATTACACTATTTTATAAAAATTCACTAATGAGTTAGAAGGAAACCAATTAGTTCAAATATGCACATATGCATATAATTATTATGATTGGTCTAAAAATGCGATAGACTTTGGAGAAAACCTGCGAATCCTGGTAATGTCCTCTCACTTAATTCAGGTGAGTTTTGAAAAAATTGTTGAAGGGATACATTACAGACTGGTCCTGGCAAAAGGCACTGAAATAGGGTGAATTGGATAACTCTTTCAAGGTGACAGCACATCCAAAGGGCCAAAGGGCAAGGATATATTATATCAGTCTCCCTGATGGCTTAGCCAAGCATCTGAAAGCCTGAATAGTAAAACTGAGACCTTACCAGGGTGGAAGAATTTAATGGTTTAATGTTTTGGGTCAAAATATAATTACTTATTAGCTCAGTTTTCATCAGTTACAAATCTTGGGCTCTTTCTGGTTAAATATTATAATTTCATTTCATGTTATGTACCACAGTTAGCTCTACTCTCAACAATGAGTTAGTTGGTCCTGGCTTCAGATCTTTCCACATAATATCTATGCTCACTCTTTGATGCTATCCTGAAGTTGTACTGTAAGTGACTTAATTTGGGTGAAATTTTAATGGTGAGGATTCATCTGCTTTCCGATCTTCAGGCATGATTCTGAAGAGGAAAAGGTAAATCCTGTGTCTCAGCCTATAGTTATTTCTCAACTTTACAAAAAAAAGAGAGTATCATGTTAGTAAGTTTTGGTTTGAGCTCGATTTGTTACCTAGGGTTTCTGCCCACCCACCTTAGCCAAATTCTCAACATGAACCACCATGCTCAATCACACATGAAGGGCTTCCAGCAAGGCCTCAGTGGAAATGAGGCTTTTGGATACATTGTGCTGGGGCCTCATGTCCCAGAATTGTCAGGGGAGGGGAATGAGTCTGAGACAGGTCTTAAATCTCTCTGTGCTCAGAAGCATTTAACTTCTATTACAAAGGCTTTAAAAATGACTGAAAATGATTGAAACATTTCAGAATCAGCTTTAATAACACCAGCATATGTCATGAAATTTGTTCAGGAAGGCACCAAGAAATAATCAAAGACAGCATTGGAATAACTGAGCTTAAGTTTTTCATTTTAATCCTCATTGAAATAAAGAGAATCACTGGTCCAATGGGTTTTCTTTCTGCTGCAGAGTCAGAATGACAGACTCTACAGCACTGTGCTGTGAGACCTTAACACAATCCTGTTGCTCCATTGCATTCCAACTGGAATGCGGTAAGAGGGCAGATTAACAGATGCCATTCTTTATCACTCAGCATGTCATGGACTTATTGTGGCTTCACAAAATCTGTGAGACTTATCTTGGATAGCTTAGCACCAATGGTTGCCAAATCATCAGTTCAAAGTAGAAATTCAGCTCATTTTATTGTCATTTGTGTTAGCTGGCTGGGGGAAAGAAAATGGCGGCAATGCATTCTGCATTGGAAGACTACTGCACATTGAAAAATGCAGTTTATAAATGTTTTGGTGTGCTCCGCAAGTGGTGAAGGCTGCCATATGAATGCAGGTCATTGCTTCCTATTTTAATTATTTCATATTTTTCCTCTCTTATATTGATTTGCATCTGTTCTAACAGCAGGCTTCCAACACGTCTTACAGGTTTAAACTTTTAACAGTTGGAGGTTCTTGCTAAGTCAATATTAGTTATAAATTCTTAATTAAATTTTCCATCTACACTGCAGGGTATTTTTCTCAAGCAGACAGAGCTGGGTAGGAGAATGGGGGAAGAAATTTACGTCTGATCCTTTGCATGAAACATTTATATGAGCATTGTTATTTTGTTGTCTTTAATGGAACTAAGTTTAACCAGTAGCTGAAATTTAGCAATGCATTTATCATTGGTCACATTCCCTCCTCCAACCAACAATGCACCATCCACAAACCAACCACCACAAACCCCCCGTCCCCACACCACACACACATATCAAAAACGTTTCTCTGTATCTGTTAATGCCAATGAAAAATAAGCCATAAATCTATAGAATTATTGCAAAGATCACTGCATAAAAGATGTTTGTCTTCTGCTACATGAAGAGTACGTTCATCGATTTTTGCTGAATTGATTGAAGTTCATGTGCTGAATTTAACTAAGATTACCAGGATAGTTAAATGTCCATGAGATCTGGGTTGACAGAATAGAAACCTGTGCTACGTATTTTCCTACATTGATGGATAGCATAAGTGTTTTTTTAACAACTAAAACTGAGAGAAGAAGAAACTACTGGCAAATACCAAGTTCATGTTGATGAAGATTTTGATATTATAGTTACAAAGACTCATCATCCATGGCCAGTGAACATCAACTGGTGCCATTGTTTTGAGTCACAAATTGCTGAGTGTAGAGAAAGGCTCATTGTTTAACACAACAACAACAGATTGGAATCAGAATCAGGTTTATTTACACTGACATATGTCATGAAATATGTTGCTTTGAGGCAGCAGTACAGTGTGCTATGTAAAAAAAAAGTACCATAAGTTACAACAAGAAATGTTAAAAAGTAAAGATGTGGTACAAAAAGGAAGCAGATAGCCAGGTAGTGTTCATGGGTTTATGGACCTTTCAGAAATCTAATGGCAGAGGGGAAGAAGCTGTCCCTAAAACATTGCGTATGTCTTGATCATCATCATAATAGTGACAGCAACAATGAAGAGTATTTATACAATAACTCTAACATAGTGCAGCAGCAATTTTGTTGTTCACATACAGACCTGTGCAAAAGTATTACGTACATGTAAAAAGAATTCTGTAAAGCAAAGTTGCTTTCAAAAATAATGAAGTGAAAAGTTGCTAAATATCAAAAAATTATTATTAAAAAAACTAACAGTAAAAAACTAAATCAAATCAATATTTGGGTGACCACCCTTTGTCTTTTGAACTACATCAGTTCTCTTAGGTACATTGTTATACAGTTTTATAAGAAAATCTGCTGGCAAGGTTGTTCCAAACATCTTCGAAAACTTGCCGCAGTTCTTCTGAATACTTTTGCTGTCTTGCTTGCTTCTGTCTCTCCAGGTAATCCCAAACAGCCTCGATGATGTCGAGATCAGGGCTCCATGGAGGCCATACCATCTGAAATCATATTAAAAATTTAGTGTGCCTAAGACTTTTACACAGTACTGGAAGTTCTATTCACCTCCTGTGTTTCATTCGTTATGCAAATTTTCACGAGGGAAGGAAACATTTCCATCATTCTGTGAGCTATCTTACTCCCTCTCCTAATGCATATTATGTTCCTCTGGCAAAGTGGAATACAAGCAGTTTAAAGTTTAAAGTGAGTTCACTGATTTATGTTCAGTGTCAGCAAGGAAAAAGTAAATGGGATTAACGTATGCTTTTTGAATACTATCGACCTGAATGTATCATAGTTCTGTGCCAACGTTAATAAATGATTTTAAAAAGTGAGGCGTCACGTCTATATAACCTAACCTGTTGAGTTGTAGGAAACAATGGCACAACATTTAAAAGCACATTCATCCCCAAAGAAAATAAGAAAATTTGCATTTCTATATCAATTTTCACAACCAGAGTATTTAACAAATATGAACTATTTTTTTAAAGAGTAGCCACAATTGTAATGAAAGAAATGTAAAATGTATTTTACACATAACATACCCTCTAAAATTGTCATTTGATGCTAACCACATTCTCTTCTTTTAATGATGTTGGATTTGAGACATAAATGGTAACCTAGTCACTGCGGAGAACTCCCTTACTATGTTCCACAGAAGTGATATGGGCATACTTTATACTTACCTGAGCAGGCTGGAAAATAATTGATCTATTGTCTTTTCTTAAAGACAATCCCTCTGACAGTACAGCACTACACCTTCTAAGTTCTACAATGGACTGTCAGCCAAGATTTTGGTGCTCAGTTTACTGGATTGAGACTTGAACGCACCTCTTTTGATTCAGTGGCAAACAAACTACCAGATGTAACAGCCAAAGCGATTAGATTTATACATTACTAGTATTCATTTGATAAAATTAATTTCAGCAGTCAAGTCAAACTTGATGGAATGTAAAATCACAAAAAAATCAAATTGGGTTTGCACGCCACTGTAAACATAAGAGGTGGATTTTTATCTTTATCACTTAGAGCAAAATTGCAAAAGTGTTTTTTCAAAAGATTGACAAAATGTTATTGGAAACACTGACCAGTTAAATTGTCCACCTTTATGCATTTATTAGATTGTTGGCTGTCATACTGATAGAGCACAGAAAAGAGGCCACATTTTCCTTTGGGCTTTTGTTGGATGTTTGAAAGATCTATACAATTAGTTTCATATCTCTTGTTCTTTCTGTATTTCTCTAGAAATGTTTCCCCTTTGTGAAGTTTTCTAATATCCTTTGATAACCATTGAATTGAATTGTCAATTATCTTTTCAGGCCGTCTGTTCCAGATCATAAAAGGACACTGCATCGTATTTTCCTCATTTCACCTCTTGCTCTCTTTCCAGTTACCATAGCTTCATCAACAATGGCTTGGGGCACAGCCTCCAAGCATGCCCATTTGCAAGTACTGTCGGCACCCTGAAAGTTGACACCAGAGGTTTGGCTGTCATTGGTTCTGGCATGTAATCACTGTAGATTGAATAATTTTGCATTAGTTCTGAAGATTACCTTGGCTCTCAAGGAAAGTCTGGTGAAGCAGAGACACAGTATTGCAGAAAAAATATTGTGTGCATTTGCAGACCATGTTCCGAGCTGAAGCATGTAAGGGGATGGGACTTATGATTAATATCATTCAGAAAGATATCCTCAACCTGCTTCTACTGCAGTAGAGGTTCATGAGAAGATCTAGGAAAACATGGACCATCCCTCCCTTTAAGAACCACAACTTAGTGAAGCTGGATATTAATGATGATTGAGGAAAATGTTAAAGACCTCAGACCAGACTCAAAATTCATGGTCTACTAGACAGTAGCAACTGTGCCCTGCAGCTTGCCTCTGAGAGGTGGACCATCTTCAGCAGGCAAATTCAGGCACTGGAAAGAAACACCACCAACAGTGACTCGACAAAACCCTCCAAATTCACTGACAGGATAAACGATCTAATGTCATTGTGCCCTGCCCAGCCAATATCCCAGCTGAATTTAGTCAATATGTTAGATGGCCTCACCTGATACAAAATCTGAAACAGACACACCATTACAAACTTTGTTATAATCAGAGACTACCAAGTCAACAGAAGAAAGGATAAGAGGATGTGCTGAAAACCTTCTTGAAGAAATAGAACATCACCTTTTTCTCTTGGATATTTCTAGCCCATGACTGCTCAAAGTGCAGAAGGGGCATTTGGTATAGTATTGACAATCTAAGATCAGGAATACTCACCATCTAACAAAGTATCTGCTCAATCTCCCCCCTACCCCACCACCAGTTGGCATTTTCTGTCACTCATTGACCTCATTGGTCACTTTAGTAGTCATAAAACCAGAAGAAGAGGGAGAGGAAAAGGAGAAAAAACATATTGATAACAATGATAGTAATAATGAGCCCTACCACTGTGGTGGGATCGGTGAACTTGACAATGTGATTACTTGGGTGTTTGGCCGTGCAGCCATGTTTGAGTAGAGTGTACAGCAATGGCACACAGCTCTGGGGTGCACCTGGGTTGATGATTATGGGGAGGGAGGAGTGGTTGGGCGTTCTGACTACCTGTTTGTTTGGGAGTCCAACACCTAGTTGCACGGTGGTGTATTTAGACTGAGGAGTAGGAATTTGTTTACCAAGGTCTGTGGGACAATAGTGGAAAGGAAGATAAGTAAACAGATTCTTTTTAATAGAGAAAAAAAGAGAAAATAATGAATAGTGGAAGAAGAAGAAGAAAGACAACAGCTTTGTATTTGATAATCATTAGGCATATTTCTTCCGAATTCTGCATCATCTCACAGGATGACCAAAATGTCACATAAACAGAATCAGTGTTGAAAACTTTGTAAATATTCATTACTTTTTTCCTTTGGTAAACAGATCAATTCACACATCTTTGCTTTGTACAATTTAATTCAAAGGATATTCTGTAGGTTCTTAAACAACTTCATAAATGCTCTATCCTTTGGCTATAGAGTTGAGTAATCTTTGCATTCTCTGTTTCTATTTCCTGAAAAAGAAACAGTTAAACTTCAATTTTGTTTTCAATTTAATGAAAGAGAAAAGGCTCATTTTTGTTCTGAGATTTTGCCTCTACTTGTTTATCTTAAATAAAATGGTAATAGAAAGCAGTTATTTATGGATCTTGTCAGTACATGGCCTCCTCTTGTGCCATGATGAGGCCACCCTCAGGGTGCAGGAGCAACACCTTATATTCCAACTGGGTAGCCTCCAACCTAATGGCATGAATATTGATTTCGCCTTCCAGTATTTTTCCCTCTCATCCTCCTCTCTCCCTATTCCCCATCTCTGGCCCCTTACATCTTTTCATGTGCCTATCTGTACCACCAGCCCCTCCCCCCCCCAACACCCAGGTCCCTTCCTTCCCTTTCTCCTTTGCTGCACTCTCCTGTCCTATCAAATTCCTTCCTCTCCATCTCTTTATCTTTCCCATCCATCTGGCTTAATGTATCACCTTCTTGCTATTCTCCTACCTCCCCCTCCATCTTGTTATTCTGTCATCTTCACCTTTCCGTTCTAATCCTGAAGAAGGGTCTCAGTCCGAAACTTCGATTCTTTATTTATTTCCTCATTTGCTGTTCCTCCAGAATTTTTTACGATTTGTTATGTATCTGTTTACTTTCATTCATAAAGATTAGCTATAATGATAAAAATAATGTTTTTTTTAATTGTAGGTTGTTCCAAACTGGAAAAGCACAAAAGGAGTATTCCTCAAATTATCATTCTCCTCATCTATAGACAATAGCTACATAGAATGAAAATGAGTCAGCCTCTACTGTTTCCTACAGTAACAGTATATTATTTTGTCTCTGGCCTGTAGAATCTGGTATATCACTGAGGACTATGCAGAAGTATGACCTATTTTTCATCAAATGCCATGCAATGGGTTTCTCCAGTGAGGGATGTTAAATCCCTAATGAAATTTCTAAAAATATCTACTGGGCTCACTCTATCTCTAAATACCCAGCTGACAAAGTGTAGCAACTAGAGAAAGAAAATATTAGAAGCAATCTTTCCAATATAGGCACAACAACAGAGACAGGTAAACGATTAAGCTTCAGGCTAATCCTCAAAGCTACTTGCACAGAGTCCATTTAAACTGGAACTATTATCACAGGTGTGATTCTTTTTTCTGCGGAATGTAATTTAGAATTTACAACAATAAAGACAAAATGGATTTAGAAGATTCATAGGTTAAATGAGCACCTTTGTATTGCAGGCACAGGAACCTCAACCTTAATTAATTTGTGCAGGATTTCATTTTGCACCCAACGAGCTCTGGTTTGCAATTAGCTGATGTTCATTTTGATACCATCACTTAAATCAGTTATAACTCTAGAGTAGAGAATATCAGAATCAGAATCAGGTTTATTATCACTGGCATGTGTCAATAAATTTGTTAATTTAGCAGCAGCAGTACAATGCAATACAAGATAAAATAGAAAAAATAAGTAAGTAAATCAATTGCAGTAAATATAGAAAATAGATTTAAAATAGTGCAAAACAAGAAGTAATATATAAGTAAAAAAAAAGTGAAGTTGTGTTTATGTGTTTAATGTCCATTTAGGAATTGTATGGCAGAGGGGAAGAAGCTGTTCCTGAATCGTTGAGTGCGTGCCTTCAGGATTCTGTACCTCCATCCTGATGATAACAATGAGAAGAGGGTGTGCCCTGGGTGATGGAGGTCTTTAATAATGGTGGTTGCCTTTCTGAGGCAACGCTCTTTGAAGATCTCTTAGATACTATGGAGGCTAGTACCAAAGATGGAGCTGACTAATTTTACAACTTTCTGAAGTTTCTTTCGGTCCTGTGCAGGAGAACACCCCCCCCCCCACCCCCATTACCAGACAGTGACGCAGCCTCTCAGAATACACTCCAAGGTACATCAAAATAGTGCCTTCTTTATAGCTGCATTCATATATTGGGACCAAGGTAGATCCTCAGAGATCTTGACACCTAGGAACTTGAAATTGCTCACTCTGTCTAATTCTGACCCCTCTATGAGGATTGGTTCATGTTCCCTCGTCCTCCCATCTCTGAGGTCCATTTACTGACGTTGAGTGCAAGGTTGTTGCAGCGACACCACTCATCTAGCTGGTGTATCTCATTCCTGTATGCCCCCTTGTCTCCATCTGAGATCCTACTGGTAGGTCTGGCTTATGTACAAATGCAAGACGGTAGGTGGAAATGTAGCCTTTGTGGTACTTGCTCAACTTACAACGTAGAAGTTGATGAGCATCATGCTGTTCTGAAATTCGATTGTAATGCACTTAGTTTCAAAAATGGAATTTAGTGCAAGTTATTATATCACATGCTTCATGTGTACAGCAGTCTACTGAACCTTTTTTTTTTGCCCCGGAGGAACCTTTAGAATAATTTCCAGGTCTCAGGAAACCCCTGCTTAATAATTATTATATCTACAGCTCACGGTATGTTAGCATGATCAGAAACTTGTAGTTATAATAATCCAAAAATAATTGTCAATGCTCTTTTGAGTTCAGAATGAATTTTTAGCCACCCTTTCTTGAAAAAAATAGGTGGTTAAGCTTAGCTTACCTTTCTTGAAATTAATCTCCTTCTCTTTCATAAATTTTAAAAACTCATAAGGCAAACATAATACATTTCTGTTACATAAATGGCTTAAGCCAAAATGGGATTTAATTTTTCTAAAGGTAGGCTCTATAGATTTAATTTAAATAAAGGATGTAAATTGATTTTAGTTAATGCTATTTACAACATGAAAATTTATTGACAATGTTGAATGGTAAATGTACTAAAAACCATAAGCCAAAACAATATGAATAAAAATGTAGCCTAAGCCATGATTTTATACAAGACTCTGAAAAAACATTTTCTTATTAAGTGACATGTTCAGGCTCAAATATAGGCCCAGCATATGAAACATGTGCTTGTTTTTTTGCTGCAAAAATATTTGAATCTGGGTTGAACTTGAGATAAGCACACACAGGTTTAAACTTCAACTGAAATGAGACGATCTCTATCCTCGTTCTTGATGATTGTTCAACAAGAAAAGCTTGCTCACGCATGTCAGAAGTTGAAAACTGCAGCAAAATTTTCATTGCATTCTGATGAATGAGAGAGTACATTTCTTTCACAGAAATCCAGAAGTTGTCCAGGGACAGGTCAGTATATCTCAACTTGAGTGCACGATCAGAGTGCATCTCGCAAAGTTCTTCCTCTTTTCTCAAAGTCAAATTCTCGGGTTGAGCAGAACATTCAGAGAAAGGGTCCCTAACCCAGTCATATACTTATGTTGAAAGGGAGGAAAAACACTGTACAATTTCATTCTACAGTTCTTCCAGGTGGTCTTCAATGAGATTTGAGACTTTCTGATATCCTATTCACTCTCAAGCTCAAGCAGCAGTGGAAACATTTCAAGATTTCCTTTTGTAACATGACTTTTCCAAAGATTCAGCTTCCTTTTAAATCCAAGAATCTCGTCATTTGAAGTCAAAACATTTTCTCCAGTGCCTTGCAGAGACTTGTTCAACTGGTTCATAAGATGAAAGATGTCCGCTAAGTAGGCTAGTTTCTGCAGCCATTCTTCAGCTTCAAAGCACTCAGCAAAATCTGGCCCACTATTTTTTTTGAAGTACTTCTGCAATTAACCTTTTAGCTCAAACACCCTGCTGAGAACTCTAAGCCACTGGATTTCTGTATGTAACTGGAGATTGGTGTGCTCTTTGTCCAGGTTTTCACACATTATTTTAAACATTCTCGAGTGAACTGGTCTTTGCTTAAAAAAGTTAACCATTTTTATAGCATCATCCAGAACATTTTTCATTTTATCTCCAAGAGTTTTTGACATCGACTCCTCTCTGTGAAGAAAGCAGTGTGTTGTGACATTGTCAGGATTTTTTTTTACAAGAGGAACAACACTTCTCATGGAGCCAGCCACAGATGGAGCACCATCAGTACAGGTGCCAACACTGTTCCTCCAAGACAGACCTTTTGTTTCCACATATGAAGGCAAAACATTAAGTATATCTTGGCCTTTGCTTATTTTGGGTAGCTCTTTACAACAGAAAAAGTTTTCCTGAATTTCACCCTCATTTAAAAATCTTACAAATGCCACAACATGACATTTATTGATGAAATCTGTTGACCCATCAACCTGGATAGAGAAGCTGTTGTTTTTCAGTTTATCACACAAAACTTCTTCGACATCATGTGACATGTCATGAGTTGGTTGACTTATCATACTGTTTGAGAGTGGCTGCCTTCTCAGCTGAACAAAATCCTTGCAAGAGCCCATTCTTGAGCTACTATATGAAAACCACAGTGTTCTTCTCGCGCACACAGAGGATGCGCTACAGGTTGCAGTCACTCAGTTTGCCAGGGCTGTAAGTGCTTTTGGGTTGACAGTCAGTCTGAAGAAAACAATGAAGCGCCAACAGTAGCCCCCTCATGGCATTTACAAGCCACCTCAGATCACCATTGACATCCCACCCTCTCACCGTGGTTGAGCAATTCACCTACCTGGGCAGCGTCATCTCCAATGATGGTAGTAAGGGATGTTACCAATCCACTCGCCGTTTCCAGCGCTTCCAGAAACGTGTGTGGAAGAACCATCAGCTGTGTCTCTCCACAAAAATCCAGGTGTACGGGGCTGCCATTATCACAACACTGCTATAAGGTTCCAGAGCCTGGATCTTTTACCGTAAGCAAATCTGGTTGATTGACCGCTTCCATCAGTGCTGCCTCCGCTCCATCATGGGTATTAGCTGGCAGGACCATGCCTCCAAAAACAAGGACCTGGAGAAGGCTTAACTTTCAAGCATTGAGGCTACTTTGTTGCTCAGGCAGCTCCGCTGGCCGGGCCACATGTCTCGCATGGACAACTCCAGGTTACCGAAAACAGTACTCTACAGAGACTTCTCTCAGGGCAAGAGAGATCAGCTCAAGTAGCAGTTCTCCCAGGCAAATAGCGAGGTCAATCAGTGGCAGCAGCTAGCCAGCTGCTAGAGACCACTGGAGAACACCAATGCACGGCACAGCCAAGGACCTTGAGGCATCCAGATGAGCAACTGCTGAAGAGAAGGAGAGACGCAGGAAGGATCCTACTTCCCAAGTGCTTGCGTCCCAGCTGTTCCTGTGTCCCTTCTGCTCCAGAGTCTGCAGAGCCGGAATTGGCCACTACAGTCACCAACGATCATGCCATCGCTCTTGAGGACTCTTCTTTCTTCCTGAACTTTGCGAGCGAAGAACCAGCCATCATCATCATTGATCGTGAAACCTTTCTAATTTCTCATACTGCATCTCATCCTAGCATTGCACCGACGATAACTTTACTTGCTACCATTATTAGGTTCTCACCAACTATGTGACTTTTCCTTTTCTGGGTAATAAGTTATGCTACTAAATAGCTTGATTCCTGAACCCTTTTACTGACCGTGACTTTATTAACAAAAAAGCTTTATTCTGTTTGTTTTGAGATTCCAATAGATGTTTAAAATAATCATCACTTTTCTGTGTTGTATGGCTGTGATTCGTAGTTAGGTGTATTTTCAATTTTGCAGGAGACATTGCTGCATTTGTAAGTTGTTTGCCATAGACTAGACACAAAGGAATATGACAATTTGAATCACTAGTCCATGTAGAACCTATTGATAAGTAGCTTTCATTGTAAAGGCAGACTTCTTTGAGTCTGTTGCTGTACTAGTGCAGTGAAATGACCCAGAAGTTTGTAATTCAAAAGTCGTCATGTTGGACTGTCAGACATGTCTGTAAAACACAGGGGTTAATAAGATATAAAAGGGAGCGAGTGCATTCAATGCTCAGAAAACACACTTCATGCTCCTCATCAGCCTACTATCCTCCCTTCCGTGCAATATAACAATCACCAATAATCAGCCTAACGTCCTCCACTCCATGCAATACAGTGCTCATCAATTATCATCCTACCGTCTTCCTTTCCATGCAATACAGCGCTCACTATTTATCAGCCTTCTGTATTCTCCTCCATGCAACACAGCACTCAGCAATTATCAGCCTACCGTCCTCCTCTCCATGCAATACAGTGCTTACCAATTATCAATGGCCTCCCCCTATCTCATCAAAACTGAGACTGGACTCAACCAAATAAACACAGTCCTACTGCATACTGCCACACTGGGCTGAGGGACCTCTAATGAGATTGTTAAAGGTGCTGCTCAGTCACTGTCCACCACTGCAAGTGCTAGCATCATAGTCATAGTCATAGTCATAATTTATGACTATGACTATCGTGTGTCATATGAAGTTCAAAAAGTGATGTTTATTTTTTAAATCATGATCTCTTGTGTAATCCCGAGCAACCACTCATGGAACCCTGGTTGAGAAACCTTGGTGTAGAGAAATCCAATTTCTGTCTCACCAACTCTGCTGCAGTACTTCAATATTGTCATAAAGTGGTGCAAGTGATGGCAGCAAAGCCTGATAACTCCAGTGACCTGCCTTTATGGGTTTTCTCTGGGTTATCTGGTGTACTCCTACTTCCTAAAGACATTGTGACTGGTAGATTAGGTAAAATAGGTTGTAAAATGGATTGATGTGATTGCTTTGAGAGCTGGCACTGACTCGATGGTCCAAATGGTTTTGTCCTTTGTTATAAAAAGGAATTTTGTTGCAGCTCTTGACTTCTGAGACAAGTTCCAGTTTGGATGAAACAATCTGTCACAGAAATAATTTGCCGATCATCACTGAATTAGATTTGACCTCTTCTTTGTTTGTGAAGGTATTGGGTTTGCTGACCATGAAGTTCTAAACTCAATCACAGACCTTAAACCCTATCTGATATAAATAGCTATGGGTACCCTCACTAAAGGGAGATCATACTGTAAATACCTGACCTTCAAAAGCAAATTCACTTCCCTGTGTATTTTCCAGAGCAAATTTAGCTGCCAATACTCTCTATATGAATAGTGGGTCACCTTTTCCTACCAAGGAGAAGATACTTCCAGCAAACAAAGTAGTTTAAGCACAATTCATGTATTTTCAGTGATACATGTTTTATCCAAACAGCATTTTTAAAACATACTTAAAACTCACAGAAGAGTTCTATCTTATATAAGACTTCCAAATTACACACCATTTCTAAAACACAAAGGATGTCCAAAACACAGGTACAATTCTAATAAGCTAAAAAGACATACCAACAATGCAGACAAATGTATCGTCTGTCACAGAAATCAAAACTAGAGGAATGGATTCAAGACACTCCATGTTTCTGTTCTTCTTCTTGATGTTCGTTAAGCCTTCCTAATAAGTCTCAACTGCTCCATACAGATATACAGATTGGCAGACACTTGGATGATTTCATGTCTATATGATATTTCCTCAGGTATCCTTTTTACCTTAGTCTAAAAGCTTCTTGGAGACACAGTTCCAAGGTACCCACAATTAATGCTGTGAAGCTGACTCCATGAGAACACAAACCTTCCAACTTATTAATATATCAGCCATTTGATATGCTATGTGATATAATCCATCTGGTCTGCAAGGTTCTTTGAATCAAACAATTTACCAACATTGTCTGTTTGAAACAAGCCAACTTAGATAACTCACTGTCTTATACTGCACCTCTTGAAAAATCAGGCCATGTGCTGTAACCAAATATCCTGCTTTCTACCGACAGTGTGCCTGTTTGCAAAACTGTCCTTTCCACTGCAAACTGATTATGGCTTGTCATTGACATTAAAAACTGGCCCCCGTTTATGACCAGCAGCTAAACAAAGAATATTATTTTGAAGTTTATCATATTCAAAAACAATCCTTTAACCCCCAGAAGTATCAGCTGCCATGCTTGGAAAGCAAAGCTTGGCAAAAAAGGAGAGGCTCCCTGGCCTAGGAAGTGAAGATCCATCATAGATTATGGGAAACTATGTTGAATTGTTCTGGTAGGAGGGAGGAGCAGAACAAAATGATAGATGAATGAAGATGGAAACAATTAAAATGCAAGCTCTTTTTCAACTATCTTGCAACAAACAGGACTCACTGGAAACTCGAGAAAAATACCCTAGCATTGCAATCCGCGAAAATAGAAAAACGCAAATTCGCAAAGTGCTCAACCTGAATGCAATGAACTATGTTAGAGGTCTTGGAAAAATACAACTGCTGAGTAATTTATCTCCACCTGAGAACACTAAATGAGGTAATTAGTGGAATGAATTTTGAAGCTCTTTGTACCACATTGCACCTTTAGTACTACTGATCAGGATGGATTTCTCGTCTCAAATCATGATGCAGATTTGACTTTTGGGAGTTATTAGGCCTTTGGAGGAAAATGGGTAATGAACACAAGGAAAGTAATATATTTAATAATGTGTTGAATGTTTATAATTATATTAGTGTAAATGTATAAACGGGATGAAAGTATATTTTTCCAGTTTTGAACATAGTAAATGCTAATAGCTTGTATTTATGCAACTCACTTTAACAAAGAATCTTGCAGCCAGAGAAAAAAGGCAATTATTCTGTTGGTCCTGGCTGAATTTGAATCAACGATTAAACGATAATGTCAAACCCACTGGTTCCCAGATTAATACACTTAAATGTCATGTAAGTTAGAAACTAGCAGGTGATAAGATGATATCTTTGCTATCTGAAAGAAAGCCACAAAACATTCTAAAAATACCCACGTTGCTTGCACAGCCTTCCAGGTGGAGTTGCAGGCCCAGGGCATTTCAGGATTCTTGATATAAATAAAGGTATACATTTTACTTCTACCTTGCCGGCAGGAAAATAATGATAGCTATAAACTTACATCCACTAGTTCTTCCAAATCATGCACACAATAATGTACAGTAAAATAATGAATATTAAATGTAAGATGTTACATCTTCTGTAAAATAAATCAATTGGAATTCTTAGATTTGATCGGTGTTAGAATAACTTGATGAAACAAATCTTTGGTTACCAATGGTAAAGTATATAAGATGATGTAAAAAACAAACTGTTAGAGGAAGAGAGGAAGAAAGCAGAGACAGTGACTGGAAAATGACAGCTGGAACTAAACTCTGGATTCAAAGGTACGGTCAACATTTTTGGCAGAAGCTATATCAGGACTGTACTGTGAAGATGGGCAGTATCAGAAGGAGGTAGAGAGGGGTGAGACAGGATTGGTAGGTGATAAGTAGAACTGGGATAGAAGGTATTTTTGGGCAGGGGGAGCCTGGTGGGGAGAGGGAGGGGAAGGGAGTTTCGAGAGATTGATATTGTGGTTGATAGGTGGAAGGAAATAAGAGAAAAACATGGGCAGATGGAGTCAGGTTGGGAAGAGTGGATGGGAAAGGTAGGGGCAGAGGCTGGAAGGTGTGGAACTCAATAAAGGATTGATGATGGGCAAATTGAACCAGATGGAAAGGGGAGAAGAAGTTCAAAGATTCAAACTTCTAACTACCTTATGTATGTGTACCATATACATATTAAATATATATGTCACCATATACTATCCTGAAATTTGTTTACTTGTGGGCATTTACAGGAAAATAAAGAAATGCAATAGAATTTATGAAAAACTACAAATAATGAAGACTAACAACTAATGTGCAAAATAAGACAAGTCATTCAAAGAATTAAAAAATAAATAAATAATACTGAGTGTAGAGTCCTTGAAAGAGAGTCTATAGTTTGTGGAGTCAGTTCAGCGATGAGGTGAGTGAAGTTACCCACACAAGTTCAGAAGCCTGATGATTGTAGGGTGATAATTGTTCCTAGACCTGGTGGTATAGGACCTACAGTTTGTGTACGTCCTGACTGATGGCAGTAGTGAGAAGGGAGCATGACCTTGGTGAATATGTCCATGATAATGAGTGCTGTCTTCTTGTGGCAGTCCTCCTTGTAAGTGTGCTCAGTGATGGGGAGGGCTCTGCATGTGATGGTCTGGGCTGTACCCATCCTGGTGTTTCCATCCCAGGTCACGATGCAATGATTCAGATACTCTCCTCTGTGCAACAATAGAAGCTTGTCAAAGGTTTAGATGAAATACGGAATGTATGTATGCAACTTCAGAGGTGCTATCCTGCTTTCTTTGTGATGGCATTTATGTGCTGGTCCCAGGACAGCTCCTTTGATATGATAATGCTAAGGAATTTAATGTTATTGACCCTCTCTACCTCCGATCCTCCAATGAGGACTGGCATATGGACCTCCAGTATCTTCCTCCTACGGCCAATAATCAGATCTTTGGTTTTGCTGAAGTTGAATGTAAGGTTGTTTTATGGGATCATTCACTGGATTTTCAATCTTCCTTCTATAATCAATTTGTCACCACCGATGATTCGAACAACAAACTTAAATATAGCATTCAACTTGTACTTAGCTCCACAATCATAGGAAAGGTAGTCCAAGGAAGACGAAACCCAAGTGTGTGGCTAATGAGCAAATGACCCAGGTCAGGGAGGGTGTGGCATCTAGGTGATGGAGGGGGAAATAGAAAAAGTGAACAGAGGGAGAAGCTAAGTGAATCAGTACGGGTGGGGAGGAAATACATTTTTTATGTGAAAGTGGAAAACTCAATGTTCATACCAGGGTGGTTACAGTCTTCATTAAAACAGCTGTGGTTGAGTGTGTCCTCACGAAAATCATTCGGGGTTTTCCCCCTTCAGAAGCCCTGGTTGATCAATGAAATCTGGAACCTACTGAGAGCCAGATCAGAGGCATTCAAGTCTGGAGATCAAGAATGCTACGCGAGGTGTATCTCTCGAGCCATTTCTCGAGCAAAGTGGAGATTCTGGACTAGACTGGAGTCAATGAGGGATGCTCGACAGTTGGGGCAGAGTTTGAATGCCATAACCTCCTACAAAGCTAAATCTTGCCACATAGGGGACAGCGAAGCTTTGCTTATAGATGAGCTC
Organism: Mobula hypostoma; assembly: GCF_963921235.1. Lineage (NCBI taxonomy): Eukaryota > Metazoa > Chordata > Chondrichthyes > Myliobatiformes > Myliobatidae > Mobula > Mobula hypostoma. The sequence continues at coordinate 24,646,863 of NC_086113.1, forward strand.
AATGCCTTCTATGTTCTCTTTTACCACCAAAATAGGGAGAAAATATCAAATCATACACCCCCATGTCTCCCGATGATCCTTTGGTCTCAGTATCTGAAGATGATGTGAGGGCTGCCTTCAAGAGAGTGAATCGAAGGAAAGCATCCGGTCCAGATGGAGTACCTGGCTGAGTACTGAAGACCTGTGCTGACTAACTTGCTGGTGTATTCACAGATATACTCAACCTCTCGCTCCAGCAATGTGCGGTTCCCACCTGCTTCTAGCAGGCTTTAACCATATCAATGCTCAAGAAAAGCGTGGTAACCTGTCTAAATGACTATCGCCAGGTGGAACTTACATCCACAATGATAAAGTGTTTTGAGAGGCTCGTGTTGAAGCATGTCAGCTCCTGTCTGAATGGTGACCTGGATCCACTCCAATTCACCTGCCGAAGCAACAGGTCTACAGCCGATGCTATCTCAATGGCTCTTCACACAAACCTGGGACATCTGCACAGCAAAGATCCATACATCAGGGGGCTCTTTATCAATTACAGCTTGGCATTTAACAGCATCGTCCCCATAAAACTGAACAGTAATCTCCAAGACCTGGGCCACAATACTCCCTTGTGCAAATGGATCCTAGATTTCCTCATTTGCAGACCCCAGTTAGTTCAGATTGGCAAAAATATCTCCTCCACAATCTCCACCAGCACAGGAGCACTGCAGGGATGTGTGCTTAGCCCTCTGTTTGACTTGCTTTACACCCATGACTGTGTGGCTAAGTACAACTCTAACACCGTATACAAGATTGCTGACAACATCACTGTTGTTGGCTGTAACAAAGAGGGTGATGAATCAGCATATAGGAGGGTGGTTGAAAGTTTGGCTGAGTGGTGTACTAACAACAAGCTCTCACTCAATGTCAGTAAGACCAAGGAACTGATTGTAGACCTCAGGAGAGGGAAACCAGAGGTCCATGAGCCAGTAATCATTGGAGGATCAGAGGTGGAGAGGGTCAGTAACTTTAAATTCCTGGGAGCCATGATCTCAGAGCACCTGTCCCGGATCCATCATATAAATATTATTGTAAAGAAAGTACAACAGCACCTCTACTTCCTCAGGAATCTGTGGAGGTTTGGCATGTCTTCGAAGATCTTGGCAGGTTTCTATAGATGTGTGGTGTAAAGTGAGCTGACTGACTGCATTACATCCAGATTTGGGAACACCAACATCATTGAGTGGAAAATGCTAGAAAAGGTAGTGGACTCAGCCCATACATCATGGGTAATGTCCTCCCATCCATTGAGCACATCTTCATGAAACATTGCTGTAGAAAATCAGCATCAATCATCAAAGATCTTCACCACCTAGACAATGCTCTTTTCTGACTGCTGCCATCAGGTAAAAGGTACAGGTACCTCAGGACTTGCACCATCTGGCCCAAGAACAATTACTACCGCTCAACCATCACGCTCTTGGACAAAAGGGGATAGCTACACTCATTTAAGGACTCTGCTATATTGTTATTTCATGCTTGTTATTTATTACTATTAATTTATATCTGCTTTGCACAGTTTGTTTACAGTTAACAGTTCCTGATGTTTACAGTTTGCAGTTACTGTTCTAAGTATACCCACAGAAAAAGAATCTCAGGGTTGTATGTGGTGACACGTAGGTACTCTAATAATAAATTTTACTTTGAACTTTGGGTTGTAGGTGACGCAACTGAAGTATGCTCACTGCTCCTCCTCTGTGATCTTTGCTGCCGTCCAACTCTTCAACCATGCATTCACCCAGCATCTATCACCTGCTAACTATCCTCCTTCCTATCCTCACCTTTGTATTCTGCTGTCTTCTCCTTCCTTTCCAGTCCTGAAGAAGGGTCTTTGTCTGAAAGATTGACTATTTATTAATTTCCACAGATACTGTCTGACCTGCTGAGTTCCTCCAGCATTTTGTGTGTGTGTTGCTCTGGGTTTCCAGTATCTGCAGAATTCCTTCTGTTTATGAAATATGAATCATTGTTCACCATGGTGGTGGAGAAAGCTGAGGTCAGACAGTGGTCAATATAGAATGGGAGTTAAAATGACTATCCAAACCCCATCTGGTTTCATTTGTTCATCAGCCTGCCCTTATGTGGTTCCACCTACCATCACCCAGTCTTTGTTTTCCACCTCCCCTCCTCCACACCCCACTACTTTGATCATTTGCCATTTTTTTTTCCTTTACATGTTTCTACCATAAATTCACCTGCCTCTGTATGTGAACTTCACCTCAATCCCATCCCCCCATTTGGCACCATCAGCCAATCAATCTCCCATTTCACCTGGTTCCTTCTATTACCTACCAGCCCATGTCTCATCCCTCCCACTCATCTCCTTATACTGCCTATCCTCCCTCTGTCCTCTTCGCCTTGATGCTAGGTCTTGCCCTCTGCAATTAGAGTTCTGAATGGTTCACAAACCTTTGAACAACACCTCACTATTTCCCTTATTGTAATTTATAGTCATATATATGTCTTGCACACTACTACTACTACCACAAAACAACAAATTTCACCACATATGTCAATGATAATAAATCTAATGCTGATTTGTGGAGGAAGTTAGCAGGTAAGGCAGCTTCCATAGAGGGAAATGAGCAGTTAATGTTTTGGACCAACCCTTCATCAGGACCAGATAGAAAGACGGGAGCAGAAGTCAAAATAAAAGGGAAGGGGGAGATGGAGATGGAAGTTGGCAGGTGGTTTAGCATTTTCCATGGTGAAGGCTTTTCAAGTGCAGTGTGCTGAACTCAAGAGGAGGTGGGAGAAAATGAAGCTGGCTGTCAGAATTGGCAACAACTATGGATTAATGTAAATTTATATTGTTTAATAGTCATGAAACAACAAAGAATTAAATATGCTCCTTGCACCATTTAGGAGATTAATAGCCTAATTAAGCAGTGAAATATTGTGTACCCAACAAGAAAGAAATGAGATTTAACTTTTTCCCAAGAGGCTGAGTCAATACAATTAGAATCTACCCTGTTTGAAAGCAGGAATTAGGGAGGTGATCCCTTTCAATTCAAACTGTGCACATGATAATTATGTTAATCAAAAATAATGGAACTTGTAGATTTAACTAGGTTTATTTGCATTAAAAGGTAAGTAGGCCACAGTAAACATCAGACTAAACCACAAGGAATCAATTGAAATGCATATTTATGATCAAAATACAGAGTTACCCAATTGTTTTTCAATTTAATTACTATTTGGCTTTTGTGTGGACATTTACTGCTGCAATTTGGAATAACATAAGGTTAGTACTTCAAAACCTACATATTATGTTGACTTCTAAAGAACATATGTTGGCAGAAAATAACTATTCTAATTCATCCAACATTTGATAGCCCATGTAAAATTTCCAACACATGCAATGTCTTTTTTTCCAATAGATTTTCCTTCATTTATCTATGAAAATCAAAACAAATATCATCAATATTATATTGCAAAATAGATGAGAGATATAGATTAGATATTAAAGATTAGCTTTATTTGTTGCTGGGACAGTGAAACATGCAGTGAAATGTGTCTTTTGTGTCAATAAATTAACACAATGTGCTGGAGGCAGCCTGCAAGTGTCACTATGCTCCCAGCACCAACATAAACTGGCCATAGCTTACTAACCCTAACACATCCATCGTTAAACTGTGAGAGAAAACCAGAGCACCTGGAAGAAATCCATGCCGTCATCAGGAAAACATGCAAACTCCTTACCGACAGTGGTGGGAATTGAATCCTGATCCCTGATCAATAACTGGGACACTGTAAAGCATTATACCAACTGTTATGGTATCATGCTGCTCCATGCGAGATAGAAGGAATTCATTAGATTCATTGGTAGGTTTCCATTCTTATGAACTTGCTTTCTAAACCGTTGTGTCAAAACTTTATCTATTTCATTTTTAAATTTTTTCTAGATCTGACGTTTACTACACTTTCCAATAGGATACCTTTGGACAATGGAGTGCACTGTAAATATTTTCTCCGGATCACTGGCTTTCATTATTTTCTTGAAGGTCCTTAAGGTGCTGAAACAGGTCTAGATACATTACCAAAATCTTAATAAGTTTATTTCTCTCTAAAACTATCCCTCCAATTTACTCTGATTTGCCTCTCTAATTATAACTGGTCTTAAATGCAACCTTTATGAATTTCTTTTGCATAATCTGTTACTTTTCCCTGTTCTTAAAGCAAGATTTAATGCCCAGATTTTCCATGGATATACAGTAAAACTCAGGGAGTGCACAAGTAAGGTATTTGCCTTCTTTCAGCATCTGTGATGATCATGGCATATATCTGGGCACTCATTTTCATGTTAATAATAATTCATTTTATTTACTTATTTAGTTGTACAGTGCAGAGTAGGCCCTTGTGGCCATCGCCACAGGCCGACCCAGCAACTCCTGACAAACCTGATTAACGCTAACCTAATCACGGGACAATTTACAATGACCAACTAACCTACCCGGTATGTCTTTGAACTGTGGGAGGAAACCAGGGGACCCGGAAAAAGCCCACATATTCCATGAGGAAGATGTACAGAGATTCCTCACAGAATAGTGCTGGAATTGAATTCCAAACTCTGGAACGCCCCAAGCTGCAATAGTTTCATGCTAACTATTATGTTACTGTGGCATCCGTGACACTTGTGGAATGTATCTGAATGAGTGTAGGCCTCCAGCGTCCCAAGAATGGTTTTGCTCCTGTGAGTCAAACACGAAGCAATGGCGTGGGGGAATACTGTTGGAAGTGGGACAACTAACAGCAGAAATCCTCAAATTTCATTGAAAAATAATTATTGACTCACACGTCATTTGCGTGAGATCTACTTAAAACCAGCTCCTGGTATACAATAGCTTCTTCCAGATACATAGCATCATCCCCACTATAGCCCAGATACAGATCTTCCCAGGTTCTGATGGGGATCAATTCCTGAGAACTGTTTGCAATGCACACAGTTTGGAAATTGGAGAAGTGGCTACCCAGCAACATATTTCAATAAACACATAGGCTTACCAACGGCAATGTGCAATCAAGCCAAGGTGTTGAACTACTCAGCTATTCAGAATTCTCTGCAAGATTACTGCAAACTGAATTGACGCACAAATGAAGATGCCTACAGCCCAAAGCAGCTGGCAGATCCATCCCACCATTCTCCCAAATGCTTTCTCATATGTGCTCGCTAGACGTAAGTTGGATGTTCATAAACTAGGGAGGACATGAAGTTAATGTCATGATATTCTAAATTTTGGAAAGACTATACAGAACCCAAAGAAATTCATCTATGGTAGTAACCTACACAGTTGGTGTGCCCTTCGTCCAAAAGAAAATAAACCTTTGTTGATAATTGGGAGACCCTGGATTCCTCACCTGATCAGAGATGCAGAAGTGTGCAGTAGGGACAACCCATGTGATCATTGTGGCAATTTCCCCCTTATTTTTCTTATATTATTAAATGAGTGAGTTTCACTGAACTATGCCTCAAAATACTTAGACTGTCGATGAATTGCAGGTGAAATACTCACCCTATGAACAAATTTAAATTGTCGATGGTGGACAGGCTTCAGAAAGTTCGGAGATGAGTTCCTCCTCACAAAATTCCTAGCCTCTGTAGCTGCATCGTTTGTATGGCTACTCTTAACAGCAAAAAACACCTGTGTTTATTCATTATTACAAACAATGCACAGCTTTCTACTGACAATTATCAGGCAAAACTTAACAATTAGTCACACGAGGAGAAAGAACAGACGCCAAAAAGCACAAAGAGTTAGGATTAAAAGAGTATTTCATACTGTGACAATCTGTCTCTGAGACCAGAGTGGATATGACTTATAACACTTCTGTAATCCAAGCCTAGAAATTTATTTGACATACAGAATTTGTATGGAACAATCTTCCACTCATAGTAATTCACTGGTTAAATTATCCTGTCTTTATTGCATGAACTTCCTGTAATTTCTGCCTTGCTCTATTTAGAACACTCTTTGGATTAGGGGTTTTCTGAAAAAAAAGATTTCAGCTTAGGCTGCCCAATCCCTTTCACAGTTCACTGGCCAAAAATGTCCAGCCAATAGACACTCTGGGGAGTCTATTTAAGGAGGAAACAGAATTGGACAGGCAGACAGAGGATTCAGGCACTTAAAGGCAGGTCTGCCAAGTGCAGGCCTGAATAAAAACAAAACTGAGTGACCAGCACAAGAGGAGTTTCATGATCTGGAAAACTTGGGCTAAATGAGGTTATAGAAAAATAGAGAGGGTAAGAATAAGAGTAGTTTGAAAACAAGAACAAGAATTTTAAAACCAAAGTGTTGTTCAATGGAGATTCAATGTAGAGAAATAGGCCCAGAGTGAATTAATAAAAGATATTCATCCTGGGTTGGGACAGAAGCAGCAGATTTTTAGATGATCTACATGGAATAAAATTACTAGGAATGTATTAGAAGCCATAAGCACAAGAGATTCTGCAGATGCTGGAAATCCAGAGCAACACATGCACACTCAAAATGCTGGAGGGACTCAGCAGGTCAGGCAGCACCTATGGAAATAAATAAACTGTCACTGTTTCAGGCCAAGGCTCTTCATCAGGACTCAGTGTCTGTATTGGGATTGTCAGTACCAGAATAAACACGGGCACGAATGATGGTTTCACTGGCCCCTGGATACATGGATCAAAGCTCATCTTGGTGCCAAGTATCCAAATGATGAGCAACCTGGTACATTTTCAAATAGTGGTCAGGGTGAGAGACAGAGCTGAGAGTTAGGGAAGGACAGTTGTGAAGTGGATTGAATGCATTGACCCGACATTTTGCTGGTGGAACTCTTGGCCAATCCATTCCCGAAACAGGCCATCTGACAAACGAAACATCTGATGAGGTGAAGCTTAATGAGATCAGGAAACTGGAGGTGATGCCAGCAGTATTGCAGTGAAGTAAAGGGAATTACAGCTCCACGAGAGAACAGCTGGCCAGAAGTTATTGGAATGGGACACCAGCAGGGATGACAGGACAGCAGCAAAGGCTGAAGTTTCTGGAAGCAACTCAGAAGTTGCAGGATAGATACGTCCCAAAGATGAAGGCAGGATGATGCAAATTTGACTGACAAGGGAAGTCAAAGGCAACAACAAAAGCAAAAGAGAGGGCATATAATAGAGCAAAAAATAATGGGAGGTTAGAGGATTAGGAAGATTTTGCAACAGAAGGCAACTTAAAAATCGTAAGGAGGGAAAAGATGAAATATAAAGGTAGCTAGCTAATAATATCAAAGAGGTACCAAAAGTTTTTTCAGATATATAAAGAGTAAAACACTGAAAGAGTAGATATCAGACCGCTGCAAAATGATGCTGGAGAGGCAGTAATGCAGAACAAGGAAATGGCGGACAAACTGAATCAGTATTTTACATTAGGCTTCACTCTGGAAGACACTTGCAGTATACCAGAGTTTCAACAATGTCAGACAGCAGAAGTGAGTGCAGTTGAGGTAGCTGAAGAGATTGTGGATGCATTAGTAAAGATCTGTCAAGAATCAATAGATTCTGGCATGGTTCTGGAGCACAGGAAAATTGCAAATGTCGATCCACTCTTGAAGAAGGGAGAGAGGCAGAAGAAAGGTAATTATAGGCCAGTTAGACTGACCTCAGCGGTTGGGAAGATATCGGAGTCAATTATTGAGGATGAGGTCTCATGGTACTTGATGGCACATGAAGGCACATGATAAAACAGGCCAAAGTCAGCGTGCTTTCTAAGGGAAAATCTTGCCTGACTAATGTGTTGGAATTCTTTGAGGAAATAACCAGGATAGACAAAGGAGAATTGATGGATGTTGTGTACTTAGATTTTCAGAAGGTGTTTCACAAGGTGTTTAACAAGATCGAGCCCATGATATTAAAGGAAAGATCTTGGCATGAATAGAGGATCGGCTGATTATCAGGAGATAAAAAGTGGGAATAAAGGGAACCTTTTCTGGTTGGCTGCTAGTAACTAGTGCTGTTCCATAGGTTTCAGTGTCAGGCCCGCTTCTTTTTACGATATGTATAAAACGGTGGATATGCAATGGCAAGCATTTAAAGGTTGCATGGTTGAACTACAACAATTGTTCATTCCAGTTTTGCAAAAGAATAAATCAAGGAAGGTAGTGCACCCGTGGCTGACAAGAGAAATTAGGGATAGTATCAATTCCAAAGAAGAAGCATACAAATTAGCCAGAGAAAGTGGCTCACCTGAGGACTGGGAGAAATTCAGAGTTCAGCAGAGGAGGACAAAGGGCTTAATTAGGAAGGGGAAAAAAGATTATGAGAGAAAACTGGTAGGGAACATAAAAACGGACTGTAAAAGCTTTTATAGATATGTAAAAAGGAAAAGACTGGTAAAGACAAATGTAGGTCCCCTGCAGACAGAAACAGGCGAATTGATTATGGGGAGCAAGGACATGGCAGACCAATTGAATAATTACTTTGGTTCTGTCTTCACTAAGGAGGACATAAATAATCTTCCAGAAATAGTAAGGGACAGAGGGTCCAGTGAGATGGAGGAACTGAGTGAAATACATGTTAGTAGGGAAGTGGTGTTAGGTAAATTGAAGGGAGTGAAGGCAGATAAATCCCCAGGGCCAGATGGTCTGCATCCTAGAGTGCTTAAAGAAGTAGCCCAAGAAATAGTGGATGCATTAGTGATAATTTTTCAAAACTCGTTAGATTCTGGACTAGTTCCTGAGGATTGGAGGGTGGCTAATGTAACCCCAGTTTTTAAAAAAGGAGGGAGAGAGAAACCGGGGAATTATAGACCAGTTAGCCTAACATCGGTGGTGGGGAAACTGCTGGAGTCAGTTATCAAGGATGTGATAACAGCACATTTGGAAAGTGGTGAAATCATGGGACAAAGTCAGCATGGATTTGTGAAAGGAAAATCATGTCTGACGAATCTCATAGAATTTTTTGAGGATGTAACTAGTAGAGTGGATAGGGGAGAACCAGTGGATGTGGTATATTTGGATTTTCAAAAGGCTTTTGACAAGGTCCCACACAGGAGATTAGTGTGCAATCTTAAAGCACACGGTATTGGGGGTAAGGTATTGGTGTGGGTGGAGAATTGGTTAGCAGACAGGAAGCAAAGAGTGGAAATAAACGGGACCTTTTCAGAATGGCAGACGGTGACTAGTGGGGTACCGCAAGGCTCAGTGCTGGGACCCCAGTTGTTTACAATATATATTAATGACTTGGATGAGGGAATTAAATGCAACATCTCCAAGTTTGCGGATGACACGAAGCTGGGTGGCAGTGTTAGCAGTGAGGAGGATGCTAAGAGGATGCAGGGTGACTTGGATAGGTTGGGTGAGTGGGCAAATTCATGGCAGATGCAATTTAAAGTGGAGAAATGTGAAGTTATCCACTTTGGTGGCAAAAATAGGAAAACAGATTATTATCTGAATGGTGGCCGATTAGGAAAAGGGGAGGTGCAACGAGACCTGGGTGTCATTATACACCAGTCATTGAAAGTGGGCATGCAGGTACAGCAGGCGGTGAAAAAGGCGAATGGTATGCTGGCATTTATAGCGAGAGGATTCGAGTATAGGAGCAGGGAGGTACTACTGCAGTTGTACAAGGCCTTGGTGAGACCACACCTGGAGTATTGTGTGCAGTTTTGGTCCCCTAATCTGAGGAAAGACATCTTTGCCATAGACGGAGTACAAAGAAGGTTCACCAGATTGATTCCTGGGATGGCAGGAGTTTCATATGAAGAAAGACTGGATGAACTGGGCTTGTACTCGTTGGAATTTAGAAGATTGAGGGGGGATCTGATTGAAACGTATAAGATCCTAAAGGGATTGGACAGGCTAGATGCAGGAAGATTGTTCCCAATGTTGGGGAAGTCCAGAACGAGGGGTCACAGTTTGAGGATAGAGGGGAAGCCTTTTAGGACCGAGATTAGGAAAAACTTCTTCACACAGAGAGTGGTGAATCTGTGGAATTCTCTGCCACAGGAAACTGTTGAGGCTAGTTCATTGGCTATATTTAAGAGGGAGTTAGATATGGCCCTTGTGGCTACGGGGGTCAGGGGGTATGGAGGGAAGGCTGGGGCGGGGTTCTGAGTTGGATGATCAGCCATGATCATAATAAATGGCGGTGCAGGCTCAAAGGGCCGAATGGCCTACTCCTGCACCTATTTTCTATGTTTCTATGTTTCTATGTGTCAATGATTTGAATGAAGGAATTGATGGTTTTGTGTCCAGATTTGCAGATGATACAAGTATAGTGGAGGGGCAGGTAGTGTTAATGAAGCAGGAATGATGAAGAAGGATTTAGACAGATTAGGAGAATGGGTAAAGAAGTGGCAGATGCAATACGATATTGGAGTGTGTATGATCATGCACTTTGGTAAAAAGAATTAAACCATGGGCTAGTTATAAATGGGGAGCAAATTCATGAATCAGATGTGTAAAGGGTTTTGGGAATCCTTGTGCAGGATTCCCTAAAGGTTAACTTGTAGGTTGAGTCAGTGTTGAGGAAGGCAAATGCAATGTTAGCATTCAATTCAAGAAGAGTAGAATTTAAAAGCATGAATTTAATGTTTAGGTTTTATAACACAACTGGTGAGGCCTCACCTGGAGTATTGTGAGCAGTTTTGAACCCCTTATCTAAGAAACGATGTACTGACATTGGTGTGCGTTCAGAAGATATCACTAGAATGATTCCGGGAATGAAAGGTTCTTTATATGAGAAGTTTTAATGGCTCTGGGTCTGTACTTGCTGGAATTTTGATGAATGAGGGGAGATCTCATTGAATCCTATCAAATGTTGAAAGGCCCAGATAGAGTGGATGTGGAGAAGATGTTTCCTATAATGGGGGAGCCTAGGACCAAAGGGCACAGACTCAGAATAGAGGGATAACCATTTAGAACGGAGATGAGGATGATTTCTTGAGCCAGAGGGTAGTAAGTCTAAGGGATTTGCTACTACAGATGGCTGTGAAGGTCAGGTCATTTGGTACATCTAAGCTGGAGCTAGGCTGCTAGGTTCTTGTTTAGTCTGGGCACGAAGGGATGCGGGAGTTGGTAGGAGAATGAGGTTGACAGGGAAAGTGGATCAGTCATGATAAAATGGTGGATCAAATTTGATGGATCAAATGGTCTAATTTTACTCCTCCAGTATGTGTTATCATCCTGTGATCATGGGACAAGGTACAACTGAGAAATTGGTAGGGACAAAGAATAGATCCATGGGGGAACACCAGCGATAATGATGTATGTGTACAAAATGAAGTTATTGCAGGTTGTTTGCCTTCTTGTGAAAGACATTTTCCCAAGTACCGTCAGACTAAAGTCCAAAGTGTACAAAGTGTGAATAGTGCATAAATGATCTCATTTACCTGGAGGATTAAATGAGGAGTTAAATGCAGTTGCCAAGTTCAGAAAATACTGGCTCTTGGATCAAGATTGAGACACAGGTCATATGGGTCCATTTTTTAAATAGACACTGTACATCCTCGAAGAGCATTACACGTATGCATGGGATCTGAAGCTGGTTTCCCGAATGAGCGGCAGATGGCAAGTCAATTGGATTTCACTAACCACATCTGTAACACCTTGACTGATGGATTTGTGGCACATGCTGTCTACCCGTGAGCATGTGGGAAACTCAGTGTGCAGCAGAAGCCCACACCACAGGATTTGTTTTATTTTTGAGAAGGCTAATACTGCTGCTGTCCTTTGAGACAGCTTTATCATATTAAATGGTCTTCACCCCTAGCAGACAGTGCATACTGCTGTCCGGTGCTTCAGAGTTACATTTCATCTTCCCATCACAATAAGGAAGGTCGGTGGAAAAGTGACATGCTGCAGAGTTATTACGAGACAGGTATTTGCATGTTATAATGAAGCACTCCCAAAACAGAACACAACATGACATAATGTAACAGGTAATCTGGAAGAATAAAGAGCAGCCCAGCGGCCGTGTACATTAAGCTTAGCTTGAGCAGAGGGCTTTCTAATGAGCCAAGAGTACATCTTCAAGGATCAATTATGTTGAAGTCTCATCTTAAAGTATCAAATTAGGAACGGTTGAAAAAAGCTGAATGTAATCACTAACCTGCAATATCACCCCTCCTTATTTATTGTAGCAATACAGAAGTCATTCTGTGGAGAAAATTAAAGCACCAACATTTTTTTCTAGCACCAATATATTTTCCTGGTTTGGTGGAAATGCAAATTTCAAAAAAATTGAATGTTCTGTGACAATAACCTCATAGTATTACATAATTTGTTGAATGTTAGAAAGACTGCAAGCTTAAAGGCAGCACTAACTTGAGTTTAGTTGGAAGACATTGACATATAAACTGGGAAGCATTGGAATTTTGATACAGCAATATCTCAAGAGACTCTTGCTAGAGTAATAAAAAAAAAATCCAGATTCTTTTTTTTCATGGGATTCAAGGGGGATTGTAGAATGATTGAATGTCAAACTTCTTTTTTGAATAAAATAATCCAAATAATAACTGTCCTGGTCTTCCTCGATTTTAAAAGGAATTAGGAAGTGCTGCCAACATCTTTTCCTGGTCTGCCTTGTGTAATGAAGCTTCTGATACAATAGGTAGACCACCAAATGCCTGGAGAAACTTGTCTTTGTGCTTAATTTAATAATAATTTCTGTCTGATATTTCAAGGATCAAGGCAGCCTTATTTTAAATATTGTCCATTCATTCCCATGGCCAAGTACCACGGGAGTACAGCAATTAAAATAGGAAGTCTGAAAGTGACCAAGTTGTCGAAATATGACCTTACCTCAAAGCTCTGAGGCAATTACACCCGGTTTGTCAAATCTTAAACATGTAGCTCTGATAACATTTTCATAATTCAGGTTCATTTTTTATTATAGGTACTTATTCCAAACCACTTCTGCTTTATTTCTGTTACTGGGACATTAAAACATTGTAACATGGCTGGCCTACACCAACACAGGATTTTTGAAAAGGTGATCCTGATGATCATACAAAAGTATTAGTGCATTGCACCAGGTAAATGCCTCCCTGTATATAAAGCAATGGGGATCATGATGTTTTACTTGTGAATTTTGTTCAACTGTTAGCAATGAGACTTCAGCCATTCCCATGGTAGACTATTGGCACTAACATACATTAAGGTGGTCATTCAAGAGGGAGAGGATGCAAGGGAAAGGAGAAGTACTTCAAGGTTTAAGAACTTGGGTGACTCTCTCAGGCTGACTATCCACCTGAGCTGCCGTTTACTGTGGCTGCAGAAGGCCGCAGCAATTCTCACAATTAGGACTGAGACATTGTAGAAAGGCGCAATGCATTATAAGTATGTCAATTTACTGCATGTCACTCACAACCATTATTCCATGATATCACACTCCTGGACACAGAATCTTTTATCACCACAATTTAAGGAAAACTTGGCTTAGGGACTTTCCTGGAGAAAAATCCACACATTCTTACAGTGGTTATATTTCATTAGGAGTTTGAGATTTGGTACGTCACCAAATATTCTCACAAATTTCTACAGATATACTGTGGAGCATTCTAACTGGATGCCTCACCATTTGGAGTAGAGAGGCCACTGCACAGGATCAGAGAATGCTGTAGAAGATTGTAAACTCAGCCAGCTCCATCATGGGTGGCAGCCTCCCCACCAGTGAAGACATCTTCAAAAACGACGATGCTTCAAAAAGGTGGCATCCATTATTAAAGACTCCCTCCACCCATGTTCTCTTCTGGTTACTATTGTCAGAGAGAAGGTACAAGAGCCTAGTAACACACACTCAACATTTTAGGAATCAGTTTCTTCTCCTCTGCCAAATGGTTTTTTGAACCGTGAACACTGCCTCAATATTTTTGCACAATTTATTTTTTTTTTTTTAAATATACTTCATATTATAATTTATGGTATATTTTATGTATTGCACTGTACTGTTGCCACAAAACATCAAAGTTCATGATGTTTCGGTGATAATAGACCAGATCTTGATTCTGATTCACCTTAGAGGACTAAAATCAGGATTAAAAGAGGCAGGCATTGCAGACAAGGCTGGAGTGCATAGTCAGCTCTGTCTAGCTCCAATTCAGGAGATGGTCACATTTATTTTGTTTTCTTTCAGGAGGTTGTGCAAAGGTACAAAAGCATCATTTGTACTCTGGAGGTGATGCACACTTTTCTGCAGGAGCTTAATTGTAATCTCCACAGCAACAACAGGGTCAGGAAGCTGCAATCAGGTAGACACAAGTAGTGACTATGTGAAACCTGTGTGCTCCCATAGAGTCTCAGATCTAAGTGTTGTTCTAATCTCGGCAACCTAGGAACAGGTTATTGTCCTTCGTGTGATCTCACTTGTCAGCGGTTTCCTTTCACCCCAGACAGTCTTTCTCCCTCCATGATCACTCAATTCTCAATCAAGGGGCTGCATGAAGAGTTGAATCTGAGTAGACATCTGATAGAAGAAGGTAGTTTTGATACAAGACATCTCACTGTCATCTGGCACATATTATCAAGGTGGACACAATCGGAGTGGAGTCTGGGTCAAAAAAAGATTGGCACATCACTGCGTAGTAGTTTTTGTTTAGCAGACTGTGCTGAAGTCCTTTATAAGGACAGCATTTTCTCTTACACCACCGTCTCCCAAGCAACAGGCTCACCTTTGCCCCATAGCCAATTATCCTAGTCTGCTGTTACTTGTGGGAAAGAGCAGCAGTCTAGAGCTGGCTAAGGAAATGAGCTTGTGGTAGGTATCCGACATGGAGATTCACAGCCCATCAGTAGATTTGTTGCACCTATCATGGCAAAGTAGAGGAAGGTGGGTCAGAGGGGTGAGTAAGTGGGTGGAAAATGTAACATAGCTCTTGGTCTTAAACACCTTCATATATATTACTCAATGGGAAATGTCACTAGAATCTACCGGAAAGATACGGCTTGAGAACGAAGTTTCATTTCAGCCTTCATCCCCTTTATTTGTGGATTAATTTAAAAGACTTTGGACATCCCATTTATGTTGTAATAATTTTTTGGACAGCAAAGAATGATCTAACCACTATGAAATTAAAGTACTGCTGCCACTGATGATGCAGCTATACAGTGGAATTCACTGTGCAGACATTCAGATAATTATATTCCATAACAAAGAATATACCTTCACTTTCACAGTAAAAGCAAGTTTTCTTTACCACCAACTGGCAAATTCAAAACAGCTATGGAATTGCTAGGGTATCTGTGACTTACTATGTAAATATGCTTGCTGTGACCTTTACTTTAGTGAGGCTCAGTAACTGTTGTGGGGGTTTAATCCCACCTATGACAGACTATTTAATCTGCATTTTTACTGGCTGAACCTAGCTCACTAATGAACAATCAAATTATTGTATGTTATTCTGAGACTACCTTAAAAAGAGCCTATTAATGATTTTATGATCCTGTCCTCTCCGGAACTTCAACATTTTGCCAGATTATTAAGGGGTTAATTGTCCTAAAATGAGCGAAAAATGGTATTATGGTTCTCTGGAATTTTCTTCAAAGACAGATATAAAACTACTTTATCAATGACAGAATATCCAAGAAGGCAATCGACTACTTTAAGTTAAAAGATCCTCATCAATATTGTATCATTTTAATGAAACATTTTTCCCCAGAACACATTGCTATGGTTATGACTGAATGAAACCCTTGTCTGAAAGGCTCAATGACATGAATAAGACTTCACAAGCATCATTTCAAATCTTTCTTTACAGTACTGTAAATGCATAACCATGCAGCTGAGGATTTTCACAGCTTAAAGGTTAAAACCAATGGTGATGGCTTTGACTGTTTGAAATGTTTTAATGTCCAGGGTTTGCTTGTTGAGGTGGAAGAGCCATTTGATTGATATATAGAAAGTAGCAGTTAATGGGACTGGAATAAAAACCAACATCATTAGGCACCCATTACATTTTGTTCTAACGTCAATTGGATCAATTACTTTGAGTGAATTTCTTAACTCAGAGTTGTAAGAAGGTGCCTTTGTCATTGATTGAGCACGTGCATTAATGGTCATCCTTTCATAACAGCTCCTTACCCATTCATAGCAGCATATTATCCATTGGGGTACAAGTACATGGGGATTTCATAGACATCATTAGTTGCAGTGGTACTAGTTTTGTCTTTTCAAGGGCATTTGAGTGTCAGCAATAATGGGATCTTGTTATTTTATCCTTTCAAGCAAGTGATGCACGAAAGTCTTCTCACAGAGCTGATAACGAGGCACAGCATTTTATTTCAAAAGTGTTGCCTCCTCAGAAATATCATTAAGGACCCTCATCACCCAGGATATGCCCTCTTCTCATTGTTACCATCAGGAAGGAGGTACAGAAGCCTAAAGGCACATGTTCAGCGAGTCAGGAACAGTTACTTCTCCTCTGCTATCTGATTCCCAATTGGACACTAGCTCACTTTTATTATTACTGTGTTTGCACAATTTCAATTTAACTATTATACATATACTTACTGTAATGTATTTACTTATTTTTCTATATTATCATGTATTGGATTTACCGCTGCCACTAAGTTAACAAATTTCACGGCAGATGCCAGTGACATTAAACCTAATTTTGATTCTGGTTCTGATTCTGAAAATTTTCAACAACATCCTTGACTGCCTTCCATGTGATTGTCTCCAGATCCACTAGAAGTTCTTTAAGTTGCCTGTCATTGATGAGCTGCTTGACTTGTGGAGTGACAAAAATGCCTTCCTTAATCTTGGCATCAGTTATTCTGACTTGAGTTAATAATTGAAATAACAAATATAGGCAATTTTATAAAACTGGTGTGTGACATGGAAATTTCATGGTGATTTTCATGACTAAAATCCATAAGGTACCCCCAAAAGTATTCAAGAAGCAAAATCTTTGTTGTCCAGTGTAACCTGACATCAACCTTATGAGAACATTTATGAGAAGGGTTTTCATGCATGTTCTCCATAATAGAATGAGTGACAGAGTTACAAAAGCATCCAGTCTTTTGATTGACCAGATTCCGTTACAACGTTGCAGTAGAACTCTCATTAATATTATTACGTGTGGGGTATATTAACTGCAGGAAGAACTGGAAGATGTCATTTGAAAGCTACTACTGATATTGTTTGTATTGAAGACATAGACAAATAAATCAATTATAGGTTGACTACAGATAGGTCTCTTACGATGATGATTATCACAATGACGTTAAAATCATCCCATAATCAAATTATTACTTTCTGCATGTTGACACGTAACTTCTCTTCAGTGGAAGTCACACAGTGCCATGAGAGTATCGTCTACCTGCAGTGGCTCTTTCTTATTGGGTTCTTTCTCATCCTCCTATTCCAGCTGGTGGAGGCAATGGCAATTCATCTGTTGGATTTGTCATTGATGTTCTGGATGTGCAATCCTCACAGCACTGCTCAACACGCGTTCGGAAAATATAGCAATATCAAAAGCCACCTAGAGGTGGGTATTAATTGTCTCTCAGTCCCCAACCATCAGGTTAAACTGACAATAAAAGATCTCTGGCAAAACGAATTCCAAAAGAAATTAGAGTTATATGTGCTTCTAGAAATGTAATAGTGATAAACTTAAATGAGCACAAATTTATTCTATTCACAAAGCATTTTTGATCTGTTATGCTGGAGGTCACATGAGTGGGGGAAGAGGAGGGAGGCACATTGCTACATAAGCACAGTCTAGGACAGCTAAGAAAATGGGTAAGATAGCAGTCTACATGCAGACAATACCACATAAACCTTACTGAATCAAACTATACAAAATCATTTCTCCTCAAGCATAATGTGTCATTGGCGTCTCTAATCCTGTAATGAGCATAAAACTGGACTCCAAACTGAACTCAATAATTTTAAATAACTATCCTTTCTGGTTTACATTAGAGCTAGCCAAATCTGATGCAAAGCATTAACCTGCAATGTTAACAATGTTCTCCCTCTGTAGATGCTGCATGACTTGTTGAGAATTTCCATTATTATAAACATGAGAAAGTCTGCAGATGCTGGAAATCCAAAATTACACACACAAAATGCTGGAGGAACTCAGCAGGTCAGGCAGCATCTTTGGAAATGAATAGATAGTTGGCCTTTTGGGCTGAGACTCTTCTTCAGGGTCTATCATTTCTAATTCTCATTATTGCCTTTCATTACACATTTCTATCAAATATGATGTCTTCAGCAGTTTTATTTTTATTGTTTGCTCTCTCCACTGCCTTCCTTCATAGCTTTCTATTTGGCATATTAGTGTCACACATGGAATACCGTACAGAGAAAATTTTTTGCTGTGTGTCCAGACAAATCTGGACAGATTTTGCCATACATAATTACATTGAGGTAGTAAAAGGAAAACAGAAAACATCTTCTCCAGACAGAGGAGCTCTGATTACTAAACATTTGCATCCCCCCTCCACCAACACTGACACCATCAGTGCTATTTTTTTGCTCTGAAACAAAACTGGTAAGTCCTACATCATCTGGAGAAAGAAGAGTAGTTTTAATGCACCAACAGAGAGGCTGTATACAAGAAAGGCCAGAGTTGCCTTTACTTCCTGAGGAGTCTGAGACCCTTTGGTGTATGCAGGCCTCTCCTTCACATGTTCTACCAGTCTGTTGTCACCAGAACAATCTTCTCTGCAGTGCTGTGCTGGGGCAATGGTGATTGCACAGGTAATGCCAACAGGCTCAATAAACTGATTAGAAAGGCTGGTTCTGTTTTTGGAGTCATACTGAACACACTGGAGGCTTGGGTAGAACAAAGGACCCTATGGAAAATCCTAGCAATTCTGGTAAATGTTTCTCACCCTCTGCATGCCACCTTGGCCGAACAGGTGAGCACTTTTAATAATAGACTGTGCTGCTCCAAAGAGTGCTATATGAGGTCATTCTTACTGTCGGCTATTAGGCTCTATAATCAGTCAACCTATAGCTGGGGAAGTGATTACTTCCTCCTGGTAGACTGTTTGAGGTAACTTATTTTTTATTCTTTCTTTCTTCTCTTCTAATATTTGTAAATCTGTATACCTGTGCACTTGCAGTGCTACTGTGTCACTGTCTTTTCCTTTGGGATCAATAAAGTACCTATCTATCTTTCTATTTATCTATCTATCTATCTAATATTTCAGGTCAGAGACCTTTTGTATGAACTGGGAAATAAGGAAAAGAAGTTACTTGGGATAGAATGATTGGGTACATTGTCCCAATGACTTCTTTCCTACGAGCATTAGGACAGATCAACAAATGCAGGAACCTGGGTACCTGGTCAACTTTCAGTCTGAAGTACCTGGTCTGGGACCTGGTGGTGGGTTGGCACTGATCACGAATCCCTGAAAGAACTGAACATAGCCCAACTGCAGGGAATGTGCAAACACACCGCCTCTATAAAATATTCACTTATATCCCCATTTTTTAACTTTTTCTTGAATGACCCTCAAATGTTCAAGTCAGATACATGCTCTAACAGAATTTCAGAAGTGGTTTGCAATACTTATCCAACCTTCTGCTTAAAACAAATATGCTGTTCTCAATTTATAGATTTCTCTGAAAATTACAACAGGTAGGTCTTGGTCATCAACAGCATGTCAAAGTATTTGTTACACATGAAGCAGCCAGCAAAAGGATAGCGATAAGTTGAAAATCACAGCCAATATGCTATATATTTCTTCTTCTTCTATTATTAATGAAGCATTTGGTATTTGCTGTGTAAATCATTGAGACTACACAAGAGTGGCTCTAAATTTAATGGATTACTTACTGTCTATGATAACATTGCATTTAAGACATCATTCATTGCTAATGAATGAACATGAGTTCACATTCAATCTAGATCATTCAATAACGCCAAGATTTGCAGAACTCCAACTTTTTTCTTACTACAGATATTCAAGTTCTGATTATGGCTTGCTGATGACCTAGTATTTCGTCATGTATACATAGTACCTCACAAACTCCACTGGAGCCATAAGACAAAGGAGCAGCATGAGGCTATTTGACCCATCAAGTTCTCTCTGCCAAGGCTGATTTATTCTCCCTTTCAGCCCTAACCTCCTGCCTTCTCTCATATCCCTTCATGCCCTGACTAATTAAGAATCTATCAACTTCTGCCTTAAATATACCCAATGATTTGGCCTCCACAGCCCCCTGTGGCAACAAATCCCACAGATTCGCCACTCTCTGGTTTAATAAATTCCTCTTCATCTCTGTTCTACAAAGACATCCTTCTATTCTGAGGCTGTGCCCCATCTCCCAACCAAAGGCAATTTTCACAAAAATACAGTTAGATGTTAAAATCTGGCGTCCCATACTGATGAAACTCTGCAGAGCAGTAAATTCTATAGCTTTAATTTTTCAGCCTTGCACAACATGTGTCTCCCATCAAAGACTTGCATGATTGGACATGACTATTCATGTAAGTTCTTTGGACATGGAACTTTCCCACAGATAGCTTGGCGATTAAAAAAAAAGAATATCCAGTTGCTTATTTAATGGCTGCAGCCAGAAGAAGAGCAGCCAAGAGAGGGAAGAGAGAATTGAGAGATCCGTGAAGTTAGAGGATACTCCTGGTATTGTTGCCTCCACAGGACAGGATTTGAAACACAAAACAAGAATTGTTCTACCATTGCTCCCCTCCAGTAAAGGAATTCCAAGCTTGACAGATCCAAAGCATTGAACTGTTGCAAACAGGAGTATTGGCAAGCATTAGACCAGAGCTAATTTGTAGGAGCAACCTATTCTGATCACCTCCATTCTTATCTGAAGAAAAAACTCTACTTAACATCCTGTTGGACCAGTATTTCTTGTGTGGAGGAAACTGGCCCTCACCATACCAATTTAATGCCCTGAAACTATTTGATAATGCTGACTTTCCACTTCTGTGCATTTGTAAGTTCAATGTTAGGGCAAGTAAGTAATAATTTAGTGTGATGTTGAGCTACAAGAAGCATGCTGACAAATGGGAGTATTTTGTAGCTGTTGATGATAATGTCTCTGTCAACTTCATTCATCTGATGGCGTGCACACAGTGACACAGAAGATTGTTGGTTCAAGTCCAAACATAGGCAATTATTAAGTCAATGCTTACAGTGTCATGCAGTATTAAATAAGTGCTATGTTGTTTGAATTACTGCACTCTTTGGACAAAAGGCAGAGATACTTCTAGCTTTTGGGCCTGTTGATAAATAGATACACAATCATTTGTGGCTGTTAATGTGCAAATTGATTGTGTGTGGACACACAAAATAAGTTATTACAATACAAGACTAATCCTGTGACTTTAGAACACTTAGAGTATCTGAGAATGTGCTATGCAAACCAAATTTTCCTTATTTTAATTTTTCATTGTCAGACTCTTAGCAAAGAATAAACAATGGAAAAAATAGCAAACTATGAGACGTTTTTAAAATTGCATGCAATTTAGCATCCATTTTTAATTTTATAATAGCATCGTATTTCTGTACTGACCAAAGATAAGGTCCTGATACTATCCCAATAATAATGGAATAATATTGACATTTGTTTCTGGCGTTATGATATTAAGTTAAGCTGATTTTCCCTGGCTATTTTTATTGAATTTACTGTATCTCTGTTCACTTATGCTATAAACCTAATATAACAGTGACCCTGCATTGTACTCAGATTCTGAAAGTTAATTCATTGATATCAAGGAACCAAAGACAAATTACTACCCCCTTAAAGTCTATAGATAAAATGGAAATAACACAATAAAAGCTAACATCATTCACTCATTCACAAAGACATTTATAAAATAATTTTCACTTTAGTGGAATAATATACAAGATAAAGTAGATCAAAGAACTGTAGATGCTAGAATCTGAAACAATAATAGAAAATCCAGAAAATGGTGGGCACACTCATTAGGTCAGGGATCACCTGAGGGAAGAGCAACAATTTACTTTTCAGGTCAAGGATCCTTCGTCAACACTAAGGAGGAGAGAAAAGAATTTGGTTAAGCTATAAGGAAGGTGGATGAGGGAGAGTGACTCTGATAGGGAAGTCTTTGATGACCATAAGGGTAAGCTGTAAACAAGGTATAGAGTTATAGAGTTGTAAAACACAGAAAAAAATGCATCAGATTAAACAGTTTATGGTGACCAAGATGCCCATCCAATCTAGTCGCGCCTGCCCACAATTGGCCCAGATCCTTCTAAACCTTTCTAATCCATCACCTGTTCGACTGAATTTAAAAGGTTATGTGATCAAAGAGTGAATAGGAGCAGTTAGAGAGTGAGAACATAGACAAAAGACATGCTGGGCAAGTCTTCATGGTCTGCATTTCTACTATATGGAAATATTTCTATAGATTCTATAATAAAGAATCTCCAATGTTTTTTTCCTCTATATTCTCACTCCTTAACGATTCCCATTCACTCTCCAGCTAGATAACCTTGCTTACAGATTACGTCCCACAGTCATCAAATTTTTGTCCTGTTAGGGAAATCCTCCCTCCTGCACCTTCCCTGCTGCTTAATGAGCTTCTTTCCTTTCCTTCCCAGTTATGAAGCAAGGTCAACTGATCTGAAACATTACCCCTGTTTCCCTTCCAGCCTGCTGGTGTTTGCAGCATTTTTTTTATATATAGTTTGTGGAAAGAGAATCAGTTAACCTTTCAAGCCAAGGACCCTTTGTCGGAACTGGGAGAAAAATAAAACACGTAAAGTGTTTCCAGTGCTTTCTGTCCTATTTCTAGATGAAATTAATTTAATATCATAGAATAATACAGAACAGAAACAAACCTTTTGGCTCAACTGGCCCATGCAGAAGATAACATCCTCCATGCAAGTTCCAGTACCCCATGTTTGCCCCACAACTCTTCAAGACCCTTCCTCCATGTACCTATCCAAATCCCTCTTAAATGCTTCAATCGTACTTGCTCAATCACTGTTTCTGGCAGCTCATTCCAGGTTCTCACTGTCTTCTCTGTAAAATAGTTATCTCTCAGGCCCCCTTTAAATGGCTTCCTTCTTTTCTTAGATATATCTGTGCCCTCCAGTTTTGGATTTCCCAACCCTGGGGAAAAGGCTATGCCCGGCCAGCTTATCCATACCCTTCATGGTTTTATAAACCTCAATGAGGTCACCCTTCATTCACATGTGCTCCAAGGATTAAAGATCCAATGTGACCAACCTCTCCCTATAAGTCAGGCCTCTAGTCCAGGCAGAATCTTCGTAAATCTCTTCTGCACCATTTCTAGCTTGACAATGTCTTTCCTACAAAAGGGTGACCAAAACTGTATGCGATATTCCAAGTGTGGTCTCACCAACAGCTTATATATATGCACAATCATGTCCCTACTCCTAAACTCCATGCCTTGACTGACGAAGGCCAGCAGGCGGAATCCTTTCTTCACCAACCTACTTGTAGTGAACAGTGCACTTATACTCCCCTACCACTCCATTCCACAAAACTTGTTAGTGTCCACCATTCTCTGGGTAAGTCCTTGGTTTGACTGTCATACTTACCTAAAATGAAATTCCTTTGCTATTCCTCTGGCCGTCCCCCTAACTGATTAAGATCTCTTTGTAGTCCATTGAAACCTGCTTCACTATCAACAAGAGCCTCTCATTTAGTATCAGCAGCAAATTTGCCTACCATGCCATGTACATTTCTATCAAAATCATCTTCATACATCACGAATACAGAGGTCCCATACTGACTCCTGGACTACCCCACCTATTACATGCCATCAGTCGAAGAATCAGCCTTTAACCATCACTATCTGTTTCCTATCGTCGAACTACTTCTGGATCCGCTTTGCTCCCCCTGAATTCTATGGAGTCTAGCCTCCCAGATCTTTCTGCCATGCAGGGCCTTGTCTTGGCTTGTCAAAAGCCTTACTAAAGTCCAAACTGATAACATCCACAGCTCAAATTTATCTATCCCCTTTGTTACCTTTTAAAAAACTTGAAAAGATTTGTCAAACATGATCTCCCACAAACAAAACCATGCTGACTATTCTTGATCAGACATTGACTACCCAAATGATGGTAGATCTTGTCCCTTATAATTCGCTCCAGTAATTTCATTGAAGTCAGACTCACCAGCCTGGTTTTCTCTGGTGAGTTCTTGTTATCCTTCTCTGGAACAATGGAACATTAGCCACACCCCAATCTTCTGGAACTTTGCCAGTGGCTAACCATGAAGCAAGTATCTCTACAAAGGCCTGTATGATTTCTTCCCTAGCCTCCCATAAGATCCATGCTTTGTGCTTTTGGGATTTGCCCACCTCAATGCACTTCAAGCTGTATAAGACACGGTATACACCATACAATATGTCCTATCTCTAGGACATGTGCTGTGGTGCATACTTTGCAAAGCTCTTCCAATTAAGCTTTATAAATTAATGGGAAAGATGTGGTTTAACCGTTCATAAAGCATCTCATTTTGATGTTAGTTAGTTTTTTTTTTGAATTATGTAGACTGCTAAGTTAATTTCCTTTTTCATGATGTTTGGTCATTTCTGGCGATATTATCAACTCTTCATCACTTTAGCTCTAGACTCTATCCAAACCAACTACCAATTAATATCAATGAGATTTATATCATGTGAAAGGGAAAGATGGAGGTCATACTATGAACTCCAAATATTAAAACTCAAGACTAAAATGTTGAGGGGATTTTAAGGAGACTAAGAAAGGAAATTTAAAACATAAGGTCAAGGAAACAAGAAGTATAATCTTTGATGAAGAAGGAGAGACAGGAGAGGGGGGAGCCTGGAACATTTGGATGTTAATGTAACTCAAGATAGGAGAAAATTACAGATGTAGCAGTTTTAGGGTGAAGGTAATACTCCTGTTTTCACTTCAGTTCAACAAGTGAAATTCATGTAAGATAGTGGCAACAAATCCAAGCACTGTACTGTGCTGTTTAAAATAGATTCTTTCCTTTCTTTTTTATTGTATTATAATTCCACTCTCCTACATTGGTCTGGTTAGAACAAATTAAATTACTCTTCAGATAGATGGTCCTGAGCTCATTTCTTTTTTTATATAGATGACGACATATAACATAAGATTCTATTAAATCGGCAGCAAACTGTTTATTCCCAGTAGAGCTCTGCAACTGCATTTGTCCAATGAAAGCACATCACAGGAAACAACATGATCTGGACATAAGCTTTAATTATGACATGGTAGTCATCAATTTATAATGGTCATTCTTTTCACTATAGGACTCAAAAATTATTTAGTGGAGTAATGTTTTTAAAGCATCACTAAAACAAGCCTCAGAATTTTGATGTGAAATACTCCATGAGCTGCCACATAGCTGAATATCACGTTTTGCAATTAACGATTGACTTGTGTTATGCGGTTTAAATTATTTTATTAACAGTTTATGCTTAAGTCCTTAACTTCTTCATGGTTTTTGTTACTGATGATATGATTTTATTCAGTTAATCTGTTAAAAAATATAATACAAGAGACTTCATGCAATTTTGCCAATAAATAAGCACGATGCTTTGTGTCACTCTAAGTGTGTGTCATTGCAGAATACATGAACTGGGTCAACAATTGTTTATTTTATAATTATTATCTCTGTATGTAACCAATTATTGAGCCAGAGGATCAGGACTCATACAGGGAGAAATACATACGTCCTCTCACTGAAAATGCTGGAATCACAGCATTTGCTATCATGCACAATTTTCTAATACCAATCAACCAAGCAGCATGTACCTCATTCTTTATTCTATGATGTATGCTATACCTTTAATGAATGTTTCCACAAACTATCTCCTGTTGTTTCCATCTTTGTATAAATCTCTGAAAAACATGATCAATAAATCAATGTATGGCTAAAATCAAAAATAAATTAAAATATAATGCTGATTCTGAATCAGCAGCTAATTTTTCTCTTTGAAGGATAAAATAGCATTGTCAATGATAATAACTGCAGAGATTTTGGTAAATAATTAGTGTATAATATTTTAATAAATATCCAAGGACTAACTCAATCAAGTTGTGGTTCTGCTATATTCAGTAAGTCAAAGGAGATGGTGATGGACTTTAGCAAGTCTAAGCCTGTACCGCTCCCTGATACTATTGATGGTGAGGACGTACAAAGACCTGGGAGTGCACCTGGATGACAGACTTGAGTGGAGCAACAACACAGAGGCTTTGTACAGAAGGGACAGAGTTGCCTTTACTTCCTGAGGAGACTGAGGCCCTTTGGAGTGTGCAGGCCTCTGCACTAGTGTGCCGGGGCAATGGCATCAACACGGGTGATGCTAATAGGTTCAATAAACTGATTAGAAAGGTTGTCTCTGTTATAGGAGTCAAACTGAACATACTGGAGTCTATGGTAGAACAAAGTTCCCCAAGGAAAATACTGGCAATTCTGAACAATGTTTCTCACCCGCTGCATGCCACCTTGGATGAACAGAGAAGCAATTTTAGTAAAAGACTAAGACAACTGCATTGCTTCAAAGAGCGCTAAATGAGGTCATTCTTATTCTCGGCCATTAGGCTCTATAATGAGTCAACCTATAGCTGGGGAAGTGAGAAGCTGCTCCTGTTAGATTGTTTGAGGTAACTTATTTTTTTAACTTTTTTTTTTAATCTTACTTCCCCCCTCGTATTTATATATTTGTATATCTGTGCACTTGTAATACTACTGTGACACTGTAATTTTCTTTGGGATCAATAAAATATTTCTCTGTCTATTCAAAACAATTATTTGAAGAAAGGTGGTGACTAGGTGACAATTACAGAGAAAGTGCCTCACCTATCAAAAGTCTGGGCAGGGCAACCCTCACTAGGGTGAGGTTTGCAGTTTGAAGGCCTTTCATCAGAAATTAAAGTGAGAAATTCATTTTAAATATACCCAAAGACTTAGCCTCCACAGCCATCTGTGGCAATCAATTCTACATATTTACCATCCTCTTGCTAAGAAAATTCCACTTTATCTCTAATCTAAGGGGATGTCCTTCTGTTCTAGGGCAGTCTCTAGACTCTCCCACTGTTGAAAATGTCCCCTTTACGTCTATATCTCGGTCTTTCAGCATTCGGCAGGTTTCAAAGAGATCCCCTTCATCCTTCTAAACTCCAATGTGACAATGTTGGCCGTGCTACAGCGGTACCCTTCAGCAAGACCGTCCACGCAATGTGGAAGCTATGGCAATGGAGAAATGAGGGCTTGACTCAGGACCAGCGGTGGCGGCTGAAAGATCTCCTGGACCAGCACCTCAACACCTTCGCAACCAGAGATGAGGACTGCAGACTCATGGGGCTGGTCCAACACCACGTTAACACCAGGGACACCCAGACCGTTTGCCTTGTTGCCCCCATCGCCTGGCCCTCACCAAACACTAGGCAGTGAAGAACTGGAGCAGCAGATCAAAGGGATGGCAGCAGCTGGCATCATCGAGCCTTACGACAGCCCGAGGACAGACCCAGCAGTGTTGGTCAAGAAGAAAAATGGGTCATGGCAGTTCTGCATAGACCACCACTGTCTCAATGCTGTGGCCCAGAAGGACTGTTACCCAACACCCCAAATTGATGATGCCCTAGACCAGCGGTCCCCAACCACTGGGCTGCGGACCGGTACCGGGCCACAAAGAATGTGCTACCGGGCCATGAGGAAACGATATGAGTCAGCTGCATCTTTTCCTCATTCCCTGTCACACACTGTTGAACTTGAACATAGGGTTGCCAACTGTCCCGTATTTGCCAGGACATCCCGTATATTGGGCTAAATTGGTTTGTCCCGTATTTCCCCCGCTAAGATAGAGCATTCCTATGAAACCTTTCGTGCTGAAATGGCATGAAGCAAAGAAGCAATTACCATTAATTTATATGGGAAAAATTTTTGAGCATTCCCAGACCCAAAAAATAACCTAACAAATCACACCAAATAACACATAAAACCGAAAATAAATAACACTAACATACAGTAAAAGCAGGAATGATATGATAAATACATAGCCTATATAAAGTAAAAATAATGTAGTTGGGAAGATGAAGGCAAAAGCCATTTGTGGGGGGAAAAATCGGCACGTATGCGCATGTGCACGTCAGGCTTCATGGTCATGGTAGTCTTTCCTGGGGTAAAGTGTCCTGGGATTTGACTCCTACTTTTGTCCCTTATTTGGGAGTGAGAAAGTTGGCACCCCGAACTGTAAAAGACATGTTGAGGTGAGTTTAACCCTACTTGAACACCCCACCCCCAACCCCCCGCCCCCGGGTCGGCCGGTCTGCAAGAATATTGTCAATATTAAACTGGTCCGCGGTGCAAAAAGGGTTGGGGACCCCTGCCCTAGACTGTATCACGTGTTCGATCTGATTCAGCTTTCTTGAAATCCACAGTGGCTACTAGCAGGATGAACTAGCCCTGGAGAACCAGCCTAAAGCTGCCTTCCTTATAGCTAAAAGGCTGTGGCACTTCCAGGTAATAGCCTGTGGAATACCCTGGTCACTTCCACAAGACTGTTGGAGAGGGTGCTGGCCCACATTCCTTGCAGAGGTTGTGTCATCTATTTCAGCAATCTCCTGGTGCGCGCTGTCGTTTCTGATGATGCTCTGCAGAACCTGGAAGAGGTCTTTGCCGCCATCTGCCTGGTGAACCTGCACCACAATCCCACAAAATACTGCCTGCTTTTCCGTCAGACGAAGTTTCTGGCGCATGTGGTGAGTGCGTAAGGAGTAGCGATGTCCCCTGAGAAGGTGGTGGCAATCAGAATTGGAACACCCCCGCAATGTCTCCGAGCTTCACAGCTTCCTGGGGCTGGCATCATAGGACTGTCAGTTCATTAAGGACTTTGCCACCACCGCCAGCTCCCTAAATCAGCTCACTGAGAAGGGGAGGCCCGTCGCCTGGACTGATACCTGGGTTGCCGCCTTCGACCATCTCCAAGCTACACTCACCCAGGTCCCGGTGCCCCAATCCAGCATGCCCCTTCACAAGATGCCAGCAATGGGGGGTTTGGCACAGTGCTGTGTCTAGAGGGGACCAAGGAGAATGCGTTGTGGTGTACTTCAGTGGCCCTGAATGGAACTGTTGTGTCAACCTCCTTGAGCTCTTGGCCCTGGTCCAGGCACTCTACCACTTATGCCTCTACCTCTTCGGCCTACGGTACCTGCTTCGCACGGACCATGTGTGGTTGACCTGGCTGCTGAGCTTCCACAGTCCTGGGGAGCAGCAGGCGCGGAGGCTCTCCAAGATTCAAGCTTATGCAACTTCTAGTGAGGGTTCCAATGGAGCGTGTAGGTGTGGCCATCCTGAACCACTTCTCCCAGACCAATGCCAGAAACTGCAACGTTCTCATACCCATGGATTACTTCACAAGGTGGCCAGGGGCTTACGTGGTCGTAGACCAGAGTGCCACCACTGCTGAGAGGCTTGTGGAGGGGTTCTTCTCCCTTTCTGGTACCCATGAGGATCTCCATGGTGACCAGGGGTGCAAATTTGAGGTGCAGGTGTGTGGAGAGGACTGCAAGCGGCTGCGCATCAGCAAAACAGGGACCAGCCTTCCCACTTTATCCGCAAAGTGATGGGCTGGTGGAGCACTTTAACCGTACCCTGGCTCTGTAGCCTGCCATCCTTGTTGGATGGCACCAGCGCGATTGGGTATACTCCGAGTATTGTGGGCGTACTGGACAGCAGTTCAGGAGGGCACGAGGTGTACTCTGGATGTGCTCATGTTCGGGCGGGAGCTGCGCATGCCTGTGGTTCTAGTATTTGGCCCCCCACCCCTCCCAAGCCAAAGATTCCTGGGGAGACCGGGTTGGAGTACCTGCAGCACCAGCCGGCTGTTCACGATGCGGCTCAGCAGAACTGAAGTGCAGCGGGCGTCCGCCGAAAACGGGCTTACGATGCCCACAGCCGTGTACAGGACCTTACCGTGGAGGACCAAGTATGGGTTTACTGCCCCACTTGGAAGAAGGGACTCTCCCCCAAGCTTGGAAGGTGCTGGAAGGGGCCAGGAGAGGTGCTCGACCGCACCCCTGATGTGGTATACCCGGTGCAGCTGCCTGAGCAGTGGAAGACAGTCATGCTGCAGCGGGTCCGGCTGGCACCATATCAGCCCTCGGCCTCCACCAGCCCAACGAGGCTGAGGGAAGGAGGTACACTCCGGGTGCCCTGCCTCTTGCTTCCCCTGGGAGGGAGGGGGCTACAGACACCCCACATTGTCCCAAGGTGACAGTGACAACAGTACACTGGGACCTTTGGACTTTGTTGTGGACTCTGGGTTGCTGGGGATGGCTAACCCTGCAGGTGATGGTAGTCTGGTGCTCCTGAGGCATGGCTGACAACTTGCCCCAGCATTCCTAGTGGCCTGTTCTACTTAATGTACTTACTTTAAAATGCATGGCGTGCGTGTTTGGTAGAGTTATGGTGGGATATTTAAGTGATATCTGTTATTTGTTAAGTAGGATGCCGTGCACAATCAAGATTTGATGGATACAGACGTGAGAGTACGGAGGAACATCTGGAGAAACTTCAGAAATGCCTGTTTCGCCGCCGCTGCTACTGTGTGATCCAGAATCTCCGGAGTGGAAGGCCCTGAATCCTTGGCTTTGCTTGTTGCTCGGCGGCCGGGGCCGGGATCAAAGCGCTCGGCAGAGATGGTGCTCGGCGTTCGCTGTCGGAGGCTCGAAGTTTCCGGACGAACTCGGCGTCGGCTGCAAGTTTGCGGCGCTTCCATCTGCGTGAGATGATGGGGCTGTCGGGACTTGAGACGTTTTTACCGTGCCCTGGTCTGCTCTTTATCAAATTACGATATTGCTTTGCACTGTTGTAACTATATGTTATAATTATGTGGTTTTGTCAGTTAGTCTTGGTTTGTCCTGTTTTCTGTGATATCTTTCTGGAGGAACACTGTATCATTTTTTAATGCATGCATTTCTAAATGACAATAAACAAGGACTGAGTGTCCTCATAATCTAAATCTAAGTTCATTCGTTGTTACATTTTAGTTCGGGTTATACAGTTGTTTGCTTTTGTGCCACCCTGACTGTAACTGAGGTGTGTGATGGTAAGTGTAAACACAAAATAATCTGCAGATGCTGGGATCAAAGCAACACTCACAACACGCTGGAGGACCTCAGCAGGTCAGGCAGCATCCGTGGAAACGATGAGTCGACATTTCGGGCCGGAACCCTTCGTCAGGACTGAAGAGGGAAAGGGAAGAGGCCCTATAAAGAATGTGGGGGAGGGTGGGAAAGGCCTATAAAGAAGGTGGGGGAGGGTGGGAAAGGCCTCTCACCCTCCCCCACCTTCTTTATAGGGCCTCTGCCCCTTCCCTCTTCAGTCCTGACGAAGGGTTCCGGCCCAAAACGTCAACTCATCGTTTCCACGGGCGGTGCCCGACCTGCTGAGTTCCTCCTGCGTGTTGTGAGTGTGGCTGTGATGGTAAGTGACCTGGTTAGCTCTCACTGAGTGAATGCACTCTGTTTGTTATTGCAGTTGAGATAAACAAGCTTTTCTCGTCTGCCACAAGACATTAGCAGACTAGCACTGCCAATATAGCATCTGCATCCACAGTACTATAGACTATCAGATCCGTACCTACCTATACAACATTTCAGTGCTACACAGTAAAACACTTCAGTCCTCTATTAGTGTATACACAATACAGTGACTAACCTGTGATAAATAGTGTAGTAGACCAGGCCATAACTGAATATGGACCTGGATCAGGCAGGGATAAAGGATCAGGCTGGGATCAACATTGTCTTGTGTCCCTGCTCCTTGGTTCCATCTTAGATCTTCAGCTAAGGCTCCTGCATCCCTCATCTTGGTCTTCGTGCAATTCCCCTGATAATATCACAAGCTGCTCCTTTTAAATATTTGCATCTGTTCTGGGGAGACTCTGGGATGATAGGACAACCCACAATGAAGGCAGCTGGGATAATGAAAGGCCATGTGGGACAGTCAGGCTGCAGAGATGTGGAGTGTCAGCTAGATGGACCGAGCCCCTGGGATGCATATGGCCTTCCAGTCATATGTGGTTATAGTTAGGAAGTGCCTTAACACGCTAAAGAATAGTACAATTTAGAACTGCAAAGCAAAATTGTTGTTTTTATTAATCTTAAATTTGAACCTGAAAGCACTGTGTTAACAAACACAATTAAGCAAACAGCACAGGTAGGTGTAAGGTTATATGTCTTCCATTATCTTATTAAATGGTGGAACAGCCTCGAGGGCTAAATAGCTTACTCCTGGTGCTACGTTCCCATGAAATCTGAAAAGATTGAGTGAATTGAGCCAGTTAACAGCAGGTAAGCATCTTGTCATGGCAAGTTAATAATTTAGTACACCTTACATTTATATTTCTTTTACTGCTACCATGATTTTCCCATCTGAATAACAATGTTCACAAATCAAAATGTTCCACTTGTCTTGAAAAATGATGAAAGGTCCATCAGTGTGCGCTAATAAATTGGCAAGACTGCAGCAAGCAGTAGAGGTAATATATTTTTTTAATAATATAAGGCAGAAGAACAAATGGATGTGGAAATTATAGGTGGATTAGAATTGGAAGAGTCACCTTGCTAATTAAAAACTAACAATTGCTTTGTTACACAATACTTGAGACTGTTGATTTGTGGACTGCTCAGTAAAACAGATATTACACTTGCTGTTTTACCCATGTCTTCTGAGCCTCTAGTGTTTCAAGAACTTTTTACAGGAAAAACTTTTGTATTTCAATTCAATTAACAGCCTGTGGGTGCTTTGGTTTCCTCCCACAATCCAAAGACAAACCCTGTGTTAGGTAAATTGTCCCATGATTAAATTACCTTGAATATATGGTCTCTTCTTCACTGAGATAATCAGTCACTGGGTGTCTGTTTCGCACAACCATTTTCTCAGTCCTCAATGTGTTCCCAAGTGTCTGATTAACAACTCCTAAATCCTCTGGCCCACTCTCACTCTGACCTCTCTTTACTCAGAATTCTGAACTGTTCCACAGATATTCAGCATGTTCTCAAGAAACTTTCAACTCCATATATTCTAGCGTTCTAAAAATTATGTTGAGTTCGACAGTCCGAAAGCAAAAATATAGTAGATGCTAGAGGTTTTCCTTCACTCATGCTGATGAGCAGAACATTTTACACCATTTTCTGTTCTGTTATGAGTTCAACAATGTTAAAGAAAGTGCTTTCTACTTCCATTTACACCTTTCCTATTAAACCTACTGTTCTTTCATTTGACCTCTGTGGTATGAAAATATTGGGTTCAATCTCTGCTCTGACATCCAGAGATCAGGGCCATTAACCCAATGATAGGACTTCAAATTTCTCATGAAAGATGGGGAATTTAAACTTCAATTATTGTTCAAGTCTATTTTTTTTTAAAAAAAAGTAACTAGTAACAAAAGCAGGAAACTTTCAGATTTTTGTGGAAAACCTGGTCAGGGAAGCAAATCTGTCATTCTAGGTTGCTTATGACTTCACACCGGTATCATAACTATTTCCTCAGTTAAGGGACAAGTAAAGACAGAATAAATGCCAGGATTTATCTTCAGTGATGTCCGGCAAAGGGATTAAAGAGAAAGTTTGTAATCCCTGTTGCTCCATCACAGACCATCCTCTACGTTCATTGCTAACATTTTCTCTTGTCTATGTCTTTGTGGTTACAATAGGATGTTTTAACAGCCTCTTAGAGCGGTACATGGAGCTTAGAAAAATAGAGGGCTATGCGGTAGGGAAATTCTCGGCTGTTTCTAGAGTAGGTTACACGGTCAGCACAACACTGTGGGCGGAAGTGCCTGTAATGTGCTATAAATTTCTATGTTCTATGTTCTATGCACAGATTTTGCTTGTTGTGACTTTATCATAGAATTATAGAATCATAGAAATCTACAGCACATTGAAGGCACATTGTTGTGCTGACCATATAACCTGCTCGAGAAACTGCCTGGGATTTCCCTACCGCAAAGCCCTCTATTTTACTAAGCTCCATGCACCTATCCAGGAGTCCCTAAAAAGACCCTATCTTAACTCGTACAATTGTGTTTGGCATATATTAAGATCTTGTTAAAATCCTCTGTTCAATTCCAAATTCATATAATAGCCCATAGTGGTAAATTCCTAATTAGCTTCCATTTTCCTTTTGGATATGTGTTGGTGAATACACATTTTCTGTACAAGTGAAAGATTTGAATCCAAAGGATGTTATGCATGATTGACAAGGGTTCCTTATCTGAAGGAAATTAATACATTCAAATAGATTTTTACATTTGTCAGACACCTTTGTGGTTGGTTTAATTGGCGATACCCAGAACTGACCATATAAAAGGATAATTTCACAACATTGCCCTGGTCATATCAGAGCTTACACTTGCTGCAGTGATGAAATATAATGGATATTGGGAATGTGAAATTTTACTAAAACAGAAGTTCTAATGTAGGGTCTTAGCCCAAAACATTAGCTGTTTATTCCGCTACACAAATGCTACTTGTCTTGCTGAGTTCCACCATTTTGTGTCTGTTGATAGGAAAAAAAGTTGCAGGTCAGGTGGTGCCTGTGAAAAAGGGGCAAGAGTTCATATTTAGGATCAAATTCAACACTTTTGTTCTTCAGAGCTGATAAAAACTTAACTCTTTAACTCTCTGCGTAATTACTGACTGACTGCTGACAATCCCCAGCTGTGTTCTGCATTCATTTTGTAGGCATTCCATTATTGATCCATCATGCAAAGAAAATTCTTAGCTCACAAAACTGGATGCGCTCTTTTCGTTGTTTTGCTGAACAATTCTATCACACGATCTTGGGTTTCTGAAATTGTTTTCAATAACAATGCAGCATTTAAAAAGAAAAGTAAAAAGGCCAAAAGCTTTGCATTAATTACAAAGTTTTTTTGACATGACTGGCTAATTAATAAGAGCAAACATGGCAGCATAATCCACTGCTATTTTCATTGTTGGAAATTAGCATGCTGCTGCTCAGAAACATATTATGTTCAGCGATCAATCCTCTACTAATTTAGAGGTGTAGCTATCAAACTGCTTGACCAGTCTACAGTTTCAAGGGTTAAATCAACTCAACTTAATGTAATGCTAGTCCTTCCTAAGGGTTGCTAATTTCACACTTAGATGATTGAGAAGGTGGGCTTTGTTAACATTAGCAAACCTGTGCCCACACTATATATCGCTTCTGGTTTTTGGCGCTTTTATGCTTCAACAGAAGCTTCTTTCAAACAGCCATATATTATTTGTAAGTGCTCTCAGGTCTGTATTGTGTTCCTGACTGTGACGAAGAATTGAGAGAATCAGCCAACTAGGCCACATTGGCCACAGATATTTTTTTTAAATTAAAATACTGTCTGGTATTGCTGCTAAGACCTTTGCTACATAAATAATGTAGTACCAGCCATTATTAATCATTCATATAATTTAGAAGAAAGTCATTTTTTAAAAGTTCAACAGTTCTGTCTCTGCAGACACTGCAAACAGAGTTATTGGAGACATTAATAAGATGATTTTTAATATCTTATTTATTTTTATTTGTATCAGCTTGAAGCTAAATAATGTGAAGTAATTAATAGAGATAATTCATTTTTGATATGGTGCATTTTCCTGACAGCCAAGTACTTTCTAATGTATTAAAATCAATGCAAATTGGTGGTATTTAAAACAGATGACCTGTGAAATGGGACTAATCCACTAACACCAGTGTGACATACTTAACAAGATTCATTTGAATGAGACATGACTTTCTGTTGCAAGTGGACAGTAGTGCTCTCTGCACATCCACCTTTATTCATTTTTACTGCAAGCTGCAATTAGCTAAGTGCTTAATATGAATACATACAGCTCCTGCAACAGTCTATTGATTCTGAATTGAAAGTTCTTTTGACAAAACGGAACAAAATGCATGATGTAACCCTTTGCTTTTAATTTAACAGAGATCTGAACACTTCCTACAATCCTTTGGAGTCTGAAAACAGTCTTTTTGGAAGGCATGAGGCTTTGATGTTCATGTAGTTGATGAATATACCAAATGAAAATAAGTGCTTCAATTCAAATCCCTGTGCACTCAAGCACATGGAACAAAACCTTCCTTTATTCAGTTACGTTTGGCACTAATTGGAAGGAGTAAACGTTTCACTATTGGTGAAGTCCAGTTAGGATTAGAAAGAAGTATAAGCTTTCTAAAAGTACAGACATAATTTTTGAAGTAAAATGAGATTGACAACCTATTGGGATGGGTTCTGCCTGATGTGGAATAGGATTGGATTCCTGGCACCTCCGATCAGTAGCATTGCAGCAAAGATTTTTGAACTAAAGGACACTTAAAGCTGAAAATGCATTGACGATGAATGTAAAAGTCATGATGTGCTTAAGAATGAGTGTGACACAGACAAGTATTGTGAAAAGTCTGTTCACAATCATTAAAACAATTAATAAAAATCATATTTAAATACATGCATAGACATCTCCATTACATCTGCAATAAAACAAGAGAGCTGTTAAAGGGTCTAGGCTGCTGAGTTCCTCTTGCTTTTTGTGTTGTGTTGCCAAGAGAACTGTTGATATTTATCTGTAATGAGAACCTAATGTGCAAAGGAAAAGTGAAACATAACCACTTCAAAATAAAGATCGATGATGAAGGTTATACCCTCCTTTAAAATTGAATTAGAATTGGGCAGGGTTGTGGAGGAGAGGAAGCAAAGTAGATATGAAGGGTTAGATAGGACAAAAAGATAAGAGTCGCTGTACTAACTGGAGATAGAAACATAGAAAATAGATGCAGGAGTAGGCCATTCGGCCCTTCGAGCCTGCACCGCCATTTATTATGATCGTGGCTGATCATCCAACTCATAACCCTGCACCAGCCTTCCCTCCATACCCCCTGATCCCCGTAGCCACAAGGGCCATATCTAACTCCCTCTTAAATATAGCCAATGAACTGGCCTCAACTGTTTCCTGTGGCAGAGAATTCCACAGATTCACCACCCTCTGTGTGAAGAAGTTCTTCCTAATCTCAGTCGTAAAAGGCTTCCCCTTTATCCTCAAACTGTGACCCCTCGTTCCAGACCTCCCCAACACTGGGAACAATCTTCCCGCATCTAGCCTGTCCAATCCCTTTAGGATTTTATACGTTTCAATCAGATCCCCCCTCAATCTTCTAAATTTCAACGAGTACAAGCCCAGTTCATCCAGTCTTTCTTCATATGAAAGTCCTGCCATCCCAGGAATCAATCTGGTGAACCTTCTTTGTACTCCCTCTATGGCAAGGATGTCTTTCCTCAGATTAGGGGACCAAAACTGCACACAATACTCCAGGTGTGGTCTCACCAAGGCCTTATACAACTGCAGTAGTACCTCCCTGCTCCTGTACTCGAATCCTCTCGCTATAAATGCCAGCATACCATTCGCCTTTTTCACCGCCTGCTGTACCTGCATGCCCACTTTCAATGACTGGTGTATAAT
This sequence comes from Mobula hypostoma, assembly GCF_963921235.1. Taxonomy (NCBI): domain Eukaryota; kingdom Metazoa; phylum Chordata; class Chondrichthyes; order Myliobatiformes; family Myliobatidae; genus Mobula; species Mobula hypostoma. Next base: position 24,684,282 of record NC_086113.1, read on the forward strand.
GACACCCAGGTCTCGTTGCACCTCCCCTTTTCCTAATCGGCCACCATTCAGATAATAATCTGTTTTCCTATTTTTGCCACCAAAGTGGATAACTTCACATTTATCTACATTAAATTGCATCTGCCATGAATTTACCCACTCACCCAACCTATCCAAGTCACCCTGCATCCTTTTAGCATCCTCCTCACAGCTAACACTGCCGCCCAGCTTCGTGTCATCTGCAAACTTGGAGATGCTGCATTTAGTTCCCCCATCCAAGTCATTAATATATATTGTAAACAACTGGGGTCCCAGCACTGAGCCTTGCGGTACCCCACTAGTCACTGCCTGCCATTCTGAAAAGGTCCCATTTATTTCCACTCTTTGCTTCCTGTCTGCTAACCAATTCTGTATCCACATCAATACCTTACCCCCCATACCGTGTGCTTTAAGTTTGCACACTAATCTCCTGTGTGGGACCTTGTCAAAAGCCTTTTGAAAATCCAAATATACCACATCCACTGGTTCTCCCCTATCCACTCTACTAGTTACATCCTCAAAAAATTCTATGAGATTCGTCAGACATGATTTTCCTTTCACAAATCCATGCTGACTTTGTCTGATCATTTCACCGCTTTCCAAATGTGCTGTTATCACATCTTTGATAACTGACTCCAGCAGTTTCCCCACCACCAACACGATGCAATTGAAAAAAAAAGTTTTAAATACTATAGAAACAAAATCCATAAGAATATCAGAATCAGGTTTAATATTATCAGCTCATGTCGTGAAATTTGTTAACTTAGTGGCAGCACTACAATGCAATACATGATAAATATAGAAAAAATGAATAAGTGGGTAAATCAATTACAGTAAGTATATATGTGTATATTACATTTTTAAATTTAAAGTAGTGCAAAGATGGAATTAATAAAAAAAAGTGAGGTGGTGTTCTTGGGTTCAATGTCCATTTAGGAAATGGATGGCAGAGGGAAAGAAGCTGTTCCTGAATCAATGAGTGTGTGCCTTCAGGCTTCTGTACCTCCTTCCTGATGGTAATAATGAAAAGAGGGCATGTCCTGGGTGATGGGAGTCCTTAATAATGGATGCTGCCTTTCTGAGGCACCTTTCTTTGAAGATGTCTAGGATACTTCAGAGGCTAGTATCCAAGATAGAGCTGACTAATTTTACAACTTTCTGTAACTTCTTCAATCCTGTGCAATAGCACCCACCCACGGCTCCTCCCCCCCATAACAGATAGTGATGCAACCTGTTAGAATGCTCTCCATGGTCCATGTGTAGAAGTTTATGTGTATTTTAGATGACAAACCGAATCTCCTCAAGCTCCTAATGCAATATAGCTGCTGTCTTGCCTTCTTTATAGCTGCATCAATATGTTGGGACCAGGTTAGATCCTCAGAGGTCTTGACAGCTAGCAACTTGAAATTGATCACTCTTCTCCACTTTTGATCCCTCTACGAGGATTGGTTCATGCTCCCTTGTCCTCCCCTTTCTGAGGTCCACAATCAGCACTCTGGTCTTACTGACGTTGAGTGCAAGGTTGTTGCTGCGGCACCACTCATCTAGCTGGTATATCTCACTCCTGTACGCCCTCTCTTAATTTACAAAGATTAAGAGAAGATTGAAAACAATAAAGTCTTTTCTAATGGTCAAATTGTAAAGAGAGGTTAGTATAAATGAACATATCGGCTGTGTAATGAAATATATAAAGGAGGCATAATAGTAAAACAACAATAACAATAATTATGAATAATAATGAGGGATTGCAGCACACATTGAATGAGTTGGCAGGAGTTGGAGAAAAAGAGAAAGGGAATGTTACAAGGTATTGAGATGTTTCTACAAGAGTGATGAATTTCTGGTGATGCAGATGTACAGGATAAAGTTTTGTAGTAATTTAGATTTTTAATACATTTGAGATCTCATTCACACAGATGCATTTAGGACGTTAAATTATTTCTTTTTCTTTTAATTTGCTCTTATTGTATGTCCTGTTAGCTATGAAAGGAAGTCTTTCTTCATCAGTGAGTTGCCCTAGTACAAAGAGCTGAATATGTTGAGGTTACCACTGCTGTGTTACTAACACTGTTATTGAACGAGAGCTGATGAATTTGAATGTGGAAAATACTTTCCCACAGAAAAGGAGTGTGGTTGAGAATAATTGAAAGCACATGCACAGCCTTCTATATACTAACTACTATCATTTCTAATGAGTTCTTTTCTAATTGGTGGGAGCCAAGATGACTGTCAGACATTTAAAGTGGCAGATGCAAAATTGCTTAAACATGAGCAAATGACAGTGCAAAAAGATATACTAAATTTGTCCATTGAACTGCAGAGAATTGCTGTGTTGTAATTAATTTTTTTGTTTACAGTGTTCTCCAGAACTATTTGCCTTAATGTGCAAAATAATCTGCTTCTAGACATACATATAATATTTCAAATTCTCATTAATGTTGACATTAATACATTGATACATGAAAATTCAAAAAGCCTTGAAAAATGAAAGATACACCAGATAATGCAAGATAATGACCAGAGATATACTGGTCATTACCGACATACTTGTCTTGAAAGGGAAGAGGTGAAAAATGGAAGAAAAAGCATCACAGTGTACTTTGTTGGAACAGTGTGGAGAGAGATCAATCTTGCATTCATTTCAATAACATAAAAGTTGAAGAAGTGGTAAGACTGACCTTGGCTAAAAATTGAAAAAAAAATCACAATCTCCTTTAGTTCAAAAGTAAACAAACATGTAGTTATAAGAACTCAGCACCACACTGCCCTCTGACAATAGAGTTTTGGCACCAGTCCTGGAAAAAAATAAACTACCCATATCTCATACATTGATGATAAAATTTACCAGAACCTTTAATGCAACTACACAGACCTTCATCACTTGAGGAAAATAATATTTCAAGATCAACTCCTCAGATCCAGCACAAAACCCATGGTCCACTGACCAACAGGAATGCATTACCAGCTGACTACTTGCCCAGCCTATCAGCCATCATCTGATTTATCTGTGCAAGAGTCTCCAGGTCACATATCAGTCACTTCAGAACCCAAGAAATCGGCGGATGTAAGATATCCTTTACTCTCAAGGTATGCCTTAGCAGAAGAAAGAGTAGAACAATTAAGGAAATACAAAATATATCATCAGCACTTTCAACTGAACTCAATCTTATCCTTGCCTGTTATATCTATGAGCTTCCTGTTACAGATCTCTTGGTTGGCAATCAACTCTTATTCCTTGTGTTTTGCTCCTTATGGGGATTTGAAATGAATTCTACCATCTCTGTTTAGGATGAGCTGTCACGGTATGGATATTTCTTGCTACTTTCCTCTTCAGTTCCATGTGTCAGTGTGGGAGTTCACCACCAAGGTATTGGAAACGCATATGTGCACTTGAAAATGTGATCTAGATCACGTTTTCTTATTCTTATCAAATATTAAAATTGTCTCTCTATAAACCAGAGGTTCTTAATCTTGGGTCCGTGGACCCCTTGCTTAATGGTATTGGTCTATGGCATGAAAAGGTTGGGTACCCCTGCTGTAAATGAGCATTTTGTCATAATTCTGACAGGAATTTACTATTCACCATAAAAAAAACTACTTGTCATTTAACTCTATCGACAGATTGAGATGTTGGCATAATTTATTTTACAATCATCCTGGTACAAATGAACTTTAAGTGCTCAACTTATTGAATACTGCAATACATTAAAAAATTATTCACTTGTGATATTACAGTTCCTATACCATGTATCAGATTATTTCTATTGTCAAATCAGGTTTCTTATTTGACTATAATGTTGGACAAAAAATATGATATTTATTGGCTCAAGAGTCCAATAAATGTGATGATTTATTCATGGATTCTCCAGGCTGTAAGTTCAGACGCCTCTACAGTGTTGCAGCCCAACAATCTGTTAACCATCAGATACTGTGCAAACAGAGTAATTGTCTTAAAACAGTAATTATCTTTTAAAGCCAATGCTATGTATAATACATTCATAGCATACAAGCAAAGTAAATTTAGAACTGCATTATGGTATGTGTATAAAGTAGCTTATCATTGTGTAGAAAGTTGAAGTAGTGGAATTTGAATTGTAAGTCAAAGAGTTGGCTCAGGACTTACTTCATGAGCATAAATTATTTACCATTCTCCCCCTCCCCACATTGATATGTCATCTGCCAATCTCTAATTAACTCTCTGCACTCTCTCTGGCTATCTCATCAATTCCTAATGCGGTAGCTCTACAGCGGGGACTATACCTTCAGCGGCCGAACTGGGATACTCCTGGGACTGGAGGACTGTTTGTTTGTGCGTGTTGGTTCAGAAGGAGGAACTAGGTTTGTTTCACTGTTGCTGTTGTTCTTTTGATGTTGTTGTTACTGTTATTCTGTGAACAAGGTAGTTATGCTATGTTGGTGCCAGAATGTGTGGTGACACCTGTGGGCTACCTCCAGTACATCTTTAGGCCGTGTTGGTTGTTGATACAAACAATGCATTTCACTATATGTTTCGATTTACATGTGATAAATAAATGAATCTGAATACGAACATCCAAATTTTCCATCTTAAACCTGTTTATTTTTCTTTCCTCCTTTAATATCTCCCTTAAGTCTACTACTTTGAAGCAACTTTTGATTACATTGGACAAATATTTTCAGGTGTTTTTTTGTTCATGATAAACAGCTTGAAGCTGAACACAAATATAATTTCAGACTACTTGTATCATGTAGGAATTTGAAGAAACAATAAATTAACTTTTATTGAATATAATGTGTTTAATTGCGTCGTAGTGCTGACACCTTGTAATAGTTCAACTAAGTTAAAAATGTTGATGATTTTCATTTGTACTCAATATCTGAGGCTTCTCGCTTAAGTGTCCAACAATAATCAGCCAGCATTGATGGATTCCAGTTGACCTGATACCACTTCTCCATGACCACAATGATCTGGTGAAAACATTTAGCATGTTCATCATTGACCGTGTCAAGATTTTCAGGGAAGAAGTCCAAATAGGAAGATAGAAAATCAATATTTAGTGACATGTTGCACTTCGTGGTTTTGTATACTCGAAGCATGTTGTCAACCAGCTGTTCATAGTTTACTGTTCTGCAGTTACTAAGAGAATTTTCAACAACATCCTTGTATGCCTTGAATGAGATTTTCTCCTGTCCCACTAGATGTTATTCTAATTGCCTGTCTTTGGTGAGCTGTTTGATTTGTGGACCAACAAAAATGCCTTCCTTGACCTTGGCATCAGATGCCAAGATTAAGGAAGGCATTTTTGTTGAATTGTGAATTAAAATAACAAATATGGACGATTTTGAAAAACTGGTGCATGTTAGGAAAATTTCATGATGATTTTCATGATCAGTAGCTCAAAATCCATAAGATATACCCATTAGTAATCATGAAACAAAATTCTTGTTGTCCAGTGTTATGTACACCATTATTTCCTTTTTTTGTGTTGGCTTTCTAGTGATGCACCTTAGGAAGTTTCTGCTATGTAAAGATGAAATATAAATTAAAGTTGTCAATCAAGTAAAGATCTGGCTCAATTTCCAAGCTAAATTTATACGAGTGTTTCAATCTGATAGAAAGCAAACTACTTCACAATGCTACAATTGAATGGTATATATTCCTATCATTTCCTCAATTAATAAACAGGGGGTTTGTATTTTGATCTTATCCACTGGAAATATTTGATGTTTACAGTGCTTTTAATTTGAATGTCAATTTGTTCAAGTGAATTAATTCTTGGCAGAATTAGTACCCCTCTGAAGCAGCATAGTGAGTATGAACATTGACACTTTCATTTCTAAAAGCTTTTTGTATCTTCATATATTAATGCATTAATGTCAACATTAATGAGAATTTTAAAAATATGTATGTCGAGAAGCAGATTATATTGCACATTAAGGCAAGTAGTTCTAGCGAAGACTGTAAAGGAATTAAATAATTACAAAGTAGCAATTCCCTGTAGTTCAGCAGACAATTATTTCCCTGGTCTTAATTTTTACTAATCCAGAAATTTGTCTAGTGTTTTCCAATTTTAGAAAAGCTATCAATTCAAAAACATGAAATATATTATGTATTTATTACAGTTCAACATAGTTTATAACTTAAGTTGTGGGGTTAAAATATGGTGGCAGCGAACAATAATTCTTATTGAGGAATTTTTGGCATGAATCACAACAAAGCTCTGTTGCTCCACAATAGACCCTTTTCATTTATTGTTTGATATATTTCAGATCTTTTCTGGACAAAAGGACAAAAGTTGAGAAGTTGAGATGGTGGAATGATAATACGGATCAGGCAGGGTCTCACTGAATCTTAGATCAGCTTTACAGGCTGAATGGTCTACTTCCTGATCCAACATGATAATAATCTTCCAGTCCCTAAATCCCCAGCTTCATTGTTAAGCTTCCTGTTGGTCATCTATCTCATTTTCAACATAAACTTTGTGAGCACTTCAACCCACAAGCTCCAATTCACTTGGACTCTGGCCATCTGTATATTATCATTAACATTAACAGCTCAATCTACCCTAGTCTATTATTGACCACTGTTTCTTCTTCTAACTTGTCTTCATGGACTCTTTAAAACTGCCTTTCATTGACATATGCTTGCAATCCAGGCTGAAGACTCGGTAAACTAGACAATACTCTTTTTTTCCTCTCTACTGGATATTTTAAATAAAATTTGCTTATGCTTGAAGAAGCTGGTTAATTTTTCCAAATGTCTTGACTAATGTTTATTCCTCAACCAACACCTTAGTCAAAAGTAAGTGACTAGATGAGGGAGATGATCAGAAAAGCATTAACTGATAAAGAACAGTTGTGAGGAAGAATTGGAAAAGGTGGGTAGATCAAGAGAGGCTGAGCAAGGTAACATACAGAAGAAGGTTTAGAGTGATGACAGACAATAAATCTTGGGTTAATTGTAGAGCAGAAAGAATGACTCATGCTTCTGTTCTTGGAAATGGGCTCTTTATTGCTACTCCATTTTAATATCAACCTTTGATAACTCTTTAGTGTAGGTTTCCTCTTACTCTGAAATCAAGGATAAAAATAGACACAAAGTTTGGGAAAATGGTCCTGGGGAAAGTAAATATTACATTGATATGGTAGGGATATATTTAATTAAAGAGATCAACACACGCAAAATGCTGGAGGAAATTAGCAGACCAGGCACCATCTATGGAGGGGAATAAACAGTTGACGTTTCAGACCACGATCCTTCTTCAGGACGGGAAAGCAAAGGGGATGAAGTTTGAAAACAAAGGTTGGAGGATGGGAAGGACTACAAGCTGGCAGGTGATAGGTGAAGCCAGGTGAATGGAAAGATGAGTGGGTGGGTGAAGGGGGTGAAGTGAGAAGACAGGAGGTGATAGGTAGAAAAGGTAAAATGCTAATGAAGGAACCTCATAAGAGAGGAAAGTGAACTATGGGAGAAAGGGAGGAAAAAGGGCACAAAAGAGAGGTGTTAGGCAAGTGAGGACAAGAGAAGAGGAAAAAGGGGAACCAGAATGTGGAATGGAAAAAGAGAAAAAGGGGTGGTGGTGAAATTACAGGAAGTTAAGAAGATCAATATTCATGTCATCAGGTTGGACACTACTCAAACAGAACATGAGGAGCAACACTTGAGAATGTGAGGTATTGCTCCTCCAAAACTGAGAATGGCCTCATCATGGCAGTTGAGGAAGCTATGGACCAACATGTCAGAATGGGAAGCTGCTCACAAAGCAGTCCCCCAATTTACTTTGAGTCTCACTGAAGCAGAGGATGCCACACAGGGAGCACCAGATGTAGTAGACGACCCCAACAGACTTGCAAATGAAAGATTGCTACAATGAATCTGTATTTTTCAGCATTTCTTTTACACTCATCCCAACTTATTGTCCAAAATTGCCATTAACTTCCCCCAGATTGTACTATTCACTTGCACACTGGGGACAATTTGCAATAGCCAATTAACCTATCAGCTCGTACTTCTCTGGGATGGTGAGGAAAGTGGAACACTTGGAGGAAATGCATTTAGTCATAGGAAGAACAACCTCCACAGAGAGCACCAGAGTGTTGGCTGTGAAGGAATTAAAATATGAATAAAATACAACTGGAACAATGGAAGACAACAATACTAATATCCATTTTTTCATGCCTTGTGGTGGAAAGGATGGAGACCACCATTCACCATTTTTGTGACAGGTCTGCAACCTTCGCTTTGTGAAATGGTTTTGCTCAAGCAGAAATATCTGCATCAAAGCAATTAAAAGTGGACACAATGAGGCCCCTATCAATACTTCCAATTTAGTAGTTGTCTGTCAAGAGGTCCATTGGTAAGACCAAAGATGCAGGCTTATGAATAGTGCTCTCTGTGTCTGTGATCTGAAGTAACCTCTGTCCGGCAGCTATCTAACCAATGTTCCCTGCAAGGTGTGCGCATGCACACATCTTTTGCTACTAGTACACAAAGAAACTTAAACCGCGCACAGAAGTTTGTCACCCTCTACCTCGTTGGCATGTTAAGTATATTTCATGATCATTCACGATCACATTTTCTTTTGGTTTCTGATGCGGACAGTGTTGGCAAGGTGGAGTATGCAATGATTTGTCTGTAGATTTTATTGAAAAAAAAATATTGATTTAAAGAAGCAAAGGGCGTGAAGTACAAAAGAACTGCCAATTCATTTAAAACAGAATAGCTTAATGAAACAGTAGAAACTGCTACACCGAAAGTTCATGAGGTCAGAAATGTGCAGCTACTAGAAATACTTATGAACATTTCTAGCTGGTAAAATAAATACCTCTTTTTTTAAAATTCAATGCATACTTGTTGTTGTCACTGGGCAAACAAATTGCACAGCAGTAGATTTTTGTGCATGCTGGTCATTACAAATTAAAGGGAACAATGTAACTAACCTGACGAAAATGGTATGAACTGGTTTTGCTCAGGGAAAACAAAGGATCATGAAGCATGAGCTATTATGTGGGAGAAGAGCAATAAAGTAATGGTCTTTATTGATTACAGCTCAGAAGTAACACTATCATACGCTCAGTTCTAATCAATAAGCTCCAAAAACTGGGCCCTGTACCTCCCTCTGTTCATGGAACCTTGACTTATTCATTGGGATACCACAGGCAATGCAGATCAGAATCAACATCTCATCTTCACTGCCAATCAACACCGGTGCACATGAAGGATGCATGCTTAGCCCATTGCTGTACTCTCTCTTCACCCACAACTGTGTGGCTGGGCACGGCTCAAATGCCATCTATAAATTTGCTGATGACTCGACTATTGTTAGCAGAATTTCAGATGGTGATGAAGAGGAGTACAAGAGTGAGATAGACATGCTGGTTGAATGGTGTTGAAACAACAACCTTGTACTCAACATCAGGAAGACTCTAAGGAATTGATTGTGGACCTCGGGAAGGGGAATTCAAGGGAACACACACCAGTCGTCCTCAAAAGACTAGCAGTTTCAAGTTCCTGGGTGTCAACATCTCTGAAGATTTATTCCAGGACCAACATATTGATGTAATTACAAAAATGGGATGACACTCCATTTCATTAGGAGTTTAGGGAGACAAAGACTCTCACAAATTTCTACAGGTGTACCGTGGAGAGAATTTGAACTGGTTGCATCACCATCTGGTATGAAGGGGCCACTGCACAGGATCAGGAAAATCTGCAAGTTACAAACTCAGCCAGCTCGCTCATGGGCACTCCTCTCTCCAGCATTGAGCACACCTTCAAAAGGCGATGCCACAAAAAGGTGGCAGCATCGTTAAGGACTCCCTTCACCCGAGACATGCCCTCTTCTTATTGCTGCCATCAAGGAGGAGCTACAGAGCCAAAAGACACACACTCTGTGTTTTAGAAACAGCTTCTTCCACTCTGCCATCAGATTTATGAATGTACAATGAACCCATATATACTGCCCGACTATTTTTTGCTTTATTTTTCTCTCTTTTTGCTCTTCTTATCTACTTTAATATTTATACATGCATTTCTTATTGTAAGTTATAGTTTTTTTTTAATCATGTACGACTGCTGCTGCAAAACAACACATTTCAAGACATATGCCAGTGATACTAAACCTGATTCTGATCCTGATGCATTGGACCAGAGCCAATGGAAAGCTGACACAAAGCTGACATGCCAGAACCAGAGAGAGCAGAGCCAATGAAATTCAAATTAAACAATTTAAGATGATAAGGAAGAGAATAAGAACAAGTGCCTTCAGATGTGAAGCAGCAGCAACTACTGAGAGCTACTATTGAGAGGAAGATTCCCATGCCAGGGACGGGGAAAAGGAGGATTAATTTGGCCAATGGGAGATCCCCTATTTCATTGTTATAAATTGGAGTGTGGTCTGAGCGAGCATTGGCACACAGGGAACAATAGCATTCAGGATTTAAATGAGTGTCCTGGTGTCAATGTAATTATGTGCACAGAGACAATAAAGTGCGAGTTTTGAGTTAATTAAGATCTATGTCGTGATTTGCCTAATGTAAGTCAGTTTGTTATAGGTCAACAAGATGAGATGACTGAACCTACATCTCTCAAGCTGTAAGGCAACAGCCCTACCAACCAATCCACTGCGCTTGATTGTGGAATTCAAATCAGGAGCCCTACTGACAAGATAAAAATGGGTATGCATTAAAGGCAGGCAGTCCATGGCTAGTTGTTTTCAGAAGAAGCCAGCTCATGAAAGTAGCATACAAGTTTTAAACTGCTAATCTGCTGTAAAATGTGTTTCATTTGCATACACAAGAGGGTGCAGTCATTGAATTTGTAGGCCTGAATTTGAATCTGAATATAATTTCATTGCTTGTTATGGAATTTTGTTGAGTATATATTTTGCACAATTCAAAGGTGATGGCATTTCACAGTACAGATCCTCCCCAATTTATGGCAGTATTCCATTCCCAGGAATTGTTCCGAATCTGAACTGTTTACAAGTCAGAAACATCTTTGTGACCGAGTTCCCACATGATAGAACATTCCTGTAAAGGTGGGTTGTCCCACAGGAATAAGTAGTCTGTAGAAGTACTTAAAATCTCATTTTGTCACTCTTAATCATAAAGCTGTTACTAATAAATTTAGCCCAATACTATCACAGGCGGGCTAATAATTACATATTTTTAAAAGATCTTTCTGCAGGTAAAGTTGTAAGTACTATAAACAACAGGAATTCTGCAGATGCTGGAAATTCAAGCAACACACATAAAAGTTGCTGGTGAACGCAGCAGGCCAAGCAGCATCTGTAGGAAGAGGTGCAGTCGACGTTTCAGGCCGAGACCCTTCGACAGGACGTCCTGACGAAGGGTCTCGGCCTGAAATGTCGACTGCACCTCTTCCTAGAGATGTTGTAGGTACTACTTATGTTTGCTATTGATAGACTGAATGGAGTTGTCTCTAGATAGGACTCACAAAATGCCATAACCTCTTGCAAAGCTAAACCTTGTGACAAAAGGGACAGCTGAGCTTTGCCTTCATATGAGCTTCATGCCATCTATGCTTACTTTGACCATCAGGACGGGTAGGAATCATCGTGCACCCCACCCTCCACAATGTCTCCCGATGATCCTTTGATCTCAGTATCTGAAGATGATGTGCAGGATGCCTTCAAGAAAGTGAATCCAAGGAAGACATCCGGTCCAGTCTTCAGTTCCTGGATCAGTACTGGAGATCTGTGCTGACCAGCTGGCAGGTGTATTCACAGATACCTTCACTCTCTCTCTCCGGCAGTGTGTGGTAACCATCTGCTTCAAACCGGCTTCAATCGTACTGGTGCCCAAGAAGAGCGTGGTAACCTGTCAAAATGACTGTCGCCCAGTGGCACTTACATCCAAAGTGATGAAGTGTTTTGAGAGGCTGGTGTTGAAGCATATTAGCTCCTGTCTGAATGGTGACTTGGATTTGCATGAATTCACCTATTGAAGCAACAGGTCTATAGCAGATGCTATCTCAATGGCTCTTCACACAAACCTGGAACATCTGCACAGCAAAGATGCATACATCAGGATGCTCTTTACTGATTACACCTTGGCATTTAACACCATCGTCCCCTCAAAACTAATCAGTGAACTCCAAAACCTGGGCCTCAATACCCCCTTGTGCAATTGGATGCTGGATTTCTTCACTTGTTGACCCCAGTCACTTTACACCTATAACTGTGTGGCTAAGTGGAGCTCCAAAATCATATATAAGTTTGCCGATGACACCACTGTTGTGGGTTGTATCAAAGGTGGTGATCAATCAGCATACAGGAAAGAGATTGAAAACTTGGCTGAATGCTGTAATGACAACACCCTCGCACTCAATTTCATAAGACCAAGGAACTGATTGTAGACTTCAGGAGAGGGAAACCAGAGGTCCATGAGCCAGTAATCATTGGAGGATGAGAGGTGAAGAGGGTCAGTAACTTTAAATTGCTTAATTCAGAGGACCTGTCTTGGACCCATCATGTGAACATGATTATGCACAAAACATGACAGCATCTCTGCTTCCTCAGGAGTAAGTGGATGTTCGTCATGTCGGCAAAAATCTTGGCAAACTCCTATAGACATGTGGTGGAAAGTGTGCTGACTGGCTACATTATGGCCTGGTATGGGAACACCAATGCCTTTGAGTGGAAAATAGATAGATAGATAGATAGATAGATAGATAGATATACTTTATTGATCCCGAGGGAAATTGGGTTTTGTTACAGCTGCACCAACCAAGAATAGAGCATAAATATAGCAATACAAAACACCAAACAACAATATGCAAACTATGCCAGATGGAAACAAATCCAGGGCCAGCCTATTGGCTCAGGGTGTCTGATCCTCCATGGGAGGAGCTGCAAAGTTTGATGGCCACAGGCAAGAACAACCTCCCATGACGCCCAGTGTTGTATCTCGGTGGAATATGGCCGGAGTCCAACAGCAAAAAGTTCAGTATCCGGGCTACAAACAAGTTCCTCAATCATAATATGACCAGGATTGCACCATCCGTTGTTAACCAGAACAGTAAGCACTCAACTCCTTTACACTTACCGCTCTCAGTGCACTTCCGGTCCGCCCGAAGGGTCTGGAAGCCTTCCACAGAAAAGTTTTGGTCGGGTATGTCCTCGTTACGAGTTTCAGTAAAACACATAACACTGCTCTCCTAAAATGTTCGCTGACTCTTGGCTAGTGCCGTCAACTCGTCCATTTTATTACCCAGCAATCTCACATTGCCCATAATGAGAGAGGGAAGACACGGCTTATAACTTCTCTTCTCCATAAGGCTCAGTTGTCTCGACCTGGTCCTCTTTCCTTGCCTTTTTGATCCCCCTCTGCATCCTCTGTGTTTTCCTCCAGATTTCAGCTGGGGTGTCCACTGCTCTGTTCGCTAAACTGGCCGGCAAAAACGCAATCAGCTGGTCCCTGGAATAAACAATGTGACCATACTGCTCCCACGCTAATGAGACGTGTCTGAATGTAACTATTTCCAGCGCTAAAGACCCAAATAAAACTCTCTCCACCAGCATGTTAGAGAGGGTGCAGCTTCAACGTGTTACCGTGAAAAAAAATACAACAAATAACGCAAGTTAAAAAAGTAAGAAAACTAGTCGGAACGGCTGTAACAGGCTACATACACGACCGGATACAAAATCCTACAAAAGGTAATGGATTTGGCATAGAACATCATGGGTAAAACCCTCCCAACCACTGGGCACATCTACATGAAACATTGTCATTGGAAATCAGCATCCATCATCAGAGATCCTCACCAGTTAGGCCATACTCGTTTCTCAGTGCTGCCATCAGATAGAGAGTACAGGTGCCTCAGTACTCAGACCACCAGGTTTAAGAACAGTTACTACCCCTCAAACATCAGACTTTGAACAATAGGGGATAGCTATGCCCATTTAAGGACTCTGTTATATTGTTATCTCATGCTTGTAATTCATCGCTACTTATTTACATCTGCATTTGCACATCTGCATTCATTTACAGTTCATAGTTCCTGATGTTTACATTTTACAGTTACTGTTCTATAGATTTGCTAAGTATGCCTGCAGGAAAAAGAATCTCAGAGCTGTATGTGGTGACATGTATGTACTTTGATAATAAATTTCACTTTAAAATTTGAAAAATGGTAATCAAGATGTTAATTAGAATGTATTTCTCTTGGGCTCCATGCGGCAAAATTCCACCTAGTGTCAATGACAGTTGTCCGCAGACACTCAGCAGGCACCAAACCCATCTTGTTGGTCTCTCATTCATGTGTATGCTTGTGTGCTCACTGTTTACACAGCTTGGAGGATTGCTTCATTCAGCATCTTCTCTTCATCCACCATAACAACTAAGATCTCCTGGTGGCCAGCCATTTTAATTCCACTTACCACTCACATACTGACATATCTGTCCACTGCCTCCTCCACTATTAAATTGAGGCTAGGTGATGATTAGAGGAACTGCACCTCATATTTGGTTTTGGTAGTCTCCAACCCGACGGCATCAACATCAATTGCTCAAACTCACCACTCCCCTCCCCCCTAAACACCTTTGTTCTCCCTTATTTCTGTGGCTCTATTGCCTCCTCTCTTTCCTCTGCTCCACCCTCATGATCTGCTGATTACCAACAATTCCCCACCCCTTTCCCTTTATTCCAACTGGGCCATAAGCTTCTGCTGTCAGATTCTTCCTTCTTCAGATCTTTATCTTTTCCATCTACCACCTCCCAGCTTATTGCCTTATTCCCAATTCTCCTCCCCACCTCCCCACTTTCACCCTCTCATGAGAATTTATCCATCACCTGCCAAGTCATGCTCCCCTCTGTCACCCACCCTTTAATTCTGGTATCTGCTCTTGTCCTTCCAGTCCAGATGAAGGGGCTCAGCCTGATAAGTCAACTGCCAGCTTCCCTGCACAAGATGCTGCCTGACCTGCTGAGTTCCTCCAGCATTGTTTGTATGTTGTTGTATTCCAGCATCTGCCGTCTTTCTTTTGTCTTTGTATGTGTGGGCTGTACACAAGTTGAGCATTCTCAAGCTAGGAATGGTTATACTTCACTGTTCATAAATCATGAGCTCTTGAAATCTTGAAAGGCATTAAGTAAGTTCATTTTTATTTTTGAACCATTAAACCTCAGTAAGGCTAGCAGCAGTGCAAACTGACATGGGACTCAAAATTTGGGGAAATGGTAAGAGAGAGGAGAAATACTGGAGGGAGATCTGCATCAATGATTTTTTTAATGTACATTGTTGGCTTGAAATCAAAATTCCACTCATTTGAAAACAAGGTTGATTTCTAGATAGATTTTTACTTAACCTACCTATTCAGTCAATACTAAGCATAACAAAAAGCAACCCTTTTATGTATCAATCTATACTTCTGCAGTTTTAATGAATGTGAAACAACCTTGAAATGTAGAAAGCAATTGATAAATATAGAAGTGTACTAAACTCTATGTGTGCTGTGGAAGTATTCAGTTTAACAGAAACAAGAGTTTTAAATCTAAAATAATCATGAGCACTGAATGATATTCACTGGAACGTTTCTCATACACATCGCTCAGTAATGCATATCACTCATTTAGCTCACTGTTTTATAAGACTCTTTGTCCTGATGCCAACAGGTTACTCTGTCAACCAGTAATATTAGCCGTGCATTACCTCATTCTGAGATGCAGCAAAAAGATACTCATTGTGGTGTCCCTGCTGTTAATGTTACACTACCCCTCTTACGCTTCTGTTGAAGTTGTCAGAAAAGATTAGATCAAAGGGGTGATAAAAGGAACTAAACTAACACGGGTTGCTGTGAACTAATGCAACAAATGCTTCCTGGTCCCAATTAGAACAGATGCAATATTTCAACTGAATGGTGGGATGGTGTTGGTAGTGGAAACAGTGCAAAATTCAAGTGCACATCCAGAACCACATTTATGTTTTTGAACAGCATGTAGAGGTATCCTATTCTTTTAACGGAGAGATGGTGTGCACAATGAAAGTGGGCAATCTCAAGTAAAATCCATAGAGATGTTAAGAAAGACATTACTCACTAAGTACTGAAGTAGTGCACTTGCTGGAAAATAACACCATAGTTCCAGGACCAGATTTACAGTATAATATGCTTTTTCAGAGCAATGTAGAAGCCAAAGTAAAAAAAAATCTTGGAAGAATTGACGATTCTTGCAGTACTGGGGAGATCATGCTGACAATCCAGTACAGTATTAACAGTATGCCACAGTTGGAGAGAAGCCCCTCCATCTTTTGGATTTGATGTTAACTTGTTTGATTCTCAGTCGGGTGCAACAGATCCCACAAGACAATTTCACAGCAAATAAGGGGAGGTGTCCTCAGTGTCCCTGCCAATATTTACTCCTTACTCAGTATGACTATATGAAAAAAAAATCTCATCTTTAAGTTCTCACTCTTCGTGGGTTCCTGCTGTTCTGAAATTGTCTCCTGTATTCCATACATTACAGCAGTCACTGCACAAAAAGGAATTATTGCTCTTCAAAGACTAGTCCTTGATTTTGAAGGCCCTGTAGGTGTAGTAAAAGTATGTCTTTTTATGAGATATTCATTAATTATATCCAGTAAAGAAACACATCCAGTGATCCAATGACTATAAAATATATAAAAAAATAGACACTCTTGCAGTAAAGTTGTCGTCTCCATTCCCTGTGGATTGTCCATAATTTCCAAAACATTGTATCTTCAGTACTATTAAAGTCCACCAGATGTTGTGCGAAATTGCAGTTGAATTCAGGGGACGTGCATCAATTATTTAACCTAAAGCATATACTGGATTGCACAACAGGAAATTGGTGAAATAAGATTATCCTGGATGCAGAAATGTGTAGGCAATAGAGATACAGAACAAAGCAAGGCTTTCAACAATTTGGAAGAGCACAAACCCAATGAAAAAGCAAACACTTTGGAAAGTAGGCAACTAGAAATATTCATATAAAACCTGGTGCATTCAGAACTAATGGTGCTATATTTCATTTGGTTATAATCTGATAAATAAAGAACATGTAAACACAAGACCCTTATGCATTCTTAATCATTCAATAAGAACATATCCAACATAGAACAGTACAGAAAAAGAATAGACTCTTCAGCCAACTATGACTGTGCTGACCATGATAAAAATTTAAATGAATCCCATCTGCCTGCACTTGATCTATATCCCTCCTTCCAATGCCTGTTCATATGCCTGTCATGAAAAGAAGTCTTGATAAAGGGTCACGGCCCGAAATATTGACTGTTTACGCTTTTCCATAGATGCTGCCTGGCCTGCTGAATTCCTCTGGCATTTTGAATATGTTGTCCAATCTCTCTTTACAGTGAATACATTCAAATTCAAGTAACATCCTGGTAAACCTCTTCTGCACCCGCTTTAAAAACTGCCATATCATTCCTGTGATGCAAATCCTCCAAATGTGGCCTAACTGAAGCTTTATACCAACCAATGAAGGCCTGTCACATTCTTTAACACCGTATCTTTATGTGGAATTCTGGAAATATCTGCCGGTCAGGCAACAACTATGGGAAGAGAAGCAGAGTTATATTTCAGGGTGAAACTCCTTTGTCAAAAGTATCTCTATCTCCCTAAATTCTCAGTGCATCCTCCTCACATAGCATACTGAACTAATAAGGGTCATTCACAATGGAACAATTAATGGTAACCATCATCATGGTGCTTTATCAGTCCTTGTCCTTACTGACATCTCTGTGACCTGATAGACCACATACTTCTCCAACATATTGTCTGGGTGTTAAAACCAAATCCTTTTCTCCAAATTTCACCAAGACTTAAAGCAGATTTGCAAAATTGCACAATCTTTTGAAAAAATCATCTGTTTGACAAAAAGACAGTTTTTCTTCTTTCAATAGCACATAGGAATAGAAAGAATTCTGGTCATAGATCCTATCTCTTGAGGTCTAATTGCTCTATAGCTCCTTGAAAAATCTGATAAACAATGATGATAGATCTTCATTACTTTCTCATTTGGAGATGATTACATTCGCTAAAGGAATATAATCTTTCTGTTGTTGGTGACTTGCATGAAAATCAAACATCTTTGTAAATTGTGCTACTTCTAATCAAATTCTACAGTGTCCATGGTATAATATATTGATCATCCCTTCAGTGGGCTGTAATTTGATTACATCAAACTATCATCAGTAGTCCTTGTGACTTTAAATAGCTCATTCAGAGCAATCAATCAATATTGCGACACATTTAATAATTTCTCAGTAAAAGACTCAAGGAAATGATTTTAATCACCAGAATTCTGAAACTGCATAGACCGCTTTCAATTTTTAATCATGTTAATTCAAAAATTAAATCCATTCTGATGAAACAAAACATTACAGTCTATTTTCTTCATTGGCCTTGAGAAATGGTTCCAAATTTGGGAAGATGTCTTGTTCAGATTTTGATGAAATTCCAAGCATTTTTTGAGATTGAGTTTTAATTCAAATCCACTCTCTATAATAAGGATGAAATGCTTCTCTCTATTGATGGAAAGATGTCTGAGATAGAGATAAATTTCATAATAAAGAGCACATGAATTAATTAACTACAATAAAATTGCTAGGTCAATTTATAATCGAGGCATAGAAAATGACATAGGGGCATATTTTTAAAGTTCTTGGATGGAAGTTGGTACAAAGTGGGTGTCAGGGTTAAGTTTTCCACAAAAAGAGTGGTGGGTGTGTGGAATGCACTGCCAATGATGGTAGTCGAGGTGGATACAATTGGGTCCTTTAAAAGACTCATGGATAGGTACACGGAGCTTAGAAAAATAGAGGGCTATGCGGCAGGGAAATTCTGGGCAGTTTCTAGAGCAGGTTACATGATTGGCACAATATTGTGGGCTGAAGGGCCTGTAGTGCATTCCAGATTTCTATGTTTTATGTTTTAAAATTGATTCTGTTTGGAACAGTAGGTCTTTGATTTTTTTTTTGCTACGTTTATTTGATGGCAACAGAATGGACTCAAAACAGATGACTTAATACAGAATCGTTATTGTATGGTTCATCTGTCCTGATTTTCAGGTGTAATTTCATTTAATTAGTCTCAGATCCTTCCCTAGACAGTCAATAATCTCATTAAAGTGAATAAATAACAATTATTGAATGACAGAGAAAATACCCAATCTACTTTTGTCTCTGGGTTGCTGCCATTGTTTCCTCATGCAACGCAAAATCAAAGGGTGAATTTGAGAAGTTATTTCCAGATAATGAAAGACATTCCGTGGTGTAACAGCTAGGAAGTTCAAACACCAGTCATCACTCTGGTTGCCTTGGAGGTTCAAGTCCTGAAGGTTTCCTTCAATAGTCATTGAGCTGCAACTTCTATTATCTCTTCCCCCTCATTAAACCACACACAATTCTGCTGATCCTATTGAAGAATATGCAGCTAGTCCACTTTGAGAACTCAATGGCATTATGTTTTCCAGTTGCTCGGGGCCAAGACAAGGAGCTCAGTTATCACCAGCAGCTTAACAGCTCAAAGTGAAAGTGAAGCAGCCAGTGGAACTAATCAGACCAACTGTTAACTCTTGGGGTGGATGCAAACAGATATTGGTGTTGGTGATTATTTGGTTGAACACAAGAACACAAGAAAATCTGCAGCTGCTGGAAATCCAAAGAAACACATACGAAAGGCTGGAGGAACTCAGCAGGTCAGGTAGTATCTAATGAAATGAATAAACAGCTGATGTCTCGGGCCAAGACCCTTCTCCAGGACTTTTCGTTTGCATAGATGATGCCTGACCTTCTAAGTTCCTCCAGCACTTTGTGTGTATTGCTGAGAATGAAATAAGTGCTGTTGGAGATAAATATGAGAAAATCTGCAGATGCTGGAAATCCAAGCAACACACACACACAAAATGTTGGAGGAACTCAGCATGTCAGGCAGCATCTATGGAAAAGAGTAAACAGTTGAAATTTCAAGCTGAGACCCTACATCAGAACTATAATTTACAGCAGGAATCAATAATCTATTGGAGGAGTCAATAATCTACTGGAGGAGTCAATCGATGGATTCAATCTATAGTTTACGGAGTCAATCTGTAACTGAGGGAATCAATCAACAGTCTGGGGACTGAGACATCAGCTATTGCAGTCTACATATGGTTGGTGGATTCAGTCCTCAGATGGATGAATCAAAATCAGCTGCTAGATTCAATCAACTGCTGGAAAAATCAACAATCAGTTGGTAGAGTCACTCAGAAGTTCATGATCAGCAGCAAGAGTTAGTCATGGAGGGTATACACATACTTGAGTCGTCAATCAACAGCTGGCGGAATCAGTCGTTAGCTGGAGCTGTCAATGACCGCTGGGGGTGTCAATCATCAGCTGTAGGATCCAATCATCAGGTGAAGGAATCATTCATCAGATGGGACTGTCAATGACTGCTGAAGGTTCAATCAACAGCTGAAGGAATTAGTTATCAGCTGGAGCCATCAATCATCATTTGCAGGAACCAATCATCAGCTGGAAGAATGAGTCAGTGACTAGAGATGTCAATCATCTGCTAAAGGATTCAGTCATTGGCCAGAAGTGTAATTGTCAACTTGAGGAATCAATTGGTAGCTACTGGGGTCAATACATAATTTCCTTGCATCATAGAAAGAGCAGCTCTGACTGTAGTGTAAGAACTGTCTTGTACAATTTGTTTTCTAATCACAGAGTTTCTCCAGATGCTGGAATTCCAGAGCAACACACGCAAAATGCTGGAGGAATTTTGCAGGTCAGACAGTATCTATGGAAATGAAAAACAGTCAACATTTTGGGTTGAGAGTCTTCATCTGGACTGGAAAGGAAGGGGAAAATGCCAGAATAAGAACAAGGTACCAGGGTATGAACTGGGGAGGGGAAGGAGTACAAGCCAGAAAGTGATAGGTGAAGCCATGTGAAGGGGAGAGGGATGAGGTTAGAACTGAAAAGTGACAGGCGGAAAAGGTAAAGGGCTGGGGAAGAAGGAATCTGATAGGAGAGAAGAGTGGACCATAGGAAAAAGGGAAGGAGGAAGGACAGGTAAGTGATAATAGGAGAGCCAGAGGGGGTTGGAGAAATTGATGTTCATGCCATTCCAGTTATAATGTTACTTTTCTCACCAGCCAGAGACATGATGAACACTAGAATGTCTGCAGGTGCTAGAAATCCAAAACACACACTCAATGATGAAGGAACTCAGCAGGTCAGGCAGCATCTATGGACATAAATAGACAGTCAACGTTTCAGACTGAGACCCATCTACAGGATTGGAAAGGAAGAGGGAAGACGCCAGAATTAAAAGATGGGGAGAGGGGAAGGAGGCTAGCTGGTAGGTGATAGGTGAAGCTAGGACAGTGGGAAAGATAAAGGGCTGGAGAAGAAGGAACCTGAAAGGAGAGGAGAGTGGATTTGTAGGATAAAAAGGAGGTAGGCACCCAGTAGAAAGTGATAGATATTAGTTCATCTTATATTTCCCTATGATATAGCTGATAGCCACCTGGCACTTCCAGCTTATGCTGTCTTTCAGAAAATACCATCAAACCTATTTGCCATATATTGACCTGTAACCTATTCTCCTTCAGCTCTGTCTTCATTCTGCTCCCATCACCTATATTCTGAATAGTTCACAAGAACCAATTAAGACATCAATCATCACGTCTTTGTGATATAGGAAACTGGAACACCAGGTACAACACACCAGGATTTACAATGGGACAGAAAGACAGCAACACTGCATGCTGCACCATGGCACTGTCCTGCTGGTGGTCAGTCGCTAGGCATGTCATTAACTAACCAGTGGATTCAATCACCGAATAGTTCCATCATCCAATGGAGGATCACAAGAAACTGGTGTATCCTAACTTTAGTAAGAGTAACTCATCAACTGGAGGAAAGAAATATCAAACAAGAGAAAAGCTGCAGATGCTGGAAATCCAAGCAACTCACACAAAATGCTGGAGGAACTCAGCAGGCCAGGCAGGGTCTATAGAAAAGAGTACAGTCAATGCTTCTGGCTGAGACCCTTCAGCAGGACTGGATTGACAAAAAGGATAAGGAGTAGATTTTAAAGGTGGGAGAAGGGAAGGAAGAAACACAAGGTGATAGGTGAAAGTGGGAGGGGTGAAGTAAAGAGCTGGGAAGTTGATTGGTGAAAGAGATACATGCTGAAGAAGGAGAAATCTGATAGGAGAGGACAGAAGGCCATGGAAGGTGTTATGTTCATGTCATCGATTTCTCGAACTTCCGGTAATGCCCCCACACCTTCACCATTCCCCATCCCCTTTTCCCTCTCTCACCTTGTCTCCTTGCCTGCCCATTGCCTCTGTCTGGTGCTCCTCCTCCCTTTTTTCCTTCCATGGCCTTCTGGCCTCTTTTCAATTCCCCCTTCTTCAGCTCTGTATCTCTTTCACCAATCACTAATCAAAGCTCAAATCCATTTAGCATTAAGTGATCCACTTGATTGGTGCCCTACAACAACCTGAAACATTAACTCCCTCCATACTAGCACGCCATGGCTGTAGTGCATATGATCTACAAAATGCACTGTGATTGTTCACCTTGACCATTTCAACTACAGCACCCAAATCAGCACCCTGACAACCAAGAAGAACAAATACACATGAGGCACATGAGAAAACCTCCAACAGATTCCCCTCTGAGCTGCTTACCTTCCCAGCTTAGAAAGTTATCACGGTTGATTTATTATTACTGGTCTAAATCCTGGAACCCTGTACCTGCTGGAACTGTGGGAGGACTTTTACAAGAAGCAACTTCATTTCAAGAAGGTGGTTCACTACCATCCTCTCAGTAACTATTAAGGATGAGCAATAAAGTCTGGCTTCAACAGTGGCAAGTCCCAAAAAGTGAACAAGTACATAAAATATAAATATAGAAAAATGAAATTCTGATAACTTTCTATAAGCAGCAACTCTGTATAAAATTCTTAACACTGAAATGGGTTTCCTAGTCCAGTACGATTTGTGTATATCTGAGCTTGCAAACATTATTGCTGTAACTATTATTAGTTCTTGGTGGAATCATTAATATCACATTGCTGCCTGAGTCTGTAAAACTAACATCAGCTCTGAAGAATGCCTGCAGGCCCAAAGTACCTGTGCATACATAAATCAATGAAATGTAAATCATTAAAGTTGTTTCTTTCGATAAACTTCATTACTGTTCAACCAAGACATAATCTATTGAAAATTACTTTCTCGTTTCTTCAATTCCATAAATTTTCTGATCATAAGAAGACAGTTTGTGAAACCAATAACAGAACCTGGAATTCGTAAAGCAATTTCTAATCCCAGTCAGAATGACGGCCAGGTCTGATGCTCCATTATAACATGAGGCATGGCATGTAAGTGCAGTCCAGTTAATGTGTTGATGAATCACTCCAATTTAATTCAGGGCCTACTTCATTAAAACAAGTTTTTTTTTGCTTCTAAATATCAAAGTTCATCCACAGATTGGGAACAGGTGAAACATTTTCAAAGAGTGAATTCAGGATTTTGTCAACAATAAGGAGCTACTTGGATAATAAGCATGAGTCTGAGATATAGAAAGCAAGTAGCTTGAGAAACATTATACAAGCATAGACATTTTTAAATTAAATACATATTTAATTTTCAACTCTTGCAAAGGTTATAAGAATAGATGAAATATGAGCTGGAGTCGACCAGCTGGGCCTTCACAACCACTTGATAATGTCATGGCTGAAATTTATGTTACTTTCTTGGCATGACCTTTATTCCCTCAATGTCCAAAAATCTTGCCAGCTCATTTTGGAACATTATAGCATCTGAGCCTTTTCATATTTCTGGGGGAGAGAATACCAAATATTACAACCCAAAATTTATCTTCATCTCATTCCTGAATTGCAGACCATTTGTCTGGGGAGGATGACCTAACTTCTTGACTATCTAGTTAGATGAAGCAGTTTCTTTGCATCTGCTCAAGTTCTTTAGCAGCTGAATTCTTCTTCCAAATTTGCAAATTCTAGAGAGTGTGGGCCTAGCCCCTTTGCATGAAATGACCCTCATATTCCAAGGATAATTACAATGGACCTCCATAGCATTGACCCCAAAGGGGTACATCTGTCTTTTTAAAAGAATCCAAAAACAACTTGGCACATTAGGTGTGAACTCACCATATCCTCAATTGTTACTCTTCTATTCTTGCCCTGGAAAAGAAACTAGCATACCATTTGTTTTCCTTCATACTTGTACTTGCATGTTAACTTTGTGTGACTTGTATTCAGAGACATTTAAAGAGTTCCGAATTACATTTATCTGATTTTCATATTTTAATAAGTTCTCTACATTTTTTTTCATTTTTCTGACTCTAGTAGATCATATTGCACATTCCACTTTAGATTGCATTTTCCGCTGTAAACAATTGCTTAATAAGACTAGACCAATATGCTTGTGTCTTCCTCAAATCCTACTTTGAAAACATGAATGTTGATTTGAATGGCAGAAACGATTAAGGCTCAGTCAAAGAGTGATCTAGGAAGGCAGAGAGGGAAAGGTAACAGTGTAGTGTAATGAGGGGTAAGGTAACACGATATTAACCTTTTACAGTGCCAGCAATCCCAGTTCAATTCCCACCACTCTCTGTAGGGCGTTTGTACGTTCTCCCCATAACCACATGGGTTTCCTCCACCGCTCCAGTTTCCTTCCATATTCCAAAGACATATAGGTTAGGGTTAATAAATTGTGGGCATGCTATGTTGGCGCTGGAAGAGTACTGTCACTTGAAAGCTGCCCGCAGGACATCCTCGAACTGTGCTGGCCATTGACTTAATTGCAACATGTTTCGATGTACATGTGACGAATAAAACTAACCTTTAAAGTTTAATCTTTAGCAACAATTCCCATTGTTACTGAGAAGGAGCAGAGTATATGAACATAAGAATACATCAGTAAATTAAGTCAGAATAAAGAAAGATGCCAAGATCAGATTAAGAGCTCCTTATTTGTATTCACACAGTATTCATAATAAACTCATTGAAGTGTTGACACAAATAGAAACAAACAGAAATTATCTAATAACCGGTACAAAGGCAGAGTTGACAGAAGTACAAAGATACAGATGCAGGTACTGAGATAGAAAACATTGTAAACACTCACCAAGTTGGGCAGTCTCTGTGGAATATAGTTAATGATTCAAGTTGAAGACCCAATATCAGAACTTAGCAATGTGACCAAGGCTGGGAACTATGGTGGTGTTGTGGTTAACACAATGCTTTACAATACAGGCCACCTGGGCTCAATTCCTGCCATTATCTGTAAGGAATTGTTACATTCTCCCCATGATTGTATGGGTTTCCTCCCACAGCCCAAAGACCATCCATTTGGTAGGTTAATTGGTCATTGTAAACTGTCCTGTAATTAGGCTAGGACTAAATCAGGGGATTGCTGAAGGGCCGGAAGGGCCTATTCCACACTGTATCTCGATAAATAAATACATATTCAGAGGCAAATGACATTAAAAAGGATAGTCAGAATGAACAACTTGTAGCTCTCTTATTACTTCATTTAATGACTACAATGATGACAATAACATAGTGCAGGAAGGTAAGACGTGAAATCAGTTTGAATGGAGGTAAAATTTAATGAGTGTAAGAAGATGCTGGAGAGAATTGCCATTCCACCACATCCCCACCCCCACCCTGACCAACTAATAGTTATGATGTAGGACAAAGTATAAATAGATAAATAATGGGGGGAGAGAGAGTTTTAAAAGTTATTGTAATAATTGTGGGTGATCATAATTATCATATGGATTGGTGAAAGCAAATTGTCAAGGGCAGCCTTGAGGGCAAATTCACAGAGTGAATTATGAAATACTATTAATTAATGACTTCTTTGTAAATTTCCTTTAGAAAGGGTAGTATGGTTGAATTGTAACTTTAGTCTCAGGTTGAAAGTCCTGGGTCTAAACTAAGTTTCCTAAGCTTAAATAAAGGCAGTTGCAACAAAATAAAGAAAGAATTCACTAAAGTGGAATGGGGAAATAGGTAACATGGTCAATCAGCAGTCACAGACATTTAGGGAGATATTTCATAAATGTCAGCAAAGATTTATTGCAGTGAGGAAGAATGGTTTTATTTGAAGGATATACCATCCATGGCAAATTAATGAAGTTTAGCATGGTGTAAAATTGAAAGAAAAGACATACACTGAGTTGAAGATTAGTGGTAAGCCAGAGGATAGTGAAATGTCTGCAAAGCAGCAAAGAGTGACTAAAATAATTATAAGAGCTGAATGATAGTGCAAGAGACATCAGAAATAAATGGTATAGAACAAACCATGCCATCTTTTATAGGCGTATTTAAAGGAACAGAGAAGCTAAAATAAATATTGTTTCTTAGAGAATGACACAAGAGAATTAATAGTGGGAAATAGAGAATTGAAAAATATTCAAAATACTTACTTCAGATTTGTCTTATGGTAAAATCTCCAAAACATCAGATATCAAGTGGTTTTAGGGAGGAAGGAACTTAAAACAATCTCTTTCTCTTGAAAAAATATGACAAGACCCTTGGATGTGATAGTCTGCACCACTGAGTCTTAAAGGAGTTGGCTGCAGAGATAGGTGCATTAGTTTTAAACCACCGATCTACTGTCCTTACCCTGACTAGCCTAATTATGTTTCAAGGTCCACTTCAGTATGGTTGATTCTTAACTGTTCTAGTAATCTAGTAGGCCATTCCGTTCAGGGACTGACAATCAATGATAACTTTGGCAATAACACCCACATTCACTGAATAAATGAGTAAAGAAACAAACTGGTCTGTCCCACACGGTCTAACCATAGAAATCGACATTATGGGAGATCCTTTGGACAATGGAACATGTCTTCCAAATATCCTCTTACTTACTTCTGTTCTCGAATAAAGCGACAGAAATTTTTATGGACTACTTGAGACGAGGACATATTATATGCTACCCCAGCACAATGACTTGAATGAATGACTAAATGAATGAATGAATGAAATTCATTTCGGTCAGTACAAACATAACAAAAAGCATTATTTTCGACGATGACTTTATAGCGATGATTTCATGAGACAAAATTAGAACAAAAAAAAAACATAGATATTCTTTAAAACAGACCGAAATGGTGTAGGCTGAAGCTACAGCTTATTACGCCTACCTCTCTTACTTATACAACAACATATTTGCATCAATCATCACATCAAAACAAAAAAAATCATAATCTTTTAACACAGAAGCCAATTCCAAGTATCATTTATTTACATTACTCCCATTCACTTTAAATCATGTATTTTATATTTGTTTATTAAATTATTTTAAAATAATTTTTTAAACTGTTAAGTGTGGTGCATTTAGTTTAAACATCTAAAAGTAAGCTTATAGCTGTTTTGGATAGTCATTCCAGCAAAACAAAAGTACAAAGTCTTCCTATCTCATCCAGTTATTGTCCCTATATACTCTCTAAATGGATCGTGCACTATAGAAAAACAGAGATGATCAAAATTGGAGACAGACTATTTTTTTCTGTAAGAGTTCTTTTTTTGTCTTTTTAATTGTTCTACAGTGGCAAGTGTGCGAATGTTTCCCTTCTTCATCTGATGATTGCAATCACTTTCTAATCTTTGCAGCTTCAATCTGTGGAAAATCACATCTATTGTTCAACCTCCAATTACAAACCAACATTAACTGCCCAAATGCCTCAAGATAATGGAGGTAGCAGATGCCTAGATCCCTCCAGTCACATAGTGTAGTTGCTTCTTCAGAGCTTTCAGGCAGAGTGCTCGGGAACTTAATCCAATGAAAATGAAGTAACAGCAATATAGTTCTAAATCAGCATGGTGTGGGAGTTGAGAATTTGCACAGAATAGTGTTACCATGCACCTTCTGTTCTTGCCTTTTTGGTGGGGGGATGTAGCTTTAGAAACTGGTGTCAAAGAAGCCTTTTGGTTGATTTCAGTCCATCTTCTTTCAGTATTTTGGGAGATGAAAATACACCTAAACACCAAGAGCAAATAGCATTCCTCTTGGTGCTCCTACTTTCTGCTAAGCTTAATGTGGGCCAAAGTGCTAATTCCTTGTCACCTGTTTTGAACTATCTTCTCAGAATAACTTCACACAAACCCTCCAATATCTGAGAACTCAAGCTTTATAAGATCTAACCACAAAATATGTAGCTATCTCATTTATTCTAGTTTAAAATATTGCTGTTTTACTTTGCCTGTCACCTGGGCTTACTATTATGAAACAATTAAGTGCATTTAGTATTTGTGAAAAGTACTTTTATGAATGGGCCCATGTGATAATGAGGATAATGTGGAAACTCACTGGTTTGCACATTAAACCAATTAATGGACAAGCAGCTCCAATTTTCACTGTGTTTTAAGACAATGCAGAGCTTATTACACTATTGAAGGTTCCTACTTTTCTACTAAACTGGTTCAAATGGATACACCTACACTGAAAGTTATGGGGATATATTCACGCTGGATTACCAGCATTAAATACTTGCCCAAATATTAATCACCATTTATATTTAACTCTGTGCATTCACGTCCAGCTGGGGTTGACTGTATAGAGGTAAACACAAACAGCAGCTAATACTCAGACAAGTGATTAACAATGGGACACAAAATAAATTTTGTTTTCTTGTGTCTCAAATTTTAGTTTCATGTGGCTCAGAATCAGATTTATTATCACTGACATAAGTCATGAAATTTATTGTTTTATGACAGCAGAACAGCGCAAGACATAAAGGATTTAAAATAAACAGAACGAAAGGGGAAAAGCGACATATTGTTCATAGATTCATGGACTGTTTAGAATTCTGATGGCAAAGGAGAAGAAGCTGGTTTTAAAACATTGAGTATGGGTCTTTAGGCTCCTATACATCTTCCCTGATGGTAGTAATGAGAAGGGGGCATTCCAGGTGGTGAGGCTGCTTAATGATGGATGCCGTCTTGGGGTATTGCCTACTGAAGATGTCCTGGGTGATAGGTAGGCTCGTGATTGTGATGGAGCTGGCGGAGCCTACAATGCTCTGGAATTTCTTTTGATACTGCACATTGGAGCCCCTGTACCAAGTGGTGATAGAACCAGTCAGAACGCTGTCCGCAAAACATCTGTAGAAATCCGCTGGGGTCTTCGGTGACACACCAAATCTCATCAAACTCTTCATTAAGTAGAGCTGCTGACATGCCTTCTTCATGATTGGGTCAGTATGTTGGGTCCAGTATAGATCCTTTGAGATGTTGACACCTAGGAACCTGAAGCTGCTCACTCTTTCCATCATTGACCACTCAATTAGGATTAGTGTGTGCTCTCCTGACTTCTTCTTCCTGAAGTCCACAATAAATTCTTTGGTCTTGCTGATGTTGAGGTAAAGTTGTTGATGTGACACCCTCAACTAGCCAACCTGTCTTGCTCCTTTATACCTCCTTGTCGCCATCTGAGATCCTGCCAACAAATTTATAGATGGTGTAGAGAGTCATGGGTGTAGAGAGTGTAGAGCAGTGGGCTAATTATGCAACTCTGATGTACGGCTATGTTGATTATCAGCGAGTAGGAAATGTTATTAATGATCTGCACAGAATGCGAACTCTCTAGGAAATCAAAGATCCATTTGTAGTGGGAGGTACAGTAAGAGGTTAAAAAGGTCCTCGAACATTCCAGCCAGTTGGTTGGCCCAGGTTTTCAGTACCTGTGAGGTACACCAGTGGGGCATGAAACCTTGTGAGGGTTCACCATCTTGAAGAATGTTCTGATATCAGACAGAATATTGCCAGCTGCTATGGAATCCTATGACTCTATAAGACCGTAAAGTCAAAAAACATAGGAGCAGAATTAGGTCATTCAGCCAATCGAGTCTGATCCGTTATGTCATCATGGCTGATTTCAGACCCACTCAACCCCATGCACCTGCCTTCTTGCCATAACCTTTGAAGCCCTGACCATTCAGGAAACCACCAATTTTCGCTTTAAATATACCCACGGTCTTGGCCTCCACAGCTGTCTGTGGCAGAGCATTCCACAGATTCACTACTCTCTGACTAAAAAAATTCCTCATTACCTCTGTTCTAAAGAGTCGCCCCTTAATTCTGAGGCTCTGCCCTCAAGTGCCGGACACCCCCACATTGGAAACATCCTCTCCACATCCACCTTATCTAGTCCTTTCAACATTCAGTAAGTTTCAATGAGCTCCCCCCCCGCCTTCTTCTAAATTCTAGTGAGTACAGGCCTAAAGCCACCAAATGCTCCTAATATGTTAACCCCTTCATTTCCAGAATCGTCGTCGTGAATCTTCGCTGGACTCTCCAATGACAACATACCCTTTCTGAGATAAGGGGCTCAAAACTGTTGACAATACTCAAAGTGTGGCCCGACTAGTGTCTTACAAAGCCTCATCATTTCTTCATTCTTACTATATTAAATTCCCCTTGAAATAAGTGCCAACCTTGTGTTTGCCTTCTTTACCACAGACTCAATCTATAAATTAAACCTCTGGTAGTCTTGCATGAGGAACCCTAAGACCCTTTGCACCTCTGTTGTTTGAATTTTCTCCCCATTTAGATAATAGTCCGCACTATTGTTCCTTTTACCAAAATGCATTATCATACATTTCACAATACTGTATTCCATCTGCCATTTTTTGCCCATTCTTCTATAATGTCTAAGTCCTGTTGCAATTTCATTGCTTCCTCAGCACTACCTACCCCTCCACCTATCTTCGTATCATCCGCAAACTTTGACACAAAGCCATCAGATCCATTATCTAAATCACTGACAAACAATGTGAAAAGTAGTGGTCCCAGTACTGATCCCTGAGAACACCACTAGTCACTGGCAGCCAACCATAAAAGGCCCCCTTTATTCCCACTCACTGCCTCCTGCCTGTCAGCCATTCCTGAATACATGCCAGTATTGTTCTTGTAATGCCATAGCATTTTGTCTTGTTAAGCAGCCTCATTGGTGGCATTTTATCAAATACCTTCTGAAAATCTAAGCAAATGATATTCCCTGCCTCTCCTTTGTCCACCCTGCTTGTCACTTCCTTAAAGAACTCTAATAGATTTGTCAGGCAAGATTTCCCTTGACAGAAACCATACTGACTTTCACTTAGTCTCCAAGTCCTCTGAAACCTCATCCTTACTAATAGACTCCAACACTTTCTCAACCACTGAGGTTAGGCTAACTGCGTATAATTTCCTATCTTTTGCCTTCCTCCCTTCTTAAAGAGTGGAGTGACATTTGCAAACTTCTGGTCCTCTGGGACCATCCCAGAGTCAAGCGATTCTTGAAAGATCATAACTAATGCATCTACAATCTCTTCAGTAGCCTCTTTCAGAACTCTGGGATGGAGTCCATCTTGTCCCGATGACTTATCCCCCTTAAAGCATTTTTCCTTCATCATAGCAATGGCACTCACTCCTGCTCCCTGACACTCACAGACCTCTGGCACACTGCTTCTATCTTCCATAGTGAAGACAGGTGCAAAGTACTTATTCAGTTCATCTTCCATTTCTTTGTACCCCATTACTACCTCATCAGCATCATTTTCCATGGTCCAATATCAACTCTCACCTCCCTTTTATTTTTCATATATCTGAAAAACTTTAAGTATCCTTTTTCATATTATTGGCTTGTCTGCCCTCATCTTTCATCTTTTCCCTTCTTATAGCCTTTTAGTTGCCTTTTGTTGGATTTGGAAAAACTTCCCAATCATCCAACTTCCCACTCATTTTTGCTATATTATATGCCCTTTCCATGACAGTCCTTAACTTCCTTTGTCAATCATGGTTTCCTATCCCATTTGAGAACTTCTTCTTCTGTGGGACATATCTATCCTGCGCCTTGTGAACTATTACCAGAAGCTTCTGCCATCTCTGCTTTGTTGACATCCCCACCAGATTCCTCCTCCAATCCACCCGTGCAAGCTCTTCTCTCATGCCTCTGTAATTCCCTGCATTCTATTGTGATACTGATACATGTGAATTATGCTTCTCCCTCTCAAGTTACAGGATGAACGCAATCATATTACGATCACTGTCACCCAAGGGTTCCTTTACCTTATGCTCCCTAATAAAATCTGGATTATTACACAATACCCAATCTAAGATAGCCTTTCCCCAAGTAGGTGGAAGCACAAGCTACTCTAAAAAGCCATCTCATAGACATTCAAAAAATTCCCTCTCTTGCAATTCGACACCAAACTCATCTTCCCTATCCCCTTGCATATTGAAGTTCCCCATTACAATTGTGACATTTCTCTTATTACATGCCCTTTCCAACTTCCTTTACAATCTCAACCCCACATCTTGCTTACTATTTGGAGGTCCATATATGATTCCCATAACATTTTTTTTTACCCTTGCAGTTTCTTAACTCCACCCACAAAGATTTAACAATCTCTGACCCTATGTCACCTCTTTCTAAAGATGTAATTCCATCCCTTACCCACAGGGACACACCACCACCTATGCTTTCCTACCTGTCCTTTCCATACAAAGTATTTCCTTTGATGTTAAGCTCCCGACCAATCTCTAATTGCACCACAAGTTCATCCACCTTATTCGGAATACTACATGCACTTAAATGCAGGACCTTCAGCCCTGCATTCTTCGCCCTTTTGAATTTTGCCTCTGTGGTACAACTTAACTCTTTGCACTGTCTGCATTTGTACCCAGTCATTGGTTTGTTCTTCCTTACATTTATGTTACATCTATCATCTACTTGTAAACCTGCTGGCTCATCCTCAGCTCTTCCTATGCTAGTCCTATCCTCACTGCCACACAGTACCGGCAGCAATCCCAAGATTAATCCCCTTGAGGTTCTGCTTGTCATCTTCCTTCCTAACTCCCTGTATTCTGTTTTCAGGATCTCCTGCCATTTTCTCCAATATGTACCATGACTTCTGGCTGCTCATCCTCCCTTCTGTGTGCATTCAGAAACAACACGGACCCTGATACCTGAAAGGCAAACTACCATCCATGTTTCTTTTTCATGTTCACAGAATCACCTATCTGTCCCCTAACTATAGAATTCCCAATTACTGCTGCCATCCGCCTCAGTTCTCTACTCTTCTGAACCACAGGGCCAGACATGGCTGCTGTTGCCTCCCTCAGGTAGGTCCCCCCCCCAACAGTACTCAAATGGGGTACTTATTGTTGAGGGGGTTGGCCAC
Organism: Mobula hypostoma; assembly: GCF_963921235.1. Taxonomy (NCBI): domain Eukaryota; kingdom Metazoa; phylum Chordata; class Chondrichthyes; order Myliobatiformes; family Myliobatidae; genus Mobula; species Mobula hypostoma. Next base: position 24,717,473 of record NC_086113.1, read on the forward strand.
AGGGGTGCTCTCCATGATCTGACATTTCCCCTTCCCTCAAGCTCCTTGATGCCCATCAAAGAGCTGGAAGCTTCCTGGAAATACCACATCTGACAGACAGAACACTGGCCTTGCAGACATATCCCTTATTCTTTCAAGAGTTAAATAAGAAAAAAGAAATAAGGAATAAACTTACTTACTTTCTTCACCTTCACCTGTTCTTGCCAAAGCCTTACCACTCTGACTCAGAGCACTCCTATGATGACTGCTCCGCTAGACTGTACCTCTCTTTTATGGAGACAGGGTTTTTCAAATCGGATTTGCATCTGCGCAGGAAGACCTTCTACTACATCTTCACTCACTGCCCAATCAAAGGCTCCTGCTGAAAACTGTCTGCATTTTCAAACTCTGCTCTGGACCTGCGGGGGAACGCTTCTACTGTGGTTGTGACACTGTCCAATCAGATGCAGTTTTTGTTCTCCATTTCAAAGTGTGCATAAAAGGTGTAATATGTATTGAATCAACCTGTATCATGCAGAACTGCAGAAAACTTGCAGTATAGGAACAGGCAATTCAACTCAGATAATCACTATTCTTCCTCATTTCATTCTTTCAGAATGCCTTCTGTTTTTTTCTTCAAGAATTCATCTAGCTTCTTTTTAAATTTACACACACTCATTACCTCAAAACTTCCCTGCTGTTGCAAGTTCTACATTCTAACCAGTCGTGAGTACCTCATCAGATGTATTGTTGTATTCTTATATTTCTATCCTCCAGAAGACTTTGGAAATTGGAATTGCTTCCTCCATTTCTTCTGAACTTGGGAAGTATAAACTTGCCAACTACTTGCATTTCAAGGTGACAGTTTTTCAACAAGGAAACAGCTGTTAGTGTTTAACATAGAAGAAGTTGCACTGGGAATAAAGGTTGTCAGTATCTACTGATGAGATCACAAGAAAGGCAAAGCTGGAAGCCGTTTATTCATTTTCTCCAGAATTTCTGTCTTTTTTCACTGTAAGTGGTAGCCTCATTCGAGCATTAGACGTGTAGAAATATATGCTTAGGCACATAGAGTAAACACATGTCATTTTTATTCATCAACAAACTGAAGTGAGAGACAAAATTCAGCCAGTATTGGAGTTGTATAAGGAAGGTAGAAAGGGGTTAGATTTTAATCCTCAGGTGCTGAATCAAATGGAGTATACCTAAGTGTCTGTACGCCATCTATAGAATTCAGATTAATTACCACCAATACTGCCAATCAGCCCTACTATGCAGAGGTCAGAGCACAAGGATAAAATTCTGCCCTGTCTACTGAAGAGCATTTAGCTGATGCTAAGCTGGAATTTTAGATACCTATAGAATGTACAAACATAGGTAAAGGATAAATTCAATGACATAGGAGAAGCAGCATCTTTGGGATATCTAGGAGCAAATCACATTGGATTGAAGGTGAGCCTTTAATGCAACATGGATCCAATGACGAGGAACTTCTGCAATTTTAAGGAAGAAAGTTCAGCTGTTTGATCATATTTGAGCCAAGAAGCATTAAATCTCAGAATCAATCAGATTGATTGTAAAACAAGTGTGTGGATAATCATAACTAGTTTAGACATTTGACTGAGAAGTACAGGGTCACTGAAGCCAGAAATGCATTACATTTACCTATTACCAGAAATTAAAGGATATAACCTTTTGCTGTTATCTATCGACATCCATTTTAAAGCCTACTATGAAAGATGAAAGAAAAACTTAAAAAATGAAAGGAACCATTCCTGATATCTGTGAAATTTCTGTAATCAAAGCCATTGACAAACAGGACTCTGCATCAGAAATGGACTATTTCTGAACCATGCATTCCTGCAATTTCGGCTAAATGTACGTTGACGGAGGTTTGACTCTATTTGCCTTTTGCCCTGGGGTACAATAGGGATCAAAAGTGACCAGGTTCCTGCTTGGTGTCCATGGCAGTATGAACACTAGTACAGAGCTGAGCACCAGTTTCCTGATCCCTCCCTGCATTGATCTTAACTGAGCGTAGCATGTGCCAAATCATATTCCCTGCTTTCCTTATGTTCATCACCAGCCAAACCAGAACTTCTTCAAGTCAGTATTCTCATATTCCAGTTCTCCTCAGCTTCCCTCTTATCCTGGGCCATGGAGGCCCCTTTGTAGATTTTAACTGACCTTGCCATCCCACATCCATCTTCATCCACGTAACTTTTATATGCTTCTATATTTCAAATGCTGAAATCACACACTTGAATCATATTCAGGTTAATTCCTCCCATTTCTTTCCCCTTATTATTCTATTTATGTGCTTTGCAGCTAACGTAGACCAGACTGGACTGACCTCATGTGAAAAAATTCCCATGAATATCCTAATCCCTGATTTTACCAAATATCTTTCATTTACATCAGAAAATTGACTTAAAGACTTCACTTTCCTTTTTACAGACTTGTATTTGGATTTAGAATTGGTTTATTATTGTCACATCTACCGAGTTGGAGGTACTTTAGCCAAAGGAGGGTGAATCTGTGGAATTTATTGCCACAGAGATGGCTATGGAGGCCAAGTCACTGGATGTATTTAAAGCAGAGTTTGATAGGTTCTTGATTATTTAGGGTATCAAAGGTTACGGGGAGAAGGCAGCAGAATAGGGTTGCGTGAGAAAATAAATTAGCCATGATAGAATGGCAGAACAGACTCTATGGGCTGAATGGCATAATTCTGCTCCTATGTCTTATGATACTGTCAAAGTCTTGTTTTGGATACCATTCATATACTGTAGATAAATTCATTACACAGCGCATTGAGATAGTAGAACATAAAATCTATTTTATGTTTCTATTTCTTATGTTCTTATGTAGCTACAAAGACACGTTGTGCAAGTTAACAATAAGGTGCAAGGACAAGGTGGATGATGAGGTCAAGAGCTCAGTTTATCAAACTAGCAGTGTGTGCTTTCAGATTTTTGTATCTTCTGCCCAGTGAACAATGGGAGAATAGAGAATGTCTGGCTGGGTGGGATCTTTAATAATGCTGGCTGCTTTACCAAGGAACATAGATACAGTCCATGGAAGTGAAGATGGTTTCAATGATGTGCTGCACTATATCCACTGCTCTCTGCAGTTTCTTGTGTTATAGGTAGAACAGTTGCCATAAAAAATTGTGATGCATTGAGAAAAGATGCTTTCTATGGTGGATTGATAAAAATTGGCAAGAGTCTACAGGGACAAGTCACATTTATTTAGCCTCCTGAGGAAGCCGAGACCCTGGTGAACTTTCATGGTGATGGTGTCAACATGATTGGACCAAGACAATTTATTGGTGATGTTCAATCCAAAGAGTGTGAAGCTCTTAACCCTCTCTGACTCAGATCTAACCCTCACCCCACTCAACCACTTCCTGAAGTTAATGACCAGCTCTTTTGTTTTGTTATCAGTGACAGAAAGGTTGTTGTCATAACACTATGAGATCTCTCCATCTCCTTCCTGTATGCCAACTCATCATTATTTGAGATGCAGCCCACTGCAAACTTGTAGTTGTCATTAGGGCAGAATCTGATCACACAGTCGTGAGTGTAGAGGCAGTAGAGTAGAGGGCTGTGGATACAGGCTTGAGGAAGATCAGTGTTGAGAATAATTGTGGCAGAGATGTCACTGCCTATCCTTACTGATCATAATCTTTTGGTTAGGAAGTCAAGGATCCAGTTGCAGAGGGAGGAGTTCACTCCCAAGTATCAGAGTTTGGTGGTATGTTTGCTTGGACTTATAGTATTAAAGGCAGTACTGTAGTCAAAAACTATAATCTTTGGAGAAAATTCCATTCTTTATATGAAACAAATAAAATAGCAGACGTGGAAATCTGAAACAAACAGAAATGATGGAAGAACTGAACATGTCAAGCAGCATCTGTAGAAAAAGAAACGAGTGAATATTTTGGATCAGTGCCCCTTCATCAGAACTGGGGTGCGGAGTGTGAGTAAAGTGGTATCAGTTTTCAAATCAGAGGTGGGCTCAAATCACTGATTCACTGGTATTTCTTTCAATCTATTCTATGCTATTTGTTGTTCACAGCGTGGCCACCTCTACGGTGGAGAACCCAAATCCATGTTGAACTTTGGTGAGCCTGTACTCAGTCTGCCTGGGTGAAGCTGAACCTCTTTTGTCTCCTCCACTACTGCACTGAGGCACAACATAAATGAAAAGAACATACTATCTACTAGACAACCTTCTTGAAATAACACTGAATTTTACTTCAGATAGAATGGCCCCTCATCTTCACCTATCATAATGCTCATAACCTTTCTCATCATTCTATAAAATACCTCGCTACTTCTGCCCTTATCTCATGCACAGTCTTCGCATCCACTCATATCTAATCAACATGCCACCTTTTGTCTTAAACCTAATTTCTTCCACCATTTCTACTTTGAAGACTAACTCCCGTTCACTCTAACCCCCCCAGCCCAATTCTGAGGAAGGGTCGTTGACAGGAAATGTTAACTTTCTGTGGTTGCCATTTGAATAGGTTAGATTCCCCAACATTTCTGTTTTTATTCTAGCCTTTACATGTCCTAGGCAATGTCCTTCACCTTCAGACTTTTCTTCATAAAATCCATTGTCTTTCAGCCTACAAAAATCATAGCCTTCTTACATAAAAAGAAAATCATGGACTATAACATAAGACTTTTCACTAAATTTTTCTATTTGAATGTTAATAACAATTACTTCTCTTTATTCAGAAATTGATTAAGAGAGAAAAATTTCCAAAGGCACTTCACAAAGGCACACACGGAGAGAAAAGAGCATAGACAAACAAGAACTATAGTTAATCACATTTCTTGGAAAGCTTTTTTTTAAGCCACGCTCATTTATAAGCAAGACAATTTACATTTATGCTCCTATTTTTTGCTATGTGACATTCAATGGGATAATAGCACTTTTGCCTGACCATGCACATTAATTCAAAGTGGCTCTATGTTTTGTTACAAAATTTGAAATTTATTTCTAAGGTTCTTTTAAAAGGGGATCAAAATAGAGGTGCTCAAAAGATATATTGTGATAATTTATGCAATAGGTTTTGAAATCCTTTCTGTATGTCTATCAGAATTAATTGGATATGTTCTTTCCTTTTAGTTAAGCCTATGAAATATTTGGATACTTCTTAAAAACTTATTTTCTCACTTTTCAATATTCGCGAATCATTTAAACTTTGGAAATTTGTGTGCGATGTGATCAAAAAGATCAGAAAATTTAATGGAGTTTCTGATAAAAGAAGAATCATGGCCTTAAGAAATCATAAATTATATTCAATAAATGCTCAAATGTTTTATGGTATCTGCAGCACTCAAAATATGTCATTATATCTGACCATAATGTGGCTATTTTTGTTTTGCTTTCATTTGCAGAATGTGGCCACTGTAAACTTCAGCATTTATTGTCCATACCTCATCACTTTTGGGGAGGTGGTTGTGAGACAATGCGTTGAACCTCTGCAGACTATATGGTGAAGTTGATCCACCATTTTCAGTTTATGTCCCAGACTCTCAATGCCTGGAACACACTGCCAGAGGTACCGCTGGAAGCAGATGCAGGAGTGGCAGTTAGGATCTATTTAGACAGCCATGAGAATATGCAGGGAATGGAGGAACATGGATCATGTGAAGGCAGAAGTAATAAGTTTATTTTGCCATTGTACTCGGTACAGACATCATGGGTCTACGGTCTTGTTCCTCTTCCGTACTGTCTAAGAGAGGGAGTAACCAGATAGTAAAGGAACGACTATGTGGATCAGTTGTAGCAGTAGAAACTAAATACCAGATAGGTTCAGAGACACAAGAGATTCTGAAAATGCTGGAAATCTTGAGCAACCTACTTATTTACACCTACCTTTTTGTACTACATATTTATATTCTTTAAATACATTTGTATTTATAATGTAGTATACTTGTGCTATGTATTGCACTGTAGTACTACTGCAAAACAACAAACTTCACGACATACGCCAATGGTAATAAACCTGATTCTGTTTCTGAAATACTGCAGGAGCTCAGCAGAACAGGCAGCATCTATGGAGTGAAATAAATAGTCAATATATCGGGCTGAGACCCTTCATCAGGTGTTTTCTTCCCCCTTTCTTTCCTATCCTGAGGAAAGCTTAACTGTTTATTCTCTTCATGACCTGTTGAAATCCTCAAGCATTTTGAGTGTGTTGCCATATGTGTTGTCCAAGAATTGATGTGTTGACCATTCATGTCACTATCCAGGTTGCCAGATGGGACTGCAAAATGAATTAGAAGGTGCTACTCTTTGAATTACTAGCTGGGCTGCGACCAAATGGCAATTGCCCACGTGTGAAGTATGTTGCAGAATATAGAGGCTGGGAGAGAGCATTAAAACAATTAGTCAGAAGAGAGAGCTGTGGCATCCAGTGTGAGTTATCTAGAACCCAGACTGAATAAGGGGGGAAGTAATCTTCCGCAAAGAATAGAAAACTGCAAGGTATTACATCATCCTGAGTTATAAAAGTTTCCTTTTAAAGAAACGTAGAAACATAGAAAACCTACAGCACAATACAGGCCCTTCGGCCCACAAAACAGTGCCAAACATGTCCTTACCTTAGAACTACCTAGGCTTACCCATAACTCTCTATTTTTTCTCAGCTCTACGTATCCATCCAGGAGTCACTTAAAACACCCTATTGTTTCTGCCGCCATGGGCAGCCCTTTCCACGCACTCACCACTCTTTATTTAAAAAAACTGACCCCTGACATCTCCTCTGTACCTACTTCCAAGTACTTTAAAACTATGCCCTCTTGTGCTAGCCATTTCAGCCCTGGGAAAAAGCCTCTGACTATCCACATGATCAATGTCTCTCATTATCTTGTACATCTCTATCAGGTCACCTCTCATCCTCCGTCACTCCAAAGAGAAAAGGCTGAGTTCACTTAACCTATTCTCATAAGGCATGCTTCCCAATCCAGGCAACATCCTTGTAAATCTTCTCTGCACCCTTTCTATGGTTTCTACATCTTGCCTGTAAGATATCTCTATCCAAACTGGCTAATTTATTATTAGGTGGCAATTTTGGAAATACCAGAAATATTGAAAATGAAAAGATAGATTTAAGTGGGAATGGGAAGCATATGAAGAAATGGCCTGTGGACTCTGAAAAATGAGAGGGGGTCCAAAATTGTGTCTTGATAGGTGGTCACCACATGGGGATTTTCAGCTCTGCTATTTTCAAGACAGTTTTAAATTATCAATGCTTACAAAACAATATAGCTCTGCAAGTTTTTAACTAACAATGATGACAATAGATAGTAAAGTTTCAGGGCAGGTATTAATTAATGAATTAAATTATTTATTTTTTCCAGATTTACAGATTTAAGCAATTATGATACATTGCAAGATCAAGCAAGATCGATAATCTATCTTGGATAGATGAACCTGTTCCTATCTCTGTTTAATAATACATTAAAAAAGGTTGTTATGATTTACTTAATTTATTTCCACTAACAATGCTATGTTGGTTTCAGAATATGTGGTAACACTTGTGTATCACCCCCCAGCAGATCCTCAGTTTGTGTTGGTTGTTAACGGAAGAAGAACACACTGTACATTTTGATGTTCATGTGATTAATAAAGAAATCTAAATCTAATTCTAATTTTCAAAATTTTTGCTACTTATCTTTTATTGTTAATCTACATTTCATTTGAGTGTAATGCATACAGAATATGCATTAACATAATCAAACATTGTTCAAGTTCACTGTTGGAAATATTAATTCATTAACACAACAGAAAGATATGGATGAACTTTTATTCTAGTGAATTTCTAAATAGTTTACTTGAGATACTTCGATAAAAAATATTTTTTATCTATTGTATATTATGTTACCTCTACATTCTGCATCTTACACAACTTTAACCCTCAATAGTAATGATAATAACTATTCACATGTACAGTAAATGTCTCTAACTATTAAACTACACTTTATACCGTCTTCATCCTGTTTGCTTGCTGCAAGACTATGAGCTATTTGAAACACGAACACTTAATGTTCATTCATTAGAACTAGAAAATGGCTTGATAGTTGGGTCTGCTGGGCCCTCTGGTGTTTGTCAAATATATTAATGTATAACGTATGGATGAGAATGTAGGTGGGATGATTAGTAACTTAGCAGATAACTTCAGAATTGGAGGTAGTGAACTGTGAAGCAGGTTGTCTGAGATTACAGCAAAATACAGATCAACTGGGGAAGTGAACAAGGGGGATAGTAGGTAGAATTTAACACAGAGTGCAGAGTGATGCATTTCAGCAAGTTAAACCAGGACAGGACAAAGTCAGTCTCTGTGGAGGGCTGATGGAGTACAGGTACATAGTTCTCTGAAAATGGAATCGCAAGGGCTCAGGGTCACAAAGAAGTTGCATGCAATGCTTGCCTCCATCAGCTGAGACATTGAAGTAAGACTAGGGACGTCATGTTATTGTCATACTAAACGTTGGTCACAACACTTATAGAAAGGTGTGATAAAACTAGAGTGGGTGAAGTAAAAGATTCACAAGAAAGTTGCCTGGTTTGGAGGGGTTGAGTTACAGGACAGACTGGATACCTCTATAGGAGGCCTGTTTCCTTTGGAAAAGAGGAGGCTAGGAGTTGATATTATGAAGGTATACAAAATTATGTGAAGCATAGAAAGAGTCAATAGCGAATGTCTGCTCCCCATGGTAGGGTGACCAAAACTTAAGGGTATAGGTTTACAGTGAAATGTAAGGGGTTTCAAAGGGATGTGAACGGAATTTTTTTTTCCACTCAAGAAGTAGTTGGTATCTGGAATGAGCTGCCAGGGGAAGCAGGAGCTCTAACAACATTTAAGAGGATTGTGGACAAGTATTTGAATGAACAGGGCACAGAGAGATAATAGAACATAGTGAAGTAATACAGACAAGTGGGATTAGTATACATAGGCATGTGGTCAATGTGGTTGAGGTATTCTGTTTCTGTTCTGTACATCTTTATGACTCTATGACACTAAAAGTTTAAGCTTATCTCTATTCCACAGATTTAGTGTATGGGTTTCATGTTGGCATTAAATGTGAGAAATGTGTCTGTATTTGCAGGTTCTTTAGGATTTTCTCCGGTACATGGACTGTTCATGAAGTTGAGCAAAAAGACACTTGGTTCCTCATGACATACCAGGAGAAAATATTTGGTCATTTTTTGTTACTGAAAGTTGAATGTAGCAACCTTGGATACTAGTATTACAGATCTGATAAACGGTCATTGATCTGAAACCTTGATTTTATTTTTGCCTTTATAGATGCCGCACGATCAAATTGTTTCTGATATTTAAATTCATGCATGCACTTACTTCATCCAGATCGAATGGTCAGAAACAGCCAAATCAAATGATTTAAATTTTGGATTGTCCAAATTTTCCTCGCAAGTTTCAGAATTTCTCTCGGATCTTTCTGTTTTCCTTCATCTTCCCAGATCTAATGTATAAGGAACTCCTTAATACCACAGATGTACATTTACATTTGTACAAATTTACATTTCCAAAAAAATTGTATGAAGTGGACCACTAATAGGTTCTCCATAGCTGTGAAATGGCTAGTGGTATTATTAGTATGTGATCATAGCTACATTAAAAAATTAGTCTGTAATTTTGTGCGACTATTTTATTTAATTTAGAAATACAGCATGCTAACAGATCCCTCCAGCCCAAAAAGCCCACCATGCCCAATTACACTTGTGTGACCAGTGAACCTACTAATCTGTACATCCTTGGGAGGAAACTCATGGAGCCAGAGGGAGAGCACACATACTCCTTACAGACAGTGGATGGAAGAACAAACATGAAAAGAAAAAGTGTTGGATGAGATTTGATAGTTAATTGATGACATTCAAACTGGCTAAGTTGATTCCTCAGTCCAGGTCAGAACAAGGAGTATAGATTATTGTCTGTACCAAACCCATGATCCCTTATCTATTCAATGAGCACAGCCTGCACTGGCAATTCAGCATGCTCTGATATCTGCAAGCAGAACTTCAAAGAGATGGTTCAGTACTTCCTCAAAGATGTTGGGGAGTTTGCTCAGAAAAATGAGTACTGTAGTTTATTGTCATTAATTTTATTATATGATTTTCAATAGAATTAAGACTGATTGGTGTGTGAGCTCTGTAGTTCATCTGCAGGCCTCTCTGCCTTTCAACCATAATTTCTGCATATCAGGCACTCTTAAATCCCAAGCCCTGAGCAAGATTTTAGTCCTAGTCCTAAAATGCATTTCTATTTCAGTACTTTTGTCAAATGTCACCTTGAGAAATTTTGCTCCATAATAGGTGCCATTTAAATGGAAATTGTTACGATTATTTGATTCATTAGAATGCTTCATTTCTGATGGCTGTTTACATACTTGACTCATTAATTCTCAAAATAGATGATTTTTATTAATTTGTTCAACGTATTAATTGATGCTCTCTGGCCTTTTTTAAAATTCATTTTCAAGATCTAAGCATCTTTGAAATGATGCAATATTTCAAAAAGGCATTTCATCACTTGTCCCTAAATTATTATCCCTATCTCTAACCTATTTTTATGAATTCCTAATTGCCCTTGAAAAATCGGTGAGTGGTGAAATGTTTCTTTTGAATCACTGCAGTCCATTTGGTGAAGGTAATTCCACAGTGCTGTTGAGTAGAATATTCAAGGATTTAGACCCAGTTATGATGAAGAAATGATCAAATGAGTGTGTGGCTTCAGGCTCCTGTACTTCCTGCCCGATGAAAACATTGTGAAGAGGACATGTCCTGGGTGGTGGGGAGCCTTAATGATGGACGCTGCCTTCCTAAGGCACCGCGTCTTGAAGATGTCTTGGATACTATGGAGGTTGTTATCCATGATGGGGCTGGCTAATTTTACAAGTTCCTGCAACATACTACAATCTTGTGCAGTGGCCCCCTTGTACGAGTGATGCAGCCAGTCAGAATGCTCTCCATGGTACATTTGTAAAAGTTTTTGCGTGTTTTAGTTGACAAACCAAATCTCCTCAAACTCCTAATAAAATGTAATTTCTCTCTTGCTCTCTTTACAGCTGCATCAATATATTGCATTCAGGTTAGGTCCTGAGAGATATTGACACCCAAGAACTTGCATTTGCAGTGCCAGTCAAGATAGCTATTTTATCTTAAAAGCTTGTTGGCAGTATATGCATCTAGCCTGGTGGAAACTTTAATTTGGGGTAAAAGCCTTGGGATATAAGATGAGTCACTTGCCATAAGATTTACAGTCTCTGACCTTCTCTGCTAGCAATTTTATTTATGTTGCTGGACCAGCTGAATTTCTGGTCAAAATTGCCTCCCAGGATATTGGAAGTGGAGTCGGTGATGGCAATGCCATTAAATGATAAGGGCAGATGGTAAGATTCTCTCTTGTTGTCCATTGGCTGTTACGTGACCTCTGGTCTCTGGTATGAGTGTTACTCGTTATTTAATATACCTGAATGTTGTCTTAGTCTTAGTTAAAGCTCAACTTACTGATGAGTTTCCAAGAAGAATTATACTACCATCAGTTAACAACTACATTTCAACCTCTGTTGGATTGAAGGTCATTGATGAAGCATGCTTAGACACTGCCCTGAGGAACTGCTATTGTGATCTTCAAGGAATGCGATAATTGATGTCAAACCATCAACCATTTCCCTTCGTGCATGGTATGATTCCAACCATTGAGATATTTCCCTCTTGAAGAATATTCACTTCAGTTCGACCTGCTTCCTTTAAATCTTGGGTCCATGGTTATTCAAATAGGAAAATTTCAATGCAAATTCAAATGTTAGAGATTTGAATTATACAGCACAATATTTATGTTGAATTCTGGTGTGGCAGAACAAAAAGCACAGGGCTTTTCACTCAAGCTTCAAGATCGCTTCATGTAATTTCCAGTACACAAGTGTAAAAGAGAATGAAATAATTGTTCGCAAACACCAGGAAATCTGCAAATGCTGGAATTTCAAGCAACACACATAAAAGTTGCTGGTGAACGCGGCAGGCCAGGCAGCATCTCCAGGAAGAGATACAATCGACGTTTCGGGCCGAGACCCTTCGTCAGGATTCACGAAGTTCTGACGAAGGGTCTCGGCCTGAAACGTCGACTGTACCTCTTCCTAGAGATGCTGCCTGGCCTGCTGCGTTCACCAGCAACTTTTATGAAATAATTGTTACTCGGGATCCAATGCAGCACAAAAAAACACAATAAGATAATGAACACAATAACAAAAAAAACACAATTAATACAGAATATTTACATTAGATAGCTTATTTACATAGATTTGACTGCATGTCTATAAGGTGGTGCTAGGCACTGAAGTGTTTGTACAGAAGGTGACTGACAGGAAATGATAAAGTAGTGGTGGTGGGGGTGTGGAGGAGTGGGTTCATGAGTGGAGAGTTGATCAGCCTTACTGCTTGGGGAAAGTAACTATTTTTGAGAGTGGTGGTCCTAGTCATGCTACATAGCCTCCTCCCTGAGGAGAGTGGACAAACAGTCCGTGAGCCGGGTTGGTGGGATCACTTATCATGTTACTGGCCCTTTTCTAGCACCTTTCTGTATATGTGTCCTTGATGTTGGGTAGGCTGGTGCCCGTGATGCTTTGGGCAGTTGTGACTAAAAGTTGTAGAGCCTTCCTGTCCACCACAGTGCAGTTCCGTGCATGTAGTGTTAGGATGCTCTCTACTGAGTATGTGTAGAATGACATGAGTATAGATGTGCATAGTCCAGCTCTCTTCAGCTTCCTCAGGAAATAGAGAGAGAGAGAGCAGACCCTTCCTGTTTGTGTGGAATGTGTTCTGAGACCATGAGAGGTTGTGCAGATGGTGCGCTCCCAGGAGTTTTTAGCTGCTCGCAATTTGCACTGTTGTGCGGCCGAGGTAAAGGGGGATCTGAGTGATGTGAGTTCTCCTGAAATCAACGTCCATCTTTTTTGCCTTGTTGACATTAAGACAGAGGTTGCAGTATTTTCCTGGGACCAGGCCTCTTCCGCCTTCTGCCTGTAGATCATCTCATCATTGCTGGTGATGAGGTACACCACTGCCATGACAGCAGCAAATTTGACAATGTGATTACTTGGGTGTTTGGCCATCACGGGTGAGCAGAGTGTACAACATTGCTTCATGTAATTTCCAGTACACAAATGTAATGGAGAATGAAATAAAAGTTACTCGGGATCCAATGTATCACAGCTCTGGTGGCATCTGTGTTGAGGATGTTGGGGAGGAAGGAGCTGTTGTATATCCTGACTATCTAAGATCTGTTGGTTAGGAAGTCCAAAACCTAGTTACACAATGGTGTATAAGAGTTTGTTCACAAAGGTCTGTGGGACAATAGCGTTGAATGCCAAAATGAAATCCGTAAACAGCTTTCTCATGAATGTGTCCTTCTCAGGGCTGGGTGCATGACAAATGCTATGGTGTCTGTCAAAGAATAGTTCTGCGGTAAGCATATTGGTGTATGTCCAATATGGTAGGACTGAAGTTTTGATATGCGCCATTACCATCCATTCAAAGAACTTCATGATGATTGGCGTCAGTGCCACCAGGCGGTAGTCATTTAGTTTTGAAGATATAGGAGTTCTTTGGGAGAGGGAGGATGCTGGCTGATTTGAAGCATGTGATGAGAGCGGCCTACATGAGTGAGGTGTTGAAGATGTCTGTGAAGACATCCATGAGCTGGTTTGCACACTTTCCGAGTACTCAGTTTGGGATGTTGTCTGGCCTGGCCGTCTTACAAGGGTTGACTCTCTGCAGAGGTTTTCTCATGTCTGCTGCTTTTACACATAGTGGATGATTACCCAGGAGGAGGCTAACTTTCATGGCTGGTGTTGTGTTTCATGCCTTGAAGCATGTATACAATTTGCTTTGAGTATCAGGGAGGGAGGAGCTACTGGTACATTTGACAATGATTTTCCTTGCATAACAGTAATAAGATTCCCACTATCCTTTGATCATATGTGTATGGTAGCGCTGTGCTAATATCACTAGGCTAATAATCAGCATCTCTGGATGATAGATCTTGAAAACTTAGATTCAATCCACCATGACAGCTGGGGATTTCAAAATCAATTAATAATAAAATGAAGAAAGAAAAGTAAAGATTCAAGATTAGCTTTATTTGTCACATGCATTAAATTGCTGAAACATACAAAGAAGTGTAACATTTTGAAGAAAACAACAAATGTGTAACCACAAAACTACCACATTTTCTTCAAAACCCAGAAGACCACCATCTGTGTTTATCAGAAATTACTTCTTCATCTTGCTGACAATTAACACTGACGCACCTAAGGGATGTATGCTTAGCCCACTGTTCTACTCTCTCTATACCCATGACTGAGAGGCTAGGAACAATTCAAATGTCATCTATAAATCTGCTGATGATGCAACTACTGCTGGCACAATTTCAGATGGTGATGAGAAGGCATACAGGAGTGAAATATATCAACTAGTTGAGTACTGTTGCAACCACAACTTTGCACTCAATTTCAGCAAGACCAAAAAACTAATTGTGGACTTCAGAAAGGGTAAGATGAGGGAACCCACATAGAGGGATCAGAAGTGGAAAGAGTGAGCAAATTCAAGCTTCTAGGTGTCAATATCCCAGACCCAACATATCGATGCAGCTACAAAGCAGCAATATTTCATGAGGAGTTTGAGAGATTTAGTATATCACCAAAGACACTCGCAAATTTCTACAGATGTACTGTGAAGAGTATTCTAACTGGCCACATCACTGTCTGGTACAAGGGGTGTGCGGCTACTGCACAGAATTGAAATAAGTTGTAGAGAGTTGCAAACGTAGTCAGTTCCATCACGAGCACTCTGATAAAGAAGAAGGGGGAGTTGTATGACATGTATAGGAAACAGGGAGTAAATAAGGTGCTTGAGGAGTATAAGAAGTGCAAGAAAATACTTAAGAAAGAAATCAGGAGGGCTAAAAGAAGACATGAGGTTGCCTTGGCAGTCGAAGTAAAGGATAATCCAAAGAGCTTTTATAGGTATATTAAGAGCAAAAGGATTGTAAGGGATAAAATTGGTCCTCTTGAAGATCAGAGTGGTCAGCTATGTGCGGAACCAGAGGAAATGGGGGAGATCTTAAATAGGTTTTTAGCGTCTGTATTTACTAAGGAAACTGGCATGAAGTCTATGGAATTAAGGGAAACAAGTAGTGAGATCATGGAAACTGTACAGATTGAAAAGGAGGAGGTGCTTGCTGCCTTGAGGAAAATTAAAGTGGATAAATCCCCGGGACCTGACAGGGTGTTCCCTCGGACCTTGAAGGAGACTAGTGTTGAAATTGCAGGGGCCCTGGCAGAAATATTTAAAATGTCACTGTCTACAGGTGAAGTGCCGGAGGATTGGAGAGTGACTCATGTTGTTCCGTTGTTTAAAAAAGGATCGAAAAGTAATCCGGGAAATTATAGGCCGGTAAGTTTAACGTTGGTAGTAGGTAAGTTATTGGAGGGAGTACTAAGAGACAGAATCTACAAGCATTTGGATAGACAGGGACTTATTAGGGAGAGTCAACATGGCTTTGTGCGTGGTAGGTCATGTTTGACCAATCTATTGGAGTTTTTCGACGAGGTTACCAGGAAAGTGGATGAAGGGAAGGCGGTGGATATTGTCTACATGGACTTCAGTAAGGCTTTTGATAAGCTCCCGCATGGGAGGTTAGTTAGGAAAATTCAGTCGCTAGGTATACATGGAGAGGTGGTAAATTGGATTAGACATTGGCTCAATGGTAGAAGCCAAAGAGTGGTAGTAGAGAATTGCTTCTCCGAGTGGAGGCCTGTGACTAGTGGTGTGCCACAGGGATCAGTGCTGGGTCCATTGTTATTTGTCATCTATATCAATGATCTGGATGATAATGTGGTAAATTGGATCAGCAAATTTGCTGATGATACAAAGATTGGAGGTGTAGTAGACAGTGAGGAAGGTTTTCAGAGCCTGCAGAGGGACTTGGACCAGCTGGGAAAATGGGCTGAAAAACGGCAGATGGAGGTTAATACTGACAAGTGTGAGGTATTGCACGTTGGAAGGACAAACCAACGTAGAACATACAGGGTTTATGGTAAGGCACTGAGGAATGCAGTAGAACAGAGGGATCTGGGAATACAGATACAAAATTCCCTAAAAGTGGCATCACCGGTAGATAGGGTCATAAAGAGAGCTTTTGGTACATTGGCCTTTATTAATCGAAGTATTGAGTATAAGAGCTGGAATGTTATGATGAGGTTGTATAAGGCATTGGTGAGGCCGAATCTGGAGTATTGTGTTCAGTTTTGGTCACCAAATTACAGGAAGGATATAAATAAGGTTGAAAGAGTGCAGAGAAGGTTTACAAGGATGTTGCCGGGACTTGAGAAACTCAGTTACAGAGAAAGGTTGAATAGGTTAGGACTTTATTCCCTGGAGCGTAGAAGAATGAGGGGAGATTTGATAGAGGTGTATAAAATTATGATGGGTATAGATAGAGTGAATGCAAACAGGCTTTTTCCACTGAGGCAAGGGGAGAAAAAAAAACAGAGGACATGGGTTAAGGGTGAGGGGGGAAAAGTTTAAAGGGAACATTAGGAGGGGGCTTCTTCACACAGAGAGTGGTGGGAGTATGGAATGAACTGCCAGACGAGGTGGTAAATGTGGGTTCTTTTTTAACATTTAAGAATAAATTGGACAGATACATGGATGGGAGGTGTATGGAGGGATATGGTCCGTGTGCAGGTCAGTGGGACTAGGCAGAAAATGGTTCGGCACAGCCAAGAAGGGTCAAAAGGCCTGTTTCTGTGCTGTAGTTTTTCTGTGGTTTCTATGGTTTCTATGGTTTTCACTAGCCTCTATAGTAAGGACACCTTCAAGGAGCAATGCCTCAGAAAGGCAGCATCCATCATTAAGAACCCCCATCACCCAGGTCATGCCTTTTTCTCATTGCCACAATCAAGAGACACCTGAAAGCGCACCTCAATAATTTAGGAACAGCTACTTCCCCAATTTCTGAATGGACATTGAACCCATGAGCAATACCCCACTACTTTTTAAAATTTTTATTTTTGCACCACTTATTTAACTATTTTATATGTATACTTACTGTAATTCATGTTTTTCTTTATTATTATGTATTGAATTGTACAGCTGCTACAAAGACAAAAAATAAATTCATGATATCTACCTGTGACATTAAACTGATTCTAATGCTTCTGTATGTCCCAGACTGGTCCATGTTTGTTTCCAGATATACAGCCATGTGATTGAACACAAGAGATTCTGCAGATGTATTGCTCAGCAATGTGTTTGCCTCTTTACTGCATTCTGATAAGCCCTGTTAGGTTACTTATTTCAGTGATGTAATTTGACAATAAATGCTGACACTACTAATGCAGTCCATATTGCAAGATTGAATAAAGAAATAATTGTTAAATACTCGGGCTTCTTTCAATATACAACTGTTCACTAATTTCGTTCAAACTCCCAGAATAAACTTAGTCAATGTCCTTGAAACAGAGCTGAAGTTCCAATAAAACATACACAGAATTAACTTTTTCTGCAATCTTACAAACTTGCTTCCACTGGATTATAGATGTGACCTTGACCATGTAATCAATGCTTTTTGTCTTCTGGCAACATATTACATTCCTGATGGCTTCTGTCACCTCTGAGACAATTTCTAAGTGTGATGCTCCTTCAATGCAAGCATAATAGACTAAATTGTTACCTTAGATTTTCAATCAACTTAAAAGAAACGACCTCATGTTTTCTTCTGCTACATTCCTCTTTCTATTTTTATATAAGGTTATTAGAACTTATTTGCTTTTATCTCTTTCCTAATCACTACAGCAATGTTTTCAGTCACCATTTAAATTTAATTTCTTTTGCTTTCTTTCCTAATAGGTTGTTAATTCCCATATTAAAAGCATATCTTAATGAAACAAACAATCTTTGAGTGCAACAAAGATGCAGTTAATGAATATAAATACCTGTGGCCATATATTGAAATGCATTTATCTTATAGCAAACAGTAATTAACCACACCGGCAATTACTAACAATTATTTGAGCTGTGACCTCACTCTGTAATCCCTTTCTTAATTCTTTTTTTTGGATTTTTAATATCTCAATTAAAATATTCTAATCATTTAATCATTGACCTCTGCTAATGGCCTTTTATGATTTATCCCTTTCAGTTAGTTTGACAATGAATAAGAATGAGACTGTCAAAAATACCCTGAAGGGTTGACTGTGAAATAATTGAGTAGTTAAAAGCGAAGTGTAAAAGATGTTCAGTTCAGAATGCAAGATCATAATAGAACAGAGAGTGGGCCATTAAGCCCATTGACTCTGGTGTGCACTCACGGAAATGCTGTAAATAATAAGCATAAATAACCTCAGATTTTCCTTGTTTATATTCCATCTGGTTCTTTTGCCCAATCATTTAACTGTCTACATCACTTAATGGAGTCTACATGTATCTCACAGCACTCTTTTACAATAAACATTAAAGTGACAAAATCAATTCAGAAAATTTGAACAATTGTTTTCAGTATTTTCATCCTTATTTTGAAAAAGTGAAAAGTATGGTTATTAGCATGATACAAGCCATAAATCAAGAATGTTTAGAAAGCTTACTCTGGCCATTGATGCTATATTAACTGTACAGTATATCCTCCTTCCAGAATTCATTCCACTGAGAATGAATGCAGAAACAAATTAGTGACCAGAAAATGCCCAAATAGATCCATCTCAGATTTATTTTGTGACCACTTCAGATGGGTGCATGACAGATATTTACTAAACTAAATGCATAGAATTATCAAAGAATAAATCTGCACAATTTTGCAGATTTGTGTTCAATGGCTATTTGGATGGAAACATCACAGTTGATTAAAGCTAGTTCTTGAAAAATTTTTGAGTACTGATATCTGTGACTGATCTATGGCATATCAGTTTTTTAAGGTAATTAATACAAATTGCCCAACATTCTGTAATTCACACCAGGGTTTAACATTGCTCTATTATGGATAATTCATCCTATGTATAATCATTATCGTACTTCTGATAAAAGTAACCCATTTTGTTGCTAAGTATATATGGTTAAGTTATCACTATATTACAAAAATACTTGATTTGATTTTAGAGCATACATTTTATTAAAATACTCATTTCAAATTTAAACCACTGGTAACACAATGGACCAAATTGTTTGAATCTTTCACTTATAGTGGATTTTACTTCCGCAGAAGTTAAAATTTTAGGTAAAACACAGTCAGTTGATCTGATTTCATTATTACCCCATACAGGGGAACCATGTTGTTTCCATTGCTTTCAACGATACAGGTTGATTACCCCTTATCTGAAATGCTTAGGGCCAGATTTGGAAGCAATCTTTATACCTATTCATTGCACATATGTACATAACAGTAAACAATATTGCATACTATTATGCAATATCCTTGTTATATACCTTTGCTTATTTCACGATCATCATGTCATTAAGCAGCATATGTTCACTCTGATGCTGACAATACATGATCAACAACATCATTGTACAATTTATGCAGTGTGTTTCTATTTTTCATTAATTTCTGTTCATCACGTAGGTGAGGTCACTTCTCAGAACTGTGTGTGGTGTGCAGAGTCCTGGCGTCACTTGGAAGCCTTCAGCGTCTTGTGGAATCTTCCATTTGTGACATCGTGCCAGCATGCGAAAGAAAAATTGTATTTCAGAGTTTTTCAGATTTTGGATTTCGGATAAGGGATACCCAACCCGTATAATATCCTCCAGACCAATAACCCCATTAGTTATCTATGAAAAAAATACCTGCCCAATCACCATCAGCATTTAACCTGCTGCGCCAGAGGTCGCAACACCCTAGGCCGCTGTTACACTAAGATAAGCAATGCATCTCATTCCATGCCCAGACCTCATTTCAGGAAATCTAATCACTTGGCTGTCCTGCTCTTACTTGCGTACAGGCGAAGGCTAAAGAGCAAGGCTCTGGAAATTAGGACAACAAAGATATGGTCACAGGAGACAGATGAGCAACTGCGGGATTACTTCAAGTTGATGGACTGACCTGTTTTCAAGGACTCATCTGTAGATCTGAATAAATACACCATTGCTGTCATGGACTCTATAAAAATAGCTGTAGATGAGTGCTTCCCAGCAAAAGCATTCAGAGTCTTCCCCAACTTGAAGTGCTGGAAGAACCATGAGATCCACAGTCTGCTGAGGGCCAAGTCAGAGGTTTTCAAGACTCGTGACCATGAAAGAATCAAGAGGTCCAGGTATGAGCTCCAAAAAGCCTTTTCACAGGCAAAGTGACAATTCTGAACTAAACTTGAATCAATAAAGGATGCATAACAGCTATTGCCTCTTATAAAGAGAGATCAAGTGACGTAGGGTCAACAGGGCTTCTCTTGCAGACGAACTTAATGCCTTCTATGCTGGCTTTAACCATCAAAACATGGAGAAAACATAATGAACTCACACAGACCCTGATGATCCTGTGACTTCATTCTTTGAGGCTGATGTGTGAGCAGCCTTTAGGAGGTGAACCCACGGAGAGTATTCAGCTCAGATGGGATACCTGGCTGAGTACTAAAGACCTGAGCTGATCAACTGGCTGGAGTGTTCACTGAGATCTTTAACCTCTCACTTCAGCAGTCTGAGCAAAACCACCCTAATGTATTGGATCTATTTCTGTTAGAGCAATGACCTCCCCCTCCTTATCACTACATATTGATCTGTTGTCTGTGCATCCGCTGTTGTCTACGCGTACACATTGTTTCTCTCTCTCTCTCTCTCTCTCTCTCTCTCTCTCTCTTGCTGCATTGTCAATACACCAGTTAAAGCCATCTCCTGCATGCGTGCTTTTATTTAGTTGGTATGTAATTTTGCACAAACACAACAGATTGGTGATGGGTATGAACCTGAACATCAGAGAAAATCCCCAACTGTGCCAACAGTTACGGGATGAAACAGCGAGAGTTAAACTTCACGAGAAAGCTGTTACAGATGCTAACAAACATGTGAGTACAGTGCATAGTAACAGTGAAAGATGCGTTGAATTTGAAGTGAAAATAACACGGCAATACCTTCAGTCAGGAAAGTTGATGAATTAGTTAGTGCTAATGAAGGCTGGGAGTCAAACATTGAAAGGACTGAACTGTATTATAATGTGAACAACATGGAGGAGCAAAAGAAAGCCCCTACATTCTTAGCTTAATGTGTGCAAGAACTTGTAGTCTCTTACACAACCTAGTAACCCTTGAAATGCCAGCAAGCAGGACATTTGATGAAATTGTTACAACTTTACTAAATCACTTGAGCCCTAAATTGCTGGTAATAGCTGAGAGATTTAGATTTACAAAATAAACCTATCAAAAATGAAGGCCTTTCTGAATTCATTGCAGAACTGTGCAAATTTCCTAGTACTGTGACTTTAGAGATGGACTTTCTGATGCACTAAGGGACAGGCTTGTATGTGGCATGCATAGACAAAGCACTCAAAAGAGGCTACTATCCGAAAGAGACCTAACCTTAGAACAGGAATTGACCATTGCAATATCATTAGTGACTGCAGCAAAGGATGCAGCAGAATGACAGAGAAGGAGGTTAGAATGTGAAATGCACAAACTGTGCCTGAAAGGTGCAAAAAGCCAAAGATGTTATTGATGTGGCAAATCCTCCCATGATTCAGATGACTGTTGGCTCAAAGAAAAGTCTGCAGAAAGTGTCACAGACAAGGTCATATAGAGCGAATGTGCAAGGCAGACAAAAAGCAGAACCGTATGAAAAGTCTCAGAACAAAACTAAGTAAGTGCATAGAGTTATCGAATGTAAAACAGAATCAGACAACATAGAGTCTGACAAAAGTGAACTGTCATGCCTAGAACTGCGCAGTACAACTGAAGCAGATCACAAAATTTTCTGGATCACAATAGATGTGTCTAGTGTAAAACTGAAAATGGAACTGGACATACAGTCAGCTTTGTCTATAATTTCAGAGACTGACTACAACAGACTGTTTTCTAAGATATCATTAGAGAAGACCTCAGTGGTGCTAAAGACCAACACAGGTGAAAAAGCGTCTCCCAAAGGCAAACTGAAGGTAACTGTGACATATAGATGCCAAACACAGCAGTTAGAGCTTTATATATTGAAAATTAGAGGGCCAGCACTTCCTGGATGTGAATGATTGCAAAAAATCCAAGCAGACTGGAACTCAATCAAAGCTCTCATTGTGACATCAACAGGCAACTGCAGCCAAATTGTAGTACTAACCAGAGACTGTCACAGCTGCTTAAAGCTAATCAGAAGGTGCTTGAGAAGGGAATAGATAAATAAATTGAACACTTGGTCAGAAACTTCTCGGGAAGCCAAAAAGTTCAAAATGCACTCCCGCATGCACCATTACACCCATGGGAGCGGCTGACATCACCATGGCAAGGAGTACCTATTGACTTTGCTGGGGCATTCATGGACTCCATGTTCCTGACTGCAGTGGATGCTCATTCAAAGTAGCGGAGTCACTTGAAGTACCAATGAAGTCAACCACCTCAGCAAAGACTGTCTTCGCTCTGAGGATTATCTTCACCAGAAATGGCTTACCAGAACAAATTGTGGGTGACAATGGACCACAATACTCGACAGAAGAATTCCAACTGTTCATAAAGAAAAATGGCATCAAACATTTCGAGTTGGCTCCTCACCACCCAGCAATGAATGGGTTAACTGAAAGGTTTATCCAAACCTTCAAGAAGTCCATTAAAGTGATGGACAAGAAGGAAATTTCTCTACAACATAAGGTGGACAATTTACTTTTTGTGTATTGGAACTCAGTTCATGCGACAACAAATCAGACACCTGCAATGCTGTCCTTGAACAGGAATCTGAGATCTTGCATAGACCTTCTGAAACCAGGATCTATGGGGGGAAATGCAGATTAAACAGTTCAGCCAGTTGCCAAGTAAATCAAGGAGCTTCGAGGTTGGACAGGAAGTCCTAGTGTGTGATTACCGAGAAGACAAGTGGACACCCGTTAGGATAGCTACAAGAATTGGACCATTGATGTACACTGTGGATGTTAGAGATCAGACATGGAGATGCCATGTGGACCAGATACTGGATGCTCAACCAAAGAACACATCTGAGTCGACTGCATCCAACAAAATGGACACATTACAGTCACCGGATCACTTTATCACATCAGTACATTGAGATAGTACAAGGAAAAACTGTAACAGAATGCAGAATAAGGTGTTACAATCACAGAGAGTATGCAGTAAAGGCAGACAATAAGGTACACACCCATAACAAAGTAGATTAGAAGTAAATATCCTAGTACAACATAAGAATGGGTAGTAAATGCAGGCCTTGTTAGTGCAGGCAATATCCTGTGAGTGAACGAAAAAGTACCTACAGAATTTTTCTGATACCCAAGTTGAGTTTTCCCATCCCTCAGGTGCTCTTTAAGGATTCTTAGGTCAAACAGTCATTTCCCAAAAATCCCATTTGAAAGATCAGTGAACTCACGATGTCATTAGAAACTGGCACTTCATCCACAACGCAGCTAAAGGGACCCCTGGAATCTGCCATCAAAAGACCATCAAATAGCTTGCTTCATGCAAGATGTAATTTCCTGTTGTGCAAATGGTGATTTTAAAATCAACAAGCAATGCCTGCATGTGATTGAAATCACACTGTTTGGAGAATTGTATCATTATTTCATGTTGATATTTTGGGGGAGGTGTTGGTTTAAATTACATTTATTATCAAAGTATGTACACATTGTATAACCTTGAGATTCATCTCCTTACAGGCAATTGTAAGAGAAGAAACCCAAAAGAACCCATTGGAAAAAATACAACTGACACCCAATGTGAAGAAAGATATTAAAAAAACAATAAAAGTAAGCAGTCAGCATTCAGAATGAAAGTGAGCCCATAAACACGAAGCCCGGGGCAGCAGGAGCAGCCCCAGGGCCTCAGCTTCAGTTCCTCACACAGTGGAGCAGGACATCGTGGAGCCCAAGACACAAAGCTCGAAGTAGCTGGAACAGCCCACAGTCCCATCCTCAGTGCAGTGAAGAACAGAGCAAACATGACGGAGCAGTGAGTGGAACAAGCCCGACTGCCAGCTCTGGTCCAGACACCCTGTCTTTTCAGTTCATCCGGCCTGGCTCCGCATGCAGTAATACTTGTTACCATTTGTTCAAAAGTCTTACTCATTGTTT